>NC_137294.1:0-2400000 GCF_907165135.1 Oikopleura dioica | reverse complement strand
TCGTCAATAAACGTAACGGAAGTAACATACCGTTTTGTCGAGCTCTTCCAGGACTTGAGCGGACGAAGCGGTTCGGATTCACCACTTGAGAAGAATTACAAGTGTCCATCTTCACCGTGGAGCGCCGCAGCAGGGAATCCACAACACTGCCCATTATCTGAAAAAGCCATATTTTCTCTCTCTCTTGCGATTCTCTTCTATGATTTCTCTCGCTCCTAATCCGCCTGCCACTGCGTCGCGAGTTGAATAATTCTCTGATAAAACAATACCTGGAGGTAGTCCTCAGCAAAAAAAACCATTTCTATGGTCATTGAAAAAGTAAAGCTCAATTACTGCCATTTGCGTATATAGGGGGTCTTGGCTAAGGCCAAATTAGGGCACGTATTGTACGTTCTGCGAGTCATCTTCAGCGGCTCCTGCTTGGGCGTAACAGCTCTATCGACAACGCCATCCGTCTTCATTATCAATTCATGTCAGTATCTACATTCCGTTATCGATCTACAGACACCTAACTATCTCTCCCCTTCTGAGAAAAATGCCCTATAGATTTTATAGAACCTACTAGTGAAATATTAAGTTCAGACGGCGTCCAATTTATTTGCAGCAAGTCTACATCCTGCCTCCATGCGGACTCTCTCTTGGATTTCCCCCATCTCAAAAGCTGGTAAAGCTCGGATCAGAAAAATATCCGATTTTTTCGCCAATCGAATAGATCTAATAATGCAGATGCTCTAAAGATGTGCCCTTGGCCGAGAAGCTCGAGTGCGAGTGTTGACTGATACATTATTTCTACGTTCTGCTTGTACTTACAGAGGAGCTGGCTGTCGTTTCTTCGTCCATATTCGCCGCCATGGCCAGGCATCTCGTTACTCTCAATTTTCCCTTTGGTGAATATATAGATTTCGATATTTTCTATTAGTAATTGGACAAGACAAGAAAATTAATTCTGACTGTAATGCCTTAAAAAGACAGTGGACTGCAGTCAACTATGAATGAACGAGGGCGCCTCATTCTTGGTTTATTCATCCTTTTTTCCCCGCTTTCTCTCGTTTTTTTTTGTGCGTATCTAATTGGAAATTCTTAAAGCAGTACACGAGCCATCAATTTTAATATGTATTTTATACGCATCTGGGCGCGCTAAATGGATACTTCAATGGATCATTAATGTCATTCTTTTGCGATATTTTATCGGACATATATTCTCCAGTTTCCTTGCTGAGAATACTCAATGCGCTTTGGGATCAGATGATCTGTCTAGCAAGAGGGTTCTATATTTATGTCGCCGAAGCGTTTCAATAAGCGTCTATTTAGATCCCTCGCGCCATGTATTCAGCTTGATTTCGAGCTGATGCAACTCGGAGGGGTTCAGATCAAGCTCAAACATCAAGTCGTATCGAATTTGTAACTTATTGAGGCTTTCAATAGAAATTATTGGCAGCGATTTTTGAAGAATTTGTATTGAAAAGCCTCTGTCCTGAACTTGAGCATCAATCGAGGAGAATAGACGAAACCAGTTAGATGTGGCATGGCAAGGACTTATTACGGCTAATTAGCTGACCATCGAGTCGGACTCTATTCATTCTTATTTTAGCCGAGCCTTTGATATGGAATGTTTTCAAGTTTGATTTGGCAGCTTCCGATTTCGCGATTTACGTAGTGATAGTTTTCCACCAGTTTTACCTCGACTTCCAAGAGCTCAAAAATTATTCCTGACGCCATGTCGAAGAAATCAATCGAACTCTTCCTGATCTGTTCGAGCAATCCATGAGCTGTCCAAACTTGTGTCCAGGGAGTTCAAAAGTAAAGTCCTGGTTCCAACTTGGATTTGGCCCTGACGCAAAAACTGTCGTCTTTCGTTGCTTGTCTACAGTTAGCACGATTCGATAGCGCTTTTCTGGAAGAGGTTTGACACATTGCAACTTGTCTTCGTTGTATTCAGGGCAATGCCACTAAAAGCATTTAGAATTTTTGAAGAGAAAGCTCGGTTAATCCGTAGATCGTTTGGATTACTGGCTTAGATCCTAAAACTCTAAGTAAAAGCCTATAATTTCTTTCAGACTAGTCCGAGTATTAGGAGCTAATCCAACAAAGAATCTTTTCGTGTCTACAACTAGGGATAAGTCCTTTTTACCTCCGATTCTTTCGAAGTTCGACAGGAGCTCGTATCTTGAAGAGGCTCCATCTCAGAGAAATGCTCATCATCATCTTCGAAGTTGTTTATCTCTCGGGGAATGTGCGCCTTAATTATTCACTTAGCTATTCATTGCTATAACCAAACGATTATGCAGACTGCATTGACTCAGCAATCAATAAATCCCGGTCAGAGTTTTGTGTTTTATCCAGTTAATTTAAATCTGCATCAAAAGTGAAAGTGAAGGCAACTGATCTTCATACTGTAATTAGTAAATACATAAATACTCGTTGGCGAGCTGCTGGGACGATACTTACTCTCTGTACAACTACAACAAGAAAAACCATAGCAAAAATAGGGAGTACGTCAATTCTGACTGGGCAAGTTTAATGAGGATAAAAAAAGTGAAAATGAAAGTAGTGCGGGAACTGTCGGTGACTGTGGACGGTGAAGAGTGAAATCAATAACGAAAACCGCAATCTACACTGTCAATCGATGTCATTAGACGCGTCAACGGGCGCCTCATAAACACCTGTACCCTCATTTACATTTGCATAACATCCTTTGCCAAGACGCAAGCTCATTCTTTCACTGACCACTGCGTTTTGAACTTTTTTGCTGGCTATTTTAATGGGATCCCTTCCCCAAGAATGATTTATTCTACTTTATAAATATATTTTGCAATAAATGAGTCTCTATTCTTAATTTTGATATTTTTATTAGTTGTGTTCGATGACAGAAGATCGGAGACTTGTGAAAATTTCGATAGTTGTGCTGTCAGAAAGAATGAGAAAATCAGTGGAGCTTGAGAAGTTTGTCGTCAGTGAACTCTGCTCGGCAGTGAGGGCATACTTTCCGCGGGAGAGTCGATAGGCAGTTGAAGCAGGCTTTGTATCCGCATGGAATAACGACGGCTTCAGGTCGCTCATCGCCGTAAGGATTATAGCACAGTCTGCATTCGTGCATCTCGGTCTCTTCTTCTTCTTTCTTTATCTCGCAGGCGTCATGAGAAGAAACATCTGAAAGATATTTTCAGTCAAAATCCATTTTGTGCAGGTCAGAAAAGAACTACGGAAAGTTCCCGTAGTCAACTACAGCGATATTCAGAATCACGCCATGGTCAAAGGGCGCAAGTCCATGTTTACTCTGTAACTGCAAACACTCTTATAAACCACTGTACCTTAGAAATAAACCTCATTCTACTCACAAGAATCAAAGTAGTCACTACTGTTGCAAGTGGTGACTGAAGTGAGAAAATATAGTATTAGATTCTCTAAAAATGGATAACTATGTTTTTAGCCCACTTGATTATGATTTGAAACTCAAACTAGAATTTCCAGGATCATCGGATACTAAAAATCAATGTTCAGGATATAACTTGAGAAGAAGAAAATGAGTAGACGCTTTTGGGCGCTACTCTACGCTCTGCTTAGTTGCTCGCCTATTGCTTACGCTTTGGAACAAAAATTAAATGACTCGGGTATCCTTCTTACTGAGGAAATGCCCTCCTACTTTGTAGAAGCACAGGAAGGACAATTTTTGAGTTTTGAACTGTTTCCAACAGTACTAACGAAAGAGAATCTGCTCTCTAGGGATTGTCTAGGTCTTATAAGAGGTAACCATACTGAGGAAAGTACGATCTTGACAAATGAACTACTAAGTTCGTTTTGGGCACTTCCGAGTGAATTCACACCGTTTCAGCAGTCAAGACTAGATAAGACAGATTCAGGAATATTACTCTTGAAGGTATGGGAGAAGGAGTTTAGTCCCAAGTTTATAACAAGTGAGGTATCAACGAGTGGAGTAAGCCTAAAATTGTATGACAAGCCTTCGGAGTGGCCAAATACAAAGCTGGAGAAAACTGTTTTTGATAGGAAAACTAGTACAGGTTTTAACTTCGTTACTCAGTGCTCGTATTTTTCGAACGATAAGAAAGACAACAGGGTTAAAATAAGTCTTTTTTCGGAGATTTTTCCAGCTAGAGTAGTGTTGCAACTAAGAAAAAGATTTGAGCAACAGTCAAAAATCTCGATTTTGATAAACGCTAAATATCAGGTTGAAAGTACAAGGATTTTGGAGGATAATTTACAATTTGAATTTTTTAACTACAATCTGGAGGATCACGTGAAAACTGAATTCTGGGATAAGGGAAGAAATCTTCATAGGATTGACCTTTTGTTCGAATATGTGTTAGATTCGGATGATGTGACGATATGGGGACACCACCTTGAGGGAAGTTGCAAAGATACTGTATTAACTGAGGTCTATATGATTACCATAGATCCGAATGCAAGGAGCAGACACGCGAATAGGGAAAGGCGTGATACGGGAGAGGTAGCGATAATTTTGAGTTCTCTCAACTTTTTAAAGTCCCTTTACGACTCATATAATGAGAACAAAAAGTTTGGGGAAGTAACTCATAGAATAAATGAGGATGAGATAGAGATGGCTAACTTAGGAAAAGGACTCGAGAAAGTTGGCATTCAGGTTAACAAAAATAGGAACCTTATCAAAACCAACCTCCTTCAGAGGTGCAATTCTGAACTTAATTTGGAACAATCAAGCTTCAGACATTTTGTCATGGAAAATTTTAACAGCTACTTGAACGCGATACATGACTTCGAAATTTCGGTATTGAATCGAAATCCGAATCATATTGTTTTCAGGACCATTAGTGGAGTTTGTAAAAATTTAAACAAAGGGACGACGGAAGGCTGTGATCATTTTTACAGTAAAGGTCATTATGACCTGGTCCAGTCTGAGGTAACATTACACAAAAAACAGTTAGGAATTAAATTCGTGATTGGTTATTTCGTACCAACGTTAACCAAAATCGATGAAACCTTTCGGGTCCATCATATACCACTTCCGGCTGGAAAGAAAAAGGAAGAATTCGCGTATTTAAGGTTGTCTACCCCGAAAATCATAGGCAGGGACAAAAAATCGAAACGTGTCTATAACCTTGACGCGTGCGAGGAGATCGGGGCTGTAAGGTTTTGCGACTCATCTCTTATCACAAAGAGTTATCTGGACCCGTGTTCTAGGGGAATACTGTCAGGCAAAGCAGTGACAAGCTGCAGTAGCGATGTGCTACTTTTGCCAGCCGATTGCCTATTTTTGAGAGATTTGATGTCAAACACTGTGATGATTTCACATTTTAGTGATTTTCAGACAATTGATAAGGCAGGGGTAAAAACGGATATACAGTTAGATGTTAGAGAAAGCGGAGATAAATTAGGAGTGTCTGCGCTAGAGATAAGCGAGAACCTGGAGACGATTCGTTGTTCGACAACGGAATTTCGAGTAGGAGGAAAAATTTCTAACCCTAAAAATAATTCTTATACGATGGAGGTAAAACTTTATGATATAACGGCAGGAATAAAAACATCGTCACTTAATAAATTTTTGTCAGAAAAAGAAGATTTCGAGGATACGGAGATAATAGGTTCACTAGATTTTGGTGATTTAAGAAAATCACTAGTTGAAAGATCTAAGGAAAAACTTGAAGATAAATTTCCGAGAATATCAATGGCATCTAAAATAGCTCCACAGTGGGTCATTAACACTGTAATTACTGTGAGTGTTACTGTAGTTCTTTTAGGACTATATTGTTGTTATTTGAGGATTAAATGTTGCTTTGTAGCAACACGGAGGGGTTTTCAATTCATAAAAGGCTGTTTTGTAGGCTGTGGAAACTGCTTTAAAAGCATAAGAAAGCTTTTTCAGAAAAAACAGCGGGAGCCGATTGTGACGTTCAGATCGGAAGAGGAACAACTTACTGATACGTCGGAGTTTACTCGAAATAACCAAGGACGCCGTTCGGTTTATCTGCCACTTAAATAATAACAATGAGTTTTTCCTCTGAATCGGAATGTACATATGTTAATATTCCCACAGTAGTGACTAGTCCCCCTTCATATTTATTCCCGGATCCCCCTAATACTGAGGCAACCCAAGAAGTAGGTAATACGGAGAATTTAGGTAAAAACCTGGAGGAACTCTTAAAGTTGTATAAATTTGACCATAAACCAAAACTGGAGACGAGAGACGCATTTTTTTTCGACATACTCGCGTTTCAGATACTTACAGACATTAAAGCGAAAAACAAATTTAAGCCAGTATTTCCGTGCTACTGGGGAACGGAACTTATCTGCAACTGTTTTAGATTAGAAAACGAAGAGAGTTTGTAGGAAAAAGCATAAATTAGTCGGTCTTAAATACTTCTGGTCATAGGTTAAAAAATTTCTCTTTTAGTAGGTAAAAAGAAAATCAGTTAAGCCCGGCGGTGGCTGGCTGCAATTGTTTGCATCAACAGGGAAAGTGGAAACTGAGCAAACAGAAAGACAGTTCTAAAGGGAACTGGTCCAAAAATAAGGAAATCTAGAATTAAAAAAAAGCTCAAAGGATGAGTTAAAAATAAGTTTTAGGAAAATGGAAATCGACCAAGTCCCTACTGACCTGGATCGCTCAATAGCCCTGCTTGAAAACAATGAGGTCGAACTTTTTTGGAGGAAGTCGAAAATGGATCACTGGTCATCGACGTCGACGTAGGATCGGAAATAGGCGGGGGAGAGGATGCCGAACCAGAGGTTGCTGGCACACCGGATACAGGCACGATTGACAATTATTCAACTGGAGTTGTAAAAACGACTGCGGCAGGAAATGAGTCAGAAATGGAAACAGAAACGGCTGGAACAACAACTGCAACAAAAAGGGGAGAAAATAACCAACTGCAGCGGACGGTCAAATTCGCAGACCAAGATCACGATCTTCGGACTGACAGAAAGGACGACGACCTTCTTGAAATAAAAACAATGCGAGTGAGGGAAGGCGCCACATTGAAAGAATACGCCTACGAATTATTCAACTCATTATATAACCCATATCACCCACTGAATGGAGACAGACGGAAGATCCATAAGCTAATCGAGCTAAATGAGGACTTTGCGCAAGTTTACTTCTTTGAAAATAACGCCTGGCGAATCACCATACGATCAACTTCGACAGACGTGAGAAAGTTAAAACAGATGTACTTGTGTACGTCGTCACTTATCTTTCACCATCATTTTTTGAATGACCATACAGTGATTGGGGTTTTGAAAGAGGTGGATGGACTGGGATCAGGCAAATACCCGATGGCGGCAATAAGCACATACGATCTGCCATATAGGCCAGAATACAACCTTCGTTGGACACTAGTGGATGGTGATTTTTACCTTGAGGTTAAGTATGATTAGGGAATCAGTTTTCAAAAGGGGGGAGGAATACAAGGGATTTTTAGGATAGAATTAACGAAAAATAGGATAGATAATCGGATAATAGGATAGAAAGGTAAATAAGAGGGAAAATGAGGTCAGGGTTATAAGGTGTTTCTTTCTTAGGGGGGGCTGGTTGTGCAGGTCAGAAAAGAACTACGGAAAGTTCCCGTAGTCAACTACAGCGATATTCAGAATCACGCCATGGTCAAAGGGCGCAAGTCCATGTTTACTCTGTAACTGCAAACACTCTTATAAACCACTGTACCTTAGAAATAAACCTCATTCTACTCACAAGAATCAAAGTAGTCACTACTGTTGCACATTTATTAAGAAAGAATACTCACCATATCCTAGAGCATCATTCGCAACGACAAGAGCACGTTTTCTAACCGTCTCACTCCAATTTCGTCTTTCTTTGAGATTCTTTTCAGCAGCGTTAGCTTTTCGTTTCGCAAATTTGACCGTTGCCTTTGCCTTTATGAGGGACTTTCTTATTTTTTCAACCTCATTTTCCGCGTCTTCGAGCTCTTCTTCAGCTGCCATCGACTCTTTCTCAGCGGACTCTTGCTCTCTCCTTGATTCTTTATACAATTTCGTGATTTCAAAGAAAGCTGTGTCGGACACATTGCCTAAAGAGAGCTCAGTCAATTTATCTCATTTAGGCAAATTTAGTTGAATTTTATCATATTGAATAATAATAATAATACACCAAAAGAATAAACATACAAACTGTAAAATTCAAGGCGACCGAACAGCAAGATCCAGCAATATACTGACGATAAGAGAGGCTTTCTTCCTCGCAGTATTCGCCCAGGCATTTGAAAGTGGCATCGGAGACTTGGAATTCTGCTTGAACTCCTGGGTACTTCTCATGAAAGCAGTTCCAACAGAGTCTAGCGCCGCTGACTTCCGTAGTCGAAGGAGGATAACTTGGGCAATTATATCAAGTTAAACTTCCTGTGGAAGACTTACCGGTGACAATAGTCGCAGTGTCCATACATTCCGCTAGAAGTGACATCACACTCGTAAGCATAATTGTTTGCTTCCATTTTCTCTCAAACCAACTACGCAAAGATTGAAAATTAAAAATCCACAAGCTGTGATTTTCTTTTTTGCGGCGTCTGATGAATCAGCGAAAGACTATCAACGAAAGATGAAGAATGAAACATTCTCCGATCAGAACGATCCACTTTTTAAAGCTTAGATTCTGAATTTTCAAAATTTTTGGGGCTGTTGAACAACCGTTACTCCATAATTATGTCTTCTTTGTCTCCTAGTCTTGTCCAGATTGATGAAAAGCAGCTTTGGTTTTAATCAGATAAGGGTTCAAAATAATCGAAGTTAAGAAAATCAACAGCGGGTAAAGTAAAGTAGTAATCGTTTTTAATCGCTACGGCGGTAATCATTTTCTCAAAAAAAAAACTACTTTGATGAACGAGAAACGCAAGAGAAAAACATTCCGAGGTCTTTGGGCAGGGGCCGAGCTAAATAAACGGTCTGTTGTATAAGAGCAGCATCTAAGTTGTATAAGTGCCCCGTTCTTCGAGGGAGAAGGTCGTCTTTAGGGGTTGACCCCGGCAGTAAGCCGCATCGGCCCCGCGGAATCAGCCAGCGTTTAAATTCGAGCTTAGGCTGTTGGGCCATTTACTAGCGCTGAAATTTTCGCCTTCGTTGAACACGGCCTATCATCGCGCCCGAAAGATGTCGATGGCACTGCTGTGGACCTCGCGAAGCCAAGGCTTGAAAAACACCTCTGCGATGAACAGTCAACGACTAGAGCCAAACACGTTGGATGAGCTTTCAAGAAACAGTCTTATCTTTCTCTTACATTTGCTTTTTCTTGGAATAATACTGGTTAAAGCGGAAAAGCTGTCCTGAGGATTTATTTACTTCCTGTTCGATTGAAGATTCTAGTCAACGAAGTCTCATGCTTCTTGAAGGTTTAACTACTTGAAATTTGTCTCGGAATTAACTTCGTCTTTTTAGGAATAGATGGCGACTTTGAAATCGCTGCTGGGGACGATTTAGCTTACGAGGAATCTAGCAATGGCGGCGGAGGAAGTGATTCTTTCGATTTGGATGCAATTGGTGATTTTTCAATTTTTTTTTTACTATTGCAAAGCAACGACTTTTAAGACGCACACGGGGACGATGCCGAACAGGAAGAGATCGAAGTAGATTTCAGGAAAGTGTTGAAGTCAATCTCATCAAAGAAGGACTTCCGTGAAAATCAACATTAAAAAAGCGTCGGCGACACTCCCTCATTCGAAAATGACGAGTCTCCGCCAGGCTCGGACGCCGGAGAGCAGATCTAGAATCCATTACACTGCCAGCGTGAGTGATTATCTTCTTCCCGCGAATTCGAGGACTTTCTAATAAGAATGAAATACACACTCGTTATCTTTTTTTTGCAGGAAAAATCAAAAGTCAAGTTTATTCGAAAATTGACAGTGGATCAAGCTGTTTTATTCTTTACAAGGTTTTCTCGTATTTTGGAATCGAAGCGATCCATTTTCTTCTTTTTATGTTGTTTTTTTTTTGCAAATTTTGATTGAACTTGGAGGCGAGGATGGTGAGTTTCATCAGTTTCGGCAGCCTCTTAAATAAATCAATCTGCCAAGCGCGTGGCATCGCGGCGTTGGCACATATCGTAGGTTAATACTTCCTGGTTACAATTTTTAAATTAAGGGTCTTGATTTTTATAACTTTGGCGCAAAAGGACTGCTTGTTGTGAGCTTGACAAACACGAAAAAAGGAATAGAGACACAAATATACATTATCTACAAATGAATATACCGCGGAGATTATAGCACTTGCTATAGTTACTCTAGTAGCACTAAAGTTTAGGGTCATGCTCAGATTTTCCTGTCACGCATTCGACGAAGATTGTCTGCGACTTCCACTTGCGAGGTCCTTCTTTCCGCGTGATGATCAGCCCGTTCCTGAACAGTTGGGTTTTGACTTTGCAACAGATGGATAAGGGTATACTACGCATTTAAATAGCCCTCAGGTTCGGGGACCCAGAATGCTGGGCTCGGCAACCTGAGTAAAAAACCTGAGTCAGGGTTTATAGGATTACGAATGAAAAGCCGCGTAGCGGCTCTTTTAAAAACAAAGCCGCGAAGCGGCTTCGCCAGAAGTTAAAAATATGATTGAAGAATAATATTGCGAAGCCGCTTCGCGGCTTTGCTTTTGAAAAAGCCGCTACGCGGCTTTTCATTTCTAATCTTTTATACCCTGACTCAGGTTTTCTACTCAGGTTGCCGAGCCCAGAATGTTAATACCCAAAAATATATTTTTAATTGAGACATCCCCCTAAATCCTCGACTAGACATCGAAATTTGCAGCACAAGATTGAAGATAAATCCCAGAAAAAGGAGAGTTCTTCGAAACCCAAAATCGATAATCTTTGACAGAGATTCTTTGTGATTTGCTTGCAAAGAAGGTAGTACAATCCTAGTCAAATATGGTCTATATATGGGCTATTATACAGGGCTGACGTGGATCAACAGTAGTGTCAGCTTTATTTTTAGACATAAAAGCTATGTTTTCGAAAAAAGTTAGCTCCTATTTGCTCAATAAATGATCTCGCCTATCCGGCAGGGGTTATGCAAATTATTTTGTGAAAGCAAAAGCTGGTTCAATTTACGATTTCGGGAAACAAACGCAAGACGCGGGCCGCGTTCTAAACTTAATTTGTTGCTAGTAATCATACCGTCCATATTTGGCATACTTTGCCAACCCCTTTTTAGTATCGTTTCTGCTCAGTTTCTAGCTTCCACAAATCCAATTAGCCTTCAAGCGAAGTTAACAAGAAAATGACCCAACCAAAATTATTTCCCGTGAACCAGAAGGAGTACAATCAAAAGAAAAAAGGATCATTACCAGTTACGCGTGTCTTCTTTTATTTGGATGCATTGCGGCAAGTAGATCGAACCCCCAGAATTGTTCCAATGCGAAGTTGCTCCAAAAGGTTATGAAAAAATAAGGCTTCAATTTTATTTCTACCAAAAATCTTTAAATCCATAGATCTCAAATAATAATTTTAATTTTTAAAAAAAGCAAAAGTTAGCAATTAAAGTATCCCGACAAGAATTATTAATAAAAAATTAAGAAACTGTAAGTGGCAAGCTTCAAAATTAACCATTCCTTTGCATTCCGTCTCGATGTTCTTTGCGCGATCAGTCAAGACAAACGAAGAGTCTTCGGATGTGACGAGAATTCCATTTTCCTGGCACTCGAAGTTGTAGTCAGTGCCCAATTGAAAGCCTCCTGAATAGAACATCTTCACCCATTTCAATTTTTAGCCCCGATCCTTTTCTATAAATCCACTCTTAATTTATCCCATATTTCCGACAATTAAGTTCAACAATCATATTTTTACAACCTTTACTTTTTTCGCGAGATATAAGGGAAATTTTTTGCACTAAAAAGTGCACAAGAGTTTTGCGGCAATTTTAGACCAAGAAGCAGAGTAGGTGCGCTAATGCTAATTTCTAACTTATGTTCAGTTTCTTCAAAAGTATTTTTGCTAATATGAAAGGACCATGATCCTCGTTATGGTTAAAAGATGGCAGATAGCTCACGTTTACACCCGATCAGACATAATCCGACAAAGATAACCTTCGCCTAAGAAAATGTCAAATTATGATATTACAGCACCTCTCATCAGTGCGAGCTAAGTGTTATTGAGAAGGCGCGATTCTAATTCAAAAAAACAACCCGTAATTGTGGGTTTTATTCTTGTGTGGCTCACAAAATATGGCAAATTATTAAAATTACAAGCACCATCAACACCATCTGAACCATCTGAGTGGCCCAGTTTAGGCTCTTACCTGAAAAGTTCAGTTTGACCATGGATGGCGCTTTTGCTAGGACAGCTCCTTAGCTCGCCACTTTCGCGACCAGAAAAAAATATAATTTTGGCGGATTTTGATTTCAGACCAAAATGTCAGTTGACAATCCAGTTATATTTTTTGATGATCTAATCAACTACCAGTAGTATTTGATGAAATATTTCATAAACAATAAAAAAACTAAAAAAAAGGAATGAGCATCGAAAAAAGGGAATGCGCCGCTTAATTTTTTATTTCTCATGGTGGGAAAATGGCGATCGAGGAACTATTCTAGCAACAGCGCCTGCTGAGCACTACTTGAAAATGCTTCTCCCCAGTATCTTTATTGAATAATAACAAACATAATAATTGCCTATCGAAAAAATGAACAAAAAATTTTTAATAATATTTTTTTTTAAATTATTAAAAAATTTTTTTTCTGTTTTTTCTGATAGATTTTTTCTGTTTTTTAGCGATTAAAAAATAATTGAGAATGATCATTAAGAAACATAAGGGTAGTATCTAACTTCACGTCGTTTTTTCGCGAGTAAGGAGAATTCATAATCGCATAAAAAATCGATCAGATCGAATTTAAATTTCAAAAATAATCGTAATTTTATGGAACGGAGATCAAGCTCGCTAGGTGTCAACTTTGAAGAAATTCTTGAATAAAGCACTTTTACTTTGCATGACTCTAGTTTTGGTGCCACGTTCCGAGCTTGGATTTTCATGGCGGGCAATTGTCTCGAGATCGCGAATAAAATAGCTTTTGAATAACGAAGAAGATGCCAAAAAACTCATTCTCCGATTTCGAGGGTAGAGTAAAAACTAGGTTAATAAGTGGCTAAATAAGCATTGCTGACTAAAATTGATCTTCTCCAAAATCGAAATTTTGTTATACATTTTTTTTTTGACTTGACTTATTTTCAGAATTCTTAGTGTAGGAAATATTGGGCTATCGATAAAATTGAGCGCAATTTAATGACAATACAGCTTCATGAAACTGTATCGCTTTAATTTTTACGGAAAAAGTCATAATAACATTAATATTCTGGCTCAGAGAAAGACTCCTGAACAGCAAGATTTTTACGAGTTTTTGTGAATGACGAAAACAATCTTCTGAAGCATCTTTTCGGCAGGTACTGAAAATGTCACGAATGTCACGAATGTCACGAGTTGGCTAAAAATGTCACGAATCTGTTTTTATAAGGGTCCTTCTTCGTGCATTATCTGGTAGATAACTCATTGTGTTGACGGGCCCAACTCAATTTTTCGGCCCCTCTTACTGACGGTGTCATGAAAAAAGTGGTCAATTTCGTGATATTCGTGACATTCGTGACATTTTCAGTGCCGTCGTATTTTCGCTCTCTTTCAAGTTTTATCAAAAAACAAAAACAACAATAATTACTTTCCAAAATTCGTGAACGGAAAAAAAAACTCTAATCTATCCAATAAAGAAGCATTTTCAAGTGTTCCGTCTTCAGCTATTCTTTCTCTTTGTGAATCTCTTTCATACCAGCAACGCAAGAAGCAAGAACCGCAGACACTTTCATCGTCAATCTTCGGAAATAGATATTCTCTCACTGAAAACGTAAAAAAGGGTTGAAATTTTTGTCTAAACTTGACGAGAGGAAAAATTCAAGTACTTCTCGGCATAGGCGCGGAGGGCGCTCGCGGTGTATTTTTGAGATTTCATGAAGCCGCGGAGAGCGCGCGAGCGCTGCTGAGTCGACTAAATTATTCGCTGTTTTTCCGTCGATATTTTGGGAAATTTGAACTTGCCCCTTCAATTCATTATTCGAATATATTTTTTCCTGTGTAGAAATTCTCAGTCAGTCAAAACGGCTTAGGTAGTATTGAAAAATAAATGGTAACAGCAATTTGTGAAGCTCTTCAAAACCCTGACTCAGGAGTTCTACACAGGTTGCCGAAAGTTTGGAGAGGCACAGTGAAAGAGCAGATTGACAGCTAGGTTGTCAAGTGAGAGATCAATCAGAGTCGAGCCGGTTTCTGTGTTTTTCGAATCGCATTTGGAGCTTTTCCTTGGTTGGGCTTTTTCTTGGCGGCTTTCTTGGCTCCTTTCGTTTTCGGCGCTTTAGCTGCAGTTTTCCCGGTTCTCCGAAATGTTGAATGAGCTCCTCGTCGGTGAGGGGCTTCTTTGGCTTGGCGCTGAGCTTGATTACTGTTGGCGCTTCTCTTTTTCGCTGCTGTTCTTCTTTGTAGAGTTTCATCGTCAATTTTCCCAAATTGTTGAGATCATTTTTCTCTCGTGCAATGAGAACCGCATCCGCCTGGGCAGTCGACAACGTCCCATGTTCCAAGAAAGCGGCTTCAAGCTCACCAGTATCTTTGAAATGGTAGCTCGGTGTTCTGCACCCGATCGGGCGAATTTTTAGTATTCGGTTAACGCCAAAAGTGTCCGCAACTGTTCTCCCAACGCCAGCGCACTCAATAATGCATTGCCCGAACTTGGTCTGGAAAGGCGCTCCTTGGCAGCTTTTCCACATTTTCTTTTGCTTTTTCTTGATTTCAACTTTATTTTTCTGGTCTGTAGCTTTCGAAACTGTCATTTATATGTGTCAATTATAAATGGTGGCGTCTTTTACTATTCGAACCAGCTGGCAGAGTTCATGATTCATTTTGAGAGTTACGATTTCCTCAAGAATTTCTTTTATTTCTTGTGAAAATTTTCGCTTCTCTCCATCTGTGCTCGGCAACCTGTGTAGAAAACCTGAGTCGGGCTTTGAAGAGCTAAAATGAAAAGCCGCGTAGCGGCTTTTTTGAAAACGAAGCCGCGAAGCGGCTTCGCAACACAATCACTCTTATGTACTTGAAAATATTGGCGAAGCCGCTTCGCGGCTTCGTTTTAAAAAAAGCCGCAACGCGGCTTTTCATTTTAGCTCTTCAAAGCCTGACTCAGGTTTTCTACACAGGTTGCCGAGCTCAGCTCTTCATTTTTCCGACAGAATCAGCTTATAAAAGTGAAGCTTGTAAAAGTGACCTACCTTTTCTTTCTTGCACTATCTAAGATACTCTATCGTGTACTTCTAAAAACGAAGATTTAGAAAGTCGGATGTAAATCTTCATTAGTCAGGAGTTTAAGGCGCTCAAGCCGCGAAACGAGCTTTTGAGATTTAGAAAAATACATGATTTTTGGCCAAAGAGAAATGTTTTTTTTTGATTTTTTGCCTTATACATTCTCGGCCAGAATTGAGCCTAAAACTAACCAGCTGAGCCGGATTAACTATGTGTCGATTTCGACCAATTGTGCTGTTATTAGAAAGGCAGAGTTCGGCATTCTCGTGAAATACGATTAAATCGGCTCCGCGGCCGAAGGGTTCACGCAAGAACAACTTAGTGGCTTTTTAAAACGTCTTTTATGAAAGCAGCCAGATCCGTCGACCCTGCGGATTGGCCTTTCTTCCGCTTCAATTTCATTTTCGATCGTCCATAACTTCAACTGTGACAAATACTGTATCTTCACGATGGAGGCAGATTTTCTTGGCTTTGGCTAATTCAGAATTTGAAGAAACTTGAATTTCAATTTTCGCTATTTCTGCGGCTTCCTCCTCAGTTCAAGAACTTCCGATTATAGGATCTCCGAATAGCCCAAACGGCCATTTTCAGCTCATGGGAGACTTTCGACCACATGCCTTGGATTTACTCAGAAATTGCCAAAAATTGACATCGACGAATAAACACTTTTACTTTTGGCAATATTCAATTTTCGCCCGTTAAGTAATTTCAAATTTCTTTTTGTATATTTTGGTGGCTGAGATGAGAAGTCGTTGATCTTTTCGGATTCGAATATTTTTGCGAGTTTGGGGGACTTGGAATGCGCGCGTTGTCAAAACTCCACAAGCCAGTAAATTTTAGTGGCAGGTGGAATTCCCAATTCGCAAAAGTCGAGTTTTCAGCGCAATGGTTTGTTGGGGCGCAATAATTTGATTATTTGAGTGTAATTTAGCTGCATGTTTTGAACGCTGGTCTTTTCGAAGCAAAAAGAACGACATTACAATCATCTACTCATCCTTTTTTTGTTGTCTTCTAAGATAGAATCGATGAAGATTAATTAGCAAGTTACGTGCACCCACTAACAAAAATGTTTAGTGACTTTGATTAATTATTGGGAGGCTTGAATTTGATTTAACTTTAGCCGCTAGAGATTCTATTTGAAAATAATTTAGAAGAATTATAATTATAATAATATATTAGATTCACATTTAAATAGCTTAATACTCCCGGGATGGCTTCATTTTAACGGATTTAATAGCCTCAGCTTTATGTGTTAAGGACCCCCTCGTCAGCTTCAAAAAATGAAAATTTTGAAGAACACCATACTTTTGGTTCTTAATGCGTCCGCAGGTTAACTTTGCTTCAAAAACTTGATTAGAGGAATTTTTGACCAAGAAAAATCGAAATTTGTGCAAATTCTTCAATTTTCGGCGAAAAGTCCAATTTTCAAATGCGATTTTGACCCGTAGAATCCATTTCCGGGGTCAAAATTTAAAAATTCCGAAATTTGATTTTTCAAAAAAAGCTGACGGGGGGTCCTTAATAGGGGACTATCTAGGGTAATATAAGAAATATTAACCCTAACCCTAACCCTAACCCTAACAAAAGTAGTTTCCCGTTAAAATGAGCAGCCCTTATTTTATTTGGCATTTTTGAAAGAAAACCTTGCTGGAAAAATGAGAAAGGTCGCTTATTTAATTGTTTGAGCGGATGTAACAAATGGAGAATAAAATTTGTCCTCTGCGGGGGAATCGTCAGCCGCGCTAATGAGATCGAATGGAAGACGATCACTGCGTGTAAAAAGGGGTGCGAGGCGTGTTCGCGGTTATCACTCTTCTTTCCCCTTTTCCGGAAAGCAAAGTGCGAGTTTTATGAGTTCGAAGTTGAGCGCAGAACTGAATCCTTCTTTTACGGAAGAATTGGAGAGCGGGCAAAACTGGGAAGCGCTGGAAATTGGAAAGAAGGAAATTATAAAGCCATTAAATTCTGCATCCTGACGAGAGGCATTCGTCATCAAAGATCAATTACAATATCACATGTCCTCGCTCGAAAACATCTGTATTGGGCTCACCCACGTTGTACTTAAATTACGCAATTAGAAATGCATTTTTTTTCTCCCACGATTGTCGAAACAAAGCGCTGAAGTCTTTGGAAGAAGTCTTCATAGAAATTCTACTTATCATTTGGCGCTCAAAAATATATGCAAAATCGACAACGCCGAGCTAGTTTTTGTGCGATTTCATTCAAACAGCTCATTTTAGCCCTGTTTTACTTGTGCATAGAAAAAAGAAACCCACGTTGCCGCCAAATTGCGGAGAATTCTTTCGCCTGTAAGCAGATGTGCGTGGAGCACAATCCCTGGGAATGGAATTCGACCCAATTTGATTTTGCTCTTCCTCACGTGATCGAATTCTAGCTTCTTTTTTATTTCAAATATTTGATTTCAAATTGCTTTCTTACGAACGAAAAAATACTTAATATTTTTAATAACAACTAAGCCTTTATTCGAACTTCGCTGTTCTAAACCTTTTTTTCTAGGGTTGTCTTAGTGTTGGCTTGAGAATATTTTCTGAAAAATAATAACAGTCGCTTAATTTTCCTGCGTAACTCATAGAACTTCTTTATAAAATTAATCTTGTATTCCTAACATAATAATGAGAAGAGGGAATTTGATTTTGGGTGATTAATGGAAACATCTCTTCATCTTGTAAGCTTATCTTCACCCCTTTTTTGTGTCCTCTGAAAACTCATAAAAAACAAACAATGAAGTTGCTCTTACCGTTGGCGATCAATGATTTTCCAGCCTTGATAAGGATTCGACCTAAACGTTCACGAGCCATTTTTTCCTTTTCGTCGTGAAGAGCAAGTCTTTCTTGTGTGGACTCGTATTTGAGCTTCGCAAGTAGTTCTTGTGAAAACCCGTAGTTGAGCTTAGCAAGCTCATTGTCGTATTGAAGGAATTTTTGTTCTTTTTTGATTTCATCGAGTTGTTTTAGTTCCAATGGAATGTGTCGGTCGCGAAGACTTGGTTCTTCGAATATAAAAAACGTGGTTTGCAATGATTGTTGCCGTTCAAGTCCTATGTTGCAACATATGCCTTCACACGCCTCCCAAAAAGACAACTTGTTCTGACACCATTGGCAAAAGAGAATAGCATCAACTCTGTATGGCTTTCCAGTTCTCCGAATATGTGGGTCCGAATTAAGATAACATGCTGAACACCAGGATTTTTCTCCAAATTTCCACATAATGTCAGTTAAACTTCGAAAATTCACTTTTAATGAATTAATATTGTTGACCTACACTTCACAGGACTCACATGGCAACGATTCATTCCATTCCCAGACGTAGTCCCTCCAATCACCACGTACACTTGTCCGAATACAAGGAATCTGGTTTGCCCAAGCTTCATACCTCTCTTGAAAAGTATTTTGAGAGTCCGATTCTGACATGAAAAACTTAAGTTTATTCAGATTTGAGTTGAAGAAACTGATTTCAAGTGCGTCGAGCAGAGAATGAAAATTTCCTTCATCAGATAATGTCATTCAGACCGAGCCATTCCAACAAACCGTAATCAGATTCAAAAATGAAAACCAACGTCGAGATTTTCTTATGATTTTTAATCGTTGTTCTGGGGTCAATTTAGTGCGAATCAGGGATTGCGTCTTTTCAGGGGGTTGTTGATGTTACGAGATGATGGTGATGTTCTAGTGTTAAACAATAGCGTCATAATTAGACTTACATAGAAACCGCACTTGGTATTGCGAATTTGACATGGCCGTTGAATTGCGACAAGCGATGAAACAATGAAATTGCAATTGATAATTACAATCAGCACCTTTCAAGTTTCAACCTTGGCCAGTCAAACAAGGCGAGATACGAACACAGCAACGTGTGTTAATTTCATAATTGAAGCATGTCAAATATCTGTGTAGCAGTAATAAATAGCTCCCTCTTCAAAATTAAAAACTATGCCTCCCGAATAATTCATACATTCTCGCACAAGAATAATTACGTATTTATCATTTTTGCAGAAAGTGATGACGCTCGAATTCAAAATCCGCTACAGCTCAGCTCAGCTCAGCAATTTTCAGGTTTGGGTCAGCTCAGCTCAGCTCAGCTCAATAGTTTTTCGAAAACAGCCAGCTCAGCTCAGCTAGCTCAGCTCAGAAAAAATTTTCGAAAATTTGCAAATCTGGGCATCTGGACTCGACCTGTGTAGAAATCCTGACTCAGGCTTTCTACACAGGTCGGAAGATGGGCATCTTTAGGTTGTCTCTTCTGGCAGGGGAGACCCCAGTTTCGATGTTATGGCTTAGATTTAGTTGAACGATAGGTAGCTCTGTGCGAGACGTTCTAACACGCGATTAGCAGCACGAACGCGAATTCAAAATCCGCCAAACTGCCGCTGATAAGACTAATTGAGCCCAAAACGCTTGTTTCTTACAAGCAAATGACGACTATCATAAATAATCAGGGTAGACGAGTACGCGCAGGTTACACGCGCTCACGAATTTTACAAATTGAAGAACACACGCGAAATTCGCTTCTTCGCTTTAGCCGAGTCGCTTCCAACAGTTCACAACTACATCTTCGCGTATTTATTTACAGTCACACTAAAGCACCAATTTATACAGTCAGAGTTTTCTCGATAGGGTCGTTTTTTTTCTTCCTCAGTCGACTTCGTGAAGAGGACTAACCTAAAATAAATTTTGAGATTTGAATTCAACTTTGTGAAAGAATTTTTCGGCTTGTCAAAAATCTGATTCGATATTCTAGAGAAGATAATATTCAAATGGAAGTTCCAAAATTTGAATTCAAAAATTTAGAAATTTTTTTCTAAATTTTCGCGAAATTGGCTGAAATTGGCGATTAGTTCATGCGTCGATTTCAAACAAATTCGATGGGCGAAATTGTTTGTAAAACTTACTGGGACCTTTTCAATAGTATCATCAGTACTTTCTGTACTGGGTTTACTGTCTTCTTCGAATTTAACTTTAGTCTCTTCTTTCTCCTAATTATAAAATAGTACTTGACAAAAAGATCGGTTCTCGAGAGATGGCAACGTGATTCGCGCGAATTGGGGAGGGTGCTTAGCGGTACTTACCGGAATAAAGCTGCCTTTGCTATTATAGCTGGCCCCGCTCCTACTGCTCTCGCGGCTGTTCTCCTCGGCGATGCGGACTTGCGGCTCGTTCTGTTTTCTTCGCAGCTCGGCGAGAAAGGCCGACTCCGGTTGTGGCTGGATGCTTATGCTCGGCCGCCCTCGGTTCATTGTCTTTCGGTAGTAATCTTCTTCTTCGATGATATTTTCTACGATGTGGAGATCTTTATGATGCAGATCCTAGAAAAGAGGACGTATTTATTCTCACTTCATTTACAGTACTTTTCTTAACTTCGAGTAACATTTATTTACCCGAGTTAACCAGGCTGGTTAGCAATTGTGGTAAAATGATGATCCTTGGTTGTGGGGTCAAAAAGCGCCAACAAACAAAATAAGCAGTCAACGTAATATGAGCGTGACTCAGAGTCTCTGTTAGTGAGCGTTATCAATCACAATCACGAAAAAAAGGACACTTTATCTGTTCTAACATGTTTTCTAGGGTAGAATTATGCCTCTAAAAGGACTCACCTGGTGTTTGGAAGATTCCTCTAGAACCTCGGCAGATGGGATCTTGTGCGACGTGGGCAGCGCGATCCAGGACTTTCGACTTTTCGGCTTTCGCGGTACGTCTAAACAAAATAAATCCTCCTTTTTAAACTGCTTAAAAACTCTTTTTGTCTGCGACTTTCTGATCGTGTTATGGAGCAGTCCATTAACATTTCGAAAGCGAACTTTACTGGCTCATTTGCAAGCAGCAAAGCTGTTTCACTTGGGTACATATTTGACGAAGAACACTGCGTCTATTTTTTAATGACATGTCTAAACCATTGTTATCTGAAGAGGGAAACTTACTTTCGAGCGATTTCATCCTGAAATTCTCCTGGTGTATTCTGTCCGCCGCTCTCGAAGCTGACTGATAAATGAAAATTGCTTCCTGTGTAGCTGTGGAATGTCTTCTGTCTTTTTTAAACGATTTACAATGTAAAGAGCACTTTAGAATCATTTTTATTGAAAAGGGTCTGGCATAAAGTTCAGGATATTGAAGAAACAGCTTTCGTTTTCATTTTATGATAAAATAAATGTCGATATGAATACAGATATTTTTAAGCATTGAGCTTCATTTTGAAATTATGATTCAATGGTTTTATGCGCCAGATTTTATCTCAGAGCTCAATCAAAAGAGGGCGCCCCTATAGCGTTTTCTATGCGGGTGATCTTGAAGGGCCCCCTTATCGACCCTAAATCAGTTACTAAGCTAAGCAGGACATCGACCCTTTGCAAACCGATCCTGCAGGCATAGGCCCCACCGAAGGCTGAGCATCTCGCAGCTCAGAAGGCTCCTCCTCAAAAGCCGAATCGCCATCTGCCGAATCTCCGTCTTCCTCGACAATGTCGACCGTTTCAGGAAGCTTGACGGCGGGTCTAAACAGACGTTTTGGGCGTCGACTCTCTAATGCTTTTAAATCGGTGCGGGCGTTATCAAAAAGAAAATATTTTTGCTTGTTAGTAGTGCGCACTCGAGCAGCAGCGCCGTTCGCAAATGAAAAAATTCAAATCCGCCGAGGGTAATTATCAGCATTAGACCTTCTCGGAGGAGTTACACTACTTCTAGTTGATTACCCATATTTGACCCAGGCGCCAGGAATTCTATTTGAACGAAAATACCAATTAGGGTCGAAATAGATCAAAGATCGTCAGACATCACAAAAAATACCTCCGAAGCGCCAGATGCTTTTCATAAAGCAATTAGGATTAACCTTTGTCTAAGCATTTCGTTTTTATCTCACACACTGCATGTGATGTGGCTTGTGCTTCTGTCAATATTAGTAAAGAGCTCCCTTAGTGACGCCTTGTCCGAGCTCAGGGAAAGGGATTTTTTCTCAGGAACCTTACTTTTTAAGAATGTCGTCGGAAAAGTGCGTGATTTGAGAAGCATTTGAGGGTCGTCGTTGACTTTCATCGGCGAAAATCTTAATCGGGGCTTCTTGTTCGTCGTAGTAGCTCGTCGACGACGCTGTTTTTTCGGGTCGAAAAGAGGAAAAGGATGGAAGAGTAAGAGCTTGTAAAAGCACGGGCTAGGAAGTGCTCGGAAATTTTGGCGATGTCAGATTTTGCGAGATTCGGAATTCACATTTCGCGAAGGAATGTCGCAAAGCACGTGTTTCCATTCTTTTGGCTTTCGGCCGCTTTTCGGCAAGTTGGCCGCACTCGCAAATTGCACGGGCCTACTTGCTCTTATTCTTATACAATGCTCTTCTTCATTTCATAACGTGGCTTACCGTAGATTCACGCGAAAATTATATATGCTTCGTTTATACACGTTCAACCTTTTTGCGAATTTTTAGTTCTCCAGTTTCGCAGATATTTTATTGAAATTAGTAGTACATAACTTTTGCTCAATTCAAGAATAAAGCATATATCAAATTTAATAACTTTAATAAGATAATGCTTAAAATTTGAATTTTGCCAAAATTTTTAATTTTGATTGCATAAATTTTAAAAATCTATCGATTCATTATTCTACCACGAGCTCTCGAACCTGTGTAGAAAACCTGAGTCAGGGTCTGATTTTCAAGCAAACCTTCGCGAAACTACCATTCCTGACTCAGGTTTTCTACACAGGTTGCCAAGCCCAGATTTTTCCTTTTTTTTTGGTAATTTTTCCATCTTGTTGTCCAATTATGACAAAAAAAGTAATCGACCCAAACCTAAAGAATGATTGTCTGGCTGAATAACATTATTTTCCGTGCTGCAACAGTTTCCCATTTTCGCAAGAAATAAATGAAGATTTTCAAGCCTTTTGTTTTCTTATATTCTGTTTTTTTTTCTGATTCCAAATTGTGATTTTTCTCTCTATTTGCGAAAGTTTTTTGACTGTTTTAAATTTGGCAACTGTTGCCAGGAGCCCGAGATTTCTAATGGTTTTGCAAATTTCCACGCAGATCATCAAACTCCAAACAAATCTTCAAAACTACGCAATTCTACAAATAATAGGAACTCGTCAGACAACCTCAAGGTCGTCAACTAACTGTTCAGTTGATTACGTCTAATTAATTGATCAAAATCTTGTTAATTCACGGGTAAGCTGGACTCGGCAACCTGTGTAGAAAACCTGAGTCAGGGTCTTAAAGAGCTAAATGGAAACTAAATGGAGCGACTTTTTAAACAAAGCCGCAAAGCGGCTTAGCCGAATTATCATTTCAATCTATTTTTTATATTCTAGGGAAGCCGCTTCAAAGAAGGAAATAAATTTTATTGATTAAAGTAATTAATTGAATTTATCTTGCTAATAGCAAAATCTTCTGAAAGGGACAGTAGTATAAAAATTAGTGTATTTGATTCAATTTGCCGAAAATGGAACATAAAATGTTTTAAGTGAAAATTTAAGACCGCGGGTGGGTGATTGAGGCTAGGGCGCTCGTAACTGCCAGATTCTGAGTGGAGAGCAACCGCAATCAAATAGAGCCCATTTACGAAACCTGTTGCTAACAAGCACATTCGTGAGAACACTTTTATAGCCATTAAATTTCAGCTGAGGCACGTTGGTTGAGCGGGGTAACCTGGAGGAAAGCCGACGCTACTTAGTTGTGACGGAGCCGGGCTTATCTGCAACGCGACTCGCCGCCTTCGAGAGAAGGATCGCTCTGATGCATAACCCGGATGGAGCATATTGGACTTCTTCAGCAGCTCCGGAGAAATCGTAATCCTCACAATTCTGAATTTCAAAATGCAGAACACATCCTTTTAGACCCAATCGATCTAAAAAAAATTAGGGGATTGAACCTCTTCTCCCCTTTTTTTTCTCGTAGTTTTAACATCTTGACACCCTTATCAATATTTTTTCTCTTTAGAAAAAGAAGCAAAATTGCAGCGATTCCGTTAATTTTGGTTTCGTAAGATAAATGCCTCGATCGTATCATTCGAGCCTATGATTCGAGCAATCCAATATCTCTAGAATCTGGGCTCGTGGTTAGGGTTAGGGACTAGGAACTCTCAAGGGGGGCGAAGCCCCCTGGGTTAGGTTTAGGGTTAGGGGCAGCTCGAATGATAACCCCCTACTACCGCGTCAATTACGACGAGTTTTTTCTGTCCAAAAGAAGCTTGTATTTTCGGTGAAATATTCCACAGTGTTGTTGGCCTTGGTCCGTGACCCATGACAATAATTACAAAGCAACTACAATCTCTAACCACTTTTCTATTACAACTCTGTTAACATTAACCACAGCTTAGTTAGTTGGAAAAATAAATGATAGAAACGACCTAAGATCTCGTAGGGGTTTAAATTGGGATAATCCAAGGGAATTCTCGCTGAAAAAGAAAAGCCGGAAAGGCAGTTGATATTACCAGGCTTGTAGGTAGGAATCAGGCAAGGGCCGCTCTTGAATCTAATCAAAACGTGACTCTGAGTGACCACAAGTGAAATTCGACAAACTTTCAATAACAGATTTTCCATCGCCGCGCAAAAAAAAAGAGAGAAAGTTTATATATTTTTCGAAAATTATAAAATATATCCAAACTAGAAAATTTATTATAAATTTCAAAGTTTTTTCAACGGCGCACTTTTCTGTCAGACTGTTATTAAATTAAACAGTGAATCCCTCATTTTTGACAGTGTTAGAGTAGTACGATGTGTCTTTTCGTAATGTATTTATGTTTGGTGATTTTCGTTTGTCAGCGAGTGGACCGCAAGCCGAGAGGCGGGCGTAGTCGATTCTGCTAACGGTTAGAAGATTTCGATAAGAGCGTGTTTGAAAGTTTGCGGAATTGGCACGCTTTCGAGAAAAACGTAGATACAAAGGCGGCAGGCCCGTCCAACTTGAAGAGGAAGGAAAACATTAAATTCGCCCAATCTCCTCCTCAAACGCTAGGAATAACAACTTGAGTAAACCTCGCGCGGGGCCACTCGGTGAGCGCTTCTTTCACACTCGGATCCGCTTCTTTGATCGTTTTTCTTCGTCCAGATTCCAAAATAAAAAAAATCGATAGTGACGATGCTGCTCAAACTCGTCTTATCAGATTTAGAATGGCTCTTAAATCCCAGAGAGTTCATCAATATTACGATTTTCGCTCGCGCTTGATAACTCTGTAAAGCGGCACTTGATTTAACATGGGTAGGAAATACTTCCGATTTAGAACGACTCAATCCGCAGGTGCTCTCTTTATCGGGCTGAATTTATGTTTTTATTTCCGCGAAAACGATTCAAGAGCTTGTCCGATTCTTGTCCTGTACTTTTTTTTCTCAGGAATGTATAGCTTCTTTTGCATTTTTCGTTCAAAAGAAAAGCTGCCTGATCTGCCGCATTCTTAAATGTTTTAAGACGCGAAAAGATGAGGAAACTTCTTGGTATGCTTTAGAAAATCCCAGCTTCACGAAAATCGTGACGGCACACAGAAGGACACGTTCGAAGTGATCGACGGAATGTCGCAGAAATTTTTCGCCCCGTTTCTATTATTGCCAGCTTTATTAAACGGCGCCTGAATATTCAAGGGCTGAGTCAGTTTAAAAAAATATTATGGTTGAACTTTTCTTACTTCTGACTAAATGTTTTGCGTTCAAAGTTTTCTGTGTCTCTGGCAGAGACTCTCTGCTCATTCTAATGTCTAGCAGACAGCCTTTTTTAATCCGAATATTTAATTTAATGAAATACCTGATGATAGATAGCTAGTGTCAATCAGACTAAATAAAGTCGGCAAGTAGACAAAAATCGGCAGCTACAGAATATTCTATTCTGAATAGATAATAATGCAAGCTGATGGAAAAAAGGAGTAGGAAATGCTACAGTTAGTAGTTCTACTAGAACGTCTTTTGCAAGAACAGGATGTGACAAGTCGAAATATACAAATAAGAAATTATTTGCTCGGCCAGCTCGACCAGTGCTCATTATAACTTTGCGTATTATCACACTTTGGCCGCGTCATGCAATTTATTCAAGTCCCTTTCTCGTAAACTACGTGGTCTCCTCTTCCTCAAGAATTGCGAAGCCTCGTGTTACTTTAAAAATATATAAAAAGCTTGCATAAAATGACTGTACAAAGAAAGATGAGATTTTCTTTTGCTTTGAACTATATTTTCAGCCAAATAATTTTTCAAATTTCTACCATCAAAAATACACTCTTGTAACTCGAATTTTTGGATCATTTGATTTTGTGGAAAAAGGTGGCCATTTTGCTTGAACTGTGAATTGGATTAAGAAGCTATGGCGATGATTTAAAACGAGATTTTCATTTGCACCCGCACAGGTTATTTTTTGAAAGGTATAATTTGCGATTATCTGGAAACACGTCCAACTTCGGAGTTGGAGGCTAGCGACCAATTTCAAGATCGAGGGACTTAAAGTTTACACGTAATCTGTTCTTCTGCAATTTCTAGCGCCAAAAAAAGAGGTATACAATCATTTTTGATCGAATGAGCTGTCAATTAATATTAAAAAAATAGCAAAGAAAAATAACAATAACTGGCAGAAACCAAATAAAATGTCTGCTCCGACATACAGTGACAGTTACTGGCATATTTTCCGATTCGAAAACCTGCCCGGAATTCATGATTTTTTTTTGAAAAAACGTCGATAAATCTGTTTTTTCAGCAATGAACTTGGTTAAATTCCGTCTTGAAATCGCGTCCCAATATTGAAAGCATCGAAAATGACGTTTCCCAAATAGTAAACCCGTAGAAAGCTCGCTTTTAAATAAATCATTACCAGTGTTAGGCCACCTCAATTATTCAAGTGACGCGAAAACGAAAAAAATATATTGAACTGATCTAATTTATGCGTCGCCAGAATCGAGTAAAATTTAGTCGGGCAATTTTTAAAATGGTAAAAATATTGCTCGCTTTTGGAGTTTTCAGCGCAACGTCAATTTTTGCAGATGGAAGAGTTTTTTTCAAGAGAAATCTTCCTCGAACAAGACCACTTCTACTTTTACGCAAGGGCTTTCTCATATCAAGAATTTTAGCAAGGGTGTTTACTCGACAGCTGAAACCTGGACTCGGCAACCTGTGTTACATCTTTTAGACCCTGACTCAGGTTTTCCACGAAGGTTGCCGAGCGCAGGGTACCTGAGTCAGGGTCTGAAAGAGCAAAGATGAAAAGCCGCAAAACGGCTTTTTAAGAAACGAAGCCGCAAAGCGGCTTCGCCAGAATTTAAATACAGTGAAACCCTAACTTAAGGCCCCTTTTTGGATGACAAGAAATTTTAAAAGGGGCCTTAAGTTGGGTGATTCTTCGACAAAGTTGGATGACGCTAAAATTTTGACGCTCAGGTTTTCTACTCAGGTTGCCGAGCCCAGCAGGGTACCTTAAGGAAAGCCCTAAGAAGAAGAGCACAATCCAGCTTACTGGAAGTCAAATAAGGAGCACCACAAAGATGACGAAGAGGAAGCTCTCCAACGACCAGACCACATAAAAATCAGCTTCAACCCTTTTATCATTCAATTGTGCCACGAAAACCCGACCTTTTGCGAGAACCGACTTCACGGGCATTTTTTGGACCCTTCTATCTTCAAGCGCGAATAATTTAGAATTTTGAAAAGAAAAATAAATAGATTAAAAACAAATTAAAAAGCAACCACTACGGTAATTATGCCCACGTTTGATGGCAAGATAAATACACTTATGCAGCTCTGTAATAATTTGTATAATACGGAAATGGCAGCGTAACACTATTTTCATTTATGATAACTTGAAGTTGATGAAAATATTTCTATATTTAATGCCACGTTTTCCGCCTAAACAAAAAAGCGAGAATCCTGAAAGCGAGGCCTGAGAAAAGAATTCCAATTTGAGAAAGCGGCACGATCCAAGTGCGAATCAAGATCGAGCCGCCTCGGCTCTTAATGACGAGCTCTTGACTCCTCCATCAAAATCAACGTCATCGCAGCCAATGTCGCTTACGTATCTGTAATTAGCGCCGCTTCAACAAGTTTACTTACCGTATTGCTTCTCGTCGCGGATTAAAAGCAAGAGCTACCTGAATAATATAAATTTTGTGAAGCGCAGCGAGGCAGCCTAAGCAGCCACAAGCGAGGTTACAGATAATCCAGTGATGATTATCGGATTCCGCCGCCCGCTTGAGGTAACGCAGTGATCTTCCTCTTTAGAGCTCCTCTTTTTTATATAGAGTAAGGTTAATCAGGCGCTTCTTAGATTTTTCTAAAGAATGCTGGTCTTTTCGCTTTCCACGTAAAATATTTACTTCCTCCGACGAACCTTTTTTTCTGCACGTGCTTAATTACCCACGCTGCGAGGCTAGAATCTTAGTACAGTATTGAAGTGCTTGAAATTGACTTTCAAGTGGCGATAGTCAGAATAAATCGGCAGATAAACTCGACGGTAGCATCTACTGGCGAGCAGTGACGGACTCACGTTTTCACGCGCCAAGAGAGTAGCTATAAGAGCTGGCTTATCTCGAGTTAGCACAGGTGACCGGTCATTTGGTTATCGGACACAAGAATGTACTGGCTCTATTTTTCAGGCTTCTTTTAATTAATGAATTGCCGAGGACTCTCCGGAAGAATTTGAATTTTTCGACGATAATTTTTTTCAAATTTTCCTTCGGAATTCGAGATTGCTAGAAGAAAGCTTGGAAGAAAATTGTGTGAATAAGATTAAATTCTTCGTTGGCTGCAGATTATTTCGCTAAATCTAGAATTAGAAACGAATTCCTTTTCTAGTGCGAACAGACTTTGGCGATGAAGCTCAACTGTCGTCCAGTATTTTCTTTTGCCAAGTTGATTCCAGCCGTCTCTTCTACTTAGAACACTCTACAGAATGCTACTGATAAGACGCAGCGGGAGAGCGCGGGACCTGCTTTCCGTCCTTCACTTGTCAATTTGGGCAAATATTTGGACAGGGAGAGCTTCTCTTATCGCGCTTATCTGTTCGATTGCTCCAATAATTAACCCAGCTACTGCTTATTTTATTTTTCCTCCTCTGTTAAAATAAGCTAGAGCTAGCGCTGTGCCTTGTTACTGTAATAAACAGAGAAGAGAGAACGAAGGAGGCAATTTGAAGGATAAAAATTTTAGAGAAGCATTCAGGAACCGCTAGAAAATACGGAAGGCGCGCCTGTAATTATGATCAGCGGGTTAGTTTTTGCAGGGCACGTGGCTCAACCAAGCCGGCATCCGGATAGAATCTTTTATTGGAAGGAGCGATCCGCCGCAGATAATCTTATCGTCTCACGTGCTCACAGTCTTTCAAGCACCGATAGCTCCCATAACACTTACCGAACTACTCAAGTTCTGCCCTCTTTTTCGGAACTTAATAATCTCGCACAATAATGGAAATCTTCGAGAGAAGAATATAAGCCGATAAAAGCTTCAAAAAATAGCACAAGAAAAAATAGATTATTATTGAAGGACGAAAGCTTCAGCTGGAAAAATGAGGAATTTCAACTGCGAAAAGACAAAAACGTGGGAGTTAACAAGATAAATCCCCGCGGACTGGCGAATCTGCGCCAGATCATCCACCGAAAAAAGAAAACGCACACTGTTCCGTGCTCCTCATTGTTTGATGTTTTAGTGAATTCGAGAGGCAAGCGTTGTTGCTCCAAAGACGATCCAAATTTTCCGCTCCTTTCTTTATCAAAATCCGCGTTCATTTCGTCAGGAATCATGGCCATTTATTCTTCAGGGTTCTAGTCTTGCCCACGTTACAGGTAACGACTTACTATCAATGCCAGTATTAGCAATAAATGACTAAATGATTATGCAGTGAGCTGATTATACAAGAGCTGGTCAAGTTGACTGATACTAAGTTATCTCCGCTTTTTTCTAATTTATCAGTCAAAGATTTGATTGATGGACAATTGCGACGACAGATTTCTTTGATTGATTACTGTAAGTTGAACGGAAAATAGAAGTCACAGTTGGAATTGACGTTGATTTGCGGGTACGCATAATCTTCCAAGAAGGGCTCGCTTATCAGCAGATTTATGATTACGATTACGATTGGCAAGCTCCGGGCACCCTTCCCCGAATGTTTGTGTTCAATTCATTTATCTTTCTTTTAGCCCTGCCCGTTCGTAATATTCCATGTACACAAGAAACGCAGCCTTCTTTCTCCCTTTGCAATGCTCTAAGAAGAAAAAAGAGTCGCGATTTCTAAGAATCAAGAAAAGCGACACTAATGCCCCGACACTTATGGGCCCGTGAATCTTCAATTTTCACGTGCGAGTCCTAATAATCGAGCTGGCGCAGTTCGCAGAAGTAGCTATTTTCCCCGCACGGACACGTGATCAGCCTGTTTTGGGCGGTTAGAAAGCGCATCATTTTTGCCAAAGCGAATTTGATTTGCAAAAAAAACGGGATCCGCTGGTGCTTTTTTCGCAGATTTTCGATCGCATTAGATTTCGTAAGATTTTTTTGACGACTCTCGCCACTCGCGGAATCTGCTCGTGACCGCTTTAATTAGCAAGGTAGAAATCAAAGCACGCGTTCAAAAAAGAGAGATGCGTTGATCCGCCGCGCGGACGTAGAAACCCGGATTCTAGTGTTTCGAACACGCAAGCTACATGAAGCCTCGTCATGGTAACAAGTCACGCGTCTAAACCTCCTAATTTTCTACACAGGTTTTCTCACAATTCCGATTCTCTCAACTCGAAAACACTCGAACACAAGAACTTCTACGACATAAACTGTCAAGCTTGCAAAGGTGGTAAAATAACGTTGAAAAATACAAAAGCGAAGATACAATTGTATTTGCTTTGTTTGTTTATCATCGTAATTTGGTGTTTAGAAGTTCTAAGCAACAGTTGGATACGCTTAATTCATTTTAAATGAAATTGAAAATCAGCAGGTGCTCGCCACTTAATCCCTCTCTTCTTTTTTCTTAAGGGTGTCAACAACGATTTTCGGCCAACTTTTGACCCCGGTAGAGGTACCTTAAGTTGGGTTGTTCAAGATTCTTTATATGTCAAAAGAAAGTTTAAACCCTTTTGTGACGCCTCTGAAAGCCCGATTTTGGATTAGTACTCTCGTTAATTCTCCCGCTGACTTCAAAGGAAGCCCGTTTTACACAAAATAGGGGTAACTTTTGACCCCCGTTACTAGAATTCTAGATGAGGTGTGAATCTGAAATTTTCAGAGAAGAATCTTCAGACAAAAGTACGACGCCTCTGAAAGCCCTTTTTTCGATTTCGCATGCATGCATCCGGACAGCATGCATTATGTAAACATACGATTTTCCGAATTTTTGTGCTCGACTTTAGTGGTGTTCCTAAAGCTCGAATATTCTTATTTTCACAGGGATAATAGTTTAATACCTCGGCAATCACCCGGTGCGCTCAGATTGTATACTGATTAATCCCTTAATCCTCTTTCCCGACGCCAAAGAGCAGGTGTTTGCGACTTTTGGCGCGCAGTTCGAACTTGAAAAAATTGCCTGATCTTATCAATATTGGTATCAGCGAATAGAGATTTTTTCAAGCTTTCAGAAAATATATAGTTTGATGTATAAAACCGGAAATTAAAAAATCACCTTTCTAATAGTGCATTTCTACTTCAGTAGCTCAAGCGCTAGTGCATTAGCGCGCCTATAGAATGTTTCATATCTCGTGTTCTAGATGAGATATTTCAGATCTGAAAAAAGATTTGGAATCCTTGTAAGCTAAATAAAAAGATACTTATTGGTCGAATCATAAGAGACGCCCTTATTCGATCGTTGTTGACACCCTTAACTTATGAGTTCGATTTCAAGCAGACTTTTGTTTCGGGAATAAGAGCTCGTACCTCCCTCTACTTCAAATTTACAAACAGTGAGACAGAGGGTTTAATAGAGACTCTGAAGCTAACGTGAGAACTTACTCGAACGTCCTTCTTATTCGCGACTCAATGGAAAGCTCCGAGGGATATTGCCATTTGTTCTTTTGAATCTTTCTTTTTCTCAGGCGAAAAAAAGATACGCGGCCCGTATATTTTTCAAACAAGAAGAAAGAACTTTTCGCGGAGCAGCAACAAGATCATAGAATGATGCGTTGCAGAAACGGAAAATAGTCTTTTCGGAAAAATGAATTCCGCGGTCGGCTGGCGCATTGCAGCGCGTGGTTTCGCCAAAGACGTGGATTTAGACCCGTTAGTTCCATTCCGAGTAGCGCGCCCGACTCCTTCCAAGCCAAACAAAATATTTATAGCGCATTCTTCTTCCATCCCCGCAATTATCGCCGAGATAACTCGCGAACGAAAACTTGAGCGCGTCAAGGGTGAAAGGGAAAAAGGCCAGAGTAGTGTTTGGTCGACGAGTGTGGTAACTGTAACCGCCCGTTCATACTTAATCGCGCTCTTTCCAAGCTTGAACAAGATTGAACCGCAGATGTGGCCGGATTAATTTTTCTTCTCCGTTTCCTATCAATCCTTCCGCCTCTGATCTCGTATTTTTAGAATAACGAGGCCTTTCGAAAACCATATTTAATCATTTTTTATGTGACAGTAATCTGGGCTCGGCAACCTGTGTAGAAAACCTGAGTCAGGCTTTGAAGAGCTAAAATGAAAAGCCGCGTAGCCGCGTAACCTGACTCAGGTTTTCTACACAGGTTGCCGAGTCTAGACAGTACATTTCTTGTAATCTAAAAGAGGTGGACATCGTAAATCACGAATTTGTCCCATTTTTTCTCTTAGAGTTTATAAATAATGACACTTCTTTTATTTTATTGCGTATATTGAAGATACTGAATCTCAGACGGAAAAGGCCAATTTCTGAAAATGAACATGACATTTTACAGGAAAATTTTATGTTATAAAATTGGAAGTTTCAAGCTTCCAAACTGGGACGTTTCAAGTATTGCTTGTTTTATCAACTCCGCTGGGTTCTAATTTTGTTGTGTTTGTTGGAGATGCAGAAAATTTGATTTGCGCCTGGAAAAAATGAAATTTGAAAGTAGCACCTGGCGTGACAGTCGTGTTAATCGCGTTTCCCAATTCAGTGAGGCTTTCGAAACACATGTGACATGTATTTCCAATGAGCTCCAGTGAGGATCCAAAAAGGACCTCCCCGTGCCGTGAAAACGAGGCCGACGCCGAAGTGAACTCGCTCTTATGAAAGCTTCTCAGGAGGACACTTTCTATGGGAAGACATTTTGTGCCGGAAAAAGAGAACTCGTGGAAAGCGGCTTTAGTCTCGCCGCTTTCAAGGTTTAGTAGAGTAATCCATTCTGCACGGTCCAACATTGAGCACATTTTCGTGAAATATCTACCGACCAGATCGCCGCTTATCAAATTCTTCCGCTGCTGCTTACAGTAACTCGCCTCCAATTCTCGAAAATCGTTGGCAACTCTTTCAGCCCAATTTCTAAAATTGAGCTTTCAAATTGTTGGAAACAGAGGCGACATTTGCATTCCAGGGCGTTGTAAAATTTGGCCAAGAAAAGCAATTTTTGGAACCTTTTAGAAGTGCACAGGCGTGTTCATGTCGCGTTTAGCTGAAAACATGTAGAATTGTGGGCAACACGATTTCCCGAAATAGGATTCGAAAAAAGTAGTCGCCGATGTTTTTCGCCAAACAGAGTTGCAAAACACGGCCTCCCCAGCTCGATCGCTCGATTATTAAATTTAACAAACGAGCTTCATTTTCACTGAAAACAATCCAGCTTGTCGACTTTTTTTTTGCTTTGCTTTGCTTGCGCAAGCGTATTAAACCCCACCCAAACCCACAACATTGATTACAGTATTCCTTAGATCGACTTTTAAGGACCCCCCCCCCACCCCCCGTCAACACTTTTCCTCAAAAAATCGAAAATTTCAAAACAGCCATATTTTGGCTTCTTAGTGTGCCTGGAAGTTCAATACATCATTAAAACTTGTCCGGAGCAATTTTTGACCAATAAAAATCTAAAATTTTAGCAAAATTTGGACTTTTTCGTCATTTTTCATCAAAAAGTCCAATTTTCAAACGCGATTTTGAGGGTGTTAGAGTCGAGATAGACCCCGAAAAAATGAAGCCTCAAAATCGTTTTTTGACCTATAGAATCGATTTCCGGGGTCAAAATTATGAAAAGCCGATTTTTGATTTTTCAAAAATTGTTGACGGGGGTCCTTAATAACACAGCTTCGCTTTCTTTCCAATCGGACTCATTATTTTTCTGAGGAAACAAATTTAGCAAAGTTTCGAAACCTGAATAACAATTTCTTTGTTTTGACGCATCTGAAGGCGTTAAAATAGACAGTCTCTTTTTGCGAGTGGCTTCTGAAAACGAATTGATTTTCCGCTTTACGGAAAAGAAGTGGTGCAACGGTCGTTTCAATCGCAAACCTTTTTTTACCGTTCAAAATTACTCGAACTGGACTCGAAAAAATCACATGCTGCGTGTTGACCTTTGCTGGGGCTTCGGGGAGAAGCGAACATGCCCTAAAGCGCTTACGCCCAAATATTTGTAAATGAGTGGTGGAAGTTTCATAGTCTTCAGCTCATTTATATAAAACAAAAGCTGCCTGTTAGTTTTGCTTCTCGGATAAGTGGACTTGGGCACAAAAGCGCCAGAGTCAGAAAATCAGAGAGAATCCACAATTTGGCGAAAAAAAAACGAAAATCAAAAAATGGAGAATTTCAACTTTGGCTAAAAAAACAAACACGAGGATGTTGAAGATGTTTCAACTGCTGTGGGTCTTCTTCGTCCAGTTGCTAGCCCAGACGGTGGAGATCTATCCAAGCGAGAATTTCCGATACATAGCTGTCGTCAACGGAACGAAATCGTATGGGATTATTTTTGGGGCAGCTGATCCAGATCTAGATACAACAGGAAAAGATGGATCATCTTCTCGTTTTCACAGAACTCGACAGATTCTTGCTCTTTCACGTTGAAAGTATAAAAATCTTTTGATATCCATTAAAAAGGCTTTACGTATCTAATCCGGGATGAACTGCACCCGACCTTCAATACTACGATGGCGTTTCTTCTCCTTGGGCACACAGAGAACTCGATCGGGTTCACAGACGAGTACCGCGGAATCGTGCGTGACGCAGATGGAAACGTGTTTCTGAACAAGACGGCAATCATCGCTCCCAGGGACGGGATTCTGTGGCTCTAATTCTGAGTTGTTTTAATTCGTAAAGTCTGGCGTAAGCCGTTTACGCAAGGACCCTCATGGGTTGGGCGCGCGCACGAATTGCACTTGAAGCTTACGAAAACAAACCAAAACTTCTATCCAGTAAACCTGAGCCAGACCCTGTGGCTTTCTTAGTACTTTTCCAGAGGTGTCCTTTCTGGGGCATTTAAAATCAAATTGCAAAACGGCAGATCTGATTTTGAACAAGTTTTCCCTGCTCTTGGATAGATTATCTTGTAACTTGTCATTTGTGATCAAGTAATTGTAGTAGCTACATAGAATCGGGGCAGCGGACATCACTATTAGTGGCTTGTGACATTGGCAGTACTTTGTCAGCTCCAGTGAATGGGCTTAACGCATAACAAGAGCTTTTTTCCCGAATCAGGAACTGATGATTTCTATCAATTATGACCACGGTGGGAAACACGCGCGTTCTTTTTCCCAACGCCAAAAATAAGCACTTTTCCGCAAGGAGAAGAAATAATAGCTGCTTATTAGGAGCCCATTTTACGCAAACGTAAATAAAAGTTGTATCTTTTGTTTTTCAAAAAATCCCGTGAAAGCTATGGCGTTTTCCGCGATACGAATACAGACAATTACGCAGCTGGTCTACTTAGTTGGGTGCCCGAATCGACAATAAATCTTGGAAATGGGGTTTTTGAGTACAGCAGTATGGAGTTGAGCGGTGTCTACGAGACGACGATCCCGTGTAATAATGGAACGACTCTTTGTTACTGCCATTTCGACGGAGATCCGCTTAGACTTACCTTTTATGTTGATGGGAGTACTGATCTTCAGGTACGCGCGAACACGAGTATATTTGTATCCGCTCGCTAATAAGAAGCTTAACGGGCTTTGAGACGGTGCAATCTTGTGGCCAATGTTAGAGTTAATTATTCTGAGGAAAAAATCTGGAGGACATGTGGTTGGCGGCCAACTCGGCCGAGTAGATAAGTTGCAAATTTCCACCGCGGCAATAAAGTGCTCCAGTACTCGCGGACGCAGTTTTACAAAATTCTGCAAAATCAAGAGCTGCCCCCAGAACGGCAGGAAGCGGCCCTTTTGTTTTGATTAATGAATTCTCCTCAAAAAGCGTGTCTCCCAGCTTTAGAAGGTCAAATTTCAACTCTGAGTGTACTCTGTTCAGTACACTGGGCTCCGCAACCTGAGTAGAAAACCTGAGTCAGGGTCTGAAAGAGCAAAGATTAAAAGCCGCGTAGCGGCTTTTTTAGAAACGAAGCCGCGAAGCGGCTTCGCCAGAATTTAAATATAAGATGGAATAATAATCTTGCGAAGCCGCTTCGCGACTTCGTTTCGAAAAAAGCCGCTACGCGGCTTTTAATCTTTGCTCTTTCAGACCCTGACTCAGGTTTTCTACTCAGGTTGCCGAGCCCAGGTCAGTGCACTGATTGCCACTGGCCAAATCCATCACGTAAATTATTATGTGCATGAAGTGCCCTTGTCCATTTTATCTGAAATGATAAGATATAGTTAGAAGCTCCTTTACAATTCAGCTGCAATTTCAAGTCCATGCATGAATAATGCAAATGCCAACTTTGTTTAGGTCTCAACGCAGTCCTACAGTTCCAGATCTTCACTTTCTGAGAGCTTGACGAAAACTGGTCTTGAACGAGCCTCCTCCGCAAACATCGACATCTCCCTTCAGAATAACGCGAACATTTCCACAGTAACGGTCGATTATCGCTCAATACAGTTTTCGGGAAATGAGGAAGCTCAACTGAACGTCTACGCGGAGGCCTGGCAAATGGGCGAATTCCATCCGATGCTGGCGCAGTATGGAATTTCATTCGACCACATAGAAAGCGTTTATCGATGCTGGTCCGTAATTTCCTTTGAAAGAATCGAGAATTTACAGATTTCGTTCAATTCCGCGAAATCATACTTTGTCGATGAAACGGTGGATTTTTGGCTTACGATGGAGAATACGCAAACTCTAAGGGAGGATTTCAAAATTCTACATACAGAATCTGATTGAATAAGATGTCAAGAAATTCTTGCTTGGCTGGGAAAAGCGCTTGATTTTTTGAGTAACAAGTAAAGATTTGCCTTCTGCGGCGATTTATGAGAACCGAACATGCGCTTTTGCGGCTTTCCCCGGCTCGATTTTAGAGACGAACATGTAACATAAAAACTAAGACGATTACTTTATTTCAACTGGGAAATCTAGCCAAGCTCGCTTTCTTATACGGTTACATGGTTCTTTGAAGGCAGAGAAGCGGCAGATGAGCGTTTTAACAGGGTGGAGAATCGGTACAGATTCTCATCGCCCGGTCAGTATCAAGTCTTCGTCGAGTTGGAATTGGACGATATTCCGGAGATAGTTCTTTCGGCCACTGCGCAAGTTATAATTCTGGAGCGATTTACCGACTTCAATGTCGAGGTTGAAAATATCGAAGGCGAGCTTGTTCGCATGGTTGAGACTGGCGAGACCTTCTCCCTCCGAGTCAGCAACTTGAACGGGAATACGCTCAAAGTAGACGGCGGGACGCTTCTCTCTCAAACCTTCAGCGACGGGGATGATCTGCGGCTTACTGCGCCTGGCAACGCGGGCACGTTCAGCTTTGGGTCGCTAATTTTGAATACATCGAGCGAGAATTGAGCATCCGACTACCATCTTGTGCGTATCTACAAACAACTTAACTTGTTTGCAGATACGCGCGGACATTAACATTAGCGCGGATGATGTTATTTCGAGAAAATAAGTATAGAACTATCCATTCTCCACCAAAGCCAATGGACATTAGTTTGTGAACAATTAGCAACCCTCGAACAGCTTGGACTTTAGCCTCCTTTCGCAGGTTAACGAGGAAATCGTGGCCGTCGCTCCGCGAATCGAGTTGACCGTCATCAAGCCAACGTTCCTGCTACCGTTTACGATTGCCTCGCGCGTCGTGACAAACGCGCGCACTGAGCTCTACGTAGTCGGCAATTTCCAACAATTTGCGAACTGGAACGAGCGATTTGAGCTCGTTTGGGATCTCGGGAACGGAGATGAGGCGGTGGGAGATACTGTCGATGTTTATTTCCCGCGAGTAGGAACATTTAACATTTCCTGCTTTGTTAGAAGCACTTTTTCGCCGTTCGAAGCAACCCTTACGCATCTTCTCACAGGAAAAGCTTTTTACTGATTTTTACAAATACTGATTTTTAACAAAGTGATTAATCCGAAAATTACGTGAGAACAGAACCTTTCCGTCGAACTGAAATCAAACGAAAAGTACGAAGTATCTTTAGGTTAAAGGACACGAATAATGATGTTCAGCTGCGCCATAGTTTTTTTCTATATACGTGCTTCTTACTTGTGTTCCACAATCTAAGCTCCTTACACGAACACAACCACGTAAAACATCATGTACAGACGCATTCCCTGTTTTCCAATTCATTTAAAAAGCTAACTAAAGTCATCGATCCCCCGGGAGAAAGTCAGCTTCGATGTGACCCGATCGCCGTCGTACTAAACGAGCTTCAATGCAACGCTTCTGTAACTGAAAGTATCAACCTGATTGAAGTCGATTTCGGAGACGGCTCTGGGCCGAAAAACATAACTTTAGAAAGCACTGGACTTGGGAACTTGAAGCATGAGTACACTCGTACTGGGACTTACACAGTTTCATCACGCACGTGGCGACTTGATGGCGAAGTCATCACTGGCAGCCTTGCCGTAACGATTTTACTTGACATTCCTTCCTTTACAATCAAACCTGTAGATGTTGCTGAAGTTGGCGTGGAGTTCGACTTGGAAATAGAGAGAAATTTCGACGCAGACGATTTTGGAATTCGCGAAATCAAATGGCAAGTAGTACGAACAGAAACAAACAATACAGTCATCAGCGAGAAAGGCTCAGCAGCTGACGAAAGAAAACCAATCAGACTCGACCAGGCAGGAACTTATCGAGCAGAGGCGATCATGTGCAACGGTGGTTCATGCGAGAATTGTACACGATCATCTATCATTACTTTCTTGGCGGTGGAGCGAATATCGGGACTAAGTATTTACCTTTCGAAAAATACCCTTCCTCCTAATGGAAGGGTCTGGATACGCCCGAACGTGGAGAAAGGAAGTCACCTACAGTATCGCTATCAGATCTTGCCCGATTTTCCGGCCTGGTTTGAACCTGAGGACCCGACCGGCTCCCTCAACTGGGCCATGAAGGCAAAGGATTAAAAGCTCTATAATTATCATTATCTAAAATCGTTTATGTTTGTAATCCCATTTGAAGTCGCTTGGACAGCACGAAATAAAGTTGCAAGCAGTAAATCTCCTTGGCACGATTGAAAATTCGGTCTTTGTAAATGTCGTTGCGGCTCCCGAGATCTCTCAAGTGGTCATCAATAATTTGGACTCTGAATATGTGCTTTTAAATTCCACGGTGCGATTTACCGTCCGATTGAGCGAAGATTCAGAAGCCGTCACTCTCTACAAGTGGTCTGTTCGGGACAGCAATGATGCCGTCATTGCCGACGATGCAACTGTGTCCGACACGTGGTCCTTCACTGTGAGCCAATACGGAAATCATTATTTCAACATTTACGCGACGAACTTGAACGGCGATTCCGAAGTTTACGAGCTCACCATCAAAGTTCTTGAGCCAATTGCCGACTTCGAAGTTCTGCCCGTGACGAAATTTAGAACAGAAAATTACGTTCCAGGAAAGCTTCAAGATTGTCAATGAAAAATGGGGCATATTTTATCGCTGAATTTGCGGTATTTTTAAAGCTACCAATGCATAAATGAAGCTGTCCAAAGTTGACAAGCGTTTCAAAATCGAAACGGGCAAATCATTGGGAAATAACATAACTTATCAGTTTTTGATATCCGGAGTCGAAAGTCAAAGTTACTCCGGTATTGAGGATTTCAAGTCCTTATCAATCAGCTCTGTCGGACGTTACAATATAACTGTCAAGGCTTCAAACAGACTAAGTGAGGCGCGGAAGACCATCTTTATCACTGTAGTCGAGCAGGTGGAGTTGGAGGCTGTCTTACTGAATGGCGAATCAATAGAGAACGGGTACAGAAGATGACTATTAAAACCTCAGTCGCTACCAGCACTTTTGTTGTTGTCTTTGTGGCTTACGGTAAACCGTCTACCGCTCTTCCTCGTACCAGCGAATAAGCTTTTAACTTGCAAATTATTGTGTTTCTTTACGTCATATGATATTACCATTGCCTTAGAAATACCTATTTTTGAGATTTGACTCTAGTAGGACCGGAGGATCTTGTGGCGCGAAGCCCTATCATAAAAGATTATAGAAAAGTGTTCCCAACTTATACCAATTACTACTTGCGTATCCGTCTGAAGACATTTGGGCGACGATTTTTGCGACAGTATCGACTGAGCTTCGATTTCAAGCTGTATCAAATGTGGCGCCGCAAAACATATCTTGGGAGTTGGAGGAGAATAGTCGCAATTTCGGTGCATCGTTTTCATTCGAGTCATCCAGCGAAATCGTCGAGTACCAACTTATCTTGGAGCTTTTCAACGAAGCGGAGGAGAAAACTTATTACCTTGATGTTTCCATCCAAGCAGCTCTTGTTATTTTGCCTTATTTAGAGTACCCGACAGGCCAGGGTTTGAATTGGTGTTTGTAAATGTGGATATTAATTGTGTGGTTTTTGGAATACTATCAGAACCTTGATAAGCACGTGCGTACTACCACCCGAGCAACGAGGAGTTTAAAAGAAACTGCCAGGACAGAACTCCAAACAACCGCTTACAATAATTTTTCGAGATAGTTGAACCGAGAGGTTGAGCCAAACATTCGACGCCAAACGTCATGAGCTAAAATTTTTGCAACCTCATCGATCTCATCTTTCTTCTTTATTGCTTTATTCCGCATCGGGTAATGTTTAAAATAATTATTACTTGCTGAGTTCCGGGGCAGGAAAGCGCCTGTATTCCTGTGTTTGACAAGCGTGATTTCCTGATTGTCTATTTCGCAAGCAACGTGAAAATCTCGACAATCGATCTTTCTCTTCCTGACCTGCTATTTCAATCTTTTCGGATGGACAGGACGGATGGAACGTTCAGTCTAGCAAACGGCTCGCCAAGTATTTTAGTGTTTGAATTCAACTGAAGCAATGCCTCGGAGGTATTTTCAACCCTTATCATCAGTGCCCGTCATTTTTGGGTTAAGTCATGCCCCGTAAGAATTGTTTACTTGAATTGATTTCTTAAAAAAATATATTGGCGAGCCGGTCAATCAGAACTCTCTCAATTTACAGGGCAATATACAATGGAGATCGATTTTATCAATGAAGTTTCAATGATTTCAACCTCAAAAACGTTCATGGCATTTGATCTCCCGGTCTGTCAAAACGTTGTGATTTGCTCGCAAGCTCAAACTGAAAACGACCCTGTTTGCATGATTGACCTGATCAATGGAAAGCCGGCAGTAGAGCTTGACAGGATGACTTGTCGTCTTCAGCTTTGTACCTTTGATGGCGTTGAGTACCATCGACTGCGACCGTCCATGTTTGAGAACACGAACATCGTCTCTACCTGGACGGTGAATGGAGTGACGGAGACTTCTGCTGATTGGGAATACAAACTCAGGAAACGTTCATAACAAGTTTACTAAGGGGGCAAATTTGGGCCGCTTGAGTGAACGTCGCTTACAGGGTCATTGACATAGATGGTATAACAGCAGGCGATACCATCTCCGTTCAAGCCTCGCTCAGCGACGAGAAAGGCTTTTTTAATAGCTTGTTGAGTTGTCAGGTATCAACTGCCGTGGAAATAGATGTCGTCACTCCGATAGCGCGGGTTAATTATTTTTTTTTCTAACTAAAATGTGTTAGCGAAAATTTTTAACCCTTTTGAGTGTTCACTGGAGGCGAAGCTCAAATTGTTGTCAGGCCTGGGTCTAAGAAGTAATTGCTTGCATACTAAACTTTTATCTATCTATCGGGTTTCCTTTGAATCCTTGAAATTAACTGAGTCGAGTTTCTTCCTGCTCATATATCGGCCGAAACTTGATTCTGTTTCTTTGACAGTTCTGTAGTTTGCTGCCTCCTTCATGGACTTGTAGTACGATCAATTCGACAGTCAATCTTGACCCATCTTCAAGTTCTAATTCTACTGAAACGGATATTATATTCTCGAATGATTGTGTGGCGATTTCTGTCAACTACGCGAAAGGAAATGGAAAACAAACCTCCTATTCCATCAGAACAACGGATAATAACTGGTCGGACACGAGGGTCAGGAGTGGATTGCCAATCTGATCACTTCTCAGTTTTTTTTTTAATTTAAGATTTTCTTTTGAATTCACTTTAAGTGAGTTCCGAAAAGTGAGCTCGATAATTGATTAATAAAACGCGGAAACGGCGTCTTTACTCTGAGTAAGCTAATCCATCGACAGTGACAATCAAGGGATTCTTTTCTGGCGAGCACAGTACGAGAGCGATTATGCGATCAAGGCGACAGCGAATAACACCGCCAGGCTCTATACGATCCCAGACGGCAAACAATGGAACTTCTTTACCATTAAGCCGCCTTGTAAACCGCCGAAGCTTGAACACACTCCACTCAGTCCGATTTACCGCTCACGCTCAGTCCTTCTCGAAGTTCAAGTCGATAGCAAGCAAAATCAGACGAGCCAAGTTAGGGTTATTTTTTTAATACAATTTCTTTGTCTATTATATAACTGGAAAAGGGGACTCAGCAACACTCGAGAGTCACACTTTGTGGCTAAAACGGGACCTCTAAACAGCTCACACTTAAAACTATTAATAATAGCTTGTTATGATGATTAGTTTTACACTTTGTCGTGGCAAATAATTTATCCAAATAATACCAAGGTACAACGTGTCCTTGGTTATATTGTCATAGAGAATTTTGTAAACTGCTAGGTTGCGAAAAGATAACCCGCGGAAAGATCCAATTCAGATCAACCCATGCAAGTTCGATAACATGCGCTGGACTTTGTGGAAGAAGCGGCCCAACGTAAGCTGCTCTCAATCTGGGACGTCTGTTCATAGCTAATGGTTTCAAAGTCATTTTTTCACAGTGTTATTTTTCGCTACACCCGTGCGTTTATGAGAATGCAGCAAATATGCGTCTCTTAATTGGTCGCAATTACCACTCTCGACGGGGTAAACAATCTCAGAAAGTCCTAGGTAATTTTTGCCCCCTTGAGAGATGTTTTTATAACGCTGCTTGATGACATGGCGCACCGGGGAGCGCTAGAATCTCAATTGAATAAATCAACAAACGTAAACGCGTCCTGCGACGAAACCAAGGAAAGCGCCGATGACTGGTCACAAAATCCGGATTGGCTGCCCATGTGCCGCGGTTATGCTGATGGCACAGACCCTGACGAAATTATCGATGTCAAAGATGTTGACAGGGGCATTGCCAGACTGTTACTGCCAAATTGGAGCTTGCGCACTGGAGAATACTGCTTTTGCAAAGGGTTTTTAGACAGAATTTTCTTACAGATGACTTGTTCTTTATTTAACAGTTTATTTCTTATCATAACAGCTGGTATTTAATGGATACCGTCATTTTCGTATCGATGCTGATACCAACTATGTATTATTATATCGAACATCCCGAACAGGCAGCATTTTATATTTCCATATAATTGAGTTTCCCTTTTATCTCTTAAGTTGATAGATTTGTTTAAAATCATTTGGTCATCATTTTTTTCTTCGGTACTACCCAGTAGTGTCGTTACGAAATCATCCAACCCTGACCACAGCTTTAACATCACACAAAATCTCGAAAACGACCACTGCTCCGGGGAGCCAAAGATCGTGGGAAGCTGGCACGGCGACTTACTGAACATCACCGACAGTCCATTGTTGGCGTACTTACGTGGCGCAACAGTTAGAATTGAAAATAAGGGATGTCCAACGCTGGATCGGAAACCGCTCTTTATCGATGCATCAAATTCAATAGGCAGGGTTAATCTTCTCAGAAAGATAGAGTCGATAAACTTTGAATAAACCATGATCTGTGGTTTTGACCCGCTTAACCCGACCGAAAGATCCTGACTGCGTGATCGCGAACCCAAGTGACTACTGTTCCGAGCAGAGCATTCTCTATTCCTGGTCCTGCCAAGTCACCACCGCCGAGATGATTCTCGTGGAAGACCTGACCACGACCTGCAATAATCTCATTGCTGACGCTTACGATGTCATTCAGGACGTGTGCCGCACCGACTTCGAAACTAATCAACCAGCCACCGAGTTCAAACATAATTGTCAGCTGTCCAAGTAGCCTGCGGTCTACTCTGGAATCTTGATGATTCCAGGAGTAATATTTTTCTCAGATACCAGGAAAACCCAATCGGAATCTGGAACGAACAAATTTTCACTTATAATTGTTTATTTCTTTGTTTTTATCAAATCTCAGGGTATCACTAGTTTTAAATAGTGTGACCTTTTACAAGAAATTTGTTGAATAACTTGGTCCAGAAAATATTCCGGCAAGCGGCCATTTTGACCGAGCCATATCTTGAAAAGATAACTATGGACATCTTTACCAAGCTTGCTCATTCAATTAGAGTTTGTGTACGAAGACACATTATCTTGATCCTTTTTTTTGAACTTGAATAAAAGCGATGGAAACATGCAACAACAAGGCAAAGCTCAAGATCAATCGAGGGAACGACTTCTTCATGGAAGGATTCAACTATATCTTCAATGTGAGCTTCACGACGTCACACAAGCCTGTCGAGGCATATGACAGCCAAGTGCTGAAATTTCACCGGCCGTCGATCGGCGAAGAACTCGCTCCTAATATCGAGATCAAGTGCAATTCCTGCCAGAGCAACTTCCACAAGCGAGTATCTCGGACGTCGATGGTTCACCTGACTGCGCAGCCATTGGTGATCAATGAGGAGGATGTCTCCTGTATCATGAACTCGACGAGCTACAAGTACAAATGGACGGTGCATCAGTCCGAGACCGAGTTTGAAAATTGTAAACCAGCTTCGACGCCTGTTAATGATGACTGTGAAGAGGTGGATATAAACCAAGAGACCTCGACAACTGGTGACTCTTCGCAGTACTTGATTATCAAACAAGGAATACTTGATGATAATCGCTTTTACCGCTTTACGTTGCAGATCGAGCGAGGCGGCGTCTATAGAAATGCTGGCACGTTTATCCTCAATCCGAACAAGCCGCCAGACGGAGGCAGCTGCGAGTTTATTACTCAAAACCTAGGAGAGGGGCACTCTCTTGAATTTCTTAATCGAGTAGAACGTGCAAAGAATGCCTCGCTAAGGGATGAACGGAGATTTCCGCGCTTCGCAAAGCAAAATTGAATTTCGCTGCAACCAGTGGATTGCCGATGAGCGCGACAAGCCACTTTCATATGTAATGCGCTATGCAACTCTCTCAGAAAGTCCGGAACAATGCCCAAAACGCTGTTCGACAGTAAATCCAAACGATGTGAACGCGGGAATTCCAACATGCGGTCTCGACGGCAATATTCTCTATAAAGCTAAAGGAGCAAAACTATTCACCTTCTTCAACAATCTTACTGACGTATCTAGAAGTTTTTGAAACGCTTGTAGAAGTAGGTGCATTTTGATCCTTTGGACAGGCTCACAGAATGAAAACATCTTCTCGTATCTGCCGCTTGGCTGCCAAATGGTTTGTATTGGGATAAGAGGCGAGACGGGTGCCCTCAAAGTCGCCGAGCAATGCGAGTATGTCGCGGTAAAGGAGCCCGATAACTGGCAACTTCGCGGCATTCAAGGAACGGTTTCGCACCTTTCTAAAGGCCCGATTTGTTTATCAAGGGTAGTGGATGAAACCAGGAGCAAGGACTCTCGAATTTGATCGATCAAAAGGCGGATCCGGCGCTTATCTTTGCCTTTGCGGGAAGCTTTGTGTCGATCCTCAACTCAAAAATGCCGCCCGCAGCGCCTATTAGCGACGCCAGCCTCATTCCAGAGATTCCCCTTACCCCAGAAACGCGTCTTCGTATCCGATTGTACGTCATGGAGGTACTGACGTACGAGATTCTCAAACCGATCTCGCTCACTGAGACACGCCAAATGGCATCGGTCTTCCTCGAGGTCGTCCGCCACCCGCTCGTCAAGGGATGAATACATAACGGATCGGCCTTACGCCAGAAATTGAACAACCACGTTACTGAAACATGGCGTAGCTATGAATCACGTGGTCAGCAGTCGATCATAATAATTTCACTCGAATTTCGATATCAATATATATTCTTAAAATAAGACTTTATCAATTCGACAACTAATCACGTGAACCTGGAGTTCTACGACTGGACTACTGATATATCGCAAAAACTTGCTGATCAGATTACTAGCTCAACGGAAAACGACTACCACAAGCAGAACGAAACGCTGACCTTAGCAGCCGAGGACATTCTTGGCGGCATGGGCCACGTGCTTGAGGTGATCACCAACGACGCAGTGGACGGTTCGAACGATCGCCTCTTCAAAATTATAACCCAACTTAATGACGTTATGTACGCACTGGGCCGCTGGGAAGTCGCCAATGCAACACCTTGGAAGCTGGAAAACATCAAACAATCCAAGCTCTCCATCTTCCAGAGTCGACATTTCGCCGAATCTCTAGGTTCAGAATGTCTGCGTGCATTACGTCCAATAAACTGTATGAGCCGATTCAATCTTGGATTCACCGATATCGTTCTTCCGGATATCCCAAGAAGTGCATATAGCGACAGCATAACGACTTCGAGCGAGTTACTAGTGACGTTCATGACATTCAATCCCGAAAAAATCATGGAGCTTGATACAGGAACTGGCAAAAAAGCCTTCGATACATCTTTGGTCAGCTTCAAGCTTTGGAAATTCGCCAATATCATGGTGAGCCAAAGCGCTTCAAACGATCCATCAGATTCTCTTCGGGAAGCTTTGATGTCGGAAGCAATAGTTCCACTTCGAAATCTTATCAAGCCAATCGTGATTGTCATGCCACGCAATAAGGAACCTACAGCACGCGATATTGATCTTGGCCTCGAACCGCCGATGCTCAATCGTCACCAATCATGTACGAAGACGTCTACACTTCCTTCTGCGACATGGATTCGCCTTCCGCCAAAATGTGCACGAAGCTTCCTCTTCCGATCGTACGAGAATGCTCAGTACATCGACATTAACATCCGCCTAGCGACCAACACGACTCCGTACGACGTTGATAAAAATGGCGTCTATCTGACATCGAACGGAAACCGCCGCAAAGTGGAAGTAAACTGCGACGAAGAAGGCTTTTGCGACTTCGAAAATTACAACGTTAACAACGATCCGGGCGTGCCCATCTCTCAAATCTCAATTGAGAACATGTTCGAGACGACATTAGTAGATGTTAAAGTGAAGACTTACGACATAGGGTGTTCCTACTTTAACAACACGGACAATTTGTGGAAGAAAAACGGCATGGCAGGGGGAATTCAAACTTCTGAGAATGCCAACAGGATCAACTGCACTGCCAATCACACTACTGTCTTTGGAGGAGAAACAATTTCTTCGCCTAATACAATCGACTTTGACGACATTGATCTCCGCCCTTCTAAAAACAAAGGTGCCATCGCCATGATAGCTGGCTTCATCGGTGCTTTTGCTGTTGCGGCAGTGATCTGCAGGTACTTAGATCTCAATGATCTAAAATACTCTTCAACGATTCCACACTGTGGTCCAGATGGACCCTTCGACTACGAAATAACAATCAAAACCGGCGTCGGCTGGGGATCGGGAACCACAGCCAATGTAGGAATCAGACTTTATGGTGATCAAGCAAAAAGTGGAAGTCGTCAATTAGGACACAGCAATCGCCCTTTCCAGCGCGGTTCGATCGAAATTTATCAAATTTCAACACTTGAAAACTTAGGCAATATAAGCAAGCTGAAGATCTGGCATGACAACACTGGCCTTGATCCACCATGGTTCTTATCGAGAGTAATTGTAAAAGATCTGCAAACGAAAGAACGCTTTTACTTTTTGGTCGATGACTGGCTCCAAATCGATCACAACAATCGCCTATCCTCCGTGGAAAAAGAAGTAAACCATGCATCTCCAGAAGAAATCACGCTCTTTGAGGAGGTGTTCAGGGTCCACAGACAGTACCAAAAGGCAGACTCACACTTATGGTTTTCAATCGTTACGAGGCCAACACGCTCAAGATACACGCGGCTGATGCGTCTATCTGTTGCTTCTGCGAGTCTATTTATTTTTACGCTTTTCACGATGGTCTGGTACAATTTAGAATATCGTGATCCAAAGCTCAATCTGTATGGCTTTTGGTTCGATGCCAGCGACATTGTTACTGGAATTATTGCATCTCTTCTGACCTTCCCGATTTCCGTGGTGTTAGCGTTTCTTTTTAAACGATCAAGATCCCGCCATTCTTACGTACATCCTTCTCGTCCTAGGACAGGAATAGAAATCCCTCTCGAAATAGAAATACCCAACGAAAGTCGCCCGATCGACTTGCAACGAGATTTTGCTTCGTCCGCTTTCTCCGAACTTCAATCCTCGAAAAAATCATCGGAGATATCGGGCGACTTCAGAAAAATGCAACTGCGCCGGGGCTCGAAATTCACCCAAGAATCATCGCTCACTGTTGACGCTTCTGAATTGAACTCTGATCGATCGAGTACGAACGTCGGCTCCGTCAAAACGGTCGACTCTGGAATAAGCTCTGAACACTTAAATTTGGTATCATCAAGATGTTCGAAGAAAAGTCTCGATATTAAAGAGCCTATGGAGAAAGAATTATCAGAAGATAAGATGGAAATGAAGCCGATTCCGTTTTATTCGGCAGATGAAAACTCTCAAATGAGCTCTGCAATAAATCATTGGCCGGTGAAAGAACATTTTCTGGACGATGAAATCATCACAACAGACCACTCTTCGAATCAATGTCTGTTTCCGCACCAGACCATCCATCTCGCCTTCTTCCTGTGCATCAGCATAATGATTCTTTGTTCGATTTTCATCTACTTATATGCCGCTGAGTTTGGGCCAGACTTGACTAACCGATGGATGCTTTCGCTGCTCATTTGCTTGATTACAAGTTTGTTCATTCTTGAGCCGATAAAGATCCTCTTCTTGGCCGTTATTCAGTCACTACGGAGAGTGCGCAAAGACCCATGCGAGTCGGACAATCTCGTTGAGCATCCAACAATAGACAAATACGACGTTTCCAGCTCGCGGACATTCAATGTCAACCCTCCGCAAGGCTTCGCGCTTGAAAAAGCGCGTGAGAACGCACGTAAATTAAAGCGTCTCAAACAATTGCGAACATATGCTCTCACTCAGCTTATTTTCTTCATCGTTCTCTGCATTTCTATCGCAAACGAGACAGTTGGAGATCGACTCATTGCTAATAATATATCGAAGAGTGAAATTCTTGAGCCAAGTTTCGAGTTTCCCAATGTTGCAATCAAGGAAGACGACATTTTGCGACAATTGAATTACGCATGCGACAAGATCGAACGAAAAACAAATGTTTCAAAACCTCTGGGAGGATTTTACACAATTAGAAAGCCTGCAAGGGAGCAGCCTTCTACATGTTTAAATGGGATTTTCTTCGGGCAGAAGATCGAAAAGACGTGTGGATTTCTGGAAGAATACACAAATGCTGCTATCTGTGAGGGAGAAGATTGGGTGAATTATCTTCGCCAGAGTCAAGAAATCGTGCTGCTCAAAAATACGGTGGTGCTATCGATCGGTGCAGTCAGCTCATCAGCTGTTGTCGTGTCTCGTGTTGAAGGTCAAGCCATTTACAAAGCTCACGTGACAAGTTACTCTGCTTACGTTAAGAGCTGGAAGGCTGGAGTTAAACTTTCGTTATTCCTTCAGCTAATTCTTCTTGTTCATGGTCTTTATCTGCTCCTAAAACTAGTGCGAAAGATACGAAATAGCGGGCTTCATGTGTTTAGCTTGAAAGCTGGAAATTTGGTGCTTCTCGTCAGTCTCCAAATCACATCTACAATCGTCTACATAACCAAAGAGATCCTGCTAGAAGAGTCACTAGCAATATTTAAAGATGACGAAAACGCGACAGGATTCTACGCTGCTCTTCAAATAAACTACATATTCGTCGTGATCCAGTCTATTCAGTTGTTTATCGTCCTTCTAAGTGTGCTATCCGGACTCCGTTTTAAACGAGGCTGGCACTGCACAAACAAATTCGTCAAAATTTTCATCAAGTCAATGGTCATTCCTTTCCTTTTTCTCCTTATGCTGATGTTCTTTTTCACAACAGCAGTAATAACAGTGAGAAGTTGGAATTCATCGCTCTTTGATTCTTACACAGATGGCTTTATGTATATGACCAGTTTACTATTACGAACTACTGAACGAACAAGTGGAAAGACAGAAGAACGACAATCGATGATTTCTTTCGTCCTGATGGTCTTTTTCTACATTCTAGGGCCGATTATTTTCCGTGGTATTGCAAAAAGCAAGGGAAAAGGTAAGAGAAACGACGACTGTTTAAAGCTCAAAATTACTAAGAGCAAATTCATGACTTGAAATTCTCGATGGCACGACATGAGAACTTCGAGCCACAAGATCATGAGCTTGTGCCATTTGCCAAAAAACGAATGCGAATGTGGCTTGGTCTTCAGAAGCAGAAAAAAATACGACACCATGTAAGATTTTGAGATCTAAAGATTGAAACGGTCATTTTAATTTATTAAGGTACGCTTTGAAGGAATGATTACTCCACTTTCAAGGGGATCTAGTTTTTGTGAAGACTTCGATCCTGTTCTTCCGGAGAATGAGGAGATGCGTGCAAGTCCTGAGCTTGATGAGGTTTGACTTTCTTTCGTTTATTTATGTTATTGCTAATGATGTGGTTTTTAGATGGACGATCCGTTTTTCTCTGACTCGGTTTCAGCGATGACGAAAATATCTGATGCCTCTGAGTGGACAACATCAAGGATCATAGAGGAGAATCACTCTTCCACTGGTCCCATAGAGCCTCTCCATATGGATTACATTTTGAGTAAACTACTCAATGATTCCATTCCGAGGCTCGAACAACAACTAGATCAGTAAGGCGCACATGGCTCTTCATTATTTCTAAAAAATATACTAGGTTTATCGACGAAACAGCAAGCTTAGAAAAACTTGACGAAATTCTCTACCAACTAAACGACAAAGAAGGCTCACTTTCTTCTTTCTTGACCACGAATTCGGACAAGCCCCAGCCAACTAAGCCAGAGCACGATCAGCTTCCCAGTCGGACCAAGTCTGATCCAAACATGAAGATCACAAAGCGCCATTCCAAAAACGTCTTTCCCGGAATGCGCCAGACGAAGGCGCGCGCCGTCTGGGGCGACGAGTCTAATAGACGCCCGTCGAAAATCACAAAGAAAGACTAAATTTTAATTCCGCCATACAATCCCTGCTTTCCTACAGTTCCAAGTTCTTTTCTTTCCAGTTGCTTACACATTGACAATCAAATAAAGAGTATTCACTTAGATAGAAGTATTCTGTTTATTTATGTACATTCTGCGAAAGAGCAGAGACAAGACAACTTTAGCGGGACATTGTTAACGTCGGTATAAAATCAGTATAAATTACTTGAATTATCATCTAGCACGATTTAGGTTCGATTCTAAAAAGTATCTACTAATAGAGTCAAAAACTGAAAAAGAGGCAGATAGAACTAATGGTCATTATACAAATGGAATAGAAAATTATTTTTATAAAAAGTTCTTGTTAGAACTCTTGAGGACCACTAGGCGACCAGACATTGGGCGCAGGTCGGTTACCGGATCGGTTCATGATTCTGTTGAAGTCGCCGAGCTCTTTGTTCTTTCGCTGAGGACGGGCTAGTGATGGCTTTGGCGGAACCGAACTCAATGCTGGCAAAACAGGCACCTAAATTACCGATGAATATTTTCAAGAAGCTTGATTTTCGCCACCTGGTGTTGGAATGATTCATTTTTCGTCTGCTGGCCTTTATACTGCTCGTAGTCTTCCCGGTGGTCCCGCGTGAACTTGCCCATTCTATTTTTCTGGCGCTCGAACATCTTTGCTCCTCGGCCACGGGACTGCATTGGGTCGAATACGAATGCGGCTGGCGCTTCTTGTGCTTTTGCTGGGCCATTGTCGAATTTATTGAAACTGGTTTTTGAACGGTAAGCAAGACCGCTGTCGCTTTCGTAGCCATCGCGTAAACTCGTGAAGCCGTTTCGTGAACCTGGTCGCGATCCTCCACCTCCTCGAGGCCGCTTAAAAATAGTCATTACGATGGAAAATTTATTTTCTCTTCGATAAAAAATCTTTTCATGCAGCTTCTTAGTTTCTTTCTTTTAGTACTCTGATTCTCAAAGTCATGCAAGAATCGTTGTTCAATTGGATTTTCCGTTCTCAAATATTTCGTGCTTTCAAACACTCAATACAAACTCATTTAGAAATTCTCATTTACATCATGATGTTCAATCAGGTCTTGAAAGAGTTTCAAGCGTGACGCGTCCTGAAAGTTTTTATAAAAGTTGTCTATAAAATAGTCCTTCTGATATTATCACTTCAAATTCATGCAGAAACTTACAGGTACAAACTCTTGCTTTGCCGGCTTGTTGAGCTCAAACTTATCAACAAGACGGGAAGGACCGGCAATGATGTCACTGGCAGCAATTCCAACTTTGGGCGCGGGTGGCGGGGGTCCTGTTTTGTAACTAGTTTTGCGGCCAGAGAATTGCATCGGATCGGCACGCATGCCAGGGTACCAAACGGGTTTTGTTGGCGTTGGGGGAGGCGTTTTCTGTGGAGGAGAGAGTGGAGCACGTCGATTGACGGATGGCCTGTAAATAAATACTTAAACATTCTGGATTTTAGGCATACAACTTACACTGGTGGTGGATTGTATGTTGCGTTCAGATTATCCATGACAATTGAGTTGCCCGAATTTTGGTAATCTGGAATCTGTACAGGAGGAAGATCTGGTTTGAAACTTGGTTGCCATCGCTTTGGCTGCGGTTTTGGGGGAGGCGCTACCGGTTGCTGTTTGTTGAAGTCCATTGGAGGAAGCTGTGGGGCTGTATTTGGCGCAGAGTTAGAAGACCAACTTTCCATCGGGGGAACATTTGAATTTTTAGCCATAAATTTAGGTCTTGGTGCTGCTGATCGGTTCATTTGTGGCACAGGAACGTGTTGAATTGAAGTATTTAATTTAGAAACAGGAGCTGATGGCGTCTCGGGTAGAGGATTGGGTCTAAAACCAGTAGCAGCCTTATTGTAGCTCATTGGTCCTTGTTGTTGGCGAATTCCTTCAGCCTCGGAAAAATGCACCCGTCGCTGAGGAGCTCCATTCTTGACCGGTGTAAACTGCGCTGTCGATGCAACAGGAGGCTATTTGAAACAGATATAGTCTGATCTTGTTTTTTTTCGTACCTGATGCATTCGGCTGGCTTCTTCCCTCACCCGTTTCTCCTCCATTTCTCGTTTTTGCTGCTCCATCCGCTGGCGTTGTTGATCCTGAAACACTCTGTTTTGCTCTTCTTTGACGGAATTTTGAACTCTCTCTTGAGAAACTGGCTTTTGTCCTCCCCATTTCACTTCTGGCTCAGCAACTTTTCGTAGTTTTGGAACAGCAGCCATCTTAAAATTTTGTCAATGAAATTCACAATTTATTGTCTTACCTTGAAGGCATTTGCCATAAGATTGGCGGTTGGAGTCATTTGATTACTTTCTTCCACTGGTTCTGGTGCTGGCGGCGGACAAGTGGGTGCAGCCGGAGGACCTGCTGGGGGTGGAGGCGCTGAGTTAGAAGCAACCTGTTGTTCCATAGCTTGCTGTTGTTCGAAGACCTCCGAATTGAAGGAAGTAACAGAAGCGGTATCCTCATGAAATTGATCATCATCGCCGTTGGCTGCCTGACAGGAACTTCCGTTCAAATAACTGGGCACCGGTGATTTCATATCAAAATCAACGACAATGTCAGGCTGTCTTTCAGAATGACACGAAACATCCTCGATATTGATAGAATTACTTTCAGGCTCAGGCTCAGGCTCAGTATGGAAGTTGTTTGAAGCCGTTGACGTCTGATCCCATTGAAGGGAAAAGTTGGACACTTTAGGCTGTGGACTTCGCAGCTCGATTTCGGGCTTTGCTGGTGGGTTGCTTAGTTTTCTTTGGGTCATTGGCGAACCGATTTGCAGTTCAGAAAAGCTCGATTTAAAAGTTTCTTGCTGGCTTGAAGATGAATTGCGCGGAGAAGGGTTAAAGCTCTGCTCAGTAAACGATGGAGCTGGCGAAGCAGCTTGTCGACGAGAAAGCAAAGGGGACATGGTTGGCTTTCCTGCGGGTGGTGGTGGTGGCTTTTTCTTTGGTGCAACTCCGTTCGAATTGATTTTCTGAGCAGTGGGGGCCCAGCTGGCGCTTCGTGTTCTTTCATGAGCTGGAGGCGCTGGAGAAAAGGATGCCCTAGCCGTTGGCGGGCTGAAAGGCGTCTGGATATTTTTGAATGAAGTGCCATTCACAGGTGCAGTTGGAGCTGGAGAAAACGTAGCTTGAGACGAGACAGGCATTGGCTTGAATGCAGGAGCCTGGAAAGTTGAAGTAGAAGGAGTACTTGAATGTCTTTGTGCATTTGAATTTGCTTGAAATGATGTAGAATTTTCTGTGTGAGCTTTACAAATGTTAAAATGGTGAAGTTTTGATAATTCCATTACAAATTGTAAGCTGTGCCTGGAAGACTATTGCGAGGTGAGGGAGTATTCTTTGAGTTCCATGATGGGTAGGGCTTGTTCACTCCATTGCCTATTTTAATCGATGAAGAGCAGGAAATCGAGGTGATTTTTCCCTATTAATTGCTCGACACTCGGCTTTTGGGCGCTTTTAACACACCAACACGTGTCATTGACACTTTTTGTAAAGCTTATGTTTTAATAGCCATGTATTTTTCGTGATAACTCTTTCATCGGCTAGTGTGGAGCATTCCTGTGGCGCTCTTACTGATCTGAAGCTGGATGAAGCCTTGTTTCCTTGAGTGGCACCGTTGGAGAAGCTACTCCAGCCGCGCGCGAACGTGTTCGTAGACGAGAGCAGTGACGTGGTGCTCACTGCGCTTTCGTTACTCATCTAAGGGTTGAGCCATAAAGTGGGATTACGCGCGCTAGTACTTCACCCACCTGGCTATTAACAGATTGGCGATCCTCTTCTTGGCTTTGATTCACTGGATGCTGTCTTCCGCTACTTTTCGCCGCTCCATTTAGCACAAAGTTCGACGCTTGTCCTTGTTGTTCCTCCCTCCCGTTTTGCTGATTCTCTTGAGTGCTTTTGAAGATTTACGAAGTCGTATTTAACCGAAGTTACTTTTTTCTCGATCAACTATCGCGTGTCTTTGATTTATTCTAGCATTGTTCTTTTTTTATCGAGCTTAGCAGGGCGCCTTTTGCAGCGATACACATGGATATCAGATGTCTGATCATGTGATCATGTCTCTCTGGCTCATTTTGCGATTTTGGAATAAAATCAAAATAGACCTTTTTAAACCTTTTCCTTTGTCCTTCTCTTGTCAGCGACTCGAGTTGGCCAGTCTGACGCAGCTTTTGATAGGGTCTGCAAGTGATAGTAACCCGTTATTGACGATGTCCAAGGTTCAATACCAAAGTCGCACATTTTCATTCCGCTGCGAAAAGCTCTTGAAAACTGTGCAGACCCATTCCTGAATATTGAAGCTGGCCTCGCCATTTTGATTGCTGCCGCTGTTTCCCCCCATTTTCTCAGATGACTTGCCGCCGACATGCTTTAGATTGACAGAGAACATCGGAGTTGGGGAAGAATGATTTCCATTGGTTCCGTTGATCCCATTCATTTGACTGCCATTGATGCCATTCTGGCTGCCGTTTTTAAGGTGACTATGATTCGCGTCCTTGTCGTAGTTCTCATTTGGTTGGTCGACGATGTACTTCTGAACGTGCTGTTGACGTTGTTGAAAGAGGTTCAGGCCTTTTCCGGATGTTTGCAGCTTGTGTTCGACTTTAACGGACTTCTTCTGCCTAAATAATCGATAAAGGGAGATAGAAAAAGAGATCCAAGTCGAACCTAATTCGTTCAAGGTTTTCTCCTTCATAAGCTTCGATGTGTCCGTCATGATTGAGCACCTGTTGATGCTCATCCTCACTATCTTCCGACGATTCCCCATCAGAGTTGTTCAAGTGCTGGTTTTAAAACATTAATCTTTGCTTGAAAATTGCCACTAACATACCTCAAGATCGGGGTGCTCCGTATTTTCGCCGTAAGAGACGGACGAATACTTCGCCATCCGAGCTTTTCGAGCAAGGAACATTTTTTGCGCTACAAAAATCATCAGAAATGGAAAAGAAGAAAGTGAATTGTAGCAAATAATTTCAAAGAATAAATCCAATTTTACCTTTTGCGGCTCCTTTGCCAGAAAAAAGCCCGCCCATAGATTGGGGTCCATCGTCGGCTTCGCATTCCGTCTCTGGATATTCTGTCATTTCGTCTTCCATCGTCATTTTCTTCCTCTTCTTTTCTTTTTGCTCTTTTCGTTAATTTAAGGTTTGTTTCTATTTCTGTTCAAAAACGTGCTTGCGTGTATTTTCCCGTAGTGAATCTATTACTGTACTGCTACAGTAAGCTGGTCCAAGGCTGGTAGGGACCGACTAAGCTGTGAGAAAGCTCAGAACTACAAGCTAACTCATCGCACAGTGCGGAGGGATGACCTCCTCTGCCGCGCTGCAAAGGCGCGATAAGCCACTCGCCAACACACTCTAGTCGCCCGAGGCGAGTGTCGCCACAACTGATTCACACTTCCCACGACTCCCTTCAAGCTTAATCATTTCCCAATGTGGGATATCATTAATAAACATAATTATGCTTGCCAAAACGCTCAAACTCACTGCTCAAAGACCTACAAAAAAACGAACATAAATGTCATCGAGCTCATAATTTCGCTGAAGGTTACTCCGGAAATTTTTGACAAGCAAAATGCCATGCACCAAGCAATTGTTGCCATGCACCAATTGTCTCGCCGACAAGAAAACATTAAAAATACTCTAGCGTTTATTAATTTCCTTATCCATGTGAACGATCAATTTAATATTTCAAATCTGCGCTTCATATCTTTAAATTAAAAGTTCAAACGACTCGACCCAGAGTCTTTAATAGTGTCAGAAGATTGTTTAAAATAAATAAAATAAAACATCAAGAGCAAATGTTTTTTGTAGGAATCGTGTGGAATCCCGCGCTTCGAGAAATTATTCAGCCCGAGAAATGTCACGTTTTTTGTCCATAAAACAGGCTTATCTGACTTCGGGCTGATATTTTGCTTGGCTCCAAACAAGTCAAAAAGAATATCTACTAGGACTTTGAAGAGAAACGAAGAGTACCAATAAACAAAGAAAATTGCCAACAGAAATCATAGAAGAGAACTTTGAGGTGAGCTTACGGAAAATAGAAACATTTCGCAGCTTAGAAAAGCAATTACAGATAAGTGAGTACAGAGTCTTGCAGATTTTGTTTGCAAGCGTCAGAGAACTGACAGCAGCAGAACGATATCGCTCGATTGTGTAAACTAGTCGTCTGATAGATATTCGAAATTCGCCAAAGAGTTGACTTTAAGAAGCGCCTGCTTTATAACAGTATGTATCATGCTAAATGCAAACTGCGGCTTTTGCATTTTCGTCAATAATTTTGATATTTTCCCTGCTGTTGTTGCCTTTCCTTCTTGATAATTAGGTGTCGATTCGTATTTTTCATTTATTCTCAAATAAAATTCTTTATTTTTCCGCGGCGTTTTCAATCAGCGAGTACGTCGCTTCTTTCGTTCTGGGCCAGCTTCTACTTGGCCGCCTTCTTCTTTGTCTTCCGCAGCTTTTTTCTAAAACGAGTAATTAAGTCTGATTCAATGACTAATTACTGACTATAAACATAGTCTAAAAAACTCTAAGTAGCTTACCGCTTCATACGCTTTCATCAAAGCCTCCATCGCCTTTTCAACCTCCTTGTCCGATTCGCTCATTCGTCTTTAAAATCATTAGAATGAGCTAAAAGAGTAAATCGTACTGTTTCTGTTTGAGATCCTCCACTTGGCTTCGCAGTTCCTCAGTTGTTTTGCCCAATCCCTCAAGCTTTTTGCCCGATTCGATACGTTGGGCCTCCGATACCTTCAGTTTTCGCTCCACCTCTATTTTCTCATCCAAGCATCTTTTGTATGCACTCTTAACATAATTTACAAATTTAATTAAAGTTTACAATTGTAAAAAAAAAAAATTTAAATACCTCTGAAATCTTCCATGCACTCCAATTGTCTTCCATTCCGCGCCTCAACCCCTCAATGGAAGCATTTAGCGTCCATTTTTCATTTTGGTGGGCATCCTCGAGTTTCTTAATTTCTTCTTCATGTTCATCCTTGACTCTCTTTATTTCCTGTTCGTACAGACTCTTGACATTTTCGAGCGCTTTGCATACGGACTCGAAGTTAGCCATCTTGTCTCACTCAAATCGTTGCAGAAGCTCAAAAAATATGTTGTCTTCCGAAGGAGTAAAAACTCAAACTGAAGAAACAGGCCGGCCGAGATTCTTTCGCAGCCAATTCTCGAAACTAATTTTCAGCGAAAAAAAAACATTCGAGAAAGCATCGCCGCTCCCGGCGAACTCTCTAGATTCTAGAATTGGTAAGAGTTCAAGCTAAAGGGCGTCTATCCGCCAAATAATATGGGATTCAAAGTAAAGATCTTCTCAAGCTATAAATGCAATATTTGTTTCAAACGTTTGATCCCTTTGGCGAGGTTAAGCTCCTTAATCCTCGCGTTTGATTATAATTGATCGTCGATAAAGATATTTTGGCGTATGCATCCTGAAATAGGGTCCCAGAGGGAGTGGGGCGAATCATCCGCTGGAATAAAAATATTATTCCTTATTACATAGGCCGACGAGAGTCTGAGTGTGAGTCTATTAGAGGGTTGAATTATTGAAGACGAAAATCGAGCGTTATGAGTGTCCGTCGATCCTCCTCGATCGTCGTCCAGCACCACCTCGAGGCGACTCTCAATAAATAATAAGGGAGAATTGTTACGCGCCGTTTGGTGTCTACGCGCGCTCGTCAAATTCTATTTTCGATAATCTCCACTCAATTAGAGATATTTCCTCTTTCAGAAAATAATACTACTTCAAATCCACAGCGCTATTTTAATGGCGTTACGTTTCGTAAGTGCTGCAATTTCACTCAATTCGGAATGAATTATTGAAGAGAAATTATCCCCTCCCTCTTTACGTAATGAATGAAGTTGCGAGCATAAAGCACCCCGCCCGCAATGAAACTTACCATTCAAAACGTAAAGAGAACAGGAAGAACTCTAACTCAACAATAGCGACTTTAATTTAACGTAATTATTCCTGCCCTCGGCAGTCTACTGTTCGGTTACTTTAGTCCCGATTAGGGCTTTTACGATTGCCGCCTCGCGGAAATACAACCTCGTTTAGCTAACCCTAATTTACGATCGTCCCGCTATCAAGAAGAATGAGAGAAAAAATAATGTAATTTCTAGATTACGAAGAATGCAAAGCCACCTTTGACGAACGTAATCGAACTATGAGTAGACTTCTCAATCGATGCTTGCAAGATGCTCAATAAAGGTTGAATAATAGCAGCCAGCGAAATTCAATAATTATCGCTTTTGTAGCTTCTTGTTTACTTATTTATCTGGAGCATATTACTGTTTGTGGCCACTCTGGTTCGAATAGACATCGCGAATTATAGGAAGAGGCAAGTAGAAAACGCGGTGAGTGATTGTTTCTCGATTTTCTCAAATTACTCGAAATGTAGATTGATGAGAATCGACGGTTTTCCTCCGGAGGAACTGTGTCTCATGTCTATCATACCCCCACAGGTAGGAAATCAGTAAGAGCATCAATTTATTTGATTTCAGCCGAGCCTTACTACAACTCAAGAAAAGACGATGATCTCTGGCGTGCCTTTGTCCATCAAAATTTGCCCGATTTGCCAGTAGAGGACAATGAGGAGCAAGAACAGCTGAAGAAGAAGCGGTATTTTGTAAATAGCGAAAATGAGAGCTTCCAGATTTACAATGACTACCACGTTCTCGACGATGATTTCATAACCATCTTAGTTCAAGGTACATCATTTTGTGCCCACGTCGTTTAAGCTTTAATAAGTTCACGATCGCCTGGATCTTTTAAAAGTCCTCCTTGATTCCTTGAAATCGGTCAGGGGAATCCAGAAGAGCCTGCTTGTCATCTCGCTTGATACACTCATTCCGGAAATCGAAGACTACCTCAAGACAAATGTCCATTTCTGTCAACTTGCAATCATTCATCATCCCTTCAGTATGGCATTCTACAAGGTATTCTCGATGTGCAAGATACTCAAAGTTAAATCCGCGTTTCAGGATCAATTCCCCGCGCAGAGCCCGAACGATTGCCCAAAAGGTAAGAGGAAAGAGTTTCAATCATAAGTGACATCTAAAAGTCGGTAATCTATAATTAATGCGGATTGACTGAACGCTCTTGAGTATATAATCTATATTTTTAATTCTGCATTATTCAAGTTGAATCTATAAAGTTCTGCCACATTGTAAATAATAAATTCAGATTCGAAGATGGCGGCTGACGTAAACTGCAACAAGGAGGCGAAGGCCGATAAGTATGGCCATTTCAGGCATTGTTTTTTAATTATGCTGATGATGAATCTGATGAATGATTCAATTGAAAACAGTGAACAGAGAGGTCAAATACAGTCAGATCAAGCTCCATTGGACTTGGAAGCTCAACTATATTTTCAACCGGGAAGACATTAACACTGTTCTTCTCCTAGAAGACGATCATTTCTTGGCTGAAGATGCTCTCTGGCAGATTCAAAACTCCATCGTTCCAGTTATTCGAGAGTCAAAGGTTTTTATCCAAGGGCGAAATAACATTTCAATAAAACCGCAGGATTTTATGGTTGGAACATTGGGAACGTACATCAAGTCGAAGACCGCGCCTAATTACAAAACGGACTATCTGAGAACTGGAGTCTGGATATCTGGTCAGCACAACATGGGAATGATTGTCGACAGAAGTTTTTACGAGAATTTGAAGCTTCACTCGTCTAAGTACTGTTTCTACGACGATTATAATTGGGACTTCAGGTTTTTGTTTGAATCTTTTGGCTGGAATCATCGTTGATTTCAGTCTCATGGCGCTCGCTGTCGAACAAAAGTGGAAAGTTATTTTCCCTGTGATGCCCAGGATCTACCACATGGGCGGGGACTGCGGTTACCATTCCAAGTCTCACTCCTGTAATCTTACAGGCGCTCTAGAATTCGTAGAGAAGACCCTTTCATCATCCAAGGAACTTCTCTTTTCCAAAATATCTCATCTCTCAAACACCGGCCCGACAAAGTACCCCAAGCTCAAAGGTAAAAGATACCATGCAAACAAAATTCCTGAGGAGTCAAAGTTCTCAAACGATAATTCAGCGAATGGAGGATGGGGCGACGTGAGAGACCAGCGCTTATGCCTATATCAGTTCACTTCCGAAAGCGACCCGATTAGAAATCTGTAGAAGCAGCCGCTAGAATCTTAGAATAAGCAAGTCAAAATCGATGTTATACAAGTGACCGTCCGAGAATTTCTTCACTGTTATGTAGCTAGACCAATGTTGCCTTTGAAAACGCGAAGTCGAGTGCCTCTCTCGTGCCTGCAATAAAACTCCACATAGCTCAAGAATGCAAGTAGTTATCTGTTTATTTATATAAACTTAACATAAATAATAAGGCGGGTAGGTTTATCTTCGGAAACTTAAAAACAATCATAACAAGAAAGAAATGAAAATCCTTGAGAAAGAGAAAGGCGCGAAGCAGATAAGTGAGATGGATATTTTGGGTAGCACCAGAAACATCGTTCGCAAATCAAGTCGAATTATAAGACCGGGTGCAATGGTTATGATTTGGTGATTTTGAAAGCGGGTACTGCATTGTCGAGGAGCACGAATTATGAATTATTGGGTAATCTAGTTTTGTTGTATTCTTTTTTGCTTTTTTTATCATCAATAAATAATAATAACTTAAAAATTAGAATTAACAAAATCAATTATTGATATTAATAATATTCTTATTAAATCTGATAATTATTATTTATCACTGCTGAGAATTGATTTTGTAATACTAGTTATTATTATTAATTATTAGAAATAAGTTGCATTCATATTAATCAAGTAAACATTAGTATAAAGAAGCAGCAAACCACGTTCACCTTGTTCGACGAAGTTAGTCATACATACGGGAAGACACACAGGAAGTTTCTTGGCGAACTGATTTACTTTTGTTGTTTTTACAGAAAATGTTGGAAAGCAAAGGCTGTTGCAGAGTTGCACTCGCGGTGAATGTAAGCTCGGTTAGGTTTTAAAAGATCGGCCCTTGAAACAAACGGAAGTGGACCCTCTTCCGCATTTCAGTTTACATAAATGCATTAGTACTGTACAAAAGCCGGCTGGGTTTAGTTAGATAGGCAATTGTTGCTTGTGTTTCTAATTAACTTATTAAAAACGGCGGCGCTATAGACGCTGACGCTTTGCGAACTGCGCCTCGTTGCCGATCCCTGATTGCATTGGATGCTTTTTCGTCGTTTCAGTCTGGTTCAGCGTTATCGTCTTGCACAGCGGCTGGAAGTGCCTGAACTCGAAAGTAGGAAGGGAAAGTGAAGGAGATACGTACGAGTAGTACTGGGAGAGTTCCCGGACGACGTGGCCTAGAAGATTGGAGTACTCCTCTCTCGTGAAGTGCTTGACTCCGTCGATCATCTGCATGGCGAAAGTCTTGCCCCCGAAGGGAGTAGGCCAAGGCTGAATAATGTCCAATTCCAAAGCGATCTCACGCCAGTCTTCGATGCTCGCCTAAAATTCAAGTTCTATGCGAAGAAAATGTGCGACATTTTACCGATTTGATGGCCCCGCGGAGGGAAACGAGCGCGTGAATAATGATCAGCGGAACTGGGCGACCAAGAATCGTTTTGACACAATCACTCGTGTCCGTGTTTGGCATGTGCTTGGCGACGTACCCGTTGAAGTTGAACACGTCGCTCGCCGACTTAATAATTGAAAGTTACAAAGCATAGCTTGAAATAAACTTACGATGGTGACTTCTGTCGTCGTGCCAACTTTCACCGGGTGATTGTGACCGGCGCTGCGGGAGATTCGATAGTCGATTTGCGACTTTCTCTTATAGGGAATGCAGTGCTCGATTTCGTATTGTTTCCTGACATTTTATCAATTAAGAAAATGACAATACAAAGTGATAGTTTACCAGACATGGATGGAGCAGTCTCTTCTATAGCAAGAATTCGGGAGGGTGCAATCTTCCAAGTAGTTTATCACCAGTCTGCAGAACTTATGATCTAAGAAGGGTCACGAGGAAGTCGGTTTTACTGGCTTACCAAATCCTTGAAATCTTGCGGTGAAGAATTCCGCACTTGGATACAGATCGGCATCAGAATCGTTCGCTTTCTTGAACAGATGACATCTAGAATCGCCAAATTCAATGTTGTGGAAGCGGAAGGGATCCTTGAGTAAGATTTCGAACGCGTCGAAGTTGAGCCGAATGTTCGTCTGATCGGGGGTTTCTTTAAACTGCGTTTCTTTGATGGGGCGGACATGGGGCGGAGCAAAATGCTGCTCCGGTCGGTGGTTGAAATGAAACGGGCTCGGATGGAAGCTCTTGGGAACCGGGGATGGTGGCTCGTTATGCGCAGGCTTTGAGATCTGGTCGACGAAACGGTGGAGTCCCCGCATAGGACTAAACTCGCATCATTGAAGGCGAGAATAGTCGAATTTTGAAAATTACCTGACGTTTTGTCGTGGAACTTGAATGGTGATCGGCTTCCCAATGTGCGTAATAGGCGACCTGGAAGAAGAACTACTGCTGCGTTGCTTGTTAAACAAGATCTTTGTTGGCGGAACTAGAAAATCGAACTAAGAAGTTGGAGTAAAGAGAGGATCCATACCTTTACAAAAGGGGCGCGAGTCATCCCGCGAGTTGGGCTCACTCCCGGTTAAATCTGTGATTTCTGCGTTTTGTGCCTCCATTTCGCGGCGAATTCTTTCTTCTTCTGCCTTTTTCCTGGACTCCTGCAGTTCGTGCTTTAGCCTTTGCATTTCACGGAAGTTCTTCCTAATAATATCATGCAACAATCAAGCAACAGTCAAATATGCGATGATTCTTACCGTTTTTCTCTAATCTCAGCGTAGAAATCTTCTTCGACTGTCGTTCGTTCATCAAAAGCTGTTTTACAGCGTCTACTTTCATTCTTCTCAATCTTTCTGTAGAAAGGAGCGTATGGCTCAACTTTCGGGACTTCTTCTTTTGCATTCTCCGATTTGGTCGACTTTTCGTCTTCCGAGACCAATTCACCATCCTAAAACAACAGTTTTCCTCTCGTTAGCGCACTGCTTCGACTGACCTCTAACGCATCTTCGTCAATTTGGAGTTCGCCGTCGACGTCGCGCTCTGGAAAACTGAAGCGAATGTCGACTTTTGACATGTCGGAAAAGCTTCCAACGCGACGAAGCTCTTTCTTGTCCACTTCTGCCCATTTTTCGACCGCCAGGCTTTCGATCATTTCGACTTCGACGTCAAGCTCGGACTCGATCGTCGACATTTCTTGATCGTTGCTTGCTTTCTCGTCTAACAAAAGGGTAAAGAACGATCGGTTTATCAATTTTATTGAAATTTATAAAAGAGCATGTTTGCATTTTGAATTGTCAAAAATCGTCTGAACCCGCTCCTGTGACCGGCAGCTCTTGCAGCTTTTCGAAGCCTAGAATCTTGTCGATCGGAACATCATCTCCTGGAACGTAAAAGTCATCGTCAGGCTGGTCAGAAATCTGAACAGACGGTCCCGCTTCTTCCCGCGCCACTTCATCGTTTTCTGACGAGTTTTCAATCGCCACAGCTGTTGCTATTGCGTTTTCTGGCCCACTCGCTGTTTCGTTATTTGCAGCTTTATCGATAGAATTCTCTCTCGGACTTTTTCCTCGCCATAAGGCTAGACAGCGGAGAAATGCTTTTGCACTGGTTACATCGCTCGCTAGAAATATCATAAGATTAATTTATCATTATCATCCTTTATTATTAGACGCGTGCGGATTCTCGAGTTTTAGTGCTGGACTAAAAGGAGCATCGATAAGTCACTTGAAAATATCAATAAATCGGTCCTCTCACCTTGTAAATGCGGGAGCTCGAGTCCATATTCGAGGAATTCTTTGCGTACCCTAGCTACTCTAGATTCAGGCGGATCTTCTGAGAAGTTATCAACTAGGTCGCCGAGTACGTATTCGATTCGACAGCGAGCCATGGAATAATATACATATAAATTTCTAAAAAAGAAACTTTTAACTTCGAATTAACTTTTCAGTGCTCCGGAATCGATAGAGACTATCGAAAGAGAAACCGTACCTATTCTAGCCTTCGTTTAAAATGATAGAATCTCAGTTAAAAAATCATGTAAAAATAATAGAACGCTAAAGAAAGAGCTGGATATGGTAAGTAATGAATAATTTTCATATTTCATCGAAAAAATAACGTAAAAGTTAAATATTTGAACAGTTCAAATATTGATGTTTGACAAACAGAGTATTTTTAATAATATTCGAGAACGGGCCAGTTCAGTCTGCTCGTCTCTGCCCTTGACTCTGAACTGAAGCCACTCTCTCTCTCTCTCGGCAAACATAGAGGAACTCGCACAAACAGAAGTAATTCTACTATTTCTAGCGGAATGTTCTATGGCTCACGTGGAGCTTACACTTTCGCTTTCTCTTTATTTCAATTTCCTGTTTTGAATTCGAATTGTAAATTCAACAATGCCCAATTTTGCAATGAAATTCTCAATGAAGGAACTAAAGAGCGTGTTGTTTTCAACGCAAAAAAAACGAAATGCTCAACTGAACTTCTGAATTTTGCTCGATAGATGTTTTTTTCTTTTGGAATATCTGTTAGTGCAGAATCTACAGATGTTGATTCCAGATGCTATCGCAAACGAAATCTCAAAATATGAATTTCCTATTTTAACTAAGTTTGAAATAATCGGAAAGTTTGAAAAAAAAACAGTCACTCTCGAACACTATTGTCGTATTGTTGGTCACGGAGTTGACTACTAGTAGAGTCGTAAAGTAAAAGTTCGTGAGGGAAGATTTTCGAGGTGACTGAATATCCGGCCTATCAATTTTAATGGCAGATTTGATCTTTTGAAATCTTGTAAAAAGAAATCAGTATTTTTTAAATAAACGGTCAATATAAATAACAGCTGCTTGTAAAAAAGGACAGTGACACAAGCTAGAGAAGATCTTACATTTGGGGGAAGATTTTTCGAAGGGAAAGACGAGGTGATCTTCGGTCCAATCTCTTTTTTTTACTTGATCGATAAAAAATGTCTGGTCTAGGTTTACGAGTTTGATCTTTTTTTTCTTTATGACTCAAGCAGCCTCTCCCAAACTAAAACGAAAGTAGAAAAAATAGATAACGCAACGATAAAAAATCTTCTTTGATCTTCGAAATTTCAAATTTGAAAATTTTGAATTCAATTCAATTCTTTTTGGCTTTTCGGGCTCGAGGCGGCTTGATCCCCAAGCCCAGCTTCGAATTGAACACAACTCGAAAGGAGAATTGAAACAACACGTCAGCATTACGTCATCAATGATTAAGCAGCAATCCTCTCTTTTTTTATATTTTTCGAATTCCTTCAGTTTTCAGCCCTTCTCTTTTAAAAATAATAAACAGAAAGACAAAGTGCACGATTTAACTGATTCCCGCGGGCTTAACCCATCGGCGCGCGGAGGAAAAAATAAAGCGGCTCTGGAATTTGTTGAGAGAAACACAAGTTGAAATAGTGAAAAGTATGTTCGTCCCCGACCCAGAAAGTGCCCCGGGCGATCCCGTCTCTCCATTGCCAAAAACAAAAGCCATAATAAAAAAATGTGACACAATGTCTACGATCTGCTATTTCACGGTAATTGAACAAGAGGGACTAAGACGGAAGACTTTCCTACTCGACTCCCTATTTTTTAATTTTATTTGAGAGCTCTCTTATTTCTATTCTCTTCTATCTAGTAGAAATTCTACTGTAGTCGAATTGCTGAGCCTAGAATAATGATTTTTCTTCGTAGCCCAACTTCACTCTGTGCTTCTACTATGCCTCTTCACGAAGTCCTAACCCTAACCCAGCTGTTTTATTTTATCTATTCTTTCATGATTGTTTAATGAGTGATCCAAACTCCCCAATTCAATCTCGTTGATTTGTTGTTCCGCGTAAATGGGCGAACGAATCTGATCATCAGTCTAACTCGTGCTAGCTTCTCATCCCTTCACTTTGCGTCATGGTTACGCTGCGTGAACCCAACGAAAGGCATAAACGTAAACGAGCGTTCAGCCGCTGGCGGAATTACTAAAAACGCTCTAGCCAGAAGTTACCACAGTGACTCAGCAACTAGTAACTACGTTTCAGTTCAGAATTCGGCTACATGTTAGAGTGCTCAATCCCCACGTAATCTTGATTCACTGGAAACAGCGAATTTATTTATGTCGAACAGTTGGGCGTAAGAACTAACAGACACAGAATTAAGGAAGGCTCGAATTTTAGATTGAAGCAATTTGAAATCGAACTCGAAGATTCGAAGAAAATCGCATTTGATGCTCGACTTCTTGCTCGCTCGATCATTCCTTGACCATGGAATCGATTTCGCATTCTAGTAGTCCCTTCAAAGTTCCGCCACTGCCATCGACAATGTCGAGAAACAAGCGGCCAGACAAAATATCGTAAGCTGCAATTTTTCAGCAGAAAAACTAATTTCTTCTTTTTCTTAGCGACGAAAATGCGGACCCACAGAAAGCTTTGGAGCCACCAGTAAAAAAGCTGCGGAAAAGAAAGAAAAAGAACTTGGCGATCAAAGCTCGACGATTGATCAACCGCGTGACGCACTATCACGTGATGAAGGATGGCGAGGAGAGGTGGATTCCCATCTTCGAAGTCGAAAACTACAACGATGTGATCGAGTTCGAAAAGTACGTGGCGAAGATTGCAATTGGCTCCGAAGAGGATCTCTTCGTGCCAGAAGCGGACAGCGTCGAGAACGCAGATGAGCAGCTTGTTCACTCGATTACTGACGAAACTGATTCTTCAGAAGCTTGCTCTTCCAAATCAACTCAAATCGACAAAAACCAAAACCAGAATCAAGAGAAAATAAAACGCGAGTTACCCGACCCTCAGGATCCGAACGACTTCATCTATGAAATCCCAGACGAGGAAGAAGACGCGGATCTGCCCGAAACAAGTTCATCACCTGTTCCTGCTCTTCAATGCCGCGAATACAACGATGCCGAAATGCGAAATGCAGTTAGTGAAGAAGGAACTTCTTCAATTCAATTAAATGTTAGGATCAGTGTTCTTAAATGTTAAATGTCGACGTTACTTTTGTGAATAAAACGAAAAAAAATTATTGAATCTATCGAGTTGAACTTATTCTTACGCAGGAAATTTCTACGAGCTAGAATAACACTGGCCAGAGATACCTTGCGAGAAGCACTTAATTCGAAGTTCAATTTGGAAAGTAATCAGCCGGTAACAAATGATGGGAAAGAATCAAGCAAAGTGGAACTTTCGCCGGTTGAAAAGAAGGTCATTCGAGAAGCACTGGCAATGCATAATCTTCAGTTTACAGAAACTTTTAATGATCAAACTGAGTCTAGGTTAATACTATCCATTTTCTTGCTGACTAAAGTGGAAATTTAGCAACGAAGTAGCGGTAGCTGACAGCGATCCAGTTAGAATTGAGCCATTTCAAGAAGAAACAGTGGCTGAAGCTGATATTGAACAATCGGAAATTCCCGCTGATGAAGTTCCTGAGATGGTGTCGGTTTCGAACGATCAGGAAACGACAAAAGAGTCTCATGAGGTTACTTCTGCCGGTGAAACTGCCGAGAATATGACGGAAGCTGAGAGAAAAGTACAAGAAAAATCTCTAGAGGAAAAAATCATGGACGGCATTGTCGACTCCGTTGTGACTGAATCTACCAAAACAACTCTCGAAGAGCATTTTCAGAATTTTCCTATCCTGCCTGAATATCAAGAAATGAATGATCCAGAGGACAAAAATGATCGAGTAGCTATTGAAACCATGAGTCAAGAAGTTGAGGCTTTTGTCCAAGAAGATGTGCAGATGGATGAAAGCGAAGAAAAACTAGACGAAAGTCCGGAGAAAAATCACGGTTTTTTCTTACCTCAAAGTCCAGACCAAATAGACAAGCTCTTGAAGGAGTGCAGGGCTGCAGTTGAACTGGTTCAAGCGACGAAGAATGAAGAAGAGCGACAATCTTCAGAGGAGCCAGATGATCCTCTTGCCGAGAAGCCAAATCATGTTGATTGCTCCATTATAAAGCGAGAAGAATGCTTGGGAAATGAATCTTCGCAAGAGAGAGAAACCTCACCGGAAGAATGCGCTCCCAAATGTACTGAAGAAGTTAAAACTGCAGGAGGAACTACGCCTGCTGAGACCCCGGTCCCAGTCTCATCACCAAGCCCGGTGGCTCCAGTTGTTTTCAATTTAATGCCAAAACGTATTTCGAAGCGTCGGAAGTCGATTGGTATGAGATCTGACCAGATGGAAAAGAAGACCTCTATAACTGAAGTCGGAACTGATACCAGCGTAAGCGTAAAGAGAGAAGGATCGTCGAGAGCATGGTCTGTACGCCCTGTGCGGGAGCCCTCTCCAGAGAGAACAAGAGAATGGGATCAAGGAAAAGAGCGCCGGGATTCAAGAGAGATCTCGTGGTTCAAGGCAGATCAGCAAAGAAGTGAAGAAACCAGAAGAAAAGAGGAAAAACGCAGAGAACGAAGACATGAAGAACAGAGAAGTCACGTTGATCGACGAGAAGAGCGAGGAAAACGTCGAAGTCGGGAAGATGCACGAAAAGATCGAAAACATGAGCGAGATCACCCGCTTTTTGTCGATGAAAGAAAAAGCCGAAGAAGCTTGAACGCAGAAGAAAGAACAAGCTCGAGAGAGCGATCATCTTCTGCTGAGAGCCAATCGAAGAGGAAGAGCGAGAGAAGTCGCGAAAAACGTTCCAGCGAAAAGAAGGAAAGCGGTTGGATAATACCAAGTCGCTCTCCTGAGAGATCCAGTAAGTGGGGCCGAAGTGTTTCTCCTGAGCGGCCGAGTTCGCGATCAGGCTGGGATATTGAAATTCGTCCGAGTCGGAAAGATGATGATGCTGCATGTGACAAGAAAGAAAAGCACCCTCGAGATATTGATACGCGGACACGAGTCAAGAACAAGGATGAGCCAGTTAGCAAAGAATCGACTTTGCCTACGAAGTCAACGCTAGAAGAGCGCTTGCATCTAAAACGAACAGCCCGACGAACAAAACTTGAGGCGAGATTGAACCACGTTGAAGAGCTGATCAAACGAAAGAAGCAAGAACAGGCGAATAATGAAAGTCCTGATGCTAAAACAGAAATACAAAAGAAAGAAAAAGGAAATGAAAGCATTCTCAAAGATCCCAGAATCGCGCAGCGTTTACAGACTGAGAAGGCGGCGCAAATTGAGCAGGAAAATCAAGAAATAGATTCAATGCTAGAAGAAAAAATGATCTCTTCGCAAATTAATTTACGGGATCCGAGAATCCGAGCTCGGTTGCAAAAAGAAAAGGAGGCAAAGGAACGTACGGAATTAGAGGCACAAGCAATGGAAAGAAAACAGTCTTATCAGGCTCTGAAACAGCTGAAGCTTACCATAAAGAAAACAGTTCCTAAAGATCCAAGAAAAAACGCTCAGTGGCGCAGGGAGATTGAAAAGTCTCAGGATAAAAATTTTGGGAAGTGTGTAATTCCTCATCCTGTCGATTTGGTCCAAAACACGAATAATTTCGAAAAGAGCGAAATTTCGAATTCTCTGGAGAAAAACGATGTGGAAGCTGAATCTAAATCGGTTGAATCTGCACCACATACTTGGCCAGAGAAGAACCTGACAGGTGAATCACCATCAAAGAACACCACTCCTAAAGACCCAAGAGCGGAGCCGCAACGGAGAAGAGAGAAAGAGAAGAGCGAAAAGAAAATATCCGAAACTCAACTGAAGATAGCTCGAAACTCGAACGAGGTAAAGGCGAAAGCATCTGACGAGACAAACATATCAACTCATATCGAAGGGAAAGACCAATCATCGCGAGTGAGAGAAGTGAAGGTTCCTAGAAGCATCCTCAAACGCAAAAAGTCAGTGGATCCTGAAGCGTTGGAGGATCAACAAGAGCTCGACCAGGCGAAACTCCCAAGCATTCATACCGAAACAGAAATACAAAAGCAAAAGGTAAACCCTCCGCCGGAAACAGACTGTGGTTGGGTAATACCGAGACACTCTCCTGAGAGATCCAGTAAGTGGGCACGAAGTGTTTCTGTTGAGCCTCCAATTTCGCGACCAGCCTGTGATATTGAATCTCGTCCTAGTTGGAAAGAGGATGGTGCTAAAGCAGAAATACAAAAGCAAAAAGCAAAGTCTTCTCCTGAACCTGAATGTGATGCCGATCCCTTTGGAATTTTCTCTGCCCCATCTTGTTCAGATTCTTCAAATATCTTTACCAATACGTCGTTCTCTACAGACAACAAAATCAACGAAGAAAAGGATAACACCGATAAGAATGAGAAAACATCTAAAGCTCGCGACAATGCTGCAAATATTGTCGACAAAATAATAAGCGAGAACTTTTTGACAAAGGTGCAGAGAGGCCAGAAAAGATCTCGTGCTTAATTTTATTTTAGGACACATTGAGAGAATCTGAAGTCGCAACGGAAGGAGGACTCGAATGCGAAGCTCCGATTGCAGAATCTGAAAATAATGATTTCAATGAAGATTCGATGCCAGTATTGGATGAACTTGAATTTTTCGATGCTGATATTTCTGGAAACGATCTTACCAGCACTCTAGAAGAGAATACTCCTTCTGAAGCTGATCAGCCCCCACAATTCTCAAAAGGAGCCAGAGTTAACGACGCCCCCTCAACCGTAGTACAAACCTCTGAATCCACGCCGAACCTCAACGACAATCGTCTCTTTCCGTCACCTCAAAAGGATCTCAGATCGACGCTCTGGAATAATGATTATTTGAATGCTGATATAATCAACTTTGAAGATACTCTTCAGCCATCTGTTAGCAGCAGTCTGGAGGTAGATTCCAATAATTAAAGACCGCTAAACTCCAATTGTTTTAGCCTAAAGAGGACACTCCAAGGAACACACCATTAATAGCAACAACAAGCCTTTTTCAAGAAGCGACGAGTGTAACATCATCAACTTCTCAGCACCAAAAGCTACCCGCACAGCCGCCCCTCAAAGAACCACCAAAACCTCACTCAGAGAGCGACGATAGTTGGAGCTCAAGTAGGTCGTTCCCACGACTCCGCCCGAGATCTATTGATGAAGACGATTCACCTGCACCTTCCCCAATCACATATTCTTTTGGATCTGTCTCTCTGCGTCCAGATCAACCAGTAGATACTGAAGCAAACGAACATCCATCTGGTAAGGGAGAACTAAGAATGAAGCAATGAGTCATACTTATATTTCAGAATCTACTCATGCTCAACCCATCCAGCAAAAGTCTGTTCTTGATTGCGCTGAAGATGGATTAGAAAATGAGCATCCATCTGCAGACAAAACTACTACAGATAAGCAAGCAGTAAAAGTGGAAGTTATTGAAAAGGTGAAAGTCACACGGAAAAGATCAGGGAAGAAAGAGACGTCTAGCTCGGAATTTGCCTCTACATGGAAAGCTCAGAATCGCAAACATATTAAAAAGGGATCGAAGAATTCCAAAGAGGATAGTTCAAAAGCGGATAAGGCAAAGAAAGAGAGAGTGGGAATCGAGTCCTCAAAGAAAGAGAAAACTAAGAAGGAAAAGATCTATGTAAAAACAAAGCGAGAACCCGATGAGTATGAAGTCGAGGTAACTTGAAATCGTGTGCTCTGAAAAAAAGTAATTGAATGTAGAAAATACTGAATAAACGAGTACGACTGGGAAAAGTGGAGTACGAAGTCAAATGGGTCGGCTACAACTCGTCCGAAAATACATGGGAAGAGGTCAAAAATCTGCAAAATTGTCCTGACTTGGTGAAAGAATACGAGAAAAAGGTGAAAACTCACGCCCGTGCATTGAAGAGCGCCTCCACCATCAAAAAAGATCCACTCGTAATGCTTAATGTACCTCAGAAAAAGAAAAAATAATCTTTCACCCGACTCCTATTTATTATTGCCTATCACAATCACTGCTAAACTATTTTAATAAAAACTACCCCACAGATATTGCCGTCATTTTGTTGTTCCTTTGGTGGATTGCAATCTGTCGAGCTATTTTCTGCGATTGTTGTATCTCAAGATTGCCATTTGGCAAGCCCAGAAATGGCTTTAAATCCGATCTTATCCGATAGGTCGAAGCATTAATACTCCAGCAAATTGCTACATACATTATGTATAAACGGTTCAGCTCATTCCAACTATAAAACAGAATCGAATCTATATCACGCATGAAATCAGATGAATGCTGCTTGTTTCTGTTTTTGAGAAAGATAAGGAAAAACTTGACATTCGGAACACCGAAGTATCGCCTTAGGTGATTACAAATTTCTCCTCATTAAAATCGAGAACCTACTTGCGGCTTCGAGAAATAAAACTGAAGCCGTGACTCATTGCGGTTTTTTAGGAGTAGAAGAAGAACTTTATCATCTGCTATTCGGGAAAGACGAACATCATTCATGGCCAACCCCCGAAACTATTTCATAAATGAACAGTAAGAGGGGAGATTTGACTCTTATCTGATAATTTTTCCAAGAATATTTTATGGGCAAAATAGCCTTCTGAACAGCAGAACTGACTCGCGCTCTGTTTCCTCTTGTAAGTTTATGCATCGTAAAATCGCATTTTGTAAAATTAGTTAATTCCGACGAACTTGATGAAATCATGGGGAGCGATTACCAGTCAATGAGTGATCAATCAGAAGTAGAACATTCCTCCAACGGCACATTTGGCAGCGGGTAATTTCCCCTGCAAATCTTTGGCCAAACAAATTTCAAGGCATTTCGACGAAAAAGACCTCGACGTTGAAATCATGGAAGACAGCATTTCTTCAAATACGGAGTCTGGCCGTTACGATGAGCATTACGACAGGAATGGAAAGACGTTTACCAAGATACTGCATCTGAGATGCACGAAGAAAAAATATGGTTTCGATTTCCGTAGAGATATTGAATGTGAATTATTTGGAAACGAACACGATACTTCCGAGGACAGCTTTTAAGCATCAGACTTCAAGATTTTCAATAAACACAAAAATAATTTTCTGCATAATATACTTACGATATTTTTCCTCTTATCAATAAATACAAAGAGAGTGAGCGATAATATCCGTTTATTAAGTAGAATTTTCAAAAGAAATGTAAGGGTCTGGGGAAAGTAAAGTAGATTGGTCAAGTTGGCTTCTTGGTCAAAATAGAACATCTAGACAGTAGCATGTCCCAAGAATAGGTAAACATTGGAATGTGTTCATAGTGTGTTTTTTTAGTTTTTGCTGCTTAGGTGGGGATCGAGTCCATTGTTCGGGATTCACGAAGACGGGACTTTAGTCCGCTCTTGCGACTTGTTGGTTTGTCGCCAGTTTTTGGCGAAGAGTTGGAATTGAGCGATTTTCGGTCCGAGTTTTGTTGCCTCCTTAATTTTCTTGATAGTTTTGGGTTTTTACACCAAGATTTACCTGATGAATTCAACTCGTTCTTGAGCTTTCTTCACCTCCGCTTGTTTTTTGCGCTTCATCGCCAATTTTATCTCGCGCTCCCAAATATCCTAACAAATTATTACTCGTTCTTTTAATTTCTAATTCTCACCTTGAATTCAGCACAAAACGAAGTCCATAGATCGAAGAATTCTTTCGGCTCTGGGTCGACATTTGGTTTCTTTGGCTGGACAGCGTAGAAATCCATGAGTGCCCGGAAATTCTTGCGAGCTTTTGTTATGTCGAGACCGAGTGAATCTATTTTCGTCCGGGCAGTTTCAAGTTTTCTTAAAATATCATAAATGAAAGGATCTGATCGAATCGGATCTTGTGAGAAATCATGGATGACCTACTTTTTCGTCGACGAGTAAAATGGTTCCTTGTCATCCTCGGATGCTTCTAATTCCACAGTGGCCAGCATATCAGAGCATTTCTTATGGTCTCGAAGCAATTTGGTAGTATCACGCGTGAATTGGTCGAATTCTAGCTGAGAGACTTTGAGAATTTTGGTGATATTCGGCACAGGACAAGTCGCAGTTTCAAGATAGTCGTCTTGGAACACAGTGATGTATTGGCGTACAATGAAAGTCAACATAGTTCCTCCGTTGTTCATTTTAACATCGCGGATTTTCTGCAGAACGTCTAATTTGAAGCCGTCTGCTTGTCCCCTAAATTATTTTTGTAATTCACGGGCCAATGTGGCTAAGGTTTATATTTTATTATCTTTTTCGATTTACCTCGTGCGGTTGCCTCCATTGAGATAATTGCCTATCCTGAGCACCATGCCAAGTATGCGGCGGATCTCTTCACCTGTTCTGAATATTTTCACCAAGTCATTGAGCATGATAAGTTTAGAGTCAACAGCCTCCGTATTCTCCATGAATGTTTCGTGGAAAATAAAGCAAGCAACACGTGTGTCGAATTGAGGAATCGCATCAAGTTTGAGCAGAAATGTCTCGGGCTTGTCAACGGGGACGCGCTTCTCTTCAGGTAACTCTTCTTGTCCCTTCAGATAGCTTTTGATCTCGGTGAGTTCTTCTTTGCTTCCCCTGAGCTCATAAACACCGCGCAGGAGATCCATGTCGCATTTCGTATCCATGCTGACAAGTGCACTTCTCAAAGAATCAACGTCCACTTTCAAAGATGACATAAAAATGCCAACGGACTGCCACCGTTTTGGATCCAAAAGCTTCACTGGTTGAATTTTCTTTGGTTTTTCGACCTTTTTCGCTTTTGGCTTTACTATATTTGCCGACTGGCTGAACTCGGCCTCGAGCACACTCTCTTGGATAAGTTCGACTTCTTGAAGTTTATCCCAAAGAAGAGTCGATGGATCTATTCGCCTTTTCTGTAACTCGTGCACTTGCAGCCGATTCCAATAAAGAGGCTTCATTCGTTGCTTCGGCTGAAGAGTTGGTTTTCTTGGACCAGCTTGAGCAACTGGTGCCATACCCATCATAGGAGGCATTCCCGGAGCTCCTGGAGGTGGAGGCGGTCCACCTGGAGGTCCTGCCATTCCAGGAGCAGGAGGAGGGGGCGGCGGTCCACCAGCAGCTCCAGGTGGACATGGTGGCGGAGGTGGCCCTCCAGGAACACATCCAGGAGGAGGAGGTGGTGGAGGAGGACCACCGGGACCTGATGGTCCGGGTGGGGGAGGAGGAGGCCCCCCTGGTATGCATCCAGGAGCTGGTGGAGGCGGCGGAGGACCACCTGGCACACAACTAGGTGGTGGAGGAGGGCCTCCAGGGGTACATCCTGGAGGTGGAGGGGGTGGAGGAGGACCTCCGGCGTTCTGGAATGGAGCTGGAGGTGCCGGTGGAGGGGGAGGAGGTGGTGCTGGATTACTGGAAGTTTTAGGAGGAAGAGGAGGAGTTGGTCCTTGAGGTAACGAATTAGGTTTTGGTGGCAATGGCGGCGGTGATGTTCTTGAAGCAGTTAAACAAAAGCTCTTCTCTTTTCTCGGCAATTTAGGGCTCATTGTTGGGCTAGGGAGATGGCACTGTATTCCAATCTCGTTGAGTTTTGTATACTGAAGCTGATCGACCACGTCGTCCAAGATCCGCCGACAAAAAGCCGCGTTTCTCGCCTTGTCTACAGCGAGATTGACGATCTCGTCCACGAGTCCGTTTATCGTCTTCTCCGAGCTCGCATGTGGTACATTGTCCACGATTGATTCAAGAATAGATGCTGATATTTCAGATGCTTCCTGATGCAGGCGCTCTTTTTTCGTATCCTTGATCGCAGAATTGAGAAGATTCGCCAAAAGATTGCTCGCTAGATTTGAATGTTTAAAAAATAAAGGCGAGATTTGTGAGATAGAAGTTTTCATATTTTTTTAACATACCAATTTCTTCTGATTCTTTTTCTAGCGCTTCTTCGTTGAGTCTCTCTTTTTCTTTCCTCGGGTTAGAGCATACGATACTTACTTTAGACTTGCAATAAACTTGTCTGTCATATTTTTGGCCACTGAAGTTTCTGTTGTGTGGCTCTTTCGGCGCCATCTGGCGCTCGCTCAAAAACGTCAAAAAATTCGCCTTATCGAAATTGAGAAAGCACGCTCTTGTGTATTCGGCGCTATTTGGGGAGGATCGTAAACGAGGGCCGGAACAGGCCTTAAAGAGGTATGAATTGATTGATCTCTGACTGCTCAAAAGACTGGAGCGAGGCCAACTGTCGGACATCCGATTCGCACCCATCAAGTATTTTCTTTTTTTATTGGCGCGGAAATTATTTAATCCCTCGACTTTGGAAATCATTAGCTAACTTTCTTTTCCTTTTAAACAAAAATTTCGTTTGTTATTTTACTTAGAGCTTTTTTGTTTTAAGTTCGTTAACCCGTTTCCTTTTACCAAGTTCATCGAGCCCTCTAGGAGAGATCCTAGCACGTATGCTGCGCATTCTTGAGCCGCACCGTTGCTCTTCGTTGGCAACTCTAATTCACCGCTATCTGTCTCTATTTCAAAGGCTTCTCCGTCCAGCCGTCGCTCAGTAATGATTGAGAAGCTCTTCGCCTCTTGCTCTAGAATAATATTCTCGTCAAACAGTAGCAGATAGAATGGTATGTCCGCCTCTAACTTGGGCACCATAACTTTTAAAATTTCATCGAAAAAGAAAAGGCTTTCTTGGAAATAAGTGATAAGGGCGGCGATGAATTAAGATAGGGACCGTTTGTTTGTTGAGCTCACCTCTGCGCTTCTGGCGAACATCGCGCTGTACAACCACGTGCCCGGAGCTGGCTTCTGTCGACTCCCAAATACACTCAGCTGCGTTTTTCTCGAGCAGCAGGTGCTTGAGTCGCGCGCTCACGTGCGCTTTATGTTCCGAAGGGATGAACTGCTCAACCCAGCGCAAGAGCTTCGCGTTTTCTTCCGGTGGCTCAAGCGGCAGCTCATCTTCAATCTTGGCTTCTTTGGAAATTCTGCCCAGTTGAGATTTGATCCGGTGGATCATCTGACTCTGAGCCAAAAAGCTCTCTGAACAATTTCATTTTTAAAGCGGATTAAAAAAATTTCAGAGTTCTGGCCAGAAGCCAAAGCCCCGAAAAGCCTAGATGTAATTTCATCCAAAAAAGCTGAGGAATTTAAATTATTTCTTTCATTCTTCAGTTCAGAATAATTACCTTTCTTCCTCAGCCTGCTCGCCTGGAACTCTGCATTTCGCAGCTCAGCTGGAGTCAGATTCTCGTACGTTTCAATTTTTCTATCAATGTCAACGCGCACTCCGGAGAGTTCTTCTGCCACCGAGCTTGAGAATTTTTCGTTTTCTGCCGCCTTGAGAGCCTGCTCAGCGGGTGGAAAATAATACTCATTTATTACGCTTTCGATAAGTTAACTAACTTATGGACCGTTAATTACGGTGAACTGAAATCTCACCCGCTACCTGAATGTCGCTTTCGCTCAGTCGCTCCAGATGCTCTTCTGTTCGGTCTTTTAATTGTTAGACTAATGATTTATATAAAAAAACTCATCAAAATTATTACAGACTTTAACTAATGATGAGTTAATGAGACAAACAAATAAAAGAAATGAGGTGTTTTATCCTACTTTGCTAATTGGTAATTGAGGGGCGAAATTGACATGTCTTGTTCCGTCCCGGCCCGCCTGTCCGGTTTAATTTGTCAACACTGTGATAAATCGCATCTCATTTAACAAACATAGTTATTCGCTTTTTAATAATTTACCTCGTCTGAAATTTAGCCTCTCGCAAAGCGTAAAAATGAAAAATTAATGAAATTGGGAGGAGACGTGCTCAGTCAGAAAAACGACTCGGCATTGAGTTTTCTCATTCATGCAGTCAACACGGGCGACAATGGAGTTTAAGTTTCTTTACTGAATGTGCTAGGAAATTTGTGTGCCCAAACATCTTCATCAAAAACGCGCCCGCAGCTACTTCCCCTAATAATAAAGCCGACACGTCACCCCAAACATGAGCTGGAAGTGTCTTAACTTGTCAAATACGTAAAGTAAACTCGACTGTATTACGTTGCTTTTTATTATCTTGATTTCGTCGCTCGACAAGAATTTCTATCATCATGTTACTCGCAATCTGCAATCAACAACGACTATCGCGATTTGCATCGCTAAAACCGCACTAGAGCCGAAAAAGGGAGCGCCACAGCCGGGACACTGTGGCGCAAGTTGCAGTGCCGGTGATCTCCGCCAAGTGCACGGGCGCGGGGTCGAGTCCCGAGAACACAGTCGCCTTCCAAAAAATCTCAGCGAAGTTTACTAAAGCCTAAGAGCGGGGCATTGCTCGGGCTCTTCCAGATAAAAATGACCCCAAAAAATGCCGCTTGAAGGGTGAGGTATCTCGTTGATGTCTCGAAAAGGAGCCAGAACTGAAGCAACGCTTACTCGGTTAGTTGCGCTGATCCACAAAGTCAGCCTATCATAGTTCACGGCTGCGGCCTAACAGTCCCGACTGTAGGAGGACGAACTGATAATGAGAAAAACATCAGGAAAAAACCTTACGCCGGCCATAGGTTTCTTGACTCGAGTTCCCGACCTCAGTAATCGAATGAGGAAACCGGCTCGATCCAAGTTTTTTGAACTTCTTTATTTTTAGCAAAAAAAAATAATTCTGAGAAACGAAATGACTTATTTTTATAGCAATTCTGTTGGATAGATCATAATTCGCCTGAAAAAATGAATGATTTTGATGATAATAGGTTTAGTTGTTCAACTGTGAGCGAAAATCAGCCACGGCAATTTTATGATCGTGGATATTCTAACAACATGCCTGGGAAAAGGATGACAGGTGACATTGGACTGGCCGGGGTGGATGAAAATCCACCAGCGCGTTCGTTCTCCGTCTTCACTGCGCGTTTATCGTCGCTTAGGTCGAAATATTTCTCCTTCTTGCGCTTCCAGAACTTGTCATCCCTTTTCTTCTTTTTCTTGCGATCCTTCTCGTCCTCCTCCTTTAAAGAAAAAGATGAATTCAAGTTCGAAAAGATGTTCTTTTGCGGCTAATCGAGCGCAAAGAGAAAAAGGGCTCAGCTGCCGAAGGGGCACCGGTGAGATAATAGCTGTTATTTGGCCCTCCCCACCTTTATTTACTGAGTCATTAATTCATCGATTCTGCCAAAAAGTAATTTTCGATCAGTATAAAGATAATTGCTCTGATGAGCCTTTGCTCTCCCGTAAAATTGCGCTTTTTAGAGCGTAAAGCCTTAGTTCTAAAAAAGGGCGGAATCCCATTGAGATACTACCTCGCATGTCTGATAGACATTATCGTCTAAGCTCGGCCTATTCGCACGCAAGAATTCAATGATTTGGCTTAGCCCGTCAAGAATGATTCTGGCGCGGATTTTTAAAGCCATCATTTTTCAAAAGTTCTCTACTAAAAATTTTAAAATGCCGCGGCTGTTCGTTTTCATAATAACGTGACACAAATACTAAAAGCGATAATTTTGGACAAGTCGCAAAAGTAAGATGGACATGCATGGATCTGCATCGAGAGACTCGTAAAACGCTCTCGTTAATTGACAGAAAGTGAAAATAATAAAAGATTATTCTCGGCCCTCTAAAATCAGTTCATCAAACTTTTAGGGCCTAAAATAAATTAAAGAATAAAATTGAGAAATAAAAGGTTGAATTTATTGAGAACCTCTGAATCGGTCCATTTCTCTGAGATCACAAACTTCTGCATCATTTTCTTTCTGGCCATTTTCAGACTTCGGCTTGAAATTTAGAATTTTAGTTTACTGAAAATTTACAGGCTACTCCCGCATTTCCCAAAATCCTGGATTTCCCAAATCCTGGATTTCTCAAAATCCTGAATTTCTCAAATCGCCAAATCAGGATTCTGCCGATTCTGGATTTTGGGAAATGCAGGATTGGGAAAAGCAGGATTTTTAGAAGTGTGTCAAACTGTGTCAGGAACAGACACAGGAACAGGAAAACAAATTCTGCCCCATATTTTAGACAGGTACACAGGTCAGGAAGTAAAAATATCCTGATTTTAGACAGGTACTCGGACAGGTTTTTTTACACAGCTCATCCAACAGGTTACACAGGTCAGGGCCTGCATGAACAGGTCTGAGCAGGTCAGAAAACTGGAAACAGGCCCTGTGACAGGACAAAAAACAGGATATTTCTGAGAAAAAATATTACAAAGAAACAAAAAGACGCGAATTTATCACATATTTTGATTGTTGAACTCTTTTTGACGTCTTTCGCTATTGATTTCTTTTAATATTTTCCCTGACTTATGCAGTTCCTGACCTTGTTACACAGGAACCTGTCTATGGTCAAGACCTGAGCGGGAAACAAAGGCCTGTTTAAGACAGAAACAGGGACAGCAAAAGAATTTTTTTCCCCCAATTTTACACAGGTACACAGGACAGGCCCAAATTATTACCCGATTTTATGTCAGAAGATTCTGACTCAGAAGAATCTGGGTTGGATTTTTAAACCAAGCAAGAAAACTTATTCAAAAGAAAAAAAATCCTGCATTTCCCAAAATCCAGAATCGGCAGAATCCTGATTTGGCGATTTGAGAAATTCAGGATTTTGAGAAATCCAGGATTTGGGAAATCCAGGATTTTGGGAAATGCGGGAGCAGCCAAATTTACATGGTAATCCACTTTGGCGAGCAACCTGACTCATGATTCGTGAGCTACCATAATCGTAAAATCGAACATTGATGGCAAGTCATATAGAACCATTTCCGCAAAAATTGCCCTTCAATAAATCAAAAATGCCCCTCCCGGACGTTCAATGGAAAAGTTCTTCAAATCAAAATCTAAATAAACTTCCTAAAGAGAAGGATAGTTCAAAGCTTTGATTTTCATATTTTGGGTACCTTTTTTGTCTGAATTTTTTGAATTCGAAACATGCCAGTCCCCCTGTTTTCTCTGTCTTCGCAAAACAACAACAAACTTTTGAAGAAAGAAAAAAATCTTAAGGGTGAAGTAAGCGGTGAAGTATTCTCTCAAGAGGCAATTTGGTGATTTCTATTTACGTCCCATTACTCCTAAATGGCTGCACCTTTCATCCAGCTTTTTTTTTAATTCCTCCGCGATTTTTTTTTTGGTTGCACCCAAAACAAGTTGAATTTATCATTCCGAAATACACATTTAAAAAAAATATTTATTATATTTTAACCTTTTGTTGCTGAAAGAATCTCATTTTCTCGATTTCTGAATCTGATTTCCGTGAGAAAACGGGTTAAATATTATCACCAGGCATTTCCCCCCAACAACAAAACTAGCTTTGCTGGCATTTCTTAATTCCAACCGGTGCATCTTTCGATTTGTAGCACTCGTTTCTTTTTTACCTGTGAGACAGGCGAGCTGGAATACTCATCTTCTAGCGCAAGGGAAATATTGTCACATCTGAATATTTTTCTTTCAATCATGCTTTTGGCAAAACCCTTACCGATATAAGCCCAAGCGCGGCTTGCCATGCTCATTACCCATGTCAATATCGAGCACCCTGCTGGTGCTACTGTTGCTGTTGTTACTATTGTGCGAGTGGCTGCCACAGTTTTCTTCCGAGCTCGACTTAAATTGTTTGATTCATGAAGGGTAGATTCTAGCAGTCAATATCTCTGGTTCTCCTATTCCTAACACATATCCCTTTCCTTCTTAGAGCATACATACTTTGATCGATACCGCGATCGATGCTAAACTTTGACGAAAAACGGGATTATTGTATTTGGGCTTAGTCAGCACTTTCTAGCGCTGTTTAAATCTATCTTGTCCGCTCTGGTCAAGAGCAGAGAGACAGATTCGACCAGTCGCCTTTTCTCTGGGGAGATGAGTTTGACAACGAAGGTGATAAATTCTATCCCGCGTCCAAGTTATAAAATTAAAGCAGTATTAACCCAAATAGACAGGAACCTCGGTATTATTTTGAATACCAAAATCGAAGCTATTATACAATTCCAAAAACGTTTGAATCAATTCGATAAATAAATAATTTACTTTTGTAAGATTTTTAATTCAGATCCGAAACTAGCTTACCCGATAAGTTCTTCGTATTGAAATAACATTCTCGCATTCAAAGTCCATTTTCTCGCCGTAGTTTTCCATTCTTCCGTATTCTCTCGTTTATAAGGGGCGCCGTAATAAATAGTAATTGCCCTAATGGCGCACTTTCGTTTTCATCCTCTCAATTTCATTGCTCGGTATTCTTTTAATCAAAAATAATTTCTAAAAAAAAAGGAGCGAGCTCAGTTCCATCCGGGTAGGCGCCCAACAGTGCCCACGGGGCGCGTTTTTTCGCCTTTTACAGAACCGCTACCACTACAGGTGCATGCGCGAAATCATTATCGACTTGAACGATCGAACTTGAATCAAGGCCACTTCCGCGAAATCGCACCACAATAAACCTCAATTTATGACACACCATAAACAACCTATCTTCCCATGTCGAGAAAAAAAGAACTCGAAGAAGCTTGGAGATGGAAATCAACGAAGAGAATATTCCATTCAATCTTTATCGTTCCGACATGCGAGAAACCTGCAGAAGAGTAAAAGAACACGATCTAGCTTTGAAATAAAAGCGAGATCTTTGATTATCAATTCATTTTCACTATATTTTTATTTAAACATTTTACTCGCAGAAGCAATATGATGTAATGTAATGCGGAATTGACACAATGAAAGATAAATAAAATATATGACTTATGTACACCGTGTGGCATGAATGGTATGAAAACGAGAAGAAACAGATTCCCGTCGAGGACAAGGTGAAAAGAAGCTAGTGAATAATTGGTTACATGCATTTGAGAGAAAGTCGCGGAAGTTGAATGATCTCGTGTCTACTAGTGTCTCGTTTCGCAAGAGAAGAAACTTTTCAGAGTTGGGGCGAGATGAAGCTTGAATTGCACTTTTTTTTTGGAATTTTTGCTGAACCGGAAACCAATTGAAAAATCATCGCGCCTGAAAAACAGTTGAGCACTACGACTAACATTGTCAACGATTTTGTAGCAAAACAGACCTAGAGAAAATGCGAAGTCGAAAAACTCAGCAAATGGACTTGCAACAGCCCATGATCGTCTCCCGTCCATAAGGAATATAGCTGAGGCAGTACCAGACGTAGGCCAGGAATTGCATCGCGACGAAGATAATACAGAGGATTCCTTTGCCCGGATTGGCAATGTTGTCGTTGAGCGCAATGACCAGTGTCAGGATGATTGAAATAAAGAGAACGGCGACTGCGATGGCTCGTTTCGGATCCGTGAGCGCTTTGATTTGCTTCACCGGGCCGCGGAGGAAGCCAGTACCGAGAAGCGAAATGATGGTGCCCAAAGAGTAGAGAGCGGCGAATCCTAATTCATCGGTTAGACAAGTTAAGGTCGTTCGAAATCGTACCTGCGTAATTCATGAAGAACAAGTTGATAGTTCCGCCGATGGAGAACATGATTCCGACCCCAGTGCAAACTCCAAAGGCAATCATCCTGTCCTTGAAGCCCATCGAGGGACACATGGAGGAGTTCTCGCCGCCAGTGATTTCTGTGATGGGGCTAGTGTCGGAGTTTTCACCTCCAGCGCCTGTCGAGCCGCCAAACACCGAGCTGATCTTATCCATTCTACCGTACTTGTTAGAGCCAGCGCCGGGCAAAAATTTCATTCTCATTTTCTTTTGTTTCTTTTCTTGTTCAATAGGACTTTATTGACTGGCTGATAGTAGTTTTAGCAAAATAAATAAAATGTAGAAAATATTTTAATTTCACAGGCCTCTGGAGCTCTGGATTCTTTACAAAAGAGAGTAAATTTTGTTGCGTGTGCTTTTTACGAATATTGACATAAATACTATTTGATTACTCATCGTAAAGCCCGCGAGGACGTAGCGCACAACCAGAAAAATAGTGAATAATTATTGTAGTCGCAGACAAAAGGACAGATCAGTGGCTGAAGAAAAATACGACAGATCGGCAGTGGTATAAATAGCAGCAGTGTGTTAACGACTATCATTGTGGTTTCTATCATGGTCAACGGTGGCATGATAAGGAACTATTTTGTTTTCTTTTGGGCAGCTTCGTATTCAGTTGAGTTATCTTTTTCGGGGGCTTGATTTTTGACATTTGAAATCGAAAAGAGTTAGTGCTCGATATGTCTCTGTTTGCCCTTCCTTTGGTAGTTTGAGGTCTTCTGTGTTTATTGGGAAGGTGGGCTTTAGGAATTTCGTCGATTTCTTTCCAAATCTTCGAAGACGGAAAGATGACTTGGCGCCCATCGAACGTTGTTGTCAAACAATAATATTGACACTTTGCTTTTTCTGAAGAGAAAAATAATCCCGGTGGTTTATAAAATGAGTTGCTACTTACCAACAAGGGTGACTTTGAGCTCGTGCGGGCCAGCCGTCTTCTTCGTGTCGCGCTTCTTTACTGGATCTGGAAAGTGCAGGATAGTAAAGGTCTCTCCAATGTCAGGCTCGCGTTCTGTTCCGTCAAAGTCCATGATGTCCGTCAAATCGATTTCAAACCGATCTTCTTCCTCGAGAGGACTTGCGATGAGCGTCACGCTTTCATATCGTCCAGTTATGGTCGCATCAAGCACGGCGCGAGGATAATTCCGCTGCAAAAATACATTCTTCAGGTGAAGCTCCTAAGGCAACTTGCTACTTACAAGAACAAACACTTTCTCGCCGATTTTATAATCGAAAATGCCCTTTTTCGGCGGCGGAATTCGTGCATTCGAGGCCATGTACTTGGAGTAGAAGAGCTCTCGATCGACCTTGTGCGAGGCAATGTAACGGTCAATGCTTTGCTCGTTGAGGTTTTTATCGAGCTCGATTTTGTATTTTCGCCTCCAGTGGATGGGCTCGTCGTCTTATGAAGGGATTAAACGACTGCAACAGTTTTTTAATGGCAGTGACAAAAGTAATGAAAATTTTAATCCCTTCCGAAACAAGGTGCTTGAACAATTTCCTCGTGAAAACTCTTTCCAGGCATGTCGGGAATGTTGAATCGGTTGAAGCATTCCATATCAATGTTCACGCTATCATCTTTGCAAACGCATCGAATGGCCTCTCTTCCGAACTTTATCCATCGAGGAGTCGCGAAGTTGGTTGATTCTGCGGCGTTGAATCCGTGGTTGAACCCAGCATGATAACTGAAGAGAAGATAATGAGGAGGACTGAAGAATAAATATGGAAATTTTACCCATAAGGAAATGTAATCATTATCTCGCCAGCTTCGTGGATAATCTTGCGCACTCTGATACCATTCGCACGAATGAGACTTGGATTTATCAACGTCGTCTTGTGTCGCATCCATGCTGGGCATTTGCTCGACTGCGCGGGAAGAAGCGTCGAGGCGAATGTTTCGAAACGCTTTTGTTCGAGTTCACAGTAAGAAAAATAAAAGTAGGAAAGAGGAAGCAAAACTACACATTGAACTTGTTGAACCCTTCCCTTTCCATCCTCGGGGGCGATCGCATACCAAGTTTTCGGAGCTCCGACATGTATATAGTTTATCGAGTACAAGTCCATGTCCTCCACGTGCCATGGAAACGTTGCTCGCCACATGCCAAAGTAAAGATATGGCGTCGTTACTCCCTTGATGCCGTTGTGATCCACCATCAAAGCGTCTAGACATGTGTCTAACTTTGCCACGTTCCAAATGTCAACCTCCGCGCCAAAGAGAGATCCATTTGTATCAGCCCCGTAAATCGGCGGAACATAACTAAACCCCTGTCATTACTCATAATTGCAGACAGCATAATTGGCATATGCCAATCATAATAACAGTACATCACTACTTTACCTGATGTTTTTCCAATACTTGCGCTCCAAATCGTCGTAGGTCTCCGAACGCGGCTGCTTGTAGCGCCAGTGGGTGGAAAGTTTACGGAAGTCGCGGACTGTCGTCGATTTCTTGCGAATGTTGTAGGACTCGTACACGCCATCGCAGACTCGGGTTCCTTGTCTTTGGAAGCTCTGCTCGATGGGTTCGTGAATGACGATATTGTCGATCTTCTGATAGTTCTTGTAAAAATCAATAAAAAAGCAATTACGCTTTGGTCAACTAAAATTTCGACTTTTTCCTGTTTGTGGATTCCATCGCTCCACTCTTTTGGCGGAATCACTTTTGCGACTCCGCCACGATGTGCGCCTCGGGACTCCATATATTGAATATATCTAGGCATGTCCTTGAATTCGTGGAACGTCGGCCGAAACGTAAGGATCGCGCAATCTTGGTTAGGAATCGTTTTTTGAACCTTCCCATTTTCGATGGACGAGTTCGTCGCCATTCTCAGTCTTTTGCGAAAAAGATCAGTAATGATAATGAATGTCGTGAGAAGTGATAAAATTTAATCTTGGCATTTGAATTTTCAGTGCAAAAAAATAATGTCGATCGAGCGTAAAATGGTGGGCAGTAAATGAGTTTTCTGCAGAGGTAATGTGAATGAAAAAGAAGGCTGCGCAAAATAATGAACATTATTTGACAACTATCAAATAAATATTTCGATCTCCTTCATAAATCCTGGCTCCGAGTCTTCACTTGTACCGCATTTAGTTATGCGTGTAGCGCAGCCGATTTTTGAGCGATCTACTATACGAAACTGTTTCCTCGCCTTCTCTTCCGAAGTTTCCCCAAGACAGAAGCATTCTAATAATAATTATTATCAATGAATTAGTCAAACACTTATATTTGTAAATTACCTAAGTCAATTATGGGTTTGGTAACGGTGGCGCCCATTACTTCTCTGGTGAAAGTAGCTTTCTCTTGGTCCATATCATGAAGATGATTTAGCAAGCTTCTCAGGCTGAATTTGGTACATGTATTTTCGCTAGTATCGACATAGGATTCGAAGTGTGCTAACTCCTGTTTAACGATGCCAACCGTAGGGCTATTTTTGATAAAGCAAAGAACTTCTAAACCCTTCTGCTCTGACAAGACGCCAAAAGTAATAATTTGAAGATAATCGCTATTGTCTTCCGCGTCATCCTCCTGATTTTCATCGTCTTCATCGGGATAGCCTACCTCGCAATCGTCCTGGTCAATTGCCAGACCAAGACACTCTTCGACCATCCCAAAGTGAAGGTATCCCGAAATCTCCGGTAAAGAGTAACGAGTTACTTTTCTTTTAGAAAGGCAGATATGAAAAGCGACACATCCATAAGTGACATCATTCATAATTCCACCGACTTTGAGATTTATCTGTAGAACCAAGTTATCACGGTCTAATAAAAGCAGCCTGGGCCTTCGGTAGTACTCCTCAGGTAAATAAATCGTTTCCTTGAAAAGAACTTCCATAGAAGACCCACTTATCCGAGTACACTCGACACAAATGCTGGTTGCATCTTGTTTGAACAGTACGGGAAACAGAACGCTTTCCGGTATCTCTCCATCGACACGCAAATCGCCGTCATATCGAGACTCATCGCAGTGGGGTATTCCATAGTCGTCCTCGTACAATAACGTCTTCATTTCGCCCAATATTCGACCTTCTCTCTTGATTTTTCTTGGCGACTGGTGAGGTTCCAGTAAATTGAAAACCTCAAAGTAGTTATCATCTCGATGGAACGTAATGAGGAAGGGCTCAAAGAGGAAAAATGACGGGCCGTCCTCGTCGCCAAGGTATTCTTCACTGATATAGTCGAAACTCTTTCGAAAATTTAATTTATCCAAACGAGTTCCACCTGATCTTGAGATCTTATAAACCTGATGGTGACAGGCTGATGGTGGGAAGTCCACGTATGCTTCGTTTTCAAAAGGTTCCCATTCTCTGATCACGATCCAATTACTCCCTATTTTCACATCTCCCTTCGTTCGCAAAACGGCCTTTGGAGGACGGGACCCTTGCTTGATTTGTTCTCTTTCGGCAAGGATCCTAGCCATATGAGACAAGCTGTTCGGTAGACAATCGAATTTGACCCGGAACTCGTCCTTCAACAAGTTGATGACATAATCCTCGGTAGCCATCGATTTTAGGATCACTCTGCAAAAGGGCGCTGCTAGGAGATCATCGTAAGGGCCGTATTCGTCATGCTCGTTCGCTGGTAATAGATGATTCTTCGCCGAGGAAAAACATTCGCGTCTGCTCGCTGGAATACAAGTTCAGCAAGGAACCTTCCTTGGGGATGATTTGACATCGCATTGAGAGTCTTCTCCCGATTCGGCGCATTTACATATCTTTCAAAGAGATCATACAATTCTTCTATCGGCTCCATTCTAAATTAAAGATATTGGTCTCCTTCATTCTTTTATACAACAATATCAATACTGAGTATAGTGAGGAACAGCTATAGTGAGGAATGTAAGGAATTTATTTCTATGAAAATAAAGAAAGCAACAGTGAAAAATGCATGTTTTATTCAGGTAGGAATGTCTAGTCTTCTTGCTCAGCAAGTAGCGTTTCGCGGTTTTCGTAGATCCAGAACTCATTCAGATCGATTAATATTCGAATCACAGTGCCACCTTGGCCACAGTCTATCAAGTCGCGGAGAGTAATTTTATAAGGATCGGCTGGTCGAGTCATGTCGAATATTTCATCGCTGACGTCGCCAAATTTAACGGGCTCCTGAAATATTCAGCTTGAATTCCAATCTAAGCCAACACATTAAAATTCTAAGCTTGTGAGATATCCTTGAAATCAACAAGGAGTACATCAGCATACTCCTTCATTGCGTCCGAGAAAATTTGCAATTGTTTTTTGATCAGACAAAGCCATTTGCTATCTTCTTGGCATTGTATATCGAAAAACTATTGAAATTTTGACGGTGATAATCAATCAGGATGCTGGATAAAAAATTGAGGACGTACCCAATGCAACTAAAAAATATTAGAGGGGTTTAAAAAATAATGAATGTACCTGCTTCAGTTCGCGCATCATCTCTTGAATTGACCGGAAGAAGAAATTAAGGTCCCAGCGTGTGAGATATGATTTCTTGTCAATGTCCAAAAGCTAGAAAAGATTTTATTGAGCGAAAGTCGAATGAAAATGACCTTAAAAAAGTATTGAATGGAAGCGGGCTCTTGCCGATATTCATAAGCAAGGACGAAATCCAAGTATGATTTGTAGTCCAGTTCTCCTTCGTAGGTGAGGCATTCTTCGTAAATTCTGTCCAGAAATACTAAAAGGGTGTCGATTCTAATATCCAAGCAAAGCAAGCATCAAAGAAATGTTTTTACATACGGTATCTCTATTCCATTTATTCTTAAAGTAAGGAATAAATAGATGCGCCGCAGTTGCCACCGCAGTTGGTAGGATAAAAAATTCATTCATCTGTCATTTAAGATATAAAGAGAATCCCTTGTTTCTAAATACCAAGAAAAAGATCTGTCGAAAATCAACAATGAGACTTGGATTTCTGCTTTTTGGGCTGCTGAAAATATCCAACGCTGAAGAAGACTCAGAAGTTCAAGAGAGCGAATATGAAGTTAGTCCACCGAAGGAACACGAAGACCATGCTGATCATAGCGAGTTCAAAGAGTGAGTTTCTAACTCTAGTAAAGCTTTTTAAGCAATCGTGTTTTATCTAGGGACACGCTGTTCACAGATCTATTTGAAATGAAAAAGTACTTCGACGAAATGATGAGCCGCAACAGATTCGCCCCTGGAAAATTTGGCCCCAATCGAATGTTCCCCGATTATAATAATAAATTTTACCTGGACTAAGGGAACCCGTGCCATATTTCTGCAGCTCTTGTCTTGAGAGCATTCCGTTGTGATCGCGATCTAGATTTAGGTAGTTTCCGTAGATTCGCAGAACAGATGATGCGGAGAACCAGTTTGAGTCTTGCAGCTCCTGTGAGAGTTCTTCGTCGCGCAGTTCTAGCAAGTCGTCGAGGAATGAGCAGGCAAGGATGTCCTGTATTCGTATTCTGAAAAGATTGTCAATAATCTAATCCAACAAGCATGGAATCATCTTCAGCAGCTCCAATCCTGAGAAAGGGTCATCAAGACGGATATTTAGGCCGCACTTACTTTCTCTCACGGATAACGACTTCATTATCATAAGTTTTTCAATCAAGAACGAGTTTCAAAAAGATCTAGGTAAACAACTTATGATAAAAAAGAGGTTGTTTTAAAAGAGAACTTCGGACAGAATACACAAGGCATGACTTCCAGAATTTCTAGCAAAAGTTGTTGATTTTCAAAAAAAAATTTTTCGAGTTTCTAGATTTGTTGTCGTTGTGAGGGGTTGAAGGTTGAAAGTATGCTCAGATACACTTTCCGACGCAGAAATGAGAGGAAAAAGTCTATTATGGGACGAATTTACCGTTATTTATGACCTTTTTTTGAAAAACCAGCTTCTGAACTCTCGTTTATATATCTGACGTTCTAAGGGACTCATTTTCTTCTACCACCGGCACTCTTGAAGACTTTTGATATTGAATCCAACTCTTTTAACGATTGTTTTATTTTAGATAACGCTCGATCCCGTCTTCAACGCCATGCCATTTGAGTTCCTTTACAGCAGCCACGAACTTCTTGACGGTCAGTTTTAAAACTTTGCACAAATTTTATCGAAAAAACTTCAGAAAACGATTGCGCGTGGGTTTACCGCGAGGAGCTGAGCGACGACGAGAAAGATTGCCGATTTCAAGGTTTTTCGTACGCTCCCCGGCGTTACGTTTTCCAGCCGAAGGAGATTCCTTCTCGTCGTTCTGTTTATCGCAAACAAACTGAGCAGCGCGGCCGTTTCTGGGTTGAGCGACACGTTCCCCAACAAAACCCGATCCCAGTCGATCTTGGTCTTCAATCTCACGGCCCTTTGTACCCCTCGAAACGTCACTTCTACGCCGAGAAGCATGTCTACGACACTTCTTCGTCGGAAGAAGAGCGACCGCTCAAGGAGGTACCTGAATGCCCAGACTTGATCGGCACGGGTGTTCACAACTACACCAGCGGCGTGTACCTTCAAAACCCTACTTTCTTGAACTTTCCGCACGTCCAACACGATGGAACAATCCCTGGAGGCGCAGACAAGTCGTACAAGAACTTCATCAAACAGCTCGAGTACGAACGAGACCTAGCCCATCGCGAATTTAAAGCGAAAAGGGATGCGGAACACAAGGTAGTTTGCCTGTCGATAGCCAGTATTAGTCAGTAAGCACTATTCTAGAGGGTGTTTGAGAAAGAAGAAGCCCGCATCAACAAAAAGAAACGCGCCGAAGCTCGATACATGACAAGAGTCGAACAAATGCACAATGTGGATGAAGTGCCCCTCTGGTCCCTCGCGGTCCAATAATTTACTACGGCAATATTCAAGTTTAGGCAATTGAACTCAACTACTACACTCGCCGAATACTAAAATTGCCATTTTTTTCATTTTCAACTGTTAGGGATCCCTAGAATATTTATTCTTTTTGTATCTTTCTTTCTTTTTTATTTTGAACCGACGGGAATAAACTATAAAAACACACATTTTTCAACCGGAAAAGTGGAGGTGAATCCTTGAACTTTGAAGGAGCGTTACTGTCGATTTACCTGTTAGTCTTGAGAGGGTCGAGGAAGAAAAAGAACTTGCGGACAGCGGTGCAGACATAGAACGAGTAGAAGGTCTTCTCGAGTCCCTGGAGTTGAGGCAGTGTGGGGATCAGCTCGAGAATGTAGTTTTCTAGGTCCATTTCGCGAAGAAAGCCGCGCCCCGACACGTCGTAGAGTGAGAGCCCGATCCGCGTCTGCTGCAGCCATACTTTGCGCATGACGTAGTTAAAAAACTGCATTATTGAGATCTGGCCACTTTTGTCGCCAGTGTAGATCTTGAAGAACGTCTTCGCGGTGAAGAAGGACTGGCTCTTTTGGGAGCACTTGGAGCCCACCGCTTTGAAGTTTCTAGGAATAATTTAGTTTTTATCCATTTTTATTTATACTTGCCTGTAGCTTATCAAATGGTCGTCGGACATCACGTTTTCGGTTTTATTTTCTTCCAAGAGAAACCACAACTTTTGCAGTTCCTCATTGTCCATGAGCGCATTCGACTTGCGCTGGAGAAAGAGGGCGCGCGCTTCTTCCCGTAGCTTGTGCTTGACGACTTCATTTTCCTTCGGCAGCGCCTTGTGGAAACGAGGAATGGTGAGGTAAGACTCCCTCGTAGCTAGATCAACGTCATCTTTCTCCGCGCAGAGTTCTTCGAACAGTCTGCTGGCTTCTTCCTCGCTCTCGTTGTGCAAGACGCTAATTTGATAAGAAATTAACGCTTTCCAAGATAAGTTACCTCAACTCATCCTTAGATCTCCCCTTCAGCCCGTCTATCAGCAGTTGTTTGAGCATTATTTGAAATTAAACGATCGACATTACGGAACAAAGACTGAATAAAATCAAGTTAGCCATCATTGCATTAAATAAAATATTTGAAAATGAACTGGGAATGAAAAAAGCTAGTAGAAATTGTTAGTTTTTCTTTGCAGGTGTATAGAAGTAGCGCGTTTGTGAGCGATGCAAGTAGAAGAGGATAGATCCGTGCAACTTGAAGTAGAATTGCGTTGTTCTTTGATGAGCTTCTTTTCCTTGGCGGACTTTACTACAGCTCATCTTCTATGTTGCCGAAGAGAATGCGCCCCATCTTACGCATATAGCTTGGGAGATAGGTGTAAGTCGAATAGCAAATCAGTAGAGTAATAACTTAACGAAAACTCAACAATCAACTCTCTAGTAACTGTACTCACGGCCAGTTATGAGATGATAAATTGCTTTCTCATGAAACTTCAGAAGATAAATTCCAGTATTCATTTCGTAGATAAAATAAATTCGCCGGACAAAGTTGGAACATGCCGAAATCATTTCTTTCTCTAAAGCCGCGAGGTATTAATCTAACTTGATTGTTATAATTTGTGATAGAATAGAATAATTAATAAAAGTGAAGTCAGAAAGTGGTCATCGTATTTTCACTTGCGAAGGGATGCAAAAGTCGAAACAGCTTCGGATCAAGGCAAAAGCAGTTTTCCCGAAGCAATTGCGCGTGTCATGGATGAGCAAAAAGAAAAAAATAACGATTGTTGAGGTTTACGGGTTAGGAAGGTAAAACGAGTTTAGGAAGAAAAGATGATTAATCAAGAAAAAAAAATATGAGCGAGAAAAAATGAGGTTAGGGAAAATTGATTAGTGGTGGTTTTTTATGAACTTCAAAATCAACGAAGCCCCTTGTTCTCTCTAAGGGGATCTCTACGAAAACAAACGGAAAGAAACACAAAATCTACGAAAAAATAAGACTCGCACGATGGAGTCTTTGACAAAGAATTTAGGAAAAAATGAGAGCGCTGAAGTTTGTTTTCTTCAGGCTGGAACTATTTAGAGATAAAAAGAAGAATCTAGAGGAAGAATAGAGAGTCGAGAAAACGAGTTTCGAGTTCTATCGCCTCTTCTTGGCAGTCTGGGCGAGTTTTGCATCCCTTCGCGTTTCTGCTTCGAGTCTATTGCCGACTTTCTCCAGAAACTTGCCACCCTTTACGAGCGAGCTAAAGGCAGACAATGCGATCTTGTTGCAGAACATATATTCGTTATTCACAGCTTCTCGGTTTTCTAAAAATCGCACTCATTCCCGATTCCAGCTAGTCAACTTACCTTCTTTAAAACTGTCCGAGTAAATGGTGCTACGCGCCGTCTGGATGCACTCATCCAATTCAAAATTGATCATGTTGTTGACTCTGTCGACTTCGGCCTCGATGATGCGCCGCGCAGGAGTGACAAACTTCTCCGAGCACTCGGCCTGGCAACGAGGAATCTCTCGAACGCGACTTTCTGTCTCTTCGCAATCAGCCATGCATCTGTACATCTTTGCTACCAAAAAACCGCAATAATGTCATTTTTCAAGCCAAAAGCGTCCCTACCCATTTTGGAGTAAATATATTTCTGCTGGATTTTATTCAAATTGAAGGCGATGTCGTTCTGCACTTCGTTCAACATGAAGGCATTTTCTTTTCCAAAGTCAAAGTCAGAATCGAGGTAAGGGTTCTTGGGCTCTTGTGGGGCCTCGTTCGCATTAGCCTCCATTCTAAGAACACTCTGGTCAACAGATTGATCGAAAGTTGCTCAATAACTTGCCATGCCTCATTAGTAATATCTGCCTATCCAGCCTGTAACATAAATTCGCAGACATTGAAGGGAAAAGTACAAAAAGCGAACGATTTTGATGATTTCTTTGATAGAGCAGCTTGGATCTCAAAAGAACGATAGACATGAAGGAAATCCCCGATATCACCTGTTCCTGAACTGGAATTTTCGGCGAAAGTGAAATGGGCAAAATTATTGTTATTATATGCCTGAACTTATTGAATAAATAACGCGGATTGATTGGATTCAAATTTTCAATTTTCATGCACTCCCCTTTGATTCTATCTTGCTAAAAAGACAACGACATAAGTATTTTCTGTTTTATTTGAGTGAATTTTGGTCTTTATTAGGATAATAAGTGTTCTTTTTGATAATAATAGTCATTTGAACAGAAACAGTCAAACTGATGAAGAACATCTGGACAGCTCATTCACACGATGGAAGAGTTGTGCGGCAGTCAATCTAAGCGCGGGCTGTTCTACCCAACAGTCATCTGAAAAGGGGCAAAATAGACTCCGTTCTACTGAATCGCCTTACTTATTAGGTCGACGATTTTGTCCTGCTCGGCGCGAGCGAAAGACAAGCTAGGCCTCAACGAGCGATCCTCAAAAAGGAGCTTCAAGCTCTGGCTATCGCTCAGCTCCGAGCTATTTGGCACTTCGCTTTTGAGTTTTTTAAGCTCTCTGTCATAAGGGTCTTCTAGCGCGCAAGCAGGATCGACAGAGGCGTGAAGCAGTTTCCAAGCAATGCAAGCGAAAGCGTAGATATCCGCCGACAAGACGCAACGTTTCTCCGACTTCTCAGGGTTAGTAATCATTTCGGGCGGCAGGTAATTTCCATGGAAGCTCAGCTAAACGGATAGTAAGTCCCTGTTTGCAATCATTTGCGCTCTTTACCTTTGAGTCTTCATTGTAACATGGGTTATTTACAGTTTGCTGATTAAGTAGATCTGAGGCAGTTGCGAAGTTGACGACTGAGTTTGAGTTTTCGACTGTGAGACTGTAAGAGCCTACCTATGAGATATGTACAGTTGTTTTGGATACAGATTCTGATGTTAGTTGGATTGATTGCGCCGTGAAAAATGCTCCAGGTCTTTGGCTCTTGGCTCCATTTGTCATTGTGGCCTCCGTGGTCTGATCCGTGGAGCTCGTTGATCCACCAACTCAGATCGTAGAGCAGTTTGATAACTTTGTTATCGTCAAGATAAGAATTCTGAACTCGATCGTCAGCAAGACTGATTACTTCGCTTCGCCCTCACCTGATTAATACAGTGGCTTTGAAGAAACGCGTCAAGTTCTAGGAAATGATGGGGCAGGCGCCCGTTGAGAACGTCAGAAGAAGTTATGCTGCCGAAGATTGAACTTTGAGAATATAAATCACGGAACTTGGTGAGAATGTATGGGACCGCCTTCGTCTCAATGCTTCCTGAAAAGCGAGAGATGAGAGATTGTTTCAACTACAAGCGTCTACCTTCGAAGACTTTCAGAGCTTTGAGAAGAGGCTCTTCTCGGGAATCAACAAGGATTGTGACTTCCGTGGCGCCGGCGTCTGTCCCATGACCACCAGAACCGCGAAAGCCAAAACTCTTGCAACGGCGGTAAGCGACGAGCACGAACAACACGGCCGTCGAAACGGCAAAGAAGCAAATCCAAAGCAGGAAGGTGTTTGGTCCGCCAACTTGGCCGCAGATTTGCCGCAACTTCTTGTTCATACTAAGCAAGAGTAAGATCTCGTGGAACAGAAGCAGTTCTCGAGCATTACCTCAAGTTGGCGGCGTTTTTCTCTTGAGCGCAAGCAGTGTTACATTGATTGACAATAAGGCACTTTTCTAAAGCGTTGAACGAGTTGAGCTCTGCCCAGACGGCTTCGACGTTTGCCTTGCAACTGGTGAAGTTGCGTTCTCCAGGGGCACTGACGAAAGGGTAATCGCACGAGCAAATGAAGTGCCTGTCGGGCGTCGTTTTCTGCGCAGGAAAATGATCTTAACTTTGAATTAACCAACGACCAGTCGAATGGGAGGATTGCCTCGCGATTTTAAGGATAAGACACTCCAACTAAAAGACACACCCGTAAATTAGAAATGAAGATTTTTGATTCTAGTATTTCTAGTAATGACTTCTTGTTAAAATCGCGAAGAATTTCGAGTCTTTTAGTCTCCAGTAGTATACTTAGTAATCTGTAGTAACTTACGAAGATGATAGTAATAGCTTCTGTCTACGTTTAAAAATCGTTTTAGCGATAATTATTCAAACTGGATGTCCAGGAAAAATAAAGTGGCTACTTACCAATGTCGCTGTAATAAAACATGATATTTTCGACGGTTAAATTGGTACAATCAAGAATCTGACACGAGTCAACGCTTTGGCAGTAGTAAAAGGGATGCGCCACTGCGTCGTCAACTAGAAAACCATGGATAAGATAGAGAAATGGCAGAAAGTGAACTCACCTTGATCGTTCTCATAGTTTTTGTGAAGACAACTGCGATAAATGTGTTCGATGAAGTAGCCATTGTCCTCGCGCGCTGGAAAGGGATAAAGCTTGTCGTTCTCGGGTTCAAAAGGGAAGCGGAGGTGAAAGGTGCAGCTTCGGTTTTGCGGAGCACCTGAGTTCGGGCTCAATAAATAATTTATTTTATTGGCTGAAAAAGGCTGATCTGGAAGCCGAACCATTGCAGACAGAAAACACGCACATGAGCAACTACAGTCACGTACTGTATCGAGGAAATGTAATATTTGTCGCAACTGCTCCCTGCGAAAAAAGAATAAGTCTAGACTACAAGGAGTTTGCATTAGAGCCCGTCCCTTCTGTAAGTTCGCCCGTCTGATTGTCAAAGCATTTGAGCGGGTCGCGCTGATTGCGGCAGTTGATCTTGCACACAAGTCCGCAGCTGTCCGCCTCGGCCTTCACGTCGATGGGACAAAGTTCTTCGTTTCGAACATCGTCGTAGCAGGAACATATTGTCGGGTACTGCTGACGTAGCTCCTCGAAGGGTCCAATAACGTCGCTGGCGGTTTCCGCAGGATTTTTTCGTGGAGTTCCGACGCACGAGTACTCGAGTTTCCCGTCGCTGTCCGCGAACGAGTTGTACCAGAGATTCTCTAAAAAGGATGTTCAACTTCTTGAGCACTTCATGTTCTTTGTAGAATGATAGAAGTAAAAAAAAAACTTTTATTACCAGAAAAGTCGCTTTCACTGAGTATCGTCGTAGCCAGTAAGAAAAAGATCAGCATTTATCCTCGGGGTCCATCAGTAGATCACGCCTCGTGCTGTGTGTAGTTATTCCTTCTCACTTTCTCTCAGTTTGTATTTACAATCCTTGGTTTATAATTTCTCTTTTCTTTATTATTTTGGCTGGAGCGTAAGTAGCAATGGCTGGGTAACGTGGGGTCGCTCCACTTCAACTTGAGTCGACAAAAACGGCCACTGGTCGTGAGAAGCGCCGCGCCCTCGGCTGAACCCGAACGGGAAAGCTTCAATATTGACAAAATCTGAATCCAGCTAGTATTATGTAACCGCTCGCAAGCCGTGAACTTGTGACTGAACCCGCCTGACCAGGCATCTTTCCTTCATCCCTCCTACTTTAATCGTGCGTCAAGATCCTATTTTACGGATTGGTCTTCCACTACTCAAGATCGGTAACTTACGCTAAAACCATATTCTCTATAGACATCTTCGTTTTTGCATGCCTCAAATTGCCACTGGTACTAGTCGCCAGTGTTCTTCGATGATTTAATGAGTTAAATCGTTAAATACCAGTACAGTAATAAAACTAGGATTGGTCAAGCGGGTTCAGTTTCAACTCGAGCTCTATCGGATCATTATTATTATATTATTGCACAATAAAAATTGGCCAAGACAGATGAGTTTCAATTTACCGCCACAAAGCGTTTGCGATAGTTCGAGGAAAGGAAAAAAACGTTGAACAGAAATGAATTCGTACAGCTAATACCAGTGGCAACTTTTTGTCTGTTGGATTTAGGAACCACTGAGTGGGAACTTAGTGACAATCAGCAGCGATAGTTTTTGTCTTTATTTTTTATGAATAGGTTGAAGTTATGAATATTTGATGAAATGACATATTTTGTAGGTCCAGAGATTAAAAAAGAGAGTTGTGAAGCTGGTGAATTTCAGAATACAATATTTGGATATTTTCTTTTTAACAAGTCTGACAAGAGACTCTTGAATGTTCTTCTTCTGTCCAAAGCAAAAGAAGAAGAAGAATAGTAGTATGTTTTGGTTTTGAAAAAATAGGCAAGCAAGCATTTTGATAAAAAAAGAGCCCGGAAGTAACATTTCTGTTAGTTCTAAGTGGGCACAATAAAAATTAAACAGACTTTTAGAATGAAGAATACGAGTTTGTTTTGTAGGTTGATAAAAGTCAAAATTTTTGTTATACAAAATGTCCGGAATTGAAGCAGTTTTCCAGAGACAAAAAGACCAGAAAAGGACTTTTTTAACGTCACGATCAATTTTAAGAAGATCGTTAAAAAACAAAATTACTTTCAAAGAGGAACCGACAAAAAAGTCTTTGTCCGAACGATTATTAATGGAGAGCAGCATCATCTTTAGGGTTTACCGCTCAAATAATACAAGTAAAGGAAAGGTAAGTGGATAAATTTAAAAAAGGAGCACCTGTGTTCCTTTTTTCTGATAAAAGAAGGTTTTTTGAAGTACTGCGGAGTTGAAATTATTGCGATTGTCCGATGTTCTTTCTAGCACCAACTGAAGACGGGGCGCGTCAGTTGGAACTTTTGAGTGAAGTGCTGCGTTGCGGTTCGGATGCGCCCGCCTATGCTCGTCGCGGGCGACTTGTTGATCGTGATTGGCGTCATCTGGACGAGTTGGGCTGGCGATTTCCGTTCTCTTAAATTAACGCTCTTTCCGGGACAAGCAATTGAAGTGCAATTGATAATATTTATGCTGATAGCATTACCCGATGCCTCGAAGGCAAATGCAATAAATCTTCAAGTACTCTTACCTCATCGCTTGGGACAGATTGAGCGCCTGTCCTCGCAGAACCGACATTTGCTTTTCAAACTTCTTTTCCGAAAAGTCAGAGTCCATTTTAAACACTTCCTTCAATTCCTCCACGAGTTCTTCAATGAAGCCCGGATTGTTGACCTAAAATCATTAGTTGATTTTTTCGCAGCAAAAGCTCCTACCTTGTGCATAACCAACTGAATTGTATCTTCAGAAAAGGGCTTCTGCGCCTGGGAAAGCCAAGCCCAGTGATAGGGATAAGCGCGCCAACTATCCGGATGCTTGACCGGAAAGGCCAGTCCGTTGTCTAGTTGTTTTTTTAATGAGCAAGAGGTATGATTATTGACTTACCAATGGCCGCAATTTTCACTTGTGCTGGTTTGACGACTGACCATTCGTCGTTGACGCTTTCGCCTGAGTCCGATTCCGACTCTGGTGTGTACTTTATCAACCTAAATCCGGGTAAGTAAACTTTATCGGGAGCTACCCAGCTTACCAGTTTTCAGAACCTCTATCTGTGTTTCGAATAAGATAGTCCAAGACAACAAGACGTTCAAATTGCAATTGAAACTCTGACTGAAACAAATCTCATCCTTTTTAAATCAATTTTCGCAAATCTACCTTGGCCGTTTCTGAAATAGTATCGTCCCAGCGTCTGAGCCAGTATTCGGCGTCTTTGTAACCCGAAACAAAGGTCTGTAAACTGCCAGTTTTTGGTGGGAGTCCTAGCCTGTTGAACTTCTTGCCTAGCTTCGGTATTCTCTCTGCAGTGGCGGTCTACAGAAAAAGTAAGAAACAACGCTGCACAAAAAATGGACCTTTGTTTTGGATTTTGCCCGGTCGATGGCAGAGTAGTTGAAGCTCTCAGCGGTCAGATGGACAACTCGCGTCACTGGAACCATGTCTAGGCCGAGCATCTTGTCCACGATTGATGCGCCTGTTTCCGAAAGATATCCCTGAAGTAAGCGATAAAGAAGGATAGATGTCTTCGATTCTTGCCTGGTTTGAGAGAAGACAAGTTCTGCCAAAAGCGCAGGGGCACATCATGCGCTGAATGTACTTTCCCCACTTTGGATTCTGCGGACCGTAGGGCTCCTCGCATTTCGGCTTGAAAACGCCAACAGTGTCACCGTCGATGTTTTTGACAAAGTAGCTACCAGAGCTTCCTTGGATGATTCTTTCTGGCAGCTGTCCCCGAGTAATGGCGATTTCCACCTAAGTTTGAAATAACTATGGGTAATGCAAATGCATTGCGTACATTTTTCACAAGCTGTGTGTAATCGAGGAGGTCGGGGAAGCAATTCTGAGGCTCTGGAATGCGCCCACTTCTCGAGGAGCCTAGCAAGGGCGCGTTTTCATTTTCCGTGGTAGGCCCGGGCAGCAAACTCTCGGACTCTGAATCGTGCTCCAGAGTCTGATAATCGGACATTTGCGGATTGTACCAGGGACAAAGCAGACACCCGTTGGACGCTTTCTGAAAGGGAAAGAAATTTATTTGAAAGCGAAAGAAATTGTTTTGTATGAATAAATTGGACCAATGCTGGCAGAAAAGCAGTAGAACAAGAAATTGAAGAGTTTAAATGTTTTAAAGTTTTAGTTTTTTTCTTTGCCGATTTATATATAAATGAGGAGAAGAAAGACAGAACAAAGAGAAAGAGGATAACCGACTCAGACTCGATCTTCTTCTCCTCTTCTTGCTCTCGGGAAGCAAGGAAAGGCACACGAGAACATAAAATAGAGAAAACAGGAAGCAGGTTAAGCAAAAATCACATTTACAAAGAAAGCGGTATGAGTAGAATGAAAGCTCTCACTGATAGAAACACTACTTTTACGGTCTTTTATCACAAGAAAATGTTCAAATTGCGTTGAGAAATGTTGTAAGGTCTTTTTTTTTGTTTTGTACGAAAGAAAAAACGGCCTTGCGTCACTTGTTTCGGGAGATTTTTGGAAAAAAATCAGTCAGTAGCGGCAAAAGTTGATTTTTAAAACGAAAGAAAGAAATTGGAGATCTTGAATTTGTGGAAAAAGGGAGGGGCCTGCCTCGAAATTGAAACTGAAAGTGTTAAAAAGTAGAAAAGGAAAAAATGTTGCGTCGTTATGCAGTGGCAAGTGTTCGATGTGGCCAAGAACGTTTCTGAAGTCGTGACAGGAAGAAGCTCAATTTTCATTTTTGACGATTTTCGGTTTTAGTTTTATGTTTTCTTGAATTTGGTTTGTTTGAACTTGTTTGGACGATAGAGAGAATAAGAAATTTCCATCCAGTCAGGAACACACACTGAAAGCTGCTTGGATTTAGCGCGATTTCTAGCAGTTGCTGCTCCAGTCGAGGAATTGATGCACCATCATTACAGGCACTTTTTCGGAACGAGATTTTAACTGAACAAGTTATTCAATCATATCTAAATACGAATCTACCATTAGGTTTTTATCGTCTGTTAATAGAACGGAGTTCTTGGCAAGTTTCACTGAGTTTTTGATGATATCGTCGTTTCGGATATTGTTTTGATGCTGCTCCGCGTACGATTTTCCAGCTAAAATTTCGATCGTTAACTCTTGTCCCCGTAAAGAAGGATCAAACTAACCTGCAAGAATGACTCCCTTCGAAGTAAGCGAACGAAGTCGTTCGGATTCAATTAGATCGAGGGACTTTTCTGCTTGCTTCGCGACTTTTGGCTTTTCTGACTTTGTCAGACCTTCAAGCTCGGCTTTGACGCAGAGCGAAACGAGCACTTCCAGATGAAGATCTTCGAGATTGAATAATTTCGACACTGGAAGACAGGTTATTTTTTCAGTTCTCATTCATTACAATTTTTATTTGAAACTATTTTCGAATGACCTGATAAAGATTTTCATTGATTCAAGTACATATGTGATACTGCTTCATTTGAAGAACATGTTATTCCTTGATTTTTTACGATTTACTGCTATATTTAAGCTTTAGCTCGACCAAAAGATGGCGCACGATGTTCTAAAAAACGATCCATCTTTCACTCAGCGGGAGAGCGAACACCCGCTATACTGTAGCCTATAGTCTATAGGTTATAGATAATGACTGAATACTCACGTTTATCTGATTTTTCGATCCAGCAGTTAGTATCCGGCACTACGTATTTCACCAAATAGCGGTCGTCGGTCGCATTCGGGCTATTCTTGTCAGTCTCTGTTGGCAAAAACTGGCCTCTGTGAACACGGAACGCTCGATTTTCCTCCTTCGCATGGGCGTCCAAGGCTTTGGAGATAACTGTCATTCGAACTGTATTTTCGAAAAGTCGGTTGCTCTTCGCACCAAACCAGTCCTAAGAAAAGCGATAACCGGGAGAGGTAGATGACGGACAATACCCTTCCGATTTCAGAGTTTTTGAGCGGCTTGAATCCCTGTAAATCGACAGTTTCGATACAATTCACTGTATCTTGGTGATTGCTCCTGGTCGTGGAAGAAACGTGAACAGGGAGTTCCTTGTGGCAGATCAAATTCGCTAGCTCGGAGAAAATCGCTCCACAGCTGCCTACACTTTCCAGATTTTGGATCCTCTGGCTGGCGAACATTGAGCTAAAAACTCCGTAACTGTCTATCACTGCTTCAATCATTACTGTTGGTGATGAGTGGCCAAGTACTCGGTGAGAATGCGCATTGCTGGCAGAAGTGCGCTCACTTGATCGTTCTCAAGCGCTCGGCCGAAATCGTTGTGGCTTGACAGCTCTTTTTCGATGCACTAGAATTCATTCCTTAGTGTACTATCGAAACGCTTCTTGTCTACCTTGGTGAGCTCCGAACTAAATAGCTTCTTGCCCTTGTCGCTCAAGACCGTCAGTTCTTTCTCCCTAATTCAAAGCAAAAAAAAATTGAGATCTGAAGATAGCCATACTTGAATACGAATAATTCCTTCCTGTTGAAATTTTCTTTGTTTCGAAGGAATTTGATGCCTAGCTCTGGCGCAATTCTGTACATCTCATTATTGAGCTTTTCTGATCTGGAACTGTCCTGATCCCAGCGAGGGAAAATCTCAGAAAAGTAAATCGCAGCGTTTGGAAAGGTCGACTATTTGAAAGTAAATTTAGTTATTGAATTTTATTGAATCATTTCCTCTGACGAACCTTAACGACGGAAACGAGTTCGCGGAAGTTCGTGACGATCTCTTCAACCGGTTTTGTCTGATGAGCAGTCGATGAATCCTCGCTACCGACGTGCAAGATGCAGATGGGTACAGTAGGACCTGAATAACAGTAAGAAATCAAAAACGAAAAAGTCCTCCCACACCGGGAATCGAACCCGGGCCGTCGGAGTGAAAATCCGAAATCCTAACCCCTAGACCATGTGGGACTGGGAGGGACGCTTGAGGCAGGCATATATAAATCGTGCATTTTCTTACCAGTAGTTATTGATAGCTGCTCAACTCGCTGTTTTATCTCGTTGATCGTTCTTCCCGGATTCGGGTAGACATGGGTCGTACGATTTTGAATCTCGTCAAAAGCGAGTAGTCGACACATTCCGTCCCCGATGATGTAAATGTCCCCGTCCGGACATGTCTTCATCAAGCTCTTGAGTTTGTTTTTGAGTCTTCTACAGAGCAGCGCCAAGAGACCGAAGAACATCATCAACGCGTCCTTCTCGTTTTGCTTCCTTTCGATACTTTGCTGAATTCCGAAGACAGCGGCGATCGACAATTCAACGAGGAAACCGGCGGGGATGTATGGCCTTTCGCCATTCTTTGTCATTGAAATGAGCGAGTCCAAATCACTGTACGCTTGTTCCAGAAAGTCTTTGACCATAGCGACGTCGATCCCAGTGAATATTCGACCAAGAGCTGCGAGAAACGTCAATTTAAAACGCTTATTCAGCTGCTCTTTCGACATATTCGGCAGTTTTCTCTTTATGAACCAGATTTCTCGATTGTCCAGTGTTTTTGCTAGTTCTTTTTGGTGCTCCTTTCGGGCGAGGAAAGACACTGCTTCGCGGCGAGCCATTTCGAACTCTATTTTTTATGCTAACGATTTGAGAACGACAAAGTTTAGTACCTTTATTGAGGCTCATTGCAGTGCCACTGCCACCTCCCTTATCAACAGAAGCGGCGCGAATGTAATGAATGATCGCTTCAAAATGTCTCTGCTGCTCGGTGGAAAGGACGCCGAGCTGGTAATGGGGCTTCGCATGCCTAGGATCCAGGTTTTTGGCCGTCGTGTAGAACTCACGCGAATTTGGCATCTTGCGTGACAGACGCGGAAGGGCTTAAAATATGAGTCAACCTCTTTTTTTCACAGCCACTTTTTTGTCCTCTTTCTCTGCTGGTTACTCTTGCATCAATTAAAGGAGTTCGCGATTTCTGCTTTTTTAAATCGATTTCTTTCATTTTCACAGATAAAGTTCGAAATATATATTTTTTTCTCAATGCGTCAACGTGCAGTTTTATCTCAAGATATAGTCGGCTTACCGCTTCTATCGAGCTGTTCGATGTATCGACTTAGGTCGCCCATGTGGATGAAGAACTGTTGGCACAAATATAGACACACTTTCACTTGCTTTGCCCGAGCGACTTTGATTCCGTGATTTTCGTGGTACTTGACGCTGAATTGGAATTTTTCCTCGCAGCTGCGGACGAGATCGTCGTAGAAGTCCACGCCCATCAGAAGACATTCGACGAAATCAGCAGTAGTCCTCGATGTTTCCTCCTGATCGTTGCTGTTTTCGAGTTTTTTTCGAAAGATCTCTACTTCCCGGTAAAAAATTCCCTTCCAGACCTAAAAAATGACAAATCGCGAATTTGCAAACGACCTTACCAGATCAAAAACTTTTTCCGAAAAAGTAAAAACGGGATGGAATGTGACAAGTTGTGTGAAGATATCGAGTGCGCGTTTCTTTTCTGGAATTGAGGTTTTTAAGAAACGAGCGCTCTCATATGCTTGCTTGAAATTACAAATTGCGTTTTCGAGGTTGTACTTCATGTCGCTTTCTTTTGCTAAATACCGATGAAAAAAGAAACCAAAAAAAGTGATCTTACTGCGTCTGCGAGTATCGTTGTTGACCATTTCGACGACACGGTCCTGATCTCGGAAGTTGTCGTCGTTTCGACCCCTGTATCTGTTGATGTTACGGTCGTAATCCGGATCGTAACCGCCGCGGCCACCACCTCGCGGTCGACTTTTGACCATTCGGGCACCATTTGGCGGAGCTCTTTGGGAAGGATAACTTTCTCGATACTAAAAAGACATGCTAATCTATTTTCGTTTACTATGTTTCTCGTTTAAGTAAGTTTTTTTTTGTCGATGCCACTGTTAGTTACAAGAGCGGCACTAAATCGATCGATCCTTTTCCTTGCACGATTGCCATAAACGCTTCCCGGATTCCCGGTCGTGGAGTACCCATCAGAGTCTAATTATTATTTGATAGGGCATGTTGTGAAATAGTGAAAGATCGAACCTGAAGCGTTGTATTTTTCCGATTCTTTGCGCACGCGGGACATTTGCGACGGATTTATTCTTATCACTGAAATGCCGTTTGCGCGTTTCGATGATGAAGAGTCATCTTCCTCTTTGATTTTCTGTGGCCGTTGTCTGGCGCTTCCTGATGGTCTTGGAGCCGTATCAGCGTCCCTGCTGCTAGAATTTTCAAGAGTGGCCCACGAATCGCGCCTGGAAACGCCTGGTGGTTCGAAGCTAAACCCTTCGTCTTCCTCGTTCATGAGATCACCCCAATCGGCCGTTTTCTGTGGAGTAGACACAAGTGCCTTTTCTGGCGACTTGATTTCCGGTGAAGCTTCTTTTCGCTCAGCAGGAGGAGGTGTCTTTTCTTTTTCGACTTTTCTTCTATCCTCTGCTTTGCCTCGTGGCTTCTGTTGTTTTTGATTATTGGATCTGTTGTTTTCTTGGCGATTTCTTATATTGCTCTCTTTATTTGAACCCCTCGACGTTTCAGATTTTGTTCTGGTGTCTGTGTCTCGTCGGTTAGTCGGTTCGTGTCGGTTTCTGTTATTTCGTGGAGGATTGTCATTTTTAGCTCTTGCTTCTCTCGTTTCTTGCTGAATACGGACTTCTCGATCTGGTTGATGAGATCCTCCTCTTGGGGGACCACCGCGGGAGTAGGATCCTCGATCGTCTCGCGGGCGCTCCTCTCTAGCTTGGATCAAGGTCTCGGATTTGGTGTGATCCGCTGTGCACGAAAACATGTCTCCTGAAAAGGCGCACAATAAGATGTGCGCAGGTTTATTCGATCACAGAAGAACTGTGATCGAGGCTCGATCACAGAATTGAAATTCAGTCTTATTTGGATCACAAATTTTTTTGTGATCCAGAATTCCTTTCGCCCGACCCATGAATTTATCACTGAATTTCATTAGGAAAAACAGGCTTCAAATTAGTCGGACATACGATGTCTGTAACTTTTGATTGGGCTAAGATAATTACGATCTGTAACTTGCAGACTGTAGCCGGATATAAGTTTACATATTTTAAGAAGAATTGGTGTCAATAACATTTCTGGTGGTGGAGTTATGACGTCATGAAAATGCGTTATAGAAGGGCACAATCAACTTTGTGACTTCATTACTCCACCTCCACATATTCAAATAACACCAAAATCTTATTTAACACACATCAGACCCTCCCCAACATGGTGCAAAAGAGAGAGTCGAAATATCTCGACTCTAACACTTTCAAAATCGCTCCACCAATTTATGTCCGACTTATTTGAAACCTGTTAAAACTATTCATCCCATGGCCGGATGATAAGAATTTCCGATAACGCGGCTTCGACCTTTGAGATGATTCAACAATCCCTCGTTATGAAAGCCTGAATTCCCATCCCTAATTTTTGGATCACACGAATTCTGTGATTGAGAGCTGTGATCGGCCACAGCAAATTTGGCGGTGTGCTAGACTGAATCACAGCCTTTTCTGTGATCCGCGAATGCTGCGCACATCATTTTGTGCGCCATTTCAGGGGACTCATTTTTGCGCACAGCGGGTCACACCAAATCCGAGACCTTGGCTTGGATTTCCTCTCTTTGCTTGGATATTTTTCGGAATTCTTGAAACTTTGACGACTTTTGATTCTGTCGATTTTGGTTGTTCCGGCCTCCGCGGGAGGAAATGTTGGTCGAAGCGCGCGAGATGTCCGAACGAGCGTCTGAGTTGTCCTGCTGTTGAGTGTTTTGGGGACGACTGTCTGAAGACAACAGCGATTATTGAGAGTTAATTGATAAGGCTTTGAGGGAGCAAGAAATGTCGGGCGTTTACCTTTTTTCTTCGTATTTTTGCGTTTGTTCTGATTTGGCTTCTTCGGATTGGGTTCTTTGCGCTCGATGCTTTTCTGCTGCTCATTATTGTTTGTTTCGGCCATGGCTTTTGCGTGGCTGTTTGTGGCTACGGAATTCGCGTTCTTGGCAGGAACGTTTTCCGAATTCTTTCGGCTTCTCGCTCTCTCGCCGTTGTTCTGCTGCGACAGTTTTTCATTTCGAAACTTTTGCTTCTGATTTATAAGCTCTGTTCTTTAGTTAGAAGCCCGGTCAACTCTGGTCATGTGATTTAATACACTCTCGAACTTTTGCTTTTGTCAGCGATTTTGTTGGGTTTTTTAACTTTCCTAAAAGGCGCTTTTGCGAATTTTCGTCGTTTTGGTTTTGCTCTTGTTTCGAGATCTTCGTTTTTCCTGGAACGTATCTCTGGATCTCTGGGCGAAGCTTTCGATTTCCCCCCGGAGATTCCAGTTCCGACTTCGTTGCCGACATACTGATTAAAAATATGTTAAATTCATCAGTTTTGCTTTGTTTTATAGAAAAGGAACTATATTGTGCTACAAAAATAGAAATACAAAAAGAAAATTGTGTCGCATAAAAATACATAAAATATTTTTTTCAGTTTTGATTCTACAAGAATTGGTATGAGAAAATTCCAATCTGTAGGTTTGTTTTTTGAATCGGGAATTGCAGGAAAGACGAATTGATTGTTCGAGGGAAAGTGGTACTTTTTTAATAAGACAATGACGGTATTTTGGAAGCTGTGCGAAAGTGCACTGTTTATCTTTAGAATTGGAAATTTGTTTCTTGGAGGTAAATGTACAGTCATTTATGGGATAGGGTTGATTTGAAGTTGAAGGTAGAGAGTTCGATGAAGTTAGTCCAGATGAGAGTTGGAGACGATTTGCAGACGATCGCTGGAGTCTTCTGGCGCTTCAAGACTCTTCTCAACTTCCAAGATCAATTTCTGAAAAACAAATTAGGGATGAATATTCATGCCTCTATCGCTATACACACATGCTTCAGTAGCCATAAAAATTCAAAAACAAGCAGGGCAAGAGTTCAAATTCAATCAATTCTTTTAATCATCATTTCAAGGCGGAACCTATGTCTTATGCAATCAACGAGGAAGACAAGATACCGGCTTTTTAAAAAATGAAAGTTATTTTGTTCAAATAGTACACAGCGTGTTAGTCTTACTGTTATGTTAGTAAGCATAGATGAGTTCATCTACTTGACCAATAAAACTGGCATTCGAAGGCTGAAACGAAAAAGCTTTAGATTTTAAAATTTTCTGACATGAAATTCCGTTTCTCTGCCAGGGGCGAGACGGGAAACAACAACAAAAAAAACGACGAATAATCTTATCAACATCGAAAATTTACGATTAGTCTATGACGCTCTGCCACTTTTTGCGAATATCGTGGCGCATGGCGGAGAGACGGTTCAGCTGGCTCAAGTTTGAGCTCTCACTTTTCAACCCTTCGCTAGAACCTTCGGCTTGGAGCTCGAGCAGCGCGTGGATCTTGCGCGACACTTTACGCTCTTCACCCGGCCGTTTAGCCCCTTTTAACCCTGTTTGGATGGTTGAAACTTTTCGGTTCTCAAGCACAGCTTCGCTGCTGTCTGTGTGAATGAGTTTTTGGGAGGAGCGAGAATGCAGAGAAGATATTTTAGATACCTCGCGAGCAGCGTTTCTTTCCGCAAGTCCGGCTAATCAAAGTTACGAAGAAATAGCTAAAATTTGATGAGAGATTGATTGAGATTTTTGAAGAGTAAAGTTGTAGAACATAATATGCTTTAGTAACTCCTTCCTGTATCCAACTCAGTCTGGGAAGACTCAGGACTCGGGGCGAATTCGACCTTAGTTGACCTCTGAATATCAATACTTTTTTCCGTCGGAACAGCAGTCAAGAAAGTAGGATCTGGGTTATCGTCAAGCTTAGCGCCATCGCCAATTTGATCGTCGTTTTTAATATCGAGAAGATCCTTTTCGGTCAAATCATCCGTCGCCGTCGTACGGTTAATGTACTCTTGCGTGTTTTGGCGAATCTGCTCATCCGTTGGCGGTGCCATAATAGAGCGATTCCGCGCGGAGAGATTGTGCCTTGGCGGTGCAGAAAACTGCGGCTGAAAATGAACATTTTAGTTTCATCTTCACCGAAATACATGCAAGAGTATAAACATACAAAAAGTATAGGAGTTCCATTCTCGACAAAAAAGATATATGTAGGGTCTACGCGCAAAAAATGGGCAACCTCTTCCGCTTATTTTCACGGAAATCCAATTGTACCATATTTTAGAGCATCCCCGAATTAGTATAAATCGGTTTTAAAAAGAAAAAAAAATCGAGTTTTTCAACCCTTTTTCTCATGTCAAAGTTCCCAAATTCTGGTGTTTTTCAGTTTTTGGCACCGGAAGTGGGTCGCACCCCTATAAAGTACCCTTTTTTTTGTTCTCTGATAATAGCTTACCGTCTGTTGCATCTATATCAGCAAAAAAAATCGTATCGGGTACCTAGTGCAAGATGAGATTTTTAAGTCGGAAGTTCCTCCGGAAGCACTAAAAATGCCGAAATTCGCTCTACTTCTCTGAACTTGGGACTTCTTGAATGGATAACCCCTGCAACTTATCAGAACTGGTCTTACCAAGACTTATCTAACCGAACCGCGGCCCAACCAGCCGGTTTTCTTCAAGAATCATCGAGTGAACCATAATAATGTATGTTTTTTGAATATTGATCAATGGACGATCATTTTGCTCGGCCAGTAAATGGCCACTTATGGTCAACTTTGGTCTTGTTCGGCCGGAGGATCCCGGAGGACCTCCCTGGTGGAAGACCATCCGCTGGAAGACCAATATTCAAAATATTCAATATATGGCCGCGCTCGGTCAGTATATGGCCACCTTTGGTCATCATTGGTCATGTTCGGCCGGAGGACCCCGGAGGACCTCCCTGGTGGAAGACTATTAGATGGAAGACCAAAATTAAATAATAAAATAAAATGCCTTGCTGGGCTAAAAATTGACAATTTCGGCAAACTTTGGTCACTTTATGCTTGAGGACCCCTGGAGGACCCCTTTTGTCGGATAACAATCAACTGGAAGACCAACATTTAAAAAAAAATAAAAATCAATCATAGTCAATTCAGCGACGCCCATTTATTCTTTTAAATCAGTGTCAGGGCGAAGCCGACCCGGAGGGGAGGTCACGCCCATTTATTCTTTTCAATAAGAGTCAGGGCGAAGCCGACCCGGAGGAAAGGCCAGGCCCGATTATTCTTATCAATCAGTGTCAGGGCGAAGCCGACCAGAAAGGAAGGCCACGCTCGTTCATTCTTTTCAATCGGTGTCAGGGCGAAGCCGACCCGAAGGGGAGGCCACGCCCGATTATTCTTTTCAATCAATGTCAGGGCGAAGCCGACCCGAAGGGGAGGCCACGCCCGTTCATTCTTTTCAATCGGTGTCAGGGCGAAACCGACCCGAAGGGGAGGCCACGCCCGATTATTCTTTTCAATCAGTGTGAGGGCGAAGCCGACCCGAAGGGGAGGCCACGCCCGTTCATTCTTTTCAATCGGTGTCAGGGCGAAGCCGACCCGAAGGGGAGGACAAGCTCATTCATTCTTTTCAATCAGTGTCTGAGCGAAGCCGACCCGAAGGGAAAGACACGCTCGTTTATTCCTTTAAATTTGAGTCAGGGCGAAGCCGACCCGAAGGGGAGGCCACGCCCGTTCATTCTTTTCAATCGGTGTCAGGGCGAAGCCGACCCGAAGGGGAGGACAAGCTCATTCATTCTTTTCAATCAGTGTCTGAGCGAAGCCGACCCGAAGGGAAAGACACGCTCGTTTATTCCTTTAAATTTGAGTCAGGGCGAAGCCGACCCGAAGGGGAGGCCACGCCCGTTCATTCTTTTCAATCGGTGTCAGGGCGAAGCCGACCCGAAGGGGAGGCCACGCCCGATTATTCTTTTCAATCAGTGTCAGGGCGAAGCCGACCCGAAGGGGAGGCCAAGCTCATTCATTCTTTTCAATCAGTGTCTGGGCGAAGCCGACCCGAAGGGGAGGACACGCTCGTTCATTCTTTTAAATTAGAGTCAGGGCGAAGCCGACCCGAAGGGGAGGCCACGCCCGATTATTCTTTTCAATCAGTGTCAGGGCGAAGCCGACCCGAAGGGGAGGCCAAGCTCATTCATTCTTTTCAATCAGTGTCTGGGCGAAGCCGACCCGAAGGGGAGGACACGCTCGTTCATTCTTTTAAATTAGAGTCAGGGCGAAGCCGACCCGAAGGGAGGCCACGCCCGTTCATTCTTTTCAATCGGTGTCAGGGCGAAGCCGACCCGAAGGAGAGCCACGCCCGATTATTCTTTTCAATCAGTGTCAGGGCGAAGCCGACCCGAAGGGAGGCCACGCCCGTTCATTCTTTCAATCGGTGTCAGGGCGAAGCCGACCCGAAGGGGAGGCAAGCTCATTCATTCTTTTCAATCAGTGTCTGGGCGAAGCCGACCCGAAGGGAGGACACGCTCGTTCATTCTTTTCAATCGGTGTCAGGGCGAAGCCGACCCGAAGGGAGGCCACGCTCGTTCATTCTTTTCAATCAGTGTCTGGGCGAAGCCGACCCGAAGGGGAGGACACACTCGTTCATTCTTTTAAATCAGAGTCAGGGCGAAGCCGACCCGAAAGGGAGGCCACGGCTGTTCATTCTTTAAATCAGGGTTTGGGCGAAGGCGACCGGAAGAGAATCACATTTCCGTCCATCTTATTAAGTCTGAGGTAAAGCAAGGCTTGTCTCTAAAAATATTTCAAGTTCACGAATTTTTTTAGATTTTCCGAATAACTTCGTCCCGAAAATCATTCGGAAGGTTTCTTACGGATTCAATATTCGGGATTTCAGAGCGTTCAAAATTCAACAGACAAAAGCACAACAGAAAAGCCCTGTTAAATCCTTTTCGCCCTGACTCTGACTGAGAAAGATGATCCAACGTGGCCTCCTCTTTGGGTCAGCTCCGCCCTCCCTCTGATTAAAAAAAATAAACGAGCGTAGCCTCCCCTTCAGGTGGTCTTCGCCCTGTCACTGTTTAAGAAAAATATTCGGGCGTGGCCTTCCATCCGGGTCGGCTTCGCCCTGACACTGATTTGAAAGAATCAATTGGGCATGGCCTCCCGTTCGGGCCTGCTACACACTGACACTGATTTTAAAAATAAAACGGGCGTGGCCTCCCCTTCGGGTCGGCTTCGCCCTGACTCTGATTGGAAAAAATGATCGAACGTGGCCTCCCCTCCGGGTCGGCTCCGCCCTGACACTGATTGAAAAGAATAATCGGGCATGGCCTCCCTTCGGGTCGGCTTCGCCCTGACTCTTATTTAAAAGAATGAACGAGCGTGTCCTCCCTTCGGGGCGGCTTCGCCCAGACACTGATTGAAAAGAATGAACGAGCGTGGCCTCCCTTCGGGTCGGCTTCGCCCTGACACCGATTGAAAAGAATGAACGGGCGTGGCCTCCTTCGGGTCGGCTTCGCCCAGACACTGATTGAAAAGAATGAACGAGCGTGGCCTCCCTTCGGGTTGGCTTCGCCCTGACACCGATTGAAAGAATGAACGGGCGTGGCCTCCTTCGGGTCGGCTTCGCCCTGACTCTGATTTAAAAGAATGAACGAGCGTGGCCTCCTCTTCGGGTCGGCTTCGCCCTGACACTGATTGATAAGAATAATCGGGCCTGGCCTTTCCTCCGGGTCGGCTTCGCCCTGACTCTTATTTAAAAGAATGAACGAGCGTGTCCTCCCCTTCGGGGCGGCTTCGCCCAGACACTGATTGAAAAGAATGAACGAGCGTGGCCTCCCCTTCGGGTCGGCTTCGCCCTGACACCGATTGAAAAGAATGAACGGGCGTGGCCTCCTTCGGGTCGGCTTCGCCCAGACACTGATTGAAAAGAATGAACGAGCGTGGCCTCCCTTCGGGTTGGCTTCGCCCTGACACCGATTGAAAAGAATGAACGGGCGTGGCCTCCCCTTCGGGTCGGCTTCGCCCTGACTCTGATTTAAAAGAATGAACGAGCGTGGCCTCCTCTTCGGGTCGGCTTCGCCCTGACACTGATTGATAAGAATAATCGGGCCTGGCCTTTCCTCCGGGTCGGCTTCGCCCTGACTCTTATTGAAAAGAATAAATGGGCGTGACCTCCCCTCCGGGTCGGCTTCGCCCTGACACTGATTGATAAGAATAATCGGGCCTGGCCTTTCCTCCGGGTCGGCTTCGCCCTGACTCTTATTGAAAAGAATAAATGGGCGTGACCTCCCCTCCGGGTCGGCTTCGCCCTGACACTGATTTAAAAGAATAAATGGGCGTCGCTGAATTGACTATGATTGATTTTTATTTTTTTAAATGTTGGTCTTCCAGTTGATTGTTATCCGACAAAAGGGGTCCTCCAGGGGTCCTCAAGCATAAAGTGACCAAAGTTTGCCGAAATTGTCAATTTTTAGCCCAGCAAGGCATTTTATTTTATTATTTAATTTTGGTCTTCCATCTAATAGTCTTCCACCAGGGAGGTCCTCCGGGGTCCTCCGGCCGAACATGACCAATGATGACCAAAGGTGGCCATATACTGACCGAGCGCGGCCATATATTGAATATTTTGAATATTGGTCTTCCAGCGGATGGTCTTCCACCAGGGAGGTCCTCCGGGATCCTCCGGCCGAACAAGACCAAAGTTGACCATAAGTGGCCATTTACTGGCCGAGCAAAATGATCGTCCATTGATCAATATTCAAAAAACATACATTATTATGGTTCACTCGATGATTCTTGAAGAAAACCGGCTGGTTGGGCCGCGGTTCGGTTAGATAAGTCTTGGTAAGACCAGTTCTGATAAGTTGCAGGGGTTATCCATTCAAGAAATCCCAAGTTCAGAGAAGTAGAGCGAATTTCGGCATTTTTAGTGCTTCCGGAGGAACTTCCGACTTAAAAATCTCATCTTGCACTAGGTACCCGATACGATTTTTTTTGCTGATATAGATGCAACAGACGGTAAGCTATTATCAGAGAACAAAAAAAAGGGTACTTTATAGGGGTGCGACCCACTTCCGGTGCCAAAAACTGAAAAACACCAGAATTTGGGAACTTTGACATGAGAAAAAGGGTTGAAAAACTCGATTTTTTTTTCTTTTTAAAACCGATTTATACTAATTCGGGGATGCTCTAAAATATGGTACAATTGGATTTCCGTGAAAATAAGCGGAAGAGGTTGCCCATTTTTTGCGCGTAGACCCTAGATATATGTTGTCTGAAGAAAGGATGAATCAAGCTCCTTATCAGTTGAGAGGCAAGAAACCAATTACCTTTGGATAAGAACTGTTGTAGACCGGATCTTGGCTGTATTTGTTTTCGAGATTCTTCTGCTCGACTTTGTACTGGACGTGCATCAGTTCCTGTTGAAGGGCTTCCTTCATTCGGTCGATTTCTTCGAGCGCCTTCGTGTTAATCGCAGCGTGGTTTGTGTGATAGGGATGTCGGCTCTGACGCGACGGCGCCGGCTGATCCAGATAAAGGTTCATCTCACTTCGCTGATCCCAAGAAATATCACTGACGCAATTCAATAAGCCGCAAAATTTAATGAAAACAAGAGTCACCTCAATGTAGTAGACTGACGACCGCGTGATCGATACTCTCTTTGAGGCTGGCGCGGAGTGGTTTTGAACTGAGTACGGCGCTGCACCTCGTCAGATCGACTTTTCACTGTAGGCTCGTACGATTGATTCGCAACGGGGGAGGAGTACGAAGCTGTTGGAGGAGGATGCAAGTTATCAGAGCGGCGGACGGGCTCGTTTCCGTGAGCTGGCGTTCGCGGGATTTCACGAGGCGTTTTTTGAGACTGGCGAGATTGAGAGCGATGTTTCGCGGATTTAAGAGCGTCGTCGAGCTTCTTTTGCTCTGCATCCCAACCAGACGTATCAACAACCTTTTTAGGGCGATCCTTTGCGGTTTTATGGACGTTCGGTTCTTCGAATTTCGTTTCCTGGTTTTCGGTTTTTTCCAATTTTCCCAAAAATCAAAGTTTTCAAAATCATTTATGTAAATCAAGTAAATCAAAATCAGAGTCAATCAAGGAATCTGGAAGTTTAATTCATAATTTTAAAGAATCAAAAATACATGTGATTTATTTCGTGCACGTGAGTTTAGTCGGGTGTTAGCACGGCAAATGGCCGTCGGACATAGTTAGTAAAAACCGTAGCTTGGGCGCTTGGCGTTGAATAGAGGCCATCTTCTGTTGCTGAATTTAACCGTAAGAAAAGTTCGCGATTGCTAAGCTTACTTCTTTCTGCGCCTTTGCAAGTTCTTCGCGTCTTTTTTCTTCCTCAGCTTGACGGTTGAGCTTTTCGATTTCTTTCATGATTCGTTGCTCTTCCTTCTGCGCTTCAAGCTGGAGACATGAATGATAAATCTAATCTTTCGCAAAAAAACAAACCTCTTCTTGCTCCTTCTTTTTCCTCTTCAATTCTTCTTTCTTTCTGATCTCATCTTCTAAGTAAGCTAAAAAATGTCGCATAGAGAAGTTTGTCTATGAAAGAACTTACCCATGTAGTTGTAGTCCTTTTTCTGTGGCTCTCCAAAGATGTCACTTTTCACACGAGCTCCTTTTCCCAACGCTTCTTCGCGATCGTAATCGAGTTGTTCGATTCTGGATGGAGGAGCTGGAGTATTTCGTTGTTCAACGTCCTTGAGTTCGTATGTCTAAAGGAGGATTATATATGAGTATGGCATTTATTTATATCTAACCAGATCAACGTTGTTTTCCAACTGCTTATTGATGAACTGCATTTGCCTCAAATCAGTCATCACTTGGCCGTCTTTTCCTCGAACAGGGGCGCCTGCTCCGCCTCGTCCAAAAGGATCATAGTATCTCATCTCCACTTCTTTCTTAGCTACAAGTTTTTGTTAAATCTTTTTAATTCTCTTAAACAAGTTACCGTTGTATGCATTCTCCTCGTTCTTGATCCTCTGTTTCTCTCTTTGCCTTTGCTGGATTTGCTCTCGAAGCATTTTTGCGTAATCACTAGCGGACTGCTTATTCGGATTTGATCCGTCTCCGCGCGTTCTGTATTGCTGTGGCTCGTTTTGAGATACTCTCGGTGTGTGATCAATCTGCACCCGTCGGGGAGTATTGACTTGATTCTCCGGCTCTTGGTAGGTTGGAAGCGAAGAGTACTGCACTGTCGTCGTTGGATATTGAGCAAAATTCGCGGGTGCGATGCCTCCAGTGCGCGTCAATGCAGCACTTGTCGATTGAAGATTCATCGTCGCTTGCTCTAGGGCCGCTTGGAGTCGAGAATCGTCGATAGAGTGCGACGGGGGAGGAGGTTGGTGGTATATCTGCTGGACTGGCGGGTTCGCTGGTTGCTGAGCAGGAGGAGCGTGCACGATGTGAACTTGGGGAGCCGGTTGCTGAACGAACTGCGGCGGAGGAGCGCGATCAAACGATTTTTGTCTGATATTTCGAGGAGTCGGTACTTTTACGTCTTCGTAGTCGTCTATATCAGGAGTCTGAATAGCAGCGGATTTCTGCGCTTGTTTGGCAAGTTGACTCGTCGGCCGAGGAGTTTGGTTAAGTTCGGGGTTGTTCACAAGCGTTTCAAAGCTTGGATGGTGGATGATCGACTCGTGCTTTGTTGGAGGATTTGCTTATTTTGGATGAGAGAAATTCATTTTATAGAATGAAAAATCAACACTAGAACTCTCTGAACCCAACCCATGGGCATTTCTGTTTTATGGCTTCTGACAGAAGCGATAGCTCCTCGTCTTCGCGATGCCATTTGAGCATCGAGTGCTGCCTTGTAGGCGCGTCTTTGCTTATCTTTTACTTCAGCCGTTGTTGGACGATGCGCAAAGAGATCTCCACCAGACGATGAGGGAGCCTCACGCGGAAGCCGTCGACGATGAGCCGCTTCTCGAGTGAGATCTGTGTCGAAGGGATTGTAGCCTTTTTGTGGCAAATTGATGCCCGTCTTCGCTATTCTCGCGTCTAAGAATGATTTTAGCACTTAACATCAGGAGAAGATTAGCTTCATGCATTTCTGTGCATACAACTAAAAGAACAAAAAGCTAAAAAAGCGAATAAACGTTTACTTGCAAAGCGTGCCGCTACCTATAAGTGAGTGTAAAGTGCAAGCTACGGATGCTAAAAGGTGCCATTCGTGATAAGTGAGAGTGCGTGCCATTTTCGCTTCGATAAATGGATTGGTCGGTGGCGGCAATATCGGGCTAGATATTACCGCTTCCCGCTGTCAAAAACAACAACGACAAGTTCTGACTCCTCACCAATACCTTTTGAAATAAGCCTCTTGCGGTAAAGGTTCTCTTCACCCATTTTAAAAATCAACGGTTCTGTGTCTTTTGAGTAGCTCCTGCGCAGAGGCTGCGTTTTACCCGTTAATTCTAGCGCGCTATCTTCCTTCGGCGCCTTCATCGGGTTCTGGTTTTCCTTTTGCGCCTGGAGTCGGCTCTTCTCTTCCGACAGCGAGGTTTTCTGCTTCTGAAGCCATTCGTCGAACTGCACCTGACAATTATTTTTTAAACCTTGGGATTAGCAAAAACGGGAAAAATTACCTGAGCATTTGCCAGATCCGATTCAGTGGCTGGTTTTTCCAACTGCATCATTCTCTTCGCATGCCACAGTCGAGTTTACTCTGAAAAAGAAAGAGTCTCGCTGGGATCCAAAAAACTCTTGGGAAACGAAAATGGAGTCTTCAATTGAGAAGTTGACAGTTTCCTGCGCCTGAAAGAAGTATTTTGCAAATAAGACGCGCTCTTTTTTTCCGTTACTGAAAAGACTCTTTCGTAAAAAACACTATCTGTCGAAAGTGAACTTGCGGATTGATCAAAAAGAAAGAGCCCGACTTGTTCAGACGAAAAAGCAACTTTTCAGAAAAGCGAAGAAAAAAAGACAAGAAAATGAACACCGAAGGTGGCTAATCCCGCTGCATTGTTAGACGAACATTTTTTTGATTACTGTACTCTCCGCCAGGGCTGGTTGAAAAAGAGCTCTGTGTGATGAGAAAAGGAACAAGTAGACTAGAAATCTTACAACTCTGAGACTGCAAATTAGGAAATGCGATGGATACGATGTCAAACCAGAAATTTGGACTCCTCCGATCTCATGGCTGCGGCGATGCTTTGACAACGTTCGCGCGCCACGAGCTTTTGTTTGATTTCGGGGAAAGTAAGCAAATCTACCGCTTTCGACAGCATTTTTTTCCTACAGCAAGTTATTCCGGAATAAGATGGCAGAAACAAGTCAAGACATAAACCTGCATAATTTCTGCGAATGTAAAAAAGTAACACAAGAAAAACAAAGATCTTTTTATGAAAAAGTAGTTTCTTATTGTATTCAGGAAATAGTACACGATGGGAAATCTTCCGTCCATTTGAAAGGCCTTCTCATGACTTTTGTCATGAAAAGCTTCTTCAGAAACGCCATGTTTTCTTCCTCGAGAAACTTCGCACTTTCGTTCACATTACTGGTTGTTGCTTTGGTGACCTTCTTGAACAACCAGACTTCGTGCTCATAATTTATCTAAATCAGACACTTTTGTTAATTCGAAGTAATTAAAATATAATCTGGCAGCGATATTGTTGCGGGAATAAAGAGGTACAAGCCACAGAAAGATTTTCTGAGGTACAAGACACAGAAAGAGTTTTAATAACTCTTTCAGTGAATTCTGCCGTCGGTTTTCGACGTTTCTTGGCAAACTGAATCTCCATCTAGCCTTGTGGAAGTGAAGATCGCGGTGAAGCGACCTTTACTGTGGAGAATCAGCCGCCACTAGGGTTACGTTGTAGCCCATCCAGCTCCTTTGGACGAGTGGCAGGGCAGTTTCAGGATGGGCGTCGGCAACCGAGCAGGAACGCTGTCTCGGTTGCGTTTCTTCATTGAATCGAACTCAATGAATTTCGATTATCTCATACCGCCAAGTCTTCCAAGAGAAACCTGAACAACAAAATCAAAAGCTGAAGTCAAAGCGAGAAACTTACATTTTTCAATATCTTGGCGGACATTGAAACTGTTGATTCCCCTCAAGGACGTTCACGGCTCCCCTTCAATTCCTGAATAAGAATAATAAAGACCAAGAAGAAAAAAGTAAAGATACATAGATTATTTCGATTCTGAAATCAAAATAAGAGAATGTTACGCTTTGTTTACTCACTCGAAAAGGGCGCTCTCAATCTCTCTCACTTCGATCGTATCTTCGAGTCGGCATTCAAACTGACTGATTTTCTTCTTCGATTTTTATATTTTCTTGGAGAATCAGTAAAATCAGAGTTCGCGCCCGATCGCCGGAGCGAACGGAAGCGAACTGATTCGACTGATTCGCCGTCGATTCTTTTTTCTTTTGGTTTTCACGTGGTGACTCAATCCACGCTCGAGAACACCCACGCTTTTTCCTGCTCGGCGCTGATTGGCTGCGCTGCTGGAAAGAATGAAAAAATACTTCCCACCAGAGAAATTCCGTGAATCCGGTGCTAATCTCCTCCTTTTTCCACTATTACAGTGACTCTGGAGTTTCTAGAGGCCTAAAAACTCCCCCCATTGAGAGGATTTTCATTAGAGATCGTTGTAAGAAGGTCGAACTTGAAGATTGGTGTTACTTTCCTGAAGATTTTCCTTATTGAATAATTTATCATCTTTTGATCGCAGCAATAAGCGTTAACTTGTATAAATAATTAGTAAAAGGATAGATGATTGACTTTTTTTAATACTTATTGTATGAAAATTCCTCGTATCTAAATTGATAAACTCAATACCTTGTCAAAACTAATATGAAGCGGTTTCAGATTTATCAAATCGGTCACAATGGTCCAGCGACTTACCTACCGTCGTCGACTGGCTTACAACACCGCTTCTAACGGTCGAAAGATCGTCAAGACTCCCGGTGGAAAGCTCGTTTACCAGGAAATGGCTGCAGAAACAGTTAATGCTTAATTTAGATTTGAATTAAATTTATCATTCTATTTTAACACCCTCATCAAAGCTCTTTCTTTCGGAGAAAGAAGCCTGCTAAAATCGGGGCTAGGCAATCTCCGTAGACAACCTGTGTAAGGGCCTAAAAATCTTAGGTGAAAGTTTATGCGGCTTCGCGATATTACGATTTAGGTTTATTTAAAAGTTTTGTCGTAAATACTTCCGATCTCCAAAAGAACATGTTTTCATAAGAAATCTCTGCAGCCAAATTTTAGCGAGTGAAGAAGGCCGCTTCCGTCCCAATCTGCGGTGACACTAAGCAGCCCCTTCGAGGTGTCCGCGCCGTCCGACCCCGAGAAGCTTCCAAGCTCTCCCGACGACAAAAGACTGTACGTCAGACTTATCATTTTTCTAATAGTATAACCATTTTAATAAACGAGTTTCTTTTTATCCTTTGTCTTACGTTTTTGCCAGGTCTCCCGAGCGTACGGTGGCACCCTCTCCGGCGGCGCCGTCCGATCCCGAATCGTCCGAGCTTTCCTCGTTGACGAACAGAAGATGGTTGTCAAGATCCTCAAGGCCAAGCAGGGCTCTAAGTAAACTGCTTCCTCTCCTGCCTTGTGAATAAATCCTTTACTGGACATTTCTTTCTCGTCTCGTTATTTAGTCAATCATTGCAGTTTTGAACCACCAAAACTATCGTCCTGGGTTCGGCAATCTTTGGAGATACCTGTGTCAAGGTCCTGATTAAGCTATGTGATTGTCCTATGTAAAGCCGTGTAGCGCTTCATGATTGATTTCGGAAACAACCATGGAAAAAGTTTTTTCGCCGCTTTGCTAGAAATAGACGGTGCGTAACTTTTTATAAAAGCTTTACCAGCCCTGATTCAGGTTCTCTTCACAGGCTGCCGAAACGAGGAAGATTTTGTCATAAATTATTTATTTAAACTTGAGGACCCGCTTGCGGCTTCTAGTGACGGAAATGGAAAGTGAGGCCTTAGATTTGAAAAACTCGAGGCCCTTAATGGCTTTTCGATTTCATGAAATTTCTAAAGTTAAGAAGCTGCGAAAACTAACTGATTCAGTAGATCTCTTCATTGGGACACCGTATGTCCAACTGGTGATAATCGAATAAAGCTTCAGAATGAGTACAGAGGAGTATAGCAAGGAGGAATTTGCTAGAATGAAAGCACAGGTCGAGAGTATGGAAGATAAAACTTTTTGTCCATGTTGTTGGACGATTCTGTGAAAGGCTTTTGAAAATCTCAAAGTTGTGAGTCTCTTTTCTTTATCCTGAATTTAAAATTTTCAAAATTCCGAAAAAAGAGTTTCTCGACAGAAATGGTAATCCGTTGCAAAAAGTGTCCGTTCAAAGCGCCAGCGAAGATTTACCACGACTCAGTTTTGAACTGGTCGGAGGTGATCATCAACTACCCTAGCAATTACTTCAAGAAGAAGGACGATGATAATCTGGGCCAGGAGACGACGCACTTATGCTCCAAGTGCGGGCACATGTTCGCTTGGCTCAAGGTTGATTCTTTCGCAATTTAGTTTGATTCTTTACGTTGCAAATTAAGACGATGCAATTACGAAGCGCTGACGAAGGTCAAACATGTTTCTATCGCTGTCAAAAGTGCCACCACACGGACAAGGAGGACGGTTAAAATTGAAACCCGAATGTTCTTTTCTCGAATGATTGACGACGACCTGTACAAATGAAGAATTGAGAAACAAATTCAATTAATCTATCGCTTTCCTTTTAGAAATGGACAGTGACAGTGATGATCAACTTCTCGAAAGCGATCGTTTTTCGGACCTGGCGATCGAGATGTCTTTCTCGAATACGTCACGGAATCATCCTCAGCCCCGAGCAAAGTACAGAAATTATCACTCGATAGACTGGCTGAGAGAGCTTTCTAAGGATAAAGCAAGGCATCAGAGGTAACACAAAAATCGAAGCACAAGTTGATTAGCCATTAAATTTAAAGGATCAACCGAGCAGCAGGCTCCCGCTCGTCTCCAGCAAAAGACAAAATCAACAAAATCGTTGATGCAGCGAGTGGCTGGATCGTCGTTTTGCTCATTGGTGTGGCCTCGGGATTGTGCGCCGGTGTCGTTGATGTAACGACGAAGTGGCTTGCCGATTTCAAGCGAGGAATCTGCACTGGATATTTTTGGTTGAACCAAGAACAATGCTGCTGGACCTCGTATTCGACCGAAAACTGCACGGAGTGGAAACGATGGGGCGAAGTGTTCGGTGCTTCTTCTCAGACTTCTCTCTTCACAGCGGACTACTTTATGTACATCCTATTCGCTGTAACTATGGGCGCCATTTGCGGACTTGTCGTCAAGTATTTCTCCCCGTACGCCACTGGAAGTGGTATTCCAGAAGTGAAGACGATTCTGTCGGGTTTTGTGATCCACGGTTACTTGGGAATTTGCACTCTTCTTGGGAAAATGTTTGCACTTCCACTCGCAGTCGGTGCCGGCCTCTCCCTCGGAAAAGAAGGCCCTCTTGTGCATGTGGCATCTTGCTGCGGCAACGCTATCTCGAGACTCTTCCCAAAATACAAATACAATCAGGCCAAAAGAAGAGAAATGCTTTCTGCAGCCGCCGCTGCCGGTGTATCCGTCGCTTTTGGAGCTCCCATCGGTGGCGTTCTCTTTTCCCTAGAAGAAGTGTCTTACTATTTTCCACTCAAGACACTTTATCGTTCATTCTTATCAGCAATGACTGCTGCTTTTGTGTTGCGCTCTATCAATCCCTTTGGTAACGAGCATCTCGTTATGTTCTACAGTCACTACGACGAACCCTGGTACTGGTTCGAACTCATCGGCTTTATTGTTGTTGGCATTCTTGGTGGACTCTATGGCGCGTTCTTCAATAAAATGAACATTATTTACTGTAAATTTCGAAGAAGCTCCAAACTATCTGACTGGCCTTACCTCGAAGTCGTTGTTACTTGTGTTGGTAAGTTATATCATGACTGATTTTTACTAATAAGTTGTTTTTGTTTAGCGACGGCTATTCTTTGCTTTCCAAATTACTACACCCAAATGGCTCAATCAGACCTCATCGCGATGCTCTTCAAAACTTGCAATTACGAGCGATGGGATGAAGACATCTGCCACTATACGCTCAATTCCAACGACTCAAAACACATTTCTGCTGATGACATGATAATCGGAGGACTAAGCCCTGAAATTGTAATATAGATGAAATTTATTCAACTTTATTTTTTCATTTAGAAACGATCAATCACTGGCCTCATTCTTGCAATGCTACTTTACATCGCGCTTACAATCGTTACTTTCGGAATCAAAGTCCCGTCCGGTCTTTTTATCCCTTCAATGACTGTTGGTGCCATCTTCGGTCGACTTGTAGGTCTGGGAATTCAGCAATTTGTTCTCAACTTCAATCACTGGTCTATTTTCTCAAGCTACTGCGGGGAAGGACAAGGTAAACGACTCCTACCTACGGTTTCATCAATTTTTCGATAGTTTGTGTCAATCCGGGCTTGTATGCGATGGTTGGCGCTGCGAGTACTTTATCTGGTGTTACTCGAATGACCGTTTCGCTCGTTGTTATCATGTACGAACTAACTGGCGGCCTTTTCTACATTGTACCACTGATGGTTGCAACGATGACTGCAAAGTGGATCGGCGACGCTTTTGGCCATGAAGGCATCTACGATTTACACATCAAACTCAACAATTACCCATTTCTCGATAGTAAGGACCGGGTCACTTTTGAAGGAATCATGAGATCATCTATCACATCTGTCGCGTATGACATTATTTGACCTCAAGATAGACGGATTATAACTATAGTAATCTCGCATGTGATGTTATGCGTCCTCGGCCAGAAGATCACAGCGAGCGGAAACTCCAAGTCATCACTGCTGAAGGTCAAACACTTGCCGAGGTTACTCCTCCCTTTTCGATAATTTCCTTAATTATTTGAAAGATTGAAGAGATGATCAAAAACGCACCATACCATGGATTTCCAGTCGTTCTATCGCGATCATGCATGCGTCTTATCGGCTTCGTTGTCGCCCAAGATCTTCAACTTGCGATTGACGAATTGCGCATGCAATCTCAAGGAACTGAGTTATATTTTTCCATGCCTTCGAGCTTGACAGACCTTCGAATAACTCTGTAAAGGAATCACTTCCCAGTCGATGGCACACTTTACCGACACGGTTCCTATCCAGAAGCCTGGAGAACCCTCGATTGCTCGTTTATCTCATATTCTCGATATTGCCCCGGTGAATGTGTCCGACGTCACCCCAATGGCGCTAGTTCTAGAGGTATTCAACGGTCCTTATTTTCCAAATTTATCGAATTTTCATTCTAGATCTTTCGAAAACTTGGAATTCGCCACTGCATGGTCCTCCGACATGGAAAACTTCAAGGAATCATTACTCGAAAGGACATTCTTTATCATATAGGTAAACTATCATTTTAAGCGTATATTCAATTTTCGGAAGCTCGACTGAACTCTTACTCCGGCCAGACAGATTAAATCTTACCTTCACTTGCCTCTTCTTGCGACTCTTTTGAAGTTCCGAAATCTAGCGACCAATCAATCAATGCCTACGTTTTACCAGTAAATATCTGTACATATCATTCGACGAAAGAAAATTATTCATTTCAAACACGGATAACTGCTCACATCTTTCTGTACTCAGACCATTCAATCTGTACTTCACTCGACCTTCTTCAACAGTACCCATTCAACGAATTCGAACTCGAAAATAAAATGTATTCGAATTTAAGAAAATGGATGATATTTCGACAGAAGAACTATCGGACATTTCACAGGACAATACGGACTCTCAAAAGGACCTCCTTTCGCCATCAAAGAGAGAAGGAGAGTTACTTTCGCAAATCGCCGATTTGGAGGACAAACTCGAGCTATTAGGCATGGCTAGAGAAAGACACAGTGAATAAGAACAAGAGAGTTCTTTTAATAAAGGGCATATTCTCTATCCGAGAACACAGAGCAAGAAACGCTACCTGAGCTGATGAAGGTTTGATCGCTGGTGCTTAGTTTCGTTTCACGTTTTCTAATCAGAGAATCTTTCAGGATTTCCTCGTTGAAAAAAGTCCTAAAATTCCGTCGAAAAATATAAATATTCCTGCGTCCGAGGGAAAGTGTGAGGGAGTGTGGCCGTTTGAGTGGTCAGGAAACGGGTTTGAGTTTATTCGTTTCTGCTGTTTTGAGTTATCTTGTTCAGCACAGTTAAAATAAGGAACGATCTTAAATCCACTGACGAGGCTTTTTTGAGGGGCAAAAGACTTGCCCTTGCGGACCGTGCGTTTTAGCGGAGGCAATCTACCAGGCTCAAGCCAGAGAGAAAAGACTTCAGTATTGCGGTATCGATGAGGTTAGAAAAATATGAAAACGTAGAGTTGTTTCCGTTCAAAGGAATTTAGTCGTAGTTGATAGGTATTTTTCAACGCGCCGGAAAACTGAAATGTTAATTGATTGATATCACTCTTTGTACTACATCAATATGTATGCATGCTACGTCGAACATACTATTCAAAATCACTAATACATAGTCACAAGAGAAAACAAAGCCAGTCGATCATTGCTGATTTGTTTGATTGTTACACTAGCTAGTAATTGAATGTGATGGTAAAGTAACTAATGGTTTGATTGATCTGTAATCCGGTGTTATGTCGATTCCTCTCATGTTGTCTAGAATCTAGACGGGAGAATGTTTTAGAAATGGAAAAAGATTGAATCCAAAGCCGCTGCGGACAAACGAACACTTCATGCGTACAAGGAGTACTTGCGCGATTCGGCAACAGCGGAGTCCAAACAGGAAATGAATGAGGCCGACGCCGAGCTAGAAAGCAAACGAGAAGAGTTCAGAAATCAACTACTCCAGGAAAGGGCCAGCTTCGATAAGTTTTTGCTAAATCTTAAATGATTTCTCTGAAGCCTGCATGAGGAATACGAGGAGAAGCAGCGCTTGATGCTCGAGGAAAAGGCACAAATGGACTCGTGTCCCAACTGGATTGAAATGTACGAAAACAAGAACAAACGGCGATTACGCCCGCGTGATGCGAAGGACGACAAGCCAGACGATCCCCTCAGCATTTCAATCCAGGTACTTGGCGATAACAGGAGAGCTGTTAATAAGCCCGTTCAGAACAGCGGCTTGAAGTGGCTGCGTAAGAAGGCGAAGCTCTATTACCCTGAGCTGGATCCAAAGCGCAAACGCGTCGGCCACAGTGCGACACTTCTCACTGAATCAGAAATCCTACTCACCGAGGCCGAGATCGCCGAAGACCTCAAGCTCATCAAAACGAGTCGCAAGCGTCGCGACAACGCCGCTCCAGCTCAAAAGGTTATTTGACCTGTCTCAATGTTCGTTTTTTCCTTTATTCTTATTTTTTCTCCTTCTCTTCAATCGAAAATGATCTTCTTATTTATTCTAGTGCTAGCTATTTTTACAAATGAAGCATAGATGACCATAAGACCAGAGCAGATGTTAACCTTTCATTTCGACTTCCAGTTCGAGACCTGCCAAGATACAATTCAATTCAAAGACATTTACTATTATTCATTAAAACCTAGATTGACCTATTCTTCTTTTCAACATTTTTGACCCTCTTTTTTCAACAACATTTCAACATTCAAAGAAACTCGAAGCAGTACACCGCATACTCGCCTATTTCCGCTTTCTTATCATCTTCATGTAAATACTTTCTGCGCATTTTATTAGGCCAGCTTCAGGTAGAATTCGCTAGAGTGCTCTAAACGTTCTAAGTCTCAAACTGCTCCTTCAATAATTTCGATTAGACAATTTCAATAATTCAGCTTCCTAACCGTGCCTTCTTGCGATGGAAATTTTCTTCAGCATTTCCTGCTTTAGATTTTTGTAAGCTCCAATTTTGTTACTATCTTTACAAAAATCATCAAGCGCGAACAACAATTATTAATGATAACATTGATTTAGAAGGATGTGCAAGTCATAAACGGCAAGCTCAAGATCGGATTGAAGTACTTTTTCAAAAACGAAGTCGTCGTCCTCTTCCAGCGCGAGTCGAACAGTCGAGAGACAGTCAAGATAACATCGATTACTGACAAAGGTAATGAGCTTTTATTATTGATAAAATTCACATTTGAAATACATTTCGTGTAAATTTAGTAAGCATGCATCTTTTTAGTCGTAATCCCATCGAAATGATTGTATAAGACATTAATTTTCATCTTAAAATAGTGTTTTTTTTTTTGTGATATTCTGGAAGCGTGTCTGTCAGACTGCGAACGGTGGGCACGCTCAACGAGCGCATAGCGCGGACCACGCGGGGGCGGGTGGCGCACTGCGCCCTGCGCTCTTATTGGTTAGTGATTGTCACGGGGGGCCACTGCTCGAGCCACAAGGAAGCTTTGATCATTTCCGACTCGGAACTTACCCGACACAGAGCATAATTTCACGCGAGCTTACGACAAAGAGATTTCCCCCCACCTTTCGACCCCTTCCGTCTCTTACTCGTATCTATTAGAACTTAACTACAAGCGACCAAACGGCCAAATTGGACGAATATCTCTCGGCAAACTTGCCCGAGACAAGTTTAAACTCTCCAAGTCACAGGAGCTTCACAGCAGCCAGTAAAACTAAGACGAATCGCCACTTCTCCCACCCAATATTTAGTTCCCATTCCTTACTATCTGAGTTTCTTTTCTAATTTTGTACTACACGTCAATTCGTTCTTCAGCTTCTTTGACTCGTTCTCAATTTTTACCTTAAATTCACCTGTTCAACTTCCTTTTCAAACCTTTCATTTTTACCTGACAGAAGGGCCATTCTTTCCGCCTTCTTTTACTTAAAATTCATGCTCTTTCACTTCTAACAAAATCTTGATTTTTAAATTTTCAGAAACGTTTTGAGAGTATGCGTCGTATCCTTCCGGTAGATAAGAGTTCTTAAAGCGAGTGAAACCTTTGGAACTTTTGTCTGATTCCGGAAGTCAGAAGAAAGTGCTGCGGCTGATTGCGAATGAATATGATGAAGGAGAGCTGCTGAAGCGCTCGATTGAGAAAATCAAGGAAGAGAACAGCGTTAATAAGGACACAATGCTAAGCTTATGCTTCCGACGACAACAACTCAGTCCCAGAGTACAATCCGATTACCTATCAAGAGTCTCTCAAGCTGTTAATTTATTTCCTGGACTTCATTTCTTATCAAATCTTTCAAAAACCTTCTTTTTTTATTTCACCAGAACTCAACTTTTCATATCTTTACTTTGATCTAACAATTATTTTCTTCTAGAGTGTTCGAGCTTTCGATGGCGACTGAAGCGAGTGATACCTACAGTTCAAATCGCAAGTCCGGATGCTTTGGTAAATGGTCGATCAGCACGAGTGGAATGCCGTCCCAACATTTCTTGAGGTGGCCCAAAAAGCGACAGTGAAGGCTGTCCTGAATTCAAAAAAGAAGCGGAGGTAATTAACCCTGAAAAAAAGACTTTATACTTATCTAGCCTTTTTAGATCGCTTGTCCGACGAGGACTTGACACAGTGATTCTCCCTTCTACTGAGATGTGGCGTTGAATACGCCACAAGTCGCCTTCCAATCGGCCTTTCAGACATAAGTCTGAGGCCAGAAGCTGATGGAATTGCAAGCTAGACAAGCTAGTGAAGATTGATATCGCATACGCGATCTTGAACCTGTGCCTTCTTGAGGTTCTCGTCCAGACAACAATAACTGTAACAGTTAACAGTCCTATTTTTGCGCTATTTTCCAACATCTGCTGATTTTTTATCTTAAATTCCACCTCATCCAACCGTGTCAATTATAGAGTCCTCGATTTATGATTGACGACTGATTAGCGCGTGAAACCTTCGGCCGTCAATATACATCGGGTGCTTTGGATGAAATTTGAGTGGCTGCGGAGAACATGTCCTCCTTGCGTTGGCAGCAGCTTCAAGCTTCGGAAGATTTTCTGGGAAGCCTGCTAGCTATCACGAAAAGTTTCTAACTGCCATATTCATTTTACCCGTACATTTCTCAAACTTGGATGCTTTTATGCATAGTCAATAACTTTTCACGAACCTTTTTTATTCCCTCTTACCTGTCCAACACTCGAATAAATAGATTTTTTTTCACTCAAGTCTTCTTCCTTCTCAGATGCAGAAAGTTGATCAAAAAGCCTCCAGCTTCACATGTCGTTACAATCGGTGTTGCGACGTCGTCATAGAGAGTACAAGCTACTGTCAGAGGCATATTTTGAGCTCGAAGTTTGCCCCTAGTTTGGGCTACAGACTCTGCGCATATAGGAACGCTTCAGGCAAGAGATGTCAACGCCCAGTGAAAGGTAGTTGCGGAGGGGCGAGATCGATGTTAACATGAGTGTTTTCAGTCACTGATGCAGACTTATCGGAGGAACAGAAAGAATCGGACAAGAACGAGGCTAATGATAAGATCCAATGCGGCCAACACATGAAACAGATTTCACCGAATCCGGAGCTGTATCGAAAATTGAAGGATTGCGAGATGGACTATCCAGAATCCGACTCCGAAATAGCAGTCGAACACAATCCCCATCCACTGATAAAATCCAGCGTTGTTGAGGAGAAGGAATTCTTGAAGCTTATGCTAAAAGCTGCACAGGCGGAAAAAGAACTTCGACTCGCACAACTGGATGTTATCAACAGGAAATTAGTTCAAACTGGAAAGAAGACGGGCCGTCTGGATTTCCTAAAACACTCACTAACAGGCAATGAGTATCTTGTCGCTCAGTTAGCGAAGAAGAAACGTTATCAACTTTACAAGTTGCCTGGAGATAAAGTGAGGGAACCAACAAAGCGACGGTGTGTATTTGAAGACTGCTGGGACTGCGCTTTGCCACTTGCAGAACACTGTAAAGAACACATCGCCGATCCCTCGAATCCAAACATTCCCTACATTTATCGATACCTGCCCTCAAATGTTGACGACATTGTCCTCGATGACGCCGGATACAGTGAGACACCTGTCGCAAAGCTGAAAGAGGCATACGAAAAACACTTCGCAAATGTCAACTGGGACGAAGGAAAGAAAGATACTGATGCGGGAGAGTCAAGCGTCAATACTTCTCGAGCAACTTCGCGTACTACTTCGAGAGCTAATTCAAGATCTAACTCAAAATCGAACTCAAAATCGAACTCAAGATCGAACTCGCGATCCAATTCGCGGTCGAATTCGAGAGCAAACTCAAGAGCTTCGACGCCGAACTTTCTTGAAAGTAACATGTCCGATTCTTCGAAGCCAGGAACACCAAATGGAAGATTCTCAGCTATGGTTCCTCCGAAGTCAGAAGTTAACGTTCGTAAAAGGGAATTGAATGGTATTCAAGAGGAATCAATGGAAATTTCCAAAAGCATTCTTGGCGAGGAAAGTACCGAAATTGGCGGAGTCAAACAAGATAAGCCTTGGACTTTGTCGGAATCAGGAAGCAGCGACGATGGAGGCGACTCCGACAATACTGAGTCGAAAGATTATGCGCCTATTGAGTGGGAGAAGAAGCCGTTTCAACAGGGTGGTCTTGGAAGTGTTATAAAGGTAAATATATAACATCCTCCCTAGCTTATTGAGTTTCTTTAGCTTGAAAACTGGCTTTATGACATCAATGCGCCAAATCCACTTTCTGATTCAACGAGAAACATTCTTCAAGTACCTGCCCCAGAAGCAAAGAAAGCAGTTCCCCGACGCCCTCAGCCACCGCCCAAAAATCCAGGTCCAAAACTGCTTCCTGTTTCGAGTATGCCAAGCTCAGTAGCGCCAAGAACGAAGATAACATCCGCACCTCCACCACAAGAACAGCGTGGAATGATGATCGCCCCGAATACTCAGCAAATTCAGCTACCAACGGGCCAGACTGCCATCCAGATTCCTCAAAGTCAACTTCAGTCAATCCTTGGGTCAAACTTTTCAACCATACAGGCGATTGCTGGCGACCAGAAAAGTGGACAGCAAGTGTTTCAACTTCTGCCTGGTCAGCAAATAATTCAACAAGCTCAAATGGGCACTAGTGGGCAAGTGATTTCGATGGTTCCAACGATTCAGCCAGCCATTCAACCAGCGGTCCAAATTGTAAGTTGGCCGCTAACAGTATTTTGAAACTAATTCTCTTCGATAGCCACAACCTATTGCTGCAAAGACGTCTAAGCCACGGGTGGACACCCAACGATCTCAAACAAAAATAGCAAAACAAAAGGTAGAGAAGATCACAGTCGGCATGATCAACTTAAATTTAATTTAGGTGAAAACGGAACCGAAGCTGGCTGATTTGAATTTTTTCGGGCCTCAGGAGCCACGAAATAGAAAACCTTCTGGTGGGAACATCAAGCCTGTCTCTTCTGCTCTAGAGAGACTTGCTAAGAAAGCTGAAGAACGAAGCAGTCCAGTCCAATTTCAATCTGGTAAACCAAAAACCAAACCTTATTATCTATAATCTTCGGTAAAGGCGGCGGCCAGACAACGTATGGTCAACTAACACCTCGCTCATCCGGCCAGGCCACTCCAAAAATGTCGACTCCAGGAACATCTGGCTCTCGGACAAATATCAAACTTGTCAAATCAAAACTGAGTAGTTTAGAATCTGCCACTACTGTAAATATCCCGCAAGCTCAATCTTCTGACTCCGAAAAGTGAAATAAACTTTCGGGAGCACAATCCTGACACAACTGATAAACCCAAACCTGTATGTATTTATTGCAGTAAAAATATGTCTCGAGTGATGTTTTGTGCATGATCAATTTATGAAAAATACAAGTCGAAAGTAAGGTTTTAGGTTTATTTATCAATATATATACAGTCGTATCAGAGTCGAATTAGTTGTTCATTTCTGCAGGAAGTCAAGAAGCTCGCATTTGTGGCCGTGGGGCGACCTCAAAGCACTACAAAATTGAAACTAAAAGGGTCGGCGGCGTCTTGAAGATTAAATTCGGAAATATACAAGAGCAGGCAGACACCTAGAACATCAAACTAGGAGATAGTATTGAGTTTGAAAACTTACATGTTAAATTAACGGTACTGTGGCTGTTGTTGCTGCTGCTGTTGCGGTGGTGGAGGTGGGTAGAAGCCTTGTTGTGGAGGCATTTGGTTCATGTATGGCATGAAGCCAGGTTGGGGAGCGCCATATTGGGGTTGGGGTGCGCCGTACTGAACTCACTTTCAAAATCTCAAGTTGACATCGAAAATATTACCGGAGCAAAAGGCTGTACGGGGAATGGTTGATAGCCACCCTGAGGAGATTGCGGATACATTGGGTACTGCTGGAATGGCTGCTGAGGTTGTTGGTATTGTGGCTGGCCGTACATCTGTGTTGGTTGCATGGGCGCAGCCGGAGCGACTAAAGATTTTTAAAAAATAAAACGCATTTAAATCAAACCCTGTCCATTTGCCATTTTGTTGACCTCAGAGATGTTGGGGCGCATGACCTTATTGACGACAGGCTCAGGTGATTTGGGCTGTTGTTTGACAGCGACTCCGATAGCGCCAGCGGTCGCACTGCCATCGACAGTTGCCTTAGCAGCGACGATTTTGACGCTCTGCTGTTCTGGCACTCCTTGCTCGGGCATCTGGCCTCCTGTGAGTACTTGTCCGTTCTGAATAGCTTGATTAATTTCTGAAATCTTCGAGGACATGAACAAAAACGCTCCGGAGTTAGTTAGTTCTAGCTAATGAAGTTTTTACACAAATACACAAAAAACCTGATCAGTGTCTCCATCCTTAATGTTTGTCTTATAAATGTAGCCAAAGTTAGTTTACCTGTTGGAATCGGTTCATCAGAGCTGCGATTGAAGCACCAGCTGGAGCCCGAGGCTTAGAAGTTTGTGGCTGGCTTGAGTTAACAACAACAGCAGCGGCAGCCTTTCCAATTTATTATTGAATTTAGTTTTAATCAATTAATATATTTACCGCTGGCTTAACATGGACTGGTTTTGGAGCTGGTGGAGCTACTGGAGTAGGAGCACTGTATGCTGGCTGAGGAGTTGGTGTTCTATCGACAAGAGGCACTTGATCATTGACTCGAGCTCGTGGGTTAACCTTGAAGGACTTGACGGTTCCGAAAATCTTCATTTGTCTAGCCATCGCCACGGTAAGACCAGCAGATACATCTGGCTCTTCCTTTAGGGCCACAGTCTTTTCGGTGGTGATGGTGGAAACGGTCGCGGCAGCTGCTGTCACTGCTAAATCTATTTTAAAAGCAGAATGTATCAAAAAATTTAGCCATGCAGTTTTGATGTAGCGAGGGTGGAACGAAGCAAATGATTACCGTTTGTGCGGCCTCCGTAAATTCCGGCTGCGGCGGCGACAGATAAATTTGCTTCATGAACTTGGAATGGCATGTTAGGATTGATTTTGGTTACTTTTTTAAGATCATGGTTCATGAAATAATCACTGCGCAATCAATTTCTTAACTTTCCCAAAACCGAAATTATGGAAAATATCTGAAGCTGAAATCATGGAAGAGTGATTGGTGACCGTGTTTTCTACGGAAAGCGACGAGAGCATGAGCAGTTTACCTTCAGGCACCTTTGGTGCCTCTGGTTCAGGCTCCGAATCGGGCTCTGGAACCGATTCAGCGACCGAGTCTCCGTTGACGGAAGGCTCGGGCTCTGGCTCTTCGAAATCGACTTCTAAATGGGAGTGACAATGTGCGGAGAAGATTCATCCTAGGTCTTATTTTTTACCAGCTTTCTTTAAAGCTATTTTTAGTAAACTCAAATGTTTCCCCTTCATTCTAATCTTCTCTTATAAATAATATATAGTCAAAAAAGAAATCATTCACATGAAAATATCTTTAGTGAGTGAAAGAGTTGTGGATACTAGAAATCGAATATGTTTTCAACAAAAGGAAGGAACGTGAGTCGGCAGTGCCAACAATAGCTTGAAATAATCCTGATTATTTCAACATTACTCTTTTGAAATTCTAGTGATTAGTTTTATTGTGCTTGGGCCAATATTTACCAGGTTCGGGTTCCGCTTCTTTTAGAATGGCTCAATTATTTACTTTAGGAAACTTTAGTATTCTGCTAGGTAAGAATTTTGGGATGTCGACTGGGAGACGACTTTGCTTTAGGAGGTCAAAGTAAATAGAATGTCTGGAGGAATTTGAGCCACTTCCCTGGTTCAGGAGATGGTGATCGTCGCACGGCAGCAACAGCAACGGCGGCGGCTACTGGATGCGCGATTCGTTCAGGTTCTGGGTCACTTTCATAAGTGGTCTCAGGTTCAGGTTCTGGCTCAGGTTCAGCTTCTGGTTCAGGTTCTGGTTCGGGTGATGGTGATCGAGATCGAACAGCGGCAGCAACAACGGCAGCTGCAGCAATAGGATGCTCAATGCGTTTTTCTTCTTCTTCTGGTTCTGGCTCTTCCTCAGGCTCTGGTTCTTCTTCGGGTTCGGGTTCCGGCTCAGCTTCTGGCTCAGGTTCAGGAGTTGGAGACCTTCGGACAGCAGCAACAACAGCTGCAGCAGCAACCGGGTGTTCAATAAGTTTCTCTTCTTCTGGCTCGGGTTCTGGCTCCTCTTCTGAAACTGGTTCGGGTTCGGCTTCAGCTTCTGGTTCGGGTTCAGCCTCTGGCTCTGGTTCCGGTGATGGAGATCGAGATCGAACAACGGCAGCAACAACTGCAGCGGCTGCGATTGGGTGTTCGATACGTTTTTCTTCTTCTGGTTCTGGCTCTGGCTCCTCCTCTTCCTCTGGTTCGAGCTCATTCGCTTGCTCACGAGTAATTGTGATCGATTTTGCGGCAAAGAAGGCGAGACATTCCTCATCGGCAACAAGGAACACAACGGTATCACCCGAGTTGCGAATAATGTCAACAGCGTCTTCATGGCTGACATCGTCAAGTGTCTGGCCATTGATTTCAAGAACTCGATCGTGCTCCTCAAGTCCCGCTTGAGCAGCCGGGCCACCAACAACAATGTTTCGTAGAAGCTGGACGCGGCCAAGCTCGGAAGGCTCAGTGTGCATCTCAAAACCAAAGGTACCTTCGGCTTTCTTCACTCGGATAAGGCGTGCTCGTGGTTCAATTCCAAGCAGAGCCTTCGTGATCTTTACATCACGCTCTATTCAAATGTTTCATTACAACTTCTTCAACAAAAGAAAACAGACTTTATGGAAAAACTTGTTCAAGCATTGACCTCTGAAGGAAGTGCTACAATTAAGTCGGATGTTTGTCTTTTGAATAATAGCCGTTTTATGTAATTTTATTATGAAACTTTCCTTTATAGTAGTCATCGCACTCCTTGTCGACGACCAAGAACGTTACGTGATCAGTGTGCTGTCGGATGAGATCGACAACAGTGCTATGTTTAGCACCTTCGACGTTCTTATTGTTGACTTCAACGATTCGATCGTTGTCGAGAACGCCAGCCAATTGGGCGGCTTCGCCTTCTTCGACATCTGTGAGGTAGTGGCCACCATCCTTGTCTTGAAGGAAAAAGCCGTATCCGTTGTTGTCCTTGAGAGTGACAAGACGGGGTAGAGGGGCAGGTCCATCAGAATCAGCGCGCGCCTTTCAACTGGGTCAACAAAGGGCGTTAGGAATTCACGTCATCCGCATGGATAAGAAGATCTTTGGAAAAATACAAAGCTAAATAAAACTGTTCTCGAGTGCATCTAAGATTCGTAATCGAGCAGAAAATTTGAAATTAAATTTTCATGTGCACAGGTCATTCGTCTTTTAACAAGAGCCTGACGATATTCCTCGAGTGAATATGTTTTATTGCCTTTAATTGCCACGTCCAGATTATTTGCTCTGTGATTAGAGAAGGCAGAAGCGATAGCAACGATTTGTTGACCCTCGCCTTTGCGATGGCTGCGGCAGCAAGTGCTGGATGTTCGACGAGCCTGTCACTTTCTTCCTCTGGCTCTGGCTCGGGCTCTTCTGCCTCGGGCTCGGGCTCTTCCTCTTCCGGTTCAGGCTCAGGGGCAGTGGCCTCTTCATATTGTGGGGGCTCAGAAAGCTGGCGCTTGATGATCTTGAAGCTGGCGAGGAGCTCAGCCAATTCGGTTGTGATTTTGATGCCGAGTTTTTGGAATAGTTTCAAGGCAGCAGGGTCGATGACAGTCATCTCAATGTGGTTATCATGAACTTTGGCGTGGGTCATCGCGTCGCTGTGGGAGAGTCCCTCCACGTCGGCTCCATTGATGGCACAGACTTTTATGAATATAAAAATGCCCGTGATCGTATAAAACGAGCCACCTTGAATATCTACGTATTGTAAGCTTTACAAGCCCTTTAAATTTCCCGTCTAAGAATCGGAGATTGTCCTTGGCAAAAGTAACTTTTATGCTCACGAAGCGCAAATACAAACTCCCGGCAGTACTACATTACAAATTTCGATAATATCACAAACGGTGTCCAAATATTAGCTCAAAAATGCCGTTATAGCGATACAAGTCATTGGTATTTGCAAAAGGTAGTTTAACAACCGGTTTTATTTTCCGGATATGCACGACTCTTTCGCAAATCAGGAGAATTTTTATATCCTTTCCTATGTCGCCATTTTGGAATCCAGCAGCTTCCGCGGGCGAGCCAGGGTTTACTGTGATCGCATGTGTGTGTGCTGAAGTTTATGATGAGTAAAATATATAATTTCACAGGTATAAAGACTCAAGAGCTACTTCTGTTCCCATTTTAAGACTACCTACATTTGTAAGTCAAGTTAAAGCCATATTTGACATCAGGCTGCTTCTCAACCAAAAGATTTCGCGGGATACCGAAGTTACCGTAATCCTAATAAAAAATAAGTTTTGGAGAGAGTGACTTTCCTACCGCTTCCCAAGCAAGAGTGGCCTGGCTTGCGTCTGGTTCGGTACCGTCGGCGACAAATTGATCGTGAGCGGCGAGGCTGGTGACAAGGAAGACGACGTGGTTTTGATGAGTGCGGATGAGGCTAACCACTTCCGAATGAGAAAGCCCGACAATAGACTTTGAGTTCACAGCCCAGATGCTTTATTTCGTGGTAATCAACTTCCGTTATATGAATTCTTCTAATTCAAGTAGCAAAGATTTACAAAGATAAACGATTATAGTGAATAAACAAAGCAAACTCCCAAAATCTATTTCTTGGGTATTCCGCGGCGGGACCCCGCCTGCTACGGAAAATATTTGCCAATCAATGTTGAACTAATAGTATTTCTTGCTGAAGTTGAAAATTCTATTTTTTATCGAGTACCACGTCCATATCGCCCTGCTTAAGACCGCAAATATCAGCCGGAGTGGAATTGCTAACATTAGTAACAGCACTTTTTCTAATTTCTTGATTGAAAACGATCTTGAAGCCGTAATCGGTGCCGGAGCTTCGCATGACGCGAACGACTCGTGCAGATTTGTCGACGCTTTTTCAACCGGTGCGACGGATTTGGCAGCAGCGATCTCGCTCTCTGCCATTTCCGATCGTTCGTCTTCTTCTTTCTTGGGTCCGGTTTTGACCTTGACAACGAGAGTAGAGCCGCCTTTCTTGACAATATTGACGATTTCAGCGTGGCTCTTCGATGTCAAATCGACGCCGTTGATGGCGATAAGGTGCATACCATCAGAAACACCAGCTTTGTCGGCAGCACCACCTGGAGCAACCTTTTGAAGAACGTGCTCCGAAGTTCCTTCGGTCGAGCCAGGATTGGTGTTCAACGAGAAGCCGTATCCCTTGCCTTCTTTCTTGAGAACGCAAATCTTGAATCCAAGATCAGCTGCTTCGGCATCTCGAGCGGGATTGACTGGATCGACCTGGTATCCGATGACGCCGAGTTTGATGTTTGTCTTTGTCTTCTTGAGAGTGTCGACAAATTTCTGATGATCGAGCTTTTCAACGTTCTTTCCATCGATAGATAGGGCTCGATCACCAGCAAGGAGACCACATTGCGCTGAGATGCTACCTTCAGTAACCGCGGTAAACACCTGAATGAGCCCTGTTAACGAATTGCCAATCCTAAATGACGCTGAATTCTTCAAGTGGAATTCCTTCCTCGGCGATCAACAGAGATTGCTTTAAGGTCACTGACTGACGGTAATATTTACTTAAGGGCTGGAAGCACACATGCGCCCGGTACTTCTATAAGACTGTTTGCAATGCTCTAAGTCTTATCAACTCTGCCAAAGCTAAATTATCCGAAGATCTCGCGGGGAATTTCGAAGAATTAATTGAAACAGTATTTCATTAGAAAACTAACTCGACATTTTTACGGAAGAAACATCAAATAATCTTTTTCACTAATTTTTAAATTTTGATAGATATGAGAAAAGCTATAGTAAGACTTACGTTTCCCTTTCTGTCCGGTATATAGGCGACTTTGAAGCCTAGAGGATCCTTCTTCTTTTTCCTCTTGATCTCGACGACCCTGGAAAGGCCCTCATAGCTTGCCATTTCTGAAAATAGATGTCCGATAAGATGCCGGACAAGAGTACTCTCTCAAGAAAAGGAATCGGGCAGGTAGCGGCGCGCTGATCTGATCGAACGGACTCCTTCAACCACCCATAATATTAGTGAAAGTTTAACTAAAATGTACTCGACTTTCCTAGTGCAAATACCGCACTCAACTAGACTCTGCCTGTACACGCGCCGCAGGGCAAGTTCTACTTGACTAATAAGATTTCTCTGAATTGATTTTCTGCCCCTTGCTCCGCGTAAAAATAGCGCGTAACAATGGAATGATCCAAATCGTAAAAGCGCCCTTCTTTCGAGCGAACTCACTCGCTCAAGGGCACGTCGGCTCTTACCAAAATCGTCCACGGTCAAGCTCAGCGCCGGATTGACGTAACAATGATCTGAAAAATATCCAATTACGTTCGCGAATTTCCCCGATTTCCCAACAAATTATGAGTCGTTATCAATTTTGACTCGCTTGTTTTGTTTTAGATTTCCTAAGCATCCTAGGTTAGTTAGCTTTGCTCGTCAAACACTCAAAAGGGCACTCACTGGGCTCAGAACTCGCTGGCTGAAACGTTCTAGAGCTCGATAAAAGACCTACGCTCAGGCTTGAACGTTTGTCCTTGTGTCAACTGACTATTTGCGGAGTATTGATTTGAACTATTCGACCATCTTTTCACTGCTATGCTTGTTCAATACTCTTAAAATTCGAACTGACCTTCGATGCGAAATGTACTACTATTCCGGACAGTCCACTCGTCTTCTACAAGAATTCGCTCGTCGGCTCTAGAATTGGCAAATGGTAAAAAGGGTTGATCCTTGTATTTCAACTGTACTTCGGGCGATGCTCTTTGTTAAATGATCTCTAGTCCAGAATCGTCAGAGTTAAATCTGGCTGATCTTAGACTGGGCTGCGCCCTTTTTGGGGAGGATTTAGGCACACGCGGTAAGGCGCAACGCGGCGGGAGAAGCCTGATGGAATGCCTCGTGAGAGCGACTAAGCGCATTTCAAAGTTAAAAAATCCCAAACACTCAAGACCTCGTCTCCATAACCACCATACAATATTGCAGCAAGGTTGAGTAGCTTACATTTACCCAAGTTACTCTTTCTCGCGCTCCGTGTAATAAATTAACGACCTCATCGTTCAATCAATTTTCGCACGAAAATTCGATAGTTGGATAAATTACTAGCTAGAAATTAAAGTTTGTAGGATTAATTTCTTTCACAGGAATCGCTCAAAAGACTTCAAAGGTGGCATTTAACAAGACATAAATCTAGAGCTGGAATTTTTTCCTAGTAAAGATCACAAATGTCACTCTGAATGAGATCATGGCTACGTCCATCCGTAACGTAATTATCATGGTGGAATTTTTGACGTACTTTGGGAAAACCAAGCAAGCCGTTTCTACACAGATCGTGAAAATAGTCCAAAAAATTGACTTGTTTTCATCAATCAAGCATATTAAAGTTAGCTTCAAGTTAGGAAAATTCTAATTTGAAAAGTGCAGAACTGCTTGGATTCATAGCTTTGTTTTGGAATTTGCAAAGTTTGGGAATCTCAAATTGTTGAACTCATAGAATATTCGCGATTAAATTGATAGAATGTCGGGTAAATATTTGCATAAGCGTTGAAATTTTTGCTTCTGAAAAAATGGTCTTTCGAAAATGACAACTTCCGTCTGAAAATAGAAAAAACTTCCGCTATTTGCAGGAGTTCCCCAACTTACTCTTTCCTTTCGACCTCTTTTGGAACCGGTTCAAAAGAAGAATTTTCGAAATAAGGGTTGAAATCAAAAGTGAACCGCTTTTTCCTTTTCGCTGTTCCGTGTCGCCCGAATCGTCTCCCTTCAATGCCCTGAAACTTCTCCGAAAAGACTTTCTCAATTGCATAAATGTTTGTCGGTGACGCTATTTGGCATTTTCCTTTGGAGTTCTTTTCGGTCTACAAAAATGCGGATACAAATGCAAACAAAAGTAGCGGCACATTCGCGATCGCGCAGACGAAGTAGAAAGCATTTTGGAATGGCATTTTCTTCCATGATTTCAATTCCGCCCAAAACTCTAACAGTTGGCATTAAATCATAATTAGGGTACTTAGGGTCGTTAATTTCTCCTAATCGCCATGATTTTAGCGTTAGAAGGCGTGCAAGTAAATTTTCGCTTTCTTAAAAAGCTTCGTTTACTTTGACAATAAGCGCATAATATAACAGCAAAGTAGAAGTAGCGCAGAATTATACTGTGCCGAATCCAATCAAACGGATTTGAGCGTTTTCGATGATGCAATTAGCCGGCAGCACCGACTTAATTCTAAAAGTGCACGAAAGTAAAGGAAGATATTTGCAGCTGCGCGGACTCACCCATCAAATGCGCGATTCTTCAGGTTACACTTTTGAAACAATTCAGTAAATTAAAGAGCCTACTAAAACCATTGTGTCTCCCTTTAGTTTCATCATTGAGTGACAGCTCATGAAAAACAGTAATAAGGACTCATAAGCGACAAGAATAGTGTTTATCTAGCTGAATATATCTATCTATATCTAGGGTTCCCGGTAAAAAAATGCTAATTTTTGATCCTCAAGGGTTTTTTACATTTTTATCGGCTCAATGGATAGCTTAGATGATTTCAAGCAAGAATATGAAATAAAAAAGTAGGTGTATAATTTCGGAAGTTGGTCAAAAATGCCAAAATGTGAAAAAGTACGAATTTTTAATCCCTTTTTTGACCAACTTCCAAAATTATACACCTATTTTTTTATTTCATATTCTTCCTGAGTATCTTCTAAGCTATCGATAGAGCCCATAAAAATGCAAAAAACCCCTCGAGGATCGAAAGATAATTTTTGTCCGGAGACCCTAAATATATCAAACCAAAATAAAGTCCATTTTTGAAAACCTTGATTTTTTTTATCCGAAGCATTTTTGCTAAATTGGTTGGCGGTTCATTCAAGGTCTGCTGTTTTTTAATTGAGCAGGACTAACAGTAATTGGAGGAGCTTTTTTAAACCACTGGAGAGTCAAACAAACAGGGATTAAATCGCTTTTTTGGGGCAAATTTTGGGGTTATCTCTTTCCACTTGTTTATTGTTATCGTTTTATTTCGAGGAATTAAATTTATTCCAAAAACGTGGTCCTCGAAAAACGCTGTGAGAAAAATCGCTGTTTGTGAAAATTAAAAAATTGCGTCATTTACCAACGTCGGAAGTGTCAGACATTCTAAAGCCGTTACGGGAGGGAGAGTACACGCATTGCGCATGTTTTTGAAGACGTTGTTGCGTGGTGTGGCTCATCCCCGCCTGATTAGATTCGATTTTGGGAGTCTGAAAAATCAAGTTGCGAGCAGGCCACAGGCTTTGGGCTGATTTGAGACCGCCGCGGTCTCAGACTCCTAATATTTTCCTAAATGAGCTTACTCCCCACAGAAGAGAGTACTGGTTGAGCAAATCTATAATCAACTAGTTACCGTCCGTCATCTAGCAATTCGCCTAATTGCCTGCGCTTCTGTTTAGAAAGAATCGCACTTTTTAGAAAGAAAAATAAAACGAGATCGAGAATTTTAAAATTTTAAGATTACCAAAAGAAATCAGAAAAGCATGGAAAATCGAAAGCGAATATTTCCGAGCTTGAAAAATCGGAAGAGAGAAAATTTGGATACCGGGGGTAACCAAATTGTGGTTTGAGAGACGCGTTCATGACGATTTCGCGCTTCACTCACGAAATCAATTCTTTCGCTACAAGAAAGCCTTGTCCACTCGTAGTTATATTAACCACGTCGCTCCCCCCAATGTCAAGTTGGCAATTAAACATGCGCTTTTTTTGGTGATGCAATTAGGCAGCGATTTCGATTGTCGCTGAAACTCTAGGCTCGGCAACCTGAGTGGAAAACCTGTGTCAGGTTTTGAAAAGCTAAACCTGAGTCAGGTTCTGAAGAGCCAAAATGAAAAGCCGCGTAGCGGCTTTTTTAAAAAACGAAGCCACAAAGCGGCTTCGCCAGTATTTTAAAATAGATTAAAGTGGTTATATTGCGAAGCCGCTTAGCGGCTTCGTTTTTAAAAAAGCCGCTACGCGACTTTTCATTTTGGCTCTTCAGAACCTGACTCAGGTATTCCACTCAGGTTGCCGAGCCCAGCTGCAACTTTTTGTATTGGCTTCAAAATTTTCGTAAATTATGCAAATAATGCCTATTCATTAATATTCTTGAATTTTTCCTCGAATACCCCCTACAGTAATATGATTGTAGCAGTACTTGAGAATCTTGGTTTGACTTCAATTTCGAAGATTTTTTGATTAATTATGTTTTAGAGTCGATTAAAGAGGCGCGTTTATTTGAGTAACAAATTGAAATGACTATCTATCTCTGTGATCGTGGAACGGGTGACCCTGGTGTTTGTAGTGTTTCCTCGGGTCGCCAAAAGAATCATCATTCCATATGTTATCTAGCATAAATTAAGAAGCGCGGGAAAAAGGCTCACTTCATTAATTCCACCTGGCGGGCATTAATTTCGTAAAAAAAGAGATTTCGGTTAAGTTAGGGTCAACATCTGTCGATCGTTTATTTTAAAACGTTGAGGAAAGAAGGGTTTGTTAACTTGACAAGCTATTAAATAATTGATTTCAGACGAGCGTTTCGAACACAGAACTAACACGCAGCGGGTTTTCTTTCGCCGCCGTTTTCGTCTTTTCCGGCTGCTTTTGAGAGCTCGCCTTCTTGCTAGGACTCGTTTCGCGAGCTTTCTGAAGTGAGGAGTTCTGTCGTCTGGCTTCTCGAGACAGTCTGATGGATGTGCTGCGAATGATCAACGAGCTCTGCCGCAGTTGTTGCACGTAGTTCAGTCTCACTGAATCCGAGTCACTTTCAACGTGACAATTTGATCTCGCAAGTGGTCAGCAAAAAAAGAGACTAAATACTGATGATAAATTTTATCGCTTTAGGTTATTAGGTCATAACTGGTAAAGTCTGTGAGCCAAGTTGGATGGTAACTTAATCTCGCCAGGTTTTGTGCGCTTTGGACCACGTTCCTTAGTTTGGCTTTGCATTCTGTCGATGAGTCAATCGCACTGTCGGTGAAACTGAAGCGATCTGCCGACCCGTTCTTCGAGTCTGAACCATCGGACACGTGCCCAGAGTCCGAACAGGTCGTCGATGTAGAATAAACCGGCTTGACGCGGCCGTATGCACCGCTCGTTTCCATTTTCGACGTGTGCTTCTTCTCAACATTTTCGTCGTAGGAACTCAGCCGGCCCATTGACCATTCGTCGTCGGCGTCTTCCGAGGAGGAATTGCTCGACTTTTCGCTCTCTAGCATCCTAGGCGGGTTAGAATCGCGGCTTACCTGCTGGTTTCCACTCGCGTTGTGGATCGAATCAAGGAGAAAGTGCTCTCTGTCCTCCACGCATTCCGCTAGATCATGTTGTGCGGCCGCAAGCTCTTCGGCTTCATCATCGAGTCTAAACACAACTTTTGACAAGGGCTTTATTCCTAGAGCTCCTTCGCACTTTTTGACAAGCTCTACTCTAAATACGAGGATCGCTCTTATAAACATAAAAGCCAAGAACCACTTTCCTAATTTGATTAATTAATTTGCAATGTTTGAACCGAAAAACGCGATTCTCTGCGGCACTAGAATCGTAGGCCTCCCGTTCTAAAAGCTCCCCTTGATCCGGACCACGATAAGGGCGCTTAGTCTTACATTGACTTATGCACAAAATGTTTTATCGTGTCGCCAGCGTTTTATCAGCCATGTTCCAGTAGATAGGCCGTAAATATAAATTCGCTCGAATTTCTAGCCCAAGGTTCTCTTTATCAAACGCGGGATCAAGCGACAATTGAAAGAAAGAAAAAGGCGACACCTGATTGAATTAGCCGCAGAAAAGCTTATCACGGCTAAAGCCCGGCAGAAGTATATTCTCGGCCAATTTCTGGCGATTTAGCCTTTATTCAAGTGACGAGCGTAGTCACTATGCGGTGCCTCAAATGACGAAAGCCTCAAATGATGATCCTCTCGTTTTTTTTCAAATTTACATAAAGATGTATGCGCTTATGCTCGCTTTTACAGTCGTTGCAAAATTTTGCGGCTCTCTCTCTTTTTCTGGCTCCCTCCTTTTATTTTACAAACGTTCTCGAAACCGGATTACGATTCGGTGATGAACGCGATTATGGCCTCACGACTGTGAGAAAAACACTAAATGTTAAACCAGAGCTAGAAGACGTATCCGTTTTCTCCTTTCTCTTCTAACTCTGACATTTGGAAAGATGAATTATCGAAACACGAAATCGCGAAATTATCGAAATTTGCGTCTTGGAATGAAGATTTTTGGTTAACAGGAGACAAGCAAATTCCTGCATGGGCGGAGTTTTCTCTCCTGTTTAGAAAGGTTATATTTAAGAAAAAAAAAATGATCACGTTTATCGTGACCAAGTGGTGCTTGAGAGCGACACGACGAGATAGTTGCGCTTTTTCTTGCTCGCGCCCAGTTTTAGTTGCCGCACCTTTGATTTTTAAATTTAGGCAATTTCGCTTTTACGGTTTTCAATATAAGTAAAGAAAAAGAAGAAAACAAAAAATCCAAAATGCAAAACAATTAATTAACCCTAACCCTAGCTCTAACCCTAACCCTAACCCGTTAAAAGAATAAATACCCAACAAAGAAACTTCAATAGTAGATTACGAAAGAGCGCTTTTGCGTGGTAAAAAAAAAGCTAACAATTTCCATGAACGTTTGCAGCGTCCCACTTCCGACTTTCGCCGAACGTCAAAGCTCTCATTTTTTTAAATACAGGGCGCGAATCCGTTGCAAAACATTCGCCTTTTTCTCAAATTCTAAATTCACCACGGAGGCGGCCAGCAAATGACCCTCTGGGATAAAAAAGGCCTTTCAAAATTAAGTCATTTGATTCTAGTCGACTTTTGGCTGGACTTTACCTTTTCGTGATCTCAATTTGCGCGTCGATGGCTGCTCTTAGCTGCAGTACGGCGCTGTTTTCAGAGCTGTTTGAAGTGAGTTCGGAGATTTGGCTGTTTAGCTCGATGATTTCTTTTTTCAACGGGGCCAGGCGCTCTTCTATGCTTGCGATCTTAAATTGAACCGTTAAAAATGGATTGAAATAATGATAAAGAACAAACCAGTTTGTAAGAGGAGCCCAACGCCGTTATCAGTCCTTCCTGTTTCGCACCAGCCTCGATCTTCGCTAATTGCGTCTCGATACTTGCATTCAATTGCGCCTCGGTTTTAGCCATGGCGGCGAGGGAAATCTGCTGACTCTGGATGAGCTCGATTTGTTTCTTGCGCTCCGCTGCGAGGTCGACTTGTGGAGTCGTCTTCTTCCGGCTTCGGAGAACGAGCTCGCAGTCGGACTCGGATTCTGTTGAGCTGTCGCTGACGATGGAGTCGGAAAGGAACGAGTCCGAAGATTCGGAAGACTCGCTCTCGCTCCACTCGGAGATGTATCTTCGTTGCCCTTCTGAAAGAGAAAAAAAAATAGTTTTGGTCTTGTCCTGAAATTCCCGCTCATTTCCTTATCGCGATGTTGATCGTAATTATCTGATGTCAAAATGGTTGTATCGCATATTCATTTTTTCTAGCTGTCGTGTTTTGAAATTATTTTTAAAGAAGCTTTTTAAAGAAGCCTCGCCGTGGGATTATCGGTGGGAAGAGCTCCTAACCCGCCTTTGGAAAGGGTTGTTTCTAATGCTGCCGATTGATGAAATATTATGGCACGTGTTTGCGTTCGTCCGTAATTATTTCGAAAATAAATCTCACGTCACAGGCCCAAAGAAGCGACAAAATTGATTCTGAACCTTCTGCGTCCAAACGGGATAACGTGAGGCGTCAATTAAGAATAATATTTGAAAAATGAAACGCCAAAAATGAGATTGCAAAAAGACTCGCTCATATTCAATTTTGCGCTGCAGGAGTAGTCATATTCGATCGATTAAACGTCCTAAGTTTTTAGCGAATACGATCGAAAAAAAAACTATCACTGTAGTATACTGTACCTCTGACGGAGTGGCGATGTCTTCTTCGATGTCTGTAGGAGGCACTTCGCTTGGAGGAGAGCTGGAGTCTGAAGCTGACATGCACTTGCTCAGAGGACCATGCGTGCCAAACTTTCAATAGACGTGTACGAGTAGGTAACGGTCGCTCGGTACCCCGCCACTCCTGAACCGGTAAATAAATATTCCTGATTTTGTTAAGGTCTCCCTCTTAACCGACCAAATCCAGCGAGCGTGTTTACTCAAGTTGGACTGGGCCGCTAGTGCCTTTGAAAATATTACGATGGCACGTGAGAGCACCAATTTTGCCGATTGTTTCAAAATAAAATACTAATTTCAGTAAAATACAATCAAATTGAATGCATCGCTTGATTTTGATCGAATCACTTTGAAAAAAAGCTGCTCTAAAAAGTGAATTAGTTGAATATAAACGGCGCTTTTTGCCGAGTCTATTTAAGGATTTTGGACTCCTTCGCGAGCAACGAAATTATAGCTGTACACACGTGCTGGCGCTTTATTTCGCGAGTTCGATTGAAATTCCCTTCGGAACATGGAGCTTCGCGAAGCACAACGTGTTATCCCAAATTTCACTGTTTTTTTAATCAAGAACACGCCGCATCCCAGAAAGACGTTATTAACTTACTTCCACAATCTCCCAGCTTGTTTCGTTGTGCAGGGACAGCTGCTTGACGAGCTTCCGTATCACCTGGGTCACTGTGCTCCGACGCGTCAAGTCGCTCACTTTTACGGCTTTGCCACAGTAGTTGACGCATATTGAAGAACTCTGAAGTTGAAAGTTAGTATCACGGCTGAGGGAATCATCTTATTTATTCATTAACAGAACGAGGGAAGATTTCAATGAGGGACGAAAACTGCGAAAAACTTTTCAATAAAAAATGGAATAAAAATTGAAAAAGTTAAAAGTTTCTTTTGATTGGATAAAATTATGGGTGTCTGAACCTTAATTCTAGCTCATGAGTCAGTTAGAGAATCAGTTTTACGATGTTTTCTGGGCTCGACAACCTGTGTAGAAAACCTGAGTCAGGTTTTGAAGAGCTTAAATGAAAAGCCGCAAAGCGGCTTTTTAAAAAACGAAGCCGCAAAGCGGCTTCGCCAATATTTAAAAATAGATAAGAGTGATTGAATTGCGAAGCCGCTTCGCGGCTTCGTTTTTAAAAAAGCCGCTGCGCGGCTTTTCATTTTGGCTCTTCAGAACCTGACTCAGGTTTTCCACACAGGTTGCCGCTCCCAGGATGTTTTCCCCTTGAAATTTGAATTTTAGGAAAAGATAAAAGGAAAGGATAACTGCTGGGAGAGTGTGATCTACAATTAACAATCGCCTGCGCCGGCTTGTCAAGTAAAATACAACGAGAGACGTGTGAGAAGCTCGAGAGTTGGGCAGGCGCACGTTGCGCAGCGGAGTGCTGGACTATGGAATTCTTGAGTTGAAGGAGAGAGGCCACTATTTGCGTGAATTTCGAGTTCCTTCAATTTACTCGCTGAGAGTCACTTCCGGCGCGAGACAGCGCTGATCAACCAGTTTTTCTTTTGCGACAGATCGAATTTTGGCGAATGGCGAGAAATGAAAAACGGATGTCACCGACCGTCCACTGCCAGGCCAAACACACGAGCGGGTGTTAAATCCCTGATTCCAAGGAAGTTTAGCACGGCAAAGATTCAATCCCCCGCCCAGCGCTTTCTTTTTCATTAAAACTCATCATCGCATTGTTAACGCTTGGCAGCGCCTTCTGAACCCTCTAAAACTAGGCTCGGCAACCTGTGTGAATAATCTGAATCAGGTTCTTCAAAGCCTAAGTAAAAAGCCGCGAAGCGGCTTTTTTGAAAAATGAAGCCGCGAAGCGGCTTCGCAAAATTATATCTTTTATCCATTTTTAAGTTCTGGCGAAGCCGCTTCGCGGCTTCGTTAAAAAAAAACCGCTACGCGGCTTTTCATTTAGGCCCTTGAGAACCTGACTCAGTTTTCTTATACATGTTGCCGAAAAATGCTTTTTCTGGCTCCTAAAGTACCGCCTATAAAATTTCTTGTTCTGGATGTTTTTCGTGGCCGTTATCTTTTCGATTGAATTTTATTAGTTAGAAAAATTATTAATTGGTTTCTAAAGCACTTGAATTTTGGATAGAGGGCGGGCAGGAGATAATCGCAGGGCCATTTGATTGTGTCCGCAAACTCAAATATTTTGCCTAGGCCGGAAATAGGTCTTGTAATACCGGAAAATATTCCGCATCATGAGAATTTATGGAATATGCCCGGACAACAATATAAAGCTGCTTTCCATGTAACTAGATCTTATTTTGTCAATTATCAACACGTTTCGTAACCGTTTATATTCAGCAGAAAATATTTACTTTTATCAAAAAAAAAAACGATATTTTAAGAAAAAGGAATTCGAAATAATGAGTAGATTTTTCAAAGGGCGACTTATTCTTTAGTAAAATTTTCGAGAAGATACTTAAATTCGCTCAAATGAAAGAAGCGTTATCAAATCAGAAAACTAAGAGTTGTTGATTGTTGACGAGTGTTGGTGCTTGTGCAAAATTCGCTTCTAATTGCGCTCATCCCAAAATTACCGAGCTAAGGTCAAGATGACCTCGTGTCTAATATGAAGGGCTTACTCAACCAACTTAGCCAGAACACAAGTACCCATGCTACATTTTTTATTTGAAAAAAAGGATGACAATTTTGTTTGTTTCCTGGAGATCCACAAGTGGCGTCAATAAGAATGACAACTCGATGTCAAAACTCCTCTTGGGCAGTTGTTTGGCGGGAGCGACGAGTTGAGCTCATTTTCCCCGCACTCCTGCTTCAGTATCTCTCCGCTAAAACAACGAAAAGATCGTTACTGTATGTCTTTTGACACTTTTTTACTGGAAGCCGCAGGCGGCTTCGCGATTTTCAGGCTATTTAAAGGCTGGTACTGTAAAATGAGTTTAGGAGGTGGCCGGAAAGCGCAAAGGCGACAGATGCCCTCAGTTTCGGCATAAATAATTATTAAAATAAATTGCAGCGGACACGTATTAGCTATTTGATCGATATTCATCGTCGCGGCGTTAACGACTCTGTAATCCGGAAACGTGTTCGATGTCAAATCCTTACCCAAAGATTACCTTCTCCTACGGCCTGCCTCAACGTTAAACATTTTTACTCAACTATCTTTCCTATATTCAAATGAGCAAAACACTTCAAAACTTTCAGCCAAGGCTCTAAATCAATCTCAGAAGTTAATTTTCAATAAAACATTTTCAGATTTCAAAGCAGTCCGGCACTTTTTTAATTGGAAAATAGCTGCTCACCATTTTTTCTTACTGAAAAAGAGTCTCGATTCAAGAGTGAAAAACTCTTGTTCGAAATTTCTAAAACCATTTAAAGCATTCTTTGTTTCAAGCTTGGCATTATTCGCCGCATTATTGAACAAATTAATATCGCACTGTTTATTTTTCTAGCTCCGAAATTGATTCACTGCTGATTTTGATTGAGTTTTCTGCCTAATTTTAACTTGACTTTTGTGTTTTCTGGATCAACCGTTGCAAAACGAGGAAAATCTAATAGCGCATTTTCATGTAGAAAATACAAAAGAACATATCAAATTAAATAGTAACATGATTTGCTCATTTCTAGGCTACTTTTAATCAAAGGTTATTGACAATATCGTTAAATCGACAGCAGTAAATGCTCCAGCTTTTGCTAGAATCTACAAGGATGGGGATATTAATTCAGAAAAGAGTGCAAGAAAAAAGAACGCTGATCATTTCAACCTTTACAACAGAAATGGTTGATCAATTAAGCACAATTTACAATTTAGAAGATATCTTTCGTTTTAGGATTTTGATTTTCTCACCTGTCGGAAAATGTCTTCTTCTTCTTTCATTTTTTCGCGCTGATTTTCGTTAATCTCTATTCTTTTCGTCTTCGTTTAAATAAGCTCTAGTTTTGTCTTGAAAAATCCTCTAAATGAGTTCGATTTTGCTGACTATTGGAAAAATATTATGATCGCCGGGAAAAAGTCCTTTTTTTCTGAAAGATGGTCTAGGGTTGTGGCAAGGGTGCGCTGATGAGTTGTAGCGTATCGCTCAGGTGGCGCTGCGGCGCGCGTCGAAATGGCCAACTCTGTGGCTGGCAGGGGCTTTGCGAGGCTTTCACTGGTCGCTTGTACTTTCGTAGTACAAGCACAAGCGGCTGGACGGAAGCTTAACCCTTCGAGAAAATATTGCATTTTGAAGATCGCTCTCAATTCTGTTGAATAACTCAAACAAGCTGGTTCAATTGATACGAAGACTTGACAGGGTTTCTCTTTAGATAAGGCGCCGGACCACAGAGCCAAAATAAGAAATATATCAGATTTCTATTTATACATAATTTGCTTTTGAATCAGCGTCAACTTGCGCAACGATAAATACGATAACTTGCGTGGCAATTTGATGAAACCTCTTTCCCGCAGATTCCAGTATAACTTCGTTACAGGACGGAGCAATTTTATAAATCCAGTGACTCGCGGAGTAATTCGAAACACAGCTTTTTAAGACTTATCTTGAAATAGAAATGCTGAATAAATAAGAAATTTTGGTTTGAGTTATTTTGTTTTTTATTTTTTGCTCGACGATAGAGGATCGGAGTAGATACTACCATGAGATTTTTTTCTAAAGGGAGATCGGAGAATCTGAGGGTCCTAAGCCCTCTGGGACTCTCAGTTTAGCCGCGCGCGCTTAGCGCGGCTAGCCAATCAAATGACGGTATTTTTCCGCAGTGCGCCGCACTCTAAATTCTTTATTCTGAGGTACCCAACAGGAGCTGAAAGAAATTTCTAGACTTCCCCGAGAGTGAAACGGGGAAGCGAGGCCAGGGGCCTTCTCCCTCTCTAAAAAAATCTCATGGTAGATTGGACAGGCAGGGAAAAAGTTTACAAAGGGTTGAAAACCTTGAGTATGTTTTTGGCGGTGAAGGGCTTCTTGCAGAATGCGCATTTTTTCGAGGGCAGTTTGGCGGTTATACACATGTAGCAAGTCTTATGCCCACATGAAGTAAGGACGGCTTCATGGTGCTCGTCGTCGTAGGGATTGCAGCAGATACCGCATTCATTCCGTTCAGTAGAGAGGGGTTCCTTTGATTTCTTTTTGGCTGGTCCCTCATCGTCAGAACTATCATCTATGAACTGTTAGACCAATTTAATAAAATCAATTTCTAACCTTCAAATTTCCGTGTGACCATCAGACATCGTTTTTTCGCTTCATTACGGAACTCCTTTTCCGCTTCAAGTCTTTTATCAGCAGATACACTTTTTTCTTCGGACTTTTTCAAATTTTCTATTGCTTTTTTGCGATTTTCTTTGGATTTTTTAAAATCTTCTTTTAGTCCTTCGAGCAGAGTTGGAAATTGGGCGTTTGCCCGGGGGAAAATACGGGGACGGGCAAGAAAGTGAAGATTCGCAAAAGCTATTTCCGCTTCTTCGACAGCTTTTTCCACTTCTTCGAAAGCTTTATCCGCTTCTTTGGCCTCATTTTTCTTTTCTTTTACATCTTCTTTAGCTTGTTTTGATTCCTCTTTGAGTGAACGTACTTTCGTTATTGATTCTCGGTAGATTTTTTGGACAAGCTGGAGTTCTGCATATCTGTCCTCCACTAAATTTTCACGCAAAATAAAGAAAAAAATCTTGAATACATACCATCAAAATCGGCATTTAAAGAAATGCTACAGCATGATCCGATGAAGGCTTCTCGAAAAGAGAGGTCTTCCTTATCACAAAACTGGCATCGATACATTGCATCGGAGTCAGTGAATTCCACTGTTTTATAGATGTCGAAAGGAAATTTTTCTATGACACACTCACCACAATATGAGACATCGTTGATGAGTGCGGTGTTGGGAGGATATCTTTATTTTTATGATTAAATTTGTAATTTTTTACGTCGATAACCTTTTGCATGAGGCGCAGCATCCATGTTCTCCTGGAGAAACAGCCTCTTCCAAGTAAAAAATCTCGGTGTGATTCTTCATCTTCTCTCGTAAGACCTGAGTCCAATCAGAAAAAATCAAAAAATATCTTTCTCGACAAAAAAAAGAAACTTCGCCTTCCGAAAGGCGAGGCGCTCAAGTCAGAATCTAGAGAATCAGCCACATTCTCGAAAAAATACCCCGCAAAAGAACTTCTCGAAATGAAAATCGAAAGAAAAATAGGACACTAAATTTGGTTATCTAATGATCAGAATTTTCTAATTGCGTAAGATGCGATTGTAGATACACAGTATCTTCAGTGTAAAATCAACAGAAGAATTCATCATCTACAAGAAATTTTTATTAGGGAAATCTGCGGAAAATAATGGACGGCCGCTTTGTCAGTGCTAGAAAGATTTCATATTTTAGTAGAGTTACACTTTGCGGTTTGTAGAACATCGGAAGGAGCTAAAACGTATAGTGATAGACTGGCGCTTGAGTGATTTCTAGGCACCACAGGTGCGTTTTCTTGCCGCGCCGCAAAGAAACCATAACGAGCAGCCGAAGGAAAGGAAATATAAGCGATTCAATAGAAATTTAAGCAAACGTGACTGCCCGAGTCGCTTTTCTGAAATCGTATCTCTAAATTTATGGATGAAGAGCACTCAACCCTCGCGAAAGTTAATGCGAATAACGCACCGATAACAAACCAATCACCAGTTTCACTAACAGATTTTAACTACCGACTTCCTTCTTTTTTGAACTTCGTTGAAAAGAAGATTGATACGGGGTACTACTCTCTTCAAGGTTCAAAAGTTTCCTCCAGAGCTCGTCAACCTGGGGAGAAATCATGAATCAGAACTTTTAGGTCTCTGACTCAGGATTTCTACACAGGCTTCCGAGCCCAGGTTCTGTTGAACTTCCTTTGAAAACTCGCTCATTTGGGAATGTCTTCAGCTGATGGAAATTCAATTTTCTTGTGGAATATATTTTCTTTCAATTTCGTGGAGACATGATTTGATAAAAACTTTATAACTGATAAGATGAGCTGCCAGCCCAGAGCCGTTGAAGGGCGGAAACGTATATTGTATGAAAAATTCCACGCTGGACAATTTACATGGTCGATAATGAACGGGCGGCGAGGGGGACGGTTCGTTATTTTTATCTAATTTTTGGAGTTTTAGAGTATATCGTGGAATTTATCGGCAAAGCTTTCTAGTCACTCTCGCCCGGCTTGATATCAGCGGTCTCAGGCGATAAGGCAACTTTGAGGATGGATAATCCTGTAGGCGATCACTGCTCAGCCCCGTTGTGGACGATGATAACCGCAATTTGGGAAATGACATCCCTTCCCCTCTGATATAAGCCAAACGCTGCCGATTAACTGATGTCCAAAACATCAGCTGTGATTGACTCAACGTGGCGCCGCCCGGCCATCGCTAATGTTTTTGTTTTGATAAATCGAGAAATTAAAGCCTGTAGAACTTAGAGACTCTTCCTGGTAGAATCTAGCAGAGAATATGCTGGTTTCGCGCTAGCCTTTAATTTATTTGCTGATTTCCACCATTTTCTAGCGTAAATATCTATTCTCTTCTCTCAATTCGCAGTTCAAATTCGAAGAAATGGCCGAAAAAGTGCCGGGACTGCATAATAACTGAATGCATAGTTCCCGTGCTCGGTTTTTAGTCACCTGGTCGGTGTTTGAGGTCAATTAGCTCTCACATGGGATCATTCTGAGGGCGATGATCGCCATTTGTGCGCCCGGTGCGACGAAATCGTAAAGTGCGCTTCTTCTCAGCAGCAAAAATATTCCACACGCATTTTTAGTACCACTCGGTTTCGAGGAGCCCATAATCTGTTTTTGTGAAGTTACTGCGGCTTCCAAAATAGAATAAAAAGGTTAGAAACAAATTACTACTCTGAGTCGCTCGAAGAGGCTCAACTAAGCCTGGCGAGAGCATCGGATACTCCGTCACTTAAGGGGCTCACGATTGATGGGGTCTAAATCGTTCCCTCTTCGATTGGAAAAGGAAATTATTTCGAGCACGTAACGTGAGCACCCGACGCTATCTACACCCGGTAGAAAAAGTTTAACTTACTCACCTAGAATCAGTACGGAGAAATTAAGAACAGTTCAAATATTATTAGAACCTGATTAAGCTTTAATCAGTTGTTGGTTTTTTATTAAGTCAATTATCAATCCAAATAAAAAGAAGAACAGTCGATGATTTTGAGCAAAATTCGGAAGTTTTAAAATTGTTCAAGAAGTTGTAATCCGGCGAGATTTCACACTGGTACAACTTCAGCTTTTTTGATGCATGCTTCGCAAAGGCCTTTCAGTAGAGCAAACGCGCCCACTGCCGCAAAGACTACCAGAAGAAACCCGACCACTACTGCCAAAGCGTACAGTCCAAGCACCGTTCCATTGATCACTGAAATTCAAGATATATTGTACAATGTACATCCTCTGCATGTTTTTCATCAAATCCAAAATAAGTTACCTCCAGAGTTGAGAAACTCGACGAGTAAGGAATCGTCTATCTCAGATTCTTCAGAATTATCAGCAAGTTTATAAATCCAATCGTCAATCCCAGGTAGTTCATCCTTTTTGGAAACTTGAAAAATCTCGTCGAAGTTCATCTTTATCTTAGAAACGTTCTTTTGTCCAAATTGACTATCTATCTGCACGCGAAATTGCATTTAGCTCGGTATATAAACCCCCAAGTCGCAAGAATTGTTTTGTCTGCTCCTTATCATGTTTTTATTCTCAAAGAAGAAATTGACGCAGAGCAAATTAAAAGACGATTTTGAGGCACCATTATCGTCAGTCTGCCCGAACAGACGTCTGAAAGAGCTGCAAGCTCGGAGATTCGAGTATTTCCACAGTTTCTCGGTGCGAGTTTGCATGGCAATATGATAAACAATTTGCGTAATGCGAGTTCATTCTGTGACGAGCGAGTGAAGTGAAGTGTACGCAGAAAGCTGTGGACTCTGAGTCTTGCCGTTTTGAGGAATGTCAGGAGGCATAACTAGACGCCCACGGTGTCCACTTTCGCAGCTGTGGAATTCGGGCCCAGATGCTGCGTGAGGCCTTTCCGTTAACCGTACTATTACATCGTGTTTATTGCTCAACAGGGCACTGTCCGCCAGAAAACGCATAGTTTTTGCTAAATTCGCGCTAAAGAACGCGGCCACTTGTCGCGCTTTGATGCATTAGATTCTTCCGTGAAACCATCTCATTCTCTTTTTTAATTTATTGCAAATCTGTGATCATGTTATCGAAAATTTTTGAAAAGTCGACAATTCAAAAAAAATATCTTCAATTCGCGCCAGAATTTCTGAAATGCACTTGTTTAGGTAAAAGAAGCAAGTTTGTATGATATTCGTATTCCAGGAATTTCTCGTACTATTCTTGAGCGTTAACTGCGATGCTCATTATGCATATTTGAGCATTTCGCTCACTTAACTCTGCCTTGAGGTCACCTCCTGATTTCCAAAATGTAGCAACTTTGAAAATAAAAAAATGACGATGAGCTAACCGGCTGAAAAAACGCAATCAAATCTTTCGCCGCAAATTAGAAGGAGAGCTGAGGAATGCCAAGATCGCTACTGAAAATTTTTCGGAGCACTTGCTTTGGGCAAATTCTGAAAACGCAATTACAGAAGCATTCTGACCGACGTATAGCTCCGCTCTCATGAGCGTCAACACACCAGAACAACATCATCTGAGCTTGTAGGCGAGAAGAAATGCTCCACTAGAATTCTAGCATTTGCGATACACTGAAAAAGGCAGATGATGCTCATGAAAAACGAGACACAATTATAACTGTAGATAATTCTTGAGCAGTTGAATTATTCTACAAAAACGAAAAAGTCCTTAAATTATTTATTATCAGCAGATGAAAAACGGAGAAACGGTAATTATTCGTTCACACTTCTGTTGCCTCGATGGAGATGGCGAAAGTCTGCTAAAAGAGACAATAAGTTTATGATATTTCGTTTAGTTTTACCTTTATATGAGCCCCATTTAGGGGCTCAGCCGACCACGATCCAACCGTAATTTCTCATTGACGCTTGAAAACTGAAAAAGTGGTCGTCAAAAAGATGCTGACGATTTTTAATTAAAGATTTCTTAAGAAATATCATTTCTTCGGCAACAAGCATTCTAGAGATACTTTTCCATCACTGGTACCGATTGAAGTTTAAGTGTCGACTAACGTGGAATCAGTGCGTATGCAAATTCACTTGCGTTTAAATATTTTCAATTGTTAAACTCGGCCGGGGCGGAAATGAAGCCCCGATTTCTCGCAGCAACTCGCTCATACGTGTTGCTGAGTTGCCTTATCGCCGATGGCCGCCTCTAAGGGGTACTTTTGCCCGTTTATGGAAAGGACTCTCTTTCTCAACTGGCAGCTGTGGATAGTTAGAAATTAGAGCTCGCCCGAGCAGCCGGAAACTGTTGAGTCCAGAGTGGTTGAGGAGAGCCACTCGAAAGGCGTGATCCACTGAGTTCTTGAGCTGCTGGAAAACACTTATCAAGCTCAATCGACAATAAAGTACTCCTGTACTCGTAAGCGACGAAGAAAGAAAGAAAAAACGAACGATGTTACCGACGGGTTTCCGGCGCGTTTGTAATGAGTTCCTTGAATAGCGCGGCTTCGTATTCAACTCCGGTTACTTGTTCATACACATTTTGGCTTGTCGCAACTCGCTTGTCTTGGTGGCCAATACTACATTCATCTCCCTCACGTTGTTGAAAATTATGCAAAAATTTGTTTAAATCAATGGCTATTTTTAACACTGGTTCCAGCGAACTCAAAGTTAAATAGATCTAGACCTGTCATTATTAGTGACAGAAAAATCAGTCTGCTCATAATACAAGTATGACTATTTTGACGGTTGTTGTGTAATCGCTCAAAGTATAAATTTCAGGTTTAGTCTCTATTTCGAAAAGGTCGGGGATAGATGCGGTTTTGCACTCTCCGAACAGAATAACTAAGGGCTCTGGCTTCCCAAGATGCTCATTAAGTTGGCTCACGTAAAGCCCCGGAGCCTGCGTAAACCGTAAAAAGCGAAGGCGCGGCGATTCTGCACACAGGCAACATGCACTGGCAAATTAGAGGATCAGCAGTCGCTCATTTTCGTGAGCTCGTTTAAACGTTTTCGCAAGGTCAAGCACTTTCTGGACGAGAGCGTCTGCGCTAGGTAACCTGAATTATCTCGGATCAGAGGCCCAAGCCACGATTATTCACCATAATGCGCGGATTATCAAATACGAATAAGGGTCATGAGCACGATGCAGTAACCATGGCTGAGGATTCTTCTATTTCACGCAACGTCGATCTCCAACTCGTTTCTAAAATCTTGGACTTGGAAATTTTCAGGAAAACTTCGAGTGGAAAAACGTGACTTTGCCGAGGTGCTAAAAATCTGTGTGTTTAAGTGCGTAATGATTTAAAGAGCGTGTTTATAAATGCTTATAAACAAAGGCAATCGGCTTCTTTGCTTATCGAGTAGAACTTCTGGTACTGTCTCGCTCTGTGTGTGTGTTTGGGAAAATCTGAATTTGCTACGATTGGCACTCTCTATTCAAGAGTAGAAGAGACTGCTGACAACAGTCATGTGATGCTTGAGACTGATTAAGATATTCATTCCTTGTTCAATAAGTTTCTTTATCGAGCGAAATTTTCGAGAAGAAACTGCAATTCGACGGAGATAGAATTTGGGATGTTGCAATTTTGCTCTAGAATATTTTCAGCGTTGAATATGGCGCAAGATCAACCACGTTACCAGTGCTGCCCGCCGCAACTGGCCGCGCGTTATCGTTTTTTTTTTCCTCACTGGGGGACTTGTGCAGCAAAAGGTCTTGTAACTAAGCGCCGGGCGGTCTCTCTCGATGGGGGGCCGTTTATCAGCCAATTTGACGAGCCCGTTGTTTGATAACTGGCCACAGTACCACACTTAGCTCGGAGATATATCCCAAGCACGTTTCCTACTTTCGCGAAAATGATTGATTCCTAATTCCAGCTTTATTAATTGCTTGTTCTGGCGTTAACTTGAGATAATATTGAGACAGTTCTTTTCTGTTAAAAGAGTTATTTATTATTATGCGTGGCAGGGGCAGAAAGACTCGTCTAAAACAGTGAGGGGCTTTTAACAACAGTTGTTAAAACAAAGTACGTTAATGATAAGCGTAGATGGTATCAGATGTCTTCGATTCGTCAATCTGCTGCGCCACGTGTGGCGGGCACCTTCATCAGGCACACACGGTTGGTGGAGGACAAGCAGGCCCACACTCATGTTTACAGTCGATAAATTCTTGAGGGATACAGCCAACTGAATAACTCTCGGTTAGCGCCAAGCCCTTCTACTCACCAAAGAAGACTTATCAAGGAATAATGAAAGCTTCTAAAAAATACGTTTTTCCATTTAAAAAAAGAAATTTCGGTAGCTATAGAAAACGAGTTTAGCGAATTTTGAGTTCATAATTGATGCTTTTAGTTTGTATCAAAGCTGGCTTTGTGACGCGGTGGGGACTTGCGTGAGCTGCAAGAAAGCGCGACCACTTTGCGTTTACAAAAGAGGAAGTTACCTTGCTGGCCAACCAGGTGAACGAAACCAGGATTGCAGTCTACTTCATCGCATCGATGTTGCGACGGATCGTTGCTTAATTCAAGTTTCACGCGTGTTCCTTCTTTTTGATTTTGTACCTGTGAGTGTGTCCGTAGCAAAAGAGGTATTTGACGCAGCTGATGCTCTCAACGTGCACGTAGTGTCCAAGCATATCATGTTCGTACTCTTCTTCGTCGGTGACGTCTCCGGCTGGTGGGGGCGGAGCAGTAGTTGTAGCTGGAGCAGGAGTAGTACATGCAGGCGCACAACGTGAGTCACACGCGAGAACATTGGGCGAGAAGCACTGTGCGACAAGAGGGTCGGCATGCACCAGTCCATCGTTGCAAGTCGAGCTCTTCCATTCTCCATTGACGCAGAGTTTGAACGATTGGCAATCAAGAGGAATGATCGAACCAGAAATGCAGCAATCCTGGGCGCATGTTGAGCCACACGGCAGACTCTTTGGCGAAACACATTGAGCTAAAGTGAAAAATTGAATAACAAGTTTTTTTGTTTCTTGCTAACCTTGATCCGGCGCAGCCATAACGAGCCCCTCGCTGCAGTACTTGGTAACCCATCGATCGCCGAGACAGTAGTTGAAGGACGAACAGTCGATTTGTTCTATGGCACCTCGCTCACAGATATCCACCACTGGAATGACAGCGCAAGCAGGTGCGCATACAGAATCGCATTGAAGGCTGCTCTTATCGACGCATTGCGCTACGGTACAATTAGTTATGCATCCTTTCTGTTCTAATGCATCACATAAAAAGAGATTCTCTCGGCTCATGCGCGCGTAGAATTGCAATTCGCGCTGCCGCTTATTGCTAAATCATTCAAAACACACACATACCCAAGTTGGCGTTCGCGTGGACTTTGCCGGCTTCGCAGTGAGTTGAAACCCACTGGTTGTCGATACAGAGGTAGAAGGAGTTACAGTCGATGTGGAGGACGTCGCCAGCCTTGCATACCTCGACTGGGCACGAAGCAGCGCACTTAGTTCCACAAACCAATTGTTCTTGTCTTATGCACTCGGCTGAAAAACATAAAGCTGACAAACAATGCCCGAAATGGCAGAATAAGGTTTATTTGCGCTCAAAACGTGGTTAGAAAATCCGGGTGGCGACTCTGTTTGAATTGACAAAAGCAAACTATCTGGGTTGTAAAGGCACCCAATATAATCACGAGCATCAGTGACAAGACGCTTTCGCCGAATTGCCACTCAGAATCAGTATACGTTGAAAAAGGACTTAACCTCGTACCAGCTACTTAGTTTACATTTTAATTCTTTCAAGAGGGAACTAGAATATTCTATAAAGAGGATTACCAAATCCATCTTGTCAAACAAGATAAAAAACTTACAAAAGGCTTTAATTCTTTTTAGACTGTTCATATGTTTTGAACCATAGATCTGCTAGTAGAGCGACGGAAAATGAGGTTGGCTTAGAACAATAGGATCAATTTTTAGCTTCGAGAGTCTCTCATTCGTACCTTCGAAGCCGACGTGCACAGATCCAGGGGCGCAAAATACTTGTCTGAAAAGCCCATCGGCGCAGATTTCAAACGAGTTACAGCTGACTGGTTTGATTGTGCCTTCTACGCATAATGGAGGGAGTGTTGGCCGCGCACTGGCTGCTGTTGTCGTTGGAGCGGGGTGGCACTTGTGTCCCGCTGAAAATGATCGCTTCTTAGAAAAGTGAAAATTGCGTACGTTTCTATACCTGGAAGCTCATTTAGCTTGACGCATTTGTTCGCCTGGCCGTCGTGCACAAGTCCGGTCTTACAAAAGACGCTGCGCATTTTGCCACCAATACAGGAGCGGAAGGAATCGCAGTCGATCGGATAGACGGTGCCTTCGGTACATTCGGAACTGTAGCATTTGTGCGAAGACTGAAGCGAATCAGCAGACACGCAATATGGCGAGACGCCGTCGTGCACCTTGCCATCTGGACATGTTTTTCGAACCTAATAATTTTCAAAACAACACTGCTTCAAAATGCGTGCTCTACCTTTTGGTGATGAAGACAGCCGTAGAAATGATTGCAGTCGATGGGAATCACGTAGTCAGGATCGTTGTTGAGGCACTCGTGCTGGAAACATTCGCCAAAGTCGTCGCCAATGTGGTCTTGATGTGGGTGCTAAACAATGCCGCATTAGCATAATTCAAAACAAACAGATTCAAGGAAGCAAGATCATCGCCCGTCACTTACCTTGCACGCTAGTTTTCCATCGCCTGCCTTGTGGACCTGGAAGCCAGCATTGCAAATGAAGTCCCGTGTTTTGCCGTCTAAGCATTGCTTGTACCCATCGCAGTTGACCCACGTTTGAGTACCCTCAACGCAGTCGTTTGCATCCACGAATGCGACTCCACATAAAACTAATAAAATCTCTGTTCGCAACATCGAAAATTTCGTGTCTGACTTAAAAATAATATTTCCCGGGGTAAGCGCTCAAAAATGCAAGCAGCTGGTTAACTTAAAAATTTACCTTATTTGGAAATTTTCTCAGTTTTTGAAAGTAAAAATATGATTTTACATAATAACGAATCTGTTGTCTCGACTTGACCTGAATCGAAAATATCATCTGATTTGATGATATTCGACATTCGGTATAATAGAAGCACATTGTATTTGAGAGGGAGATAATTGCAGTAGTTTAAATTAAATATAGATTTGCGTATCGATTTACGAATAATGTTCTGAATAAATAATTGACATCGTTAGGCATAGCTCACTGAGATTATCCTCCTATTTTCTAAGAGAAATTCTTCCTTCGCTCGATGGTTCATCCCTCTGTTAGATACTTTGGGTATGTTAATTGTTCACCATATTTGCCCGAAAATAATGTATTCACGTACTCGTATCGCAGTATCTTTCGCCAATATTATAACCTCATTGCTACCATTCACTATTTTAGGAACTGGAAAGTGGTGTATTTACTTCTGCCCCCTATCATCCTTCTTTTCGTGTCCGGCTACGAAATATGTGTTCACCTCGTCATAGATAACGTTATTATGCGAATGCGTAAGTCGAGCGCATGACACTTATATATTTCTGCAAAGCGCTTTGTTATGTTCACATTTTCTGCGGAACTGGATCAAGAAATGTCAAAACCTTCTCAGCCCCTCGCCAATTTGAAGGTGGCCCAGTTCGATAAACTGAGCCATTTGAATAAAAGCGTTTTGAACGTGTGAAAGGTACTCCATAACGCCGAAGCGATACCCGTCCAAATTCCAAGCAAACGAAGATATTCCACAAATAAGAATTCATCAATCCGAGACGACAGAACCGCTTGTTCCCAAGGAATGTCCAATGCAAAAGGCACAGGTCAAATGAAATCAATGTTATCCGCCGTTTAGAATTTTCACGACCCCAAAAAAAGGAAGCCGAGTATATTTCAATCAGTATATGAGACTGTACTCTTTAAAAGAAAAAAATGTATATATTTTAATTCGCGCTTGGATTGGCTATTATATTTCTGTAAATAGGAGGTGTTGCAGGGACAATTGATCAGAAGAAATGTTTATGCTCGGTTGTTCTTGTACTCTTGGAATACCTCGTCGAAATCCGCCGAAATTCCCTTTTCCTTGCAAAATTGGTTAAACGCAGATTTGAGCTGTTAAAAACGCGTTAGGCCGATGTCCTCATTCAATAGATAAATTAACCTGATCCCGTGTCAAGTGTCGCTGAGAGTGTTCGACATCGATATCAACAGAGATGACAACGTCGTGATCGAAGTTGATTTTTCCCCCCTTACCGTGCAGCTTTCGGACTTAAAAAGACTTGTCTGAAATTCAACGAAATGATATTTACTGAGAGTTCGGAGGTAATCGTCGCAGATTTCGCGCTTGTAGTTGACTTGCTGCGTTGTCATTGGCGCTGAAGTAGTCGTAGTTGTTGTCCATGCGATAGGCTTCTCTTGGTGGAACATCGCAAAAAGATCCTCGAGTTTTCCATCGAAACCGAATCGCTCGGAGAATTCACCAAACATTTCCTCGATCTTATTCTCATTAGTAAAACATTTTAAAGCTTATAGAACCTGGTCTTTCTCAAATGTATGAATTTTTTCGGGGGCATGAACGTTGATGTTTGTAATGAAGTTTTGCTTGACATTGACGTTAGTGTGGACGTCACTTTCAGCCGGGGCAAAAACAACTTGTCCGCCGCAGCAGCTAGAACAGCAGCCGGCTTTCTCGGTCAGCAGCTCGAGGAAAAGTTCACAGTCAGAACCCCCAGCTGGTCGTGCAGTTGTAACTGTGGGAACTGTAACGATCTTGGTAGTTGTAGTGGTTGCCGCGGTGGTTGTTGGCTTCATTGTTGTAGTTGCTGGCCTCATTGTTGTTGTTGGTTCCATTGTTGTGGTTGTTGGCTTGACTGTAGTGGTTGATGTGCTACCAGTAGTTATTGGTACTTTCGAAGTCGTAGTAGTTGAAGAGAAAGTGATAGGGATTGAGGTTGTCGTCGACGAAGTCGCTTTTGTGGTCGTTTTTGGATATGTTGTGGTCTTTATATTAGTCGTAGTAGTTGTGACTGGAACCGTAGTTGACTTCATTGTAGTAGAGATTCTAGTCGTTGTTGTCTCCAAATTAGATGTAGTGGTTTCAGGAATTTTAGTTGTTGGGCCTGCAGTAACAATTTCGGAAGTTGTCGTCAATGACTCAGTAGTCGTTTTTTCTGGTGTGGTTGGTTCGAATGTTGTCGTAGTTTCAAACGTCGTGGTTGGCTCAAACGTTGTCTCCTCGATCATGGTAGTGCTTTCTTCGGTAGTTAACTCACCGAATGTGGTTGTCTCTAGCTCGATTTCTGTAGTTGACTCAGCTTTTGTTGTTGGATCGGTTGTTGTTTCTACAACCACTGTTGTCGTATCAACCTTCGTAACTGGCTTCTGTTCCTCTGTTGTTGAATCGATGATTGATGTAGTTGTCTCTACTTCTGTGGTGGTGATTGGATCAGACTCTGTTGTAAACACAGTTTCGGGCTCAGTTGTAAAAACCATTTCTTCGGTTGTGATAGTTTCTTCAGTAACTACTTGCTCTTCAGTTGTGAAGATGATCTCCTCAGTCGTTGTAAAAGTATCGACAGTAGTAGTGAAATCAATCTCCTCCGTAGTTGTGAATTCCTCGGTAGTTGTGAAGTCCTCGGTTGTAAGCATCGAAGTTGTTAAGATTTCAGTAGTTGTGATAGGATCGCTTGATGTGGTTGAAGGAATTGTTGTAGTTGTAGTTATTGGGACAGTTGTCGTTGTCACTGGAGTAGTCGTAAATGTAGTCGTGGTCTTTGAAACAGTTGTGGTCGTCGTCTTTTCGGTCGAAATCGGTGTTGTGGTGATCTTCTCGGGAGTTGTGGTAGTAGTCGTCGTGGATGTCGTAGTTGTTGTGGTAGTTGTAGTGGTAGTAGTCGTGTATGAAGCACACTCGCTTCTCAATTCAAGAAGGATATCTTTGAGTTTCTCTCCCTAAAGATAAATCCTTATGAAGAATCAAAGAAACAATGGTGCTTACGCTGATGGTGAGCAAGTCGCCAAGGCCGAGATTAATTTCGATATTGGCGTCCAAGGACAGATTAAGATCGATAGCACTGGTGCTTGGCTGGTCGACACCTAGTGCAAAAATTGTGCAAATGTTTCCGCGCATACTGCAGCAATCCTCTGAGTTTTGATCTTCTCGACATTCTTTTGGCAAAAAGTCAACCCAAGCAGGCCTTAAATATAAGGAAATGAAATTCCCTAATAAGAAAAAAATCTTACTGATAACAATCAAGGAATCTATTCTGTTCGGCAAAATGAGCGTAGAAGTCTTCTTCGGCGCAATATTTTGTGCAAAGCTGTTGATCACTGCAGCAGGCATCTTCGTTTGCACATTGTTCCGCAGCCCACCATAAACCTCCAGGTCTACATTCTCCGTCTCCTTGATAGGCAGTACTGCTTGCTTATCAAAGTTAAGCTTTAATGCTATCTCTATCTCTTTGTTCATTCTCAAATAATTTATCTATAAGCAACTTTTCCTATAAGCAAGCTCGCAGCAATCTTCATGAAATCAGAACTTAGCTGGAACGATTGACTAAAGTCGGAATGTATTTGTGAACTGTCCTTATATATGGCCCTGTGGAAAAAGTTCTTTGTTCACTAACTACGGATCTGACTATTTGGTCGTTTTTTTGTGTCCGAAGTTTGTAAGAAAAGACTCCGGAAGTGAATGGATTTCTCAGGAGCTTCCTGAACGTCGTAACGTTCGATTTAAACAAATTATTGTTTAACTCGGTCATTTTCAACACCCGTTACATTCATTATTCACTGCTAACCAAAGAACTGATAAGGCATTTGACAGTTCTACCGATTAAGGGTGTCCTTGCTCAGTTCGAAATAAAGATTTTGTGAGACTTGGTTAAATAAGGGGAACGATCGAAATTTTTTCTCGAGAATACATTCTTAGTTTCGATGTTTGTTTTCAGAATATGCATTGTTTTCTTTTTACCTAATAGCTTGAGGTATTTTACGAGAGAATGAACACTGAATTATCACTGAATCAACAAAAACTAATTGCAAAATCGATGGTGGAAAATGTCGGGAAAGTCGTAATGAGGGACTTAGAACAGATCAGTAAAGGACGATATTCACTTCACGCTTCGGCTTTTCCGTCTTATATAGACTTGCGATCGCTGGAGGTAGAAAATTTCGAAAAAATTATTTTGACCAGAACCAAAACGTCGAAAGAAATGGCTGGTTTGCTTGCTAAAAGAAATAGAAGAACGAGATTACCATTACACATTCTCGTCGGAGCTTGTAAAGAACTTGTCAAACCGGATAGTTTGGACAAAGAAGTGAGTCTTGGCCAGTCCACCTTGCTGATTCCAATGGGCAAGGAAAATGGTAAAAAAATAAATCCTCATTTTTTACGAATGCTGAAAATTTAGATCCAAAACTTAAATTCGATCGTTCAACTGAACCATGTCACATTCCTGGCTACCACGGAAGATTTCTTTATCAAGTAAGCGTCGTCGACAAGAAAGAATATGATGTTACTGAACACATCGAAAAAGACGGCTTCCGAGTGATTCATCAGATGAATTTTGCAATACAGCACATGAAGAAATGGTTTGACTTCAAAAATTCACCCGATGTCTGCGCAGAGGGATTCGGAGACGACTGTGACTGTTCAGAAAAGATTCCACTGATGCGCTGGATGGACGCTGTCCAAGACGTCGTGTTGAGAGATCTAAGAAAGATCAACCTCGGAAACGGGCGATATACACTTCGACCATCGCGGGATAATTTTTTGCCAGGAACTCCATGCTATATCGACTTGCGATCTTTGACGATGGAATATTACGAACCGCTGAGAATTATTCAAAATAAGACACCAAAATTGAAAGAAATCGAGGAATTGCTGGCGAAAAGAAATCAGGAAGCACAAGTTTATCTTCTTATTGGCGAGTACGATCCTGAGTCTGCCGAACAGTGCCATAGCAAACATAACATCGTTCAAAGAAAAAATAACTATCTGGAGCAGGACCACACCTTGTTGATTCCAGTCGGGAATGGTAAAAGTGCTGAGCTTCTCAAGAGAAACCTTTTCTTAATAAAAATTTAGCGCCGCAGCTTAAATTCAAGGAGTCCAAGGAACCAGCTAATGTCCAAGGGCTCCAAGGAAGATTCATTTACGAAATAAACGTCATCGACAAGGAAGAGTACCAGCTTCCTGATTGGGTCGAGGATGAAGATAAAAAAGCTCAAGAAAAAAAGAACTCGAAAAAAGGAAAGAAGAAAAAGCCAGCCAAAAAATGCAAAAAGCCAAATCAGCGAAAGGAAGAAAATTTTCTCGCTAAAGCGAGTCAGCTTGCAAATAGTGAAGAGAAGCCCTTTTCTGGGGAATCTGGTGTTCCTGCTTCTCAGGTGCGATTGATTCTTTTTTCGATAATAAGTATTTCAGCTCGAGCTGGATAATTTTGATAAAGCAGAATGGCTCACAATAGGAAGATCAAAGCAAGTAAAAACCAACTGTCATAAGCAAGTGGCCGCAAAACTTGTCGCGAAAGAATCTAAAAGCCAGGCTGACTCGGAAAATGCGAACAGAAAACATGATAAAGCGAAGAAAATCAAGGCCGTTCCCGTCGTAGTCTCGCCAGAACAAGCTCTGAAGGATGAAAATGCTGCGCTCAAGGAAGAACTCAGAAGGCTCAAATTGAAAATTGAAGGCCTCGAGACTTGCCCGATCTGCTTCGAGTGAGTCAAAATTAAATATATTTGTCTCATTTCAAATCCGATTAAAGACCGTTCGACGACGACAAACACGCCAAATACATCAATCCCCATCCATGTGGACACGGCGCCTGCTGGACTTGCATAAAAATGGAATTCTCCCGGCAGCGAAAACGTAAGAGATACCAAAAAACAGCTCGCAAAGAAAGATTATTTTAGCAAACCAAACGAAGTTCTACTGCCATCTCTGTCAGAACGAGATTCACGAGGAGAATATTACTCGAGTTTTTATGTGAAGACTGCAATTGCCTTCCCAAGAATCGCACTGTTATATTATATTGATAAAAAGTTTTCTTTTTCCTTCCAACACTATCCTTTATACCTGCAAATACACTAGCAAAACACATAAATTTAGGTCCTCTTATTTTGGAAAACCACTGAATTGGGCCCGGTTATGAAGGTTTTATGTAGTAGTTTTATGAAGGAAAAAATATACCATGGGCGACAAATTCAACTTTTTTCTTTTCTTCTTTTTCTTCCCTTGCTTAAATTGAAATGTGTTTTAAATAAATAGTGTCGTATGATTCATAACTTATTTTTAAGTTATGAAGCAAAAAACGTTTTTTATTTTAGTTTCATTTTATCAACGAATAGATGAAGATCTGATTTTTCTTTTTCCTATTTATATCGGAGAAACCCATGGAGGGCTTGGCGCTTCTAGCGGTCCAGCTGCAAGATAGCTTCCCTTATCTATCAACACGGGCTGTTATCTGAGGATTTTATCATAGCTTCCGGTTTTTTTATCTTGATTAAAATCTGCGAAAAGAATCGCACTTTTCAAAAATTCTGCGGAAAGTGCGAAGTGCGAAATTTCCGCAGTCTCGCACTGCGAAGTTTAGTGCGGAATCCGCACTGCGGAGGCACATTCCTGCCTGCAAATACACTAGCAAAACACATAAATTTCGACTCTGTTTCTTTTATTATCTATAATTGTCAAACATGCTAAAACGGAGACTTTGAGAAGATACGATTTCAATTTAAAAAGTAGAGTTCGGCGGAGAGAAGAGGAACCCAATGTACTGTACATTTCGGAAATTAGAAAATAAGAATTCGGTGTTGGTCCTCAACAGTTGAAATTCGATCGTTTTCGCCTTCTTCGACCACAACCAGTCTTCCTTCGGTTGTGATGCAGATTCCTGCTGGTTTTCGCAGATTTTCGTTGATGATTTTGCCCCGGAGAGTTCGATCAGGATTGAATACCTAAACCCTTTTTTGTCTCCATTTTGAATGATAAGAAAACGTACGTAAATTTTACGAAATTTGCACACAGCAACATAGAAATTTCCGTCTCTGTCGATGGCAATACCGGCTGGTCTTATTTGGCTTGAGATTGCTATTTCATTTTTGATCTCCTCACATGATCTGAAGCCATTCCTTTCCATGATCACATGATCGATCTCTTCGTCTTTATTCAAGTCAAAATAATGCATAAATGCACTGCTGGTCTGTTGTTGCTCCTCTTCACTGCTGCTATCGTTATCGGAAATGTCCAGTGTCGACCAGTCCAAGTCATCTCGGTGAGGTGGAGAGAACGAAGGCGGTGACAAAGAAGGCGGAGAGGGCGCTCCGTTTGCTGCCTTTTGGGAGCAGCCGAATTGCATTGACTTCTTGAACTCGGGGTCGATGATCGTGACAGTGTGCGCATTGAAATCAGTGACAAGCAAGTTTCCTTTCTTGTCAAAGACGATTCCTCGTGGGTAGTTCAACGGCCGTGAACTGGTGAAGACTGATGCTTTGAGATGCTCGGGTTCGTTCCCATATCCGAACGATGCGATATAGTCTCCAAGGAATGTGAAGAGCTAAAAAACATTGCATGATTGTCCAAGTTCGTAATTCTGGCAAAACCTGAACACGCCAATTTCGAGAGTCCGAAACGGCGATTTCTCCGCTTAAATTCACTGAAACGTCCCATGGATACTTGAACTGTCCGATCTTCGTTCCCTCTTTTCCAAAAGCTCGACTATAGAATTAAAACAGGTTTCATTCAATTATTACTCACTCGTACTTGAGCTTATTCCTCTTCTTGTCCCACAGCAAAATTGCAACCCTGTGATTGTCCTTGTCTGCAACTACGATCGCTGATTCGGGAGTTCTTGTGTACGCAAGTCCGCAGGGTTTGTCAAATAATCCTGAAAATCGAAAATATAAGCATGTGTTGAGATTTACCTCGTTCTGTGCTTGGGGGCATAGGCTCGCCAGGAGTCATTCTCGGAGGGTAGATGTCGACTATTTCCCCTCTTGTTGTGAAGACTTTTACTTGATGGTTGCCTCGATCCCCAACAGCGAAAAGTCCGCCTGGAAGAGCACAGACCCCCCAAGCGCGATTGACTTGGTCGTCGCCGTGTCCGTGACCACTGACGATGTCTGGCTGGTTTTTAACCTCTCTTCAGAAAATTATGATAACAGTTACCATTATGACCTTACTGTTCACGATCTTCGTCTATGAAAGAAATGAGGGAACGATCAAAGCCATCGACGGTGATTGGGAATGGCTTCGATATGATTCCATACCAGTTCAAGATCACCTGGACGTTGAATTCTCCTTCTTCAAGCAGATCGACATCGACCTAATTTTCATCCGTGTTATATAAAAAATCAAAAAATTCACCTTGACAAAGAGCTTTTTAGCAGCATTCAAACATGGATATACTGTGATCTTGTGGACTTCGGGATATATTTTTACCACGAATGGCTGCTTCTCGGGAACTTTTTTCTGGAAAATGAACTTGAAAAAGTCATGAATATGAACTAACTTTAACTTTAAGAATATTATTTATTATTTATATATATTATTTATATATTCATGACCTTTTCCTGTCCATTAGCATCTCTCGGAACAATGATAAAAGTAGCCTGATCTCCAATCTTGTATACTTTCCCTTGGTCATCCCTTCGTCGATTTATCAATAGAATAGACGATTTTTTTCAATTTTGATAAAACGATTCCTGACAATTTGGGATCTGAATGGGGAAATTGGTCCGTGGATGCAGCCGATGGGAGCTGCTCGATGCTGGTGGAGTGTGGTCTTTTTGATTTCATGGATGATGTTTTGCCTGAAGCCTGGCATAAACTCACGATGATATCCGCCATACAAAGTCCACATGCTTCTGGCCGTTTCCGGAAATTTCATTCGAAAATTCAGTTCCTAAAAGCATCATAATAAAGATTGGAAAGAGACTTTCAGACTGCCTCAAAAATGGATACAGCAGAGTTTCGCAAGGAACATGCTTGTTTCTGAACAGCTTGAATCATGTAGGCTTCGTGGACGTCAATCTCCCGGTTGATTCGCATCAGATTTTCTTGAAAAGTTTGCCGCCTGTAGAAAGAGAAAGAAAATCTACAAGGTGGGAAACCCTTCCCTTTCGCCACTTTGAACTGAATTGTTGGAGTTGTGCAGCTCATACTACCGCAAGTGCAAATTACAACAGCACCGGGGCCAAAACGTCTCTTGAATCTCTCCGCAAATCGCTTTTTATAAAACTCAATCGTCATCATGGTGAAGTTAATCGCGAATGAGCTGGTAAATCCATATCCGGGAGACAGAGGGGAGCGAGAAAGATCCTCCAACTCAAGACAATTTCTGACTTATCCACGTTGATCATGGCCATTTAAAATTGATCATGGTTGCAGCAACTGCCAGGAAAAAGCCTTACTAGAAGCAATAGGCGGATTTTGTTCTATTGGAATGACATAAAAACAATGTTTGAAAACTGGAGCTGTTATCATCTCAAATTAGCTTGATAGTAGATAGCTTTGTGTCAAACATGAGCGTCCGGATGTGGTGTCGGATGGGAGGAATGTATGCTAAAGGGCCCCAGGCCCGGCCCAGCTGCCATTAGTGAGAATGATTGAAGATATCTTCGAGCGATGAATTCGGCTCTAGTGCTCTCTCTAATCAGCCAGAACACTGCTTTGACGCAGCACGATAAACTCTTTTTTTTTCAATGCAAGCCAGCATGCGCCTAAAAAGTTCCCGCTAGGACCATCGAGCTCACTCTGGTCATAGCTGCAACTTTCTATCCGATTGTTGAGCACACACGACCGAGCACATTTAAAACAGAGAGAGAGAGAGAGAGAGAAAGAGATAGAGAGACGGGCAAAACATCGGCGGAATTTGTTAGAGTTTCAAGATCAAAGTTTTCAAACTTCCAAGTTTGCACCGAGCAGGTCTCTTATCCTTCAAGAGACTTCTTGAAAAAAGTTGCAGTTGACTTCGGTTATGATAAATAACTCTCAATAAAACCGTTATAATGTACTACTACTTACTGTATGTTACATACAGTATGTAAACACATTATTACGCAAACAGAAATGAAGAAATCTGACGAAAAATATGCTCATTTCACGCTTTAGCGGGTTACAGTGAGATCAATGAGAACTCGAAAAAATATCGAGTACTTGCGACGCCCTACAGGTGGCCCGAGTGTTGTACGATTTGTGTTATCATTGCGCCTAGGTGCCATGTGAGCCAATAAACCGAAACCTCGAAGTGAAGAAAGAAGAAAAGAGTTTCTAGCGCACTGAAAAATTAATCGCAGTTTTGGGTATCAATAATTCTATTCATCTCGGGCCATGCTTCTTGATTTTCTGTGCCCGTCTCCGTAATTACTACTGCCCAGGGGACGAGTAGCTCCTCAAGCAAGGAATCAAGTTTAATTTGTAACTGCTACCGACCGGTTTACTTAGGAGCGCAGTGGCCATTGGCTAAGCAGTTGAAAAGAAGAAAAATATTTAACCGCCCGTTAAGATCAACGATGTTTTTGTTGAAGCTACGTATGCGAGCAGGGGGCCGCGTCAACTTACATGGAGCTCAACCTTCCGTTTGTCAAAATGCAGCTAATCCACCTGCCATTTAAGCTAAATAACGAATTACGCACTAAACGATGTTTGCCCGAGTCTTAATAAACTGCCACTTGGTATCTTTGAACGACGAAATTGTTATTCTTTCGAAATTTAAGTTCGCGAAATATTTATCCTCCATGATTCCGAAGCTGTATTTTTTCTTGTTCTTAAAAAATAATTTTGCTTTTAAAATCTCTTTAAAATAATCTTTATCAAGAACTTTCTATAGTTCAAAATCTGCCATGGATTTTCAATAAAATGAGAATACTTTTAATTAATTTTATTTAGTTTATTGAGATGTCTTAAGTTTCGGAAGCTTCTAGTTGGCGCTAAACAGATAAATGGTCGAAGTAAGTTTGTGTTTGTCGATTTTCTACTGTGGCTAATTATCAGACGGTGATCCATCATAATTTTGAGCGAGCGTCTTTTCATTTGCCTGTTTTGAGGAAACACTGATGCGAGAGAGGCTTCTTTGACCTTGACAAGATAGGAGAAGAGATGATAGGCGGATTGAGCTTGAAACTCTGGTGGAGCCAAGTTTGCTCGGCTAAGCTCAGTCGCGGCGGCGCCAAAGAGGCGCTGCTCAATTCGCGAGCTGACGGAGCCACGGGCAGCGGCGAGAGACGATTCCCTCGAAGAGCCGGAAAGGATTCTAAAGCACAGTAGTAGAGAACTGATACACGAAGATAAGAAAGAGAAAGAAGAGATGAGCGGACTCTTTAAAAGTCCCCAGACGCCAACCAGGGAGCCTGCTGCGTCGACGGCCGCTTTGATGGCGTCGAATCAACTCCAGAATCAAGCCCTGCAGTTTTCTATGCTCACGCCTATGATGCTCGGCGGAGCTCAAGCTCCAATGCAATATATGAAAGGTAGCAAACATGAATATATAAATCGCCTTTTTTTCATTATAAAATTAATCGTGATTTTTTAATAGAATTTTCCGAGATTTTAATAGAAATAAGAAGTAAAGCACACGTAACTATTTGCACGCATTAACATTACTGTTGACTTTTGTTGACATAAACAAAACAAAACTCGAAAGTCGAAAGGCGAGGAGAAAGTTGCCCCCGAGGGCCGCGGGTAGTAGCTGATTTTCCTGCCGCCTGCGTCTTTCAGCGGGTAAAATTCGGCGAAAGTGCCTCGAGTGGTACTCGACACAGGTTCGAACAGGATCGTTTATCAAGTGCTTTTAGCACAATGTTCTCACATCAATCCTACCCGCTCTCTGCCTCGCGCCAAAGTTCTTTTTAGACTCCCTAAAAGAAGCTTCAAAAAACGACGATTTACTGTTTGAAATTTTCATTTCAAGAGTTTGTTATTTGAAGTTCTTTTTGATAATGAAAATGAGTTACCAAACCGAGATCAGTTTTCGACCACTTTGGTTAGCCTATTTTACGATAATGGATCGATTATGAAGTTATGATAATCGATCTGGAGTTTTATTTACTCTTCACATTCACTTGAACCGGTCTGATTGAAGTCACGTGAATATAGGTTGATTAAATAAACTTAAAAAGTATTATTTAGTCCAACAACCGGCCATGCAAGGGCTGCAGCACGTGACGCTCCCTCTGTCGGCCCATCTTGGAAATACACAGGTGAGATATTTCCAAATTTAACCATTCTTGCCATCATCTCGTAAAGAACTCCCGACGCATATTTAAACCGATAAATATCAGTCTTCAATTTTTAACTATGCGCGAAGCCCCGTACTCTTCCAAATCAGAATTTCTAGCACCGTCTAAAAACAGCGCCCATCAATTATTTCACAGCAAGATTTATTCAACGCGCGAATGAATTTTAAATTATTGGCATTGAAAAATTCAACGCGTCCGAGTCTTGAAAGAGCTATCTTCCGATGGAGCTTCTGGATGACTGTAGATTCGCTTATTGAACCTACAGCTGAGCTCGGCAACCTGTGTAAAAACCTGAGTCAGGGTTTGAAAGATCTTTAATGAAAAAGCCGCGTAGCGGCTTCTTTTAGAAACGAAGCCGCAAAGCGGCTTCGCAAAATAACCATTCCAAAATATTTTAAAATTCTGGCGAAGTTTCGAAAATGGCCGAAAATGAAAGATAAGATGAACGGCGATAGTAAGTTTAGTTTACAAATTCAAAGGTAGCGCGTGTCTTCCATGATTTCAACGCTTCGCTTAGAAAGAATAGCATGGAAGCAACTACTAGCGATAAAACAATCAAGAGTGGATCAAAATCAAGCGCTAAATTAGAGCCTGATTTTCACTTGGAGAAATAATAGAGATGGACGAGGCAGCGGAAATGCGTGAATATCCGGACATTAACCTGTCAGTTGTAAAAGGAGAATTCCCCCTAATAGTCGTTCATGGTCGCCGGGGACTAGCAGACAAACACGCCAGGTTCAGCAATTACAAAAATAGTATTACTGGAAAAATGCTCTGATCGTCTTTGCGTTGATTGTTGACCTGGCAAATTATAATTGATCCTGATAAATGATCAAATAGGCGATGAAATGTGAACTCGGCAACTTTCAAAAGGAGCCTTTTTTCGTCCTGACAAGAACTTGCAACTTGCAACTGCTGATCTTTTTTTAAAAATACAATTTTTGATGGCTTACTTTTGATAATTCGAACTATGAGAGGAAATTTAAGCAGAAGGGATAAACGCCGATTGATAAATTTCATCAACAGCAAGGTTGGTTTCTAAGACTTATTTGAACTTGTTGATTTCAATGTTATTTTATTTTAAATAGTAAAGTCTCTTTTGGTCGAAGAATTTTAAAGAGTTTGAAGCCTCTCGAAGTGACTCGGATTGTTAATAATTATAAGAAACAAGACGAACATGGCGATCTATTTTTACTGTACTATGGGGGTACTATTACTGAGAGAGGCGATTTTCTGAAAGTTAGATTTTCTGGAATATTAGACTTTCTGGAAGTTCCAGAAAATCGCCTTTTCCAGAAAATCTAACATCCATAAAATCTAACTTCCAGAAAATCGCCTCTAGAAGTAATAGTAACCCCCTAGTACAGTAAAAATAGATCGCCATGTTCGTCTTGTTTCTCATAATTATTAACAATCCGAGTCAAATAGAAGGACATATTTCGGTTCATGGAGGTTCATGAGCTTCAAGAATAAGCGAGTGAATTATTGCGTTACGCAAAAAACAAGAACTAGCTACTTGGTAGCTGTATGTCTTTACTTACTACAAGCTGTCAATCTGTTCTCGCTGCACGTGCTATTATCGCTATCGAAATTATGTTGGCTTGTGCGCAGATCGCGCCAAGTGTGAACAAATTACGGTACATGGTCCTCTTATCACAACTAGAGAAGGTTTTATAGCGACGAAAGGAGCCTATAAATTCTCAAATCCTTCTGGACCCGCAGCGCGGAAGCTCCCTTCCGAGTGCAAACAACAAGGAGATCCTTGTAAAAAAAAAGTCTTCTTTTATTACTGATTCAAAAATTGCTCTAATCGTATACAATGTAATTGGTTAATCAGAAAATTCATCGTGTAATTTTGAAAAAAATAATGCTTCCTTCTTCTTTTGAATTTACTTTGACGCCACTACTGCTAATAGACGCGATGAAGGGTCGAGTTTAATTTAATGTAGAACTATCTGTAAATCGCAGTTTTGTTATTTTTGCTTACAGTGTGTGTTCTGTGTTAACTCGCGCTCAAAATTGCTCTGTTAATGCTTGAGCGCTCACAAATTCTGATAAGAGCTCATTTCGAACGCTACTCGGATATACGGGTGTGACTGTAAAGAAAGCCCCCTCGCGAGGTAAGCCGACCCAGGCAGCCCTAACTCGAACAAAATAGAAAACACGATTAAGTGTGCATTTGACAGAGACATAACTCATCACCTTTGGCGAAACAAGGGAGAGAAAGGCGATCTAAAGAAGAAAACTATCTAATTCTCGACACCTAGCATCATAGAATTGCCAGTACGTCCGGCCAAACTTCGAGCCAGGGCAAGATTTATGAGCCATAAATGAAAAGCTAAGCCCTGGGACTTTTGGCCTACTATTTCATCTAGCTCTTAAATTAGCTATTTATCACCTCTCTTTTTTTTTCTTACATTAGATTATTGACGCATCTTCGTTTTTGATAGCTCATTTATTTATTTGCAGTAGAAAATTTTTAATGGTAGAAATATTCGATCGTATATAAAATAAGTAGGGAATTGCATTTTTATTAGAACTAATAAATATTAAAGATAAAGTAAACATTTCATAATGAATAATAGCACAATTTATAAGTCGTTGAAAACAGTTTCTCAGCTTCTCTTGAAGGCGATAATGTTAGGATCATCATCAGTTTTCTATTAACATTTCAATAAATTCGCCTTTTTTCTCTCTTTTTTTTCAAACTGAAAAAATGTAAATCGAAAAGGAAAGAGCGCCTATAGATCGTAAAATTCCACGACGGCTGAATTTTGATTAATCGAATTAACAATCGTCAAAATGAAATAATAAAATGAGATCCTCTTCCAGCACAGAGAAGCGGGCAGAGAGATACACGCCTCATTCAAGAATATCCGATTCTGGTGTTGCTCATTTTCGCCAACTTGTTCAACTTGACTTTCAGCTAGAATTTCAAAGCAGCGAAATGTTGTATTTCGTCATTAGAAAGTAGAAAAGTACGCAACTGCGATTTCAAATAGAAAGAATCCGTCGATAAATGGCACCTCCGAAGTAGAAATGTAAAGAAAAGTTTTTTGACCACTCAAGCCTTTTGTTCCTTACTTCTTATTTAAATCACTCTCACTCTCTCTTTCTCTTTCAGAAAAAATAGAGAAGATCGAGATTTTCGCTAAGAGTTTTTTTTTCAATTTTGAAGACTCTAACGAATCCCCTTATTTTGACTTCTAAAAGGTACTGCTTCTGGGCTCGGCAACCTGAGTAAAAAACCTGAGTCAGGGTTCATAAGATTACAAATGAAAAGCCGCGTAGCGGCTTTTTTAAAAACGAAGCCGCTAAGCGGCTTCGCAATATTATTCTTCAATCTTATTTTTAACTTCTGGCGAAGCCGCTTCGCGGCTTCGTTTTTAAAAAAGCCGCTACGCGGCTTTTCATTTGTAATCTTATGAACCCTGACTCATGTTTTTTACTCAGGTTGCCGAGCCCAGTACTGCTTGGGTCAACTCAATCGTGTATTATTCGTGGAATCAATGACTTCAAGTCTGGACTCGGTAACCTTTGGGCGCTAGAATCCTTTCAAATGACAAGTCTAGCTTAAATTTAAGGAAAAAGGCAACGAACGCTTCATAAATTTTTGATATGTTTAGTCCTAAATTACTGAAATCAATAAATTGGTACTAGACAAAAATGAAGATTTTCGAGTGCTAGAGAGCTGGGATAGCTCGTTTGCGGCTATTCGCCCTCTGTGTGTCGCTTCTAGACGCTTGTGGTGCTTTTCGCTGTCAATCAATTTTACTCCTAGTTTCCTTTTTTCCTGAGTCAGAATGTGAATGCACGTTATTTATTGGGTACCGTAGTACTAATGTTGTGCAGAAAGTATCAATCTCTTTTATGGGCGGCTTAGTTGCCATGTGGCCGCGATCGGCACCAGCATGTGTCTCTCCTCTCCGCGGCTACTACTTATTGAGAGAATAATCGACAAATATTTGAGCACAGTGACTTGTGTAAAGTTCGATCACTCAAATCACAATCTACTCCTTTATAAGTCTACTATCTTCATAACTAAACGCCAATAGAGAAACACCTCACTCTTCCAGAACTAAAAATCACCAACGCCTCTAGGTACTTTTTATTTATTACAATCAACATTTTTAATAACAATATTTTGTTAGTACTAGGCTCGGAAATCTAAGTCATGGTTCATAAAAACGAAGCTCCATTTTTCTCTAAAATAACTACTTTTAAAAAATTTTTTTTATAACTTTAAACCTTTCAAACCCTGACTCAGGTTTTCCACTCAGGTTGCTGAGCACAGATTTTGATTTCAAAGTGTTCCCAGGACGGGATTTTATCTCGATTTTTTCTTGATTTCGGATTTCGCAAGGATTTTATTTCGAGAATTTCGCGGCTCTTCGGTCCGGGATGCATCCAAGTTTTCAGTAGAAGAGAAATAATTTTTTCAAAATCATAAATAAGAGTTTTTGGAATTCGTCAAAATAAGGTAACTGGAATTGATTTGAGAGGCAGAGCTAATTGTAAAGAAATTGTTGCCAGAAGCGTATTGCCGGTTCAATGAGACGGAAATTTCGCAAAGTGATCGGGATCAATAAAATATCACATTTTATGGGCTTCTTTCTCGCTTCGTTCTCGGATATATGATGCAGTGAATATGTAGGATATCGATAAATGGTTTCATAGTGCAACTACGACATAAATATTTAACTGGTCCTAGGACTCGCACAGGCCATTCCGTTATGGACAGCCATACTGCTCCAATAAGGAACGCGTCTAGTAGGTACTTGCTCGATTTTCAAGAGACGGGAAAGAGCTTCAGAGGCGCCAAAGAATTCAGCGACAGTAATTTCAAAGAGCGCACGTTTTCGAAGCTCGCTTTATTTTTGCCTTTTTATTACTTTATCATTTTTGATTTAATTTTTCAGCTCGGCCCAGTTGAAAGCGCCCTCGTCAGCAGCGTCTTGAACAAGGAGAAAAGCTTCCGTCCGAAGAGAGAAACGCTTCGCTGCGAAACCTGCAACGTCAATTTCAACAGCCAGGTAAAATACGCCTCCAGAAAGAGGGAGGGTCACGAGTAGGGAGGGATCGCTACTGAATTACAAATTGGAAATAGTTTTTGAAAGATCCGAAATTGTCATCAGTTTTTATGAAAAAAATGAGGGTTTGATTACCTTCCTTTGAAGATGTGACTGATTTGGCCAGTGGCGATTAGCCCGAATTCCAATTTTGTGCCCGACACGGTATTGATTGCCAGCTTATGATCAACTTCTCATTATTAGAAAGTTGGTGCACTTATTAGTTATAACATTGTCCGAGAGACAATTCGGCCGAAAACCCGCCCGATCAAAAACGCTGCTTTTTTTTGTTTATTTGGGCAGCTTAGATTGGCCAAACCAGAGAAATCGAGGAAATTGACGATTTTGAATAAGGTAAAGAATTTGTTGGTGCCTACTGTACCACCTCCTAAAGCGAAAATTAATCGACTGGTGGTGCTGCTGACTTTCCCCAGGGCGGCAACAGCGTCCAGTTTTCGCAATTCACGGGCATTTGCACATTGAAAAACGTTTTCGATTGGTGCTGTGCACCAGCACCAAGCCTTGGAGGCAATTTATTTGAATCTATCTCTCTTGGGAACTAGTTCAAACTCGCCAAAAGAGAGCGCTTCCTCCACCCTTGCGAGGTGGTCTATCACTTCTATAAAAGCAAGTATTCGCCCCGAGCCCAAATCATTATTCTTTTTAAAGTCATCCGAGGATCTATAGAGTCGGTTGATCGTCATAGATTACGTTTAGGGACAAGCTGACACCCATTATCGAGGGAAGCGACACGCCAGAATCACCGAGATCAGACGGCGAAAGAGAGAGCTCAAAGAAAGGGACTCAAAAGAGGCCGTTGAAGCAGCTCCACCAACAGAAACCAATCCTGAAGCAAGCGCCAGTATCACGGCCGAACAAAGCACGATGAACGGGATCTTCAAACAAGAGCAGGTAATGAGGTGTACCATTATGATACATGTGTCGGACAGACTGTCGCTTAGCTCGACATTATCTTCTTATCATTTGACATGGTGAAATTTTTCAACGCAGCAGGGGCGTGAAATATTAAAATCAGACTAAGATCGATAGAAACTCATAGCAGTGCATGAGTTACTCTTACACTACTGGTGAATAATTGAATAATGATACTGTTGAGTTCGTTCAACTAAATCGTTACAAACAGGTGTATAATGTGGCATTTTCATTATCAATGTCCGGTGAGAGAAAAACTTGAAAAGATTGACTTGAAGTTTGGCATTCAACTTTTTATTCCAAGGGTAAACTGACCAGGACCCGCCAGATACTGACATATCTCGGGCCAGTCACAAAATGTATCAAAATCAAAATGAAACAAATGCAATGAATATCATAAGTACCACTAAGGAAGAGTGGTCTTTGAAAATACTTACTGGGGGGTACTTTGAAAGCGGGATGAATGGTAGGCAGTGGATACTGAGCGAACCTATCTAAACCGTTTTCTAGGCCGCTAGCCTCAACGCAGAAAACTTGGCTCTGGAGGCGCAAGTCGAGCAATTTGAAGAAGCCAAGGCCGAGAACTGCGAAGTCGATGCCGCTAGAATGGCCGAAGAGGACAAAGAAATGATGTGTGCTGCGAACGAGAATGGCTCAACTAGCTCAAATCAGCCGCTCTTTCCCCTCGATCCGTTAGAAATCCGAGAAGAAACCGAGGAGGAGAAGAAAGCACGACTTGACATGGAAGAAGAGGTCAAAAAGATGCTGGAAAACCTACCTCCTTACGTCAAACGAGTTGTCAGAACTATCAAGCCTCTTGGTAAGTCTCTTTCAAGTGGATTTTCCAATAGAATAGTTAGACTAGCCTTAGGGTAGAGAAACTTTCAACGCCCCCTTGATCATATTTTTTCAGACGAAAGTCTTCACTGCAAGGATTGCGACGTGTGGGTCAATTCTGATACTCAAATGAAACAGCATCTCGGCTCATTGCGCCATAAAAACACAATCGCGGGGATTCCAGTTCCTCCTCGTCCAGATAAGATCGAGCCTGTCAAGCCCCGGTCAAACCACCAGTACAAATGCGAGCTATGCCACGTCACGCTTAATTCGGAAGTGCAGCTTCTGCAGCACTTGCGCAGCCAAAGACACAAAGCGACGCTAGAGGGTAAACCGCCAAAACCAAGATGGGTTCCGTACGAGCGATTCCGGGAGCAACAACGAATCCAGGCCAAACTCGTAAGTGCCCGTCTCTCAAGACCAGAGAGTTAATCGTATAAATTCAGAAACTGCAATCTGCATACGCCGCCGCTTACCAACCGATTCTCGTGCCCAACTTTACGCACATGCAGATGGGCCAACTCGGGCAGACGCAATTGGGAGCGATGCAAAATGTCCAAAACGTACAGGGAATGGCCCTGCCCCCTGGAATGCAGTTTGTTCAGCTTATGTAACTTTGACGACCCTTGTTGCTGGTATATTTTACTCCATCCCTTTATCTACACGTTCAACCTACTCCTACTGGAATTCATACTTTTCAAGGTTCTCTAACTGAAATCGATTTTTTGCGATATGTTCCTGTTCACCATGTTATTCTCTGCTAGGGATGTCCATGATATTTGGAAAACGAGAAAAAAGAAATTTTATGAGGTGTTAGTCAACCGATTCTAGCGGCACTAACGTTAGAAGCGTTTGTTCAAATTTCACGCGGCTGCTGCTACTTTTAGTTGGGCCAGTTCTATATTTCTGCTGTATGCCTTTTAATTGTGATCTGAATTTTCCAAGGACAAGTTTAGCTAAAGAAAGCAGCAGCCTTCCAAACCCACACTCTTCAGCCCAGTTGAGCCGCCCCACTTTTATGTATTTGAAATTTCGACTTCAATAATCACCTAATCAACGATTGGGGAGCTCAATTGGACGAGGACTCCCGAACCAAAAAAAAAAACAATAAAAACGCTATGGAGTCAGAAAGTCCATCATCTAGCTCAAGCTTCATCCTTGTTGGCTTCAATTTTATCAGCACCGTTGCTTTCCTGGTTTTACTATTTTTTTTTCACATTAGCCGAGTGATGAGACATCAGTTAGATGAGATCTTTTTTCTATATTTTGACGCAGCCGAAAAAAAGAGCCTTTTCTAGGTGTTCGCATTTCTCGAATCTCTAACTGACCTTATCTTGATGCAATCGCCACTCTTTATGAAATAAATAAACTTATTTAAACACTCCTGTTATCTTCCTTGACTGCAAAAAAAGACTGATGAAACTCGGATACTTTCCGTTAGAAAAGTGGTTATTTATTTTTGCAGAAGATAGTGGCAGTTTCCGAAAATGAGCTTTAATACATGTTTAAATATGGGGAAGTCAAAATATCTTCGTGAGCAAGGAATTTAACCTGAACTGTAGAAATATATTGGAATCAACAGAACAATAATTCAACTGATAGTGCTTTATGAAATCTTGTTTCAATGTGAGGGATGAATTATGAATTATGTAAAATATGTGAATGAAAAAGAATGTACATGTGGTTATTTTCAATGAGAGGCTGTAAAAATAATACACGAAGACTCAGTCTGAGTCCAATAGAGAAATGACTTCATACTCTTTCTTTTCGTTTCGCTTCTTTGATTCACTTTTGGCAACAGGACGACGAGCAGGAGGTTCTCGTTGAGGTGGTGAGGCTGGACGTTTCGAGGTGACCCTGGCTTTTCGTGGTTGTTTGAATTCTATATTTTATTTATTGCGAATTATTTTTTGAATTAAATTTCATAAAACCAGTTCCTTCAGTGGGACTTATTGACAGTCTAGCAACTCTCGAATTGACCATAATCACAGAGTTCCTCAGTTTTTGAGGACTGTTAGAGAAAACATTCTTCGAAGTAAGTGGTGGTTGTCGAAAGGCATTCTCAGGAGAAAACCGTGGTGGCTCGCGTTGCACGAACCGGTCGGTTTTAGATTCACGTGCGTTGCCCTGAATAACTCGGATTGACTCGTTTTGCACAGCCATTCGTGAAAACTCGTCCTCCACTTCCTCCGTTGGCCGTTCTTGGGATTCTGGCTTGCCAAGTAGATGGTCCATTACTTCTTCTGGGGGCGGAGTTATGACAGGTCTCGGCGGAGAGACTACTTTCTTCTTTTTAGCTATATTAGCTTCAAATGTTTTCGGAGAATCAAGAGCGCGAGCTCTCTTTGCTTTGTTGGTGCTTGCTTCTAGGGGTGGCGGTTCGTCTTCGTCTGAAGAAGTGATGAGAATTTGACAGTTATCGTCTCCTTTCTTCTGCTTCTTCTCCTTCGAAGGCTTCGCTGTTATTTTTTTCTTCTGAGGCGATGCTTCTGGTTCAGCTTTGTAGCCATCATCAGAGTCCGAGTCGATTACGATAGGATCAATAGGCTGTTGTTTTTTCTTTTTAGTTTCTTTAAACTTTTCTCCGAGTAGAACCAGTTTTATTATTTCCTTAGAAATATTTTTAGGTATATCTTCTGAAGGTTTCAGTGCTCTCGATGTTGAAGGCATCATTTCATCGGCAGTGGAAGAGCTTGGAGGGCACTCAGATGAAGACTGGGTCTCAAGGCAATCAAGAATACTCGGATTCGCTAATCTAGCTGCTTTCCTAGCCTTCTTTGCCTCCCTCTCCTTCTTCATTGCTTCCCTCTCCTTCTTCCTTGCCTCATAGGCAGCGACCTGTGCTTCGTATTCTGCTTTGGTAGTTTCATGTATTGCCTTCTGTGCTTTATATTCAGCGGTGAGCTTCTCTGCCTTAGACATCACTTTTTCCTTTTCTTCTTCCCCAAAAAGGCTGTCTAGCGGCGTGTCATCACTTGACCCTTCAAGTTCATCCAAGATACTTGGATCCCTCGACTTTTTAGCAGTTGAACTTTTAACTTCTTTGATTTCTTCATCACTCGATTTTTCAGAATCAGACAAAGGTCTAGAAACAAGCTGAACTCTACGCTTCTTTTTTACATGTACATGCTCTTCCTTCACCACGAGGTTTTCGTGTGGAGTCGATGCAAGCTGTTGCTTTTGATAGCCGAACTCTTCCTTGATTCCAGACTTTGGTCCTTGTTGTAGACCAGCAGATGAGTTGTTCTTGTTGTTTTCTTGGGAAGAGCGCTCGTTTCTTGCAACAGGTTCCGCTTTTATCAGAAATCCGTTTGAAGCAGAAGTGCTTGGGAGCTGGAGGCTCGTGTTTTTCTCATTATTCGAAGAGTTCTCGTTGTTTTCCGGCGAAGACCACTCATCAGAGGACTCTTCTTCTGGAACAGCTTCCTTCCCGTCATCTTCTGGTCCAGACCATTCATCGGAAGACTCTTCCATTGGGGTATCTGGCTTAGGGATTCCAGGTGGTAAAGCAGAAGTCGATGGCTTGTTTTCATCAAACAACTCATCGTCTTTGTCGAATTCGACCTCTGATTCACATTCTGCAATCAAATGTCTAAGAAAATTATTAAAAGCTATTCAGAGATTGTTTAGTCAAAACTTACGGAAAATAAGAACTTACCCGAATTCATTCGAAGAGACTGAAGACTTGGATTCTTGATCTTCTTCGTCTTCTTCATTATCCTCAAGGTCGATCTCATCAAAGCCGATATCCTGAGCCTCTTGCTTCACCATGAATTCATTGAGGAGCTCGTTCACACTCTTGACCGGCTTGTCCATGTATCTACAGCGCTTTTTATTCTCGTTCAACTTCTTCTCCAGTTCTTGATCCTTTGGCTGAGAAACTTCCGTAAGAAAATCTTCCGCAAAGTCTTTTTTTCGCCTCTTGCTCCACTTTTCTGTCGCCTCCCGTAGAACCTGCGAAGCAACTGCAATCAGGGCTTTCCCAGTCAGCTTCTGTATACTCTTGTTTTCTGGTTCGCGTTTCAAATGTTTATCTCGCCATCTATTAATCAAGTCCTTGTAGTCGTCAATGTCCGGCAGATCCTCTTCGGAATTGATGAAGGCTTCGAGGACTTGTTGCAGATTTTTGAACTCTGGGTTGTTCAAAAGTTGAATCTTCTCTAGCTTGATCTTTTTGTCTGATTCAGTTGAAAATCTTAGCTCTTTACTGATTGCTCACGAGCTTGAACGAGAACAGACAGAGTTTTCAACTTTCCTCGAGCGCGATTAAGACTGCATGTTTCGTGATTCAGTTTTTGAATCCTTGAGTAAATCTTCACAGCCTGCTTTTTGTACTCGCACTGTCGCAAGTAGTTGGATTTGTTTCCCCAGGCTTCTTCGTCACTCAATGCCTCTTCTAAAAAACGAAGTGATAAATCGAATTTCTTTTCAATTCAATTTGAAGACATAGAAGAGAACCTACAATGGGGTCCTCTACTCCCGCCCTACTTTTGACTCACCTTTTTTCTCGAGATCTTTTATCTTCTTATGTATAGCATCTAGCTGGTCATAGAGTCGGTCGTACAAATCCTCGATCTTCCAGGATTCGTGTTTCTCGGCCAACTTGGTCGTTTCTTCGCAAACCTGCTCTTTGCGCGCATTAAACATTTCCTCCATCTCTTTCGCGAGAGAAATCCAGTTCTCAGCAGTCACCTCGCACAGGGCTTTGTTGACGATCTTCACGCATTCCATGCTCTTCTTGAAGCGTTTTGAAGTCTGCTCATATTTTTTGTGGAGAATTCTTTGAATAAATGATAGATATTTGAGATTTTCAGCGAACTTACGATTGAGTTCTCTCCGCATTTTCCTCGAAGTCATGCTGTTTGCTGAGCTCGGAAAGCTTTTTGAAGAAATTCTTGAGCAAAGTCGTTGTTTCTGCCACTGAAGCAAGATTTGGATCGACCCAACCCTTCGATTTCAAGAACTTCTCATAATGACCTCTGTTTAACTGGCTTCAGTTATCAAACTTGTTCATAAACGGCTCAATTTTCGAACTTTGATATGTACTAATATTGATTGATAACTCTTTCCTTCTTTGGTTTTTTCTTCTTTTTCTTCTGAGAAGAGTCGCTCTTCTTCTGGGACTCTTTTTGTGAAGAAGAATCCATCCTCTTCAATCGTGATTCTCTATTTTCTTTTCAGAATCCGAAATCTGAAATTTCAAAAAACTGTCAAAAAGCGCATTATTGCAGCCATCAAATTTTAATGACTTCTTTATAGGAATACGGAGAAAGTCCGAAGGTTGAGCGGCCAATCACAAGCGCGTGCGAGTTTTTTTGAGCGCCACAGATCAGCAGACCTCAAAAAGGAAAAGAAAAAAATAAAAGGCAAGACAGTTTATTTGACGAATACGCTGAATTTCTCTTCGCTTGAAAATTTTGATGGGGAGAAGGGCAATTTATAGACGTGCGTAGGCGGGAAATCTAGAGAAGTTGCGAAAATGCAAAAAAATGAATCTTTTTTTTGGAAAAATTGTCAAGTCAGCAAAAATGGCAAGATTAAAGTCTCTCATTTGAATATCTTGATTCTTGCGTGAAATTCTCGAAACTTTGCCGATTTGTTCGAAAATCACTGTTGACATTAGTCTTATGTTAGAATTGAATACGCTGGAGGTGAAAATCGCCGTACTGTGGTTCATTGCGTGACTTTTAGAAAGTTTACTAAAAGTAATGGAAGTTGTCATTCAGAATGTTTCGATCTCGAAAGCCGCGAGGTCAAAGAAGCATTCGCAAAATTGAAACTGACGATGGCGACGACATGGAAATCGAAGAGGCGGAAGAATCCGCCATTCCGACTCCTCCAATTCAGCCAAAAGCGAAAAAAGAAAAAAAGGCGAAAAAGGAGAAGAAGAACAAGCCCAAGCCAGCACTGAGTTTCGGAGATGACGATACAGAAGGAGACTCGGCAGAATTCAAGGTCAAAAAGTCGAACAGAAGTCGCAAACTCGCAGAAAAGCTAAGAAGCGAAGTGGAAAAAGAGTCAAAGGAGAATCGCGGCTCTTACTGGGGATCGGGGAATAGCTACTCTGCTGCGGACCTTTCTCGGCTGAAGAATACCCAGAAATCCATTCCAATGGACACGGCGCCGGTGATCATGAATTCAGAAGAACTCGACAGAGCTGATGCCCAGGCGGGCGTCAAAAGCGCCTTCAGGGAAAAGATCTTGGACAGAATGGGCGGAGGAGGTGCCATTCCCGACGCCAATGCCATCCACGAAGCCAGAAAAAGAAGAGAAGAAGCTAGACGAAACAAAGAAGAGTCCTACATTCCCATCTCAAGGGTAAGAGATACTGCCACTTTTGATCTATAGAGAAACATTTTTATAGTCCAAAGCGTCGAAAAAAGGCGGTCGACTGGCGCAGCAAGATTCTGACGGCGAAGAAAATGTAATTAAAATGGAAGGTGTTAGAACAAACGGATTCGCCCAAGACGACATCGACGTTGGCCGAGAGCGTGATGACGAATCCGTCCAAAAGTAAACACTCCCTCTTGCTGCTTTATTTTAACCATTTTTTAAAGATGGGAATCCGAGTTGATACGAGGCTCGAATGTGCCAGGGCATATGTCGAGTACGCCGTTGGAAACAATGACGAGGAATATGAAGAATATCGAGAACGTCCTGACACGAATGGAAAACAAACTTGGCGATGTAAAAGAGCGTCTAGAAGAATGCCAGCAGAATTTGAAGAACATTAAGGCCGAGGAAGAAAGATCTGAAGAACCACTTCCGTAAGAGCGTTGATTTAGGACGAGGACGTGTATTTTTTGTTTAGAGAAGAAGCAAGCGAAATTGAGCTGCAAGAACGATACACTTACTTCAGCGAAATGAAAGCGTGGCTTAAAGACTTTACGAATTTCATCAACTCGAAGCGGGAAGACGTCGAAAAGTGGCACAGACAACTTCGAGATCTTCAAGCGGAAAGAGCGTCTGTTGTTCTGCGGAGAAGACAACTGGACGTGAAGGACTGTGGCCAGCAGTTTCCCTTTCACGGAAAGAAAAACGGCATTCCTATTGAGACCCTGGCGCCCGACGTTCAAAGCAGAATTCGGTACGAGACTAGCTTATTCCTAATCGTCTCATTCAAAATAAATTTAGTGCTCGAGATGGACGAAGACGAAGACGAGCTGAAATGCGTCCAAAGTCTAAGCATCACGAGCCAGGAGACTCGACAGACGATGAGCTCGATCCGGAGAACGCTGCTGTTTTCGAAGAAAAATTTCGAAAGCTGGAAGAAGAGCGGCTACAGATTTACGCAGATGTTGTTGAAGAATACACGGACAGTCATCTTTTACTCAATCGCTTCAACAAGTGGCGTGTGAGCTTTCCTCGCTGGTACAAAGTCTGCTTCGTTGAAGAATGCGCCGGCTCGATCATTATTCCCGTTTTAAAGGTGGAAATGAAAGGTTGGACGCCTCAAACTTGCTCGCTCGAGAAGACAAAAACGCTAGAAAACGTGATACGTTATTCGATCGCCCCTGAAGAACCAGAACTAATGTTGCTCCCATTTGTCCTTGGAAAGTATCCTCTAGAAACTGTCAATTGGTGGGTGAAGGAGATATACGACCCGATCAGTTCAAGACAGACGAAATGTCTAACAGAGTTTCTTTACTCGCCTCTGATGAAGAACCTGCCATGGGCGCACCAAGAAGACGACAAAATGAAGAAACTCGCCGCGAACATTCTTGCCCGTCTCAGTGAAAGAGTTTTTAATGCTAGAATTTACGCTAGATTGCTCAAATTCGCTAAATTAATGGCGCAATGAATAACTCTTGAAATAGAAGATGCCGCGACGAAGATATTTTTATTCCTATTCTGGATTCTGATAGAAAACCCGATTTCACTGTTGGCGAGGGTCTTTATTTCCAGCGTCAGTGGAATCGATCCTTGAAACTTGTTCGAAATATTCTCGAGTTTGACGAATTCTTTGCTTCCCACACGCTGCAAAGCCTTGTTATCGATGGACTTATAAATAAAGACCTCTTAATGAGGCTCAGATCACTGCCAAAGGTCTGCCAGCCGTTTCTACTTCATTTATCGCTAACCATTTTTCCTCGATCGCTTTATCGCAATATCTTAGAAAATCCTTGCTGAGCCGTTCTTTTTAGGATGGAAATACTTTGAATAGGTGCGCGGGGATTGTCGAACTCCTTCCGAGCTCATGGTTCAAGCATCTCACCGATGTGACGCTGAGGCCGCTTCGTCCTCTCGCCACTTTTATCGCGAAATTATCCTCTGAAGAAGGCTTTTTCAAAAAAGGAAAAGAACTTCTGAAGGTACGAAAAAAACGTCTTCGCAAACTAAGTGTTTTTAGCGAATAAAAGCCTCCGAGCAACTTCAACAAGCGAAGTATCAACTGCCAATTGAGTAAAGTCTTGAGCAAGACGCAAGACTTGCTTGCTGCAAAATAGAGCAAACTGTCTCAAACTTTCTTCTTTCTAGTTCAATTTTCTTTACGACTTAAATTCGCCTTGTTCATTTATTAGTTCATTTCTAACTAATTCATTTCTAAATTTTCCAAGCTAATTTTGCGCTTTTAAAGAGATGGTTGACTTGCCTGCTGCGGATTTGCTCCAAGATGAGATCAAAAATACCAGAATTTTGATCGTCAACTGGAAAAGTTATCGTCAAAGGTGATTTTCATCGTACGATCTTGCCGATTTAATGTTTTTCTCACAGCCAAATGATTTCGGAAGAAGACTTCGAATTCATCAACGCTTTCGATGCTGAAAAGAACGCCATCAATAAGCAGCAAATTCTCGATCGCTACGGGAAAAACGCAGCCAAAGCGCTCACGAATTTGATCGGGCAGATTGCACGCGATCAGACTGTGCGATACTTGTTGACCATGGTTGATGATATTCTTACGATGAACAAGGAGAACATCATGATCTTCCACGAGCATGCTGTTACTCTTGGACAGCAAGCTTGGACTCCTTTCGTTACGCTTCTCTCAAGACCGGACAAGTTTATTTGTAATCAAGCCGCTAGGAACGGAGTTTGTCATGACGACGACTATTTTTAAATAGAAGAACTTATCGTCAAACTCATGGTTAGAATATCAGCAAAGCTAGCTACTTTTGGAAAGCTTCGTTTCTCGTCCGCCGAGTCGGACGGCTACCTCGGTTGGATTCGCGGACAGCTGACGCCTCTAAATGCCGAATGGTTGACTGCTACTAGCTCCGCATTGATGATCTTACTCCGCGCTGAATGTTATCGAAAGCTAGTCGTCGAGCATGGCATTGTTGATCAACTGATGGAAGTTCTTGCTACTCGAAACCAAGGCTTTCAGCTTCAATATCAGGTGATAATTGAAAAAGTCCTTCATTATTTATATGAGTATTTTTTCAGGTTGTTTGCTGTTTTTGGCTGATCAGTTTTTCGTGTGCAGATGATCTTTTCAAAAAACAGATCACGATCCCAGTCTGTGATGTCCTTCGCCAAACGGAAAAGCAGAAAGTCTCTAGAATTTGCCTGGCAGTCTTCCGAAATCTAATCGAAAAATGCAACGCTGATAAAGCTCGTGATATCTGCTCGGCATTGATCGGCTGCAAGGTCCAAAAGTCGATACAGGTTAGCCTTTTGTCATTCTTCTTCAAGAATTTATTTCGTCTTACTAGGTTTTGACAGAGAAACAACTCGAAGACGAAGAAATGGAAGAAGATCTGAAAATCGTCGTCGCCAAGCTTTCCGAAGTCGAGCAAAACCTCTCAAGCTTTGAGGAGTTCTGGTAAGGTTTTCTTTCTCTATTTATGTTTAACAGGTCTTTTCAGCTCTGAAGTCAACTCGGGTCGCCTATCTTGGAGTCCAGTACACACAAACAACAAATTCTGGAGGGAGAATGCCCAAAGACTCGTTGAAAAAGACTACAAGATCCTGCGGAGACTGACACACATTCTCGAAACCGATCAAAACACCGAGGTTGACACCGTCTAAGGAATTTACTTACTAATTTCTATTATTTCAGTGCCTGAGTGTAGGATGCCATGATCTAGGGGAGTTTGTGACGCATTATCCAAGAGGAAGACAAGTTATCGATGAAATCTCGGCTAAGCAAACTGTCATGCAGCTAATGGCGCATCAGGTATACTAACTTATCTGCTTTGATTAAGCCTTTGCTTGAAGGACCAAACAGTTCGATACAACGCCCTAATCGCCGTCCAAAAGATGATGGTGAACAATTGGGAAATCCTGGGGCGCCAGATCGGGGTTAACTGAAGCCACTCTTGTAAATGAAAACTTGTTACTACAAACTATTTGTTCCATTATCTAAATGCAAAATCTGCTACTATAAACAATCTCGTCCATTTCTTCACTTTGAGTACCTAAAAAGGCTATAATCGAACATGTTCCTTATCTATATAGTTTCAACCTATATAACCGTTCATCGTAAGTGACGATTCTTCATTGACTTTCATTAAACTTTATTGTGCAATCTTTCAAATAAAAGAAAATAAACGAAAACAATACTGAAAAAATCACTAGAGCAATGACTGTTGTTCCTATTCTATTCACGGCATCGTACGACTCCAAAGTTCGTCTCTGGTACGACCTGGAGCAGCACCAGATATCCATGACTTGCAAGGATCTACCAGGCCACGCGCCGAGCATGGACATTTTTGTCGGTCACGATGGAGCGGGAATTCCTTGGTCATTCATCGTTACGGCAGGTGCACGAGGAATGATTTCGGGTAAGAGAGCAAGCGCGTCTACACGCAACCACAATATTTAGCGACCTTCTTTTAAGCGTACACCCTTGGCACCCAGTCCTTGCACATCGATCTGTCCCTCCAACGCTCTTCGAACAAATCGAATCAGAATGTCACCTGTGTTCGCTTCTCGAACGAAGCTGACAACCACAAACATCTCTTCGCAACGAGCTACGATGCTAAGGTCTTCCTCGTAATGACCAGCTTGATAAAGCAAAAGTTCTCAGCCGATCAGCAACAAGAGTTCATGCACAACACTGGCCGCGAGATCGCTGCTGTTGAGACTTGCGAACTCACGCCACGGCACACCCGAAGCGACAAGAATATGGGCTCGCTCGATTACGCTGCCACCAGCTGCTCAGTCTACAGGAACGGAATTGAATGCTTTGTGTCCGATACACACGGTCAAATTTGGTTTTGGTCTCCCAAAGCTGACAAAGAGTTAGTTCTAATTCAAGGGCCAATTGTTATTGTCGATTTTCTAGATCCTGGTTGACACTGCTTTATCGAAATGAAAGAACGAGGCCGATACAAAGCATCGCCTGCGACCCGTGTGGAGAGTTTCTTGTGGCGACTGACTGGGACGGCCTGATTTACTTCTTCAGCATTAAAATCGTCAATGAAAGTACTGATAATGATGTAGTCACGTCTACTGTGGAATTAATCGAGCTTACTGAGCCTGGATGGCCGTACAAAGGTATTGATTCTTATGCCAGCTGAAATTAGCTGTATTCTAGCGCCGACAACTGTTGAGAAGGTCTATGGATTGCGAGTGTGCTGGTGTCACGATGCGCAGAGATTCGCCGTTTCCCAAAGTTCAGGAATAATCTCACTCTTTGAAATGGAATCAGCACATGTTCCAAGGCTCCTTGACAATTTGGTCGCAGGAGACGAAACGAAATGGGTTTGGGATCTGAGTTTTGATTCCACTGGCAATTTTCTCGTCTCTGGGAACTCTGGTGGAATTGTTAAATTATGGAAGCAGGTGAAATTCAATCAAATTGAATGGGAATTTATATTAAAATAAGAACGATAGTCCTACGGCTGAAGGCCCAAGGTGGAAGTGTTTAAAACATCGCGAAATCAAACTGCAGGACTTCATGGACGGAAGAAATACAGGCGTCGCTCATCCGAGCCCCACAATTAGTAGTCTAATTTATCGCGAACTACCAATTTGTATTTATGAAGAAATGAAACAAAATGACAAAGTGCGCCAGGTACGAACAATCCCCTTTCAGAACCTCTCAATGATGAGGCTTTCATCCTTATAAAACTAACAATTTTACTAGCACACGCGGCACTTAAGACCCTAATGATATATATTAGATAATATAAGAGTTTTTTTCTAGGTTCTCTTATATTATTCAATATATATTATTGAATCGTTCTTTTTCTTTATTTCGAGGTATTTTCCCATTTTTCTTCTGCAGAGATCCAAATCCGTCAAAAGACCCTTCATCAACCGGATTTTGAACTCTGCCTTGCTAATGACTATTCTAAAATGATAAATTTCAGCAAAAACACAACGAAAAGTTCGGCGGCTTCAATCAGCCTAGATAGAATAAATTATTTCTTTCAATTATATTCTCTGCCCAAAAGAACAAAAAATCCAAAAATATTCAACCTCACTGCTTCCTTCGTTCAAAACTGTGCTGCAAACAGCGAGTCTGCAACTTTTTGTATTTATGCTTCAATATTTCAACTTTCTATAATGGCTTTTAACTGTATGAATTTAAGTTGGCGTCACGCTTTCCAGAAGCTTTTGCCGTTTGCGCTTTCTGACGTCTTCGGCGACTTGTGCTAGCAGAATGTCGAAACAACAGACTTCTATTAGCTCCTTCTTCAAGGAAAGGGTTTAATTGTCAGTTTTTTATTGAAATAAGCAATACAGAATAATGTGCCTCGAAGATCCTTACATCTTCTTAGTAATAACGTGTTTCAAACTTCTAATTAACTGGGTGCTGGTTCCATTACCTTAAAACGTTAAGTGTTTCATTATATAATCGACCCCTTACTTTATTTTCCCGTTTATGTATCGTTTCTTGCGCTAAAGAGGGCGCCACAAACACGCGTCTCAGCAGGGAACGAAAACTAAAATTCCTTATCGTGAAAAAATCTGACCGAACCACTTTGAAAGCCGAAAAATAGTGCCAAGACATCAGAAGCAGCTCAAACTAAGAAACCGCTTGGTTTGAGTAACAAAGAGAACGAAAAAGACCTCGTCAAAAAGACGAAGAAGATCCTCATTGATTCAGAAGATGACGATGATATTAGAAGAAAAAGAAGCCGCAACAAGGGCCTAGAAAGCACGGAAGAGGAAGACAATGCGCCAGGTAGATAATGAGTGAACGTAGTTGTCGATTTAATAAACTGTTTCAGTTGTGGAGAAGGAAGAGCAGAAGCCCCCGAAGAAAAAACTCAAGAAAGATAAAGAAACGGAGAAAAAGAAGAAGAAAAAATCTAAAATCCGAAATGAAATGAAGGGGTTTGTGGTCAGTGACAGCGAAAGTGAGGATGAACTGCATCGGCCAAACTTCAATCGTCGTGCTATTGATGACTCGGATTCCGAAGACGAGGACGATGGAGAGTACGAAGGATCAGTTCATTCTTCATCTGATAATCTGGAGTACGATTCTAACGACGACGACGATCTCGGTGATGAGGCTGCTTGGCTTCAGAAAGATTTGTTCAACGACGAGAAAAGAATTCATGTGAAAAAGAGCAAAAAAGAATTGCGCGACGAAAAATCTTCGAAAAACTCACGGAAAGTTACCGGACCGAATTCTGGCTCTTCAGATGAAGGATCCAATCTTCCTCAGCGAGAATACGGAGACACTGAGCCGTTTTCCGCCAGTCCAGTAGAGGACAATAATGATAAGCCTGGGCCTAGTTCCTTGGGAAAAGACAAGTCCAGTGAGACCATGGGCATTCCAAAGATGGCATCGGACTTCTTCTCAAAGAAGCAGAATTCCACAAAAAAGGAAGTGAAAAAGGAGCCCAAAGCTTCTCCCAAAAAGGCGAAAAAAGAGGCAAAAGTCTCCCCGAAGAAGGAATCAAAGGTAAAGAAAGAACCAAAATCACCGTCTAAAGCTCGCGACACTTCGCCCTCCTCCTCCTCTCCAAAAAAATCACCAGCCAAAGTGCCAGAAGTGAAGGAAGGCGACTACAATCCCACCTTGTCAAATTACCATGCTATCAAAAATGCCTGCTGGAAGGAAGGCCAACCTGTCCCTTACGCAGCTTTATGCCAGGTAAATGACAATTCTCTTCGTAGCAAAATAATAAATTTCGAAGACTTTAAAATGCTGCGAAGAGACCTCTGGGCGACTGAACAAGACCGAGTACTTGGCAAATTTCTATCGCTCTGTAATCGCACTTAACACAGCCGAAGATGTCGTCACTGCCCTCCATCTATCACTTAATCTGCTTGCTGCTACTTACGAAGGCGTCGAGCTAGGAATCGGTGATATGGTCCTCATCAAGGCGATTTCCCAAGCAACAGGCCGCCCGAATCAGAAAATCAAGGCGGATATGCAATCCCTTGGTGATCTTGGTGAAGTTGCTGAGAATTCAAAGGTTCAATCATAATATGATTAAAGAAAAAATAACAAAGTTTAGGGGTCTCAGAAACTGATGTTCAAGCCACCCCCTCTCAAGATGCAAAAAGTCTACGGTCAGTTGCAAAAGATCGCGAAAGTTTCTGGGCAGAGTTCTATGAACACAAAAGTCGACCTTATCAAGGGCTTGCTCGTTGCTTGCGTTGGTTCAGAGGCGAGATTCTTGATCCGCTCTTGCGCAGGAAAACTTCGTATCGGTGTCTCTGAAGCTACAGTCTTATCTGCTTTGGCCAGGGCAATCGTCTTCCACGAGCTTGGAGAGACGAAAAACTCCAAGTTCTCCAAGGAACGCTACGATCGAGTTGATGCGATCGTAAAAGAAGCCTACTGGTAAGATATTTACGTTTTCAAGTAAATAAGTTATCCTTAGCGAGCTTCCAAATTACAAAATCATTGTCGACGCTTTGCTCGAGCACGGGTCGGATAACCTCGCCGACCACGTTTCTCTTCAACCTGGAGTGCCACTAAAACCAATGTTGGCTCATCCGACGAAAGCAATCACCGAAATTCTGACTCGCTTTGGCGCTGGAGCCGAGTTCACTGCCGAATACAAATATGACGGAGAACGAGCGCAAATCCACTTGTTGGAAGATGGCTCTTTCCGAGTCTACTCCAGAAACCAAGAAGACAACACGTCCAAATATCCAGGTAATGAGACTCTCTATATGATTGAGATTCACTGTGTTTTTTAGACGTCATGACGAGAATGCCCAACTGCTTGCAAGATGTAACATCGGCTGTTATCGACTCGGAGAGCGTCGCGTGGGACCCCGAGACCAAACAGATTCTCCCCTTTCAAGTGCTCACTACTCGTAAGCGAAAGGATGTTGATGCGAAAGACATCAAGGTGCAAGTGTGTATTCACGCCTTCGATTTACTCTACCTCAACGGCGAGTCTCTGGTGAAGAAGTCGCTCCGTGAACGAAGGGAACTGCTCCACAAGCATTTCAAGAGCATTGAAGGGGAGTTCGTCTTTGCCACCGCAAAGGACATGTGCGAGATCGACGAGCTACAGGTCTTTTTGGATCAAGCCGTGAAAGACTCCACTGAAGGTAAAATATTATCAATGATTTATTCTTATGGACATGTCCTAGGTCTGATGGTCAAAGCCCTTGAAGACTCGTACGAGATTTCAAAACGCTCACACAGGTAAAAATGTCAATAGAATCAGATTATGAGTTTTAAAATAGCTGGCTCAAATTGAAGAAGGACTATCTTGGCAGTGGCGTTGCCGACTCAGTTGATGTGCTTGTGATGGGCGCCTATTACGGAAAAGGAAAGCGCAGCGGCAATTATGGCGGTTTTCTCCTTGGAGTTTACGATGCAGACAACGAGGAGTACCAGACTGTGTGCAAGCTTGGCACGGGATTGACCGACGAGAATCTCAAGCTGGTGCGCTTTGCACTTCTTTCTACATATCATTAAACCTATCCATTTTTAGTTTACCGAGCGGCTAGAGAAGATAAAGAGCGAGAAGAAATCTTACTATCGCCTCGGTGGTGTCACTGCAGACGTCTACTTCGAGCCAGAAATGGTTTGGGAGATCAAGTGCGCAGATCTCTCAATTTCTCCAGTGCACACTGCTGCTACTGGTCTTGCTGATCCTTCAAAGGTAACGTTCGAAGTCATATTTTCATCCTCAAGCTAAAATTTAGGGAATCTCCCTGCGTTTCCCTCGGTTCATTCGAGAAAGAGACGATAAGTCTCCTGAAATGGCCACTTCAGCAGACCAAATTTTCGAAATGTATAATTCACAGGTAATTTATTTATACAGAGGCGATAGAACTAAATCTTAAATCTAGGATGTCATTCAAAACTCCGCCGCAAGAGGAGGCCCGAAATGATGATCAACTTAGGCGAAACTTCAAGAATCGAATTATACCCTCATCATTTATGAGATATTGTTCTATTTTCAATTTCTTTCCTTTATCACACTGCCAATAAAAGAGTTTTATTCTACACAGTATTCTCTGGACGAGTATTGTTTTGCTCCCCAGAAATATTCAGGCATCGTGTAGCCTACATTCGGGAACATCTTACAGGGTAAATATGGTAAACTCCAGTGATTAAAGCACCGTGCATGTTACATGCAAGATAAATTGCTTTCACACCCTTGAAGAATATAAACTGAAATTTGTAGAAGCACATTTTGTAGAGGAATCGCCAGCGAGATGGTTTGACTTGAGGATGAAAATAACTGTAGATTGGGTAATTTTACGAGCGTTTTTTAACTACTTAAACATGCTTTGGGGCGAGTGAAATTTTTTTTTATCCAAGAGCTTGATTCAAGATCGATTAGATTTTATCATCAGATTTTAATAGTTATCCGATTATTTTCAATACTCAAGAGAGCAATTCACATTATAGACTCAATCAAGCCCTCCTCCTGATTTAGTCGATTTATTTACCTGAGAAGTAAGTACTAGCACAATTACGTTTTTAACTAGTTACAACTACTAGTTGTCAACTAGCCCTGACACTGTCGAGGTTATTCAATTTGTGCTTGTCGAGGTCATTCTCTATTTGGCGAAGGACAAGGTCGCCAGGATGCCCAATAAGCTTACTTGATCTAAGTTGACCGTTCAAAAGACCTTGCAACTCAATGTCTCGACAAATTGGACTTCTGCTGTCGTGAACTTTCGTCCTTGAAAAAGTGACGCGAAATTTTTCCCGGCTCAAGGTTAGCAAACAGAAAGCAGGACAAAAACGAACAGAATGTTCTTTTTCCCAAATAAGAGAGCTCCGATGATCGTGGAACTAGCTGCGTGTACAGCAGCCCTTGCGGTTTTAAAATTCTACCTTACTGGTAGAAAAAATGCTCACATGCCCTACTGGGACCCACCACAAGGCGAGGGTCCGTATCATGCTATATTATCTATGAGGGAAAATATCAAGAATAACGTCAAAATGCACGCCTATCCAATGCTCAACTGGCTCGGCCTCGTCAAAATCGACATTCACTGGATCAATGACCCGAAAACTGCGCGAGAAGTTTTTCTCAAAAACGATTCCGCATACGGCCACTTGGACATGAAGGGCTGGTTCGACTTGAACTCCGAGTACCGATATCGCACGAAGAAACATATCAAATGGGAGACCTGTAATGCAGATGAAACTGGAATGCTTCGAGATTTTAAACGCTCTGATCCTGAAGGGTCGAAAATCGGAAAGCTCTGCAGAAAGAGAGTGATGGAAGTTCTCGCCAAAAAGTCGCTTGAGCCAGTTTGGATGGAAGCCATTGAGCGCGAAATCCCAGGAATGGTTCGTCGAATTAAGGAAGAGGGAAAAAATGGCGCCGTTCCTTTTTATCCATTTGATAACGTTACGATGCCAGCTGCCATGTCCGTCCTCCTTGGTGTCTCGTTCAACATCGATTGCTCCACCCAAGAGTCTTGGATCAGAACGATGATTAACGTAAGCACTTGATTTAATGATTGAAAATCGGTAAAAATACTCTTCTAGTATTCATGCAAAGCTCTTCATACTCTAACACGGCTGGATGGCCACAAACTCTTCCTTGTTCTCCTCCCTAGATGGGTCAGAAATCTTATCCCCATCTCTTTATGGCCCAAATGGACAGGCGAGCTTCAGGTGAAACTATCTAGAATTCTCGTTTTCTAACTAAAGTACAACAGGGATTTACAACCGAAATCATCGAGCTGATCGAGACGCACAATAAAAACTGGCAAGTTGGCGACGATAGCTCTTCACTTATTGCTCCACTGGAGACGGACAGGCAAAAAGGCCTGTGTACATATTGGGACATTGTTCACACGCTTCAGGTTATTTATTAAACCAATCTTTTTTGATGATTTGCAATTTAAAAAATGGTTTAACAGGCGATCGTAAATATGCTATTTAGGCGATGATTCTTGCAGGAGCTGATACTACCGCTACGTCGACTGCTAGCTGCATGCGGCAACTGGCCATGAATCCGCCCGTGCAACAAAAGCTTTACGACTTGCTCGCTGCTCAAGACTTCCGTGCAGATTCCTTCACTGACTGTCATTACTTGATGGCGGTCATGTACGAGAGCTACAGAATGTGCCCGATGGTCTGGCGTAGCTTGTTCCATGTTGTTACTGAGGATATGACTATTGAAGGTTTTTACTCTATTTTTCATCTTTTCTAACTTTTCTTTCAGATTACAAATTCTCAAAAGATGATTTTCTGGCTTACAGTCACACGGGTGTCTGCTTCTCTGAGCGTTACTTTCCGGTATGACATGATTGTTCGTTTATTTTTGTACCTAAAATCGTAGGATCCTTACAAATTCAAGCCAGAAAGATTTCTCGACGAAAATGGCGAGTTCAAAAAGAACGAAAACTTGATGCCCTTTTTCATTGGCAAACGATCTTGCCCCGGTCAAATCTTAGCCAACTTGGAGGTGTTCCATTTTATGAAAAATCTTATCAAGTAATGTCAACTCTTTTGTGGTAGAAATAACTGATTGTTTTCAGAGAGTTCCGATTCGAAGTAAGTCCTGATGCTCCGATCGACACAACATTCACGGAAAAAGGCTGGCATACATTGTGGAGCCACGGAGCCCACAAAGAATGGAATCATCACTTCTTGATGCCGGCAGAGAATCGAATTCTTTGTATACCAAGGCATTAAATCTACCAGTACTTCTTTCGGATCTACACACGATTAGACCTTTAATTCACCTGTGCTCGTTTAAATGATTTTAATACAGTTTTTATCAAATAATTTGTTCATCTTCAAAGGCAGCAACCACAGTGGCCAAATGCTACTTCGTTTGATTTTTTCTGTACTGCATCAAATGTGTCATAATATCCTTAGAAATAAAGAAAGAGATTTTAGGTGGGCATTTTACCTGAAGCTCTCTGAATTCTAACTTCACTCCTATCAACTAAAAATCTACCGGGTTGCGAGGTCTGGCAAAAGCTTTCAAAGTTTCGGAGGATAAATTTTTCTCTCAGTAATTGAAAGCTCTTTACTGAACAGGGTTCAAAATTGGGACTTCTTTTGGTCGCTCTTCCATTTTTTGAAAGACTATTTCCGGCGCATGATCAAGCAAAACATCGAAATAGTGCTAAGACAGGAATCCTTAATCAGGACCATCAAAATAGTAGGAATTCGATCCTATGAGCTGTCTAAGCCTTTGAGGCTAAGGACAGTTTACTGCTTTTCCCAATCAGTCAAAGTCAAATTATTGTCCTCTGATGAAATCTTTTGGACTTTGACTCAAACTTCTGCATCAGAATTTTTGACGTGAGTTCGAAAGCATTGAGAACTGACCTTCTGTGTCAAGGACACCGTATCTCCATCTGTTGTCTACGAACGCAGATATTGTTTTCCTCCAATAAATATTTACCGCCACAGAAGTCGCTGACTCGACGTTCAAAGGAAACCTCGTAAAACATCATTAAAGTGAAATTTTATTTTAAAATTTCCGCGGCAATAAAGTTAACCTCTTAGGAATTCACTAATTACAAGTGGCATTGTTTCGTTTTCGTAAAGAGCGTTTGATGTTTCGGCTTTGACAAGAAATTTATTAATCGCTCAATTATTTTTAACGATACTGGTAAAGCGAAAAGGGACCAAAGGTGTGCAAAGGTCACTTTCAATTTAAGCTTTTATAAGCTAAACGAAGCAGCGGTCGTCAAATTAATGGCCTCTAGTGGTGGCAATGTAGGCTTCCCATTATCTGATATTTATGAAAGTTTGGCAATTATTTTTACGGTTAAGGCTGCTGAGACGAGATAGTTCAGCCAGGAAGTTGTCAAATCAAACGCCAGCAATACGTCTGAGCATATAACAGAGAGTAAATAATAAAGAAGTATGAAAATAGCAAGCTTTATATTCCCACTGGCCGTGTCCAAACGATCCAGAGAGCGAAGGAGCTTTACTAGTCTTGGTTAGAGAAAATATCGTCACTTGAAAGAGAGACACTTTCTAACCAGAGAAAAAGATCTCAGATGGAAGCTGAACTTCGAGACATAAAAGAAACAAATTTGATCATGCGAAGCACTTTGGCGAAGATCAGAACAGAGTGCAATATTCTTGAGAGCGAAATTCACACGCTGAAGAATCAACTCTCCGATCTGTCGACGGAGCGATATCGAGTTCCACAGATGCAGGTAATTAGTACACTTTATAACTATCACAGGCTGTATCACATCTTTCAGGCGGATGATCCGAGCAACGAGGATCAAGGAAGAAGCGTACAACTTTTAAAGGAGGGTTCCATTGCCATTGAAACGTTAATTTTAAAAGACATAAGCATCTGGCAATCCCTTGAAGACTACTTTTGATTTTTTACAAAACAACATAAAGAGATTGGACGAAGAAGTTCAGGTATTCGCACTTTTTATCAGACTTAAAAACTGAAAATTTGAAGAGTATGAAAGACCAGCAAGCGAATATAGACTTTTCAAAGGATCGAGATGCGCAGCGACTGACAGAAGCATTGGACATAATTATAGACGGGATGCAGGAAACGGTCACTATTTTTGATCTTTTGAACGTTTCGAAATCTTATTCCGACCATTAAAAGATTGACGATGCGGATAGCGAGCTTGAGAGCCTTATATTTTCGTAAATCTTTTCATAAAAAACGGTTAATAAATCTCTTTTTACACCTTCTCTTTGAATCGAATCAAGCAGGACATAGTCATTGGAAATCGGACAGGGAAAGCATTGAAGGGGACGTCTTAAGAAGTCTTTATCTGTTTACTTAGAGGGATAAATTCTGTTAAAATGTTCCTTGCTCAAAGAGCGGCTCGTTCTCTTTGTCCGTTTGCTACTTGAGCAGCGCTGAGTGGCAAATTTGGTGCGTTGCCTTTTTGAGATACATTATAGAGTTACTGAGTAGTAAACTTGTTGTGAAGAAAAACTTGCTAGATAAGATCAACCAGTTCTTTTTTTCTGGAGTTTTTTTCAGCAAGAGTTTTGCGGAAGAATGGACGAAGAAGCGTCGCATCACGAGATTAACTCGAATAGAAGCCAAGAAAATCAACATCACGAAAGCCAGCTTTCAAAGAGCTCATTCGAAACGCTCAATCTCTCCCAGTTAGTTCGAGACAGGAATAATGAGTTGAAAATATTCGCCAAAAACATCATGCCAAATGGCAACATTTTTTTTACTCTGGAAAGTACTGAGCATTACATCCCGCCTGGTCTTTCGCATCCGCCAAGAGATGATACTTTCGACGATCTGAAGCGAAATGAGTCCAAGGTAACAACTGAAAACAGAATTTGAAAGCAAGCTTGAGAATGGTTGCATCGAAAGTCATTTATCTTAAAAAGTAGCTTGAAAGTGTTTAAGTTGGCGGAGCGGACAGAGGAAGGACGCACTTCAGAACACGAGTAAGGTTCGAAGCTGCCTGAGTTGACCAAAAAGATTATCCTCACTTTCAAAGTATTTCTTTTCTTTTTTTTTCATTATGGGGCTGAGATTCAAATGGGGCAATTCGAACCTTTCGAAGATTGACGAGAGCAAAGGAACATACAGGAAAGGCTTCTTTTGAAAATTTTGCCAATGCTATAAGTACCAAGTGTTGGAAAGCCATTTTGGAGATATGAGACGAACTCTGGAAAGACTCACGAAGTAAATTGGATGGAGAGAAATGAGAGGCATTTGACAAGGTAGTACAACTGAGTTGAAGATCGCTTTTATGGGATTAATTAGAACTTGGAACTGCAAAAACCCGAAGAATGTGCCGAAACCGGCGCCACCACATGCCAGTTTCTATCAAAAGGTTTATCCCGAAGGAGATACTCCTGGAGAAGAGAGACTGTACAACTCCTGGGAGTCTACTCCCCACTTGCCAGGTGACCTAGTGGAGACTTATCATCATGAGCATCCGTCTTCCGGAGGTCAAGGTTGAGTATCGAAGATATTTAAAGGCGTCGTAAAATATTTCATAGAAAGAGAGTATTTTTCAAAGCGGCCAAGAAAGGTTGAGCTGAACAAAGAATTGCAATTTTTCAAGGTACACATAAATATTGTCTCTTTTGATAATTTTTCATTGAAGACCGCTTTCCACCAACAACAACTCCGCGACCATGCCAGGCTGCAAGAGAAGGTGTCCGAATTGAAACAGCAAATGGAGGATAGGTTTGCGCCTTCTTGAAATCAAGGAGGAGAAATCAACAAAGCATTTAGACTGCAAGAGAGCATTAAACTGCACAGTTCGCGCCAGAAAGAGGAGATGTCAGAAACGATTCAGAAACTGCAGCATCAGATTTCAGTTTTAAAGTAATATCTCATCCTTCTTCGGCTTAAATATTTGATAGTAAAATCTTGGAAGAAAGACAAGCAACGCGACTCAAGATGGACCTGACATCTGATGACGCACCTGGTGCTCCTAAAAAGGTTTAAAATATAATTGCTTGAAAATAAAAAAAAACTGGAAACGATCAACATAGAGACGACAGCGGCCACTCTCGATTGATTCAAACGACATTTCAACGATTCACAATGGCGATGGCCCTGTTCCATCGCTTTTAGCAGCTCGATTGAAGGTTTGAAATCTTGGAAACAGCCTGTTTTAAAAACCTGTCTTAGAATTCTGAAAAGTCAGTGCTAAGAGGACTTGGATCTACTTGGTGTGTTGCACCAAGATTCATTTGGAAACACGTTGGGTAAATAGAATACTTTGCGATAGGCCTAATTACTTTTAAGCGTGCCTGGTGAGCCCGAAATTCTAGTGCGGCGAAAGTGTATCACGCTGATTCTCAGTTGTGTTCTAGTTTTGGGTTCAAATGCGATTTATAAGCCAAAAAATTCTATACCCAATGAATCCGGCACAGTTTTACTAGTTGGCTTGACGATAACTGCACTAGTAATTGGCCTTTCAAACAACATTTTTGACGATTCGGTCGAGCCGATAAGCTTTCAAATCCAAGAACCTCCAAATTGAATACTTCAAGAATTTCCTCTGCTCTGTACAATCTCTTTATTTTTTAATAAAATGTATTTATTTCTTAAACATTTTTGTTTCTTTTTTATTAAGATAAACTCAAAGTTCCTTTTTTCGAAAGTTCCACATGTTCTTCAGGATTATACTGATCGTTGACTTATACACAACGATGACTGGTAAAACGTGAGCTGAATTCGCTACATTTTTTTCATTCTGTAAGGTCTTGTTGAAGAATGCCCTTTTCTGAATAAACAACTCATATCTACAAGTTCTATCGTAAAAAGAATTCTACTGTAGTGCGATTACTGTCACTTGAACAACGTGTGACGCATTTGATCCTCTAAAACCCTTCTTTTTGTTAGTTTTATGCAAAAATGATGAAGGCAAAATTTAGACGGAAAGACTTACGTAACTTATTTTTGTGTTGTTGTATTCACCGGTTGGCCGTGAGACATTCGTTTCGAAAGAAATTAATAAATAGCCACTCTCACCCATAAATCCAACAAATATCGAGACTTTTCAAATCGAACGTTTTTTAAATCAACAAGATGAGAAACTTTATTTCAAAGGACTTTCTTCGCCCAGCTTATGCTCATCGCTACTGTAGCGATTGTAACCGGTAATAAATTTTGATTTTATTTTATTTGAAAAATAATGAAGTTGCCCGCGATCCTTGATGAAAGTGGCCGATCACAGGGTCACCGATGAATGGGGTTCAATACGAAATGTCCCCGTTGCGTATCTCTGCGACCGGTGCTACAAGAAAACCTACAAGAACTGTCCTTTCAAGGCATTTGAAGGAGAAGAAGACGTCTTTTGCTGCCCGGCGAAGAAATGCGGCCAAAAGGATTCAATCATCTGCATGCTTTTTTTCAATTTCCTCCATTATTAAATTTTGCTACGTTTTTATGCATGTGATTGAAGCCTTTTCTTGCGCTTCATTGGACTTCGATCTTTTCTGGACGAACAGCTGCTGCGAAGATGCCGTCAAAAAGCCGGCTCTAGGATCGAAGTTAAATACAGTTCCACAATCAAATGATTTCAACACGAAAATCAAGTAAAAACTTTGTTAAAAGATGAGTTTGCTAAGCTCAAGACCGGCGCTAAGAGAGAATATGAAGAGGCAATCGCAGTCGCGAGAAAGAAGAAAGTCAAGTACGAAGGAGTTATCAAGGCAGAGAAGAAGCTTTTGGGCATCGGACATCAAGAACGTGAGTAGATGATGTGCTAGAGCCTTATTTACTTCGTTCAGTGGACGATGAAACGATCGACGCCCGGATGAAGTGCAAGATATGCTTGGAGCGATTCAACGATGGGGATCGCGCAATGAGCGTTCTCCGTTGCCGACATGTCTTCTGCGCTAGCTGTTTGGAACAAGTCGATCCGAAGCACTGTCCAGTTTGCCGAGAAGTATTCACCAACGACCAGATCCAAAAAATCATTTGGAGTTGAACTCTTTTCTACTGCAGAAAAAAAATCAAGAAATTAAATAAATATTTTTAAACTAAAAAAACGCGAATTTATTCTGATTTGCCTAAGTGAACGAGTTTTGAAAAATAATTATGTTAAAAGAAGAGGGCAGCCTGGCATATTTGCATTAAAAACAGGGATAATTGCAATTGAGAGTTTCGCATTGACATAAAATTGCAGCTGTCTCCACGACTCTCCACGCGTCAGCGCTTATTGAAATTTAGAAGCGAAAAGTCGAGAGTCAAACATTATTCAAACACGCGCTCCTTTGCAGGTGGATGAAGGGAGGAGTAAACGAGAGTGTGTTGCTTTCATTTATTTCTTCAGCAGGTGAGGTGGCGTTTTTCAGAAAATGTAAAATTAAAAAATTCATTTCAGATGTGATGCAGGTTCGTCTCCTTCGGCGTAAGGGCCTCTGCATAAGTAGAAATCGGCCGAGTGGCGACTGGATAGAAAGTTTCATTCGCGATTATAACTTATGCAAAATTATACCTTCGGACTTCTCAAAATACGAATCTGGGTCTTCGAAGTCGTAGAGAACGCTCTAAATCTAGAATTAGTCGGAAATCAAGTCGGAATCGAGTCACCTTGGAACGGGAAGGTAGCGAGTACCGCTCATTGTACTTTTAATGGAATCAATATTAAGCCAATCGAAAGATGATTATTTATTTGAAAATATCTGTTCCATGTCCCGCCCAAGTCGAACAGACGCATTTGCCAGTTATTGTTAGTATCACAGTGAAGCCCATTATCGTCCCGAAAAGATAAACAGCTTCCGTCAGAAGCAAATTCTTCTCTCTTGGTTTAGGATGTAATCGAGGAGAATGGCACTTGAGATTACCTTGTTTCTAGCGCCCTATCAACCTTGAAGGCGAAGTAGTTTCCCGGCGAAATGTAGTCTGTGTTGATTCTTAACGATCTTTGTCGAATCAGAAGTTCAAAGAATTGCTTGCCTTGTCAATAACGACCTCGGGATTTTCTCAACTGAGAGGTAAGATGGCTCAAGTCTCGAGGACCCTCCACTGTGGAGCACGTCGAAATGTCGATTTAAAAAGTACTTTGCTTCGAGAAAAACTGATGAATCTAACGCTCAAAACGATTCCCCTAAGCTCATCAATTCCGTTCCTGGACGCTCCAAAACTTCCATCTTATAAAACTGTGTGACATTTTGGGATCGAACGAACACGTACGATGCATAGTTAGCATCAGCTTTATTGTCCATCAGCAATATTTCCCCGTCTTGAGTTGATACCGTGTAGTTGACGCACTAAAGTCGACCTTTCGGGAAAAAATATTAAGCTTTTTTTACCTTTGTTAGACTTTTCACTAGGCTCATTATTCAGATGATTAAAATAACTCAATTAATATATTCTTGAATTGAAGAATTTTCCGGATTATGACCCTAACTGGTCATCGTTCTCCTGATATTTTTGATTGTAGCATCGTGCGAGTCTAAAATTGCCACACTGACAATCCGGAAGTCACCGTCAAACGCATTATCTGCTGTCAATGAGCCTTCAAAAGTTCAAAACAGCAACGATTATATCTCCAATTGTTTGTTGGACAAGAGCGAAACCAAAACCTTTGCTGCATATGTACGTATAAGATCGAGAATCCGGGCGAAGCCGAAATGAGGAAAAAGATGGCTCTTGGAGAAAACCTCATAATTTGGAAATAATGAGCAGGCTTGTTGATCTGACGCTGGCCGGAACGGTTGTCCTCTAAGCAGGACTTCACGATTCTATGTGATTTTACACGTGCCTAGTCAGCAAAGGTCAGAAAAATTTGGGGCGGAGAGTTGCTTGATCGCGTTTTGTGAACCTTATTCCTCCAACAGTGTGATTTTCGCTTCTTCTAGCGCTGACGATGCTGGAAGAGCCCTCATTGAAGCCGTCTTTTGTCGGATAATAATTTTTTTCTCAAATTTGAATCAACCCTAATTTTGCGCAGCGGCGACCGTAATGAGCTGGTGATTCGTATTTTTGCAGATGAGCGTGGTTCTGCTTGTACTAATCCGTAATATTTGGAGCCATCAGCGTCAGAGACCGTCTTAATCGCCAGTCTACAACGTCCCACGCTAATCTGATTATTAACCCGCAAGAAAACATCGTTCCCGGGCATCTACGTCAAATCCGAACTCGAAAATAATGTATTATCCCTTCCAAAGTGCGCAACCGACGTGCAAATCGACAAGTCCAAATTCGGAAGACGATGATCGCCAGCTAGAATGGCGCTTTCGGACACAACTGGATTGTCGTACTTATCGGTGGATATAATCTATGATATCAATTTCGTTTGGAAAGGTGACGAGTTGCTGCCAGGATAATTCAATTTATAGACGAAACAAAAATTTTCCACCATCTTTCGGAATTAGGCACTAAAATAACAACGCCACATATCGTCGCTATAATCGTGGCGACCAGGCAACTCCGACTGAAAGAAAAAAAGTCTGAGAATTGTTAAGTAAGGCCACAATTAGGCCTGACAATTGTGAGAGAGGCCAGTTGTGATTCCCTTATCTTGCATAAGTTTGCTTCTAAAGAGCGCTCCGAGGTCTAATTAACGTACTTGTTGGCGAGGCGCATCATCTTCTCAAAAGCCTCTCGAGCGATCCTCTGTGGTTTCCTGTACTACTACGCCCCGTTGCAACGGGCTGGAGACGTGATAAGCTTCTACGTAAGTAAGGTCTGATGCACATAAATATTAGCCAGCGCATAACCTTTCCTATATGCACGGCGGAGCTTTGAATATTTACGCAAAGCGCTTCTAAATTGCTACTTCTCCAAAATTTGGGAAGGAAGTACGGCCAATCGTCGCCGCAATCCAAGATTCTAAAAATCAAATTATCCCTTCAATACACTTGCACGTGAGCTGCCATTTCCGAGAGAGAGATACGAAAAAGCCAAGGTTAACCCTTTATGACCTCCAAATCCAAAATATCATCGAGTCAATCCGAGCATCAGCGTTTTTTTCTATCAAAATGCATGCTGATCAAATTATAACCTCAATATAATTGACATTCAATGCTACAGCTTTTCTATCTGAGGTGTTTCAATATTCGGACTGGAGATTTCAACGAAAAAAATTAGCTTGACAAATTTCAAAGACTTCAAGATTCAGTAATTTTGAACTATTGATTTAATATCTGATCGCTCAAATTGAGATCAGTGCGGAATATTAAGTGAGTACATTAATCAATTCGGTTTCAGGACAACTTTCTTGTTCCGGCTTATTTGATAACATGCAAGAGTATCGAGGGATAAATTATCTGGAGCCTTAAGGAGGTAGATATCAAGAATCGCCAGTTTCCGTCAGACTTTTCTCCCAAAGTTAAAATAGTGACACCCTTATTTTTCCTTGTAAACAAAAACTTTAGACCTTTCTCTATTTCCTATGGAAGCCGAAATTTCGAATTTCAAAAAAAATTTTAACAAAATTTTTCGTCAAAAATCGCTAACTTTCCTAAAATGGTCATTTTGGCGACAATCGGAAGTGCCAGATTTACATTATAGCACCTCGAAAGCTCAAGAAATTAAAATTCTTGGCTTCCATAGGAAAAAGATAATTGCCTGAAATAGATTTCGAGCTGAAAAAATAAGGGGGTCCCTATGTTAAAAATTTGAGAAAACACTGACAGCAAATCCGATTCTTGATATCTACCCCCTTAAGGGGGAGATCCCACACGATTGTAAGCGATCGAGATGCCTCCGAGGGCGCCGGAGAGCGAGCGACTACGCCACAAGATGAGCTGAGGTGGCTCAATGAAACAAAATACAAAGTTCTACCCTTGATCTGACGTGTTGCCGCCTTTCGAATATAGAAAATAAAATGATGAGCCCTAATTTTTAACCAGGAGTTGGAAAATAAACAGCATATTTCGAGAGAGATCCTTGTAGAAAAAAAAAGAAAGAGAGAAAGACAAGAGCAGGAAGGAAAGAGGAAGAAGCATAAATTACGAAGTTGGATGTTCCTTTCCAAATTCATTCTAGCGTATGCGACCGGAATCACTCAGGCAACGGTTAAAAATGCCGATAATTTTTAAGAAAACTTTTGTTAATTTATTTTTTCAACATTTTATCAAGGTATATTTGAGAGTAACATAGCTTAATCAAAACGTTGAAAATATTTTCTTGTGTTTGGTACACATAAGTTTAAACCCCTAAGAACATCCCCTAGAAGCTAGCTTTTTGTCATTTATTCAAAGCATGTTGAATTTAATCAACGGGAGTGGGAATTTAGCGTAATTGATTTTTGTTTGCTCAAAAAACAACAGTAGCACACGTAAATAATCATGAACGGCTAATTGGACGATTAGCACTGATTGTGCGTTTTCTATGGAAAAAACATCTATGAAGTCGAGCACGCAGCGGACTGATAAGTTCCGGTGCGTGTATCTTAAACGCTGACGTTACTAGTATCGTACGCGCATAGGGTAAATCCTATCGCCATTTAATTACAATTATTTTGACATTCGGCTGGGCGAGACGCCTATCGCGAAAATTTCAAAATGGCAAACTTAGGAAAACCGTGCCAAGTTATCTGCTGCTTCAGAAAAGAATTACGTCGGCAATGGCGTATGTACACAGCAAAAGGACCGGTGATCGACTTTTTTAGACTTTTTAAGAAAGCTAAATTCTTTGTCTTTCGTGTGAAAGGTCCTTATTAAGGGCAGTGTTGAATTGCTATTTGAGGAGAAACATGAAGAAATCAGTTCGCTTGTTTTCGAACGTTTTCCTTGAATTTAACGTTTATTTTGGGCTTTCACTTCATTTGGAGTTTTTAGCACCATGTTCTGTTTGATGTATGTTATAAGAGATGTGGTTGGGTCAATACCGTTGTTTTCACTTTTGCACTGAACAAGGTTCTTCTTTCATTTCGAGCGACAAGGGCCGCTTCTGTCCGACACTCTGGAATTATGGCGACGTAGCCTCGCTCAGAGTAATAAAGGGCGAACATGCGTCAACCCCTCCTTAATTGAATACTTAGTTCTGCTTGGAACGTCTGCAATTGAATTTGCAACTTTCGCAAATTGCTATAGCAATTCCGCTCTTGCTTGTTCTTGATGAGGTTTCCGCTTCTAATGAAAGAGATTCCGTTGCGCAAATGATTTCACGGACACGGGCGCAGACGGGGTAATCAGTTGGACGACCACGTCGCGTGATGCCCCCTCATTCGAATACAGTAGTTTTGCTCCCTCAATGTTGATCCCTGAAAAAGACACAAGACTGCCACAAAGAGTATCATTATTGTGAGCTAATGTTCGCTGGCGAATGTTGGATCACTAAAGTCTTCACTGTGCTCGCCAAATGTATAGTAAACGATTACACCTGCTGTGCGGGATATCTGAAAGTCGGCGAAGCTACAGGAAAAGACATTAGATGTGAAGAAACGAGTGGATGCGGCGGCTTGCGAAAACTAACCGCTGGAAAAGGTACCAAAATTGACATTAAAAAAATCGCTAAACAAACCAATTTCAGGAACGCTTTCAACGCTCAACCATCCCTTGGCGTATCCTTCAGAGCACAAATGCAACTGGGAGATTCAAGCGCCCGTTGGATATACAATACGACTCGAATTTACCGCATTTCACATTGAGGATCACCAGCAATGCTTATTCGACAATTTAGTCGTAGTCGATTCAGTAATGGAGCGAACGTTCTGCGGCAAGCGCGTTCCAGGGCCGATATTCTCCTCTTCAAACAGAATGCAACTCCAGTTCAACTCGGACAAAGGAAGCGAGTTTGCGGGCTTTGCAGCAAGATGGTCCTTTGTACAAAAAACCAAGCTGGATGAAAGATGCGAGGGCGATAAATGAAGGGTTTAATCATTTTTAGAACATAACCATGCGGTCCAATTCAATGTTTTCACAAAAATAGTTGAGTTTCTGTTGCGGCCCAAAAGCAAAATTGGGCTTGGGGCGCGATGGTTAGAAATATTCGTTATTTTGTGATGAACTTAGTGAAATGTTAAACCTGTGTAAGCTTGGCAGCCTTGCGTTTGCGAAAGTGTGGCGACATGCGCGGATCCATATCCAGCGGGCTGCAGCGAGCAAACGTGCCGGGCCGGGTGTGCTTGTCCGCCTGAGCGGCATTTGCTACACGATGGACGATGCATTACGATCGAGCAATGTCCACAGAAATCTACAAGTCCATTCTGTGGCCGAAGCGGCGCATTCCTTGAGCAGTCGCGATTCTCTTCTCGCCCCGTGACGCGCATCCTCGGCGGACGCAATGCCAACACCGGAGAGTGGCCATGGGCAGTGCAGTTACTCCGCAACAGGTGCCAAACACAAGTTAACCTTTTAGAAAAGAGAGTAACGTTTTCAGAAATCTTATCTGTGGCGCCACATTAGTAAGCTCTAACTGGGTACTTTCAGCTGCGCACTGTTTTCTCGACCAGGTGAGTTTTTTTTGCGAAATAAGTGGTTTTTGACGCTTTATTAAATTTCAGTCCAACAATGTCAACACAAAAGCTGCTCAGTACTTGCTGGCGATCGGAGGAACCTCACGATTGTTCACTTCAACGGAAGACATCCAGGTAGATAGCCGGGATAAGCTCGATAGATAACGGAATTGAGATGATCGTGCCAAACCTAATTGAGCCGCATCCTCGCTTCAGCTATGCGACGAACAGTCACGACATCGCGCTGATTGGCATTCCACGATCGGTGAGATTCTCCGAGTTTATCAGGCCAGTCTGTCTTCCCTCGATAGCTGTCAGCTTCGAGGAGCAACAACGCGTCGTTATCGGCTGGGGAAAAGCAGGCGAGGGAACTTCCCTGGCTAAGACCCTTCAAAAAGTAGACATGGACGTCGTCGACGATCAGATCTGCCAAGACATTTATCTCATTTACAGGACTGGTTCTCGAGCTAAAAAATAAATGCACGTCTTTGAAGACGAACTGTATCAAATTTTTTAGCGAAATTGAATCGTGAAACCGAAAAAGCGCCGAATACCAAATGTGTGCGGGCTCGGGCACGTCGAACGCAAACACCTGCGAAGGGGACTCGGGTGGGCCGCTCTTGGCTGCGGCGGAAGGTGATGACGGAACGAAAACTTGGTTCATTTCAGGAATCACTTCTTTCGGAACAACTTGCGGTCAGTCGACCAACTACGGCGTGTTTACCAGGTATTGAAGGCAATTAAAGACTTTATAGGGTGTACGTGTAAATATTTAGAGTGACGTCGTATATGGGCTGGATTGAGTCTGTTTGCGGCGAGAACTGTTCCCTGCCAGCAGGGATGTGGATCCGCAGCGCAAAATCCGCAAAACAGCGCAAAATGCGGGATTTTTCATTCTGCAGCGCAAAACAGCGCAAAATCAGCCCCAAAAATTTCCGCAATTTTTCCGCAAAATTGCGCGCAAAAGCGCATTTTGCGCGAAAATTCCACAAAATCTCAATACATTTGCAGTCCGCAAAATGCGATTTTGCGGGATTTGGCGTAGAATTTCTATATTTTTTTATGTTAATTGTTAAGATTTCCGAATCAAATCCTCATTCATCATCGCATTCTCAACTTCGACGGTAATTTGCGGAAGAAAAACAGAAAAATCACCCGACATAAAACCGTCCGATCTCGAAGTTAACCGGCCGGTCATTTTGCCGGCAAAAATAAAACCGGACGGTTCGATGGAATTTTGCTGGGTGATAATTTAATTTTTCCATGATTTCTAAATTTAAGGGGCTTGACGGCCCTTCGGGCCGTTTCAGCCCCGTTCCTTGATTTCTAAATTTAAGGGGCTTGACAAAGGCTTGGAACTCTGAGTTGATCAATCTCAGTTCTGTCCCCAACCCCACCCACACCCGTTATTTAAAAAATCTTTTTGAAAACCTTGAAAATATCTTTTTATAACCTCGGAATAATGTCCCCAAAATTTCTCCATTTCAAGTAGAAATAAATGGGGCCAAAAATACCACAAAATTCGCAGATTTTCGCAAAATGCGCGAAAATCCCGCAAAATCCGCAAATTTACGGAAAATGCGCGAAAATCCCGCAAATTTCGCAAAATTACGCAAATTGCGTGTCATCTGCGCAATCCGCAATTCCGCAAAAAGCGCAAAATCCGCAAAATTTTCGCAAAATCAACAAATTTTGATTTTCCGCAAAACAACGCAAAATTCCGCAAATTGCGCGATTTTCGGATTCCGCAGCGCAAAACAGCGCAAAATAAGTTCGAAAAATTTCCGCTATCGCAGCGCAAAACAAAGGAAAATTTTTGCTGATCCACATCCCTGCCTGCCAGTGAAAGTAAACGCTGACCCGCATCTCACTGCACAGTTGAATGAAATTGCGTCGTTAAAAAGCGCCTCAGGTATTTTTTATCGGTATTTTATATAAAAAACATGCATTTTTCTACAATTCTTTTCCATCAGATCAGAACAGATTTCATTCGTTCGAAAATCATCATTACGGGTAACAACTTTAGACAGCATCAACATCGGAAGTTCAGCGAACATTAAACGCACACAGAGGCGCCTGGAGCGGATGAAACTTCGCCAAGAGAAGCGTGCCCAAAGAAATCTCGTTCGCGCCGAGTTGCGAGCTAAGCGCCAACAACAACGCCGCGAAAGCAGAAAATCGGGACAATAAGCTGTCCCACTTTTGAAAAAAAACACCTCAATCCCCTTCCCTTCGACGATGGATGCCAAAAAACGCCGAGATGACCGATAGGCCCAGACAAAAAAAACTGTTCATTGAATAACACACACACTTTGTATCATAGAAATAAATACGACCCTAAACGTTATTAAGCCAATCTCGAGTCTAAGCTGTCAGCCCATGACTCTTTTAGAAAGACGAATTCTAAATGAGAAACCAAAAACTCGCGGGAATGCCATCTGAGAATTCCAGATTGTGGACGAATTTGTTGTGATCGCGAATCTGCCGATTCCCTTATTTGGAGATTCGCCTCGTGCACCTGCTGTTCATAACCTTCGCCGGCGCAAGCCTCGTTTTCTGTTCACTCTTTAACTTGAAAACTAGCCTAATATACGCTTTTATAAAAAACCGCGGATAATTGCTCTCCAATTCTTTTGCAAGGCAAATCGTTACCACAACATACTGGTACCAGGAAAAATCGACCCCACGGTCCTACAACACCCATTCCCAGCCAGCCATCTAGAGAAGCTAATTTGGGAAGAAAATCATCTTGGTGGACCAATTCGCCGAGAAGCAAACGCAAGTTGTGGTTTCAGCCAATCACGTGGATTAATCCTGAGCGGGAATCAAACCCTCCACGGAGGTCACTCAGCAATTTCGAAACCTATCGAAATTGAAATCTGAGTGCACCAATAAGGTAACGCCATTCAAAAGAGTCACCTAACTGCTTTTCGCCATGTCGCTCGAAACTCTCAAATGGATCCGAGAAACGATCGCTGAGCTAGATGAAGAAATAACGGCGCTCAATTCGCCAAATTCAGCAGCCACAAAAGAGAAAAAAGAATTACAGAAGAAACTCAAGGCAAAGCTGGACATCGCCATCGACGGGATCAAAGTGGAAGGTAACGAGTTAACCAGAGAGCAGGCAAGTGCGGTCAAATCCGCGGAAAATGCCCTGAACGAATTAACATACAGCGGGCGAGATTTCGATGAAACATCGGTGTTCACTTCCAAAGTAACACAAATTTACGAAATTTATATCGCCGATGACCCAAAATTGCACGAAATCTTCGCGTCAAAGGTTAAGCTGCGCTTCAGCCCTTCAATTTACTCGCGGCTTAAAAACGCAACAAAATCGACGAAAACTTGGATTGAGCTGCGCGAGTGGTTAAATTTAACATACGATTCGGGATTATCAGCGCTGCAACTCTTAACAAGAGTAATGGAAACGCAATTCGACGAAAATTCACCGTGGAAAAAGTACGCGCAGGACATAGAAGATCGTATGGAGCCGGCTAAAGCCGCTATTTGCGCTCAAATCCGCCGAACCAAAATGAAAAAGAACCCGGGCACACAAGAAAACGACGATACTAATGCTCCAACCGCGGATGACATATTCGACTTCGTTTCTGCGAGCATTATCGCGGGGCGATTGAAAGTCACGAAACCTTCGGTGCACGCACACATGGCCAATGAATGGGCTCAAATCTCAGACGCTCAAACAATCGCGACAAAAGTCGAATTCCTGATTTCTCAAACAACCAATCAGGGCGGATCAGTATTTTTCGCACGCCAGAGCCAGAAACCAAAGTCAAAAATGCCAATATGCAAGTATTTTGCCTCTGGGAACTGCAGAGTCAAAAACTGCAGATTTCGTCACGAGAAACCTAAACGACAAGAAGACCGCGGTAAGAAGACCAACACTTTCGTTGCTCAAGCAAATGAAGAAGAACGTCTACCAGAGGAAAATGAAGCGTCGGTTTTTCTATAAATGCTGGTAATGAGTGCGAATTATCAGCATGCTTATCGTGCAGCACAAATATCACTAATTCTTTCTTCAACACAAAAATTACACTTATGATGAATGGATTTACACTAAAAGTCACTGCATTGGTCGACAGCGGATCTGACAAATGTATTTTGCCAATGCATCTCCTTCCATCGTCACTTCACAAGTTTATCGAGCCAACTTCAATGGAATTCCGCGGATGTGGAAGAATAAAATCAATTGGTAGGATATCCGCAATAGTGAAAGCTCACCAATCAAATTACAAATTCCGCGGTGTATGCTTTTACATCGTGAGAGAAGGTTTGCCGGCAATCCTCGGCAAAGATTTTATCATAGGGCACTCAAGCAGCGAGCACGGAAGCTTCAAAATTGCCGGTTATGGAATGGAAATAATGATTCACTCTGGCCGAAGGGTCCTATTCCCTTGGTCAGAAGTCAACGCGCTGTTTAGGATGGAAGCCAGCAAATTAACGACGCAGCAAAAGGTGGAACTACTGGAGAAAACGAAAGAACTAAAACTCGACAACACAATTTTCAAAGGTGAAAATTTCGAACGATTCATCAATATCCTCTTCCGAAAGCAAAAAGTTTTCAAAGGGCCAAACGATAAAGTAGGCCTGTTTTCGGAGCAAGTGAGGATCCCGACAATCCCTGGATTAACGAAAAGCGCTCGACCGCGGCCAATAGCCAAACATCTGCAACCGAAAGTAGATGGTAAGATGGAAACGATGCTCAATGGGAAGATAATCGAGGAGTGCCCCGACGGAAAGGGTTTTCACAGTCCACTAGTCATTGTCCCTAAAAAGACGACGATATAAGAGTATGCTCCGATTTCAAGTCCGGGCTTAACCAGTGCCTCACAGAGGAGACGGACATCTGGAACGTGCCAAATATAGATTGTTTGTTTGCGGACATTGAGACTGGAAACCACATCTTCTCTGACATTGATATAAACGCGGCATATTGGAACATGGAAATCCACCCAGACGACCGACATAAAACGAATTTTTATTATAAGGACAAGTTGTATCAGTACATCAGAATGCCGTTTGGAATGAAACACAGCGGCGACGCATTTTGCAAATGTGTCGCAAAAATGCTAGGGACGGTGAAGCTACAAAACAACTTCAAAAGCTATGTGGATGATATATTGCTACATAGCCGTGACGAAGAAACGCATCTTCAGGTCTTGGAGCAGGTTTTGGATGCCTGTGAAAAATTCGGCGTCAAGCTGGGGGGAAAAAAGTGCAATTTCGGCCGGCGATCAACAAAATTCATGGGCCGACAAATTTCCGCGGAAGGGATAAGCATCCCAGAAGAAAACATGAAAGCAATAAAGGAATTGCAGCCACCGCGGAACAGGAAGGAATTAATGTCAGTCCTCGGAACCCTTGGTTGGTGGAAAAGCTGGATCTCATGCAACGTTGGTGACCGAGTGGCCATCAACTCATTCAGCTCAATCGTCAAAGAAATGTCTGTGCTGAACAGGCAAAATAAACCATTTCAGTGGAATGACGACGCTCAAGCGAGCTTCGATAACGCAAAAAGGATCTTGGCAAGTAATAAGGTATTTAGTCTCCTGATTTTTCTCGACCATTTGTGGTCGTTTGCGATGCATCCAAAGTGGCTATTGGAGGAGCCATTATGCAAAAATTCGGCAACAAACAAAAACTGATCGCCGTTTATTCGAAAACACTGTCGTCAACAGAATCGAAATGGTCAACGACGGAACGAGAAGCTTTCGCACTATTGATGACAATCGAGAAATTTTCATATTATTTGGAGGGAAAGCCATTCTTATGCCTCACCGATCACAAAGCTTTATGCGCCTTGGACAAGAAAATAATGGCAAACGACAAGCTCCAAAGATGGCAAGATCGACTCAGTAAGTTTCGATTTATAATTCAGTACATTAAAGGACAAGACAATTGTCTGGCAGATATATTGTCACGACCGTGGCACAAAGTCTGTGCGAAAAACGAAAAACCAAGCGACGAACTGGCAGGAAAATTCTACAATCCGGCCGGAGAGAGCGACCTCATAATTTATATCCCGTCATGGTGCGGTGGAGGAAGTTTACCACAGAAAATGCTCCTCGAAAACAAAGAAGTCGCCGCGGAAATTTATGCTTTAAAATCAGCTGCCACAGGAGTTCTGAGCGAAAATGTACCTATCCTGGAGCTGCGGATAATTGAAAATGCTCAATCAGAAGATAAACTCATAGGTACAGTAAAAAACTTTGTAGAAAACAAAATATCCGCGGAAAAATGGCAAGTCCCAGATAGTCTTTACGGCATAGAATCATACAAACGCTGGTCGAAAAAATTGGAAATCCATCCGGAGAGTAAAGCCTTGACGATCAACTGGGGGGAAAAGAAGTGCCTTGTGCTTCCCAAAAGCCTTATTCCTCACTATTTAAAAGCTGCTCATCACAAAGCGCACACCGGAGTTGATCGAACAAGGGAATTGCTATCATGGTCGTGGTGGCCCGACCAATTGGACGATATCCGCGGATTTGTCTCAAGTTGCGACATTTGCCTGAAAAGAAAAGGCCAGGACATGCAGAAAGGTAAACCAGATATGCAGACTCTTTACCGTGCCAAGCGGCCATGGGAAATCATTTATGTCGACTTTATACAACTCGAGCGATCGAAAACCGGTAAATCATACGCATTAACCATTATGGATGGATACAGTCGTTTCTTGTCGGTTTATCCGACTGCGAGGTGCCGAGCAAGTGACGCTGCTCGCCAAATTATGCGTCACATTCTATTGTACGATTTCCCGAAGATTATCAGCAGCGACCAAGGTAAACATTTCCGAAATGAAATGCTGAGTGAGCTTTGTCATTTGCTTGGAGTCAAGCAGAATTTACATGTTCCTTATCGCCCGGAAAGTACTGGATGCCTAGAACGATCACACCGTGTTCTCAAAAATGCGTTATATGGAATCGCCTTGGAACGAAATCTGTGTTGGGAATTAGTTCTACCATCAGTGGTGAGTACTATGAATAAATGCAAAAATGTGGCAACGCGCGTCTCGCCATTCGAAATTATTTACGGAAGAAAACCTTCGTTCGACGGAATACAAATGGCCGAAAACCCATCCGCGGATTCTCCAAAAACGTACGCCACTGAAATAGCCGCGACCCTAAGCCGCGTCCACAAGCTCGTCGATTTAGCTCAATCGGAAGCAGACCTCGTCGCTAAAAATAAGGGAAAATCTATAATTGAACCAATAACGATAACCAAAGGCGACAGAGTTCTGCTAAAAAGACCCATGTCCGCGGAAACGAAGGAGAGCAAGGGCGCTTGGAATGGACCCTTTGAAGTGGTGGACACTAATGGCGTTATAGTTCGACTGGACATTAGTGGAAAGCTCAGTTGGGTACACCGACATCACTGTATTCTCTACAAGGACCGTCCACAGCACCTGGACCCGGATTATTGCGGCCAAAATCAACCCGAGAACCCCGTTGTTAAGAGCCGACCCGACGCTGAACCGGCCTCATCGTTCACCGAAAGATATCCGCGGCGCGTCCGGAAAAAGACTGTACCTTTCCAAGGAAGATCATAACAAATCATTTATTATCACTATTTGATCAGAAAAGACAACGAGGATACTTCAAGTCGACGAACCCGCTCTCGTCACCAACTTGGACTCTGCGTCGGTCAACCTTCACGCCAGTCGAATCTGGGGGGATGTTGTGATCGCGAATCTGCCGATTCCCTTATTTGGAGATTCGCCTCGTGCACCTGCTGTTCATAACCTTCGCCGGCGCAAGCCTCGTTTTCTGTTCACTCTTTAACTTGAAAACTAGCCTAATATACGCTTTTATAAAAAACCGCGGATAATTGCTCTCCAATTCTTTTGCAAGGCAAATCGTTACCACAACAAATTCAAAACTCAATCCAACAATCAAATTGTCCAAGATTTTTATTATCTGTACGTTGTATCGGGGAAAAGCCCTTTCAAGGCGACCACGAAAACCACGCGACTGGGCAACTTTGCCGCTTTTCGGTTTTAGACAAATTAGAATAGAACGCGTTTCATAACATGCAGGTTGATAAGAAGCTCACTGCTCAGATGACACTGAGATTTCAAGAATTTCTGAAGAGGGCTACTGTAGATTATTTGTTGTTCGTGATGAACATAGCCGTTGTCTTCTATACAGTCTGAACAAATATTTGTTTTTCTAGTTTGTCTACTTTTAATGGATTGAAGAGCAGTTGTTCTAACCGGGAGCATGAGTGTACCTAGTACTAAAAAATACTCTTCTGAATCATAAAGTAAGCATAATATCCTCTCATGGCCGCAGGGTCTAACGGATCCTTACTTTGCCCTGCTTTCGGATGCATTTGGAAAAAAGAGCAGCTCATCCTTCATCCAAGACTCGTAAAAAATACAAAACGCCTCGATTAATAAATTATTTCCGTTCCTAACGCAAAAAGAGTCGACTCTTCAGAACCGTAGTTTTCATTTTTCATAATAATTATAAAATATTGCGTTTTTGTTATCGCACTGTCGGGTCTGTTATTATTTTTTTGCCTTGCCCAGGGAAAGTGCTTGGCTGACTCGCGGCGCAGAGCGCTACACACGGCGTTGCGCTCATTCTCATTACTGCAACGCAAACGAAAACGGAGAGAACCGCCAGATTACTCAAAGTCTCCCGCTTCCACACTACTACTTCCACGTTTTTCTTCCTTTTTGGGGAATTCGACAGAGGGAAAAATAGAGAGACGGAGAGAAAGAGAGGCCAACGAAGAGGCAAGATCGTTCGTTATTATTGTTGAGCTTTTCGACTTCTTTGAGCTCCAGCTCGAGCGCTGAGGAGACAAAGGAACGCTAAACAAGAATAAAATTTGACGTAATCAGTTCTCCCGCAAACATGAGTGAAATGATGAAAGCTCTCCATCGGTAAGCATCCTAGCGTTCGGCAGTTCTTTCCCGAGCTCCGGCAGTTCATGTTTTACGCGCCCGTAAAGTGTAAATAAAATCGAAAATTCGCGAACCAGTTCGTCGCACGATTACTTTAGACGGAGAACAACTTCCAGGCACATCTACAAGATCGCTCTCTTCGGGGCGACGGGAAAGACGGGCAGCCTTTTTCTCGAAAAGGAAAAACGGGATATCTTTAACAAAAGCAAGCTCCATCATCGACAAACAGTAACTGTCACGTATTGTCAAGAATACGATTCCATTAGAATACCTTGCCAGAAGCCACACGCGAGGTCATTATTTGCGTAAAAATGAACTAGAAGAATAAACAGCACACTACGTGCTGACGAAATTCGCTTGAAAATATTTACTCAACTTAGTAGCTTTAATCTTGTGATAAATAAAATGAAAATAGCTTTGAATGTGGCTTCAATAATGCAATTGATTTCGGGCCATTCATTTTCGATAATTCTAACCTTGGGAAAAATTAATGATTCGCTTCTTGGCCGATATCAGAAAAAATGACGCAAATGATTTTAAAAAAGTATCCCACTGATCAGGCGCTGCGAAACAATCACACGATCACGTGCTTCGTGCGCAACAAGGAAAAGATTCAAGAGTTTCTGTTGAAGTCGTTCAGTTTTCGTAAAAGTTCTGGTTCGATTGTGAACTGAGCAAACAGGAAGTTGAACTGCTGCCAGTTCTTCAAATCTTTGCAAGGAAAAATTAGAGCGACAAGTGTCCAAATACAAACGAGAGGTGAAAGGCAATCAGGGGGAGATTTTCCAAGCGAGCGCACCCTTCCCCTCGGACCCTGACTGACCTGGCTCCTCGCGCTATCGGCCGTCGAGTCAAGTGGAAAATCTCGCAAAAGAGCGTGCCAAACAGTATCTCACCATCATCGAGTGCGATATTTTTGACCCGGCTGCCGTGGGCAAAGGAAAGGTTCAAAATGCACTTCTTATCGTTTTTTTTCTTCGAATGATTTTCTTTTTTGAACTCAAAAGGTCTCTCAGGCATCAACGTTGTCCTCAGGAAATTTGGGCGGGAATGTTGCCGGTTACACTTCATTAGGGCTAAGTAATAAAGTTTTCATTAACCTGGGGAGCCTTGTAGCTTAGATTTCGTTAGATTTGCAAAACAAAAGTCCCAAGTAACGACTCGCCACTTCTTTAGCTGTTTACTCAAGTAATAAGTAGGCAACGTTCTCGCCCGTGTCTAAGTACGCTAAATTTTCATCGACGCAATAACAAAGGATGGAACATCGATCTCTACCAGAAATGGATGAAAATGATTGTCGAGGTGATGGCCGAACGCGACGTCTTCAACATCATCGGTAAATCCTAAACGGAATTGTCCCTCCAGTTAACATTGACCCTCAGCTCTCATGTCTTGGTATACAGACGATAAAGGAAGCGAGATAAAGGGTGGGCTTTCTGGTTGCGGAGCGCGATTTTTCCTCCGCCACCTTATCGGCCATGTTTTGGAGGACATGAATGCGGCTGTCGAGGTTCTCGAAAAAAGTGAAAATTTGCACTGGAATACGATCCACGCGCCTGGACTCAGAAAAGGCGACCGCCTTGAAAAGACGATCATCTCGAACGCATCTGATCGAGTTCAAGCGATCATAGGCAAGGCTTCTTTTTCGTCGAGAAAAAATACGATCAATTTTAGATAAATATCCTTTTTACAAAACACGCTATCATACGATGAGATTCGCCGACGTTGCCTGCTATCTACTCGATGTAATAGGCCGGGGTCAATTTTGACGCTGACTTGGTAAAAATCCATGGAATTTGAATTTTGATCCCTTTTGCAGAAAACAAAGTCAACTTACCGGAGAATAGAAAAATCGCAATTTCGTATCAACACAACCTCGCCGAGCCCGAATTCAACACATTGTGACTCCAAAAAGCACCAAAAAATAAACACATCCGGTTAATTTACGCTCCTAATCTCTACTAAAAGCATTTGAGATAGATAAATTATTTTTCGATAACGGTAAAAACGACAACTATCTGACGCTTGAATTCTGACTGATAGATTATCCACTGAATAAACTGCTATAAGAAAAAAAATACGATCTTCTGGAGACACTGTTATTTTGCCAATACCGTAATCTATCTTCGATAAAAAAAAACTCCAATGACGGATGCGATAACTTTCAATGCTATCTTTGAGGGAATGAAATTGATAATGACACCGTTAGGAAAATATGATAGCCGAGGAACATTTTCAATCGTCAACCGCATCAAAATTCGGAACTCTTGACTTTCATTGCACCCTTTTTCTGGAGTGGATATTCTCTGGATCCGTTTAAAACCCTGCAGAGACAAGACGAATACCGGAACGAAGCACTCGGTGACATAACCTTTTCATAACTCATCCAAAGGTGCATGCATTAATTAATAATTATGCTTCGTGAGATTCCCCTCTTGAGTGCGCACTCGTGCTTTTTTAGAAGATTTTTTGGGTTTATTTCAGAGATTATTTACTGCATTTTGAAGTACTAAGTTAGTTACAGTTAAATACACCTTGAGGCTCAATAACAGTTCGGTGAAGTGTGTTTTGGCTCAATTATTTGAAGCATTCTTGGTTGATAGGGTTCCTTTCAGTAATTTAAAAAAGCGCCTAGTTGTTTGTTCTGAAGAACTGGAAGTGAATGAGTGATAGAGTCCGGAAGAGGTAAAACGAGATCAAAGTAGGCTTCTTCTTGCTTCTAGCCGTATGCTGTGATTACTTCTTTCCCACTGCCTCTTATTAACAGAACTCGTTCCAAATTCATCGTCAGCGCTTCGATAAACATCATGTACGTTCGTTCACTAGAGTTTGTTATTTACGGTAGAAGAGGGTATTGAACAGCGATTGAAGGACATGCTTACCGCTCTGTGTTATTGCTTGGTGGTGCTGGGAGGTTGATAATGACCAGCGAAGCACTATCAGAATCATCCAAAATCACGTTGTTGAGTGCACGAGCGTTGTGCATTCTTGCGTAAGTCTTGGCATAGTCCGACTCGTCGAATTTCACCCGCTTTAAATAATTGGGTTAATAAAGAATCTGCTACCGTTTTTTTTTTAAATGAGCTCTGATTAGATGATTTACCCTCAGTTGATGGATGATTTCGGCATTGTTGCGGTTTGAGTTGTGAGTCGGGCTCCATGTCATATTATTGTCGGTGACGATCTTCTCCAAATGATTTTGACTTTCTGCGCTCACTAAAATGTTTTTACGCTCTTTAGAATTATTTGCTGATTTGTCTCCGTTTCAAAAAGCCCTGGCTCAAGCAAATTACCTGCTCTGACTTCTTCCGCCACTAATCCAATGTCCTCAACGCCAAGTTCTGTCAGAAGTTCGTTTCGCTGGTCCATTTTTACCGTTCTCTTTAAAAAAAATGTTTACTTTAAGTTTGAACTGATTTTTTACCTGGTAAGCGTACGCGCTTATGTCCTGCTTGTTAAGTTCAACAACTTTTATTTGGGAGATTCCGATTCGAAGACCAGCAATATGCTCCTGTTAGTATTTGTATAATTAATGAAAACTGTAACGGTAAGTTACCTGTAATCTCTGCTCCAGAAGAATAGAGTTATCAGAATCCTGAGCGACGGCAAAGAGTCTAATCTTGCATCCCTTCCAAGTTCGACTCTTTTTGAGCAGCCAGGCGACGAGCATTATTAGACCGCCGTCGTGAATGATCCACCAGACATCGATGGTTCCCTTCTGAATTGGCTCCGAGGGCCATGAGCTTGAGCATTTAGTGACTAAACGTCGATATAGAATTGGTTGCATTTGTCATTTGTAAATCTTACCCATGCATGCAAGGCCGGTCGAATTCGCAGCACGAAGCGTTTTGTTGAACCGTGTCGTCGACGATGTTCTATCGAAGTCTTTTGGCCAACTGATCAGTACGGAATTGTGTTTTAGCGAGCCCAAGCCCGATGTCTGCATTAGCGCTGACATTCCCTCAAAGACACGTAAGCTCTCACTGATTAAAGATCCGAGTAAATTACCTGTGGGACGTCCTTTTGGAGGAGAATATTCGTGAAGGCCTTGCAACCGTGTTGTCTCAGCAGATTACCGAGTTGCATTTTGCACTCTTCCACTTCCGAGGTCGACTCCGAGTCGAGTATGTCACCTTCCAGCACGCTGGCGTACATTGACAATCCTTTGCCCGCCTTTAAATCGCGAGCAACTTTGACAATATCTGGATTTGAAATTGTTTTGGACTTTTGGTCGTATTTGCAAAAGGCGAGTATTTGTGGGCGATAGTTTTTCGTATGTAGACTCTGTGAAAGAGTCATTATTGAAGACATAGAAGAGGAAGCACTTACTTTGGTTTGAGGCATTTGATACAGTGCATATCTCGCTACGGAGAGGTACAAGCCTCTGAGACCATCTCCCCATTCAGCTTCTGCACCTTTGTAGGCTAAAAAATTATTGCTAAAAAGTGAGAGGTTAATTCTTACCAATGTATTTGTAAAGGAAGAGCGCAATCGCTAAGACAACAAGGACCAGTTTCCAGCCCACCATCCACATTAACATAAAACAAAGAAAGGCACCAAGACAGGAGAAGCCCCAGTGATAATATCGCCACGTCGGACGCCAACTTGGAGATTTCAAGAAACCCTGAAGCGCACATGCTACATTGACGAACATGTAGCACATGAGAAAGAAAAGAGTAGCGAGCGGGGCTATGTAGGCATCAAGTGCAGCGATGAGGATTCCGACCTCGCAGATAACGGCAGTGACAAGAATTGCCCATGTGGGTTCTCCCGATCCCGGTTTTCCAGCTGCTACTGGGCGTAGAAAAGGTATGATCCCGTCACGGGCGATACTTTGGAGCAAACGAGGAGCACCAGTCAAACTTTGTAAACCTTGATGATATTCGTTACCGCAAGTAGCTGGGTATAAATCTTACCAGCACCGAGAGTAGAGAGTAAGCAACCTATAAGCATGACCATTTCGTGCGGCCAGACAACTTTGGCTGTTAGAAGCTTGTTCGACCTTGACAATGATTGACCAAACTTATCTCGAAGGACAGCCCCGTCGACCGAGATACCGAAAAGAATCACCGTTGACAGATAGCATATAGAAGTAACAAGAATAGCAGAGATGGTCCCTTTTGGAATAGACGCTGCTGGATTCGCAAGATCTCCAGAACGGTTGCTTCCCGCCATGATTCCAGTGCAAGAAGGAAAGAAGATTCCTAACGAAGTTATTTACGGTACTTGCAGATAAAAATTACCGATGAGGATAGCAAAAGAGGACGTCATATCAGCGCGAATGAAGATCTGATCGATTTTGTCACCAAGTTCCTTTTCAGCTGTTTCATTCTTGTAGACATTGAGCGAGCTCTGGTCGAAAGCGTTTAGGTCAGCAGAGACGAATTGCCCTTGATCCATGTAGCCAGAGTTGATATTAATTTTCCACTCCTCTGAGTTTCCCGCACCAGGAATTGGTACTCGAGATACTAGCTCCAGTTTTTTGAGATAATCATGACAGGGTGCCAAGTGCTGATCATTTTCAAACAGCTTAGCAAAGGTTGAGTCGTTTACAGGAGGACAAAATTGGTTGTAGATCCAGGTTGGCTTGTAGGATCCACTATCATTACGGTACACTATTGATAGTTTAATATTTATTTTGACAAACGAGACAAATTCAGGCTCAAGTTCGAAATTGAATGGCTTAGAAAATGCATACAATTAGGATTCGAGCGAATAATTACCTGAGCAGTATTCATCTTCTGGCTGTCTGAGTAATCTGGGCCCGAGCAGACAGACATGAAGATCATCTTGGGCAGTAGAAGGAAATGCAGCGTTTTTAACAAATCCAGCAAAAATAGTGGCAATACTAATCAGCGTCACTCCGAGGAAGATGTTTGCGGAGTAATTCACATACTTTCGCAGGCTGGAGCGAGTGTCACTTTAATTTAGTAGAGGTAAGCTCTGATTGATAAACGGCACTCAAATAAGAGAAAAATTAATCCGTCTTCTGGAAAGTTCTTTCGAAAGAGTTTTTCAGCCCGTGCCTTTACTCCAACATAAACAATCGTAACCATTAATAGCAAGATGATTGTGCCGTATATTCTGCAATCGTTAAAATATATAGTGAAGAAGCCGTCACTTCCCGGCGATCCCCAGCCGAGCGATAAACTTGGAGCGATGTATTTGGTGATGATCTCGACTGCTCCGAGAATGTACATTGCGCAGGCAAAAGTTGTGCCCAAATAGAACAGTATGCCGACTTTAATAGAGTTCTTTAGCTGCTAATTGCGAGTAGCTGTGTCGCTGAGTCGACTCCTCGGGCGTAAAATGAATGTTGACTTGAACTCTATCCTGAGCCGCCGAAACTTGGGCCTAGGTTGCGACTGATCATGTAGTAACTTCCACCGGCCGATATTTTGCCATTAGTGGCGACGGCTGACATCGAGATTGCCGTCAGCATGGTAGTGAGGCAACACGTGGAGACAAGAAGAAAAGCCTGAGGATAGCCGCAAACGCCAACCACCCAACTCATACGAATGAAGAGTATCACCCCGAAAATATTCTGCATAGTGGGGAAAAACACACCCATTAGCGTGGAGAGTCGATTTCCAACGGGCTAAATAAAAGTTTGAAATGAATAATTAAAAAACTTAAGATGCTGATCAGACAGCATCGACAGATTGAGACATGTTTACCTTTTTCTCGCTATCCAAATTCGCCAGCAGATCGGGGATATTCTTGTCCTTTGTCCAGTAAGTTGATTCTGTGACTGTCGGCTGCGAATTCTGCCGTAGTAGGGACTCCTCATCTCCATTTCTGAAAGAACTTTACAATCTTCATTGTCGTTTTTGCTTATTGTACAAAAATTCAATGCGATGCCTACTTGGCTGTTTAGGCCCAGTTCTGACATTGGAGTACTCTTGCGGCACTAACGTATCGGCTCTGCTTGAATTGCTTATTCAGGCAGCCGAAGTTTCTGCCTAATCTATTACTTAACCAATGTTTATGCCTTGAAAGTTCTGTCTGCCACAGACTGCGACGCTGTTCTGTTTTTAATTTGACTTTAATTTTCACTCTTGCGAGCGGCTTTGCTACTGCACCTTTTTTCAGAATGCTTTTAAATCCATCGAGCTGGAAAATGAGGATAAATGATTACTCGGCGACCGTCAGATAAAACAAGTGATTATAGATTTTTGGATAAATTAAGAAATCCGCAAGAATGCAATTATGGTCACTCAGTGCGATCGACCCGTCCTTCTCGAAACTACAGAATAATCCCAAGTTATTTTTTCCTAATCATTTTTCCACACAATGACAAATACTTACAGTTCCAGGCTTGTCGTCTTCACAATAAATCGGTCGCTGTTGTTTCCTTCCATCTTAACAAATTTTAAACATTAAATTTTGAAATAAAGCATTTATTTGTTTCAGTAAGTATTTAATATATTCTCCACTATTTAATTCTTTCTGTAGGCTTTTAAGTCTAATAAATAATGCTTTCTCTATAATCATATAAACTAGAATAAGTCCACTGATATGTTTCATTATAAGAAAAGTTCTGAACTCTTTAATTTTTGCTTCAAAAGGTAATTGGCGATCATAATTTTATCTTGGCCGGCTCAAACTGAACACGTTCAGTTATGAAAAAAAAATCATTTTCCATGCACACCTCATCCACAAGCAAGTCGGACTCATAGAACGGGAATGTTCTAGATTTGGCCAAAGCCGTGGGCTCGTGGAGCTCTTGAATGCGCGTCGGCATTCTGTTAGTTTGTGCTGAGGAATTCGCTCTATGTTATGGGATTCTCTGTTTCCATGCTTTTCGATGGTGTTGTGAGAAGCTCTAGCAAGTTTGATAAGTGTGCCCAAATTCCGCCGCCATCGTTGAATGGATAATAAACGACGCCCTAGATGGCGCATCACGCATCATCAGATATTGTAAAACATGGAATCGAATTTAAGGCAAATTAAGAACATGCCCATGCGCCTGGGGCAATTAGCGATAAATGAACCCAAAAGCGTGTGCCTAACCCACCCTAAAGACCGCACTTGATCTCTTCGGCCATTTCCTTCATTAAATGCCCTTATCCCAAACATCCTCCCAGAGACCTCAATCCAATTAAATATGAAACCGTTCTTTTTCACATTTTAGTTGGCCTTCGTCCTTCTCTCTCAGAATTTTCCTTTGAGTTTGAGAGAAGAAAGATCTGATAAATAATCAACAGTTCTTGAGCCCGTGCGGCGAGTCAAGTTCTTCGCTCAAATATTTGAATATTCTAGCGTATTATTCCTAGTCCGCATCTATAATTTAGCGATGTTCTAATCATTCAAAATATTCGCGAATATTTCCCGAGCGCTCGAAAAGAGAAAACCTTGGAATCAAGGAAGAAACCCGCCAAGATGAAAAAGAAACAAAATTGATTAAAAAGTAGCGATCATTAAATTCCCGCAAGTTGTTGCAGAAAATCGAACTACAAGGATATCTCATTTGGGGATATCTCAAATTGCACGCCAGGACGGTCATTCTCAATTCGATTCCACCTTTTTTTTTCTGAACAAGATTTCTCTACTCAGCTTGGCTAATCTTTATCATCCTTTTTGCGAATCATGCAGTGTGTGTGCTGTGCGGCTGCGTTTGAAACGCTACGGATAAATTATTCCAGAAAAAGAGTCATTTTACTTTCTCGATTTCTTTGGCTGTGAAAAAAAGAAGATCATTGCCTCGCTCGCCCTAGCCAGATATAGAATTGGCAATATAATAGAAAAAATTGTATCTATCTGTTCGACGCTTATCCCTCTCTGAGCTCTATTTAGTAAAGCGAAAGCGTTCAGGGGTGCATCCAACTAGTGTCATCAAGAAAGCAGAGCATTCTGATCTGTTGTCAAGAGATGAATATTTCAACGGCGCCCAGGCTCTCCAAAGAACCAGTACGCCTAAGTACCTTCACCTGTCACTATTCTCCTTCACTTATCAATTCAATCGACAGTTTAAAAACCAACACTTCCAAAAAAAGAGACACAAAAATCTGAAATTATCACAAAACGAGTAGTTTTTTTAAACAAGACAACCTTGAAATCATTAGGTATAAGAAATCGATACTAATGAGCGATAATCTCTACTAAATAAAAACTCTCGCTTTAAGGGTGTCCCCAACGATTTTTTTTTTAAACAGGCTATACTTTGAGCTAATTTTTATAGGACTTACTGAAGGCTTTTCGGTTAAGGCAGCTTCCTTAAAAATAGTTTGGTCACCCGACTAAGAACAGTCAAACTCGATCGTTGGGGACACCCTTAATTGTTTTTATTTTATCAGTTGGGGCGCCTGTTCCAGAGCGAACCTTACCAGTGCCCTTTTACGGGGATGCGTGAGCTTGTACTGAAAATTGATCGGCATCCGTACTTTGGGCGAATTGTGGATAAGTCGGGTTTAGTTTTATATTTGTGCCAGCTACGAACTGCAGTAAAGTGTATTGCAGCTTTGAGAAACAGGGCACGTCACGTCCTCACTGTCATCCTCTTGGAATAAAACATTTTCAATAATCTCCAGATTTTGACGCCCTTTCAAAGGGAAAACTCGTAAAATTTTTCGAATAACATAAAACTATTCAAATTTATGAAAAAAAAATAATTAAAAAAAAGGGATTGATGGAAAGGAGCTTCTCAAGCAAAGATATAGATAAACTTAAGTTTGAAATGGAGCTAAGCTATTTGCAGATCGATTTGCAAGGTCTATTCACTGAGTAACGCGAAAGCTGTACCTTTTAAAAAGACAATTCTGGCCGGGCGAGGGCTGAAGTTGACTTCACCTTGAAATGGGCTCCCTTGGGATTATCCATCCATGGGCGACCTTGACTCCCCAAAAACACGACAAAAACGATACGATCAAGGCTTTCCTTCTTCCGCTCAAGATTCCCCAAAAATAATAATAAATTCTCGAAACAAAATGGCCATTTTCTGTTTTTGCCAACAACAAAAGCAAAATCACCTTTCCCCAAAAAAAAATGAATATTTAATGGTGTGTGGGGTGACTGGGATGATCGAATATCAGACTTACTTGCTTTGGATTTTTATGAATTTCTTTTTCGGTTGTCGATCTTCGTCCTCTCTGTAACTTCCTTCCTGTACAAAAGCGAGTTATATTCTCAGCGTGGTGGTTAGACCATATGAGCAAAAATAGCAGCCAGATGGGTCGGGAGGCGCTCCTCAACCAATCCCAACCGAGTCGATCTCTCTACTCGTTCTCCGATAACTACCAAATCCAATGCCCATTTTAACTTTAGCCTACGAAGCCAACGTAACAGCCTCCCAAACTGTCGAAAACAGGAATACCTTCTTGACAGCGCATTCAAGCATAAAACATCCAATAAGCGAAATTGCAATTGACAAAAATGACTTGCGCTGAAAAAAAAACCTAATGCGATTCGAGCAAATCTCAAGAATAAAATCATCCATCAATCCTTTTCAATTTTGGCAATGACGAGAAAATTTACGAAATCGAATCCCAGCTCCATTGCCGTGGGACAAAGCCACTTGCTTATATTTTGCCCGGTACCTAGATTGAAAGAAGGGAGAAAAAAGTATTGAGCCCGCGAAAATTATTAATCGCCATTTTGCTGTTAATCGATGGAAAATATAGGATAAACGGCGAATGACGTCGGATCGATTGAATTCCGCCAAACATCAAAAAAACGTTGCTTGTGAAACTGTTGCTAGATTTCACAGGGGGTGAGGATCCGCGAAAAAATGACGCGAAAAGTTCATCTTCCCAGCTTGAAGCGCTGTCCGAAAATAATACCCGCTTTGGCTAATCTCCGCCCTCAATCAATGTATTATCACTTTCTGCTTCTTCTTCTGTCACTTTCTGTTTCCTACTAAAAGCATTTTTACGAGCGGGATAGGTTCAGAAAAGAATCAACGATTTTCGCCCAGACTTGATTTCGAGATCAAGTTCTGATAAAAAAAATAAACAATGGATTAAAAAGGCGAGAGCGGAAAGTTTAAAAGAGAAGGTTTATTGCTCATGAAGCTGGTAATCTTTCTTGCTATTTGTCTGGCCGACGCATCACTTGTTCTAAAGTCAAGAGGTAGAAAAGCAGAATTAATTAACAGTTATTTGGAGCGGTCAATATTCTAGCTTACTCGACGAAATGTCTCGCATGCGAAGCGGGGGTGAAAACCTTATTGCCGTTTGTGAGAACCGAGCGAGGGGCCAACGCGTTCATTTGTCAAAGTTAGCTAAATGGTTATTGTTGGAGACAAGGAGACGTATCTTTGTCTCTTCAGCCGCGATAATCACGAAATTCCATTAGCATCAAAAGACAAGGTCTCTCAAGAAAATCTGCTGGCAGTTTAAAATATTCGACAAAAACATTTGCTACGGGACGATTGACCTCTTCCGGCCGGAGTTTCTCGCCGTTGTGCGTAATGTCCGACCCAGTCCTCAATCAGTTTGCAATTTGATTCTGCCCGATTGTTTTTCTTCGGCTGAGATTTGGAATCTGTTCGAATGGAAGCAAGTTCAAATCCCAACTAGAAAGCGTCCACGATCGAAGACGGCGTTCCCAACTAAGCGCGGGTTATAAATTTCAAAGAGCACAAAGGTTGAAATCTCAACTTCACATTTTCAACCCCAGACCGAGCCAGTTAAAACTCTCAAAGTTCTCCACATAACCGACGTCCACATTGACCTGGATTACGAAGAGAACGCGCTATCTGAATGCGATCAGCCGCTATGCTGCCGCTCTTCCTCAACTGGAAGCTCACAAAAAAGCGCAGCAAATTCAGCGTTTTTCTGGGGCACAAAAGCATCCTGTGACATTCCATTCAGAACATTTGCCGCCACTTTAGGAAAGGACACCTTTCATATTTTATTCGATTATTTGAGCGAGTTTCTTTATCAGCCTCAGATGCAGCAAAAGAGACGCTTCCCGAACCGGACTTCCTTTTTTGGACAGGTGACGCGCCGGGTAAGCTGATTCTTTGATCAAAGCCATTTTTATAATTTTAGCACATAACCTCTGGGAGTACTCTCCCCGGACTACCGCTGGTCTAATATTCAATATCACGCAAGAATTTCGCAAAAGATTTCCGGCAAGTTCTTCCTCTGGCGTTAGTTCTATTTTATTTTATTCAGAAAACAGTGATTTTACCGTCGGTCGGGAATCATGAAGGAGTTCCGGTCAACGCCTTTCCCAGCAGCGACTATTGGCTCTACGAAGTAATTTCTGCCATGTGTGAAAAATCTAAAGCCCATCTAGGTGTTAGCAGACGCGTGGGAACCATTTGGACTCGAGGCACAATCTTACGAGACCATAAAACGCCACGGATATGTATAAAATTGATCCTTATTCTGACTAAAAGCATCCCCTTCCTTCAGTACACGCAGCTTTTACGACCGGGCTTCAGAGTCGTCTCCATCAACTCGAACTTCTGCAACGATGAGAACTTCTGGATTCTTCTCACGGATGGCGACCCCGGGCTCGGTTTTCTCCCGTGAATATAACAACTGATAACAGCTAGTTGCGCCGTGTCACTCGTGCATTTTCTATTCACGAGGCGACAAACCCTTACAAATTAAAATTACATACTTCCCTTCAAAAACCGTAAGCAACCAACATCAATGGCTTGTGGACACATTAGTGAGGGCCGAAGCTACGTCGGAAAAAGTGCTATTATTAGGACACATACCACCTGGAGAGCCCGACACGATCCACTTTTGCTCGGCGGAGTTCTACAAAATAATCGATCGGTACGGCGTATAGATTTAGGGCTATTATAAATTTGACTAGGTTCTCAGAAACCGTCACTGTACAGTTTTATGGCCACACCCATTGGGATCACATAAAAGTGTTCTATTCTGACTACGACGAGAAGCAACCAAGCAACATAGCCTATGTCACTCCAAGTGTGACAACATGGGAGGGTGTGGATCCTTCTTTCAGAGTGTACGAAATTGACAGGACTGATTTCAGTGTTAATATTTTATGAACTTGATGAGGGCAATTTTCTTACCTTTTCGATGACAAAATCAGCCTTACTCAGTTGGGAACGGGAAAATACCACTTTTGCTGTACTGGAGCATCATACCTTCAAAACGAATGTAGAAGACGTTGCTAGAAACGAAACGCCGAAGTTCTTCAAGGTCATTATTTCTCATGAAAAGCCTCTAATTTTCATCATTATCTAGTCATACTCGGCGAGAGCGGAGTACAATCTTCAAGACCTGTCTCCTGAATCATGGGGTGCACTCGTCGCAGCGTGGAAAGACGGCAAAAGCAGTGGCAGTTTTCGAAAGTATTTTGCAAACAAGTACCACAAAAGCCAGCATTCAAAGTGCGATAAAGATTGTCGAAGTTCTCTTCTCTGCGAAATACAAGGTTTGAGATAATTTGCATACAAATTATAAAGTTTTTTAGCTGCGGCGAAAGATAAAGAGCTAATTTCGAAAGTCTGCGAATAAATAAAAATTCTACACTGATTCTGAAATTTGAATAGAAATTTATTAATAAATATGTTTTCAGGAAGTGTATTGATTGAGGGCATTTTACATAGGTTAAAGATTATAAAAATAGTGAATAAGAGCACTTTCCGGCGCGCGGCAGTGCCTCCCACTTTCGTAGAGGTACTCTGTATTGATGATTCTGCTCTGTCACAAGAAGCGACGCTCGTACTTTTTCTCGCAGTCGTAGAAGTGCTTCTTGCGCTGGTTCTCCCAGCATCCCTGCCAGGGCAGCTTGTTCGGGATCACGTTTGTCTCCGTGGTGTAGATCTGCGAGGACCACTGGCCGACGAACTCGAGTTCGATGAAGTATGCTTTCCAGTAGCCTTTCGGGGGCATTTCGAAACTCGCCCGGTAAGTGTACAGCTGAGTGTACATCGCCTGGCGCCTGCCTCGATATCGCTCCAAATCGAAAGTGATGTCTTCGAGGTAAGGAGGTTCCTTGAAGGGCCTACAAGAACAGTAAAACAGCGAAAGTCAACTGAATCTCCTCACAAATATTGACTGTTTTGCGCGGTGACGCCATCCTTGACCAGCTTCAAAAGTCTGAAATCCTTCTTGTTCCTGTTCTGCGTTTCAGACATCCACACTGTTATCCGCGAAGGTCGTCTATCACTGGTGACGATGATCTCGTTCTCTTCGTCAGTGGCAAGCAAAGTCCAATTTAGATTTGGCTGCGGGCTTCTAAAAGCACATTTTTGAAGAAAATATAAATTTATGCACGGCGCATTCCTCTAGTCAGAGACCGAGTACTTCTCTCTTTACAAGCTTGATTGAATGAAGTAGACTTACTCTCGCGACTGGCTTCGATCGGCAACGTAAAAGCCTTCGATGGTGTTGCGGAAACGCTCGTCGATCTCATGCAACGAGTTGGGCAGCGAGCGTAGGTAGATCTTTTGGTTCTTGCTCATTTTGTCGTAGAAATCGTAAGTTGCATCGGGAACTTAATATATATTGTATAAGCATTGAGGAATGACTTAGTATCTACCAGAAGCTTCGTCGTTTCCGGCTCTGAGCATGAGAATCGATTGATTGAATCTTTCTGGTTGATAAATCGGGTCCACATGTCGAAGAACCTCCCAGAGCTCTCTCGAGCCCAGGTCGTCAAACAGATCCCCAAAGCCAGCCCAGTGATGACTCCAGCCAGCCATAGACCTTTGATCACTTTTTTAAAAAAAGAAATGCAGGAACTTTGAAAATTATTCGAGACAAGTTTTGAGCGCTACGATTTTTCCCATTTGAAATTTGATTTTACGCTTGTAGCGCGACGATTTTTATATTTTCACAAGAAATTATTCGAAACGTGGGGGTTTTTACCTGTACTGCCGCTCGAACTGGGCGGTGCCGTTAATCAAGTCAGTCAGTATCGGAACTGAGCACTTGACCCTCGGATCTACTCCAGCGAGCCAGGCGACGAAGGGGACTTCCGACATCACGCAGAAATTGCTAATCGGAACCGGCAGCTCGTCTTTCTCCTGCACAATGTCCGTCACCGCGTCCAAGCTTCGCAAAACAGATCGCAGGATCGGAAAGACCACGTTTTTCTGAACGAACAGATGAGAAAGAAGAACACTCTCGAGTGTGGCCGCGCTCAATCCGCGCCTCGCCAATTATGGACTTCACGGAAATGATGTTTGAGTTAAACGTAACGGAACGCGTTTGTTCCGCTGCGTTTTTCTTATACAAAAAGGAGAGAGCGGAACATCGCAAATGCACAAGCATTCTTTGGCATATTTCTCGAGAGCTCGGATGCCGCAAAGGGCTAACGTTCGGATCATGTTACCGAGGATTCATTCCCGGTCTCGATTCATTTAAGAAAAGGCCTGAAATATCCACAATTCAAGGATTCTTTCTTATTTTTTGCATACATATCATAACTATAATTTTAGAATTAATAAATGGATTATTTAATTTTTCCAGGTGTTATATATAAATGAAAAAAAACGACTCACCGAAGGATCGACAGGCTCGGATTTGCGGGCGTAATCCCACGATAGCGCCAAGATCTGGTTTCCGAAGAAGACCTCTTCCGTGTCGTTTGACCCGGTGCCATGTCGCAACGGAGAGGGCGGATTACCGTAGAGCAGCGCTGTGACGGATCCTGTGCGCTCCGCGAGACCCTTCATGAATTCGGCTTCGATTGAGAGGAGCATATCGCTGCCATCAGCAGGCCCCTCGGTTGAGTAGAAGAATCCGTTTCCATCGAGGTTTTGGTCGCGGTACTTTTAGAAGGTTTGAATAACTAATTCGTTGCTGTTTTAAAAATAAACGGGCAGTGATGTTGCTATCGTGACCTTTCCCTTTGGAACAAATATCACGAGATAATGTGACCAAAGATTCTCGACATCGCCGAACATCCAGCTTCCAGTAGTAATATTTACAATGTGAACTCTACTTTGTGTCGTGTCCATCGTGTCTATAAAGTCGATTTTGGGCTCGTCATCTTCTCTCGTGCTCTTTAAAAAGTTGAGCAACGGCTCGCCTGCTTCTATTACGGGCACCGTGCTCGTTGTTGTTGGGAATGCGGTAGTTGTTGTTGTTGAGGTAGTTGTCGTCGTTGTAGTTGTCGTAGTTGTCGTTGTTATTGCTTCGGTTGTTGTGGTAGTGGTAGTTTCAAGCTCTGTGAATGTCGAGTCGCTGCTCAGCGTGCTCGCGCTTGTCGTGGAGCTCACTTCAATCGGCGCGCTCGCTGAATTTATTCTGAGTGAATTTGTCTTCTCAATCTAACGATTGCATTAATAATCCGTTGCAAATCAAGCAAGATGCTGCTTTTTCATGAAATTTAATTATACATTCGTCTGCGTTATCATTACACCACGAATTTTCGCGGGTGAAGGGGATATAGGCCACCTGCGGCTGATAACGCAGTCAGAGAGCTTTTGCAAGCGTATCGCTATCTATAAGGGCATATTGTTTAGAAACTCAACGATCAAAAAGTGCTGGTAAAATTTTGTCTGTACCATCGGACGCGGAGGAAGACTAGTGTTATTTGAAGCGCACCAGGCCCTTGAGCTAAATCTAAAAGTGGCTCCGCAATTTAGCTAATTATGAGGGTATTCTCTTCATCAAGATGTGAATCAGCCGGCAAATCGAGAAAACGATAATTTTCAAACTTTCAAATTTCCTGTCATCATTTGAATAAATTATCTGCACGCTGTGGCCGAACTCTATTAATGCCAAATTGCCAATGATTCTAGCCCCCGCTGGAAAAGCTTTGTTTGTGCAAGTTTATGTGTTGCGCTTAGATTATCGCGCCGATACTCATTCGCACGTTGACCCTGTTTTGGCGCTAGAATTTTGGGCATACCTGAAGTGACCTCTACGTGCTCGGGCGCTGATGTTAGCATTTTGGGGATGAAAATACCGCATAGTGTGCCTGCTAGGATGAAAATCTATTCCGCGGCTCAGCAAATAAAAATCAAAGTCTAAGAAATTTTTGATTGTATGAGCCGTTCCAGAGTCAGCGCACAAGTCAAAGCAATACAGATGCATCTTCTCTTTCTTGGCTCCATTTGTCCCATTGTTTGATTAGTCTGCCCATTCCACGTTTAAATTATCTTCCGTGTTTTTTCTCATTCCCGCTTCATTTTTCTTTCCTTCTCTACTTCCCCAGCCGAATATAGGAAAAAAGCGTGTTGAGGTAAGTGAAGTGAATCGTTTGCTTTTTCTAGGGTTGTGTTGTGAATGTGTAGTTGTAGTAAGGGCGGCGCGTTGATTCTACGGCACGCGGACTACGTGAAAACGGTGGCGCTATTCCGCGCTTCTAACCTCAATCAAACGGAGTAGTAACCACCCGGTCCGGGTAGGGGCAGAATCATGAATAAAGCCCAATATCCCCGCGGGGCAATATGGGATTGTGGCGAGCATCGTGAGAATACTCACATCAGAGTACTCCATCGCCACTGTCTCATGCATTCCTCGTTTTTTACGCTCTCAGAGGCTCTTCTCTTTCATCACAGCTTGTTTGTCCGCGATGGAATTCCGCATGCTCGTTTTAATTTTCTTCTGGGCGCCAATAATCAACGTTGCAGATGTTATTTTTTCGCTGGATATTTACGTTCTAAATAAAGTGTGAGGGCGTCATTCTAACTGGTTCTTGTGCGGCTGTGTCCCTATGCAAGGTGCGCAAATTTAATTTGTAGCGCCTTGACATGCATATCCTTTAACTGAATATGCAGGGGCCGAATATTCGTGTCGGAAGGCGTGTGATAATGCGAAAGTACAGGAGAACTAAGCTCCCCAAAGCCTATATTAGTTAATTAGTTCCGGGAACACGCTCCAACAAAATTAACCTTTCAAGCGTAGCGAGCGTCGTTTTTTACAGCGAAAATCAACATTAATAGGTTTTCTAATGGATGGGACCGCGTTTGAAAACGGCAATGAGAGGAGCCATTCATCACCTGTCCAAATGTTTAGACGTTCTCACCTAAATTGAATTTTATTAAGTTTGGCTATGAAAATAAATTGACGCGGCGGAAGTTTCTTCTTGTAGGATAATAAACGAGCAGCACTTTGTCAATCTGCGATTTACAATTAAAATTCCAATTGCCGAATTTGTGAAATGCTTATTTGCCGCGAATTAAAGCCAGGCCAAGTAACCACAGTAACTCCCTTTTTTCTTCCAGCGGGCAAATGTGAACCGTTACAATGGGCAAAGATCAAGTATCGCCAGTACAGTGCTTCTCCTTCGCGAATTCTTTTTGCCACTTGCTCGAGATGAGAGAATTGGGGACGAGTTTTTAGAGGTTTTTGCTTGTCTCTGGAGATGGAACGAACGAGAGACTTGAAAAGTATTCAATCAGTTGGGAAGGTGGCTTATGCCAATCGTAATAATTTCGGCTCAATTGTCAACCAATGGTTTCAAGAACGTCCGAGCCTTTTGCTCATCGTCAGAGGTGGTCCACTCGCGAATTGCAGGTACTTCTTCTTGCCGGAGTAAAAAGGTAGCCTTTTTAAGCGACTGGCCTCGCCACGAGCTCGTCGAGAAATTAAAGCTGCTTTTCTACTTTGCAGCAAAAACAGAGGCAGTAGTGCTCGTCTCTGGCGTCAGGTGCGATATTGACTCGCAACTTACACGTTTGAACTCGAAGGTGGGCGCAATTTTAAATGCTCTCATTTTTTTATGAATTGGCGATCTAGTTTAAACAAACGGTCAAATTTATCGGAGTCGTCGATGAAGGCGAAAACACAAGTTTGGACCCAAATCTAACCCACACGCTTCTAACCAAGTTTCCGGATGATATTAGAGCGGGCTTAGAGACATACTGGCAATGTCCACGTTTTCAAGTGCTTCTAGTCTAGCGGATCGAATTCTCTTTTTTAAAGGTTCGCTTTTCTATCGCATTTTGATCCCAAATAAAGCTGCAAAGGATGAGAGGAGAATCCGAGACGTGATATCAAAGGGAGTGCCCGTGCTAATGAATCCACTCGCGCCACAGCTCAACCCGCTTTCTACTGCGATCAGAAGAAAGAGCACACGATATTTATTAAGTTCTTTTCAAGCCTTGTTTTTCTTTAAGAATTAGCCAAAGGTCATCTTGCCTCTCTTTAGAACCTTCTTGGAAAACAGCCTTCAGAAGACTTGTACAACAAGTTCGCTCACAACCTGATCCTCTTGGAGAATAACTTTGAACGACAAATAGGACAGCTTAAAATTGAAAAATACTGATAAAGAAAAGTATGAATGATTTCAGAGCATTGAGAAGCAAACCTCAAATTTTCGCCGATTGAAACTTTCTCGTTGATTTCTCACAATGAGTCCATCTGCGCCGACTTTCTTGAAAACTGCCCTATCGACGACTACAACGCTATTTTAGGTGTGATTTCTAACCACTTTCGCTGCTCATTCGTTGCTTTTAAGGGTCTACGGAACTTATTGAACGAGTAGTATCAGCTTTGCTCAAGGACGAAGTGTTTTTCGTTCGACTCGTCTGCCAGCAATTTCAGAATCTGCGCTCGGAACGGCTGCCTATTACGGAGAACACGTGATCCGTTAAGTGGGTAGCCCTCGAAAGTCGCCCAACATTTCAAAAACGATATACCGCCTGTTCGCAGCGGACGAGGCGGCTAATCCTGGCCAGTTTATACATGAAAGAATCAGGAAACGGGCCGCTTATCTCCAATCACGCAGAGTTTGTTAAAATATGCCCGTCCGCAGATTTTGGCTGCTGGAATATTTCGCTGGCGTTCAAGGAAATCGCGTGAATGATTATCCTAAATGTACCAAAACACCGAAAATTCGGGCATTTTTTATGCTTTTAAAAGGATTCAATTTCGACAGATGTCCTCTCAACATGGAAAACGACGACTTTTTCCATACAATTCTAGTTTGGGCGCTGGTCAACTCAAAGGCTGAAGTTGCTGCTCATTGTCTTCCCCGTCTGCGGCGGAATTTACTTCCAAACGCAGCTGTAGCCGCTCACGTGCTAAAATGTCCTGTTGCGATGGCGATTTTAACGGATTGCTTTGGCAAGCTATCTATCAGCGAACACGAGCAAGTGATGAATTTTCGATGCTCTCAATGGGGCGATGTGCGACTGAAGAAGCTGCTTTCGCCGCTTCAAAAATTGGATATAAACTCAGTTAGTTAGATACTGTGAGTCGATGGAACTCAACAGTCGGATATAAAATACTAAAAATTCAAGTGCGCCACTTCGTATATCCCACTCAAAGTGAAAAACTCGGCCAGATTATCCAAGAGCACATTTCGAGTAGGTGGTACGGCGCTCTCATCCCACTAAGGTAAACCTTCGTTCCTCAGTTACTGTAGCTCGTTAACGCCTCACAAATACTTTAGGAAGAAAAGAAATTACACGTTTTTCATTATCTCTTTTTTCTGCCCCCTTATGGCGAAGTTTTCTGTCAAGGAAATGAGTTAAAAGAATAGCATAAAAAGTAATTGAGTAGAAGAAAGGGGAGACACTGAATTGTGCCGCCCTGCGCCGCCTTCCGCCGCCCTGCGCCGCCCAGCGTCGCCCGGTCTCGCCCTGCTTAGGGGATGAGGATTATTACCGAAATAGGGCTTCTTACGGACTTCTGGTGAGGTGTATTTGTCGAATGCGCTCTCAGATGGCCGGAAGACCGCCCAGGCTGCTTCAGGGATTGAATGTTTGCCCTAAAGATGTCTGCACTTTCTTCTGACCACCTGTAGCAAGATTTGATTCGATGTTGTAATAGGCGAGTATAGAAAAATACAAATACTGTCGTTCTAGTTTATCCATTATGGTTTCAAACACCTTTTCGAGTCGAAGATTAAATTTGTCGTCGGTTGAAAGGGAAGCTCTGCTAGAAGTGACAAAAGTCCGTTTTCTTCTAGCATTCCAAGAAGACAGTCCTTTTGGACACTTCTGACAAAGCACCCCTTGATTGGTTACAGTAACAGTCGAGTTTTTTTTCTCAAAGCTGGAACTCCGTATTTTACCTACGCTTTTTTTTAATTCACGATGGGGAAAGTACGGACCTCTTGACTGGAGAAAACGTTTGTCACTCATTTTCTGACATCCAGGTGGTCTAGAGTGGCTTTGATTGGATGGCTGAAGAACAGCTAAAATCTAGAAAAGTAATTTTCTTTGTCGATAGTGCAAGCTACGCCAAGAATCCAGATTAGTTTATCTTGGTTTTTCTGGATAGAAGCAGGAAAAACTAAGCAGTATTCTTTGCAAAGCTAACTTTTTTAACTTGCCAAAGAAACAGAACCAATCAACATCAATTTCTGCATCGACGGGTCAGTTCTTGGCCGTGCCGTTTGTCCAGCACATTTATGGAACTCTATTTTATCTGGTCATGCTTGTCCTCTATTCAATAGTGCTCTTGCAGAAGTTCTATTCGTCGCCTCAGCCGGAAGAGTACTTGGTTTACGCGCTGCAAGGGTTGAACTTTGCGCTGGCCGTTTTCACCGTTGTACGCGACTGGCGAAACGCGAATGAATTTATCTGGCACAGGATGCGGTTTAAATACGCTGAAATGATCAGCCTCGAGTTATAATGATCCATTCGGAGAAATACTCATTTATATCAAGTACCAGTAATCAATCATGATTTTCAATCAGCAAAAAAGGTCACTCGTAAACTTATCAACTGGAATCTCCTGGATTCTCCTTTCTTTTGCCATTATTATGCGAAGCATTACGAGTAGCGAAACTGGTACAGTTTTACAACTGAGCGATGGTCTGTACAATGGGTTGATTCTCTTTGCTTTGAGTTTTGTCTTTACGTTGCCTAAATTTTTTAAGCGCCTTTGCGTGAATAAGAAACGCGTGGACGCGATAATGAGATCATTATGATATTTACGAAATAGCGAAGGACCTTTCATTATCGTTTGATTGACCGTTGCACATGCTGCGGGCTTAATCTGGTATTCAAGGACGGTATTGCTTGGCTATTAGACACGTAAATACAGTCGGCGAGGTTTGTGACACCTTTGAAAGTCGTGCTGTCTACTGGAACGGAATTTACTTACTCCTCCTTGTCGTCAGCTTTGGAATCACGACCCAAGGATTGCTCTTTCCCAACGAACCTCGTTCGACCGACCTTTTCCGTGGCATCGTCTCCCGCTCATTTTCGGCCTTGTTTTTGCAATCAAACGATGATCTCTTTCAGGCATGTTCTAAAATAGCCTCTGTAACTGAGAATTATAATCACTTGGGCATAAATGTAGAACAAATGAAATGTTAGAGTCACGATATGATGTTGAACAATGTGGGAATTTCACCGAAACAAATATTCTCGATACAGATGTCCGCTGCATGAGGACTCATTCAATCATCCCCGTCATCACAATTGCTTACCTTTTTTATGCGCTTATCTGGATCTTTTTCACATTGAAGGTAATGGCACAAGAACATCAGCTTCCAGCATCCTGGCATAGCGATATTTTGAGCAGCTCTTTAGGAACGGGTTATTACCGAAGCAGTTTATTTTCTCAGAGAGCAGTTAAACCCTGAATCAGAGGAAATTCAAGGAATTAGCCCGCCATTGGATGAAACTCAGCAGAAAGAAATGCAAAAATTACAGGCCGGTTAGAGATAAACAAAATTGAACTTATCAACAAGTCTAACCTGGAAAAAGACTAATATTTCAAAGAAGTTAATGTTTGAAAAACTAGAAGAAAAGGTGACAGGCAAAAATGAAGGAGATGGTAAAAGGGAGCTCGATAAAATGAATGAGAAGATAGCCCTACTTCATGCGAATTTGGAAGAAATGCAAGTATCTCTAGGAAATGATTCGACATAATCTAGTAGTTTAATTTCTCTGCAGTGGTCTCGACGATGCTCTTTGTGAGATATTCTCGATCTGGTGAAGGATGGGAAACTCGTTTTGCCCGGCTTTTTGGGCTGGATCGGCGTCATATTGCGATACAGTAATTGAATTCAATCCCACGGATCTCATAAAAAACTCGCCAGCTTCACGATTTTTGTTTTATTCCAAATAAGTTCGAGTTATTTCAGAATTAGATAATTTGCAGTATTTCTCAGTGGAGGCAGTCTGTTCTTTTACCATGTTTCGTTTATGTAGAGTCGTCGTCGCATCTCGAGAATTTCCTTGCTGAAAAATTGTCGGAACTTCTTCACATTCTCTTCTTCTTTTTGTTTTCGCTGGTCTTCTTCCTTTTTTCTTCGCTCATCTTCTTGTGCTTTCTTTTGCTTTTCTTGCTCCTCTTTCCGCAGTTTCTCGAGCTCATTTTCAGCTTCGATCATTTGGCGAATGTGCTCTCCAAGCCTTCTGCGCTGGATTTTTCGAAGTCTCAATTGAGCGCCACAAACTTTGGGTCCGGTCGATTTTCGCTTTCTATCTGATTGCATTTTGTTTTGATAGAAAGAAAACCGGGTGTTTATTTTTATCTACACTTTTGTCCAGCTGATGGCGCTTTAGCGACGGAATTCGGCGGGGTACCGCGTGTACAGCTGGTTTGATCTCATCGTGAGATTTAGTTCTCAGGGGGTGAGCGGAAGATTTAGTAGTTCCTAATTTTCGGAGCCACTTTGTGAAAACAAAAAAGGCAATGTTGAATTATTGAAAAGAGGAGTCAATATCCTCAGTTGGAGGGAAACCAATTGTAAAAATACGAACACCAACACCACTTCCAACACCACCGCCGCCCACTCCCCCACCAGTCATGGTAACAACTAGTGCTCAAACAGACCCTCTTCCGAAACCGACCCGTGAGGAATGCTTGGAGCATATGAGCCTTGATGGTTTTCCCAGGTAACTTTCGCGGTGCTTCAACTTTTCAGTAGAATTCAAGCGATTTCGAAATATATGGAATGACAAGAAGCACTCTAAACAGCCGAAACAGACGAATTTCAAGAGCAGAAAGCGAGCCAAAAGGTGCAAAAAGATCAACAGAAAGGATTACAGGGGAAGTAACAAAAGAGCCGAAGGAACAACAGTCGCCGCCGTTATTCTGTGTCTGGGGACGCTCAGTGGAAAAGTGAGTTGAACAAATTTTTAGTTTTTATATTCTTGAAGTTCCACGGACTCCAATCGTCTGATCAAAGACCATTTCGAAGAGCCCACGATTATCCAACGCGTTTCGACAATACAAAGCCATATTACTGCGATTGTGGAGAAAAGCGCCGCCAAGTGGAGACTCAGTCGAAGCTCGCTGCCCGGTCAAAAACCTAAATTTCCGGTTCCAGATGAAAATCTAAAATGGGACGCGCCTTGGGAAGATTACGACCCAGTTGTGATCGGTTTGCCCCAGAGTATTCCCAAGAACGCTACTTTGAATAAAATCGGACGCACTGGAGGTGTTGGCGTGGGTCGCCTTGACAAACCAGGTGCCAACAAAGTTTCTTATATGCTCGTCGTTTCTGGAAGAAGATTTCTCGCAAGAGGATGCACTAGTAACGAGCATCAACTTCCTTTTTGGATTCATAAGGATGGAGAAAATAAGATTCAAGACCTCGAGAACTACTTAGAAAGAGTTTCAAATATTCTAGTTTCTGTAGTTTTAGTAACAATCGTTAAAACTTTCGAAGGAATTAACTTCTTTGTCGCTTCCTCTGACAATACTATTGATAGTATTTACAACACAGGTAATCAAAGACATAATAACTTAGCAGACTTTCACTCAAGATCATGCCTGGCTAGAAGGGGATTTTCTCATTGCAACTGTCGAGGATATTGATCCGAAGTGGGAGCTAAAGGAGAAGTTTGATCTCGTTTGGGCAGATGCTAATGTGCTCAGATACTTCAATCGTATGGAACAAAAGATCATAAAGGCGAGTTTTTCAGGGTGAGAGTTGTTATTTATTAAATATTTCAGTTTATTCTTCAACAGCGAAATCTACAAGAGGTCGTTTATAATTTGCCCAGCAGAAAATAAAATAAATTTACCGAGGAAATTGATTCTTGTGACTGTGTTTTCTTAATACTCTTTCTGCATGAACAGCATCTTAGAAGTTTGTAAAGAGAGGGTATTTTAGTTCAAAATAGGGCTTACTAAAGTGATGTGTCCATGCTATTGTCTGCATCAGTATCGACCTCAGTAATCTTTCCAAGTGGTCCTTGAAGAGGGTTTCCATTCTCAGAAGTAAGGGCAGGGGGATATTCTTCATGGCTTTCAGAAGTGAAATGGAGGGTTTCTTTCGAGTGAATATAAATTACAGGCTGAATATGAAAATATATTTTGCTTACGGATTGTTTCCTCGAGAAGTTTCTGCGTATCGTTTTTCTTTCGCTCAAGAACATCATTTTCTTGATGTTTATTTCTGATTATGACTCTGTTGTGGCGAATCTGTTCATCGATATTCTTCAGTCTTCTGTAGAGTTTGTTTACTTTTAGTAAAATTCAAAAGGTTAGAAAAAAGGAAGAACTAATAAAAAATTATGCATTTAATTATAAATTAATTGAACAAATTTCTTGGGCGGCAGGGTTTTCAGAATGCATTCCAGGGTCGTATACTTCCAACCTCGATTCACTTCGTGATGTTGGTCTCAATGTGCCTGAGTGTTCGGATCGATGGTCAACGGAACCAAATATCTTTAACAGAGTTCTTTTTTAACAGTAGACACTGGCACTACGAACGGAAGAGCGCTAGTTTCTTCTCGTTCTCGAGAATTTGAACTCTGACTCGCTGGTGGGAGGGAGGTAACCTGAAGTTCTATGGGAACTAGAGATCCTTGATCGCTCAGCATGTCCAGCGCGACTTCCTCCTCGACCTCTTCCTATTCCTCCATGATAATTCGAAGATCCCCCAGAATAGGCAGATCGGAACCCATCTGACCCAGCTAACGACGGAGCGTATTCATGGCCCCTTCTGTATCTACTTGCAGAGCTTCTAATAGAGCGCTCATCGAATTCTCGACTCATTGTATCTCAAGTGGTAAAAATTCTTAAAAATAGCGGTTAATATCATTTGTACAGCAAAAGATTCTCTCGTTATTTCTCTGTGTCTCAAAAGGTAAAATGAGTTTGTTAGTGGGAAAACGACCGTTTTATTTGTTCTCATCGATTCTTCGAGCCGATTCTTTTTTTTCTCAAAACAAAGATCCTTATTATAAAAAGTAAATTGCCTTTCAAAAAGTCCTTCCTGAATGGTAGAATTTCAACCTGCCGTAATTCGACTCATCGTATCTAACGCCTGAGTTTTCGCCTTTTTAGTCATCCGACAAAAGTTCCTGTCTATTTTTCTCCGCGTCCTGACGCCCATCTATCCTGACAAGCGGTTCCGAAGAATTTTTTAGCCACCAGATGTGGACATCAACTGAGTCCGGTAGGAAATAAATAACGACAAGTTTACTCTTCTTCTTCAATTTTTAAGATAACAGAACTCTCAAAATAGCAAAGGAAAACACCTGCTCTAAGGGACTTCTGTAATGCTTCGTCTTCGAGAAGTCTACCATCAATAAGTGATTCTATCGTAGAGAACAGACGATTTTGAAGGCACAATGCTTGTCATTGGCAAATATTTTTAATAGTGCTATGCCGCCGGGTCCAAAAAAGGTCATGTTGAAATTTGTTTATTCAAGAATACCTGTCGCTTATATAAGCGAACTTGAATGCAGTATTTGAAAAAAAAATTATGAAATTCAGTTTTTAAACTAAGAAGCCAAATCATCATGTTTGAAGGTTATTCCTTGGAGATCTTCGTCTTCTGTAGAGGTGTAGAGTGCATTTTCTTAAAAAGTACAGGAAAAAATTCGTGGGTATCACTTACGGATCGTTTCGTTGAGAAGAGCCTGAGTTTGAGCTTTCTGTTCTTTCAAATGGTCGTTTTCGCGATGTATTTCGCGAAGTCTTTGTTGATTCCATTCGATTTTTTGGTCCAGTTCTTGGCATTTTCTGTTCAATCGAGCAACTTTAATCAGCTCAATTAAGAAATAATTACATTATATAAATAATTTAAGCAAATCTCAGCCTTTTTCAACAAAGGAAGAGTTTTACCCGACGCAGATTATGTACAATGCAGCGGGTTTTTTCATCCTTTGATACAACCTACCATTGTGTGTATCTTTTTTTTCGATCGATAAAAGCATCTGCGCGACCGAAAAAGTCTGGAGCTTTGATAGAAATATACAACGATAAATCTGTTTCATTCATTGGAGTTATGTTGTTCAAGTTAATCAACAAAATGACCGTTCCCCGGGCGGTGCGCTAGAGTCTGATACAATGTCCGATAAACTAGCGGCTTTTATGCCAATTAAATGGGCATGATGCACCTTTTTAAGTTTTTCTTAGTTTCTAGTGTCCAAAGTCTTTGTGGCGAAACCTTTCGTGTGGCTAGAGGCTTACTTTCTTCCCGAGAAGCATTTGGAGACATTTACGAAAGCAGCATCAACTGTCGATGGCATCTTCAGGAAAGTGTTTGATTAACGAGAATAACGTTGGTCTCTCATGTTTAAAAAACGCTTCATAAGCCCACTTCAGTCGGAACGACTATCCCTAAAAGGGTTCATCTGCGAGTGGATTACTTGAAACTGGGCGAAGAACGATTGTTTTCAGAAGTAGGATTCAAAAGTAATAACTTACTTTTATTTTGCAACGAATAGCAGAACGATCTTCCATGTCTATGGGATTCACTGAGCATTTTCGAAGTATCTAACTACGGAAGTGTGTCGAACATAAAAACACTTTGCAGAGGCAATTCTACTTCTTTCACATTCGAAGCTAACAGTGAAGGATTCATTAAAATTGGAATGCTATTTTTCACCGACGGATCAGAAAGCGGCGAGGGCTTTCAAATCACATGGAAGACGGTGTTTCAAGAGAAGACATGCTGGCCTCACAATACGAGTCTCACTTATAATGGAACGCTCTCTCAAACTTTCTCTGGACGAACTTGTCAGAAATGGAATGAAACATTTCCTCACGTGCCAAAAGCAGTGCCGCAGCCTCCAAATGATCACAACTTCTGCAGAAATCCGGATTTAGATTGGGTTCATTCTCTTTTCTCAGATTTGCTTCTATGCTTCTTACAATTAGTAGGCTTTATTATAGAACAAACTCACGACGCAATCATGTGAACCTTCATTTGGACTTGCGAGGAGCCTGGTGCTACACAACAGATCCCGAAAGAAGGTGGGAAAGTTGCGATATTACCGTCTGCGATGATGGAGTCAAACTCGTCTACGATGGCTACAATCAAACAACGGATAAGACAGTATTTTACGAAATAAGTGTCAATCCAGAAGTGCACTTGAAACAAGAGCTGTCCTCGATTCCTATTCTAGCATCTGTTGAAGCAGGGTGGAACGTTGGGGCAAAATATTTGAATTTGGCCGCCCGATTGCCCGCCCGATTAAATTTTTTTTTGTCGGCGCCGCCCGATGGCCGCCCGACTTTTTGCCCGCCCGATTTGCCCGGGTGCCGACTTTTGCCCGGAAATTTCGGCAACCCCAAAACCAAAAAATATGTAAATTTATTGAAGAGGAAGGATTATTTTGTATCTCGAAAGAAGAAGGGCACTCATGGAGAACCGAAACCGGACGTTTTTAAAGAAAATTTCAGTATTAATGTCCCATAAGATGCCATTTTTTCATCCGGACGCCGACTTTTTCCGGGCGCCGATTTTTGCCCGATTGCCCGACTTTGCCCGATTTTTACCTCGTAAAATCGAGCCCTACGCCGCCCGATTTGCACGCCCGCCCGATTTTTTGCCCGGTTTGCCCGACTTGCCCGGTCCCAACGTTCCACCCTGGTTGAAGGCCAAGTAACAACATTTGTGATAGACGACAAAAGAAAATTTCTAATTTATGGAGTCAAGGAAGAGTTACACATTTTTTAGCGAGAAAAGTTGATTATTTTTTGTGCAACTAGACAAAGAATTCTTCCGTCGTCCACTTTCACTCCTTATCGCCCGAAAACGAGAGTTTTTCGGTAAAAGAAAACTTTTTCTTGATCAGCGACCAAAGCGAAATCATTGACTTATCTATTTCTCGAGACTATATCTGGTTTATTCTCAAGACAGAGCAGCTTATTTCTGTTATCGGAAGCATCAATCTTGAGTTAGATCGGAGGCCTTCCATTGCCCTTGCTCATCCTATCATTGGTCTTCCTTGGGAATCCCTCTCAGTTACAAGCTCTCAAGTTCTCGTTTCTTTTCGAGGAAGCTTCTATCAGAACAACATTACAGGAAAAGCCAAGAGAATTGAACTGTAAACTTTGAATATGGCCATTTCAATTCTTTTCAAAAAGAAAACAAAATAAATATGGATAGACCTCTTTTCAAGAATACAACATTTTATGAAACAAGTGCCATGGCATTTGACGATAAAGAAGAAAAGCTGTATTGGGCCGAAGGTGGTGACACCATTTTCTCATCCACCGTCGACGGAACTGACATTGTCGAACATGTAGCTATACCTGGTGCTCATATAAACTGCCTAATTTCAAAGGAAACCGCTCAAGCTACAGCCTTTTATTGATCGAAAGACGTAAAGAATTGAGCAGTAAAAGGGCTTGTTCATATTCGCCGCTGACGAGAACATTGATGAAGAAACGATGGAATACAAAATTCACGTGATCAGCAAGAAGTTCTCTCTAAACGACGAAGACGATCTTTTTTCGCCACTCACCTTCGATATCGTAAGCAAATCATAGATTCTAAAAAATATCAATGATATTATATCATGCTTTCAGTCGGACGAACAAACTGTAATTAATTACAGAGTAGATAAGAAGCTGACATGTCTTAGTCTACTGCATCAAATATGAAGTTTTATAACGATATACGCTCAATAAATTCATTCCTGTAAACAAGAAAACTGCCAGTGAAGTCCTTATCGTTATTAAATCTATATTGGTTTCATTATCTGTATGATCGGCGACCAATCCCATTTTTAAAAAGATTCGCCTTCGAAATTTTTCTCGATAAACGTTGAGAAAAATTAAGATTATGGCAATATTTGACCGAGTGTACGTGATTCAAAATGAACGAGAAAATGCTGAATCTTTACCTGACGCAAGAATAAAAAATACCAGTTTAAAATTTTTATTCCACGAGCACGCCGTTTGTCAGCAAAAACTCAAGAAAATCAAAAGAAGAAAAAGTACACGGGAGAAAAATGCGGATTTGGCATCAAAGTACGAAAAGAGAATGAGGACCCTTGAAAGTAGAATATATCGCGTTTTAACAAATACCAACGAGCCAACACCATCTGAAGTCTGGCTGAAGTAAGTCGATGTCTGCTAAGGACAGTACTTTAACGATTTTCTCAGCCAACTAGAGCGTCAACGCGCAGACCACGAGTTCGGGCTTCAGCTTAACGCTTCTACGATCATCGATAGGGCAGAGCGGCAAAAGAAACCGAAAGCAGTAGAGCAGTTGGAAAATACAACAGAAAAATCAATCAAGCGAGAGCACGCGATTCAGCTTTATAAAAGTATCAACGATAGGACAAAACAGCAAAGGAAACCGAAGGCAGTGAAACAGTTGGGTCGAGAGTTGCAGACCGTTGAAATGGTAAACGACCGCGAGGTAGCGCTTCAGCTTTACAAATGTATTAACGAAAGGGCAAACCTGCACAAGAAATTCAAGGAAGTCGGGGTCCAGTTGGGTCAAAATTCGAAGAAATCTGGAAGAAAACGAAAAAATGAAGAAGAATCTCCTGCGAAATGCGAAAATTTGGCGAAGAGGCGCAAAACAATCTCAGTCCGACCAGAAAAAAGATCAACAGAAGATAACAATGTATGGAATGGTGAACCAAAAGGATGGGACTACATTTCCGACTGTAACGCTCGCCTCTTCAAAGTAGCTGCAAAAAGGACATACCCTCTTCATCTACCAGCGTCCTACCGCCCACCCAACACCCAGCCGCGGCGAACAACACGAAAAATAGCCATATAAACTTTTTATCATCAACTGAGAATGCTGAATTTTTCTTTGCTGGAGAAATAATGTTTTTCTCTATTTTTGTCTGATTTTTTTCGATTCAATTGTAATCATAATCACAATTTGTAAATAAAGTTCAACAATTAATCAATTAATGACTTCAAGTTTCTTGCAGTTTCTTACGATCGTTTCTATATCTCCTCAAATTCTGAATAAATCAGCAGGGCCTCTGAAAAATCAAGCTTTCAGATTTAGTCGAGTTCAAGGGCGTCTCTGCCTTATTCCTACAGCGCTAAACAGTGTCAAACGTGGCGTCATCTCCTCTCTCTCTTTCGTGCGTTGATCTCTCTCAGGGCTCGTTCTTGACACAATTTTTCGATCTTTTTAGCAAGGAAAGGGAGAACTCAAAAAAACAATGGTGCTCGTTTTAGACAATTCTTACCGAAACTACAGAACCGATCAAAGAGAAAGAGCAAATGACTTCAACGGATGGAAGATTTTCGACAAATTTGGCCGGCCTTTGGGAACGCTTGGCGAATACATTGCCAAACAAAATCCAAAAAGCAAGTTTTCATTTCGAAAATTCTTCGTTATCCATTTAGTTACCAACAATGACCAATATGAAGATTCCTTTGGCGAATTTACATTGAACGACCCTCCTTCTGGAGAGGAGCTTTATAGAACTATTACTTGTTATCTCTACGGGCTCGCTACTGGCTACTTCAGAGTACTGAAAGAATTTAAATCATCTTCGCTAAAAATAATGATTTTAGCGATACCCGACGAAACAGGTCTTTGATTGGAAAGTGCAGACAAAAGTCACGCTTATGACCGAAGATAACAACGAGGTCAGTGGATCTAATTTCACTCTTTTTTCAATAAATATTTTAGATTCAAATGAGCGAACTTGTTGGAAAGAATCAAGATCGCTTCCAGCTCTCTCACTTGTCCCTTTCTGTCCGTGTTGCTATTGCTAAATGAGCGTGAATAAAGCCTATTTGTGGGGTAAAAGCATAATGGCCCGACCTCCATCCGCAAGAGGGCGCGCGAAAAAGAGGTGGAAGAGCGGAAAAGAGGTTGAAGAGCGCTCTGAGCATGGCGCCGGAGGAGAGTGCGCAGAGGAGCGTAGAGGAGAACCTCCATGAATTACTCGGGTGCGCGTCGTTTGCTACGGTTTGGGGGGTTTGCGTATATTTCTACGATGCGTATATTTCTACGGTGCGTATATTTCTACGGTCAAAAATGAGTCATAGGGACCGTAGCAATTGACGCACAGTTTAGGGTGGGCAAAAAGCCGGGTCGGTTTTGTCGGTTATTAATAGAATTAAAAGAATTTAAAGCTATCTAGCCTATCTAAGTCGGTCGGAACGAGTGTCTGGTCGGTTTTCCCTTACAAAAATGAAAACAATATGAAGGAAAATAATTTTAAACCTTGGTGGAATAAGCATTGTCAAAGTATGATACTTATTCATGATGAATTTCATCTTTTTTTAAGGGAAAACCGGCCAGACACTCGTTCCGACCGACTTAGATAGCTTTAAATTCTTTTAATTTATTAATAACCGACAAAACCGACCCGGCTTTTTGCCCACCCTAAACTGTGCGTCAATTGCTACGGTCCCTATGATTCATTTTTGACCGTAGAAATATACGCACCGTAGAAATATACGCATCGTAGAAATATACGCAAACCCCCCAAACCGTAGCAAACGACGCGCACCCGAATTACTCAGCGGGTGAGCAAGTAAGGAAGGGAGCGCGAAGCCGCCTAATCCCAGCGTGAAGTGTGTCAATCTCTGTTCAAACACCGCCATCAGTTCTGACGGCGTAGTACCCCCCTTAGGAGCTAAATTTCACTAGAGTGATTTTTCGCGCACATTTTTATGAAGCTATTTATAAACAAGGAAGACTTTTCTAGAGTGAAATTTTGCGCTGAATCTAAATAAAGAGTCAAAAACACCTACTTGTGGAAAATTAGTGGGAAGTTACAGGAAAAGTAAAAGAGGAGAAAGTGCCTTATTCGCATCCGGAACCTCTGGTATTTTCCTTCAATCTTCTCTCCTTACTGCAGATAAAAAGCGTAGCTTTCTGGTTTTGCCGATGTGAAAAATGATAGGTTTATCTTTGGTTCCCCCATCTTTAGGAATACCATTAACTTTGTCTTTTAATTCCGTAAAATCCATGTTCTGTGTGCGAAGAGCTTTCTTCTGATATATATAAGTCCCATAGAAACAAAGCCATCACTCCTATTCGCCTCTAGAATTGATACTAGCATGGGTAGAACAAAAATATCCCGCCCGCCCCTGCTGCCCTCACTCCCAGGTGTTACGCTCGCTTAGCGTATTTAGGGTTTACCGCCAACTCATCAGTTCTCCCTGGACTCGCGTAGTTCGGAGGACTCAGAGTCCTCCGCGCACCCTGCGCCCTCATGCGGGAGTAGGTCGGGCCATTGTGCTCGACATCCCTATTTGTAAAGTTGTATCCTAAAATATAGAAATGAAAGATAATTTTCCAAAAAAGCGTTGACGATCTCATCGACTCAATTCCACCTTTATCTGATGACTAAATCACCGCCAACGGTTATTTGGTGGCCCCATTGCGCCTTTCTTTTTGCTAAGTTACCTCATTTTTATGCAGGCCTTCATTTGCGAAAACCTTGAAAATGCCAAAAACTAGATCCGGAAGAAACACAGAAACGCCGGATGTCAACAGAGAGCTCGACTTGAAGAAATTACTCAAAAGTGGCCAAAGGTTGGTTATTTTGCTATTTTAGTAAATTTATGAGAATTCTAGCGGAAAAACACCAGTTCCTAAAGAAATAGAAGAAAGGCCGATTGCGAAGAAGGCAATAAGCCTAAATCAGTTGCTGGCAGCTTCGCCAAAAATCGAAGAGGAGAAGTCACTTGATGACAGTGGACACGTCAGCGCCGGCGACAGCTTAGAACGAAGTATCGTTGGACGAACACCATTGAAAGAAGCGTCGGACGAGAATTACAAAATGAGTCCACGACGACTTTTTGGTGCTGGACAAAAACTCCGCCGCTCTGCCAGAAATAAAGCAAAATAGAAATTCCATGCTCGTGAATCGCTAATACACAATAAATAAAAACTTCTACTGTTTTCTTGTTTGTTGTCGTTATATTTTTTTCGTTACAGGGCAACTCGTTTCTTGCTAAATGGATTAGACTGTCTTTCCATCCATTCTTTTATGCCAAGAGGGCTCCCCTTTTATTGTGGGTAAAATGTGCCCATCCTTCTAATAAAGCTTGTCACCGGTTTTTTTTAATTTCGGAAAATGATCACGTGACAACGCAGAGATGACGCACACTCATCTGGTAGCTTGGCCCCCATTTGGGGTAGCAAAGCAAAATCTAGAAATGTAGGGTTCCGAGCGCGCATCATCACCGCGTTGTCACGTCATGGTAGAATCTAGAAAGAACGGAGGTTTTTCTCTCTTTTCTTTTCCAGTCAACTCTCTACACCCTGTGCTTATTTGTGACGAGATAGCGGGGCCTTTGATTGCGGCCCTACGCCAGCATTATCGAAAATTCCTATCATCCGACCCACAGGATAGATTCGAATAGCGCGATAGATTCGCAATTCATATCTTCTTTCTCTTTCACTCTTTTGAAATCAAATTCGATTTCCACAATTTTCCAAAATTTTCAAAAATGGAAAAAGCAAAAGATCAAGAGCTAACGAGAAAGATGCGAGAATGCACCATGTGGCCACTCATCTGGCAGAAAATACAAGAGATCGAAGAGAAAGTGCAGGACCGGACGGACCCTGAGACGGTGAAAGTGGAATTCCAAGTACTTCGAAACTACTTGAAAGTAGTTGACATCAGTGAAACTTCAAGGAACGAAGTTCACGCCACTTATTTTGGATCATCGACTTCATACAACGGCCGTGCTGATGCCGTTCCGCGGACTTCGATCACGCCTCCTCCATTGTCTCCGATTCCGTCCTCCACCCGTCCGCAGGGATCGAATCAAAATCGTAAGTAAAAGATGTGCGTTACTTCTCTATTAATTGACTATCATTTAGATGGAAATGACGTTACCCATTGGCAATCGCTGCTCGATTTGCCAAAGATTCTGAAGATCGAGGAAAGAGGTGCCGCGACTCGAAAATTTCTCATCACCGATGGCGTAACAGAGTGTTGGTACTATCTCAAAGACAATATCCGCTTGGACGACACATTCCGAGTCAATTGTGACGGGTAAATATATTCTAGTACTAAATTAGGTATTATAAAAAATTTAGTCGCCCGACAACCAAAGGAAAACTGTGCCCGGGAAAGTATCGGCTTTCGATCGAGAAGCCGAATGATATGATTCTCACCACCGACGATGTTTATAATCGCAAAAAACGAAAGCTGAATACCGACAAAGAGGAGATCGATCAAATCTCCAACTACAAGATTGTCGAACAATTTCCAGATGAACATACTTGTGTTCGGGTACGTCAAATGTGTTCGTTTCCTTCCCAAGATATCTTTTAGGAAACGCCAGGTCCTCAAGCTGTTCAAAATGGTGGAACCGAAGGTCGAGGAACTCCACCGCAAGAACCGTAAGTATTTTCTTGGGTGACTCAACCTGAGTCTGTTCATATCATTTTTAGTGGAGCTGATGTTAAACAAGAACCCATCATAATAGACTGAGCACATCAATGGCGATTTTTCACTGCCCTGATACATTTTTTCAACGGATAATTAAATATTAATTGAAACTGATCACACTATTTTACAATAAAACTTTCGAAAAACCAAATGTGTTTCAGAGTGTTCTCTTGTTCGTTGTGGTTATATTTTCAGCAGTTTTTCTCGAGTTTCTTGGACAGTATGTGCGAGTTGTTTCGCCTCTCGGCGAGTCTTCGTTGATTTTCGCCCCTTGAGAAGAAGTAGATTTGTGATAAAGACTTTGAGCTACCTGTTTTTGCATACCGAGTACTCCAGCAATGAGCATGTAGATAAGAGCTATCTAAAAAAGGGCTGAGAAGGATGATACTCGATGTTTTAAGTCACCCATAAAAGCAGCTCTGCAAAATTGCTCAAGTTATCTGTACACGGTCCATGTACGACGGTTCGGCTGTAGTAGACAATTTTCTCTTTAAAAATGATCATCCCCGATTTTAAACCCTTATAAATGAGCTTTTGAAGCCGGGAAATGTCGCTGCCGATCGATCTGAAGACGCCTTTCGCAACTGCAGAGAAAAATGCAGCGATCGATATTTTCGTCGATCTCATTAACCCGGCGCAGACAGTCCACTCTGTGTGCTTTTTGTCGGTGCAATGAACTTTAAATTATGCCTTCAAATTGGTTCTAACAATCGGTCTAGTTGTATCTTCGTTGTGAAAGATCTTGAATGATATTACTGTATGAGAAATTATCGTTGATAATCAATCAGGATTCCTTGCTTTCAGGCGAGAAATTTCACGAAATGAAAGCCTATATAAAGAAAGGGAGGAGTAGACAACAATCAAAAAGTTTCATCGAAAAAGTAAAAGATTCAAAATGGCGAATGATACTTATGTAGAATTTTTGCTAATAATAATGTCGATGCTATGGCATTACTGTGCCGCTTACAGCATAAAACAACGATCTACCATTCGATACAACGGAATATTCAGATACTGGGGTGAAGGAGAATCATTAGGTAATTTTTTAACCCTTCTGAGTCCTTCTGAGAAGGATTTCCGAAAGTGAGGTGCGTTGAAATAACTCCGATCTTATTGGCGCGGACTAGCACCGCGAGCCCAATCAAATAAAAAGAAAGATTCTTGAATGAGAAATTCTCACAATTATCCCCTTTAGCGTTAGGAATTTTAGTGTTTCAGAGAAATTCATGTTTTTAAACTGGCGATTTTAATAACCTTACGCGTAGATTACGCTTGAATTAATAATCTGTTGATTTAGAGATGTCCGACGCCGAGTTGCCCGATATCGACCTGACCAAGAAAAAGAAGAAGAAGAAGACTGCGGCTCCTCTTGATGTCGAAGATACCACGGATCAGCGAAAGATCTTGGATGATGCAGCCAACGAAGACCTTTTCGGTGGCGAGGATGGATCGAACGTCGATGTCACCAAGTTCGACGAGACGTTGAAAAAGAAGAAGAAGAGCAAGAAGGTTACTCTTGACCTCGGAGAAGGAGAAGAAGATCTCGTTGGAGATCTTGACGAGCTCAGTCTCGACAAGAAGAAGAAGAAAAAGAACAAAGCTGCCTTGGACATTGGAGCTTCTCTTTCAGTAAGACACGCTTCTTTATTTATCTGTTATTCATATTTTTAGGCTGATGGACTTGAAAAGACCGCCGAGCCTGGTCAGAAATCGGAGCGGCCATGGCTCGACCGAGACATGGGCCGAGACGGCTTCCTTTACGAAGAGCTCTTGGACCGCGTTTACGCTATCATCAACAAGAACAATCCCTCCTCTGGAGAGAGCTCTCAAAAGCTCGTTGTTCCTCCTCCAAAACTCGCTCGTATCGGTACCAAGAAGACGGCTTTCTCCAATTTCGACGCCACCGCCAAGTAAGAAGTGAAGATTTATCATGTTTTCTAGCGTATTTCTTTTTAGGGCATTGAACAGAAAGTCCGATCACTTGTTGCTTTACATCTTCGCCGAGTTGGGAACTACTGGAAACCAGGACGCGTCCGGTGGTTTGATTCTCAAGGGTAAATTCGTCAACAAGGCGATGGAGAAGGTGCTCAAGGCGTACTGTAAGGAGTACGTCCAGTGCAAGACGTGCAAATCGTACCAGACCAGTCTCGAAAAGCGCGACCGACTCTTCTTCGTCAAATGTGACATTTGTCAATCGTAAGTTCTCGGGTGAATATTGAATTGTTAAACTCGATTCTAGCGAGCGTACAGTCGTCGCCATCACAAAGGGGTTTCAAGCCGTCGTCGGCAAGCGTGCCCGAATCAAAGCTGCGGCCGCTGCTGCCGCCCCAAAGTAATCGCCAGCCGCGGCAACTCGCTGGTGTTCCGCTTCCTCCTCCGTTTAGGCTTTATCACGTAGCAAATACCTTACACTGCTGCGGTCGAAATTGATAATAACTGTAACTCAACAACCGTTCACTCCAAATCTAGGCAAATAATGTGCATTAACTGCTATTTTCTATTTATTGTCAACTAAATAAAAATGGAGCAATACCAGTTGGCCGTATTCTATCTTTCTTTCGCATTTCAAGCAGGACATGTTCAAAATAGAAAAATTACTGAATGGTAGATTCGAGTACTAAAAATGCACCTTCTAGAATACCCGAGTACTACTGTCCGAAGAATCAACGATAAAGCAGAAAAGATGGGGAAAGGGAACGCCTCTAAAACAAAAATGCCTAAAGATAGGAAGAAGTCCCTTGCACCGCCAAAGAAGGAGGAAGAGCCGTAAGTAGAAGCGTGAAGTGAGCTGCGTTTCTAGAAAAGTTGTTTTGATATAGAAAGGAAAGCAGCAGTTCTCAGAATAAACGATATTAAAATGAAAAAACCTAGGCAAAAAGAAGAAGCGCCAAAAGAAGAAGAGCCCCCTGTCGAGGAAATACCAGAAGTAATAGAAGCACAGCCTGAAGAGGAGCCCCCAGTAAGTCAACCTTTCGATTTAACTTAAAAAATAAAGATGATTTTGTACAGAAAGAAGATACGTTCAAGACGGACACGCTCAATGAGTTTCTTCATCTGATAGTCTCTTCTTGGACAGGCCCATGCGAAGGATCCATCCCGCACGGATTCGGCCAGATGATTCTGCGTTCTGGGGCGGTGTACGAAGGCGACGTTGTGATGGGTAGACCCCACGGAAAGGGAAAACTCAAGCTCGAGAATGGGTGGACCTATGAGGGCGACTTTGTCCAGAGCTCGATTCAAGGCACAGGGCGCATTTATTTCCCTGACGGCGGCGAGTACGAAGGCGAAGTTGCCGCCGGTTATCGCCACGGCGAAGGTGTCTTTCGCCTTGGCGAAATTACTTATCATGGCTTCTGGAAAGCCGGCAAAAAGTAAGTTTATTCATCATGAAACGCCATCTTAATCTTTTTTTTCAAAAAGACATGGGGAAGGACGCTGCCAATGGAACGAGAAAAGCTTCTACGAAGGCAGCTGGAAAAACGGCCTCTGCGACGGCTTCGGCGAAAGACACTGGGGCAACGATGATTCTTACGTTGGAGAGTGGAAAAATGGAAAACGCCACGGCCAAGGAAAGATGATCTGGGTCGATGCAGAGCAAACTTACGAAGGCGAGTGGCAAAATGGAATACAGCATGGAGAAGGAACAGGTTTGAACAATATTTATTGATGATCTTGAATTTGAGCTTTTTTGTTCAGCAAAATGGCACGGATCAAGAAACGCAGAGTACAGTGGCAGCTGGAAAAACGGTCAGCGAGATGGGATCGGCGCGATGACTTACGGGGACGGATCTTATTATAATGGCGAATGGAAGGAAGACAAGAAATGGGGAGAAGCAGAAGTCGTCTCTACTAATGGCTATAAAGAGGCGCCTATCTTATTTGAGGTTTGTTCCAAGATATTTTACCGAAAGATTAAAGAACAATTTAGGATGACAGAATAGTCGATCAGTTTGACAACGGCGACACATTTTACTCTATCACAGAAAGCCAGCTCGACTCGACTCTCGGAGAACTCCTCGCTGCCGGAAAAGCTGGAATAATTCGAAACATCGGCCAAATCCGCCACCTCTATTCGACCTATGCCGAGGACAACGTCTTCCGACTCATGCACTTTGATCGGCTTTGCGTCGACTACGGCATTGTCAAGCTAAACCCGATTGAAGGCTTCTACTCCGAAAACATCAAAGATCCTATGCGCCCTCTCCTGCTCCGCGAGTTTGCTTGGTTTTTGGTCAATACTGCTAGAGTGCTCTTTCCGCAGCAAAAGTTGGATGATGGAGTTCAGTTTTTACTCGACGGAATGCTCCTCAAGCCGGTCAAAACTCCTTACAGAGGTTGGCGAGCTTTTAAAAAATTATCTATTTAATTCTTCGTAGAACTTTACAAAATAGAAATTTGTAAAATGCGGGAAGGCCTTTCGCGGATCTGGGCAGCAAATGATTACGGAATGACGGGTAGAGATTTCCTTCAGTTTCTGAAGAAAATCAAAAGTCCGTTCACTCCAACACAAGGCGTGAGAATCATGTGGTAAGTTCATAAACTATCTGATTTAAATCGATATACAAATGAAACATTAGTCGCGACGATCCAGTTATGGAAGAAGATATTGACAGAACAATCAGTTTTATTCAATTCGCAAATGCGCTGATCGGACTTATCATAGAAGAGCGAAATCCGCCAGAAGAGCCAGAACCCGAGATCGCACCGCCACCAGTAGCACCGGTCGAAAAATCAGTCAGAATCAACCCAGATCCGCCGCTGGAAGAAAAGATCGACTCGGAGATTTCTCGCACCACGATAGAGGAAGGTCGCTCGTCACAAGACAATCAAAGTGAAACAGAAGAGCAATTGAGAAATCAACTCGACACGCCAGATAGTAACGCAGACCCCACAGGAAGGGCTTGAACTTAACCAGTTTCGCAGAATGAAATGAATGTCTTTCTAAGCCCGCGAACAAGAACAGCAGCCAATTAAAAACAGAAGATGTACAGTTAAACCGCCAAACCGACTCTCCGGCGAATACGGTAACCCAATGCCCAACGAGGAAGAGGGAAGCGCAACCGTCGTGAAATCGATGTCCTCCGTCTCCAGTAACAAACTAGAAAAAACAATCTCCAATTCAACGCAAACGCCGACAACAAACGGACCAACCAAGTCCGGCAGCTTACTGCAAACGATATCGGACATGTCCGAAAAGCGAATCAAGTCCGGCGACTCAGTCGCTCGATCTCTTATTTCCTCGGCGAGTGTGATGACCGAAATTGTCGACTTCTTCAACGGTAATTCCGTTTCAGAGATGCAGCATCGCTGACCCCGATTTTAGAAAGAATACTCGCGCCCTGGATAGAATTCGAACAAGTCGACTTGATAATGCACCAGATGGAAGAAAAGCGGAACAACCCGAAAGACATCAAACTCATTGAACTCGTCAACGTCAGATCGCACATTCAGTCGCTTTCGCTCATCTCCCTCAAGTCCGAAACAAACCAACCAGAAGTCTCCTAACCTGCGTTTGCCCTTTCAGATCTTTTATTTTATATTTATGATATTTTTATAATAAATGCATTTATTTTTATAAAAAAAGAAAACAACGAGAGAAGAGAATATCAAGATAAATCTCTTCTTATTTCCGTGTCCGTTTGTATTTCTTATATTTTTCCTTGACTTCAATAAACAGGAACAGGTTGAACCCTCGCCACTAGAATTTGATGCTCCGGACGAAATACTTTTATCTAGCCGATTTCAAGAAGCAGTCATTAGGACGTAAAACCAAACAAACTTAAGCCATGAGAGTACTCAAAATTACGGCTGTTGAAATTTTGGCAACGCTTGTCAAAAAATATTATCTATCAGAAGGTTGAATCTGATTCAGAAGCACTTTCTGTTCTGACTCTATCAGCTCAAGTGTCAGAATTATTCAATTAAGCTGCGAATAAGCCTGGCTAATACACGTTAAAATGACGTTTTCTGTAGTTGAAGCATGTGAGGCAGTGTTAAAGAAAAAATGTTAAATGAGTTTTACTCTAGAAATATTACAGATATCAGTTGACTTGTCTTGGCGAATCACGCACTGCCTTCGGACTCTCCTTGTTCCTCTTCAATATCTTTCTTTGGGTAAACAAATTGATACTATTAATTTCTACGTGACGAAGAGATAAAATAATTATTTTAATAATTATACGAATTTTCGTATAGATCGCTAAACTGTTTGTCCCTTGCCTTCCCAATCTTCGTCTCCATCATCTGGAATAACGCCTGGAATAGACGGTGATCGATTGATTGAGGGCGGTACTTGAATTTCTCGCTCTCTATTAGCTTGCTGCATGGCGTTGACCACCGGATCCAGAGGACTCTCACGAAGACTGACGATGCGCGTGTCTCTGTTCAGGACGTCGCTGGGCCGTTGACTCGGTGGCGTAGAAGCGCGAATAGAAACTGACCTCCGAGACTGGTGTCCTAGCCCAAGCCGTGGGCCTTCGTAGATTTCATAATCCGATCCTTCTTCGTCCGTAAAGTCATCCATCTCGTCTCTATGTGGGCGTCGACCCATTCCGCCGTAATCGTTATCACTGTTGTCGCTCGCATTGTCGGACTCTTCGTCATCGTCGTCCTGCAACATTCCAATCTGGTACCATCGCGCGCTCACGCAGTTCGTCTGATCCACAAAATTACAAACTGAGAAAGTAAGAAGCTCTACCTGAACGTGCTTGCTCATATCTGACTCCAAAACATTCACCATTCTTTCTGATTTGTTCATTGTAAAATCCAGTACTTTCCGCCGTGGGATTTTCGATCTGTTAGACTCAAACTTCCATGTTCCCAAGTTCCTAAAGTTGCTGTAATTTCCGTCACATGATAATCAACTCACTCATAATCCATCGGGTCATAAATCTTTATCACGCTATCCAGCTCATAAATATCCTGGTTTTCAATGTCGGAAAACCACTTTGCTGCGAACATGGCGTCGCTTCTTGGCGTGAATCGCGGCCAGATTCCACGCAGCTCAGGTACCTGCTTTAGAATTCTATTCGAATCCACCATCCTTATATCCCAAATCTCAGAGCTGATGATGACATGTGGCTGGGTCGGATGAAAGATACCTAAATATTAATTAATAAAATTAAGGAGGAACAAAAGATACCCGAGACGTTCTGGTTCAGTTTGTCGAATCGGGTTATCTTTTTGCCACTTCGTAGATCCCACAAGCATCCGTCGGATAGGAACACATCGTCACCAGGTCCAAAAAAGGTCCTATTTTGCTCATAGCCACAGCCCAAATCGATGTAAGGAATGTTCAAGAGTGCCTTAAAATAAAGTTGAATTTGACGTCTAAGATCAGGTCTAACCTTATCGGTCTCCACGTCGTAGAGAATGCATTCTTTCTCGCAAGTAAGCGCCAATCGATTGCTGTGCTTTGCGAATTCTCCCCAGATCACCGCTGGGTCTTCGAAATCCTTCACAATGTCCATATCGGGAAACGACCAAAGAGTGGTTGGATGCGACCCGTATCGCTGCGTTGTTGTCACAAATCGTTCGGTCACTCCAATATGAATGATCGCATTCTCACAGCAATTGTAAGCGGCCTGGTTGTGATCAGTGTTCGTGTCGTACATGAGAACATCCCCGTTGGTACTGCCAACAATAAGGAGATTCTCATTGGTACTCAACGCACAGGCAGTCGCGTGTTGATCTGGAGCAAAGGTTCAAAAAACGATTGACTAGAGATAACTAGAAGACGAAGGTCCTTATTCGCAATTATCACTAAAACAACGCCTTCATTTACGAATGAACAATGCGGTATTTGGAACTGCGTCTTCAGTCAAACACGGTCGCCCGTTTTTAGAACCCTTGATCTGCAGGGGTGCGAATATTCACTGGCATCGATCTAAACCTATTCCAAACAAATTGCTTGTCCAAAATGTTTCCTCGGTCACCGGCACGATAGTTTTTAATTTTCCGGGATCTAAGACGGATCGGCAGTGGTACTGGAGTCGGATCAGGACGCTTTTCTGGGCATTTGTGTTGTTTATAGATTGAGAATCTTGGGCAAGACGATATTGGGTTTTTACATTTTGCATGCCACTGTTCGCGGAAGTATGATCGAACGGCATCTGTGAGGCTAAAGAGGATTTCGGGCTCCTCTGATTCTTCTTGTTTAGCAGGAACATTCGGAGGCAACACGGTCTTTGAGAACGTTAATGAATTCTGTGATCTGCTGGCATTTGAAAATCGTATTTTAGGTTGAGTCGGTTTCTGGGGAGAAACGTTTGTCGAAATTTCACTGAGAGCAGTACATCGTGGAGTTGGAAGCGCATTTTCATCGAAGGAACTGGTTCGTTGGCGCGGAGTTTTGAAGGCGGACTTGTAATTCATCGATGATATTCCAGCCTCGTTTCTGAGCATTTCCGCTGTTTGCGGCAGTCCAGCCTCACGTAGATGAGCCTCTACTAATTGCAAGATCTCCTTTTGGTCGACAAGAATCTTTGTATTCTTCAGGATCTCATTTCGCCTCGTTATTTTTTCGATATCCCAAGTTTCAGAACTGTACTTAGGCATTCCAGAAATATCTGAGAGATGATTCAGTGCTCGTTGGAAGTCTTCAAGATTCGAAGAATCGCCAAGGAAAAACTGTCGCACGATGTGTTTTGGCTGGAGCACTTTTCTGACAATTTGTTTCACGTGATCAAGGCGGGCGATTCCTGCTAGGGCTATTGTCGCCCCAATGCTAAAAAATATTGTTTATCAAGGTCTTTATCATGTTCATACCGTAACGCTGGATTGTCCATGAGATTAATGAGAATTTGAATGCCGTGGTTTTTCTGGAGAACACCAAATACAACTTCGCTGGCTTTTCGCCGCGGTGAAACGTAACAGGCTGATTTCAGAATGTCTAGAGCAGAGGCGCGAATGCTACAAGGAAAAATTATACAACGGCGATAGATGGTAAAATACTCTTCACTGAAGAAGTGACCATCCTCACTATTATCTTCAACCATAAGCAAAAGGAGACTGAGGCCACAGTTGCGGTGGTCGTCAGACGGATGCCTACTATCTAAGTCCGCCGGGGGAGCCTGTGTTCTGAATTGTATGGCACTCTCAAAGAAATCCTCAGACACAATGGGTTCGCAAAGCTGCATGATCGCCTCAAAAGACAACGAACAAATGGCCACGATGTCAATCAAGGCACGGATCGTTTCTATGCGCCCAGTGAAGCCCGTCCAATCCGCACATCGTAAAGCAAGACGAAGGAGCGTTCGGATGCATTTCATATGTATGAACTTTCGCAAGAAGCCCATCTTTGATAGAAAGCAGCCAGTCCCATAATTGTTTATCTTCTCTGCGAGATCGTAGAGGGACATTTTCTTGCCGGTTGACTGAGTGTTCGATTCTAGTTGGTAAAGAGCAGTATTTATTCCCAAAGCTTCAGCCTTCAAGACGATATTCCTCTCGATATATCGTTTTAAACAAACAGATGCCATCTTGCAGCTCGTTTTCTCAGCATGACTTTCTTGGTCTTCAATGTCGCCGTTTTGGAGAACTGACATGGTCGAGATCACGTTGAATATTCGCCGGACACCGTCTTTTTCGTCGAAGATCTGGAGCATCACCCGGTTTTTCGGGTTGAGAAGAATATACGTGAAGAACATTATTGAGTGTACTCGGGCGGAATCATGCTTTACTTCGATCAGATCCAAAGCGTAACTGATTACGCCCCTCATCTTTTCGCGGCTTATCTGAAAAAATCGCTCCATCACGTCCCCGTTGTATGCGAGGTAATACAGACAAACAGCAACTGCTGCACCAGCTCTTGAGCTTTTGCTCACGCTTGTTAGTCGCTCCAACCCGCTTCGATTGACAAAGTCCAGCGCTACCTTATTATGGCAGAGCATCGATGAGAGTAGTTTCAACGTTTCTAGTTTCATGATGTTATCTCCAATGTCCAGAAGGTCCAGTACCGTTCCAAGTGCGTCGTGTTCCATAAATGACGGAAGTTGGTCAAAGTACTCACCCATGGGCGTCAAGTACTGCAAGTAGAGGACGATTTTCCGAGGATTTCCTAGAGGATGAAGCTTGTGTTCTTGTCTCAGGTCAGCTTCTGATGTGAAAGAGCCGCGGGAATCACTGTCGTCGTAGATTTCTAAGGTGGAATGTCGCATTCTTTTGGATGGGGGCGAAGATGAGTGGGGAAATGGCCGTGGCCGGAGGTTCTCCACTGCTTCTTGAAGTCGTCTAATTACGACTGGGACGAGTCGTTGATTGATGGTCCGATAGTCGGACACAAGATCGCTGGACTCCATCGCATGGCCAAGAAAACCCGCAGCGTATCCAGATAGCGGATTTGAAAGCGGAAGCTCTGCCCAGCTGTGAAGTTTGGGGATAAGTCGATCTCCAAACGATGAAAAAGTCGCCGCTGCTTCGAATCCGGGCAGCGTCAGCAAAAGAAGTCGACATGTTGCTTTTTGGAGGTCTTTGCATGTCGCGCGCAAAATGCAGTCTTCGATAACTTCATCGAGAAATTCTGATTTTAGCTTTGAAACGAGTTTCTCATTGAGGAGATTTACGAGTTTCAAAACAAGCCTGGATACTCTGAAAGGTTTTTCTGTAGTTTTCCAAGGGAACAGTCAGGCACAATTGAAAACGGAGCGCGTTCATCGAACGGATCTGGATGGTTAGACAAATACTCGTCCTCTGCGACTTCGAATACTTCAGAGAACTACACCGAGAATAACCGCATTCAATCAAAAAGATGGCTTACCTTGTTGATACCGGTCAAGAATTTGGATTCGCGCTCTTTGACCGCGACGATTTCTTTTGCTCGCCGAAACTCTTCAACGAAATCATCAACAGTTTTGCGCGGGTTGCTGATGGCACTTTTAGGTGGTTCCCCTCGAGTCCCAAATCTGAGCTGGATTAACGATTCAGTCATGTCTGATCATAATCTGAATAAAAAACTTTTAAAAAAATATAACATCTAGAGATTCTCTACAGGCGATAAAAGTTTTGCCTTAGTCCAATCGAATTTTTGGCGAATGGAAAAGTTCTGACTTTGGCTCGTTCTTGATGATTCAAAGTCTTTGGGCAAATATTATCAGTTACAATAAATGCAAGATCAACGAAATAAGAACGATAACGCGTGGGTGAGTTGCCTGTTAACAGCATTTACTGATCTTTGGTTTTTCAATAGGCTTTATTCGTAAAATTTCTTGGCAGTTGATAAATGAACTTGTCAGGAGCCTACAAAATGCTGATAGGTAATCTATACCATCTGGTCATCGCATTCGATGAACTTGAAGTGCTGCGCCTTCTCAAATCGCTGCCGTTTGAAATGGTTGATGTATTGAAGTCCATTGTGCAACTTTTGAAGATCTTTGGCAGCTCTTTGGGCGGCGAGGACGACTTGATCGGGTATTCCGGCGCTTCTAGCAGCGTGGAATCCATGAGAGCGCGAAGCATGGCCGTCACATAGAGTGTACAGAAACGTGACTTTCTCCAAGCCAGTTTCTTCGTCCTAAAATATGTGTCAGCTTTCTGTCGACAATAAGTCGGTTTGGAATTACCTTTTCTACGTGGCAGCTCATGTGTTTAGAAACACAACCAGCGGGGAGCATGAGGCAGAGGGTGTGGTAGTGAGTGGAGAAAATTGTTCGGACCTTTCTGGAAGAGAGGTTTTCTAGAACGGCTTGAGCGATTGAAGACCCATCGTGGGTGGCGGTTCCTCGACCGAGCTCGTCGAGCAAAAGAAGAGATTGCTTGGTGCTGCTCTTCAGGATTGAGCTGGTCTCCGCCATCTCCACCATAAATGTGGACTCGCCTAGAATAATAAACGGTGATTGATATTTTCAGTTGAAAAGTCATACCAGCAAGGAGGCGATCAGAGGCTCCGAGTCGGGTAAAGATGCGATCAATGGGCGAGATCTGCATGCTTTCGGCAGGAACAGGGCATCCATAATGCGCGAGAATAGCGAGAAGACCAATTTGTCGCAGAATTGTAGACTTACCGCCCATGTTTGGACCGGTTAGGAGGATGCATTTCCCACCGTCTTCCAAGTCAACATCGTTTGGAATAAAATTGGCGAGGTCAACAGTGGGATGCTTTCCTTGAGTGAAGCTGAAGTATTCAAATTAATAAGTGGTTAGTAAAACGCAATAGTTACCTAAGAACTTCGCCATCATCAAGAATCTCTGGGAAGCATCGCTCCTCGATGGAATTTCCATAGTTTGCGAGTGAGATGAGGGCATCCAACTCATCAATTATTTTGACGATCGCTAGCCATCGGGGAGCACTTTCGTAAAATCTGCCAAAAATCATTGAAGAAGCTTCACTCAAGGCTATGTCTTTCAAGTTGACTTGGCGGTCCATTTCTTTGTTGAGCTCATCCAACTCTGGCGCTTGGTATTTCTTGAATCCCTTGCTGAGTCCGATGGAGGTCCATTCATGAGGGGGCTTCACTGTATCGCGGACTTGAATGACGAAATACAGCTTTCCAGATTTGAGCAATTTGGCATGACCGTAATTATCGGCGACTTCTGAGCGGAAAGCCTCGGCTTCACCTTCGATCCGTTTGATTTCCTTGACGGCATCGTCAAAAGGAGGGTTCGCTCCTTCTTTTGGAGTGAGTTTTTCATCTCGCTTGGCCTTCTCCATGTCAAACGTCTTTTTCCAAGTCTCCAGGAGATCGTCAATCACAATGCTCTTGTTATCAACAAGCTGCAGGATTTTAGCTAGATCGTACTTGGTTTCCGATACTTTCTTTATCCAGGAATCAATTGAGCGAAAACCAGAGAGGACTTTGCAAAAAGTTCGAGTCTTCTGGCGGTTGTAAAGAATCTCCTCGTACATGACTGCGCGCTTATCGGGGTGATCGGATGGCCGAATTCCAAAGCTCAAGTTCCCAAAGCGGCTGATGAGACGGGCAAGATCCGGCAGACCAGAAATCAGCTTTCTGGCATCTTTGCAAAAGTCCTTGTCCTCCATCAGCGCTTTAATGCATTCTAGGCAGAAAGAAATTATGAATATGGGATTTCTAGTTATATCTGTCGTACCTTGACGATGTCGAATGACATCTGCGTTTGCAGGAGGAGAAATGACTGTCTCCCAAAGTTTTCTCTTTCCTCCAGGAGAGCAGCACGTGTCCAGCTTGCGCAGCAAGGACCCTCTTTCTGATCCATCATCGCCTAGGATCGACAAGTCCCACCCGACATCCGATCGAAAACCGACGTTTTTCTCGGGTTTTTGTTGGATTCTGCCGACCCTACAAAAACCCGACGCTGAAATTTTGGCGACCCTACAAAATCGGGTTTTTATAGGGTCATTTATCGGATTTTTGTAGGGTATTTTCGTCGGGTTTCTCTTCGGATCTACTCATCAGTTTGATTAAAGACAGTACCCGAAATTCTGTTAGCCAAAAATTATGTCTATTTTCCCCCATTTGGATTCATCTTACTTGATTCAACTTCAGTGTTGTGACAACTCGACAAGAACCCGACAAAGACCCGACAAAAACCCGACAAAAACCCGAAAAATACCCTACAAAAACCCGAAAAATACCCTACGAAAATCCGATAAAAACCCGACGAAAACCCGACAAAAACCCGATCGGAAAAATCAGACTTCGAGAAAATCCGACGAAAACCCGATCCGGATTTCGGGGGCATTTGTCGATCCTAGATCATCGCCCTGCGTCACTCCAAGGTTGATCAAGGTGGCAGCGTCCATAACCATCCGCTGCTGAGTCACAACCTTCTTCGTCAGCCTTTCCGCCGTTTCGTATTGCACAAAGGAACTTGTTCGGAGCACTTCATGGATAATTTCATATCGCTTGAGCTGTGTGAGCAAAGCTCCAAGAGCTTGCGCACCAACAGGATTCGCGTCGCAGATTTCCAATAGCGTATCCATTTTGATTTTTTCAGTTTCGATCTCTCGAATGATCTTCTTCGTTTTATCAAGCTCTAAGAAACTCTTGTCGGGGAGATCATCGTAGCAAATTCCCTTGCTCGTGGCCGAAAGCACCTGGAAGAGATTTGGTGAAAGGCAGGCTTTTTTCTGCTTCATCAACTGGGAAATATGACGCTGGCTGAGAAGAGTCCGAAGGTTTGAGTAGAAAGTGTCGTCGCCAAACTGGCCAACGATCAACTCACTCGTGGAAGTGTCTACCAAGGCAACACCAATAGTCTTATCTGCTTCGAAGATAGAAGCGAAGAGGCCTTCTTTGTGGCCGAGATCGTCATGGGTATTGAAGGCGGCCATTCGTGTTCCTGGTGTGACGATGTTGCAGACTTCTCGTCGTGTCTGCTTCTCGAATTTGTCAAGTTTCTTAGAGACGCCCTTCCAGTCTTTGGACTCTTTGACTCGGGCCTTGTTGTTATCCTGAGTTTCAGTTTGCTCGACTCGGGCGACTTTGAATCCCTTCGTCACGAGCATTGAAGCAAAATGATCGAATCGCATTTCGGGGAAGCCAGCATGGGCGAACTTTCCTTTCATAAAGGTGATGCCGCAGTTTTGAACACCAATGATTGCATCCATATGATAAAGCTCGTAGAACTTGCCGACCTTGTAAAATATAACTACGTCATAGTTGCGGGACTTGATTTTCCACCAATTTCCCATGCCTGGAGTCAACGATTTGATGTAGGCATCGGGGATATGCAGTGTAGTTGGATCGTAGTTAACGTCATCGTACTTTCGTCCCTTCGCGTCCTTGATGTTTTCGGGTTTGAGCCACTCTAGCTCTTCATGCGCCCATACAACTTCGGATGAGCCTTCGCCGTCTTCGTCATTGTCCGCAGCAAAGACGCTCATATCGTTCATCGTCGTGTTGACATTTCGCTTTCTTGGAGCAGCAGTACTCTTGGCCCGTGCAACGGGTTTTTTCTTCTTCTTTGGAGATTCTTCTGGCTCAGACATCGTCTCGTCTTCGCTTTCAGCGATGGAAACATCCATTGCATCATCCGATGATTCCTCGGCATCTCCTGGGGGTTTGAAATCGTCATCCTCGGATTCCTTTCGCTTCCGGGAGCTTTTCTGTTTCTTTTCTGGACCCTACAGTCGGGCTTGTAATGAATTTCAAAAAATGAGATAATCGAGAATTACGCAATGTCTAAAATAAATCATAAGCCGCTTTCCTTATCGTCATCACTGTCAGATTCAATTATTGCTCGTCGTCGCTTTCCAGTACTTCTTCGGGGCGGTATCTTCAGTTCTTCTTCCGACTCTTCATCGTCAATCCGAGCTTTCTTGGACTTTGAGCCTGAGGCTCCGAGATCAAGCTTCTTCGCGACCGGATCATTTCTATTTTCTTTCAACGAAGGACTAGGAATTGGTTGAGAGAAGACTTACAGTGGAAGAACTTACGATTTCTTCTTCTTTTCTGATGACCCGACGCTGGTCTTTGGCGGCTTTGATTTTGAAGGTGTAACCCCTCCGCTGGACTTGGCATTAGGAGTCTTGTTGAAAAACGACAAGATGGATTTTTGCTGTTTCCCGCTCATCAAGTTACATTCGTTCTGAAAGGGGGAAGTGAGGCGAAGAAACAGTTTCGAAAAACATATTATTTTTGTCGTTTATTTCAGTGACTAGGCTTAAGACTCTTGAAGTTGAACTTTTTCCGTTGAAGTAATTGAGGCAGTTGAAAAATAATGAGTGATGGATAAAATTTGATAGGACTAGACAAGGGGAGAGGTGAACTTTTCTCCGTTTTCGGATTTGATTTCTTTCAGCTTTTCCAGTTTCACTACGCAGGCGGTTAGCAAAAATAAATATCAATAGAAAATAGAACCTGATAGTGCGGATTTACAGCCTTTTGAGATAGGAAGCAGCGGATAAGGTAGATCGTCTGGGCTTTCGGTTGTTAAGTTTTCCACCTTTTCCATAAACTTGCCCAAGATGCCCTCTTTTTCGCTAAGCTCGGAGCCGAAATAGAAGTCTTTCACGAGCTGTTCAAACGGCTCTCCCGGGTTTCTAGCATTGATGTTACTCACTGCGGTTTCCTCCAATTCTTTACCTTATAGTTGAGATCACGTGGTCGCAGAGCTTCACTGTGATAAACTCGTTGTAACTTTTGGCGTTCTCCATGCCAGATTCAGTGTCTTTTTGGCGATCGTAGCCAGCTTCGTTGTAGTAAGGTTCGGAGTTGAGTGTTAGACCTAAATTTATAAGTTCAACTTGTGGAGAGATCTTTCAAATTTACCTTGAAGCGATACCAACAACTGCAAAAGATTTGAATGATAATTCCAGTCTTCAGAGTCTCTTTTCGCCGCCCATGTTCCAAGTAGTGATAGACAAACATTTCCAGTATCGTAAAGATTTGGATTGATTCTGAAAAAAATCTCAAGTCGAATCAAAATTATAGGGGATCATACTTTTGCTTGATGGCGGATTTGTAGTGGACCTTGGGGGGAGATGTAAGCGGATAGCCTTCTGGAAGACAGATGTCGAAACAGAAGAGACAGTACTCGTAAGGAGTTCCAGCCGGCCCTATTAAAAGACTGTAAGGATATTTCGTTTTGCAATCGTTAATACCTTCGATGGCAAAAGAAAACAAATCAAGGCGACTTTCATAGGTCCACAAGTGAATTCCTTTCGGGAGCGAGGTCTGTAGCCGCTTTATTTCGGCGTTGTAGATTTTCAAAAATGACTTTTTTGTTGGTTACTCATTTTCATCCAATTTAAGAGTTCTGCTTTACAAAATGATGAACCAAGCCTTGGGATGTTCGGTTTTGATTTTGTAGTAAGCGTGAGTTGGACTCGGAAGTTCAAAATAGTGTACTTTTGACGGACTTATGAGACGTTTCTTAGGCGATAAAAACCTGTTCATGTTAATCCGTTCCTTCACCAAGCTCATCAAGAGGCACATCGTTACTAGCCGGCTCGGTAATTTCCGCAATCATTTCATTTGCTTTCTCTTCCAATCTTTGGTTTTCAGCCGCCATTTCAGCTTTGACTTCCTTCTTTGCTTGTTTTATTCGTTTCAGCTCCTCGTCTATGTCTTCCAGCTTGTCAATTTTTTCAAGACAACTTTCCTCTTAGAATAAATTCAAATTTGATTAAAAAATAACGGTTCCCGAACCTGTTCCGTTGGCGTAGACATAAGCGAGTACGCGAGCTTCCAAATCCTCCTCTGACTTGATTTTTTTCGCTTCAGATGGACCTGCCGAGGCGTTGATGAAGCCTTTGAGCTCTTCGTCCAATTCAAGTTTTCTCTCCTCGTCCATTGCGACATCGCTGTCTTCTGATTCCCAACTGCCATCCGAGCTATCACAATCATCTCCTTCGCCATCTTAAAATAACATCAGGATCGAAAATTCTGATAATTTCTAACCAGTTAGTTCGGCATAGTCTTCTGGGTCAATGTCATCATCGTGATCATAGCCATCACCAAAGAGTACATATTCTGAGATCAGATGCGTCGGCAAAACAAGAGACTCTGTCCTGTCCGCCCACAAGATCTCAAGTTTTCCGGAAGGCAAGATGTTTTGCACCATTCCGACACCGGCAGGATTACTGTCAGAAGTGCCCGTGCCAACTACAAGCTCTCCTAGGCGGAATTTATAATCGGGGTGGTCCACCACATCGAAAACGGAGACTGTTTCTCGTTCTTTCTCTTGATCGTCGATATGCCACTGAACGACGAGTTGTTTCTCGACGAAATCGACAGAAATGACGTTTCCCCACTCCTCAAGATTTTCGCGTATTTCACGAACGACGAAATCGGCTAACATTTGATTAGCAAAAAGAGTAACAATTTAACTTACTTGGACAGAAATCGTGATCATTTATATGAAGTGCAGGGAAGAGTTGTGTGGAATGATATTCTCCAGTCTCGCCAGATTGCCACATAACTTTGCACTTGGCGAAATAGTCGGTGACTTCGACGGAAATGCAGTTTTCTTTTTTGAACTCGTACTTTGAGTGGCCCTGGCCGCGCAGAGCTGCTTTCAGATTTGGATCTTCTTTAATGATCGTTCTGAACTTTCTCCACTTTCCTTCGCCCGCTGACTCCATCGTGAACTGACTCATGTGTATCTTCAACTTGTCTGGCTCAAACTGCTTCCCGAGTATCTTTCCAACTTCTGCGAAAACTTGCTCGGTCCGCCGCGCCACTTCCTGCTTCGTACCTTCCTTGTCGACCTTTCCAAAGATAATCGGTTCAAACAAGCAGCTGATGTGTTCGGCAACGCGTTCTCCCCTCTTTGAGTCATATTTGCAGATTGATTCGCCTTCGTATGTGATCACCGAATATTTGCCGAAGTCGATTTTTATCCAGGGCGCAGTCTCGTCTTCTGTCTGGTCGGTAATCTTCCACAGCAGTTCAATTACATCATTGAAAGAGATCTCTACTTCTTTCTCTGTCTGCAGCGGCTCAGGCGACTGCCAAACTTGAACATCTTTGGAACCGTTGAATTCTTTAGCTTCTGGGTTGTTTCTCAAGAAGTTGAGACTCTTCGCTTCTTCGTCTGTTAATTTTATCTTGTAACGGGCCCCGAGCGTGATTCCTTGTCCCTCTGTGTTTGCAATATTTTCCTCGAGCCACGGAGCTTGTAACTGCCACAGCTCAGAAGAGTACCACTCGTTTTTCGGCATTTCCGCTTGCTCGTTGTGTCCATACGCAACCCAGTTGACTTCAGCATCACCGTTGCCTACATCGGTCACAACCGCGAATGCATCGTCTCCCTTTTTTGAGTAGGCGCCATGGAGCTGATTATTGGCTCAAAAGATACAAACATAAATAAATCACATCCTTTCGGAAATGTTAGTCGTTATTAATAAGCCTTTCCTGTTGATTAAGATAAACACTAGAATCTTCTTCGTTCCTTCTCCAATCCGCAATTGGCTCATAAACGCCTCTCGATGAAAGCAAGCGAAAGTCTGGATTAATTTGACCATCGTCCTCCAAATCTAATCGTCCGTGCGTCGTCGTCAACCCTATTTTATCTTCTTCGAGCTCTCGAATCTGTCCGATCCATCCATTGTGAGCCACTTTATCTCCTTCGTTCAAGCGAACGAACGGTTCAAATCTATTTTCAAACTCGTTAGTGGATCGAAAATAGATTCAATAAACCTTTTGGATGAAATTTTCTTCATTCCCATGTTCGTATCCAGAACTCTCACGTCACTTTCGATCTCGAGGGCGACTACAGTGCCGATTTCGCCACTCTTGCCTCGTCTGACAGTGTCGCCGACCATGAGCGATCGATCGAGCAGCTTTACGTCTTTCATCTCTTTGTCGACGAGCTCGTGAGTAGGGTAGGTGAAGATCTTCACCATGTCTTTCGGAAGCTCGGCGTTTTCCATGCTCTCGAGGATGTCGCTTTCTGAATCGAGGCCGGAGACTTCGACCACGCCGCGGACGATTTTGCCATTTTCTGAATTCATAAATTAGCTTTTCAAAATCGCTTTTAACGAAATTACCGTCGGTGAACGAGACAATATCGCCTTGGAAGACTTCTTGATCTTCGTGATTCTTCGTTTCTGTCATTATTATTTTCTTTATTTCATAATTTGCCCTCTCTGAAAGAAGTTTTTTGAAGACAGTGGAGAAAAATAAAGGATAGTTCTCGAAAGATCACGGGGTACAAGTTCAAAGGGCAAGACGAAAAAGAACAGAAAATCGATACTAATTGGGTTGGAAAGCTATTCTCATCCTCTGGATGAAAAACTCGAGGGAGGACTTTTCTCGTCAACGGCCGCGCCAGCCAATCAGAAGCGCGGAGTCAACAGCGCTCCTCTATGATTTCCGAAATTGCCTAATTCTTCTCTTGTGATTAGCTGACATTTAAAATAGGTGTTTTAATTAATTCCAGCTGAAAATGCAGCGGAAAGCGATCATTTTCTTACGCAATTATGACGTAACATAGAATTCGCTACAGAAGCGGTTGTTTTCAAGAGACGATATACTCCACAATTTCTCTAGAATTGTTGTCGTTGTGAGGGCTTCGCTGCTCATTCAAGTCACTTCACCTTGGAGTTTCAAGGTCCGAACGGCGAAAAACAAAAGGTAATGCGTGAATTTCACGACGATTTTAACGAAAATTCTAGCGACGAGAGCGACTCAAGTCGCAACATCGAGAAAGAAGTATCGGATGACGATGACATGTTACCTTTAGAGGGTAGCATGTGATCTTCAACTCTCTCAGCATTCGGAAATCCGAATGCAGCCTTGAATTGCATCTAAATCCTGAATAAAATCAATTTGTCTTTCACTTCTCTTGAAAACTGTCTTCTGTTCAACAAAAGTTAACGACTACTCAGAACAGGAAACAGTTGAGTCTTTGTTTGTTGTCTTGTTTTTATTTGTGCAGGAAACTTATAACTTATAAAGCAGGATAATGTGAATTTTACTGTTGTGTACTTTTAGCAGGAAGTGATTTTTCAAAAATAAGATCGGGCATAAATTTCAGGGATCTTCATCATTTATTGAATTTCCGCAGCTGAAAGACAATCTTGCTTACAATTGTTAGAAAGTGGCTTTTACCTGTGTCAGAGTGGCTTTATAGATGGATAAGCAAGCTTGGATGTCCTGAAACGACCGAGTTAATTTCGTTCTGAGCTGGAAAAGCTCATCTTGCATCTCTAATAAATCCAATAGGCATGCGTTGTGACCATCTATAGCCGTCACTCTGCAAGGTCGCTGTATTGGACGTGGATCTTTTCTATCTTCGAGAAAATTTTCGAGCTTAACTTTTTATAGACTTAAAAATTACTAGCTTCTCAAACTTACCTCAATGATTCTCTTCTCAATAAAACTTATTGCTTCATGTCGATCACGATCAGGAACGTCGTACTTGCGAAGAAGGTCAAGAATACAAGCGCAAACATCGAAAGTTCGCTGGACAAGATCTGACCCTAAAAAAAAACAAAAAAATGTCTATACATAGAGAATTTACGCTTTCATACCTTCATCATCAGAAGAAGAGGAATCATCTTGTTTGGCTTTCTTCTCTGGACGTTTATTGGTTTCCTCCTTGATTTCCATGTGAGGTGTCTTTGTCGGGTGTATTTTCTCATTGTCATCGATTGGCCGCTTTTTCGTGACCTTCGTAGCCTGGCTATCGTGGCAGATAACATCGTCTTCTTCAGGCTTTTCTTGAGAAGACAGCTCTTCCATCTTTTGGGAGAGCTCTCTGACATCAGAACCTGTCTAAATCAAAGGATAATATAAAGATGTAACAATTCATTCTACCTCAGTTTGGGATGAATCTGCCTTAGATTGGAATTGTACGTTTGGAATCTCTTCCGCGCTCTTTTGGCTCTTCTCTTGCTGGGAACCCATCGACGAATTCTCTTCGTTTTCTCGTCTTCCCAAATAATAAAAAAAATATTTGTGAGCTTTCTTGGTGGGACAGGGCTTTTTATACATTGATTTTGATTTGAAAAAGTTTTTTTCCAGCCGAATTCCCCGGTTCGCTTCTGACACGACTCGTCGTTTCTTATGTTGTGGAGTCCACAATGTGGACTCGCTTTGCTCATCTCCAAATAAGAAAAGGAGATTCGCCGCACCTGCGACTCGCACCCCCTTTTCAACCCTTTCCCATAAAGACACAATCCAGCTTCCAACCTCAATGTATCCGTCGCTCCAAGTCCTGCCAAAAGCGCTCCATCCTCCATCAGTTTCTGCGTTAATTCTTCTACTGATTCTGCCGGAATAGAAAGCTCGAAGCCATCTTCTCCAGTGTATCCGCATCTTCCCTGGTTGCGCGAATACCGTCAATTCCAAATAGGGAAAGATCAGCTCCTTGCATGAAGGTAAGAGTTGAGAGATTTGTTGTGGTTCCTTTTTGAAGAATTTCGGCGACCTAAAAATCATAATAGTATTTTTCTTCGGATAACTACAGTGGTTTTCCAAAATATGAGGACCTGAAATAAGAGAACTTTTGCGAAAATTTGGCAAATTTTGTCGTTCGCAAAAATTCCAAAATAAGAGTTCTAAATTTTAGAAGTAGAAGGGAGGGACTCCTTCACAGATATTTGATTGTCCAGTGCTCCTTTCGCCCCCCTTTCCCATCCGAGTCAATCCCATCGAGCTCAAGATAGCGAAGAAGCCTGGGATTCGAACTCGGGGCCTCTTGCTATGTGGCCGATTCATTTAACGACCGGGCCACAGTGGGTCGAAGGCAGTGCGACAAGAAAAGTTTTTTAGTTCAAGCTCTCAGAGCTCTCTTTTACTCATTTTTTCGAAATCTCGGAGAAAATCGCAATTTTTTCGCAAAATTTTCCGCAATTTTCCTTATCTTCCGCTCTTCGCACTCTGCGCCGCACTGCGCATGAAAATTTGAAAAAAATCGCACTTCGCACCGCACTCCAAAAAATGGCAAAAAGCACATCCCTGCCTGCGAGAAGATCCCGCTCCGTCCGACACGGCGCGAGAACGCTCTTGACGCTAACAGCCAGACTGAGCCGGAGTCTGATAGACAAAAGAATCGAAAGAAAATCATTTCATGCGAATTCAACAAGGAAGGTGGAGGACAAGGAAAGACGAAAGCTGAATTTCAGGCGCCATTGCGGGTCAAGGCGTTGACTCCAGTGTTGATTCATCGACTAAACTCGCAGATAATGGGGCCACTCAACTATCCTAAAATCGCCCCTGGACCTTACAATTAGATCCTCTCCTCTTTAGTTAATTTTATGTAAGCGTTACTACGAACACATTTCTCCTGCTTCAAGTATGTTGAATGCGAGTTTTTCGGAAAATAAAGAGGTCGTTTACGATTGGAACCCGTACGAAGCTAGCTCAGGTACAAACCGTTTTTCGTAATTCTGTTATTTTCAATCACTCGAGCTTGAAAAACCGGGGCACTTACGAAGGGACGCTTTTTGCTGAGTTTGACATGTTCATTCGGGTCCCAAGCTTTATTCTTTTACGCAACTTCCTGGCTCGACATTTACGGTGCACGCGTAAAATGACATTGATTGATTGGAAACGCGCGACTGCTCGTGCGAAACTCTTGCAGCCCTGTTTAATCATTCCCTGATCACTTCAAAGCCAAATCTGAAAATGAGAATAGAAGCTCATGAATAAGTGTCATTTTAGCTCATCTTCTCGATGCTTTTATAATTTTAAATGGGCTTTTATTGCGGATGATTTTGTGAAAGTGAAAATTTGATCTTTTCGACAAAAACGAAACTGCTTGACAGTTGTGCTTCCCATTGATAAATGTTGAGGTGATAAAAGTTCCCCACCAATATGATCGTAGCAGGCCGTAAACTCACCTCAAAGGGACAAATTTGCCATTTCAGACGAAACCCACCTCGCTTGACCTTTATATGTGGCACTTAGCCATCGCGATTATAAATCAGACGCTCGAAACTAGCCCCAGCAAAGCAATATCGTAAATCGAGGCTCTAATTAAGCGACTCAATATTTATCCACTCTCGTCGAATTCTGAGGCCTTCTTGATTGACAGTTTTTCACTTCTTTCAAGTTGTTGTAAGAATAGCTCCATTCTGAATGGTACAAGCCACGTGTTACGAATATTACTATGCACGGTGATTGTTATCATCCCTTTTCAGCTCTATAAAGCATCGAGTGCTTGAACGATCCGATCTGATGATTGTGTGCTCGAGCTCAAGCTCTCCAGTGGACAAGTGACCTCGGGCTAAGACCTAGTCATACTCCGCTCATTGAAATAGCATTGACTCCCCGCGCGAACTCGTAAATCGGACAGCCTATATATAATAAAAAGGTTTATAGTCTCAAACTAATAAGTCTTTCCCCGGCAAAGCAGGGCACACAAAAGGAGGGTTCAAAAACGCTCCAGAAATTGTGAAAAGCGCTGCTAAACCCTTTTCGGAGTGCGCGCGGGTGGCGCTCACGTCGCGGGAAAACACGACTGTGCCACTGTCGACTTTACTTTTTCGCTTCCCGGAATACGAAAAGATCCAAACTGATAAGCGACTTTTGAATGAGAGATACCGGAAGTAAAATAGAGATATGCCAGAAGAATAATTAGCCCGAAGAAATTTGAAAATAGCGACTGTTTCTCGGACTTGGTAAGTCACAGAATATCCAGGGAGAAGATGCTCATTTCAGAGCTTTCAACGCTTGAAAGGAGTTGGGTTTTGTTGATCTTCGTTGCAAGATTTAATAGGTTTAGCTGGTGCATTTTATTGCAGTGATTGTAATGAGCTGTCTCCTGACGATCGCGGCCTTGTCAGAAGACAATTGCAGCGAGTCAAAGATGCGCACCTGTGAGCAGAGCTCAGAATCTGAAGTTAAAGATAATCAAAACTAAAGTGGGCTTATCCGCCAGATGCTCGGCGCTTGTGATCCGAGCACGAGCCAAGGACGAAATTTGATTTTCTTCCTCCCCTAAGGCCCCTGCTTTGCCCAATTTTTCTTTACTTGCGCTTCCCAAAGGTCATCCTAAACAGTTAGTTATTGGCAATAACCAAATTTAAATATTCGATCCTTGGCATCAACACACTAATATGCAACAAAAGCTAACACGTGACATGATACACATGCACTTTGCTATTTTCCCCATTTTCAGCATGGACAGCGACAAAACACTTGTTTTTAGTTAGAGATTATGGCGAACGGGAGAGAAGACAGAAGATAATGAAGTTTATGCTACAGAGGAACAACATGAGAATGCTACAGGTAAATTTCCCGCAAGACTAAAATCAAACTACTTGTGAAAATGTCGGGCTATAAAAAAGGTTTAAAATGGGCCCACATGGGGTCACAAGTTTTTACAGTAAGGCGGATCCTGTGGTGAAACTGCAATCGATCTTGCGGTAGGGGGTGGTCTAAGGCTGATCCCTCCCTCTTCTTCCGACAAATATTTGAATGAGTCGGCTCCTCTGATCCATCATCCCTTGCTCATTGTTTACGGACAAGTTTCGTCCAACAGAGAGAAGGCAGTGTGCGATCACTGGACAAATACATTTTCCTCCGATGACGGATTTTATTAAGATTTACACGAGCTGGGCTCAAGAACAGCTGTCTGGACGCGTCTCTGACATAAGAGTGGACCTCTCCAATTTAGACATCTTAGACGAGCTCGTCTATTTGACAAGTAGGTCGAAACTAACTTTCTCCGGGTTCCTTTTTTTGCATTTTATGCACACGCTAACCTTGAATCAGCTGGGGAGCGACCGCGCCGTAAACTCGACGAAACATCGGAGGATCACGTGCGCGCAGTTTTGAAACAGCTGAGCGAGCGCGGATGCGACCTTGCTGACTGCTCACCAAACGGTATGCAAATTATTGAATCAATGTTATATCCGGATAATCATCGCTCAGAGTCCCTCAAGTTTTCACTGGATCGGGGTATTTATTCAACTTTGTGGGTGCTTATTTGGTATTGAAAGACCCGTGCCAACTGGGCACTTCCTAAGTCGTTTATCAAGCCTCGCGCGTGTTCTAACAATAATCAATGACAACTATGATGATGGAAGATCCTAATTAGCGAATGAAAGAATCATATATCCCATCCGCAAATCACAGAACATTCAAATTAGACCGCTTAGAAATGAATAAATAATTCCATTTGGGGGAGCTTTGAAACCGCGTAGATCTACCGCTTAGAAAATATCCCACGACTTTCAAGAGCAAAATCGAAGGATCTAAGTGGCTTGCCATTTAGTGAACAGAGTCGCTGTTTCATGTTATAATCCACTTCTTGAATAAAGGGCTGAAGAGTGCTCTTATTGGCCAGGGGCCAGGCACCGGTCGGTTTGACTTTATTTATCGCTCCTCGCAGCAGGTGACATTGTCTGATACCACTGGTGGCGCGCATTTTCGAGCACCAAGTGCCACCAGATGACTCTGTCAAATCCGCCTCAGTGCATAAAATGCGCTTCGGCAAAGCTGTAGACACCTATCCGTACAAATATGGCTAAGAGCTTTGTTGTCCGTGCATCGGACCACAAATCACTTGAATATTTCATTTTCTACTAAGGATTACTTAATTACTGCTAATCAGTATTGATTCTGGCAGACAGCGGGGTGTCTATTAATGCATCTGATGATTAATGTATTGCCCAAATGTTTTTGTTCTTGTTCGGCGCTGTCCGACGAGTCCCTCCAAAAATCGGAATATTTAACAAGCACATTCCACCTTTTCGAGGCCTCGTAAATCAGCAGCGCGAACGGGGATTCTTGAATGATCAGTCTGAGCTGTCTCGAAAATCACTGCCGATCAAAATGCACTCAATTTAATAATTCTGAGATTATGATTCTTTTTATGTAAGAATATGTAAACTAATTCTTTGCATGAACTGAATGATTAGCCTACTAGAATCATCCACAATGAGTAAGAAAAAGGGTTGACACGAGTGATGAGCATGCTCGTAGTAGTGCAGCCCGTCATGGTGACTGGCGGCGGTGGAGGAATGAGTCATCGTCGGGTTACTCGGACGCAGCAGCGCCCTCTACGCGCACCGTCCTTTTTTGCAGAGTAAGTTCGAACATGGCGCCTTTTCGAAAATTTTGAAACAAACTTTCGCCTAAACAACCCCCCCGTTTTGACCACAACAGGGTAAAACAATAATAAGAGCCTAAAGAAAAGAAGATTCTATTATTAGAGACGTGCATGGGAAGTTGAAAGGTCAACAAGGTTAGTTTGTATTTCCACAAGGGACTTTGGGAACTTCTCAAGCAGCAACCTAATGCTAAGCTATTTTTATCTTCGTGCGTTTACAATTTTAATAAAATAGAAACCATTTTTATCCAGATGGGAAAATCCCAAATTTGAAGGGTTTGGATTGGCCAATTTCAATAAGGAGTTGAGATTCGAAATCCTAGCACCCCCCTTTCTTGTGCTCATTAGAAAGAGCGCAAAAAGTTACGCTAGAAAATAGTACTTTTAGAGGATGAATCCCCGAAAATGACGTCACGATGACTCATTGAAGTTCCAAAAGTCCAAAACTTTGCCACGCTCTCATTTTTTTTCTAGAAATGGAAAATTTGAGTTCGATACAGGAAAATGATCGTCTTGAGCCACTCTACCTGAAGAGCTACATTTGAAAGATCCACCTCTAGAAAAAAAAATTTTCTAGTTTTAGTTCTAGAGTTTTCTTGAGTTGGATCTTTTATATGTAGCTCTTCAGGTAGAGTGGCTCAAGACGATCATTTTCCTGTATCGAACTCAAATTTTCCATTTCTAGAAAAAAAATGAGAGCGTGGCAAAGTTTTGGACTTTTGGAACTTCAATGAGTCATCGTGACGTCATTTTCGGGGATTCATCCTCTAAAAGTACTATTTTCTAGCGTAACTTTTTGCGCTCTTTCTAATGAGCACAAGAAAGGGGGGTGCTAGGATTTCGAATCTCAACTCCTTATTGAAATTGGCCATTAGCTCAAGAAGGTTGATTTCAAAGAAGGCAAAACTATTTCTTTCGCGCCTCTAATTGACATTCCATGAGGAACCACACCCTTTAACTCGCCCTAGAAGCAAAGCCGTAATCATGGAGTACTGGGAATTCATTTTCCTCCGTTTGATCCGAAGCCAAAATAGAAAACCTAAGACGGTGGAGATTTGATTTCCATATTTTAGGTGTTTTATTGGATAAGGAAAGTCGGCGTACGGAGTGTTGCTATTTTTTTGGCACAGAATGGGGATTTCTCGTTTTCATGTTCGGCGGTGCGGGATAATCTAGACGAGTCAGCTGCCGTGCGCTCTCAGAGTTTTCCAATTTACTAAAAACTCAGCTGGCGAGAAGCAACAGAGCCGAGATCATCCTGCTCGCTTAGATCAAAACACAAGCCCATACCTGTCAACTTTTTTTTTGAAACTCAATTCATTGCGATTAACTGGACGAAATTGAAAATCTTGAACGCTTTCTATTTACCACCAGCAAATAAAGAAAGTAGGTTTTACGGTCGTGACAGAACGAAGTACTCGAGAATAACTAAAAACCCTCTATGCAATTTCTCATTTTGAGAAGCCGTCTGCCTCGCTTAGAGGGATCAAAGACGCCATGTGTTGCGCTCTGAGCCGCGTCGATACTAAATTAGCTTCATTTGCTATCAAAATTTCGGCTATTGACCTATTTCAACGCAGCGAATTTCTTCCGGGCCCAATCTGTCCGGTTTTTTTTTTCACGCGAATCGATAATTTTCCTTATAAGGGCCCTACAAGAGTCTCCAAAAATGTGTTAAAATATTCAAAAATCCAATGTCGAACAGATGGACTCGAAGGCAGGAAAATAAAGGGATCGGAGAATATTCAAAATGAAAATTTAGGAATTTTGGACGGTGACTTAGACGCAGTCCTCGCTTTTTGCTACAACCTATCCCGATACAAAGAAGAAAAAGAGAATGCGAAGCCTCGAACTGAGCAACAGGTTAGAACTAGTTGATTATTTCCAGAGAGTTTTTCGCCCTGGTCATTTTTTCCTCGATCTCAAGAGTCTTTTTCGGCTCTTTCATGGTTCTTACCTTCGCCTCTGCCTATTATTTTCTTTGCGCGGGATAATCCGGAAACGGATAGAAGTGATCCCAGTCAGGACCATCAAAGAGCACTGCCTTGGCGAATTCACCGCGACGGCGCGTGAAATCCTAAAATTTCTTCAAAAGTGAGCAAAAAGTAGGAACGCAGCCAACCTGCGCCCATTCTCGCGGTCGAGCTCACATCAATTGCGGTCAGTTGATAAAGGCCTCAGCACGATAATCTCACGCCTAGTCCAAGAAATGCCAAACAAGGAATTTCGGAATTTTCCAATTCTCGATTCTGATAAATGCTTTTGACAAAGAGCATCCGCTATTCGATATTTTGATTCTTTGTAAAAGTCATTTATTTCTAAATTTATTCTCATGATTACACTCGCGCAGCCGGAAGTCACTCATTGTAATTCGACCTGGTTGATCACAAGTACCTTCGGACGTTCCATTCGCTCCTATTCTAGCGTTTTCTCCAGGTGCTCACCCTCGCTAAACCCTAATTTCAACGCTTTCTTGCACAAGTGGCCACTCGAGAAAATGAATCTTTTCTTGGTAATACAATTAACTTCCGTTTATTAACATAAAAGAGTGGTTTACTTTTACTTAGAAAAATTGTATGTGAAAAATATACAGTCATCAAACAGTGACCGTGCCGGTAGTTGGAGCTTGTCTTTAATTGTGAAGAGTACTTGAGTTCTGGTAAATAAAGTAATTGAAAGTGCTCATTCTAGTTGAGCGGCCGGATATGTACACGAACGCAAACACACTTGGGGACAAAAGGTAGTTGTTTCACGGACTGTGATCTTTTGACGAAGGCAATGTCGGCCACTCTGGATAACTCTGGACCAGCTATGACTCGAGTACGACACCGCGATAAGGGCCCAAAATATTTTTATTTTTCAATGAGATCAAGGAAGAGGCTATCTTCCTATCGGGCACACAGGGGCAAAGCTGACATCTAATTTTGGTTCATTTAGCCACGAGAGACACGAAAAGAACAAGCGATCACAAAAATAAAACCGCCACAGATACCAACAAGCAGAAAATCACTGTAAGTAAAAAACTAAAAAGACTTTCCAGTACCGTAGCGTGCATACGATTTTTCGGTATTGAGCGCATTAAAAATTAATCTCGAAATTCAATGCGACCCGTCGGTCCTGACATTTAGGAATCCCTTGAAGGTCTTCCCAAGGGACTCGAATGAGCCCATGCGAGCGTGGCCTGTGTGCCCAAAGCGCTCGAGCCTTTCAAGGCGAGCAGCTCCAGCTGATTAAGGATATTGTAGCGGGATGGAATTGAAAACACTCCCGCATCGATCTGCTATAAGCGGGATTAATTACAGCCCAAAATCTGGGCACACAGTTGGGAGCAAACTCAAAAAACACTCTTCGCTTTTTTCGCTGATTTTCGAATTTCTGAAGCGATGAGAGATAACTTGGCAGACGAACAGTTTTTTATTGAAGTAGATCTTATTCTAGGAGAGATTGATGCGTGAGTATTACATATTAAAGTCTATTTTCAAATATAATTTCAACAATTGACACAATTTCACTCGTTAATTCTGAGTATTCAACGAAAATGTTTCTCTTTGTTGAGCAGCGGCATTTCCATGTTCGAGTATTCCTCGTGAGTCGCTGCCCGGTACTAGATTTGAGCGCTTGCCAAAACACTCCAGTGGCAGAATATGCGTTCAAGTGCTCATGTTTTGGAAATTGATTAATAACTCAAGATCTTGTCATAACAAATGCTATTTAGGACGATGAGTCGACTACCAAAGCGAAATCTCCCCAGTGCCGTAAAAAGTACTCCCGACAGAGGTGCAGCTAGCGAATCCAAAGTTGGGCAGCCAAAGGCTAATCCAAAGTCCGGCTTTGGCTTCCAGCGACCGAGCAAGACACCGACAACTCCCAGCGGTAAGTTCCATCCATATTATCGCTCGAATAAGCTTGACTGGGTGGTCAGCTTCTGTCACGATCTTACTGGAGGATCAGTTAGTTATCAGGAGAGTTTTGGAAGGCCAGATGTTGGTCGAGTTAAATCGATACGGATAAGTGGCTGGTTTTGTCTAATTCCTCCCGCCTATGAACCCAACATCTCATTTACGTTAGAGGGCAGGGCTCGTAGTTAGGCACACGACCATTGGCCTCATGATTGAGATCAATAATTGCTCAGATAGTATCCGTAAATCTTTAATGTCTCAGAAGATCTGAGAACATGTTAAACCCCGCCGAAAAAGGAGGCAATGATTTACAGATACCATATTTGTATTCGTAGAGAATCCACTGGACTCCATTTTGCGGTGAACTACTTTTAATGACGAGTAATCATCGAGTAGGAATTCCCTAGTGCGCCATAGATTAAAATTATGGACGCGTAATTGAACTTGGAATCGCAATATTCCCTCAAATGAGTAGAGTACGCTTTAACTTAGGTAGATTCCTTATTTTTTGCATTCGTTTTTTATCATCTTTTTAGAGCCGGAGATGCGAGAGAAAATAGAAAAGAAGCCTCCGAGACCGCGATCTGCCTCCAACTCATCCCGCGCATCCTCGGTAGCATCGACAAATGCATCTAAACCACCGAGACGATCTGCAGTCGGTACGAGTAAAAGTTCGACTTGCTCTACTCCCTCAAAACTGACAAAGTCAACAAAGGGGCTGGTCCGCCCAAAGACCGCGCCAGCTCCGCCGCAGCGCACAACTTCAAAGTTATCAGTAGACCCTGCTGAACCAGTGCCACCCAAGTTGCCTGAAAAGCAAACGCCTGCAAAACAAACTGCTCGCACAAGTCAAATCCAAAAACCTACCTCCCTCCCCCTGAAATCAACAAGAATGAAGAAGGAGACAACAGAAATGATGACGACTTCTTCAAGATTATCAACCGAGTCCTCTTCTATGTCTTCATCGCGTATTAGGCCACCAACTTTCAAAACAGGAATCAAAAGCCCAACTGCCAAAGCTGCCTCCGAAGTGCCCCATGGGACCCGACTGCCTTACGTCTCCGCCTCCAAATCAGAGAGTAGGGTAGCCCCAGCTGCACCTGCCCCAGCATCAACTTCCTCCCAGCAAATCGTACGAAGACTTTCGCAATCGAGCTCAACCAGGCCGTCCAATCTAAGGAAACCGAAAACTCTGAAAGAATCTGATGCGCGACCTCAAGAAACGGCGACGAAGAAAGTCGAGCCGCCGCCATTACCTCAAAGAAGCACATCTACAAGCGATAAATCTCCTGAACCACCTACAAAGAACCTTCCTACAAGTCCTAAAACTGCTCCTTCAAAGGGAGATGGAAAGTCAAAAATCGCTTCGACTTTCTCGAAGCTTTCACAAATGTCGCCTAAATTTGGACGGAAGCAAATGAAAGTTTCGAAACCACAGCTCGACATCAAGCCTGAAAAACCAGTCGCTACTGAAAAAGAGCAAACGCAAACGGGAACGGAGCGCCGGTCAATTGGAAATTTATTCTCGCCAAAAGTGCCTAAAAATTATCGTCGCAATTTCCAGCGAGTAACCCTAAAATCAAGCGAAATGTGCCAGAAGTTGACCAAGAAGATCCTCAAGTTAATCCTGCACTGATCGATATCGAGTCGCCATCTAATGAAACTCCCCCAGATCTTCCACCCAAAAATTCTGTCCTCTCCGAAGATTCTACAACAAGAGCTCGCCCAAAGAGCCTTGTTCTTGTACAAAAAGAACGAAAGCCCAGCACGTCAAGTTCAATAGCGTCTAATATGGCTCGAAATCCGTCAATGTCGTCAAAAATTAGCATCATCGACCTCGTCGGTGACGAAATGGTCGTCGACGAAGAAATCGACTTGAATCTCTCCGTCAAAGAAATCTCCAAAGAAACGATAGAGGAGGGCTCCGACCGCCCAGACACATCTGCATCGTCATGCTTATCCGATACGAAGTCTTTTATCAAAGAGTCCCCGGTCAAAAATGGAGACAACAACGAGTACCTCAACGACGATGATGACGATGATTGTTTCAAGTCTGCAACTTCGCCTACAGCTTCCGATACTGCATCACAGATTTCTCTGATGGTGGAATCTTTTCAATCGAATATCGCTAGAACGAAATCGTACGAAGCATTAAAAGATGTTCAAACGCGATCACCGAGAGCGCGTCCAAGACCTCGACCAAACTCACTGTTTTGTTCGTACACGACTCCTCGAATTTCTGAAAGCGGGGAAATGGACTTAGATGATGTCCAAGTAGACGATCCGGCGTTGAGTGCTGTCCGACGGGCGATGGAACGTAGTGATCTACTCCAGCGACTCGAAAGGTAAGCATTTATTGAGTATTGAGCAAAGAGGCGGTTCAAGAAAAGAAATAAAATATTGACAAGAGAGAGACTCTGATGTAACCACTAAAAGCGCTGGTTTCCAACTTAGCTCCAACTCATCATTGATTTGGAATTATTTGCTTCCAAATGAAAAGCAGAGAAAATGCTGAATTTTGCCTTGCTTCTTTGCCAAAGGTTTCAGTTTTATGTCAAATTACTACGTTGATTTAAGGATTCAATATCAGTCTTAGCATATTCCTGCGGGTAGGCGCTAATTGAGATTTAAAGCCGCATTTTCCAGTGCGGTCAGAGGAAAGGAAATTAAGCTATTCTGTGGACAGTTTTTGGCATGTTCAAGTCCAGACTGAGCCTAGTTTTGACGCTCAGCGGCGAGTCAGATCGCTCGCCGATCAGCCACTTTTATAATTTCAAAGAGAACTTGCAAATGTTAGAAGCATGAGCACGCTAGGTATTAGAATCAGTTTCTCTGGAGCACAGCTTCACTTAGAGAACACTATCAAATGGGCGAAATATTACAGGTACGAGCTAAGATTTATCCCATATTTATTAATAAAAACGAGACACTAATACAAGAATCAAGGGATTTTTCACTCCTTTGAAGTAACGATACGAGAGGAGGAATACGTCAGACTTCTCTTTTTCCCGCTGTCTTTTAGTAGCGTTATCACCGGGCCACCCTGCTTGGTCTTCGGCAGCTATATTTTTTTCCTTCATTCACAAGCTCATTCACAAAAAATAACCAACCGATACAAGACAGAACACAATTTTGTCTATGCTTTTCAAGTGCTTTACTGCCCAGTCCCCATTCAAACGGGGACGGCTTTCAAAGAGACTCTCTAAATCGGACATCAAGATACACCGCCTCTCTCTCTCAATTCTAGGGTCAGAGAAAATCTAATTTGATAATTTTCAACTAATCCGACTTTTCAGATGGGACCCGGATGACTTCTCTTCTCCAGATGAGGATGTTCTTACGGATGAAATTTCTTGCTCCAGCGGCTCGACGAATCCTCGTAGTCCGACTGGCGATCCTGGTGAGTTTAGTTTATCTTTGAACTTGGCTAGATTGGTCAATCATTCTTTTTATTATACACGAATGAGATCTCCCCACACCGCTCTGAACAGGGCATTGAGCTGAAATTGATATTTTCTTTCAGAAATGGAGAGGAAACGGCTCGGGTCATCGAAAGTTGCTGCTAGGCTGGCAAAGACGAAATCTCTCAGTGTTCATGAAGAGAAAATCGCCATCCAAGCGGAGAATTCATCAGACAGCTCTTGTTCTATCCTCCCTCGGCCAAATCAAGGTATTCTGCGCGAAAAGAAGAGTCCTCTCCGGCGATTGATTTCCACTCCACCAGAATCAGTTCATTCTGACACCACTTACGAGAGAAAGTCCCTTCTTCCTAATCGATCTCAACAACGACGCTCTTTCCACGCTAAACGGTAAGGCAAAATTGGTAGCTACTAGATGACCTTTGAAGTTTTACCTTGTGATTAAAAATCGCGTCTTTTTTGTGAGAAACGCTCCGAGTTTTTCATAAACCAGAGAAAATTTTCAGTTGAAATTTATCACTCTAATATTTTCAAAACTGACCAATTCTCAGGGACTTTCATTCATTGAGAAAAACGGAGAGTAACAATCCGACAGTCTCGCCTTCTGTGCGCTATCCTTACTACCAGTCAATGCCTCGAAACTACGGTCGATCCTTCTCATCGCAAAATCTCAAAGGTAAGAGAATCCTGACTCTCAACATCGCTGCTTTCAACATCGGAATTTGGCAATATCAGAGAACGTGCCCTTGTGAATGCATGAGAATATCGCCCAGATGTTCAGCTGGGAGCCACCAACAGGGCTTCAGCTCTGATAAACTGCATGTTTATCAATGTTAAGCAAGTATACATAATCTAATCAAAATAATTGTCGATAGAATGAATACCAATCTCATAATTAGCTATTATTGTCTCTCATAATACCTGTCTTGATTTTGAAAGCATCTTTATCTCGCGAAAAACTGTCCGCAAGTGTGCTTGAAATTTATAACAGCGGAAACAGGGCATATCCAGACATCGTCAACGTGTTTAGGTGAAAACGACGCTTCACTTTACAAGGGATCTCGCGTGAGCTTGTACTCAAATCCAGAAGACAGAGAAGAGGTGAGCCAGAGTTACAGTCAGATTCAAGCGCTCTAAAAAATTGTCTTATCAGCTGATAACACCGCTTGCTAACAGAGCCCTATCTACCTGTTAGACAGGTGCTTGCGGAGTTATTCAGCTGCAGAGTTTTTATTTTACTATTCAATTGGATTCTAATGAGCGATAGCTTACTGTAATTATTTAGATTTTCCGCCTCCGGAACTATTTGGAGAACTACGAGTCCAAAATATCGCAGCTTCAGGAGCAGATAAACTCAAAAGAACGTCAGCTCGAACAAAACGTAAGTCCCGTAATTACTCGCGTTGAAAAGCGACCGCTAAGAGGAGGAACATGAAAGGGCTCAATCGACGAAAATTACGATCGATGCGAACCTAGGAGCTCGCTCTGTAATTATGCTGATTTTTTTCTTCTATTGTATAAGAGGGGCGCCACGCGGAGAGGTTAAAATTGATAAAAACGGATAATGTATTTTGTTCGAGTACGGTTCGAGGGGGATTGATCTCAAGCCGCGATCATGACGAGCAAGCATGTCCTTTCTCTTTTGTCAGGAAAACTAGGGGACAATACACAAAGCCGGTCAAGCCGCCGACTTTGATAAACGGACTTTCCAAGCTTGAGGGTTCGTTTTGCACTTTACTCTCGCTATCAAGGTTGAGCGTCATTGTTAATTGGGATGTTGCGTGTTTATCTGTCTAATATTGAAATTGCAAAAAAGGGCAGCGAAGTTTGCTTTTCCGGTCGAGTGATGTTCACGGGCAAGTTAAAACAAACATGCTACCCGATTTTTAAAACTAACAGAATCCAGTTTTCCCTTCCTACAGTAATTTTGAAGCTGCAAAGTGTAATTCAATTTGTAATGTTGTTTAATTGAATGCCCTTCAATTTTGACAGAAGATTGAGAGTTTATCTAAATAATCGCCTTTGGGAAAGGGGCAGCAGCTCGTGTCCTTTTCAAACACTCGAGCTACAGTTAGAAATGCACATGTACAGTAGAGCAGTCGATTAACGAACGAAGCCATTGCTATGATAATTCACACGTAGACCCACCGTCGTCGGCCCGGTGCCAAGTCCGACGTGATTCGAGGCCACCTAGATAGGGGTCCTATTATCCTTGATTAGACCAAAGGGCCCGGAAGAAATCCGCCATGAACTGGACGACCTATCAAGGTGTCAAAAGCTACGATTTGGGACGGGAACGACAGCTTAATTCTTAAATTTGATTGATCAACTATTCCTTTGACAACATCGCCTTCTAAGTTCGTTTGTTTCCAGCGGTCTCGAATTCTGCGTTTCCTACTTACTTTAGTAGCTTTTTCAATCAGTCAGAGCAAAGCCTCGTGAGAAATTGTAGAGGAAGCGCGAAATCATTATCTTTCCTTTTCCAGTAAAAACAAACTCCTGAGAACACATGTACTTACTGCCTTATCAGCCTGACGATCGTTATCATCGTTGATGTCGAGAACGGTCCAGTGATAAAAAAATTTTTCGCTTGAGCGTATAAATTTGACGGAAACGCGCTACTCAGGCGGGGGCGCTCGAGGGCGGTTTCCGACTGCCCCAGCGCTTGTTCTCCGATACTTGACCAGAAAGGAGACAGATAAAATTAAAATTCCATATTTTGAAATTTTCGACGGAAATAATAAAAAACAACAGCAAGAGATTTTGATTAAAGAAAGAAGATGGATATTTCTCCACAGAGACTTTTGCAGAGAGTGAATTCCATACGGAAGGGCTCGTCTAGTTCCGCTTCTGAAGAGCAGAGAGCTGCCAAGGTCCAGCGGCGGAGAAGTCTTCCTTCTTTGAGTCGAGGAAAGCCGAACTACAGTACCATGCCCCTTCCAAGGCGGTCCAAAACCACCAAATCGGACAGTACACTTCCAAAGGACGACTCCGCCGTGGCGTTGAAGCCGAGTAAATCGCGCAAATTCAGCGCCAATTTAGGCACACTGGAGCGATCGGCCTCAATCCGAAAAGCGAAGGTAACTTCCGAGTTTAACTCAAAATCGATATTCAAAGCGGGTGTTTTAACGTTTCGCGGACAGTTTGACGCTGCCGTTATGTCAATTTGACTGTAATCGATCTTGCGCGCAGAATGTAAGCCTCAGCATTCGAAATGCTGAAGCCATAACAATTCCTCATTCTTCCAAAAGCGTGGCTTTCCGTTGTTTGATCTGCTTCAAAAAAGTGCAATCGCAATTCGTACGCCCTTGAACTCGCAAGCTCCATTTGCACAATCCAAATACAGATTGACATTGACACCCAAAAAAACAAAAAAAAATGTTTTTATTGCTTGTATTCCCAAATTCGCCACAATCAGAGCTCGTTATGTCAGCTCGGCTAACTCGCATTCGAATACAATTGTCTTTTCAAGTGGCTCGAGCACGAGGCAATTTCCCGAATCCGCCTTTGACGAAGGAAACTCGAGTCCTCTCGATTTCAAACGGCTTAGGCTCTGCCCCCTCTAGCCGGACTTGGAGCGTCACAATAACAATGATCTCACATGATCAGCTGTTGGAAAATGCTCTGAAAACAATCCCCTCGAGTTCTCAAACTTGCTGGTTCCTAGGTTCATTCAAAATCATCGATCTGCGTAGGGACTCTATTCATCCCTTTTTCGAGGGTCCTTTCATCCCTTTTTTCTTCGCTTTTTGTGTGTGAATTGAAAGTAACATTCTTTCAGCAAACTGTGTGCGCCGCATTCGAGCAGCAACTGCAGAAATTCCGAATCTCTTCGCCAGAAAGCAAGAACACCAACGAAAAGGACGACACCATCACAGAGACAAACGCAGAATCAGTTGAAACGAGCGCATGTAAAGAGTCGAAGAAGGAAGCGGCCGTCAACTCGCCCACAATGACCGAAAAAGTTGTGCCCGCCGAGAGCATGACCTCGATCTCGTCCCACGCGTCCAACTCGAGCAGCAACAGCTTCGAAGAGCTGCGCAAACGCAACGATCGAAAGAACTGGGTAAGTTTCAACTCGACAGTTGAGAATCAGAAAATGCATGCCCAGGGCGAAATGCGTGCATCTCTCTGACAGATGTGAATCGAAAGTTTTATCGTACAAAATCTTTAATTTCGCGCTTTTTTCTCCCAATCCGAATCGATACCCACTTTTTTCAAATAGTGAGAGAAATATTCGGATTACAAGATTTCTGAAAAATTAAATCGAGAAATCAACAAATAGAGAAACAAAATTTCAACATTTTGATATAGCACGATAAAAGGCCCGTTTCAATGGTTGATGAACCGCTCAGCTCAACGTCGTTTGAGTCCACGTTAGGGCGAAAGACGTCCATGCGTCGACAGGTTAATATTATTTTCTCATCGACAATCATTCCATGTAAAATCTTTTTTTGTGAGAAACTTTTCTTTTTCTGAAAAATTTCGACTTCGTGGGATCCAAAATAATATAAACAAAACGGGGCGCATTTCACACTGCCAGAAAAAATAATATTTCGATTGAGTGAGTTTGACAAATTTATTTCAGCTGCGCGATTCATTTCGTTCTGCTTTTGGCAAAAGCCGATCGAGCAAGTATCCATCTGCATCGCGCTCTTCTTGCGGCGAAGTGCTGGGCATCATAGATGACGACGAGTCCATCAATACTTCCGAGACCAACGAGTCTGTCGATGAAATGAAGAATATTATCAAAGAAAAGGACCAGAAACTGAAGGAATCGGACAGAAGACTGACCGATGTTCGCCTGGCTGCGCTTTCGTATCAACACGAAAGAGATCAGCTGCTTGAGGAGCTTCAGGTATTTTTACGATGAAATAATCTTTTTCCAAAATATTTACTCTAAGGCTCTACGAGAAGAGCGTGATCTGCTAAAGAACTCTAACGGAAACATTTGCAATCGCTCCTCATTCGCAAACGGGACGCTTTCCTCGATGAAGAATCTCTCCTCCGACAGTGACGACAAGAAAGTACCAGTCTATCTTGAAACCTTCAGCGACGACAAACGCGTCATCGGCCACTTGTCGACGGATGACGTCGACGATGTCGAAGCGGAAATCCACGTTGTCTTCGAAGAGTATTTGAAACAAATGGACGAAAAATCGTTTGGACTGACAGCGCAATCGATCGTCAAAACTGAGGTGAGTTTGAAAAGTTCATGTAAACGGCGGTTGATTGAATCAATTGTTTCCTTGTCTCTGATTTAACGAATATTTCCAGGTCAACAATGGAAGTGCTTGTGTTCGGGTTAGCTTCGCCGCTGCAATTGCTCTCAACGAGGCGATTCACTTGAGCAAAGCTTCTCAAATATTCGACGCTGCAATCGAGTCTCGTCGCATTCTCATTTCTGGAACTGCAGCTGATAGCAAGAAAGATCTTGCTCGCCGAATCGCACAGATTCTCGCCTGTCAGGAACTATCTGTTGAGGCATCCAAGGACATTCCCCACCATGCAATCAAAACAGCTGGCATTGTCAAGGACATGGAAGCCCTGCAAGCGCTGTTTGAGCCGCTTTCCGACGAACCAGAAGCTGAGCAAGATCGGCCAATCATCCTCATCGTTGATATCGCCCTAGTCGAGCAGCAGGATCTTCTGAAGACTTTACGATCGCGGGGAAGACACCGATCGTAGTGGCAATCGGAAAGGAGAACGAAGTTTCCGCTGAGTGCGCCGAAATATTTCAGTGAGTTCTTTTGACATTTTTCTTTCTAAAATACGGTCTTTTGATGTGCACCGCGCGCTATAAATCGAGTTATGATATCGCGGCGGAGCTTGTGTATTGCCCCGTGGATTGAGCGCTTCCGAAGAACGATAGTTTAATAGAATGCTGCTTTGTAGAATTTAACTAACCCTCCTCTTTAGTGTTGTTCAAATGGTTTGCGGGGGTGCTGATTTAGCCATGAAGTTGCGAATGAAATACGCAAATCATGTCGTCATGCACGGTCCAGTCAAGGCCCGCCGTTCCGTCAACAACCAGATCAAGTTCCTTGAGAATCTCCATGAAAAGATAAATATGATGCTTATCACCTACAAGAATTCCCAGGCAAAAATAGGTACTGAATTAGCGAAAATCGGAACGGGATTAACGCCATACTTTTAGGATCCGCTTGGTACGAGACTTGCCCCTGGAATGCGAGCGAATTCCAGAATTGGTTTGTTCGGCTGTGGAATCAGCGACTCAGGCCTTACATGCTTGCGGCGATCATTGAGGGGGTGAGAGAATATGGAGACAAAGGACAAGACTGGTTCGACATCGTCAATTGGATAAAAAACAAGTAAGTGATTAAAAACTACTTTCGCATCTAAGCGGAAACGATCCTGAGAATGTGTTGCCCGCTATTATAGATATTAATTTAACGGCCCTTTGACATTTAACATGTCGAATCACGAGCTTAATTAATCGTTTCTTTTAGCTTTGAGTGGAAGAACGACTTTGTCTTTGATCAGCTGAGTGCGGCTGACTGTGGACTGCGCCGCATCGACGGTGATCCACTGCTCCTCATGCTCCAGCGTCTCGAGTTTGCTTCTAAAATGACACTTGAAGTCGAGCCAAACGAGTACTCTTTGCCCGCGCCTATCTACTGAAGACCGACCATAGAAGGAACTATCAACCGATGACCCTACCAACTGTAAATGTTTATAAAAAACACCTTCTACCTCTACAAACTAGCCAAACGGCCCCAGGTCGACAACTTCAAGTTCATATTTATTCCAGCTTTGCGAACATTCCAACTTTGACACACGAAACGGAAAATTCTTGAAAAGCTGAACTGCCACTGTAAAAATATATTTTGTTAAATACAAACCCCAAAACTCTGACAAAATACGGTGTCGTTCTTTTATCAATTGTGATTATGGCTGAAAGTTTTGTCTATTTGGTTCGGTTTGTAGTTCTTACTAAGAACTTCTTAGCGGATGTACGAAATTTGATGGCGGAGATAATCACCTGTCTTGTGAGATAGCGTCTATCCCCCGCTGATTACTCCTCGCATGTTGCGCCATCTTTCGGGTTTACTACGGATATAATCTGGCATGAATTCCGAAATAATCGTAAAAGAAAAAAATGAAAGACATTGCAATCGTCAAATTCACTCGAGTCCTAGGCCATCCTGACTTTCAACTGAGGATGATTTCCGACAAAGGCAAGTATGAAGTCCACCTCTCCTGCGGTTATTCATTTCCAAAGCAGCTCGCCGGCCCTGACCACACTGAATGCCTATTTTGGCTATCCTACATTTACGGCGGAGAATCAATCAAGCTGGAAGACTCCTACTGGACAGATTTCGACGTTGGCCCAACTCCTCATGTGTTTTGCGAGAAAGACGAGCATCAACTCACTCGGATCGACGAGCTCGTCAACGTAAGAAGAATGGTGATGCTGCAACGACCAAATGACACCCCTTTTACTATTGGCACGGACACAGCTACGAAGGTGATGTACAAGCTTTTCTTCAGTGGTCCTCATGTTACAATTCGCAACGCCTACTGTCATGTTCTTCTCACTCCAATCAATGAAGATGTCTTTACTTTTGACTTGGAAAAAGCGGAGGCGATGGTCGAAAGTCGACGATCATCCAACGAATTGCTAAAAAGGATGAATGCAGAGCAAGAAGACGATTGTAACGACGAATAAGAAGAACGCCAAGAAACTCCGAGAGGACCTTTTACTATCTATATGTGTCTGCGCCCACTGTCATCTTTCACCATAGATTCTCTTTCTTCCTACTTCAACACTATACCTTTCTTATACTGAACCGTACTATTTTCTATGTCTCCCGTAAGAAATAAATAGTTTCCTAACATTATCTTCCATGATTGCATAATTGAAAAGAAAATAGCGACGCAGGGTTAGAATTCCGAATTAAATATATTTATTCATGTTTTGAAGGAGTCACGAAGAATATTAGAAAGAGAGCTGAATTTGTCTCTTTCTACAACAGAGACATAGAAATAGAGAAAATCAGATAATTGCAAAGACTATTTTTTCATTGAAGAGAACGATGAAGAACATACGACGATCAAGTAGTTTCCGTATTGCGTTCATTGTTTCTTGGACTTTTCCTTGACCGTCAAGATGTTAACGTCCAAACAATCGGCAATCTGGTGGTAAGTGCTTTGGGCATGGTCGAATATAGGCTCATGTTAGTTTTATATTATATTGAAATTATTCGTAAACCAATCCGTAATTCTTCAATTTTAACAAAAAATTTAAAAGGTAATTCGACCAAGTTCCTATTTAAATAAGTGGCGAGATTGAAGATGGAGTAGGCGACTCCGAGGTACAGGAGGGGAACTTCAGGAATTATTGCGTACCAGTACTGGTTCATGAACAAGACGATGAGAGCGACCAAAATCGGATCCCAAAGGCAGAGATCTTTTTTGGTGATAGTTGCGACGATCAGCTTGTTCGTAATTTTGGCAATAGCGAGGGCGACGATCAGGGCGGACAGTATCGGCTCTCTAAAGTTAATTGTTAAAAGAAGCGTGGTATTTGGAGCTTGCCTTTTGTAGAGTCCAGAGCGGTAGATGACTTGGACGCCGAGGGTGAGGACGCAGAAAACGGGGCCGCTGGGGGAGAGGATGGATGTGTTCGCACATGTTGAGCCGTTCATTCCGCTGCCAGCAGTAGTGCACAAGTCGCAGTATCTAGGCGTGACGCCTGCAAGGCCACCGACTATGGAAAATATAAATGAATCAGAAAACAGATAGTAAATGTACTCAAAACGGCGTAGTATGCCCATCGAACAGGGTAGTCCAAGACGTAGACATTGTCCCAGAATTCTTCGCCAACAAAAGCCGTGAAAAAGTACGAAAAGATGCCTAGAGAAAATAATTTAACGCTCTGCTGCCCGGTGCATGTATTTTCGCTTACATGCATAATGGGCTTCGATAACGTCTATTCTACCGAAATGAAGAGCTCCAGTGACATAGGCAACCCAGTGGCTGCAGTAGAAAAAATGCGAAGCAAGAATAACACCAGCACAAAAGTAAAATGGCTAAAATATCAATAAAAAGGGGGTTCTAATGAGCTTATGGCATACTTCAGTAATGTGCGCACCAAGCATCACACCGATGGAAAGAGAAAGGAAAATGGTGGAGATGGAGTCACAGCCGTGGTCAAAAGTTCACCGAGTGGATTCGCAACGCCGATGTTTCGCGCGTGTTTTCCATCGATAGAGTCCAAGGTCTAAGAGCATAAACGAACGCTGCCGATTTTGCTGTTTATATCTACCTGGTAGATGAACAAAGAGACCCCGCAGTAGATGTAGGTACTAAACGATCCCCGGCCGTAGTAAAGACGCTCAAAAAGCAGCCACGAAAGTGACAAGGCGTTGAGAAGCAGTCCAACGAGGGTGATCAAGTTGGGTGCGATCCAGCGTGGAACATGAGGAACGATCGCATTCCAAAATGGCTTCGTCGAGGTTGATAAATGCAAAAAAGCATTCCTTCTCGCTCCCAATGACAACGCAAAGTTAGCCAGTTCTTTTCATGAGATGCTCTTTCATAAACCCAAAGGGGAAATATTTTCTAATTGGAATTTCCCTTGAAATACCGTCTAAAATTGCGTTGTCACTGGAAAATTAAAAGAAAAAGTTCTATTGATATAAAAGTCATTTTACTTCTGTTTCAAGTGCTTTTCTTGCGAAGAATGACTTTCGATTCCTCTCCCAGTATTAAAAACCCGATACTACAAAAGTCATTTCCAGAAGTAGAATCTTTGTTTTTTGACAAAGTCGAACCTTTCCTGGAGATATTCCTCTAAGTAGGTGATGCCTTCTGCGCGGTACTTGTGTTTCTTGACACTTACCAGTTGCTTCTCGTTGAGGGGCTTATCCTTTAGGTACTCCATCGCTTTTTCATGGATTACGCTCCCTCCTCTCCTTCTTAAAATATTACAGTGGTATTGATTCGGGAGATTATCGAGGGAGAAGGATGACCAGACGCGCTTGGGGAAGGACTGAGAAGCACGAGTCGCTGCACGACGCTCGCGCTCGTTGGCGCTGCCAGTCGTAATCGTAGTCGTAGCCGTAACCGTGCCGGTAGGACATAATTGAAACTTGCGTGTTGCGTGTATAACCGAGTGTATTTGACTGACTTGGTGCAATAATAACGGAATGGGATTGATCGTGTTCTAGAAACGCGGGGCGCGCACTCCCCAAAATAGACTACAAGACAGTGTTTTTTCTCCTTTTGCTTTCGCGAAAGTGACAACACAGCGCAAGTTATAAGATACATAATAACACACAGTACGTGAATATACACTGCATACGAATTGAATTCGAAATTATAATTTTGGAGGCACTGGTGACTGCATTTTTAGCATTTGAAACGATTGTGAAGAGGAAAGAAAATGAATTGGTTCTTGTAGAAGCGGCAGATAATAATGTTGAAAAACAGCGTATAAAATTAGATGCTTTAGTTGTATAAAAAATGCAAGAAAAATTGAAAAAAACTCACAAAATCAACAACGATTCAGTTTGGCAATCTCTATTTTGCGGAAATCTCAAATTTTTGCTCGAAAAAAATGATAAATTGAGCATACCAGATGCTCTAGTATAATACAAGTATTGCTGGTGATTTTATTTTCGTTAGAAGTTTGTAACTTGTGTCTGTCTTTCTTAACAAATGTCTGTATTTACAAAGTTACGTATTACACGATTGTCAAGAAGCGAAAGAACGAACTTTGATTGGAACTGCACGGAAGGTGGATTTGAGCGAAGGGCATTGTCAAAATTGAATGGAAGTGTTTGAGAATGTTTTACGTTATCTTTGCACTGATACGAAGAGTGATATTTTTATTTTAATTTAAAAATGTGAAGAAGTGAACAAGAGGTGAAGGGACGTTTTCATTCGGCGATGCAGCGATTTTTTCGTCTTTGCGCTATTTGTTCGTGCGAACAAGATTCTGAATGGAATAACAAATATTAGTTACAAAATCAAGGACGATCGGTTTTTACCTTGAGCCGTGAGCCAAGTTTGAAGCGCGCTGAGAAGCGCTCTTTTTCGTTGCGCTTGAAAGAATCCGGCGCTGCCTGCTCTGTTTTCTTGCATAAATAGATGTCATCCAGGCTTCCTGTGGATACTTTGTGGCTATAATCATTCATTATATGAAATGGGTTTTGAGCAAGAGTACCTTAGTGAGGGATTCAAGTGTGACAAGTGGGCTTTGACTGGGGAAGAATGAGGAGAGCCGTGGACGAAGTGATCAGGAATAGACATCGGCTAAAGAAGAAGTTTATGACCAAGTTCGTTGATGCTCCTATTACGTCAGAGATAAGGTCTGTTTTGGTGCTTGAACGAAGTGAGTGTGAGCGCGAGATTCGACTCGCCCGTGGAGGCGCTTGGTGCAGCTGACTGGAGGTGTTTGAGCTTTGGAAGAAAGCAGAAAGCGGGCCCGATATTTGATCCTTTGTGTACTGAAATTAAGCGTTTGAAACGAATGGAAAGAAAGAGGTTTGAAATCACAATGGTTGAAAATTTCGCGAGAATTTTCAACCCACCTTGTATAGATCTGTTGGTTGAAGGCTACGAACCCGTTTTTCTCGGTTAGAGCGTGCCTCGCGAGATCGATCCAAGCTCTGACGCGTGCTCTTCACAAAGTGGCTCTATCAGTTTAATTCAATATAATTCCAGTAACGAACGGTAATAACATTTGTTAGCAAGTGTTTTTAGTTTCCTATCATTCCAGATTAGTAGCAAAGGGGAAAAAACTATTACATGCAAAATACAAATTTTGCCAAATAAAAAAATCGACTCATAGTCTTACTTTCTCTAATAAATCTCGTCATATCTTATTATCTGAAGAAAATAAAGGGTCGATACTTAGAATGGTCAAAAATCAATGGCAAGGGAAATTTCTTTGTCAGGGAATTTAAGGGAGCAGTTCCTTGGTGCCATCGCGAAGGAGAATACGATCATGAGGCAAAGCATGTTGGCTCGGTGCGGTTTTACCGGGGAAGGCATCACCTGCCACTAGAAAGAATGATATTATTTTTGAAGAAAAGAGAGGCTTCTTACTTTGGATCGCAAATCTGAAAGCAGTGACCCAGTCGTCGCGCAAGTGGTCCTCTTCGAGGAGGAGACGAATCCGCAGATGTCCGTTCGACAGAAGCCACTGGCGCTGATTGTCAGCAACTAGTCGATCAAATGTGAAGGAACTGTTCAAGTCTGCTTCGAACAAGTTTTCCGTATCACTTCAAATAGGTTCAAGAATGAATTTTATCTATAGCTGTGTAATATTCAAGTGCGACGGAGATAATTATTGAACCGTAACAAGGCGCTCTTTTGACAATGACTTTGAGCGACTGGCCCACATTCCAATCCGTGAGGATTGCACACCACGCCTTGCTGTACTCAGAGCCAAAGATCCCCTTCTCTGGGATCAGCACCTTCAAGTAGCCTTGCGCTGAGCCAGAAATTTGTCTCCAGTAGTCGTCAAAGTGCTTAACACTTTTGCTTGAAAATCAGAACGTTTACAAGTAATTACCATTGGATAGTGGGAAAAATGGGAATCCACGGAGTTGTCTTCTGAGTTTCGTATACACAGTTTGCAGACGTGAAGGTCTTTCGAGTCCTTGACATCAAGGAAATCCACTTGAAGCGGGGCATGCCCGGTGACAAGACAGGAGGAACAAACCAAGCGCCCGCAAATTCTACAATGAATCAAGCTTGAACCACTGCTGAAATTAGGCTTTCCAAACTCGATATTTCTCGTCAATGTAAATGTCCTCTCTTTTACAAATCAAAACATCATTTTTTTGAAAAGCCCTTCCTGAAGCCCCTTGATCGATTTCCACGGGTGCACATCATGCACGCAGAAACATCAGATTCGCGCATCAGTCTCGGCGCTCTTGAACCCAATCGAATAGGCGGAAATTTAACCGGCTCATCGTCATTCTCTGGCAGCTCAAGAACAGGATGATCATCTCCTCGCTTCAGCGTCAAGAGACTCTCCTGTAATTCGCGAATGACGGAAATGAGGATCGAATAAATCTTCTCGACGGAGGAGCGCGTGGACGACAAATGGCCGGAGTGATCTTTGAGTGGACATTCGACAAGATCTAAATTGAAAGTACTCAATCGTTCGAAAATCGATTTGTCTCATACCAACAGTTTCCTTGATAGACGACAGTCGCAGACCCTTCACATTTCGATAATCGTTCGAGTTCTTGCCCACCTGGACGGGCATGTCTAGCTTCTCGACGTAGAGCGTTTCCAGCGGCAGTTTCGCCTTCACTTCCATACCTTTACTGATGTTGCGTTCGGCGCAAATGACCACCACATCGTTGAGTATGAGAATATCGGCTCTCTTTGGCGTATACGATTTTTGTTCTTAATAATATTTTAACTATTTGATCAATAAAAAAGCTGTCTTACTGAGTTTATAAGTAGATTCATGATAAATAAGATTCCGTCTACCATCGACTAGCGGCCCCAGTCCGGAAATATCTTTCGCTAGTTTCGCCAGATAGCCGCGTTTCTCGGCCATTGCCTTTTTCTTATTATTAGAGACATTAGCTTCTTGAACGAGTTTCTCGGCCTCGATCGCAGCGGGTAAATCCACGTGATCTTTGTCCAGTCGTTTAATATAATCGCGCAGCAACAGCTCATATCTACCAAAGAAACAATAAATTATCAGTCAGCGTAGAAGAGAGCAAACCTTGGTATTCTCTGCACCGGCTCCAGAAGAAGCACATTTAAGCCTATTTTCAGACCATTGAGCAGTTCTAACTTCGTGTAAAAAATAAACTTTTCAAGCAAATTTCTATTGATTGAAGTCTTTTTTTCACGTTCCTGGAATGTCTCTTTGCTCGATGCTATTTACATGTGGCCCGATGAGTGTGTTCTTTCGCAGTTTATGGATTTCCATGTCGATTAATTCTTTCTGCGAAAGAAACTCCGCATAGATTTTGAAGAAAGGCGCAATAAATTTCGACGAAAAGATATCTCCAAAGCACAGCTCGCCATTCATGTTATATCGTCGCTTCAGTTGAGGTAGAATCTCATCTCTGAAGTCATAGTAGAATCGAGATGCGACAAGAATCGTCGATTTACCTGTGAAGACGCATGATCGCTTCCAAGCCCGGAGGATCGAGCGCCTGCTCGACTTGTCGCTTCACGTCACTCTTGAGGTGCCGGAGCCTCTGCTCCAGTCGCTGACGCACTTCTCTGTACGCATTTAGCCGCTGTACATACGTCTCCTCTGTCGTTATCAATTCGCGAAAGACCAATTCTGCAGGGTGCCGATTTCTGAAACAAAATAATGATTCCGTGAAGAGAAAACTTCAAAGATGAAAAATGTCGATGGACCATTGACGATGGTAAATGGCGATGAGGTTTGAAATGAGTTTTCAACGTACTCAACGGTTAGAATGCTCGGGGCAGAGAGTTTCGAGATCATATCTCGTCTACTGGTGGCGAGTCGTTTTTTCCAGCGCCGAATTGCGCTGCGTTTTCAATCTGGTTTTCACCGATTTCGCTTCGATATTGGTTTACCCCTTCAAGGAGGTTTTCACTGGGTTAGGATACGATGTTAGAATTCGAGTTTGCGAGCAAATATCGTTAGAAATTCGTCATAGTTACTGTAAGAGTTCTGGCGTTAACGTTACCTCTTAACATTCTCAGTGCTCGGTGCAGAAGTGCCAATGGTCTCGCGTCTGCGCATGCCCATCCGTTGTCGTCTGCCTGAGAGTCCCGACTGTAGATTCCGCTCGCGCAGGACACCGGGAGAGTCATCCTCCGAGCCCGACTCAGCGGCACTCATCAGTCCGACTCCTCAGTATTCGCAATTCTCTCAAATTCGCGTTCGCCACTTTTATTTTCTTAAAAATGCAAAACACATAAATTCATCCACGCTAAACGGCGGCGGACAAAAGAGCCCTCATAAAATGAATTCGTAAATCGGCCTCTGTGCAGCTTTTTCGCAGAGAAAATTAACGGACATTGGGAGCGAAGAGCAAAGTCGCCCTTGCGCATTTTTAGATGCAATCGCATTATTTCAAAACAACAACCGACTTACATGACCTTGTATTGAAACTTCTGTTGAAATTTTAAATCAAGGAAGAAATCGTTAATACACATAAATCGGAAATATAAATGTTAATTCAACAGTTAGGTAACAATAAAATGACCCTGTTTCATTAGTAATAAACTATTACTTTACTAAATAAAATAACATTTTTGTATAAAATCATTTCTTCGACGCAGTACGGTAAGTTATACGAAATATGTAGGCATGTGCGCACCATAATTAATATTAGCAAAAGGCATGTTATTAAAAGGAAACTCAGGAAAAGAGTCGTTAATAAAATGTTACTGTTTTATCACTCCCGATGAAGAATTGGACTTCCCGATCAGATTTCTCTAGAGAAGTACGATTCCCGCAATTTCAAAGAGTAGTTCGATTTTTCGTACGTTGTTTGATTTTTCGCTGAAAAAAGAGCCAATGGCGCCGTTCTGGGATCCTCGCCCAGACGACGAAAAGTTCAAAATTCAAACTCGATTTTCCTCTTTTTACGAATTTCTTTTCTTCTTTAAAATTTCATTAAAATATTCAATCATATTCTGCTGGAATTTTGGCCATTTTTTACAGAGAAACATCACAAAACTAGTTAGTACTTTTCAAGAATGAGTTGCGAAATGGAGACGCTGTTCGATTCGTTTCAAATCTTTCAAACTCCATGGCCTGGGCTAGAGAAGAGTCAAGTGGATGTCCTTCTCTCGTCTGAATTCGATCACGAGACGAGCAAGGAGCTGGAGAAGATAGTCGAACGCGTCTGGGCGGAAAAATGCGCTGCGAACTCGCGTCTCTATTCAAAAAGCAAATTCCGGCTGGGCTCGATTCTGGACTCGCAAGAGAGGAGTATTGATATCTACCGCCCGCAGAGCACTTCCCAGCACAGCAAAATTACGCTTGGCATCGGCGTGTCGGATTATAGACAGCATGTTGGCACCAATCTAAATCCAGAATCCGTTGATTACATCAAGAAGTGTGGCACTAGGTCTATGTTCGCCGATATCATTGGGTAAGCTTATTTTAACCGCTTCGGACAGAAGGTATAACTGAAAATCTATCGAATACTGTTCTCGAAAAGCCGCGAAAAAAGCGGCTCCCTTTGTGTTAGCTCAAAGCCGCGAGCGGCTTCTCAACTTATTTGATTTTATTGGAATGATTACAGCTATTTGTAGAGATATTTTCATTTTTCATTTTCATTTTTCTGTTTACAAATAGATATTTAATTTAATTCTAGTGTGAATGGCGTGCTAATAACATCAGACAATTACATCGTCATCGTCAAGCGAGCAAGCTGGGTAGGCGAACACGCAGGTCTTTTGGACACTCCTGGCGGCCACGCAGAACCAAGCAAAGTCGATTCGTCTTGTCCGTCGCAAGTGAGAGACGAGCTCTTCGACTCTTTCAAGGACGAAATGCACTGCGAATTCAACATTTCAAAGGAAGATCTGTCAGAGCCCAGGTTGTACGCTGTGGCGCGATTGGGGACGCTTGCTGGAAGAGTAAACTTCTATTTCCGTGTAGGTTTTGTTCAACATCTGTGATTGGCGCGTTTTCCCTTTTTTTATATTGGAAAAAGGAAAATTAGGTTTTAACAACAGCCTCAGAGCCACTTTTTAGCCCCTATTTTATGACCCTTTTTATAACTCGATTTTTTTGACAGATTACGACATCGCTGACGAAAGAGAAAGTTGAAGCTTCGTGGAGAGAAGGAGGCAGCGAAACCGACGAAGCAACAGCCCTTACTTTTGTTCCTTTGAGCTCTGTTCCGCAAATCAGGTCCTCGGACATCTGGGGACTTCTGTCGCCCCACGGAAGATTGGCGCTTGAAACTGTCATCTCTGCGCTAGAGCAATGAAACTCGCGCGTTTGCTCATTTTCTGTACATAATTCTAACTTTTCCCTGAAAGTTCAGTTTCAAATCTTAGCATTTTTTCTTTCTTCTTCATTTTAAGTTTTAAACATGTACCACTATTTCTTTATTTCTTCTACAACCATACTGCGACCAACGTATCCCCAATTACTGCTGCCTGTAAACTTGATTTTGCTTACACTTTTCTTTTTAAGAAATTGGGAAAAGATGCGACTCGCCCCAGCTCCACGCACAACGAACATCGCCCGGAAAGAAAAGCCAGTTCTTGGCCGACGCGGTATGAAGCGCAAGGCAACGGAAGAAGCGAAGACTGGAGCCACGCTCAAAGTAAGAACTTCACTTTTCAAATTCGGTTCTGAATCGTTATTTTCTAGCAATTGGACGGCTTCTACCCCGTTTGGGGCCGCGGAACCAATATCAAGGCTTGGCGTGTCTGGGTAAGACAAAAATGTCTCTAAAATGAAATTTTGCTTTCTTTTGCAGTGCAACTGGGAAGGGAGCGAAGACGAATGGACAGCGGAATTGGTCGACGAGTCATCGCTTCTTCCTGAGCAACGGAAGCAAGCTAAAAGCATGATGCAGAAAAGTAAGACGAAGCTGATCTATCCTTGGCCCACGATGAGAACCCGCCGCGAGCACTTGAACAAACTTGGTTTCCGAGCGTACAGACCTGACAAAAGAGGCCCATGGAAGTGCCAGAAAATGAGCGAATTCAACGACGAAGGTGAGAAAATTTATAACCTTTCAAGAACTTAGATAAATAACACTCTAAGACGGCATGATTGGCCTCCCAGATACTGCCGACGAGGCGCACAGCATCAGCGTCCGCGTAAGTTCCTTTCATGTGAAAAGATCATTTCATCACTCTTTCCAGGATTTCAACCAGAAGTCGGGTCTCTTCTTCGACTCCGACAGCGACGTCTCAACTTACGAGGCGGACTCCGAGAACGAGGATCGTCCCCGACGAACGCAGATTCTCTACTCCAGCGCCGATTCGGAAACCGAAGATAGCGCCTAGATCCGCCAATCTGTCAATCGATTCTATTGCCGCTCTTCTCAGGTCAAATCCAAAGCGTGCCTTTTCTCAATGGAAACAATATAAACACTCCCTCATCAAACTGTACATATTAATTCTCACCTCCCGTAATCTTCAACTGCCCCACTATCGTAAATTTGTGGCTCTCTTTCACCTGCTTTTCTTTGCAATTAGTCTAATTACACTTAGTTAATTAGTCAAATTAATAATATTTTCTTGGTAAGCCACATTTTTCTAAAATAAAGTTCCAAAAAAACAAAATGAATTTACGCCCCAACCAGTAGCACTGGTTGTAGTGATTGTCTTTTGTTGACATTGCAGGTCGGAAGAAAGTTACTATTCATCAATCGCAGCGCTCGGAAGGAAATCAAACAACCGAATTTTATGGCAATAATAGATGCAGTAAATCAGCGCTTTTATCAAAGGGGCCGAGTTAGTATTCAGCAACTGGCAGATACTGATGTAACCTTGCAACTACTAACTGATATTTCCTGGATGACCACAAGTCAATATACCTTGCGGTTTTTTTGTTTCCCCTAACTGGGGTACAATAAAAAAATTCAGGCAGTGAAATTAGTTTTGAGCTCACTCAGCTCTCGTAAACGTGTCGTCGCAAATTTGAATCTTTTTTGGCTTTTCATCAGGCCTCAATTACAAAAAAATCGTCTAACGACTAAAAGTACGAAAGACAATAGAGAATACCGCTTCGATTTGAATAGTTCGAGCAAAGAGATGAATTCAACGAGACAGAAGAAATCTGTAAGAGTTTGGTTTGAAGTTCGTTAAGATTAGATAGTATTTAGTTTGAATGGGAGTTTCGCTTGAAAACAGTTAGAAAAACTTCATTTATGATTTAATTTCATGATCTAAATTAGCTCTTATTCTTAATGTTTGGGAGGTTCAAGCACAATTGACTACTTTACAAACCCAAGACAGAATTTCCTTGGTAAATGACTCGAAATATGGAACATCGTCAAAGTCCTTAGGTCGTCCTTCAAGGTTATATTCTATCTTCCATTGAAACTTGCATCAAATTTTTATAAGATTTCCGAAATCATTTTCCATATCTGGAATTCAAAAATGTTTCACGCCCAAGAAGACCTATCTATTTTTGATAATGGTTACATGGAATGACGAGTCGGAAGTGTTGGTTTACAAATCGTTACAGTTTAGGGCTCTTCCATGACCCCAATTCATTACGACAATAGAATTGTGTTCGATTTATGATATAGAGTCCTTGAAAAGCAAATACGAGAACTCACCGCATTGATCGAAAACATGGCTTCAAAAAACGCCAGATCTGATCTCGATCCTTCGGGCACCAAAATCAAAAAGCGACTTCGATTTCGCTCCGAAATGCGCCTGACTGTATATACTCATTTGGTCCCTGTAATAAGCGAATACTTCTCGCTGCTTGAATACTACACGGAAATTCTTCTATCCGGTCCAGTCAGGCTTTTCTTTTCTGCGCGACGAATTTCAATGTACGATTTAGCAAAGACACCTGACGACGAGACTTGTCAGGAAATTGAGGTTAAAATGATCGAGCAGCGTATATTTTGTCGTGGCATAATTAAACCAAAGAAACTTGACTATCAAAATACCAGACATTTATGATGATTGACCATTCTGTAATGGAAACAGAAAACTATCGCAAAACTGTTCGGAAATCGCTTGCCCACATTTATGGAAACATAGAAGCGATAGAAGAAAGTGGAGCATACGTCCTTGGTAAAAGATCTTCATAGCTTTGTATTTACCATGATTGAAGAGGATTATACAAGCGGGGGAGAAGGTGAAATATCGCTGAGCAAAGGGGATCGTCTCAATGTCATAATGCGCGAGCCAACTGGATGGTGGCTAGTTGAAAACTACGAAACTGGAGAAAGCGGCTGGGTCCCTGCAAGCTACATTCACGAAGAGTCAAGAACGTCGACTACTGAATCTTCTCAAGGGTTCGTTAACTCTTATTTGTTGAAAGCTGAGTGTAGATTTCAGTCTTGAGAATGGCATAGAGAATAAAGCTTTCATCAAAAATAATGACTACCTGGTAACTGAGAAGTTTCGAGCAACAAACGATAAAGAACTATCCGTGGAGGAAAATTGCATAGTTAGTGTTCTTGAGGAGAATGTTGATGGATGGTGGCTTGTCAGGTAGAATCGTTTTACCCCAGTGTAAAGGATAACATATGTTTAGATACAATGGATCGAAGGGACTGGTACCAGCGATGTTTTTACGCAAATATGACGATCCTATCAAAGACATTGGAGTGAATCTTCGCAAGACACTTAACCTATGACACCTGTTTCTGCTAAATAAAATGATGCTTTACCTAAATCTACTTTTGTTGCGTTAGGGTGACGTAAAATTTGAATGATAGGGGGGTCAAAGATAAAGGTTCTCATTATGAGAGTCTAGCAAGGTTGTATCGTTTTTGCGGCGTTGAAATTTTCGGAATTTCGAATTTTGATTAAATTGAAATGAAATCGATCGAATCACGATCCGGCGCCTTCCAGTGCTTTTTCAAATCGATTCACTTGAGCGTGAAAATTCGAAACGGGTAGCAGCTCACTATTCGTAAAGCGACCCGTTGGAGATCAACTCCGACAGCGCTTGAGCCAGATATACACAAGAAAGTATCAAAAATACGCCAAGGACAGTTCGCTTAAATTGAGTTGAACCAGGAGCGTATCTTTCCAGCGCCGTGGCCACTTTAGAGATGCCGTACTCGCAAAGCGGATGGAGGGAGTCTGTCGACTCTCAAGAAGAAGCCAAAATTGGCTATATTCATGAACAGGAAAATGCTCCCAAAGATCTTCCACAGACTCTCTGTTCGATTATAGAAAATAATTATAATTGGTTGAGATTTTCTCATTGTTATTCTCAAAAAAATCTTTCTTGATTTCAAATTCGATACACACAAAAATGAGCATAAACGAAGTTCGACAACTACTGCTTCCTTCCTCGAATCGAGAACATGAAGGTGAGATGAAAAGTTTTGTACAAAATTGCTAAACACAGAAATAAGGTGGCTGAATATGTTGTCAACATCAACATTGTCAACCGAATCTGCACTGTGAAGAACAAAGTGCGCTTTATTCCCACACCGCAAGCTCGAAACTACTCCGAAGATACTCGACAAGAATCAAAGTTTATCTACCCGATTCATAATGGAGCATCAGTATGCAAGTTCGAAGCTGAGCTTTATTCCAAGGAGCGTTTCTAAACTATAATAAAGAATGTAAATATAGAAGAGAACCGTTTTGAACCGTAAATAAGGAAAACACTCTTGTGCACCGAATCAAAGCGAAGATTACTGAACGTGAACAGGCGTCTCAGATCTTCCAACAATCTAAGGATGAAGATAAGGCCGCCGTCATGGGCACTCTGGACAACACGGCTGCTGACTCTTTCATTATCGAGCTTGGGCAAATTGGACCGGACCAATCTGTGGCTGTTAATTTCGAGTATTTCATGGATCTCAAGGTTGAAGAAGGCGGCAAGCATCGACATCAATCCTCTGACAGCCGCTCTCGACTCATGAAGCTTCACCTCCCAATGAGCCACAAGAAACGATTTGTTGTCGGGGAACGAGTGCCTCAGCACAATCTCCATGAGAACATTTACGATTCAACTTTTGTAACAAAAGTTTACCTTACATGCGAGCCGCCAGCAAAGCGAGTCTTTGGCAAGATCATGGATTCAACTGGAAAAATAGTCGAGCGAAAGATATCCAAGCATGTCCACGAAGAGTTGAAGTTGGAGCGATGGGCTCTTAGTAAGCGAGTAACGCTATTTCGGTGAATAACAGTGATTTAGATTCGGAGGAACTTAAAGTTTGTCCAGTTGATATTGAGATTTTCATCGAAAACTCACTTGGAAAAGACTTTTCAATTGGAAATATGACCGATGCTTTCGAGTGCAACAAGAAAGAGGCCATTTATGTAACTCATATAAAACCAAAGAAGCTTATTCCCGACAATTTCATCCCAGAATTTTTGAAGAAAGAAGAGAAAATGAAGGAATACATCTTCCTGATCGATCGATCCGGAAGTATGAGCGGCAGTCTTATGAAGCAAGCAAAGCACTGTCTCACGGTAGATCGATATTTTAGAACTCAGATCAAGCCATTTTTAGCAAGCTATCCAACAATTGCCTCGCAAATGCAAGTTCAATATCGTATCATTCGGATCCCGGTAATGCCCGATCTCGATTTATATAAATAATTTTATTTGCCTAGCTTTTCAAAGCTCTGGGATGTAGCTCAGCCTTACACATCCCAGAACATCACTGAAGCAAAAATGCATATCGACGAAATGGTTGCCAATCTCGGAGGAACAGAACTTCTCAAGCCTCTTGAAGGTAACCTTTTTATCCAAAACTTTTCTAATTTTTGAAATAAGAAATCTTCAATTGCTACCTGGATCCGAAAGTTGAGGTTCGAGATATCATCCTGCTGACCGATGGATCAGTGTCTAACACCGAGGAAGTGCTCGAATTTTGTGCTAGAAATAAAGAAAAGAATCGGATATTTACAGTTGGCATTGGCTCCGGCGCTTCAACATGTAAGTTGACTTCAGATGACTATCCATTCAACTGGCTTTAGGTCTTGTTGACGGCGTCGCTAAAAACACAAGAGGACAGTCGATCTACGTGAATCTAAACGACAGAATGACTCAGAAAGTTCTCCAGCTTGCGAGATACACGACGGAGCCAGTCTTGGTATTGATTGACGTCAATTTTCCATCGCTCCCTCCTCAGGTATGAAGCAGACATAGAGAGATGCCATAAATATATAGAAGAATTTACTAACTTTTCGTGCTAGTGCATCCCATCCGGCCCAGGAATTAAGGGCGATGAGGTCTATATCTATGAAGAGACAAGGCTATTTTTCCGAATCAAGAAGATCAATGAGGGTTTCCTGAAAAAATATGAAGGCCAAAATATTCGCGTAGAAATGACGTTCAAAATTGGTGATCAAGATGCGGAATACATTCACGAGTTTCCAATTAATCCTGTTCAATGTAAGATTTTCCATATAAAAATCTCCTTCATTTTATCATCTTTTGATGCTTAGCTAATGAGAACACCTCGTTGATGTCATACTGGGCCAAACAAGAAATCCAGAAGCTCGAAGTGCTGAGAAGGTCAATTGGATTCCAGGTAATTAAGCTAGCTTTACGGCATCGAAATGAAAATCATAGGGCGAGCATGCTGAAGTGAAGGACCGCATTGTTGAATTATCAAAAGAGGGCAACATCCTACACGCTTATACCGCCTTCATCGGTATCTGCGAAAAAGGAAACGCACCAAAGGCAGGATCAGATCCATCGGCAAGCTTCCATCTGACGAACTCAGCGTTGGAGACTCTTCATAACTACTCTGGATAAGGGTTTCAACGTTGTTTACATGGCAATAAGCGTACTTTGATTTTCAACGCAGCAAAATGTGAAACCTCTATTTACATGGACCGCGGACGAGTCGAGACCGCAAGGAATGCCAACAATGATGTCGAATGCAGTATCCGACATTGCTGCGTATTCTGGACGAGGTAAGTGCAACTCTCGTGCTTTAAATCTTTCTCTACCAATGTTGACGTCGAATATGCAGAGGAAGAGCTCTTGGAGGTCGAAGGGACTTGCCTCGATTCCGACTCTGACGACAACACCCGCAGCTCAAGCCGCAACAAGACAAAGCACAAGTCAAAGACAAAGATGGGCTGGGAAAAATACGAAGCTACTATTCCAAAGGATCAGGTACGTTGAATCAAAATCAACGAAAAACTTAGTCCATCGATTTTTAGATTCACGAACATTTGATACAGCTAGCGTGTCCTCTCACAGGAACCTGGAAAGACGAGGGAGCGGTTTGGAAGTTGCTCAAGGTCTATGACATGCAGCTTCATCCTGGAATCAAAGCCACTCTTTGTGTTCAAGCGCAAGAGGTAAGAGCAAATTATGATGAAATCTTCTTATGACGATTCTAGGCCGTCGATTCTTCCGAAACAATGATGACAATTATCGTTTTATGGTCGCTGCGCAACTTTGCCTACCACTATGAGGCAGAGTGGGCGCTGATGGCGAAGAAGAGCGAAGAGTATCTTCGCAAAAACTCAGAGATAAAGGTACCTAAAACTTTTATTCTCACACTCTAACACATGATCTCAGGCCCTACACAAGCATATAAAAACTCGCCTGCGCCAAGTTATCAACAGGGATTTCTCCCTGTTCAGGGACGACGAAGAAGAATAATTCACCGCAACTACTTCACTTTGACAAGCTCATCCCTTCCCGCTTTTTAGATACCATCTTGAAAATGTTTTTTGTGTCTGCTCCTTTTGAAATAAAATTTTGAAAATTTAATCCGGTCAACATAAATTTTCGAAATTTTGCTTCCCTTTTTGATCTCATTTGCTCGTTTAAATATAAAAGTGATTGTATAATCAAAAATGCGTATTCTGTGTTTATACTCTGATATGTATTCTTCAATATATAAACCAGTTTCTCATCCTTTTTCTCGGGCACTAGCTGGTGGTGTGGCTAGTGGGTTGATAGGCAAAAAATGTCAAGTTAGTTCGAATCCCGAAGAGTTTAATCACTCTTCTTTCATGAGGATTCCCCGGGAATTTCATTCCCGTAATGGTGTGTCAAACCTAGGAACACGGTAAAGAAATATCGTGACGTAAAGAAATGATCGTCTACCCGAACGAAAAATTACCGGAGAGAGGCTCCTTTGATGGAGGAGTACTGCCGGGTAACAGTTCTAAATTAGAACTAAATTAGAACTGATTAGAACTTCTAATCAGGAATGTGCCTTCGCAGTGCGAGGTGCGACTGCGGAAATTTCGCACTCCGCACCGCACTCAAACCTGATATTTTTTCATCGCCCCGCACTCCGCACTTTCCGCAGAATTTTTGAAAAGTGCGATTCTTTTCGCAGTCGTATTCCGCACTTTTTAACTTTCATCGCACTTCGCACTTTGCGGATTTTGCGGTCGATTTGCCGACTGTCAATTTCTGTCAAATTTTGTCTTTTTACCAAAAATAGGGGCTCACTATAATTCTATAATTTTTGTTAAGAAACTTGGAATTTAATTTTTAAAATTGGGACATAAAGTCGAATATACTTAAAACTACAACGACCCACAATCAAATGGATACAAAATCCAATCGAAGAGAAAGCTAAGACGAGCTAATAGACGTGAAACTGGTGGAAGATTTTAATCAACATAAAAAAACCGGAAGCTACGATAAAATCCTCAGATAATAGCCCGTGTTGATAGATAAGGGAATCTATCTTGCAGCTGGACCGCTAGAAGCGCCAAACCCTCCATGAGTTTCTCGTATATAAATAGGAAAAAGAAAAGCAGATCCTCATCTATTCTTTGATAAAATGAAACTAAAATAAAAGCGTTTTTGCTTCATAACTTAAAAATAAGTTATGAAACATACGACACTATTTATGTGTTTTTGTTGGAGCACGCTCAAATGCGACGGACACTCGTCTTCTAGTCAATGTACAACTTCATCGTCTACGTCCGCCCCGACAGCTACATCGAATCCGATGAACCCGACTTTGATAAGCTTTTTTTGCTTAGTCCTCAATTTCCAGCTCGCAGCTCGAATAAGCACTGCTCATTATCCCCTGCTGGCTTCTGTACGTGAGATAAGATGAATAGATACTGTACTCGAGAATAGAAAAGCTTAACTGGCCGAGAGTGTCTTCTTCTTTGTAAATCTTTCCCTCGATTTCTACCGACTTCCGACTTCAATAACCGTTCTACTCCTATTTTTAGGCTTACTGCTGACATAATTTTCGAAAGCTTAGGACGAGAGCTTTCATTTGGTACCCATATCGAGGTCTGGCTCATGCCCACAAGACAATTTCTGGGACCGGAAGTTCCAAAATTGGCTCTAGAACTGTTTGAACGAATAAAATGAATAAAATAAATTTCCACTTGCTCCTGTCTTTTTCGGTTGTTCGGTAGTAGAAATTCTGGTGTAGAAAGGTTCAGAATCTGAGTAAATGCATTTAAAATTATGCATTTGTGTGAGAATATGAGCAGCTAGCCGGTTCGGCAAAATTAGAGGCAGAGTACTGTTTCCAATCCAGTAAATTAGTATTCTAAAGAATCGGCGAATCAGAAGCAGTTTGTCTCTGAGAGCGCGCCAGTTTGAAATTGCTTCAGCGATTTTCCCCGCACCGTGGGAACAACCTCAAATTATATCGACTGAAGAAACCTTGTTTTTAGAGGAATATTCCTGCGAAAAAATTGATAATTATGCTTTTATTGTGATAAGACTTATAAAAGCTAGTTTTTAAGTAATTTTTTAATAAAAATGAAATTTATACTGTTAATGTTAATGACTGACTGGTACTCAAATTGCTTTCAAACAGATTGCACTACTCCTTTCTTGGCAGCTGTTTTGTTCGAATAAAAGGTTTTTAAAATGTCTTTTGCATAGAAAAAGATGGATAATGATAAGTACGTTTCTCCCCTTTCTACTCGATATGTTTCGAACGAAATGAATGCGAACTTCGGAAGCCACAAGAAATTCTCTTCTTGGAGACAGCTTTGGACTTGGCTCGCTCAGGCCGAGCACGAGCTTGGAATAGGAAATGGAAATTCACTTGGAAACGACTTTTTTCAATTTGATAAAAACACTACTGCAAGAAGAAAGATAGAATTTCGTGAATCTCTCCAAAGAAAGCGTTAGTTTGGAGCAAGTGGAACAGCTGCGCGCCAATATCCACAAGATCGACTATGAAATGGCTGCAAAGGAGGAGAAACTCCGCCGCCACGATGTGATGGCGCATGTGCACACTTTTGGGGCGGGGTTTTCAAAATCAAACTTTCGCCAACTTTCTTCGCATAGCACCGATTTGAATGTGCTTCGATTGTGTGAACCCAGCTCAGTGTCGCCGCGCCGCTTGCAGCTCCGATCATTCATCTTGGGGCGACAAGCTGTTTCGTCGGCGACAACGCAGACTGCATCATCATGCGCGATGCTCTCGACATTCTCATTCCAAAGATTGCCACTTGCATTGACAGACTGTCGAAGTTCGCTAACGAGTACAGACATCTTCCTACTCTTGGCTTCACTCATCTCCAGGTTCGTTTTTCCTTACAATTCAAGACCTATTCTTATCATTAGCCTGCTCAAATGACAACTGTCGGGAAGCGCGCGTGTCTTTGGCTTCAAGACATGATCAGTGATCTGTCAAACCTAAAACGTGTTCGCGACTCGCTCCGTTTCCGCGGAGTTAAAGGCACAACTGGAACACAAGGAAGCTTCTTGGAACTCTTTGCTGGCGATCATGAGAAGGTTCGGCAGCTGGACGCGCGGCTCACAGAATTGGCCGGCTTCAAATCCCATTATTTGATCACTGGGCAGACTTATCCGCGAAAACAGGACGCGCATGTTATCAACGCGTTGGCGGAATTCGCCGCTAGTGCTCATAAGATGGCATCAGACATTCGTCTCTTGGCATCGATGAAGGAACTGGAAGAACCCTTCGAGAAGAAGCAAATCGGATCATCAGGTAAAAAGCTCTCGTCTGAAGCCGAAAATAACGACTCTTCAAAAAAGCGATGCCTTACAAGCGGAACCCAATGCGATCCGAGAGATGCTGCGGTCTGGCTCGCCACTTGCTCACTTTGCCGAATGCTGCGCTACAAACAATCTCCGTGCAGTGGATGGAGCGCACTCTCGATGATTCGGCCGCGCGGAGACTTTATCTTCCTGAAGCATTTCTCACGGCGGACGCGATTGCAATTTTGCTTCAAAATATCACCGAAGGATTAGGTAAACCGATCGTTAAGATTATTAAATCGATATTGATGATAGTTGTCTACCCGAAAGTAATCGAAAAACACGTAAAAGAAGAGTTGCCCTTTATGGCAGCGGAAAATATCCTGATGGCTGTCGTAAAAGCAGGTGGCAGTCGCCAAGAAGCCCACGAAAAATTCCGAGTTTTGTCCCAAGAGGTTAGTAGCTCCGTATGTGCTCCCATGTGTATTCAAAAATATTCCCTAGGCAGGCGCGCGCGTCAAGAACGAGGGCGCCGAGAATGATTTGATCCACAGGATTCGTCAATGCGACTTTTTGCGTCCATTCACCAGCAGCTTGACTCATTACTCGGTGAGAGATTGATAAGAAGCAACAACGAGAGATGTTAATTATTTCAGACCCGGCAACGTTTATCGGCAGAGCGCCAGAACAAGTCGAAGAGTTTATCGAAGCAGAGGTGAATCCAGTTCTCAAGCGGTATGCAGATCGTCTGGGAGATACTGTAGACCTCAAAGTTTGAAGTTTTTCCTTTTAGTTCAATTATTATAGGCAAGCTCAATATTCAATATTTGAGTAATCAAATTCTCGTTTAATTATATTTATTTCCCGCCACGCTGCTGCCAACTTTAGTGATTTGGCACTAGAATAAGCTAAATCTACAAAATGATGATTGAACCCTATCTCTTCAGATACGACACACTCTCAGTGTGTCAAAATGGCCAAGCACATCGAATCGTTCAAACAGTTCTGCACTACGCAGCAAGTACCCGCCACCCTTGATCTTCAAGACGCGCTCAAGATCGCCGAAACACTCTCACTTGAGCTAGCGATAACAAAGACCAAAATCAAAGAAGAGATAAACCGCCCTAGTGCCAGTGAGCTTGAGCTGAATTGGAAGAAGTTACGCGACGATTTGTGTCCGGACATCACGAATTTCGGTTGTGCTCGTAGCGGCTACATTCTTATGGAACGAAGGTCAGTTTTTCTTTTTAATTACCGCTCGTTTTCAATATTAATTAATTCCATCATGAGGTGAATTCCTTATCTTGGTTATGTGTCTAATTCTATTACCGAAATAATGGATAATTAATTTTGAATCGTTGATATGATTGTATTTATATTTTCTTCGATTGTTGTTTTATAGGTCGCCAATAATATTTTCCCCTGCTGCGCAAGAACTGGGCCCTCAGTGGAAAATATCTCCCGAAAACATGGAATCTATCAAGACAAGAGTAGCAGATATCGACGGAGAAATAGCCCGTCTCGAAGAAGAACTTTTCATCAGCAAAAAGCAACTTTAGCAACTCGTCTTTAGAATGGACCAAATAACAGACGAAGCCATAGCTAGAATTGTTCAAGAAACATACATAAAGTATGCAAAGAATGCTGCCTCGACGAAGGAAAAAAGCGAGTGGACTGTTCTAGCGGGAATAGTACTAATAAAAGAAAATAGTGAGCTGGAAACAGTAGCTATCGGAGCTGGAACTCAGTGTGTTGGGCTTTCAAGAGTCAATCAAGCTACCCCAGGTACATTTATTTATTCAAACTTGCTATATCTAGTAATCATATTGTTCATATTCAACATCTTTGAGTCTCTTAAATTTGAAAAAGTTTAGGGACGATCATAGCAGATAGTCATGCCGAAGTACTGGCGAGACGAGCCTTTATTCATTTTCTTCTGGAAAGCATCCAAAAGAAAGACAACTCGTATGTTGAAGAAATCGAAGATGGAAAATGGCGACTCAGGTGGAAGTTTTATTTCTATTCTTCCGCCCTGCCATGTGGCGATGCTTCTATTGTCGAGATGGAGTCGGATCAGGATGATCCTGTCCCTGCAAAACGAGCCCGCACAGGAATCTTAGATGACTTTCGATCAGAACGCGTTTTGTTGGGAGAAGGAGACATCTTCAGGACGGGTGCAAGACCAGTGCAATCAGGGGCAGATCCGAAAGGTGAAGGTGCCAACTTTCACCAACTTGGGGTCAGCAGAACAAAGGGCGGCCGCGGCCCTGCCACTGTTTCTATGAGTTGCTCAGGTTTGGCTAAACTTAAAAGTATCTATCAATTTAAGTACAATTATAGATAAGATAACCAAATGGAACTCTTGTGGGTGGCAAGGAGCGATGCTGAGTCATTTGTTTCACGCGCCGTTGATTCCGCTTAAGATGATCTTTGGACCTTGTGTCGATGATCAAAAGTCCCTGACTCGTGCATTTTCGGAAAGGGACCATCTTCTGTCAATTACGTCACATATCGAGCCTGTCTCATTCCCTCTAAAGAGACTCAATCAAGTCGAAACATCTGTCGTTGAAAAACCCATCTTTGAAAAATCTCCTCGAGCAGTTAACAACAATGACGGATCCAAAGTTGTTTCGGCTAGTTCTTGCTTGGCCTGGAACTTGTGCATGGCTAAGGCGGAGCAGTTGACCGGCAAATTAGGATATAAACACGGCGCAATCAAGAAAAACTTTCGTCTGGAGAAGAGCCATTCCATTCTCGCGCCGAAATATCTATTTAGGAAGTTTCGACAAATCATGCCCGACTTTGAATCATACGCGGAATGCAAGTCATCTTCGACGAATTATATCAAACAGCGCGATAAGTAAGACGAGAATGCTGTTCTCTGATGTTAAACCCATATTTAGTGTCTATCAGAAGCTGACGTGGCAACAGCACCCCCGTGAACTTGATGTTTTCGTCGGTTAAATCTGATTAAAATCTAAAAATGCATTTTTCGTCTGAATGGCGCCATTCCCTCTGCGATTTTTGTCGTTATTTCATCATTCACCTAGTCTTCTTTTAAGAGGCAGCGTGAAAAAATTATTTTCTACAGAAAATCCTAGAGACGCGTTCAGAATGACAACTTACGATGAGGAGGAGGCCACCCCATGGACCACATTGGGTTTGGTCTTCACGATCATCATCGCGTGCCTCGGGTACCGATTTTTCGGACCTGACACGATTCCAGAGCCAGTAAGAGTCCAAGAGACTCGGAAGGAAGAAAATGTGGAAGAGGTAAACTATATATTTTGTGATATAAAGTTATTTCGAATATTTAGAAGGAGAAAGACGAGGAGCCGAAAGAAACGCCTTCGCCCGTGATTATCCCAGAGCCAGCATTCAAGCTCTCTGAGACAATCAATGAAGACAAGGAAGAGTCCAACTCGACCGGTTCTTCTGAGTTCGAGCGCATCTCCAACTCTGAGGCCAACGACATGCCGGCTGAAGAGGAGCAAGAGCGCGTTGTCGAAGAAGGCGAGGCAACGATAAATGAGGAGCCAAAAGCTGCCATGGAAGAGACTCAATTCATGTCCTTCGTCGACACAACCCTCGAGAGCAAGCCTGAGCCAGAGAAAGAGACTGAGCCACAGTCTGAGGAAGAAGAGTGCGCTGTAGAGGTAATAACTTGTTACAAGAGAACTTTTAGTCTATTAATGGTTTAGAGTCCAGAGAGCGAGGATAGTAAAGTCTCAATGCTCGTGAACTTCGACAGCATCCACGACGCTGACGAAGACCTTGAAGCTCCAAAAGAAGATATCGTTGAAGCTGAGCCAGTGGCTGAGTCTGAGCCGGTCATTCCTCAGGCAGTCGTTTCTGAAGCAACTGAACAGACTGAGGAGACGAAGATCGAGGAGCGTTCTAACTCGCCATCGATTCGAACGGAGCCATCAGACGACGAAGACCCTCTCGAGGAGGTCAAGTCGTCATCTCCCATCCTTGTGTCAGATCAGGATGTCGAGATGTCGAAGCAAGTGGCCGAGTCCGTCCCACCAGTGAGCGTCCAACAAGAAGCAATCGATCGCGAAGAAGCTGATGCTTCGAGCAAAAAGGCTGTGGAAGAACGCGTTTCTGGCGCAGAAGCAGTCGATACGGAAGAAGACGTCGTCAAAGCGATTGACATCGCGAAGGTAGATGCTGCCATCGACGAGCTCATGGGAGACATGAATATTCTTCCTAAGGACGAAACCAAGCTCAGCCAGGTTAATCTTTTTATTTTGAAATATTTTTTTAATTATTTTTGAAGGCTGCGCCAGTTGAAGTCGACATCGAAGAGAAGCCAATTGTGCCAATCGATGTCAACGCAACTGAAAAAAATGTGGCTGATGAGTCGCAGGACGAATTCTCTTTGACTGGTATTCAAGAGATAACATCTATCGCCGATGAGTCGGCTATCAACGACTCTGTCGCGAAAGAAGATACGCTCGAACTGATGGAAAAGACTCCATCCGAACCAGCCGTGTCTTCAGCGAAAGATGACACTCTTGAATTGATGAGTGAGCCTACCAAAGATAAGGCTGACGAGTCTCTATCCGGAATCGAAGAGATCGCTCTCCCAGACCTCGACTGTACTGAAACAACTGGCGAAGAGGTACTCTTATTATTATTTATCAATATTTTCAACATTATTATCAGTTCCAGCAAGGAAATCTCGCTGATGACACAATTCTTTCAAGCGCTGGAGAACACGTAAGTAGTCATCAAATAAAGCACGAATGTTAGAAAAAATTTAGGCTCCGTTGGTCGACCTGTCGACTGCTGCTGAGGAAAAAGACTCCGAAAAAGAAAGTAAGAAAACGTCACTTCGAATCGTATTTTAATGATTATTCAAGTCAAAAAGCAGCAACTCGAGGCGATCAATAAGATGCTCGAGCAACACGGCATGCTCGGCGAGGGCGACGTAAAGGTAGACGAGCAGGTCAAAATGTACACTGGCTAATTGCTCTCTACTGATTCTCCACCAAATTCGACGCCCCTTCACTTCACCTTCACCAAACTATCACTTCTTTTTCACTGTTCCTTTTTACTTTGCTTTTTTATCACTGTTTGTAATATTAATTAACGGAAAATGAAATTAAATTATGTACCTCACAATATTGAGATTCCTTCTTTTATTGAAAAAAAACATGTTCAACGTTTTCAATTTTTTCTTTGTTCACGAATTTAATATTTTCTTCTAAAAGCATTCGCTTTGAATTTTCATTTTTGGCAACTCAGATAGTTCAATACTTGATGAATAACTAACCGAAAGAACCCGTCTCCAAATGTTGTCTCCTAAAGCCTGTTTTTCAAACGCAAAATTAAATTTTCTCCTTTTCAATAAAAACAAACTAATTTGCCTTTGCGTATTGAAGTAAAAAACTACCTTACCGATGTCCAGAACCGAACCATTTTTATCTTCACTTTTTGCCCTGTATTTCTTCTTGCGTAGTTATAGTTTCTTCCCGTTGTCTTATCCGTCTTCACAACAAATGACAACCACGACCGATATTCACCAATAAATTCTACCAATGTTGCAATTTTCTATCTTCTTTTCCGATAAAAAAACATGGAGTATTAAGGATGGTTGATGTAATAGGACACGAGTCCTTGCGATTCTGGGATAGGTCTGGCGCTTGCAACAGTTTAACTGGTCTTAAGGTCTTCTAGGTTCTCAAGATGGTACTCATTTAGCTAAACTATCTCGAAGATAGAAACACTAACAATTTCATTATCATCACGTAAATCGACTAACAAACGTTAAGTTAATTTTATAATCGGCTGTTTATCCCTCTTGGATCACGTAGCAAGTTCTACTCAAGTATAATAAAGTTATACGCCTCACTAGTTATTGCCGAAATAGAAAAATAAGCGAACCTAGTGCTAGCATTTTTGGGAACAGCGGAAAGACAGGATCCTGTTGAGCCAGGCGCTCAAAAAGGACTCCGTTCTTTTCCGATTTGCCAGCCAAGTAATCTATGATCTGATTGAAGAATCATCTAGCGAAGGCAGGTATTAGTGTCATTTGCTTATAGCTTCACCGTTCTCACGCATGTTCTTTTTCTCAAATTTTCATGATCACCTTCAGAAGCTGCTGTCGCAGGCGACCCGCACCAGTATGGCTACAAAGCATCCAAGCAAATCCATCTCTGTTCAGACTCGATACACTTATTGCTACTAAAGCCGTGGGATTTTATTTGTAGATTACGGATAGGACCTACGTTTGAGGTAAGCGCGTATTCTATGGAACTTCTCCTACCTCATTGATTTTATAGCGCCAAGTAATGAACCTCAAGTGTTTTCAAAAGATTCCGTATTCGACAGAGTCGCTCTTGTCGCGAATAATTCGTTGCTCCAATGTCAAATTCGGCGCTGAGCTGGTTGAATTCGTTCTTTACCGGCCCGACCAGTCTTACTACGAGTTCGGGCTGGGACAGACGTCCGAGTGTCGATGCCTTGGCGAGACATGTCTAATGATTCAAAACTTCGACAAGGCGAAAGCAAAGGAACAGTTTCATGCCCGTCTGCCCGATTTTTATTAAGCCAATTAGATGTTTATTCAGTTCTATAAATCTTTGACCGGAATCGTCCAAAACTGAAAACAGCTCGACCAACGTCGAGAGTCATACAAGATCAAACCATCTGAAGCTGACGCTAGACCACGACGAGTATCAGCACCGAACATCACTGTTGCTCCTGCTCAAAAAGGTATGGAGTTGTTTATTTTTCAGCTAGATCGATAAATTCATCTTTATCAATATAAGACGTCTGTATTCTTCGCTACCGCGAGTCGAATATCAATTTAGTAACCAACTCATTTCATAAGAGAAAATTGTCTAAAAATATCGTCTTTTTCAGTTCGTCGCCCGTCACTTATCTCAAACGGAATGGCACCTTTGAAGCAGTTGCTTTCTGTAAAGAATCTTCCAGCTCGCTGCCCAACTCGAGCAGATCCCAACGAGCGCGACGAATCTGGCGTCACACCGCTGATGCTTCTGGTAATCGAACTCTCTTCTAATTCTCTTGTATGAAGTGATCAGTAGTGCTATCATCGGATGGTGTGCGCGCCCATCGCCAAGATCCTGCTGGAGGCTCACGCCGACCCCAACCTTTCTACTAAAAAAGGAAACACGGTGCTTGATGCTCTTTTTCGACCGCGCAATGTCGTTTCGCAGTCGTGGGACGGTGTTCAAACACTCAAGCTCCTCATTCGCCACGGGCTCAACCGTGAAATTTTGTCCAAATGGAGCATCAAAATAAAACATGTCCGCTACTTATCGCCACAACAAATAAAGATATTTGAAGGTACGAATCTTTTTTGACCCCGAAGAAATATTTACCAACTAATTAAATATTTTCACCCAAAAATAACATTTGTAGATATTTTTAGACAATCACTTCTGTAAGCCCTTCGACGCCTTCTTCCTTGAATATTGTTTGCAACCTCGATACTGCCTTCACTTCACAAATCTGTCATATAGTTTCAACTTAACCACCACAACTTTTATTCAACATTATCCGATCTAGAATGGCTCGTGCGATTCATCTCAAGCGCTTTGCCAAGTTTTCCGACAATGCAATCAAAATCGCCATTAACGGACTCTACAAACACAACAACAGCGCGGGCATTGTCGATTTGGACTGCCATCCGGCAACGAGGCAACTGGAAAAGTCACTAGAATACAATCTTAGCGGTGGAAAAATGTCTCGTGGTATGATTGCTTCCCAGGTGTTTCTTTTGACGGCAGACGATTCGAGAGTGTCTGAAGAAGATGCGCTTGTCCTCGGTTGGGCAATGGAATGCTTACAGGTAGAAATAGAAGCTAGTATTGTCCATCTTCAATAGTTTAATAGACATGCTTTCTCGTCGTCGATGATGTGATGGATTCATCTGTCACTCGAAGAGGAAGGCCTTGTTGGTACAAAAACCCTAACGTAGGGTTGATGGCAATTAACGACGCTCTCTCTATCGGTTAGATTCTATGAAATGTGCTCTTTGGTGTTAAAACTCTCCTGTTATAGAGATGTGTGTCTATCTTCTTTTGCGTTCCTTGCCGAGCTATGTTCCTGTAGAAAAGCTAGTGGAGCTTTTTGAATGGGCAACAATCATTACTGAAATGGGTCAGACGTTAGACATGCAGAATTCCGAGTGCTCCGACGTGGATCTTTCTCGCTTCACCGAAGAAACCTACAGTGCCATTGTCAAATACAAAACCTCAGTCTACTCATTCTATCTTCCAATTGCGAGCGGTCTTGTAGCGGCGCGGCAGGACTCTAACTGCCCTCAGCTCAAGAAAATCACACTTCAAATGGGACACTACTTCCAAGCACAAGACGACTTCATCGACTGCTTCGGTAATCCCGAAGTCACGGGCAAAATCGGAACTGACATTCAAGTAGGTCGAAAGTACTTTCGATGGCGGCCATCAAATGACGGTCACCCAAACCAACCCTAAATAACGCCTCTAATAACTCGAGTGCCGTTTTAACGAGCTTCTTAGGATAACAAGTGCAGCTGGCTTGTAGTCGAAGCATTGAAATATGCGTCGCAACAGCAAAGACAACTTATCAAAGATAACTATGGGCGAAAAAATGAAGAATGCGAGCAAAGAATTAAAGAATTGTACTCAGATCTCAATCTGGAAAAACGCTTCAGAAATTATGAGGAAGAAAGGTGAGACTAAAAATAATCGTAAAATCGCAAGGTTATTAAAGAATTCGAAAAGTACCTTAATTTTGTTATTAGTTTCGGACGGATAACCGACTCGATCAAAAACTACAGTGGTCCTCTTGATCCAGTCATATTCAGGACGATTCTCAAGAAACTATACAAGCGTGAAGCGTAAAGTTGACCTTATAAAGCCCACTCTTGTCTCGTTTTGATTCTGCCAAAAATTAAGGACTGGCACCAATAATCTGACCGTTCTTTTGCATTTAGACATGTTACACTTAAGTTTTCATTACTTCATTCTTTGATACAACGTTTTGCCTATCTCGCTAGAAAACTGTTTTCGATTTCTTCAATTAAATACTTTACTACGACTGCTTTGCGCGACGATTCTGTATGATCCTGCGACGCTTTCCACTGATATTCAGATTACTCGAAAAAATGGAAAAAGTTATTTACCGCTTCTAGAACATCTGCTGTTTTCAGAACTCGGCGACACGATATCCGTCATTATCCAAACGGAAGCAATCGTTGAGAAGCGTCGCCCGGCGAAGCGCGAAGGAAATCGCAGCTTGACGAGTCCAAAATCGAAATCCAAAGTAAGGACTGAATACTGTATCTGAATGAAACGAGAATAGAACTCGAGTAAAGAAAACGCTGAATCAGAGGCAAGCAGCTAAAGAAACAAAACGAGATGAGGTCGTCCAGAGAACGCGATCGAATTTTCAACAACCAGCCAAATAACAATCAAGGTATGGATTTTATACTCTTCCATGATTTCAGTGCACGATCATTTCTTTGTAGAAACAGAGACAGAGCTATCAGAGTCAGAGTCACAGCTTTCATCGTCACCATTTGAAGGGACAGGAATAGGTACTCAGTCGTTGCAGTAACTGCAGCAGGTTTAAACTTCTTTCAGTCAATATGATATCTTCCGATCCAGGTTCGAACATCCAAGCAACGAATAGTATTCATTTATCACCGCAATTATTTCCAATTATCAGCAAAAGCATTCAATCGCATAGAACCACCTGTTAACAGCGTAAACAAACAGAAGTATTCTAGAAACATTAAGTTCTTAATCATTTATGTAAGAAAAGCGTGAATGCAGATTTCAACTAGCTTGTAATAGCTGCATTCTATCAATATTGACAATTTTAATTATATTGATCATTCAAGGCTAAAAACAGATGTTTCCAAAGACAAAAAGCTTTTGCAATGAATAAGCAAACTTTCTCTTAATATCTTTTGTTAAAAAAACTCACTGCCTTGATAAAAGCCTTCGTCATTTACTAGAGATTTAAATTTTTCAGTCACTGTTGTGCTCGCTACACCCGGCCATGGATCCGACCAGCCGATTGAAATATCCTACACTGACACGAAAGTCATTGGAAATGGATCATTCGGAGTCGTCTACCAGGTAGGATCAAGTTTCTAGTCTCGCGCTTTCGAGGTCGCACTTTTAGGCTCGACTTCTGGACGACGCAGGACCAGCAGATCAAAATGTAATCGCGATCAAGAAAGTGCTGCAAGACAAGCGCTTCAAGAATCGAGAACTTTCAATAATGAGGAAGATCGAGCACACAAACATCGTCGCTCTTCGCTTTTTCTTCTACTCAGGCGGAGACAAGAGGGTAAGCGCATTTTTGCGATAAAAGTTTGCTTACTTTGTAATTAATTAAGGATAATGTTAAGGACGAAGTGTATTTAAATTTGGTGCTAGACTTGGTCCCCGAAAATTTGTACAGACTTGCAAGAAATTATGGAAAAGCAAAGGTGAATAAATTACGCGCGGCAAAAAGGAAATCCAATTATATTTAGCAAATGATTCCGATTCTCCTGATCAAGCTGTATATGTATCAGCTCTTCCGTGCTTTGGCGTATATTCATTCTCATGGAATCTGTCACCGTGACATCAAACCTCAGAATCTTTTGCTTGATCCGGAGTCAGGCGTGTTGAAGCTTTGCGACTTTGGATCCGCTAAACAACTCATTCCTGTAAGTCTCATACAACTTCTTTATTTGACATTTCCTTTCAGAACGAACCGAACGTTTCATATATATGCTCAAGATATTACCGCGCACCAGAATTGATTTTCGGAGCTACCGATTACACTTGCCAGATTGACGTCTGGTCAGCCGGTTGCGTCCTTGCTGAGTTGCTTCTCGGCCAACCGATTTTCCCCGGTGACTCCGGCGTCGATCAGCTTGTCGAAATCATCAAGGTGCTTGGAACGCCAACGCGAGAGCAGATCAAAGACATGAATCCAAATTATACTGAACTCAAATTTCCAATGATAAAGGCTCACCCATGGAGCAAAGGTAAAAGCTTATCGAATCTGCTCGAGCGTATCTAAAATTTCTAGTGTTTCGCCCAAGAACCTCGACAGAAGCAATCGCTCTCTGCTCTAATTTGCTGGAATATCGACCCGCTGCCAGAATTACGTAAGTTTTGACACTTCCATACTCACCTTGATCATTTTTTATTATCTAGTAATAATATTACTAGTATATTTTGCTAACGATGAATTTCAGACCCCTCAAAGCCTGCTCGCATACATTCTTTGATGTTCTCCGTCAGCCTGATACAAGATTGCCAAATAAGAAACCTCTTCCTCCACTTTTCAACTTCACAAGAGTACGTCTCTTTGGAAATCGTCTAAAATAATCACCTTTCTTTAGCACGAGTTACAAATTGAACCAACTATCAACGGTTTGCTGATGCCAGTTTCTGCTGCGAGCAGTAGCACTGCCGTCGCTGATGGAGCGGAGGCTCCCGCCGGCTCTTCAACTTCGACCACGAGCGCTTCTGCAGAGCCCAAGACCGAGCCGATGAGTCCCGGGCCCAGCAGCGCCAATTAGAATAAGAACCTCCCTTCGGCTAGCCTCGATTCAAGCAGCAACAACGTTTTCCTCTCTCCAACCAAGGGACATCCGATTTTGGATTTAACCGAGCGGCGCCTCACCGTATTTATACCTGTATAATTACTCAACGACAAATTGTATTCTATTCACTTTTTTTATATGAAATAATCCCCAATAATAATTTTCTTCTGATTTTCTTTTTATAATTTCCAACTTCGAATTCACTTGTATATGGAATCAGATAGCATCATCAAAAAGAATGGGCCCAGCACACTGAGCGCACCCTAAATATGGCTTTGAAGCTTTTCAAAACAACAATTTACGAAGCAATTATTTCCGTTTCCTTCATTTATTTGAATGGCTCTTTTCAATTTTAAGTTTTCTCTCTTTTCGAGGACCGTACAAGGTGAACTTTGAGCGGGCGATATTCTTCTTCCGAGGCCTATTTGAATGTTGAATTCGCGTTTCTCCTCCCTCTCTGGCCATCCATTGGAACTGTCTTTCCAGTGCGTGCCTGAATGTCTCCTCCAACTGTCTTCCTGAGAATGTGCTTTAGATTCGGTCCAGAAAGCATTCGATTCACCATTCATTATTCTCATTTACTTTAAGTCTCCTTTTGCTTAATCTTACTGACCTAACCGAACGAGTACATACATGAAACTAAATTCCCGGGCCCAGAAAATTCAATTCCAAGTGTTATTTACCTATAAAATTCATTTTTTGTTTTACTTTTCATTTTAAGTTTGCTTTCAGTTAATTTCAGTTTCGCGAAAAAAAAAATGCTAGACCCCGTTATTGAAGCTCTTTCTCACTTATTTTTATTTCACTTCAATTCTTTTTCGTTGCCGGTAAGGAGAGATCCATCGTTTAGCGCATTCCACATGCCGAAAAAAAGAGCTAGAGCGAGATTCAGCTTGTCAATTTTAGTTTTCAAACACAGTTTAGGCTCTTTTTAAATTTAGACTTTTGAAAGTTTAGCGCACCGGAAGTGATATTATAATTTTAATGTATATTTTCTCGAACTGGATTGTTACTTTTCTAAAACTCTGGCATTGACAGGCTCTAGCTCTTTGTTCGCGTGTGTTCGTAGCTAGCCTAGTATACATTCCCACTACAGCAAGATACAGGAAGTATACACTGAAGCCTGTTCCCCTGGCCCTCCCATCTTCACACTCAGCTGTGCCGCTACATGTGAAAATCTTACAATATTCGCGATCGAAACCATTTCATCGAAAATTCATAAACCTTTTCATTTTCCTTCTCTCTGATTAGCAAACGAGTAAAGCAGTAGAACAATTTCAAAGCAGAGGCTGATTTTTCTACTTGTTCACTTGTAAATATTGAAATTTCACGACTCAATTCAATTCAGTCCTCACTGCTTCATCTGTGGCTATTTTTACAAACTTCTATTCCAGACTACATTGAACTCTTCTCCCGTCGGCCCTCTCGGAAGCGTCCCCGAATGACCGAGAATGACTCCCTCCTTCTCTTTTTTATTCGCAGTAGAAAATTGTGCCCAAGCTACTCTCTGTCTCCGACAAAATACTTTCTTAAATTGAAACACCTGTTTTGATGCTGTTAAATGCTGGCGACAACGTTATTCCTAATAAAATGTCTCAAGCGCAATAGTTTCCTTGTTTCACCCGATTTTCTTCAGAAAGTACAAGTCGGAATGCTCGCCCGGGTCGCACAAATTCCCGCTATGCGAAGCATGGCGCTCAAGACTGCCCAGTATCCCTTGACAGTGAGTTTTCCTTGATAAAATCGTCAATTCATTTTACAATATAGAGCCGCCGAGAACTCTCTTCTGGCTCCTACGGAAAGACAAATCTCCTCGCCAAGAGATCTCACCTCACTCAGGTTTTTTTGAAACCTCCTCTTGACTTTTGTGGAAATAAGTGCTTTAGCTTGATCGAGAAGTCGTTTTCGAAATCGGCATGGTCAGCGGTCTCATCGGCGCTTACCACTTGATGCAGGAGCGATCTACCAACATGGCCCACAAGCCCCATTACGAACAGCCCTACGAGTGCGGTTTCAACCAGATGGGCGGTGTCATCTTCGCCGGCTTCACCTTTGTCATCTGGGTCTTCCTTCTCTTCGAATTGGAAATCATCATGGTACGAGAGCTATTTTTAACACGATTTACTCTTCTATCTACTAGCTTATGCTGACGCCCAACTTCGATGTCAACCTGCCCTTCTTCTTGGTTTTCCTCACGACCTGTTGGTTCTGGGTCTGGCTTTACCCACAGACCACGAACTTCTAAGCTATTCCCTTAGAAACAAAATATTTATGTTAAAGCTACTTTTCAATTCAAATAAAGTTGGTTCCTATGATACAAATAATAGTGTTCAAAAGTCACCGTTCTCTTATAAAAACGGTCACTATTACAGATTGGCAATCTGAGATTGCTGTCTATTTATTCTTGTGCAGACTTGATGTATAGAAGTACAGGACATGAACTACAGAAGAGAACGATAGAAAGCGTCATGTTACTCTTGATTTTTTGAGTTCGGTTTGAACGAGAAGCCGTCATCTGTTCGCTGGATGTTCTTCGATGTTTGTACGAGATCGACTCGGTTTTCTTTGTTCTTTCTCATCTCCTCGAGGATAGTCTTTATTGATCGAAGCTTTTCCTCTGAAGGTGCCGAAGGGTGCTTGGCTTTCGTCGTGGGCACTAAAATTGCGTTGTTTTTTACTCAAATTGTTATTGTTTACCTTTGAGTTCGGCTCGGGTGGGCAAAATATCGGCCATGAAGTCTTCAAGCGTCGTCCATTCGATACCTTCATGAGGATCTTCTTCTTCGTTGAGCAAAGCTTGTATGACTTTGGCTTTGTAGGATTCTGGCTCGTTGGAGTAATTCATTTTTGGCGAGTGAATTCAGGAATGAAAATCATCAACAAATAGACTCCGCATCTAGAGACTATTTTTAATCAACATCGAGAATTTTAAGAATCCACCGATTCGCGGGTCTCCAATCAATTTTATTAGCTAGAAAACGTACTGTTTAAGAAGTTTAAACATTACTGCAAATAAGATAACGCCCTTGAGGTAACTGCACCATGAAAATGTACCATCTGTCGCAAACTCGGACTCATTTGACTTTTTTAAAAGTCTCGATAACAGAGACAGTTTATAATGAGAATAGCACTTCCTCTTTTGGCTCTTGCCAGGGCGGATCCTGACATGGGTTTTTTCTTTTGTGGAACATATGTTGGCTTGTACACTGCTAGAATCGGTTCGCTGCCAGTATCTGCCGACCTCTATCGCTCTTTGATGACTTCAGTCGAAGAATCTGTCTGCGCTTCTGGAAGCGGTGGAACACTGTCGATTGTCCACGGAAGCGAAGCCGCTGAGGCTTGGAAATCTGACGATACAGCGGTGCTTGGCGGAGTTGTTTTCATCGGCGCTGGAGTGCCTCGTTCTTTCTGGCGACCAGAGAATGACCCGCTCAGACCAAAGAGCTTGTCTTTCATCGGCGAGCTCGATGGAGTTTCTCGAGTCACGCGCGTTGGCGAGGATCTCTTTCATGGAAGCGCGGAGAAAAACCACGTGGTAATTGTTAATGGAGGAAACCACTATGGAATCATGGACGACCAAGATGTTTTTGACAAATCAGGAGATTTGAAAGGAGAAATCTCTCTGGAAGAATATCTCGAAGAATTCAAAAAGGCATTTGATGCATTTCTCCACAACCTTGATACAAATGCTCCAAAGTAGATATTTTTCTTGTGCTCAAAATTAAAACAATTTAGCGATTACTTGACGAGGAAACGAAACGAAGCCGCCTCGATGCTGGATCCCTCTCTCAAGGCTTTTGCACTCGAGAATAATTACTACTACGGTGGCCAAAATCAAATTGGACCAGACTGGGATCCAGATCTTTGTCCTACTGTTTGGTCCGGTGATAGAGGCCTCTGTGAAGAGGATGGGGCTCCATGGGGAGTTTTCGCACAGGCATTTAGTTCAAAATCTATTTTGTAAACGAATTGGATTTACGAATTTTGATTTGTAAACTGAACGAAGCGTTATGTTTCTGGTTTTTGCAACGAGGATTCTGAAATGGAAGCTGCCGGTTATAAATACAATGTCACCGCAAAGATGGCCGCTCTAAGGTACTAAGATATTGATCTGTTGTCTATCGGGTAGATAATCTAAATCGATCAACTAAAATTATGCGGAAATTTATCTCTAATGGGCGAAATTGATGCTGACGACAGCAAATATAGATGTTGATTTCGGAAGATCTATTTTTCCATTCAAATTTTAATTTTTATATTTCTTTAGCTCACGACCAGGCTTCAAATGCCCTGCATGTTTGCATCATTTGCCGTACATCTACGTGGATGAAAACGATCCGATGCAGTTGACGAACGAGATTTATACACAAGTATTCTGGGATGAGAATGAAACCTATGCATCTGCATGGACTCTGCACACCAAAATCTTTTCTCGCCAATGCACTTATATTTTCAGGTCAGAATAGGCGTCTTCGTTGATTTCAACGCTGAAATACTAGTGGCTACAAAGAACCAGAAGAAGCTGATTACCGCGAACTGGATGGCCCGTCATTTTGTCAAGAGATCAACCAAGCCGCATACGACCTCGTCCTTGAATCCTTAGAGGGTACAAGAGGTAAGTCTTGCGAAAGAGCCAGGTGTACATTGCCATAAATTAACATCTCCTTCTTTCAAATCCCAGAAACTGATCAGACAGATCACATCTTATAGGTAGATGACAGAATAATTTTAATTTATAAACAAAATATTATAAATGGCGGGCCGCGACTTTACTCATTATAATTTAGCCTTGGAAAGATTCTACGAAAATGGCGTCCCAATGCAAATGATGGAGGACAACGTGGTTATTGCAGGACCAAGTTGGCTCGAGTTTGGGCTTGAATACAATGAAAGAATCGTTGATGGAAAAGTTGACGCGCTGGAGAGTAAGTAAAACAATTTTATTTATTGGTATAGATTGAAATTTTTCATCTTGAAGACCTAATAGAGTCAATTCGTCGCGTTCCTTTTGGTGAAGGCTTCACAGACCGGTGGTCTACCTTCCACAGCCCTGAATTTCCATAAAGCAATTCGGACGTGTTATATAATATTTTGCGAAGATCGATAATTTATTGTCTTTGTCGGCACAGAAACGTAAAGATTGAACGTTTTCATCGATTAACAAATTCAATATTGAATCTAAAACATTTTTCAGTTGTTGCTAGATCGCTGAAGACTCCATACGAATTCCCTTATTTCCCTAAGGCGCCTGATCCACGATGCTACCATTACTGTCATCTCCTTTCTCCCGCCAGAATCGCGGAGTATATCTTTACTGACTCTCTTCGCTCACAACTCGGGGAATAAAATTTGTAAATTCAACGCACTTTTCAGGCAAGAAGGTATGCTCTTCTCGCTTATGTAAGAATTTTAAGCAACGGAATTAAAATATTTTCCGCTTCATGATGCTGATTCAGTCCGATCCTTAGAAATCCTTATTTATATTTTTCAAATTTACGATTATTGCGCATTTATGATTAATTACTTTCATTTCTTATCTCACGAAATAATGAAATCCTTCATTCGAAGTTTTATGGCAAAAGTGTAAAATAATTAACTCTGAGACATGTTAATTATTTCCAAGAGACCCCTCGCTTGTATTTTATGAGAGTATGCAGGATACGAAGAAACACAATCCAAAGTGATCTTTTTGAGCTTTTCGGAAACTTAGGAGCTCATCAACGCTGATCATGAATTATTTTTCGGCCGTATATAAGCGCGGATCCAGCTAGTTTAGCTTTCACTAGCAGAATTGCAAAAAAAATCAAAAGTTGACAGATATTTTTTACTGAAAAGAAAAAAAAAGATACTGATCGACAAATGGCGGATGAGGTTGAAAGTCCTCCACCGGTAAAGTACCCACCTCTTGAAGTGGGGAAAACCTATGAAGGAAAAATCATCTGGAACGCTGCTGACTTCGCCAGACATGTCGATAAAAAAGATAGAGCTCCTCATCCTCTTTGCCGAGTACGATTCAGATTCAACACCCCACAAGGACCGTCGGTTCAGTTTGTGAATGTGTTGCAGTATGAAAACAACATGTTCTCCGATCCTCCTCTTCCAACAACACCTGAATATTACTGCTTCTTCCCTCATGGTGGCTATTCCAACAAAGTCCTCGAGAAGATAGCAAATGAAAAGAAGAAAAAGACGTTCAAAGTCAAGATTTTGCAGCGGGAACATCTCTATGGCTGTGACAAGTCTACTCGACACTGGCGGGGACATTCGGAAGAGGTTGGTAGAAAACGAAAAGGCTAAAATCTAAATAAGAATTTAGTTGCTGTTGGTTTTGGAGACTTACTTGCGACGCATGGCAACTAAGGACAACCCAGATTGCGGATGGTTTTTTTGAGCCAAATTGGCGATAACTTATAAGTTATGGGCCATAATCCAGACCATTTCAGGAAGATTTTCAACCGATTTCTAAGCAAATAATTCATCCTACCAGTATTTCAGTCATTATTAGTTATTCACCTCTAAATTAGACTAGAGTATTGTACTCTTCTTCAATTCATCATTATTTCAAATTATTCTGCATCCAAATTTCTGTACAAATATCTTCAAAATTATTGATCAATTCCATCACACTGCATGATGACCAGTAGGCCAAATTTCCTTCAAATAAAAAATTGATACTCATTGAATTTCGCCTCAATAATATTTATGCATATGGAATGTCTTATCTTAGAACGGAAGGAACAAGCAAAGTAGTAATTGTAAAATTACTATTTATTGCAATGGAAAGGTACAACAGATAAATAACTAATAAACTGATAAGAAAAAGGGATCGGTACTCTGTAAATAGGAATACTGATGATGAGAAGAGACTATGATTTATCGTTCCGAGAGGTACTGCAGGAGAAGTCTTCGAATATTGGAGCTTGGCTTCGCCTTGCTGTTTTCGTGATAGTTTTTACGGTATCGACGGCTTGAAAGCTTGTGTCGGCTCATGTTTAAGATGTTGACGTTGTTCTGGCCGCGGTTGTAGCCGATCAGATCTCCAACGGAACCACTGACGAATAAAGCCAAAAGAGCGAATAATAGAGCAAGAATGTTCATCTTATGGAAATTGATTTTTTGTTTGTTTGGTTCTTAGAAACGAGGAACTCTTGGCATTTTCTTGGACAGGACTGGGTTTTATAGTGGCGAATCTCGGTACTCTCGCGCGCCAGAAAAGAGGCACACAAGGGACAGTCAGGACGCTAGATCTCCGTGGTTAGCTTCCCTTTCTAAGAAACATCGAGGAACACCATGCAAGTCGAAATTTGTTCGAAAAGCACGTGATAAGGAGCATCAAGTCTTTTACACTGGATTCCGTCACGCATTTTCTCCTCGTTGATTTCAATCAAAACTTTTGAGGGAACTATCGCTGTTTCAAGCGGGAATATCATGCTAGCCTTCAACCTTTTTTTGTAAAATAACAGTGATAAGATCCACTCACTGGCTTGAGCTTTGGGCTCAGTTTAAGCGGTTCGAATGTTTATGACCGGCGGCAATGCTGCGCTGAGCTTGTTTTCCCGCCGAGCTCTCCACTCTCCCTTCATTAAAATCTCAATTTTGAAAATCATAAATCGAAAGAGGCGGAAATACTCACCAGAACTGAATATGCACGCGAAGTAGAGAGCTTCTCCTTTGGCCACGAAGACGCCACGTTGATATTCGACCCTAGAGAACGAAACAACGAAGTTGAACTATGGAGGAGCTCTTCAACCTTTGCTGCTTGAACGTCTTGCTTCGCAATGTTAGGTCTTTTATTTTCACAGGAGCTGGTTCAATTTTTAGACAAGCGCATTTTATCTTTTATTGTGCGTTGTTATTATCATTTATACGTCTTTTAACATTTTACAATTTCTTATATAAGTTTGGATAAAAAAAAAAGTTCTTGTGTCTCACCAAGTCCGAGAATTGCCGACAATGCCAAGTAATTAAATATAAGGGAGGACATATTTCATATTTACCGCGCCAATTTATTTTAGCAACTTCAAACAACTTATATTTTATATTAGTACAACGTGTTTTACATAACACTTTTGAAGCTGGATCTTGTTGCTATTTTCAGAAAACCAATTTAAAAAACAATTTGTTCAACTTGATTATCGTACAATTGAAAATTATATAATCAGATATTTTAATCAAAACTGAACCGGGAACAGTAACAATTCTCACTCTTGGAACGGCGGTGTTTATGCTTAACGGTAAGGATCATTGTGATTTATTTTTTAATGCTGAAAAACAAGAATGAAAAAAGGGCTAGGCTAGAACATGCTTGCGATAAATTCTCATCCGTTTTATCTCCTTATGTTACGATTAGCGAATTCGCTCCAAGGTGGTGGGTGTGAAATTGCCGCGGTCTTTATTTCGTCTCAAGTTTTTGTTCAAAATTTCGCAATTTCGAAATTTTAAAGCCAATATTTCAATTGCAGAAGCAACCCTGACAAACAATACTTACTTCAGGCTTGCCGAGCGAGTACGACAAGATTTACTTTGACCAGTTCCCGGCCGGTTTCCGTTTTGGCATCGCGACTGCTTCTTATCAAGTCGAAGGTGGAGCCTCTCACAGAGGAAAGAACATATGGGATACATTTTCTCATACTCCAGGAAAGCGGGCTTGCAACAGAATAAATCAGACGCTCATTTTTAACGATCTTTTGTTTATGTATAATCTTTGTAAAACAAACAACGATAAGCAGCCCTAAATAGGAAATATAGAAGATGGGTCCACAGGCGATGAAGCCTGCGATTCTTTCCGAAACTACGAGACTGACGTGAAGAATGTTGCCGCTCTGGGGCTGGATTTCTACAGATTCTCGATTTCTTGGAGCAGGCTCATACCAACCGGAGTAATTTCTGAAGGAATCAGCGAGTCCGGCCTCGATTACTATCACAAACTTCTCAACAAACTTGGTAAGCATCTATTTGATGGTCAAATTTTGAACTTATGAAATAACTTTTTCCTTGACCAAAAAACTGAATTAGCCATACTTTTCAGAGGAGGAGAAAATCGAGGCGATGGTGACACTCTACCATTGGGACCTGCCTCAAAAGCTCCAGGACTACGGCGGTTGGACAAACGTCTCGCTGGCCGAGCGTTTTCAGGAATACGCGGATCTTTGCTTCAAAAGCTTTGGGCCCAAAGTGAAGAGATGGATCACGTTCAACGAGCCCAGAGAAACCTCCTTAGGTGGATATGAAATCGTAAGTGTTTAACGCTTTGGCCTCACTAGCAAAATCAAATTAGGGTTACATGGCGCCTGGCTACAAGCTTCATGGAACGGGAACTTACAATACGTCGTACACAATTTTGCGAGCGCATGCAGCGGCGTACCGGCTTTACGCTGAGCGCTATCGGAACTTGCAATTCGGAGAGGTTGGCATCACGCTCAACTGCGACTGGGCCCAGCCGGTGGACAATTCTGTAGCAAATAGAGACGCTGCCGATAGATTTCTTCAATGGTAATTTTCTCAGAAAAAGTAGTCGTAAATGTAAAGGGATAAGTTCAAATTTCAAGACTGGGGTTTGAAAGGAAATAGGTGACATTTTTTGTAGTCTTTGGATAGAGCGGCATTCTGACTGGGCGCTTTAGGTACATTGGCATTTGGGCACATCCGATTCTTCTCGGCGACTATCCGGCGGTAATCAAGGAAACTGTTAAATCGAAGACGAACGCGAAAGGATTTCGAAAAAGTCGCCTCCCGGAATTCAGCCAGGATGAGATTGATTATATAAAGGGCACTTTTGACTTCCTCGGGCTCAACTCGTACACTACCCGAATGGTCCAGTACAAGCAGTGTTCAGATGAAGGTACTATTTAAAACTTTAGGTATTTGTTAAATGTTTTTGTTCAGACGATCACTACAACTGCGACCAGGATCTGAGAGCTTTTGCAGATCCGAGTTGGCCAACAAGCGGTTCTTCGTGGCTCAGGCCGGTTCCATGGGGCATTCGAAAGCTTCTTAGGCAGCGGTTTATTTTGTTTTTTTAAATTAAAAAGAAGCAGCTGAAAATACAATTTTATCGAAAGATGACTTATTATTAAACCGTTGAAAAGTTGGATAAAGCATCAATATCCGAATTACCGCGAGATCGTGGTGACGGAGAATGGCGTTTCCGATCGTCCTGAAAGCGTCACACTTTGCGACCAGCCGCGCGTTAACTTCTTTCAAAACTATCTCAACAACGTGTTGATGGCGATCCGGATCGACGAAGTTAACGTCGTAGGCTACACTGCATGGAGTCTAATGGACAACTTCGAATGGGCTCATGGCTACACAGAGCGTTTCGGTCTCTTCTGGACCTCTTTCGATCGTCCTGACAAGCTGAGGACGATGAAAGCCTCTGGCCTTTTTTACAAGAAGATTGTAGAATCGCGAGGCTTTCCAAGCAAACAGACACTTCTCGACTGGTTAGAAGAAGTCGATAATTATTGTTAGGGCTTCAGAAAATATTAATTATTTCGATAATTACGAATATTAGTGAAAACGGGTTTTAATTTTATGGAATCAAGATCATTAAATCATTTTTACATCTTTCATCTTTAAAAAGAACCAGATAGAAAATTGCCTTAAATTTAAGATATGTTAAGAACAAATTACCATGTAAACATGATATATAAAATGAAGACTTACCCATATTGGTACAAATTATTGTTCCAGAAAAAAAAAATTCGAATGTCAACTTATATAAGATGTTTTTCACTGGCAGATCCAAAATCATCTATTTTTCTTTTTGAACATTACGGCGAACAAAAGTAGATCGAGCTCTGAGAAATGTACGATACCATTTGCGAATTTCTCGTTCATAAAACGATAAACCTATGTCGCAGGTTTAGACGCTTTTTGAGAAATTGTTCCGTAAATAGAACAATAAAAGAGTTTTGTTGTTACGGTATTTCTGCCGCGATAATTGTATAATTGCGGTTCTCTTCCAATTAAATATTAAGCCGCTTGAACCAAGTTCTTATATAACAACCAAGTGGTTATAAACATCTGAAGCCCGCTTCTAGTAAAGAAGGGACGAAAGAGTTGCAAGTGTTGCTTGGTCTGTCTCACCCGTGGTCGTCTTACCTGCCGACGCCGTCGGCCTTCGTCGTCGGAGTCCTTAGCATCGGCTTCTTGCTCCAGCTGATCAAGTGGTGCCGCCCAAGGAGGCATCTGCGCGACTAATTATATAAATATTTATATAAATAAGTGAATTATAGCCTTATTCTATTTAACCAAAAGTATGAGTTGCCATTATAACTGTACCAATGTCATTATTTCACTGTGACCCTGCCAGAAATGAATCTTCAACAATTTTATTTTTTTTCCAATAAAATAGCCAAAATTGTAAAATAAAGCCGATCAAAAAGTGTTTTCAAAGTTTAACTTTCAAATTGCCTTGTTCCCGCAAAATTAGTCCTAGAAAGTTGTCCAACAAGCATTTATGTATTGATAAGGAGTTTAAATTGCCATGTGAACATACTTAATACTTATATGTTATAGAAATGTAGCCTTTTAGAAGCAACTCATTCTGTAAAGAGTAATGATTTACCAGAATTTTATTTCATAGAGATGGAGTCTATATTTTTGTATAAAGGACCCCCCCCCCTTTTCGAAAAATCAAATTTCGGAATTTTTAAATTTTGACCCCGGAAATGGATTCTACAGGCCAAAAACCATTTTGAGGCTTCATTTTTGGGGGTCTATCTCGACTCCTTCACCCCCCAAAATAGCATTTGAAAATTGGACTTTTCGCCGATAATTGACGAATTTGCCCTGATTTTGGCAAAAATATTTGATTTTTCTTGGTCAAAAATTCCTCTTATCAAGTTTTTGAAGCAAGTTTAACTTGAAGACGCATTAAGAACCAAAAACATGGTGTTTTTAAAAATTTCCATTTTTCGAAGGAAAAAGCTGACGGGGGTCCTTAAAGCTAGAATTTTTTAATATTCCGTGGAAATTATCACGGGGTTATGTTCGAGCAGTCAAGCAAGATCAGGTTGCATAAGAGTTTGTTCAGGTTAGACAGGAAATGTTTGTAATGTTTTATGAGTAGTGGGGCTGTCGGAGAAGGTTAATCCGCGCGATTTCCCCTCTCGTTTCGTATGTTTCTTAGTAAAAGGTTCAGTCCGCGTCAGACAGCAGAGGAAATGACCTGAGACTTGCTCAGTTTCACCGATGACGTTTATCACGAGACTCAAAGAGCACAAAACTTGTAAGTATAATCAACCAACAGAAGCTCGCCAACTGAATTTAATTAACCCAAATTTGAAAAATAGTATTTCAAGGGGTGACCCGAATTGGTTCGAGCGGGAAGCCTTCGAGCGATAAATCTTTTCGATTTCGCCATAAGACAAAAGTGGCATCGATTACCGCTTTTTTTTGGCGAAAGCGTATGCTTCCGTCAATACCACATTTTTTTTCAAAAATCAGCCTAAATTAGATCAAAAAGAGAATAAAGAAGATAAAAAATAAATTCCTTTCCAGAGAGACCAAGCCACAAACGAGACGAGTGGAAGTCTTACAGTAAGACTTTTCAGTCTCAAAACGTATTTTTTTCGTTGACGATTTTAATAGCAGTACAATTATGTGAATTTATAATGAAGGTTATCATCCCGTGTCGAACGGGCAGGTGTACATTGATTTCAAAATCGTCCCGCCCTCTTTGCATAATTGAAGAATTTGCTCTCGACGCGCTTCGCTGATTCTCATTTTCTCCCTTTTTTTTTCTAACCAGTTCTATGGAACTATTATTTCGCCCGAGTTTCATTCGAAAGTTCACCCCCTTGATTTTAGAGAAAAAATAAAGAAATGTTCGAAGAGGATTTACGCTGAGAAAGAAGAAGTGCGTCCATCATGTGGGTAGAGATTTATGAGCGAGGGGAGAGAATGTTCGCCGATCTGGGAAGTGGAGAATGCCAGTGGATTGCTCCTGTTGGTGTCCCAGTTAAACCGTTTTCGATGAATCAGTGGTGGGAGCTATTTGATCATGCATCCGGGTATTTTCTTCTTTATTTTTATGCATTAAACACTTTGAAACAGGCGCTTTTACTACTACAACACTGTCAAGTCCATGACTGTTTGGCATCGTCCTATAGATGCGGATATAATCCCTCTTGCTCGGTTCCAGCAAAAAGAAGAAGAAGAAAAGATGAAAGCTCGTCTTCCTTCGAGCGCTGGACATTCAATGAGCTCGCGAGAAGATTTGATCGAAGCAATTCAAGAAGAGACCATTCCTCCCAAATTTTCGACCTTTCAGCCAAAGTCCTTCTCCGGCCATCAACACTCGCGATCAAACGTCATTGTTCCAATTAGAGAAACAAACGCAAAATTAAAGTTCAAGGAGCCGTTGCATCAGCGCTCGCAGGTAACCGAGCGTGGGTTCTCTTATCTTTATTTTCTACCACAAGTCCTGCGTGCCAGATGCGTCAAGATGCATTCAGCAAGAGATGCCCGAGACTCGAGTGCCCGGGGTCGGAGCTGAGCGTCCCCGAACGCCGCCGACACTCTCCAGGAAAGCACAATCGGCCTTTTCTACTCCCATACTAGCCAGAGTTTTCAAATATTCTTGATAGGAAATTGAAAAAACCGCAGAGTAAATTTAAACTGTTGAAAAACTCTTTGAAAGAGAAAAAGACTCATCAAGCAGCGGAAATTGCGGAATCACCTGGAACTGCCATGAGAGTGCGCCAGCTTTCCTCGAAATCGAATGGATCGTCGAAATCAAGTGCAAACGAAACGTTGACGAAGACGCCAGAGAACAAACTGCAAAGAGCGGGATCAGCAAAGTGCCCGAACTCAGCTCGTCGCCTTGAGCGCAAATCACTGATGGAAAGTTTTGGGCAAGCCTCGTCACCAGCTTTCCAGTTGAACAAGGGCTTCATGAAGAAACCAATAACCGTAGGGAAGGCTACTAAAACTTTTTTGTCATTTATGACTTTAATTTTATCTTTAACAGAAAATGAGAATAGCCTGATGAGGTGAACTTCTTATTCACCAGAAAAAAGCTCTGAAGCGACCATTGACAATCAGCCCGAGCAAATTGGTTCAAAAAGAATTCAACGAATGCTTCAAATCAGTCAACAATTATCTGAAATCTGAAAATAATGACGACTTGAAAAAACTCGTTGTCTACGGATGGAATCAAAGTGATCTAGCGAATGAAATCTATGCGATCATAATCAAGCAAGTACGTACTCTTCCTTGATTTCATTGTTATTTCTAAAAATTCAGTCTCGAGGAAATCCAGAAGTAAAGGAATCTCTTCAAAGGGGACTTGAGCTTGTAGCAATTCTTCTGTTCTTTACTGCTCCTTCTTTGACGTTGTCGGACGTGATTCTCGAATGGCTGGACGAAGTCGCTGCAACAGCCGCAAATGCAATTGGCGAAACTCAGCTGGAGAAAATTTGCAGAAGTCACTTAGAGAAGATTTTAACAAAGGGAAATCGACGAGGATTAGTGGAGCCAAGCATGAGCGAAATTCTTCAAGCAAAAGTAAAAAACGACTGATCTCCATTCTGATGAGTAATATCAATTCTAGCGTCATCTTTACCATGAAAGCATGTTCGGAATCAGTCTTCAGAAGCTGCTTGTTATTCAAAAAGAAAAGTTTCCTGAGTTGGAGATTCCTTGGATTCAAAAAGAACTTACCAAAGAAATTATCCGCCTTGGTGGATTTACTACTGAAGGGATTTTTCGGTTGCCCGGAGAGATTGATAAAGTTCATGCTCTTAAAACTCAGGTAAACTTGATCGATAATTTCAGGGTCTAATGGCTAGTTAAGGTCGAAGATTACGAAATCGTCGATACCTCTTCTGTTGATTGCCATGTTGCCTGTTCTTTGCTGAAACTGTGGTTTCGCGAGCTCTCAGAACCCATTTTCCCGCTTTCCATTACGGAGGAAATACTTGATTGCTCTGAAGACATGGAATCTTCAATAGCGATCGTTGCGAAACTTCCGGCTGAAAATCAAGCAACGCTATTGCATCTCATCCGATTCTTACAGACATTTACCAAGCCAGAGGTAATTTCTCCATTCAAAGACAATGCTCAGTTGACTATTTATCAGATCGCGCTGAAGACAAGAATGGACTCGTCAAATCTGGCAATGGTGATGGCACCGAACCTATTTCGCCCAGTGTCGGACGATCCAAGAGCGTTGTTAGATAACAGGTTCTAGTCATAAAAGTCCATCAAATAGTTACAAATATAATTCAGTCGACGCGAAATAAACTTGCTGAGAAATCTTATCGAAGGTCTCGACACTAAAGACGCGGCAGGTTACGATTCTGACTTCCAAATCGACATCGTTTAGTTTCTCCTTCATTCAACTGTTTAAAATTCTTTTGCTTCGAAAATATCATTCTATTCTACCTCAATTCTTTGTATTTTCTTGTGAATTTATTTTATTGGCAAATCTATTAGATTAAATAATCTTTGGAAATCAGGGCTCTCTAGTAATACCCGACATCTCATTTAATCCGCGGTATCAGATTTTGTAGGTCAGCTCATGCAATGTGGGAACACACTTCCGTTCTCCCTCCACAACGCTAATAACTTGACAGGGGCAACTGTCAAATTCTGACAGGAAGCACTCCGGTCACGGCCATGTTTGCTTTAAATGGACTTATCCTTCTTCGTTTTCGACTTTAATATCAGAAAGCTGTACAGATAATGCGAAAATACACAAGGGTCTAATTGAGAATGAAGTCTATTTTTGCTCAGGTTTTTCTTCTTCCTTTTCTTCGTCTTTTGTGCGCTTTTTGCGGAAGTAGACGATTCCCAGGACGGCAAAGAGTAAAACTGCAAGAACAAGCAGAATGATTCCTACGTTACCCACTTGCGTTGCGACTTTTTTGCTCGACTTGGAGTCGTTGTCAATTTGAGAAGTTGTGACAGTAGCTTGTGTTGGCCTGAATTTGGCTTAAATTAGTGCTCTCGTGTGTAGAAAATTACCAGGCATTTGAAGAGCCTCCATGAATTGCTCCTTGAAACTCGGCGTGAAGTCTAGGAGGATGAGCACCTGGATGGCTGGGAATCTGAGCAGGATGTCCGTAAGGAGGCATTCTTGGTCTAGGAGCTAAATTTGTTCTTGGCATCATCATTCGCGGCGGCGCAGTTGCACGAGCCGGCGCCGGAGCATCCAGTGACTTAGGACGGCCATTTGTGACGGAATGACCTTTGTAGTCCAGCATTCTGGGACGATCCTGGGTCGTTGAAATTACCAACCTACAAAGTCGGTATTTCAACAGCATACTAGAGATTCTTTCGATTACCTGAATCTCTGAACAGGCGGCAATGAAAGCGCCGAAGGGCCTGCACCTCCGCTACTGTCCCCATGTAAAAGCAGAGAGACCTCGTTATTGTGCGTGACGATAAAGCCTGAGATTGTTTAAATATGTTATTGCGGTAGAAATTGTACCTGGGTTTCGTCCGCATAATTTGACGAAGCCAGTGGCTGCGGCCATGCCGGTGGCCGGGTCCACTCCCGAACCGCCATCCGTGACTTGGAGATAAGTCTGGTCGCACCCCTTTCCTGAGGTCGGGATAATCCAGTCTTGAAACTCGATCTTCACTCTCATTGAAGGATTGAGCGCTTTTATGTTCCACACACATTGGATCTGTCCAGGGAAAGGTGTCGGATAGAACGGACTCTTTAGTATTTGGCTTTGGCCACCCAAGCTAAACCGAGATTAGAACACATCTGCTAATTTGGACATAAAGACTTACGCAAAGTTTGTTTGCTCTCCACATATTTTTCCTTGGTGAACTAAAATAATTTATCAGCATGGGAAAAATGTGTGCTAAAAAGCAATGAACATAATTGATTCTCAAAGAAATGAAATTTAAATCTTATCGAGGGCGGTAAATGTCAAGTTGTGGACCAATTCTTGCGTTAAATAGCCGCTTAATTGATTTAGCCGCAAAATGGGAACCAGTGAGAGAAGGAGATTTTCAACGACTTTTGACAGCGGGAACGTTCGCTTTTCAATGATGGATATTTAAGAAAATTTTATATTCGGTATATTTCGTTGTAAGTTTAGAGGATAAGCTATTTTCGAGTTGGTCCACTCAAAATCATGCACGGCCAGATATTAATTATTTTATTCAGTGCTATCATGTAAACTCAATTTATTATGGCTGACGGGATCGCGCAAAATTCGTTGGTCAAATTACGGTTACTAAACATTTCAACCTTGAAATTAACGTGAACCGAGCTCGCATGTCTGGGATTCGTGAGGAGTGACCAGGTTAAAAGTGACTACACTTCATAATAAACAAGTCTGTAGTCCTAGATTCGGAATTGATCCTTGTGGAAGTAAAATTTGTAATGAGACTATTAGTCTTTTAGTTTAAAACTAAAAATGAGAAAAGCTCTATTTTAGAATTTGATTTTTTCGCAAAATGTCATTCGGAAAAAATGATAAAGTCTTGAGCTTGCCACTTAGTGATAACGTTAACGGTGGTCCAATGGGGGCTGGTGTCTAAAAAGTCCCATTTGTTCCGCGTATTGTTTCAAGCGAATACAAATACTAAACTATGAGTACACCTCCCAGGGAAAATATTTTCGCATCCATTACTTTAGGGTAAATAATCAAAGTTTCATTTGAAGTATATTAGCCCATAAAGTGTTTACTCGGTTTTTGTTTTTATCAGATGTAAAATAACTTGTTAAAATCATAAGTAAAAGAATAAAGCTTAAATTTGCATGACAGATTCGAATTTAAGGGGGAGGTCGACGAGAATCGGGATTTTTTCAACCAAAATTCCGGAAAAACTAGCTTTGAATGAAAAATTCTGATTGGTCAGGTGAGTAGAAAAGGGTTTGAAGAATACAGCGGCGAAAACTAGAAAAAAATTTGTCCAGAAAAAATGGGCGTAATCGTGTCTCAAAGTGGACCCCAAATCGCAATTTTGGCAATTTTGCGATTTTTTCGCTATTTTTTATGCCACATTTGGTAATGAAGTGCACGAAATTCCTGCAAAAACTCGTGAAACTCGTTGCCGCTGTCTTCTAAATACCCTTCTGTTCTCACCTGATAAGTCAAAATATGTTTACAGAATCGCGTTTTTCGGGAAAATTGGTTTAAAAATTCCGATTCTCGTCGACCCGCCCCTTAATGAGTTTAGATTTCTAAAATGATGATAATAACACACCTTGACTTGCCAAGATTTCACCAAGACAAACGAAAAGGGCAGCAATTTTCATTCTTCCTGTTCGATTGATCTCTCTGGACGTAATCTTCGTTAATCTCTGTCTCGGTTTGCTTTATTAAAGTTGCCAAGCATTAACTAGACTGTAATTTTCGAGCAGTGCAATTTTGCCTCCAAGGAAAATTCTAGCTCAAAGTGACGCGTTATCATCGCTCAGAACGTGCACGATTTCGCTCGTTGGCGCCACCAGTACCAATTTAGCGCAAGCTTTCCGCGGAGATACCAAAAGACCGCACGATTCATGCTTCGATAGCATGATATCAACATAGCGGTGCAGAAATATTTATTTTAATCCGTTAGCAGCGACGGAAAGAAATGTTTTGAGGGAACTTTTCTGCAAATTTATGTTCTTTTTTATGGCTAATATTCCGTATAAAACTGTTGAAATCAAGGAGGAATTTCGATAAGAGCTTTGGCTTACGCGAGCAGTGTCACATGGATCCGACAAGGATTGACGTCCACTTCTGCAGTCAATCAGACGATGATGATTTTTGTTAATGTTATCGTCTTTATTTAAGAGTTGTAATAAAGTGATAACTCACAGCTTTCACGTGAGCATAAACAGTCAGGAGAAATAAAAGCGTTGAGGGATTTGGTCAAATTTAATGGTCCTTGCGACGTCGTCGAATAACTTTCGGACCTGCGCTGTGACCCATCACGGGAGGCATTGACCGGACGTTTACACCGTTGGTTTCATTGTTGTCCACAACCATCTATAATTCTCATTAGCGAGATTTTTTAATGCTTAGTACGAACCATTCTGTCCTCGAGATTCTTATTGATTCTCAAGAATCCTTTCCCTTCCTGATTCACAGGGGGATAGCTGGTCTCTGGATATCCGATGAAAGGAGGTCTCTGGACTTCGCAGGTGCTGTATCGTGGAGAAACTACTGGGTTGTATCGTGGGCTGAAGTTAGCCTTGCATGTGCCGTAGTTGTCGGTATCAAAATCACATCCGCACTTGCAAACACGGTTCTTCTGAATATTTGTTACGTGATTTGAATTAAGTATTTATACTCTTTTACCTCTTCTTGGAGAATATTGCGAAGCTGCTTGAAGAAAACTGAGTTTTGACCATCTCGCTGCAGACTACGGATAACGGTTTGTCTCAACTTTCGAACATACGCTAAAAAAATTTAATCTAAAGTTAGAAATGTCTATTACCTTCGTAGTATCTGACGCTGTCGATACCAGTTCCAGCGGAACCAGCGCTACCTTGTGGTCCGTCAGGTCCATCTGGTCCAGGGAAACCTCTTGGTCCTTGGTTTCCAGGTAAACCTGGGAGTCCAGCGGCGCCCGGAAGGCCAGGCTGACCAGGAAGTCCGTTGTTTCCTCGAAGTCCATCTTTTCCTCGTTGGCCTGGAAGACCAGCTCCGCCAGGTTGGCCAGGTTGACCGGGAGTTCCAGCAGCACCGCGTGGTCCGTTTGATCCTAATCAATTTGTTCTGAGTATATTTGCTTGCCAAAACTTACCGTCAGGTCCTGGTAGTCCAACACTTCCTTTTGGTCCAGGTGGACCGCAATCGCCTTGAATACCCTCTCCACCAGGAGACCCGTTAGGTCCTTTTGGGCCATTGGGACCGCGGAGACCTGGTAGACCTGGTCCACCGCGTGGTCCGCAGCAACCATCTTCAAATGTCGGAGTGCCCGCGCGAACTCGCACTTCGATGTCACATTCACATTCTAAAATCACAATAAGTTTAATTATCTAAAACATATCCTACCATGTGAGAGATCATCGACAGAACAACCAGTTCGAGAAGTTTGCGCGACAAAATCGACGAATGAGCTGCTAGTTTTATGCCAGCTTACGGATCGTGGAGACGAAATTACTTCTGGAGGACAGTCAGCGGCTCTGTTATTAAGCGCTCTGTCATAACAGCTGCGTCGCCACTTGCTCAAGCCAATGACATTATCTTCGTTGAAACAATCTTCGGAGAACCTTGTTCACGAACTTTGAATTAAAGAGTTTTATGATGATAAGTACCGTTCATTAGCCAATTGAAGATCACTTCCGAAAGGCCTTCCACAGGGTTTTTCATTCGGAGTCGCAACGACGACATTGACATCTTGGTACTTTCGCTTTAGTTCCTCGATCTTCCTTTGATACTAAGCAAAAGTATGAAAAGTGAGTCTAAAATACATATTTACTTGGCGATTAGTCTCTTCCCAGCATTGTTCCTCGCTTTCGTTGTAATCTTTGCACATCTCGAATCCTCGACAGACGCATGGCCCACAAATGATGTGGCCGTTGGTGATCAAGAAGATTGTTTTCGATTTGCATCTAGGGCGGCCCATACTCGTCGTCCACTGGTCAAACAGGGTGAAAGTAGATTCCATGGCAGCAGTGATATTAGCTTGTTCAAGACTCGAAAAATGTTGCTTTGCGTCGATTGTTTAATGAGAAGGATTATGCTTATTTTGTTGAGCCTTTCCTTTTGGCATGGGAGAAATCTGATCGACAACATTCTTGAGATCGTCAACAATCATGTCGAGCTCCTGGAGAGCATCATCGAAGGTAACTGGAATCTAATTGCTTCGTAGATAAGCAGTCGCCGAAATAACTGACCTGTTGTCTAAGTTCGTGACCGAAGTAGACCATTGATAGCTGGATGACTCCGGGGAAGAGATCGCGGTCTCGAAGCTGATCGAGAATACCCTTGACCTGTTCTTTGATGATTTTGAGTTCGCCCTGAATGTCGCAGCCGAGATGGACGACGATGGCGACGCAATGATCGCAATCGAGCGGGTTTCTAAAAAAGAACGTCGCTGCCTGTGCGGAAGAGGAAGCACTTACTGATTAAGACAGTCACATTGAGCGTTGACTGGAATGCCTAGACACGTGTCCGAAACCGGGCTGGGGCGCGGCCCTCGCTCGAACGATTGTGCCAGGACTGTCGCCAGAAAGGCGAAGCTTTGTAGGACTCTCATTTGCGGGAGGCGACTCTCTTGAAAGTGACCTGCGCTTTGGTACGTCGCAAAAAATGCCGAGCTGGATTATTTGCTGCCGAACTTAATCGCCAATGGGAACTTTTTGCTTATTTGCAAATCAAGTGCCCAACAAACAACCAGACAGTCTAGTTTGTTCTGGGACGTCAGTGCCGGGATATCATTGTTCTATGTAGATTTATGCTACTCATCTCCTATCAGCAAACTGTTTATTTCTTAATTATGGGCATAAATTTACAAGATGATAGATTTGTGCACAAAGCGAAAATCATCGATGTAAAAGATGATTCATCATTGGCGAATTACAAAAATCAGTTATCGAAACCCAAATCTATGAATCAATCGGCGCGAAACCTTTGGCAAAACTCTCTCCGAGAACGACGCAGCTTTCAAATTTGAAAAAAAATGTCAAAGACAACTGCTCAGGGAAAAGACTCTATCAGCTTTGACGACATCGCGGGCAAGATGGCTAGAGCGAACATGAATTTTGAGGAGCTGAAGGTAATGTATAAGTTTGTAGCTTTCATTAATCCATTTTGAACAGAGACTAAAAAAGAAAATGGAAGGGCTGGAGAAGGATATAGCTTCTGAGAAACATGAAATCGAAGGAAAAGAAGCAATGATAGACCAATTCAAAAAGAAGATTCTTATCCTCGGACAAGATGCCGTTATCGAGCGGAAATACCCAAAAGGACTCGGAACGCGAATTTTAAGAATGAAATAATAATTCTTATAAAAAATACCACATGAATCCAATATTAACAAATTTGTATCCCTGTAAGTAGTCTGGGCAGAAGGAATCTGGTTGGGTAGACCCAACTTTCTTTTTTCAAATGAGGGACACTGTCCTGTGCCTGACCTGGGACAGTTAAATCTTGAAATCGGAGAAGTCATCGATAGACGCGATGTTTTCGAAAAATCCCTTGGAACTTCGAAAAGACGTCTTCAGCTTATGCTGATCCATCTGGATTGGACAAAAACTGCGTTTAGCTTGATGAAGGAGGAACTAGGTTCGTTTGAAATATAACAATTTTTGGAACTAAAATGAAAATTTTAAGACGGTTTCTTTACCGAAAAGAGCGTTCTTTCGTTTCCTGAAACGGACAAACCTAAGTGGTTTACTTTTGTATCGAATGCCATCGACGGAACGTCTCAAAAATTTCAGGTAATTATTAACAAATTAAAACAAAATTTATTAACTCGTGAATCAGCCAACAATGGCAACTGAAACCAATCCGGGTGCGGGTTCGGAGAACGTTGCCTTTGTCAGTTATTCCGCAATGGACCATGCTAAGCAATTTTCGATCGAAGAGCTCCGTATGCAAGATTATTTATCTAATAGAAAAGTAAGTGCCAATCTTCAATGTACTTGATAAGTAAATTTTTGAAGGCACCTGCGGTCGACCAGAAACCCACACTTCCCCTTCCTGCCGACATTAAACCATCACCTGTAAAACTGGCATTGTGAAGTTTTACCACTGACCGGCTCGTTGCTAGAATACAAAAATATATCACTGGATTTTTTTTTGTATTTTTGATGTGTTTACAGAATCAGCTTGAAACGCATGAGATGGTCTTTCCGTTTGTTCTTGCGCCGACAGATCTCACGGGAGACTTGTTCATTGTCTAATAATTAGATTGATCCGCAGGAAAATAAAATGACGATGCATTCGACGCATTTTTGCATGTGCGCTGATTGAGCTTCTCAGCCTCGGGGATAATGGGAACGCACTACAGCGACCTTATCAAAGGAGTCGAGAATGATAACACGCAACTTCAGATTCCGCTGATTTGGCTCCGTCGGCTAGACAAAAATCGATGGGAAACAAGCAATGCTGCATCGCTTCCTGCTGATGCCGGAGGAACGCGCTCGAGTGATTAAAACATGCAAATAACATCTAATTAATTTCAAACATGTTTAGTTTATCGATACCAGGGAGCAAGAACAAACTATCAGGGCATTTTCGTTCAGAGAATCTTTTTTATGAAAGTACCTAAAAGATATAATTCACACTGCACTCCGCTATTCAAGCAAGCAAAACAATCGTCGTTGTTCGCATCCCATGCGCGTAAAATTGTCGATTTGCAAAAAGATTGGGCCATAGCGAGAGGCGCGCTGTCTCTTGCTCACTTTTGCGCCACCTATGTATTTTATATTGGTGATGGAATATACTTTTATAAAGATCAAACACATAAGAGACTGTCACCTATTTTGATAACTATCAAAAATATGGCGAGTGCTATTCAGAAGGATGTCACTTCAAGTACCCATTATCAGGTAAACGCCCGGACCATCTCCAGCTTAATCATTAACCTTAATTTAGAGCAATTATCAAACAAATTGCGTTAGCAATAAAATATTCTACGAGGAGCCAAAGCCTGCTCTGACAACCACAGCATCAGAAAGCTCACAACAAACTTGTTACAGAAAACTTTCCGAAGTAGCTCTTCGACAAATTTGACATTGATAAGATTCGATTTAGGCCGTCGCAGAGAGTGGAAAACGCGCTCTGGAATTAGGAGCAAAGAAAAGGGTTTACTTCACGCCAGAGCAACGAAACGAGCTTGAAAATGTCTACAAAGATCAACAGGTAACGCTCGAAAGTTCAGAATTGCTGATCAACGACTAGTATCCATCTCGGGACGACAAAGCTCGTCTTGCAAAATGCCTCAATATTGCAGAAAACAAGATTCAAGTATGGTTTCAAAATCGTCGAGCTCGAGACAGGTCTTAAAACTTTTAGTAGCTTTATTTAAATTTTTATAATTTTAAGGCGACCTAGAGGGAATCGCCGCAAAAGATTAGGGCATCATGGAATGCCATTTCCGCCGTTCTCCTTGGGTCATCCGTAAGTTTAAAAATTCTTGTCTTCGAGCTAATGTCATCATTTTTTAAGGTCGCCCTTCAACTCAGGATTCTTTCCATCGAGTAGTGATGGGCATGCGCCACAGATGTACCCCCCGCAGAACTTCAACTGGCCGAAAATCAATTTTTCCTCACATTGTGAGTACTTCTGTGAATTTAATAATTAATCGACAGTAATGATAATAAGTAATATGCCGCCTTTGGTCTTAACTTAAGCTAATGACAAATGAACGCATATTGGCTATCCTGGAGCATATTTATTTTAGATACGAACATATTTCCACAGAGCTGGTCGGCACCCTCCTTCGAAATACCACAACAACTTAACTCATTCGATAGGTACTTAATTTCAATGTATAAAATCACGTAACCGATCCCAAGAACTGACCTGATGAGACTCAAACAATCAGAAGTCGCGTCGTCTCTCCAGTGGAGCAAAAGTTCTTCAGTCGATTCCGACGTCTCTATTACGCCTCATACTCAGCATGTAAGTGAGATTCCAAATGACACTGACGCTGACTTCACTGATAACACATAGCATCGACGCGACTGTTCATTACATATTTGCATGCATTTTCTATGAAATTCAAGGCCCTGCAATAATTAATAAATACACTTGATGTTTACAACTTTGATAAGCGTTCTTTTTACTTATCACCAAATGATTGAGATCTTTTTGTTTATTTGTGAAGCCTTCACAGTGAAGGCTTTGAAGAAACTGAGTCAAAACTGTTCATTGAGTGGTGGGCAGTATTATGACAGTTATAAATATGTTTGTTTTATAGCTACATAGAAAGTAAGAACTTGAAACGGAATTCAATTGAAGACATTTTGTATAACTCAAATTTAGCAGGATTTTAGTATAAATTGATGTGTATGTTCTTCAGCGTCTTTGTCTTGGATGACAAGTGTAGTCATATTTCTTCGAAAAAGACGCTATCCTATAGTTGGTGTAGTCCTCCGCAAAGTAAGGCTCGCATCCATTCATTCCCCCTCTAACGGCATCTAACCGTGAAAAAAGTCCCTAAATAAGAAAGTTAAATGAAAAAAAACAAGTATAATTCTTACGATCGGAACGGAATCATTGCCTTCTTCGTCGACGAGTGTTTCCTTTAAAAGTTTAATGTGGAACACCGGATATTCATCAGGATCACTTCTATTATCTGTTACAAAGCCCAATAGATACGAATATCTATGACAGACGCTCCAGTTTATGTCGCTACAAAACTTGCTCGCCATCGCTAGTTCTTGATCGTCTTTGATTTCAATATCAGCCATGAGAATCGGTAGGGCGGTCGCTGGGCACTGAAAGAACAATCAAAATGATGGAGTCTTAGCTGACTGACCTGAAAGGCGAATTTAGGTGGAAAATACAAATCTCCGACATCTACCTCCTCGTGATAACCATAATCTACATAGTAACACCAAAGCCGGTAATCGTCATTATTCATCAACTTCTGATGGCGAGTAGGTTTTAGCCCGGGCGCGGATTCGAAAAAGAATCGCCTTCTTTCAAAGTATGATCTATGGTTGAGGTCAAACCACTTTCCGTGTTGAATGATTACTCGGTCGACCGCCTCGATACCTTCAGTACATTTAAGCAGCAACATATTGGGCTTGAGATGTTGTTCTCTTCCTCGAACAGCGTATGGCGGCGGTAGTGATACAGTCGGTCGACTAGAATTCATTCCTCCGATTTCTTTTCGTCGCTCGTCAGCGAACTTCTGTAGCTTTTTAGTCATTTCCGATTCCATCAAATAGTATTCGTCGTCGGTGCTCCTCCGTATTTTTACAGCCATTTTTCGACAGCTGACAAGGAACCCCGACTGAGCGTTTAGCAAAAAAAGTTTTGCCATCTTCATCGCGATACTTCGCCTCTTCGAATATTTTCCATTTTTCTTCTCGCCACAATTTCTGGTCTTGATCAGTCGCGATAGTTTCCAATTCAAAATTTTCAAGAGACGGACCAGTTTCGTTCGTTATTTTTTCCCAAATAAATTGCGGTGTTGACGCCAGACCGGGTCTGAATCAAGGATAAAAAAGTCCATTTTCTTTTACTTACGCGACGATGGCTATCTCTTCAATGTTTTGAGCAGAGCGATCTTTATATGCGGCCATTTCTTTCAAATGGGAAGCATACGGACTTGTTACCAAGTACAAAAGCATCTCTTCGTGGCCTTCAGCGATCGACTCCGGATATTGATAGGGCAGTCTAAATTTCGTCTGCTAAAGAGAAATGTTTTTGAAAGAGCCCACCTGAGAACAGTAAACGCATCGTACCCCTGATGAACTCTTGTTTGCTTATTTTCCCTTCGTAATTCTTCCGATCCATCCAAGAGAGAGAACAATTTGACGAGAAGACTTGATGCCACACGGTCCGCTCGTAGTGTCTGAGCGAGTCTGTTGATTGTTGGCTTTTGAGATCCATATATGATTCGAGCATCATTGAGGATCAGACAAAGGCGATGGAAATAGCAGTCTGCTGTAAAGACTATTTCCTCGTTGGCATTCATGAAGTTGTCTTCTTGGTAGATCATGCGATCGGCAATCGATGTAGAAATTTTTCGATCAAATTTCCTCGGTTGAAAACCAACGGTGGATGATTTTCTTGACACGGAGTAGACGCAGCATGTCTTTATTATTTCGATGAGGCCGTTAAGATTCCAGAGGATGTACTCGCCATTTGGAGGCTTGTTTTCGTCGACATCGAACGTTGCGATGATTTTCTTTGCCATTCTTCTTATTTCCTCTGATGCCATCATTATGTCCTCCAAGTTTTTTTCCTCGAACCCGTAGGGATGGTGGGAGGCAATTAAATTTATCAAATCCTTGTCTCGATTAAAATTTCTATTAACTCTTATATTTTCTTGATCAAAGATACATATTTAGAAAATTTAACATTCCTTCAGGAGCGAACCAGATCTTCTTGACCTTCGGAAATTGTCTAAGGACCTCTCTCGTTCGCAGTGTGCCTAAGTAAAGGTTTATAAGATATTTCTACTGATGAACCATACTATTAACGCCTGTTGCATCCTCTTTGTTGCTCTGTCGGCAGAGGACTCGATGACAGAAACTGAGTCCATTCTAAAAATGGATTTAAAGGGTTCTCATAAATATTCCAAATTTACTTACGATTCATAGAGATCCATCATCTCACTACTGATAGTGTTGCTATTATTAGTGGCAGAGATTGAAGGTTCGTCATCATTTGGTATATTCTGCCCTCTATGAATATTCTTCCGCCAATCTTCGATTTTCGAATGAGTGTAAAACTTTTTGTTATTGCCGGCGTCCATTCTAGCTATCGTTCTAAAATAATAAAGGAGGTAATTAAGAGATCAAAAAATAATTGATTTTCTTCAGCTGAAAATGCATTTTCATTTTTATCCGTTCGAGAGTACAGGAATAGTTGAATTTTATTTTTGAATAAGTTGAAAGTTGTTTTAAGATGGGAAAATACTTGGCAAGGAATTTTTACACAGCAAGCTGGGAGTGGCGGCACCTTTGTTGAAAAACTAACGGTCGCTGTGTGGAGGTTCTGACGGATTCGTGGGCGATGAAGAAGTTGGATTGTTCAAAGCGTTTTCAATTTCCAGAAGTCGCATGTGAACATTGGGATCGATAATATGCGCTCCAGCCGCCTGATCGGTCGACTGGGCGATAGTTGCAGGAGGAGCCGGTCCCGAATTCTCTTCTCTTGGAAATGGAGCGATCGTTTGCGGCGTCAACGTTGTAGGTGGAGAATGTGCTGGGTGAACGTTAAATCCTACATCTTCCGCGAATAAGGGAACAGGCTCTAGCGAAGTAAGACTGTTCCTCGCGTCATCAGTGATTCTCTAAGATTTCAATCATTTTAAATAAAAGTAAAACGGAACGTACCATCAACTCATCTAACCGCTCTTGATGGACGACTCGTCTCCTAAGGCGACTGTTCATGCGCTGATGTTCTACTAGGATCGCATGCTGCCTCGCAAGTTGAGCACGTTGTTCTATCAAGTCTCGCTGTAAGGCCTGGATATCCAATTGCTGAGTGCCAGAACTTTCCGCATTTCTACGTAAATTCTCCATCAGCTGCCGCCTGGTTTGAGCTTGAGTAGTAGGTGATGTTCGTCGTTCTCTCAGTCGAGCAGATGATCGAGTAGGTTGCTGGGAGGAGGTTGAAGTAGATGCTCTTGAAGTCCTGGAGGGTTCTGCTGAACTCGAATCGGTGTTCGTACTGGCATCGCGCCTGGCCTCAGCGGCTAACCTCGCTTCCTGTCTCGCCGCAGCTACCCTTGCCACGCTTTCAAGCCTTATCTGTTCGATGTATGCAGAATAATCTGCGATATTAGTAGGGACATCCGCGCGTCTTCTCGATCGTTGAGGTGCGCTTGATGATCTGGAAGACGCTGCTGACCTTCGCCGAGTTCGACGACGTTGAGACAAAGGAGAGCTAAATTGCGCAGGAGCATTCCGGTTCAAAATGGCGTTTCGTTCCGATGAAGACCGACTCGGAGGATTAAGTAATGTTGGCGAAACATCTCGTCTTATAATTCCGATCTCACCCTGAGAAATATTTTTTTACCAAGGAAAGTACTATCAAAGTTTCCAAGACCGTGATACGTACGTTTTGACCAGACTGCAACTGAACTGTGACAGGCCTGTACTCGGTTATAGAACCACTTGACAAAAGTGGATCTTGCGTTGTGCGTCGAAGAATGCCACGAGCAGTATCAAGTCGATTCATAACGGAAATAGCCCGCGAACGCGTGCTTGAATATGCAGGAGTGACTGAAACTGTGTTCTCGCCCAGACGAAGATAGGAAGTCGTATTTCGGATTGATGCCTGGTAAGGATTCAAGTCAATGTTTATACGTTTATTTCTTAAATAGACATGAACTTATGAAAATAAAACCCTATCCTGACGTTGTGCAGAACGTAGCCGCGCGCGGAGGTTATCTCTGCTTTCCGCTCGTTGCTCCTGACGTTCTCGTTCGCTCAGAGGGTCCTCAGTTTCGGACGAGTTTTCTTTCGCAGAATCTGGAACCACGAGACACAGTTTTCCAGTTGAAGTGCCGTAGAGTAGCCCTTGCCCTGGTCTAAAGGATATGTTTATAAATTAAATATCTAAAACCACATACGTGGGCATGAACGCAATCGTGTTAACGACGAATTGTTGGTTTCGGCTACTAAAGTTGGAGCTCAAGTCCGCCGTCATCGTTGAAACAGCCCGGGTGGAGTCGTTCATAGAATAGAATTCAATCAGCGGGACATTCCGCGGCGGAAAGCTCATTCTTCGAACTTTCATTCCGATTGCGAGATAGTTATTCATTGGACTGGAGTCACTGGTTATTTCCGATAGTTTTTCATCACTTACCTTATCGAGACACATAACGCGTCGTTTCCAAAGTTCCTCGACCAAAGCGTGTCTCCTAGATTATTCGGGCGCAGAGAGATAACGACGAGTGTCAGTTTGGAGAAAATCGATGAGTAGTGATGTTCTCTCCCGCTCTGCTCCTGGACGAAGCAAGCGATTTGACTTGAAGAAAAGTTAGGGACTGCTGTAATACGTATGCTGCTACCTGAAATCTTTTGCGATGGAAACTGAAGAGTCGTTGTTGAGCTTGACGCGGGAGAGAAGATGACCAACATTTGGTAGTGATATTTCTGGTAGATTTTGCGGATCGAAGTCCCATAGCTGCAGCCTGCACAGCTTCTTTTTCTCTTCGCGTGGACGGTGGCGATCGTACTGTAAGTGCATGGCGAAATCCCTTACAAACGCCCTTAGAAATAATTACATGGATTCGTAAGTGGTAGAACTACCTTTGAAGAGTACGCGAGCCGATAAGTTGCTCGATGCTAACGCCATCGTCGCCTGATGTAACATAATTGGGCCTGAGTAACGGAATCGCTCTTGAGTTTCCGAGTGGGTAAATAGTTCCTGGAATGGCTAAAAATCATTGACAAATGATTTCGTGATTACAAATCGTCACCTCTGTCTTGCATGTCCGATGTAAGGTCCTCTAGATGCCCATATGTAATTGAAGCTCAAGTGAGTGATAAAAAAAATATTTTTCTTTCATAAATCAGATCGGTTGAAAAACAATTTATCCATTCCTGGAGGGACGCTGGCTCCCCAATCGCCAGGAGCAACATTCGCACCAGGTACAGTCAGTGAAAAGGGCTGCTGACCGAGGGGGTTTTGATTTTGATTTGTTCGATGATGACGCCGATGGAATGGCGAAATCCGAGAATTTCGCGGGGACGTCACTCGTAAAGGACTCGTATCACGCGTCCTCGAGGTTTGTCTCATATTTGTCTCGTCCACATTTGTGCTCGTGGAGGGCTGCTGGCTTGTATTTTCTATTACGGATTCAAATATAAGCTTTATACTTGTGATGATCAAAAACAAAGAAATGCTTTTGAACCCATAGCGGAAAACTGGGCACGAGTATTTTCACGGGTCAAGACGATCGGATCTGCATGAGTTATGATCTCTTGAAAAGGGTCTGGGGGCTGGGGAGAGGCAGTTTCTGGAGCGCTACTGATGGCAGTGATAAGTTGTCTAAAGGTGAAAGTAGGAACATGGTTCAAGATATTGGACTCATACTTTCCATCCGGCGAAAAACGGCAGAATAATATTTTTCTGCGTCAGAACCTGTTTTGAGAGAGACAAAAGGCTTAAAGTCTTCCCACCAATCCCACAAGTGCAATTCATTGCTAATACCTATAGCTAGCACATTGTCTCGTGGATGAAAGCATACCGATACCCTAAATATAGTTTTATACGGGTATTTGATAAGCTTCAATAAGAATGGGTCCATCATCCCTTACTCAAAGATTGACTAGCATTTCTTACTGAAACTCATCGTTTTTTAAAATTCGATTTATCCCGGCACAGCTGATTCAAATTGTTTTACGAGTTCACTTTTTGTAAATGCGTGCAGTGTGCCGAGCTAAATTAAGTGAAGCATGCAAGTATGATAAATGATTGTTACTTTTTTACCCCAGTTCCTCCTCGTCAGGAGGAGGAATGTTTTCTATGTTTTCAATGAATTCGCTAAAAAGTATTTTTAGTTATTCATGATTTTTTGATTCGCATGATGAAAATCAAGTAGCGACTCGCTACTACGAAGCAACTCAAGCAAACCGAAAAATGCGAAATGGTTACCTATTCGTTTCTCTTTCCACGACGCCTCTAACGCGTCTCCAGACGGGCCCTTCTCCCGTATCGACGCACCAGACGCGCACCTCTCCACTGAGATCAGCGGATGCAATGAGCTTTGGATTTTTGGGATGGAAGACGACCGACCAGCAAGTCCGAGGATGACCTGTTAGGGTTTTCACTAGCTTCCCCGTTGCTCGCTCGATTACGTGAACATTGTGATCCCCTTGAATTGAAAAATTATGGACACAACTAAAGTGTGCCATTACCGGTAGAAGTAGCACAGTATTTGCCACATGCAGAGAAAGCAATGGCATAAGTGCTCTTCGTGTGATCAGGCAACTTAGCTTCTATTGTCTTCTGGCCTCGAACTAGATGATCTTCAGCGATGCATTCTAGTTGGTGCTGAGCGCGCCTCGGGTTGATTCCACATGCGCGTCGCCGAATACTGAGGGGAGCTGAGTTCATAATTCCGACAAGTGCGCCTCTCTATTCAACGCGATAAAACATGGCACAATCTTAAAAGAAACATAAAAGTAAGCTGCGGAATCATTTTGACTGGAATTGCTTGGTTGTCAATCCAAGACTTGAATTTTCTTTTCCATTTTCTGTGATGGAGTCAGGTAATCTTTCACAGCCTGGTCGACGGACTCCAGCGCCAGAGCAGCGCTGTTATAGAGCCATTTTGACGTAAGGGGATCTTTAACAATCTTCTTTAGCGCTCGATAGACCTCGAGAACGATTCCGTCCGTGAAAGTCGAGAATCGAGGCCCGATAGCGGTAAATATCTGTTTTGCCATTTCGCAAGCGGACTTTTGAACGGATTCGTCGACTGTTGGCGAAAGGAAGCCAACAATAGCCGCACCGACTTCGTACTAAAACCAGCTCTCAAAAAATTGCTCTCTAATCGTTTCGCGAAACCTGTATGTCATGAAGGAGAAATTTACAAAGAGGCAGTAGATCACTGGCGGTAGAAATCGCACTCGCTATTATCATGTTGTCGAGATTTTTGGCAGAAGCAATCGACAAAAGAACTGGAATAAGGGTTGTTGCGTAACAAGGAGCCATATCCCCGAGTCCTTTGCATGTTCGGGAAAGTACCTCTCCGATTTGAACAGCTAACTCAGGATTTCTGGACGCCTGCGTTCTGAGAAGATCCACCAGATGATCAAAGACTTCTTTTCGCTTGAGAGCGAATTGGCACAATGCCTCCACAGCAGAGAGAAATAAAAACGGCTCCGTCTTCAGTTGCAAAACTAGCATGCAGTTCTTTTCTAATTTTTCGGAGAGATCATCCGGGAGCGCGTTCTTTTGAAGAGCTGATGTGAGTTCTCTTATCGCTCCACTACGAAGCGGTATTTCATTCGAGTCCAAATATTCTGCCCAAGTTCTCAGAGTCATTTTCTTGTCTTTGGAATGCGATAGATTTTCCTTGCCTGTTGATTTCCACTCGTCTTCATGGCTTTTCTTCGTTTCATTTTGCGTCTGGCCGAAGGTAAGGACTTTCGTCAGAATATCTTTCGCGGTGCGCAATACCTCCGCATTCTCCTCGGAGTGAATGAGCTGAGTGATAATGGGGGCCATTCTCTCACGGACCTGCTTCTTCGTAGCAAGCGAATAGCCAACCAAGTCTGAAAGAAGGAGGGCCACGATGGAGAGGATGAACTGACGAAGGTCAGAATCATCTGCGTGCGGAAAGATCAGTTCACAAACTGTTAAAATCTGAGGAATGTTCTCTTCGTTATTCATCAGCTCAACAACGAATTCCGGCGATGTTTCCAAAAATGCCCCTAACAGGAGACAGTAAGCTTCCTTGTACTCCATATCTGTTGAACGAAAGGAAAATTTCAACAAATCGACTAGAATATCAAGACGGCAGTTGCGACTTGTTTGGCGGATGAGTTCCGCCAAAATCCGGATTTCAACATCTCCGTTGAATGGCTTTGGAGGGACTCTTGTGAAATCGAAATTGTAGGAAAACTCAGCTCTGGAGTGAACGAGGCTGAGGATATCCGTGGATGAGAGGATTTGAAGAACTTCGAAGGCGGTGTCGTAATTAGTTTGGCCTTCGATACAGTTCTGCCCCAAGACGATAGCGTATTGATAAATAACCTTAGTCTGTTTCTTTGCGAACTGGTGGACCTCTTCCAAGCCACCGATGTCTGAATCTTTAGGCAGACACTGGAGAACGGTCTTTATTCTGCGCATGCTCGAGGACGCGTTGTCTTCATCGAAAGTAATAAGTTTATAAAGCTTCTGCTGAGCGATGACGACGGATAGAAAAAGTGCTTGATTTGGTTCAAGGTTGTCGGCTCCCTCCAAAAGTATTTTCATTTCTTCAAATTTATCTTCGCTATCCAGTGGGCCGGCTAAAGAAACGTACAATTTGATTGACGAAATCGGCTGGGGAGTTTTCATCAGAACGCTTTCTGGACCCATGAGAGCATCGAGGAAGGCGGAGAGTGCGTTTTCCTGTTTCATGCATCGCTGAATAATCTTTTTGCAACCAGCTCTGAACCAAGTCCGAGGGCCCCACTTTCCTTCGGATTGCTTTTCTGCAATCATGATGAGACACAGTTCTTGGAAGACGAGCGTGAGTGGAGTGCTGTCACAAAAAGACAGCAGCATTCTTCGGGCTGAAAGACCCTGCTCGCGCGTTGCAAACATCTCGTTGTCATTTTGCGCATCATTCTTTCGTCCAAAGCCCAATTGTATGCATGCACAGAGGATGTCTTTTTGGGGGGTTTTAGATCAGTGCGAACAATAGTCTATTGTCAATAGATGACCACTATTAACAATATTTAAACAGTCAAAACCAATCCTATGCTTAATCGTTTTGCGGACGGAGCAAACATTGTTTTGGATGTCAAAATGTCGTACATACTCTCCAATGTCATATGTAGCACTTCGGCGCTTGGATCTTTGTTTCGCTGAAAATCAACTTTGAACACTGACTTTTCATGCATCTTCAGTCGTTTCTCAACTGGAATTCCAATTCCTTTACTTAATTTAAAAGCTATATCATTGAGCAGGATATGAAAGCGCACCTTAAGTTCGGAGAAATTGCAAAAACGACCGCTTGTTCTAGTAGCAGTTTTGAGTATGCGAGCATGTCCGCCGAGACAATCAAGTCTTTGCTTTCAGAAGCGGACTGGGCTATTTCCGCGAGCAGCTTCAGTCGTATTTGAAGACCACTGAAAGGAGAGTCGATCAGTTTCGCAGTTTTCGGAAAGGCTTCTAGGACTGGTGCAGTCAAGTTCCCAGCGATGGTTTCCACTTCAAGATCATGTTTGCTTTTTAAAAGTATTTCCAACCCTTCGTATTCCATTCTAAAGCTATCGAGTCAGCAAGGATTACAGAAAAATACATGTTTAAGGTGAATAAAAGATATCGAATCTTGGTAAGAGGAAGATTAAGAGGTGTTCAGCGAGAAGGAAAAAAACTAATTTTGAACTCTGCTTGAAATAGAATACAAAACAAAATAAAACAAAGGGTAAATATAATAATTCACGTTTATCTGGCGGTTGTTGAGTTATTGTTTTGAACGGTGGAAACGAAGCTAGCAGTCCAAGAAATTGGCCGCCATGAGGAGTTCGAGTGCGACTTCGGGGGCGATCGGGAATTCCGGAATTTCCATGGCAGAATTGGTGTACCGTGCTTTGTACGTGAAATAGTGGCAGACTTCGAGTAAATAGATTAGGAGAAGAAAGAATAAGCTACCTTTATTCAGAACATGAGAGGGGATTTCCTGAAATTTGATGGTGTTCGTTTCATTTTCCTGAAACGAGCCGGGGCCGCTCAACATCGCTTTGATCGTTCTTTAGACGTTGAAAAATACGCGTAATTCAACAAAAAAGGTTATGAAAAATGTATTTATCCACGGTCATGGCCACTGGTAAGAGCAACATCCTTTCTGATGATGAATTCATGGTCGTCAGAAGAGACAAGTTTGATGAAGCTCGCTTTTGGTCCAGTCAAATCCGCCATTACGCCAAGAATCTAAAGAAAACTCTTTCGAACCGTATTTAGAAAACATATAAAAATGTCGTTCTCATAGAAAAGTAGCTGTTGAAGTAGAAAAATAGAACATAAAGAAAATGACGACGAAAGAAGACGCTTTCGTTTTTAGCTCAACTGGAGTTGAGCGAGTTTGGAGTACTCGCGATGGTTGTGGAAGTGCCTTACGGCGCCGTCGATTTCGCTGTCCGCGAAGTTGTCCATGTTCTCCGGCTGGCGTTGATTCATCGATGAAGACTTTATTCTCTCTTGCTAGAAACAACAGTTTAAATTTGGCATCAAGCAAGGCGCTCCATAAATATCCCTAGCAGCTAGAGCTTTCTGCTAGACAGTCAAAATAATGACAACGTCTGATTCTTCAAGCGGAGAAAATTCAAATTATTCAACACCGAATTGAAAAATGATGGATTAGGAGATCTTTCTATGCTATTTACTATTTTAACGAAATCTAACTGATAGACAAAAAGCCACTTGCGGCTTTGTTCAAATGAATCGTTACAGCCGCGCTCGGCTTAGTATTTTTTTTTACTCAAAGCCGCTGGCGGCTTCTCTGTTTAAATTACATTCGATACATGAATTGTAGCGCGCGGAACGTTACCTCGACGACTTGGGAGAGTTCAATGGCGGCGGAATCGACAGTACTCGTCACTTGGACTTTCTGTGCTCCCTGAAGAAGAACCAGCGGCTGCGAATTGTCCGTCGACGACTCCGAGAGGGAAGATACAGCCGAGAGGTGGAACACTTCGCTCTGGAAGAAGCGCCGGAGGATGGTCTTTTGCGATTCTTGAGTGCACGAGCATTGGATCAACGAAGCCTTGAGATACTTCGAAGAAACTTTTAGAAACTCGTTCACAGCTGCTTTCACGTCGCTTTTCAAAGAACTTTCATAATGATTTTTTATTTTATAAATCAGAATTTGCTAAAAAATGCTTGAAATTCTAAGATCATCCTTCTCTATTTTTAAAAATGCGAAATCATTTCCTGAACTGATCGTATTTATTCGCCACAATGGCCAGCTTGACTTTTTTCTCCTTTATCGCGCTGCTGAACTTTCCCAACTTCTTAACCAGATCTTCTACTTGCGACAAAGTGGCCAAATCCAAGACTAGAACGAGAACGATATTCGTAGAATGCTTCAGTGGAACTAAAGCCATATTTCGCCCGGATGAGTTGAGTTCGCCGCCGATTTCCCAAAGATTGAAATTTCTTTATATTTGGGTATCGATTTGTGTATAAAAAGATGGTTTCTTTGAGTTTTTTTTCTTCTGCAAATTTACACAAAAGTTCTATAAAATGGAACCCATGACTATTTGCCTCATTATTCCGGCTCTTCGCTCGATAGTACGAGTAATTAAGACCAACTGTACTTTCCGTAGGAGCATCTTCGTTGAGTAAAGTTCGAATGACAGAGCTTTTCCCAGCCTGGTAGCCGCCGAAAATGATGATATCCCGCGTCGCTATTCCTGGTTCTTTAGAGAGAAAACGCTAATCGTTTTCTGTCCCCCCATGAAAAGAAAGAACCTGCATTCGAGGAAAATTCGTGATTATACGCCTGAGCAGTCATTTTTTTAATATACTTAATTGCAGAACCAGCAGAGCCTATATCTTTTTGGCGTTTTCGTCGCTCAAGATCCATGTTCTTCCAAAGATTCATGATCAGCCCCGCAACTTTCCTAGCTCCGTTCGGCACACTTTCTAGATTCAAAAATGCAATGGATATACGTTCAATTGATTCATTCAAGTTTCCATACAATCTTTTTTATTATGAGGAGCGTGTTTTGCAGCAATTAAAAAATATACCATTTCATTTCAATAACCATTTTATCAAGATTTTCTCATTGTAAGGCAATTTTTTAACATGGAAAATTCTGACAGAAACTTAGAAATAGGCAGAATAAGACGTTTTCATGAAGAAAAAGAAGCGCAGAATATCCTCCCTTTTTTTCTTAGGACCCCGCTTCTTTCCTTCGCGCTTTTGTGATTTTAGCCAATGGGCGGCGCCAAGAGGACCGAACCATCCGACCTCGAATCGACCTCATCAACAGACTTTTTCTTCTGATAGAGAAATTGGACAGAACACTTTCTCAGCATAATCTTGAACAGTCAATCACGTGCACTTTAATTTATATTCCGAGAAAATTAATTTTACATTAAATTTCTTAAGAACGAGCTTCATAAATTGTCTTTAGTTTTTTAATTAAAAATTTAATAAATTCATACCGTGAGATTAAAAATAGTAATTTTCCTTCCGTATTCATGGTAGTCATATTAATTTTAGTAAATCAAGATCACTATTTTGTTAATTTAACCGCATTAGATGGTGATACTTTAAAATTTCTCGCACTATTTATTTAGTACTTTTTAACACGAGGCGATAAGAAAGCGTTGAGTCATCACACTTGACCCTTATCACCCCCATACTGATAGTACAAAAGATTTTTCCTTTTGAATTAAAATGACTGGGTGTTACGTAACAGCTCGAGAATTTTCTTTACCGCGGTCTGGGAAGGTCTTACCCACGATTACCTAGGGGCGAAAAAATAGAAAAACCCAACCCGCTCAGCAAAGAGAGCCTCAAAATCAACGGATAGTTTTTTTGTAAGAGCTTAACTTTTGAAAATTGAAGAATGCTGAATCGGATCGCAAAGACTGCGGCCCGCACTTCGGCCAGGGCGTCCGGAGTGATCAACAATGCGCCCATGAAGGATCAAGGTAAAAATCAAATAGAAGTCCTTTTCGTTTATTTATTCTTCAACAGATCGAATCTTCACAAACCTGTACGGCTTCCACGACTGGTCGATCAAGGGTGCCGAAGCTCGAGGCGACTGGTACAAGACGAAAGAGATCATCCTCAAGGGTGCCGAATGGATCCAGCAGGAGGTTAAGGATTCCGGCCTTCGAGGACGTGGTGGTGCCGGTTTCCCCACTGGTCTCAAGTGGTCCTTTATGAATGTCCCTGTCACCGATGGTCGACCAAAGGTAAAATCATTATTTTCTTTCCGATCTTCCCTAATTCAAATTAAGTACCTTGTTGTCAACGCCGATGAGGGAGAGCCAGGAACTTGCAAAGATCGAGATATTATGCGACACGACCCTCACAAGCTCATCGAAGGCTGCCTGGTAGCTGGTTACGCCATGGGTGCTCGAGCTGCCTACATCTACGTCCGCGGAGAGTTCTACAACGAAACCTCCAATTTAATGTACGCTGTGCGAGAGGCATACGCCAAGGGATACCTCGGCGAGAACGCTTGCGGCACTGGCTACGACTTTGACGTTTACGTCCAGCGAGGTGCTGGTGCGTACGTCTGCGGCGAAGAAACCGCGCTTATTGAATCTCTCGAGGGAAAGCAGGTACACATAAGGCATCATTTTCAAATCTCTATACCATGGATTTTACTAGGGAAAGCCCAGACTGAAGCCACCATTCCCCGCCGCCGTCGGCGCTTTTGGCTGCCCTACCACCGTCAACAACGTCGAAACTATCGCCGTTGCTCCAACCATTTGCCGACGAGGAGCCGACTGGTTCGCCTCCTTCGGACGAGAGCGAAACACTGGCACCAAGCTCTTCAATATTTCCGGAAACGTTAACACTCCCTGCACCGTTGAGGAGACCATGTCCATCCCGATGAGAGTGAGTCCTTCGATTCTACTTCGGAATTCCTTATCATTTGTTTAGGAACTTATTGAAAAGCACGCCGGTGGTGTCCGGGGCGGCTGGGACAACCTGCTAGCTGTCATTCCCGGTGGTTCCTCCACTCCCCTTCTTCCCAAGGTTATTTCTTTCTTTAGCCTTTCAAATGATAACGATTTCGTAGCACATTTGTGACGATATTATGATGGACTTCGACGCTCTTGCCGCTGCTCCATCTGGTCTTGGCACTGCCGCTCTCATCGTCATGAGTAAGTCAACAATTAATTTTTTAATACTCAACTTTTCCGATAGACAAGGACGATGATCCAGTCGAATGTATCTGGCGATTGATGGAGTTCTACAAGCACGAGTCTTGCGGTCAGTGCACTCCCTGCCGAGAAGGCGTTTCATGGATGAACGACATCCTCAAGCGATGGACTTTCGGACAGTCTCGAGGACCCGAGGAAATCGAACAGCTCTGGGAAATCTCGAAGCAGGTCGAAGGAAACACTATTTGCGCGCTCGCCGACGGTGCTGCATGGCCAGCCCAAGGTAATCAATATTTGGCGGAGAATTTCTTTAATGAATATTCCTCAGGTCTTATCCGGTGGTTCAAGCCTTACCTCGAGGAACGATTTGCCGAAGACGTCCGAAGACAAGAGGCCGCCGGCATTTCCCTCGAAGTTTGAAGAAATTCGAAAAATTCAAATTTCCTAATTTATTTCAAATCTATATAACGATGTTCCGAGTTCTAAATATACAGTGTTTTGCCTGTTGATCTCATACAGTAAAAGTAACACTTGTGCGTCCGTGAAATAAATGTCATTCCTTCTTCAGAGTGATGCACTAGATGAGTATTATTGAAAAAGAGTACTAGCTCTCACGAACGGGCGAGGCATAACTATCGAGGAGTTTTTCGATGTCAAGGCATTGTTCGTAAATTACCAGTTATGCAGGGAAATAACGACGCACCTAATTGAACAAAAAATAAGGACTACAATTCTTTGGCTCGCCAGCGTCCTCTGATAGATGATAAGTCGGAACAGACACTCATTGAATACGCGGAGTTTCTGGCAAAGGAGGAGTCATTCATCAAGTTTACAAAAGTCATCAATTTCGTGAGGATATATTCAATTACAAATCCATTAATACAGAACCACTATCGTCCATTTATAAATCGCTTGCTTGATGACCAGAACCTGACCGCCCTGATTTGTCTCTTTACCGAGTTGGAAAAAGCGGCGAAAGCGTTCAACAAGAAGGCCTGTCATTTTACGAGTGAAATCATCTTCATCTATATCGAAAACAATGATATTGTCTCCCGTGCATTTATTCAGGCAATTAATGGCTTCTTACGAAGAACATTGACACATGAAGATTCCCGCCTCTGGAACCATCTCGAAGAACTGATAAAATTCCATCAATACCCATCCATTTCAGCGCACCTCGCGCTGTTCCCGCATTTTTACAAGTTGTATGACTGCAGTGTTCTCAATAAATGTTATGAAGCTTTCGTCTCCTCAAGCGCTGTGGACCGTAAAGAAGCGCAAAGTTTACTGTACAACTTATTGCAAAAGAGACTTAAGGATTGGGAGTGGATTTTTAGTGATGGTGTGGATGAGAAGGAACTCCTCTCTATGCTCATGCTTTTAGAGGAAAATCAACAACACATCGTCGACACGCACCAAAACAGATTCATCAAGTGGCTTGAAAACAAGAAAATTGAACCATTCATTAAATTCCTGCCTTTTCGACGGTCTTTTTGCCACGAGAACAAGAAAGTAGTCGCATCTTTCTGCAAGTTAGTGTTGATGAATATGCGGGAGATGGAATCTTCGGATGGGACGCATTATTTCGTTAGCGACTGTCTTATTCCAACAACATCTCAGCTAGGTTTATATGTAGAGGAAGAAGCATTGGACGGAAGCGAATTCAATCAGCCGAAAATGGCGCGGTACATGAGGACATTTTTACAAAACAACGAATCACTTCTTCCTTCAGTCGTTGAATCATTATCAAACTTCAATCAGTCCCCGACGCCATTGTTCTACTGGATATTTAGTATATCGAATGAAAAAGATCTTCTTTCGCGGATTTCAGAAAAGCATGAATTACCAGATGTAACTCATAAGATGTTGGAACGGCTTGAAATAATTTTTTATGAGAGAACGAAGAAGCACCATTTGAAAGTTCGGTGTGCTACCCAAAGACTGATCATAAAAATTGTAGACCAAATGGTTTTTGATGAACTCCTGAAGAAAGCTTTGCTGATGAAGCTTAATGCAGACGTTGGTAGTCTATCGTATTACTCCCTTGCAAGACCTCTCGCGCCGCCAGAAGAAACCGTGAATTGTCCTTACACTAGCCAGCTACTTCATCGTTCAGTCTTTGACAATTTTCAACTGGAAACGAAGCGGCTTGAGCTGGACCCTAAAAACGCACAAACCTTTTCTCTCATCACATCCACTCTTAAACGCTACAGAGAGATGATCCACTTGAAGCCACGAATGACTTTTGACGCCATTACTGTGTCTCTCTTCGAACTCCTGATCAAATTCTTCCAGCGATGGGAAAATATCAGAAATCTTGATGCAGATTTTAGCACTTTCGATTTACTCCTCGCAGCATGTGAAGCAAACCTCTCTTCCCTCGAGCCTGGCGGAAGGACTCTCGTGAACCAGCAGCTAGTCCCTTTGATTCTGAACTCTAATGTTCGACATAAGTACTCTCACTTCGTAATAATGGCACTGAAAACTCTCAAGTTCTTACTCGAAAAGATGAGCGACGATGTCCCAATTATCCCAAATTTCACCGGAAAAGATGTTCTTCAAATTCCGCTTCGAATCTGCAATTCATCGAGCAATGACCAAAAAGGAGCCGTAGAGCTTGCCTGGCAATGTGCAAGCTTATTGAAACACGAAGCTACTGTTGCTGAAAGTTTGGAGGCACTCTCGACGGTTGACATTACTGGACAGGTACTTGAGAGTCGAATTTATCGAATGCAATGAAGGTCATTTAGATCCCAGTGGTGGAAAGTCTTCTCAGGACGTTAGACAACCCTGATTGTTATAATATATATCGGAATGTTGGTAATGAACGGAATGACGGAATAGACGATTTCATATGGGCTCTATGGAGAGAAATCAAGGCGAATTTCGGAAGTCGTCACTGCCATCAACTTTATGAATTGTTTTCGAGGGTGTTGATGCACGAAGACTCCTTTTTTAGTCGATTTGCAGACTTGGTGATGGAAAAACTTTTCAAAGAAATACAAGACAAGGCTGCTACTCGACATGGGATGATACTGCCAATCATCTCTAAGTATGCTCGTTACTGTGCTTATCCCGACCACAAACCCTTTCTGACTTTTGCTGCTTTGACTTCAGGAGCTGGATTCAATAAAGATGTTCTTGTTGAACTCCACACTGCTAGAAAAGTCGACGAGCTTGAAGAACAAGGTGTACTAAAAGACATTCCACAAAACGAGTATCAAGTTGACATTCTAACAGAAATGATGATGGTTCGCAAGTATGGGGTCGATCTTATTCTCCGATATATTAAAGACGAAGTTTTGTGTAATGAGTGTCCTCCTAACGATGTCATCATGATGCTTGTAAAAGAGCATATTAGGGAAACAAAAAGGAAACAAACGTGTCATAAAAACTCCGCCACACATCTGACAAGAGAACGCTGCTGGCAGTCGATTCTCTTGCTCGTCACTCAACTTATTGAAGAAAACATCAAGCTCAAGGAGACGGACGCGATATCCGAACTCGTTGATGCGATCCTAAATACATTGTCAAATGAAGAAGAACCGTCAGTCCGAATGTTGCAGCAAATATCGCTGGCAAAGTTAATTACATACAGTACCGAGGAATGGAAGAAAATTGATCAAATCCTGGAGGTAATTTGTATGCATTATTTTTGTTTGAATGAATTTTTTAAGGACGATGAGTTTCTCAACTATAGCGGTTCGATTTCCTCCGTGCTCGTGGTTGGCATGCTGTTTTGTATCAGCGTCAAAGTAAATAGCAAATCTCCCTGTGAATTGAAATTAATACTTCCGTTCTCAGATCCCACAATTTACGATGAAGTTTCTTGAGCAATCCCTCCGATTGCAGCAATGCAGCAATATCAACGTGAGGATTCACGCCATTGCAGTGGTCAACAAACTCTACAAGAGCACTCAGAACGACCCTGCGCAAGGAGTGGCAATCAATCAAATGTTTCCGTTTCTAGGACGGCATGTGCAGTTTTCAGACTCGCAAAAGGAGCGAGGCAGTTTAGGACGCCAGGTCGACAAAGTCATGGGAAATATGTTCTTTTCGGAAGTAAATGTCATGGACGATCTTTCTTTCGTTGGCATATTCCGCTCGATACCTCTTTCTGTAGGCTCACAGGAAAAGAACCTGATAAGTCTGCCACTTCTGCAAGAACGTAAGTTTCATTGCATTGATACTTTCTCTTTATCTTAGCTATAAATCGATAGTTGTTGACATATGCGACAGCGTTGATTTCTTGGTAAATAGTGCGAATCGCCTTGATAGTGTTTCCAGATTACTTTTCGGATCATCTTATCTAAACTCCCTCTGAGCAAACAAGGAGGAAACAAGCCTGCGCATAGTCATTTCAAGTGTTCTTCTTAAGTGTCGCACCGGACTAACTTGCCCTTCGAAAAACAAATGGACAGATGGGCAGAAAGAAAATGGAAGGCGGCGAATGAATCCGGAGACAAGACACCAAATGCTGATGTTAAAACTGAGCCTGGGGTGACGGATGTTCAGCAGAAGATTACTCCTTGGATTCAGGACATTGAGCTTGAAAAGAAAAGTTGCGAAGGTGAGAGAACTGTCCAAATACCACTTTCTGTTCGTTGCTTACGGAAGTCTACTAACTTTCATTTTCACAAGGATTGGTGATATGCGCCTCGCTGATAGACAAAGCAAATAATCTTGGTGGAATTACAAGGACAGCGGAAGTTTTTGGAGCTGAGTCTCTTACCTTTGACAATCTGTCTGTATTAAAGGAACCATGGTATTTAAATTTTAATTCTTGACTCTTCGAAGATTCTTTGTTGATGTCAAAATCTATACCAAAGTGAAGGCAAAAGACTACACTAGTTTGGCAGTGACGGCGATGAAATGGATTGACATCCAGGAAGTTAAAGCGCGTAACATCCCACAGTGGTTGATGTCGATGAAGAATAAGGGCTACTGCTTGGCTGGACTCGAGCAAACTGCGAATTCTATTTCGATTGAAGAGGTGTCATATTGACTTAGATAGATCATGAAATTAAAACTTTTTCTTTTAGTTCAACTTCCCGAAAAAATGTGTGGTAGTTCTCGGAAATGAACGAGAAGGCATTCCAGCGCACATTATTGGTTTGTTGGACGTGGTGCTAGAAATCCCACAGAAAGGAATCATCAGATCATTAAATGTTCACGTTTCTGCGGCACTTTCGATCTGGGAATACACTCGGGGAAACCTTTGAGTGACCATTTAACCAAGTTTTCAAACCAAATACTTTTAGAATGAGACTATTGATTTCGGTACTGTTGGTGTTCGTTGGAGCACAGAATGACAGCGAAGAGTGTGGGGACCTGGAAATTCTATCGTCTTTTTGTGAAACTGTAGAAGGAAGCATCTTACGAAGGTAAAACGTCTTTCAACTGAATTAACCGATTGATATATTCTTTAGTAAACGAGGGTCCTTCTGTCAAAACAGTAAAAACAAGACCGTTGGTGCGTCTTTTTCATTCTGCGAGAACGCTACCTCCGTGGACGTCGAAGACATCAGTATTCTGGAGCTTTTAGACTTCAGGACAAAAGCAGATGTACCATGTCCTCTGAGGAATAATTCCGACCTTGCTAATGCCCTGCAGTTGTCCACAGTGTAAGTCTGTTCTAAGGGGTCAAGGACGCCGCTAGGACCCCTCTAGGAAAAGTTGTTAAGGCGATTAGCCCCAATATTTACGCTTTTCGAAATTTTTGTGAACATCATAAGGATACAGTCGCCAACAATTGTGTGTAAAGAGAGATCCGTGATTAGCTGTGGTTATTTAACTGGCAGTCTTATTTGAACGGAGACTCTAATCGCTATTGTTGCTGGCGCTGTTTTCGTTACGCTGGAATGTCACTATTTGTATAATCCGCACTTTGCTTGCTCTCTCATCTCCAAAGACGACGCGGATAATTTCTATACTGATATCATCAAACAAATTAGGACCCAAACGTCGAGTGTTTTTTTCTCGAGTTATTCTTCGTATAAAAATGCTTCCTAAAAAGAGATTTTTCCTTGGCGATTGTTACTTTTGTTGGAAATACGAGTGTAATTCGGAGAACAAAAAGAAAAGAAATTAGAGGCAGAAAATTGCGGTTTCCCGGCCATAAATTGCATCTGACTCCACTTCAGAACACTGAGATTGGATTGTACATGTCCCGGCGCGTTGACTGTAAAAGACTTCACAACGAATAGCACAAAGACCTTTGCTGCTTGGGAAGAAGATGATCATATCTCCAAGTCCTACCGCCAATGTGAAGGACAGGCGAGCTTCTGCGCCTACCAGAAGAATGATTCACCCTTCAACAACTGTAAGTATTTCGTTCAAGCTCAGAGCAAATTCTCGGTCAATATTTGGTGGACTATAAATTTGTCTAATCTGAGGACGCTCCTCCCTTGAACATGCGTTTTTGTTGACAGAGACTAACGTAATCACCTGTAGATACTTGTCCAGAGAACTCCCAATGCGTCGACGCAGGCCCAGGCGTCTTCAACTGTCAGGAACTTGTTCAACTGCTCAAAAGAGCGCACTCGCAGAAGCAAATCCTGATATTAATGGATTTGGAGTTAAAACCCCTCAGAATACAATGAACAGCTTTTACGAGTAGCTTGCGCTTTGGGCGCTTTGCTGCCGCTTTTGTCGTCAGCCGTTATTTGCTTAGAGAAAGAGCCTCATTTTTCTTCGTTTCAATGATTTTTGAGAATTGGAAATCAAAAAGTATTTTTGAAAGAGAGAACCCCTTAGAAGACTTCTCTGAGTTCCAACACAGAAATAATTCCGGTTCAATCTTCGCTACTTAAGCAAAGTTTTTCAATCATTCAAGTTTAGAAAAATAGAAAGGGCTCTTTGAACAACCGCAATCATTATCGTCATCTTTTGAAAGAGCTTCTCTTCAAGAAGATTCTTTAATGACGACCTGAATATAATAGATCTGTTGGCAGTCATCTGGCATTTAATTGTCGTCAATGGCAACAGTCTTACAATTCATGCGATCTTCCTCATCCGTCGAAAAGTAAATGTCTGAGTCCTTGAATGAAGCTTTTTTCGAGAGATTAAGTAAGGCCTAGATTTCTGTTTCAAGAGGCCGCAAATGAAGAGCCATGCAAATACACGTACCGTTTAATTGGATCCTAGAGACCCAGCAGCGTTGAACAAAGAAAAAGTGCGACGACGGTTTTGACGGATTTAGATGTTCCGACAAACAAAACTTCCCCTTTGCTCTCATCTTTACTGTAGTGCCCCTAGTTGCAGCGATATCAGGCGCTATGATCTGGTTCTTTGGCAGACGCCATGTCATTGCATACGATAGTCTTTAAAATGTTGCTTCAAAAAACGTTTTTTGACAATTTTCCACGCCGCGTACGATAGAGTCTTCAAAATTGATCATTTCGTGGTAGTTGCCTTAATCATTTTTCTTCTACTATTCTGTAAACTATTCACAGTTATATACAGCTAGAATTTCCCTTCTTACTTGTACAAATCTATCGATTGACCTTGTTTTTCAATTTCTTCTCATTCAGCCCATTCTTTTTCATTGAAATCAAACTCATTATTTTTTGGAAAAATTCCAATCAATCTAAATGACCATTTCAAACATTCAATTCAACCGCCACTCATCTTCTTTTTATCAAATAGACTGAAATGCTCTATGTAACGTTTCCGGATAATCTCGAATCGCTCGTCGTCACACAAAACAGGAAGGGTTCATTTTAGTTCATCAATCAAGACAGTGTGGGCTCATTTTTATGGGAACTCGTTTCCGTCAATTTTGATATGTTTTTCTCATCAATAAAACTACGTCATTGTTGAAATTTTAAAGCAATATGAATAACTTTTGTTAACTCTTTTTGTCCGCCATAAAATCTTCGCGGGCCTTGTATCTCCAATCCAGATTTTAACTTTAAAACTGGTCAACTGAACAACTGTAACCCGAATCCCCCGAACCGAAATTGATCCCGGCAAAGTGTCCAAGTAGAAGGCGAAAAATTCACAGTCGATGAGACCGGTCCTTCGCGCAATCGAACACACTTAGCGAAGTTCTTGAAATCGACGCAAAATGAGAAAGAGAAAACTTTTATCGCAGCGAAGAGTGATGATCTTGAATGGCTCTGGAAGCCCGTGATTGAAGATTTGCTAAGCGTCAGTGGTGGTTCCGTTTGTCTTGTTTCTGCTTCGGAGCTTAATGAGAATCCACGTTCGCTTCTTTCAGGAAAGCTTATTAAAACAAATCATTTTTTATCTCTTGAGATCAACGAAGAGTGCAAATCCATTATAAAAATTTAATCAAAACAAAGCTCCAGGTAGCTATGTACTCATTCAGTACCTGTCTAAGATAGGCCTTTATCTCGCCCATTTGCTATTTAAATCCTCGTCGCCAAAGGTCAAAGAAATGTGCTTACTTCCCCATCATTGACATATCTCACCGCATATTCTATTTACTCGCGCTTTGAAAGCGGTGAACTATTGTTCAGGAAAAGATCGTTTCCAGAAAGCGGAGTTGGTTTTGAAACTCAAACGGTTAATCTAGATTTATTTTGAATTGAGATTAGACTGCGCGTGTATTTACAATTGAGATTATACAGTCAGGGGCACTCTAAATCCTTCCCAGACTCTAGACACGGAACGTTTTATGAGTTTATAAAAGGCTGTCTCAATGCGTCCGAAGAAGTGCTCGCCAAGAGCTCAAAAGAAGTGATCGAATACTTCAACCAAGCTGTTCGTGCCAGGGACAGTCTCAGTATACGACACGCCGCGATACTTTCCGTCTCAAGAAATGGATACTCGCTCAATTTTATCATCTATCCACCTGGTCAAAATGTGCCGCCGAGAGGGATCCATTCATCCGCTGCCTTGCTCATTCTCACCGATAGCAATTTGGATAAAGGTGCATTTAGCTGTTCAAAAAAGCAACATTAAACTCGTTTCAGCTTTCTTCAAATTTCATGAAATGATGAAAAGCATGAAAGATGTCAAAAGAGGCAGCGCTAGGTCAATTCGGAAAGAAATCTCGGAGCTGAACAAGGATCTGAGCCGGCAGAAGCGAGCTGATAACGACCAACGAAAAAATATGCTATCTCTTCTAAGTACGGTCTCATAAGCCTTCATGAGTTGACCATATCATTTAGCACGATTAAAAACGACGAAAGAAGTCGATGAAGAAGCCCGAATCGCCGCAGCGAAGAAGTTCATGGCGGTTCGTGCTCAAAAGCTCCAGCGGAACGGTTTGATGTGGGCGTTGGAAAGCAAAGAGACGGACCATGACGTGAAGCTCGCCCAAGAATATCAGGTAGCGTCTTCTATTTGTTCGTTTTACGTTCTGAGTAATCGATTTTAAGGCTCTCCGGCTCGACCTTGAATCTGCAAGGACAGAACTGGCCCGCATTAAAAATGGTGGAGACGCACGTGAAACTAATCTGGCTTTGATTCAGGTAAAGTTTTACAGTATCTCCTTACCTTAAGCTTCGTCATCGTAGGTCAGAGCAAAAGAGTCCCATCTTGCCGCGTGCGACGCCAAAATTCAAAATGATTCCGTCAAAGTCCTACATCACCAGCTAAGATCAAAACGAGAAGCCCAACGAACAAATCACGCGTCCAACATCTCCAAACTTCAAGTAACAAGCCTCTTTGTCAATTTTGATAATTACGACTGTTTGCGTAGCAATCTGGTGCAGAAGACCACGAACTACTAGTAACGCATGTAGAAGCAATGAAACGACTGAATTTGGCGCTGGAAAAAGATCTAGATACAGTTGTGGAGCACCACGAGCACGTCCTAGCTCAGCAAAAACAGCGACAGGTACGAAATAGGAACAATTCAAACGACCAGCGAGTTCAGATCGAGACCCTCCACAAATTCCAAAAACTAATAGAAGAGAACTACTCGGACAAGTTGCTCAAAATGGAATGTCTGCTGCACGAGCTCATTACGGATCAACTCAAAGACTGAACCTTCCCAAAAACATATATTTTTGTATTCACAATCCCATCCAACTAAATGCATTGAAACGCACATCAACCTCCACATGACCCCTGAATATTCCACTGTACAGATATTGCTGCAAAGCGTCTATTTTTCTATGACAGAGTTATTTTTGCCTTAATAAAGATTAACAATCAGTTCCTTAAAAGCCACCGTTTCATGTTTAACCATGAAGTAATCGTTGTTGATGTCAAAAATTCAAACCAGCGGAAGTAGTGGAGACGAGGGAGGGCTTATTTGGCAGTATGATTCAGCATGCTTGAAATTATTCATTGTTACTGACTGTCATCATAATTGACCGTGGCGCAAATTTGTTCGCTTTAGAATACAGAGGTTGAAATGACAGACAGCGAAGGACACAAAGTGGTCGTTTGCGACAATGGCACCGGCTTCGTTAAGTGCGGCTTCGCGGGCGCCAACTTTCCCGCCCATATCTTTCCCGCCATGGTCGGTAGACCCATCCTTCGCGCGAAATCGAAAGAAGGTTTGTAGGGCCCATCGTTGCCACATAAAATGCTTTTAGCTTATAAAAATCGACAACGTTTAAAAAATGGTATAGTTGCGAGTAATCTTCACCGTGAGCTTTTCGTGTTATTTTTTCTCGAGGCGAGAATTGAGAAATGTTCTAAAATGTGTTCTTTCCGAACTAATCAGCGATTTTATTTCAATTGTTAAGTCTTATTTAGGCGGTGCCATGCTAAAGGACATCATCGTCGGGCAACAAGCAGCGGATCTGAGGCATTCGCTAGATATCCAGTATCCGATGGAAAACGGAATCATTCGAAACTGGGATGACATGGAGCTTCTGTGGGACCACACTTTTGGCAATGAATGCTTGAACATTGACCCAACGCTATCCAAAATTCTTTTAACAGAAGCACCAATGAACCCAAAAAAGAATCGAGAACGACTTGTCGAGACCATGTTCGAAAAATACGGCTTTCAAGGTACCGATACTTTCTACCCTTCAGAAAAATAAGTGTTTTCAGGCGCTTACGTGGCGATCCAAGCTGTCCTGACACTATACGCACAGGGTCTTCATACAGGCGTCGTCGTCGATAGTGGCGATGGCGTCACTCACATTTGCCCAGTCTATGAAGGCTTCGGCCTGCAAAACATCACAAAACGCCTCGACGTCGCTGGTCGAGACATAACTAAGTACCTAATCAAACTATTGCTTCTCCGTGGTTATGGTAAGTTCGAATCGGATCTACCTAGACGGACTTATTGTTGGTTGTAGCCTTCAACCACTCTGCTGATTTTGATACAGTTCGTGAAATCAAAGAAAAATTCTGTTACGTTGCCTACGATGTCGAGCAAGAAGACCGACTCGCGCAAGAAACAACAACACTTGTAGAAAAGTACACGCTGCCCGACGGAAGAGAAATCACTGTACGTACTAAACGAGCATGTAACTCAGAGTATAATCCATCTCAGATCGGTGCCGAGCGATTCCAAGCACCAGAAGCTCTCTTCCAGCCACATTTAGTCGACGTAGAAAAAGAGGGAGTCGCGCAAATGCTTTTCAACGCCATTCAGGTTAGATTGACTGCCGCTTGAGTGCTTCTTTTCCAAAACTCGCCCTCTTCAGGGAGCCGATATGGACATTCGCCCAGAGCTGTACAAACACATCGTCCTTTCAGGCGGAAGCACGATGTACCCAGGTCTGCCCAGTCGGATGACGCGTGAACTCAAGCAGCTCTATTTCCAGAACGTAGTCAAGGTAATGCTACTCATCCGCGGCAATTAATGAAGCTTTCAAGAGCCGGATTGAACTATTCTACTCAGTTCATGTCAATATTTTCATAGCCCACTTCTTTTTGTCTATAAAGTTTACCAACAGAAACGTTCAGGGAGACGTGAATCAATATAAAAAGTTTAAAATCGGCGTCGAAGATCCTCCAAGAAGAAAACATCTGGTACGTTAAAGTGCATTTAGCTGTCAATAACGATTTTTTCCTAAAAAAGGTTTTCCTCGGCGGCGCTGTGCTGGCTGACATCATGAAAAACAACCTGCAGTGGTGGGTAACGAAGAGAGAATACCAAGAACAGGGCATCAGATGCATCGAGAAGCTGATGGGTCGCGCTTAATTCTCCAGTCTGCTCCTTACTATTCCCGCAACAACATAAAAAAACTACTCCTGAAAGATTTCTATAACAAATTCTTCAAGATCTTTCTAAAAAAACTGTTCCACATGAAAAAAAAACTTGTAAATTTCTTTCAACTTGCTTCTTTCAATCAACTAATATTCCTTTCGTTTTTTCGTTTTTTTATTTTTTGTTATGTCTCTTTTTCGCTTGATCCTCTCCACCCTAAGAGGTCCCATTATTTCATTCGTGTTCCTCGAAACTTGCAGGTCAAATTATATTAGGTCGAAAAGACCCAAACTTTTGGCACCGAAAAGCTTTTGAAGAGCTACTAGAATGATGCTGTCCTTTGGGGGCAAGGATTAACCGGAAGAGCTAGCCAATTACATGAGACCAATTTCAATTACTAAAAACTATCACTGCTTGATATTTTAAGTTAAGAACAAAGTATTCCTTTCTCTGTACAAATCACTGAACTCTTCACTTCAGATCTCGCTCTTAATCATTCTACTTCACTAAAATCTCAGTCGTAAAACTACCCCCAAGTGTGTCCACACAGTTTACAAATGTTGACAGCCTTAAAACTGAACATGACTCTTGTCGAGCGCCTCATAAGAGCTCCTTCAGAAAATCTGCATCAATCAGACTCCTAAAATCCCCTAGAGACAGTCTACAGTTAGACGTATAATTACAGTCTCTCCTGTTTGTGAAAATCTGCTTCGCTCTCGATACAGCAAAAAGAAACCTATCGAGCTTTTCAAAACTAAAAATCTGAGATTAAGTTCAAAATTCAGTTTGCATAAAAAAAAAAGTATAAAAACAGAGCGAATCATAATTCAATTCTATCAAACTTATCTACGTCCCTGCTCACAACGTTGAAATACACCAGGAATTCAAATTCGACAAAAAATAGCGCATTTCGAAAAATTGTCAGAATAGAAAGATGATTCGTCTGTCGTCGATGAAAGAGCAGAAAAAGGCTGAAGAGGCGGCTGGGAATCAGCCAAAAAGTAAAATCTCCGCAGCGCAGCTCAGAATAGCCAAGGTTCGTCAAACAAACCCGATCGCCTTTATTTCAAGTGAATAGTATAATTCGGCCCATATCTCTAGCAATAAGCTAACGAAGCTCTTGATTAGGACATCAACGACCTGGACATTCCTCCAACATGTCAAACTCACTTCGAAAATCGCGACGACCTGCTGAACTTCAAATTACAAATCTGCCCGGACCAGGGTTTCTACCAAGGCGGAAGGTTCGTCTTCAGATTTAAAGTGCCCCAGATATATCCACACGAGCCACCAAAGGTAGGTCACCTTATCTGTTTTCGTTTTCGTTGACTTTTTTTATCATAAAAGCTAAAGCAATACAAAATCTAGTAATAATATAATTTTTGCTTCAAATTTCAAGGCTTTTATAATTAGACACTTATCATTCTGGGGGTCTCAGGTCCCTAAACCAATCAGGAGTTCGCCTGAAACAGCCAGTAGATGCAATCAAATTCTAGCGCATATCACGATGAGAGCTTATCTAACACTGATCAAAAAAGAGTAATAGTAGACAGTGAAATTAGCGAACTACAACGTCGATTATTCTAGCTGACCCTTTTCCCAGAGTTACGTAATCGTTGTGTAATGGCGCGGCGCGGCGAAGGAAAAGCGCAAAAAGCTCCCGATAGCGCAAAAATGCGAATAAAAAGGGAAAAAGTAGCTTTTTTCAACGTTTAGGTGAAATGCGAAACGCAAGTCTACCACCCGAACATCGACCTTGACGGTAACGTCTGCTTGAATATTCTCAGAGAGGATTGGAAACCAGTGCTCAACATTAACTCCGTCATTTATGGGCTACAGTTTCTCTTCTTGGTAAGTCTCTTGGATAAATTGCATTTTGTAAGATAAGATAAAAATCAACAGACATGTTCTGTTTAAAGTTTTACACTCGCAATATTTTCCTTGTTGACATTCAAATTCATTTTTACATCTTGGTTTGTAGGAACCTAACCCAGACGATCCATTGAATAAAGAAGCCGCCGATGTTCTGAAGCGTGATAAGAGACAATTCGAACAGAATGTGTATCGAAGTATGCGTGGAGGTTATATTGGAAACACTCATTTCAGGAAAGCGTCGCAAACTTTTAAATAGTCCTTGGCAATTGCTTATTTTGAGCATTGCGTGCTTTAGTGATAATTATTCGATTTTGCCAACGCTTTGAAAGATCCTGCCTCAAATAAACCTTCAGCTTCATTTTTCTGTTCGCAACCTGTTTTCTACCCTATTTCACCGAAACTATTGACCTTTCGACTCCATCTCTATTTTTTTTGTATTTTTAATTGATTCCGCTTCAGAGAAAAATGTTGCGCCAGGTGACGACGCAGAGCAAGAAGTTCTCCGTTACTCTCAAGGCTGCCGCCCTCTCTAACCCCAAGCCAGTTGACAAGGTGGACTCCTTTACTAGTTATGAATGTGTCTTATTGAAAGTTGTAGGGTACCAAAGAGTTCCAGATCTACAGATGGAACCCTGATGATGGTGGACAGCCCCGAATGGAGACTTACAAGGTCGACATGAACACTTGCGGCCCCATGGTTCTTGATGCTCTTATCAAGATCAAGGTATAATCTTGAATCTTCTCAACTTCAGTAGTTTCTTTCAGAACGAAATCGACCCTACCCTCACTTTCCGACGATCCTGCCGAGAAGGTATCTGTGGCTCCTGTGCCATGAACATCGATGGTGTCAACAACTTGGGTAATTGAAACTCTGTCTCTCACATCCACGCTACTTCTTTTTCATGTAGCCTGTCTTTCGTACTGCACCGATGTTGGGAAGACTACCAAGATCTGGCCCCTGCCCCACATGTACGTCGTTAAGGATCTTGTCCCCGATATGAACAACTTCTACGCCCAGTACAAATCCATCGAGCCCTGGCTGAAGAAACGAGACGAAACTCCACGAACTACCGAAAACTACCAGAGCGAGGCTGATCGAGCAAAACTTGATGGACTTTACGAGGTAAATTTCAACAAAAAATCAGCGGTTTATAATTTTCTTTGTCAGTGCATCCTCTGCGCCTGCTGCTCCACCTCTTGCCCATCCTACTGGTGGAATGGTGACAAGTACCTCGGCCCTGCTATTATTCAGCAAGCTTACAGATGGCTCATCGACTCTCGGGATGATTACACCGTAAGAATCGTTTGCAATTCACTTTGGTAGATGACTGTTTTAAAGGCTGAACGACTTGAAAAGATGAACGATGCTTATTCCGTCTTCAAGTGTCACACTATTATGAACTGCACGAAAGCTTGTCCCAAACATCTGAACCCAGCCTGGGCTATTGCTGAGGTACGAGAGAACTTGCTCAATAGACTCTGTTCATCGTGATTTTTTAGATTAAGAAGATGCTGACGAACCACCAGACGCCCTCCAAGCTCGAGCGTGTTGAAGGATAAACATCAGTCTAACAAGTCCTCCCTCGGAAGAAAGTATTTATTCTTCGAGTTTCTTCAGCGCTGTACAAATCTCCTTCTCGATAAAAATAACTTTTTCACTGTTTCGTTCCTTCTTGATGACTCCTATAAAGGCCAACATTCAACACTATAACACTACAAGAATATCTGTCTCTTCTTTTTTATGTTTATTGAGTTCAAAGACCAGCAATGAATAGCTCGAATGTTCAAATTTTGTAGTACCTTTTCTTATGAAAAACATCTCAGATCGAACTCTATGGAGGGTGACGCATTTCATGACGAGCAACAGTACCAAGAGGCTCTGGACGAGTGGGACTTCGTTGAGGCTCAGGGAGGGAAGCAGTTAGCGACTTTGCAGTCGGGCGATTCGTATTCTCGGCAAGGGTCAACTATAAAACTGATGAGATTCTGAACTTGAGAATAGGAAAAAAAAAAAAGACAAAAATGACCCCAAGTAAAGAGTCTTATCACAAAGACTGATAACCGACTTCATTCAAATCGTTGAAGGCCCTCGCTGTGCTGCAATCTTAGAAGCGAATGAACTTTCCCTTTTCTCAAAAATCCGACGTTACATTTTTGGACCACCATTATTGGAAAAGCGCTGTCGGGAAAAATTAGCCTCGATCCTTTCACTGACAAAGTTATCACTTGGCGCCCTGCCGGAAGAAACACAGTACGAGGTTCTGGCGACTCTTTACGAAAATCTAACCACGGAGCCATGTCCACGGCGATACGGCTCGCACTGGCAAAAAATCGGCTTTCAAGGAAACGACCCAGCGACTGATCTTCGCGGCGTGGGAGTCTTTGGTCTCTGGCTCTTACTCAGACTGAGTGAAGACTCGGTAGTGAAGAAGTCCTTTTCGCAAAGCTGCACAAAAAGTCCTGATTCTTATCCTTTTTGTACCTGCATGATGACATTGTGCAAAGCAACCATGACACTTGCCAAAGAAGGTGCCCTAAATAAATACATCGAAGAAAAAACCATCGAAGATGTGACCTACCACGTCTTTCGTCAAATTTTTATCTCCTTCGAATGCGAGTACTCCAAATCAGAAGAGAAGGGAGTCCTCGCTGCGGGAGAAATCAGCCGGAAAATCGACAAAAATCCAAAAAAATATGTTCGAATATCATCAATTCTTGTTTCTCCTGTTTAGTTTTTGTACTGACAAATATATTTTTTATAAGAAACCTTTTTAATCTTTTCTTATTGAAGAATGCCTCGAATCGGATTGGAAGTATCTTTCGACGTTGAAAATATCGCCAAGATTGAGGCTGCTGGGACCGACTTCCGGTGAATTATTCTTATTTACACAAAATTATTGTATTCTTGTCAGCTTGAATTCTGACTTACTGATTTATCTAGCTATTTTGTGAAGATCTGCTGTGGGAACTGCGGCGAAATAACGGACTGGGTGTACTTGGATCAGGAAGATACAATTGAAGTCAAAGGTGGTCGTGGATTGGCGAACATGGTTCTCAACTGTAAGGTCTGTAAAACTCTATTTTGTGACTGTCTTTGTAAACGAATTTCTAGCTTTGCGGTCGAGAGAGCAACATCAGCATTGAAGACGGAAGCCGTAAAGCTTATGATGCCGAGAAGGGCGGTTTTCAAGTACGAAATCTTTAATCGCGTAAATATTAAAACGCGTTGTAGCAAATAGTGTCATTTGATTGCCGAGGATTGGAGCCTGTCGAATGGGAATGCCGAGGGGGACTGGTTGCTTCGACAGAAAATGGCAAGAGCTTCGAAGTGGAGCTTGAAGATGGCGAGTGGTATGACTTTGATGACGACGCCAACGAGTCAGTTTCTGTTACAAACGTTCAAAGTCAGTTCAAAAAGCTCAAAGGAAAATAAAGATTCACTCTCATTCACACATGTCAATTCGCCAGCAATAAACTTATCTCGTAGATCTTCCTAGAGAAGAGGCAGCTTACATTTGCGGATTCGAGACTGATAAAGTAAGATGCTGTATTTATAATTAATTAATAAAACTAGTGAAGAAGAGGGTCAAGAAACAGTATATTGGTTGATTGAACAGGGACCGATGCTATTGATTCCAGTGGTGACGGTGGTGATTGTAGTTTGCGCTGAAAGAGGGAATGAGCAATCTGACATCACTTTTCACTTACTGTTTGGGTCGCTTTCAGAGAGAGACCTCGTTATCGAAGCTTGAAGTTTTTCTTCAACAGCGAAGCCCATCAAGTCCTTCCTCGTCAGAATTCCAGAAGGCATGTTTCGATCGTCAAGTAAGACTAACACTCTGATTCCCAGAGTCCTGAAACGCGGTTAAAAAACGTCAAAGCTGCGTCAAGTTACCTTAGTAATAAATAAGCTCGGTGAAGTGAGAAAGAGTCAGGTAGAGCGATTGATGAGCGGTTTGTATAAGGAAGAATATACAAATTTTTCTCGGATCCGTGCTCGATGGCCGAGTCAAGAATCGAGGCTTCATCTTCGTGCAGCTTATCGGTGTGCACGGAATGAAATTTCAGAACATTTGTTTTCGGAGGCTCATCTGAAACATTATGAAGACATAGTTTGATCTTCTCTCTAACCTGGAAGTTGGAAGAGCTCTGGGTGCTGCAGCAACTGAATGAGATCGATTCTGTTTATAGTTCCACAGTAGCCTTTCTCATCCAGCACGGGGAAACTCATGTGTTTGTTCCCCTTCAAAGACGAGGCAAGGTCGACGACGTTGACTTTTTGATTGAGTGTAGTAACAGTCCGCGTCATAACTTCTGAGACTGTGTGAAGCTCAAGATTCCGTCTGAAATTGTTTCCCATGCTATTGTTTTGAGTTCGATTTACTTACAGAACAGATCGACCATTTGGATCTTGCGTATAAACCACGGGCTCTTCGTCAAGAATGGGTATACACTTGACTTCCAGCAGAGCATGGTAAATTGGATGGGTGAGTTGGTCGCCGACAATCTTTGCAACCATAATTGCAGTCATAATAGGCAGCAGCATCGTCACATCATTGGTGATCTCAATCATGATTACCGTCAGTGAGATGGTGAGACGAGAGACACCAGCGAAAAAGCTCGCAGCCCCGATCAATGCAATAGCTCCGGGATCCATCCATGCTTTATAATCGGATGCATCAGAATACTTGTCGCCTGCAAATTTGCGTCAATTTGATAAGTTTAGGACCTAACTTGCCGTAGTAAAAATGCTCGCCGAACCAAATAACCAGGAGCTCCCCAATCATTCGTCCATAAAGAGCGCCTATCGTAAGCATTGGCATTACCAAGCCGACGGATAAAGAAGCCGTTGACGTCCAGCAGGCCAGAAGAAAGTATGGAATAAAATAATATAAAAGACCTATGAAACTGATTGTTTGTTCTTTCAAATACTGTACCTTCTGGAGAGTACTGCTTATGGGTCCCTCTCGAAAGAAGCTGGTTGATTGCATGGTCTTGTGAAGTGTACAGAAGCGAGCTCAGCTCGTTGTACGTTTGATTAGTGTAGCGCCACTTTCCATTCGCAGAAACACCTGTTTTTATGGGCACCTTATGGGACAGACGTTTGATCAAAAAATTTATGCTTTTTCAACCTCGTTAAAGTGCTTCATGCAGTCAAACGTTCCAGCAGCCCCCATGTCACCAGTGACGGGAGGCATAGGATGTGGGATGCCAGCATAGTTGACAGAACAAGACTCCTGTGTTATTTGGTTTGCTTCGATAGCATTTGCGGCGTAACAGCTGTAATTGTTATTGAACAAAGTCAATAAATGGATTTTACCGAGGCTTCTGGCATTGCCGAGCCAGTGGAAGTGTAGTTGAGATTGTTGCGGTCAATGTGATGATCAAAATCACTTCTGCAATTTTGAGAAGTTTTTTGAATCTGTTCGAGAAAGAGAACGTTTCAAGCCAATCCTTCAGTCGAACGATTTTCAGGTTCAAAAAGACGAATAAACTTCCTAATCCTCCTCCAATGATACCGAGGCAGATCTAAAAAGAAATTCATATTGAGCAGGAGGCTTGGGCTCGGTTTTACTGTTGGAATGAAGATGATGATATTATTGAGAATCTCCAATTTCGACTTGAAAAGAATGTTCGACTCTTTCAATAAGCCAAATGATCCCTGAATAGGAGCTAGATGAAAGGAAGTCTTTTGAGTATTACTTGGTAGTGGAATCCTAGAAATGCGGAGTTGAAAATGTTTGTAGTGAAAGCAGCGATCATTGAACAGAAGAACACCTGCCACGTGAGTCGATTCGACCAGAAACTTGAAACCTCTTCCATCGAGAAGAGAAGCCCTCCAACAGGCGCTCCGAAAGCACTGGATACTCCCGCTGCAGCACCAGCGGAGATAAAGTTTCGTCTATATTGAATACATAGATGACTACCGAAGTTGAAGAACTATAAGAAAACCTGTCTTCCGGATTTCGAAAACGCTGAAAATAGGCGAGATTGATTCCCATCGAGTCAGACTTGAATTGAGAGAGGCCAGCACCAACAAGTGCGCCAATATGAATCATGGGACCTTCTGGTCCGGCAAATAAACCTTGCGAGAAAAAAATTATCAAAAAATCGACAACGACAACGACTAACCTGCACTAACAGCGAAGGCGCAAGAGGCGAATTTGGCAAGCAGTGTGCGGACATTATAAATATGACGGATAGAGGTTCCGTTGAGAAAGGCGATGAGTTCTGGGATCCCCGAACCGCCGGCAGATGGACGAAAATAGACTGTTTTTGGTTTCGAAATTGATAACTTTTTCCTTCTTCCAAGAAAAGTGGAAACTGTCCTATAATAACGGAAGAAAGAGTGGCGAGTATGACGCCCATTCCAACGCGCCAGCACCATACTATGCCGATTTTGTCTTCTTTGGCGAGATCTATTCAAAAATGTGGCGTTTAGGAGTTTCAGATCGCAGTTATAGATATTACCGAGAGCTTTCTCAAGTATTGGCTCTTCAATCGCATCGATAACGTTGTGAAGCAAGAAGCCGATGAAGCCGACGGTGAATCCGATCATCCCCATCATCAGCCTGAAATCAGTAAGAAATATGCACAACACCTGATTTTCAATATATACATTCAATTTAATTTGTTCATTTTCTACACTTTTAATAAAAAAAACTAGCTGTTGTAAATAGATTATCAAACAAATTTAATCTGTACGAACAACAGAAATATCGTTCATTTCTGAAGGATAATGTGCCACGCGTGCGCCTGTAAAAAAGGGAACTGGAACCACAACTTAGCAGACAGAGCTCAAAATAATTGATGAACAGTGAGCGGTCACTGATCGCTCCTCATTCATGGAATTGCGGGGAGAAGAAAAATCATTTGCATTGAAAAGAATATTACCAATAAATGCCATCGTGTCTGGGCGGTTTGTGTTTTCGACGAACCATTCATCCCCCTCAATACTCCGAGTCAACATCTCTCATATGTTACATTAGCTTTGGTCACTAGACGTGATGATTATGTTTAAAAATTCATGCACCACATGTAAACTTCTGGAGCTTCTGAAGCTAATTAACCTAAAGGCTTAATCGAATCAGAAAGCTTTTCTGTGCATTTTTGTGCGCAATAAAATACGGTGCTAGAAGGCGGAAGTTACCCATGGACGCAAATTAGTTTGACAGTGGTGCGCATTTTCTCGACTCTTCATTTCTATTTCTCAGGTCGACATTCATCGAGCTCGGCAAAAAGTAAGAGACTTTCTCTCCGGTATAGAAAAAGAAGTATCAATGCATTACTAAGTTATAGGATCGATATGTTCCCATAAATTGAAAAAGCGCCCCAAAATGTTTCATTCAAAATTCAATACCAACTCAATAGTTGTTTCTTGCTCTATCCTTCGTAGAAATAGGGAGGCGCCAACGCGCACCAAACTTACAGTACTCTTTCTTGCACAATGTTACGCTCAAAAATAACGCAAAAAAGTGGATAATTCAAATAAGTTATTAGAAAAAATTTAAACATTTGTTTTTCTTAATAAATTTCGGTAAAGTTGGCTTAATTGTAAAGTGACTCTCGTGAATGTAACAAGCCATACCCAATCACATGAAAAAGTAAATTCGAAAAAGTCCTTAGTTGTAAAGTTTCATGAGTAAAAAGCGAGGGGCTAAAAAGATTCGGCCGTGCCTAAATAATTCATTATGCGACGTATCAATAATACGATATCTGAATAAGGATACGTAAACGAATCTCCGATATTTGATGTGGGCTCGGTTCCTTGGTGCCTGTCGCCAGGTCTTGCTTCGGAAAAAAAAACGCTCTCGTAGTAGGATTGGTGTTGAAAAAGGCGTAAACGTAAGTTTGGCAGCGCAGCAGGTGATGCTCTATTATCGCGCGTGTATATCTCTCTGTGCGAGGAAGGCCTAATCTGAGGGTGCAAAGGCCCCCGCACAGCCACTGAGCGCCTTCTGACTCCTGTGAATTTACTAAATATGCAAAGAACAATAGCGTGACTTTTAGCACAGTAGCGCATCTTTGCTACCCGCTTTCGTGAAAGTTCGCTCTTCCGCTTTACAAAGTGAATGCTAGACTTCACAAAGTGCCAATGCAGAGGAGACTCTCCGACAGACACTCAAGGCCCGTTTCGAGATCATCTCACAATGAGCCAAGTTCAGACTCGATTCAGAGGAAAAACGCAATCGAGAGATGTTTTTATTTCAGAAAATTTCAACCTCGAAAGACCCCATAAATAGAGCGCACTTGACGCCTTGACGCATATAAATGAAGTGTTAAGTGAAATCGAGAAAAGAATAAAGTAAATCATCAGCAAAAATGTGTATTCAGAGGGTGGCCCCGACCCAGACACCTTTCAGAAAATATACATAAGATTCAGAGCTAGCTACTTATTAATAATCTACATATGATTACCGTAATTACCATCTGTCCCAGTCGAGTCGTTTCGGTTGCTGGACCAGCCACTCGCGGTACGACTGGCTCCATGGCGGGAGATACTCTACGTTCTGGCTCAGATACTCGCCCGGGTTTATAAAGTGATTTTTTATTTTCGTTCTCAAAGCCCTGTATTCGAGTTTCAAATTTGATCAATTCAAGTTAATGAATAAATGACAATGATTTCAAACTCTTCCTGATCTTGGCTCTCAAATGATGCCATTTTTTGTCTGACATCATGGTTCGCCAAGATCAGAACCTTCCGCTCTCAAAAGCAGCAAAGATAGTTTCTTTCTCTCGTTCTGTCTCTCAGTCGGGGACAGCGAGCGGATAATTTCTCGGGATAGAAAAATTCCGACTGTACAAAATACTTCTGCTGTACTGATCAGCTGTTTAACACCCAAGGGGGGCCCAAGGCGCTCCAAACGCTGATTTATTATTGGCGCTATTGATATCCGATAAAAATACATTGTGAGACGTTACTTTCTACAGTCACTTTTCCTAATTGGAAATGACTCTATCAGAAAATTAATTGATTAGCGCGAAACTTGTTGACTCTATTCGAACATTTTAAATCAAAATTAGCGAACCATTCCTTTCCAGTTCAGTGTAAAAGTGATTCGTGTTCACCGATTCTAGCTCTCTTCCTTTTGCAAAGAACCCTGTTTTCGACGAGTCGCCAAAGACTGCATCGACATTTTTCACATCTTCTTTTGGATCCACCTCGGCGAAAAAAATGGTGATCTCATGGTGAGAAATTTAAGTACCTCGTCAGGCATCTTTTTCTCCAAATCAAACCTAACAGTCTTTTTAGCTGATTCAGGTGAATTTTTTGGCAGTAATCGGTTGTTATTTATGAGGTTAAATATTCCCCGGTGATAATGTTTATGGCCCAGAAAACCAGAAAAAATTAACCATTTGTTACTTGGAAAATGATAAATTAACAACCGAAGTCATTATAATAGAATCATTTGGTTCTTGTTCATTCCGGTTGGCTTTCTCTTCCGACTTCTCATTTTGTTCCAAAGGGTCCTTAAAAACTCTGGAAAGGGAAAAAAAACAAGGAAGTTTAATACCTCGATGGATATAAGTTGGTCCATAACGAGAATTCCAAAAGAAAAAGAGAGAAGATGAAGTCAACGAAATGTGAAATGCGATTTGCGATAAGTAAATACGCAAGACTTTTGGACATCAGCGCGATATTTTAAAAGACAATGGAGCATAATTTTGGTTTATTAGAGAATATATACGGAAGGGAAATTTAAATGACTGATAATTTAAGAGCTTCCGCCGCGTTGTAAATGAAGAATGAAAGAGTTGACACCTGCTCCTTCACCATTTCCCAAGCGGTTACTTCTTCCTCGCCTTTTCGAATTATTGTAAGCAAAATTTCGGAATAAGAATAATAACCTGTCAATTTTTCAATTTCAAAGAGCGCGTCGTAAACTGCCGGAAACGCTGCACTTGCGTATGAGTTTTTACTGCTTGGAGCAAATACTAGAAACAAATTTTACACAGGACACAAATACATGGGCTAGGCACTTACCGACGTGTCTGTATTGAAGTCTCTCTGGAAGACCATTTGGATCTATGAAGCTACGCTCGACTCTCATGACTTGATCGTTCAATCGTTTGATCTCCTGAGCATCAGTAGCATCCTCGAATTTAGCTTGAAAATCAGCAGCAGCTTTAATCACATTTTATATTTCTAGACGATTACATAGAAACTATTACCTTTTGTGAATTTGTTAGCATATTGCTTCAAAAACGTAAGATCCACACCATTGCTTGGATAATTGTTGAGCGCAGTTTCCAAGCTGTTAACTTCTTTAGAGACTCTAGCAGCGTACTGCACAACTTTTAGCGGAATCTTTGCATCTTGTGATAGCTGAGCCATCATTTTTGCTGTAAATTTGGCGACCTGCTGGTGAATTTTATAGCCAGGATCTACGAACTTCTCCACGAGGGGGACTGTCTCGTAGACAGAGTGGTAGACTGGATAGCTGTAATGCGGGTCGCATCGCCAGCTAATGTCGCAGACAGAAACTCCAACTTGCTGCAAGAATGGAGCGTAGTCGGAGCCAGAGCCCACACCTCCAAACACGAGTTTTCCGTTTTCGTCCTTCGCATTTCTGAGCATCATATTGTCATAGAGAGAGGCGGCGCCATCGTCTTCTACTTTTCGCGGGTTATCGACAGTCTTTGCGGTTTCAAACATCAAGTCTTCGAAATTAGGTGTTCCCCGAGTACTTAGTGAGTAATTTCCACCAACGGCCACGTCGATATTAACATACGCAACTGCAGATGCTGTAAGTTGGGTGAGATGCTCCTCTACGAATTCTTGTGAGCCGATGAGTCCGTACTCCTCCGATCCCCAAGAGGCGAACATGATCGTGCGTCTGGGGCGCCACCCTTTTCGATACATCTCGCCAAAAACGCGAACAATTTCAAGCATTGTGCATGTGCCCGAACTCGGGTCAATCGCTCCGAATACCCACGCGTCTCGATGGTTACCAAGAATTACATATCGATCAGGCTCAACAGTACCCTATCACAGTTGTTTCATTGATCAACTATTCATAAATTACCTCAAAATACCCCAACACATTGGTTGTATCACGTCTTTCTTCTGTTGTTCTGACGAACATAAATCCTTTCTGATAAAAAGAAGTTTCATAAGACATTGAAGCAGCTCTCGGCATTACCTGTCCATCTTTCATTGTTGGGCCCAAGTTGTAATCAATCACATTGCCGTTTTCGTCCTTGATCCCTCCTTGCCAGTCTTCAGGAGCTTTATCGCCACCGATCGCAACAAGTAGTTTTTCAGCATCATTGTAACCAATTGGAGTAATTGGTATATTTGGAAGGCCGGGTAAGTCGTACTTCGCCCCATATTTTTCGACTTTTTCTCTGGAAACAACAATAAGTAAATATTTTGTTGTAGTTATCCGAACCTATCCCATCGATAAGCACCACCAATAGATGGATAAAACGGTGTCTCTGGATCGCCATTATCAAGATATGTGGTGCCTCTCTGTGCGCCCGTGCCCGGTAACCACCATGATTCTGGATAAGGCTCGGTCTATAATTTTCCATAAGAATAACTTCAGCCTGAGATAATTAATACAAATATACGTGAATGAATACTGTCACATCTTTACCCATTCAGGCGCATAGTCCGCGGAGTCGGAGAAAATAATTAATCCAGCGCAACCGTATATTTCTGCTTCTCGCGCTTTATTCCCTCTGAAAATCTTTCCATATCGGCAAATGCAGATCTTCCCAGTGGGATCGATCTTGAGATCTTCTTCAAGGCGGATGAAGTCTTCTTTGCGAGCGTAATTTACGTAAACGAGATCTGCAGTCAGGCCTTCAGCTGGAGTAGCCTTGGCGTAAGCGATGAACGGATTGTAGACTAATGGGTCGTCCTGAGTATCATCAAGAATTTCTTCGACCTCTGCGGACTTCGAGCTTTCAATTATGTTATCTGAACTATCTTTCAGCGCAACGTAGTTTCGCTGGCCATCTTCTCGTTTTGGATAAGAGAGCAAAACATTGTAAGTTGTTTCTTTTATTGTCAAGCCTGCTTCTTCCATCGCAGTTCTGACGATGTTCTTTGTAGTGATTTCATCCTCTAATGATCCGCCAATATGAGGTTTTGCAGCAAGAGCACGGAGATATCCTTAAAATTAGGAATTTCGCTCGTCGAGGTAGATCTAACCTCCAATTGTGTTGTTGTCAGTATTAGCATCGATGAACTCGAAGGGGTCAAAATCAAGGGTTTCAGGACCTTGAAATTCAGGTTCAACCTCGCTAGAATCGCCTCTTATCGCCCAGCCAATACCAATGCCACCTCCAATACCTACTATTAGTGCAGCTAATCCAACGAGAAAGTATTTCTTTGTGAAGTTTCTCCCGTCATTCTTAGAAGACTCATCTATAAAAAGCTCCCATGGGAAGGCGTCGAAACTGGTCTATGTTCTTTAAAAAGTCAGCCTTTAGCAAAATAGTTTTTCATGCAGGCCAGTTTCGACACCTTCCTGCTCCCTATCGAGCGCCATGATCTCTAAGAAATGAAAGAAAAGTGAAACAATTAAAAGACGATTATTGCATTTTTGAGAAACTTTAACTTTCGCTGCCCCATCTTTGTATCTCTTTACGGGACTTCGAGTCCCCGGCAAGAGTTGCTCGCTCCATCAAATATTTGAAACGTTCGTTTTTTTTCATTGTGCTCGTGAAATAAAATCTTCGAATGGAGTCTACAATCTTTGAAGAAAGTCAAGTACTTCCGTAGCCTTTTTACAGTACGTTTACTGCATTAGAATGTGATACAGTGCAGTTTGCAAACTTATAAAATGAAGTGAAAGCTTCAAAAACTGCAACTTTCACGATTCTAGTGATGCCGCTCGGTGTTGTTGTTGTTTTCATTTTTGAGCAAAAGTTTCTAGAACACGCGCGCTCCTCAAGCCTATTTTCAATTTTGGCCTCATTCGTGAAAATCCAATTTTCCGAATAGACGAGTCCGAAGCAGTCAGACTATCAGGTATGTTCGTTGTGTAATTTTTTTTTTAATTTTCATTTATGATAGACCTTTTGGCATTTCTCAACCTTTCTTTGTTCAGATAGTCGGGTCACCGTCAAGAGACGAAAAAAGAATCCAAAATTCTGGTAAGTTTCTTTAATCGTGGATTTTCTTTTCTAAATGAATCTTTTTAGAAGGTGTGACTCAAACGAATTCAATCCTAAAGCACCTTCAGAATTAAAGGATGACCTGAAAAGGTCGGCGCACGATATTATTACCCGAAAACCCAGTCAACTTTCTTCATGACAATGAACGAACCAATAAACTTTTTTTCCTGAAAATCTTCTTTCAAGAGGCACATAGTTTACAGACTATGTACCTCTTGATCCAAAAATGTTCATGTTCCTTTCTTTGTGGCGTATTGCGGTTTAGTTTGGTAGTCTTGAGTTTCTAGAGCGTCTACCAGAGATTAGAGGAAATGAGTGGATAGGAATGTTTAGAGTTTGGTAGAGAAGGTCTTTTTGTCGAAGAAATTTAATTAGAGAGCGTTTTTGGTCTGGTTAGATCATTTAATTTGGGCCAGAAGCATAAAAAAGGGGCATTTTGGAACTCTCTTGGCGCAGAAATTCAAAGAAAAACAATGCTGTTCTAGAAACAACTGTTTCGAATATTCTTTTTTTGACAAAAATTTTTGTAATTAGTTTTTAAGCTTAACCTTCACTTTTTTGCATAAAAAACAAACGCTTACAAATTTAGATTTAATTAAAGTTTATTAAATAGATGTGATTCCTTCATCTTTAATTCGAGTCAAAGTGAAGGAGGCAGGTCTAGTATTCTAAAAAGGCAGTGAAACTAAGACGTGTCGAGCAGTGATAAAAATGAGAACTTATCGGAGGGAGGATACTCGTCATGACCAAGGCAGCTAAGGAGTCGCCATGGTCGTCATCGTTAGCTGGGGCGCGCTGGGAGATGCGTCAGGTAGCGCTAGGGTCGGCGATAGACGATTGTCCGTGTTTCCAACCATATCGCTGTCGGTGAGGGAGAGCTCTCTGCAGGCTGGGTGGTGGTGGTGGGCCTTCGTGTTCGACAGCACTTGATAGTTCTCAATATCTTGGAACTTTGTCTGTTCAAAACAAGAATTCTTATTGAAATTATTTTATTAGTTTTCTTCTTCTGAACATTCCTTCTCGTCCTCAATCTTGATCTCAGGATTGAGGAGCCTGATCTTCGCCCGCCACTTGCAAGGTTCTTTCGGGCAGGTATTGCAGCGAAGGTACATCATCGTCTTGTCCTTGCTGAAGGAATCTCTAAAAATCAGTTGAAAGGCGTGAGTGAGAATGTCAGAATCGTACCTGCGTGCTTTGAAAACACGGCCGAAGATTCGGAAATAAAAGTTTATCCCCGTTGAAGTGCTCGTCAGAGAGTACTTGGAGATCTTGACGAGAATTGGGTGCGAGGTGGAGCCGTGGATCTCCGGATCGAAGTCGGCTGGAACAGGCCCAGGGCTCGTCACTCGCTCAGTCGTGTTCGTAATCTACGTACGTGTGTCAGTGAAAAAGAGAATTTGATAATTTTTTACCTTGATCTTCGTCGGCGAGATCTGGTGCCCGTTGAAGTACTGAACACGGTTCTCCTCGTAGTACTGCTGCTGCTGCTGTCGGATCATCATCATGTGTTGCATAATTCGATGATGGTGTTCCTGTACCATTGCTGGAGACATGCCTCCGTAGCCAAAGGGCATCATTCCGAACTGCTGCAATTTCAACAAGTTAAAAGTTAGCTCTTGAGGTTTTCAAAGATACCGATTGTTGGAATGGTTGATTTGTCTCTTGACCATTTGGCGGGTGGGGAAAGTTGACACCGTACGGGTGAACAGCGTGGTGGCCGGAGAAAGACCCGATCGCCTCGTTCCGGTACATTGGATAGCGAGGTGGTGTCTGGATCGAAGTTTTTGGAACTTCGAATTTCGACTCGAAGTAGCCAGAGTCGTTCAAAGCTCGGGATGGAGTTCCATTGATTGAACCGTCTTCCGAAGTCTGAATCTTTCGCTGTCAGTTTTAGCTTTTTTAGAAGTTGGAATTACCTTTTCAATCTTGATCTCCGGAAAGTAGTCGGTCGTCGGATTGGGGGTGGTGTGCGTTTTAGGCGTGTTGCTCTGAAAGATGGAGATCGGCGGGACAGGTCTCTCTTGCGGAGTAGCTGGGAAGGCCTGGCCAGGGGTTGGCGAGTCGTAAGCAGCGAGATAGTCCGGGTAGACAGTGTTCAGCTCAGCCAAGTTCGAGTTTCCAGTCGAGTCGTCGCCCTTGAAAGAATTAAGCAAGGAAAATGAAAATCAAACGGTACCTTGAATCGTTTGGTAGGGCAGTCACTGTCATCCGAGTTAATTTCTTCGATGCCAGTGTCGTCCGCTTCGCTCTTTTTTCGGAGGTACGAAATTGCCTTTGAAATCAAGGAAGAGACTAAAAGTATTTATACCATTCCTGTTGGGTTGGAGCTGGAAGAGGAGAAATTTCCGGTGAGCCGACTTGTGGCAGGAGCGGATCATCGTCGCTCATCCGGTGTCGAGGTGGCACCCGTTCAATCTTCAGCACCTCCAAGATGCTGGGCTTCTGGCTGGATTCCGCCGAGCGCTTCGACATTGTCACCAACTGAAAACACTCAATTATAGAATATCATCCGCTAGAAGTCGAGGGCGAAGCGGAAATAATAGAGGTAAAGAATAAATTACTCGAATTGTATAATCTATCCTACAGTCACACCACAAGACACAAGGAGAATCTACTGAGGATAAATAATATCTAATAATTATGCCAAGAATAAGAGTTAAAATAAGCGCTACAAACTAAAATCTCGGCGGAGTAGAAAAAAAGTCAAAATCTCGTTTCGTCTCTGATTCGAAATGGAAAAGTGGCGTCCAAAAATCTGTTTCTTCCGCGCCCAAATCGCCCCATGTCTGACCGACTGATTTTTTTGAACAATTTTTTTCCTATTTTCGGTACACCCCCGCTCGAAAAAGTATTTTAGCCGGCAGTACGTGCTTGTTATTGGCGATGCGTTTCCTGCTGTTATTAATCTAGAATTCATCATCGCGACGAGTCAAAAATCACCAGATTAGAACCCCATTTCTCTACTTTGCAATACGTACCATTGGCAGGGTCACCATCTCCAGCTTCGATTCTTCTTCCGGACTGAGGATAACAAGGTCAACAAAGTCGGATAAAATGACGTCGTTTTCGAAATTTGAAGAAGAATTGAAATTATGTAGTTCCATAATGGCTCTTGAAGCTACAAATGAATCCATACGCGGCGCCATTTTCGCGAAAAATCCAATTCTCGAAATAGTTTTGAGTCGTCAATATTGGCGAGGATTTCCAGATTTTTCCAGATAGCAGTTTTAATACTTTTTGAATTGCGTAAATACTCGAGGGCGCTGGTGGTTGATGGTTTTGACTTGTTCTTGGAAATTTGCGATGATCTCTAGAATCGCTCTTGTTGACTGCCTATTTTGAAGCATTTTCAGTCATTCGGAATTCTGGATTTTCCGGGTCCGCAAGATGACAATTTTCAGGTAAGCCTTTCAGCACTTTTATTATTTCAAACTGACTGTTAAATTTTAAGAATTTAATGTTCTGCCGCCGCCGACGATATCGAAAGCTGCTCAAATGCCTAAATCAGGCAGAGCTGAAATACAACCACGCTGCCGAAACGAGTTCAAAGTTACCCAGGACCTGTCAAAGGCAGCCTCAACTAGATTGTCCGAAGAGGGAATTCCAAAAACTTTCATTCAAATAAACTTTAATACTCAAAATACTCCAGTAGATTTTACTCTGAATAGGGTAAAATCAGGATTTGCGTGTTTTTTTTTCGTTTATTGCAGGAAGAAATCAAGAAAGATTACCGGTCGATTAGTGTAGTTTTGGGGAAGTTCTCAGCTCAGAGTTGGTTTAGAAACTTGGGAAAATGTTGAGGGTGGCTAATCAAAGATAGCGTTAATACTGTAGTGTAGATTTCTTCTTGTTCAAGAGCCTCGCGAAGTCATGATTGAGAAGTTAGCAACGCCTTCGTCTTTGCTTTCTTTGTTGTTCTTTCTTTCTTCTTTGTGCTTCTTTCTGTCGTTTTTCGCAGAGAAGTTTGTAACGGACGAACCTGTGGATTCTTTATTTTTGGCTTCCCACTATTTCTTTATCCGGGAAGGAATATTTTGTTTAGTGTTTCATTAGTTGTGGACACCGCGCCTAATGAGAGGAGTGCCAGCGCTGGAATCGAAAGTCTCGTCGAGTAAGAGGTCGCAGAACTTCTCGAGTTTCATCAGATTGATTTCGCTCCTGTAGACTGGCTTTGGAATGACTGGCGGCGACTTGACGATTGGCAGTAGACGATTAGCGGCCCATCGCTCGATTTGGCAGTTGAGAAAGTCCACGTCCTCCTCTTTCGCCTGAAAAGTTCAGAAAAGAGCAATCAAGCGATTAAACTTACAACAACTTTTGGCAAGGACTCTTTGCTGAAAAAGAGATTCTCCTCTCCTCCAATGACCCACAGGTTGATGAAGTCTTTGTTGTCTTTCTTGAGCTGGATGAGTTTTACGCCATTCGACGAGCTTCCGTCGTAGATTGTCTCCATCGAGAAGATGTAGCAGCTAGTTTCCCTTTTTTCAGCGGGAGGTGAGCACTTCCTGCGGCTCGGCAAGGTAACCTCCGCTTCACCATCTTTTTGCTCAAAGAATTTCGAGATCTGTGGACGGGCAAAGAGTGGCTTTCGTCTTCGTCTTCGACGCCGTCCAAATTTGTCGAGTTTTCTGTTTCTTGTCTTTCGAATTAGGCTGCAAAAACGTTATCAGGTGTCGAAACAAGAATGAGTGCTTACTCTACTTGAGCCATTTGGATATCAAGTGGAATACCATGAAATATACCATTTTCGAAACGGATCAGTTCCTCGAAATCTTCAAGTAATTCCGGATCGTCAAGCCCCTTGTATTCAAACTTGCCGAGAATCTCTGCAAAACAAAAAAATAGAGAAACGCAAAATATCTCAAAGGTACCTGGCACGTCTTCGCCTGTAACATCTCGGAAGTCTGCAATAAGCTTGTTCTCGTGCACTCCATTTCTGTAGGTAAGAAGTAAGTTTCGTAGATTGCTTCCGAATTCCAACAGTTCTTCTGGCATTTCCTCGGAATCATCACTCATCGCTGCAGAGAAAAAAATATTTCTTTGAAATCTGTGCTCTCGATAAATGAACAAACAAATTGGTAACAATTTACAAATAACAAAAATTATTTGTGAAGAAAATGGCGGATCAAGGTGGCGAGCACGAGTCAAATGCTCGTAACTGCTCATCACATCTCCTGATTAGCGAGAATCGGATCAGAGCTGAAACGAGTAGTAATGAAAGATGCGGACTTGATGAATATGAGTCTCTAGGTAGAGTTTTTCTTTGAAAGTTGATTTTGAGTGAGTGCTTATGCAAAAAGTTCCACATCATCTCTAGAACATCCCTTATTGACTGGGCGTTTTGAGGATTTGCATTCATTCGGAAATCCGGATTATCCGGGTCCTCAAAATGTCATTTTCCAGGTAAATTCTAGTCAGATTTTCAGTTTTAGCTGACTTTCACATTTGTTCTTTGCAAAACTAATTCTTTATTTTGTAGCATTCGCGAAGCCGCGGCCGATGACCATGTCGAAAGCGGCTCAAGTTGCCTGAACTAGGCGCCAAACTCGAGGCTGCAAAAAGGGAAACGAGTTCAAGGTTATCCTAACAAATGCAGCCTCAACTAGATTCTCCAAAAAGGGAATTCCAAAAACTTTCAAATAAACTTTATTATTTCAATTTCTCCATCAGATTTTGTTCAAAAATGCACGAAATCGAGATTTTTTCTTTTGTCAGTTATTGCAGGAAAATTACAGAATATTTCAAGAAAAGCAGGCACGTAAAATTGATGACAGAATATAGTAGTTTCATGAGTAAAGATCCATAAAACTTGCAGGTCATTTCTAAATCTCCATTGGAATTCATTCTCTGACATTTGATTGCAATTTTGATCACTCGTCAATTTAACCGCTCATTGATTTTGCCCTTTTCTCAACGCTCCATAAAACGATACCTTTCATATCTCCAGCTGCTCATTTTTGAGAGAAAATGAAAGCAATTATCGCTGGCTACTCGATGTTTCTCATCGTGCATCCATCGGAATTTTCTTTGACCGAAATAATATATTCTAAAATTCATTTCTGAGCGAGAGAATAACATTTTCAGCCACTACTACTACTACTACTACTACCACAACAACCACGACCACCTCCACAACTACCGAGTCAACGACCACTTCAACGACTGAGGGAACCACTACTACTGTTGATCCTTGTCCATGCACGACCGATGTCATCGCTGCAATCAAGGCAAACGAGCCTCCTTTGTCCAAATACAACATGTACAAGGTATCCATTCGCTTCCCTCACCGTTTCTTAACCAGCGCCTTAGACCATCTACCAAGGTGATACGATGGACTACTTCCAGTTTGCCAGCGCCGCTGTTGCCCAAAAGAACACCTACCAGCAGTACTACGTCATGTCTCAGCGCGCTTGCAGCGTCGATGGTCTCCTCGGTTTCAGAGACGAGAACTTCAAGGCCTACTTCTTGGATCTTCACAATGCTGCCGAACATGACTTGACGACTCCAATGACCAACTACCACACATTCGACAACGTCTACTACAGAAACAGAGACGATGAACCAGGCCGACACAATTCCGTCACCTTCGGCTTCTAGTAAGATCCATTTGATTGATTCTTCTTGCTTGAACACACAATTTTAGCGCTGCGAAGACAAAGCCAGACGTTACTGGAAACACCAAGCAAGACAAGATCATGGTTGCTCTTCAGAACACGATGGACTACCAACTGCTCTTCGACTGCTTGGGAACCGCGAAGCCTGTGACAATCGACACTGAGGCGCCAGGCGTCATCCCGACTTGCGACTACACCAAGTGCGTCGGCGAAGAAGTCAAGGTCGGATACTAAGCAATCACGAACTACAAGAAATGCACAAGCCGCTAGGACACCTCTCCAAATTCTGTAAATATCTGAGGACACTGAAAACAACGAGCACTTCAAAAATAATAAAACGAACAACTGACTCTTAATTTTTCACTTTATAAATTTTAAAAATTCCAAGAATCATAATCATCCCGTCACGAGGAGTTAGAATCACTGCAGCCCGAGGCAAAGTTCCATCCTTTCTTTCATGAAGATGGTTGTAAATTGTATCAGAACATTTTACGATAATAATGAAGCTTTTTCCGTTCCTTACATTTTCGGTCATCTCGGCGTGCTCAGACAACTTTATAAATTGCAATTCCCTTGCTCATGAGTGTTCAAACAAATACATAAGAGATTCTTGCAAAGTGACGTGCAACGCGTGCAATGAAAAGCCACAACTCACGCAGTATCAGAAGAGGCAGATAGAAAAGCCGATGCGGCAAGCAAAGCGTAAATACGCGCGCAAAGTGGCAGCAAAATACGGAGTTAATTTCATGGCCGCAACGATGTGCGCTGATGTCTTTAGTACCTGCCCAACATATCAATTTCTTTGCTCGAATCCAGGAAGTACGTACGCCCAGAATTGTAAAAAGACATGTGGTCTGTGTGGAAATAAGTCTAGTAACCAAAATAAATCGAAGTCTAAGAAGAAAACAAAGGTAAAATCTCGTTAATTTATAAATATCTCAAATACCATCTTTTCAGACAACAAGAAAGCCAAAAACAACTAAGCCTCGGAGAACAACAAAAAGAACTACCAGGAAACCTAAAACTACGAAGTCTTCATGGGCTACGGCAGCACCTATCGCATTTACGCAGCGATATCCATTTACGATGGGTTCTCCATCCCTGCCACAGTATCAATTCACCCAACCGCAGTACCACAATCCCTGGCAATATCCTCAAAAACCTTATCAATTCCAACCGGCCTATCCGACGCCAGCGTATTATACACCTTATGCCCATCTCACCCAGGCTCCAACAGTGGCTAGTACATACAGCCAATACAACCATCAATATCCAAATCGAACTCCAGCTTATCAACAACAACTTGTACAGCCAACTCAGAATTCATCCTCTTGTTCTGATCGAGCCACAAACTGTAGCACTACGAAGCAATACTGTCACAGTTCTCCGGGCTCTGCACTGACTGAACAGATTCGAAAATACTGTCAGAAAACGTGTGGCCTTTGCCGCGTGTCTGTCACAATGCCACCTACTCCGAAGCCAACAACGAAGAGGACAACGAAGAGAACGACAGCGCGTACAAAAAGACCAAGGCCTGAAAAGACAACTCGAAAAACGCCTACAAAGCGAACCACAACAACCAGGAAAACAACGACTAGAAGAACAACAACTAGACCAACTCCAAAGATTAATCTTACTATGAATGTGGATAAATACATTTCATTTATTCCAACCACTAAAAATACGATCACCTCTACAGTTGCAGCGACGCCCTCAATGGAGTTCGAGGGGCGCAAATGCATTGATATTTGGAGCAATTGTGATCGTTTAGTCCCATCGTAAGTGAATTTAAATTTTTAGAAAATAACAACGTATTTAGATGTAACCAATCTTACATAAAGAATAACTGTTTTAAAACCTGTTCGGCAGAATGCAAACCGATGACTATTTCAACCAAAAGAACTACGACAAGAACAACAACAACAACAACAACGTCAACAACAACAGAAGTCGTAACAAGAACAGAATCATTTGAAACATCGACGACTGATGGCTGGACAATGACGACGGCGTCTACAACCACTTTTGTTTCGGAAATTCGTGATGGAGAATGCGGCGATATCTTGCCAACTTGCGTTGAGAACAAAGAAAACTGCTTCCTTGAGCATAACGAGTTGTTTCTCGAAGTTTGTCGAAAAACCTGCGGCGTTTGTGGAGTAAAAGATACATTCCTGGTCATGGCTGAGCACGAGCTCGGCAATATGGTTGTATTCAAGCAAGGGATGAAAATTTTCAGCAAAGAATTCTTTGTAGATTGTTTAAATTCATCCTCTTGATCAGTATCAAATCGGCGTTGGGGACTTTGAACACATCGATCTTGTGAACGAAATAGATCTCGATCATATAAGTCGATCTTGCTCAGTTCTCTGGGAAGACAAGCCTCTTTTTCTTGGCGCAGGAGTCAACAACGATGAGATCTTCTCGTTAGGTCGTGATTCCTGCGGCTTCAGAAGTGTGCAAAAGCTAGATAGCCAGTTTTTAAGCGGGCTTTGTTATTCAAACAAGGAAGAGGTCTCTTTTTGCTCTCCTCAAATGAGAGGCAGTCTGAAAAGCTGTTGGAGTTTTTCAGACATAAATCAGATAGAGGTCATCTCATTTATCGCAGCCAGTCTTTAACAATAAATTCAGGCGCTTCCCGATCATTTGCACTACCATTTGCGAGGTGGAATAAACAACTATCAAGGAAAACTGACCCTGATCGCTGGAAACGAAAAACCAAAAGTCGAGGCTTACCAATCTGGTCGCTGGAACGAGCTTCCTTCGATACCGTTTAGCGAAGGTACTATTTACGATTTCTCAACAGTGGTCGTTCAAGGAAGACTGCTCACGCTCGGAGGAAACAGAGGAGCGGGAAGTACTTCAAGAGTGTGGATTTTCAACGGAAACAGCTGGATCTCCGGTCCACAGCTTAAAACTTCTAGAATATCTCCAGGTTGGAAAATAGGTTTGCTGGCTTTTGGGCCAACTATGTTTTAGCGGTCATGGAACAAGATGGAAAAATCATCGTCCTCGGTGGATGCACAAAGAATGACTCTTGTCGTACAGAAACACTGAAACCGCGACCAGGAAAGAACGTTTTCGACAAAGAACAACTATCACGTGACTTGGATGGATTCGGAAGATTTGGAGAACATGTCTTTTTTGTTGATAACCGCTATTGTTCCTGAATGACGATAGCAATTCTAATGTGAATGTTGAAAATAATTATTTATATTTCTTTTATTTTTGTAAAGTAAAGAGTTTTTTGGCTCGTTTGAATACACTTTTGGCTCGTTTTTTCGTCCAGTAGCTGGTGAAAGGGAGCCAGTCGAATTGGTGCTCGATTTTTCGGACGCGGGTGTTCTCGTCGCAGATGATAGTGATGATGATGTTGATGACAAGGAAGAGCATCGAAAAGTTGAGAAACAGGTAGATAAGCTTCGCCAACATCTGCAAATCTCCTGGCAGCGTTTCTATCTCTTCTCGCATATCTGAACACATTAAAGTGATTTGAATAATGCAGCAGCGTTACCAGAAGGACGTAGATAGCCCTGCCAAATGATTAAAAGAAAAGTATGAGAGAAGCCATTGTACATTACCGAATAGCTTTGGAAAATAAGATAAACGATCGATGCAAGGCCGAGCTAAAATGATAAACAAAAAACAACTTATTGTAAAATCTACCTGTACTGGCAGCAAAAGTCCTAGAAACGGAGACAGTGATTTTCTCAAGCTCTTGATCACGTACTTGTACGATCGGACAATATTCAGCGTCGAGAATATATGTATCAAGTAGAGTATATGCAGAAAGAGAGATACAGAAACAAGGGAGAAGAAGTGATACTGAACTAGAAACAGCTTTCCGAAGTTGGGCGTGCCTTTTGGATTCATGGTGAAGGTAGCCATTGTTTGGCGGAGCAACTCAGTTCGGTAAATGAAAATTACGACGATAGAGAGGTCCATGCACATTATTCCAAAGTGAAAGAAGGAGTAGAAACTCAGTTTCTTCAGCGTGAACAGTTTGAGGCAGTAGATGATTTGCGCGGCCAGAAAGAAACCGAAGATCGTAAGGCTGACTGCGATTGTGTTGTCGCTGAGGTCAACATTCCTCAACTGTTGGATGGTGAGGGAGCTGACTACTCCGCCGCCGTCGACTAGTTCAAAAATGATGCGCAGTTGAATGAAAGCATTTGAATGCGCTTGGAGAAACGACTGTTCAAATATGACTACACTGCTTTTCAAGTCTATCCACTTGTTCTTACGGAGTTCGCCAAGAATAAATTTGCCACTTGTCACTGACGTCCCTAGAATCGTTGAGAACTCACAACCTTCGATTTCAATTGGTGACTGAAGCGTCAAATCAGAAGGAATCACACTTTCTGTATGAGAGACCCAGGGTGAGTGAAGTGGCGACTCTTTCATTTTCTGCAACACACCCGTATCATTGGATTCCTTTTCCTTCCATCCGATTTCATAAATTCCACAAGTATTTCTGTGCTGCTTTAGAATAGCCGGGCCCAGTCGAAAATTCACCAGGTCGGCGGCAAACTTGCGATTATCTTCAGAAAGCTTTTCTCCATTCGGCGACAGATGATTCGGGTGAATGAAAGATATTGTTTCTTTGGACAAATACGTCCAAATGTCTTTCATACTCAAAACATCTTCAAGTCCAGCTTCAAGAGCTTGTCGAATATTCGAATCAATAAAAAATTTTGATTGCCCAGTAGGGACAATCGAGTTCGTGATGCCCAAAAGACTGCCCGAGATTAGGCCCAGCTTGAGAAACTTGAAAAGAGTTTTCAGAATATCCCGACGCTGTTTTGATCGTTTCACTGTTTTCTTCATTTCTAGCGCTGTAGTTGTCGATTTGAAGATGGTTGATGAGCATGGGTTCGTGTGATACTCTGCCGTTAGTTTCGGAAAAATAACAATGATCGGATAATTCACCGCTCGCTTTGCAACGGCCAAAGCGTAACTCTTCAATAAGGGAATAAATATAACATCAGCGACAACAGAGACAAAGACCGATGTTGCAAGTAGATCGCGGTCGAAGACAGACAAGTTTTGATATCCCACGGCGCAGTGAATCGCCAGCCACGAAATTACTAGCACCAGAAAGATCGAAATCAAATTTCGGACATAGAATGTTTTGAGTATAACTGCAGAGCGCGAGAGACAACTGAGACTTGCTGGTGGGACTTTCTCTAAAATAGATTTCAACATTGTCGTGATCGTCGTTGAAAACATCACTGCAATCAAGGATGACAAAAACAGATGAGGACTCAAATAGAATGGCCCAAAAATGATTACTCGACTATTGATAAAGACAAATCCTGGACGGACATTAAGATAGTAAAGAAAATTGACGAACACCACAATGCCAACGGATATTCCACCAACAAGACGTCTCATTGTCTGAGAAAAGTGTGAGTAGCGTTTCAGTAAAGATGGAGTCGTCCAGAAATTTTCAAAGAGAAAGTGATCCAGGAGTAGATCATGAAATGGAGACGGTGAAGGTTGAGATCCAGGATATGATGTTTTCAAAGAGTTCTTTGATGCCATAATTGCGCCATCAAAATGAAAATCATGTTTTACAGAAGAGTATTTTTCCAGTTTGAATATTTTGGGCAGATCGAAGATGTCTCGGTTGATTCTTCGTATCTCCACTTTTGAAGGATAGAATGCAAAGTCCCCTCCAGTTGTTACATCCGCATCAAGCTCTAGGAACTTTGTTTCTAACCCTGGCTGTAATTGAACAAGGAAACAAAAAACGCCTCCGTTATAAATTCTTCCACTCAGAGTTACAGTTTCCCAAACTTCAGTGCCTATCCAATCAGTCGAGCAAAGTGACAACGTTACTTCTGATGGCGCGGACTTGACAGAGAACCGCGTTTCTATTGTCAGAATATACCAGCGTTTCTTTGGCGCGATAGAAATTGAACGAACTGGTCGCAAACGTAATTGATTGAAAATCAGTCTGTCGGTGAAACGCGCTTGGGAAAGCATCGCCGCCCAAATGAAAAACAGCACGAGGGGAACCATAGAAACAGTCCATGTTGTCACAATCGTAATCGTTTCTATATTATTTTAAGGATTTCTGAAATCTATACAACTTAACCTGATAAATAATTCATTCTAACAGAAAGCCCATTAGTCTTCGTTGTCATCATGACTTTGTCAGTTAAATTCTTGCAGAGACAAAAAACATCTGTATCCGTAGAAGCAGGACTGATTTGACAGCTATCAGATTTCCAAGATGAGCCTTTTTCTATCAAACAAGTCGACGAAAACGCCAAAATATCCATAGAAAGATGCACGGGTGCGTTGACATTGTCGATTCTCAGAAACAGAGAGCAATGATCATTTATAAAACACAAGTCGAGCAGATCTCCTCTCAGGCGTATTCCGAACGGATTTCCTTCGCATTTGCTTCTTTTGCAATCGATTGAAGTGATGTTTGAGATGCCTTTCCAATCTGGCAAAATCACTTGTTCAATAAAATCACCGGTATGTGGCTCTGGCGCCTTCCAAAAACTCAGGTACACTCGAAAACTATCAAGCGACTCGGGCTGCATGAAGACAAAAAACTCTTCCTTTTCTTTCAGTTCAAATCGAATAACTTCCCCCGAATTTTTCGCAATTCTTTTCGTAAATCTTCTCGCGTTACTTTTCTTTTTAACGTGAAAAAGCACTTCTGATGGAGAACTTTCGATAAAGAAAACGTTCGGATCAAGGGAAAGATCGCCCAAAGAATGGATAAACGGGTTGACATTCATTTGAGAGGCTCTAAGGCTTCCGCTGAGAGTTCTTGTTTTTGCTGACTGGAGGATTTCTAAATTCGGCAATGTTAAATTGCCGACTTGTCCCTCTGCTAGGGCAAAGAAATCATTAGACTCTCCAAAAATATTTCCAAACTCGAAAAATTCTGCCATTTTGCTCATCGCCTCGGTCATTGTTGAAGACTTCCGCATTGTCATGTCGAATGCGTGAGCCATAATAAGCTCCAAAAACGGGTCTTCTTCCGGCATCTTTGGATTCACCATCGATTTGATCGTCTTTTCCAGCGAAATTGCTGTTTCCGACAGTGCTTGCGAAACTTTTTCAGAAAAGTTAGCCATGTTGTTCATCGTATAGTCAATTGAGCTGACGACATTCTTCATAGACTCGTCTACCATCTGCGCCATCAATTGCTTCGTCATTTTGGCGGAATCCTTCATCTCTACTTCGCTCTTCACTTTGGTACATTTGCCGCTGCCTGCCACTTCTGTGCCTACTGGACACACGCACTCGTAACTGCCGACTGTGTTCCTGCAGTCGTACTCGCAGACATCATAATCGCACTCATCAATGTCCGCGCACTCTCCATTGGCTGCTTTTGTGAATCCTTTTTGACAGTCACACGAATAGCTTCCAAGATTGTTACTACAAATTGAGTTCTGAGAACAAGTGAAAGTAGAAACTCTACACTCGTCAATGTCTGTGCATTCTCCTTCTTGGAAAGCAAAGCCAGTAGAGCAGGAACACGTAAAACTTCCAGGAGTATTAACGCAATCAGAATTTTCCCCAAAGCAGAAAGTCTCGCATTCATTTATGTCAGTACAATTGTGGCCGGCATCACATTCGATTCCTCTGCAGCTGATACCTTCATATCCAGCTTTGCATTCACATTCGTAGCTACCTTCAAGATTGATGCAATACGCATGCTCACTGCAAGGTCCATCGGAATCCAGTGTGGCAGAGCGTCTTTTAGCTTGTACAAAAAAAGAGTTTCCTCTCCATTCTTGGGAATCGCATTCGTTGATATCTTCACAGACTGCTTCAGAATTTCTTTGAGAATAACCATCATCACAAACACACTCATAGCCACCGTCTAAATTTCAGATTTTTCTTGGAGAGTAAGGAAGATAATAAAGATGATACACAATTATATAAAATTCATATAGTGTAAAAGAAAAAAACCTAACCTGTATTTTCACATTGACCTGCATCGCCACAAGGGTTTGCTAGGCATTCGTTTATGTCACAAACAGATATTTGCATTTCGTATTTATCTGGCGACTTGTTGAACTCAAGTTTGTCGATCATTGTCAGGGTCAAAGGGAAGCACACCTGTTCGCCTGTTGCTAAATTTTTCATTACAAAGCGATTCGTCAGCGAAGTATTGGCACTGCAGTCAAAACTGTGGGACTCGTCGATTTTCCAAGCTGTTGAAATATATGGTTCATACTTTGATGATATGACATCGGCAGGGCCATAACAAGTCTTGTAAGCATGAGTTAGTGTATTTTCGAGCAAGTGTTTCAAACTCTGTCCAAAAGGTTCTAGTCCGCCTGCATTACTGTGGCCTGTTTTCTTAAATCTTGGACACGCTTGAACACTTGAGTGATTCCAGTCCTCAGCAATAATGAAGTAACAGATAGTAGTACTAGTCGATGTTAGTTCAAATACAATGTAAAAGGCATCGCATCTAGAATCAGCGTTACAATATTCAAAACACATTGAAATATCGGTATAATATCGAATATTCAGGACATCAAAATCATCTGTGATATAGTGAAACGATGGAAGGTGTTCACTAAATTTACAATCTACTCCGTTGTCCTCGATCGTTTCGAAGCGATAATTATCCATTTCTTCAAATTCATAGGAAAACCAATCGGTCCAACTCTCAATAATAGTCGTGTCGCCGTGTAATTTATCTTCAAACTCTTCTGACGTTATTTTTGTGTATACTCTGCATTCGTAAAATTTCTCCAGATTCTGAGCTTCTATAATTTCTCGATGAATGACGTAAAAATCCGAAGGAGACATGGCTTTTACAAAAGATTTACAGGCATCAATATCGTTGCTAAGTGAGGGTACTTTTTGTCATATTGTAAGTTTTCTTACGAAATAATCTACCTATTCCTGAAAAATAGTTCAAATGATAAAGCAGTAGTGGAAGGAGCATAAAAAAGCTTATGCGAAGGTATTGAAAATTTTGCCCGAGGAGTAAAATTGACCTCTTTAGGGACTTCAACTAAATAAGCGGCTTTTCTTCTTCTATCGTCGTACTGAAGAAATTGTTGAGTTTTAGATAGATCACTTCCAGTCCCGTGGAAAGCCCATTTTAAATGGACTCGAAAACATATTCCAGTATCCTTGTTGAAATCGAACGTCAAACAGAGACCTGGTGCCTTGATGCAGTTGTGGAAGCATTTGTGGCTGGTTGTCTCTGTGCTGTTTATAAGTTCGTATCGGCTGTCGTCATATTTTAGTGAATCGAATACTAAATCGGTATTTCCGTCCTTCCGCCAGCCATAAATAAAGTTTTCTTTCGCAAAGCCGATCTCAGGCTGTTCAAGATCGAAATTAATTTCCTTTTTCGTTTGAAGACTCGACGCATTTTTCACCGTGAACAAGAATGGTTGACCTCCATTTCCGAAAGTATACGTGGAAAACGAACTCATGAAAGTACTGTAGAGTCCATTGTCGAGTGTCTTGATGAATGCCTGATCCCTTATTGCGACACTGAAATCCGGCAAATCTTCGAAATGGAGAAGAACATGATAATCGGGTCCATGACTTGCGTTGGCAAGAAATAATGATGAATCGCGAAGAGGAAGTACAATTATGTCACGGTCGTGGGAGTCAATCGTGAGTTCTTGCGTGCTGAGATCTGAAACTTCATGAAACTCCGACCGAAATGGGTCATTTTCGTAAATTTGAAGCCATGAATCCGCCTGAGATAAAAAAATGATAAACATAAAAGGTGAAAGATTACCTCTTCATAAAAGTCTATCCGAAGACGAAGTCGAACTCTTGGCCATCTGGCCTTGTAGTTGCGTTCCTCCAAATTCATGTTAACCTCAATTAATAGTTAATGATTTCTTCTGAATAAAAAAAGTTACCCCGAGCATAAGAGTGACATTGTCAAGAGGATTAAAACAAGCTCTGGGCATTGCCGAAGCTTTAAATTTGGAGACACAAGGCGTAAATGGCGCGATGCCTGGGATAGCACCAAAGTTCGCCATTTCGGACGTTTGGGTTCGTGGAAGGAAAAGCCAAGCTTCGACAGAGCTTCCATATCTGTTGCCTTCCCAAGAAAGCGAATCAAATTTCATGCTAGTGTTGTAATAAAACGGGTCGTCACAACTTCCAAAATCCATGCCATGAATAAGGACTTTGTTTCTGTTAAAATTCGGAGAGAAGTAATCTTCCGTCGAGGATCCTTCGATAGAGCTCGCTGATGTCGATTCGCATTGAACACCGGGAATTTCCGTCTGATTGACAGGTTTGATAGCGAAGACGCGGTGGCTTGAGAACTCGCAGACTTTCTCAGCTTTATATCTTGCTTCTTACTGACAATTTTGATTGTTGTGAAAGTAAAGCTGTTCCTAATGCGTTTTCATTTTCTTGGTAATCTTCAAATTTGAAATCACCGGGTACAGGAAGGAGTCCAGAAGTAACATTGAATAATTTATACGATGAAGGTCCTTTTATTTGATTTTTTAGAATATTCAAACGAGAAAGTCGTTAAAACTATTTGTTCAAACCAAGCCTGTCCTAGCCGCATCTCTATCTGTGTCAGTACTCAGCCATCGTAGGTCGTCATTTGCTCGAACGAGAAAGTCAGTTATGTTCCTTGATTTGCCCCAAATCGTCAAATGGTGAAACATTCTGTTGTCGATTATGTGTGGAACTGAGCCCTGATGACTAGTGCATTGATCTTCGATCCAGGATGTGGTTCTTGAAACCAACGGCTGTGAAACAAGCAGATAATGCCAGTAAACTCCAAGAAAGTCATTAAACTTGTGACCATCATCCGCGAGTTGACAGATAACAGCGTTGACCATTACTGAACCATTGATGGGAAACGCAACCATCTCTTTGTCGACTCCGCCAACTTCGACAGCTAAACATCGTAAGCACGAAATAATTAAGAAAGGAGCTTGCCTACAAATTGATACGTTGAGTTCTTGTACAATAAAAACCGCTGGTCTGGGACACCCCTAGTCCACCCACGTGTCCCAAACTAGAAGTATTTTCACTTTTGCTCTCGCGCGCCACTTTCGCCTTCCGGGTAAAGCGGTCAGTTTAAAAACACCCCCGTGGCCGCGTGCCTTTGATCGTTAATTCGCCCGACTGTCCCAAACCAGAAGGATTTTCAGGTGTCCCAAACCAGCGGTTTTTACTGTACGCTTGATTTCGCCAATTTATGAATTTTTTCGTCTTTAATTTTTCGAGAGATTCTCTAACAAGAATCGTCTTATTAATAAATCTTGATTGGTTTGGATCTTTTATCCAGGATTCCAGAGAGTTCCATTTTAGTTTCACATCCACCCCTTTCTCGAGTTTCGAATTGATTTCAACGGAGGAAATCAACGAAGAGAGCTAGCAAAACTCGACCTGGTAAGTTTCCTTGCACTGTCGGGGATTCGCATACTGCTTCAAGAACACTCTGAGTCCCTTGAATAGAATTTCCGTTATCATGTGTTCTCTCGAAGTAATGGACACTTTGCGGATCCGAATTTTCGGCACAAGAAAAAACGAAAAAGAAAGAAAAAAAATTGAACATTTTGTGAAAACTGTGAAATTACGAAAAAAGTAAAAAAAAGATGTGACGCTTCACGAAAGACATGAATAAATTATCTTCTTTTATCGTCAGCGAAGTTCGTTGGACTAAACTGTTGAATGGTTTAAAATTCAACGAAAATTTACTCGTGAATCAAGGAAGAGCGATTTCGGATTGAAAGTAATTTTGGATGGGCGCCAGTAGAAAGTACCTGAGAGTTTCTTTTCTGAGCAGCGAGTTCTGCTGATTGAGATCAAAACGCGCGGCGGGGCGGAACCGAGATCAGACAAGAAGCCACTTTCAAACATGGCGCCGATGGCCCATAAAGTAATAGGGACATGGCAGCGCTAACAGGGTCAAGGACTACGGGAGCCTAAATGAAGGCGACTTCTGACAAACTCGGCATAAACATAGCTGACGCTCAAAGTACAAAAATGACAGGCTCTTATCGACTCAGCGAATTAAAAAGTTAAAAGCTTGGAATCGAAGCCTTCCAGTTTTAAATATTCTGACCAAGTCTTGCAGTATTTTTGATTGTTTTATTTGTCAGGGCTGAAATTGCGATAGCACTCGAAATTGAAAGCGCTGGGCATTAATAATTTCGCTAAGAGCGTTTTGTCCATACTTTGGCTTTTTTCCAGCCTTCTTCTGAACCTGCTTCGTTTTTTTTTCTGAAATCGTCGGCGATAGGAGCCGAGATCTATCGGCAGTTGGCGGGGAGCCAGCGCGAGTCGCATTGTCAGTATGTTGGGGATAATAGGGGACCATAAACTGGATTACCCTCAGAAGATCATCCCTTTGTGCGCGCCGTCGGTATATTTCACTTCTTGGCTACTGTATGTTACTGTAGTAGGGCAGGTGTTGCGCGTGCCTGTTGTAAATCATCGTTTACGATGAAATTGGCCTGCTTGGGCGACTTATACTCGCATCGAGCAACCATCAGTTGTTATTCTTGAGCACTCAAGCGAGAACTAATCTATCAGAACTTTGCCAAAGATTCAAAGATATAGAATTTCGACTCGGAAAGTAGATCGCTTCATTTTAAAAGAAATAAAATCCTCTTCGTTTCTGCAGAGAGAGGGTTTATCAGAAGTCCATCTCATTAACTCTCCTAATTAGCAGCATAAAAGTAAGTATTCTAGATGGAACAAGCAATAAAATCAAACTCGTAAAGTTGATTGCAATAACGGTAATTGGTGTTAAAGCCGTACGTCACGAGGAAGTTAGAGTCAGAGAGAAAATAACCAGCGAGGAATCATGCTAATCGTCCTAATAAAACACACAAAGGCGCCAATTTCCGATGGTTATTTTTTGGTAAAGCCTCTCTTCAGAGTAATTTCCCCGGAGCCGGAAGTGCGCCCAATAACAAACATGTGTAATAGAGCCAGCGAATTCCTCAAACTCGCAAATCGAGTTTTAGATTTCGCACACTACCAATATCCAGTTTTTATTCTACTCGTGAAAATCATGACCACCTTTTCTTCAATAATTATCACTATAATAATAATAGGACGGAAGCGATAATCTTCAAAGCCTTCAGTTTTAAGATCAAATTAACGAAGTGTAATTACAGTATTGTACTAATTACAGTCAGAAGGTATCTATACTTTGGCTAATGCAATTAATTTGAAGTAGAGTTGAATAAAGACGGTCTTTCCATTTCTTTCTTATGCAACATTTGAATCAACATGTTTGATATGCTTAGGGTAGCGCTAGAAGTGCGTGGTGTTGCGCTCTACTAATGCGCCGCCCTATATTTTTTGCGCTTTCTTGGCGGCGCCGGAGAGCTACGAGCGCGCACTGCGCCGCGCTTCTCGAAATTTGCTCCACGAAAAAAAAAATCTCCGAGGAAATAAATTCCTATTGAAGTAATAATAATACCAGTCATATTTGCTGCTTTTAGGAAGAAACAGTTTTGGAGACAACAAAGAGATTAGAACTGAAATTTGAAGATAGAGATTTGAAAAGAAGAAACTCGACTTATGAAGATTCCCGAAGAACAAGAGCTGCCTTTGTAATTTGTTAATTAGCAAAGCAATCATGAAGGAGCGGGCTTTCGAATAAATTTTTGCTTAAAAAAGACTTTCTTGTGATAAGGGCTAAGCCACATTTTTCGTGCGGATAATCGCCCGCCGCGTCAACCGGATTATTATTAAACCTTTCAAACAAACATCCTCGGACGCCTTCCGTCCGCATCCACATATACTTTTGAGGTTTTCTAATTCGCCTAAAACTTAAAAAAAAGCTCTTTTGTAAAAAAAAATTTAAGAAAGTTTCTTATATAAAAATTATAACAAAAACAAAAAAACTTTCTTTTGGCAATTTTTTTCTTCACGAAAAGTCAATTTTATCTTTATTTGAAGGAGTTGGTAACGCTTATTGAGCGATTCATTTTCTTGGTTTTATGATGTTCTGAGCAGCTACTTTTCCCACGGTTAATAAATTCAACAAAGCAAATGGTACAGCTCTCGACATTTCTCGTGAGAGAGGCAATTGATTTCAAGCAAGCTGCCGAATCCGCTAAATTCACCGTTTTTTCTCCCTTCCAAGGAAATGAGTTTTCGATGATTTCAATCCAAAATGCGATCAAGACGAATTCGCACACGATATAACTCCGGATATCGCAGATCTATTCCCGAGCGTTCCCACGACGCCGCTTTTCTCCAACTTTTCAAGGTCACGTGCCACCTCATGCTGATTTTGTTTTGGAAAGAAATTAATTATCAATGGAGAAATTTGAAAAAAAAATACAAATAAAATTGACTTTTTGAAAATTCGGACTCAAGCCCGCATTTTACGTTTGCCGAGTTTTTTTCTAATTTTCTAAAAATCAATCCAGTATTCGTAAAAAAATCAATTGTTGGCTGGGGCTTGACCCTGGCGTAAGATTTTTGGGCAGACTGTCTCGCTTTTGAATTAATCCCTGGCGGAAGAATGCGGCTAGAATTCCTTCCCATTGAATTTTTATTAGCTCAGCTCATCCTTCTTTAGGGACTGGCCAAAATACGGATTCGGATTAATTGCCAATTAGTTAAGTCGCAGCGGCTGTTATTCAACTCCCAGCGGAGAGCCTTTTAGTTTCGTTCCCCAATTTTCAACTGGAGCCTTTGTTCAACTCGCGAAATTCATGGATTCGGGGAATTAATCTCTTTTTATGGGCTATCGACTGAAAAGCAAGCACATTGCCGATTCTCCCTAAGAATACTGTTTTTGTCCGAAAGAAATTAAAAAAGTTGAAAGCAAAAAAAAGCGGCTTTATGATTATTTTTTGGGAAGTTTTTGATCCTCAGCGGAAGTATTCGAAAGCCCCGAGCAGATTATCCTGCGCCTGCTGTCTGCCTTGTCCGGCATCAAGTGCGCCCAGGTAAATTATTTCGGAAATAGAAAGTGCGCTGTTTTGGGACACTCGAAATAGTATTTAGACTGATCAAGCCAAATTTCCAATTTATTGACGATATAAACCACATTTCCGCGCGCCTAATTCAATACCAATCCAATTTTCAATTTTCAAATTTCAATCTTTTCCTCTTTCGTTTGGAGCAAATCCAGCTTTGAAAAAGTTTCTTATTTTTTAATGAAAATTGACGATCTTACAATAAATCAACAGCTGACCTATACAGTTGGGCTTTTATTGGCCAAGTATGAACAGTAAACGGACAGTAAATCTTCTTCCACGGCTAAAAAAAAAGATATATTACTTTCTAAAGAGGCTAACTGTAATGCTAAAATATATTCGTACTGTAAAAAGTGAGCGGTCTTTTGAATCTTTTCAAGGAAAGACTAGAAGTTTTTAAATAGTAAAATTATGGCTAGTTTAGTATTTTGGCTGTGTTGTATCTGACAGTGTGCCGGACAAATTGGCACTTTTAGTGATGACCTGTCGGATAAACGAGCGGCCGCTTTATCTGCTCCACTTTTCCGAAAAGTACAAGCATGTGAAAATTTCATTTTTTTCCTCCAATTTTCCGGCTCCGCGCGTTTCCCGTTTCTTATTTTTTTTCAAAGGTCGGTGGACGCAAATTTTCTATTTGAATGGAGACGCAACAGGATTACTCCATCATCCCCAAATGTCACAGCTACCATTTAATTTTTCGAAGTGTTTTTGCTCATCTTAATCCCCTTCTGAGCCTGTTGCCACATAATATTCTCAAAATTGGATTGAAAACTTGTATTTCTCGCGCGGATTTGATTTCATGCAGGTTTAATTTTTTTTGATAATTTTATTTTTTTATCGATAAGTGCGAAATGAAAGGATAATTTTTTGAAGTCAAATATTTTTGTTTCTTTGGCGTATTTTCTCATGGTGGTATTTGTGTTTCTAACCGCTTGGTTTCAGAGCTCTGGAGTGATATCGGTGGTTATCACAAAGATCACTAACTCGGCGGGGTACGCGGCGGAGAACGGTAGATGCTGCGACGGACAGAGCCACAGGAAGAAAAGGATCTGTTCCGACCAGTGCGACACTTTCTTCCGCGTTTGCTTCTCGCCTTATGCCGATGAAGGAAGCTGCACCTTTGGAGAAGCAGAAACGCCGGTTCTCGGTGGAAACAGCTTCGAGAATCCTGCCCATCTAGATCTTAACGAAGCAGAAACTCCATTCCAGATGAAGATTCCTTTCTCCCAAAGTTGGATGGTAAGTTTTTTATAAAAAGAAGGAAGTCGGAATTCTACTTTCAAAAGTGGTCATCGAATACGACTTTTTTTTTCTTTTTGGGTGATTTTAAAAGCAGGTTTTGAATTTCAACCGCGCTTGATTCTTCCTGTCCACTGATCGCTCCTCTTCGCACTCGTCTTCTTATGGTTAGGTTGTCGTCCAAACCGAACTATCGAATTTCACTCGCCGCTCTCTGAATGAAAAATGCCAACAAAACAAAATGAGTCTTTGAAGGTGCCGCCATCCATTTCCGGCTTATTTCGAGGAGCCCGCCTCACTAGTGGTTCCACCGCTCGATATCTCAATCTAGCCTTATACATTTTTTAAAAAACCGCTTATCGTATAACCGCGCAAAATCACGGTCACCCCTTGAAACATTTTCGACCGCTCGGTTCAAGGTTCACTTGATAAACTTTTTTTATTGATAAGCATTTGATATAGAAAAAAAAATCTCGCTGCTTGGACACAGTAAATGTTAATCAGAGGCAGTAATTTTTCAAATTATCGACATCGCCGTTCAGTCGGGCCTGTTGCTGATGAAAATTAATTACAACAATCCGCAAGGCCGGATTATCGAGCATCCGGACAAGTATTTCTACGTGCTTAAATTATCCGATTTGAAATTAATAATTCACCGAGCTTTTTATATTCGTTCAGCTTTGGTTACCCTTAGACGCTAATTTGACTTGTTGTAAGAAATACTCGCGTACTACTGAAGATACTCAACTTTAAAATCATTGTTAAATCGTTAGACATAAGGGGTAGTCTTATAATGATGATGCTCTGAAGCAAGGTAACCGTGAAATGAGTTGTTCGGTGAGAAGGATCTGGGTGATTGGAAGGACAGGGCGTCAGGAGACCGCCTCTGATAAAGATTTGATGGATTGAGACATCTCCCCGATTGAGACATTTGACATGGGCCGCCGACTACCCACCGCGAAACCTATAAGCGAATTGGGCACTTCAAGGGACTCCCTACAGCGCCCCATATTTTTATACAATTATCGGTTGGCCTCCTTCTTTTTATGATTTTTCTTGCTTTAGTTTTTTGCGGTGCGCGCGAGTGGAATTTTCGGGTCGATTCATTGACATTTGGGAATTTATCGCCGGGGATGAAGCACGCCCCTGGTTGACTCCCGTGACTTTTCGACTTGATTCTTGAGTTCTTTCTTTTTCGCCCAGTTTTTGAAAAAATAATTCATCCAAAGCCAAAATATTACCCCAAAGCCGACCGCGAAAGCTGGCCGCGCAGATGGAAATCCCGGATTTCTTCTTCGCACCTAAGATCCTTAGGAGCCCGTATTTCGCTAGGCTCCAGTGCACAGGAGTAAGTTACAGTCAGTCCTGACAGTTATTAATGAGATAGCGCCAGATGTGGCCAATGTCACAATGTTGACATGGCGCATTTCTTTTATAAGGGTTAGGGTAATTTCTCAAAGAAAATTAATTTCGAATTCGATTTCGAAAAGACAAGGTAAATTAAACCTTTTTGTCCGTGGAGAAAGGGAACGGGCCATCCCCGCTGCGCTGCCTCGCACCCTAAAACAATCCAGAAAATAAAAAGAGCTTCTTATTGTTGAAGTTCGATTCTCGCATCAATTTGCATCCAGTTGATAAGGCCTTTTCGGGAGATCTTTCTTCTGGCCGTCGAAACTGATTTCTAGGGGTTATGACGTTCGGCTTGTGTACTCGCCAAATTTGCAGCAAGGTGCCATTACAGCACCGCAAGAAGCTGTTCCGCGGTCGGCTGCGATCCGGGAGCAAGTCCGCTTCGTTTTATTCCTGATGCTTATTTTGCTCACTTGGCTGCTAATCCCTCTACATACAACCTTCCAAAAACAGGCGCCTTCAAAGCCACCCTTGTGAAAACACAGATGGGAAGCTCCCACCAAATTTCCCCTTAAAAATAACATTAAGGGCGTACATTCACTTTCGCGCTGAAACAACAAATTTCCGGATCAAAAAGGCTTGAATTAGAGCTTGGAAATTTTCGCCGCGTTTCAAATAAAAAAGTAAAATTCGCTGGAAACAGGACTATCAGTGAAAAAAAAGAATCCCTTGTGAGAGCACTTGAACTTCAACTTGGCGCGCAGTTCGAAATGAATAAAGAGGCAGCAGTTATTGAAGCACACTCCAGGGGATAAATATTCAAGCCCGGACAATAAACACACTTATGAATTGTGCATTGGCTCAAGCCTAAATAGACTAATGCAGGCAAATTCAGTACTTTTCGTTGCTTTTCCTTCCCGAAGCGGCTAAATATTCACGAGGCGCGGGATCGGAGACCATGTTTTGGGTTTTATTCACTTCCGATATTCAGCGATGTGGCAAAACACACACACTGAGACCTACAGATGGTCATCGATGTTTTTTCTTTCACAAAGGGAGCTTTCTTCCGGGATAAGCCGCTTATCATCTGGATGAGATTGCTTCCTGCTCTGACCAGCCTGGGTTTTTCGCACTCATGTGAAACTTTGATCATTAGAAAACTGATTTTATAGATACCTAAATCATTAATTTTTAATTTCTATTTTCAGTTCATAGCAGGGATTTCTCGTTCTTGAAAAAGGTGACCCGTTTCACACTTTCCAGGGCGAGTATATTTATGGAGCAGGTGCTTAGGGTAAACAGGGAGCGCGTTGCATTTCGCATTTGAGTTACGAGCGGTGGTTGAGCGCCTATTAGCGCACTCGTAAAAACCATTACTTCCCTTGGCTGTGTATTTACAGTCAGAGAATCGAGTTACTCGCCGAGATTGAGCGCCGCAAATGTGATTTCAAAGTTATCTCAAGGGTTAAGTGAATTAAAAGGGCCCTGCGATGACAGGGTGTTATTGCTGGCTTTCTGTATGCGCCGAGAGGTTAACCGTGCGGCGATTGAGATCTGACGGTTTATTTATACGAGAGCGTGGCTTATCTCACCGCGTGATGGCGCCCGGCGTAACATAATTGCGGTGGTGAATGTGTACGCCTCCAAAAATCACGAAAGAAAAAAATTCAGCCGGCTAATCCGCTTATCCGTCACATGATTCACTTGCCTAGCATATTCCTTAACCCGTTTACGCGCGGCCCGTACGCCGCGGCGGTGTGATCAAACGCGCCTCGCGTAACCGGTGCGTTCGACAAAGTGCTGAACATTTTTCTAGCGCTGATTCGGACCTCCCCGCGACATTTGAAACTTTCAAAGAGCGGTGCATGTATCGAGCGGATAAGTTAACTTATCGCCGCGCAAGGGGCTTTTTCTGCTACATGACGCGCTTATGGCGATAAGTGTCATGGACCACGGTCAAGAAATGGAAGGCAGGAACATAGTGCTCCTGTCGGATTGGCGCGGGATTCTAGCGCTGCTCCTGGAGCGCCGCCAGTCTCACAGCCAGTTAAAAACTAAGTGGATTCTTGAATAAAATGTTTACTTTGACAAGACCTCTTTACTTGTGATTTTTGGCCAGATAGGCATCATTATAGTTAATGATAAAACATAACTTGATAAAAACTGGACTGGCTCGCATCCTAATAATGAATGCGTTTATTATTGTGATTCGGCGTAGCGTGAACTTGAGAAAGGCGCGTTTTTTGGCGCTGAAAGGAACATTTCGTTTCATTTTTCTACAGCTGAGTGACCTTTTTTGGACTGGCGGCTGAGTTCTGCGCAAAACTCGATAAAACCATTTCCGCTGTTCCGGCTCCCCCGCTGCTGAAAACGTTGGCAAACAAGAGATTCAACTGCGAACTCCGAAAACGAATTCATGAGGAGTTTCTAGTTCTGCAAGGGCATCCGTGAATTGAAGATATGGTTTCCTTATCGGTCACGGGCTGCCGTCCGGGGCGGAAATGTAGCACCACTTCCGAAATTTCATGCCAGTTAGGGTTGTAATTTCTGGCTATTGATTATAGCCTCGCTATATAGATAAGGGACAAAAATCGCCTCTCAAAAAAAACGGCGCTCCGTTTTTTATCGAAATTCAATTTTCCTCCAAGTTTGATCGTTGACCATTTCAAAGTCACGTGTGAGGATGGACTCAAGTGGCCGGAAATATTTCCCAAAAGATTATTGTTTTTGGAACTATTACACCTGCCCCCGTCAAACACAGTATTCCAAGCACATATTATTTTGTACGGGGCAAATATTGTTCTATCGCGCATCTCTCTTATTTGCCCAGCTGGTCCAAACTCGCGTTGGGAAACTGTCACTCCAGCTTACAAAGTTCCTTTTCATCCTTGGCCAAACACTATGTAAAGCAAAAATAGTAAAAATAACTGGGAGCAACTTGAAAATTTTTAAATCTCGGGAATTCTTGGCGAGTTTTTAATTCACGGATTATGGCCGCCTTTGATCTTCGAGTCCTCTTGATGACCACGCCTGATGATCCAAATTCACTTCTCATTCGAGTGTCCTTTGTCCTCACCGTTTCTATTTTCGCGACTTGAGCCAGATTAGTCGCAAGTACACGAAGCGGCCATTTATCTCCACCAACGTAACAGAGGGTGCCACTTTTCAAAATCAACACAAAACGTGCTACAATCGCGGCCACCTGGGGATGAAACTACTATTTAGAAATAAAAATCATTCGATGACCACTTTTTAGAAATTGACTCTTCAGTGGCGAACTTTACAAGAATATCTGAAAAAGTCATGTTACTAATCTTATTCTTCAGTACCGATACCACATGCGACTGGAAGCTCTGGACTACGATGAAGATTCAGAAGCCCAGTTGATTGAATGGACCGAAGAAAGCGAGACTATCCGTCCGACCGGGGAGTGGATGAAAAGAGTTCACCGAGGAAGTGTGGCCACAATCGAGTATCTGCTGAAGGTGGAATGTGACGCCAACTACTATGACATGAGCTGTTCAACCTTTTGCGAGGCCCACGACGACGAAGCCGGCCACTTCTTCTGCAATCGCTTCGGCGAGAAAGTCTGCCTCGACGGCTGGGGTGGCGACAACTGCGATCAACGTGAGTAAAAAAGCCCGTTTCCATTACGGCCAAGGTCTTCTTTATTTTCTGATGCTCGAGTGCCCGTGGGAAAGCAAAGTGTGCGCTTATGACTACTAGGCAAACATTTCGACATTCAGATTTTTGACCCTAGACAAAGGAAAATATCCAAGCCAACTAGTTTTATTAGCAGCGCGTATTAAAAGTGCCGATCAGCTTCTGTAAGAATTTTAACTCGAATGCTCCTCTTTTCGGGCTACGAGGAGCCGCGAGTAAAGTTAGTATCGCTAGAATTCACGTTTGCCAATCATCAAAAAAATGATTGTCACGGTATCGAGTGGCGGGAGCGGGTTCCGGAACTGGTTGAAACTCGAGCCCATTCCCCGTCTGTCGTCATTGATCAATTGCGAGAGTTGCCTACTCTGAGGGCGAATGTACACCCTTTGGCGCTAGAATCAAATCGCCCCGAAATTATGACCGATTCGACAAGTTAATCGTCTTCAGGATCAGCGAAGCTCATCCGCGCGTAGTTTCGCCTGTGCGAGGAATATTCTCATTAATCAAAAGCGGCCACTTGCGCAGAACGAGCTAAAAATACAACAAGATTCTCGAATTTAAAAAATACGCCCTGATCAAGTGCTTATTAACAGGCGTTGCATTTTGATTAACCGTTAACCGTGGGGAAGTCTTCTTCGCCACTTCCGCGATAAAGTGGCTGGAGTGCCGGTTGGAAAGACATCCTCTCGGTGGGCGGCGTTCTGCATTTTCCCACAAGCGTTTTCCGCAAAAGCCATAATCACATTTTTCAGCGATTTGCAGCGAGAAGTGCCACCAGGAACACGGATACTGTACGAAAGCTGGCGAATGCAGGTAAGCCTCAAATTCGATATACTCTTTAATAATAATTGATAAAATAAAACTGGCATCTTCGCAGCGGGTCCTTAGGAGACCACTGGTACAGGTGCTCCCGAGCTGTACGGGTTCATCTTTATCACGTGTCAGCGAAATTCCAAATTAATGAAAGCTCGGCTGGCTGGATTAAAAATTAACAGCCACCGCGCGTTCTCAATGACTTGATATGATTTTACTAATGAAGAAGAAATTTCGAATGTCCAAAGGGCGACCGAATGGAAATAGAATATTGACAGCGAAATGCCTAAACCTGTCAGCCCGCTAGCCGCATTTGGGCACGGCGAGGTCAGCCAGATGACTTCGATACCCTTAATCGAATCAATACCTCACCTCCTCATTAATTAACAAATCGTATGGTAACAAATGATGTCCTTCGAAATCGTCCATTCGAGAATCTTTTGGGTATTTTCTGTAAAGTAGCTCACTTGTCAGAAATTATCCACTCGAGTTGAATGTGCCATGTTATCGGACATGCGTGGCGGCGGTGGTAATTGGCGTCGATTTAAGTCGCTCCAATTTCGCGAGATACTTTTCAGAGCTGCTCCCATTTTCTCGGTGACAGAAGGTCCAATCCAGCTCATCCATCAGATCGGCGAGCGGAGATCCGCAATCCTAACAATCTGTCGGAAGAGAGCTTTGAAATTGTGTCACCTAGCCGAGCATGCCTAGAATGTCTGCCAAGATGAGGGCACTGAAATTTTTGGGCTCCTTGCTTGACAGCTTAAATATGATCGATTTATAAGGTGGAAGTTTTAAGGGCCATCTGATTGAAGAGCTCCGTTCCACCCTTCATCCCTTTACAACACCTTGGATATTATTTTTCTCAAAATCTTTTTTAGATGCCGCCATGGCTGGACTGGTCAGTTCTGCGACGAGTGTATTCCTGCGGAAGGCTGCGTACACGGCACGTGTGACGAACCCTTCGATTGCAAGTGCACGCCATTCTGGGGCGGCAAGTTTTGCGACATCAACCTGAACTCGTGCGAGTCCAATCCCTGCCAGAACGAGTCCAAATGCGAAAATACTTACGGCAATTTCACTTGCACTTGCCTCCCTGGCTACCACGGTAAGTGAAACGGCTAATCACCGAATCCGACACAGAATGCTCAGTCCCCTAATGATCCGTAGTTAATTTCAGATAACCTTTATATAAACCACCCTAAATTCGCCCAACAGATTTTGCACAGATCTATTATTAATTTTCACGGGTGAATGTAGATTCTAATAATACAGTAAGGCCAGGAGAAGCAAAAACGCTAAACTTATGGACTGTTATTTTTGGTCTAGCGGTGCCCCTCGAGGAAAACCCTCATTTAACGGATGAAGGCAGCAATTATAAGGTTTATCGGGCTTTGAGCGAAAAGTGGCCAATTGGGCGAATCGACAAATTTTATCTATCATTTCCGCCTTCTTTTCTGATCGATTTTTCAATTTCCAAGCTGGAAACTTTTGATTTAATTCTTTTAATTTCAGGTCGCCGATGCGAGCACCAGGCAAACGCGTGCGTCTCCAACCCTTGTGGAAAAAACGGAATGTGCGAGGCCACCAGGGAAGGTTCCTTCACGTGCTCTTGCAAAGAGGGATGGACCGGACCATACTGCAACATAAACATTAATGAGTGTGCAAACTCGCCCTGCAAAAATGGCGGAACTTGTCTTGATCGCGAGGGCGATTTCGTCTGCGCTTGTCCCGCTGGATGGACTGGCAAAACCTGTCAATTAGGTAAGAGAGGCTATGTTTTTGCTAAGAAGAAAATTTTCGCGCGGAATTTTTGCGATAAGAGGTCTAGTCACGGACTTCTCCGACCCAGCTGGGCGTCTTTTCCTTATCAAAATATCATTTCGCAGTTTTGTTATCACTGTGGGGCACCACCTGGGCGCGAGGAACTCTAGCTGATAATCCCGCCATCCGACAATTACTCCGTCGGCCTTTGTTTAGAAAAGAAACGAACGTCGTGCCCCATCTGATCACGTGCCAGATTTTTGTGTGTGCGGAGACGTTCCAGAAAAAATACTTTTTTAAAATAATTGCGCGGCGGAGCACTGGCCTTTAGAAAAAGTAAATTGAAGGGGATGAGCTCGATGAAGAATATTTTTCCAAGATCTCGTCATAATCCCCCGATGAAATGACAATTTTTGACAATTATGGCTCCTGATAAGAATGCGATAAGGGCCGCCGAGATCGCCTTAGAAAAAGAGAGAACGGGCGACTTATCTCACACGCGCCAAACGCCAAAATAATAAATACTTTTCCGCGTTTCGCAAACTACAGAGCTCTTTTCATATAAAATAAGATCTGGAATCGAAATGGTTCGAGCTTCATTTCTAGTGTCTTCTTGAAAAATAACTCTGTATGGAACTTGTTTCTTTTAAAACGAAAGTCTTCATATTTAGAGGTAGTATTAGAGTGGAGCAATTTTTGAGTAATTTTATGACAATTTGGCTAATCTTGCGCCTCCATTCCAGCAAATGCCAATTCAAATACCACGCTGCTGGGGAAGTACGATAAAGGCTTCCTTGTATTACGTGCCCTAGGCTGAATCATGCATCTTTACGGAACCCCGTCTGAGGCTTATCCGAAATGTAAATTCCGGAAGATGTATATTTATCTGGCCCTGCCCAGCCCTGCGCCTCATGCTCATCCGCTCGCTCCACAACAATTAAAATAGCGCTCGCGAATGTTGCTTGATTTATTATGAAAACATTGAGCGATTTAAAGCGCGGAAATAAATCCAACTAATCTACTTTCACCTCTAGTAGGATAATATTTGTGAAAACAAGTGCCAGAGGCGTGATTTATGGCCCGCGCGTGCCCAACATCCCCGTGGGTACTTAATTTAGTTCAAACAAGACGCGCGCGCATGTACCGTTGTACTGACTGTAATTTAGACGTGGACGAGTGCGAAGAAGCGGTGAACCCGTGCCAAAACGCGCACAGATGCATCAACAGCGCAGGCACTTTCTTCTGCCACTGCAAGGCCGGCTACGAAGGCGTCTTCTGCGAAAAAGGTAGACAGCGGCTGTGGAGATTCGTAGCCTAACCACTTTCAGAAATCGACGAGTGCTTGGCGGGCGAAGACGGCGCTCCAAAGTGCGCGAATGGGGCGACATGCATCGTAAGTGTAACACCACAGACGGGCCACTTTGTGCACGCATTCTATACCACCCAAATATTTGAAAATTCATTCGCTATAATACCGCCCTTTTCCAGGGAAAAAATTGAATATCCTTCCAAATACCAGATATTCTCTTCATTAGCTTATTCGGCTTATAAATTCACTCGGGGTGGGACTCGTTCCGGCCCGGGGCGAGAAAAGAGCCTTCTCAGCAGAAAACGAACTCGTTGAGAGATGTTGAGAACTTCCGCTCGTAACTGAAATTACTTCAGGATGCGATCGGCTCCTTCAAGTGTGTGTGCCCAAATGGTTTCGAAGGCGAGCGCTGCGAGATCGAAACTAACGAGTGCGCCCAAAATCCGTGTAGCAACGGCGGCACGTGCAGCGATATGGTCGGCGACTTCAAGTGCCTCTGTCCCAGTGGCTTCTCGGGACGCAAGTGCGAGGTAACTTTCAGCACAAATACAGCCGAAAATAATAAAATGAAATAAATTTCCGAAATTCTCCTCGGGGACAAGCGTTCTCGCCCTGAAGGGTGCTGAATTATGCAAATCTTCAGACAAGCTTCAATTTACTCCTAATTGCCTAGTTAGCGGTTCAACTAGCTATGAATACTTAAAAGACGAGCTGTATTAATATTTGTGTGCTTGTTTGTAATCATTGCTTGTAGATTCCGATGGGCTTCTGTTCCGCCAATCCCTGTCAAAACGACGGCAAATGCTTCAACGTTGCTAACGACTACGAGTGTCAGTGCAAGGAGGAGTTTGAAGGGCGAAACTGTGAACGAGTCAAGGACTACTGCGCACAACCCGATGCGTCTTGCGAAGGTAAAAAAAAGACGCAAAGTTTATTCTGGGGACATTTTTCTGAAAAAATCACTTTCGCCGTTAATTTTCTCGCATTCCAAAGGCGACCACAGTGACGAACGCGCGGTAAATTAGAAATATGTAGCCGGTAGCTCCACTTTGTCCTCATTTGCATGGCCCTTTCTTTTGTTCACTACTCATGCAGGAATGTGCATGCTCGAGAAAGGAGGAGAAGTGGCAGCTCTCAATTTTAAACATTTAAATGTCGAAAATGTCATGCTCGTGCGACAGCGAAACACGGCGCCCGGAAATTCCTCCCTGTGACGGAGGCGCAAACCCACTTCCTGCAAAAGCCATTAATCATCGCCGATAATTTCTTCTTCAGTGATTGACGCATGTGAGACCAGACTCACCGACGTTCGCACGGGCAAAACAGAGCGACTGACAACCAAGGTCTGCGGCGACCATGGCACTTGCCGCGCTCAGGGATTCGAAAGCTTCAGCTGCCAGTGCGATGAAGGATTTGTTGGAGATTTCTGCGAAGAAAGTAAGTACAGGAGGAGAAACCTGGCACAGTTTTGAGGGAGCTTACGATGACAGGAAACTGCGCAGCAACGTGTTTACGTAGAGTTGCACGACTCTGACCAGAATCAACAGTGATTCTCGTGGGAAAGTCAACATAAAAAAGCTCGCTCCGTTTGCTGAACAAAAAGTCCAGACCTTGAACTTTTATCAATTCGAATAGTTTCGGCCTCGCGAAACACGGCCCCTTGATAATTTCATTAAAGAGCGAACGCCGATTTCGTTAATTTTTTGAGTCTCTTCCAACAAGAATGAGAAAGGCGGCGGCTATCTCGTAGCTGCGGTCACTACTGGCGTTTTGACACCATTTAGCGGTCGCCCTAAAAATTTAAAATTCAATCGAAAGCCGAGGCTGCTCTTTAATTCGAGACCAGATTTATGGGTACCTGATTGAATGATTTCGACCGGTTTGAATTAGCCACACTCAACACATGTTCACAAATTAACGCCAGAAAAACCTTTCATATTAAGGGTATCACAGCCAAAAACCATTCACATAAAAGTCAAAGTAACACGTTACGGAGTCCAAGGCGAGACTGGTAGACGCTGTGCGAATTTATTTTCGCATGTTCTATCGACGCGCGTGAAATTGCCCTGTTGAGCATAAAAGGCAGATGCTTAATGTGCCGCTTTGGCGAGGAGAATTTATAGCGTCATAATTGTGCCTAAATAATTCGCCGGCGGAAATGGGCACGCACATTGCCCGGAGGCAGATTCAGCGGTGCACCATCGTAAACGCGATAACGAAACATTTTTCCATGCCGCGGCCAAGAATCATATTTCACCGAGGAAATGATTTAATAGCCCCTCGAAACGCGCTCCTTTATACAGTATCCGTCGCCGCGTAATGGCAAACGTCGCGAAATCGTTTTCGTGAATCCTGATCCATGTGAACCGCCATGCTCAGATCACTTCCCAGCATCGTAAATTTGACCTTGAGCGCTCGACAAACTTGCCATTTCTCGCAGACTGAAATAGCTAGTGTGACGTTTTTCATTCATCTGATTAATTTTCTCATCGTTTTTTCCCTCAGTAGATTTATAATTAACAGAATGAGTATTCAAACGTTATTTTTAGATATTGACGATTGCGCTTCAAACCCATGCCAAAACAATGGAGTTTGTCTCGATGGCGTCAATTCCTACGAATGTCTCTGTCCAACTGGCTTTTCTGGTTCCCGGTGCGAGGAAGAGAACCACGTCTGCTCTAGCTCCGAAAACCTTTGTCTCAATGGTGGAGAATGCATCCGAGGCGATTCGGGCCACCCTGCTGACTTTAGCTGCAGCTGCGCCGAAGGCTGGAAAGGACACATTTGCCAGTTTACCAAAGGTACTTGGAAAGCAAGATTGAGCTGTTAATAACTCGTGTTTAGCCTACACCGCAGAGGAGATTTGTAAAAACTCGAGCCCTTGCAACGCTGGAACATGTGTTCCGGACACGAGGCTCTCGACAGGCATTTCCTGCGAATGTCCTCAGGGAACCAAGGGAGCCTTCTGCCAAATCGGTAACTCCCGGATTAAATGTTACAGATGTTGATTTTCACATTTTTAGACGCCAAATCGCCATGCTCAGCGAACTCGTGTGAAAATGGCACCTGCGTACCGAAAAACGGCAAAGAATTCGAATGTCGATGCAAAGCTGGCTTCACTGGTGACAATTGTGACAAACGTAAGATTTTCAAATGTCAATACCATGTTCTTATTCACATTTATAGAAATTGACATGTGCCAGCCCGAGCCTTGTTTCAATGGAGGAACTTGTCTTTCAAAAATGAACCATTATGAGTGCAAATGCCGACCTGGCTTTGTTGGAGCGGACTGTCGAAAAGGTAAAATACTAACGAAGAAAATCTACCTAAAAAATCGTCTTCCTTGATTCCAATTTCATTCTTATCTCATTTTTAGACATTGACGATTGTGCGAATGATCAATGCGCTTACGGCTCAACCTGCGTCGACAAAGTTGGCGGCTTCGATTGCCTCTGTCCTCCCGGTCGCGAAGGCAATTATTGTGAAAAACTTTCGTCTTCTCCAACGAAACGTTCCTGTGCCTACAAAGGAAAGCTCTTTGTTCATTCTTATTCCTGGCGCGAGCAGTGTAACACTTGCACTTGCCACGATGGCGACGTCTCCTGCTCCAAGCTCGACTGTGGTCCAGTTAGCTGTTCTCCACATGCGCCCTCTGCCACATGTCTCTCAGATGAGATATGCAAGTTGGAGACACCGAACGTTCACGAAAACTGCGTCTCTTCTCGTTGTTCGAGCCGCTACACTTGTCAGAAGAAGACTTTACCCTACACAGTGGCACCGCCCGCTTCGTGCAAGGCTCCTTACTGCCTCGAACTGCGCATTCAATTTGATGTTGCTCGAATTTCCTCGCTTGAACGAGGAGTTCATGCGATGGACGTCTGCGGCGCTCTCAATTTCCTTCCGTCTCTTGCACGAGTTGCTGAACACAAGAAAACATCTCTGAATTGCGAGTCTGCCCAAGCAGGCGTAGTCGTTGTTGTCGTCAAGCATCAATCTTCGGCAGAGCTCGTTGTCAAAGAAATCCGTCACTCCCTCATTGGCAAGTCAGATCTTTCCTCAGTTCTGACCTACCGCGACGAAGTCATTCTCAGTGCCGCTTACGATGTCTCAACTGTCGATCCATCTCAAGTCGACAATCATTGGATCTGGTACGTCCTTGCCGTGATGCTTGGACTTCTGTCGCTCTTCGCTGTCATTCTTCTCGCTTTCATGGTCAAGCACAAAAACAGCATGAAGTCTTCCGAGCACGAAGGGTCAAGTTATACGATGGGATCAGGTGTCACCGATCAAGTGCTTATGGCTGCTTCTCCGAGCTCTTCCGCTGCCCTTGAGCCTCGCGAGTTCGTCTTCATTGATCCGAAGGAACATCCATACCCAAATATGCTCCCGAGACGAGTTCCCCACCACTTGCTTTCTCATAACTTATCACGTAAGTCTCTTTTTTCAATTTTACGCTGTATTTAAATTTGTTACAAAAGCTAAAGTTCTTATCATCGTTTTAGTTGGTGATCTGACTGGTCCTCCCCGCCTTACGAAGAGAGCTACCAGGAGCCATGCGGACAGGCTATTTACGCCACGATTAGTTCAGCCCGAACAGAAGGACCTCTTCTGAGTTCTAGCGGGCACTTCCACGCTCATCCAGTTCCAAAGCGCCATGTACAAAGCTAGCACTGTAAATTGCTTCTGGCATAAAGTCACTGTAACACTGACATACGATTCGAATTCGAATGACCGCCACCGTCCAAACAAAAATTAAGGATATATATCTGCTGCTACCTCGAAACCCAACTGTACAAACGTATTTACAGATACTCTATCGCATTGTCATATTGTGAGCTATTTTGAAATATTCTTGCACTCTTTCTTCATCTGAAACGACCCTAACACGGCGTAAAAGGCCAAGTTCAAAAAAAAAACAAAAATAAAAACAATTATAATCAAAATTCGTCGTAATCAATTTTTCATGCAAGAAAGAGCATTTGTGCAGCTCAAAATCAAACGAAGGCAATCTACGCTAGAATTTTTAATAGAAAAAGATATGCCTTGACTGTGGATCGAACACAGGACCTTCAGATCTTCAGTCTGACGCTCTCCCAACTGAGCTATCAAGGCATGGGGATAGACGAGGAAGTTAGCGTTATAATATTGATGCAAGTCTACATGCATAAAATCCCAACTATTTTCAGATGAAAGCAATTCTGCATGCCTGCTCTACTTGTATCTTCTATGATTTTTTCCTGCAATAAACGGCAAAAGACAAAATCAGATTATACCCTTTTTAGAATAGAATCTATTGGAGAAGTTGAAATAATAAAGTTTATTTGAAAGTTTTTCGAATTCCCTTTTAAGAAAATCTAGTTGAGGCTGCCTTTGTTAGGCAATCTAGTTGAGGCTGCATTTGTCAGGATAACTTTGAACTCGTTTCCCTTTTTGCAGCCTCGAGTTTGGCGCCTAGTTCAGGCAACTTGAGCCGCTTTCGACATGGTCTTCGGCCGCGGCATCGCGAATGCTACAAAATAAAGAGTTAGAACTGCAGAGAAGAAATGTGAAAGCCACCTAAAACTGAAAATCTGACTAGAATTCAATAATTTACCTGGAAATGACATTTTTTGGACCCGGAAAATCCGGATTTCCGAATGACTGCAAATCCTCAAAACGCCCAGTCAACAAGAGATGTTCTAGAGACGATCCTGCAATTTTAAGAAAGTTGCATGAACAATAGTGCGATTTGAAAAAAAAATCTGTTGGCGTGCGCGAAATCGATGTTTTTTACGTTGCAAGTCGAAATTTTCACCGGCAAAAGTCGACGCTCTTCACTTTGAGTTTTTTCACCGCCCGTGCGGGCCACTTTTTAATTTTTTGATTTTGAGTTTTTATTTTGTTTTTTTTTTGTCCGAAAGGAAGGGCAACGTTTACGTTTTTTATCTTTAATTTTTCCATCAACAACAGCAACAACAAAGATGACAAGAGTAAGGATACTCATAAATGCTCTCATCGCCGGGATAAATGCAAGTAAGTTTGAGTACCAGAATAAAGAGAACCAGATATTGTAAACTGATATTGATAACTAAAAAATATCTTTATAAGAAAATAATTCGATTAATTTGAATTGTTTCTTTTATCAAAAATATTCATTCGAATTAGTATGGCTTTCAGAGTTAATTGATAACGTATTTTCAAAGGCATAAATGGGCGAGCGTTTTCGATTGGTGAATCCCATACACCAAGTACAGCAGCTCCGAGTACTGCGGCTCCAAACATAAACTGCGTGGCTTGCAACACCCTCACTTACGGAAGTAGAAACAGAGACGAGTGTAATACCTGCATGGCAGGCACGAACAAGTGTTGGACTCTTAATGAGCAGTTTAATTTCTACTTTTGCGCCGAAGCGCCTGGTGGAGTCGACTTTGACGTGAATCCGGTCACTGCATCAAGCTGCGACGAGCTCAACTGGTGCAACGGAAACGGCCAGTGCGCGATGACGGGACCCGACTCAGGCGCGGTTTTTCGAAATTTCAAAAATTCAACGGAAATCGAGACATTTTGAAAACCAGTCAAAAGCGATCTGTATCTGCAACTCGTTATACACTGGCGACAATTGCGCCAACGCGAAACCGATTTCAAATCAGAAGAGCTGCTCGGATCTGAATTACTGCAACAACCACGGTCGTTGCTTCAGTAAACCATCTGCTGACGCATACTGTGATTGCAATGTCGGCTGGCAGGGTGCCTCATGCAACATACCCATTCAAGCAGGATCGGTCACTTGCCGTGATCTGAACTACTGTGGCGTACATGGCAAATGTATCCAGACTCCCCAGGACACCGATGATTACTGTTCCTGCGACAGTGGCTGGAAGGGCATTATGTGCGACCAGGCTCAAGCCTTCAACTATTTACAGTGCGGCGAGGACCTCATTTGCTCCACCAACGGTCGATGCATCGACCTCTCCAGTGCCGATGATTACTGTGTTTGCAACGAAGGTTGGAGCGGAAAAACATGTACCGTTCAAGATAGCTGTGGAAATGTTGGCATCTGCCAGAATGGTGCCCCCTGCGTTTATGACGCTCAACGCTGTAAGTTGGATATGGAAATAAAATTTTATAAAGATTTTTAGATGGCAATTACTGCGCCTGTCGAGACGGTTACTTTGGCCCAACTTGCGCTTCACGTGATCCTTGCGTCGAAACCAAGTGCTACAACGATGGTGTGTGCAACAACATCAACGGAGAAGCTCAATGCAGCTGCGCGCCTGGCTGGAAAGGCCCCTATTGCGAAGTAATGATTCCATGCACCAGGAAATGTGGACGAGGATGGTGTACTCATGGCGTCAATTCGATGTCCTGCAGATGCCCTGATGGCGTTTATGGCAGCAACTGCCAAGAGGTACTTTGATTAACTAAGCAGTAGATTTATTTGTATTCAGGATTGCCAATCAAAGTGCAACTTATCAACTCACGAGTGCAAAATGGAGAACCAAGTTGCCATTTGCACTGAGAAACGAAAGTCCATTTGCAATGCTTTATCTCCTTGTCAAAACGGATGTGAGTGCGCCGATGGAGATCACGATGGATACGACTACACTTGCACCAACAAACAAGGTAGATACTTCCTCGGCAAGAGATGCAACTTCGATGAGCCACAACTCAACTGCGCAAGTGATCACATTACTGTCACGTAAGTCTACAAGTATTTTGCACGAGCATTTATCATATAAAATAGGGTTACTAACGATCTCCTCCTCCGTCACATTTTCAAGAGCGACGCAAAGTTTGCAACTGGTACTGACAATCAATTGGTGTTTTCTGACGGTGGAGCACTTTCTACTCTCCGAATCGAGCGAAAAGACTTCAGCAAGATTTCTGCACCAGCTGTGGAGAACGGCGTACTTACCTTTGGAAGCAGTGTCAGATCTCTTCGTACCTTTGAAGGAACTACTCCAGTTGTGACAACAATCTTCTCCTTCCAGTGTCAGTATGGCGTTGACCTCACTCCAGCCACGATTACCCCTCTTGAGTGGCCGAAGATCTCGGTAGAAGCCGATCAAGCGGTAAGATAGTAGACTTGGTAGATATTTTAATGAATCGTTTTAGACTTTTGAAGTAGAGATGAAGTTCTTCAGCGTTGATGCTCGTGCTGGAATTCACCGTCGAGCCCGATCAAGCCCAGTTCTTCTTGTGAGGGAAGAAATCTTCGTCAATCTTGCTCCTACTGCCAACTCATTCGATCAGTTCCCAGAGCTTGGCTCACAGACTGGCATCCGCGTCAAAAATGTAAGTGTCAAAATTAAAGATGATGAAATTGATTTCTACTAGTGCTACCTTGTTGCTGGCAATACTCAAACTCCCATCATCGAAGACGGAGTGGCACTTGAGAGCTCTGGTCACGCTCACGCTTCTTTCGACACTCCTCAGCCTGCAACTGGCGTCGAGTTCTCCTTGATTTTGCTCAACACGCACCTCCGTGACTCTACACTTCAATGCACTGCCGCCTTGTGCACCGGAGACGCATGCAAACACACTGCTCGAGTTGGCCGTTCTATCCAAAACAGGTAAAATGATTTTCTATCGTTCACAAATTGACGATTAATTTTAGCTCGACAAACTTCAGCATGGCCATCGGCCCGTTCATGCTCGCAGATCTCAGCGATGGAACTCAATCTAATTTATCTACCTTGTAGTTTTGTATTTTTTAAGTTCAAAAATTATTTTCAATTCTTATTTATTTGAATAAAATAGCTATTTTAAAACTAAAACCATGTTTCTATGCAGATCTCTGCCTTTCAAAAAGCAAATGAGCATTTTTACATGTGGTAACTACGAGCTTGCATTTTTTTCTTTTAGATTTTCCTGCAACAAATTACAAACACACAAAACAGATTTTGTCCCTTCTAGGAGAGTTCCTTCGAGGAAAAAATCTGATAGAGAAGATGAAATAGTAAAGTTTATTTGAAAGTTTTTGGAATTCCCTTTTTTTGAGAATCTAGTTGAGGCTGCCTTTGTCAGGCAATCTAGTTGAGGCTGCATTTGTCAGGATTACTTTGAACTCGTTTCCCTTTTTGCAGCCTCGAGTTTGGCGCCTAGTTCAGGCAACTTGAGCCGCTTTCGACATGGTCTTCGGCCGCGGCTTCGCGAATGCTACAAAATAAAGAATTAGTTTTGCAAAGAACAAATGTGAAAGCTAGCTAAAACTGAAAATCTAACTAGAATTCAATAATTTACCTGGAAAATGACATTTTGATGAATTACCATAAGAATTTTTCGGCCGAAAAAAAATTTTTTGAGATAAGAACATATTCTGAAAGCCCAAGTCAAAATTAGTCGATTCCCAAATTTCTAGGGCTCAATGACGTCATTATGACGTCATTTATGATGAATAAATGTCCGAAAAGGCTCCAAATTCATGAGACTTTGGAACGCTTTTTGAGGCGGTTTTTGCTGGAAATAGATTTTTCGATTGATGGCATGTTGTTCGCCATCAAAAACTACGTAGGGACCCGAGGTTTATTTTTCGAACCGACCGGTTTCAAAAATTGAACCGGTCGGTAATGGTTGATATTCAATGGTTTGATCCCGGGTCCCTACGTAGTTTTTCATGGAAAATCCAAATCCGTCGAGAAAGATAAAATTAAAAAACGTTTTCGGCTCGAAAAAGCGTTCCAAAGACAAAATTTTCAAATCAGCCCGATGACGTCATAATGACGTCATCTGACCCTAGAATTTGGTGATTCTGTATAACTTTTTACGGGCTTTCAGAATATACCAATATCTCAAAAAAAATTTTTTTGCCCGAAAAATTCTTATGGTAATTCATCTTTTGTGGACCCGGAATATCCGGATTTTCGGAATGAATGAAAATCATCAAGACGACCAGTCAATAACAGATGTTCTAGAGACGACCTCGAAATTTTATGAACGTCTTTTTTTAATTATTGCAAGTAAGCGCCATTCTTTTATATTTTCTGAATTGTTTTAATGACACTTCATTTTGAATAAATACTGATGAAAGAATCACTGATTATAAGGTCTTTATCACTGAAAAGTCATCAGAAGCGCTACATTTGTGTAGCTTTTTTCTTATCTGAGAATTTTCAATATCAGCGCTGCGTCAGCAGAGGAGCTGTTGGCGGCGATCTTTTCTGATCGGGCAGGAAAAATTCCCCTCGATGCCTTGTGACGGACAGCCAATCCGATTCCTTGCTTAGGTTGACACACGATTCAAACTTATTTCGTCGTACTAACGCAGACCACAGCCGAAAAATATAGAAATCTATATTATTCCCCAGATTTTGGAGAAGTATATTTTTTCGCGATGGCAAAAGCAATGGCCCTTGCCGTCTATATTCCAGGTCTCTGCCGGCAAATCGAGTCAATGAAGAGAAAGTATCAGGAGAACGATGATCCCCCAATTGACGACGAGTTAGCTATCATTCGAATGATTTTAAATCAAGTTGACAAGGGACGTCAACAAAATATCAATGACTCTCATGGTAGGCTTAATATCCAAAATATATCTACAGCTTTTTAGCTTCAAAAGCTCCATTACCGACGCAGTCGACACCTTCATCGACACCTTCTCCAGCCGAATTTTCTCAAGGTAACTTTGGTATCACCCCGGAAATGAATAAAAAATCGCGTAGCTTCTCCTTCTGAACCAGCTGCGCCAGGTCCACCAACCATTCAAGAAGCGCCAACTACCTCCGGTACATCTCTACGAACAGGGCTCCGCCCACCATCGCAGTCGACACCTTCATCGACACCTTCTCCAGCCGAATTTTCTCAAGGTAACTTTGGTATCACCCCGGAAATGAATAAAAAATCGCGTAGCTTCTCCTTCTGAACCAGCTGCGCCAGGTCCACCAACCATTCAAGAAGCGCCAACTACCTCCGGTACATCTCTACGAACAGGGCTCCGCCCACCATCGCAGTCGACACCTTCATCGACACCTTCTCCAGCCGAATTTTCTCAAGGTAACTTTGGTATCACCCCGGAAATGAATAAAAAATCGCGTAGCTTCTCCTTCTGAACCAGCTGCGCCAGGTCCACCAACCATTCAAGAAGCGCCAACTACCTCCGGTACATCTAGACGAGCAGGGCTCCGCCCACCATCAAAGCGAAAGCGAACAACTGCAGTTCAAGAACAAGCATCCCAAGAAGAAGGAGCTCAAGAATTTGCTCTTGATGATGAAGTTTTTCCAGCCAGCTCCAAGAAAAAAAAGTCGGAGAAATCAAAACCGAAGGCTCAAAAAGCGGCTTCTAGAAAAAAGGCGGAAACTAGTAATACGCCGAAAAATAACTTGTCTACTGCTGTTAAAACGTCCCCAAATATGCCCCAACTCATTAATGTCACTGAGAACAACGGCAGCCGAAAGTTCTTAATTGACGAAAATGGCGTACGAAGAGAATATTATGGCTGCGCAGTTCGCCATGAATCAGATACAGTGAGAGTGTACTGCACGTAAGTTCTCTAAAGAAACTCTTCAATTAAAGTATATAATATATATTCAAAAAGAGCTACAGGTGGTCAGAAGAAGAAATGTAGTGGGCGGCATATCCTCAAACTCCGTCAACCAGACATAATGAAAACTTGGTATTCGTCTTCCGATGGCCGACCCGTTTGCAAGCTAAACATCGACAATGCTTCCACCTTGAAGCGGGAAAATTATGAAATCATCGAAAGTATCTCGCATTCATGCCTCGATCAAGCTGCTGTGCAAGACCAATCGAAAACTCCCCGACAAGATGAAGGACCAACTTCTGAGCAAGATCAAGCTGCGACATCCGAAGAGTAAGTGCTTACAGATCAAGACCAAGTCTATTTTATCTTTAGGGGCGCCACAGGTGACTTCATCGACCTGACCGACGACGATTCCGAACCGTAAGTTTCAATGATCAAAACTCATTTATTCTTTTTTGTTTTAGGGACGTGAAAACTGAGAAGAACGATTCCGCCTGAATCTCGTCCTGAAGTAGTAGGTCTGCAACTAGCCATATTTTTATTTGACGGATACATAAACCATTGATACTGATCACACTTTTGAAGACTTTTTTATGAATAAACTACTGAAAATACTAACACTATCTAAAACTTGCAAAGGTACGAGTAAACCAGAATTACGTTGCCTCAAACTCTTCTATGATTTCATATTCAAAATGCTGATGCAGAAAATAAAAAAAAGAATCAATAGTTTGCATTTCCATGATCCTTCTTTTTATTTGCTTTGAATCGAAAAATAAAATATATTTTACAGAGATAAGCTTTTGTTATCAGTCGAGTTATTATCTTCACTTTGCTCTTTCGCGAGTCTTTCTCGTCTCTTCTCGATTATGCTTTTTGTCACTACAGTTTCTTTCTTTTCGTCGCCTTCTAAGTATTCGCTTCCGTACACGACGAGCATCATGACTGGAATAGTGATCGGGTACATCGCAGCGGGGATTCGACCGGCGACTTGGGCAACAGCTCCGAGAGAAGCAGCACTTGCTCCAGCCCCAGCAGCAGCGGCTCCTGCCCCGGCGGCAGCAGCTCCAGCACTGGCACCTGCTGCGGCTCCAGCTCCAGCGGCACCACTAGCCGCCGCCCCAGCACCAGCTAGAAAACTATTAAAAATCTATTTCAAAACAGGCGTTAACCTGCTCCCAGGCCAGCCGCAAGTCTAGCCGCGCCGCGCATCAGGATTCTTCGTCCCTGTGACTTGAGAAATCGCTGGAGCACTTGTTTTATCAGTGGATTCATATTTTTGTTGTTATTCTGAATGAAGAAAGCTGAGAACACTTTTCTAAGCAGTAGGTTTTAGTCATGAAGTAACTGAATTGTTGCACCCTCGGTGAATGAATTTCGCAAGGCAAGCGCTACAGAAAAAGAAGAAGAATGATAAGTTAAATATTCCACAGTCGAGCTTATTGAGCTTCGCTCAGTACTAACTCCAGCTTCAGTTAGAACGCGCCACTCAATCAAGACAGTAAAAAACCAGTCGTTGAAATAAATAAACAGAATTTTGAAGATATTTGGCATGTGCACTTTCTGTCACTACTTTGAGTCATGTTTGCTTGAACTCTTTTCTTTTTATTTTTGCACGCGGAAGGGATGAGCTTCCGTGTTGAACACCCACTCGGACAGCGGAAGCATATCGTCGTCGGAGAATAATAAATACAGGTACTAAAGTCATTAATCGATATATAGAATACAACCACGAGGAAAACCTTTAGCGTTTCTCCTAGGAAAAAGACTCCATTTTGTCTTTTGGCGAAGGTTTCGTTTTAGACTCTACATTAGCTATACTCGTGTAGCCGTCTTTTACGCGAGCGTACTTCTCCAGGTTGAGGAAGAACTCCCAACCCCAGTCGCGGTATTTCTGATTTTTCGTAAGTCTCCACAGATAGAAGTAGCTCTCCACAGTTTCTTCAATAAAACAGTAAAATGATGAGATCAAGGACGACTTACCTGGGCGAAGGATGGAAAATCTATCTGCAGTGTGGATATTCAAATCTGGTTTAGAAGGATCGTCTGTATTGAAGTAGGAAATCTCAGGTGCCAGGCCAGTCTCTGTTACGTAAAACTGGTGACATGTTTCAAGAATTTTCTCGGCGTGCTCTAACCATTCTTGCGAGAGTTTTTTTTCGTGAACAGCAAGTGCTTAAGTATATATTAGTAGTGTGCAGTTTATTTCGATTCAGTTCTTACCTAGAGTGCCGGGGAGAAAGCAGACAAGATGATCCATTTTTGGGCTGAATCTCGTTCCTACTTTCTCGCCAACGAAAAGAAATTTGTTAGGCTGTGTGTATCCAAAGAGATGTTTCTTGACACCTTCCATAGAGTCTTGGAAGTCTTGAACCATGAAGCTGTACTCGGAGCTTTTACCCGACTGGTACCAACGCTTGAAAAGATACTCGTAATAGCTAAACTAAAGTTATATCATAAAGCACAAAGATCTTCCAGACCTATCAGTTCTAGCGCCCATCGTATAAGTCACTCCATTTTTGGAGAACTGTCCAGTCTTTGGATCGATCCAAAGAGGAACCAGGCCGTCCAATTTTCCGGTTTCAAGCCGAGAGACGTGGCGGGAAACATCTCGCACAGCATCATCCCAGTGACGATCGCCAGAGATGTAGCTTAAAGTGGCGTGAGTGGCTCGATCTAATAAAAGAGGTTCGTTCATTATCCTATCATCTTAATCAGAAGCGATAGCGATCAACTCACTCAACCGAGTGGCTGGTAGTCCGCGGCATTATTAACCTGGCTAGAACGCATTTTTTACTCCAGAAAATGACGCTAACATACAAAGAGTGGACGGAGAAATTCGCTGAAAATATCAAGGGTGAGGCAATCTCCGCTCAAATCGAGTACTGGCACATGATGATGGAGAAAGACAAAGCCCTGAAAATTGAGAAATTCGACGAAAACGCATTCCAAGAATTCGAAGATTTCCTGGCAAAAACAAAGATTCCGAAGACTCGAACCTACAAATGGTATCTCGCGAAGGCGTGGAAAAATTACAAAGCAGAAGAAAAAAGAGGAAACAACAACAAAGAGAAAGAAAATTTACTGTGCTAGATTCTCTGTACTCAAATTCATCGGAATAAACGAAACAAAATAAAACTACTCTAACCTGAGCGCTCCGAATTCCATCTGTATCGTCGTGACTTCGCTTGTCGACGAGCTTGAACCCCAAGCTGGTTGCTTTGCGACCCGAGTTCTGAGGTTGATATCGGAATATGGTACCGAAGACTTTGACGATGTAATCGCTGGCAGTAGTCGATCGCCTATGTCAAGAGCTTTTTCTTTGAATAGCTCGTCGCTAAAATTAGATTTATAGATATTTATAGATTTTAAAAACATCAGCGAATTAAATACCCTGTGAGATAGTAAGTTGAGATGAATCCCCCAAGAACACGAATGGTACATTCGAAGAGGTTAACTCGGCCGTTGTCTGGCTGGAGACTGAGGCGGTTCTTGACGAACATCCGCGCTTCTTTGAATTCGCTCGTGAGATTCATTATCAGCATTGTGTCGAGCGAGTCTATCAGCTAAAACTTGAGTTAGCCAAACACTTATTTTGGTGATTTCTTACTGTCAGAGCCATCTGGTCTCCGCCAGTGGTGAACCAATCTTCGTAACGATGGCTTAATGGTTTGAGCATATCGTGACCAAGCGCATAGGTCGTGTATCCCCTCCAAGCATGTAGAAACGCTTCTTTCACTGCGGTCATATTTCGATTTTCACGGCCGGATCCTCTCCAGTGTCCATAACTATCATCAGAAACGCGGGCTGGTTCTGGCTCGATTTCCTCGGGAGTGTCTTCGTCGCGCTCTTCAAGTTCGTACTCGGGCTCATCGGGATCAATTTCAAAACGTCCGCCATCTGAGTCTGGTGGAATAACTATCAAAAAAGATTAAGTATTCCTTCTCGTTGTTACTCATTATTATAAAGATAAACTAAATAAAATTTATGCCAAACCTTGAGCCTTCTCGAATTCGTCACGCTCTTCGTACTTTTCAGATCTATAATCGTTCAAGTATTGCTGATCATCTTCAATAGCATGCTCTGGTTTTTCGTTCATTCTGTGAGCTTTCTTCTGCTGATGATGACGACGCTTTATTTCATTGAGATTGTGGCTCACATAAGTCAAAGTCGTGATGAGAATCACAAAGACAATAAGGATTCGCTTCTGACATTGCTAAACCGAATTTTATTCTCGAGCACTGCAAAACAGTGTATTACAGTCAAGCGTTTCCATTTTCGCGAAAGTGATCGTCGCGAATCATCGTTTGGAACAGTTGAGTCTATCGAGAGGACGAATGACGTATTCTTCATTTCCCCGGCTGGAACTTTTCGACGGTAAATATTGACGTCCCCGATCCAGAGGGGAGTTCAATGCTTGTAGAGTCGCTTGTCGCTAATTGCTCCAGAATTTGACGATGTGTTACTGTACTGAGCGGCGGTAGAACTATTTTGTTGCTTTCAAGTTTGCGCCGTTTCTCTTCCGAATTCATTTACAACACCATTCTACACTAACGCACATTTTACTTCTTGCACTTTGAAAAGACGTGTGCCTGCAACAACAGAAATACGTCGTTTTTGTCGCCAGTTCTCGAGAAAAAACGATAAGAAGATGTAATATTTTTAAATTTATTAGATTAAATATTGCACAAGTCGAGAATGAATGAAAAAGAAGATATATGTATATAAATATGATAGCAAGTTCTTTGGGCAGGTAAAATTCACTTAAGACACTACTTGGCGATTCAAAACAGCACTCAAACTCTGAGCAGTTCGATCTTGATTAAAGCTATTTTCAGATGACTTCACGCAGCACAGGCGATCCGGCAGGTTTCCGTTGAGTACGGCTCTTGTACTTCATCCACTCGGAAGTCACTAGCACCGATGAAGAAATAACGACTATCGTCATCATGTCCTTGAGAGACAGTGATTGTGTTTGGAACACGGACTGCAGTGGCGCCCAATAGACAACGAGTACTAAATACGAGCTCTTAAGAAAACGCTGAATGGCAAAGGAACTTACACTGAGCGACGATGGACAAAGAGACGGCAATGAAAAGCGGTTTATTCGGAGGAAGATGACGAATTGATTTCGTCTGGGATCGACAGGCAAGTGCATTCATCATGTCGAAGAAAACGAAGCAGGTAAAGGTCATTGTTCTCTCGTGATCAGAAAGCCGCCCATCGTCTTAAAACAGCTTATAGAGACGACAAAATCCAACCTTGTGTACCTAGATATTCTCTGGTCAGGACCCAAAGTGTCCCGCAAAGAATCAAAGTAGCATTGATAAGTATCCTTTTGATGATGCTCTTGTTCAATAGTTTTTGCCCTCTTGGCCTTGGCTTGCCCTTGGTAAGGTCGGGATCGCTGGGCTCCAGCCCGAGACTCTGTGCTGGAGGTCCGTCCATAAGTATATTAATCCATAGCACCTGCATGGCGTTTAGTGGCGATGGCAGGCCTAGTATTGTCGAGATAGCGATGAGACTCAGCGCAGCGATTGAGGTAGAAAGCTGAAAAGTAACGAAGTTGCGGATATTGTAGAAAATTGATTTTCCCTCTTCAATCGCTGGAACGATCGTTTGCAAGTTATCATCTTAAAATGTGTAAAAAGTTTGTGGAATACTTATTAGCACCTAAAAGAACCATATCCGCGGCTTCTCGGCAAACGTCAGTTCCATTAACTCCCATTGATATGCCAATGTCGGCCTTTTTCACGGCTACCGCATCGTTTACCCCATCTCCTATCATTCCAACTGTTCTTCCACAGAGTTGAAGCGCCTGAAATATTTTAATGAATATGAATAATCAAATTGAACATACTTTGACAATTTTAAGTTTGTGCTGAGGCGATGTGCGATAGAACACATTTGCTTTGTTCGCTAATCGGGTCAGTTCGGTTGCATCCAGATTGCTGACTTCTTCTCCTGATACTGCGAAATCCCGGCCTATTCCAAGCTTGGCAGCGATAGCAAGAGCCGTCTCACGGGCATCTGAAAAGAAAATATAGGACAATATGATTGAGATTCGCAATAAGATTTGAAATTACCTCCAGTGATCATTTTGAGTTCGACACCTCTTTCACGGAGCTCGGCGACTGCTTTCGAGGCGGACGGTCGCGGTGGATCAGAAATCCCGACTAGACCAAGGAATATTAACTCGTCGGGCGTTTTCTCTCCCTTGGCAATTGCTAGAACACGAAGACCCTGATTCATCATATACGTCGCGTGATCATTTAGTGATATCCTTGTTTTCGTAGTTAGATTTTGTCGCCCATCCCGTGTTTGGAAGAGAAAACATTTTTCGAGGATGATCTCTGGTGCACCTTTTACGAACCACAATGGCTTGCGATCGGGATCTCTGTTGTAGACAGCCTGTACCGCCATCGTTTTAGAATCTGAAGTGAATGGGATTTCTTTGACACGTTGCCAGTCATTCCGCAGATCTTCGAGTCCTAGTTTCTGAGCGAAGCCCATCAACGCTGCTTCTGTTGGATTGCCAAGGCCTCTTTTTTTACCATACGTCGGCTGGACGTTGTTGCACACTACGCATGCTGTCGTCAATGCTTCCATGAGTGGATGTGATCGTCCGTGCTGAACTTCACCATGGAGCATGACCAACTGCCCGATGCTCGCTCTTGAGCCATCGGAGAGTAAAGCTTCAGTCACGGCCATTTCGCCTTTCGTCAATGTTCCAGTTTTGTCCGAACAAAGAACATCGACGCTACCAAGCGTTTCCACTGCTGGAAGACGACGCACTACAGCATTGTGAGAGGCCATTCGCAATACACCAAGAGCGAGTGTTACTGTAACGACAATTGGGAGACCTTCTGGAATAGCGGCGACAGCCAAGGAGACGCCCATCGTGAACATTTCCAAAACACCCTTGCCCTGGATCATGCCTATCAAGAAGATGACTCCGATGACGCCGAAGGAAACAAAGGACAGTTGTTGGCCTAGTTTGTCCATAGAAACTTGAAGTGGAGTCCTCGGGGGTTCTTCTTGAGAGAGGAGCTTGACCATTTCACCGAACTGCGAGCTTTCTCCTATCGCAGTGACGATACCTCGACAATTGCCTGATAAGACAAGACATCCCATGTAGGCCATATTGCTGTAAGTTTGAGAAGTCCCAACAACAACGATCGACTCAATGGTTTTCGCTTGTGGCTCTGGCTCACCAGTCATTGAGCTCTCGTCAACGAGAAAACCATTTTGGCTGATGATTCTTATGTCGGCAGGAACGCGATCTCCAGTTTTGAGAATGACTAAATCGCCAGAAACGAGTTCAGAAGCGAGCATGTCGACCTCGCGCCCATCGCGCACAACACGCGCTTTTGGGGGAACTAATTTTGTTAATTTTTCAAGGGCCTGCTCTGATCGGTATTCCTGAAAATCAAAGATGATCAAATGTTGAAATAATTGTTTTCGCTACCTGAATGAAGCCAACACTGACGACGATAACGAGTGCGATGAAGATTGAAATTGCATCATCAAATTGGCCTGTCAGGACCGAGACAAGGGCCGAGCCAACAAGCAATCCGATGAGCGGATCCTTGAACTGGCTCAAATATCTTTTCCAAATAGGCGGTGGTTGGGGCGGTTTGAGCTCATTGCTTCCATATAGACGCCGTTTTTCGGTAACTTGAACGGAAGAGAGACCTCGTTCAGCTGAAGTGCCAAGTTTCTTTGTTACCTCGGATGGATCCGAACGCGCAGCTTGCTCAGCGAAAAGCATCTTATCACCGCCATTCATGTACTATCATATCATTCACTCCGAGTTAGGTCTGAAATAAGAAAGTCGATAAGAACTGTAAATGTGGCTGTGAGTGTAACTTGGATGCGCCTAGGAAACGAAGCAAAAAATATCTAGACATTGTCGAAAAGATACGAGTCCAACTCGAAGCGGACAGAGTGGGCAATTTTGCGCATGAAGTCTTCGGAGCAATTGCATTTCATCTTTGGTTGAAGAACTTGTGTGTCGCTCGAAGCTAAACGGTAAATTTTTAAATCAATGCACCGACTTACTTCCTTACCAATTGTGATAAGCTTGAGCTTAACGAGAGTTCTGAGTTGTGATAAAATCGAAATACTGCGGTCCTCAGATTCTGTAATCGATTCAAAAATGGCAATAAGCCGGTCCATAGAAAACTGGAGAGGCCCGATCAGTCGCTGTTTCACTTCAGGCCCTCGAAAAGTTCGTTTCTTTTTAATCTTGCCAGCGTTCTTGAGGAAGTATCTTTTGTCCGTTTTCGGAGGATTGAATGAAGCAAGGTAGGAAGCGATCAACAAGTGTTTGGAGAAGTAAGGCAAGTCAATTCTAAAGCGCTGTAAGAAAGAGAACGATGCTTGTGTTCTATAAGCTTACACATGATTGTCTTCCTCTTGACTCGACTTCAAGAACAAACTTGCTCTTGCCGCTCTGAATGTCGGCTCAATTTTCCGCCACAGCAAGATCGCCGAGTTCTCGCTTACATCTCCATCTAGCACGGGCTTTGCATACACTGGCAGCTGCTCTTGCACCACGTACTTGAGCAAACGCAAATCGTGCGTCGATAAGTAGAAATAACCCATAATCGCTTGAATGAAATTGTGAAAGAGCACGTCGGACATGTCAGCGGGCTTCTCTTTGCGCAGAATAGCTTCAACTTCTTGAGAGCTGTACTCCGGGAGGGGAAAGATCACTGGCGACACTGCCGATTTTGGATAGATGACGGAGTGAAAGGCAACTCGAGACTCGAAAATGACGCACAAGCGATTGTCTGGTATAAACTTTTCATGTTGAGCGAGGGATGTCGCTGCTTCTGGCAGATTCTTGATGAACAAGTCTGCCCGCTCGATCACGACGAAAACTGGACGCTCATGTGCCGCCAACAGTTCTCCAACAACGTAGAACATTGAGCTTTTATAGAAGTAACTCGACTGAATTGAGGGAAAATAGATGTTCACCTTGGATTGTCGCCAATGACCGGTAGTTTTGTGTCACTTCCGGTCGCCTCATGAACACCATTAACAATGGCTTCGTAAAAGAGCCGCGAAGAATAGATTTCATTCGATTTAATAAAAACCACATCGACTGGCTCCTCCATCCGTCTTTCCGCAATGATCTGCTTCAGCATGTGCGTCTTGCCACAACCAGCCGCACCAGATACATACAACGCGGGTGGAACGATGCCGCAAGAACTCAACTTCAAGATATTCTTGATGCCATCCTTGCATTTCGCCCGAGTCATGCTGAAAGTGACCTTTGAGAGTCTAAAGGATGACAGACCTAGTTTTTAATTTGAGAGGCAGTGATAATTGGATAAACAAGTGAATTCTAATGTTCAAAGTGCCCAGGTGACTTTCTGGACGTGATCGGTTTTTCGCTGTGTGGGTTTCAGAAGGCCGAGAAACTGAAGATCGCTGACTGATTGAAAAAACGTGGCATCCAAGTCTTCCTTCTTGATTTTCTTGTTTCTGGTTTCAAGAATACACTTGAAGGAGTCAAGCCAGTCTGCGACATTCACCATCGAACCCATTTGAGTAAAGAGCTTGAAAGCAACACACACAGGCGGAAGGTTGGGATTACTGCTATCTGCGTTTACCAGTTGCATCTTTTCGTCCCTTAATTTCATATTCGATATTTTGAAATAAGCGAGTCGCTTACTTAGTGTATTGAAACGGATTCTTAAGGGAGCGCTCGATGTTATTGACCATCGGAGGGACCATCTTGTTGTCGACCAGTTTGAGTTTGTAAAAGAAGAAAATCTCCGCGAAAGGCTTTTCTTGTCGCGCCTTACTCAAGTATTTTTCGACGATTTTATCTAGTCTCCCGCAGAATTCCTTTCTGACCTCCTATTGAAAAAGTTTTTATAAGAAAATAATTGACTAAATCGTACCTGAAAAACGGTCTTCGGACCCGGCTTATTCTGTAGCGCCATGTCCTTGAGTTGCTTTTGAAGCTCGAATGCATTCTTCGCTGCTCTCTTCGGCCGCTTAATTTCTGGTTCCTTGAGGTCGGGGTCTTCGAGTAATTTGTTCAAGTCCTCATTTTGTAAGCGATCAAATGTATCGGAAACGGCTTCACTAAGCATCGGAAAATTCTCTATCCCTGGGGAGCTCCCAAGGAGTTTCCAAAGCTCTTCAATTGATTTTTGGAAGGATTTTAAGTCGAGGACTCCGTAGTAAGTAATAAACTTTCGATATTCGGTGGACTTGTAGATCGCTTCCGATAACGAACGCATATATATTTGGCGAGCGCGTTCCGAAAACAGGGTCGATGAAGTGACTTTGAACAGAGAGCAGACACTTGAGCAACATGCGCGTCTTTCGCTCGTTGTCGAAGAATTCTTCTATTGCTGCGACGAACTCCGCTGCCGAGGAAATCGGACTTTGTTTTACTGAAGGAAGAGAGTTGACAATAGCGATTTCTCGTTTGCTGATCGTTTTCGCAATTTCAAGTGACTTTTCTCGAGGCCAACAAGCGAAAGAAGCAAAGTAGTTTGAGTAATGCGCCAAAGCTGCAAACTTTAACTTTGAGGCATAGTTTGCCACAGAGAAGTCATGGCTTAATCACGGATTAGTTCGAATGCAGTTCGATATGGGTACGCTACCTAAGAAACTCAATAAGGGACCACTCGAAACAGCGACCAGAAAGTTGGAAGTATGAATCAGGATGCATAACTTCCGCGTCGAGGAATTCTTGGAGGTAATGCGTCGCCGCCAAGCAGCGAAACTGTTTGATATCGCAAAGCGAAAGCGCTTCATATGGGATTAGATCTTTGAGCATTTCGGTGTCAGTAGCTATTCCGAGGATGACCATGATCTTGAGCTTGCTCTGCGCATTTGCGATGATCTCCAGGAACTTCGAAAAGATTCGAATGTCGATGGCCTCGCAGTTTTCCAGAATAATGACGATCAGTGGCTCTTGCGTCTTTTGCAGCTCTTCTTCGTCCAGTTGAAGTTGTTCTTGACGAAAGTGCTTCTCAATGTTTGTGATCGTCGCGTCGACCGAGTACTTGACGCCCAGCTGGTTGCACATGCTTGCGAAGGTCGATTTCAGCGTCGTCACCTTGCTTGCCGCGAGTCTGCACACTTTTATGTTTGACTCGCCCAGCTCCTTCTCGAGATATTTGCCGAGGATTTTAAACGTCTCCTTGTGATCGGCTAGATTGATGCCGGTGTTGAAGCAAATCACTGGCAGAAGACGAACGCTGTCTTCGATCACTCGTTCCGCGTCCATGAGGCTTTCTACTTCAGAAACATACATCAGAATATCCCGAAACACCCGCTCGGTCATGTTCAAATGCAGTTTTCTTAGCTTTTCGTCTATCGCCGTCGAGAATTCTACGAACGCTTTGAATCGTTCTTTCTGTCGCAGAGCGGACGTCATCATAAGCGACGAAGACATAGACGAAAACGTCGCTTGCTTCTTGTCAAACCCGAGTCTCCTTTTCTTGCTAATTTCCAGCGTCGCAGAATCATTTTCGACGCCCATTCTAATAAAAAGGAAGTTCGACTAGGTTTGCTTTTTCAGTCGTGTATGTACAGCTAGAGGGAATAAATGAAGTCTAAGGGCAGTAAGTGGCAAAAGTCTCTTGGAGAGCGATCCAGGGAACTATTCCCATGTTTCTTCGGAGACGATCGAAGACTGCAGAATGTCATCGTCGCCCAATTTCGCTACGTCGTCCGTTACGTCTTCTTCAGGATCCAGCGAGTTCCATTCGTCGTCCATTTCTCCCGGATTGACGTAAAATCCTCTGAATCCCGCTCTCTTCAAAAAGAGCCCGTCTCTTTCGAATTTCGCGTCCGATTCGGTGAGTCTGTAGATCAGCTCAGTGTCCACAATCATCGGCACATGCGAGAACGAATAAAATGTCAAATAGGCCATGTCCACGATCGTGGTGTGATTCACCTGCTTCTCCAAAATATTCAAAATTTGACCTATCAAACGCTTTTTGTATAATTTCACGTCCTCCTCGCTCCAGTTCGGTCGGTATTGCTTGCAGCGTTCTAATAAATAGGTGGCGAAGCAGCCGTAGTCTTCGACTGAAACAAACGATAAAAAAGAAAGCTCACTGATTCGTTACCGATACTTTGGCCAAGAGGGGTGAGAAGCAAGCCCTTCTCTTTCTTTCGATTGTACCAATAACCCTGGATGCACTGGAAGTTTACTGTAAGGTCGAAGACATGACGGGTGATATGATTAGGCAATCTGACTCGGCATGCACTCCTAGCGATAAAAGAGGTCGGCGAGGGGAACCAGTACTTTTGATTCAAGAGGTGGACGTGCGTGCCATCGTGAAGCAAACGGTTTGTCCGCGCCTTCAGTCGATACTCGATCCGAGGAGTAGGTGCAATAAGCGACAGTACATCCAGCATGTAGCGGAAGAGATAGCCAGGCGCTCGCATCGAATGCTGGCCTTGCGGCCTATCAGGTAGCAACTTGGCCACTTCATCAGCGACTGCTTCAACAGGGAGAATCATGCAGTCGCGCTCCTTCATCATTTCGATGGAAACCGTCTCGGCGACTTCGAACAAGTAGTCGATGCGGTGCGAAACCGGCAAAACTGGCAACATCTTCGGCTTCTGCATTTCTAAAGAGAGAAACAGAAATTAGTTCCGTTCCAAGTCACTTCTTGTTTTCGCTTTTTATTATAAGGCATGAGCATTTCGGTATCGAGCGATGCCGAAACGAAGAAATTGTTTTACAAATGTAGAAAAGTGGGCGAGATACACATACAAATGTTATAAATAAGTATAAATCGACACAAAGAATGCAAAGAGCGAGATCAAGTTAGAAAAAGAAAGACACTTTGATCTGGGGGCGTCAACCTGTGTAGGAAACCTGAGTCAGGATTTGGAATAGCTAACCGGCTTTTACAAAAATGAAGCAACTTAGCAAGCTTTCTCAAACCCTGAACTCAGGCTTTCTACACAGGTTGCGGATCCTAGAATCGGATATATAAATTCTCACCTTTGTCAGGCACTTTGCATTTCTTGAGCCTTTTTTATTTTATTATTTTTGATTATAAGAAAAATATCAATCTAGTAGTTGTGGGAAGACATCTGGCGGGTGGGAAGAGTCGGAAAACTCCAGAATTCTTGTTTTTTTTAATAAAGTTTTTAGTTTGCAATATTTTTTGAATTATACAGTTTCAGTAATTTAAACAGTCAAAAGTTTCGAATTAAAAATCTCGGCAGCCAGCTCATGCAAGAGTTTTTAGAAGGAAAAATAGAAAATCCGCGGCTGAGAAAAAAGAATAAGGGCACATTGAAATGTCACATTCTGGGGAAAAGGGCTGCCATTTAAAGCTAGAATCCGTCTTACTGTACTAACTTGGTCAAGTGTGAAAGGTGAAAGGGGTAGATTTTTGAAGAAAGAAATTTGAAAACTGACCAGTCAAAAAATAAGCGATGGACTCTTTGAAGAAGCTAGAATCTCCTCTGTAATGTAGCAGTGCTTTAGAGCTCCAGGAGTTCGGCAACTGGCTAATTTCTACAGGTCTGCTTCGTAATTGTTGTTTTTGCGATGGGCTGATAAATAGGCAGAACGTGCTTTGAGTACAACCCTTCACCGATGTGTTTTAGTAAAACGATTATAGAAAAATATGGGAAACGGGGATTCGGGAGCTTTTCGTGTTTTTCCAAGAATTAGATTTTTAACATTATAAAAATAGATAGATTTGGTTTTAAAAAATCTATTCTGAAATCAAGGAAGAGAACTTTGCTAAGGGAAACTAAAGCTCTTATAGAACATGAATTTATTGAGCTTTTAGATTCGAAAATGCTATTTTGGGGATCTAGAGTCGCTTTACTAAAAATCATCAGTTGGCGAAGTCTTTCTAAGCAAACGTCTTACCCTGAACTGAATGCTTCACGACAAGAGAGAAAAGAAGCTGTTCTACGAAAAGATATAAATTTATATGAATCAGCAAAGTTGCACCAGCGGGGAGTAACACAGTGAAAATTAAGTGTCATGGGGTTGTTCACTTGGGGGTTGAGAAGGTGCTTTTCCATTTGTTTATATAGTATTTACACAATTATAACGTATGCACTTGAGAATTCTTATTTTAATATAAAAGATGCCTTTGTAAATATAAAAAACTTTTGCGGCGATGACAGGCCAAAATAACCGCGCAAAAATAAATTGTTAAAATATTAAAATATATATTTGAGAAAAATGAAAAATTACGAGTATCTGATAAAAACAGACGAGCTTAAGCTTAACGCCGAAACGCACAGCGACCAATTAATTGGTACAGCGCCCTTCGATGCCATTTCAACACATTTGGCAATACGCATATTTACTCATATTTATGTTATGATATCGGTATAATATGGGGATGAAATTGAAGCTTAGCGTCTGAGAATCATTTATCTATATCATTTATACAGTGAGCTAATCAGTTTCATTGTCAAAAAGGGGTAAAAGGGGCATACCAATTAATTGGTACCATCTGCGTTCGTCGTTGAAAAAATTTTATGCGTTCCGGCGTTAAGTAGAAATATATGAAAACAAAAACAGTTCTTAGAAAACAGTCTTTTAAAAGCAAGACAGGTCCGAAACTAGTAAAAGGTCTTTTGGTTAGCAGCCAAAAAGATAGCTCCAAAGACGGTATAAATTTGGCAAGGCCAAATTTGTTCGGCAATCCACTTTTGGTTTATACTTGACAATAAGTATGACAATGAATTGTTTGGGTGGGTTTGGGCACGAGTGCTCCGCTGTGAAGAAAAATAAAGACTTCGGATATTAAAAACTAGCAAAGTCAATACGAGCTAGCAGAGAAATAAGTTGATGAGGAACTTAAGAATCAAGTACTAATGACTTTCACGAGAGCAGGAACTGGCTGGCTTGTTGGGATTGGGTGGCGGCGGCGGCGCTTTGGGCACTCGCTTGTTGCTGCTGCCCGCTGGTCCTGTTCGACCTCGTGTAGGTGGATTCCTTCACCAAGGGCTTGTGGAAGGCACGCTCGGGCCGTGCGTGAATAGACGCCCAACAGTTCTCGCAATAATACTACAATTCAATGAAGAATTTCTTTTGAATTGAAAGGTTTGTTTTTTTGTAAATCACCAATTTCAGTAATTAAAAGGGATTCCATTTTAATCACTCTGAATTACGTGACGAGCACCGACTAGCCTTGAGTCGCATGCATAGGTTAATGAATGAAGCTATTAGTTTTTTTTTTCTTGTATAAATAAATATTTATTAATAATACTAAATAAATATAGGTACAGTACAAAAGTTAATTATGAGTCGATTTCCCAAATGAACAAGGCGGATTTTCAATGCCAACTCACCTGGAGGCAGTTCACGTTTGCGCAGAAGAAGGGCGCAAACTTGCCCCCACATCGCTGCCCGGCGCATTCGTCACACATTTGGTCGTCGAGGACGTAAGGCTTTACTTCTACGCGCTTATCGATGTCGCCGTACTGCAGCTGCACAAATCGAGCAGAAATGGCTGCGATGTAGCTTTGTTGCGAGGAGAAGGCCACTCGTCCAGCGCCTTTTGGGTACTTGAGTTCGGGGTCCGTGTCGATTCCAGCGTAACAAACAGAACCGTAGAGACGCTCCATAATGATCGCTAATTCCACAGCTCGCAGAGGCCTAATTCAAATAAAGTCCACGCTCATTTGACTGAAAAAAATCTACCTAGGAACGCCTCCAACAAAAATAGTTTTCCTCGGGTCGAGAGGCGCCGAACCATCCATCACATAGTCTGAGTCGCTAAATAAAGATGAAAAGTGCTGATCAGAATATTGATACGTACCTTAGGTTCCAAGGTCGAATTTGAACGGCCTTGTCTTTGATCGTGGGACTGGAGATGGTCGTGAATAATTTGTCGTCTTCCTTGACGCAGACTTGCACAAGACCATGGACGGACACCTCGTCTTGGAAGAGCAAGAAGGCGTAGCCCTTGAGGATTAGATAAAAAGCTTGACAAAAAAATGTTTTTACCTTTGGGGGAAAGTACGATCGAGACTCATTTTTATGAGGCCAGTCAACAACCAAGGGGCCATACTTTCGGAAAGACGCCTGGATCTCATCTTCGTCAATGTCAGGCTGGAAAGAATCGATATTTAACAGGAGGAAAATCAAAATGTGAACTAACCGGGAGGCCGCCAACAAAAACCTTGCGCGAGTATCTATCGGTATCCTCGCCATTTTGTGAGCCTTCTCCTTGCTGCGCTTGTCCGTTGATAATATCGATAAGTTGAGTCTCCAACGCGCTCATGCCAAATGGCGACTTGCCGGAAGTGCTCGGCGTCTGTTGGCTTCTGTTTCCAGCTGACTTTGAGCTTTTTGCATTCTGAGAGGCAGTCTTTTGCGATGGACGATGGTTTTGAGATTGCGGGGCGCCTGGCCATCCTGTCATCGGATTCATTGCTAGCGGATTGTACATGCCATCAGCCTGTAAGAAGATTAGTTGGCATAAGTTCTTCATAAAAGAAAAAAATTTAAATTTTATGTTTTTACTTACTGGAAAGCCCATAAAAGGATTAAGCAGTTGAGCAGTAGCGCCTAGCTGTGCATACAAGTCTGCTGGGGGAGCAGTTTGTGCCATTGCGGGAGCCCAAGGCATAAGGGACTGAAGCTGAGCCAGCTGGGCAGCAAGCAAGAGATTTGCTTGATTTGTTTGGGCAGTGTTTGGAGCTTGGCCGGTAAGGAGCTGCTGTTGTTGTTGCAAAAGGCTCAAAGTTGCTTGATTTTGAAGCAGCGTGCTCATGTCCAGCTAAAAGTTGAGTTAGGAAGGCGTTAACTCACCATAGCTAGAAATCATTGGCATGAGAGCCTCACTCTGAGCTAGGAGATTGAATGTTAGTTAATTGTGATTGATTATCGCATGCAGTGAATGAAAAAAATGGGTAATTTACAAAAAAAACGCTTTGCTCTGACTCAGAGTCTGAGATAACTGAAAAAAAAAGAAGATGACGGCTTTTGATGAGATAATAGAATTAAATTCTTTATGGAAAGTACTGAAGTAGTTGTCATTCAAATTGATTATCTTATATCAGCGAAAACCGAAATCTCAGTAACTTGATAACTGTCGATAATTGGGAGTAATAATAACCCCTCTCTTTTCAGCTTGCTGTCGTTCGCGGAAGAACTGGAACGGTGACATTAATTGGTGAGTTCTTACACCGAAACCCATTTGTCTGGGAGCTTGTGCAGGCATCGGAGGTTTGAGAAGTGGCTCACGGCGGTAGAGAATTGGTTCTTCCGGCTGCCTGAAGGGTTTACAAAGCGCCAAAAATTCTTTTTTCTTTGGTGAGTTTTCTGGACCTATAGGGTCTTCTTTTCTTACTTCTTCGGCTGCTACATGAGTGGGCTCTTTAGCAGCTCTTTCGGCGGCTTCTTTGGCAGACTCTTGAGCGGCTTTTTCAGCAGCTTCGCGCTTCTTGAGATGTGGGGGTTTATAAACTTGCCCTTTTGACGATTTCTTGATATCCTTTCTGGGATTGGAATGTTTGCCGGCTGAGTACGAATTGTTTTGGGTTTGTTCTGGGTTGGCAGTTAGAGATCGCTTGACACTGTCGCTGTAGGTAAGTTTTTTCTGGGCTTTTACTGGGCTTAGTCTGGGTTTTTGAACTCCTCGAACACTGGCACTATAGCTTCGCTTGGCAGCAGGAGGTGGTTTTTGCGTGGCTTTTGGAATAAGCTTAGGATTGGAAACTTTCTTTGGCTTGACAATAAGAGCTGTTCTTGGTTGTGAGTGTTGAATCAGCTTTGGCTTGATAATCGGAGGTGGTCTGGTCTTGGCGATTGGAATGGGCTTCGGGTTCAATGTCTGAGTTGGTTTCTCGGCGATTTGAGGCGTAGGAGCTAGTAAACCGGCATCAGAGGATTGTTTTGGTGTAAATGCATTCTTAGGTGAGGGGTTTTGAGAGTTGAGGGAGTCCTGGAACGGGGCGTGCCAGGGTTTAGGAGAAAAAAAGGGGGAGATACAGGGGCTTGTAGAACTGCTGAAACCACTTGAGCTCCAAGGAGACGCAATTCCTGAAGAGTAACCATAGTCAAAGAACGGGCTAGGCAATGGCGGAGAAAGAGAAGGGTCGTAAAAATTGAAATCTAGTGCGGGGTCGAATTCGGGCCTCACGAGCACCGGAGTTGGGATACCAATCATCACTGGAATGTACACTTTTGGCTTGATCTTCTTAGTTCCTCTAGGTTGTCGAATCGTCGGTGAGATGAGCCTTGTTTTCTTTGGGTCTTTAATCAACGAGTTTTCCTGAAAACGGTTGTGCATAACCGCACGAGACGGCTTAATCTCTGTCTTCGTCGGGGCTGTTGGAGACGCACTTGTCCCCATTTCGTTGTCTTTTTTTCCAAATATGGGAGAAAAAAGAAAATCTCAATTCAAATGCGTAGAAAAAAGCTAATGCAAATGAGCGTTCTAGAGAATTAGTGAATTTCGAGGTTGGTAAAGTAGTTTCTTTTCGAATCTAGGACTAATTTGAGAAGAAACAGATTGATAAGGAAATTATTTGTTAACACAACTTTCTGAAACAAAGAACTTAGTAATTAGGACGAATACTGATTTTATTCCAAATACAACAACTGATTAAACACGAAATTCTTGGATTCAAGAATCTCAAAGTGAGCGAAATTGATTTAGCACCACGAATACATAGATTAAACAAGTAGATTACTCAGTCCAATACCTGGTTGAAAAAGTCCGTATTAGTAGCATTGGCGGCACCACTCACTCCTGGTAGTGGAGCAGCGCCTTGTCCAGCGGCCTGGTTCCCGTCGACAGGAACGGACGGTTTTCCAGTGTCCTCGAAGCTGTCAATAACGGCGGTGTCGTTGATTTCCTCGCCTGTTGGCTCGATGAAACTCTGGCCAACTGATTGAACCGATTCGTTGGGGATCGAACCCTCTTCAGGATTTGAGCCCGAGTCTGCCATTCTAGCTCAAGAAATCGTTAAATAATTCATTTAAAATGCAGCGTTTCCTAATCTAACTCGTCAGCTAGTCGACTGAAATCGGAAAGAGAAAGGTTTGAGGGATCATTCAAAAGTCTAGTTTTGAGCGAATTGAGACTCCTGGCAAGTTTTCTTTTTGAAGAGGGGGACGAACACTTTTTAATTCGTTCCGATATTTCTTTCCGAATGGCGATTTCTACTTTCAAAAGGGCTTTACATGGCTAATAGTTTTGATCACAAAGAAGGATGCTTTAACCCAAACTAAGTGCTGCTGACTCTGTTCTGTCTGGCATTTTTCTTGCTTCCTAAGCTCGATGAACACAGAACTACGAATTGCACGGAGCACAATCTCGATCGACAGGGAATCAATGGAGCGGAGGCGCACTAAGTTTTTCTCGAAGTATTCGTTTCCGGGCGATTCATAAGTTTGGATAATTTTTTCCATTGATTGCGCTGGGACCGGATGTGTTCTCAAGCCATTTCTTTCTTTACATACATGCGCGGGGGTGGCTATTTCAATAAAGACTGATAAAAGGATCAAGACAATCTTAATCACTATCATGCTCATAAATATTGTATTGACCCTGCATTATTCGACGATCCTGATGCTCACAGACCAGATTGAACCTCAGAAGAGTTATCAACGAAATTTAAGAGGTCATAGACCTACCAAAAACGCCGGATCGAGCGTAGGTGACCGAGATCGTCAACAATGCATCCGAATTCTTTGTTATTTTTTGAAAATTGCTCGAATTGCGATTCTATCTGATCAAACACGTATTGGCGATTGATCTTCTCATCTGAACCGTGAAGCTTAAATTGTCAATTGTCAATCGCCCTTACTGTAGGGATCATTTTCGAAAACTTGATCGAGCTCAAAGAGCTTGAAGTTTGATGCCTGAGAGAGCTGCTTAGCAAAAGTTGATTTCCCTGAGCCCGGAAGGCCAACCATGACAACTACGTACATTGTGTAACTGAAAGATGCGACTTTCGAATAAGTTAATTATTTATTATTTACAGCGAGAAATCGGCGCACGAATGAGAATGAGCATGAAACAGAAAGAGATGAAGATATCGACGGGTTTAATTGATTTCCGAATTCTAAATTGACTAGGAGACAGGGACGCGGTAGAAATCGCGGAAGGCGTAAGTCTGATTCAGCAAGTGATCGTTGACGATGATAGACGGGAGTGAGTGGAAGCCTTTGAGAAGAGGAATCGCGCTCAGAGAAACTGTTTTTTGAGCAGAAGGAGCAAGCTTGCCAAGATCAAACTTTGAAACGCAGTTCCACTTGATCGACTCGCTCTCATCACTGAAAAATCAAAGTCAAAATGAGATGGAATAATATTTGTTAACCTGTCTAAAAGCACTTCGACTTCCATAACGCGTTCAGTCTGATTGCAGATAAACACAGAAAATGAAAAGGCTTCGTTGCACTTGGGTGGAAAAGGCTGATCGTCCAGGTTGTGAATCGAAAGTTCCAGCTTTGGCCTCTTCTCTACCTTGAATAAGAAGATTAGGATATGTCTGAACTAATTGGCGAGATTGTGAAGTCATTTCCTTTGAAATCATGGAAGAGAACTCGAGTTGATTTGTCACGATACCTTTGGTTTTATCTGCGAATACTGAATATGTCCAACTTGGCCATTTGAAGGCAACCATTTCAAATCGAGCGAAAGAAGTTCTGTGGTGAAATCATTGCCATCAACAGACTCAACCATGAATCCTCTTGAAAATACCGTGTCCACTTCGATAGGCTTCTTCTCGCCACTGTTTAGCGCTGTGATGTTGCACCTTTTCTCCCCTGCACTGTTGTTAAGCGCGCAAGTTTGGAACAGAACAGTACGTCCGACAACTTTGTTGGTGATGATTACATTGAGCATTGCTGACCCTTTCGCCAGAGCTGTCCATTGCCAAGAAATGTCAAAAGGCTTTCGAACTGGGAGCAAATACTTGCGGCGATAGTTGCCCGGCTGTCCATCCCGTGAGTACTCCACTGCGCAAAGCATGTTCATTTCTTCGGGATAACGGCAGTCGATTTTTACTTGTGTCGTTCGAATCTCATTTGGTGCTAGTACGCCTATTGCAACGTCGCCATTTATTGTTCGTGGGGCGTTTCTTGATTCTGTCTTTAAAATTTGACTGAGTTCTATTTTTATGAAAAGAAAAATACCTGGACGGTGACCTTCACATCGGAGAACTGAATCGGTGGATTAGACATGTTTTGAATGGATAGCAAGAAATGAGCGGGCTCTCCTAAATAAAAGTCGCCAACAGAGTTCGGCATCAAATAAGCAGAACTAAGTCCAGAGGCATCAGACTCTTCTAAATCGTTGTCTTCTTCTGAGAAAATCGGGACGCGCTCGTGAAGAACCGGTTTTGATATCCTCATGACTTTGAGGTTGAGATCTTTGGGCTCCATCTCGAGTGTTCTGAAAGCGGGGAGCGTAAGGAAGCGATAATGGGTATGAATATAGTTTCAGTTTAACATGATGGCATAAGAAATATATATTTCTCCACGAGAGGGCGAAACAGACGAATGAAACAAACGGAAATCAAAGAAAAAATAGCTTGAAACTCCAGAGTGAACGGGCCCTGCTTCAGGAGTGAGTAAGTTAGTGCAGAACTTGATTAATTGTAGGCATTGGCTTTGGAAAGTGTGGCCCCTGTTTGCAGTTGTTTCGGGCGGGACCGAGAGGCCGGGCTACAGTTAAGTCGGTGAACTAGGCACAGAGAGTTTGAAGCTCAATCTTTTTCGTTTTGGATAGGGCAGGGTTAGGCTCAACGATTTTTGATGTTTTCATTTGTTTTCGCAGCGAGGACAAGTCAAACATTTCGAGTAATGCAGAATATTTCATTTTGATTTTATAGATAGTCGCAAGACGAAAATGCACATTTAAAAAATAGAAAAAAAGGTTGAAGTTACATTCAGTAGCGGGCGCGCCGGGCTGAGCCAGAGAAGCCACCTTATGTCATCAATGGCAAAACCCGCACTGGAAAATTCAAGGTAGGGAAATTAAAGTCTCAATAGGAGAAATTTTTTAAAAAACAGTTTCGGAAAAACAACTGGCGCGAAAAAGAGGAAAAGAAAAATGTTGGAAAGACGAGAACGGACGTAGGCCTAGCACGATTACGAAGCAAAAAATAACGTTAAAGAAATTTAAAAAAGAAGAATTCACCATGCTTGAACGCTCGATAACAGATCAATCCGCAGGGAGTAAAAAACTGAAAATTGTAAAAACGACAAACTACTGTAAGTAAGGAGAGCAGCGAAAACACGAGACTAACGAGATGAGTTGTCCCAGTGCAGACAGCTTTCTGAAGCACTCTTCGGAATGACAGAAGTACATTGGCAAGGGATTTTTTGGCGCACTACGAGACACTCCATCTGAAAGATGGAACTACAATGTCTGGAAGATTGCTTTAAGTTTTTTTTTATTAGCATCTTCGCGGTCAAGGTTTAGCGACTCTCCGAACTTTGGAACTTACAGCCCGAATTGTTAGAAATATATGTGGTTGAATAAAAAAAGACGAAATAAGTTGAAAACTTTGCTGGATGCGGGGCGTATAACTGGAGTTTAATATTTGAGGCGAGGCAGCTTATTATTCTCCCGTTACAGTAAAAGCAGCTTCAAAACTTCATGTTTATATAAATGGATCATAAATCGACCGGGGATAACCGGGCATATACACCGAGGACGGAGAGCGATCGGGGGCAGCCAATTATAGCCCAAGAAAGCCCTTGAGCTCGTCGGAACGTTGAGCTCACTTGACGCGTCCCCAGCAAGAAAAAATAATATGGAAAAAAAAAGCATTTTATTTTATATTTCATTGAGATTTTTCTTGAAAGCGCGCAGTTGAAAACTGCACTTGGACGACGAATTAGAATTTGTTTTTTTTAATTTTTGAGAATTTATAATGAACGGTTTTTGGTGATTTTAAGTTGTGTCCTGGGCATCGAGTTAGAATTCGTGGGAAGGTTTGAGTTGGGTCAGTGGGTTTTTGTCAATTAGCGAGAATGGGTGTTTTAGAGTGTAGAATTGATTTTGCCTAACTTGGTGGGGTTGTTCTAGTGATGCCCGAAAGATGTGTGTTTGGGTTGTTGGTGTTTCGGATAGGTTAGGTAGGCACAATAAAAGCAGCCCCGGAAAATTGAGAAAATCCAGGTAGAAAAAGTAGTACAGGGTGCAGTAGAACGGCCGTGCTTAGGGATTATCTGGTCTGAAACGGTTGGTTAAAATAAAATGCGAAAAATTTATGAGGTAAGCGGCGGTGGAACAAGCAAAGGTCTTTGGCTGGAATCGGGAGGGACTGGATGAGCTCCTCCTTCATCGAGACTCGGGACCGTCACGAAACCGAGAAGAAACCACGCTTTACGATACCAAGAAGATTAGATTTGAAGAAAGAATTTTCAAAAGTGAAAAAAGTTCGCCGAGGTGAGCTCTTTTTTGGCTGAGCAAATTCGCGGTTCACGACTGGTTCTAGCAGTGAAGGAGATTAAGACGTTTAGGCAGAGTATTTGCTAATTAAACATAAGGGTGTGCACCGAGACGAGGGGTTCGTGCATCGCAGTTCAAGTTTGGTGTTGTTTTTTGTAGTTTGTTTAAAGTTGGATGGATTTGTGGTGACAAGAGGAACTTGTAGCGTATTAGGGTCAGACCAAGGCGGGGAGGAGTCTTTTACTCTGAAAAGCTTCATTCAAAGCGTTGAATCATTTGCGCTTGAAGTTACCATGCGGTCCCCAAGTCTGATTACTGTCAGGATGATTAGCCCAGTGGCCGCCGCTTCCACCCCGCGGTCCACCTCTCCAAATCTCGCGCATGTTCGAGTTGCCCCAGCTTGGACTGTCCGAAGTCGCAGAATCGGACCATTTGCTTTCCTAAAATTGTTTACTATGACGCTGCGAGCACTGTTGATCGTTTACCCTGCTGGGAGTATTCTTGAAGATGGCGGGAATGCTCTGCTGATACTCTCCGATTGGTTTATTTCTTTCGAGCTCCATCTGAGGTTTGGCACCTTCCCATCTCTGTCCAGGAACGAACGCGGGTGGTATCACTACGTCGCTCTGTTTTGGAGTGTTCAAATTGAGACCACCAATTGGCTAAATGATGTTGATAAGAAATTCATCCAGCTCTTTTAGAGTCTTCAATAATTTTCTTACCGGCATATCAGGGTCAAGATCATGAGGCTTTGGTGTCTCTTTCGGTAATCCCCAAATAGGTTCCTGTGGGAAGCTAGAAGCGCTGAAAATAGTGTGAAAACGAACTCTTGAAGAGATTTCTTACGGGTCTGGCATATGAGGGAACGGCCTGCTTCCAGGATGGCCACCACGGTGACCACCGCCAAAACCGGGATTCAATAGTGACATAATATCGCTTCTGTGTTTCTTCAAAAATAGTTAGTTCGTTTCTTTCCAGATAGTCAAAAACCTGTTCATTGCTTGAATGATGGTTAATCATTTGCTCAATTTGCTGTCGTTGTTGATACGAGGTGAAATTAGTTTGCTGAAAAGACAGTAGGAGCGAGAAAGAAACAGCTTTGGACTTACATTCATGTTGCTAGCAAGTGACTCTCGCTTGCCCCATTCTGAGAGGAGCATCTGGCAAAGTCTGTCGAGCTGTTCGAGCGTATCTTTGCTGCACATTTGCATCTGTGAGCGAATATTCCCAGGTAACAGGTTGTATTTCAACGCATTAGAGATCTAAAGTTATCATGGTATATGATCAAAAAACAGTAAATCTTACATTTATATAGTTCGGCATTCCGGGGTTCGGCCTCCTCGACTAAATAACGTTAAAAATCAGTTTTCCCATTTGGGCACGGCATTTCTTTAATTAGTAATCGAAGAGCGTAATCAAGAAAAGCTAGATGTAAAAGCAACTTGATGGGACTACTTTAAAGCTATTTCAAAAGCCTGACTGTCTATACCTGTGATTTAATAGCCTGAAGATCATCAACGTACGAAACGTATCGTCAAATATAATCTTAGAAGCTTAAAATTAACAAAAGTGAAAGAAGTATTAAAGTTAGAACGTGAAAAAAATATGCCGGACCCCATTTCAACATAAAGCCTACATCGCCTGGCCAGCCACTGATGTTTTCGTTCGGTCTCTTGTCATGATGCTGCCAGTCGCGGCCACCACCGTATCCGCCGCGACCTCCAGGATTGGGATAAGACGGCCTTAACGGGTTAAAGAAGCTGAAAGTCGTGTAAAGACGCACCTTGGTGGGGGATCCCAGGGGCTTGGATCATTGTTATGCTGTGATCTGTTCTGTGGCCAGTCCTAAAATCGTTTAAACTTTTGTGAATGATTTTAGCAACTGACCGAGTCATATGGATTTTGCGACGGCCATGGAGGCCGTTGAACGGGCTGATGGGCGACCGGATCGCGAGGCCAGTGGTCGCTAGGGTACTGAAACGCATGATTAGTCTTTGGGAAGTTTGTTTTCAGTCATACTCTCATGCCGCTGCCAGGATGATTGTGGCTACTGGGCCAGGAACTTTCTCTTGGCTCGCCTGGACCAGAAGGTGCGTGTGGCCACATTGGATTTCGACCGCTCGGTTGTTCACGTTGGTTCATATGCACAGGGCCCTTGAGATAAATTCATGATATAATATTTAAAAAATCTTATTTACTTTCGGATCCCACAGTTCAGTTCCAGTCGCCTGCGATGGTAATCTCGGTCTAGAATCATGCTGGCTTGATTCTGAGATTTCCCATTTAGTGCTCTGAGAAATTGGCCGTTTACCCCAGCCCTCGTTGTTGTTGATAAGCTTTTGCTGCTCTTCGGAGAGATGCGAAATGTCTAAACAGTTTGGTCAACTAAGAATTCGTCTAGATTTAAACCTGGTAATTTGAGTTGACGGGAGTCTCCAAAAGAACTGAGACCGATTCCGTCGATTCCTTTGAAGTTATTGTTAATGATAAAAGAAAAGTTAAAATTACCTGTCGTTCCCCAACTGGATGAAGAACCTCTGGGTTCTCCCTGAGCACCCCAATTAGGCGTTTGTGGCTGCGATGTACTGGGTGTGCTTCCAGGAGTGTTCCAGCTTGGAGGAGCAGCGCTCTGAGGCACTGATGTCGCTGGAGCATCCCCGCTAGATCCAGGGCCCCATGGGCCGGATCTGTTCTCGCCTGTTTGACTGGGTGTCGAAGGGCCTGGTCCCCAGTTTTGAGCAGAGCTTCCGGACGGATTCTGCGCCGGCTGCTGGCTTTTCTGCTAAAATTCGACTGTAAATTCAAATTGAGTATAATAAATGTACCTGAGATGGGTGCTGCGATGGCGGACCCCAGTTAGGATTTGCTGGATTCGGCGGTATTTGGCTGGTATTACCGATCGTTGAGGGCATACTGGAGGGCAATGATTGCGTTGGCGTCGAGTTCGTCGGCTGACTCGATGGATGCTGTGGCCATGAGGTTGGAAGAGATTGTTGCGGATGCTGCTGCGTTGCTTGCGGAGGTGGCCCCCATTGTGCTGAATCTAAAGTTCAAATGAAAAACCTTCGTGTTTAAATCCCTTTACTATTCGGACGGGACGGGTTCCAGACGTCAGTTCCCGGCGAAGCGGACGTAGTCGGCCATGGGTTCTGTCCCGGCGCGGCTGGCGGCGCCTTGCCTTTGTCATCGCTATCCCACGCTTTTGACTGATCAACGTGGACGTCCCAATTGGGACCTACTGACTGTGACGTCGCTGGGTTCTGCTGCGTTGTCGGTTGTGACGACCAATTAGGGTTGCTAGGCGTAGACACGGGACCTTCAGGCCAGCCCGGTTGCAGAGCTGGAATCTTTGGAGCCAGCGAGGGTTCTATCGGAGTTTCCTTTTTCGCTGCTTCTGGTGCAGCTTGAGTTCCAGAAGTAGGTGGAGCACTACTCTCCTGAAAGATGTCTTTAGAAACTAAAAGAAAAGAGACAACAACCTCTGGAAGAGTCATTTTCTCCGTTTCTTGTGGTTTTTCTGGCGCCTTCTCACTAGGAGTTTCGGATCGACTTTCACTTCGTCCGGACATCTCTTACATTACCGATTTCGAGCAACTAGAATCAACGATATTAAGACGAGGATTTTAACAAACATAACAAAAATAAAAATCATTGCTAGAAAAATATAAAGGCGCAACAGTGAGGAGATCAAAACAGAAAATCGAACGGGGAGTTGAAATAGTAAGGAAACAAATTAACGGCTCGCGGAACAGCGAAAAGGCTACGAAGAATGAGAGAAGGGAATCTAGCGAGGCTGAGTAAGGGTAATTAACTTGCATCTTCGTCGGAATCGTCCCACTGGTCGAGCTCTTGTGTGATCATTTCGCTGAAGCTGTGCAAAGAAGTGTCTTTCTTGTATTTGACTCCGGCGCGCAGTGCGTCGTGGAAAACTTTCACTACGTTTCGTCCGTCAGCCGCTAAAGGTGATATACTTTTCTCTACAGAGCTGTTTCTTATTTTACCAGATGTGTAATTCATGTAGAGCCCGTGCTTGGCTGGGAAATTAAATTTGATCGTCGTTGCTTTTTGATTTTCATCAATTTTATTTGCGATAACTAGAACTGGAATATTCTCGCGATATTTTCTTAATTCAGGATACCACGTGTCCTGCAGGTTTCGATACGTTATTTTGCGCGTCGAGTCAAACACTAGAATTGCCACGTGCGCACCGTGATAAAAGCCCGAATGGAGCGTTTTAAAACGTTCCTAAATACGGGTCATTTTGACTTTGTTCTTCTTTGGATAGAATGAAAGTACCTGTCCTGCGGTGTCCCACAGATCCACCTTCACTTTTTGACCATCGACGTCTACGTCTTGTGTGAACTTAGTGATGGCGTACGTCGAGGACGTGTGCTTGCTGTAATCGTCCATGAGAAATCTCTCGACTAGGATTGACAATTTAGTTTCGATTGTTTTGAAAGACGAATGATTGATGTTATTTCACTCATTTTTTTTCTGAATGGTAAACACTCATTTTCTTCTTATTTTGCGGCTTTTGAAATCGTGGCATTTCGAATACAAGAGTGTTTTAAAAGCAAAATTAGTTAAGTGTGATGAAATGGATGTGAATTATGATCTGATGAGAGCATGAAAAGTGAAGCTACGAGCCGCTGAAATCTAGACATCTAGCTTCTATTTACCCAATTTGGATTTGCCAACAGCCGAGTCGCCGCATAAGATCAGCTTCACAACTTCGCTCATTCTTAACTCACGTCTGCAATTTTCAACTCCAGATCATCAACAATAATCGGCAGTGCTCTGACTGTCTCATTGGGGACAGTCTAGTACAGCTGGTAAACCTACTACTCTAACACTCACACACGTTTATAGCTTGAAATTTATTCAATATCAAAAAGTGGAAACGGAACAATATGAACTCCGGAATTGTGGACTTCTTGAAAGTGAACTTCGAGAAGATAGAAACTTAAAAATATGAAGCATTGCATTCGAAATTAAAAATAGAACTAAGAGACAAATGATATTATTCTTTATAGGTTGTTTCGCTTGTTTGAGGTTACTTTTTAAACATGTTTAAAGTTGCATAAAAGGGCACAGCGGTACTTAGCTGTGACTAGGTTTTTGGAATATAGAGTCTTAGTAAGTCCTAGCCTATGAAAACAAAAGACAGGCTTGGACCTAGCACGAGAAAGAAATAACGATTTTGGGTCTATTTAGAGAAAGAGCTGGGCATGAGGGAAGTCGGCGACGATCTTCTGCTCTTGGTTCGTTGCAGCAAAATCCCATCCCAAGTCCGAATACAGTGATGCTAACGTTTTTGCAAGGTCTTTTGAGTCGCTGTCGGCTGTTAGCTTCGAGACAGCCTAAAAATGTATATTGAAAGAGATGCGAACATCCTGGAGCTCGTAAATTGTTACAACGGAAGAGTTTAATGATCTAAGACGTAAACCACGATTTATCTACGTACCTTGAGTGAAAGGCCAGGGAATCCCAGTCGCATTCCAACTTCTACATTCATCTTTAGGACTTCTTTGTCTTTGCCCTCTGCGATGAAGTCATTCATTCTCAACAGGTTTTTGAGTAGCTCTAACACGGCCGAGTCATCGCCACCCTTCTCGTGTTGGCTAAGCTTCGCTCTGATCTTCGTTACAGTGGCAAGCTGAAGAGCCGCCTTTTCTTCTTTAGCCGCATCTACCAGTTTCTGTTCATCAGCGGTGAGCTTGCCCTGAAAAGAACATCTCAGAATCCTTTAATGAAATTTGGATTACCTTCATGGAGCTATTGTAAATGGCTGTTTTCAAATCAACAAGTTGCTCGATGACTTCGCAGAGCTTGGCAACCTCGTCAGTGGTGACAGGGGCTCCGACCTTGGACTCTTTGGTCAAAAACTGCAACCTAGCCTAAAAAATCGTTGAAGATGAGTATGTCTGAAAATGAGCAATTACGTGATGGAGAGGGACATGATCGGGGTACTTCTCGACGGCAACTTTAAAGTAGTCGGAACCGCCATGGCCAGCCTTGACCCAGCTGACATTCGCGTTGCGCTCGATTGTTTCGATCGAATTGTCCTTTTCAGATTTTGGCGGGGCGTCAGTCTTGGACTTGGCGCGCGGGCGAAGGCTCATTCGAATGCTGAACGAAATCCGTTTAGTAATCACTTTTGAGTATCTTGCGACATGCTGAGCTCAGCGCTTTACATGATACAACTCGCGCAAAAACAACAACGCCATTGAGATGATGCTCAAATAAACAGGGCGTAAAACCGCTGTTGTCAGCAGGGTACCTGTGTTTCTCGACCTTCTTGGTTACGTCATCCTTGAGGATGGTGAGTGATCCCTTCAAGTATCGACCGCCTTCGGCCTTGGCAAGGTCGGACTGATCCAGCTCCGTCATTCCAGGGCCCAGGTACAGCGATACGGGTGTGTTAGGCTTTAGAGTTTTGTCCTTTGCCTTGGCAAAATTGAAAAAAAGAACGGAGTCTGCAAGACAACTAGAATCAGTTCCAAATGCCATCACAGTGATTATTTATGTCAAAGTCTAAAGGCGACGTCACCGTCTGTGAGACACGACTTTTTTACGGAAAAATATTTTTCAATTCTTTCCTTGGGTGCACCCGCCAGTGCGTCCATATGCTTCCAGAACGCATCGACGGCAACTGGCTTGGAGAGTTTTTGGAGAACATCAAGTTGTAGATTTTTGCTCAGAGATTCCAGCAGCGTGTAATTCGTGCCTAGATAAGAGAGAAACAAAAAGTCGAGAAACGAAAAATGAAAGAACGTATAATCATCAAAAAGGTAATTACTATCGTTAGTAACTAGTTGCGAGAAATTTATAAAATTAAAAATTGAGTTTTTTTGTTTATTTTAATTACCAGCGATGTGCATTTGCACCTTGTAGTCAGCCTTTGGAAGGTTAACCTTCCAGCTTGATGGCTTAAGAACTTCTGTCGTAAAAACGTGCTTATTGTGCGAATCGAAGACATGAATGAGAGTTTCCGAGAATTCGGACTCGTAGAGGAGCCCTTCGAGGGTTGGGCAGTTCATCGTGATATCACTTTTGGAGCCGAGAGAGAAGGAGTAGTCGATTTTTGCGAGGAAAGTTCGCTCGGCCTCGTTCAGTGGTTTATCGTATGGAAGTGACTCGATCGGACAGATGGAAACATTCTGCGGCGCCATGGGAATGACGAGCTGGTCGAAAGTTGCCTTTGGCAAGATCTTTTCGGGAAGAGGGGACTTGATGATGAACTCATTGGCGCATTGAGCTAGATCCGTCGGACTAGTCACGGAGAGGCCGCCGAACTCGATCGACCAGCGCGCAGTGCACTGTCCTTGCGACGACCAGAACTTGGCGAGAGTAAGCTCCACTGTGCCACACTCACTCACTGGAACAGCAAACACTTTTGGTGCTTCTGAAGAATATTTTATAATATTGTTTTGAACGCTAGATATTACCAGTGGAGTTGAGTGAGTAGAACTTTTCTTCGGTTTTTACATCAAAGTGCTTCTCGTTTTCAAGCTGGGCGACGTGGACCATGAAACGGCCAGTCTCAGATCCAGTAGCAGCTACAGTGACCTTAACAACCAAAGTTGATGTTTTATAACAACCAAAGGGTAAACCTTCGCGTAGCTAGCACCGACTGGGACTTTGAAGAATTGACGCTCAATTTGTCCAGGTGAAAAGTTGAGCTCCTTTTGTTTGGTTGCGCCTGGATCGAGCTCGAGTGGCTTGACAACTGTCACAGGAATGACAAAAAGCACCTCTTGTTCGTTGCCGGATTCGACGACGGTGAGGTGCGCCGAGCGGTAATCTCCGGCTGGAAGACGCGTCGGGTCCACTTCGATTGAGAAGTGCTTCTCTCCGGAATTCAGATGAATGAATTCAGGAGCCCGGATCCAAGATTTCGCCGGGTTCTTGATGAGACAATGCTTTTCGAAGGCGACAATTTCAGACTTGGGTTTTTGGTGAACAAAACTCGGCTTGACGGACATGGCAATCGTCTGAATCTCTTCGGTTTCCCATGGTTCTCGAAGATAAACGCCACGCTTTCCACCGGAAACTTTCAGCTGATAATGCGCGGAATCAACGTTTTTAATGATTTCGGCAGACTTGGGGACCTGAATGAGACCACGTCCTTGGGTTTCTTTCTCAGCGCCTGGAATCGTTCGTGCGCCATTTTCCATAGCTCGCTTCAGTCCAGCGGGGGTCCATTCTTCGCCGTTCAACGAGCTGAGAATACAAGCAGCGGCGCCGGCAGCAGAGGGAGCCGCCATTGAAGTCCCGTTCATCAATTGATTATTCATTAACGTGGCGGTGGGAACGGCGGTAATGGCAACACCGGGAGCTGAAACGTTGACGCCAACACCTCCGTCCTGGGTGGGGCCGCGAGAGGACCACGTGTAGTTGATTTCGTGACCTTGTTCCTTCAACGAATAGCATGGCAAGTGGGAGGAGGGCGCGGCAAAAGCACCGACGGAAAGAAGATGATCGGAAATAGAAGCTGGAGCTCCGACTGTTGTAAGAGCGGGGCCAGAGTTTCCAGCCGATGTGATGAAGAGCATTTTATGCTTGAGATAGCACTCTGTGATTTCACGCGCTGAAGCGCCCTTCATTGGATATTTAGCCGGCTCGCCATAGGAGAAATTAGCGATGGAAGCACCGCCACGAACAGCCGCTCGGAGGCCTCGAATGAAACCTGCCTGCGTTTCAAGGGTATTCAATCGGGAGTCGCCAATCTTGACGGAAATGATCTGCGCACCGGGAGCAATGCCATTCTTGTCCTCTTCATCTGGGTGATATGCGGCGACGATTCCGGCGACGTGGGTGCCGTGAGAGCCGCTGGGGCAAACGACCTGGACCATTTTGTCGTCGAAAATCTTGAAATTGTAGTTGAGCTGAGGTGGGTTTCAAAATTAGAGGGACAAAACTACTTTTGCTCTAGCTCCGACCAGAGCCATAGAACCCCCAGACAATAAATTATCAATCTGTTCAGAATCTGATGCTCTTTGCCTCGAACATTGGAATTTCCGATATATTCAATATTATCGGAGTTATCGCGTTTTTTCATCCTCAAGAGGGTGCATCCTTTAAAAAATACGAGCTTGTGATTGGCTCAATTGAGGCATTTGTCCCTCTAATTTTGAAACCCACCTGAGTCTCCTCGCTGAGCTTGTGCCATTCTTGCGCAGTGGCGTAATCACGCATCACTTTGCAAGAGCTCAAGTCGCCGCGAAACGATGAGTCAAGAACGGCGACAAGCTCCTCTCCATTGTTCCAGACGACGACGTCGGCGATGAAGCTCAGGTTCTTCCATCCTGAGTTGAGCTTTTTCAGCGCCTCCAACGTTTCCTTGGCGCTTTCTTTTTTCATCTGATTCTTGAGGACAGTAACGTCCAAACTCGTAGTTTGGTTGACGTTGTCCTGTGCGTTCGAGAGCGCGCTGTTGTAAGCTGGCGACCATTCCTCGTCTTTACAGGTCTTGTTCATTCGGTTCTTTAGGTAGCTTGGGAAGATCTTTGTCAAGTCGATAACTCCTACGTTCCACTTCTCGCTCGGGTTCTTCCATTCGGCGGGAAGGACCAGTTTTCTGCCAGTAAGGCCAGTGAGGAACTTCGAGCCATCTTCGGCGATTTCGACTTTCGCCACAGAGGTCGTATCCACATCTCCAGAGCCAGTAGTGTCGATCACGTCAATGACCTTTGGTTTTCCTTCAGAAGTGACGATGAGGCCAGCTGCGCCGGGATCTACGCCCTTTTATCATGGTTTTGAACGATTATTTTTAGTAAAATGGTTTTCTTTTTTTTGTAAGCCATTGCCTGATCTAAGACAGCGACGATTTGTCCTCGCCCGTCGAGGTAGGGTTTCTCGGCGAGTAGTTGCGCGACTCCAGTCTCATCCTTGGGCAGAATTCCTCCGACGGGAAAGTTTGTCTGAGAATTTAACGTCATTGGGATACTCTCGATAATTTAGGCTCCCGAACTTTCGGGAAGTGACGCAACTTCTAGTCGAAAATAGCCTCCGTTCTAGAAAGCGTCCGTCTCTAGCTGCGTGTCTTACCATGCTGCGGAATACTGTCTGTATGCTAGTAACTGTTGCTCTACGAGAAGACGCAAAGCTGCTACGGACGCAAATTCGATGAAAAATATTGTTCCTCTGAAAACAATAATATTTTTAAGCGTCTTACGATTCGTCTCATCAATCACAAGATCTAACAGTACGGTTTTCTCCTCTACTGTGTTCTCACAGTAACGAACAGGAGAATTAACAAAGTATTAAACATACAGCTAAGCTCTCACCGAATCAATTGTGTATAAAATTTGGATAAATCCCACAATAACTGTTGGATTCAATGAGTTTTTCTCTCCGTAAACTTCCTGTGAATAATTCTTGGGCATGAGATACGGTGTAGTTTCAGTAATTGATATTTAACACAAAAGAATCATCGAATTTGATTGACAAGGCAAATCTAATGTGAGTTGAAAAAATGCGAATAGAAATAATCAACGAATGTATAGATTGAAAAACCACAATTATTGTGGATTGACAGGGAAATGTCCTCGGAAAGGGAAAAGCGAGAAAGAAAGACTGACAGACTGAGAGAAGAGCGGCGATTGGGCGCGTCTCTACCAATCTTGCTGCTCCCGAGCGACTCTCTCTCTCTCTCCGGCCAGATTCTCAATTCCAGCTCGCGAAAGAGATTCAACCCACAGACCTCTCTTCCTTACCGATAGTCTCTCGTAAACTGTACCAAAAAAAATAATTGGAAAATCGGAAAACGAGTCGATTTTAGTCGTGTCAAATTACCGTAGTCGTGCAGAAATTTCCACCTCGGGAAATTAGAACAGAAAAAATCGGCGAAAAGTAGAAATTATTAACAATCCTCTGCAATTATTTTTTCTTTCTAAAAATCACCGATAGTGAACATAGTCCGCCTCCCTATTCACATCTGATTCTGGTGTCCTTGCAAAATTAGTTTAAAAATGGAGAACTAAGTTGATAAAAAGTCTATTTTGGCGGATGCCTACTTACTAAAAGTTTGGCAAGGCCAGTCTCTTCGGCCAACATGAGCAGGAAAAGGAAGAAAAGAACGAAAAAGGCTAACGTTTTATCTCTTTAGAGGGGATTGATGTCGAGCAACCTCCAAAGTCAGCTCTACAACCCGCTCGACAGTCAGGCAGCGATTGAAACTGAATTGAAAATGAACCGGGTGATCCTCCCCTTGAGAACCGTCTCGACGTCGCTAAAGGGCTATCTCTAATCCAGCCAATTTGATAAGCACAATCTAGTGCAGCCAAATCCACTCTCACAGAATCAAATCGTTTTATTTTGATGCAATTGCTTTCGTTAAGCACTCCGACTTTCGGAATTTTTGTATTATTTTTCAAAAGTTAATTTTCTCAACTTCTTTTCCATTTAAAATTATCTCCCTTATTTTTGTGAATCGCTGAAAAGAATCGAAGTCAAGCAACGCGAATCCCCGACATTCACCAGCAAATCGTCAATTCTTCCTCCTCACCTGAATCGAAAGAAACAGAAGAGCAAATCGTCCGCCTTGTCACAGATGCAGCCAAGGTTGTTCATCATTTCCTTTTCTTTTATTTGAACTTCTGTTTTAGTACGAACCAGAAGAGCTCTTCGAATACGTTCAAAAATCGACTGATTCTTTCACGCGCAAGTACTGGACCTTGAAAGTCATCTACATTCTCATCAATGGTTGTCATATTTGCGAGACGTCCGAGACCTTTACAAGCATCTTCGGTACAGTAACAGTTTATGATATGATTTTTGAAAGGAATGTTTTGTTCAGAATTCATTTGCTCGGAATTTTCGACGGCAGAGTTGAACGGCGAGGGGAAAGTCCTCTGGCTCAGCGTGGCGAAACGACTCATCAGATGGGATGGCTGTCTTTATCAGAAGATTCTCGATTCGTCTGTTTGTCTCCTTAGTCCGAATGAAGAGGAAACGGTCATAGAAGTATTCATGGATTTCCTCTATTTGATAGGTAACTAGCGAAAACCAGGCTTCCCGGTTTTTATCGTTTTAACGCGTCTAACCCTAAAATCAACGAAATTATGTCAGGGCAGCAGGAAAATTTCACCGAACACTTTTCCCTCTTCAAAAAAGAAAAGGAACAACTTCTTCTTACGCTGTGCCGCCTCTTCCGTCAAACATCAGGCACAAACTCGGAAAAAAAACTTCTTCAAAATCTCCAAGAGAAAATCAAATCGTCTTCCGACTTCATTCACTTCTGTAAATTTCTTGCGAGACAGGCCGGCAAAGAATTCGCCCCTGGTAAGTCCCATATTCTCAAAGCTCGCTAAATACTTTTTTGTAAGAGGCAATTTTGCTTTCGGTTCCGATCGTCGGCGACTATTTGTGGGAAAGCTGCGATAACTTTGTGACTCTGCTGCGAGCGCTGGAGATTGCTGCTCCTGAGCCGCGAAGCTGCACCACCGCGGCTGCTCTGGGGAGCACGATTTCGTGCCTTTTCCAGCAATCCCTCCTAAAGCAAAAAGAATTCCTCAGTCCGTACTCGTTGGCCCTGCTCCACAACTTCGTCAAAACAATTCTCACATGCGAGCATTCATTTCCACAAAAGTTCACAATCTTTCAAGACAGTATCAATTTCTTCAAACTCTATTCGGACGAGAAACTCAAAGGTACCTTTCTTCAACCATCACATTGACAGAGCAATCATCATCTTCATTTAAGACATTTGCGACTCTGTCCTGAGTCCTTCGGTCGATCTTCCAAAGAGCGACAAATCGCTTGCTCTTCTCACGCTGCTGGAAAAGATGTACAAAGATGGCGAGTCCAAAGTCAACACCGAACCCAACATTCTTTCTTATCTGCCTCTCGAGGAACGGGCTCGCTCAATAATCTATTCTTTTTATTTTTCTTGTGGACTGAAAAAAGCCCTTGTGAAGGAAAATCTCTCAGTTGCCACCGACAGGATCGAGCGATTTCTTTCGACTATGCATTCGGAGACCATCAGTGCCCAGCTTTCAACCGACATCTTCAATTTCTTTCAGAAGAGACTTCAAAATTCAAATTCGCCTCCTCTCGATCTCAACTTTCAAGACTTTCAAAAATTGTTCTCACTTCTTCTTCGACTTGGTAACGATGAAAAATACCGTTATTTGTTTTAAGAATTTATATTTCAGTTTCTAATACGAATTTCCTCATTCTATCCGATGTTCAACATTGTTATTCGATTATCCACACATTTATCTCGACCCGAATGCCCATCTGCTCCATCCCAGTTCAACACTGCTTCACCCCCGAACAGCACCGCTATTTCAACTCACTTATGTTCACGCACTTGCTCACGCTCAGCGAACGCAAGCTTGGCAACCATCTCCAGTGTGCCTTCCCCGTCGTCCTCGAGTACCTGATTCACTTAACCCAAAAGACACAAGAAAATGGATCTCTTCAGAACGTTATTTATCATCAAAAAATTGATTGCTACAAATCATTGCTCAGTCTGCGCCTTATCAACGACCAGTTATCATTTAACCAGTTAATCTTTCCAAGAAGTGCTCTCCGCCAGGTATGATTCCTTCTATGACTCACAGTTCTACCCTCCTGTCTCTAGCCTGAACTGGAGAGAATCATCTCAAAGCTCCTAGAACTACTACACAGCGAGATCTCCTTGCTGACAGAGCCATCCAGCGCTTCTTTTGTCTCCATTGATTTGATTTATAATGCCGTTTTCTTCCTGAAGCAGGCGCTGGAGAATCACAGTCTGTTTTGTTCGCTCGAGAAGAAGACGATTCAAAAAGTCTTCCTTACATTCTACTCGCTCTCTTCCTCCGAGCGTTCGATCGAGAAAACGCACGTCGACTGCTGGAAATCGTATCGACTCTATTTGTCAGAAAATGACACGAAGGACACGCACACCCTTGAGGATCTCAATTACTTGTCCGTGTCAGCTTTTGGCCTGCTCTTTAGGTAAAAGGCGCTCGTTCAATTTATCCTGAATGACTGATTCTTAAGTTACGAGCGCTTTCTTCCAGAGGCGGGCGAGACTGAAAACGTACTGGCTACGTTTATCCGGCGATCGGCACTGGCCTGCCGTCCCATGCTTGCCTCAGAGTCGATCAAACAGGAGCAGAGAAACGTAATCAATTTCAACACGATGTGTCTAACTTCTCTCAAGATCGCAGCTGTCGAATTACCCACCAAATGAAAGGTTCCAAAACCATAAAATAGAAATTGCTCTGATGTTACCGAATTTAAATTCTAGTTTAAAAACTAGAGTTTCGGAATCATTTCATTCGCGGATCGAAAGTCGATCAACGAAATAGCCCGTATTCCGAACATTGAATCCGGTTGCGTTTTGGCGTCCCGGGGGAGCTCAAGCTTTTTGGTTACGATAACCGCTAGATCTTGCAGTAATCACCAAACAACGAAACCTTCATAACTCAAATTCATTGAAAAAGAACCTCACTAAAGATTGGAAGGTTCGCGTATCGCAGCCTGGTGCAGAAGTCAGTTGGTTAATCGATGTCATATTCGACTACTTCCGGCACAAAATGGCTCGCAACTGGCCATGTGAAAATATTCCCTGGTTTCTCGAGTTCTTGATTGCGCTCATTCGCCGGGCTGATCTTTGCCATATCTTCACGGGTGAAGATTTGAGCAATTTGGCCACAAGAAACAGTTTTGAAACTCTTCGTCCCTCATTTATCTTAAACGTTTTGGTTGCGTTTTCTTTGTATAAAACTGGGTTAAGTAAATCGAACAATTATGTTCACATGTTCGAAATTTTCGGCTTCTTCCTCAATGGAGACATCGACCAAAAAGACACGCCCTCAGATCAGCACATGAACATCACTCTTGCTTATACAGGTGTTATGAAGCTCTTTTTCGCCTTGCGATCGAAAAGCGACCTCGTTACTTGAATCTGCTCATCTCGCATGGCAAGACAGGTCTTTTGTACAAGTCCGCCATCGACAGAATCGAAAACAAAGTCAGGTTCGTTAAATAATAAAATACACCAGCAGCCATAATCTCTATTTTTAGAGAAAAACAATCACAAAATAGAAGAAGTTCTTTCGGCGCAAAAGGAAAAGAGGAAAAAGAGAAACTTGAACGAAAGCTGAAAGAAGATCTGGCGAAGCTCGAGAAGATTCTTAATTTCAACAAAGATCTTGTGGTGACACTCCGTGATGTTTTCAAGCACAACATGCTCGGCAACAAAGTTTTTGCAGAAGAAAATCCAGTTTATGCTGATGTGAGTATTTTTTAATAATTGTAGGAGGTAATGGGTTTTTTTTAGTTTTTCGTCGGTGCCCCAACTTTTCACTGGATACGTGGATACAATGTTCATTCAATTTCCATTCCGGTAAAGTCTTGCGGCGTCTCGTACATGGAAGTTATTCGAAAGCCAGCTGGCATGATCAGGAACTACGCGTCGATCGAAGGCTTCGCCAATGAAGTGCTGACGCCCGAGTGCGCCTATCTCTGGCTGTACGACAACGCGTACCCTCGCGGTCGCAATCCAGAGGATTCTTTACCGGTGCGCGCTACACATCCCGATCTTCTTGAGCAACTCGATGATCACATGCCCTTTTCGAAGATTCAAGTAGCCCTGGTTTACGTAGCCCCTGGACAGAAAAACTGGTCCGATATTTTTGACAATTCGAGCGGCAGCGTCCGATACACGCGATTCTTGGAAGGGCTTGGAGACAAGGTTCGTCTCCAACGAAAAGGCCCCGAACACAATCATGCTGTTTCTGGACTTGATTTTACACGACACGGCAAGTTTACTTATCTTCACTGCGATGATATTTCAAAAATACAATATACAGTCGCTACATTACTGCCGACGAATAAGGACCATCAAAAGCTGGCCACGATCGGTAAGATATCATATCTTCTGCAATTTCATTCTTATTAAATCCATTTAGGTAATCGTGAAATCATGATCACTTGGGACGAGAGTGGAGGTTCTTACATGCCAGGCACGCAAGACTCCGACTTCCCTTTCGTTGAAATCATAATTCGTCCAGTCACAACAACTCTCGTGAAAGTCGACACAGTTCTGACGAGCCAGTTCGTCTCGCGGAAAACCCGTCTTCCATCCAAATTCAAACCCTTTCACAAGTTGTCAATCAACGAGCAAGAAAATTTCAAATCCCTGGAGGTCGGCGCTGCTGGAGGGCCGATCTTCCTCTCTGACAGAAATCTTCCCGCTGCGATGACCTCCCAAATTCTCAATCACAGTCTAACTCTAAGCGTAAGCATAAGCTCTCATCTCCTTTCACTCAATGCTTTTCTAGTTCACGGACTCGATACGACGGGTCAACCACAGTGACAGTTACATGGAGGCTCTGCCTGCCTATCACAGACTCACCCTGATCCAAAACATCCGCGAAAAAGAACTCCAACATCAGAAATCTTATCTTGAAAAGGTATGCAAATGGCATTCCACTTCTTCAATTTTAGAAATAAAAAGACTTAATTCTAGAACAATATTCCGAGCTACTATTCTATAATATAATTAATCAATACAGATTATTCGCGCCTGTAATTGAATTGATGGCTCATTTCTTTACGCGGTGGTTGGTTCCGTAGCGCTGCGGGGGACACCATTGAGCCCTGATGGCGTGCGTGAGCAGATATCGTAGGCAACTAGCATAAGCCAATAAGAGCGCGACTTATCGTATGAGCTTTTTAACCCACCTCCGCTCGCGTAGGCGAATCAACGGGATTATCCTTTTTTAGTCATTTATTCTCAGTTGCATTTTTGCAATAATAGAGACAGGAGCCTTTAGTTTTCCGACATTTTCTCTGAGATAAATAGTGTTTTCAAGATTGGTCATCACGACGATGACTTCGACCTCGACTACTGCCTTTAACTACACGGGCTGTAGTCATCACCACTTCAACTAACCAACTTAAAAATATGAAAATGCACTTTAAAGCTGTCCCCTCTGCATCATTGTCTTTCTTCAAAATTGCAAAGTTCAACCCCACGCAAACTTGTCCTTATTTTAATCTCCACTCCTTTAGACTTGAACGGAATGACTTTCGAAATGATCTCTTCGGAGACCTTACTCCCTATTCGTTTTTGAAAATGCGTCGAATCAGAGTACTAACAGAATTCGAATCACAAGTCGAAGAATGAAGCACTCTGAGATGAAAGGGGCAGGAACTTCTGCAGAGTAATATCTTCCTATAATGGAATAGGAAGCTGCTGTCAAGATCTGTACTTCTGCACTCATGTTATTCGGTGATCCTGTAAAATCACTAAATGTCAGTAATCTCCGTTGAGATACTGAAGACTATTATTCTCTAACTTACATTATTTAATTCTTTTTAAATTCTAGATTGGCGGACGGCGTAGCGCCCAAAGTATGGTTCTATGCGAGATTCGGATCTGACGACGTTGAAATCAACAATGACTACAACCATTTGCGAGACCTCTCCTCACCTATCAACAGGGAGGTCGATAAGAGAGACAACGATGCCCGACATGGACATTGAAACGAAAGGCAGATGCTAGAAGAGTTGGGCTTAGTTGGATGCAGGAAGTCCGTATTCAATTTTTCCATCCTGTTCCAACAATTTATCGACCTTTTTTCTGTGCCAACACGATAACAAATACCTTTTTTTAATTCATGCGTCTTTTCTATTTGTCATACAGCAGCTTTCGCGCAAGAAAATACCGGGTAGATGATGTTAGCAAGAAGATATGCATTGAGCTTATTTCTTTTTAATAATCATGCTTTTCATGAGGATCTTCGAGTTTAAAACTTCGACTACTTTTATCCTTAATGTCACACAAATGATTTCTTTTAATTTGAACCAGGGTAAAGATATTCCTGGTAGAGTCTATGCTGCTCGACGACTAGTAATTCTCTGACAAAAAGTTTGCTTATTCACAAAATATGTGAGTAAAAGTTTAGAAGCGTAAAAAATGACAACGGCAGCGCGGCCGACCTTCGAGCCGGCGAAGGGTGGAATGATGAAGGGAGAGACTGACTTGGGTCAGCTCTCCAAGCAAGTTTCTACCCGAGACATGCCCTCGCAAATGACCCTCAAGTACCGAGGAGATGGACAGGTACTGGCTTTCATCTTCTGACGGGATGAAAAGTCTCTTGTAGGGAAACGAGGCCGACTACGAAATGACCGATTTCAAGAAGAAACTCGAGCAGGCCGAGCGAAAGGCTCGAGAAGACAGAAACAAGGAACGAGGAATGTACAAGGGCTCAAGGTGAGGTCCACTCGATCCGGCTAGTTTCTTATGTTATTCGTTCTTCGTAGCTCGAGTTCGTCAGTAGCGCACTCAGCGATAACGTCAGGCTCGTCTCGGACAAGGAATATAGACGCGGACGAGCCGATAGAAGACTCAGACGACGACTCATCAGATGAAGAAGACGAGACCGCCGATCTCTTGGCCGAGCTCAACAAGGTCCGTGAAAAGTTTTGCTTTTGGCATGCTTATTCCGCGTTTTTAGATTAAAGCTGAACGAGAAGAAGAAAAGAAAGAACAAGAAGCCGCTCGCGCTGAAGATGAAGAAAGAATTCGCCAGGAAAATATTCTCAAGTAAGCATTCAAAATCAAATCAATTCTCGTCCACTTTTATGATATTTTTTCCCCTAAAATATATGAATCCGATTTGTTTGCGATCAAGGAAGAATGCGGCAATTAGGAATGATCAAGCCTACTATATGAATATTTTAATTTAGGGGCAACCCACTGCTCAACGATGGAAAGAAAGCGCAAACTGCAGTGAAACGGCGGTGGGATGACGACGTCGTCTTCAAGAACTGCGCCCGACAAGAGCCTGAAAAGAAGAAAAACTTCGGTAAATAGTCCCAGCATTTTCAGCCTCTCGAAAATTAATTCAGTGAACGACACTATCCGATCGGACTTCCACCGTCGATTCATGTACAAGTACATCAAGTAGACAACAAAATATCGAAACATCTGCCAAGTGGTCTGAATCAACCTTGTTTTCGTTCCTCAGAAATCCATGAAATTTATTTTTGTTCTCCCTGTTTTAACTCGCGCGATATCCATCTCCAATAAACAAGCATACCTTGAATAAAAATTTCATTTCGAAAAGCTCCAAAATAAAGGATGTTTCGAAAGTCTTCATTTTTATTAGTTGGCAAATGTAATAAAAACAACTTCCCAAAATAAAAGAGTTTTTCAAACTCTAACCGAGGAAATAAAAGCTTCGTGTAAAAAAAGCTGAAAGTTTTCCATTCCACAGATCGCCAAGTCTTCGAGAAAGTCTCGATCTCTGCATGTTTTTCATATTTTTCGATTGCGATTCAAATTTGGCGCGCTAAAGAGATCGCGCCCCTTGGCGACCTCTTCCCTAGGAGTCTGAATGGTCTGCTGGAAGACACACGAAGAGTCCTCCACAATCGTAGTGACCCACGTGAATGTTCCCTGATAAATTCTCTTTTGGGATTTAAGAATTCAAAATAAAAACAGAATACGATGAATTAAAATTCTGTTGAATTAATAAACCACTTTAAAATAGCAAAAAATATTTAATGGCACTGATATGGGATAGGTTGGGGATCAGCTGGAGGGTGGGAAGATGCGTGCTCGTTTTCCCTTTGCGCGTATTCTTTGGATTTTTTGAAGGTATTTGCGCTCTCCCCGGCGCTGATTGGCCGAGAGCTGGCGCGCCTCGCCGAACCAATTGGCCAACCGCGCTTCACGTGTAGTGAAAGAGTCGCGCTTTAGAGTTTTTTCCCTCTCGGATCTGCCCCAATGGAACGTAAAAATGTTAGATTCAGGCCCAAAGCAAAACAGAGAAAAGAACCGACACCTGACGAGGTTGTAGAAGTGCCCAAAGGTCGTCCTCACGGCTTTTACTCCGCGAAAACCAGGCTAGAGATTGACACAGAAAATCGACGACTCGAAAAATAAATTTCGGCGCGAAGAATTTTTGGTATTTATTTTCAATCTTTCTTATTTTATTTACGATATTCTATTAAATATTTATTAATGAAAGTTGTTTTTCCAATTTGTGAATAATTTTCTTGAATTCTTCGTTCGAGATGTTCGTATTTTTGTCAAACTTTCTCGAAGAACGAATGAGATCATCTGGCACAAAAAAGAGGCCATTCATGCGGTAGATTTCCTACCCTACAAGCATCATGTTCCGCAAAAGACGATCAACTATCACGCCGCAACCGACGGTGTTCGGAAGATCGCTCGAGTGAGAGCTCAAGGAGCCGATAAATGCGGATTCCGAATGGCTAGTGGTGGTGTCGACACGATGGTCAGGTAAGAAAAGCTTCATAATTTTCAGTTATTCTTAAAATAAGTGTAAATTTCTAACCTATTTGAAATTTCGTTATGAATAAGGTCCGTATATTTATTCTTAAAATCTCCCAATTATTTATTAAAATCTTCCCTCTTTCAACTTTCCTGCCCAGAGTCTGGATAATCTCCCACCGCCGAGACGGAGACATCGACATCAAGCACACAGCAACGCTCTCCCGTCACGAAAAAGGAATCGGTGCTGTTCGTTTTTCTCCTGTTACTAAAAACGGCAAAACTATTCTAGGTAAGAACTTCATGTTTTATTCTTTCAAATTCAAAATTTTCCATCAGCCTCGGCCGCTGACGACTCTTACATTTTGATTTGGGTGCACCATCCGGGCGCAAAGCCGACAGTCGTCTTTGGAGCTGATCCTGATGAGGACATGGGCTCGGAGTGTTGGAAATGCGAGACGACTCTCCGCGGCCACATCGAAGACGTTGTGGATCTTTCCTGGTCTTCCGATGGTCGCAAACTCGCCAGCTGCGGCATTGACAACTCGATGATCATTTGGGATCCATGGAACAAAACCAAAATCGCCCAGCTCACCAATCACACTCACTACGTCCAGGGCTGCGCTATCGACCCTCTTGGAAAGCTATTTGCTACCTTGTCGGCCGATCGCTCGATGCGCTGCTGGGTCGATCGGAAGAAAAAGAAGAAGAAGAAAGACCGTTTCGTTTCCAAAGCGGCAGTGTCGAGAGTCATTCCGACAAAAGAGCATGACCGTCCAGTGCGAATCTTCGCTGATGATAATCTTGCTGGTTTTGTCAGGCGACTCCAGTGGTGCCCAACTGGCCTTCTTCTTGCTTGCCCCGGCGCGGAAATTCCTCACAAGTCGGAGGGTTCTAAAAAGGGACGAAAATCAAAAAATGATGACACGCAGAAGCCAGAAGCGATGGAGATGGACGCTAGCGAGCCTAATCTCCAAAAGCCAATAAGGAAGAAACGAAGAGTGCTCTTACAGTTGCGTCTTCCTCTTCGGGAGAAAGTGGACGAAAATCGAAGGGCCCGCCTAGAAAGACGTGCATCGCGATCTTCACCCGCCGCAGTTTGAAGACGCCGATGTTTCTCCTTGCTTCGCCCGAGCCCGTTTTGGCAGTTCGTTGGTGTCCCACGCTCTATGCGCCTAAGCTCGACAAGGATGGGTACGAAATGGAGACGATCCTTAAAATGCCTTACCGCATGATTCTGGCTGCTATCTGCGAGAACTCGGTGGTGCTCTACGACACGCATGATATGCGCCCAATCGCAAGGATCGTCGACAACCATTATGCGAATATGACGGACGCATCTTGGTCAAATTGTGGCACGCATCTCATGGTTAGCTCTCGCGACGGGTATATCTCCTCTGTTTATCTTGACCAGAAGAAGATGGGCCCGATTCTGAGCGATTCTCCATCCCAAATGCGACAAAAAATCGGCAAGATTATCAACAGGCGGGTCAAACTGGAAGCATTTGTCAAGAAGCGCCGCGCCGAAAAGAAGAAAGAAGCCATTCTTGCTGCCAAAGCAGCCGAAAAAGAAGCAAGAAAGCAGGCTAGGGATGCGGAGAGAGCAGCGGCCAAGCTCGAAAAGCAGAAAGAAAAGGAGGCGAAGAAGCAAGCTGCCTCCATCGCTGCCGCGTTCAAAAAGGCGGAGAAAAAGAAGCTTGCTTCGAAGGCGAAAGAAGATCCGGTGCAGAAATTGACGACTGGTATCCAGAAGGCGAAAATCGGCGACTCCGGGAAAAGCAAGGAAAATATTTCTGCGCCAAAGATAACGAAGGCAGCGGCTCTTCCCGTGGTCAATCAGCTCGTCGCAAAGAGCAAGAAGAAGACTCCGTCTTCGAAAGCCGCTCCACTGGCGACGAAGGCGGTTTCGAATGCGAACGCGAAAGTTCCCCCGGCCGAAAAAGTCAACACGCTCATTCCAAAGAAGAAGAATGACAAGAAGAGAAAGTCGACGTTCGAAGATGATCAGGCTGAGAGCGTGGAGAAAAGGCGAAAAGTTCTCGATACAGCGATGCTCACCGAGAAGCTCGAAAAACTGTCGGAGTCAAAAGAAAAATCCCCTGGCGGGGCCGCGCAACCAGCTTCATCTTCGGCAGCGATTATCATCGACGACGATGTAGAAATGGCTTTACCGAAGCCCGAAGGTCTCCCTAAGCCCGGAATTTTGCCGAAGGCGAGCTCTAAGAAATCTTCGAAGACATCTCAATCTTCCAGTACTTCGAAGAGCAGCTCGAACGAGGAGGTTCCAACAATGACAACGCCGACGAATAAAGTTGTCAAGATTGCGCCGATATTTCTTCTCAGCGCGAAGAAAAAGACTCCTTCGTCATCATCGGTCGCTAGCAGGTCATCATCTGGCGGCTCTGTGAAGTCTCTCAAGTCATCTGATGGCAAAGTAAAGAAGAAGACTGCTACTCCGATGCGGACAAAGAAGACGGGTCCGAAACTTCATCTTGCCTCGAAGCAGAAGTCAGTTGTTCAGTATGCATCGCCACTTTCTTCTGCGAATACAACCCCAGCTGCTTCTCCCGGGCCAAGTAGCCGTTCTGCTTCTCCCGGCCCGGGACCATCAAGAAACATCTTCCCACCAGCGGCGAAAACGGCAGGAAAAACTGACTTGATGGCTAAATCCGTGTCCGACACTCTCGTCGCAGATGCCAAGTAAGTCCAGATTTATAAGCGAGAATTATTCTTAAATAAGGAGTGAAAACCCTTACTGTTTCGTTTCAGGCCGGCGAAAAAAATCAAGAAGAAAGTGAAGCTGACTACAATAAGTTCAAATCCCAGCATCTAGGAAAAATTACAACTGCCGGCAAATGGATACCTATTTTTGTATTATTTTTTCAGTTATCAACACTGCCTATATCTCACTCACATTCAGAAGAGCTCTCTATTTCACCACAAAACAACAACTCACTTTCATTTTTCTTTTTTAGACGGTCGAATGTTTTTGCGCTGTGAACCGCGGGGCCCGTCCATCGTCCAGTTTCGCGAAGAAGCCGGGTCTCCCTACTTGTTCATCCTTAGAGGCGAAAATGGGCTGCTATAATTCCCTGAGTGGCGGCCCTGTGCCTATGTGAGCCGAAAGAGTCAGAAAGGCTCATTCGATCCGTTTGGATTCAAACGGAACTGTTAATCAACCAAAAAGGTTGATTACCACCTGCGTCAACTATTCACCTAACCAGGCGTTCTATTTATATTCTGTGAAATACAGACTGACAGTATTTATTATTTTTGAAACAAATCGCCGGTCATCTAAATATTTGGCATTTATAGATCGAAAATCGAATAATGTCTGTCGCGACGGTGAGCGTCGTCACCGACCCGAACGGAACCAGCTCAGACGAGTACTTGGTAGGTACACAAAAAGCCTTTGGGAGCTAGAAAGAAATCCCAGGTTACGTACACCGATGCCTCCAACAACAAGTCGGTCACGCAGCGCTCCTTCAACGAGTTTATTCATCTCGGCAAGCTACTCAACAAAGAGGTCTCCTCTGACAAGCTCGAACTCCCCGTCAGAGGCGCAAAGGCCATTTTTCAGAAGCTCAACAAGAAATTTTACGTTCACAGGTAAATTCAACGCCTGAGTAACAACTCCTAGACAAATGATTAAGGCTGGACACTTTGGATCGAATGATGAAACAGGTCGTCGGAAACAGACATTTCATGCAGCACGAAAGCGTTCCTAAGTTTCTCTATGGCCCAAAAGGACTCAACGGGAGACTTCCTTCTTCTAAGAGCGAGTATTCCATCTCCAGCGAGCACATCGGCGACATCAGTCTCGGAGTTACAGAATCACGTCATCTAACGCCAACGTAAGTACAAGCCGTCGGTGCTATGTCCTGAACTTTTCATTAGGGATTTCACATACATAATGCAGATCGGAAAAGGTTCTTTCGGTCGCGTTTATTTGGCGACGATGAACGGGCAATCAAACAAGTACTACGCTATCAAGACGCTTGAGAAAAAGAAGATCCTTCAGAAGAATGAAACCGACCATATCAACTGCGAACGACGCGTGCTCATCGACAACCTAAAGCACCCCTTCCTCGTCTCCCTGAAATACTCCTTCCAGACTGTGGACAAGCTCTATTTTGTCCTGGATTACGTTAACGGGTAAGTTATCATTCCTCCAGCGCGCGCAATATTGCGCCGCCCACGCGATTACTCACCTCGCCAATTCTCAATCAGAATTTTAGCGGAGAGCTCTTTTTCCACCTCCAACGCGACAGGACCTTTCCAGAATCGAGAGCCAAGTTTTACTCCGCCGAAATAGGCTCCGCGATCGGCTACATGCACGAGAGACAGCTGATCTACCGCGACCTCAAGCCAGAGAACATCCTTCTTAACTCGGACGGACACGTGAAACTCACTGACTTTGGCCTCTGTAAAGACAACATGAAAGCGGGCACAACAACGGATACCTTCTGCGGCACGCCGGAGGTAAATCTTTTTGCTTATATTTTCGTACAGCTGATAAATGTCAATGACGACAATAGTAAATCCATTCTCTGAGTACCAATCATCCCTGGCGATTATCTAACGCTTTTGTCAGCCATTGGGTCAAGCTTTGACTTCTCCGGAAGGAAGCATTTCTCTCTGGTTCTTTCTCTTTAGACCGGTCGGAAGTTATTTCCGATTGATCCAAAAGAGCTCTAGCGGAGGAATCGCCACATGACAGGTCAGGATTATTATACGTTTCTGAGGACATAACTTCAAACTAATAGTTATAAAGAACTTTATTTCGCCTATAACGTTAATCTTCAGTATCTGGCTCCAGAAGTACTAAAGAAGCAACCGTACACCAGGTCTATCGACTGGTGGTGCCTTGGAGCAGTCACTTACGAGATGGTATATGGCCTGCCTCCATTCTACTCACGTGTCGTTGATGAAATGTACAGAGGAATACTTTACAAACCTCTCAAGTTGCCAACCTCTGTCTCGTAAGTTTACAATTAAACGATAAAGACAGATCATTAAACTATCTTTCAGGTCAGAAATGCGCGACTTCCTGCAGCACGTCCTACAGAAAAATCCAAAAGAGCGTCTCGGTCACGGAGAGTCGGACTGGGAAGAAATCAAATGCCACAAGTTCTTCCGAGACGTAGCTTGGGATAAGCTACTGGCCAAGAAAATTCCCCCTCCCTTCATCCCTAATTTGGTGAGTCAAGTATAATTCAAGCGTAAACAATTAAAATCGTCGGTGATGATCGTGTAAAAGAACGGATATCTGAGAGGGCGTGAGCGGGTGAGGCTCGCAAGCGCACAAGATTAGAATCCAACACAAGCGATACCTCTGAGGCGAATTCATCGCCCCAAGAAATATATTTTGATGAATTCTTATAATTTGTTGTCTTAGAACGGACCGACCGATGGAAAATACATCGAGGCGTCCTTCCGAAACTCGCCAATCCCCAATTCCGTCAATCAAGCCGCTGTTGGAACTCTCGGTCCAGGTACACGCTAAATAATTGATAGCGAAACTAACTGTCTCTTTTGCAGACAATCCATTTGACGGTTTTACATTTGAAAACCAGTTCTCACCACTGTCATATTCGCTGCGAGAATCTCGCCAAGCAAACTTCGAAAACAACGAAAACTTCAGCGAGGCTTTCTGAAGCGAAAAGCTCCAGAAGTGGCTCCATCGCGGGTAGTTTTTATTTATTCTTTTCTTCAATCCCAACTTCAATTGCAACCCAAAAACAAAACAAAATGATTCTTCAATGTTACACCGCGAACAAACCGCCATTTCGATCGAGCTGTAGTTTTGCTTATTGTTTCTAATTCCTCTTGATTCACGACTGATCCGACCTTCTGTACTTTCACCCCCTCTTATTCACTCGTTCTGTATCACAACTGTTGAAAGCAAGCACCTATCTTCTCAAACAAAGTAAGCGCGAATGCTCAAATTCTTCGAGTACTAAAGCGCAAAAAGTGTTCTTCACATTCCTCCCGTTCTGTTTTATCAGTTCACAGTTATCTATTTATTCCAAGAACTTCAATTTCAGCCGTTTTCTTCGGCGCATTCGACAAGAAACTAATTTCTTAACTATTTTAGATGTGATTTGAAAATTTGAGAAATGGGCGAATGCTCATCCGCGTAATAGGGCGAATGCTGCCCTCCTGGACGGAATACCCGGTCAACGCTGAAGTAGAGAAAGGTCATCTTCAGAATCATCCGAACGTGTAAGTTTCATTTAAATTTACAAGTGTAAACGCCTATGATGACAATAGTAAATCCATTCTATGAGTACATCAAGCTCGGGCTCTCGTGATTTCTTTTGGATTGTCAGTCACCTCAAGTTATTCCAGAACTTTTGGATTTCTGTCAAGCTCTTCTGGAAGCTACCAAAGTTATTTTGATTGGCTCCCAGAGACCACTAGAACAGCGTGACAACCCCTGCTTGATCAAGATTATACACTGTTGCTGAGGTGTCTACTTAAATCATATATTATTTAATGATATCTTGCAAAAAATATAAACTAACGTTTCCTTTCAGGCACAAGTTCTCCCTGAAGTTGACCCTAAAAGGGTTCGACATCGATATTCCACCTGAAAAGGGCACCAACTTATTTAATCCCGAAAAGGGATGAAACTGATATATAACCTGTTTAAGGGCACCAACTTATTTAATCTGCAAAGAGACTACTTGTTTTAACACAGAACTAACGACTGTTCAATTTCAGAGCTCGGACCAAAAAGCCATGGTTGGCAAAAGGAACAACATTCTGGCCAACGCCCACTTCCATAAGGACTGGAAGCGAAGAGTCCGAACCTGGTTCAACCAGCCCGCTCGAAAGGAGCGACGACAAAATGCCCGAAAGGACAAGGTAAGGAAAACCCTCTGTGAGTTATTCAAACCTACTTATTTCTGTTGTAGGCCGCCGCTATTGCCCCACGACCGTCCGGAGGCGCTCTTCGACCAATTGTCCGATGCCAGACTGCTCGATACAACATCCGAGTCCGAGCTGGACGAGGTTTCACCCAAGACGAACTCAAGGGAGCCGGATTCACCGTCCGAGAAGCCCGACAGCTTGGCATCGCCATTGACTCTCGACGACGAAACAAGTCCGTCGAAGGTCTTCAGGCCAACGTTGCTCGACTGAAGGAGTACCGATCCAAGGTGAATCACCCTCATTAGTTACTAGTCTAACTTTTGTTTTAGCTCATCGTTTTCCCACGAAAGGCTGGTAAGGCCGGCAAGGGCGACTCCTCTGCCGAAGAACTCGCCACCGCCACTCAGGTTCCTCAGCTCCCAATCCGACAGGACCACGTCTTCACCGCCCAGGAACCCGTAAGTCTATCTTTATGATGACAAGCCACTGATTTGTTCATTAGGCCCGAGCTATCACCGCCGAGGAGAAGAAGCACTCCGTTTTCCAGGCTCTCCGAATGGCCCGTGCCAACGCCAAGCTCCAGGGTGCCCGAGTCAAGAAGGCCGCGGACGCCGCCGAAGCTGCCAAGAACGCTGCCCCAAGAAAGAAGTAATTTTTCTTTTGTGTGTTTGCAACAAGTTCCTCGGCCTCTTCGGAATCAAGCCCCATCGAGCAGCAATTTATCGTCCTTTGCTTTAGATTGAGCCCTGCGTAAATGGCTAGGAGTCGAAATGAGTGACGAGCAACGACCCTTGTCGACCAAAAAGGCGAAAGCGAAGAAAAATAGGTGGGGTGCATCTTCTTATCAAATTTTATTGTTTATCACTTCTCGCGAAAGCGTCTAATTCTAAGTAGATAAGCACTTTGCACTCCACCGAAGAGGGCCCAGAGTAAGTCCTCTGCGAATACCCCGATTCTTACTGTCTTTCTAGCTTAAAATCCCCCTGCAAACTTCAAACCGAGAGCCGAACAGAACAGATGGGTGGATCCCCAATGTGCAGGCGCCTCTAATATTTCCCGACGGCACTTCGCAGAATGTTAATGCTCGCGACCTCGTCGACATCGAACACATCGGCCAAGGGACCTTTGGCATCGTCACTCGGTCATTTCTCAGGACTCATCCGGACTACGTCTTCGCTGTCAAGCACATCACATTTCAGGATGACAATAATGTAAGTTCTGCGCTCTCTTTTCTTAATTGATAGGTTCCCTAGGAACAAAAAACAATGATGAAAGATCTTGAAGTAAACAAATCGACAATAGAGTGTCCATATACAGTCAGCTATCTGGGAGCGCTTTTCAAAGAGGGTGAAATCCTGATATGCATGGAACTGTGCGACATGTCCCTCGACCTATATTATAAAAAAGCCCATCAATACGAGCTCTGTGTCAATGACTTTGTTCTAGGTGAGCCAAACATATTTATCGCATCCTTTTCCCACTCCAGTTATCAAACATTTATCCAAAGAACTTAGAATACTCAAATTCAATAAAAGTGTCTAGCATCTGTGGCGCATGCTGTCCTAAACGCGATAAAATTTCTTCACGAAAAAAAGATGATGCACCGAGATATCAAGCCGTCGAACATTCTCATAAAGAAGCAGGAGAGCACGGTCTCGATCCTCGTCTGCGACTTCGGCATTGCCGGCAATTTGGTGAATTCGATGGCTAAGACCAATGTCGGCTGCAAGCCCTACATGAGTCCTGAAAGAATCAAGGCCGGAGGTAAATAACTGCTTTTTTTGAGTATGCTGTTATCTAAGATGAAATTAAAAAACCTCATTTGAGGCAAAATTTTTCAGAAAAATTTTATGGCCCCATATGAAAGAGTAGAAAATTCTGAGTCGATTGGTCTACTTCCGGCTCTATAATTTTTTGAAATGACGTCATTATGAGTCATTTTCCTCAAAAAACTTTGGGGCCGATTTGAAGGGGTTTTTGATTGACTTTCTCGGCGTTCTTGGGCTCATAAGAATTGTCATCGAAAATTGAGGGGGGGTTTTTGCGGATTTTGAAAAATTCCAAGAGAAACACCTTCAAACCGACCGGTCGAAAAATGGTCAAAATTTTTTTCTTAAGTTTTTTCAAAACCCTTAAAAACCCCCCCTCAATTTTTGACGGCGATTCTTTTGAGCTATAGAACGTCGAATAAGTCCAACGGAAACCCCCTTAAAAGTTCCCCAAAAGTTTACCAAAAATGCCCTAATTTGGACTTTGTTACGCAATTTTTGGGGTCATTAAGTTAAAGTTTTCGGGTCAAATCTAGCCCATTCAACTCAGAATTTTCTGCTCTTTCTTCTGAGCACGAAAAAATTTTTTATCAAAATTTGCCTCAAGTGAAGTTTTTTAATTTCATCTAATTTTTAGAGGGGTATACATTCAAGTCAGACATCTGGAGTCTGGGTGTTTCCCTCATTGAGCTTGCCGACGGAAAACACCCCTTCACAAACGCTTCTACACAGTTCGATATTCTTAAAATGGTCATGGAGGACCCGCCTCCTGGCCTCGACCAAGATGATCGATTCCCAGAGTCCTGCGCACATTTCATATCGCTGTGCTTAAAGGTAATCAACATTTAATTGCTGCTGTGCCTCATGCCTTTGTTCAGAAAGACCCCATCGACCGGGCGCACTACGAACAACTGCTGGACCATTGCTTTTTACGAGAGTGCATGAACCCTCAGCAACTGTTTGATCACTACGAAGAGCTGCAAAAATGCATCAACTCGGAAAATAATTCCAACCAATCCTGAATCTGCTTTCCTCTTCTCCTAATTCCGTTAAATTCCGTTCTTGCAACGCCCTCTCTGTAATTGATCATTATTTAGATCTAACGGATTCATTAACCCAACATGGCGGTTGGTAAGAACAAGAGACTGACCAAGGGCCGAAAGGGTAACAAGAAGAAGATCGTTGATCCCTTCACCAAGAAGGAATGGTACAAGGTCAAGGCCCCAGCTGTTTTCAAGACCCGAACTGTTGGCCAGACCCTCGTCACTCGATCTGCCGGTACCAAGGTGCTTTTTTTTATCAATTGCGACCAAACTTAACCACTCGTTATAGCTTGCCGCTGACGGTCTCCGAGGCCGAGTTTACGAAGTCAACCAGGCTGACCTCCACGGTGACGAGTCCACCTACAAGAAGTTCCGACTCATCTGCGAGGAGGTTCAGGGCGACAACTGTCTCACCAACTTCCACGGTATGGAGCTCACCCGCGACAAGCAGTGCTCCATGATCAAGAAGTGGCAGACCAAGATCGAGGCCCACGTTGACGTCACCTCCACTGACGGGTAAGTCGCCTGAACTCAGTGCAACAAGGTTCTAAAGATCTCATTAGATACAAGCTTCGACTCTTCGCTGTCGGATTCACCAAGAAGCGACAGAACCAGGTCAAGAAGACCACCTACGCTCAGACCACCCAGGTCCGAACCATCCGAAAGAAGATGATGACCATCATGCGACGAGAGGTAATTTCATCGAACTCTATCATTCGTTCTTGATGATAGCATCTGTCTAGGTCTCCACCTCCGACATCAAGAACATTGTCGCCAAGCTTCTCCCCGACTCTATTGGTCAGGAGATCCTTAAGGCCGCCGCCTCCACCTACCCTCTCCACGATGTCTACATCCGAAAAGTGAAGGTCCTCAAGAAGCCCCGATTCGATATGTCCAAGCTTTTGGATATGCACGGCGAGTCCGGCAAGGTCGTCAAAGGCGGTGCCAATGACGGACAAGTCGTTGATTCCTACGAACCACCAGTCCTTGACTCTGTTTAAAGAATAAATATGAACTTGAACTGGCCGCCAAACTCGATTTGAAAGTGTGAACTCGTTTCTCTCTTTCTTTTTCTTATGATTTCATTTTTATTACAGATAAATACGTGTAGAATCAGGATCAATGACTACTCTTTGCAGGCTTATAATTGAAAATGTTTCGCAAGTGATAACGCATTTCGCAGCTCAAAGACTCCATCCTCCGTCAATAACGTGCTCTCCACCTGTTACAAGTTTGGCGTGATCGCTTGCTAAATAGACAGCGAGTTGAGCCACATCACCAGCACCCATGAGTGTTCCAGTTGGCTGACGTTTCATGAACATGTCGAGGGCTTCTTCCTTTGTCATTCCTTTTGTACTTGCGATGCGCTCTTGGAGACTAAAATAGGTTGGTTACATCTGACATGCAAGGGTGGAACCTTGGAGTGTCGACTGTGCCAGGCATGATCGCATTGCATCTGATGCCTTCTTTGATGAAATCAGCCGCGATCGACTTTGTCAACCCAATGACCGCAGCTTTGGTAGTGTTATACACGCATCGCAATGGGACTCCCTATTGAGTTGCTAGTGTTGTAGCTATCCTTCTAGCTTACCTTTCTGCTTGACGCAACAGAGCTCATGTTGATTATTGAACCACCACCATTTTTAAGCATGATCGGAATGACTGCTCGTGAAGTCCTTAAACATTATTTTGAGTAAATATAAGGGTTCTGCAATGATTACCGAAACATGCTCTTGACGTTGAGATCCATTGCCTTATCAAAGACGTCATCATCAGAATCCAGGATTGTTCCATGTGGTACCCAACCGGCAACGTTGAAGAGAACATCGATCTTTTCAAAGTTAGAGAAATAGGCGCTTACGGCAGCTGAATCGGTTACATCGAGCTTAGCAGATTCAATTCCTTCAGGAAGCGTTTTCAGAAGCTCCTCGTTGATGTCACTTAGAAATTCTTATCTTCGGAAATTTAGTACTCTTTACCTTGCGAAAACCTTTCCGCCCGCGTTGAAGAACGCCTCAGCACTTGCTCTTCCGATTCCCTGCCCAGCAGCTGTGACGACACATACTTTTCCCGACAGAGACATCTTTTGTTGCTCTTTTCGCTTGCGATCTCTTTCTTTAAGGAGAATGTGTGAAGCGATTTTGATTTTTTAATTCGGGCGGTGGCTTTAGTAAACATCACCTTATTTTGCCGCTAGCGATGGATTGTGATCAAAGTGAACTTGACATCATAAACGACAGACTTCTGTCTTATCGATTTCCGGTCAAAAATACGCAGGATGGAAGGGTATTTGCTCAATCTTAACCTCGATCATCAGCAGTCTTATTTGCATTACCTTATTTGCAGCTAATACGCATGCAGCACAGTTCAGGTACACAACTCTCTGCCCCAGATCTCGAGTGGAGACCTCAGAGCTAGAAGATGGCTCCGCAAGCCTTCAAATGTATGTTTTTATTTAAAATTGAGAATGTTAAAGTACTTCAGCTAACGAAATACGTCGTCGCTTCTTGAGCCAAAGGTCTATCTCTGATGTGCATGAAGAGAATTTTAAATCGCAGCAGAATTTGTACTCTTCTGGATCGAACATTCCTGACTACGAAAAGAGAAAGACCAAAATCTGCCATGAAAGTCGTCCATCGTTGATGTCATCCGCCAGCAACTGGGAGAACTTCTCGGGCTTTATCAACTTGCTCAAAGTAATGCTTTTGTTCGCCAATGTAAGGTAAACTTGAGATATTTAGTTTCATATCATTTCTAGAGCCAATTTTATTGTTATTCTGAAATAATTTCATCAGAAATTTAACGTCATCATTTTCGAAAACAAGTTAAATCTAGACGGGTAAATATTATTCAGAAGGCTCCTTTCGGAACATATCAAAGTTCGCGTTGCATAACTCGGAGATTACCAAATGTTTGCGTAGATGTCCAAGAAGGTAATCATTGCTTTTAGACTGTTTGTGGAGAATCTTGTGACATTTGGATTTCGAATTCATGTACTGCCTTCTTTCTGGGAGTTAGCAAAGGACCCAATGCATTGGACTAACACCTGGATATTTATCGAGATCAACCTCTTCGCGTTGGTCAGTCTGCACATCGAGCGGCAAATGGCACAGGGCAATCTTTCTGAATCAACTGGAAAAACTGCACATGTAGTCAACTGTCTACTCATCGTTATTGCTCCTTGCATTCAAGTTCTTCTGGCTCCGGAAATGCCCATTCCCTCGTTTATCAGTATAATTTTCTCTATCGTTTTTTTCCTCAAGGTAAATTTTTTTGAAAACTGACAAAGAAATATCGTAGATGTGGTCATATGCACAGGCAAATCGCTGGTACAGTGCTAAGTCAGCTACAGTAACAAGCGAAAACGCGAAACAAAATCGAAAAAGAAAACGACGGTTCTCAATGCCAACAGCTACTGGTGATAATGATCAACAAGTTGAAATGATGTATCCGAATAATCTGACTACCGCGAATCTGTATTATTTTATCCTGGCGCCGACCTTGTGCTATGAAATGGAATACCCACGAACCGAGAAAGTCCGTCCTTATTTTCTTTTCAAGCGGCTGTTTGAAACTCTCTTTCTATTCTGGCTCATGATTGCGCTTATCCAGCAGTGGCTGATGCCACATATGGACAGAGCTGCTGTTGATGGATCAGGCACGGTTTTATATCCGATATTCTATCTTTTCACGTCATCGCAAAGGAAATTTAAAAACCGAGACTAAGAAAGTCCTCAAAAGTTTCTTTATCATCTTCTCGCCATGTCCGTGTCTAACAACATTGTCTGGTTCTGCGCTTTCTTCCTGATTTTTCATTCCTGGCTCAACTTTCTTGCCGAGTTGCTTCGATTTGGCGATCGCGAATTTTACCGCGACTGGTGGAACGCTACGGTAAAATTTTAACGTGAAAGCCAAAAACTCATTTTTTAAGGACGTGCAGTACTTTTGGCAAGCTTGGAATATTCCTGTGCACAAATGGTGTGTTCGCCATCTCTACAAACCTCTTCTTCGTGCAGGCTGCTCAAAAGCGATGACCGCTTGCGCAGTTTTCCTGTTCTCTGCCGTAATGCACGAGCTTTTCATCTCTGTTCCTCTTCAAAGACTTCGATTCTACTCCTTCTTTGGGATGATCACACAAATCCCGATGCAGCCAATCACTACTTGTAAGTTTTAAAATTTTCTCATGAAAGCATCTCAATACTTAAACTCTTTTAACATCGCCTAGTCATCGGAGAAAAGCTGGGACCAAGCTACGGAAACATGCTCGTGTGGACTCAAATTATCATCGGCCAACCCCTCGGCGTGCTCGCTTACGTCGTCGACTACCACAGCTAGTTCATCAATTCACAGCCCGGCTTCAGTATATGTTACAGTTATATTACAGCTATCTCAAAAATGTACAGTGAATATAAAACATATCTACGACCAATTGTAGTCATCCGTCCAGCTCCAGTCGATGCTTTCGAATTCATTTCGAGCTGCTTGATGGTGGTCTTCCTTTCGAGGCGCAGATATCAACTTTGATTCTAGTTTCCTTGAGCGCTCCTGGAAGTAGTCTTCGTAATTTTCTTCTTCGTAGTCAGCCGAGGAAAACTTCGCGAGCATGTGTTCCTCGTTCAAGTCGGTAAACATGTCGGGATTTTTGCCAGAGCGCACTCCTTGGCGATAGAGGCGGCGGACTTTTCGGAAATACTCTTTCATCCGCCCGTACTTGTCGCAATCTTTGAAGACCCAGAATACTTTCTCGTAAAGCTGTTGAAACCAGATCTATAAATGAAAATAAAGGAATTGCTGATAGCTTTTTGATGATACATTGGTGTCTCCAGCGCGCGCGATGTCGTAAGCAGAATCGAAATGGTCATAGTTGAAGGGATTAGTGCAGTTGCCGTCGATTGAAACGTTGTCGATTTCGTCCATGAAGAGGATGATGTTCATAACCCATGTTGAGTAATCGAATCGTTTTGGCAGTTTTTCTGGGAATAGTAAAATTCTAGACTTTCTTGTAGATAGTACCTTGTCTGGCAATAAGAATGGCGATTCGCTGAGCAGCTGCGGATTTAAACTCGTCATGCTCTGGGTATGATATGCAGTTGAATGAGCCGCGCTGATTCCAGCATTCCTTTACATCGAGTTAAAGAAGGCAGCAGTCTCAGTTTTCATTGTCTTCCTCGACCCGTTCCTGATTTTTTCCGCAGATGTAGTTGCCGACATCTTCATCCTGACACTCGTCAACGTCCTTGCACGCTCCATCTTCCCAATAAAGACCCGGCCCGCAAGTGCACTTGAGCTCTCCTGCTAACGCAGTGCATTTACCATCAACGCGATCTGCCTTTCTCCCTTTCATTCCATAGTACTCTTGCGAGGAGACAATGCGAATGTCGGACGGGGACGCTTCGATGTCATAGAGCTCTATGTTCTCGGGCCACTTGATTTTAAACAAATTGGCGACAAAGACATCGTCGGACCCGAAGAACTCTTTTATGTACTCACTGTTATCTCGTTCCGAGTTAACTCTCACCACTCGGTCGACTTCGAACTTGAAATGGCACATGGTGTGCTCACCGAGTGGAAATTCCGTCACTTGGAACTTGAAGCGTTCTGCTTCGCTCAAACCTGTATCTCCATTTCGCCCGAGCGCTGTTAGATTCCACTTGTTGTTCATATCTGGTCGCAGATTATTGACTGTCAAAACATCCGTGAGTAGATTTTTTCTGACTTCGTCGTCGACGAACTCAGACACTTTTTTGAAGATGATGGAGACTTCTCTGGACATGCGGTAATCATAAAAATCGTCAATTACGTCGCAGTCGGAGGAGAAGAAGCCTCGTGTGACATTAGCAGTGTTCTCTATTGTTGGCCCGACTGCTGAGAAGAGCTCGCAAATGTCGAAATCGTCAAAGTAGTGGTAGTTGAAGGCCACACAACCTGCGTATCGAAAGCACCGCCGCATGCAGTGCTTGGGCTTCATCACCTTCCTTTCTTTCTCTGTGAATTTTGTGAGCAAATGCTCACCGGAGAACTCTTCCCCGTCGATTATATGCGCCATTGGGAAGATTTTTCCTTTCAAGAATCAAAATATGAGCTTCTACATGTAATTCTTCATTTTCAATTTCTTTCCCGGTCTTCTAGTTAACCAAAATGAATTCTTTCAATTTCTTTTTTTCTCTCTCTCTCTTTTTTTATTCTCAATTTTCAGTTTTGATTCTTTCCTGCATATCTGGCGCGCTCGCATTTTGTGTTTTTTGTAAGAATCTGTTTGAAGATCTTTTCTTTTGCTGCTGCCTGGTTTATCACCAAAGCGGCGAGAGCGAAAAAAGCTCGCATTCCTCTTCGTCTTCCAACAATCAAATCACTCTCGCCTTCCAAGTGTGTCTTGGAGGAATTCGTGGTGGTGGCGCTGAGAACCGCGTGCAACAAATATTTAGAAGCATGTTAAAGCAGCGCCAGCTCTGACGCAAACCGGAATCGCTCTCGATGACGATTGCGGCTTAATTCAATTACCCAAAGACAATTTACATTTCTACGAAGCCAAGTCCCTTTCGTGAACCTTGAACGTGCCGAGTTTGTTAGCGCCGATTTATCAATGTTGAAATTCATTGAACTAACTTTCATAAGCATTCAAAAAACACTGTTAAAACTTGGATAATTGTTCGTAGAACTAGATTTTTCATACCCGAGAACAGAGAATCAAAATTTATTGTTAATGTCAAAAATACACTACTGCGTCTCTAGAATCGAGCCTCCGCTCCGACTGTTTTCAGAATTTTTCATTCACCTCTTTCGAGAGGCTGAAAAAGTCCGAAAAGGCAAAAAATACACGTAAGTTAGAAACGTAAACGAACTCTGAAATAAAATAAATTTAGGAACGATTGACAACTTGTTTGGAAAATTATCCTTGCTGGAGACCAATTGCTGCCGATTCTTGCAGTAACTTTCTGACTCTCCGTTCAGCAGAAAGAAAGGAGAGACGATACCGGACACTTCCATCACCATTCCGGAACTCTGAATAAAATCAATTTCTCAAATCTCAACTTATTTTTGAATGCTAAAGTTGATTCTTCAAAAATATGTGTCTTTTGTTGTTTTTTTTGCAGCTATTTTGCAGTTTTTCATCCAAATTAAAGATGCTACTTCAATTTCATAATCAGTCTCTCAATTTAAGACTCTTTATACGTCATATTATTCGATGCATATCACATTGTGCAGTTGAGGTTTTCTTTATTGTCAGTTGCTTGAGAAAAATACAATTAGCTAACGAGTCCACAAAGATAAGGATAAGGACCCAAACGTCAGCGTGCTGTCAGAGTTAATGGTTCTTGCTTTTGAATTATGGAAATTCGTTATCCGGGCGAGGGTTGTTTAGAAACGCCAGCTTTTCTCCGCGACGCGTCTAAAAGTTTTTGAAAAGCGGCTTCTTTGGAGGGTAAACGGCTGGAGATGTGCTCGCAGCTTCCGCGCTCGATGTCCATCGAGGTTACATTCGCCAACTCACGGATGATACCACTTGTTTACAGTGTTCAAATTTTACTTTTTTTTAATTTTGTGCAGCCTAATTTGTCGTTGTTGTATTGTATATCTGCCCGCTTTGGACACTGTTCCTGAAGAGAACATCTTCAAGGATAATTCCATTCCAATTTGTGATCATTGCTTGATGGTAAATTTTCGAAGCAGCTGCTTTTGACAACTGAATAGTTCAAATCGAGTCTCTTTCGTTAGAATTCAAACTTACCGACATGCAGGGCCCGTGGCAAAATTTCGGGTAGTAGTAGCCAAAGGGATATTCGCGAAAGCCAACTCCGTACTTTGACCATCTCAGTGGCGCTTCTTCTGTGAAGTAGCCGTACATACACTGTAGGTGCTCTTTTGGGAAGAAATTAGATCGCTTGAAGATTTCGTACTGCCGCTCGTATTTGATGAATGTATCGTCGTCATGAATGATGATCCAAGAAGCCCTAAAACTCATCAACAAGATCTTCATAAAAGATTCTTACAGATTACAATATTCTTCAATGAATTTATACGCGCCGAATGTCTTGTATGGTAAATTGTCGTAAGTGTCCTCGTAGCTTGTGATAATGATATCGTCGTACTTTTGGATCTCGTTTTCTAGCGCCTCTCTGGAAGACTGGGTTGTTTCGCCGAAGATGAAGAAAAGTTTGCCGCTATCAATGTTCCAGAGTTTAAAGTTCTCGCGGATGAGATTGCGCAGACCAACTTTGGTAACAGTAGATTTGACAAAAACGGGGAAGACTATTTTTTGGCAGGCGTCGTTTGGAATGTGAGTGAATCGAATAGGCTCGGAAGGAGAATGAAACTGGTGAAAAGGGATTTTCGGTACTTCTTTGAGGATGAATTCGCGAGGCCAGTACTTCTTCCGAGCAGCGTCTGAGAAGCCGGTTGGAGAGTTGAAGGAACGGACGTCGATTTCCAAGTCGATAAATGTCTTCACGTTCTGGTCGAAGATAAGTGGCCCGTCGCACTCTATCAGGCTCCCTGCGAATTCGAACTTTGGATTGTCCGGCCTGTCGACAGCATTTTCGTTTTCGTAAAAATTGCCCATGTCTTTCCACGATTTTACGTCATCGCTGCCCGCCATAGGCTTGGCGCAAACGCCGATTTCGCGGGAGAGAAGAAATCCGATCTTCAAGAAGTCCAGCTTTGGAAAGAGAATCAAAAAGTTCGCTGGGATGGCCATTGTTGGCATGTAAACATCGCCGAGATTAAATTTAGAATTCTTGGGTGACTGGAAAAAATCGAATTCAAATTCGAATGACGGAAGTTTTCGACGAAGCAAATCTATGTATTGTTGCTAGAGCATAACGTCAGAAATCATCAATGACAAAGATCAGTACCTGTACAATCTGCCAATCCTCACTATTAGCGATAATAAGCAGCTTCCACTTCGTGATCTGCTCATTGTGTTTTCGAATGATTTCGAAGTTTTCTTGAAAGATTCTCTTCGCAACTTGAAAGGTCAAAAACGCTAACACAATAAAATATATGACATTGAAAAGCTCTCGAAATTTGATCCTCATCAGAAACTCTTCATTTCAATTCAGAAGTAGGGCCCATCGGGTTTTTACGGTTTGTTGTGTTTCGCTGGAAACAATGGAAAATTTTAACGAGCTCGCTTTTCTTATCGGAATCGCGTTTTTTTGTCCAGTGATGAATTTGTAATCCGCGGAATTTTTAGTATCCAGAAGTTCGATTCCTTTTTTAGCATATTTTGAGAGCTTTTAGTCTCATTTTCAGCTGGCATTCTTCTTTTCGAGCAATCCTTTTTTTTATCCTGGAATTTCTTGACCGCGTGTATGTGGCGAAAAAAATATTAGGAAAAATTTAAGATGAAGGCGCTGTTTTGAAAATCAGAGTAGTTGCGTTGTTTACATTCATGACGTTCTAACGTATAAACAAAGCTCAAACAATGACCACTTGGCTTATGTTAAACGTTGTCTTTCTGTGAAATGCGCCACATTCATTTTCCCATTGCGTTTATTATGCGTGTTATTTACAGTAACAAATGTACATAATTATGCTGATTCGATGGTAGGGTCAGAGAGGCAGTTGTTAAGAAGGTCAGGTAAGGTATTTGACTTTTTGAGGTAAATTGGGCACATCAAAAACTTTTGAATGACTCCTTCTCAGTTCGTTCGGTTTCTTGGTCGAGGAGGCGGGAAGCTTCGGACCTGAATACACTGTAAAAAGAGTTCTACGTCCGTCATTAGCGTGCGACTGTAACAGGACGGCCTTACCCGTTTGATTGGATACTCTTTATACTGTAGCCACTCCTACTTTTAACAGCTTTGGTGACGACTTTCGATGAGGTCTCTTTCGCTGCGTCGTAAACCACAGCCGCTTGTGTCTGAAACCAATTATTGTCAATTATCAAGTTCACGGTACTTTTTCGCTGCTTTCTTCGGCTGGCTGAGTCCTCTTTGATTTCTGCGCGCGAGCACGATTTCCTCTCGAGTAACTTTCCTCGTTCAGCGCGGGGAGCAGCTCCATCTTTTTTTCAAAAAAGTTAAGAAATTATCGGATAAGTAAAATAATTACCTGCTTATTGATGATTCTGAAGATGAACATGACCAGCCCAGACAACATAAAGACCGAGAAGAAGATCAGAATTGCGTAGTCAACCGCGCGGAGGCAGCGAAAACTTAGCGGATTTTGTGAGACGGGGTTCTGAAAATATGCTATTAAAAAAACTTTCGGATAGCAGATGTTTACTTGGCCGACAATGCAGCCTTTGAGGGAGAGCTGGGATTTTTCGTCCATCTGAAGATAGCTTGTTGTTGCAGCAACAAGCATGATGGAGTAGAATGGAGCTAGAAAATAAGGCATTCCAAGGAGCTAAAATATGGTCAGCAAGTGGTGCGTGATGGTTCACAGACCCATTGCCAGTTGGGATTGCCGACTTGTGCGGAAGGTTTCAGTCTGCAATCTCGTGTCGCTTTGATGCTTCTTCGAACCTTTTTAAAATTAAAAATTGATATAACGACAGACGTTAAAAATACCTTCTGATAAGCGACCCAAAAGAGATAAAGGTAGATTGGCACGTGAAAGATCAGCTTCCAAGTTAGTTCTCGTGGTACTTTTTTGAGTTTATCTCAAAGCAATTTTCGTGGCTATCTTTTAATTTTCTTTTTATTCAAAACTCAACCTGATCCACGGATTTAATTTATTTGTTCTAGCAAATTATAATTAATGCCCTGAAATTATTTTTGTAACAATTAATTGATATCCGCTCCTATGGCACGAGGAACTTTCATTTTCACAAGGTAAAAATGGACAATGAACGAGAGCGGGACTCGGCCGAAAATATACAACGTTGCCGTGAAGCTGTCAATTTTAAAAACAGTTCTTGTAGTGTCCACACTGTACTTGTCGTCGCCGAATTTAACTCGTCTGTATGCTTTTAGAAAGATTAGAGTCAAGTTGCTGCAGATATCGATTTCTGATGTGATTGCGAATCTGGCCTTTAATGTGGGGGATGACGGCCAGATTAAACTTCACAAGTTGGACTAAGAAAGTCATGAAGGTGAAAAATATCATCAAGTTAGAAATAGTTGGATCGTATCCAGTCAGAGTCATGCCAGTTGTTGCGAATTTCTGCCAAACGCGAACGTCCAAATAAGTCTCCACAACTGTAAAAATCATAAAAAGCCAACGCCGACACCGTCTTAAAATCGGTTACGCTCGAGTCACGCTGAAAGAAGAAGATGGAAAAAGAGTTTGTGGGTGCATACTTAGGGCCCGACTCGTGTTTAAAACTGATGAACGCGGGAAAGATGAGACCGCAAAAAGTAAGCGTCGGAAAGAGGGCAATTAGGGCTGTTTCCATTTCGTGGTATTGAGGAAAGTTTTCAATGGACACTGAGTTCTCGTAGGTTTCTTTGGAATGTCACCAGTACTCTTCTATGATTTCAGAATGCCTTTTTGAAAACAACAGGCGTCTTCTGATGTCATTATGAAAATTCATGAACATGATGATTGACATTTCCTAGCGCAGTTTTCATCGAGTCCATGATGGACGGCTTTTGCAAATCAATTCGCCAATTATCTGTCCAGTCCGTGAATGTCAAGACAACATCTGCCAGGAGATAGCCCGAATAAGGACGGAAAACGGCTGCACGTGACCCGTCAAAATTTGTCACGTCTTCGAACAGGTTGTCGAAGTAACGGTTGAGCTTGTCGATGGATTCTCCGACCGCCGTGTCACTCTTCAGGTCATTTTCGTCGGTCATATTTCGCAGTTTTACGGAAACGACTTTTGCTTACTCGACACACGTTCCACAATCAATTTTATGTTGAGCTACAGCCTTTTGACTGAACAGTGAAGAACAGCGTGGCTTTCTTATTTCTTTTTTTACAGGCAAAAGAAAGAAGTTCCGATGAGTTAAAAGATGGAAGTACGGCGCTCGATTAATTTGAGTCTTTAATCGATAAAGTTAATCGTTCTCCCTCATTTGCGCTCTAGAGATTGATTAAAATATTCAAGAGGCCCTTTTTAGCTCGACAGGACTCTGCGATTTGTATTCTTGCCAAAATAAGGGTTTTAGTTAGTCACCTACTACATCTGTAGAACATGTGTTCCCACAAGTACCCAGACTGTTAATAAATTTGACTGTATTCAACTGAGTCAGCTTTGGCGAGTATTTCCTGAATAGAATGTTCCGTTCGAAGGAAAGTTTAACCGTGGAGGCAGAAACTTTGTCTTCTGTTTGACGCAATCTGTAAAAGGACAGCCGAACTGGTAAATTTGGCCGTCAACTTCATCCAAAATTTGGATCGGCTTTTGCACGGTTAAATAATTTTTATTAAAAACTTATTCTAAATCATTATCAAATGACTTGAAATTTAACCAGTGCCTGGAGTAGTCCTATTTTTCTAACTTCAAGGCCAGACAAGCACAGCCTATCTGCGGTATTTCTAGTATTCCAGACGATTTCTAAAATGGACAAAATGATAGATTAGATCCAGGAACTCTTCATACCAATTCTTATAAGCAGCTCGAAGACGACATTTGTTACGGCTAGAATTGAAGATTAATGATTTCCGAAAAAATGTGTTGATAGTTACGCTGATCTAGAATGCGATTGTCATCTGTGATTTCATTTGCACTTCGTAGCGGAATCTTCGTCACCTTCTCGAGCGATTTTCCGTCAATGCTAACTTGGACAAAATTGACGGAAAGAGAGGCCGAGTCAATCTCATTCTTGTTCTTGCAGATGGTCTGTCGAATGATCGCTTAAATCCAGTTTAATCTCTTGTCCTTTCTCTACGTGAAAGTACCTGCGTCGAGTGCACTTATTAGGAGGAGCAGCAATCCTCTCATAATCTCAAAAACGAAAAGGGCAAACTTCTAAATGGGAAGATGGAGCTTCGACCGGCTGGTCCCAAAACATTGAATATCGAGTGCATGAATTTTTTACAAGAAATCAGTGGCTCGATGCTGCTCGCCTACGAGTACTCGCCGCGGTCCTTGGAGAGCGTTCTAGTGCCAGCTGAACAGCCCGTTAGGAAGCGGCACGGATATCCCATTTTAAAGATTCAACACCCACCAACTCAATCCTTTCAACAGCCACGATGCCCTATTGTTTATTCATCAAAGTCCACAATGCCGTATATATGATTGTTTATTATTGTACATTGTCGCAGTAAATAAACTCATCTAAAAGTTGATGTTCATCGACTTGATCCGTTCCAAAAGCGACATTTTGAAATTGGTAGCCTCTTTGAGTTTCTTTGTCAGATAGTTGCTTCGCTCCTGTACCATGTCGCTCTGCTTCTAAATATACCGGTAACTCGTTATACTGTCATTGAGAAAGCTTTACAGAGAGTTCTGATGAGGTTTGGATGTATCGGTTGCTCTGGGCGATTCTCTGCTCGACAACATTATTGTCCTTGAATGCTTTTTCCAGATTTTCGGAAAACATGCGTTCCTGTTATCAGATCTTTACTTGCGGAAAAATACTAATCATACTGTAATTGCGACCTGTTCCTTTGCCATCAATTCATTTTGAATCTTCTGGTGCAGATGGATTTCTTGCTGCGTCTTTCTCGAATCTCTTTGCAAATTTTGGTAGCTAAATTTGACATTTTCTCGTTCGCGCTCGATTTGCTTCGTCACAACAGTGCTTGATTGTAGCTGACATTTCCTTGGCTGGTAGACAGTTTTCCAGTCGCAGTAAAGCGGGATGAAAAACTCGATCAACGGATGCCTCTCGCATTTTTCCACAAAACAGTGTCTCATGCAGCTTTCTCGTTTCGATTGAGCTCTCTCACTACCTGAAAGAAAAACGGTGTCAGAAAGTTTACTCTAAAAAGTCAATCACTTACATGTTCTGCAAAGCACTTTTGTGCAGTTAGAAACAGTGAACTCGCGCTCTAGAATGTCCACAGTCTTGGCAATGTCCTGTCTTGGATCAACCCTCTTGGCGCATTTTCGACAGACTATTATGGCTTCTGGCGAAAGGTACTTCTCCAGTAAAAATCCTGATTTTGATGTCTTCTTTTGGGACTGTCGAGGCGCACCCTGAATGAGTCTTGAAGGAGGACTTCTGGACGGGATTCCGGAGGGTGATTTCTGCTCGTTTTGTGTCTTTGTTGGCTCTTACAATTACGTTTTTTTACTCTGACATTACGTTATAATTAAATTATTACACAAGAAGTATTTTCAGAGCCCTTCCTTCTTGAAACTTTGCGATATTTTGAGTCGTTTTTGAGACGAAAACTCTCCTCCATCTGTCAGAATCCCCTCCAAATCTGTCATGTACGTCTCTTCATGCTACAGTAACCGTAGAATACAGTAGTAATTCAGAAGGTTTTACCTGCGTTTTTCGCTTTTCTCTTTTCCTGCCTCGGTCATGATCCTCAGTTGAAAAATTCATCATTTTCAAAAAAAAAAAAAGAAAAAAAGGAAACTTCACGTGTAACAAAGCGGACTGATTGGTTTTCCTTTGAAGCAAGTGAGTTTTTTTCGACTCGTTCCGACTGATTCTCGAAAGGCTATTGAGTACGCGTAACTCCCAATCTTGGACGCACTTTTGATGGCGCTTTTTGAATGTAGAAAAAAACTTTTGAGGATGTCTGGAAGACTTTTTTCAGACAAAAATAAGGGCCGTTGTTCTTAAGTTTGCGTTGCAAGCGAAATTTCTTTTCCGAAGCCACAATTTTTCACGCTTTACGCTTGGAAGAGAATTTTTCGAGGAACAAAACGATGAGAAGGAAGATTGAAAAAAGACGAAAGCCCAAAGTGGCGGATTTTATTTCGGAAGATGAAAATATTGTCAATAACTTCATCTACTCCAAGGTCAATTTAACTTTTGAAGAATAATTATTTATAAACGATTTCATTCAGGGATACGTTTTCACGATCATACATACGAAATTTAGCCCGGATGATAAGCTTGAAAAGGACGATAGCCTCTCTTATAAAAAACGATATGTGCCGTGGAAAGACAAGCACCTACTTCAAAATGTAGTTAAGGTTACTCCAACGCGTTTCGAAGATAAGAAGACTCAAGTAAAGGAAGAGAGGGGTGAAAACATCCGACAAAATCAAGGACGAGAACGCGCCGCGAAAAAACGAGAACTCAATTACTACGCTGAGGATATTGACGAGAATCAGTTGTTTGATGAAGCTGAGCGGATGAAAACTGAATACAAAGACGAAACCAAGCATTCGACAAAGGAAACGAAAAAGAAAGCAGATTCGGAGAAAGAATGGGAAGTCCAGGAGATCATGGGAAAGCGGCGATCCAGCAACGGAGTAATTCAATATCATGTGCTCTGGAAAGGATGGCCACTTGAGTCAGCAACATGGGAGCCCAAATCAAACCTGACGAACTGCGCGAGAACGCTGCAAAACTTCGAGAAAAGGCTCTCACTGAGTGAAAAAAGAAGCAACATTCTTTCGCGTGGACAGAAAGGGAAGATATCTTGGAAACGGGAGGCTGCTACAGAATGAATCGCATCTGCAGTCAGAATGATGGATGTAACTGTTCCGACGAGATTATTTTGTAAAGCGAAGTTTACAAAATAAATTATTAACAATTTTTCGTCTTATTCTTTTGTTTCTGGCAGAATAGCATGACATCTACCGCGGTATTACAAGAAAGATAAAAAAAGGAGACCCTGATTTACTAGAATTGAGCAGAAAACTAAAATTAAAAAAAACGAATATTGGGCAAACTTTCAAATGTCTCGAATTTGCTTGTTTGTGTATTGAGGCTGATGGACTTTATTGATAAAGGCAGTGATAAATGTGAACTAGAATTTTTCTCTAAAGTAGAATTTAATCAGAATCAGACCCAGCGGCGAAATCATCCATCGCCATCGAGGTAGAGACAGCTGATCCGCTCGCGTTGTCACTGCTGGCTTCTAATGCCGAGGCCTTGAGCTTTTTTGTCGCTGGCTCTTCTGTGGACAGCTCTTTCCGCTTGCCGAAGGCGATCTTGGACTGAATCTTCGAAGACTTCGCCGCAGCTCCAGAGGCTTTCTGCTTGCTTCTAAAAACCACTTCGCAAATGTTTCATTGCGTCTCTTTTACCTGAATCTGGCGAGTTTGTCTTTCATAGTCTTTGGCTTCGATCTTTGGGCCTCCGACTTTGGCAGTTCGTCAAGCGTGGTTTTGTCATTCTCTTTATCGTCCTCTGTGCTCGTTTGCGCAAAGGGATTGCGCGCCTTCTGTCTCGCAAGTCTCTCTTCCGCAGCTCTTGCATCTCCTTCAGCTTCTCGTGACTCCTGAGTGCTTCCCTGCGTGGTCGACACGTTCGAAACTTAATTTCAAGCTCAGTAACTCGACAATAACAGCTTCAATTACTTGTAGAACCATCTTGGCTGACTTCGTTGGCTATTCCTTCGTCTGGAATCCCTTGCTCGACGACTTCTTCCTCCTCGATTTCTTCCACCGCGTCTTCATCCTCGTTTTCATCCTCTTCTTCTTCTTCTTCCTCAGAAGAGCTATCGTCTTCTTCCGCCCGTTTTCTCGCCAGATCGTTCAGTCTTTCCGCCAGTTTTATTCGTCCCTAAGATTCGTTTTTCAACCTCATTCTATCTCAACAAAATCAAACCTTATTGTTGGCGAGTCGCACGGCCATCTGAATCTGCCCCGGATGCTCCAACAATTTGCAAATCTCATAGCCGCGATCATCGGCATCCTGAATAATCGCTCCGAGCAATAGCTTTAGAATGCCCTTCGTGATCTGCTTCTGGACGAGCTCTTCCATCTCGTCGTCGTTGTCATATCCACGTTTTTTCAAAGAGTCGATCGTGCCTGTGATATTTGCATTTATCATCTAAAAACAAAATCATCATTTGGATAAACGGCAAACATACCAATTCAGATTCTTGGATAGAAATGTCCGTCTTCGGATTAACTAGGGGCATGTTTATCCTCATCACGTGAACTTCGGGCCTCGGATGCACCTCAGGATAGGTTGCATTTTCGCAATGTACGGCTGCGATCTCTTTGTTTCCTTCGTTGATCGAAATCATGTACCACCAGTCGACCGTCTTGAAATTCTTTTTGATCGTAGTCATGTTCGCGATCGGGAACCATTGACGATCAGCCCAACCAACTGAAAAAATATAATATTTAATTTTCTAATAGATATTCTTACCAATTCGAACGATGCCTGTCGTGTCGTATGTAGCTGGCGTTCCCTCGTCGGTAAAGCCTACCCATGCCAGTTTCGCTCCTGGGGAAATTGCAACATCGCTGGGAATGTTTGCTGTTCGTCGCTTCTTCCCGATTCTTCTGCTTGCGATGGTTCCACATGCCATGTATTGATCTCCTTCGAATCCTTGATGTCGATGGTAAACATAAAATAGTTGCTCGAGATTCGACGACATCGTTACAATTGGACCGGGAACGGTAACCAGCCTGATTTGAGCACCTGCATGCGAGAACATCCGGATGTTTCTGTAATAAAATCTGAGAAGAGAGTTTCAAGAAGTTAAAACTCACCGAGCACTGGTTCCGACAGCCACGGAATCAGTAGAAGCACAGACTACCTCTGCGATTTCTCTTCTAGCAAGCTCGACTTGCCATTCTCGGTTTTTGTCCCACCAGGATTTGAAATTCATCACTTTGACGATTGATTTCTTTCTATCTTCGCCTTCGAGCTCACCTTTCGAAGCGAGAATAATCGCTAAAATCAGAAATGAAAGCAATACTTAACTGATGATCTACCTTGTTCCGACATATCGCCGAGAACAAAATCGTGTTGATTGGCAAGCTGGACTGAGTGATGAACGGACACGTCATGAAACTCGATGATGATCGTAGAAATGCCCCGCTGCTCGTCGATCATTCCTTTGATGATTCCCGTCGAATTCCAGCACAGGTACCTGCTGGCATTGTAATTTGGACTCTCGCCTGGCTGGAATGCTTTTTGCATCTGCGAGGGCTGCGGGCCTTCATAGATCGCTCCAGCTAAATCATCGTCTTCGCCATCAGAGTATTCTCTTGGCTTATCCATAGGGACGCTGTCCCTAACAGCGTTGAGACTGACCGCGTTGTTGGAATCCTCGTCGAACTCCATCGCTCCCTCTTCATTCGCTTTCTCATCCGTCTCGGATTTTGCATCTTCGTCCCAGAGCGCTTCAAGATCGTCCACTTCCTCCTCCTCTCCAGCTTCTCCAGCTTCCTCGTCGAGGAATTGGTTGTTCCTACTTTCTTCATCGTCGACAGACATAGCGACTGATTCTTCTGAGACGATTTTCGCGACTGGTTTGGGCAGCGAAGAAGACTTTCCTTTCATTTCTTTTGTGATGAAATCGCTCGTTGGGGTTGAAATAAGCGTTCCAGACTTTTCGGCGATCAAAACGCTTTTGTCCGTGAAGCAAATGCCGGAAATTGGAGAGTTTTCTTCGGAGCAGATTTCGTGGATTTTTGAGAAACTATGGTTTTATGTAAAATTCATTTTTATCTCTCGAACTTGCCTTTTTGTGTCATAAAAATTAACCACAGTCTTGAGAGCGATGGCCAAAACGCTGCCACACTTGGACCAAGCGAGGGTTTTCGGAACTTCTGGCTCTTCAATGTCGTGGAGGAGAGTGTTGTCCGAACGATTGAAGATCTTGGCGCCCTTTTCGACAAGAACGGCGAGCAGTTCTCCGCTTCTTGGCTCAAACTCGAGCTTGGCCGAGCACTTGGCGTGTTCGATGTCGCTGGATCTGAAGAATAGCTTTTCGTTGAAGATGCATTCGGCCTTTGATAAGTCCCAGATTTTGAGGAAGCCGTCGCAGGAGCTTGAACATACTAGCTTGCCTCTAGGATCAATGGCAACGCTCAGGATAGGCGCATCGTGTCCTTCAAGAGTCACTTCTCTTTGCCGTTGAAGGTCTTTCCATTTAACCTTGAAATCGCCGGCTCCGGCTGCTGCTTGGATGGACTCCGCGTTCTTGAGCGAGGCAATGCAGCCGATGTCGCAGGTAAAGCGGAAGAGAGTGTAGTTCTTATCCTCGAGCAAAGAAGGCCACTCGTAAGTCTCAGTGTCGACACTTTCGGATGTCACGTGAACTAAAATAAAGTTTCAGTCCTTCACGCGTTTTAAAAGGACTATTACCATAAATCTTATTTTCATGCTTGATAGAAAGGGCATGTCGGACGTCGCCGAAGCATTCCAACTCCTCAGCTTCATTTTCCAATCCTTTGGGCCACGCCTTGACCAGGGAATCTCCCCACGTGAGCAATCTGCCAGCCTCAAAGCTGATACCCACATTACCTTCCTCGTGCACTTTTATTCGTTTCGTCATTTCTCGCGTTTTACTGGCAGTTACTGTAAGTCTTCTCTCAAATCATAAACATCACCCGGTTTTCATCTAGAAATAATTCTGCGCGCGCCGATTTTAGATGAGGACTTTTTCCCACGCGGAGCGGAGGACCCCTGCTGGAAGAGAATTGAAGTGAGTTTTTCTCGGATTTTATGAATTTTTATTTGTTTTACGAATTTTTTGCAGTGTTAAAGTTTGTGAACAGTTTTGAAGAAAGTAAAATTATGCGACATTGAGCAAACGGAAAAGATCGCTTTCCAACTTCTGAATATCCTTCGCGAGAGCAATTTGTTCCTCAAGAGCGCTTTCAAGCTTTCTCTTCTCCCATTTGATGATTATGTCGTCTGCCTTCCAGATTCCGAAAAAGACTTTGTCCTCGAAATTATCCAGTCGTTTCTTGATGTTCTAAATGGATGAATAACATCTGACTTTTTAAGCCCAAGTAGAGATGCCTACCTTGATCACTTGGGCAAGTTTGCTTTCCAATGATCGAAGCTTGTCGAGAATTCCCAAAGAGTGTTCAATGTCGGTCGTTTCTTTTTCCCATTTTAGGTAGACCCATTTTTGGTAGTCTAAAAATCGTTAATAATTGTATGCAATTCTCTTTGTTTTACCTTTTTCATTGTTGTTTTCATCTAAAGTGCCCTCTTTAAATAATTTATAAATAGCGATCATTTCTGGTTCCTTTTTTTTCTCTAGCAAATATTGCTGAAAAAAAATCTAGGTAAAGTTTTTTCTCGAGAACGAGTCTGACCTGCAAAATAAAATGGCGGTCTTCAAGTTGCTTAGCTCTCTGAGATTTTCATCTAGTGGAATCTAAGTTCGTCTTTTCACCTCTAAAATTGTTCATTCTTGCGCGAAGTCCAACTAAGTTTATTCAATGAAAAGAGGTCGGAATCTTGATGAGGATTAGCTAGGTAGGTGGCGCATTCGAGGACGATGGCGTCGAGGATGCAATCGCGCATGGTTTTGAGCGGTTGAAACTAGGTCAATGTTGATAATCACTGCGAGTTTTCAAACAAATAATAATCGGTTGCAATTGTAACAAAAAGAAATAGAAAGGAGATAAACAAGTTATCGAAATCATTGAGGAAGACAAACAGACAGAGAAAATTGTATGATATCTTCTTTATTGACATTCAAACTAGTATTTTGTATCAATTATCTTCGGGGACAAGAAGAGCTTCATATTGCTTCTGCTTCTCGACGAGTTGGTCAACATCAGAAGTGAGCCTTATTCAAAATTACTTTTTAAGTAAAGGATAAAACTTACTTTTTGATGTTATCGTCGAGCTCAGCGGCGGAATCTTCAGCGACTTGATTTTCTTCGCCCAATTTGGAACACTTTTCTTTCGCCAATTCTAGCTCTTTCTTGCCACTCGCGAGCGAAGCCTCCTCAGAAGCGACTTTCTTCTCCAACTCTTAACGATAATCACTGCTTATCCATTTTGGTTTTAAAAATTACCTTGGAAAAGGTTGACCTTTTGTTCCAGCTCCATTCTCGATTTTTCCTTCTCCTCCTCAGCCGCCTTCCATTCTTCAGAAATCCTAGCCAAATCATCCTTGCCGGCGGTGATTTCCCGTCTGAGCGTGATCGAGTTCGTCCAGCCGATCGACATGGAGTTTTGCGCTGCAGAATACTCATTTTTTAAGTCAGCAACTTCCTTCTCCAAATCGACTTCTTTCTTAGCAAGGGCATCGTTCTCAGCCATTTCCTGGGAGAGCAGCGCATTCTGCTCCTCAAGGACTTTGGAGAGTTCTGCGATTTGCTTATCAAGCTCGTCGCTTTCCTCTTGTTGTCGGGCGATGTCATCGGCTAGCGCCCTTTCTTCTTCATCTAAGCGCACTATTTTCTCCCTGAAAGTTGCAAAAATAGTACTCATTAACTTCGAGCAAAGTAAACTACCTTTCAGTTTGGAAAACCATCTCCTCAGCCGCAATCTCTCGCTCGAGCGTCTCAATCTCCGCATTCAGCGCGTCATCCTTCGCTCTTTTCTCCGCCAACATCTTTTCCGCTTTTTCGATCTTGAGCGACGCGATCTTTTCATTTTGCGTTGTCTTGACTCGCGTTTGCTCCAACGACCGCATCATTTCTTCCTTTTCCGCCTCTTGGCGCGCTCGAATTTCCTGCAAAATATATTTAGCAATTATAATTTTTATAAAAAATGTATCTTGATTAATTGTCTTACCGCCGTATCTAACTTGAGACCCTCAAGCATTTCGTTGATTTCTCGAAACTCTTCCTCGCCAATTCCAAAGTCATCCTCTTCATCTTCCTCTCCTGGTCCACCTCTGAAGACCTGAATGGCGGCATCGTCCTCTCGTCTGATTTGCTCCCAAATCTCTTCCGTCTGCTTTCGCAGTTCGCGGCTTTCTTCTCGGATCTTTTCCCGCTGCTCCGAGAAGTTTTCATCTGCTTTCTTTTCCAATTCTAAAATTCATGTAGCGATAATTTACAGAGTCTTAAATACCTTTCAATTGATCTGCGCGCCAATTAAAAGCAGCTCGGGCCGAATCAGCAGAAGCAGCGAGTTTCTGGAGATCTTCTTCTTTGATCGAAGGCTGTTTTTCAAGAAGAAAGGGAGCGTCTACCATTTGAATCGCCTTCGCCGCTAGAAAAAAACGATCAGGAATGAAAAACAGTGGCACGTTCGTACCGATCGAGACGTCTTCCTTGAGCACGTCTTCTTGCACGGTTTCAAGCTGACGAGTCAGATCCGCCCGTTCGTTGGCGATTTCTAGAGCGCAATCGAAGATATTCCTAAAAGCAAAGTTACACATTGGCAAATCGGGAAAATGACTAGTGACTCACAAATCGCCTGTACTTTTGACCAATTGATTGTACTGGTCCGTTCGTAGCTCCACCGCCTCTTTCATAGTCAAACCAGAAACGTCGATGGACATAATTTCGCTCGGTATCTGCCGAACTTCAGGCGCAGATGAAGGGATCACTGGCTCTTCTTGAGTCCTTGCTGCCTTTTCATCTTTCAATCGAGGTCACAAACGAAAATTCAAGCGTCCTCTTTCAATTGATTACATACTCATCACAAGCCGTAATGCATTTACTACAGTAAGATGCTAGTAACTCCCCTGTTCCTTTGAGTTTCGGTCTCTTTTTCAGCAAACTCATCTCGTCACAAAAACTTTCAAACTGCTCTTCTGAAGTCAAAAAGCGGACTGACTTTGGTCCAATCTCGAAAGAAGAGAAATGCGAGTTTTGATTTTTCGAGCCAGTTTCTCGAAAAGCTCGGCATTTATCGTTGACTTTCGAAAGTCAAGAAAACTTTTCCTCGATGATTTTCCATCAACACGCTTTTTATAATTTCATTAATAACTGCAAATGATATATAATATATTATTAAGAATTTCTTAACTCCAGACTACGAAGATAACTATTCCTGGCCTTTTGAAATTTCTTCTTCTATGTCTTCAGCCAAGTTTCAAAAAGACATAAAGAAGTTTATTTGTTTGATAATATTTATTGATATTCTAATTGGTGGCAGGTTCGTTCGGTTTAAAAGCCTTTTCTTTACAGTCTTCTCCCCAGCTAGGGTCATTTGAATAAATAAATAGAGTGTTAAAGGGAAATAATAATGAAAACTATTAGGGCCAAAAACGCGATTGTAAGATGGCTTCTGAAAGTGAAAAATTAAAATAAAAAGGTAAACTTTGGGAAAAAAGGTTTTGAACTTTGAATCGGAAGTACAGTAAAGTATCTGTGCTGAGGCATCGTCGGAGGTTATTTTTTTCTTTTTTGGAGAAATTGGAAAATTTCACGTCGATTCTACCCAACTGTCGTAATTTGGCATGGAAGTGCGGGCGAAGCCGCTCTCCTCCAGCGAGTAGCGTGAGCTAGTCGAAATCACCTGTAAGTAAATAATGAACAACGGTCTCTCTTATGTTCGGCTACCTCATCTGCTGCGTTCTCCAGCTGCTCCAGGGGAATCTGGAAAGAGTTGGCGATTTCGCTGCCCGTGATTGAGACAATGTCAGAGTCGGCGGCGAGTTGCGGCAGATCTTCGTCGAGGAAGACTTGCTGGATCAGGCTGCGCGTGCTGCGGCCGATCACGGTCGAGTTGTACTTGGGCACGCGGGTCGGGTCGCTAGAGTCCGATTCCGAGGACGAGTACGACTTCTGCTGGTGGAAGGCGCCGCTGGCTTCGTAGTTGCTCGCCCGGCCGAGAGAGCGACGTTCGTAGAAACTTTGACTATCAACCGATGGCCTGGGAAGAAAGCTTAGCAAGAAAAAAGAAAGAGGGGCGCAACCTTGAGGTATTTTGCGGAATGAAGGTTTCTACTGACTCCTCCAAGTAGGGCTTGTGGAAGGGCGTAGGAGGTAGTTTGCGGCCCATTGTGCGGCGAATAGAGTTGACGAGATTTGATAAGGCTCCAATTGGTGAATGCGGCTGTGAAACTGTAGTATCTGTGAGATATTCAGGCTGGCTAAAGTGCGAGATTAGTTTTTGTCGTTCGAAAGAGGCTTACTCGACGCCCAAGAAGGTTGCATCACTTGAGTGATTTGCGATGTGGTTGTTGTTGGTATTTATGTCCTCGTCAGTGAACTCCTGATCTTCTGGAAAGGACGAGTCCTCATCTTCGACAGCGATGGGAGCACGGTCACTTCGCTGAAGAGGATGAGCTGGACGCTGATGGCGCTTTTAGAGGTTGCATTTTGAAATCATGGAAGAGAATCTTGGTGATGTAAAATGCTCCCTTTCCTGACTGCCATAGTGGCTCTCGTAGTTGTAATCGTTGGGAATGAGCTCTTTTCCCCACGTGGGTCGTCGTATTTAGGATAAACTTTCTGGACCTGCAAGGGACGAACAGTGTGGTAAACGGGATCAGAGGAGTTTTTGAACTGTGAATTTTGATTCTTCGCCCAGTTTCCAAAAAGTGAATGTCGTCGTCTGAAAAAAGAGATGAAAATCGTTTACTTTTTTAATTTGACTGACCTGTGAACTGGCTCCTCGTCTTCGTAACAAGTTTCGTCGACAAAGTCGCCATCTTCTCCTGAGGCAGCGGCAGCAGCAGCGTGGATGTTGTCGGAGGAGATAACCCGCTTAATCTCTGGACCGAGTTCTTGCAGCGATCTTAAAAAAAGATAATCCAGTGATTTGCCTCTCGCTCTGATATTCACCTAATGCCGGCTTGGAGAGCGGCTGCAGTTCGATGGCCACCGGTCTGACGCTCTAACTTCCGCTGTTTGAATTTGCGGAAATATTCCTAAAAATGATATTCAAAAAAATATTTGGGAGTAGAAATGACCTGGATGAGATAAGTGGCGTAGAACTTGCCAACTGTCACATCGTCATTCCCAGCTGGAGGAACGACTTGATCCAGTAGCTTCATGGACGTTCGCTTCCAAATCTTCTTGATCACAGAGCGAAGTTCTTCATTTGCCTGATCAATATTTCCTTGAAATGAAAGTTTAGTACGCTGAAGAGAGGATTAATTTCCTACCTTCAGTTTTTATTTTGAGCGAGGTTCTGATAAGAGCAAACAAAGTAGCATTGAACATAACCGTTCCATCAGACTGTAACGGCATGTTCATCGAGACCAAGCGCTTGCAGGCAACTCTGTGTGGACAAAGACGTCCAAAACCAAGAGGAGGCTGAATGCGTCGCAGAAGAGTAACGACGTCCAGATGCTTGATTCTGCCCTTGGCGTCGTGATCATATTCAGCCCAGATGCGGGCAAACTCGTCCAGATGATGGGGCCCCAAGATCGACCAGTCCCGCGTCAGGTAGTCGAAATTGTCCATGATGACAGCAACGAAAAGGTTGATGATCAAGAAGGCACAAAACATGTAGAAACTGATAAAGTAGACGTAGGCAAAGTTGGAACCGCAAGAGAACTTCTTCTCCATGTAGATATCGAAGAGACGCTGTTTTTCTTTGTCGCCGTCTTCAGGGCGAATCGGTGGATAGTCGATTCCCTTCAGGTCAGGCAAAGACTGGAGGTAGCGCTGATTACATTCGCGATTTGCCACCGAGTCCAGCATAATATCTTGCCATGCTTCTCCAGTCATACAGCGGAAGAGCAGCAACATTGACTGGAAGAACTGAAGCACTCGTATCATTCGTGTTATAATTAAGTTAGATTACCGATTTGAAATTGTTATTTTCGTTGATCATTTTATGCTCGAGCGGCTGAATGGTGCCAAACATTTGCATGCCGACAACGCCATAGATGAAGAAGAGTAGCAAGATTAACATGGCAACGTATGGCAAAGCGCGGATTGACTTGACAAAGGTCCACAGCAGTGTCCGAATGCCTTCGCCCCGCGAAAGCAGCTATCCTAGGATCGATCTAATTCGTTTTTTGGTCATTTACTCAAATTGTTTAGCCCTTCGCATAAATATCTGCCGATTTAACTGGATATATAGCACTCATCTCATTTTGACGTATTAGATGAAATTAAGCTCCATTTTAATAATTTCGCGATCCGTGCCTTGACAAGTCGAAGAACGCGAAATAGACGGAAGAAAGAAACCTTGATCGAAAGGTTGTTGTCCTTGGAATCGGCGAACAAGTCGGCAATGGAGCCAACAACAACGATGAAATCAAAAGTGTTCCAGGGATCTTGGAAATAATGCTGAAATTCAATTAGATCAGTGATCAATTAGATTGCCTAACTTTTGGTTTGAAGGCCACCATTTTGAAGACCATTTCGATGGTAAAGAGCGTAGTGAAGACAACATTTAGGTAGCCAAGTAGGGTCGTTAGATTGGGGATTTGTTGGTCGTGCTGAACTGTTAAACTGATTACGGATTTCGAAAGCTTTTAAAGCTTCTACTGTTTTCATAATCTCGTAGATCTGATTAAATTAAGAAATCCGTCACAGAGGGTATTCAATAAAATAAGGCCGAGCATAAAGTACTCGAAGTAAGGTGAGTTGACAACGAGCCAAACGCGGTATTGCCAGGGATTTGACGGCATATATCGTGGAATGGGTTTCGCTTTTAGCGCGTATTCTTTGTAACGGCTTTTTAATTCATTCAAATAGTAAGCAAAAGTTTTGAACTACTGCTTATTTTTTCCCAAGCTTTCAAAATAGTTGGTTTAGTAAGCCTTTCCTAAGCACTGGCGTTGATTCTTGTCGAGTTCGCAGTTCTTATATTCCATTTCTCCTTGCTCTTGGAAGGTGACAATGACGAAACCGACGAAGATGTTCATCATGAAGAACGCAATGACAATAATGTATGCAATGTAGAAGAGGGAAACGCCAGAGCGAGCCATGTACTTCGGTCCGTGGTCCTCCGACCAGGAGTCAATTGACCTAAAACGATTCCATAAGACACGGGAGAGACGAAATTGCGCGAAATTGATTTTGAGTAAATGAATCACGCAGCTTAGCTAGGATTACAATAGATTTACGCCCAGCCGCGACAAGGACCAGAATAATTGCTTCCTTATAAAAATTTTTCGACGATCGCTTACTTGTACAGCAGACTTGGCCAGCCTTCAAAAGTGGCCACGACGAAGAGTGACAGCATCGCGCCGTGCACAGTGTCGTAGTTGAAATCGCTGTTCTGCCATTCGCGCTGGCGCAAAACAGGCTTATTGAATGTGTTGTCTTCAAATTCCACATATTCGCCTGAAATTTCGTTATTCAATGAGAGCGTAATTTTAAGTTTTTTACCTTTACACTCTTCCATGGTCGTCTTGGAATTATCACTGCAGGCATAAAGTCTTCCTTTGAACAACTGGACGCCAATACAAGCGAACATGAAGATGAGCAACATAGTGATGAGAATGATATTCTGAATGGTACCGATTGCAACAAAGACGCACTGGACGACGTGCTTCAGTCCTTTTGCTCGATTAATGGCTCGCAGCGGTCGCAGAACTCGAAGAACTCGCAAAATCTTGAGCACGGAAATGTCAGATGTCGATGAATCGCTGAAAATCGACAGCAAAGAGACACAAACAACGAGCAAATCCAGAAGATTGAACCAAGATCGCATGTAGGAGCCTTTGTGGAAGATGGCACCGTAGGAGATCACTTTGAGCACAATTTCCATGGTGAAGATTGAAGTGAAGAAGTAATCGAAAATCTTCAGAATTTGATTTTTCCTCGATGACTCGTCGATCGGATCTTCGATTGCAAGAGTAATTGAGGAGAAGACAATACATGCGAGGATGATGTTGTTGAAGACGTTCAAGTTGACAATCTTGTGGCATATCTTCCTGAAGGGGTTAGTCGTGCTCAAGCAGAAGAAAGCCGACGCATTGGGCATAGGAACCGTTTTCTCCTTGAGGTTCAGATCAGAAAGTCGTTTCGGGCGGGGCCCAGAAGGCACTTCAGGTTCCGAGTCTTCGTCTCCCTCAGGCAAATGAAGGGACTCACTGTCCGAGGCGGAAGTGACTTCTATTCGCACATGTTGGTTCTCGGCGATTTCTTCGTCAATCTCCTCTACCTCTTCGGGCAGTTGGACTTGTTGCTCCACTTGTTCCACAACTTGGCGTTTTCGGAAGACCCTTGAGATTTTCTGGAAGCGGAGAGTTTTCTTGCGTTTCTTTTCTTCTTCATTTTCTTTCTTGTTTTTAGGTCAACGCGAGGAATCATTTTTCTTATTTCTAAAGCTATAAATGCATGAGTATAAGAATCGATCGGCGGATCGCTGTTGACCCTAGCTGAGATTTAGTGAGGCTTTCCGCATCAGCCAGATTATCGACGGCAATGGCGAGGAAAACATTCAACAGAATGTAGTTTCCGAAGACGAACAGAATGATAAAATAGACTGAGACCACCATTCCAAGTGGCTTAGTAGGGTTACAAAAGTGGCACCTTAAAATCAAGAAGGAAAAAAATCTTGCACTGCATAATCAACAGTCATTTTTTCAAATTCGTAACCATGGCTTTGCTGGACCTTCGTAAGCTTGGATTCCAGAATACATGACAGAATTCCAATCCTCACCAGTGAGGATTTGAAAGACAGTAAGCAGCGCGTGTAGAAAATCATCGAAATTCGAGCGCGTCTGTGCCTGGTCGATTGTGTTGAATTTTCCACCAAAGAGTTGCATCCCAAGCAAACTACAAATCGGTAATTCTGTAATAGTTATTGCTAAGTGCTTTCTGATGCGTGAAAGAGCGACTTTTTGTTGGAAGGAAATCGAGTCGCTAGCTGGCATGGCTACACTATATGCGTATAAATATGTGAATAATCCATTAGATATCCTTAGAATCTATATTCTTATCGATTGCAAAAGAAAAGGACATTAAGGCGAAGCAGTAAAACATCACCCTCTGCATCTGCCCTATTCTTGTATTTAATGAAGCCTGCATCACAGAAAATAATAATAGTGCATGAATAAGTAATGCTATGCTCATCAAATAATTAATTATAACGTACCTGAAGATAATTATAAAAAGTCCTAGCAGCAAAAGCAGTGAGGCGATTGAACGGATTGAATTCAATAAAGAGGCAACTTTTTCACGCCTTGACAATCGCTTCAAGAATTTAAGTTTTCCTTTTGAATTAAGCCTAGTTTAGAAATCACCGGAGCGCGATCTATTGATTTGGATCAAATGCTAATTATTCCTAAATGTTTACATTTGTCAAGGCTTTCCTAAGTTTGACAGTGACTCCCAGTACTTGGTCACTTTAAAGATTCGCTATCGGGGGGATCCACATTCGATCTTGATCGCGCCGCAGCAGACTGGCACTTGGCCAAGCTCTGCTCAAATATTTTCCCCATAATTATCATGCAAAAAGATACTCTGCGGGCCGCACTGGCCCCATGGGGATTGCTTCGCAATTGAAACACTAACTTTAACGTTTTTTCGGTATTAATTCTTAATGGCCAGCTAGCTCACGAAGGAGACATTTTACTCTTTAAATCTCGAAGTTGACTTGTTTGGTGGATCCCGTTACAGAAGGCGTACGCAACGCAGAACAGAAATTCCAAGTGGTTCGAGGACATTAGCCGAGGTAAGGATGAGTTCGATGATGGAGCCGCAAACGACGAAACAGTCGAACCGATTGAACAATGACGAAAAATAAGTCACAAGTCCCAGAGCATACATTTTTAGAAACATTTCGGCCGTAAACAGCCCAAGCAGCACTTTATTCGCGACAACTGAAAATCTCAGAAAAGGAAAAGCTACTGCTAAACTTACGTTGAACATTGGTGAGCCAGTCGGGCTGATTGTAGTGTTCAGAGGCCTGCACGACAGTATTTAAAAAGACGAGGAAAATGATGAACCAGTAAAAAGATTTTGACTTGACCAAGAAACGCAGGCGTTTTCTGTTTCGTCCATTCCAGCGGCGAAAAGACTCGCTTCAATTTTAATTTAGTTCCGTTAAAGATTAATTTTTTAAGTAAGTTTATTTTCATAAAGAAGCTCTTTCTTAAATTAGATGCCAATTACGGCTTCTAAGGACAACTTTAGAATGATGCCCGCGTAAAAGTTTGACAAAGTATAAAGCAGTAGAAAATAAGGATAATGGAAGTTTTACGTTTTTGGAAAAGAGGACACGATCAATCAAGAAGAGCTAAAGTGACAATCCCATGACTACTTCTTGATGGCCAGGCGCTAACAACACGAGCTGTAAATTACTGCTGATTGCCAAGCTCATTCTGAGCGATTAAGGGGCGCAGATGCCCTTTCTACGGTTAAGCTATTATGGGTGTCAACTCCCTAATCTCTTCCTTCAACAAAAGTTCGTCAAGTTACGCAAGCGAGCATAAACTCCGAGACTTACTTTTTCTTGCTGTAGCAAGCTGGAAACATTTTGCGTTTGGTCTTGCCCCACCAGCCCAAATTGGCTCGCTTGATTGAGCTGGAGTCACTGCCAGCGTAATCCGGCATGTCGATGTGATTGTCGATGATCGCCATCTTGCCGAGGCGCGAGTTCTCCCTCAGCAGGGACAAGTTGTCGTCGAGATCGTCGTCCTCTGGCTCGATATCTTCAGCGCGGGTGATCCAATCCAAGTAGCCCTTGAAATCGGCTTCCATCTGCGTCTTCTCGCGCAGCTTTTGGAAGTCGCCTCGGGCGCGCGCCTTCTCTCTTTCCTTTGAAAACTCTCCGGAAAGAACACCAAGAATTAGGTTCATCACAAAATACGAGCCGATGATAATCAAACTGACGAAATAGATCGTAGGCACGGGAATGAAACCCTGAGCCCATAATCGTCCATAAGCATTATTTACCTAAATTCATTTAGAAACGTTAAGATAAGAGTATCAAATCTTTGTTTAGAAAAAGCAGGCACTCATTCTGGGCGATCTGTCTATCGAAATGTGGCAATAATTTCTCCCAAGGGCGCAACTGTCACGGCCCAGGCGTGTCTGACGGAGTAAGGGGCGGTTGGTTGATGATGAATTTAATTTTAATACCCTCTTTATTATTAACAGACGCCCAAACTCACAATTTGGAAATCGGGAGTGTCTTTTAAACTTTCGTCGAAAACAAACAATTTGGGAGGGGAGCTACAGTCGAAGCTAGCGCGTCAGAGAAAGCAGTGACAGTGACGGGCATCAGCTCTTGCGGCGAGCAATGTCAGACTCTGTAATTAGACAGTAAGAATACTCACATAGTAGAGGACGTCCGTCCAGCCTTCCATCGTGATGCATTGGAAGACGGTGATCATGGCGAAGAAGATGTTGTCGAAGTTGATGATACCGCCGTGCGGTCCTTCCCAACCGCGCCAACCGGGCCATTCCGGGTCGTGGTAGCAATTGTCGACTTGCGGCTTATTAGGGTCGAACATGTTCGTCTCTGGATCAAGTGTGAGACAGGCTTAACCTGGCTCAGTACGAGTGCTATTCGCGCTGACATTTAGTATGGGCGCAAATCCGATAGCAAAACGCTACTGTAGCTTGTCTTGCAGTTTATCTGAAGTGTATGGAACAATTACTTGGCCGCGCGACAGTATGCTCAATACCAGTCTCAATCATACTCAAAAGAGCTCGGATCTATATTGCTCCTGACATGACATTGGTGTAGTCAAACCATGCAAGTTGAATCGCATCATAAACCTCGTAAATAGTTAACATGCCCTGTGGGCACACATACGCGCGATTTGGGCACGCAATATCGCACTCAAATCTCAACAATTAATTGAATAATACAAAGTAGTTTTTCGTCGAATATTTCAAAAAATATTAATGACAGCTTTTATGCAAAATTTATGAGCCTCTCCTGCAGGGCCGAGGCAGAGCTCGTTTTCAAGACAAACTCGGCCGTGATTGTCGTCGTCACTGTAATTGGTGCTGTACTTTGGCTGATACTTCCAGCGAGAGTCTCTTCCCTGCGTTATCTGAGGATCGCAAGGAAAGGGCGAGCCGTCTTCGTCGACGGAAAAATCGCCAGGGTCTTTCAATACTAAAGGCGCTTCTGGTCCATAAAGGTCGCTGACGTTCACCCAGGTTTGGGTTCCTAATTTGTAACACGTGGCGTGGAGCTTTCCCTTGAAAAGCTCGAGGCCGATGATTGCATAAATCACGATAACAAAAACACCTAAATAATTTTTTAAACAATATTTCTTTCTCGTCATTTCGCGCGACTTACCAGGAGAGTAATGTGGAGAAGTGGAATCATAGCACGGAAGATTGAGTTCAAGACAACTTGTAAACCTAAAGCACTGTGATTAAAGGAGGGAGCTTGAGTTGGAGCTTACTTGGCACTCCAGAAACTAGGCGAAGTGGTCGAAGCACTCGAAAGGCACGTAAAGCTTTGAAATCAGTGGTTTTGGAGACGATTCTTTCCATGACAGTAGACACCAGGCCGATGATCACAATGGTGAAATCGAGGATGTTCCATCCGTTGCGGAGGTAGGAGTTCGGATGCATCGTAAATCCATAAGCGATGATTTTGAGCACGCACTCGAACGTGAAGATAACCATAAATACATATTCTATGTTTTCCTGAAGCGAAGCGATTAGTAACGGTGATTCGTCCGCCGCGGGATTTGTCTGTTTACATTAAATTGAATACACCCGGGAAGAAAGCAGAAATCGAATGAATCGATATATAATCCTAATTCACTGTCGGATATATGCTGCATTTCATTCATTATTTAAAGCACCGCCTGCGCCACCAAGTGCTCATTTATCACCGCTGCGTGTTGTCATCACTAGCGAGTAGTTGGTCCGGCGCGTAGTTTTGATTTTTTAAAAGAAATTTTACTCGTTTCTGTAGTATCGAAAATAATGTAGACAGACTTAAGTACTTCGAGATTGCTAAGAACGGAAATCGGGTAGATGGAGTTGAAACTTACCACTTTTTCATTCGTGGGATCAGAGTCGCTCTGCGGATAAGGTGTTTGGACGCCCAGCGTGATACAGTTGGCAATGATAGTGAGAAGAATAAAATAATCAAAGGCCTTAAAGACGCGATCAGCCAGTGAGAGGCGATTAGGAGCCTGTATACATAATTAACGCACTTTGGCAATACCTTTAATTCAACAAGCTTAATGCAGAAACGGCGGTATTTGTTCTGGAGAGTAAGGCAAAATAAGGCCCGAGGAGCCTTGTTAGCAAATATCCCCGTTTGAGCTTTTGGCTTTTTCTTCTGTGCGACATTTGGACCGCCAGATTGAGCGTTCTGAAGTTTCAAATGAGTTTTCAAGAAAAATTGTATATTTCCGGGATTCAACGGTCCCGTGTCGCTCATGATATTGGGCTTGGCAACGGCAGGAGGAGCAAATTCGAATCGCGAATTAAGAATATCAATGATAGCGGACCGGGTAGAGCGATTAACAGACGGTTTATCTGGTTGATCATGGCACCCACGGTGCGCGCGCCAATTTATCCTGGCTCTGCTCCTCCGCGCGCGCTACCAGGTTTAGCAGATGCATTCTACGGGCGATTATACGCTTCTTCTGCTGCAAGAAAGCTGGCAGACTACTCACGGCTAGTACGGTGTTCCAGTTCGTGATTCCCTTTGTGTCGTCATTCTGCATACTCCTCCTCACTGTTATTCATAACTGGGGATGAATTATTAACCTATTGATTTTTATCCAGCCAATTGATACGCATTAACATTTTTCTCAAAATGATCATTAGCATCCGTCACATTGAACAACAGTTCCTTATGGGCGTAGAGGATTGTGGCACGGGGCGGCCCAAGTCGTGCCCAGGTCCACCGCCAGATTCGAGTCCTGAATGGTCGGTTAAAATCTGACTAGCGCCATCTACCGCTCGGTAAAAAAAGAAATCTGGATTTTGCAATTGCAATTGATTTAATTTAAAGACGCTAGTAATAAAATAATTATAGAAATTTTAGTAAAAGTAAGCATAACTGTCTAAATAAAATCTTTCTTTAATAATAAGATCTTTTTGCAAATTAGAAAAAGTAGTTGGACTGACTTGCTCCGGTCGCGATTCAGAACCCACTGAACCATCAAATCCACCCAGACGCCGGCAAAGCAGCGTCAGAGAGTGCCCGACATCAGTAAAAGTAAATTTGACCCTTCTTGATAGATTTTCTTATGATCTCTGGTTTGCCGCCTCTCTCTCTCGTTTTTTTTCAGTTTTTTTTTTGAGTTGCTGGAGATTGTCTTTTTCGATTAATTAATTTCGCAAGTTCGATCAATTCCACTTTCTCTCTTATTCGCCCTCGCGATGGTCGTTACAGTCAGAGTCTCTTTTAGCAAAAAAGGAGCTTTAATTGGAATGGCTCTGGAATGATTCTCTCACACCGGGCAGAGTGAGTAGAGTCAGCGATGAGAGCGTGGCATGGATAGGAAGATCGCACATGGATGCCCGGGCTTGCAGTGTGCCTAAAGCCGCCGACGGCGCACGGGCGCCACCAACACCGTTTTGTATCAGCCCCGTTAATAGAAAATAAAAGTAAAAGCAATAAATTATTCGATACAATCATTTCTTGCCCACGAAAGATGGCACCCGTCGCAAACTGAAGTTCATTTTTTCACCGGAAAAGATAAAAAAAAAGAAAGAAAACGAGAGATTTGATAATAATTTTTTTAAATAAAAATAATAAATTAACCCAAAATTAATTAATTGAATAACGAAAGTTCAAGGAATATATTTAGATTCTTAATTTTGAAAAATTTATTTTCTTTATAGATTTTCTTTTTCCACAGATTTGGAGGACAAAGAAAATTTGAGCGGCTGAATAAAATAAATGAAAAAAAAATTTCCAAGTTAATTTAATTTTTGGGGCGTTCAGGTGTAAATTCTAGCGTCAACTTTGGAGGCTGTAAACACTCAATTTTTACCTTATAAATTCTTACTTCTGTGGGTCGGGCACGCGCTCTCTTGTGAAAAGTCGGCCGGAAAAAACGGTTCAAGTGTGTTTTGGGCACAGAGCTCTGTACAGTGCTAGTAAAGGCTTGAGCTCTCGGCAAGCGCCCATCCAGTGAGGTGTCTATCTCCCGCAAGAAATTTTCCTTGGGCACGCACACAGTCAAAGACGACTCACACTCGCCGCAGGCCAAGCAATCTCAGTACTCAATTAACCCTTCAAACGCTCTAGCCACTCACTTCGAACACCAAAGCCACATTTATTCGTGCAAAAAACTTTGGATCGAAATTATAAATATAAGACTGTAATTGCAAGTTTTTCGAATCTGTACATTTTCTAAATCCTTTGAAAATCCTTTGAAATTTTCATCTGAGTACCGTAATGCTTTTGATGGGAAAATATAGGTTTACCTTTATTTTGAATGAAAAATTCTCTTTGTTATAATTTTTCCTTATTTTCTCTCTTTTCAAAAAAAGCGCTCTCCCTTTTACTCTTTCGGTGGAGCTATTCTTATAGTCTGATAGGCAAGTACTTGATACCTTATCTGACAAGTTTTGTCTCGCAAAGACGATCTCTTCTGAAAGCGGTTAAAGTTGTTTAGACTGACAGTACGTCGGCTTTGGCGGAGTGAAACTACCAACTGACTGTAGCTCCTCAACCCCTGCCAGCTGACTGTACCTGCCTCTTATTTTCTACTCACAGTGGAACTTTCGATCATGGGAAAAACACGTGAGACTTTTACAAAAACATAAAAATTATTGATGAGAAATAAGAATTAGAAAAATAATTCTAAAAAAGTTTAGGAGAAAAATGAGACGATACGGGAATGGATTAACCGTCAATCTTGGGGACGAATAAAGCTCAAGATGGAAGCTGATAATTGCCTGTAACAATAAAACTTGGAAAGCGCGGCTAGTAATAAAGACGAAACGGTGAAGGTGCGACTCGGGTCATAACCTCATATAATATCAGAGAAGGCCTGCTGGCGACGCGCTCAACCCTATAAAAATGTCAATCGAACTCAAATGCCTATGTTTATACTGAGAGCGTTCCTTATGGGACTGAATCGCTAGATTGATTGGGCTTCACGGAAATTCTAGCGTCACAATCATTTTTAATATACGGTTTGCGGGCAATGTAAAAATAAGGGGATAGAGCCGATTCGAGTTTCTTCTCTGATTCGCTTAGTAAATACCTGGCTGTGCTTTGCATCCTTTTTTCTTCTCCTCGTCGACTTTTTAATCACAAAGTCTGCCAGCATATTTGCGGCTATTCGTGTCTCTCTCCGGTCGAGACTCTTCTATGTTATCTCTGCTAGAATGGATCATTCCCACCATTCATACGGCGAGTTCTCTTTCAACTTTATTATTTATTTTTCGATCTTCTCCTCTTTGATTGCAGCCAGCAATCTTACTTCTATCACGGATCAAAATATTATTTTTATACTTTTGGAAAGGCTAAAAAACTACATTTTAAAAACATTGGATTTAATATTTTTCTTGTTATTTTTAAGAATATTCTTCAAAACAATACTTTCTCTTTTTGAAGAATTCAGAAGTGATTCTCTAAGTTGATCGTTTCCTATGAGTCTTCCATGATTGCGAGTTGTGAGGAATCGTGGCAAAAAGGATTTGTTTTAGTTCTCTAGGTTTTCGTCCAGCTTGGGTGCGGGAAACGCTGCCCAAAGAGCTCTTACAATCCGCTAAACCGGGCTTAGTATATTTCGGTAATGAATCACAATCGATGGCGATCGGGCTTAGGGCTTAGGGCACACTCCGCAATTAGCGACAGGAACAATCAGTCCCCTGCAGCTAATTACGCCGCGATCAAATTCTAATCGCCAATCTTTGGCAACAAATTAAACAAACTACCGACAATATCAATCCAAACTAGCCAAACGCAAATTCATATCTCAAAATAAATTATAAGAAAAATTTACTTCAACTATTTAATTAAATAAAATCATATTAAATATTTTCAAAATAAATTTATCGCCTTTCTTTTTCCAAAAGTTTAAGTTGACCAAACAGATAAATTATTAATAAAAAAAAATAATCAAACAACAATGAATTTTCAATATCTTGGAAGGCGCTTTTATTGACAAGAGTTGTGCAGAATCTGAAAGAAAAAAGGGTCTGATGATTGGCATTTAGTTTTTTTCTTTTTGAGGAGAGATCAGAGCTGTGTGTTGTTCATAATGTCGTTTTGTTGCTCGAAACTGATGTAGTGATTCAGCTTAAAAATGATTAACACTCTTCGCTCGTGCTTTTGGTAGTTACCGGAAGGCCATTGAAGAACTTGTGGTTTTGCGCGAAGCAATGAGCTGCTTCGTAACTCGCGCTTTGGTGTCCATGTTGCGCGTTGAGGTGGTGGTGCTGCGGTTGGTAAGGCATTGGGTAGTAAGGAAAGGGCTGGTGATAAGCGGGGTACGCAGTTTGGTGCTCCAGAGGGATCGGACAGATCTGAGCGGATAAATCCGGCTCTTGCTTTGGAAAGACCTGGCCGGGAGTAGAAGATCCAGACTAAAGAATAGTTCAAGTTAGACATCAAGATCAAGGAAATGAAACTAACTGCATTCTTTCTAATCTGATTGATAACTCACCGTTTCGGAGAGAGAGCTTCCAGGACTGCCAGCGATGAAACGTCCGGTAGAGTTAGCGCTCGCGCCAAGAAGGTGATTTACGCTCGGCGGTGGAGAGTAGAGTTTGTTTTCTTGTTTTGCTAAATCAGTTTTACGAAAAATGAATCGAAAATTCGCCGGAACCTTGAACAAAAGAAGGGTCCTGCTGCGGTCGGTTTCTTTTACGAGTTCGCTGACTCTTCGCTGGTGGTGTCTCGTCTTCGTCTTCCTGCCTGGAGTAGAAGATGTTGCCGATTTTGTTGCGCAAAATGCGTGAAATGGAAGATACAGAAGGAGCAGAATTCCCGTCGCACACCTTGTCTTCTATCAAACGGTCTCTGATTTCCCAGGCAAACATTCCTTAATTCAAATTTGATTAGAAAAAAAAGTTATTTAATTTAGAGAAATAGGATTGAAACCATCGTGTTTGTTCATGGCAGTGGGAACGAGATGGGTATATTGTGCGATTGCGGAAGTGAGGTAGAAGTGGAAAGAAAGAAAAGACTCAAAAATATCCTAATCTCTCATGAAACCAAAATTCCTATGATTGTTTAAATTACCTGGATCGAGTCTTTTGTAGCTTCTGATTTTGTTGACGATCTGCGGAGTAGTCACCCGCGGCTTCGAACCGCCAATAGAACCGGGAAGGATTGAGCCAGTCTCGTTGAACCTAAGCGTCGAGTAACGGAAATGAATACAATTTGTAGAGGAAAACTACCGTTGAAGTATTTTGGAGACGCAGCCGTGGCTGACGCGCAGCCGTCTCGAGATGTCGCATGGACGCGTTCCTTCTCGGGCCATTTCCACGATCTGACAATTAATTCCGTCAATGACTCAACTTGGAAAAGTTCAGTTTACCTTGGTTCGAGTGTGATTTGGCAGTGGACGTCCGTTCACGAAGTGTCCTCCCAACTGGTTCATCTCGCCACCGCTTTCGGAGAGATCCAGCCCTACTAATATTTAATTTATTATTTTATATCACAAGTTTTTTATAACTAATTTCAGAATCTTTAGACAAAAAACAGCGCCATTTTTCTTGTTGAATTTTCTAACTGATTCTTAAAATCAGTTCAGAAAGAAAGAAAGCTCAATATTAGAGAAAATGATGAAAATAATCCGACTTGACTCTCTTTGGCTAAAAAATCTCCCTCACCAGATTTGTGAAGAAGTTGCTCCGGCTCGTAAGTGGCATTAAAGTTCTCCATCGACCGTCGTTTTTTCTCGTCTCTTGCTTTTAATTCAATTAATTTCGAATTGATAAGAAGTTTATGTTGATGATTTGTAATTTTTGGACTTGTGGACTTTTGCCCTTCTCGATTTCCGACCTCCAGATGGGGCTCCGAAGCAGCGCGGCGCAATAATCGGGACAATTGGCCACCTATAGTCTCCTTGTTGCTTCAAAAATGGTCTTGCAGCTCCGCTAATCCGCTCCTTTACAATGGAAGGTGTTTACAAGCCACAAGCTAATCAAAAACTACCCTTCAAATCCGGCCAAAATATTTACTTAGATATAATAGCTGATTTTAACGCTCTTCGAGAATTTTTAAAGAGCTGAATAAGATAACAGAAGATATAGAATAAATCAAGCTTTTATACTTTTAACTTGAATGTTTTCATAATACAAAGTTTAAATTTTCTAATTCAAACTTGCTTATTATTCTGGCCCATTTTCGGAGGTTTGCAGACTAAAGAAGTAAATTGCCTAATGAAAGGCTCTGCTAGAAATACGGTTGACGGCGGGATTGGGTCTTTATAAAGATTGGGTCTTTGCGCAAAGACTGGGTCTTTTTTTGAAGCAATGGATCTTTTATTTTCGAGAAAAAAAGATTGGGTCTTTTTCGAGGAACCTAGAATAAGTGAAAATGGTATTTTAAACTATTTCCAGAGCGAGCGTGCGCTTCGCGCTTATTTTCTAGGGAACTCATTGATCGAACAGTTTAAACTTTTTTTTGTTTCAACTGTACTTGGCAAGTTGAGAAAGTCTCTACAAAGACCCGATCCCGCCGGTACCGCGCGGTGACGGCGGGAATGAGTCTTTTCAAAAAGACCCAATCTTTATAAAGACCCGATCCCGCCATTACCCAGAAATACCGCTTGGTTTTTTATCTTTATTTGATAACCTTTAAGAAAATTTCTTTAAACTTTTAAGTTAAAAAAAGAACGAACTTTCTTCTGCGATGATAAAATTTTCTACCAAGGTATTTCAGGTGGTGCTCGTCAAACATCAACGATCCGGAAGCTGAAGTGGAGAAGAAAACTGGGCTAAATGGTGGCAGGAGATCACTTCCTTTGGAAAACACTTTTCGCCGCCGGTTGCCTAGTTCTTATCACTCTTAGTCGGGCTCCCTGCTGTGTGTCAAGTGCGCCTCGATAAATGAGATCCAAAGGCAAATTAGGCTGAATAGAATCCAGAAGAAAATACGACCATTTCTATGTCCGAGAATTCAGGAATTAGATGAGCACGTGATTTTTCCTGTGCCCTAGATTCTGCTCCAAGTTTTTAGATTATTTTAGCCCGGAGTTAAATAAACCTTATCTATTTGTTCTGGAAGGATACAAAAGATGCTGTCAGAGTCAATAAAAATGGAGACGACGCGTGTTCCGATTTCGCGTCCTATTCAATCTCATCCCCAAAGTTTGAACTTCTGTCACGTGTGAGATTGAACGATTTCTTCACTGCAAAAATAATTATTGTTAATTTTTTTTGAGTTATTTAATTTTAATGCTCTTTATAAAAAATCCTCTTTTCAAAAAAATGAAAAAGTTTTTAACAATGAAAAAAGTTTTGAATGCGCTTGAAAGTATGAGTGTAAATCGAATGAGGCTCTATTACTGCGACTTCTCTAATATAATTGTCCAATTTGAGCCCCCTCTTATTAGCCCTGCCAGATCATCCCCTTTTTGAACAAGAGACAAAACTCACAATGAGAGGACAAATCGGACTTCTTATTTTTTTCATAGCGCTGTTTATTTCCGCAGAGAGTCTTTCAGGAAATGCTTCAAAAAGAATACTGAAAATCAAGAGGCAGTAAATTTTCAACAACTAATTTGATAGGGTTATCATCACGAGGATTAAAATTTAAATACACATGGACCATATGATGGATCTAATCTCAAGAAAACCTGAAACAGGGTCTGAATGAAAAGCCGCTTTGAAGTTTCGTTTATTCGCCAATTTCGCTTCCAATAAGTTAAAAATCACCCCTGGGCGTGTGCCTTTGATCTTTAAACGGCCCGACCGTCCCAAACCAGGCGTATTTTTGACCGTCCCAGACCAGGCGCTTTTACAGAAAAAACGATACGCAGCTGTCCATTTAACTGATTCCAGACCCTGACTCAGGTTGTCTACACAGGTTGTCGAGCAGAGTAGAAATTCTTTATGAGAACTTCTCATTGAGAAGCATAAAAAGTTCAAGAAAAACGAGCACGCGTACTGGAATGTCTTCTTGAATTCGCTACCGACAAGCGCAAGTGATTTGTTTCCAAACTAATTTTTCTTATTTTTTTTTTAATTCAGAGAGAGTTGCGCAAATCTAGGAACAGCGGGAGAATCATCTGGAGAGATTTTGGAACTGCAACTTTCGACTCTTGACAATGGGGGTGAAGACGGCAAAGTCGTGAAAATTGAAGCTCTTCTTCCGAAAATTGAGAATTCGGAAGGCAGCGGAGACGATTCCAAGCCAAACTTAGCAAAGATAAAGAGTGAGTTTGATGTTCTATCTTTGAACTTCGAAGTTTTATGATTTATTTAGTGCCTTAAATTTATAAATGAATTTTAAGAGGATCTTGATCAAGCGAAATATCAGCTGGAGCTTTTGGAAAAGGACCTCGAAGATATGATAAGTCCCAAATGAATTTCTGAGAATAAAATCTCATTACAGAACGACACTGTAGAATAGGCTGTAGGTCAATGTGATTCAGAAGAGACATAAGTTTCGTTTTCACGGGTAGTTGCTTTCGAAACATTTCTCGGGCGAGTGGCAGTCAATCCAGAGAAAGCAGTCTCCTCCACCCCCCATTTCCACTGAAAGCCCCTCCCGTCACACGGAGATACACACCAGCTACACAAAACCTGTCATCAAAACGCAAATGCAAATATAAACTTACCTCTCTACAAAAGACACTCAATAGAGATAAAAAAAAAACTCACCAAATTTCGATCTCGCAATCATCAGCACTTACCCGCAAAAGACGGAAGAAATATTCATATAATATGAATCATATTCTTTCAATTATTTTGAGAAGCCTCTCAAATTGTTGGTACCAGTTTCTCCGGCTTCAGACACCTCATCTGGTCCATCTTCACCTCTTTCACCAAATATCAAATAGATCTCGTATTTCATAACTTGAAGAAAGTCATAATGTTTTCCTCGAGTGTCAGTTATCAGAAAATGTCCAGCTCACCTGTTGAACATTATCTGTTTTGTTTCTCGCACGTTGGCCAGCGCATAAAAACAATCTAATAGCTGAGAAAATCAGCACTCAACCGAAAGGGAATAATTCGGCAAACCAACTCTTTTTTTTAACTTCTCCAGAGATTATAAATACTTATAATGAAAACAACTATTGCTACCCTTGCTGTCCTCGCCGGAGCTCATCCCCATCCAGGATACCCTGAACTGGAGCTCGAGGAGTTTGAAATGACCACGGCGATGCCTTATGTTCCCCTGACGCCTGCTACCGTTCTTCGATTCTCCTCTAAGTAAGTCGAAATATAAGAGTTTATTCTGCTTCTGAGATTCTGAGTTGACTTAGTAGTTGAAATTCATTCTGTAAGGCTGCCGAGGACGAGAAAGTCGCCTCGATCGAGGGCAACAGCAGCAGCCCCCACATCGAACTAAATGATGAAAAGTTATTTTAATTCCATAAATATCGAACTCACCGAGTACAACGACGAAAATGACTAGCCCAAAGAGCACGAGAACCCAGAATTGAACAGTAACTTCCGTAGCCAAAGTCTGTAAAAAAGAATCAAAGGGTCCTTTTTCATCAACTTGACGAGTATCATTCAAATGATGATTCTCCTCGATCTCTACTGGAGAGTCTCCACTGCTGTCCATTGCTTTTTTTCGAATTAGACTGAGTTTAGATTTATTCGCGATTGTGCGCGATTTTAATGAGAAGAGAAGGGAAAATGGTGAAATGATAAGGATATTAATTTTATTTCGTGACGTTGATTGCATGTCTTTAGATTGCTTTCCCTCCGCGATATCGACCTCATCGCTATCGAAACACCCGTCGTTCTCAAGTCCGCTGCTGGAAGCAACCACGATGAGGAAGACCACGAGCACGAAGATGAAGAAGACCACGAACACGAACACGACGATGAGGATCACGATGATGATGATGATCTCGATGCTCGTGGATCGAGTGTCCGAGGCGAGGAGCGTTATCGTAATTACGGTTGCTACTGCACGCCAACAATGGAATCAATGAAATCTGACTTCTGGGTCGGAACAGGAGAACCCGTCGACGAGATCGACACAATCTGCATGCAGCTTTTCAAAAGCTATCAATGTTTGAAGCGAGATTTCGACGGCTGCACGCCCGATACCGAGTACGAGTGGGTCACCGACACCAAAGGACGTGCAACATGCGGTAAGCCTAAATTAATCGACGAATAATTATTAATTTTTTTTAAGAAAATCCAGTGGGAACTTGTGCGGGTGACCTTTGTCGACTAGATCTTGATTTTGCAAATGAAATTTTCGCTGCTCGGAATTCATGGAAAGCGCGGTTTCACAAACTTAATGGCTTCGATAGACAAGAAACTTGCGGAATCCAACAGGTAACGCGAAGATGTAGCAAGGAAAATGATCTCGTTTTTAGCTTATCAACTCTTCTCCAAAGTCATCGAAGTCAAACGAAAACCGAAATAGCAAGATCTCGGGCGCATTCAAAAATGCAGACAACAAGGAAGACCCAGTTCAATGCTGCGGAGAAGGACTTCAGCGTCATCCCTACCACTCCGGTCGACTAGAATGCTGTCTAGATGGAGCAACTCGACCTACTGGAACATGCTAATAACTGTCATTTTATATGAGCTGTAAATAAATTTCTAATGTTTATTAAACTTCCAAGCTTTTATTAATTCTCTCAATTTCGGAAATCAATCGTTATCATTTGGACTCGGCGCTTCTGTTATTTCCATTTCAGCGTTCAAATCGTCCATCTTTGAAAATGGCTCCGATTGCTGCTTCACTCGGAGAATTTTGCAGTATTACGTATCTTTCAAGTGAGTAGCAGGAGCCGTTCCTGGAGATCAAGTTCAAACTCGTCTCCGATTGAAGGAGGATTCGACTCATCCTCTTCATCGCCTTCGCCACCCGAGTCGCCATTGTTGTTGCCGAAGCCGCCTCGTTGGCCGACGCCTTAAAATGACTTGTTCTCGTGTTGCGGCGATACCTAGCTTTGATCTGTTGTGCACGAGCGGTTCTCCTCTACACGCTGAACACTCAATTCGCACTCACTTAAGCAAGCGCACACTTACCTCGTCCCTTTTTGTCCATCGCAAGTGAGTCCGCTGAGAGTGCGCGCAATATTTCGTCACGCAGGTCCGGATTCTTAATTTAATTCTATTGACTTTAGAGTCTAAAGTTTAGACAATAGAATAGACAACAATCTATCCCAGTAATTCTTTTTGCACATTGATTTGTGAAACTTTATTTACACAATTACAATGACGTTTAAAATTTGTTAGTTACAGTGAGAGTTATTACTGGTGAATATCACATGTCACATGTCAAATTCAGTGTCTGAAGGAGCGTTTTTCGAGATCGGGATGCCATTAGAATCCAAAATGATGGGCGTGCTATTGTTGCTCCCAGACGCTCCAAGTCTCTTCGACGACTGGCAGTAGCTCTCGAATGCTGGTGAAGGCATTATGACTGTATTGAAGTGTACAATCGATGAATAGAGTGCGTGCTAGTGTTAGTGTGTTTGTTAGTGTGCGACTATTCCTTTGAGAAAGGACTCGAGCGAGGAGCTCGGACTGATCAACTCCGAGATGTTGTTCACCTCAGTCGCCAGCTGGTAAATCTTCAATCGATAACGCAGATTGTCTGAAAATAATCGTTAATCGTTTTGTTTAATAAAATGGCTCACCCATCGAATCTGCGTAGCGCAAGCATGCTCCTAGAGAGGACAAGCCAAGGACAATTTCCACGAGTGCACTTTTGATTGAAAATATCAAAAGAAAAAAAATTATTCTCAAAAATGCTTTTCAAATTTCCTGAGAAGGCAGACTATTATTGACCACAATCCAGGTGAATCAGCGTGGTAATGCCGAATCTCTAAAATATGTTTTCGAGATGATGATTTTTTCATTTCAAGAGTACCTTCAAGTCGATCTCGTTCAATGGCGAATCTCGTAAGAATCGAGCCGCAAAGAAAGCAGTTCAAAAAGAAAATCACTGATACCATAATTACAAGAAGCTTCTTGTCTTTCCTCATAAAAATAGCGACGGAAGCACTTATTTGGACAGCGCCAATGTACAGACATTCCACGAAACTCCACCTGATAAAATTATTTTATCAATTCAAGTCAGAAACAAACCGAAAAGTCTTCCTGATGACAACAACGAGGCCGAATCCAAGAGTAAGAAGTCCGCAAAAAAGTGCGTGATCACGTGGCGCGAGTTCTTGAGCGATCCAAAATAACGCAAGTCACTGATGCAATACTCTCCGTCGGCTGCTCCCACGTGGACATCAGCGCCGGGCTGAACGTATCTCTTTGCAAGACGCTCGAAAACGTGCTCGTGCTGGCACTCTTCAAGAGAGTCATCGTAGCTCATTTTCTGCCGAATGGGAATGATAGAATCGAGGAAAAGTCTCTCGTGCAATTAGAAGAATAGAACGATCAGAATTGTTTATTCGAGTTATTGATATGTTCATAATGACGTGCTCGATATAACTCCTAATAACGCTTTTGGCAACGATTTTCTTAAATTGTTAATGATCAGTTGAAATCAAGGAAGAGTCAATTGCAATTAAAAAGCATCCAGAAAGACATTATCCAGAAAATTGACGTCCTTTATTTTCAGTTTTCTCGTTTTATTGCCATCATCTTCGAAATTCTTGCTTATAAAGTCTGCCAATCCATTTTTAGGGAAATGTCGACACAAGCCAGCGGAAACTCCGTCTTTGTTCGTGTATTTGAGCCCCTTGACATTATGAACTCGCGCTTTTTCGCGCAGAATTCCGCTGAAGAAGAAGTCTTCTAGTCTAAATTCTCGTCTGTCGGTCCGCAGAGCTTCCTTGAAAACGCGTGTTACAGCTGTTTTGGACCAGAGCGAGCATTGTCCGTTGCAGTATTTCGGCGGTTTGTAGTCGACCGGCCACATTTCCGGGAAAAGAAAGTATTTTCCAGTGTAGGGAGCTGCGTCCAGAGATAGATAGTTGCCAGGCAGGCAGCGGATGAAAGGCGAGCTGGAATCAGAAGAAAGAAGAAATTGAGAAATCCGCTCCAGGTCCAGAAGGGTATCGTCGTCGATGAAGAGCAAGTACTCGAATTTGTCTTTGCAGACGCCCGTCAAATATTGCAGAGTCGCAAAAGTTTTGTGGGGCAAGCTTTCATAGCTATCTTCGAAGAGGGCGATCAGGAAGTCGTCGTTGAGTTCAATTTCGGCTTTTAGCTCCCCAGAAGAGTCCGAAAGTCCCTTCGCTCCAATAACGAAAACCAAGCTGTATTCTTGATCACCTAAAAATGCTGCGAAAAATTGTCGATAAAAGTCTCTGATTGCGCGTTGACTAGCAATTGGAGACGTTTTTACAAGAACCAGCAGTTTTTTCTTTTCCTTGCAAGATTTTAATGGGTGGCGAAGTATCACTTCTCGCGCTTGATTTTCGTTCTGGAGATAGATATCGGGGAGCTGGTCGGATTTAGTCGGGAAGAATTCAATCAGTTTTTGCGAACAAGACAGTTTGGCTTCTGGCTCGTTTCGAATCCGACGGCATGAGTATGTTGCAAGGACTTCTGACGTAACTCTTCGAAATCGACAAACTTCGTTTCCGAATTTTTGAGACTTGACGACTAGAACCTCTAATCTGATAATTTTTTAGTCCCTTACCTGTGACCGGTAATAGAGCCAACTGGAGAGAAAGGTCTTGTTCTCGTCAAAAAGCGCTTCGTCAAGTAACATCTCCGTCGACAAACTAACGCTGTAATTCTTAGCCGCTAACAAATCTTTCAAGAGTGAGGTTTTGATCGCAAAAGCATCGTCAACGCAGGTTTTTAAGTCTTCCTCTTTCAAGTCTTCTAAATCCTCAGCTAAGGCGACAAAATGCTTGCGTCGCTCACTCCCCACCGCAAGTTTTCCTTCTTTTGCGCAGACTAAATAGTTGCCTTCCAATCCAGTCAGGTGATCGAGCCAGTTCGGATTGCCAATGTTTTGTTGGTATTTTGGAAGGATTATTGTCCACTCTGCTGGATGGGGATAAGATGAAAGTACTCTTGCAATTTCAGTGATGAAATTAGGAGACTTTCTTCCAGCACGGTGATTGAAGGCGGATACAAAGTGGAACTTGAAGTTGAATTGTGGATTTTGAGTTCGCAAATGTCCGTAATTCCGGCCGTGGAGAATTTTGATCATTTGTTTTTCTTTTCCGATTTCGTTTCTCTTTGCTTCGTGGACTTTTTCCTTGGAATCATGATGAAGAAAAAAGTCTCGTTCTTGATTCGTATTGAGGCCGTGAATAACTGAGATGGGATACTTTTTGGCAAATAATTGAATTTATATTTTGGTTAAATCCCTTGCTAAAAATGTCCTTTTGTAAAAAGAAGATGAAAGTCTCGATTTTTTCGTCCTATTAACATTCAAGAAAGAAACCAGAAGAATGAATACTGAACAAAGAAGAAGAAGAGACCAATTTTTCATGTTTCTGAATCTCATTTTACATTTCTTTTTAATGTTACTCGCCCTTGTACCTTGCGATGTTCATGCTCTCTTCTCTTATTTTATCATTTTATGTTTCAAAAAGGGTCGTGCTTGGTCACAAGAACATCGAGTTCGGCAAGAATAAAAGTCAAATTCACGAGGGTAATAATCGAGTTCATCAAATTTCCATTTTCATAAAATTCGTTTTCCCTATTATTATTATTGGAGGGAGGTCTAAGGTAGCAAAAGATCAGCACTGCTGATTCAGCAGGATATTAATTCTAGGAGTGCCAAAGCTATGGACATCATATTTGTTGACTCGAGTCTGACTTTGAAATTGTTGAGAAAACTTTCAGTCTGCGAGACACTGAGAAAAGCCTAGTCTACCTTGCAGAGTCAAAAATGCACTTCGAAGTCGGCTCGAATCTTCTCCACATGGGCGAGAGCAAGATCTACTCGGCCAGATTTGTCCATTTACTTTTCGATTTCTCGAGAGCAACGAGGAATTATAAATTTTACTCGGGATCCTGAAAGAGAGACTTACTTGTATCGGGAACTTTCAAAATGGCGGATATTAAGCCGGGTAAGTCGGAGATCGAGGCAGAAGCAGAGAGAGAGAGAAACTGCCAAAATGGCAGATTCGGAGGGGAAAGGCGATTCTGACGTTTTTTCAGGTTCTCAAAAGGAGCCTCATTCAAGTGGACAGGATACGATGGCGGGTATCGCAGAAATCGCCTCTTCTTCCACAATGTCTTCTTCCAAAACTCCACTGACTGGAATATCTTCTTCTGTAAGTATTTAATTTATTAAGGAGAAGGCAGCGAGTTTCTTTTGAAAACATTTTTCTCCTTGATTTTTTCGAGTAATTTTCGACTAAGGGTGTTACTATGTTAATTTTGAAAGAAAGTTAAATTTGAAAATGCCAATTTTTGGTTTTGACAACTCTAAAATAGCATTAGATAAAATAATGATTTTAGGAAAAAAATAGCAGTTCGTGTCCGTCAACTACCCATTCTGGCATCAACAACGAGAAAAACAAAGATAGCCGAAGTACATCTACGTTTAAAAAAGATAATCGTCAAAAGGATGATTCCGAAGAAAGCGCGATTCTAGAGGTTTCTGGCGAGAGCGATGAAGAAAAATCTGTCCATCTCGGTGGGTTTGGGGCGAAGAGTGATCAAGAAGGTAAATTAAAAAGCTAAATAAAAGAACGCTGAAATAATTCCTTCTAACTTCAAATAATTGAATAATATACTAAATCCTGATATAAAATATTATCTTTTCAGAAACTGAAGAAAGAAAGCAGGGATTCTACAGAGACGAGTACTTTAGCCGTAAACTAGAATATCTCAACAAATTCAATCGACCGCTGGTTCTCGATCGCCAGTACACTTATGGACACACTGAGGGTGAGCGTGCGGGCGAACATGTCGATCCGCTCTACCATCAGATCTACGAGGAGTGGAAGGCGAAACGCGAGAAGGAAAAAGAAAGCAGCCATGATCAAGAAAAAGAGCGACTACAAGCGATCGATTTAGCCAGAGAAGTAAGCAAGCTTGGCCTCAAAACGCCCGAATCAGAAACGTCTTCTGAAGCCTTTGTCCCGATCGAAGGCTCCGATACAGAAGTAGAAACAGATAAAGAAGACGGCGATGATGAAGACAGTGTTAAAAAATTTGAAGGATTTGGCGGGGAGAAAAGCTCGTCCGTGAAAGAACCGGAAGATGATGAAAAATCAGAAAGCAGCGTGAAATTTGCAGGGTTCGGCCAAAAGAACAATGATGATGAGGATGCTGATATCTTGGAGTCAGGAAGCTCAAGCAGTCGAAAACTATCAGGATTTGGTAAACAGAATTCAAATGAAAGCGGCGTTGCTGATTCTTCTGAGCAGTCGAATGGTAAAGCTGGCTTTGGCGACTTCAAACCCGCAGATGAAGAAAACAATAATCAAACAATTGACGAAGAAAAGGAGAAAGAGCGAATTTGGAAGCAACTCGAATGTAAGCTACAATAAGTTAATTATTTAACAATAATTTTAAGTGAATCGCTTCTACAGCGGGCACATTTGCCACGCTCTCGAAGCCGACGACGAGCTCCATCCGATCAACAACCCAGGAGACGAGCTTAAAAAGATCGAGTCCCTCGACTTTCAAGTCTTCCAAGCCGTCAACGGTGAGATCATCAAGCTCAAACCTGAGCAATATCTCTGCTACTCCTACGAAGAGCTCAATCTTCACCCACAATTGGCTACAAACTTGAGCGTCTATGGCTGGGAAACTCCATTGCTTGTTCAGCGAGTGTCAATGTACCCGATTCAAGAGGGGCAAGACATTCTTATCAACGCTCAAACTGGTTCGGGAAAGACAGGAGCTTTCTTAATTCCCCTCATAAATTACATTTTGAATAATCCAAGGTAAAACTTAATATTTTAAATCATTTTTATATTCACCACAAATTTAGACAGAAAAAATTTGCTCGAGAGAGATCAAGTGAAATTCCAGGTGTCGAAGGAATCATTGGAGTCGACCCTCGAGCTGTGATTATGACTCCTACTCGAGAACTGGCGATTCAAATCGCCAAGGAAGCCGTCAAGCTCACTCGCGGACTTGAACGTAAGTCCCTCTTCATTTTTCAATCCTCTACTTCTCTTTTAGGCGAGACAATCAAAGTCAGCAACCTCTACGGCGGCACCAATCGAAGAACCCAGCGCTTCCACGCCTTCGGAGCTGACATTATCGTCGGGTCTCCTGGCCGCGTTGATGATATCCTCTTTCCCAAAGTCGAAGGCGTTACTGAGGTAGCTAAATTATCAAATTAAACAGCCATCTAAACGGTTTTAAGCAACATTTTGCGAGCTGCGATTTTGTCGTGCTCGACGAAGCGGATCGAATGCTCGACGAAGGTTTCGCCGAAATCAGCAACCTCATCATCAAGAAAATTGAAGCAAAGCGAGGAGAGCGACCACAAGGCCCAATTTGCAAGGTTCTCACTTCCGCCACTTTTCCAGCGGAAGTTCAAAGCTTCGCCAACGGGTTTCTCCGTGAGGATTACTTGTACGCTCAATGTGGAATTCTCAATGCTCCAAGGTAAGATCAAAAATATGGGAGCGTTAAATAACTTAATTGTTTAAGTGCTTCCGTCGAACAAAAAGTCGTCCAGATAGACGGTCCAGAGAAGAAACCAAAAGAACTCGACAAAGTGCTGAAGGAGTACGAAGTCGGCACTGATGGCAGCAGCAAGAAGGCCCTCGTCTTCGCGAATACAAAAGCCAAGGTCGACTACTTGGGTTGTCTCCTCAGTGATAAACTGAAATACAAATGCATGACGATGCACGGCGATCGCTCTCAGGAGCAGCGGGAGTTTGCGCTCTGGAACTTTGCGACTAGCAACTGCCCAGTTTTGATTGCGACGAACGTGGCCGCCCGCGGATTGGACATTCCCGCTGTCGATTTGATCGTCAACTTCGACTGCTCGGACAAAGACGTTTTCCACGACGACTACATCCATCGAATCGGGCGAACTGGACGCGTTGGTCGTCCTGGCACCGCAGTCACTTTTGTGCAAGGAAGGGGTAGTTACAACGATTTCACCAAAACCCCCATCCTGGTTAAACTCATGAGGGTAATTCCTTTAGTAAGATGAGGGAAATTAACTTTTAATCTAAGGAAGGAGATGCCGAAATTCCAGACTGGCTGGAAGAAATGGCCCAAAGAGTTCCGGAATCTGATGATGAAGACAAGGATGATGATGCATCGAGTGTTCACAGTCGCCTTTCTAGCTCAACTTCGTCCTCTTCTCACTCATCGAAGTCATCGTCGAAGTCTTCGTCCGGAGCCTCCAGCCTCAACCTTGCTCCCTCGGACTCCTCCGAAAAGCCCGCTGAATTTGAATCCTTTTCATTTTATGGATAAATCCTGACATCAACACATCTTCAATTCATTTTATGACTTACAAAGAAAAACTATTATTCCAACGCTCTTCTTTAAAATGAGATCAATTAATTTTAAAATGATTTTCTTTCTTTTTTTTCTAAAATTTATTGGAGGAAAGTTTGAGGTAGCGAGAGAACAGGAATAAGAACAGGATTTTATTGAAGGAGTGCCAAAGCCGTGGACATATTATTTCCGTTGTTCTGGAAAAGCTCTGGGTTGAGCAAACGAGCCATCAAATATGTGCGCAGTTTTTCGTGGTTGTCAGAGTCTTTCATGTACAAGTAGGGAATGATCGGATCTTGGGCGAGTGAGGGAGTACTTTGAAGGATGAAAATAAACTCCTCGACTGAGAAAGCTTCGTCTTCCTTCGACATTACGAACAGAAGAGCTAAACAATAACGTCTTTGAAAGAACTTGAAAGTATTTAAAGTACCTGGGCTGAATCCTTGATGAGGCTGCTGAACCTTGTAGTCATTTTCAACGGTCTGTTGGTAGTATTCGGGATGAGCGTTTGGATCTTCTAAGGTGGAAATTTTCTGCTCTAAGTTTGTGTTCGAATCCTAAAAGAGAAAATAATAATAATTAATATTTTCATGTCATTGGCAAATCAATTATCCCAGGACTCACTCGAATGAAGTTCATGATTGCCGCAAATCTGGAAAAGTCAGTTGTATGCTCCGCATCTCCGGCTGGTTCCATGCTGCTTTGGAGACCGACGTACATGAGCATTTCGTAAAGTCGTTTGTTTTTGCCGCTGCTGTTTTCGAGCAATTCAGTCATCGATTCTGCTGAAGCACTTTCTGTTGCTGCGACGAGGAGGGATGGCAGAATGGAAATAACCTGATATAAGATTTAGAAAGACTAATCTCGCGCCTAATAATCCTAAACGTGTCGTCACGCGAGATCATTTGCCGTGCACATTATGACGTGAGCAGATTATATTTTATATTTTTTGATTAAATTTACCTCTAAATTGCGCTCAATATACGCGAGTTCGGCGAGCATGAGGTATTCGCTCATAAATTGGAGGAGATTGCTTTCGTCCGAAAATTCTAATAATAAAAACTCAGATAGTGTTCCTTCAAATTATCGTCTTGCTTACCAAGTTGGGAGATGAATTTCTCCACTTGGCTCGGAAGTCGTTGAGAAAGACTGTCGTAGCCTTCGACGTAGCGATCTCGAATGGCGAGAACAGAAAGGGCGAGTTCCTGGCGCCCATCGAATGCCAGTAAGGTAGGAATTGTTGCCATGTTTAAATCCGGGATCGGAAGCTCAAAGCGAAAGTTCACCTCTGAGTGGCCTTTAAAACGGTTCGCAAGAGAATTAAACGCATTTACTGTTAATTCACTTTAATAAAAAAACTGTTTCGAGTACCCTTAAATTGGGAAAACGAGAATAGACGTCTAAACTAAACAAATTTCTTTCTAAAACTGGAGAACCTTTCCTTTGAGGCAAAAGAATCGGTGTTCTGAAGTAAAGAACATATCGAGTAACTGCGGCACGTGACGCTGTGCTCGTTGATGAGCCAAGTTTCTGTACATCTCTACTGCAACATCTTGGCAGTCGTACTCGGGAGCACACTCGGAACAGGAGGTTTTGAAGAGCTGAATTTCGGCTAAAACGGCCTCTCTCGCGATAAATAGCAAAAAAGCAATCTTCATTTTTTCAGTTTTGAATTCTCAGTTTTGTGACTGTTCCAATTCCAAGAGAGAACTATTTATATCCGTGAATGGCGCTACCGTACCCCCAGGCGTAAAATGCGCACCTGCTGAGATTCCTTATCAAAGTAGATTACTAGAGCGGATAGAGGCAGTTATGCAGCGATTTATTTAACAGAATTGGCAGCCCATAAAATGTATCAAGGTCGTTCCGTCTCTTTCCCAGCTTGGGAATCGGCGGCTCATTTTCGCGAGTCAAGGCCAGCCAGCTTCAGTGAATCCAAATCGAAGGAATATCCAAGTAATGTGAAGTCGTCTGCATAATCGGTCACGATTTTGGCAATTTTTTCTCTCTCAATTGAAGAAAGCAGCAGGGCGTATTTCGAATCGTCCCCAACTCCTCTATAAACATCCTCCCAGCTAGCGTAGTTTCTTCTTGAATTGCTATTTGAAGATTTGCCATGCATAGTTTCAAAGAAGCTTCTGGGCAAGGTCAAGTTGTGCTCCTTTGCAATAACTAAAAGATCAGCGTCGAGAGTTTCTTCTTTGACGATATACTGGTACGGGAATCGGCAAATGTCGCACGAGTCTAAACTGCACAATCGACTCTCCAGACTCTAGCAACTTACCTTGGATGGTATTCCAATGAGAGTTGAAAGAGCCAGGAGTCGAGTTTTGAAAAAATCCACAAAGTCGTCAAAACCGATCACATTGGCAGTATTCTCTTTTTCGTAGCGCTCCAAATATGGCCAATTCTTGAGCCACTCTTCCCGGTGCAGTTGATACTCGCCCCCGACTTTGAATTTCTGACCCCAAGCGGTGCAAAACCGACTCATCGGATTCCGAACGAACAGAATTCGGAGAGCATTTTCGGAAGAGAGGATTGAAGAAAGATCTTCGTTTGTAAATGTTCTATTCTGGGCTTTTTTTCGTATTTAAAAAACCTTAGATTTCTTTGGATGAGTCCCATTCCTTAGGTGATCTAAGTACGTTTGCGAGTGAAACTCTTCGCCAGCCCAATTCATCACCACGGTTCGTAAAACACCACTCGCTTGTGAAACATGTAAAATGTGAACAAGCAAATTTTATCAAAAGAATGCTCCGAAAAGCAACTTTTTTATTACCTGACTTGAGCGCGGCGCATCCGAATACTGCCGGATCCCGCGAAATCGCGTCAGTAAATCGGGCGCCGCGAAATTCGTACCACTTTGGGAATTTTCTGTTGAACTCTGCGAACGTGGGAAAAATTGGCTCTTGCTTTTTGTGGAAGCATTCTTTTTTCAACAAGGCAAGACGTGCTGCGAAGCGTTCTTTTACTTTGGAGATGAACTCAGCGGGCAGATTTTCTAAAATTAGAGATTAAAAACTAATAATGATAATGCTGTTACAAAATAATTTTAAAGAATAACTAGAAAATCATGATATATGAATAAGGAGGTTGATATCAAAAATCGGGATTTTCTGTCAGACTTTTCTCACAAAGTTAAAACAGTAACACCCTTATTTTACTTTGGAAACAAAACTTTCAACCTTTCTCTATTTCCTATGGAAGCCGAAATTTCGAATTTCAAAAAAATTTTTACCAAAATTTTTCGCCAAAGATCGCTAACTTTCCTAAAATGGTCATTTTGGCGACAATCGGAGGTGCCCGATTTGCATTCTAGCACCTCTAAAGCTCAGGAAATCAAAATTTTTGGCTTCCATAGGAAAGAGATAATTGCCTGAAATATATTTTGAGCCGAAAAAATAAGGGTGTCACTATGTTAAAAATTTGAGAAAACACTGACAGGAAATACGATTCTTGATATCTACCCCCTTGGCCTACTTGATTTTTGATTTTTTCTTGGAAATAAAATTCTACAACATTAAAACCCTCAAGGTAACAAATACCACCTGACAATGCAACATTGTATACCCTGAATTCATTATTTTTTTAAGAAGGCCGCAATGAAGAGATCGACTCGTTCAAATTATCTCTCGCTGATCTAATAAACCGGTGGCTATTGACGTTTTGAGCAACAGGCGAGAAATTTCATTACAAGCTGTCGCAGCGTATTACATTTTCATTCCGATCCAATTTTAAAATGGCAGCTCATTTCGCTCATCGCCGTTGTTTATGTTACCTGCAATATCCTTGCTGAATTTGAAGAATTCTACGGTCTTAGAACCGTCGCATCGTTCATACGGAACTCGGGGAACTTTCGAGTCAGTTGACAATTCTTATCGTTTACGGCTATATGTTATGGCCTCGATTGAAAATTTTAAATGATCAAAGAAAGCAGCCGCTTCGCAATTACGGATCAAACAACTTGAATTCCAATCGGACCATAAAATAATCATCAATGGTGTTTCTCCTTTTAACTACAACTAACAATTGCCAACAAGCCTGTGTACTGCACTCTTCGTATGACTAGATCTCTCTGTATAATCAAAAATATGTATGCAAGGACAAAAACCGAGCCGAGCACTACCTGCCAGCTGGTAGGCTCCATTAAAAAAATTCGAATTCTAGCTTCGAAAGAAAAAATACTCTTTCTGAAAACGAGTCAGCCTATGATGCAACCCCCAGGGCAAAGAAACAACGAGCCAGGATTTTCCACTGAGCTGCTAAAACCACTCAAGCCGGAAATATTCAAGATCCTAATTTGTGATTTTATTGCTGGCAGAGCTAGAAAAGGAGAAAAGCGTAAACAACGATCGACAGTAGGGTCGAGTTGAGAAGTGTACTTTTCGCGGAGCTCTTCTTCACGTTGCAGCATCCAACTCTTGGGATTTTTTTTCGAGAAACGAATCATGAAAAAATGGGCTTACCTGTTTCCTAGATTCTCTCCTGCGGAGTTTCCATCATCGAATCGATCGTGAATGACAATTGATCTGTTTCCGAAAAACTTCCCATCCTAATAATCGTCATCAAAATGACCCCTAATATCCAATATCTCGCTGGAAAACCACGAGTAGAAACTTACATCTTTCATCAGGCTCAAGTTCTCGTCAGTGAACTTGAAAGAAGTAACGCCATCAACAAAGTCTACGTTCCCAAGATCGCCATAATGTCTAAATAAATTATGATCACGAGGTTATTTTCTTTCTTTCTCAGTCTTAACCTGTCATTTGTCGTTGCGTTTTTGGGCCCATGTGGTTGATTTCCGAAAGAAAAGTGACCTCCAGCAGTGGAACAATCTCCGTCTTCGTCAATAGCCTTTTCGTGAACATGAAATCCGAATTTTCCTTGATGAGCTCAAACATTAAACTTTCATATCTGAACTATCTGATTCAACGTCAGTTCAGTTAGACTAGAGAGTTTATTACCTTATACATTTCTTATATTCGTTGAATAATAGAACGCTTTTTCAGTAAAAACGAACCTCATTCTGGTCCCGAGGGAAAACTATCTCGAGTCAAAGTTCATCAGCGTTTTAGAGCCTTTCCTGTTTTGACAACTTCATTGGTGGAAGTAAGGTCGCCGGCAAACTCGACTAGGGCTAGATTAAAGCACTAAAGATTTCACTTTTTATTTGTTACCTTCTTTTGTCGTGATGGTGTGTTGTTCATGCTCCCTTTCAACCTCCCTGATGATCACTTGCCCTTGAATCTCGCCGTAACCGTCATCGAAATCGCAGTGCCATTCAACTACTTCACGTGGCTCTCCTTCAGTCCCTTCTACAGTATTGATCAACTTTACTTGTCATAATTTCTCCTAAAAGATACCTGTAGTAGTGCTGAGTTCACCACCGCTTGGCCCTGGATAAACAACAGCGCGGATCGAGTAAATCAGGAAAGGCAGCAATGAAATGAGCATCTTAACTTACAGCTTAACTTAATCGGTGTGTTATCAGCGCTCGTGGCGTTCAAAAGAGAAAGTAGAGTAGAAGTCTCGCACTGGAGAAGTGATAGAACACAATTGAATGAGAGGAGCTCTCTAAGACGGTGCCAATGAGCACAAAATACTTGGAGCGTGAAAACGCTCTCTTTCTTCAAGTAATCGTTATTAAAATATAAAACATCTCGAAAATGATTACCCATGGAGGCGAATATTCAATTCAATCCGACCCAAATATTGGCCAAGCGTAAAAAGAAATCTTTCTTTGTGGTTAGTTTACTAGCTACTCGTAATTTTTACTTCCAATTGGATTTGCGATTTTTTCGGGTGTCTTTTGACAGGGATAAGCATCCAGAATTAAGACCGCTGAAAATCAATCATTTATTTCGTTTGAACACAAAATCATGAATGAGTTAAAGCTCGGTTAGCAGAAATGGTTTTTAAAGCTTGAGTATGTTAAGTCTTGAGTAATAATAAATTAAGAAGGACCACCAGAACGAGCGAATGATTCGTTAAGTTCCCGGACCAGTTGTTGGGTTTTTTCCAAAGTTTTTAAAATAGGTGGTGGTCTAAACTTTGAAGTTCTTACGTGCGATAAGAACTTCGTGTGGCCTAAACTTTGATCGTTCCCATGTGCGATTCTTTAAGAAAGTGGCCTAAACTTTGATTCTTCCTATGTGTGAAAGTGGTCTAAACTTTGAATTTCCCCTGAGGCGCCCTAACTAGTTCTATGTGTGTCATCACCTTGAATGAAAAACGTAAACCTTATTGGTCTGCATAAAGCGTAGTGGCCTTAGCGGGCGGTGCTCTAGTCACCGATGGCAGAAGTGCCTCCGGGGAAATTCAAAGTTTAGGCCACTTTCTCAAAGAATCACACATGGGAACGATCAAAGTTTAGGCCACACGAAGTTCTTATCGCACGTAAGAACTTCAAAGTTTAGACCACCACCTATTTTAGTAGTTAGTTAAATTCTCCTTTATGAATATCAATTTTAATCTCTTTTCTGACTTTTTATTCCAAGAAATTTGCGGCGCACAACTCAAAATTGCATACTTTTTTGGAAATTTTCCAGAAAACTGGAAACATAAAATCTCCACAAAAGAGGAAAAACATGACAGTACTCGCTTACTTCTACTTTGGAACACTGCTCATTCTGCAACTTCAGTGGGGGATGATTGAATCAGAGAAATTTCGCCGAGGTGAATTACTGACAATCGATGGGGGCTGTTGATTGAGACTGAGTATTATCGACAAGTGCTAATAATGCCTCTTTATTTAAAAATTGAAGCAATAACCAGCTAGTTACAGGATATTGGCCAAAATCGCTCGCCATCTGGTGTAGAAAAATTATATAAAGGCGGAGCGCGGAATCTTCGCCAGGACAGAACTTCCACTTCCAACAAAAAAGAAAGAAAATGAAATTTTTCACTCTGACTTTGGCGCCCCTCGTCTTCGCAAATTCCATCTACTGTGAGAGCTGCTGAGAGAACAGAGTAAAGAGTAAACCCTTGTTTTAGCGCTTCCGCGGGATAGCGACAACATCGGCCAGCAGGAAAATGACAATCTCGAAGATCAGTTCTGGCGAAGAATCTTCGATGACAGCATGCAGTTTCCTCAGGTAAATTACAACTTGAAGACACTCATAACTCTAACCAGAGACGGTACCCTAGTTTCTAATTTTCAAGGCTGAGTTCTTCTTCAAAAGAGAATGAAGCCTCCTAGAATCTAGGACCTACACTGCCCGGAAAATGCACCCTTTTTAGATTTCCTAAAGCGCAATATTTTTAGGCGGAGATCAAGAGAGCAGCCATGTCGCCTTGGGAACGAATGCTCCTCTAGAATTGCCGCGGCGAAAATGCTTCTTCGTAGCGACAAGATCGGCAAATCGTAACTTTCCACAACTTTTCCGTCAGGAACTTCAACTAATTTTTTCATGCTTCTGATTTAATATTACCGATGTACACATTTGTTAGTAAAGAAATCGTAATAAAGCAAAGTGATCCAGTGAAATTGACAATTTCAAATTGTCCTCATTACTATTAATAATAGTCTATTAGATTCTCTAGTATAGAAGAATATATTCTATATTAAATGATACAAGCGGCGATAGATGAAAATGACTTCTGCCGAGCAAAATCCGGAGTTCAAATTGAAAAATATCACATTTTTGTTCTTATAAAGTGTATAATATACACTCATCATCAATCATTCAAAAGGAAAAGGAATGTTGTATTCCCCATGAACATCAATGAAGATGTATGATTCCTTATTTAGATTCGCCGATTTCTTCCGAGCCAATCCCATTGAACACAAGAGAGTCGAGAAGCCTGGGATTCGAACTCGGGGCTTCACGCTCTATGATACAGGTGTAGCCTTTTATTTACCGACCGGGCTACGATGGGTCGAGTGGGACGCGAAATTTGATCAATATAAAGATAACTTTTTGCAAAATCATAAGCTGTGTTATATAGTGTAGGCTTTTAGACCCTCCCTCAGTTGTCTCTATGGCGCAATTGGTTAGCGCGTTCGACTGTTAATCGAGAGGTTGCTGGTTCGATCCCAGCTAGGGACGCTTCTTTTTCTTTTCATTCGAAACGGCGGATAGTGACGCGATGAGTCATAAATCGATGGGCGCCCTGAAATTTGTAAAGAAAAAATGAATTCTAACGGAGAAGAGAAGCTTCTTTTTCTTGATGATGGAGATTTGAAGATTCCCGAAGAAGATGAAAATGAAGAATTCTGGAATTTCAAACGAACACTTTTCGTGAAGCAGCAGTATTTTAAAAACGCGATGAAAAGTGGCAAGAAATTGGAACTTTCCGACGACGAAAATGTAGAAAAAGAAGTAAGAAGTGAGAGAATTCTAAGTTGGATACTTAGGCTTTGGAAAATCAACTGAAAAGGCTGCGACAAGAGAGTAAATTTGGCGAGCTGGCGGAAGCGATTCTAGCGAGCCCTGACGAGCAGATAAAAAGCCACTGCTCAACTTGGACAGTGGAACTTCTGATCAATTACAGTCAGAACTTGTGCTGGAGAATTTTCATTCTGGCCAGCCGAAGGAATTCTTCACGAATAGACTTTGCTCAAACGCGAAAATTGAAACCATCAAGCTCAAAATTGAAGGAGCTTCTTACTTAGGTACTGCTTCGTTAAAAACCTCCAACTCAAGACATATTTGTTTGTAGTTCCTGGAAATGCGCGGTTCATCCTCGCCGACGTGGAAAAAGTGGTCTTCGATGAAAAGTTCGACGTTGTCTATTTGGATCCGCCATGGAAGAACAAGTCCGTTTCGAGAGGAAAAAGTACTCGACGAATTCGATGACCCTGCTGGAGTCGCTGAGGCTTGAGAAAATCACGACAAATGATGGCTTTGTCGCGATTTGGATCACCAACAACGCTAGGAAAGGATTCTTTTCGAGTTAACAAGGGGTCGTAGCCCCCTCCAAAAATTTTGTCATGTTGACACTAGTTATTCCATTCTGTTAATAAAACATGTGTTTGGCAGTGCAAAGAAATTTGCGCCTAATTTGTTGGGGAAATTTTAGCTACAAACGCGGTGGCGAAAACGGGCTCTTATGGTCTTTTGGAAAATAATCTAGAGAAAATAATCCTCGAACAAAGAGTGCTAGAATACATCGACGAATTCATGGAGAAACGGGGCTTTTCCCACTGTGCCACGTGGAGATGGTTGAAAATCGCGGCAAATGGAGAACCCGTCGTGCCTTTTGGAAATGCTCATAAACTGCCCTCGGAGAAACTTCTTTTCTTTTCCCGAAGAGAATCCCTTGTGCCCGAGTTATGTAACACTACGTTTGCCACCATTCCAAGCCGTGTCCACAGCCAGAAGCCAGCGATTCACGCGTTTTTGGAGAAACTGGCGCCAAAAGGGCGCTTTCTTGAGATATTCGCGAGAAGACTCGTCCCTAACTGGACGGTTCTTGGCAACGAAGTACTGTATCTCAACGACTGTGACTTTTACGAGCTTCAAAAATGAATTGAAGAAGAGACAAAAGTCTAAAAACTGTTTTGGGCTTCGAGAACAATAATTTTGACGATTTTAGAATGAACGCACAGGAGCTCGACGAATTAATCACAAAGTACAGCGGCATTTTGAACAATTTCGAAGGGGAGAACTTGGCTCGTCGATTTCGCGCGCTTTTCTCCCTCAAAGGGCTTGGAACCGACCGATGCATCGAAGAAATGGGCAAGGCGTTTGCCGATTCTTCCGAGTTGCTCAAGCACGAGGTCGCTTATTGCCTGGGCCAGACGAAGAGCGAGAAGGCGCTGGAGATTTTAAAGAACTGTCTCAATGATATGAAACAAGAACCGGTAGTTCGACACGAAGCGGTGGAAGCGATCGGCGCCATTGGCCCTCCAGATTATCTTGAAATGCTGAAAGAGCTCGCTGCAAACGATAGGGATATAGAAGTTAGGGAAACGGCCGAACTAGCTTTCGACAAGATCAAGTTCTTGGAAGAGCATCCGGACAAGCAGCACTTGATGAAAAACAGATTCAACTCGGTCGATCCAGCGCCGCGATCCGAAGAAGAAGACGTCGCAAAACTCAGCAAGGCGCTGATGAACACGGAACTCTCGCTTTTCGATCGTTACAGGGCGATGTTCGGCTTGCGAGACGTTTTGCCAAAGATGAAAACAGAGGCGGAAAGAAATGAATGCATAGAAGCCCTTTTGAGCGGCTTCAAAGAAACGAAATCGGCCCTGTTTAGACATGAAATCGCCTTTGTCTTTGGCCAGCTTGGGGAAGAGGGCTCACACGCGACTGGGCGACTCGTCCAAGTTGTCGACGACGAACTCGAGCATGGAATGGTCCGGCATGAAGCTGCAGAAGCACTCGGAAATATGTCAAGTGATGTTGCTAGTGAATGTCTAAAGAAACATCGGTGAGAAAGATTAATCGGCCTCTTCTTCTGATACCTTTTTAGAACAAGTTCTGCTCAAATTCTCCGCGAAAGTTGCGAAGTAGCCCTGGATCAATCGGAATACTATGAAAGCAATACGCAATTTCAACCTATATCTGCTTGAATCGTTCTTTATTACAACTTGTAACCTTCCCACAGTTAGCTCGAGAAAGTTCAGGTGTTAGCCCTTTTTCCCTTCGTCAAACTACAAAATAAAATGGCTTTTGAAAGGCAGGAACTTCTAGAACAATGCGCATTTCGTTGTTAGTTATTAATTATTAGAGTTGATTGACAGCAGTTGTGATTTAGACAATTAGTTTATCAAAACTCCGGAAAGAATATGTCAGACATTGAGGAGAATCATGAGGACGGACCACGCATTCCACATGTAAGACAGTTACCTCTCGATCGCCCAACTAACTAACTACTTAATCCAGGTCTTCGTAAACTATGTGAACACATACTCCGCCAGTGGAGCCCGAGGAGGAGGAAGAAGCCCTCGAAAATGCCCGAAACAACAAGGTACAGAACTTATTCTTTATTGACTCTGGTTAAAAATGAATCAAGAGCAACTTCATCGTCTCTGGAACTCTTTTGGAAATCGAGGGCGAAGAGCCACGAGAGCCGGATTTCAACTGCAGAATCGTGAAAAATGACTCTGCCTCTGTCCAAGCAGCGATCATGGCGGCAGATGTTATTATCTACTCGATCGCTGAAGGAGAACACACTGCTGAGGCCATGGCTGCTTTGGAATTCATTCAACAGGTTCGTATCTCACTCAATCTCTGTCAAAAATTTACAACGATTATAGGAAGCTCAGCACTTTACAGCTCCAAAAACGTTTGTCCTCGCTTCGACCTGTATGACATGGCTGGAGACGAAGCACCTCGACCCAGACGATCCAGAAATTCCATTCACCGAAGACGACTATCGAAAACGTCGAACAAGTCCCAAATTCAAAGATCACATTGCTCTCGAAAAGGTACTCATTGAATAAAGAACTTTTAAATGTACATTGAAAACTCAAGTGATCAAATAATTTGAATTTAGCTCGCGATCAAAATGGGAAACCAGCTGAAGAAATATCTGACTTGCTACGTGATATGCGCGGGTATTTGCTATGGTGATGGAGAATCGCTCTTGCACTGGATGTTCAAAGCCGCATGGAGTGGGGATGAATCGTTGCCTATCTATGGAAGTGGCTACGGACAAGGAAGTATGTCCTTCTTTACTAGGAATAGCATCTAAGTTAGATGATCTAACGATGAAAACTTTCAGTTGTGCCGATGATCCACGTTCGAGATTTGGCCTCAACAGTTTTGTACACGATCGACTTGATGCCCAAGACGAAATACATTCTGGCTGTAGATCAGTCTCACTCTTCCGTGCGCGACATCGTCAAGCGCGTTTCCAGCACTCTTACAACTGGACGAACTAATGTTGTGCCCAAGGCCGATGCCCAGGCGACTAATGACATCAGTCAACTGGCCTTGGACGCTCTCTCGTGCAATTTGATGATCGAGGGTGGCACCGTCCGCAACGACTTCACCTTCCGTTGGGTCTGCGAAGACGGCCTCGTCGAAATGGTAGAAGATGTCGTCATGGAGTACAAGAAATCGCGAGGCCTTCTCCCTATTCGAATCATTGTCCTTGGCCCACCGGGTGTTGGAAAAACTTGTGTCGCTACTGAACTCGCAGCGCACTACAAAATCCATCACATCCACGTAAAAGCAGTCATTGAAGACTCCATTAAAAATCTTGAACAACTTGTTGCCAAGGGAGATGCTCCAGCTGAAGATGGTGAGTTTTTACGTGAATTTAATTCATTCCCCTCAGAATCTGAGTCAGATATCATATTGAATTCGTGAACTAATCTAAATTGACAGATGAAGAAGAAGAAGAGGTCCAAGAAAAAGCCTCCGAAGCCGAAGCCACTCTCACTCAGCTGAAAGAGTCGATGGCGGCAAACGATGGACGCATCGAAGAATCGCTCATCATCGATTTACTGAAACAAAAACTCGAATCCAAACCAGTTCTGAACAAAGGCTACGTCCTCGACGGTTATCCCAAAACGTATGCTCAAGCGAAAGCCATCTTCGAAGAAATGGACGAAGAAGGAGAACCACAGGGCAAACCTGCTGGCAATAAAGTCCCAGAAATGAGTGAGTAGGGATCATTATCTGCGGTCGCTTAACTTTGTTAATTTTAGTCGTTGACTTATCAGCTACAAATGATTTCCTGAAGGAAAGAATGATGAATCTGCCCGAAGAAGTCGTCCAAGGAACTCACAATAACGAAGAGGGTTTTCTCCGACGTCACGCTCAATTCCAAGCCGATCGAGCGGAAGAAGACACCGTTATCCACTGGTTCAGTGAAATGGAAATCGACCCCGTCATCGCAGATGTAACTCAAAATAATGACGAGGAAAACGCACCCATTATCGAAGCGATCAAAAAGGCTGTCGGCCCCCCTCGACATTACGGACTCACTCCTGAAGAGAAGGAGGTAAATCTTCATCTTTTAGGACCGTGCGGAATAAGTTCACGGATTTAGGAGCTCGCTCGCGTTGAATTGGCAGATCAACAGGCCCGTGATGCAATCTCAAGAGCCCTCAAAGCCAAGAAAGAGGCTGCCGAAGCCAAGGCCCGAAAAGCTAACATCGGGCTTTGGACCGCTCAACTCGAAGAAGTCCGACGACAAGAAAGGGTACGCATTTTCATCATCATCTTCTTTTAAAATATGAAATTAAGCAAATTTTGGAAGAAAAAGCCCGTCCATTCCGCCAGTATGTTGCTACTCACGTGATGCCCACTCTCACAGCTGGCCTGATTGAATGCGCCAAGGTGAAACCCACGGATCCCGTCGACTTCCTGGCCGAGTATCTCTACCAGCATAACCCAGCTCTTCAATAAGTGATCCTTCGTTTCGCTCGCGTTTTAACTGTATAAACATAACTATTTTTCTATTACCACATGAGAGATATTTTTCTATTTCATAAAATATATTTTATTATTAAAACGAGTCGCGTCTTTGTCTTGAAATTAACGTTGAATCACCAAGAATGAATCGGATTCTCGTTTGTAAAAGAGGACTATCGCTATCGTTTACGCCACACGGGCAGGGAAAGCTTTACACATCCAGGGCGCAGAATGCCCGGCATAGAGGCAACTACCCGGTATGATTCGAGCTGCTTTTAGCCGAATTTGCGCTGTTTCAAAAAATATTATGTCTTGGCTGATTATTGAGGGTGAATTTAGCACATTCATCAAGAAATATCTCCCGGAGTACAACTACAAACACACAGAGATAATCACCTAGAGCCAAAATCAAATTTTCAAGGATTGGATTCTAAATCTTGTGGTTCTAAATGACCGTTAGAGTCATGATTTTCAAATTCGACGATGTTAATCATTCAATTGGTCACTGTAAAATCCAATGTAAGGTTTTAACCACAAACTATGGCAAAATAGAAACGTTCGAACAAATCTTGAACTACCCAAGTACTCTGATTTCTCGCAAGGCGAACTGGTCCAGGAAGAATTGATTTATGACTACCCAGGAACGAAGAAGGCTGCGTTTACGGCGAGGACCAGAGTTATCCGTGAAAAAGTTCCCTTATTAATTGCTCCACCTGTTGATAGCTTGCGCAAGTCCAAATTTAAGCCCTTTGTGGCTAACACAGTGGCCAGACGTGGCAATCAGAACTGGCTCAACGTGGAGGATTAACTCTTTTAATTTGTAATAAAACCAATTTTAAAAGATTCAATCATTCCAATTTTTAAATTTAGAATGGAGAAAGAACGATGAAGCGAGGAATTTCCGAGTTAGACGAGAAAACAGTACATTCGTTATCAACTAATCAAGTGGTCGTTTCCTTGTCCGTAGCGGTCAAGGAGCTCGTAGAAAATGCACTGGATGCAGGGGCAGACAAAATTACCGTCACGCTCGTTGACAACGGCGTTGAACTGATCGAGGTGAAGGATAATGGCTCCGGAATAGCAGCAGAGAACTACGACAAAATCGCCATGAGACATGCTACTTCTAAGTTAAAAGAGTTCGACGATCTCGAAGCGATCGGCACTTTTGGATTTCGCGGGGAAGCTCTTGCGGCTTTGGGGGCGATCTCTACCCTCAAGGTCTTTACGAAGACGGCGGCGGATCAGATCGGGGCGGCGTTGGAATTTGACCAGTACGGCTCGATAATATCGCAGGAAATAAAAGCCCAGTCGAGCAATGGAACGACAATACGAGTTGAGAACCTGTTTCATCGAATTCCAGTTCGCAGAAGCGTTTTCAAACAAAATGCCAAGCGCGAGGCACAGCGAGCTCTGGCAACGATGATGAGTTATGCCCTGATCGCAAACGCCAGAATCGTCGTTACAACGAAAAACGGGCGGTCGATGAAGACGGAAATTCAAACTCGAGCTGGGGAAGGAATGAAAGGCAAAATATCGACTGTCCTTGGCGGTGAAATTGCGAAAGGACTCGTTGAAATTGAAGATGATTTCAATGCCGGTCGAGACGAAATCGAATCGTTTTGGAATCTTCATTCACCAACCGAGGTCATTTCAAATTATGCCCATCACATTTGAACTGGTTAATTTTTGTAGGAAGTGATTGAAGGCCACCTTGAAAAAGCGCGAATCTTTAAATTTACTGGTTTCATTTCGAAAACCGACTCTGGCGGGAGAACCTCTCCTGATCGTCAATTTTTCTTTGTAAATGGACGACCTATTGATGCTCCCTTTCTCTCGCGAATCATGAATCAAGAATGGCGAAAAACAACGTCTAGAAAGTACCCAGTCGTCGTCCTCAATATTGAAGTGGACCAAAGCGCGGTGGATATCAATTTGGCCCCCGACAAAAGAACCGTGCTCTTGCAGAATCAGAAGCACTGTCAATTTCGCTTTCGAATGCTGTTACAAAACATCTGGGGTTCTACGGAACGCGATGTCGTTTCAATGACGCAATTATCCATGGATCAATTCAGTACGAGCTTCAGTACTCAGTCGACCAGGGAAACTAGTAGCCTCGCTGAAAACTCCGTTGATTTCACTCAAAGTGACGCAACTCTTTCGCAAGATCCTGAAAGCGATTGTACTCAAAGACCTTCCAAAATGGCAAAACTAGACTTTACCGCACCGATTCCGCCTTTTACTGGAAAAGAAAGAAATTCCGAAGATGTATCCATGTCTCCAGAACATAAGCAGCGAAACATCATCGAGTTTTACACGCCACTGCCGACTGCCAATAATGAGCCGAAAGAAGAAGAATCAACAATCATCGAATTCGTTAGGCCAAAGACCCCGGAGCCACTAACCTCCACTAGAACTGAAACCGACTCCTTCATTATAGACGATGTGGTCGAGCCGAAGAAAAAGCCCTTGCCGCCAGAAGCGATACTCGCTAGGTATGCTTTACAAGATATTTACAAGAAGAACCTCTGTAGCTTTCAGAAGTATTAACAAGACCTTTAGACAATTTATTGACTTCGAGGCTTCTGAAGGAAATCCTGAAAAAGACCCGAGTAGCGAAGAGTTAGATAACTCAGTTGATCTATTCGAGGAGAAGCCACAGACAGAAGACAATGTAGAGGCCCTCGCTGACTCGTTAAAACGAATTGGAGAAAGTCTTAACAGTTCAGATAAAAGCGAAAGTGAAGGGAAACGAGTAGAGTCCATCGATCTCATCCCTACGAACAAACTCCCTCAGGCAGTGAAAGAAGGAATCGAGGAGATCAAGAAAATGAAGATTATATACGACGACGATTCCGAACCGCGGAGGGAGCACAAGCAAAGAGGGCCACGGATAAAAATCTCCCTGGAGTCGATAAAAGCGGCTAAAGAAAAAGAAGAGCGTAGGAAAATGGAAATTTTTCAAGGGCGAAGCTTTTACGCGAAATTGAGCGACCAGAGGAATGCCGAAGAGGAACTGACGAAGAAATTCTCGAAAGAGGATTTCACGAAAATGGAAGTCGTCGGCCAGTTTAACAGAGGATTCATTATTGGCCAGCTGAGAGAGGACCTATTCCTAATTGATCAGCACGCCTGCGACGAGAAGTTTAATTTCGAGCGATTAATGAGCAAGAAAATCGAGTCCCAGCCGCTAGTTATTGGAAAACGCATGACACTCAATCCAGGCGAGGATCAAATTCTCCAAGAGAAAGTTGCCCTCTTCAAAAAATATGGATTCAACTTCGACTTCTCCGACCCCGATTGTGTTCGAATGACGGCGGTGCCTCGCGTAGGACGATCGACACTGGGAGAAGAGGACGTGCACGAGATGCTGTTCCTCATTAACGAAGGCGACTTTAATCCGAAGCCGTCGAAAATTAGACGTATAAATGCCATGGCAGCTTGTCGCTCGTCAGTGATGATCGGCGAGGCCCTCAAAAGATACCAAATGCAGCGAATGCTCAAAAACATGTCTACCATGGACCAGGTACGTTTTTAATCAAAGAGAAATAGTGAGAGTCAGTTAATAATATGCAATCGTAGCCTTGGAACTGTCCTCATGGTAGACCGACAATGCGCCACCTCGTGAACACTGCCCGACTCCACTTCAAAAAGAAATGAAAACTAGAAAAGTCCCATGCACCTTATTATTGCAGATTTTTTACTTAAGTTAAAAGATGCCAGCTTTTACTTTTCAGAATGCTCTGAAATCGCAGTAAATGTCGTACTGGCAAAACCCTTTTGTCTCCTTGCTCAAAACATACCGCCCAAATGAGAAAGCGCGCACGCAGGGTGCAGTGAGAGCCAAGACCAACAATCTCATCCGTTCGCAAGTGTGGTCCATTTCTGGGGACATATCGGCCAAAAACTTTATCCAAGTCCCTGCCAACGGACATGTCAGTCTCAACGGGCGTTTCTTCTACCTCGCTTTTCGTCCAACTCCCCTCAAGTACTTTGTCTTCCATCTTGACATCGCCAGCGAAGAAAACTTCACATGCCGCGTTTCCTTTTCCAACATGTACAAAAACAAACGTCTAGCCGCAAATATGGCGCAATTCCCATTCGTCATTCCTCCCAAAAGAAGCACTGTCGCTGATCTTCTCGGTGGAATAAAATGAAAACCAAGTAATTTATGCATGTTTTAGGTAACGTGGGATGCCCTGGCCGTGCGCCGGAAATCAGCGGCTGGCTCATGTTCATCGTAGATTTAAAACAACTGCTGCGCATTCACTTTGGTCGAACATTCTCGCACATTCGGCAGGTTCAACTTTGCTCTGACATGACCGTAAAAGGCTGTTATACGAGCGATACAGAATACGATCCGAAGATATCGATCAAACAAGCGCGAGCAGAAGGTTTCAGAAATATTTCTGATAACTTGGCGCCGATGCCAAGAGAAATGAACTTTGTTGTCGAAAGAAACGACTTCTGGGATAGAAAGTATCAAATGGTCAGGTTCCCGACGGAAGAGTACGATTACGAAGTTGCAAAAAGTCTGATCTGCTTCACAAACAGCAACAGAAGTGTCCGCCTCGCCCTGCCTCTTCTAAAGCACGCCCTCCACTGCAGACTAGGCCCGTTTCAGGAGCGTGCATCCGTCCAATCAGTTCAAAAATGAGTTTTGATGAAGTACCTCCGATCGCGTCTGTCCAAGTTCTCAATGAATTCAGACCAGAAACAAGTCAGATCGAGGGCGAAATCCACCCCGAGAGGATATCACCCGAAATAACTTCTACGACTGAAAAATACAAGGCTAGTCAACGAGATTCATGGAGAGAAGAGGGGAACAGTAAAAAGTACGGCATAGCAGCAACTTGCGGATTTACAGCGATGCCGGTAGACGATGGAGATCACATACTTTATGGCTGTGGAAAGAATATCGTTCGGATGTCGAAAGAAACTTTAGCGCAGCAATGCTACCCCGCGTCGAAGTTCGATATAATCTGCGTTGTCAAAATTGGCGATTTGACTGTCTCATCGGAAGTTACAGGTGAGCTTCGAGTCCGCCACCGGGAGAGGCTTGTGTCGATTATTTCCACGTCGATTATTGCTCGATTCATGGATTTTCGAAAGTCGACTTTGGTAATCGCCGGCAAGTGCACGAAGCTCGGCTCGAGCCACAACTCCGTCGCTCTCTGGAACCTTTCAGATCCATATAATCCAGTTGAGATCTGCAGAGGAAGCACCGATCAGCAGATCAATGATCTAGTCATCATCTCGAAGCGAGAACCTCTTGAATTCGTCACTGGAGGGGACAGAGGCGTGCGTATTTGGCGAACTCGTCATCAGAATCATCTGCGCTCTGCTGCTGTTAACCTTGGTACACAAGCCACTTCCATCGTCAATACTCTCACTTACAGCGAGATGGGACTTTTCGCCGGCACTAAGGGCGGAACTCTTCTGCGAATAGATCCCGAAAGGATGACTCTTCTCTCCGCCCACCAACTCTTCCACAAGCAAAAGTCTCACGAAGTTACCGCCATTCTCGCTCGTGAAAACTGCCTCCTAGTGGGAACTTCAGATGGCCTTGTACGAAGCTGGACACCTGAATACGAAAGGATTCCCTTCGAGCTCGCTCTTGGCTACAGAATTGTAAAGTTCGTGCCAACCGACAATCCAGTTGAAGACGAAGTCCTCGTTGTCTCCGATGCTAAATTGATCGGGCTACTCAATGTGCCGAAGAGGCAATTTCGAACCCTCACGCGTTTCCACCGCAGTCGGATTCTCTTCTGTGCATTTACAAATAATCTACTTGCGACAGCTTCACGCTCTGATGTTCGAATCTGGGATTCGAGTCAATTTCAAACGCTTGTTCAAATTCTTCAGCTAGAACTGCCAGAGCAGTTGACAGCGCTAGCACTTGATGAAGAAGAAAAAACTCTTGCCTTGGGATTCGTGTCAGGAAGGATCGACATTTATGAATTATGTAAGTTGGCCATTAGATTGTACATTCTCTTGATTGCTATTTTTAAGCTGGAGATAAGCCTGGCAAACTTCGAGGATCCCTAAGTTTCAACGAAGGAAGCGTACGAAGTCTCGTTTATCATTCGCAAAGTGTGTTGTACACTTTGGATTCTCAAGGCGACATTGCAGTTGTACTTTATAGTAACGGAAGATTTCATGTGTCGAGATCAATTACAGACGGTGCGAACAGACACTCAACAAACAAGCTAGTGCCCAGCCCCGATGGCAAATTTATAACGACATTGTGCCGATCATCGCGCAGCAAAATTCAATTATACTCTCCCTATTTAGATCAAATTGGTAATTGCTCCCTTTTTCCTTCAAAAACACATAATTCTTCAGCCAAAATTCAAACAAAAAATGAAGGGTGTATTATCAACTGGATCTTCATCGCAGAGACTGTGCTCATTGTTGTGTTAGAGGATTATTCGTCGTTCCAAATTTCTATCTCAAAGAATAAAATTATCCAGCGGCAGAAGCTGATGCATTATGCTACCGACGCCGATAGATTGCTCTTTACCGCTTCAGTAAAGGCGTTCACCCTATCTTATGCAAGAGGTCAACTTAAGGTATAAATCTCGGAATAATGTAACTATTCTCGGTTCATCCTTTATTATTTTATAATGTAGGGATAGGAAAAGCCCTGAACCGAGCATAATTGCAGTCTTCCAAATTTTCTTCCTTGATTTCAACTTTCTAATCAGTTGTGGTCGCCAACAATGAAGATGCACATCGACGATGTCGAGTGCCCAGAGCGAGTAACTGCGATTGACGCTAGCAGTGACGGCTTTGCCGTCGGCGGCGAGCAACTCTGCATGTTCCTGTGGTTCAACGAAACGAGCCTCGCCAAGGCGGTCGATAAAAAATCGAAACCGACGGCTCTTTATGAAACAATAAGCCCGACAGATGTTAGTGAAGCACCATGCAACTTGCTCCGCGCCTTGGATTTAAATGAGACTCATGACGTTCTCCCGCAAAACTCAGTTAGCAGTCTACAGTCGTCGACAATTATTTCCGATCCGTCAAGGGACGTTGATGTTCCAAGTCCGATTCCGAGAGTAACGAATTCCTACGAACACGATTACGACGATTTGAACGTTACTCCCGACGACGATTCAATTGAAAGAGATACAACTGCCTTCAGGAATGGTTCTTTTCGGTTTCTATTTTGATGGGAAAATCACGTGACTCGAGTGAAAAAAGTCTGAACCTTCAAAAGCCACTCCCAGAGCCAATACTTCCCTCCCGTCCCTCCTATCAAACCTGTCATAATGGGCGCAAGCTCGCATTAATTTTTTTATTCTTTCACTTTTTAATTTCTCACAATACTTTTATTTTATTTTTCTAAGCCTCCAGCTTTGATATTCCAATACCAGAATGACGCAAATCGAGGAGTCGAGGATATGTGTCAAAAACTTGACGAAAAACTGCGATGAAAAATTTCTGCGCGAGTTCTTCAGCCGCTCTGGTGGGAAAATAACAGACTGTAGGTTATTGAAAAATGAAGACGGTGTTTCGCGAAGAATCGCATTTATTGGATTTGCGCGGCCGGAGGATGCACAACGCGCGCTCAACGAATTAAACGGCGCCAAAGTCGGCGTCAACAAGATCAAAGTCGAACTCGCGAAGGACTTCCGGGGCAATGCCGGCAGCGCCAAAAAAGCTAGAAAAGAAAAGCCTAAAAATGACAAGAAAGCCTTTATTGAGGCAAAAGTTGACAAAGATCTGGTTGACTCGGACGATGAAGAGGACGCAAAAGAGGAGGAAAAGACGGAAGATGTGGCGGATACTGGAAGATTGTTCCTTCGAAACTTGTCGTATTTGTGCACCGAAACAGATTTGAAAGGAAAATGGTTCAACTGAGATTCTGTTTTTTCTGACCTTTGCTTGAGGTTTTCAGTTTTGAACCGTCTCAAGACTTGCTATCATCATACGGAACTTTGACCGAGCTGGTTTTGCCGACAGATGAAACGACAAAGAGACCAAAAGGATTTGCATTCGTCGAATATCAGATGCCAGAAAACGCGGTTAGAGCAATGGCCGAACTTGATGGTTCTAGCTTTCAGGGGCGAATTATGCATGTACTTCCTGGTAAAATCCGTTTTCCTTGCATCTATTTTCAAGGATTTTTTAATTTAGGTAGAGAAGCAGTTGCGAAGAAGAATTATGTCCCGCGAACAGATCCGAACTTGAACACAAGCTATAAAAAAGAGAAAATGGCAAAGATGAAGGAAAATGCAGACAAGGAAGACTTCTCCTGGAATTCCTTGTTCGTCGGAGCGAACGCGGTCGCCGACGAAATGAGCAAACGCTATCAACTGAGCAAAGACCAAATCATGAAACGAGACGATGTGGCAGTGCAACTGGCCCTTGGCGAATCCCAAATTGTTTCTGACATAAGGTAACTTTTATCCTAGAGCAACAGTAGCCCCCGTTTCTCATTGATGTAATCGAGTCGATTTGGTACACCTTGTGATAATCTGCTCGTTGCGCGAAAATTTTTAACGATGTGATTTTGATCTTGAAAAAAACTTTTAGCGAGTACTTAAAAGATCACGGAGTGAAGCTAGATACTTTCAAAAAAGACGCCACACGATCCGACAAGATCATCCTCGTCAAGAATTTGCCCTCGGGGGCGTTGCCGACAGAGCTGCGCTTCAAGTTCGAGAAGTTCGGCGGCCTTGGGAGAATTATCATGCCTCCGAGTGGCTTGGCAGCACTTGTAGAGTTCGATGGAAGTATTAATGCAAAGAGAGCGTTCAAGGCAGTAGCGTATTCGAGATTTGGAGATAGGCCGCTGTATTTGGAATGGGCTCCTTCAGGAAGGGACTTTAATCATTCTGACAAAATAAAGTATTTAACGAATTTAACCAAAAGCTGTCAAAACTTTTTGGCCTCAATATAAAGTCCATTATTGACTGTCTGGAAGACGAGAAAACGGTGAAAAAGCGACTTGTAACCAGCGCGTCTTCGATGGAAAATAGCGGAGCAATGATCTTCGTGAAAAATGTCAACTTTGCGACAACTGATGAAGGCCTGAAGGAACTGTTTGAGAAGAAGGTGGGCAAAGTAGCAGAGTGCTCGATTTCAAAGCGTTTGGAACGAGGAAAGTACTTGTCGATGGGATACGGATGGGTGAAAATGGCCAGCCCCGATTTGGCGAGCAAAGCAGTGAAAACGATCCAGGGAATTGAACTCGACGGCCACCGGATCAACCTGAAAATATCTAAGAAAGAGGAAGAAAAACTTAACAATCGTCAAGAAGCGAAAAACCAAGATCAGCCAGAGGGCTCATCTAAGATCATGGTCAGGAATGTTCCTTTCCAATGCCAAGGTAAAGAAAAAAGATAAACTTCATTTTATCTTCGGATGCTTTTACCCTCATTCGTTAAGTTCCCGAACTGGAGCAGCTGTTTTCGACCTTTGGCGAGTTGAAATTCGTTCGAATGCCGAAGAATCCGACTGGAAAGCATCGTGGTTTCGCCTTTGTCGAATACAAATTGGCAGCGGACGCGAGTTCCGCATTTGCGGCGTTGAAACTGTCGACGCATATTTATGGAAGGTGAGAGGCCGTGATTTGTAGTGGCCTTGGGGTGGCGCCGCCAACGTGGCTCGTTGGTCTAGGGGTATGATTCGCGCTTCGGGTGCGCGAGGTCCCGGGTTCAAATCCCGGACGAGCCCTGCTTTTGACTCGCAGTCCGACCAGTTTTTACTACTTTGATAATAGTGACTACATTGTCGCGACGAAATTCGTTTGTCACAATACCTCGTCCGAAAATTTTTAAGTACTCGAGCATTTATTAGTAAAACTAGAAGCAAAATCAAGATCTTTCCGGTTAGCTTAGCAAGCTGAGCTGGCTCATTTGGTTTCCGTTGAGCTTTGTGCTGGCTAGCTTTTGTCTGCTAGACAGTGTCTGAAGAAATTTTTACACCACTGCTGTCACCAGGAAGGCGACTAACTCTGATTTCGCGACAACTCTATTATTAGCGTATTCATCCTTGGAATTTTTTATGGCTAGAATTTTCACCAATGTTGTGATGAGTCTCCCCTCGCGTACTTATATCCGCCAAGGTGTAGACGAGCCAGCTCAGCTCGCTCATAAAAAAAAAACTACTTTGAAATCGTCTAATCGTTGAATTAAGACGTTTGGTGCTGGAATGGGCCGATTCTAACGCCGAGAGCATCTCATCTATTCGAACGAAGACGGTAAAAAGTGCAGCGATTCAAGGAAGAAAGAGAAAATTCGAAGAGCCAGTACCAGATGAGGAATGATTTACTTCTCCCTCTCTGTGAAATAAACTGGGTAAAACGTACTTTGAGTATCAAAATCGTTCAGAACTGATAATGGTATCGGATAGATCGGAGCGATGAAATTAAAATCGGGAAATGATACAAAAGCGTCTGTTCGGGCATTTCTACTTTGTCCACTAGATCTACTGTAAGCAACCGTAGCTTTACAATAACCGATCATCACCGGATAATTTTAGAGATCTCGAGGCTTCCTACGGCGCTTCTTCTCCTTTAGAAGGAGAAAAAAGGACAATGGTAGCTCCTCCAGTTTACCAATCGAGGAGAGAAAAGACCTGTAAGTACCTGTAATAAATGCATTTATACAGCAGAGTAGACAAATTTCATCAATGGGACTCCTTCATGGACCATGGTGTGAATCATGGTGTTAAAATTATTAGGACTATTATTTTTCCTAGAATGACGAGCTCAAAGTCTTCAATAAAAGACGAAGCGGTAGAGTCGCTGATAAACGACGAAAAAGAAGAAATCCCGCTGAGGAAAAAGTCAGAACCTTCGCGCTACTCCACCGCCTCCTCCAGTAGTTCCACGTGTCCAATATGCTTCGACACAAGCCCAGTGCAGCCAGAGGAATGGCTACTGCAGTGCCACCCAACGCCCTGTATCAACTGTTTGGTATTTTACTGTCACCAACAAATTGACGAAGGTACCCTTCAAGCCGATGACGAAGTCGATTATGATTCTGTTTTTAGGAAAACTGCCGACGTGTATGTCTTGTCCTGAGCCCATTCATCCCTGCGACGCAAAGCGAATTCTAGAGAGGTACTTCCCTTTTTTATGATCTTGAGTTACTGATGGATTCAGTAAATATTTTGAAAAATACAACGAAATATCCGTCCGGCATTACCTGCACAGAGACAGAGATACGCGCTGGTGCCCAAAGCCCGATTGTGGATTCGCTTTGATAGCAAATGATTTTGCGTCTTGTCCCAAAATCAATTGTCAGGTACAAGGTCTTCCCTCCCTTATCCCGCGTTCAACCCTTTTTCAAGAGAAAGGGCTGCAACACTAGCTTCTGCTACCATTGTCGAGGTCCTTGGCACGCAGATCAATCATGTGACCAAGCTCGGCTGACATCACTGATCGAAACGGAAATGAACTTCTCGCCCTGGAGCTCGTGGAACAAAATCGCCACCTCGTTGACGTCGCGTGCGTTGAAACAGTCCGCAGACATCCGCCCCTGCCCACGATGTGGAGCATTGATAAGCAAAATGGATGATGGGAGTTGCAACCACATTACTTGCCGCTGTGGCTGCGAATTTTGTTGGCTCTGTTTAAAGGAAATCTCAGATCTTCACTATCTTTCTCCGTCTGGATGCACCTTCTGGGGAAAACAAATCTGGAGCAAAAAGAAGATTGTTTTCTGGGTAAGAGCAGCTCACTCTAGCATTTCATAATAATAAAACTAAACTTCTAAATAATAGCAAATCGGAACACTTGTGCTTGCTCCCCGATGATCGGCCTCATGGCTGGAGTAGCCATTCCTGCCACAATCGTCGGCGTTCCAATTTGGACCGGTCGCCAAATCCGCTCCGAGCTAAAGAAGAAATCTGAAATTTCCAAGGGCAAAAGAAGAGCACTGGTAGGACTAGGCTCCACTCTTGCCTTCCTCTTATCGCCCCTTGTCGCTGGTGTCACTGGTAAGTTTTTAATTGATCTCTCCAGGCTCTTTAATATTTTCGAAACTTTTTATTCATACTCAAGTTTAGTTGGTGTCGGTGTGCCAGTGATAATGATGTATGTCTACGGGGTGATTCCGATTACCCTTTGCCGAACAGGTGATTATCCATGCCTTTTTATCCTTGTTAACTGAAATCAACCAGGCGGCTGTGGAATCCGAGTTCCAGGCAATCGCGCCCTGCGCCTACTAAATCGACACGACGCGCCCGCCCAACACATTGAAGTTGCTGAGCCCGCTCCGCAAGCCCCAACAACCCAGCAGCAATCAACAAGCCTTAATACTTCTAATTCGACGTGGGCTGAAACTACTTCTTCTGTCAATCAATCTGACGATTTTTCCGTTTCTGCTCTTGGTAAGTTAAAAAAAATTTTGAAGTGAATTCATTTTTTTTTGGTTTTATTGAAGGGCAGTTTTCGATGAAATAGAGTTGAGGGTTGAAGAGAAATAGATAGAAACTACTGTGGGACAGCTAGTAGGGTGTCGATTCGTTTCTTTCGGGCGAGGACGAATCTTGTTGTCTCGGCAGAAGTGAGGACACGAGTACAGTCGAAAAGCGATCGTTCCGTGTGAACCATTGCGAGATGTACGACTAGACCGATTCTGGGCCCAGCTAGTGTTTTCCTGCAGAAAGGACAGTAGTTTTCCTTTGCCGAGAAGTTGACGATTCTCTCGAGTTCAGCCTGGGAAAAAGTCTTGGAAGTGTTCGATTCATTTTCCAGAAAGCACATTTTTCTTGAGTTTTTTTTTAAGCTTTCTTCTTGTAAACTGTGGGATTTTTTTATGAATATTCGCTGAAGGGAGCGCATAAATATCCCTTTTTGGCGCCCCTAGCGCCATCTACGGCCAGGTGTCCGAAATTGCGCCCTTTTTGAACTCTTAGTTTTGCGTAGACTAAGACAGGTGATAAGCCTGTCGCCTCCTTTTTTTGATTGTTTATTCCGTTTTGATGGTAATTTCCCATAATGCGGCAGATTTCCTTTGATTGTTACATCAATCGCCAAATTTTGAAAAATTAGCTGATTTGAAATATGAATTAACAATTCTATCTTTAGAGCATGGTAGTCCCTTCCCACCACACGCAGATATTTCTTCCGTTGTCGCTCTTGCTTCTTTTTGTTCTAATTCTATGAGCGAATACGTTGTTCTTCATGTCCAAGATAACCACAATAGTTCAAGGTGAGACTATCTCTCCTATTAATTTCTAATCCGTTTCTTTCAGTGCCTCTGTGAAAGTCAGCTCGAGTAAAACAGGTCCCGCGGTGGCACTCACTTCAGAATCCACAGAAGGAACAAACTCCTCCACAACTCCGTCTCGTCCAAATTCAGCCTCAGCTCCCATTCATCAGACGACCACTTCGTGAACAGTTCATTTTATTTCGATTTCCCATTGTCTTCTATTCTATTCTTGCTTTTCTTGAAACAACTACTGAAAGATTTTCCTCCTGAAAAAGAGTTTACCCCTGAAAAAAAACAATAAAGATACTGTTTGTCCCTGAAAAGAGTCGATTCTTTTTTAAACCCTTTTTACTTTAGAGGGCCGGGTGATAGCAGTGTTTGTGGAATGAGTTATAACCAGGGCTATCCTGGAAAGTACCCTCAAGGACAGCAGAATGGATACGGTCCAGGAGCTAATTACGGGCAGGCTAGGCCGACCATGCCTCCGCAGAATGGCACTAGTAACAGTTACCCACAGCCGCCGCAAATGCCCGGAATGCAACCCCCTCCTGGAGCAGTACCTCCTCAAATGAGTAGACCTGGCGTGCCACCGATGCCCCCAACTAGTCTTGGTGCCCCACCGAGCCAAATGCAAATGCCGCAGATGGCCGGTCACCCTCCGCGCCCTCCAACGCTGTCAGCGCCCAGTTTGCAGCCACCTACAATGCCAGGAATGATGCCAGCGCCGCCGAAGCCTGTGATGGCTTCCCAGCCACCCAGTGGATTTGGTATGAATAACACAACGCCAATGCAAGTCCCACCTCCTCAGATGTCGAATCGACCACCGCTTCCACAAGCGCCACCTTCCTATCCATCTGGCGGCTCATACCAACCCGTCACCTCGCAGCCAAGACCTCCACCACCGACGAGTATCGGTCAACAACCACAAATGACCAATGGATATCCCCAGCAGCCCCCTCCCCAGATGAACAGTTACGGTCAACCACCAGGTCCTGGAGGAAATCTAAATCAACAATTTGGCAATATGAATTTCGGCGGCCAGCAGAATCAACAAGAATCCGAACCTATCAATTTAATGGATTTACGTGCTCCAATTTTGAGCGCAGACGGCACATATGTCCCTCCCGAAGTAAGGTACCAGACGCAGCCTCCACCGGGCATCCAGCGAATTCCTCCAAATCGAAAAAATTGTGATCGAGAAGTAATGAGCTGTACTCTTCAAGCGATCCCTTCGAGCGATGCTCTCTGTCAAAAAGCAAAGCTCCCTTTCGGACTCCTATTGCATCCTTACAAAGACTTACTGACACTACCTGTAATAACGACGTCAAATATCGTGCGGTGTAGAAGCTGCCGCGCTTATATCAACCCCTTCGTGAGCTTTATCGACATGAACAGGTGGAAATGCAATTTGTGCAGTAGAATTAATGAAGTGCCGGAGGAATTCAAAAGTAATCCAGTTACAAAAGAGTACGGAAAGCCAGAGGAACGACCGGAATGTGTCAACTCAACCGTTGAATTCATCGCCCCGTCCGAATACATGTCCCGTCCACCTCAAGCCGCTCAATATTTATTCATCATTGATGTCAGTTTCAACGCAGTCCAGTCAGGCTATCTCGAAATACTCGCGGACGAGCTACTACATGAATACAAAAATATGCCTGGTGATAGGAGAACAAAAATTGGCTTCTTGTGTTTCGACAGTTCGCTACATTTCTTCAATTTGAGCGATGAACTTGCCCAGCCGCAGTTGTTGTCCGTTTCCGATATTGATGATCCTTTTGAACCAATGCCAGATTCTATTTTAGGTAAAAAACTCAAACTTGACAAAATGATTATCTTCTTTGATTTCAGCATAGATTTATCGAGGCAATTCTTTCTAAAAAGCAGCCCTCGCTTCCTTTTTTATCCAATTATTTAAGTGAATCGACAAGAATCCGCTTCACAGATAGAACAATTCCTCAAAATGCTGCCAAATCTTTTCAAATCAACACTTTCACCCTCATCCTGCGGCGGATCGGCAATCACTGTTGGCCAAAAGATGCTTTCTAAAAACGGCGGAAGGATATCGCTCTTCTCTACGACACGGATCTCCGAGGGCCTCGGAAAACTGCAGGAACGGACACCCAATGATGGTGAATGTTTAAACGGCGTTACGGACTTTTACAAGACCCTGGCAATTGAAGCGAATCAGCAACACATAGCGATTGATCTTTTCCTCTTTGGTCATCAATTCCAAGACATTGCTTCGTTGGCTCCAGTGGCGAGAAATAGCGCTGGACATGTTTATAGATATCCAGGTAAAAAGCAGTTGCTTTGATTGAAATATTATTTCGATTCCAGGCTTGCATATTGAAACAAATCCTGTTCAATCTGAGCGATTCCGCAGCGATTTCCACCGCTATCTCGTGAGAAAAATCGGTTTCGAATCTGTCATGCGCGTTCGAGCGACCAGAGGCATTTCTATTCACACATTCTTTGGAAACTTCTTTGTTAGATCAACGGATTTACTTAATCTCGCGTGTATCAGGTACCTTTCAAATAAAAACCTCGAAATTGAGCAAAGATTAATTTAGTCCGGACTCTGGCTACGCAATGCGTTTGCAAATTGACGAAGATCTCAAAGGATACGACTACGTTGGATTCCAGTGCGCGTTACTTTACACCTCGACAAAGGGAGACAGGAGAATTCGAGTCCATACGATGTCCTTCCCAGTAACAAATCAGCTTCAAGATGTATACAATAACGCTGACGGTAATAACTCAACTCTTATTTGAAAGTCCATTATTGATTTTCCTAGCTGAGCTTGTTGCTGCAATGCTGGCACATTTTGCTGTTGAAAGGTCCCTAACTCACACTGTCAATGATGCCAGAGAAGCGGTAAGTCATTAGTATAATCATCCAAGCGGCTTTTAACAGAAAATTTCTGTAGCTGCTTCACGCTGCCACTGATGCACTGTCGAACTACAAAGAATGTCTTCCCGCTTATCAGAAAAGAGACCCTACTGCTGTTCTCGTTCCAAGAAGAAGTCTTGGGCCTTTCGCTCTATATATTTCAGCCCTGCTCAAGTCAGATGCATTCAGGTACAGCTAAAATTAAAGTTTCACAGAGCTTAACTTTTCATTCGTTAGGCTAGACAATAGGAACTTGGATAACAAGGCCTTCCTAATGACAGATATCAAGCAGTCGCCGATGAAGTATTCGAGATATCACTGGCTCCCTGCGCTCTACAAAATCGACAATATCAAGCAAGAACAATTATTCGAAAATGACGAAGACTCGAGCAGGGCAACAGGTAATCGAAATCTATTCAAAACAGAATTAGAAATGAAATGATTAGATCCGGATTTCCCAGTTCCAGAGAGTCCGATCGTGAGGTGTCTACCGCTAACTGCCGAAAGTATTGGCAAAGGACAGGTGTTTTTGATGGACTGCGGCTGGAAATTATTGCTGTTTATCAGTGTTCACGCGCCGCAAGAATTTTTCAGAGATGTTTTGGGTAAGAAAATGGTCAAAATGCCAAGTGAAATCTATCATAATTATTTAGATAAATCATACGGGCAATTGATGGATGGAGACATTTTCGAGCTACCGGAAGAGCCCGAAGACGAAAATTCGAACGAACCAGAGTCTAGGACGTATGTGCGCAATTTTATCAACTCCCTCCAAGACGATCGTTCCCATGGCGCGCCAATTCAGATCATAAGGTAATTCTGTTCCGAAGCTACCCCTTTGTGTAACTTCTCTTTGTCCATTTAGAGCGGACGGCAACTTAAAAGATAATGCTATTCTGAGAAAATTAATACGGGACAGAACAAGCTCTCAGGCAAGGATCATCACTTCTTATCCGCCTCTGTTATGGGTCTCGATTTTTCACTAGAATTCATTTTTTTCCATTTTCAAAAAAAGACTCCTGGACAGAAAGCCTCTGAGAAAAGCTCCGTTGATGATTCTTATAAGCAATCCTACTACGAGTTCCTACAATATCTTCAAAAGAATATGAAATAAAATATGTATGTATATTAAAAACAAAGAACATAGAATATCAACCCATGCAAATTCACCTTGACAAAAATCACATGTGCAATGTTTTCACCTTCCGGTCCTTTTGTGTAGTCACGAAAAATTTATAATACAATGATGATAAAATCGGTGTCAATTTTTCTTTACTTTGCTTTATGTTTCTTATTTAAGTTACTTTACTCTTCTAGCGCTCATACATTCGAACTCTGCCCAGCAATCATTAAGTTTAGTAGGTCTAGCGCGTGTTGGGGAGCCTCTGTATTTAAATCAACCTTACTGTATGTAGTCGAGTAAAGTGATCTTCAAGTTTTTGATGTCTTCAAGTGCACTTGTCCCTCTTTTTCGTTCGTCCCTCTTTTTTCGTCGAAGGAAATCGAACTTCGGCGCAAAAAGCGGCAGGATTACCTCCTTTCTATCAACTTACTAGCTGCGTTATACGAGTGTATATATCAATATCAATTGCAACTATATTTTATATTTAAAATTAACTCTGTATTTCTACCACGCTTATACATTATACACTGGCCATTTACAATTGTTCATCCTATCACATATTACACTGATCTATTTTTTAAATTCGGCATCTTTTTTATTCTCGGTCGCGGCCAAGAAATGCGTCTTTTGCTTCGTTTTCTTCGTTGATTCCTTAACTTATTTATTGCTAGCCTAAACTCGTCGTAATTCTGCTTTTAATCTGCAAGTATTTCAAACTCGCTTCGGCGAAAGATGCGTTTCTTCGCGCGCCCAGAAGAGCGTAAGTGGCCTCGTCTCTAGGATTATTAACTTCCCTAATGAAACAATTACAAAACAACAAATCCCGTTCAGTTCAAAAGACGCAACATCAAAAAGCAGAGTTAGAGTCAAGAAATTCAGAATGGGCAAGAATGCCGAAAAGCTCGTTTACCTCGCCGTTTTCTCGTTTACATTTTTCTGCGCACAGCAGATTCTCTACATGCCTGCCATGAACCAGAAGCAATTAGCCGCTGCTACATTTGGAGGAGTCGGTAGACTCGATTGTGAGCTCGTCGATGGACAGGAAAGGTGAATTATTAGCACTAAAAATTGATCGTATCAATGATTTGAATTTATGGCCTTTTATGAATTTTTGAGGAGTCTTACGAAAGTCACGTAGCTGTATCATAGGTTATGATTCATAAGTAATTTGTCTTTAATTTTAGCAATTTTATTATTGGGCTATTTTCGAGTTAACTATTTACACAGATAATGTATAATAAGTATTTTTTACAAGTCAAAATTAGAAACTCCAGAAATAAGGACCTCAAATAAGTTATTCAAGAATGGAAGCCTTTGCGCCTCTAACTGTACCTGCACCTTCACGGACGAGGCCCCAATACAGATGATCTTAGCGACTCTTTACGTGGTGCCAGTTTCTATCACTACCATTCTCTTTGGTTTTGCTGCTGACGATGCCGATCGCCGCCTGCTCTACTTGGCTGCATCCGTCCTTATATTGGGCTTCACTCAATTAGCAGTTCCTCACGCCTGGTCTTACGGAATCGCTGCCCTTCTCCGCGTTCTGACCGGAGCTGCTGAAGGAGCAATTCAGCCGATTTGCGTCACCGTCATCACCTCTCTCTTCGTGAAACACACATCAAAAGCAATGGGAGTCTACAACTGGGCGATTTATTTAGCTTATTCTTCCGCCATCGTCTTGAACAAAATCACGCAAGACAAGTTTTGGTGGAGTTATTATTCCCTGGGGTGCCTGTGCTTTTTATGTTTTGTCTCCATCTTGATTCTAGGTAATCAAATTAGTCCCACTTTTACTTATAAAATTTAGAATTAAGTCGCAGAAAAAAGTCAGCAAAAAGCTCGGCGTATTCTAAAGGAGAAAAAGTGAATCCACAAGCTCCAGCACTCGAAGAGCTGAAGAAGAATCTGCTTGAAATACTCAACATCGCCAAACGAAATGAAACGCTTTTAATGCTTATAGGCGCCTTATGCCGCCATACAGCCGGCTTCACGTTCGGCTACAATCAGGTGGATTACTTCAAAAACGAGCGGAAATTTGAAGAGGCGGAGAGTTATCTTCCATTTGCGCCAATAGTCGCCGGAGTCAGTGGATCCTTCCTGGGCGGCTTGCTCACCGATGCGATTCAGAAGAACGAGCGGCTGGCGGGGCCAAGAGCGGGACTGTTGGTTCTCTTTTTGTCGCAGTTTGTTGGTGGCCCTCTGATGGCAGTCGTGCTCACTGTGGATTCTCCGTATTGTTTTTACCTTCTCTATCTTGCTTATATGATCATCGAGATGTGGTTCGGGATCTTCCTCGTCTGCTATTCCAGCTTTTTCCCCTCCCGCATTCAGGGGCAGGTAATGCTCAGCCGGACCGATTAATTTTGATTATTACGTGTTTTGAAGGCTATCGGCTACACGATTTTCATCCTCCGCCTCGTTTGTCAGAATTCTGCGGCGTTTATCAGCCTCCTTCGTCAAGTCCTCTCCTTTCACAGCGCAATGTTAATCATGGTGCCTGGCCTGCAACTGATCTCTGCCATTCTGTTCCTCACTTCTTTTTGCATTCTCCCCCGGCCGAGTCCGACTAATCCTGACAAGAAACGACGCACTTCTTTTTAGCAACAATTTTCAAACCACATTGTTATATGCCTTTTTATCTTCATAATTTTTCTAAAATCAAGTTTCAAGAAATGCCACTTAGTACTGTACTCAGTCACCAATTGCTCTCGCCAAAATTTTCCTTCACCACTTCTCAGAACCTCACAAATTAAAAATGAAGTCTCGCTTTTTGTCTTGATGAAATTTTATTCAAATACACGGATAATTTATTTTCTTATATTTTTTTGGAGTGTGAGAAAATGTCGCTTCTTTTCTCAAACTCTGATGGGCGTATATTTTATTTTATTTTGTGATTTGCAAAGCAGAAATGCAGGTGCTTTAAAATTAAGAATAAAATAAAATTAAGAATGGAGGTGACCAATATTTCACCTAACACATCTCCATGTTGGCTCTTTCGAACAGAAAGCATCGTTATTCTCGCAGATTGCTGTCTAGACTTCTCTAGTCTCATAAACGGTCGCCACTCGCACAAACCCTGTCCTCCTCGACTTCTCATTCCCCCAGTCAACAGCTACGTCGATTTATACGAGATCGATGTGATCATTGTCTCCAATTATCATTCTTTTGCCGGGTTGCCTTGGATTTCCAAATCGTGGAAAGAGAAAGATTGGGGAGGGATTATTTATTGCACCTTACCTACTTTCGAATTCGCCAAAATCTATCTGAAAGGTCGGTAAGACTGGTTAACAATCAGAATCTCTAGCTTTTCTTTGTAGAAATCAGTATTTACATGCAAGAAGTAGAGAACGATATCCGAAGCAATGAACTAACAGGAAGACCTACAGGTAGTATGCCTGGAGAAAAGATGGCAGAGTCTGAGCAAATCGATGCATGTTTTTCATTCGTCAAGGCAATCAACTACGGCGAAGTAATTGACCTCTATGGCATTGCAACCATCACGGCTCATTCAAGCGGCTTCTGCATCGGCTCTTGCAACTGGGTCATTGAAATATACGACAAGAAGATCTCTTACGTCTGCGATCACACTAGTCTAAAGACACATGCGTCTAGAGTCGACACGAACGCTTTGAAAGACTCTGACATGCTCATTATCAACGGGCTAAAATCTTGCCCTGGTTATTCGCCGGACAGATCCGTCAACGAAGCCTGCCAGACACTAGATGAAACTATCAAACGCGGCGGCAGCGTCATGTTTCCCGTTTTTCCGACAGGAGTTATGCTTGATTTGCTGGAGATTTTCATAGACTATCTGAGCCAAATGGGTAGAGGACACATCCCTTTTTACTTCATTTCTCCCATCGCCAAGGCAGCTCTTGCTCACGCCCAAATCTACCCTGAGGTTTTCTTTCCTCTTTATGTTCAGTAAAACTTAACTGGAATAATTCAGGCTTTGTCAGAAGCCAAGCAAGAAAAGGCAGCTCTTCCTCAGTTTCCATTCGATCACGATATCGCCATCGAAAAGGGCAGGCTGAAAATTTTGGAAGATACGAACGAAGGCCTCTCAGACAATTTCAGAAGTCCGGCTGTGTTCTTCGGCGGACATCCCTGCTTAGAACTTGGTCTTTCACGCAAGTTGGGAAAGGACTGGAGTAAGAACCCGAGGAATAGATTTATAAGCACTGAAGCTGGTTTTCCGATTCACGCCTTTGCTGGTAGAATGAACGTAAAGCATGTTCCTGTTGATACAAGAATGACAACTTCCAGTGCGAAGATCATGATCCAAGAACTCAAGCCAAAGGAGCTGATCATCTGTCAAGTAAGAGAAACACATGTTAGTCAGAAATTAAACTTGCTTTTTCAGGCGATTTTGCTTACACATCCGAAATTGAGAGAGTCTATCATTCCTCCGAGAATTTTCCATCCGGGGAAGACGCATAATTTCAACAGCTTCAAGACATTCAGAGAAGTCAAAGTAATTGAAACGTAAAAGAACGCTAGATCATCTTCTTCAATTCAGATGGACGTTTCTGCTGCGAGTAGATTCGGCCTACGACCAGCTCCAAGCAATCCGGAAATCCTCGTTGGCCCAATTTCGGGAACGCTCAACATTTCAAATGGCCAGTTCAGATTCTCGACAGACTATGAAGGGACATCAAACATTGAGCAAAAACTGTGGGGATCAATGACGGGTAAGCATGGTTGAAACTTCACGCTTTTTGATGAGAAACTTTTAGTCGAGGGACTTGCTAGGCAATTGAAACTTGATGGATTCAAGAATTTGGAGATACAGGGACGAAAGATATTGATCGGAGGAGCAGACGGAAGAGTCAGTGGATTCATTCAACTAGGTTTGTTCTCACTAGCTTGGTGCTGATTTGTGAACAATGTTTCAGGCACACAATCAACACATATTCACCATGATAGTCATGTCATCAGGCGTAGAATTCTTTACAGCTGCCGGAAAACACTGACTCCTTAGAGCAATTGTTTCAAAATCAGACACCTTCACTGCCGTTTTTCTTCATTGAATAAAGAAACTCTAAATACTCGACATTTCGTTCACTAAAAAGATATTATCCTTTCGAAATTTTTAATGAATTGTGATGGTTCGATCTGTTACTTTGGCCTTCGTCCGCCCTATCCGATCAGATCGCTGCCCAATAAACCGGCGATTCGACTGCCCTTCGCCAAAAAGTAACGGAAAAGTTTCAGACTGAAATCGAGAAACAGTTTTACAATGTTGAGTTTTCTTAAAAAAGAGCAGCAAAGTGGTAGACTTCCGATCTCGCCCAGGCAGAAGTCAGTACCACCGAAGAGAGCAACACCGAGTCAAGAATCGTAAGTAACAGTTGCAGATTCGAGCCCTTTCACTTAAGAAAATAGGGCTGATGATTTGGATCTTCCGAAACCAAAGTCGAGAAAAATGAGTGAGCCGGAGACGGGGAGCAATCTTCTTTCAAAGGTCTCCAAGGCCGTTTCCTCTTACTGCCCCTCACCTGGAATTAGAATGAGAAAGAATAAGAGGTTCGGAGCCCGAAGCGATTTGAAAGGTATTCTGAAAATTATAAAACATTTACTTATCCATCTTTTTTAGAAGAGGTTTCCTGGCGAACAAGCAGCCCGAAGGCGACTAAAAGCGGTCTCGTGACAAAGCGTTCTACTCGCAATCCGAGAACGCCGATGATGAGTATGAGCAAGAAAACCTTGACTAAGGAAGACTACAAGCAGCTCATTGAAATGCACTCGAGAACTTTGAAAGAGACGAGCTCGGCGCCGACCTTGAGCTTTGTCGATTTGACGGAGGATGATGCTCCTTCTTTCAAAAGAATCATGACGGTAAGATAAAACTGCATTCTCCCGGTCGAGATAAACAAAAACATTCAGCCGACTCCAGCGCAGCGAGTTTCAACACGATTGAAAATCATCGAAGAGAAAGAAAGCAGAGCATCCTTGGCTCAGGGCTTGAAGCCAAAGGGCTCGCCATCTAGCTCACAAGAAGAAGCGTTCCTGACGCAGGAGAAATTGTTCTACGAGATACAGGACCGAGAAACCGGCGAGGAAGTGGCTAGGCTGGAGAAAGAGCTTGAAAACATTCGACTCAAGAGGGTACGAATTTCATCCCTTTTCTGAGCCTTTATTTTATCATCATTTTAGGCAGCAAAACTAGCATCTCGCGAGAAAACTGAGGCACCACTGATAGACGCCATTTGTGCCAAGTACTTGTTTACTAAAGCTCCCGCGCCAAAGATTCCAGAACTGGATGAGGATCAACTGGCGCTTGTCGATTCTGTTTGGTCGAGAGGACGAGATAAAATTGTGGCAGAAATCGCCGGCGAAGAATGCAAGAAGAGTGATCTCCTGACACTTAGAGGTAGAAAAAATTTTAGATCAAAGTTTAACTGAAGTTCATTTTTAGGCAGGCAGTGGTTGAATGATTTGGTGATCAACTGTTACTTCAACCTGATAATGCAACGCGCAGAAGCAGATAAAGAGCTCCCGCGAGTCTTTTGCTTCAAGACATTCTTCTACCCGAAAGTCAAGCAGAACGGGCACAAGGGCGTGAAACGCTGGACGAAAAAGGTCGACATATTCGCAATGGATAGGCTGCTCTTTCCGATCCATCTCGGGGTTCATTGGACGATCGCGGCTGCTCTGATGAAGGAAAAGAAGGTGATCTATCTGGACTCCATGGGTGCCTCGAATGAAGAGTGCAGAGAACTCATTCTTGAGTATCTAAGAGTCGAGCACGAAGGTAATTTTATATAAAGGATATCTTGTTGAAAAACCAACATTTTTTCCGGGCAAACTTCCTTCAAATATGAATCGTATTATTTGATGCAAAATTAACCTCCATCTAGTGAAAAGGGGCTCAGAGCTCTCGCCGGACTGGGCAACCGAATCCTGGTCTCACCAAGTGCCGCAGCAAGACAACAGCAGCGATTGCGGAGTCTTCACCTGCAAGTTCGGCGACTACCTTTCCCGCGGCTTGAATGAGTTCAACTTCAAAGCCGAGAACATGCAGACGATGCGAAAAGCAATCCTCGTCGAAATCGCCAACAAACAACTGCTATTCTAAGAAAGAACCTGCCCTTAGTCCATTATAAAATTCATTAATCCCACTGCCCTTTCCTTTAGCTAGAATAAAGCAAGTACTCATACAAACACACAGCAAGAGATAGTGTCTTGAAGACTCTCTTTCTCTGATCTTTTTCTCAACTTTTAGCAGTGTATTTTCTTTCTTGCACAATTTTCGCATGCTGGTCAAAATTAAAATTTGGATCAAGTTCCGAAATCTTCGAATGTCTTCTGACAGCTTCTTCAATGAGTTTCACTCTTTGTAAATTTTCTCGCTCTTTCGAATCTACAGCGTATGTAATAACACTGGAGACAAACGACTGGCCCAATCTTCCTGTGCGACCGATTCTGTTCAAGTAGTCAGCGGCGGAATAGGGTGGGCAGAAGTTGATGATCTAAATTTGTAGGATTGAGCATATTTTAAAAAATGGAGGTTGTTGGTTGACTAGAAGTCAGCTTACCTGTTCTAAAGCAGAGAAGTCAATTCCGCGGCTGATTTTGTCCGTTCCAATCAAAACAGATATCTTCCCGCTTTCAAAATCATCGATAGCCATTCTAACTTCACGCGAGTTCATCCCCTTTCGAATCGTTTGAAATCCATCATCTTCGTACATCTTCAGCAGCCTCTCGACAAAAACCGCTTCTTTGTATCGATTAACGTAGATGATCGTTCGTTTTCCGCTCTTGAGGCGTTTGATGATGTCCAAAGAGCGTTCTTCTGGCTTGAGACGGCGGAATTTTTGTGGAATATGAAGAGGGATTCGATTTGCTAGGTCTGTCTCCAGGTTGATCCTGTTTCCAAGTGACTCTCGCACCAAGGGCCACTGCGTTTCCGAGAAGTGAAATGGCGCGAGGAGTATTTTTTGTCCTTCAAGAGAGAGGAGCTGCGACGACTTTGCAAAGTTCTGACTTGAGAACACTTCGTCCGCCTCGTCGAAAACCAACAAGTCGCGACGTATTGTTCCAGCGTCGATCGAGTGCAAAGTTCTGATCATAATAGGCACGACTTCTGTGAGAGAGACAACTTCGGAAGGATCTAAAGGTTGTTAAACAGACCTAGAAAGAATCAGTCTTGTTACCAATGCCTAGCTGTTGAATGAGTTCTTCTGCCAATTCGCGAATCTGCAGTGCCAAATGATTTTGCGTCGTGATAATCAGCGCAGTCGACCCTTTTTCCAACCAGCTGTGAAGGACTGGCAAGATATAGGCCAATGTCTTCCCACTTCCGGTTTCCGATATGCCAACAATGTCTGCTTCCGGGAAATTGAAGAATGTTTCGAGGACCTCTTTTTGTATATTGGACATTTTTACAAAGTTCAGATTGGCCAAGCTATTCTTGAGGTCATCTGATAGTTCTGTCGAAGCAAAAGAGCTGGAAGAAAGCGAACGATTTGATTCTACAGCGTTGAAGTTGATCTCAGGACGACGAGTCTTTGTCGAGTCAGTAACTGAGGACGAGAAAGTGTCAGAAAAGAGACGGATCTTCGTGAATGTCTGGTACCGTTCGTTGCTCTGGAGATTGAAGTTGCTCGCGTTGCCAGTTCCGGAGCAAGTGATCAGCGGAGCCGAGTCCGTCCCAGGAATTGAAACAACTTCAAGAGGGCGGCGCAGGGACGAGCGTATTTGCTTCTTGTACGCGTCAAAGTTGGAAACTACAGGCTGGAAGGGGTCCTTTTCTCGCTCGATGTGAGCGCGTTTTTCGTCGGTGTCCATTCGGTCCCAGGAACTTTGATCAGCGCGCACTTGATGAATCTTCCTCAGAAAACGTTTCGGCATGGCGCCGGGCATTTTAGTTTGAAAACGGGCTTTGTCAGCTTCGTATTTTGCTGAAGACTAATTTTAGAATATAATCTTTGATAGACAAATTAATTTCTACCTGTATTAATTCAATTACCTTTGTCAATCGGCCTTTGGGTATCTGGCTTCTCATATTTAAAAGATCTTCCAAAGTGCGCATTCCCAACATTCAGAAATCTCTTACCGCTAAAACTTCTGATCATTTTCCTTCTCTTTCTCAATTTCTTTCGATTCTCATTGGCTGAAAAATAGCGCCGCGCTCTGTGCGTCGCTCCACGAAAAGACCATAATGCGGCGCTCAACTCGACGGCTCGGGATTCTAGTTGGACAACTAATCATTAGCTCTGGTCTCTCTTCAAAACGTATAATTCTTTCGCCTTTTACTAAAGAATTCCGTGGAGAGGGACACTCTTATGAGTATCTGAATTTTTCTGAAGCTCCACACGGAGCAGTAAACCCAAACCAAACCGAAACTGATAACTGTAACTCTCAGCCGAGCCAAATTTCAAGAGCTGGGGCTCTGGTCAGATTTTTATAAGGAACACTTCATGTTTCATTCATAAGTATGACAGTTCATTATCTCACTATTACTGAATAAATACCACATCAAAATCATCCTCTACTTCCAACAACCTTTCGACATCCAACCGTATAAAAAAGAAAGAGACGAGACATTTTTGATTTCGAGAATTTGAGACTTTATTCGATTCTTGAGTTGTTTTTGTAAGAGACTGGTTTTTCCATCTTTTTGTGTGTTCCAAGTGTTGGATCATTTAGGTCTTGAACTTGTGGGAGTTGTTAGGCTGAATGTGTTGATTTCCAACCGTTGAGCTTGTTTTCGTCGTTGTTGCCGATACTGGTCGAGTGAGACGTAGATTACGCTCTTTTCAGAGCGTAACACTTTCGACGAAACACTTCTCGGGCTTATTATTAGACATACTTTGCCTTTAAAATTTGAAGTGAGTTCTCAAAAATGCAATCAGCAGCAGTTCTTACCTATTTGTTCGTGTGCGCCGGACTCGGAAAATCCGAAGACTGACTGCTCTTCGGAAAAAAGGCCTGACATCGACAACAATTCTAGAGATCCCAATAATGGTTCTCAAAGAATGATTGATGCGGAGATGATTGTTTTGCACATGATAATTATCAATATACCAAGCAATCAAAGTAGATAATTTCATGAGCAAATAATCAGTTCTAAAAAGAAGATTGAGCGCGAGCAAGAGCTGTCACTCGAAATCGTTGTTCTTTTTCGGTTTGGTTTGGGTTTACTGCTCCGTGTGGAGCTTCAGAAAAATTCAGATACTCATAAGAGTGTCCCTCTCCACGGAATTCTTTAGTAAAAGGCGAAAGAATTATACGTTCTGAAGAGAGACCAGAGCTAAATCAAACCGGTTCGAGAAAATATACAGCCAATTTGGCTACATTTCGCGTTATGATTTCCGCGATCTTGCATTTCGCAAATTGAAAAATATAGACGACTATGCAGGTGCTCGATTTTATCTTCAAAATCGCTCTCACCCTTCGCAACAAATTTTCGATCAATGATCACCACTGAAAACGCTAATACTTTCCTTCTCTACCTCAAAATGCAACCAAACTACAGTCAACCGCTTGAAAGAAAAGAAAGACGCAATACATTTTTTTAGTTTTGAGTATTTGGATTTTATTCGATTCTGGAGTTGTTTCGTAAGTGACTGGTCTTTTTCGCTTGCTCTCTGGCGAGAATCTTCCTTTTCCAAAGGCCCGCGCTCTTTCGCAGAGCAAAAGACGAGTCTTCACTTTGAGACCATCGTTGCCGATGCTTCTTCAATTTGCTTCTCCTCCGTCCTTTTGGAAGATTGGAGGTAGAAGTCGAACTCACTAAAAATAAAAAAAAAGTCTCAAAAATCACGCATTTAGCAGCAATTCTCACCTATTTTTCAATGCCATTCGGACTCGGATAAATCCGAAGACTGATCACTCTTCGTAAAAAAGGCCTGACATCGACAACAATTCTAGAGAACTGCGGTCGATATTTTCGATTTGCGAAAAGAGCATCCATGGAAGCAGAAAGCAAAAAAAAGTCAAGGAAAAAACAAATTTAGTCAGGAGAGCCATTTAGTCAGGTCTGTCTAACTGGCTCCCTGACTAAATGGCTCTCCTGACTAAATGGCCCCTAATTTATATAACTTAATAATTAGACTCTGATTCATTGAATTCTGTTACCAAGTAGGGTTTACCAAATCTAACTGGTATTTCCTTCTGAAATTATCTTTAAAAATGATTTCGGCAGTAATTTCAACATTTTCGAACCAATTTCCTCACACTAAAATTGAACACAAAATTATGAGATAATAAATGTGAAAAACCGTTTTATATATTTTTTTATAATCAGCACTATTTTAACATTTAGCACTATAAAAACATTAAGACGGAAAAAAAATATTTTTAAAAAGCAATAGCGCGAAAAGCGCTTCGACATAATTTGGACATTTATTTGGAAATGAAAATAAGTGCGCGAAAAGCGCAAACGCCTTATTTGGATATAATTGCACCTGCTTGAAATTGAAAAATTTGAAAAATTTGATAGCAGAGAATTCTTTCCAAGAGATGGAAGTAACCCTAACCCTAACCCTAACCCCAACCCTAACCGACCACCACCCCAGAGCGTAATTAAACGTTTCTGTTGAATTAACTTTATTCTGTTGATATGACAAACTTGCAGTAAAGAATATTATTCTTACTAGAAATATATTTTTTGAGAAAACTGAAAAGTTCTTGTTTCAAGGAACGAGTATGCTCAGGTGAAAGAGCATCCTCGATTACGTATGCTGACTCAATCCGGTGGGGGGCTGAAAACGGAAATTTTCGAAAAAATGGGGTCGAAATCTCGAAAATGGTGGTTCTTATGACGCCAGTTTTGGGTACTTTTACTTTCCCGTTTTAAAAGGTCAATAGCTCATTTTGTAGCTCAGAGCCTGTGCTTTGCTGCAATGTATAGATGAGCCGGTCAGTATAAGCCAAAAATTATTCTCAGGACCTGAGAAGGTTGGGTACTTTTTCGCGATAAGCATGTCCCTTTCTTCTTTGATTTTGGCTAATTTTGTTCTATGTCAGGGCTGGCTGAATAAAGATTGTTATTATTGCCACTTATTGCCACTCTCTGCCGGAGGACCTCCCGGAGGACCCTTTTCCTGGGGGGGTACTGAATAGCGCCGCCTTGCGCCGCCTAGCGCCGCCTTGCGCCGCCTTGCGCCGCCCTGCGCCGCCCGGTTGGGTACAAACCGGGTCTTGTCTGACCAAATCCTGGCGAAAATTAGTGTTCTGAACAAGAGCGAGAGTTGGGCCCCGCCAACCCAATGAGTTCTCTACCAGAAAATGCGCGCGTAAGGGCCTCTGGCCCGTCGCGTGCTTAATAAATTGATGATTTTATGCCAAAATCTGGAGATAATTTAGACTCCCGCTACTGACACCCTTAATTATAAGTGTTCTTATTTATGGTTGCTAGACTATTTGAATATACGAGAATAAAAGTTCTGATAAGAAAACACAAAAAAGCCTAAGCCTTGAATTGCGGCTCCGGACTCCGGCCGTGTTAAATTCCTTTGTTTGATATTTTCTAACCCTCTTCCCGACCAAATTTGGTAAGGAAAGAAAGTCTCTTTGACGAACTGTAGTTTAATTAAGGTAGTTTAATTTCCAAATGATTACATTGACCAAGTTCAAGTGATCATCTTTCATTTATGGACTGTCATTTGTCATATTAAGAATGTACAGTAGTTGTGATATCAACCGTCCTTAGTTAACTATTTTGTATTTCAATCTTAATCGACGTCTCCTGCGCGAGCCCTATCACCCGCGAGGATCAAAAGTGTCTCACTACTATATTTGATCGCAAACAGCTGAAACTAACCGGATACGCAGCCGCAGATAAAAAATCAAACTTTACACGAGGCGCCATCAATCGACGATTTTTTCTATTTAACCATCAAGCATTCACTATCACATACATTCGAGTTTTCGGCTCCTCCCTGAAAACAGCAGAGAGCCCAAATAGCCCTTTTCCAATGCCAGTTTCAAACCGCAAAAAGGTCAAAGAGACCCGAGAGACCCTTCAGAAGTACATCGAGAGCTTCAAACGGTTCCAGGCAGACTATCCGTACTGTCGGATCGACCAGATCCTGAAGCCCATGGGCGGTCACTCGTTCAGGCTCCTGGACGAGCGGCTGCTTATGGTGATCCCCCAGATCAACCGCGTTACTTCAATCCTCCGAACGAGATTTTTGGTAAGAATTAAGGCCAGTTTCCACCCCACTTATCCTTAATTTTAGAGCTTCGAAATGAAGCAGTACCCCTCCTGCAGGGAAAATCACAACACCGCCTGGGAAGCCCGCCGCCTCCGCGACAGTGTCATCAACACTATCAAGGGCATGAGAAGCAACGTCGCCGCCGTCAAGATTCTACCTAGCCTCAAGCAGCGACTCGAACAATAGAACTTTTTACTGTGCTAAATCATTCATGTGCTTTCACCTTAATTTCAGTCACTTCACTGCCTTTATCTCTTTACAGTCACACATGCATTTCTTTATTACACGCCTGTAACTACTATCAACTTTCAACGCGCCGGCGTGATTCAATACTCGGCCCAAAAACTACTAACTGTAGCTTCTGATGCTTCATTTCAACAAGCAGAAACTATTCAAAACGCCTGTTTCTCTCTACTACCTTAGTACGCTGTTTCTCTTGGATAGATAAATATCGACTTGTGTTTCACTATTCTAGCTTGCTTATTATTACTGTTAAAGATAAACGACTCTGATTGAATAAAATGAACGGGCTTGGCTTCCCCTTCGGCTCGGCTTCGCCCTGACTCTTATTGAATAATATGAAGGGGCGTGGCCTCCCCTTCGGGTCGGCTTCGCCCTGACTCTGATTGAATAAAATAAACGGGCATGGCCTACCCTTCAGTTGGTCTTCCAGTAAGGGGGTCCTCCGGGAGGTCCTCCGGCAGAAAGCGACCGAAATTTGCCAAATGTGGCAATAGGTGGCCAAGCAAGGCTATTTATTTATTTTTTTTTATATTGGTCTTCCAGCAGTTGGTCTTCCATGAAAAGGGTCCTCCGGGAGGTCCTCCGGCAGAGAGTGGCAATAAGTGGCAATAATAACAATCTTTATTCAGCCAGCCCTGACATAGAACAAAATTAGCCAAAATCAAAGAAGAAAGGGACATGCTTATCGCGAAAAAGTACCCAACCTTCTCAGGTCCTGAGAATAATTTTTGGCTTATACTGACCGGCTCATCTATACATTGCAGCAAAGCACAGGCTCTGAGCTACAAAATGAGCTATTGACCTTTTAAAACGGGAAAGTAAAAGTACCCAAAACTGGCGTCATAAGAACCACCATTTTCGAGATTTCGACCCCATTTTTTCGAAAATTTCCGTTTTCAGCCCCCCACCGGATTGAGTCAGCATACGTAATCGAGGATGCTCTTTCACCTGAGCATACTCGTTCCTTGAAACAAGAACTTTTCAGTTTTCTCAAAAAATATATTTCTAGTGTTAAAGGAATAATTTTCTAGGCATGGTTGTTATCAAGTATGCTGATATTAAAGATTCTTTCGAAAAAGATTTGATATATTGGTATAAGAATAGATCTACTCGTAAATTCAGGGTGACCCTCCGAATCCCTGGGCACCCTCCGAATCCCTGGGTTTTTCGCGAAAGTCCAGGGATTCGGAGGGTGATGTTCTAGAAAACCCCTACAAATGATCAAAAAACATCTTTTATTTATCATTTTTCAAAATATATCAAAAATTTAAGCATTTTACAAGAAAGCTTGTATGTCATGTTTGATAAAACACTAACCCTAAAAGAAGGAAATCGAATAGAAGCAAAAAGTAGTTTCCAACCGACATTTTTATCATAATAATTATGAGACCATATTAATGAAGATTTTGAGGCTTTAATTTTAAGCATTACTTCATTTGAATTCAATCAATAGTGTATGCTCACAAATATTGCATCTATGCATAAAGATAAGTTCGCTAAAGTTGTTTTGCTTTCAACCCTAACCAATTATTAGAAAAAACTAATCAATGAATCTGATGTAAAATAGCTAAAAGACATTTCTAGAACATTTTGGATTTGACCCTCCGAATCCCTGGATTTTCGATTTTGCCCAGGGATTGGGAGGGTACCCGTAAATTCACGCCAAAAATAAAAGGAATTATCAAGGAAGAGCTCTGAAACATTCCGATTTTTTATCATCACTAAGATATATTGAATTTGAGCTTTGAAACGAAATTAAAATATTTCCTGACGGAAACGTACGCAATGCGGCATCAGGAGATTAATTGGCCATCCCGCCAGACATCTCAATTGAGACATGCTCTGGACACTTTGTGTAAAGGGAATGATGCCACGATATCGAGCCTCGTGGTGACGGATATGCAAAATAGGGCTGATGATATGGATCTTCCGAAACTAAAGTCGAGACAAATGAGTGAGCCGGAGACGGGGAGCAATCTTCTTTCAGAGGTCTCCGAGGCCGTTTCCTCTGACTGCCCCTCACCTGGAAAGAATAAGAGGTTCGGAGCCCGAAGCGATTTGAAAGGTATTCTGAAAATTATAAAACATTTACTTATCCATCGTTTTTAGAAGAGGTCTCCTGGCGAACAAGCAGCCCGACGGCGACGAAAAGCGGTCTCGTGACAAAGCGTTCTACTCGCAATCCGAGAACGCCGATGATGAGTATGAGCAAGAAAACCTTGACTAAAGAAGACTACAAGCAGCTCATTGAAATGCACTCGAGAACTTTGAAAGAGACGAGCTCGGCGCCGACCTTGAGCTTTGTCGATTTGACGGAGGATGATGCTCCTTCTTTCAAAAGAATCATGACGGTAAGATAAAACTGCATTCTTCCGATCGAGATAAGCAAAAAAATTCAGCCGACTCCAGCGCAGCGAGTTCCATCTAGCTCACAAGAAGAAGCGTTCCTGACGCAGGAGAAATTGTTCTACGAGATACAGGACCGAGAAACCGGCGAGGAAGTGGCTAGGCTGGAGAAAGCGATTGAAAACATTCGACTCAAGAGGGTAAGAATTTTCATCCCTTTTCTGAGCCTTTATTTTATGATAAAATAAAATTTTTATCATCATTTTAGGCAGCAAAACTAGCATCGCGCGAGAAAACTGAGGCACCACTGATAGACGCCATTTGTGCCAAGTACTCGTTTACTAAAGCTCCCGCGCCAAAGATTCCAGAGCTGGATGAGCTCCTACCCAAAACAAGGTACTCAGATTCTCTAGAATCGAAGTTGTTTTCAGACCAATTTGAATTTCAGCCATTCACTTTCTAGCCACCTGAAGAGTGGGTAGGACGTATTTTGGGTCCGAAAAATCAAGATTACCAGGTAAGAAACTGCAAAAAGCGGCAAAAACCAGCGTAAAAATATTTCAGGCACCTCCCTTATTGTTTCAACTTCCTGTCCAATTGCTATTCTAGTGATTGGGCGACAAAAAACCAAGATTCTTTCTTCACAAAAAGTCTTCCAGTGAGAGCAAGTTCTCTTGCTCTCATCAAATACTTCAATAAACAATTTTTTAAAACAAAAACTATCGAAATGATGAAACTCAGTTAATGACTGTAGTTTCATCTGAATGTGTCAGTTTCTTCTGTTCGAAAATGCGGTGCAGGAGTTGGTAGTTTTGCTTCAGTAGCTTAGTCGTTGTTGATTTCATTTGAGTCGGTTTCGAGACGCAGGCTGGATAGGTCTTTTCTGGAGCGGGCAAAATCTAGAGAGCAAAACTCTTGTGCCGGTCGTCATTTTCGATTCGGAGAAAGAGCTTATAAGCCCGCGCCCCGTGATTTTTTCTTCATTTTCAAACTTGGGAAGAGTTTTGTGCATTATTTCTCAGAGATAGATTTTTAAAAGATACTGTTTTGCATATAAAATTTTCGCAAGTAAAACTACTTTTTTGTAGACAATAGGAGAGAATCATGCCACGAGGACTGTCTGATGACATCAAAAAGCTCATTGCGGAGAAGTATGAAAATACCGATCCGACAATGAAGCAGAAAGAGTTGATGACCTGGGCTACTGATGAGTTCGAAAGGCCGATTTCGCTCCATAACGTGAGAAACATCATCAAGATAACAAAGAGGAATCAGGAACGTACTGCAAAGATGAATATTTTACTCTTTACATTCAATATTATAAGACGACAACTTTGGAGTAGAAAAAAAGCGCGACAATCCCGAGCAAACCGAGTTCGAAGATTTTCTTGCCCTGCAATGTAAAGTCACTTTTAATGCTAAGAGATGCAAGTTTAACAAGGATGACGTTATTCGACTAGCAGAGAACTCACTTCAACAACCATTTTTCAGTAAGTGCAGAAATGCAAAGTGTAGTGTAAATTATTTGAATTCAATTCAAATAACATTTAGATCGAAAAAACGTCTCCAAGATCAATGACAACTGGTTCAGAGTCTTCCGCAAGCGTTATGGGTTGGTTCAGAAAAAATTAAAATATTTTTAGAGTTTTTGTTTTTTCTAAAATTAATCTCTGAATCTACAATAAGCTTTCCTAAAGGATGTCGAACAAGATTTCCTTTTCAATGTGGTGTTGAATTGAATATGGCGACTGTGATAATGATTCAAGAGACTCCTGGAGATGGCCGGGCCGAATTCCGATGTCGCCCAAAAGTTTTGACTCCATTCTCTTGGGAGCATATTGAGCGAAATTACATCTTCAACTGGGTTAACCCAAGGACGAACGGCTGCAAGGATCCATTGCGAATTATGGAGGCTCCTCCACTTCAGGTAAATCAATTTATATGAGAATTAGATTTTAAAGAGATAAAATAATAATTCAAGGTTTATCGACTTCCTGGTGAAACTCAGGCTCCAAACTACGACAGTATCCAAACAGAGGATCAAGAGAATCGCAATAACGTGGTAAGAATTGACCGTGTTAAAGATGCTTACTTTGCACAAATCATTCGACGCCGCTGATGGAACCTCTTTTCCAATAATTTTCCCTGTGAAATAGAAATAAAATAGTTACTGATATGATTTTTTTGTTATTGCATTTATAAAAGTTGTTGATGTAGAGTTCAGTTGCTTTCTGAATTGCGGGTTGGTTGTGCGCTGTGCAGGGATAGCGTGCTTTAATCTAATTAACCGGCGGTGGGTCAAGGTGTCAAAATCCACACGGTGCCTCCACCAAAGTACTTTGACGCCGGCGCAAAACTAACAAGTCTATACATCGTGCGCCGCTTCCTTTGATCTTTATATAACCCAATTACAAGGGTCTATAAAGCAAGGAGCAGTTTTGCTATTTCTTGAGAACTCGGTCGCAAACAGCGCCTCCCAGCGGCGAGCTGTCCTCGTTTGTCAAACTTGATTTGATTTGGTTAACGTCAAATGTATATCTAATTGGCGGGACGCTACTCTGACTCGCGAGAAGTCAAATAAATTAATATTGAAAATAAAAATTTTCCTCGAAGGAGAAGCCTGAAACGTAACTCTTCAAATAGCACCGAGGAAAAGGCGAAAAAAAATTCGATGCGCGTTGGGATTATGGAAAGTTAATTAGCCCGAATGAGCGAAAAAGAAAAGAAACGAAACAACGCTAGAATTCTAATCCGCAACTTTAACCGTCGAAAAAGGGCAGTTCAACTAAAACTGCAGTCAATTGTAAAAGTGCTGTATCCTACAGTAGAAAATCTACTGCTCTTATAAGAAGAAAGTTCTATTGATCGACTTTTGTTGCAAAAACTTGAGTTTTTAATTGTTAAATTCAAGCCATGAAAATCTTCCTGAGAGAAAATTTTCAAAAGAGGTTGCTAATTTACTTTGTCGAAGTTTCTTAATTATTGAAAGAAGCGATGGAAACGCACGAATTTCTGGTGTTGACGATTGGTACAGTGTCATTTTCGTCGTTGGCTGCGGACTTCCGGTCTGGTTGGATACCCTAATTGGTTTTTGAAAGGTCGCCTAGCTCGGTGGTGGTCCGTTGGTGGCAGCAACGAGTGGGGTGTGGTGGTGCTACGCTTCTGGTGGTGTAGACGAGGCGGCGCCTGCTCCACCATTGACGCCTGTCCGTCTACCCTCCGCGGCTCAGCTCAACACTTTTACTTTTCGCGCTTTTCGTAAATCCGCTCGAATTAATTCAATCAGCTAATTCTGTTTGATTCATCCGATCTTACAATTACAGAGAGAAACTAACGCAAACTTCGTTCATCAACATCCAATTAATTAACACGAAAACACCAAAGGTGAGAGTCACAATCATCATCAATAAAACAAAACAAAAAGAAAAGAGAGAGAAAGAGAGTTAACGCTAACTATTGATGCTTAGACATCACCATTTCGGCGCTGGTCGATAACGCAGTTCCGAGTGCGCCTGTTCTCGCCAAGGAGACAATGACGAACTCGGACGTGGGCCCAGTTCAAGCTCAGAACTCCACCTCCTCCGTCGCCTTTGGAGACACTCCCTGGATCGGGGACGCGCACAACCAGGCGCTGCACGCTCATGTTGCCGAAATCGAGACACCGCCACTAGAAGAGCAAACTTCTTCAGGAAACGGGCAAGACAAAAAATAATAAGTGACAAAAGCCGAAAGTGACCTTTCGAAACTTGGAGAGTCCGCTTTTCAACGAGCGCGACATAACGCAACATTTGCAAATGACATTATAAATCCATTTTTCTTTCCGATCTCGAGTCAGTAGTAGCTAGAAATCTAACTTTCCACGACGCGCGAGCATGTCTTGACCGTTCTTATCAGATTCCAAGTCTGCTTCTCCGCCAAAAACAGAGTCGCGGGACAGCGGCAAAGAATCGCCCAACTACACGTCTTCTGTCGGCAACGCAAACGAGCGCTGTTTCTCGTACCCTTATCCGACCCCGGCCAGACGTAGACATCGAACCTCATTCACTCAGGATCAACTAAACCTGCTCGAAAGTGCCTTCGCCAAGACGCAATATCCAGATATCTACTACAGAGAAGAACTGGCGTCAAGAACGAAGCTCACCGAAGCTAGAATTCAGGTAAACACCGGCAGTATTGTGTAAATTGTTCGATTAGTTCATGCCTAATTAGAGCTTACGTAATCTGTTTATGTACCAGCTAAATCAAAGCTTCAACTTAGCCAAGCATAAAATCCGTTCCGAACTCTACTAGCTATATAGAGCTATTTTTATTCTCGTTTTTACGTAAAAAGATTGTTTGTAAAGTAAGGGCTTGAAAAGTGGATCTTTCTCGTCAGAAATAACTTGGTTAATTACATGCTCACATTGAAATTTGACAATTGAATTTTGACAATCTGCTTTCTGAAAAATAGAATTTTTTAAATTCTATCACCCGCGCCAATTCAATTTTAATCTACTCAATCAGAACTTTGTGCTGGAGAAGTCCTCTTGCATAACTCACTTACACCTTACCCCCACTTTCTTATCATCAACAAAGAAGCTCGGCTGCTAACTGGCTAAGATCTGAATAAATGTATATGGGTTGAAGAATACTTTCATCTATATAAAAAGGCATTTTCGATCGAGCCCTTTTCTGGATATTTACATTAATAGTAGCTTTTTTTATCTCTTTATTAATTAATAGCAACCTATTTATTAACCCGTTTCGAGTAATTTTACGAATAATAATTAGTAAATATCAGCTGGGGAAGAAAGTGAAAGTACAAATAAATTTCTCGGTCAATAAATTTTTTTTTTTAATAATTTTTTTTTATGTTAAAAAAGGTGATCAAAAAGGCTTCTGAGAAAATAATTTTATTCCAAAGATTATTTTCTTTTAGGAACACTGATTAGAATAATTGAATTTGGGTGATTTTGTTCAATATGACTTTTTCTTTTATTAGTGAAAACTTAGGTAGGTACATGATAAAAGTGGGTATTTAAAAGGTATAAGTATCGTTAGTAAATCGGATTTTAACGGTGGCCGGTCTCGGGCGCGAGTGACAGATCATCGACTGGCGAAATTCGTATTTTCGTAAAACAGCAGCTGCCTGATTTCATTAACTCAACGGGGTTTGATTTTGGAATAGGATTGATACCGTGGGATCAAAGTACGCCATCGCGCGGCTTTCAGTCTCTTTCGAACTGGCCCGACGCAGTGGACGCCAAACACAGGTGCTATTTGTACACCAAATCAACACCAGCACCACCGCCCGCCTTTTTACCCAAACACCGTAATTATACCGAGCCGTGACAAATCAAACGCGTACTAATCAACCACCACCAAAAAAACTTTCCAAACAATGAACGAGCCCCCAATTTCATTTCTTTTCTTCTTTCGACTTTACTCACCTTCTTTTGAAACGTTTATTTTTTTAACTCTGGGGCTTTTCTTTTACCTCTAACCTGGGCTCGGAAACCTGTGTAGAAAACCTGAGTCAGGATCTGAAAGATCTAAAATGAAAAGCCGCGTAGCGGCTTTTAAAATCGAAGCCGCAAAGCGGCTTCGCCAGAATTTTTCAACTTATTGAAATAATAAGTTGGCGAAGCCGCTTCGCGGCTTCGTTTAAAGAGCGTTCATTATAGATCTTTCAGACCCTGACTCAGGTTTTCTACACAGGTTGCCGAGCCCAGCCTCTAACTCCCTTCAGAATTTTTCAGATTTTATAATAAGGGCCAACAAAATGTTTTGCACAAATCAACGAGCTAATAGTTTAATTATAATTTGATGTATAAAAAGAAAATCGTTTATTTGTTTCTTTTTTTACAGATGTTTTAAAATATTTGTTTTAAAAAGCGGAGCTATTTTTATAAATTATTACGGGCGTAAGACTTGCTCATTGGCTGCGGTGTAAATTTTAGAGGGCGTAGTCCTGCACCTCGCGGTGGTGGTGTTGATGGCGAAGGGAAAAACATTAATCACTTTTGTCACGAGATGGCGAGTCAGCAGGTGCGCCTGGGCTCGCCAATTTATTTTCCCCGACGAAGTGTGAAATTCGCGTTTCCGGTTTGTCCGAAGGCTCCAGCGCCGCTAGTCCTGTTGAAAGCAAATTGCCTAGTCACGGCATTTTTGCCTCGCTCAGAATTAAAGATACTTTTTAAATGACTGTAACACTTAGAGGAGTCTTCCATTTTCGAGACCCTCGAAGTAGTCAAAAGTATTCAACGAGAATTTTATTGTTTTTTTTTCTCAAATAAATTATATACTAAGGAAATAGTTATGGACCATAACTTATGGTTCAAATCCGCGTCAATCCTCAAATATGGTATTTTGTCCATACTCTGGGCTCGGCAACCTGAGTAGAAAACCTGAGTCAGGGTCTGAAAGAGCAAAGATGAAAAGCCGCGTAGCGGCTTTTTAAGAAACGAAGCCGCGAAGCGGCTTCGCAAAATATTTTTCCATCTTATATTTAAATTCTGGCGAAGCCGCTTTGCGGCTTCATTTCTAAAAAAGCCGCTACGCGGCTTTTCATCTTTGCTCTTTCAGACACTGACTCAGGTTTTCTACTCAGGTTGCCGAGCCCAGTATGGACCATACTAGCGCAGTGACACCCTTATTTTTACTCGGGATAATAAAGTTTCAATCCTTATCAAAATTCTTTCCAATCCTTATTGCCTAGTATAAGGGCGTCAAACCAATAAAAATTACTAGTTGTTAATTATAAAACGTATTGAATTGTTGAGGGAGGAAAAAGTTTTGTTGAGCATTTAATAAACATAATTAGTAAGCTGACATCTGAGTTTGAAACATATATAAAGAACTAGGAGCCAAAACAACTCGTTTCCTGAAGATTAAAACAAACGTCTAAATTGAATTTGTTTTGTCAACGGGGTTGATATCCGTTCTGTTGCGAAACTGTTTGGAACGTGACTAAAATGCCCTCTCATTAGATTATTAATATTTACGGAAAGGATGGCGCAGCGCTGGTATTTTCGCATTTCGCCCCGATCGGAAGTGAAGAAGGAGACGCATTTATTTTCGAGATTTTACGTGATATTTGTAGCGCTGGGGTAATTAGGTTTTCTGCTTTGTTTCCGCTTTAGCGAAAAGCATCCACTTCCCAACGGCAAAGTTCCAAAATAATAAAGTCACGTGCGTCCCCTTTGATCCCGACTTCCGGTCCTGCTAGCTGAATTTTCTCACCTAAGCAGAACCGCAGAAAAGAGCTAAGCAGCGTTAAATGCGAAACTGTGAAATCGAGATGCGGCACCTTCTAGGTGAATTTTCAAAAATTCAAAATAATTCTTGCGGTCCATTTTCCAACACTTTCTATTTTCTTCTTTCCAAAGACAACTGACAAATCTTTCTTCACAAATAATTGTTAGAAATTAGAAAATAAAAAATTCAAATTTAAAATTTATAAAATAAATATTTTTTTTTAATTCTTTATTTTTTTTAATAACTTTTAATAACATAAAAAATAACTTATTATCGAAGCAATGTTAATTATTTCCCTTTATTTTGATTGATTGATAAGTCTATTTTCAGGTTTGGTTCCAGAACCGCCGCGCCAAATTCCGCAAAGTACAGCGCCAAATGATGGCCGTTTCGCTCAACACATCTTCAAGCCCACTGGGTGCGCACAGTGCCACCGCCAGACCACAGATACCGACATCATTTCCTCAAGGTTTTCCAGCGATGCCCTCGCTACCCGGATATCCAGCGCCGACAAGTTACCCTTATTATCCGCTGGGAAACTCGGCCATGAGCTCTGGTGATTTACCCCCGCCAAAGTAAGTCCCTGAACGAGTGATTGATGAATTCTAACTGCATATTCTAGCGCTAGCGAAGGAGCGGCTTACGATTGGTCAGCATACGCTCGGAGCCAGCTCTCACTCCCCACACCGCCCGGTTCCGCGGCTGGGAACACGCCCGCGGCTCAAAACCCTCTTCTCCAATTCGCTGGCCTCCAAGGACTCGACCCAGCGAAATGGGGCGCCAGTGGCGAGCTAAAATGGCACTAGACGTTCTCTTAGATGTTCTCAATTCAATTACTGTCAATTCTCTTCCTTTCTGTATGTCACACAAAAAACTTGCCAAGATCAAGCAAAACTGTCCTTTCCCGACCCTACAACAAAACTCGAACAATTTTTAAATCAAATACATTTTTTTTGTCAAAGCAGTTTTCCTGCATTCCTCGCTGTACATTAGTCTAATAAAATATTTTCATCGCAAAACAAATTGTCTATTTATTGGGTTTAGAAACAGCATGAATCAAACTTTCTTGTCCTCAAGGGCTTTAAACCCTAGAATTTTCGGGGTGGTGTCTGGAACCGACAAAAAATTTCGACAAATTTTGTGTGGGCGGCTACTCGGCTGCTGATTGGCCGGTATGCCAAATCCAGGCTTCTGATTGGTTGGAAATTTCCACGCAAAATTTGTCGAAATTTTTTTGTCGGTTCCAGACACCTTCCCGAATTTTCGGTGTTAAGATTAGCGTTTTCATTAGTAGAGAGTACTATATTTACAAATAGAATACTTCTACTGTAGCAAGTATTGAGCAAAGTAGCCGTAAGAAAAAAAAATGCTCACTCAGGTGGCGTTTGTCTTTGGAAATCAAATTATTTGTCAAAGAAAGTCAGAAAGCCAAACACAGACGACACCTTGTGTCCTTTCTGGCGCTGTTTTGGCGTAAACACACAAGTGTGAGGAGAATGGAGGAGCATGTGCATAGAGTAGAAGGGTCAAGCGAAGCATAATAAATGTCGAATGACCTGTATGTGTAACTGGCTATTTGCTCGCGCCGGCTAATGCTTAGCCCTTCTGTTGGGGCACCTGGCACCACCAAATCCAACACCCCAGCAATCAGCGCGTGAATACCACAAATCAATACATGTAATTCGAAAACCCGACGATGAGGAAGATTTTACTGGCAAAATAAGCTCTCTAGAATTATCCAAGTTCTTCTCACTTGAATTTTTGAAGAAATGATGATTCAACCTTGGTCATTGTGTATAATGGCATTTTCAGCAGTTTTCGCGACCTTTTCTAAGCATATTGGAAGTGATTGCTTCCTTCGTGGATATTCACTTTTCACATTTGCTTCTCTATTTTGGTCAGTTGCGAGTCAGCTGCGAGGAATTTTGAATTTCAGATCTTTACGATTTTGAGTTTCTACCTGGTGCTGAATTTGGATCTGAATTAGAATTGACTTGGCGGTTGAAATTCGCCTCGCCTAATTATTGCGCTACCTAAACATGAACTGCCTTCGCTACTAGAATTCTAGAGCTCCTTCCGAAATTGTCGATCATGCATCTGCAACCTATCTCCAAGATTGTCATTCAACCTTCGCCATTTGTGCCCAAGATTGGCAATTTTAAAATGTAGGAAACTGAAAATTGACGACTTCAAAATCAATTTCCGAACAGAGTTGCAAATTTTGTGACCTAGCTGAGCTGAGCTACACCTCAGCTCAGCTCAGCAATTTTGAGGTGAGGGTCAGCTCAGCTCAATTTTAATGAAGAAAGCTAGCTCAGCTCAGCTCAGCTCAATGGTTTTCGAAGAGAGCCAGCTCAGCTAGCTCAATTTTAACCTCAGCTCAGCTAGCTCAGCTCAGCTCAGTTGTTTTTAAATGGGGCCAGTTCAGCTCAGCTCAGCTCAATCTCAACCTCAGCTCAGCTAGCTCAGCTCAGAAAAAATTTGCAACTCTGTTTCCGAAGGTACGGCGATAATTTGGACCCAATTGATAGTTTTTATTGAATAGAAAAGATTGGCTTGAGCATTAGTGTCGTCGAATTGATGATTTTCGATGCGAGTAATCTAATGTGGCGTTGATCAGTTCAGAGCGGAGTGGAACCTTTGGCGACCTTTGCGCGACATAATCGATTATCTTAATTAATATTACTGACTTGGCGCCAAGGGAAGTCTTCGCAGTCGGACATCCGGTCCGCTGGTTCGCCTCCAAAAATAGAAAGGAAATGCGCCGCCGAGGAAAATGGCAAAAAGCAAATGGACAAACAGGTGCACGCGATTGTGGTTGCACTTCCGTCAAAATCGCCCAACCCGGATAATATTTTTAGCCAATTTTCGCGAAATGCGCGGCCCAAAGCTGCACCTGCTACTTTGTCGCGGCTCAAGCCAGTTTGAGGAATAATAATGTGCCAGAAAAGTTAGCTTAGCAGATTACGGTTGATTATTTGCCATCATTCGAACACCAAAATCTTCATCATCGTCAGTAGATGCTCATTTATTCATGTTTTTGTTAGCTGAGAAACAGGGTGAGAAACACTTCTAGTAATCGTTCTAGGTAATTTATCTGTTTCCCACTTTGTTTTTCTTTGAAAAAAAGGAAGTGAGAAAGACAGGGGTTTCTAGAGATATTCGAAATTGTTGGAGATCATTATTTTTTGTCATAAACGCCGTCAAGTTTCTTGTATCTCTAGAAACTCAAGTCTTTCTCACTTGCTTCTTTTTCAATCAAAAACGAAGTGGGAAACAAATAATTGCTCTAGAACGCAATTACGAGTGTTTCCCACCTTGTTTCTCACATGTTAACATTTCCATAAAAATTTATGGACGGGGGCGATTTTAGTACAAATCCGATTTTAGTACAAATCCGACTTTAGTACAAATATTTTTTTTGTACCATTGTCGGATTTGTACTAAAGTCGGATTTGCGGTACTAAAATCATCGCCGTCAAATTTATGAACGACACCTCAGCGCGTCTTGAAAGTATGATAGGGCCTTTAAAACGTTTATGCTATTATAGATGGGCATATATGTATATCTGGTTAGCTTTTGTCAGCGGCGGTACTTCCGGCGAATGACGGCTTCGTCCAAACAAGTAAACAGCGCGTCCGCAGCGCATTGCTTGTGCAGCGCATTCTCGTCCAAGCCGTAATTATGCAAATCAAGAGCCAAACTTGACAATTGGATAAATTTCCCCTTATCAGACCGGAGATCAGGAGTCTAACACGATTTTGGCTTTTCGAATTTCCGCCGCGCCGTTTTTCCGTCAACAACGCCTCACTTTCAGGCGAAGACGCAGTTTTTTCGTGTTTTGATGCGGAGGAAAAGCGCCTGCTAAACACGTGACAGCTGGTTAGTTCCAATAGCCAAATATTGCACAATATATACGCTTGTAAACAAATTAAGGGGGAGGTAGGGCAAACTTGATTTTATGCTCAAAATGCTTGAATTGAGATACTTGGACTCGGAAACCTGTGTCAAAAACCTGAGTCAGGGTTTGAAAGATTTTCAGCTTTTTATTAAGGATTTTTCAGACCCTTACTCAGGTTTTTACACCGGTTGCCAAGCTTAATTTTTAGATTAATTTAATTAAATATTTTGAATTAAATTTCGGTTCAATCGAATGTTTGTTGTATAAGCCGTGAACAAGAATATAAATCATCAATTATTGGATTTGCTCTGCTGGAACACCAAGAAAGCCATTTACTTGAGTTCATACAAGAATGGTTCAACTTTTACTTTTACGTGTATTTTTTTTATTATTTCCAAGGCGAACTTGTCCAAACAAGTCCAATTTACAAATTTAATTATCACAGTACAGTACTGGCAAAATAAAAATAGAAAGAATGAGAATAAAAGTTACAGTTACAGTCATCACTAGTAAGTTACAGTTAGATTGATTTTTTCGTGTTTCATTTTGTGAAGACCCAGTGAAGGTGGGAAAGGTTGATAATTAGGGTCGAGATTTTAGAGAAACTAGAAGAGACTACTGACTGCAAGGACTACTGCCACTTGTCGAGTCCTTGGAGCCCGGCGAGTTGGAGGAGCGAATTCTGCGCAGAGTTGCCGTTGCCAGGCAAGAAGCCGGCTGAACTGGGCGGCAAGGCGAAGCTGCGCGAGTAACTTCCCCAAGCAGAGGCGGCGGATGCGTTGTCCAGTGCCGAGTCGCCACTAAAATGAAAAAACGGGATTAATCAAGGTTCCAACGCTTTGAAGGTGCATTTGGTAATTTGGTGTTTTGTAAACGCGCGGCGCGGGTCAGGAGATTTAAATTTCCAAAATCTTCCAAAAAAACGTGTGAATCTGGCTGTTGACCGATGACCGGGGGTCGGAGCTGTGAAGATGAAAGGAAAATGTCGCGGCGGGCAATTAGGCCGATTAGAACTTGTTTTGGGCGGCTAGTACTACGTCTGAGCTTGACTTTTGAGGATCTTTTTTTCATTTTCAAAGCTGCCATTTCAAAATTCAAGCGCCAGATTTTGCCGATATTGCAGTTTTATAACTGAAACTTTCATCATCATTTCTTAGTGAAGATATTGACTGAGTAAATAAGCTAAATTGCCATTTTACTGGAGCTCTTTCTTCCTAGCTATTTTGGCCAGCCGTACAATCAAAAAGTTCTGAGAAATAAGATCTCCTAGATAGGCAAATAGACAACTATACCCTTAAAGTGTCAAAAATCGTATTTTGGGAAGACGCTTCGGGCGGGAAATTGAGTTACCCAAATTCAATTTGAGGAGACATTTGGGGTGGTCTTTTTGCCCTCCGAAGAAATTCAACAGTTAAAGGGGAGATTAGCCAACAGCTTTTTAGCAATAAACACTTTCCAAATTGAATTCCAAAATTCAGGGACTTACGTGTTGAGAGGACTCTGTTCCGGAGCACCTGGCACGCCGGTGTTCAGAGGATAGTAGCTATAGCTTCCCGCGGCACTGTAGAGTCCGGACGGGCAAGGTAGACCTTGGAATCCTTGCGAAAATGGAGTGATTCCAGCTGGTGAACGATTGAGCAAATTGGGCTGTGACTGGAGAGCATTCGAAGCCATCATTTGGCGCTGCACTTTTCGGAACTTTGCTCGACGGTTTTGGAACCAGACCTGAATACAACGTTTAATTAACGGTTTAATAAAGGGTTCAAAACTAACAGGTAGATTTGAGAAACTTATTTCGACTTCATGCTCCTAGGATCGGAAGCTGGGCTCGGCTACCTGTGTGGAAAACCTGAGTCAGGGTCCTAAAAAACAGAAATGAAAAGCCGCGCAGCGGCTTTTTTGAAAACGAAGCCGCGAAGCGGCTTCGCTAATATTACCATTACAATCTATCAAAAATTCAGGCGAAGCCGCTTCGCGGCTTTGTTTTTGAAAAAGCCGCTGCGCGGCTTTTCACTTTAGTTCTTTCAGACCCTGACTCAGGCTTTCTACACAGGCTGCCGAGCCTAGCTCGGAAGGTCGCAAAGAAGTACTGTAATTTAATAAAAACGCTTCTTTTAGGACCATCAAGATGTTAAAAATAGAGTTGTCCTGCTCCTATTTGTTACGTTTTCGAAGAAAATACTCTTTCTCCTGCTTATAGCTCTTGCTTTGGTGCAAATATGTTTACCAAATCTCAATCGTCGTATATTGAATATAGACAGAGAAAGAAAAGAGCGAAAAAGCAAGGTTCGATTTTAATTTCTCAGCTTGATTTGTCCAGTGATAAATATATTTGTTGTGCAAATCACTTTTGCGCTACTACTACTTTTTCGGAGAGCTACGAATCTTCTCCCCTTTATCGCCGGTGGAGGATAGACGCATGTGAAGCCAGTGGCCGGCTCTGTTGTTAGCCAAAATAGAAAAGTCGCCTTCGAGTAATTTGATTTGAATTTTCATACACTCCTTGTGAAACCGGCTATTTACGCCGAACACAAAAAAAAATGGACAAAAATCTCACCATCAGCTAATTTTAGTTTTTATCGAAGTTCGATTTGCAGCTTATCTTTTATTGGAAATTATGATTAGCTAGATTTTGATAGAAAAAGCGACAAAATTAAGGGAAGGTGTCTGGAACCGACAAAAAAATTTCCACAAATTTTGCGTTGAAATTTTTAACCAACGAGAAGCCTGGATTTTGTAAACGGGCCAATCAACAGCCGAGTAGCCGCCCACGCGAAATTTGTCGAAATTTTTTTGTCGGTTCCAGACACCACCCCAAAATTAAGGGTGTCACTATGTTAACTCTGAAAGTACGTCTAGCGATTACTCGTTCTCGAGTAAGATCCGTGTCTGTATAAACACAAACTTTATAGAGCTGTAGTTGAGTTTTGAAACATGTAAGACTGGAGCCGTAATCGAATTATACGCGGTAGGATACATATACTTTTTTGCTCATTCTCAAAAATGTTAGGATCAGTTGTGAACATGTGTCGAAAGTCCTAATCCGTTGCTAAATGGCGGCGAAATGAAAGAGCCAGCGACACCTTATTTTTTCCTGTTTGGAGTTTCGAGCGCTGTTTTGGGTACAACGAAAGAGGAACGTACCTGGATTCTAGCTTCTGTCAATTTCGTCCTTGACGCTAGTTCTTCTCTGTAGTAGATGTCGGGGTACTGCGTTTTGGCGAAGGCACTTTCTAGCAAGTTCAACTGTTCTTGGGTGAAGGAGGTCCGATGTCTTCTCCGCGCCGGAGTTGGATAAGGATAGGGAAAGCAACGCGAGCTCGTCGAGTCCGAGTACGTCGGTGAACTTTTTCCGTCCTTGCTCGCATCGGGCACTCCTGGAGGCGGCGATGGCGATGACTTGACGCCTGCTGAAGAAATGTTCGCCACGCTGGGAGAGGATGTGACAGCGGTACTCGTGACTGTTGTGGCAGGGTTGCCTGTTGTCGTCGGGAGAACTTGACCGGAAGCGCTGCCTGCAGGACTGCCTAGATTAAGCGACACGCCGGAGGGAGTCGTGTTTGGTGAACTCTCCGGCCATGGGCGCGACAATGAAGTTGGAAACATCCCAAGTGGGCTCTGCTAAAAAGTAATTATGCCGGCCTTTCTTGTCTAAAATCACCTGATTGTAAGTTGGAGTCGGCGTAACCGGAAGCTCCATCACTTCTCTCTTTGTCTCGGTGTCAGTAGCCATGATATTTGGAGGACGTTGAGGATGATTTGCGAAAATTAAATTTCCTTGCTTTGATTTTTTTGTTAAATGAGTTTTCTAATTTGGAGCTCGGGAAATTCTCGAAGACTCAGCTGAGGGCGTTCTTTTCTGCAACAGCGCCGGAGTCGTGTACAATTATCTAAAACCAATCTTATAATAGCAATACACACCTATCGATTTCAAACACTCACAATCCATGAATAACCTCCATAATGTAAAAATGGAAAATTATTTTATGAAATGTTTTAAATGCTTTTTTAAGGGTGTCAACAACGATCGAATAAGGGTCTCTCTTATGATTCGTAGTTTTGTCTGAAGATTCTTCTCTGAAAATTTCAGATTCACATCTCGTCTAGAATTCTAGTAATGGGGGTTAAAAGTTACCCCTATTTTGTGTAAAACGGACTTCCTTTGAAGTCGGCGGGAGGATTAACGAGAGTACTAATCCAAAATCGGGCTTTCAGACGCGTCACAGAAGGGTTTAAACTTTCTTTTGACATATAAAGAATCTTGAACAACCCAACTTAAGGTGCCTCTACCGGGGTCAAAAGTTGGAATATAATCGTTGTTGACACCCTTAAGGATTTTTTCATATAAAAAAACGATAGAACAAAATGCATTTCAAATTCTTGAGTTTTTAAAAATGTGATTTACGTAGTTGTTCAATTTTATTTCTAAATAGGGAAAAAATTATTCTTGTGATTGTTCTAAAAGATATGTCACATTTACGCACAAACGGGTCAATTACGGGAGGCGTGGCAACCTCTCTTTCTTTATTTATGTGAGTGTCTATCTACAGAATATGTTAGATAATGTTTTGATAGCTTTGAGGGAATATTCATCATTTATGTAATGTATCATATATAACAATAAATCCGTCGGCTTTAAATACATATCGTTACTTCTAATTTTGTAAGTCGAGTGGAGCAGATTTTATTTCTACGAGCTAATAGTAAGTTATTGCTGATTATATAAAGATCAAAAAATAACAAGGATTCGGATTGAATAATCGCTCAACTGTAAAATCAGCGCGATAAAAATATAATCACTTTACGTAAATGTACTCAGCGAACATGACTTACGTAAATTATTCTTGTATAATTTTTATCGGCGCTATCTTACTAGCACTAGAGCGTGAAAAGAAGAGGAAGGTGAAATACAGTTTCCTCTGTGGAATGTGTTTGTTTATCGATTTGGCTATTAGGGGCGTATTATCCATGTGGCTAATTGCGAGTGGCAGTGTCTAAGTGAGCTGATTATCGACTCAGAATAGAAATGACATGTTTAGTGTTGATTTAGCCTCGAAGTGAAAGTGCAGCATCGGACCTTTTCTATTTATCGGCCCGTTGTCGGCGGCAAAATGCCATTCCCCGGACGCTCTAATCCAATCAAATCCCTAAAAACCGAAGCCAAAGGTCAGTGCCGATATCATCTCGAAATATCAACTTGCTAACTTTCAAAAATATCGACCTTCTTGAGCCTCATTCTTTCAAAAAACTGGCCCTAAAGTTTCTTCAAAGGCCCGACTTCAATAAAACATAGCTATGAAAGTTTATCTCCTCTAGAATGAAGAATATTTCAAAGGTACTAGATCAAGCCTTCTTTTGGTCGGACAAAATAAGGGTATCCTTATGTTAACTTTTGAAGAAAAGATAGCTGAAAATCGCTCTTTGGAAACCGTTTTTGATGGTAAAATTTAAAGTATCCGACGAGAAAAGAAAAAAACAAGAATTCCAAAACACGGCAGAATTAGCTCGTTTGCCCTCGATTAGCAAGTTGACAAATTGAATTTGTTCTTCCGACTCATTTGTTGAAAAATAATAAATTTGAGCACTCGTCGATTGAGAGCAACTCATTTACATCCTGGGCAGTTGATTCAATATACGTAATAATCAACTTGACATGTAAAAAAAAAGAAATTGATGCTAATTAATTAAAGAAAAACTGTAAGCGCGAAACAGCGCCACTCCTGCCACCAGCCGCGGCCAATTAACGCGCGCGAATCTACTCAGACTTGGTCCTTGCCGAAAAACGCGAATTTCAAAAGTTCAAAGCAGCAAATTTTTAATTGTGATAATCGTAAACGATGTAGTACGGGAGTAAGTGTTTGAAACTTGTGAAAAAAATACTTCCTAAAACTCCGCAAAACTCTCAAAAATCGAAAAAAAAGAGCGATTTAGAAAAAAATCTAAAAATCGAAGATTTCAAAAAACCAATTCATACAAAAATAAGTTGAAAAATAGACTGAAAATAGCACATATTCGGCTAGAAATGAGCTCAAAAAGTAAGTCTCCTCTTCACTTTATTTTTACCTCTCTTTCTCTCTCTTTTAAATCATTTGCGATGGCAATTGGTCTCTCGGGATCTCTGAGTCGTCGACGGAGCGGTTGGTTTGGAAATCAGAATGGGCAAGAAAAGAGAGACTTAACGTCGCCTGAGTGGCGTCAAGGTGTCTAGTGGTGAAGTTGGCGTCAATCAGTCTGCGAGCAGTTTTGAGCGTCGCGTTTGGTGGAGGAGCGAGCGCCCTAGAGCTACAGCCGCGCCAGAACTTCAACCCGCCCGACTCCCGGAAGCTCCAGCAGCTTCAAGAATCAAGAAGAAATTTTTCCCAAATGGAAAATGGGAGCATCAACAATCCGCAAAGACAGAAAGCGCTTGCTTTCACCGCGAAGAAGTTCGCTTTATTTGGGTTGTAATTATTTTCCTCAAAATAAGCTTTGTGATGTAACAAAATATATTTCTAATCGAGTTACTCTTCGAGTTGAATATATCTCTCGCCGTGCACTTGATTCCACAAACGTCCTTTGTTTGCCAAAAACACAGACTTGTTGCTTATTTTTCCCTGTTTCTGTTTGTTTTTTTTCTGAAAAAAATGGGCCAAGTTTTAGTTCAAATTTTAGAAATACGAGCGCTGAATCGCCGCTATTTTCTAGCTACAAATTGATAACAACGAAACGAGATGATTTTCTCTTTGAATTGCCCTGTTTTGGAATAATAAATAGAAGAAAATCCGATTTTCTTTTTCATAATTTCGCGGCAGCAAAGAAGAGTAGTGGTAGCTGGTCCTGTGTGTAGTGAACGTGGAATTCGTTTAAGAAAATTGACGAGTTTGGTGGCGGCGTTATTGCATTTCCCCAAGTGGCCTGGAGTAGGCCTGGCCTCGGCATAATAGATTCGATTGTAATGATTTGGCCGATACGATTTTGTTACGCCGCCCGCCGCCATTAAGTTAGCTGCAAGAACTTAGAGCGACGCGCTACACAAAGCGAATTATTTACCGTTGCGCAAAAAACTCCCCAAAAAAATAGAAAGCGAATCCAGAAAAAAAAATGTCAAAACGAAGAATATTAGAGAAAAATTAATAAGCAAGATTTCAATATTAAAAAAAAATTCTTTTTTCAGGAAAGCTAAAAATCATTTCAATTCAAAGATTTATCAAGAAAAAAAATAACCAGAAAAAATTCAATACAGAAAACCCTAACCCTAAACATTCTAGCGCGAGTAACAACTTACTGAAACAATAATGGAATAAATAAAAAATTAATAAGGAGAAAAATTTTTAAAATTATCGTAATTTATTTATATTTATTTTTCATTCTTGTTTAGATGCATTATTGTTACAGTAAGAGGCTCCTTTCGGCGCTAGAAGATTAGTGCTGATTTGTTTTTTGGAAAAACATTCTTTATTTTTTGCTGGAACAGTGATTGGATTTTAGGATGATTAGTTTCAGACAAGGAAAAACAAGAAATTACCTTTTTGTTCTTCGGTCGGATTAAGTAAGTTTCTCTTTCTCTAAATAACGTCTAATTCGATTTGGGACCGGAAAAGGAATGATTCTAGTGTCATCCCCGGCAGCATAGTCTTGTTTGCAATGTAATTAAGGGCCAGAGACAAAACAGAACAACTGTTTTACGATAAATAGCGCAAACTGAAAAGTCAGCTTGATGAGCCCCGCGCCGCGCGTTTGGGTACTCGTTTCACTCAATCAGTGTTAATTAATCTACATTGAGCTATATTTTTACTTTTACTTTTCGGAGTTAGTATTTGACGTTCACACGAACGTCACTTCCGCAGCTGCTAGCTGCCGCCAACGTTTTGGCATTTATTCACATCGCTTAATGGGTTTAGCGTTTGTCCTTTTGGAGTTGGCTGATTCTGGTGGTTGGCCACGTGCACCGCGCTGCCACCACCGACTCCCTGTGATCCCCTCCAAGGAGAGCACCTGTTTTCCCGGCGGAAGCTGCGCACCGGAAGTAGAAAGCGCCTTGACCGAGACACACCACCGCGACCACAACCTTACATAATCGTCTTCTCTTATCTCAAGACGCGCTAAATCCCTCCCTTACGTTAACCGTAAACCTAACCCTAACGCCTCTCTCTTCCGTTCTAAAACTGATCAGTGGCCAAAAGCTTTTCAAATAGAGACAGTCTTCGTTTAGTCAGCTGCATTCAGGTGACGGTGTTCCATGTCACTCCTGGCAGGGGACATTGTTCGCGTTTCGTTTTTCCACTTTCAGCTGCGCTCGGCCGCGAGCACTGGTAAAAGCGCATGTACAGTACAGATCATGGCGTTCAGTCGCTTAGTCTGAGTTTTTTGTCGGAAATTTCCGTTTTGTTGGATTCAGCGGGCGGCCGCAACTCGCTCCGCCGCAATGCACCAGCCACGCCCTGGCTGACCGAAGTCCTAACTCGATCTTTTCTCAATTAGATTTGGAATTTGGAAAAAAAAAAAGACGAAAAAGTCGAAAACTCGGAAGCAGAAGATTAGCTCGTACTAGATCACTAAGCCGCAAGCCGCAAGAGCATTTCGCGACTTTTTTCGAAGCAGTACAAAACAGCTCCAATTCCGAAAAAGACGCTAATACTATCACGAGGCGGAAAATAGCAAAACAATTTGTTGCCGGAAGAGGAAATGTTAGGCGCATTGTACTTTGCTCCACGGGCGAAATTTGATCAAGTCGGAGTACAATTTGAAAAAGAGGAGTCGTCCGGCTAAATGAGTTACCGCGCGAGTTCGGAGAACGAGCACATTCTGAAAGTGCCATCCAAAAGGTCCCTTATTGCCATGAAAATAGTCGAAACCTTTAAAAAGTAGTAAAGAATTTCTTACCGTATAAATCATTTCTAAAGACACATCTTCCCTTACCTTTGGTCCACAGGCTATGAAGTAAGGGTCTTTCTTCAGAATCTTAAGGGGGTAGAAACAGCTTTCTCGATTTTGAACTGTAGCTACATAAAAGAAAACATAAGATTTATTTATGTTAACGGAATTTCCTTATAAATGTTCCTAGAAAAGGGGTTGAGCATCACAAAAATGTGTATGAAATTTGTTTAACTATCACGGGACTCGAGGTATTCGTGGTTGAAAATTGGCGAAAATCAAGAATTTCGGCGAGATGAGTTGCTTCTGAGCCCGATTACTCAAAAATTTGATGACTAAAACAGATTTCGAGAGAGATGTTCCTAGATCTAAGATGTATCTATCTAAACCTGAAGAGAAAAATTGAAAATATAAGATTCTCTTCTCAGTAGCGTCGGTCAAAAATCGGCTTTTTCGGAAAAAAGCTGTTTCTAACCCCTTGAAAGAGAATAAGCGTTGTTCCACCCTTACGGAAAATACTAGAAATAGGAAAATTCACATATAAAAAAAACTATCACCAGTACTTCAACTCATGAGGAATACCAAGGGAACAGGTCAACTCTAACGACTCCTACCCCCTTAGATTAAAAATACCATGCTTCCATTACAGGGACGATTAAGGATCTAGCGCTAGCTAATCTTATTCCGGCTGATGCCGTGTTTTCACGGAACAAGTCCTAATAGGTCACAAGTTGGCCATCTTAAAACAAAAACTTGTAATGTTTGGCTGATTGAATCGGTCGCGCTTAGTGAAACTTACATCTAGTCGAACCACAATTGAATCTATCAACGTCAATTAATCACGAGGGGCGAGGGCCGTTCGAAAATATTTTTTTTTCTTGCCATTCCTTGGGCCCGCTAGAAACCGCTGACAACGGCCGGAGATTCGATTTAAGCATTTTTGGATTTTTAACTGTTAGACTTAAATAAACCAGAAAACCGACTTCATTCGATTACAGCACCTGGGAGCTCGACCATTGCTTCCAATCTGGAAGCGAGCCCGTTATCAAATTACGCGCCCATCCCTTTTTTCGATCACGCTTGCTTCTTGACCGCTTGCTTCTTGACCGATATTACAAAATACTCTGACAAAGGATTAAATAGTGCAGTCATAAAAATAGCATAGTAGGGTTAGAAATCTTAGTTTTCGTTATTTTCATCAATTAGTATTAGCTTTAAAGGCGGTCATTTTTTTTATCAACATAAAGATTTTTTTGCACTAGCTCGGTTGAAATGCGTATTTCTAATAGTACGCTTTCCTGATTATAGAGTAGCTTTGGTTAGAAGTGCGTGCGAGGTTTGGGCACCTGTGCTGTCGCGGTGCAGTTGCTTTATTTTAGCGTTCGGAATCCCTTCAAAGATTTCGAATTTTACACCAATTTGGAAAATCCGTAGCGCCAAGGTTGCTAACTTAGCGGCGACAAAAAGGAAATTTTAAATATTTTCGCACACTAATCGCCGTCAAATGAACGCCCATTAACACTCGATACCTTGGACTATTTATGCAACTGTAGACACATAAGAGCCCAATGCGATTAGCCGAGCCGAAAGGAGCAAACCCCTTTTCTTCTTATATTCTAATTCTTATTTTAGAAGATTTGCGGCTTCGTTTTTCGTATAGCTCCTTTCAAACCCTTACTCAGGTTTTCTACACAGGTTGTCGAGCCCAGCTTACGTTTTGACTGAACCATAAGCCTTTCTGACGCGGATAAAAATTTACCAGTTGAATCTTTAGTTATCGAGAGTTCTCAATCGTGATCTTTTCTCCTCGCTATTTTTCTGAGACGATGTACATTTTTCGCGATGTATTTTTCTGGCATATAAAAAGACGTCGAGAATTTGGATTGTAGAATAAATTTGACTTTTGAAAATTTCTGAAATTTTGGCGAAGAAATGTCTCCAACGCCAGCAAGATCAACTTGTCCTCAACTCAGAGACTTGCCGACGAAATTCGCGGACAGATTCAAGGCTGGTTTTTCTTTTCTCCTCAAAGTCGTTTCGACAATCGCCGAATACCTTCTACCAATAATCGAGTGGATGGGCATGGTGTGCCACTAGATTCTAGCGCTGCTTTCAATTTCCTGACTAACTTTATATCAATAAACCGGACTCGAAAAATCTCGCGTTTCCGATAAGCAGCTTTTTTTGTATATTATTATAATCGAAAAACAAGCATCATCCCGTTGCCTCAGATCTTGGAAATCCTTAATCAATTTATGGCAAAATTAAGAATCTGCTGTTTGAATATTAAATCTCGGTCTGCCGACTCGCAGTCGAGAGAAATCAGTACTTGTATATTTTGGGAAGTTCTGATGGCAAACAGAGAGTGCATTTCGAATTTAGTTCGGAGTGTAATTTATCGAATTTGTTTCAATTTTTCAATTACGGACGGAGATTTTGATGTCAGCGCTTACAGGTGCGTTTTTTTCTAATTGCAGCTTTTTTTTTCATGAATGCTCCGTGGGAAAGCGCCACCACGTGAGTAGCGCCGCTACTTTTTAATTCAATCAGAAGCCTGGCTCCTTTGGAAATCACTCTGGAATTTACATGGCGGTGCATCAAAGCCAAATGTCCGCCTGGTCTTTTTGCCGACATCGCGCGCAACAAGCTCCTAGCACTAGAACATAATACGATGATCCGAGAAGGTCAATCTGATTGACAACAAATCCAAAACCGCTCACCACTCCAACTCGATTTTGTTCAGCTGCCCTCCGTCCCAGAGTTGCAAATTTGGCTTTATTTTCGCTGAGCTGAGCTGCCCTAAGTGAGAAATTCTATGAGCTGAGCTGAGCTGAGCTGACCTATTTCGGAGCTCACTGAGCTGAGCTGAGGTGAGTTTGCCATTTTCAGAGGTCATTGAGCTGAGCTGAGCTGAGCTGACCTATTTCGGAGCTCACTGAGCTGAGCTGAGGTGAGCTGGCCATTTTCAGAGGTCATTGAGCTGAGCTGAGCTGAGCAGACCTTTTTTTAAGGTAGTTGAGCTGAGCTGAGCTGAGTGAGCTGAGTGAGCTGGGTTGAGCTGTTTTTTTACTGTTTTTTAGTATTGATATTGTGTTAGAATCATTTAGCTGAGCTGAGCTGAGCTGAATGATACTTGTCTGAGCTGAGCTGAGCAGAACAAATCATGTTCGAGAATAATTCGAGCTGAGCTGAGCTGAGCTGAGTGATTATTGTCTGAGCTGAGCTGAGCGACTGCTCAGCTCACTCAGCCAGCTCAGCTCACTCAGCTCAGCAAATTTGCAACTCTGCTCCGTTCTATCGAAAAGAAGTTACAGAACATGATCTGTCATTGTAAGGATTTTCTAAAGGAGAAGCTTGGCGCTAGAATTATGATATTTTTCGTGCGAGGTCGGTGACATAATGTTTTCTTTGGTGGAGCGTGAGAGTCAATCGAGTTGGTTTTCGGAGATTGAGTTGCTTTACCCAATTTCGGTGGACCATTTGAAACAAATTACTTTTCGAAAAATAGAATCTCCTCTTGCCAAGGTGGAGAGTCTAAAGTGATTGCTCCGAGGCGGGGTCGACAGCCGTGAAAGTGAAACAAATTCAATACAAATAAGACGCGAAACTCAATTCCGAATAATGAAAATTGCGTAATCGTAATCACGTGACCCAAATGAATGGGATTACGCTACACGTTCACCCTAACCAGATCTATCTCCAGAGCCTAAACACATGAAACTCGCGCTAATCTAAATCTTTTAAAATCGACCTGCTTCAAAATATAGAAAGAGAAAATGCCATGTGTGAAAAGAGAAGATAGGTTTCATTGGATAGCAAAGAAAAAGGATTCATCTCAGAATAAGGAAATTCGTAAAAGTCGCTCTGTGTCTTTGTCTTTGAGAGCTTCGCTGCCTGGAAGATTTGAAACACTGTCCTGTGTTTCGTCATCTCGTCTCGTTCCCTAAAAATGGTTTAATTAATTTCTCACTTGAAGGTTTCTTACGAGAGCGTCAGCTTGTAGCTGATCATTTGCGATTCTTCTCCCGGTTAGGCTTCAGGAACCGGAATCAGACCCTGAAAAGAGCCCTTCTCATTTGCGAATGCTTCTTCGGCCAGAAGACCAACCCCAGCATATGTTCCTTGCAATAAGGACCATACACCGACGCTCGTCAAACCGGGAAGAACGGATAGGTGGACTCATCGAAAAGACGAGCCAACCAACCGCCCGGGAAGAAGCATCGAATACGCCGCAGATTTATCTAAAAGAAATCGAATCAGAATGGTTGTTGAAAAAGAGGAATGACAGCGGAAAGTCGGAAGAATTCTCTGTTGAGGTGTGAAGTTCAAGTCTGAGTTCGACTGAGTGGCGAATGAGTACTGAGCGGATGATCCCGTGCGAGCCGCCTACGCAACAAAAGTGGAGCTCACGGGCGGGAGGAACTCTCCCACAGGAACCTCTTCAATCACATTTAGGAAGAAGTTCTTCCGAAGAACTGTTAGAAAATGGCTTGCATACGAGGCATACTAGGAAAATCATTCTTTTTTCTATTGATTTTTAGAAGTGATTCTTCCTAGAAAAGAACGTTTTTTGAAGACAAGAGCCACTGCTTGAATATTCTCCTGGCATGGGTGCTTATACAAAGTCTATTTCTGCGGGTGGCGAAATTTTAACACCTGCGCGGCACCAGTGATCGGGTGAATGGCTCAGCCAAATTTATCCAAATTAGAAAAAATCCAAAACCTAATGGAATTGGAAGCAGATCTTTATCGGATGCGACTGCTCCAAGTAGCGATGGCTGCCATTATCCTCCACCAAAACATCATCAAAAAGAGCTTTTTTTGGAGGTCTGGGATCTAATTCTTTGGTTTTCATAAAAGTCACAAGCCTGAAAGTTTTAGCCTATCTGTAGTGTGATTTTTAAAGCGCGTTAGAACGTACTGATGCTATCGCAAACAAGCATGAAATCGAAAACGTCTTAGGTGAACTCCTTTAGAAATATTTTGGGTGGAGAAGACGCAAATGGTAAACCCCGGATGAGCGGTAATTGAAAAAGATAGCTCGGCGGAAAACTTTATCTAAATCTTTTCGGAAGGTGAAAAATTTTACGTTCCCACCGCAAATGCTGCAGTGTGAGTTTTTGTTTCCAGCGCTAGAATTAGAATAATGCTGAGATGGACAAGTTGAAACATAACAAGTTTAATTTCGAGCTTGAGGAAAAAGCTGAGAAGGGTGATTTCGGAATTGAATTCCGAATTCGATTTCAGACATATTTGGCGATTTTTGGATTTTGGTTTTTCCCAATTGCCAACAAAACCACTCTCCAGGTGCACTTCTCATTTCCATAATAGCCGTGTTACCGGCACCGATTTTATGCTTGTTCGCCACTCCCGGAGCTTTTTCTACTGCTCAGAAGATACTTTAGTTTTGAGTCTTTTTTCTAGTATTTATAAAAAAAGAATAAAATTATTTTTTAATCATCTTAATTAAATGATCCACCAATTGTAATTCGGGCATTTGATTTATTATAAGTTAGGGGTAGGCTTTTGAAGTTTGCTTTAGGAAATATCAGTTTGTCACAGCAGTTGGCAACTATGCTGCCCTCGGCGAGAATATGATAGGCGCGGAGGAGGGCGTCGTTGTCTGGATGAGCGTCGTCGATTCTCGACCACTGCTGTTGTTGGTGGAGAACCTTCTGGGGCAGCTCCATCAAGTCGATCGCCAGGCTCATCAGAAGCTTGGTCTGTACCAAAATAAGTCCGTTGGATTTTAGGGATGTCATAGTCTTCGTCTGAGCCATCGATCGCCTGCAACATCATGAAGCAAGAAGCCTTCGTTGCCATGTTTTTGTCGAGAATTATGTCGCAAGCCTTTTTTGTAGAAGCAATCGAAAGAAGCTGAAATAATTCGTTATTTTCTGCTACTTCGCGTAAATTTCACCGAAAGAAGATCAAGAGCTTCGAATCGCGTCATCTCCGGCTCCAATGTGATCCGTTCGATTATGAACTGTGCGTTTCTTCTGTCGGGTTCGAAAATTTCGTCTTTCATCAATCCAGCATATTCTTTGATAATCTTGAGTAGATGCGCTTGGGTGAAGGTACGCTGCTGCTTGTCGTTGGAAACCAAATTTCTAAACTTTCGGTCGAGCGATGCTAACTTGCGATGGTCAACGTTGAGTTCGTTCGAATACATTTCAGTGTTTGGGAAAGAGTTCGTGAGCGTTTATGCAAAGTTTTCTCAAAAGAGGGCGCGCAGTGATCCTCTGTGGGAAAGCATCACACCCGCGAAACACTCATCACCCGCTGAGAGAACTAAAATCTTCCTCCTACTGGTAAGATAAACTGATCTAAGATGGAGTTAATTCAAACCTTTATCTTTTAGTTGTAAAGTAAGTACAGCTCTCTGTAGCTTCTTCTTTGCTGCATTCTGAAAGTGTGGGAGCGTGCCCAACGGAAGTGCCTGAGTGGAATTATGTGCTCGAGGCGAGAATCGAAACACCGAAATTCAAACAAAAAAATGCCCTCCATTGTACTCGGAATTGTATCGTTCTGTGAAAGAAAATTAAAAACTCTGAATTTCATACATGTATCGTTGCTATTTGATCGCTTCGCTACGGATAGATCATCTCCGACATTTCTCGGAAAGAGCGACCTTCTATAATTATAAGAACGAATAGAGAGAATCATGCCAGATGATGGAGCCGTGGCAAATGTGTGAGTGCAACTAACAATTAAGGGTACTCAATTAAATAGACTTCCGTTGACGATAAATCCTAAGTTAAGGACCCCCATCAAGATAAAAAGTCAAAAATTTTTTGCCTTTTAATAAAAAAATCTGGAAATTTGACTTAGATTCGACTTTTAAAATTTTAAAGGGGCTGTCCTCCTTAAGTTCGAAGACCAAAAACTCTCAAAAAGAAAACAGTTGTAGCTTAGGGCCTTAACTTTATCCTGGAAAAAAAAATTAAGGGTATACCCCACTTAAAAACCCGAAAAAAAGCTGCACTTAACAACCTTACCTTTAAGGGCCTGTATAACCTTAAGTTGTTGATCGTGAGATCATCATAAGCGGTACGGTTGCAGGCGAGGGTTCGAACAAAAGTCGCCGCTTTATACTGCAGTTACTCAAGACACTTGATTCCGTTTTGAGTGCACTAAATCAACAAGAAAAGCGTTGACTATTTTTGCTTCAAACACAACTTGCCAGGTTCATTAGTTCACTTATGAACAAACGATTCTCGCTCTTTTCTCCAATTTCTTTCCTGAACTGATACTAAACAGTAGAATCACCACCAGGAGAGGAAAAATGCAGCGCTTGACATTCTGCAAACAACAAGGAGAAGCGCGCTGTGTTTCTTGACAGATAACGTTTGTAAAAGATTTATCGCATGAGAACTGACGGCAATTTGCACGTTTGATAGGGGATAGAAAATTTTTTTTTTCTTTGAAGATGGCGAGATTTACGAGGAACTTATGAGAGTCTTGAACTCAAAGTAAGAATTTACGGAATTTTGAAATCTCCCTCTTGGAAATCGAGTCGACAGAAATTGCAATTTAGGTTTTCATGATGAAAATTTCATCCCTAAAAAAATACGAGTTTCTATCATATTTTTGAGAATTTTGAAGAAGACCCTTATTTTTGGGTTTTAGCTTTGTAGAAACAAAAACTCTTCCCGACTCAGAATTGCCATTTCTATCTTTATTTCTGTTTCTATGTTTTAATGATTTTCTTTCAATTTAATTGAAGTAATAGTCTTTTACGATCAATGAGAGAAATATTTTCTCTGTTTGCAAGTTGCTCATAATAACGCGTAACCAGGGCAGCAGTTGATTTCTGGATAGGAGCTCTTTGTGTTTATGGAACTTTTAATTTCTCAAAGTTTAACTTTTAATTTTTAAGCACTCAGTGGAGAGACTTTCAGCGAGTGGTAACGAATCCAGGTCTTGTTCGTAAATTACTGTTAAAAAGAGAGAATGTCGCACAGAGCTCCCGTAGTTGTTTGTCGAAGCTAGAATAAATTTATGTTTGTGAACAAGGTAAAGCGCGCTTTCGATTTGAAACTCCAGCTAAGGTCACCTAAAAGTTTAAATGGCAGTACGCTGGGATGAGTCAAATATTTGGCTAGAAGGGGATTTAATTTTGTAATCAGACATCATTTCGTGACCTGCTTTCAAGACTTACTCTTCGACTCTGGCGTCCACCTTTTCCTCGATAACCCGCGCCATCGGAAGGAAGAAAAATTTAGAAGACTCGATCTGATGGGTAAAAAACGGGTTCGTACCAATTTGATTAAATCCTGAGTAGAGTTTGACGATAATGGCCTTGCAGTTGTGCACCACATGGTCGTCGCCGACAAACCCCTTCTCAACCAAGGAATTGATTTCAAAAAACTCTCTATCAAACAAAAAATAGGAAAAACTTTTTGAAAATCAAAGCTAGTTCGAATATTTTGCGAAGCAGATCCGCAATTATTGGAACTCAAAGTACGCGATCAGCATCAATTCACGCCTTTGCTTCTCAGGTGAGCTCATTTTATTCTTCCACTTTCCTAGGCTACTGTTTGTTGCCATAAATTCAGTGACATTTAAATAGTTTGAGTTTGTTTAGTTCGTTTGCGCTACTGATTTTTGACAGCTCTCTTTTCAATTAATTTTACGAAAGAAAATCGATTTGAAACTGTCTAATAATGTTGGAATATAAACAAATGAAACCAATTTGCTCTTTTATCAAGAGAAAACCATTAAAGTGGATTATTTCAGTGCTGCAGTGGGCAAGGCTGAGTCGGTGAGCTGTTTGCTCGAGCTCGGGGCCGACCTGCGCCAGCGCTGCTCAAAAGGATTCTCTGCCCTTCAAGTGGCCGCTCTCAATGTAAGTTCTCCCAAATCGACAAAATGAATAGAAAAGAGTTTATGCAACAGCTGTACTTCGTAAGTAGAAAACAAACCTAACAATCCTTTTTTTCAAGAAGTTGCTCTACAAAAACATCCTAAGGTTATCCATGATGGCATTAATTTTGAAATAGACGGTTATATACCTTATTGGCTTAGGCTAGCCCTTTTTTAGATAGTCTATAAATAAACGCCGGTAAATCACTTTCAATATTTCTGGTCGAAATTAAGGGGGGGTCGACGAGAATCGGAATTTTTGTAACCAAAAATCCGGAAAAACCTTATTAGATAGGTAAAATATGAATTTCCCGGTGAATAGAAAAGGGTTGTAGAAATACAGCGACAAGAACTAGAAAAAATTTGGAGCAGCAAAAGTCGGTCAAAAATCGCGTCAAAGTAGTGCCATTTTCGCGAAAATGCACCAAAAATGGTCATTTTTTTACAATTTTGTTAATTTCACCCCCTAAATCTCATTTTTATCAAAAAATTTTTTGGCTCAACAGATTCAGAAAGTTCTGTAGATTCCAAAAATATAAGTTTCATTGGCAGACTATGAGTATAAGCGAAATTACGATCAGCCCTGATTTTAATATGCAAGCTTAATTTTCTAATTTAGGACAACGAAAAATGTGTGAAAGCTATCCTCGACTTCGACAAAAAATGCTGGAAAGAACTCGTCAGCATTATTTCTAATGGGAAAAATGAAGATTCTGCAGCCTGCTGCGAGCAACTCAGAAAGCTTATTGTGGAAGATGGCGGCGCGAATGGAACACTTTGTTCAAACTTTGTGGACAATTTTGACGGAGTGAATGCCGTGAAGAGCGCGCTTCAATACACGAATCCTGACGCGGAGAGATTAATTTGCGCCATTGATCTGCTCACTGCAATATTTGATGGCTGTCTCAAGTATCAGGAGATCTTTGTCGAGGCGGGCGGCATTTGTACACTCGTGGACGTACTCAAGGAAAAGTTTCAGCGTCATTTTAGATGATTTGTAAACAGGTATCTATTAGAAACTTTTTTGCCTCAGTAATTTAATGTTGAACTTTACCAAAAGGCATTTCAAAGCACGCCAGAGGTCATTGGATATGGCTTCGACTGTTTGCTTCTCATTTGCGAGTCGTCTTTAGACTGGGCTTTTATCACCTTCCAGAACTCCATTCTAGAGGTCATCCTCACTTCACTCTCTCGCAGTCACGAGGCCGCCCTTCCTCTCGTCATCGCCACGGCTAGAATTCTCACTCATGTTGTCGAGTCCGACGAAAGTGCTCCCGAAGTCGTTGGAAAACAACCCGTTATTTTCGAGTATTTGGCGAATGCATTCGAACTCGTCAGCCGCGAAAACATAGAAGAAAGTGAACAACTTGTTCTCGCCCTTCTCGATTCAGTCAGCGCTCTTTCGAAAACCAGCGGCAATCAAAGCGCCATCGCAAAAGTTCCAAAGCTTCTGACCGGAATGATCACATTAGCGCAAGCGTCAAGTCACAAGACGATGCAACTGCGCGCTATCAGGACGCTCCAACGTGTGTCAGAGAACAGCCGCGTGTGTTCTACTGCTCTTATAGATCTTGGAGCAGCGCGAAATCTTCAAATCGTTCTGGATCAGACAAAATCACAGTTGGATGTTAAAGCTTCTACCCTTGAAGCGCTGTGGACGCTTTCAGGTGGCGAGCTTGGAGAGCAAAAGGCGATCGCAACGCTGATAGGTGAACCCTTGCTAATCTCGATTCTACAAGATACTCCACTCAACAACACCAACGACACGCACACGCTTCACAAAGTGGCCACCGAGGCTCTGGGTGTTCTCTGCAGAGGACCAGAAAGCAGACAAAAGGAGGTTCTCGAAGCTGACTCGGCAAAAGTACTCATGACAATCATTCGTTCCAAAGAGCCTCAAGTCGTGATCGATGTTCTGAGAACACTTTCCCTTCTCTGCGTCAGTTCTGGACTCGTACCTAATGTTCTTGCTCAAAAGACTGTCGCACGTGCAGCTTCTGGCTCCAGTTCTACTATCAGACTGCTTCTAAATCTTTTGATTCACTCGAACTCTGACTCTGTCTCTGTCAATGCTGCGTTTACTCTCGCCTGTTTGACACTTGGAAATAAAACAACGACAAAAGAACTGCAAGCAGATCCAGATTGGTCGTTTCTTTTGGTCGTCAAATTGTACTACTCGAATGATATTAAAGTAAGTACGCGCGAAATCAAAGAAGAAAATGGACGAGCTGTTTAGGTTCAACTTCATGCAGCAGCAGCCTTGAGCGTTTTCTGTTTCAATTCGTCGCAAAATATCGCCGCTATTCGAGAATGTATCGATGGTCTTACTGGCGAATCCATTGACGACCTGCTTAATTCGGAAATTCTAGCTTACAGGTTTGTCAATACACGAGATTCCTAATCGAAGAAGTAAGATACGATGCTGCTTTTCACCAAGTCGTGCTGGCCAAGAGCATTGAAGATCGTGATCCAGCTCTACTTGCCGCTGCAGGAGTGAAAATTCTAATTGAAGGAGCTAAAAAGGTAACAATCTTCCTTGAGCCCTTTTTGTTAAAGATATATCAGGCGACAGAAGCAAAAGATAGCTACGATGTGGAACTCGCCGCAGCTGCTACAAATCATATTGCAGCACTCATTCGATTGAAAGGCTCTGGAGTCGCCAAGTAAGCATTGAAGGAAATAATCAACGTACTGAATATTTCTAGTGGGTTAATTTCAATCGGCGTCTGCGAAGTGCTCTGCGATGTGATTTCTTCCCCACTCATGTCCGAAACGGGAAGGGATGGAGCAGCAACAGCTCTGGGCTTCCTGACGATGATGCCGGAAGCTTGCAGGATTATTTTGAAAGAGATTAGGGCACGGCCTTTCGTGGCGCATATGCTCATGCTTCATGCAAAGCCAAAATCACTCAGCGACGAGTTTAAAGAAAGATGGAAGACCTTCAAGGTTACTTCGATCATTAAATTTTGATCTCACTTTGGTCTTTAGACCGTTCACAAACCCGTGATGACTTTAGAAGAGCAAGAGCTCCTGGAAAGCGTCAAGAACAAAAACAGGACGAAAATAATGTGCGAAATGCCGTTGGTCTATCATCCCTGTATCGTCGCATGTTTCGTCCGCCACTTGCAAATTAAATCAGCGAGAAGCCGCACAAACAGAAGTAGGAACACTTCTGCATCCAGTCCAGGCCCAAAAAGGTAAAATTTCATGTAAGCGAGTTCATATAAAAATGTTCGAAAGCGTGAAATCTTCCGTCCGAGCATATTCTGCTGCACAAACAGAGCCGAAGTCTTTACCTGCGATCGAAGAATCTATTTAATTCTACTGAATCTATCTATCTGTATAAACTCATTCGTAAATAAATTATTTCCTAAACAATTTCTAAATTTTCTTTAATTTGAACAACGAGCATTTGTGCTGAGCTCAGCAACATTAGAAAAGATTCCTTTCCAGAATGTGATTTTCTAGAAAAGCACGCTGGGCGCTGTCTCTTTACCGGAGCGTTTTGCTTTCTAGAAAATCGTCGACTATTTAAACCCGGTCAAAAGAGGAATTCTCTCACTTCGCGATTTTAAAGTGAAGACAAGAGATAGCAAAATTTGATAAAGAGAATCAAGACGATGGACAAAATCGATAATATGCTAGAACAGACTACGGAAGACTTGAACGTGCTCAAAGAGCGGGAAAATAAGCTGCAAGAGCAGCAAAATAAGCTACTAGAACTGCAGAAGAAGAAAGAAGATCTTCGAAGATTGCAAGAAGAACTTGACAATGAGGCCAATGTCATTGAGCTCAATGGCATTTTCAGTTCTACGCAAAAAAATGATGAAATCAACAACGACACGTACAGGTAAGTCTACGGTGGGGTAACTGCCTTCCTTCGGCGATAATTTTATGCCTTTTATTTGTGAAAAAAGGCTCTCAACTGAAAACTTTGAGTTGAATAGTTTTTCAAAAATTATTAAGGGAGGCGCCTACTGGAAGTTCTTCTACGAACCAGTTTGCTCAAGAAGATCTTCTTCTTATGCAGCCTGACGAGGACTTGGATGAGCCAGATATCGCTCAACTCGAGCATCAAGCTGAAAATCAAAGGTAGGAACAAATAATGATTTTGACGATTAGTCTCAAATTTACGCGAGAATCCTTAATTTTTATAAAAAAAAAATCGACTGCTCGTTGACAAGTGTATTTAGCGAGCAAGATGGAGACGAAATCAATCTTCTCGATCTTAGCGCTGTCATAGAACAGGAACTCGCTGACGATTACGGCGAGGAACCAGTTTTTCCCAACATAGGTATGATAGTTCTTTTATTTAAGAATAGTTATTATTGTATTTTAGATGAACAGTCTGCTCCTCTCGCGCCAAACGTAGAGCAAGAAAGACTCGAACGTGATTGGTACTTATCCAAAGTACTCGTATCACAGAAATCGAATCCTTACTTGCACCTGGAATCTGACCATTTATCGATTTCTGCTTACTTCAGCTACTACAATGCTGGTCGCGGAGAATTAATAGTCCGATGCTCAATTAAAGAATGCAGTGGTCGACATATCATAAAAGTAAGAAAAAAGAAAGAATACAAGCTCCTATTTATAGTGTTCATGCACGGAATTATTCCAAGCGCATAATGGTGGAAGAACCATCGTCTGGAAAACCGAAGACATCAGAACATTTGATAAGTCAACCTACGAACACGATAAAATTTACGAGCCGCATACGTGTGAAGGGAAGACACTTGAAGAAATCGAGGAGGCTTCCAGGAAAAGTTCGAATATTTTGCTATTTTTGACTATAAAATTATTATTAGAGAATATTATTTATCGAACTTAAAAAAGACCATCTGCCATTAATCTGAAGAAGGCAACTCGAAAGGGTTCTACTGGTAATGAATAACCGTTGTAAGGCTCAGGAAAATCGAAAACCTCCAATTCAATCCGAGCGAGAATTAGGACCTTTTTAACTGCCTTTCGAAATTCGAACACTGTCTCTGAATAATAAAATGCACAATGGTTACATCAGATTTGTCTTTCTTGAGGTTTCTTTAGGGCAGTTACTTTTCTATAACTAAAATCAAAGCTTTGGTTTCAAACTAACTTGACTACAGTCTATCCACTACACATCAACCGCAGAACGACATTTCAAAGTAACAATCTGTTAAGCAAAAAGACAACAAAGACTCGAGGTGCAATGAAATTGATTTTATTCAGGTGGACAATGAACGTCTGATTCTGTTTTTCAGAACTTTATTTCCGTAATCATGCGTGATGCATGGTTAAGAAGCTTGCATGATTTTCCAGGCTTGATGTCAATGTCGGTCTTGCGACGATTGAAGGGCGAATCGCTCTTCTCTAGGGCTCTGCTAAAATACTCGAAGTTAAAATCAAACTCGAGTAAAATCAATGAATTCTCACCTTTTTTCTGTCCTTTTCGGACTTTTCAAGTTGGCAAACTGACTAAAACGGCAAAAGTGAGGCCTGACAACAACTCGAGTTCTAGAGACAAAAGAAACTCCCAAATTACCGCGCGCGGGCGAATCCTAAATGTTTACGGTATAACGAGGAGAGATGTGTTTTATCGTTAGAATATTGCCACAGTGTGGCTTTGGGGATGATCCGGCCACGTTTTCGAAAAGAATCGGCGCGAAATCGGCGTTAACCGTGGGTGAACGCCGCGACCTGATTGGCTCCTCGGCAGCGAAAAAAAGGGAAATTAGCTGGCGCTCGGCTCATCCAAAAAACTAAATTCAGGAATAAAAAAAGAAACCAGCTCAATTTCTAGAACACGAAAAACTTATGACGAAAGAGTAATTAACAAACAAGAGCATCAAGAAGAAAAGAAATTAAAGAAGAGATTCTATGATGGAAGAAGTTACAGCCAAATATGATTACAAAGCAGAAAGTAAATACCTAGAGAGTGTCAAATAATTCTAGTATCGTTCTTTTAATAGAATTATCAAGGAAGCTTCCTTTATTCGATAGAATCATCAGAAAAAGCGAAGACTCGAACGAATTCGAATAATTTGTAATTACTATTTATCCCGTAAAACCAAAGTTGATTTTATATTAGAGACAGGGCTCGGCAACCTCTTTAGGAAAACTGAGTCAGGGTCCTAAAAAAGCATAATGAATAGCCGCGTAAGATTACAGATTTAATATGTTTGAGAATCTGCTTTCGATTATAGCTTTTATAGGACCTGAGCTGCGTGGTTCTCTACTCAGGTAGCCGAGCCCAGTTTGGGGTCATTCTTCCCGTAAAGGGCTAGTCTTTTCAGTCTGCTGGCCACTCATTTACAGACATAGATCTACCGTAAAAATGTTATATAAGAGTAACGAATGGACACATTAACATTTCTGCTGCTAGACTAATGATTTTCCATTATAGATCAAATGATGAATAACAAAGGAATTCGTAAACGATCATTATTCTCCTTGTTCAGATAACTCCGAGCTGTCAATGACGAAAAACGAGGCGCTGACACTTTTGGACGATTCAAAGACTTGGTGGAAGGTGCGCAACAAAAACGGACAAACTGGTTACGTTCCTTCAAATTACATTTCGCGAAAGAAGAAGCTGCCTTTCGGCTTCAACAATAAGCCAAAAGAATCGAAGAGCGACGCTGGCAGCCAGGAAAGACGCGTCGTGGCCAAGTACAACTACGAAAAGCAGCGAGATGACGAGCTGGAATTGACGAAAGGGAACAGGGTCGTCGTGCTGGAGGAATCGGAGGACAAGTGGTGGAGAGGACGCAATTTGGAAACGGGCGAAGACGGATGGTTCCCGTCCAATTACGTAACCGAAAACAACGACGATCAGGTAATACATGAAAAGCTACTCCTCAAATTAAATATGCATAACAAGTGACATAATTTGATAAGTTGCTTTATCGCGCGTGTTTTCAGGCTGGCGCGGAGAGCAACGCCGCGGGAATGCCGCTTGAGAGCGAGCTCTCTATTCTTCAAAATTACAACCACAATTCGCCGATTTTGGAGAATGTGCGCTGCCTCTATCCTTTCGCGGGACAGAACGAGAGCGAGCTCCCTTTTCAAGAAAACGAGGAGCTCGAGATCTTGGGCAAGCCCGCTGATGATCCTGAATGGGAAAGGGTCAAAAATAAAGCTTTGAAGCGTTTCTCAGCCCTTTAATTAATCTTATTTGAGTAATTTATCGAAAAATTCCAAAAGAAAATTGCAAAAGAACCCTCAAGAAAGTGGGTCGCTCGAAACCAAAACGGTCAGATCGGCCTCGTCCCCAGAATCTACACAGAAGTAATTGAGCAAACCTATCCAGTTCCAGAAGAAAAGCCAATCTCGCAACCCGAGTCCTTTCACCAAAATTCCAGATATCCAGAAATCGCCGATCGAGAATGGTTTCACGAAAGTGTCAGTTCTCGTGGCATCGCCGAGAACAAACTCATGCCAGCTTCAGAAGGCATATTTCTCGTTAGGTAAGATGGTCTTCAATCGCAATTTCGGTTAACACTTTTCTTAGGCCTTCTGAAAGCTCCAAAGTCGCAGGAAACTTTTCGGTTTCGGTGAAGGGGCGAACGAAAGTGAAACACTTCCGCGTTTCACTGATCGACAATCAGTATCAAATCGGACAGCGCAAGTTTGAAAGTTTAGACAAAATGATCGAAAACTACAAACGCAATCCTATCTTTTCCGAGGCCGACGAGAGACTTTTCCTGACCAGGTACTAAGTCTGCAGACGCGCCTGAATTTTGACTCAAAATTGCTGACTGTAATTCGACGAAATCTACCTCTTCCCAAAAAAGAGCTACATTGCGTCTAAATCGAGGCAGTTCTCGTTGATTCAAAACCACTGAACGGGCGTTATTTTCAATATTTGTTAGTAAGACACTAATCTCTTTCCAATTCTAGAGCACTCCAGCGCTGAACTCTTCATTCTTGCTGAAACCTAAAAAATCATCATCATGAAACATTCAATTTCTTCTGAGATAAACAACACGCACACGAAAAAAATAAGCTTTTATTCTTCTCTGCTTCCTTAATTTCAATCAAATCCTACTTGTACCATAAATTCTCAAGTTTGACACTCACAAACTTATATTTTTTGACTGGATTTAAGACCTTGACCTTTTTATTAATAAACCAAACAGCTATTTTGTATTAAGCATTAATACTTCATTCAATTTCAAGAAATAATTCCTTGTTGACCGTTTTTGAGCAAACCCAGTTCAGAAAGAGAGGACATGAAAAGAGGATGACGGACATAAAAGGGGATTTATACGATTTGATCGCTCCGATTCGGGATCCAGAGCGACCTGGTACGTTCTTCAAGGCCCCTCCATAAGTACCTAAATACCTCTCTAGGTCCCTTTAGTCCCCTTGATCTCTCTGAAGATGCTCGTAAATAGCCCTCCAGCTGTAGTAAAGATGATTAAGAGACTCTGGAAGAGCTCGATATCGTCCGTGAAGAATGGATCGAAGTGAGTGAGCTCGGAGAGGACTATTACGACTTGGTGGTTTGGTACAAGCCGACAGTCACTCACTGATGAAGGGTCATTCATGGAATCCTCGAAAGAGCAGGAGAACTCGAACCGAGCAAAGAACAACCCAAACTAAGCCACCTCTCCACGATGATCGGATTATTCATCAGCGAGAAGATCCGCCGCGACTTTCCTTACCGTTACAAGCTGAAAATACTTGCTAGGCCGGGAACGCTCCAACAGGAAGACGATTCCAATCGACAGATAAATGATAAAGGTAATCAAAAACGCTCCAACGTGAGAAACGATTAATTCCACCGCGGGAAAAAAGGAGCTTCCGCGTCACTTCCTGGGAACAGTTAGTTAACGAAATCGATTAAGAGAGAATTGCCGCTGCAATTGAGAAGGAAGCGATGAAGAAACTAGTTGATGAGTGTATCGCCTTTGAGTGAACTACAAATCCAAGTCCACCATTCTATTTATTTTCTCTATACACCTAAAACATACTATTCTAGGGGTATAAAATTACCCTGCGTACATAGTCCAGGATTCATTCCCTCGGTGATATCCTTGGTCATCTAAAAATGATAATTTCAGCCTATATTCTACTTTCCCTTCCTTTCAATTCAAAGATGTCTTAAAGCTACTGACTTCAGACATGGGGGTCGAAGAAAAATACAACGCAGTCAGATCGCGGCTAGACGCGTTTGGCTACAAAGCTCCTCTCGGAATCGACAGTATTCCTCTCGTCGAGCGTCTTTTCGCCGATCTGGTCCACACAACTGAATCGCTCAAAAAGGCGCGGATGAAACCGCTTCCTCTCCACGAAACACAGCCAACGGTTACGACGAGTAGCTTTGAGGAAACAGTGGAGCCGTTCAGACAGGACAACTCGCGATTGATGAGCGAAAATAATGAGCTTCATAAAAACATTGTCTCGATCAAGGATAAACTCGTGGAAACATCGGCCAACTTTCAGCAGCGTGGTCGAAAGCTTCAAAATGAAAACTCCGATTTGCGTTTTCTCAACACGCAGTATCTCATGAAAATCAAACAGCTGGAAAAAGAGGGATACGCCAAGAGCGAAAAGCTACGTAAGTTACAGGAAGCAAGCGCCACTGCAATCGTTACAGAGACTGGAAAGAAGAGCAGCACGACCACGCGAAGACAGAGAATAACGCTCGACAATACTCTTCCATTTTCCGAATTCAAGGCGACGCCGATTCCAGCTGCCAATGATCTCTACGTCGCTGATGTACTCAAAATTGCAGAGCAGCGATGCAACGCGCTCGAGGGCGAATGTGCCAAGCTCCGTGATGCGAAAAAAGAGTCCGACGACAGGCTGAAGTATCTGAGGAAGCAAAAGGAACTCACTGAAACGGAAAACGAGCGGCTTCGACGACAACTCTCTGGTGGCCGCCCCGAAGCAGCGATAACGATTGATGCAGCGGCTAAGCAGTCTGAAAAGGTCATTTCTCAGTTGACCCTCCAGCTAGAACTGGCTCAGGAAGCCCAAATTGAGGCAGAAGAGTCGGCCGAATCACTCAATCTTGAAATTGAAAGCCTCCGCTCTAAGAATGACAAACTTAGAGCAGAGGTCAATGAAATCGGCCAAATGGCAACTGCGTTGGAGAAAGAACGACAACTGGCCGTCGCTAAAGCCGATAATAACTCGACTCTTGTAGAGAAGCAAACCTTGGAACGAAAAATCCGAGGGTTGGAAGACGAGTTGACGGAAATGTCGGCCAAGCTCGGTAGAGAGAGCGAAAACTCGGAGCGTCTTCAGCGATTGCTAAGCGACATTGAGCCTGGAGAAGATATTGTTGCGCTGAGAAAGGAGCGAGACTTTTACCAGGATGCATATCGAACGATTTCGGCGAGAAATGGCGGCCTTGGTGATGAAGTCGTGACGCCAGAGCGGGTAGAAGCGATTGTTCTCGAGCGAGACGCAGCCCGAAAAGAAGTGATCACGCTTCAACGACAGTATGCCGAGGTAGCAGCCAATGTGAAAGTGTTGCAGCAAGAGCGAGACCGATTGGAGCTCAGCTTCGCTGAGTCCAACAACGAACTTGCGACCCTCCGACGCGAAGTGATCACAAACTCGCCGAGCAAAGGGCGAAAAGCACCAGGTCAATCCTCCGACGAGGCAATTCTCAAACGACTCCAACAAGAGCGCGACAGAGCCGTCAATGATTTGAGAAAACTCGAATGCGAGCGCGACACGCTCCTCGAACAGGTCAAAATCAACCGAGAGAACAAAATCATCGATACAGTGACGCTCGAGCAAAGTGTCGAGGACTTAGAAAATCGAGCCCGTCTCCTCGAAAATGAACGACGAGAACTTCTTATGGCGCAGTCGGCGATGAAGTCCAAGCTCGAGGAGGCACAGGCTGATGCTTACAGGTCAGTTGCTTCGTTTTTGATTGCAAAATCAATAGTCCCTTAGATTGAAAAATGCAAATGAATACCTCAAAGCTGAGGCGGAAAAAGTCCGATGCGATCTTGACGAGGTTCATTTGTTGCGATCCCAAGCCGATTCTACTAACCGAGAAATGATGCGAGTTCGATCAAAGGTTCGTCAACTTTTTTTAACAAAAAATGAGCTGGACTTCAGCTTCAATCGGAGTTCGATGCCGAAGTCGAAAAGAACAACGCTCTGGAAGGCCGAATGCAAGTCCTAGTCTCCAACAACACCGATCTAAGCCAAGAAAACGCCAAGTTGCGGAATACAGTAACCACGCTCGATCGCGAAAAAGATGCGTTGACAATTGCGCTTGATGAGAAATCAGAACGACTGGTGAAGCTGGAGAAAAGTGCAAAAACTAGCGAACATAGTTCTGGCGAGCAAAAAACGCTCATCGCGAATTTAAAGCAGGAAATCGAGCTACTTCATGATCAAGTTGATGATTTAGAGAGAAAGCTTTCTCAAGCGAGAAAACAACTGGAAGAGAAGGTAAGTGATAGATGATCGACGAGGTCTTAATTCTATTCTAGCGCTCCATCGAAAGCGATCTCATCGCGTCGCGTGAAAACGCATCCCGAGAGAAACGACAACTGGCAGAAAAGGTTGATCTTCTGGTAGGTGAGAACGAAGCGTTGACTAAAGAATTGGGCATTGCTGTCGAACAAAGAGACGATTATAAGAGCAAGGAACGGGTTGAACGCGTTTTTCAGTGAGGTAGCTTTATTAGTAGACCTTTGAGTTGACAGCAGAATGAGAGTGGAAAATGAGAAAGCCCACGTGATCGTAGAAATGCGTCGGCATGTACCAGCCGTCCTGGAGCGAGACAATCTTTCTTTTTCGTTTTGTCCTTTTTCGTGCAGTTTTTCATGCCTCTCCATGCTCCTTTTACTCGCCGATCGTAACTGTAACTGCGGTTGAGCTCTATTCGGGAGGACATTGATCGCAGAAGGGCCAGGTTGGAGGTCGAATATGTTAATTACTCTTGCTTGAAGCAAACTTAGAAAATTGAGAAAAACTACGAAGCCCAGGACTCGCATTTTTATTCTCTATTCTTTTTTTGGAATCCAATATTTGGATGTGGCGTTTTGCTCGCATTTGTGAGTATAAAGAGTCCGCCACACAGTGCTCAATTTGTCGGGTAGATATGAATTTGGAGATGTATACATCCTTATTGCGTTATTTACGAATACGAGGAATTCCAGTAATAAATTATTTATTTACAGTCAATGGTGGCTCCCGTTAATGAAATGATATAGAAGAATGCAAAAGATAGTTCCTGTTTATCTAACAAGACTAATACTGTATTAATAATACATAGAGGGGCCAATATATACAGTTACCTGACGTTATCTATGACATCGTTTGAAACCCTGTAAGATCGAAACCGACGATGAAAAAATAAACGGCATCGAAGTGCAACTCACCCATTCTCGTCGCGAGCTGACAGTATTCAACGATAAAATCGCCGAACTAGAAGCAACGAATCAAAAGCTAACGACCGATCTCAGGTAAAAATAGATTCTTCCTTTCTTACGTTTTATCTGATAATTTAGTACGGTAATCAGCGAGTATGAGGCAATGTCTAGACATTTGGAGAATACAGAAAATGAAAAGACGCAGTTGTCGCAAAAAGCGATTGAACTGGAAAATGAAATTGTGGAGCATCTTCATGGTCAGTCTCTTTTCCCGATTTGGTGATCAATAATTGTGTCTAGCTTCGAAAGTCAACGAAGGTAACATTGGCGAACTTTCATCGAATGTTCGTCAATTGGAGGAGCTTCTGCAGCACAAGACAGACGAATGTACGGCTCTGCAATCGGCTCTTGAAGGATCCAGGGATCTCAATGCCAAGTTACAGTCTACTTCTGACAATACTACAAGGGAGATCGCCTTGCATTTGGAACATATCACCGAAAAGGCAAATAGTCTAGCTCGAATGAGTCGAATCTATTTATTTTGCAGGAAGCCGTAGCAGAAGATCTCCGGGAGACCATCGCAGGCCTAAAGCGACAGCTGGGCTCTGCTGAAGATACAGTTCGCACCTTGGAACAGACGATACGCACCCTTCGCGAGCAGCAATACGCCAATGAGCTTCTCAAGGTTTCTCATATTCTAGATTGGTGTTGCAACTGTTGTAGTACAACACTTCATTGACACTTTCTTATAGGAAAAAGTTAACTTTGTTGTCTCGCTTTTTAGCAAATTTTATTAGTCGGAGCTTGAGGCAGATCGAGACGTTCAAATTGAAAAGGCAAAGATCGCAGCCGCGCGCTCCGACGCCGCGGACGAGGATCGAATTGAATTGAGAAGCAAAGTCGCTGACGCTGATCAAGAAATCGAGTCCTTGAAAAGACAAATTACAGGCATTCGGGATTAAATAAATTAGCTGTCGGTGAGGCTACCATCAAACATGAAGGTGAAAATATCCTTCAACGTTAGCGAATCTCACAACATCTATCTACGGTCGATATGACACTCAATGGAACATAATAAGTGGTTCCAGCGAGTTCTTAAACGACACGGTGGTAATTCTACCGCTCAAAACGAGCTGTAGAACGGCCGGTATTTCTTGAGATTAGATATAAACTCATCAGACCTAGGTGGTTTTTATGGTTTTCTTGGAAATAAAGCTTCATTCTTGAGCTCCGAATTCATGAGTTTCTTTTCAGTCTATTATTAATAAAGCATTTTTTAATCCTAAATCAAAGACCTCAAGTTTCAAAGCGAAAAAACGAATCAAAAACTGCGCCGACTTCAAGGACAGGTTCAGAACCAAAGTCTCTGACCGAAGATCCTGATCTCAACCTGTCAACAAACATTCCCCCTTCTTACAGTAATATTCCTATCTCACAAATGCACTGCTTTATCCTTCTCAAGATTATTTTTATACAACTTTGTTTTTACTTTTTTGAAAAAACTGGAAGAGCGCGGCATGATGGATTTTCCTTTAGAACTTTTCCGTTAACTCGTCAGCAAATCGGCTCAGAACTATAAACAGAAGATGGCTAAACGAAAGGGAAAGAGAGGAGGTAAAGGCAAAGGCGCCAAGAAAAAGAAGGGCACCGTCAAGCCCGAGTCACACTACCTCAAGACCAAGTTCGAAACCAAAGTTCTGCACTTGGACCAAATTCACGAGAACTTCAAGCCCGAGAATGTGGCTGCGCTCGTTGCCGATCCTTCGTTAAACGACGATCTTCCTGGAGCTGGACAGAATTATTGCTTACATTGCGAGTAAGAAGTCTAATCCAGCTAATGATCAAAGGGCTTATCAACTATAATCGTCTAGATTAATTCATTTTCCCGCGGTTCTCTTCCTTGATTTCGAATAACCGGAAGCCAAATTAATAGTCGTGAGAGAGAAATTGTGTCATCAGATGGCCCCTAGCACCTCTTGCTCGCCTTTAGGTGACTCCATAAGCCGCAGGAGCGCCCTTGCCGACCCCGTGGCGTACCTTCCGCACGCCCGGAGCAGATGCGCTTATCATCAACTGACACAGAGAGATTTAGAGCTCTAGATTACTGCGCTGCTTGTAATTGCCGATTGTTTTTATGGTTTGAATTATCAGTAGTTGCCAGCTTTTTTGCCTTCTGACATGGATTATTGGCGACTTGACAAAAACATGATTCCTGATAAGAGCTCGTAATCGGATTAAAATTAGCTTCCATTCAAAGAAAGTCTTAATTAAAATTTTATTTTCAGCCGTCACATGATCAACAGACAAGCACTGACAGAACATTTGCGATCAAAGAAGCACAAGCAACAGGTCAAAAAGCTCAAGGACGCACCATTCACTCAGAAAGGTAAAAAAAAGAGATTTTCAGAATAATAGTTTGATCGTTTTTTTAGAAGCGGAAGCAGCCGCTGGTCTTGGAACGTATGTGAGGCCGAAGGATTTGGAGGTGGTGCCGGATTTCGAAAGTGTCCGCGGCGAAGACAAAAGATTCCCGGTCGAGCAAGCAGCGATGGAGTAACTTACTATTTCTGTGTTTTTGGCCAACTATTTGTGAACGAGAAAGAATTTGAATGAGAAGAAAAAAAAATTAATCCCGGCAAGGGTCATTACATCCGCCTTTTTTTAGAATGGGGGCGCGCTCCTCGAAGCCCCAGCCCTCGGCTAGGGTGGTCGAGTCCGGCTCCAAGTGGTTCAACTCGGTATTCAAGGGACTGAAAAGGAAAGACAGCTCGAAATCGAGGGACTCAAAATCAAGAAAATCTTCCAAAGATTCACGCTCCTCCAGGCGGGTCTCGCAAGACCCAAGTGCTTTTGCCGACTTTCAAGTAGAAGAGGTACGTTTTTTATTTTATTCTTCAATATTATTTTGAACATTATTTTACCGAAAAGTGGTGCAGGGAAAATTGTCTTCCTTGATTCAATTTTTGAAAATTTTTCTTCTTGAAGTTAAACTTGTTTGCTTTCACTACAGTATTTTCGACTTTTTGACTATTGAGCAAAGACAGAGTTAATTATTTTATTAGCGGATCAACTTTGCGGGAAAATCAATGATCCCTCCGATTTTTTTTTCTTCGGCGGGCGGAGGAATCGATTAGCCACATGGCCTGCGGCGTGTTCATTACTAAATTATTGTTCCTAATTTCTAAGAAAGGTTATTCGATCAAAGCGAAGACAATATGCTACTCTTGCCGCCCTGTGCGCCCCCTAATGGCCTTAGCAAATATTTTTTTTGTCGGTCCAGTTTATCGCCCCCCGTCTTATTGTGCTCGTCAAAGCTTTGTCATCAGGTCGCACTCACACTCGCACAGGGCCCGTGATTGTGTCGCAAAGAGATGATGACTTGCTCCACTCGTTGCTAGCTTCATGCTCCATGCCACTTTGTTTTTATTCATTTTTGTTGTCAAAGAGAGCGCCATGAAATTCCTCGGATATTTGTGCGGATTCGTAAGTACTTGCTCCCATTCTCGCTACTTTAGGCTTTCGCGAGGGCTAAGTTGAAGTTTCAAGTATTAATTTGTTGTTTTTTGGTGATGATTTATAACTGTGATTGATATATGTAATTACATTTGTCTTCAAATTTATTCGAAGCATACAGCCATAATTTTGCTCATTTCATTTAAGAATAAGGTCCTAATAATTCTACTTTTATTGATGTCAAGATCTAACTAAATACGAGCGTGCTTTCATTCAAGTATGACTGAGTTTTTCTTTTTATGAGGTGATTAAAGAGTGCTCTGTAAATAATTGACAAAGCTACTGTTTTCCTAAAACACGTCACAATCAATTTAGTGCAGCACTTTTTTTATTAGTTGAAGCTGCTCTGAGAAAAATGTGATTCTCCTTCACGAATACCTTTTTTATTGCTTCGTTTATCACGAGTTAGAGAATTTTCTAGGGAGATACTCAAGGTATTATAGCTACTCAAACTAAAGCATAGGTACTAACTACTAGTAAGGGGCAATAAATTCATCATGATCGGAAGCTCCTCTGGGCGCAATAAACAAATAAATGCTGCTTTGATAAATTTTAATCCGGGCTTTCAGAAATCACTCGAGAAAAATGATCAAATGCAGCCAGATGCAACAGACATCAACGGGAACGAAGTCGACGCTGGCAGTAAGCTTCCTCTGAAGCGGGAGAGCAACACCTCCGAAGAGGAAACCGCGCGAGATGCGCCGCCACAAGTTGAAACCGGAGAGCTCAACTTATCAGAAAGTCTTCCCATTCCAAAGATTCAACCTTCCAACCTCTCCTCCTCCGACGCCCAGCATTTGGAAAATGAAAACGACCAGCCGCTCGACGATAGCATGACCAGGCCGCTTGCACTTGACGATGTTCCTAACATAGGTAAGCTTTTTCGACCATTTTTGCCCTTCTCGCTGTTTATTTATGCCCTATCGTAGCCTGTTATGCTATTATATGGTCATTTATGACTCTTCCGGTCACTTTTTTGGTGTAAATGCCCACTTTTTGGCCATTTAGACTAGTATTTGTTCACTCAAGTGACCAAATACGCGCGGGCTGCGTTTATCTCCTTTGATAAGTGTCGGAAAGCAAACGTAATTATTTTACCCTGTTCAGACGATTCGGCGAAAGCAACGCCGCGGAGCTATGACGACATCCCCGTCGGGACGGTGTTTGCATTTCAGAAAGAAAAAACTACAGAGTCTCCATCTGCCAATCACACGAATAGTGAAGTGAGTGCTGCTACTACTCGGCGCGGTTCGCGAGGCTCCGCGAAAAGCAGCGGCAGCAGCTCAGAAAGCTCAAACAGAGTAATTTCAAATGAGATGAAAAATGACTCCTCCGAGAAGAGAGAGAAGGGCGAAAAGAACGCTACGCACGAAAAGGCCGATGAGTTATTGCAAGAGCTTAACTCCACCATTTCGCAAATTCTAGCGGCGGCAACTGAGGTCGAAGCGTTTCTCACCACAGAACCATCGGTAAGTTAAACATAATTAACTCGTTGAGGTAGAATTTCATTTTTATCTCCATTTAACTCATTATGCAGCTTATTTGAGATCAGTGACCTTACAGTTAACCCACTAGTGACTCTAGTGACTAGAGGGTATCAGAGATCTGCCATAATTGCCAAAAGAAACAACGTATTTTTAGGAAATCCCGCTTGACATCAAAGACGAAATAACTGCCGTAGTCGGAGGCTGCCGACTCCTATGCCAGGATAAACTGGGCAAACAATTCCGCAATTTGTGCCTCAAAGCCAAGGGCGAATTACCGTTGAAAAAAGACGAAGTCGCGCCGCCAACTGAAGAAGACCTGGTCGGATTTTGGGAGCTAGTCAACATCCAAGTCGACCAGATGAAGGAAAAGTGCCAAAACATCAAGAAACTCAAGGAAAACAGCTGGCAGGTTTGTCAAACTCTATAATTTCTTGGAATTAATTAATTAAATTTTAAGGTTGAGAAAAAAGAAGCGCCAAAGAAAGTTGTGAAGAAGAAAGCAGGAAAAACTCCAGCTAAAAAATCGTGAGTGCTTTTTTGCCTTTTCTTTTCTTACTGTAGTTTAGGCCCGCTCAAATCGAAGCGCAAAAGAAGCGGGATGAAGAGCGAAAAGCGCGTCTAGCAGCACTCCGGGCGAAGAAGATCGAAATGAATTCGAATCAGAAGAACGATCTCGACGGCGGAGACTGACGAGTTCACCATTTTCTTCTTCCTTTTAATTTATGTATTTTATTCTGAAGCAGCAACAGCAGCTAGTAGTAGTACTGGTTCACTACTTTTATCTTAACTGTAACTGCCACAAGTCTGTCTTTGTACGACTTGGTAGTATTGTTCCAGTGTCGCTAATTCCCTTGCTTGCTACATTATTGCTTCTGTTTAAAAAAAAAGAATAGCCCACGAGACGCACTTCTCCCCAAACTCGCCCCAACCCAAAAAACAAAAAAAGTTGCTCCAGTACCACTGTGTGAATTGTGAAAATTGATCAAGCTCCTGGACCATGTGTGCCCAAAGAAAACGTATTCTACTATACGGTTTTTCGTCTTAGAATCAACTCAGCTGACCTCACCCTTTTGTTTTTTATCCAGTGGTTCCAACTCAACAAATCAGTCTTCTTCAGCCCGAGCAGTTCAAAAAAATAAACAACAACGACAAAGATACTACTTACTACTAAACTTTACTATTTTGACAATAAGAATGACCCGTTATGCTTTTTTTCAATTTATTTCTCTCTTTGTGTGTTCAAAAATTTTTCGAGTTGTATTTTTCCACGAAGCTAGGATTAGTACAGTCAATTTCTGGCTTGATACAGCATTCTAGACAACTTTACATACCACATTAAATTGTGCACTACATTAAATCGAAGATAAATTACTTCTATGAAAGAGAAGTACTGCAAGGATGAGTTGAATGAATAGGGATCGCTCTGGATATCGATATCTCATCGTCCGATAATGGCGACTTTCTGATTCAACATTTATACTTGTTAGTAAATGCTGCCCTTTTTCATATTTTTCATTTTTATCGAACTTTTTTCAATTAGATTTTCTACACTTTGATCTCAAAACAACCATTCCTCTATTCTATTTTAGGACTGGGCTTATTTTGAACCATTTTTGTAGCTAATTGATTGAAAACGTTTGTCAATAATCCAACTCTTAGTTTTCTAAGGCTTCCCCTGTTATAGTTCTTATTGCATAAATGTACAGTAATTGTACAGTAAAATGTTGCCCCTTCTTTTCTGTTTCAAACTTTTTTCTGTGGCCCTGATATTAAAAAAAAACGAATGCATTAAACTTAAATACTAAAGTTTCAAAAACAGCGAAAAATCTAGACCTTACTCTCTACTCCAAATATATGCATCTTCTCAGAACTAACAACTTCTTTTTTGTTCAAAAAGTACAAAGATAAAAAAGGCCAAAAATCTTGAAAAATCGAGAAATAGAAAAAAAAGTTCTGTTTGCTCTAGCGAAGAGGCATTTGCCCTTGCTCGCGAATCGGCTAGTTGATTTTCAGTTACGTCACAGATCCTTTTTTGCTTTTTTCTTCTTTTGCCGAAATTTTTTACTGAAAACAACAACGACATTCAAAAGAAACAATTATATCGAGAGAGATAAAAAGATGAGATTAAACAAAAAACTATTAAATTTGCCAAGAACGTGACAATCACACTTTAGAATTTCAGCAATGCTCAATAACTTTAGAATTTTTAATCAAAGTAACTGTAACTAAGAAATAGCTTCTAACTTTAAATAAAGCCTATCAGACGAATAGAATAAACGTGACCAAGTCGAAGAAGTTTTCACCTTTTAATCTAAAATTTTTATTTAATTCATAAATAATTTGATAATTAAGAAATAAGCTTTACTCAATCTCAAATAATTTCAACAATTCGATTTCTCTAGAACTAAAATAGAGCCCCTTTCAAATTTATTATTTTCAAGCCGTTTTCGAAAAGCACCTGCATGACCACAGCACTTGGGTTTCTCAATACGGGGCCCTCCTGTCAATCATCGTTTTAAAATAATTGATGAGAGAGCACCTTTTTTACATAAAAAGATTTCTCCGCCTCTATAGTTCTCGTTGTTCGACCTATCTTCTTGCCATTAATATTTTCCATTTCCGCCCGTTGCCATACAGAACCTCTTCCTTGCAACCTATTTTTTATTTTGCGAAAGAGATTAAAAATACACTACTTATTTTAAATAATGATCACATGGCTATTTCTTTTAAAAAATCTGTTTCAGATGAAGTTGTTTGTCTTAAAGAACGCCACTCGAGTCGTCGTTGCTCGAAAGGCTCACGATATCCCAATCAACTTTGGTAAGCTTCTTCTTGCAAATTCGAGAGCTTCATACCCTCTTCAGGTCTTCTCGAATGGTTCCGATTCGCCGGCAAGGTCAAGCCCGCCAGTGAGATCGAGGCTTTCGACGCTTCCAAGAAGCTCGACTGCCAATACGATGGCTCTTACGCCGCTACCTCGAACGACATCAACGGTAAACCATTTCCCCCATGTCTCATCTCTAACCGCTTGCTTTTCCAGGCGAAGGCGAAGGATTCAACCCAATCGACGATAGCGCCCTCTCCGTCGCTCCCATGGGCAGCCACGTGCAGCACGCTCAGGTTTCGAACGAGCAGCCCGGCTACCTCCAGTCCCTCAACAAGTGGAAGTTCCGAATGGACTGGCCCCACGGTAACCACTCTCGAGTAAGTCAAACAGGCAAATTCCTCCTTTTTCACCATTTAAAATTAGGTCGGTATGCTCTGCGACGACCAGAACAACCACTTGGACACTTCTTACGATGCTATGAGAGATCGACTTTACGATAACCAGCGACAGGGTAAGTCCACCTTTTTGTACGAACTAGCAAAATTGAGATCCCATGAAAGTTTTACTTTGATAAAATGACATTTTTTGGACATCTCGACTTCCAGATGTGCATCAAAAGATTCGAAACTCTGGTGAAATACCGCGATGACTTTGTTATGTAGATATGTACTTCCGAATCGGCCGAGGTGAACAGGTCACCATGTGCAAAGAAGTCATGCCCTACGAAGACTGGGCTCCCATCGCCGCCGATCACCGATTCCTCAACAACGTTGGCCGACAATACCAAGCCGAAGAAGACGAGAAATGGATGCTCGATGTGAGTTCATTAATTTTATTTCTTATTTTGATGATAGAATTGTCGGCTGACATATTGAAAACGCGGCTACACTCAAGCGTAGTTTTCACCCAAATATCTTCCTGGTCCATTTTACACGGGGCGACGTCGGGTACGAGAAAGTCTCGGAGCCGAACTTTTATCCCATGGATTTAAAAGCGTTAACTACTGTAGACCCTTTGAAATTCCAGTCCATCAAGTTTTTCGAGCGCTTATGGTCTCTCTTTCTAGCTCGATCAGTCTAACCCATTATTCTTAGACCATCACCACAGGTCACTCCTCGACGCCAGGCGCTCATCTCTTCGGTCTTGGCGTCACCCACAACTATCTCCGAAACGCCGATACTTACAAGAAGGTCAAGGCCAAGATCAACCAGACCGTCCTCCGCTCCCAGTTCTTCTAAGTTCTCCTCTTGCTTGTTTTTCCCAACTGTACTGAGTCGAACTGACCCTTTCTCATAAAAAATAGTATTTATTGCCTTCGTCAAAAATTAAAAAATAAACGCCGAAGTCTAGGATTTAAAAACAAAACAGAAGCTAATAATATCTGAACTACAGAAAATCAAATAAAATTGAAATCAAGAAGTTGTAGAGTTGAAGTTGTCATCGGAGCAGTAAAAAAAGAAAGCATGAGCTCTGGGATGAATTACCAGCTGTACAGGAACACGACGCTAGGGACGACTCTGATCGACTCGTTGGATGAACTGATTCAGCAGCAGGCGATCTCACACAGCCTCCGACAGAAAGTGCTCGAAGAGGTTTACCAGCGAATTTTGAGACTTGCCCTTTCTTTTGATGAAAAATATAGAGTTATTCAAATTGACAAGAATAGAATAAAATATAATAGCTTGAGACTTGTCATATTTTATCAGAATCAAAGATAGGGGGTTTAAAGAAAAAACTAACTGTGCATTTATTATCTAGTTCGACAAGGCTATCAACTACGCTCTGGCGAATAAAGTGCGCAACCGAATCACTTTCAAAGGCAAACTCAACACATACCGGTAACGATGCTCAAGGGGCGCAATCGATAAACTGTGTAATTTCATGAATTATAGATTCTGCGACAATGTGTGGACCTTCGTGATTGAAAATGCCGAGTTCAGAGAAGTCATAGATTGCATTCAAGTTCCCAAAGTCAAAGGTAGACAAATCAATGAAATATTACATTCTTTTGACGTTTTAGCTACTGAAAGAAACAGTAGAAATTTTTCCTTCGGAATTATAACTTCAATGATTCAATATCGCCTCTCTAATCTGCGCATAATCTTAATTTTCACATTCTAGTGGTCGCTTGCGATGGAAAAGGAAACACCGTCAACAATCGTCAAGCTGTAGATGACTACTGATTAACTTTCATTCAATTCTACTCGCTCTAAAAAGAGTTCCATTACTGTTCTTTTATGTATTTTTTCTCTGCCACCCTCTGCCCTCAAAATTCATATTGAATCGGCTGTCCAACCACTCTTTCTTCTTTTCTTTCTTTTTCTCCTAGTAGATGCGTCTTTTCATGTTCCATTCGTATTTTCTCCTCTCTGACTGTAACTGTTAATCTTTTTCGCCCAAGAAGTTCGACTGGATTTTCTTTCGAAAAGATGTATTGAAAACGGCCCTTAAAAACTGCCATTTTCTTCTGATTTCTTGTTCCGCCACAAATAAAATCATCATTTTGAATCAGTTGCGCATTGTATTGTTGTTTTCAGACGAATGAGGGATGGTGGAAATGAAGAACCTGCTGCAGCTGGGTTCGTCGCTAGCGAGGTCGACTTCTGCCCCTGCTGGTTACAACCAGATCGATGATACCAGCGAGGGGCGCCTAAAAGTCCACGCGGAAGAAGCCTTCCGCGCCGGAATCAAGTTCAAAGCTCGCTTTATCGGCAGTCTAGAGATCCCCAAGGTACAAATAAAGCGCTGAAATGTGCTTAACCTTTCTTTGTAGCCCCATTCGCGCGTTGAAATCGTCGCTGCTATGCGAAAAGTGCGATACGAGTTCAAAGCACGCTCGACCAAGAAGAAAAAAGTCGACATCATGGTGTCTGTAGATGGCGTGCGCGTTTCTCTTCGCCAGCCGAAGAATTCAAAGACAGGCGCACCAATTCTACAAGAGCTAATGCACGACCCGATAAACCGAATCTTTTACGTCTCCCATGACTCCTCCGATCTTAACATTTGGTCATACATTGCTAGAGATGCCAAGTAAGAGCATACTACCAAAGACAGCTGTTCTTAATTCTGTAATTCAAGGTCCGCGGCATTCAAGTGCAGTGTGTTCAAGACTCGAAAAGACACTGCCACGAATACTGTTCGAACAATCGGCCAAGCGTTCGACGTCGTCCACCGAATCAACGAGGATGACAAGGCTCACAACACGGACGAGAACGACAACTCGGAAGAGAATGTTCAAGTCTCTCAGAAATCCTCGCCGCGGAAAAGCATGAAGCTCAGCCTCAAGGTTCCCTTCTCCTTTCCTTCCTTCTTTACTAAAGTCCATTTCAGGGTACCCCAGCTCATTGCAAGTTAGAAGAAGACTCAGTTGACAGCCGAGAGTCGTCGGACTCTGCTCGCGTCGTCCTCCTTCGCCAGCAGGTCGAACTGGCGGAGCACGAGACCCGCGCCTTGGCGAACAAAATCCGAAGAATGGAAACGATTCTTTCCGCAGAGCAAGGTGCCAGGGTCGAAACTGAAGTGCGCTGCGAACAACTTCTCCGTCAGAACAAAGAGCTCATCTCCCTCCTGAGCAAAATGCTCACTGACAATAACAAAGGCGATCCATTTACCGAATTAGCGCTAGAATCCCTCAACGCCGCCAAGCGCATTGCTGATGACCGAGTTTCCGTTGGAAATGTAGAGAATCCCTCTTTTAATTCCATCTTTCAATAGTTGTCTTTTAGCTCATGTTTCCCGAGACGCCTATACACATGAATTCCACAGCCGTCGGAAATAAAACTCGCCCTGGAATGTCTTCCTGCCCCGTGACTCCCATTGATCCTTTGCGAAATATAACCAATACCTTTAGTAAGTTTAACAAGGGATCCCTTATAAGCATTTTGGATCATTCTTTACAGTGGCTTACTTAGCTTGTTCAGAAGACGAAACAGCTTTCTTCTCATCGGCAGAAGCAACGCTCGTCGAGCACCCGCTCATAAACGGCGATCACGTGCTCTCCGTTAATTTGCTCAATCAAGCGCCCAGTAATCAAGTATTTCATCGAGAACGATTACGCTCGGCCGGGGAAATGCTCAACTCAAGCTCGCTTCAGCCAAGAGTACCGTCATCAATCCTTTTCCATGAATAAACGATCCATTTTAGATGTCTCCATCACCGCGTAAGGACAAATACGACCCACTCCGAACGCTATCGAGAAATCTGTCGAGCGTTGGAACACCTTCTACTATCCAGGAATGTGATTGATTCATGATATTTGAAATAATTTATTGATCGAGATTTTAAATTAGCTTATGTCCAGAATCAGTTAGATCTGGAAGTAAAACAGGTTTCTATAAGATGATCACTGTTTTTTATCGCCCCGCAAATCTTAAAACTTTTAACCGTTGATCTGATACGGATCCAGCCGACACTTTTCCCCCAACGACGCTTCAGTTCGTATTCACTCAACTTGAATACACCTAGTCGGTTTTGTCTATCAAGAGAAATTATATCACGAAACAGGGTTCCCGTTCATTCTCTGATCAGCTGTCCGGAATGGGAAGCTTCATCAACCGCCCGTTTATGGCTCTGTCACGGCGTTTTACAAGCAAAACTGTGAGTTAACTATTAATAGAGCTAATCTTATCTTTACATGAAATAACGCTTTTATTTGCAGCATCTGTCAGACTCGGAAGAAGCTCTCGATGACGTCCCCCTCAGAATCGAATAATTTAAGCACAAGTTTTCGAAAAGTAAATATGCAATGAAAAAAGCAATTTTTTGTTAAAACAAATCTATCTTCGGCGTTCATGTTCACTGTCCAGATCATCCTGTCTATGCCTATCGCCAGCTGCCCAAAACGGCATTTTCGAACAACACTACTTCCTTACAACAATGGTACTTCTCATTTAGCACTTTTATTTTCATCTTACAAACTTGCAAACTTTTTATTTGTAAATTTTAACATTCCACTGTCTTGCTCTCTTGAAACAAAGTTCCTTCTCATTTCTTCAAAATCTTCAAAAAATCCTATCAGGTTTTCCGACTACAAAATACGTACTATCAAAGTTATTGAGATTAAAGATTCTTCCCTCACTTTTTTGTGCCATTTTTCTGCACGTCGCTGTACCCATCCAGTCTTCCTGTTGCAATATCCAATAATACTATCTCCTTCGCGAATCTAGTTAAAAAATCTTACCTCTTTCAGAAAAAGATGCCGCTCATCGACGATTTCGACAGTCTCGATGAGGAAGAGGTGTTTGAGGCTCAGCACCCCTTTGGTTCGCTCAACAGCCGACTGATAGCAAACGGGATGGATGGTATTTTGCTATCAGGAACGGATTTCATTGTCTTCATAGATCTGATGCCCATAAGTGCATATATGCAGATTTGAGCTATTTGCAGTCAATAATTCCTTCCAAAAGGCGCTTTGGACCAAGAAAAAGTCGGAGTCGCATTGAGAAGCTTGCTGGACCGAGAGCGGAAAATAACCGATCGCGTTTCTGCAATCAACGAAGAGTACCGCAAGCAGCAGCTGGAATTGAAAAGCTCGAATCAGAAAGTGCAGAATCAAGAAAACGAGATCGAGAAGCTGGAGCGACTTCTGCACGATGCGCGAGCACGAGAGCTCAAGCACTTGAAGAGAATTGACTCGCTCGAATTGAAATTGCGAGAAAAAACTGAACAAGCAAAGAAGTTGTCGATTTCGCTCAAGAACCAGGACAGCAAGTTCAAGTTAGATATGCGTCAAAGTTTTCGTCTGAAACTAACTTGAATATTTTAGAATCGACAAGAGAAAGCTTGAATCAGAGAACGGCCGCTTCAAGGACAAACTCAGCGACTTGTCGAGAGGGTAAAGAACCATTTGCGATTTAGTGGTTATTCTGTTTCAGGCCGAGTACTCGAGAGAAACGAGCGAAAATGGAGCTCGTTATCAACATGAAAGGATCTCTAGCCGCCGGCTCCGTTCGCAACGGCAACACAAGCGCACTGGCCATCGACCGGCTTCAGAAACAGATCGGCTCGCTCTCCGACGAAAATGGCAAGCTCAGAAAGTCACTGGTCGAGGCACAAGAGCAAATTTGCGACACGCTCGAGACTTTTCCCAATTTCAAGGCCGAAGTCAAACCGAACAAAGTGCCGATTGACGGAAAAGTTCACGAGCTAGAGTGTGTAATCGCCAAGAATTGTGCGAAGTTTCGCGATCTCCTAGGCTCAATCAACGAGCACAATTCGAAGCAGCTCCAAGAGCTCGCTAGGTATGGGCATTCTTGATTAATAAATAATTTAATAACCGGCATTAGCGACTACCAAGCAAAGTGCGAGCGAGACATGGCGACTAAAGTGGCCGCTCTGGAACGCAAAGTCGAAGAAGTAAAAGCAGCAGCAGAAGAGCATTCGGAGGAAAGGCTCTTCGAGCAAATACTCGACGTGGTGGAGAAGGAAGCAATCCTCCAGGAACAAGACATTGATGATCATCTTCCTCCTCAAACTCCGACAACCCTCAATCCTCAGCTAGAGCAAGAAGTCACACCAGGCATGAGTTTCCTTCTGAAATAGCGATTAAGTTTTTTAGACTTCGTGAAAAAAATATTCGACAAGCAGAGAGGACAATCTGGGCGCAACTCGACTGGACTCAGGATGCAATTGTCAGAAGTCAAGGTAAGCGACTCCTTTTCTACACTAAAAAAGTAGCCACTATTCTAGCTCAACTCGCCGGACCCGACTCCCAATCAACGTCTCTTCCACAACGATATCGCCGACGACTCCTTAGAACTCTGAAACGTTCGAAATCGTACTCCTGCCAACAATTTTTCACATTCCACTTTCCACATTCTCACAGTTACGTTCACCAATATCGAATAATGCCTAAATAAAAGTATATTCCGTAGATCCAAATCAATTCCTGGGCCACTAGGGATCAGTTCAAAAAGTTCGAACTAATCACTATTTCCTTTTTTATTTGTTCAGCAAGTGTTTTATTTATCGTGAGCTTGAGTTTCAATGTTTTCTTTTATCCGTAAAAAATCAATAAAAATGAAGGCAGACAGTGAGAAATATTTAGCAGAAAAATAACAGGATCAAAATTCTCCGTATCTGTTGTAAGACTGGGAATTTGGCGGTGGAGGTGGGGTTAAAATGGGTCTGAAAGGACCTGGAGGATGGTACTGGAGCCTTGGAGGAGGCACATGCTGCCTTGGAGGAGGCTCATATCGAGGAGGAGGTCCCGGGGGCGGTAAGTGAGGTCTTGGAGGATGGACGGGGCCCCAGCCATGACTCTGTGGCCGTTGTTGGAAGGGGTTTGATTGAGGCAATTGTTGGAACGGGTTGTGACGATTGGTTTGGACAGGCGTAGGTACCCATCCGCTGGAAGGAGGCTGATAGGTCTGCTTCCAGTCTCCGTGATTCGGGGTCGAGTCACGATGGTGATGCACTGGTCGATTGTGATGATTTCCACCACGGCCGTCATGATGGTTTCCTCGGCTGTTGCTCTCTGATCGACGCTTTTTTCGATCAACACTAGGAGATCTGTCTTTTCTTTTTTCACCTCTATGTTTTGGTCTCTCGGTGCAGGCTCTGTTCGCCACGTCTTGGAACATTTTTGCCAGTTCCTCAGGCGATGACTCGATTTTGTAACGCCATAGCTTGCACACTCGCTGTAGAAAGATAAACGTGAGCCAGCGATGAGCAAGTTGATTCCAGTGGACGCCATCTGCTTCCCGAAAGTTGTCCGTGTTTTGGATCTTTCGGTAAATGTAGTGCGCGTCCAAGTAATCCCAGTCAGTGGTGGCTATCACTTTTTGCGCGGCGATGTTCGCGAAGCCCATGTCTACGCGGAAGGCCTCGGAGTTTTCGCCGAAACGCACTTCTTTGACCAACAATCCTCCCCGTGCGTGTCTGCCGATCGGAAGAGCGCTGCGCCAAATCTTCAACGGCCGATCTAAATCTCTAGGATTTGCCGGCGGTCCATGATTTCGCACATGTTCTGCGCGTCTCAACTCTTCCTTTTTCCACAATTTGTCCACGTGATCGACCAATAGACGGAGATTCCAGGTGTATTGAGGAAAAATCGCTGTCCGTTTAATTCTATGCCATCTCCGTATCTGGTTATGTCCCAAAACGTGCTCTGCATGTAAATTACGTCGGGAAAATGATCCTCCGTGTACAAAGTGATCATATTTTCCAATGCGTCGCTTCAACCCGGTTTAAAATTATAAGAGAAGAACTATCTGAGTCGGGTCCTATCTCTTGTATTTGATAACCGGTTCCTATGTACTTTCGTTGTGAAAATGAATCTAATGAGAATACTATCTTCCCACGCTTCATTCTTCGGAATACCTCGCCACTCGCGAACCTCGCAAAAGTGCGTTCCGTTGCAAGCTTCTGTCTCCGCAACCAGTCGATCGCCTCTATAACAGGGCTCCAACTTCGCTCGCTTTTCCTTCTCAGTCATCATGCAACCGTCCTCCAACAGCGCAATCAGGTCTTTGTAAACGCAGCGCTAGATGGTATTTGTTAACTTTCGTACTCTTCCTTGATTTCAATTCAAATAACGTACCTGCACTGAATCATGGGTGTGCATTCGGCCCGAAATCGGGTGTCGGGCCGACCGAGGGCCGAGCCGAAACGAAAAATCAGTGTTGGGCCGGCCGAAAGCCGAGCCGAGCCGAGGTGCCCGAAGTGCCCGAATCGGCTTCGGCTCAACTTTCGGCTCGGGCAATTTGGGCTAATTTTCGGGCATTTCGGGCAATGATTTTCGGAAAATTAATATAAATCTGAGCTCAAAAAACAACCGATTTTGAGGAAAATCGGCCAAATTTCTGATGGCAAAATTTTGGATTATCAATTTATAAGGTTATTGGTAGATATCAGTCGAAGAATCAAGCACAGATCTCTGTAAAATTCTTTCTTACTCTCTAACTTTGGCCGGGTGCCCGGTTGCCCGAAGATTGGGCCGAATTGCCCGAATGCCCGAGCCTGCCCGAACCTGCCCGAGAGAATTTCAGGTCACCAGCCGACCGAGAGCCGAGCCGAACCTGATTTGCCCGAAAAATTTGTCGGGCAGCCGAATGCCCGAGAGCCGAATGCACACCCCTGCACTGAATCGCCAATGATGAGTATGTATTTATCTCTGAGGAGCTCTCGAGCTGTTTCCATGAAAAATGACTCTCCCTCGATCGTGCTTCTCCGGTCTCCCATTTTCTCTGAAGTCATTTTTATCAATTGAAATTCGTTGAAATTAAATAAAATTTAAATTGAAAATTGAATTTTTGGAATTGATGTCTTTTAACATTTGACAGAAATCACGAAGTAATTAGCAGTTGGTACAGATAATTGGATATAACACTAGAATGGTAGTTTTTGTTTCTCATTGTTGCGTTGTATAATGAACTTGTGGCAAATCGCGAAGGGTTTTGGCCGCTTGCTCAGCTGTGAGATCGCGCTGTGGCATTCCGAGCATTTCGAAACCGACCATGAATTTTCTAACAGAAGCGGATCTCAGGAGTGGCGGGTAAAAGTGCCCGTGGAATGTCCAATGAGCATCGTCTCAAGTTGGGATAGAAGGAAGTCTTTTATTACGATTAAGCTGTAATAAAGGTTGATCTTTTCCCTTTTCCTTCAGATCCGTTGGGCGCAGAATAAAATCCGCCGGAGTACGGAAAGTTGCATTTGAAAAGATTGTCGTACTTGATTGTCAACTGATTGATAATGTTTCCAAAGGAAATCTTCTCCTCCGCTCTTTCAGATGCTCCAAGTTCCTGAATTCGTTTCATCGGAAACTTGGGCAAAACAAGCGTCTGGTAAGGCCAAGTCGCCCAGTAAGGAACGACCACTAGCCAGTGATCGTTTTCGACTACGATTCTTTCGCGACGAGAGAGCTCTTCTTTGCAGTAATCGTCAAGCATCGGCGTGTTTTCTTCCTTTTCAGTGGGTTTTCAAAAGCAGAATCATTCAATTAAATCAAACCAGAACCGGAAAACCCGTTCCTTGAAATATTTTCTTTGCGAATTATCAGCTTTTTCTGGGAGCGTTGGTAAAACATCAGTCGCCCAAATCTGACAATGCGGATGTGGATTCGAGCAGCCCATCATTTTCCCTCGATTTTCAAAGATCTGCACCCATTTGTACTTTTCGAGATTCGTTGCTTGCTCAACCCAGGCGTCCACAACTTGGTTGAGCTCTTCCGTCTTCATTTTGGCCAAAGTGACGTTTGTTTTTGGATGGAAACAGATGACTTTGCATTCGCCGCGGACGGGGGCGCTTCTGAACAGTTTTGGCTTCTCATCTAAAATCGTTTGATATCTAATGCTTGAAAAAGAGGGTTTGTTACCCTTGGGAGGCTCAGGCGTATCCGTAAGAATAGCAGGGAAATCGTTGGGAAAGACGAAAGTTGTTTCGTATTCCGGGTTCTTTTCTCCGTTCGATCTCGTATTTCCAGGACAGAGGGGATTTTTCGGATCGTATTCCTAATCATCGTTGACGAGAAAGGACTGGAGTAAGCTACTTACAGGAACATCGTCCATCTCTGGCGGGTCGACTTGGCCGCTCCATGGTCGCTTCATTCTATGCGGCGAAACTAGAACCCATTCGTCTAGCAGCGGGTTGAACCTTCTATGCGGATGCTCTGTCGGGTCGAATGCCATTCTTGAATCAATAGTTTTAGATGCTTCTTAGCAGCTAGTATCCGTATGATTTTAAATATAAGAACTTCAGGGAAGAATATCAGGTGTCTTTGTGCTCAATCGAATCTAAACTTTCGCGTTCTCTTCTTTTCCGCCTCATTTCAATTATCGATTCTCTTGGATAAGAAGAGTTCGGATCGTCGGAAATACTTCTACCATCTTCGAACAAGTAATAGAAAATCGCAGCGAAAGGGACCAATAAAGCAGTCAAGAAAGGGGCAAGAAATCGTTTGCCCAATGGAGAACGAAGTGATAGTAGTAGACCTGCGCTCAGTGCTACACCGACTCCCTGAAATAAAATTCAAAGTTTTGCAGACAATGAGACGAGGGGCTAATTTTCATTTATATCTTTTATTTACGTACTACGAGTAACTCAGGTTACTCAGACTTGGGGAACTGCTTGTTTCGCTGTAGAATATTTTATAAAAAGCATTAATGAACATCTTCTGGTTAAAAATAAAGATTATTTAAACTGAGTCGTACTCGAATAGGTTTGCGTTTTTATATGGAGCCTTAGATCGACCCAAGAGAACATGGCAAACATCGTGGGTCGTTCAAAAAAGAGAATGCCCTAGTTTCATTTTCGCAGCAAGAAAGCACTTTTATGGGAGATACCGTATTGGCTGTGTAAACAATTACCTTCGGGAGAATAGGTTCTTGTTCAATTTCGCCTTTTAGAACAGTCTCTCCTTTTATCTCACTTTTCTCTGTTGAGCTTCTATTGTTTTCTGTTGCTTTCTCATCCCTCTTGTTTTCATCAACTGTTTTTTGTCTTGAACTGGTTCCACTCCACGCTGCTTTCTGTTCCTCGGCCAGTCTTCTGTTCAAATAATCGGCACTTAAGTTGTGTTCATTTTTCGTCGCGTTCTCTTCCTTGTTTTCTTTTATTTTGATCGTCAGACGAGAAGATGATTTTTAGAATAGAGAGCAGTTGCCATCGCCTTTCCAAGATTACGTTCGTCTACCCAGATGTTGTAAGCTTGTCTAAAGAGTTATTTGTCAATGATTTTTAAAATTCCCCCTTTTCAATCTTATTTTGAATACGAGCAGCCCAAGATACTCATAATTACCTTACTCGATTTTTTCCAACTTGAACTATATTATCAATCTGATCTGAGGATTGAATAAATTTGAAATTGCTGGGGAGTCCTAGGTATACAATTTAGGTCAAGATGGTATTTGTTGAGTAACACGCTAAATGTGGCGCTCGATCTTTTGTAAACAATTTGAAATAAAACGGAGAGCTATCGACGATTTCCAAAGTAAAAATGCTAAAATGAAGAGCTTAAGGAAATAGTGTGAGTTCGTCATGGGAAACTTCAAAATTTTTGCCATGTCACAAAATTTTGAAACTTCCCTAATATCGTGCCTCTTGGATATCATTTCACAATTTATAATGAAGACTTTATGCGGTGTATCAATAAGAGTTCCATGAATTTTTGCTGCTTCAACATTTTATATAACTAGGATATGAATGTACCTCTGATAAATGAGAATATATTTGGCAAACTGATCCCTTGCCGCAAAAATCGCAACAAGTCCAAGTCTGCTTTTGGGACTCTTCGGCAGGGGCGCAGAAAAAGGAGATTTGAAAGCATTATTCAGAGTGTACGCATTTATCGCCTTCTTGATTTCCGCATCTGTTGCATTTCGGGAGATTCCGTATTTCGTGTAGTAGCTTTAAAACGGGATCAGCGTTGTTTTTCTAGAGCTTCTTTTGAGAGAAAAATTTTGAATTATTATTAAAATCGTCTGTTTAGAATTTTAATCTCTTTTTGGATGAAAAGCTGTCTCTAAATCCCTTCCTAGCGGCTCGTATACGTAAATTTCGGAGCATCTGTAGAATCCGACGATTTTTGAGACGGAAGATTCTCTGGCTCCTTCTCAAGCGCTGATTGGCCGCGCCGCGAAAGAATTCGCAATTTTTCTTCCTATTCTTCTCGACTTGATTTTCGCCGCTTTATTAGAGCAAAAAAGCGTAAATATTTGCAGATCGTAATTTCTATGTAACGAGAAAGACTTTCGTCAAGAAAATTTGTTAACCTCTTAATTTTTCTCGAAATTTTGCAATAAAAAATAACTCGTGCGTTTTTAGAATGGATTCGAAGGTTTTGACAGAAGTGCGGGATACGACCAGAATCGAGCGAGTGTCTGCTCATTCTCACATTCGCGGATTAGGTCTTTCCGATGAGCTGGAGCCGCGGGAAACTTCACAGGGAATGGTTGGACAGAAAAAGCCCGTCGAGGCGCTGGGGTCATGCTTCAAATGGCAAAGGTCAGCTGACTAGCTTTTTGTGAAAAATGAAAGTGACTTCTTTCGTAGTCTGGACGCATCGCTGGCCGAGCAGTCCTAATTGCCGGACAGCCTGGAACGGGTAAAACAGCCATTGCAATGGGTATGGCGCAGTCTTTGGGCAAGGACACGCCTTTTACGGCAATGGGAGCCTCAGAAATCTTCTCACACGACATGAGCAAGACTGAAGCTTTGACGCAGGTACGAACGCCGGTATTTGGCTCTCTTTTCAAATGATTTTTCAGGCGTTTCGAAAGTCGATTGGAGTAAGGATCAAGGAAGAAGCGGAAATTCTGGAAGGAGAAGTCGTCGAAATTGAAATTGAGCGACCCGCGACCGGAACCGGCCAAAAGATCGGAAAACTGACGATCAAGACGACCGACATGGAGACTGTTTATGATCTCGGCCAGAAAATGATCGAGCAAATCACGAAAGAAAAGATCACGGCCGGAGACGTCGTCAGCATCGACAAGGCTTCCGGACGCGTTTCCAAATTGGGACGAAGCTTCACCAGAGCCAGGTTTGTCTTTGCGAGTTACTAAGATTTTATCGGCTTTGAAGAGACTTCGACGCTTCCTCTGGAAGTGTGCGATTCGTGCAATGTCCCGAAGGAGAACTGGAGAAGCGAAAGGAAGTCGTTCATACTGTCACGATGCATGAGATCGATGTTATTAACTCCCGAGCGCAAGGTACTGTATTCCTTCTCTGAATGGTCCATGACTAGGGGAAATCACTAATAATTGAGCTTTTTTTCTAGCTTAGTAGGATGGGAGTATAATACAGTTTTAGAATCCCCAGAAGCTGGGGATCATTTTGACTATTCATAGTGGGGGTTGATCTCGTACCCTGAGGCGATTTACATTCCTCCGAAGTCCCAAAATCTGGCCAATTTCGGAAATGAGAATTTTTGTAGCCCTAACTCGACCTTTTAGAGGTCGTCGACTATGCCAGGTTGTAGCCCAGGCTCTGGCGGTCATTTTGAGCCCTAGAAAAGTAGTGAGGGGGGTGGGTCCCTGGGGAGCTAGAGCCTCTTGTAGTTAGGGAACTCGACAAAAATTAAGTACTTTTTCACAAAAAGTATATTATTTGTATCACGAATGCGTTCCAAAGACTTTTATTCGAAATTTATTCATTAAAAAATGGTAAAAATGTCATTTGAGGTCAGCTGAGGTCACTTTTGGTCAAGAATTATGAGAAATACATAAAATTCTGATAAGTGACCCCATCTGACCTCAGATGACCCCAAATGACATTTTTACCATTTTTTAATGAATAAATTTCGAATAAAAGTCTTTGGAACGCATTCGTGATACAAATAATATACTTTTTGTGAAAAAGTACTTAATTTTTGTCGAGTTCCCTAACTACAAGAGGCTCTAGCTCCCCAGGGACCCACCCCCCTCACTACTTTTCTAGGGCTCAAAATGACCGCCAGAGCCTGGGCTACAACCTGGCATAGTCGACGACCTCTAAAAGGTCGAGTTAGGGCTACAAAAATTCTCATTTCCGAAATTGGCCAGATTTTGGGACTTCGGAGGAATGTAAATCGCCTCAGGGTACGAGATCAACCCCCACTATGAATAGTCAAAATGATCCCCAGCTTCTGGGGATTCTAAAACTGTATTAAACTCCCATCCTACTAAGCTAGAAAAAAAACTCAATTATTAGTGATTTCCCCCTATCCATGACTCATGCAGCATGAGGATTTCCGAAGGGAGGAGCTTTGAAAGGAGTTAGTAGAGAGAGGTTATTGATTAATTGAATAGAATTCTTGGATAGATGAATGAGCGATGTTACTCAGATACAGTGGGTTGCGCAGGTAGTTGCCCCCTAAAGAGCGGGCGATGGGGCAACCAATCCTGCAATCACTTTGAGCGAGTCTAGAAAGGAACAATAAAAAAAGCGCGGGCAAAGGGGCAACCAAAGCTGCAATCGCAGAGGGGCAACCAACTGCGCAACCCACTGTACAAGAATAGAGATTGTTTAGTGTGTTAATTTATATTCGAGAATCAGGTTTTCATAGCGTTAAGAAATACGATGAGGTGAATTCACTCTTGAGCTGGCCTTTCGTTTCATTTCAGTCTTCGTTTGCAGCAGGAAAATTTCATTGAGAAATTGGCATCTGTAAGAAAATAAAATGACTAACAAATGTGTAAATTGCACTTTAGGAACTCCCTTGATTCTGGGAGGTATTTATAGCACGAAAATAAGGCGCCCTTTCGTAGTTTTAAATCATGATTCTTTTTTCATGAAATTGCTCTACCGTAAAATCATTTTCCATCAATAAACATCTTGGTAGTTATAGAGGCCAGCAGCAGCTGCCAGATTTAGTTAAGAAAGCTCACAATCAATTTTCAGGTTACTTGGCCCTCTTCAGCGGCGACACTGGCGAAATTACCTCCGAAGTCAGAAGCCAAATCAACAAGAAAGTCTCCGAGTGGCGCGAGCAAGGCAAAGCCGACATCATTCCCGGCGTTTTATTCATCGACGAGGTTCGATTTCATTCACATATCATTTCATCTTCATCATTTCGCTTTTAGGTCCACATGCTGGACATTGAGTGCTTCAGTTTTCTGAACAGAGCACTAGAAGACGAAATGGCGCCGATTATGGTTATGGCTACGAACAGAGGCGTCACTAGAATCCGTGGAACTGATTATAAAGTACGATTGTACACCCGTATTCTTCCGATTTTCATTCCCCTTTTTTAGACGGCTCATGGTCTCCCTACAGATTTGCTCGATCGTTTGATTATCATTCGAACGGAGCCATACACGGAAGACGAATTGAGATTGATTTTGAAGACGCGCTGCGAGGAAGAAGATGTTAACATGGAAGACGTAAGTTCTGCCCTCTTTAGCACGCTTATCAATTAAAAATTGAAGATGGCTTTGAATGTACTGACGAAGATCGCAAACGACTCCTCCCTCCGCTATGCTATTCAGTTGATCACTCCCGCAGCCCTCCACGCCAAAAGAAAGAAGAGCAAGGTAAAGCTCTAGCTATGATTTCCGAACCCTAACCTTGAATCTTCCAGCAAGTGAGCGTAGAAGACGTTCGAAAGTGCTACGGCTTGTTTATGGACGAGAAGCGCTCGACCGAGTATCTCAAAGAATACGAAGAGCACTTCCTCTACGGCGAAGTGAGCAACAAAACCGCCCAGATGGAGATTTAGAAATCAAGAACTCAAGTTCAAAAATAGAAGGACGACTGATTCATTCTACTGTTTACTCAATTACTGACGTATCCAAAAGAACGTAGTCTAATTATTACTTTTTTGTTTCCCATTCCACAGTTACTGCCTTTTTTAAAAATAGGATATAAATATATTATTATTTTCTTTGAAAATCAATAAAACTTGTATTTTTTTCCTCTGCAGAAGTCAAAAGTCGAATTCTTCAAGTTGAGAATGTCGGACAAAGTGAAATTACTCGAAAACCAAACAGGCAAATATTTGTCGAAGAATACCATTTTAAAAATCGCAGCTTCGGCGTTGTTCGTTTTTGGAATAATTTTAATTTTTTCTTCGACGAAAGATTCTGATATGGCTGAGCCTCCATCTGCGAAATCTGTTTCTAGCGAGAAACAAAACGATGTTTTTCCTTATCCTGAGTTGAAGAAAGTTCCGTTTGGACCTAGGAATGGTTTTCAAATCCTTACAAATACGGGCCATTTTTTGAGTCATCAGGTCCCCCTCTCATTTGTCAAAAATCCTCAAGAGGGCTCTTAGGACTCAGAATTTCTCAACTTGTTGTAAGAATCTTCTGATATAAAAAGCCAAAAAAGTTCCTCATCTCATCCGCCAGTTCTTTTACTCCACGGAGCTGCGTTTTCTTCTGCAACTTGGGTTGAAACAAACACTCTTGAAGCTCTGTCAAAAGCAAACATCAGAGGAGTAGCGATTGATTTGCCCGGTTTTGGCGAGTCAAAAGGAATTTCAAAGCCGTCCGACACTGTCACCTATTTGAACAAATTTTATCCTGGTGAAAAGTTTGTTCTCGTTTCTCCGTCGATGTCTGGTAGTTATTCTGTTCCTTTTTTGAAAGAGAAGGGAGCAGAACGTCTTGCGGGTTATGTTCCAGTCGCTCCTGTTGGTGCTAATAGAGTAAGGTACTTCATTTCTCGTCCTTTTCTTGAGGAACAATTGTAACCTTTCTGTAGCAAAGAGGACTATGCTAAAATCACTGTCCCGACGCTGATCATCTACGGCGAACTAGACAAATCCCTGGGCGCGACTTCAGTTGATTTCATGTCCAACATTCCCCACTCTTCAGTTCTCATGATTCCAAATGGGAAACACCCTTGTTATTTGGACGATCCAGAACTTTTCAACTCCCGTTTGGTCGAATTCATTCAATCGCTCTAATCTTGCCTCTCTTTTCGATTCTGTAATACAGTTCCTTGATCATTCTACGCTGAATAGTCGTTATCTCCCGAGGTACTGAAACCATACGTTGGAGTAGTTTTTCTTCGGTACAGACCTTATTAGGTCCTGTGTGGGTGTAAGTGTGTTCAGAAAAAGGAGCAGCTCAGTACCACAGGAAAGTAGTCATTAAGGAGGCCTAATTCCCTTCGTCTAAGAGGTGTCAGGGTTATCATCAGCGCTGCTTTGATATTAGCCTTATAGGCTAGGACACCCTTATTCGATCTCATAAAGTATGGGGCCCTCTTAGCAAGGAATAACTTATGGTGCCTTCAGAATATGACTGAAAATGTGCTCGTCGAAGTCGGCCAATGCGGCAATCAAATTGGCCGGCGATTCTGGGAAATGGCCTTGGCAGAGCATTCTGTAGCCAAACAAGATACTGTTTATGACATGGCGCTGAGCTCGTTTTTTCGGAATACTGATTCGTCCTCTGGAAGGGAGCTCAAAGTCGGGTAATTGATGGTTCAACTTGAAGAACCTTAGGTTGGACAGAAAGCTGGAATGATATTTTTAGCTCTCCAATTTCGTCGTTAAAAGCGCGCGCAGTCCTAATTGATATGGAAGAGTCTGTTGTGGAGGCGTCTCAACGCTCATCCATCGGAGAGCTCTTTGATCCCGCCCTGTCCGTCACTTCCCAATCTGGCTCCGGAAATAACTGGGCCGTTGGCTTTTATGAATATGGATCGCGATACAGGCCGGGGAAACCGTAAACAGTTAATTACCGTCAATTTGATGTTTCTACTTTGAAACTGTGAGTAACCCTCCTAAAGGAGAGGGAATTTATGAAGTGCTGAGACATACTGCTGAAAAATGCGAAGCAATGAGTAGCTGGTTCATTATTCACTCGATGGGTGGTGGCACTGGATCGGGCTTGGGGACAAATGTACTGTCAGTACTGGCAGATGAATTTCCTGATATTGAGAGGCTAGTTACTCCAGGCAAAGGGCTCGATTTCGAGGATAAGAACAAGGCCTCTTCAAACAATTTCATCGAGAGATGATGTCTTATCTAGCCTTTATGAATATTTCATTAAAGAGCCCAAAACAAAGTGTATCCATCAGGAGACGACGATGTCATCACAAGCCCTTACAATTCAATGCTAGCAATGCGTCAATTGACCGATTATGCAAATTCCGTGATGCCAGTCGACAACTCGTCCCTCGCTGAGATCACCAATCGCGTCAAGGCCGCTTCGAACAATTCTAGACACCGCATCACGGAAACTGCAAATGCCGGCAGCGAGAAAAAGACGAGCTGGGGCGAGATGAACTCGTTAGTCGCCCAGGTCAGTAAATATCTGATTTGCATTGACAAATTGAATGTCGAATTGAATCGATATGACATTTTTTCTTGCCTGAGCATTTTGCTCATTCATTAATGCCCTAAACCAAACATTATTGATATATTAATCGGCCGGCCATAGCAGCCATCTTTTTTTGTGATTTAACTTAAATTGAACAAAGAAAAGAGACAACAAGATTAAAAAATAAACGACCGGGGCTGAAAAATATCAGAAAATATCGGCAGAACTGGCTATTCTCTTTTGAATTTGAAGTAAGTAACCCATCTTTTCAGAGTATTTTGAACATCACTTCTTCCTGCCGATTCCCAGGATCACTCAATGTCGATTTGAACGAAATCACGATGAACCTCGTTCCCTTCCCACGGATGCACTATCTCACTACTTGTCTCTCCCCTCTCTTCCTCTCCAAAGATCTGAATCTTCCCATCAGACGGCTCGATGAAATGTTCACAAGCGCTTTTTCGGTCCAGGTCCACAATTTACAGCAATTTCGATTTTACTCGACTCTCAAGAGACGCGTTGTTAATCTGGAATCAATCTAAATAGCATCCAGTATCCTATTCTCTTTTTGTTGACCTGGTATATTTTGGGCACGCATGCGCTCGTGGGCGGCGATCCGAGACGATCTGTACTTGCGGCTTCGGCCTTGATCGCGAGAGGCAAAATTGAATTATCGGACATGCGGCGAAACATTTCCCGTCTTGCCAAACAGGTATTATAACGCTAGAATTACGCTTCATTGAGTGCGACCATGTTAGACCTGCTTGCATTTTTGTAAATTTATCTTTAGTTGCAGTTTGTCAATTGGAACCAAGATGGATGGAAGGTTGGTCTATGCAACGGTAAGTCTATTTACGAGGCCTTGAAGCTTAACCCTAACCATTCTAGTCGCGCCAAGTGGTCAGCCCTTCTCCCTTCTCGGTCTTCACAACTCAACGAGCATTTTACCATCCTTCACGGCGCTGAAATCTCGTTTCTCCAAACTCTACCGCCGAAAAGCTCACCTCCACCACTACAACCACGTGGATGGCTTCGACTCGAGCCTCTTCCAAGAAGCTCTTCACTCAATCGATGAGGTCATCGCTCAATATCAATCAGTTCAGAAAAACGAAACAATCGACATTCCTCGACTTTCCATTGCCTAATTTCAGACCCTTCTTCAACCCTGTTTTTTATTCGAAATTATTTAAAGTTTTTCGAAAAGAAAGTGATAAAAAATTCGAGTTGCTTTTCAGAGTGAACTCTGAAAGTTTCAAAGTTACTCCAAGAAAATGTCGCTCAGATTGCCTGGCTCGCCCATGGAGGGACTCGGAATCGACGTCAAAAAATTCGCCTCAGATGCTTCAACCCTCTTTAGCAGGGCGAAGCAGTACACAGAAGAGCAACTGCAGTTAGGCCAAGGTACCACTGCAAACTAAAGCTTTTCCCGCTTAAAAATAATGGCAAGGAAGAGATTTGAGTGACCCCCGCTCCACTTTTCCGTGAATACAAAAAGAGAAGTGTATTCTTGTTTATAAAGCCGGATTATCTTGGACAATCGTTAATTTATTCCAAAATATGTTTTCAGTGGAGAAGACGCCGCTTGACCCGGATGTGGACGTCATGTTCCGCCGCTTTCAAGTGATGCAAGTCAATTTGTCGAAAATTTGCGATTCAATGAATGCGCTCGTTCAACCAAACCCAAACCTCCGCATGGAGAAGCTCGTTCTCAGCAAGGTACGCTCGAATGTTGATACTGTGCTCGTTTAGCAAGCTCTGCTTGTAGTTAGGCTCGATCAATCAAAAATGGGCGAGTTGTGAGAGTAATAAGGTGGTAAGGTCTTTTGATCTGGCGATTCTGATTTTTCATCTCTAACCAAAATAAGAGTTACTAGCTTATCTTCCTTCACTTTCGAAGTATTCCATAAGCGTTATTTACAGATCGACTCTGGCAACTCGCTTGGACGACCTCAAGACCTCTCTGGGCTGGAATCACTCGGGTCATCCCTCCTCTGCTCGAGTGCCGGAGCAAAAGAAAGCAATGAACAACTAGGAGCTATTCTTGAGGCTTCTGGTAACGCCCAAATCGAAATTTCAAAGGCAGAGAAGATTTATTTGGACAAGGCGAAGGAATGTGTAATTGGACCATTCAAGACATTCCTCGAGAACGATGCAAAAACTATTTTCAAGGAAAAGGGAATTCTGGAGACAAAACGATTGGACCTGGACGCGGCAAAAGCAAAGTTGAAAAAGGTGAAGACCCTCGAAGGTCGAGATCAGCAGGAGAAAGAAGTTCGCAATTTACAGGTGATCTTTGATTAAAGAGTTTTGATTTTTAACGCTTTTGAATTTTAGACGGACTTTGAAAGACAACAAGAGCTCCTGAAACTATTGCTGGAAGGAACGAGCTCGCATCACTCAACACAGGTGCGAATTTGTTAACTTATCATTCCAGGCAAGAGGCGTGATCATTCATTTTCCTTCTAGTTGAGAGCGTACCAGGAATTCATCGACGCCCAGGTCGACTATTTCGCTGCTGCTGCGTCTCACGCCAAATCACTCCAGGTTCGTTCACTCGTGAACTGACACTTCTTGACCCCCGGGGTCAATGAAGATGCGCATTAAAATTGGCAAATTAACAAACTCACTGATTTACATTCTCAGGCAAATGCACAGGCCCTCCTCGGAAGCAACGGAAGCAACGGTTTTCCACGACGCGATTCGCAGACAAAAGCTGTCCCAGTTTCCGACATCATTAAAGTAAGCCCTACTGTATTTGATTAAAGCTACTGTAAATTTAAATTTATAGCCGCTAGTTAGAAAATTTGAACGAGAAAGTTATCATAACAGAAAAGTCGAGAGAAAGGTTCTATTTTGCGATTTTCTTTCTTTGTATTTTTCAAAAACTAACAAGAGCGGAAGTATTTTTTTCTCCATCCCTCATCGTTATTTTTAGACCGACTAGACAAGCTGCTAAATATTGAACGAATAATTGAAAAAAAATCTGCCCGCCTAATTCTTCATGTTTAAAAAAACTATTGTTTACCTTTCTATTTTTGTCATACAAACAATGCCATTTTCACCTTCAGAAAATATCAATTTTATATAATAACAGTACACTGTCTGCAAAAAAAACATATTCGTACACACACACTCACATCATACGTTGTTGCATGTACCAATTTTATCTTTTTACCTATTTGAATCTATTCGCTATTCTAAATAAAACCCTTCTGAATACTTCAATATCAGAATATCTGGAGTCTCCTTAAATTGTCGACTGACCGTCGGAAAAGGACCCCTAAATTGTTCAATAGGAGTTTTTCAAAGTATTTATGGGGGTAGACTCCTCCAGTTTTTTAAACTAATTTCAATGTTGAAATATTTTCCTCGGAAATTAAAAAATAAAGTTCTAAAGAAAATGTAGATTGTTTGTGTATAGAAAGTCGAAAGCGTAATAAGAAATAAATATGAAAATCGGCGCCTTGCTTTCCGGTGGGAAAGATTCGCTGTTCGCCCTTCACGCTGTAGGAAAGTTTGACGGACGTGTGACCTAGAGAACAGTTGTACTAAATAAATTGAGTAGCTCCACGCTTCACTGCTCCGATCCTTTTTTTACGTACTAGAGTAATTTTTCCATCCATCAAACTCGGATTGCTAAGTTGCATCGGGCCACGATGTCACGTGTATTGGCCACATTTATCCCGAGGATGGCGGCGAGCCCGACTCGGAAATGTACCAATCTGTCGCTACAGAAGGAATCTCACTCGTTGCTCAAGCGCTTGAATTGCCCATCTTCACGCAAGGCTCTAAAAGCAAGTCCAACTGCTCAACCATGGACTACACACCATCAGAAGGCGACGAAGTGGAAGATCTCTACCTTCTTCTGGCAAAAATGAAGAAACAGATGCAAATTGATGGAATTTGCTGCGGTGCTCTTCTTTCAGGAAAGCGGCTCATTTTTCGAAGACCTTTGATATTTTGAAAGATTCTCCTCCATGATTCCCAAATTTTGAAATTCGTTAAAGATTGCCTAATCGATGGAGATACCCTTTATTTAAAACTTTGACCGCCTAGAAAGATTACCAGCGAGTACGAGTTGAGTCCGTTTGCAGCCGACTTGGGCTGGTTTCACTCGCTCCGCTTTGGCAAAAAGATCAGAAGCAGTACATCCAGGACTTGTCGCAACTTGGCTTCGAGGTCGTCATTGTAAAAGTGGCGGCGCTGGGATTAAACCGGAAGCACGTCGGAAAGCTGCTTCACGAGCTGACCCCGACGCTCTTAACTTTGGAAGAGAAATTCGGAGTACATCCGGCGGGCGAAGGTAACAGTGCGCTTAAATTTTACGCTCGTGGCGATTCGAGCTTCAAAGCGCTTTGAATTTCATCCTCTTCTGTTCTCTGTTGATACAGAGTTGTTTAGGGGTACATTTCACTTTTCTCTTTACCCCTATTTTCTCAATATAGTCATCTCCCTTTTCAGGTGGCGAATTCGAATCGTTCGTGACCGACTGTCCTCTCTACAAGAAGAAAATCGCTCTAGAGGAGACAGAAACGATCTTGCACTCGGATGACTTCGACGCCCCGGTTTACTACCTCCAAATAAAGAAAGCTTCTTTAGGAGATGATTTGAGAAAGTGAAAGAAGTGGGAAACAAGTAGTCGCTGTTTAGTAGAGTGTTGCTCAACGCATTCCAAAGAGACCAAGAGTTTCCGGCAGTCAGAAAGCGGAAACGCGGATTGGAGGCTTTCGCCAGCGATGCGACAGGAATGTGTGTTCGCGACTAGATTTTCTGTTTTCAGGGATCAAGAATCCGGATTACATGAGCCACTAGAGCGAGTTGTGTTTTTCTCACAACAAAAAAGAAGGGTGTGAGAATTGCAAAAAAATCTTCAATACATAAGTTACATGCTGTCTAAACTAACTTATTGAATGCCAATTTGGACTTTTTTTCGTCATCCTTTTTTTGTGGGATGAGATTTTTTTAGCATGGTCTAGGTCAAGAGGCCTTGAATCAAGTTTTAGTGGGGGATATAGGCCGCGTGTTGTTCGATAAGCCGATTTACCCTGTTTATGGTGTCCATTGTTTTCGAGGATTACTGCTTCAAATGCTACATAAAAGCCGTACTCGCTAACTAGGTCACGCTTCTATGCATGCAACAATAACCAGAATTTCATTTTGTCGATGCGACAAAAAACGTAGCGCTCAAATGAAAATATACACCTCGATTTATTTTTTCCCTGTTTCTCAATAAAGGGATGAGCCGAATTTCTTGACGGGGTTTTCATTCATCCTTTATTTTTATCCAAGGCTAAAGGTCATTCGAGAAATACTTCTTGAGTGGGTTAGAGGGGCTATACAATACAAAAGGAGATTTTTCTTCAGACATTTCTGACCCGAATTAATGATGATTATTAATTGAATGATTGAAATTTGGGAACATAAAATTCGATCTCTGATGAAGATCTCGAGCAAAGTCTAAGCATGAAATTTGTCAGTGCATTGGATCGCGTGCGCGTTCCCGCTTCCGTGGCTATTAGAGTGAATATTTTCCCAACACACTTGTGCAGTATCGATCAGATGCAGCGGCCGTTCCAGCAGTCACGGAGGGTAAAATCATCGCATCCGATGGTCGATTCGTGGCGATTTCCGGTCTCAGCTCTTCAACCCTCGCCGCCGCGCTGGAAACTGTTAATTGCGGGCTAAAGGCGAGAGGCCTCAATAGAGCCGACATTGTTCAAGTGCAGCTATTTCTCCGCGATTTAAGGTTGGTTCAAAAGCGAGAGAAAAATAATCACACGTTTCAATTCTTCGCACAGTCAATTTAACACAATGAATGCGGCGTACAACGAATTCTTCAAAGGCGAGAAAAAAACGCCGACCAGGCTCTGTGTCGAAGTTGACTTGCCACCCGACCAGTCGTTCATCATCAACGTCTTGGCAAGAGGAGGCGACTCTGGAAACTCGAAAAGGATCGTTTATCTAGTTTTCCTCTCACGAAATGTTTTCGTTCTTCAATAAAGACTCGAAGACCTAATGTTTATATGTAATAGGCTATCACGAAGAGCTTTTACTCTGCTAGTAGATCAACGAAAAAATAAGGTTGAAAGTGACTAGCCGCTCGAATTGGGCCTGCTCCGTTGTTGGGCCATATTCTCAAGCTGCGCTGTTCAACGAGGAATTGTACTTGTCCGGAATCATAGGAGAGAGCTTAACGGCCGAATTTGAAAGGATTTGCCGCCATAGGAGGTACCATAAATCTCAGCAGGGGAGCGGAAATGTATCTCGGCCAGTCTAGGACAGGGTGTCTAATCCCGCCACTATCGCAGCACCCGCCACTTCCTGTTTTCGAACCTGTGGGAAAAATATTTTCTCAGCTCTTCAAGGGGACCCCAAAAATAAATTATACCCCACTGGTTCTTGAATAAATACCCATGAGCCAATGAGCAACAATAACTTCCTCCCAACAGTATGTTTATTACAGATAGAATTGCAGAAAAGGCAATACTCATAAATCACTGTTGCAATCTTCCCAGGTCCAAACTTTATGAGCTGAGATTTTCACACAATTGGAAATTTCAAAATTTCTTATCGGAAGGAAATATCACAAGTGGGAAAATAGGGAAATTTGAGCACACTGACTTTCGGCGATTTATGGCTTTGCTCAAAGACACGACAAAAAATGATATCCGGCTCCCATCTAAATAAGCATGTCATAAATTTTCAAAAATCCGGAGCATTGGGTATTTTTATGGGCTTATTTGAATTCTCAGAAGATTTCTCTGAAGAATAGGAACTAAAAAAATGTGCAATGCAATTGTTCAAAAAAGGATGAAAGCTGGAACGATATTTTTCAAATTATAGAAAAAATATTTTCATCAAAATAGCTAAACTAAAATGCCCGAGAATAAATGGTTTTTTAGAGTTTGAGATTTTCTACAACATGGGTTGTATTGAAGGAAAAGTTAGTGCTTCTAAAACAGCATGCATTTTTGGTTGCCCGTGGTTTATTGCTTTTAACTGATGGCGGTCGGTTTAAAGCTCTGCAAAGGTTTACGAGGGATGGAACACCTCTTAGCGGCGGGAGCCTCAAATCAACTGCGCCTCGCTTGTTCGCACCGCGACCAGCTGATCGAACTGATGGCGCCTAGCTTTCAAGCTCAGAGCATGTACTCTTTCATCACCTCGGAGGACATTGCCACTGGTACCAGGAACGGGCTTATTCCCAAAAATCAATAAACAAAATGTTGTCTATGTTTATCGTAAACGGTAGTTTATCCCCTCAAATAATGATTGTCTACTAAGTTTTATTGGCCTTTGATATTTTGCTTATTCGCTTTTTTATTTGATCCGTGTTTTTGTTCAGATTGTTTTTTAGATCTTGAATATAAGAGACTAAAGCGTACAGTAGCTTCTATCAGGTCATCTTCTATCATTTTCTCATAAATTTTCAAAATGGTCCCTTTCTTGGTCTAAGGTTCGAGTTTTAACTTCAATTTCCAACGAATAGCAAAGATATTTCCCATCATTCTTATCCCATCACCCTAACTTTTCTACTCCAAGAAGCCCAAAAACAGCATCCGCAGCGAAGATTTAGGGAGCTTCAGTATCCTCGTGTCCTGTCTGCCGCGCGGGGCGTCCGTCGAGATCGCGGCGCGCGTGAGCGCATCTGGCTTGGCGCATTATTGCGCCGCTGTCGGTCCGGTTCAAATCACCAATTTAAAAAAACCCCATAACCAAAATGACGGGCACTTTGAGAGCAAGCACCGCGGGCCACGCACTATCAATTTTTCGCCGTTTTCCTTTTTCCTCGACCGGATTAAGAAGCGGAAATGCCCGCACGCTTCATTCTCCCGGAAATAGAGTTTGGAGTGTTTTTGAACCGTTTTAAAAAGACTCGAAGTCAGAAGTGAAAGAGATTTTTGAGAGAAGAAGAGGAAAAGCTTCCCAAGTGCTGTTATTAGAGAAAGAAGAACAGAAGGAAGATGGAATCAGCGATTTGAAAGAAGAATTTAGAGATTGTTTTTCGATTTGTCATCTTTCTGTTGCAGGTATTTTCTGCTCCGGAAAGAGGGAAAGAAATTATGCGATTGTCATTGAAGAATTAGATTTATCGAATAAAGAACAGGGGTGAAATTTCTTACCCTGGAATTCTTAAAATTCGTTAAATTTGTTGGGCTTGAAAAGAAAAAAAAAACGATATTTTTAGCAACTTCAAATCGATCCTCGCCGGATCCTAATAACCTTTAAATACCAGCCAGCTGCCAAGGGTTAAAATTTGCGGAGGATAATTTTAACACCCGTTGTGAAAGAAACGCGTGAAAATTTTATCCCTACCCCCCGCTGTTGAGGGTTACATTTCTGTGAGTTTATTAAATCAGCAATGATTAGGCAGTGTCTTTTCCTTTTTCCAAAAGTTGGATTGCCAAATAGCTGCTGATTTAGAGCTCAAATTTACGGAAAACTCGAGGCAGCTCAGGTCAATTTTCTTTTTAGTTTAAAGTCTACAAAGTTATTCGTTTTTTATGAATTTTGATGAAGATTTTCTCCAATATTAGTTATTTTAGAATGAACACCGCTAAGGACGATGAAGTGATTCGCACACGATTGTTGCTTGACGGCGAGGGTGCGGGCGATGACAGGAAGCTGACACTTTTATTAAAATCCTTTCTTCGGGTAAGACTCGTAAAAGTACCTTTCGACGTGCCTAGAACTTTCAAAACCTGAAACTTCGCGCGAGAGAGTAAATAAGAAATAGTGAGTATTTGGTTTAGTGGTGCAACAGTCCGGAACCTGATCAGGCAGCTGGACAGAAGATTTTGCAAATGCTCGATCAAGCGGAATATCAGGTCAATTATCCGTTCCTAGGTCAAGGAAGCTTGCCAGGGCCATTCATAAGTACTTTCGTTTTCAACTTCGTTCGCAGGTGAAGAAGTTGACAATGATCGCCAAGGCCAACGAGCGCCAACGACAAAAATACATTGACAACGAGAAAGAAGTTGAAGTTGAAATGTCCAATGCCTCGAAAATGATAGAAAAAGCAACGTACGTTCAACAGTTCTAGCTTAAAATTTTATGCGATTTCAGAGCCGAGCTGAAAGAAGCGCGAAAATACAAGTCCAATCAGCAAGAATACGACGCCTTTGCCAAAATCATCAACAAACATCCTGACAGAGCAACGTCCAACGCCGAAATCGAGAAAATAAAAGAAGACATCGACGCTTTAACTATCGGTAAATCATCTGAAATCAAGGAAGAGAATAATTCTAACCGTCGTTTTTATAGAAAAGGAAGGGCTCGATTCCAAGCTAAACGAGAGAAGAAAAGAAGTGCATGTCCTTCTTCAAGCGATTCATGGGCTGGAGCAAAAGATGCGCAGAGTCGAGGCGGAAACGTCGATAGAAGTCATGGACATTACCATGGACGAAGAGGAAGAAGAAGAGTGAGATTCAGGACGAACCTCTCGACTTGTTCACCTGTTAGACTGCCACACATGAGACGCACAAGAAACGTCCCGTCTAGTTCAATTATTAATGTTCAAGTTTAAGCTCACTTAAAAAATTCTAGATTTTAACCCCTCTTCTTTTCAGATTTATAAAATTGAAATCGGCGCATACTGTATTTTTCTGACTACTCAACTCATCCTCAATCAATCCATCAATCATAGAAAAAATGATGCTCACAGAAATGAAACCAGCTTACGACATCACTCAGCGACGAAACTTCGGCATGCCGCGGAGGACTTTCCAAGTTCTAACACTCAACGGTCTCACAACTGTTGCAGTCCACGACGATGGTGAGTCATTTTTCTTGTGCTCTAGGTCGGTAACTCTAGTTTCTAGTGTCCGTGGGAGATACTTTGAAAAAATGCAACCGTCTGCGCGGCGTTGATTTCGAGAAAGTGAACATCATCGAGCCTACCACTGGCAAGTATATCGACCTGGACGATGAGTCATCCCTCTTCGTCAACTGCCTCCTCCTCTTTCAATCCGAGGACTCTTCCTACCTCTCCAAAACCGACCAGCACAATTTCCGACGCAAGAACATCGAGACGCGCCACAAGAACTGCCACCAATGCCACGCCAGTATTTGGTTTCGCCGCCCTTGGCACTGCCGGTACGTCGCTCGACCCGACCTTTGACCTTTCTCAACTCTATTTTCTAGCTCCTGCGGCGTGCTCGTCTGCAAACATTGTAGAAAGTCGGGCGCAGTGAATCAATGTGAACACTCGCAAGGGGTGCAGCAGTCATTTGCCTCCCACTTCTCCCGATTCCGCTCAAAAACGCCTCTTCTCGACACTTCTCACTGAACACCCACTCCTCCTTATTTATACAGTTGTTCTCACCTTTTAGCACTCTACTTGACTTTTACTACTTTCCGATTTTGTAAATAATTCTACCTCGTTACTTTACTTTTCCAAAAACATGACCCTACGAAACAATTTCTATCTGTGGTTATTCTTGATGTGTTTTTTCCTCCTTTTTTCTGAGCTGAATTACAATTTTCCTCCTTCTATTTTCAATAAAATCTAAATAAAGAAAGTTCTTTCAATGCTTTTTTAATATCGAAAATTGAATAAAAGGGTAAATAATAAAAAGGGAAATTTATAGAAGAGAAGGAAAAGTAGTAAAAATGATTAAAGGGAAAATGATTTGCTAGTTTAGCTTGGTTTCTCTTCGTTTGGTCAGATTTAAATGTAGAGAAATAGCAATGAAAATATTTAAATTTGATTTTATGAAGATTTAAAATGACCAAAACACAAATATTTTGAAGGTATCTATTTATTATAAATTTAATAGGTCAAAAAAATAAGAAAATAAGCGCCGTTTTCTTTTGTTATTTACAAAGTATCTAAAAAAGCAGAACTCTATCTTTTACTACTAGAATGTTGACTCGAGCTGTCGTAAGGAGCCAGGCGGTTCGCAACTCCGGCGCCTCCGTCGAAGGATACGTCAAGCAGACCCCATCCGAGAAGTTGAACACTCAAGCTCGAGCCGACTATGCCAGAGTAAGACTTCCGCAACCCCATTAACCCTAATGCTCTCTCCTTTCAGGCCAACTCTCGTCTTCGAGTCCTCACCTTGTACAAAGCATTCTACAGAGCCGCCCCAGAGATCCTCGTCTTGAACAAATCTTCTATTCCCGTCAATGTCTACCGACAAGTTATCAAAAACGAATTCGCCAAAAACAGGTGATTGGAAGGAAAATGCCACCATTTTAAAATAACAATCTCTTCAGTAACATTTCTGACACTCGCGCGATCGAGTTGCTCCTCGGCAAAGGCCAGATGGATTTCCAGGAGTTGGTTGTCGGCTATTCTCAGGAATCGCAAATGCACCGACCCTTCGATGAGCTCCTTCAAAACGATCCTAAAGCGACTGATTTTGTGTCCAAATTCTTGAACTCGAAGTTTTAAACTTCGAAGAAAATTCTCTGTCTTTCTACTCCTAAGTTCACTAGAGTTACTAGTTGAGAATCTATTTATTCGAAATCAAAGAGGACTCATCGTTCGCCGTTTTCAGAAATAATGCTGGAAGACACGAACGCTGAGCTTTGGAAAGAACTCACGGAGAAGTCTTATGATCCATCAAAGCTACCCGAAGTCGAGGATGAATATGACGAAGGAGCTGAGGTCGACGGATTTCTCAGAAGCAACAGCTTCAAGAAAGCCCAAGAAAGCGGTTGCAAAAAAACAGATACGACAACTGATGCTCAGCCACCTTCCTCTTCGAAGACTATTAAGCCTAGCAGTGCTACTTTTACTTACACGAAGCGTGAATACGATTGGAAAAAGGTCAAGGAGTCGAAAAAGATTTTCTTGATCTTTGGAATTGAGCACTTTGATAAGTCGTGCGTTTGGATTGATGATAAGACTGGAAAGCGGACTAAAACTGTGGTCAATAAAAGGTTAAATTAGGCTTTTGGATTAAACTTCTATCAGATCCTTGTTTTAATTGAAAGTTATAAAACAGAGATAAGTTGAGACAGTAATATTGAACCTCATTTCAGAGATGGTGCAAAGGAAGATATCGCAAGGCTAACTAAAACGATGGTGCGCCTTGGCTTCGAAGTTCGTATTTATCATAATCCTTCGAAATACGTCGCGGAGGATATTCTGAAAATCTTCAAAAAGATTGACCTGTCGAATATCGAAGTATTCGGCATGGCTATTTCGTCCCATGGAAGTGCGAATAACATCATTTATCTGAAGGACACTCATACGGATTTGAATTTCTTCGTGGATCCAATTAAGGAGCAGATACAAATATTATAGCGGACGGTTGAACCATCAGATCATGAAATCTTAATTTAATATCTGTAAAAGTCGAACATAACTCTGGCCGCGAAACCGAAGCTGTTCTTTGTTAATGCATGCCGGGGAAAGGGAATCGGCAAGACGCATCTTGTAGCTCAAGGAAACACAGTACAAAAAAGGTAAAAATTAAACCCTCCTAAATCAGTTTTAATAAACACGTCGTCGTAAAGGGGAAGGAGAGAGTTCCTGAGGCACTCTTTCAAAGCAATTTTCTCCACGACTAAAATTCTAATTCTGAATAAAGAAATGTCTTAACCATTTCAGTTAGTTGAGTATTATCTATTGAGTATCTTAAAGAGAACGTTTTTACGAAATAAATTTTAGATGGCCGTATGATGCTGATTGTTTGATCCACTTCTCGACGATTGAAAAACAAGTTTCCCTGAGAGACAGGAAAACTGGAAGCTATTTCGTTTCAGCCCTGGTATGAGGAGTTTTATTTCAGAGAATCAGAAACTATTTTTAGTGCGATGTTTTTGATCAGCTGAAAAGTACAAACCAGCGAGACATTCACGAGGTGCTTGCTGAAGTCAATCGCAATGTAGCGCGTTTGGATCCTACTCCTATCGAGGATCGAGGAGAAGTGCTCCAGATACCAGTTATTCAATCTACGCTCACAACGTTCCTTTATCTCGCTCCCCCATTTGACTGGACTTATGTTTGACTGTTTCTTTAACTTCTGTCAATTACCGTTCTTTGACTTGTGCAACAACAGATAATTTCTTCAATCAATTATTTTTTATTACACCCATTCCAACCTGAATTTTTGTCCAATTATGCCTTCAGAATCAATAAATTTACCTGAGTTCACTAGAGAAACTAGTGAAAATCTATTCGAAATCATGGAAGACTCATCATTCGCCGTTTTCAGAAATTATGTCGGAAGAGAAGAACGCTGAGCTTTGGGAGGACGTCACGGAAAAGTCTTATGACCCAGCAAAGCTGCCCGAAGTCGAGAACGAGTACGACGAAGGAGACGTAGTCGACGGAATCATCAAGAGCTTCAAGAAAGTTGTCGGTTTGAAAAAATCAGATACGACAACTGACGCTCAGCCACCTTCCTCTTCGAAAACTACTAAGCCCAGCAGTGCTAGTTCTACTTACACAAAGCGCGAATATGATTGGAAAAAGGTCGAGCAGTCGAAGAAGAAGATTTTCTTGATCTTTGGAATCGAAAGCTTTGATAACTCGTGCGTTTGGATTAATGAGGACGGAACTCCGACCGGTACTGTGGTCAATAAGAGGTAAGAAGGGAGCCAGGATCAGTATTAGTCTTATTTCAGACACGGTGCGAAAAATGACGTCGCCAGACTGAATAAAACAATGTTGCGCCTTGGCTTCGAAGTTCGAATCTACAACAACGCGGACAAAAAATTCACAGAGGACATTCTTCAAAGTTTCAAAAACATGGATCTTTCAAATATCGAAGTATTCGGCATGGCGATTTCGTCGCATGGAAGTGCGAATAACATCATTTATTTGAAGGACACACACACGGATTTGAACTTCTTTGTCGATCCTATTAAGGAGCGGATAAAAATCATTACGAAGGAATACTGGTGGTAGGAATAATGATTTATTATCTAAAAAAGGCAAACAGAACCATGGCCAAGAAACCAAAGCTCTTCTTTGTAAACGCCTGTCGAGGAAATAAATTCAGCAAGACGCATCTCGTAGCTCAAGGAAACACCGTGCAAAAAAGGTAACAATTTCTCTCTTTTCTGTTAATCGGGTTAAGGAATATTTTAACGAAAGCAATTCTAGGTGGCCCTATGATGCTGATTGTTTGATCCACTACTCTTCTATTGAAAAACACTATTCGCTGAGAAGCACTACAGTTGGAAGCTTTTTCGTTGTCGCTTTGGTAAGATAAAAGGGTTGTTTGCAGTTGAACAGAAAATATTTCTAGTGCGAGGTTTTGGATCGGCTGAAAAGTACCGACAATCGAGACATTCACGAAGTCCTCGCTGAAGTTAATCGCACTGTAGCGAGTATGGATCCTGCGTATATCGACTCGCGGAATACAGAAGTTCTCCAAATACCAGTCATTCAATCAACGCTCACCAAGTTCCTTGTTCTCGCTCCCCCATCATAAAAGAGTCCTTTTTTATCGCCTTCTTTTTCATTGATACTTCCGCCTATTGACAACTTTCTTTTGCCCCTTTCAATTACTGCTCTTTTCTTGTGCAACAATTACTTCTGCAATCAATTCTATTTTTTCATTCCAAACTGAAATTTTTGTTCGATCACGCCTTCAATATGAATATATTTATAATTTGATTTAACCAATCTCAAATTTGCAGTTAAAAGGCTAAAACTCGAATTTGGGTGCACTAATGTCTTATTTGGTTTCTTATGCAGGTTGCATTGTTAGGCAGGTATAAGAGTCAGAAAGAGAATCAATAGAACTGAGCAAAGATGTCATTACAAATTTGTAGTCGACCAAATAATCAGTTCTATTCACGTTTATGTTTAAAGTCTTGGAGACTTCATCATTTTTTATTTACAGTAAAAAATACAGAAAGAAAAATACAATAAAAAAAAAACGAAAGAGTCTTTACTCCAAATCTCTCAAGTTCAAAAAGAGCCTTTCGTCGAGCAGCGCAATCTAAAAATTCATTTCATCCCACAACGACGGGCACGAATCGATCAACTCACATTTGCGCAGTCGTCGCTGGAATACTTTGCGAAGACAATATTTTTGGCGCCTTTGAGGTTCGCCTTTCCGATGCTGTAGGCGTTTTTCATCAGGTAGACGAGACTCTTGCATACAGGGAGGAGATCGTGGAGTCTGTAGCCGCTGTTTAGAGGGTCGACCTTTTTTCATGGTACAAAAATATACGCTGTCAAAGGTGGAGCCGTTCCTGTGGTAGGCCAAGTAATCGTCCCATTCGACGGGCTGGCCAAAGTACGTCTTCGCAACGAGGACGGCAGCAGCAGTTACAATTGAGGGGCGGACGGGGACCAACTCGCTCGCAAGCAGTGACAATTCGAGTTGATATCGGACCATGTGGCACTGATTATAACAAGAGTTAAACTCTCTGAGAAATTTTCGCTTACCTGGTGGTCCTTCAACTTGGCGAGCATGGACAGTCGCTTCTGGGAATAATACGCAGTTGAAATTTCCGCATCCCAGTCGATCGCTTGCATAAGTTTAATCTCGAACCTGCGGATGTCTGCAGTGTCGTAAGGCTGCTCAGGGTCGCCGAGGATCGCCCATGATTTGATATCCGCATAATCCTGCATCTGAACTAAATTTTACGAATGCTCTCGGATATTTATAACGCACCCCGATTTTGCAGGCGACGAACATGGCAGTAATTCCCAGTAGCTGAAATCGATCCAATTCCAAGCTCTCCGTCTTGCTTTTTTGAAGTCGACAACAACGAGGACTCTTATCAAAATCTAATTTAAAACTACTGCACGGAAGATAGTAATTCAAATAGTCACGAGTTCGATTAGTTGTGGGCTCCTTCCTTAGATAGACATCGATGAAGCGGACAGCCTGGAACAGCTGCTCGTTGCGGAAGTAGTGGTCGTCGCTCTCCTGGACTTCCATCATCCAATTGACGAGGATGTATCGATGTCTTGGACTGAGGACTTTGTGCTTTTGGAGGTAGGCGGGATCAACGACGTGCTTTGGCTTGAGTTCTCGAGCACGGACATATTCGAACGCTACAGTGTGAAAGAAGATTATGGAATCGAACTTTTATCTTACAAGTGAAGGAATACGGCTCATAAGACGGAAAGGGAATCATTTTCTTTTCCGCCGGCAATCGATCCCAGATCGCTTGTCTCCAGGGCTCGATCTTGGGTCTGATCGCTCCAAAACGATCTTCTCCTGGTTCATTCAGCGGAAACGCGAGATTAACCTCGTCGTCTGGCACTTGCACTCGCTCCTTGGTCTCTTCCTTACCCTTGAGTGAGCCTTGAGAGAGTCGGCGGACAACGCTTCTCTCTCTTGTGATTTTTTTGACATCACAAGTTTTTCGCACCTTCAAACGAAAGTCAGCAGAATTTTAAAGACGTTACTTACCTTCTGGCCGTTGTTGTCACCTAGAAGGGACAGACCCTTGCGCTTGAAGTAACCCGTTACTCCATGGCTCTTCGTGGAAGAGTTTGATGCCAGGGAAGTCTTTTCAGTGTTCGATAAATTTCCGTTACTAACTAAGAAGCTTCTTAGACGCCACTTCTATGTTAACTTCTATGTTTGCTGCTCTTTTCCATTATCTATCGAATACAATCCTGCGAGCCATGGAGAGATTTGGAGTAGTTGCCGGAGATCTTCAATCGTTGAAGGCCAGAAGCGCCAGTGCACAGGTTTTGTATGTCGCGATTCATGACAGTCAAGGAAACAGTCGGGCGCAATCTAAAGCAAGCACTGTTAGACTCTCAAAAGTTATTTTAAACTGCGGAGAAAGGCAAAGAATGCGGGAGGGAAATAACAGTTCTAGAGACCGAAGTCGACAATAGAAGGCAGCGTCATTTTTCTTCGTTCCTTTCTCATAAAAAGTCGATTTGAAGACTCACCCAACTATTCAGCCAATAATGATAATATTCCACCTTCTAGAGAACCTTGTGTCGAGGAAAATATCCTCCAATCGGGCATCTTACCAAATTGGTTCGTTCGACTTTGAATCGAACCAATTTCCGAGCTGTCTCGTAGTCACTAGAGCGGGCTCTCTGAACACAAGTCCTTGGCGAAGATTTCTGACCTATCTAAAAACCCCCTTATGCAACTTTATCGACTCGGTCGCCAAGAAAAATGACCAAAAAAGTCATTTTTCATCTTAGAACTCAACTGACTGAAAAATCCCCGCTGCAAAATAAAATCATGAGGAGTTCTAGAACATTTCCCTTCTACTAACACTTCAGAGGAAGTCTACAAGAATCCTTTGTACAGCGTGCCTCTCTTAGCGCTCTGCCACTGTGTAATGAAAATGAAAACAAGCTGCATTTCATCTAGAGATTTTTTCGAATTTGCCAATGTTTCAAATCTGCCTCTTTGATTCCTAAAGTTATTACAATTCAGTTGCAATCAGTTCTTGTTAAAGCTTTATTCGTTCAAAATGGAATTCAAGCAGGAGTGCTAATTATTCTCAATCGACATTTTCGAGACTCTTCATTTTTGCTCCCTAAAATAAAACGAAAATTGGAAGATGGTTTTCTGAACAAGAACCTGAATCGGTCGAGTTTATGGCCGAAATTGTCCACCTTGTTCTCCAGCTCCGTGTATTTGCGCTGGAGGTTGTTGAGTTCGTCTTGCATTTCTTCGTATCGTGCTTTCTTAAATTTATTTAGCGATAATTTTTCTGTTGAAGAGAAGTTCTTACCAATTGATCAAGATCTTGGCAGTCTTTTACAGTGAATTCTGTCTTCTCACGAGCCACCGCCGTTCGAGACAAAGCTTCTTTCAACGAGACTGTTAGATGCGCCTTCTTCGCTTGGCTCATAATTTCTTCTTCGTCAGACTCTTCAAACTGCCGTTTCTTCGACAACTTTGATCGAGCTCGATTACCTGAATGATTAACCTTGTCCGAGAAAAATCTCAGTAGAAAATACCGTCCGCGAATGCATCTCCTTCGTCTTTTTCTCGAGAGTACAGATGCTCCATCTTTTGCGAGAGCTGTTCTAATTCAGCGGGCTCGAAAGAATCCACCATCTTGTTTTCTGTTTTCTCGAGATTTTTTGTAATATTTTTGGCAAGACGAACCCGTTTCTAAGATTGACGACTCACTAGCCAGGGTCGGAAATCCTGTTTGGTTCGAAAGCGACGCGAGAATAGAACCGTAAGATTGAAATAGGGGGAGCTATTAGAGGGCTACAACTAGCTAGGCAGAAAGAAAATGTGCCGATCCTCTTGCACTACTGTATTTTTCAGTTTGAAACTTTGGCACTAGAAGAATGGCTTTTTCTGTAGCGGACTAGGGTCGGCACCGACCTTTTTCCAGGTCGGGGTTGGTCGGAAGAAGCGTCGCCTTGAAAATTGGCCTGATCTGTGGTCGGGTCGATCGGGCTTTCGGTCAGAACTTGCGAACCCGACAAAACCGACCACTGACCAAGATTTGACCTTCTTCAAGCAAGATCAAGCAACAGAACATCTAAGACATCTGACCGACGAAGGAGGCGTGTGAATTCGTTTTATTGCGAATTGCTGACTTCAACTGATTTTGATAGACATTCGTATCAGTGCACCAGCCCGAAGAAATCATAGAAAAATGTATCACGGGTTGATAAGTCATCATTTTTACCGACCTATCTTCTTCGATTCGCAGATTTTTAGGAGCCAACAGAAAATAGCCGCCCCATCCGAGGCCATCCGAATGTCTAGAAAAGAGAGAAACTGTGAAAGATTATTTTCTTTTTTTTCGTTTCTGGATTGCACGCCAATTCAGCTTCATCTTGTTTCAGTCAAGAAACCATAATTTGACTTCCAATTTTTAGTTTTGATAAAAACATCAAGAAGAACGGGTAACCGCCAAAAAAACAAGAAAGAGATGAGTTTTTCAGAGAACCTGTACATGGATGAATCGTTAACGGAGAACAAAGGGTCTACCTCGGAGTCTATTGATTCTGTCGATGCCTCGGCCGACCATTGGTCCCATGGAGGTGAGAAATTCGAAATCAGTGAGACTTGATGCATCGAGAATTATCAGAAAATGTTTCTGTTGGCAAACTTATTTTTTAGGAATCGCTCAGGCGCAGAAAGACCCAATGTTCCTTCCTGACGACGTTGTCAGTTTCATCGACGGTAATTGAGTTAAAATTGAAAAAACACTTTACTAATTTTCGTAATTAAGAAGAGGGGACAACCATTCGCGGTGTGTTCGCGGACGATGTGGACTTGTCGTTTGGGAACTGGTCGTTGAGTGATAAGAAGGCTGAGAAATTCAAAATCTCCACCTATCCGTCGAAAAAGGTCGTCCATAAACAAAGCGAAGAGCTAAAGCTTCTCCATCGACCATTCATGTTGGGCGAGGTTGTCAGACGAGGCAAGAGTGATGAAATCGGAACAGTCGTTGCGATCGAGTTCGAAAGTGACGTCAGAGTCCCAGGTACAAACTTGGAATTGGAGAAGATCTCTTCAAAAAGGTTTGAAGTTAATAATGAATATCAATTCTTATTATTTTGTTCAGACTTCTTTCCTGTGATCCGACTTTTTATGGGCAGAAGGTGGCTCTCAACGGCTGGATCGGCGAAATAACAAAGTACAAGAGTAAGACAGGAAGCATGGCGGAAACCGGTTCATTTTCTTCGAGCGACGAGGTCGAAGTCAACTGGGTCGCCTGCGGAAAAAATGAGCCGTCCCCAAAACCGAACAGCAAAGTTGACTCTTCTGAGCTGCCTCAACTGCAAGCGCCTTGGAACCAGGAGAATACTGCCTACAAGAATTCTGACACTGCCACCAAGTTTTGGGGTGTTCTACTCTACGATCGCTTTAGAATCAAGCTTACAAACGAAGAGGCGCAGAGTTTGAACAGAATGCTGAAAAGTCAAGAGGTCGACCCTTCGGAGTTCCGTCATTTTGCGAAACCGAGCCATTCGAAAAAAGGAAAGAAGCTCTCCTCCGATGATTTTCTGGAAATGCTGACGAAGATCGCCAACGATGACGAGAAGTCAAGTTACATATGTCTCCGCTTTCCAAACTTCATGGTGGACACATATGAAGGAGAGTCGAGGACTTACTTAGACGGCATGGATCACGAGGATTCCAAACCAAAAGTGATCAGTAGCTTGTTCGAGACTATTTTCAAAAATGAAAAAGTGGACAAAGAGGGGATGAAAAATAAAGTAAACCGAGTTTTCGAAGAAATTGAAAAGCTACTCGGGAAGAAATATTCGCTTGGCAGCATGAACATCCACTTTGATGAGAAGAATATTGAGTTCTTACTAGAAGAAAAGTCAAGCTTAGAAGGGGCAGCCAATTTCCAGTTCGAAGAAGAGAGCTGGATTTGCATCGAGGTCGCTACTTGCACGTCGATTTGTAAGGTGCAATGGCAATCGGGCGAAATCGAAGACTGCGATTCTACTGGACTCTCAACATGTAGTAATCATTCTCAATGGCGCAAGTTCCTTCCAGGCAAGTCTAACTACAGCGAAGTTCATATTGATGATTAATAATAGGGAATTACGTTGTTCGTAAAAATCAAGAAAACCTCGCCGAATGGGGAAGCGTTGTCTCCGTCGATTTCGCCAAGAAGCAAGTCGTTGTCAAATGGTTTATCGACGAAACAACTAAAGAACGAGAAACAATCTCTTTCAACGACGCGACCGCTCATCCAGTTTTCAAATTTCCCCTCGGAAGCCTCGTTGTAAGCAACAGTTCATCGCAGATCAACTGCCCGGGCGTCGGAATGGTAAAGGGCTTCCTGTCATGCGGAAAACTCGAGATAATGTGGGCCGATAGGACTAGAGTTATAATTCTTACTGATCTCCAGAACAATAACCGAAACGGCTGAGATAAAAATTATAACTTTGAGTAGAACGGAATCCCCCGTTTTTCCAACTCAACTGACCCCCGAAAGTGTACTCTTCCCAAAAGAAGACTATTCATGGCCCATGGAAAGTGAAGCAGGCTATGGAATGTCCGAAGAAGGCGGATCAAAAACAACCGAGGAGAAGATTTCCGAGATAACAGAGCCTGTTATTGATGATGTACCTATTGCCGATCTTGGGCAAGGAACGGGATTATCAGCAAGTGCTTTTTTCAACAAAAAATGGTTCATAAGTCCGTCAAAAGTTCATTTTCTCGAGGATCCAAGCCCAACTCACGCTTTCTTCAATTCCAAAAATGACCACTCAAAGGCTAGGTTCATCTTATTTCCACTCTTTATTTGATGTACCGTTATGAAGGAAAAAATAATAACCTAACAAAAAGTCATTTTTGAAGATTTACAACTCTGAAATCAGCAGACTTCAAACGTCGATCCCCAAAGGTGTTCACTTGTGGGCATATGAAAGTCGCCTCGATTTACTTTCATTCGCCATCGAAGGTATCAGAAATTCCATTTCAATTCTTCGAGAGCACTTTTCAAGGGCCAGCAGGGACTCCTTACGAACACTGCCTCTTCTGCTTCGACATTTGCCTTCCAGACGGATACCCGCTCACCTCCCCGCCGAAAGTCCGCTACAGATCAACGCTGGATAGAAGGTTTTCCTCTTTCTCTTTATTAGAAGCTCATGCATTTTTTCAGAATCAATCCAAATCTCTACGATGACGGGAAGGTCTGCCTATCCCTCCTGGGAACTTGGGCGGGTAATGGGTGCGAGAAGTGGAAATACACTTCCAATCTCTTGCAATTGCTCGTCTCGCTTCAAGGTAAAGAAATCAGAAATATTTGCGTATAACAATTTCTTCTCAGGGCTGACACTGAATGCCGAGCCTTATTTCAACGAGCCTGGCTACGAGAAAACAAGAAAGACCGACGCTGGCGTAAACGGCTCAAGGAAATATAACCAGGATATCACAAAATATCTCTGCCAACATGTGATCACAACGATCAGGTAAAGAACATCCACAACTTCACTATTTTTAACAACATCCGTCGCAGAAATCCAGGACAGCCATTTGAAGAGCTCGTGAAGGAGTTCTACTTTGGATCGAAGCTGGAAAAGAAAGAAGGAGTCATCGGCAAGTTTATCGATAAGATGGAAAAGCTGACTGGCGAAAACCCAGAGGATTTGGCTTATCCACTACTGCCAATCGTAGACAAGTTGAAATCCACCCTGTCAGGTTATTTTTCCACGATATTCTGAGTTCTAAAAAATTATAGCGAAAATCGAAACGCTGAAGGAAATCAAATCCGAAGAAGAAAAGGAAGCCACATCTTCTGCCTAGAGTCTGGGCCCTAGACTCTTATCATTGAACATTATTTTGAACTGCCTCTTCGACTGAAAAAATGCTTATCATCTGAACCTTCTAACTGGAATAAAAGACATACATGTCAATGACATGATCCTTGACTTCTCTTTCATGATATCAAGAGTTTTAATTGACAAAGACAGAAGCTTTTTAGACACATGTATTTTATTAAAAACCGGGTTGAAGGATTTGAATGTTTTCTTTTTTCTTAATTCGAGGAGAGATTTGTATCAGTAGTTTCCTCCGAGCAAGTGCGAAGAGCGGAATTCGAAACTTCTTTCGTTTCCGCTTTTTTCTCCATCACCGGCGCGGGGGAGTCATCCTCCTTCGCGTACATGAACTTGTACATTAGGGAGCCTACGACGCCGCAGACGATCACTCCGGCGAGAAGGAACACCAGTGGATTTCCCTTGCTTTCGACTTTTGGCGGAGTTTTTGAGCCTTGTTCAAAATGTCAAGCCACGTTTTAAGATGGCTAAATCAACGACGATATTCTGAAAATTGAGCTAAGGCAGCCTTAATCTGCACAAAAATTGGCTCGACATTTTCCTAAAAGTGGAACTTCTCGTGCATAGTTTGAGCTTGTACTTGTTCGAGAGGTGAATTTATTGTGCGGGTTGTATTTGATTGAGCCGCCGACAACTGCTCTGGCGCCGCCGGCCTGGGCCACCGTAGTTCCGCCAGACGATTCTGTCATTTTGTAGCCGATCTTCAGTTTGCTTCCAGGCTAAAAGACGTGTCTTGATTCAAAATTTCAGGCAGTCTATTCGTGCGCCTTGACCTTCACGAACGTGAAATTGGCAATCCGTTTACGCGTTGAGGGGAACGTAGGGCGCCTAATCTGCCACTTAGGGTGCCTTAAAGTCTCAGAAAATGTTGTCAAAAGATACAGTGCTCGTTCTTTTCCCCAACTCATTTGTTTATCATTATTTCTATTTTTGGGGTTCTTCCAAATCAATCTCGCAAAAGGATAGTTACCGGAGCTTTGAAGTAAATTTCGAGACGGACTCCGGTCGACACAAGGGATGGAATTTTCGCATTTGCGCCGCAGTACATTTTTGAAGAGACTTCACGTTCTTTTTTCCCTTCTTTGAGGAGCTCTTTGAAGACGACTCCACCGCCTCCAGAGCAGGGAACTGAGATCGTAGATGGCATGATTTTGATGTATTGGCCGTAGTTTACTTGTAAACTGAATTGTTATTAGTAACCTATTACTAAAGGGCTTAAAAGAAAAAGGTTCAATAAGGTTAAAATGATAAATTAATAAATCCCATTCTGAGTCCTATTTGAAGAAAAATAAACTAGGCCTAAATATGTCTTAAATTCTTAGCTGCTTTTTTTCACTAATTTCATTCCCGAAAAGGATGTTTTTCGAATCATTTCGTGGCAGGAGATTATCCCAAAACTGCCCGTTAGACAGCGAGTTTAATATTGAAACATAGCACGACATCATTAAAATAAAGTTTTGGAAGTACTGTCTAGTTGGACATTTCGAAACATCTTTTACAAGTAATATTTTCAAGTGGCATACTTTGCTCGTGACAGCTTTGTAAATAAGGATGCAATAACTTGTTGTTTTTATCAAAATGAAGCGGTTGCCAACTTCCAGCTGGCCTTATTTACCCTTATATTGTAGTGATATGTATTATTTCAAAGAAAAATAGACATCAACAGATATTTTTTTCTTTTATCTGTTGTCATATATTTTTTTTATTATTTTTTATTTTTATCTATTGATGTCCGAATTTTTCATCTATATACACAAAGCTTAATCCTTTATATTGTCCCCTGAAAGCCGAAATTTTAACTAGTAGGTCAAGTACGAAATTCAAATTCGCTGCAAGAAAAAGCCTTACTTCCAGACGCATTCTTCAACTGTTTTCGACTTGGCTGGATATCCGTCTGATGTGACATATTTAACTTCAGGTCCGGCTCCTCCTGCTTGGCTTCTGCACTCCTTTTTCTGGCTAGCAAGTGCGCAAGCAGCGAAAATAACCCATTTGAGCAGCTTCATTTTTATCTCGATTTTGTTCTAGTTTTCTATTTCTCTATCTAAAATCTCTATTTGTGGGCTCTTCTTACGACCGATATTCACCCATGTGCTGGGTACAAAAGGCCCTGTTTTGGTGCAGGACGATTTGCCGAGGTGGCGTCCTTATCGCGCAGCAAGAATAAAGCTCGATCTCCCGCGGCGCTCGAATTTCCTTGGCCGAATGAGCGCGCTCCATTCCGACGCCCTTGAACCTCCAGCCCGATAAACGTATGAAACGCACGACGGTACTGAGATAGCGCGCATTATTTCGTCATTAAGCACTTAACCACTTTTACGGGAAAATCGTTAACTAGCCTCAAGATCACCAAAGAAATATAAATTTTTTTATAAAATTTTTATTTAAGAAATTAAAAAAATGATTATTATAGGTTAGGTTAAAGGTTAGGGACTGTAGAACAGTGTAGAACAGAATCTACAGTCTATTACAGTCGAACTTTCTTTAAAAGTTGGTCAAGTTTGTCTTAATAGTGCTCTAAATCAGCCGATGTTGACTGTAACTAAGTATTATTGCCTCCAAAATAGCCGTAAGACTTCAAGGCTATGCCAGCCCTGACAATTAGAAAGTAGAGTTAATCCCTCAAAGCATTTGTTTCTCAGCGTCCGGCATTATTTGGCACGACAATTGACGACGAGACGAGGCCAAAATAATTCCACCACTCCGTAACTGTTTAAAAACTGTCATTCTTAGCGACATCATTCGTTTCACAAATGCGCATTGGGGGCAACAAACGACTGGTTTTAAAATTCGGCCACTTTTGGGTCAACTTGAATCTGAATAAATTTTGTAAATTCCCTGCCTTTCTCATTGGGAAACGTGCAGTTCAAATTGAAAAGTGCTTGTAATTGACTTTTTACTGCAGTTGCAAGCTTTTTTTCTGAAAGCTGCCAAGAGCGGATAATATTTTGGGGAAGCACAAAAGGTAATTATTTTTAGCTCCCGAATCATTCGATCGGGTTAAAACTATTACTTCTTTTGGAAATAAAGGAAAATACATAAACATCATTAATTTCTTTTATAAACTCTTAGTATTTAGTATACAGTTGGTAACTCAACTTAGACGTAATAAAAGTGTATTCAATAAATTAACAAGCAGTAAAGATTTATACTCAGAGTTGCAAATTTTGTTTATTTTTGCTGAGCTGACCTGAGTAAAAATTTCTCTGAGCTGAGCTGGCGTATTTCCGAGATAACTGAGCTGAGCTGAGCTGGCCTTTTTCAGAGGTCATTGAGCGGAGCTGAGCTGAGCAGAGCTTTTTTAAGGTAGTCGAGCTGAGCTGAGCGGACCCTAATTAGAGCTGAGCTGAGCTAGTTGAGCTGAGCTGAGCTGTTTTTACTTTGTTTTTAATAGTTAAATTGTGTCGAAATCATTGAGCTGAGCTGAGCTGAGCAAAGTGATAAATGTTTGAGTTGAGCTGAGCTGAGCAGAACAGATCATGGTCGAAAATAATTGATGTGAGCTGAGCTGAGTGAAAACTATCTGAGCTGAGCTGAGCGGCCGCTCAGCTCACTCAGCTCAGCAAATTTGCAACTCTGTTTATACTGTATAGTTGTTAAATAGTAATAGTTTTTAATATCTTGGAATTTGGCAGATGAGTTTGGTGGTTTAATAAGATTGCTCGTAACACGGTCTACACTCCGCTGGAAAGATATTTGGTCGAATAAGGAGCCTCGTTGGCAAAAATGCAAATTGCCCGTTGCAGCGCGGACACTCAATGACTCGCTTCAGATTCTAAATTAAAATAAGAGCTCCATTTTTGAGCAAATCTGATGACAGGACAAATAATAATCTTATTTTGGAATTATTATCGTTTTTTAAACGAATGGATTTTTACCAAGTCAAATACGCGAGGCGAGGAAATAAAACTTTCGAAAACTTTACATTTGGTCGATAAAGATTTTTTGCGCATAGCGAAATTTGCAGATGCGTGACGAAGAAATAGTTCCTTCGATAATTTATGGAAGAGTTGTAGTTCCTGACCAGAATTTTTTAAAGAGGTAAATTAGGATTTTAATAAATCCTTTGGCAAGTAAAAGAGCAAGTAACTAGCATTTTAACCAGAGTTGCAAATTTTGTGAACTAGCTGAGCTACAGCTCAGCTCAGCTCAATTTGACCTCAGCTCAGCTAGCTCAGCTCAATGGTTCTTCGAAAAGAGCCAGCTCAGCTCAGCTAGCTCAGCATAAAAATGGTCAGCTCAGCTCAGCTAGCTCAGTTTGAGAAATCGTCAGCTCAGCTCAGCTCAAAAATTTTCAAATATGCCCCAGCTCAGCTCAGCTCAATTTTTTTTTTAAATCCAGCTCAGCTCAGCTCAGTTGTTTTTATAAGGGGCCAGCTGAGCTCAGCTCAGCTCAATTTCGACCTCAGCTCAGCTAGCTCAGCTCAGAAAAAATTTCCAAAATTTGCAACTCTGATTTTAACCAGATAAGGAAACTCCGTTCAGAACCGGCCTCTTATAGAATTAAGGCACAGACTTTTTTTTCGGGCGGAAAGATTTTGTTTTCTCAAAGTTCGATAGTAGGATTACTTCCAAAGAATCAACAAATCAGTGAAGCGGACCTCGACTTTTCCGTTTACACATGCCGTTTGAAAAGTTTGATAAGACTCCGTAAATAGTAAATACGCGTTCTTGCGCCGCTGATCCGCGAGTTTTAAATGTGATAAATTCAAATTAACAGTTTTTTTTCTTTTCAAGTTCGTTTTCTCGAAGAAGATGAGCTCAGTTGGGATGAGCGGAGGATTGGAGCTGGCACAGAGTTTTAACTGGGCAGTCAGAAATTCGACGGGACAATTCGACGGCAAAGTTTGTGAAGAATTTCACGACTTTAACAGAACTGACTGGTGCGACTTCTACGAAGCTGTAGAGAGCTGTGAGCTAGAAGAGACTTTTGTGGAATACGTCGAAGTTGTTCTATGCTCAGAAAACATCAAAAACGATGCGTTTTTTATTGGTAAGAAAATGAGTTTCGATTTTCAAAGAGTCGTCGTTGTTTTCAAGGAATGAATATTCTCTACTCTTTGTGGTGTCTGTGGCTTTTCATCGCTCTTGGCCTCGTGGCAGATGCATTTTTTGTACCCAATTTGACCAAGATCTCCTCCCAGTTGAAGCTTTCCGAAAATGTAGCTGGTGTGACATTGGTCGCTTTTGGCAACGGCGCTCCTGACATTTTCTCTGCCATTGCCAGTTTCGGTGCAGGTGGAGAAGTCGCCAAGCTCGCCATTGGATCACTCATAGGCAGGGAACTAAAGATTTTCGTCTCCTTGACGCTGTCACTTTCAAGGAATTCTGATGAATTCACTGGAATAGTACTGTATTTGCATAGCAGATTTGGATAAACAAAGATTAGAGCCCATCAAAGGAGCGGGATTGTTTGTGACAAGCGTCGTCGCCGGAGCCTGTATGATTACTACGAAAGTTTGAACTCGCCTGACTTCAGCAATTATATTTACTTAAATTTTCATGTTCAAACTTTGATCAGACCGTTTACGCCCGCTGCCAGACCGCTGCTCCGCGACGTCATCTTCTACTTGTGGTCGCTTTACTGGCTTCTTCAATGCTTGTTCAAGGGCAAGATTGAATTGTTTGATTCGATAGGCTTCCTTGTCCTCTATGTTATCTACGTTCTATTTGTCGGTCTCGGCGGCCGCTTTGGCAAAATTCTTGGACTTTCGAAAGCAAAAGGTAAGATCAACTAAAAAAAAGAAAGAAAGCTAGAATTTCTAAGGGTTTACTTACGATAATCCTGACGAAGATGTCGCCACAGAAAATAACGATTCACTTCCTGCTTCAAAATTTGCCTCTGCCAGAAATACAATGACAGTTGATGGATCGAATCCAGAAGGAAGATCAAGATCTAATACAGCAACTAATACTCTTGGTATCGCCAAAAATCGAATGAGAGCGCTCTCAAACGTTTCAAGGTGGGTCATAGTGACGCTCAAGAATTGAAATCAAGGAGGAGAACGATTGCTTTGATGTTAATTTTGAACTTCAGCCGAGCAGGACACACTCCACGCCCGAGTATGCTCTCTGTTCAAAAAGCGAGCGAAGTTGGCTTCAAAACTCGAAGAGAGTACATCAAGGTACTTATTCTTTTCTTTTTCTATTATTATATGGAAAGTAGAGAATTTTCGGTTGTGTAGTTACTAGACTCGAATGAATATGATTTTTGAAATGATTAGGAAATGTTCGTTCCATGGGATCCCGAGGAATGGGAAGAAGCCGGCATCATTGGCAAGGCCCTCGCAATTTTAATGGCGCCACTGTTCTTACTTGGCAAGCTTACAGTCCCAGTCGTCGGCGAGGATGAAAAGGAAACATGGAATCGACCGTTGGCGTACGCGCAAGCCGTGAGCTTCCCCTGGCTTTGGTACATCCTTCTTCAGCAATATGGGTAGGGAAAAATTCATGATTCTAGGAAGTAGAGAAATTGATCTTCAAATTCATTTTCAGTGAGCCAAACTTCGGAGCCTACTGTGATGACAATGACGTCTGCACTGGTGGTTGGAATAGAGCGATCATTCCTGCTGCCCTTTCTGTTCTTTTCGCTGCTTGTATGTCACTTTTAAATCGGCTGCAGTCTTCATCACTGTTTAGTTGTTTTCCTGACATGCTTCAAAAAGCCCTTGGAGAAGCCATCATCGGCTTACTTTTTATTCACGATTCCGGGCTTTCTCGGCGGAATGTTGTGGGTATTCGTTCTCGCCAATGAAGTCGTCGGACTGCTCACTGCTCTAGGATTCTTCTGGAAAATAAACAACGTCGTTATGGGACTGACATTCCTCGGTAACATTCTTGACAAGATCAGTCGCGATAATGTTTCCTTTTTTTAGCATGGGCGAATTCTGTTGGCGATCTCGTCGCTGACTTGGGTCTCTCTAGAATCGGCAAAGCTGGTACAGCTGTGGCAGCATGCTTTGGCTCTCCCCTTCTCAATCTTTTAGGAACCGTTTTGAATTAGCAAATTCTTTATTTGCCAAAATCAGAGTTGCAAATTTGCTGAGCTGAGTGAGCTGAGCAGTCGCTCACCTCAGCTCAGCTCAGTGATTTTGGAAGATGATCTGATCTGATCTGCTCAGCTCAGCTCAGACAATAATCACTTAGCTCAGCTCAGCTCAATGATTTGAATACAATTTTACTACCAAAAAATAGTAAAAACCCGCCCAGCTCAGCTCAATCAACTCAGCTCTTATTAGGGTCCGCTCAGCTCAGCTCAGCTCAACTCTCTTAAACAGAAGGTCTGCTCAGCTCAGCTCCGCTCAATGACCGCTGAAAATGGCCAGCTCAGCTCAGTAACCTCCGACATAGGCCAGCTCAGCTCAGAAAAATTAATCAAAATTTGCAACTCTGGCCAAAATCACTATTCAAAGCGCATAAAAAGTTGGAACCGGCCTTGGTTGTACCATCTCCATCGTTTCCAACGACTGGGAAGATATAGAATTGGATCTGCGAGCCCTCGAAGCCGCCCTTTTAGGAGGAACTACGCTTCTTCTTCTCTCCCTGCTTTTGATTTTACCTATTATCAAGTACCACGTCGGCAGAGCAGTGGGCATTTTCCAAATTGTACTGTATATCGGCGCTTTGGTCCTGTGCTTGCTTCTGGGTACAAACTAGTATTTCAAATAAATTAGATTCAAAGGTTTCAGTAGTTGAGAAAACTATGTTATGTTTTGGGAAAAATCAAATAACACTCGCGGAACGTGCATACAAAATTATATAAAAGAAGTGGCGCTTTTTCGTCGATATTTTTTACAAGATTAGATACACATCCCGACTCATCCTAATCAGCTTACAACAACTTGCCTTATCGAATATCCGAAAACCTAATTTTCAAACAAAAGTTGTTTCTTTTCGTTGTTTCCTAAATTTCAATCCCGAGAAGGAAAAATCCAATCTCACTCTAACGGACTCGGAGCCACTTGAAGTGTTCCTGTGTGTCCAATCTCGCTAATTTGCGTGATTAGTTCAAGTCGAAAACTTCGTCTCACTCTCACTTGGTTGATTATTTCGCCAGTGACTGTATGTTCACTCTACTATGGCCAGCTCAGCTCAGCTCAATTATTTTCGAACATGATCTGTTCTGCTCAGCTCAGCTCAGACAATTATCACTCAGCTCAGCTCGGCTCAATGATTTAAACACAATTTTACTACTAAAAATACAGTAAAAAACAGCTCAGTTCAGCTCACCCGGCTCAGCTCAGCTCAACTACCTAAAAAAAGGTCTGCTCAGCTCAGCTCAATGACCTCTGAAAAAGGGCAGCTCAGCTCAACGAGCTCCGAAATAGGCCAGCTCAGCTCAGCTCAGAGCATTTTTCACGCAGGTCAGCTCAGCCAAAATAAAAAAAAATTTGGCAGATTTGAAAAAAAAAAATTTGCAACTCTACTGTGGCTCTATAAATCTACATAAATCTGTATGTATCGGAATGCGAGGTTGTTTATTATCGAATTTGGTTTTTTTCTGTTTCGAAGTTTGTCTTTATCCTTCTAGTGTGATGATCGCGCAACAACATCGTTTTTCGAAGTGAAAAATAAACGTTCAGAGAAGCTTTGACAGTTCCGTCTAAACGATTTTGATTTTCCTCTGTCACAACCTCAAACAGAGGGCGCCTTCCTTTCTCATTCTCCACGCTTTAATTTACTTATCAAACTTTTTTCTTCTTGTTTACGAAATCGAGTGATAAAATCAAAAGTAAATTATCGCTAATTAAAAGATAAGGATGAAAATCGGTTGCTTCTACTAGAAAATCAAGCTCCTAAATCGTGAATACGGTCAGAGTTGCAAATTTTGGTTTATTTTTGCTGAGCTGGCCTATTTCGCAGCTCAATGAGCTGAGCTGCCCTTTTTCAGAGGTCATTGAGCTGAGCTGAGCTGAGTAGACCCTAATTAGAGCTGAGCTGAGCTGGGTGAGCTGATCTGATCTGTTAATTACTCTATTTTTAGTAGTAGAATTGTGTTAAAATCATTGAGCTGAGCTGAGCTGAGCTGAGTGATACTTGTCTGAGCTGAGCTGAGCAGAACTGATCATGTTCGAAAATTATTGAGCTGAGCAGAGCTGAGCTGAGTGATAATTGTCTAAACTGAGCTGAGCTGAGCAAATCAGATCATTTTCGAAAATCACTGAGCTGAGCGACTGCTCAGCTCACTCAGCTCAACAAATTTGCAACTCTGAGTACGGTTAGGGTTAGGGAGCACATTTTTCTCGCCAGGGTCAAAATAAAAGAAAAAGGTATACTTACTGACAGTAAAAAAAATAAGAATCGGCGGTCCAGTGCGGTTTTCTTGAACGGTTGAAAATGAACGCGAAATTGACGGAAATGGTTTCCGCTTGTCTGAAAAAGCAGCTGGAGCGCTCCAGGTTTGCATCTCGTTGCAATTGGATGTTTCACTAAATAAAGAAGCATGAAAGAAGTTGATTTTTGGTCACAACAAAACCGAGCCGCTTTTCAGAAACTTAAATTGCGAAATGAGTTTTCGCACGCTCACTTCAGCTCAGTTGACAAAACAACATTTTCGAAAAAGTGAAAGAAAGGTAGTAATATCCGCTTCCGCTGTCTTAATCCTACCACAGCTCGGCTGGCCCAGCCGTCAAGTGTCTATTAAATTGGCTTCAAAGCTGTGGTATAAGCAATTGATTACGAAAAATAGCTAGTTAAATATAGAGTTGTATTAAAATCAACAAAAAAGATCGAAAAGTTCGATTTGAAACAGTAAAATGAATGACTCGAGAAGAACGATTACTACTTGTTGCAGAGTTGCAAATTTGCTGAGCTTAGTGAGCTGAGCTCAGCTCAGTGATTTTGGAAAATGATCTGATCTGCTCTGCTCAGCTCAGCTCAGCTCAGACAATTGTCACCTAGCTCAACTCAGCTCAGCTCAATGATTTGAATACAATTTTACTACCAAAAAACAGTAAAAAACAGCTCAGCTCAGCTCAGCTCTAATTAGGGTCCGCTCAGCTCAGCTCAACTACCTTAAAAAAAAGTCTGCTCAGCTCAGCTCAATGACCTCTGAAAAAGGCCAGCTCAGCTCAGAAAAATTAATCAAAATTTGCAACTTTGACTTGTTCAATTTGCCAAAAAACTGAAAACACGATAGGAAATAGATTCAAAAGGAATTACGATAAAAAATGTTTCAAGTCGGCTTTCGATGTTTTGTTTATAGAGTTTGTTTATACCGTTTGTCGTCTCGGCTAAATTTAAGCTCACCCTAATCGCACAGGTGAGCTTGAAAGCGGATCGGCTGCTTTTCTGAGTCCCTTATCGCTTAATTCAAATTTTTGCTTAATTCATAGTTAATCCAAATCCAAATCACACAAGACTTAAACGCAGGAGTTTCGCATCGTAAAATCCTTTTTCAAGCAGTTTTCAGGCATAATAACATCCCTCGCAAAGTCAAAAGGAAGACTGTAACCCTAAGCTTCGCTCCTGTAAGTGGGTGGAAATAGTCTTAGTCAGACAAACGCGGAATAGGACTAGAATGCTCTTGCGGGCTCATTAGTGGGATTTGCCTTTTAGGTGCCTAGCTTTTCGTTAGTTTTCTTGAGCAGGTTCCAGCTCAGATTGGCGCCTGTCCGCGCGGCGTAAAATCGATTGATTAAATTCATCCCCTTTTCCCCAAAAAATGTTCGATTGTCTTGTCACAAAAACCTCAAATGTGGCGTTTTTAATTTGCTCTCTGAAATTAAATTTCGCGCCCGTCCCCATCATAATTATTCTCAAAATTTGCGCTCTGAAGTCTGAGGACCGCGCTTCACCCTGCTTAGAAGCTTACTGTATCTAGTAATAATGAAGAAAAGGCTTTTTCTTCATTGATTGATCCAGCCGCCCGTTTTCAAGGTTATTTTTTAGAATAACATATTCTTCGACAAAGAGAAGGGGATACTCGTTTCCATGCGTTTACAAGTAATCCGGTCTTGGCGCGGCTTATGTGTCAGCAATGTGTCTTTAAATTCGGCCCAGGGCTTAGCTGCTCGTTATACTGTCAAAAGTGGCCGGTCTCGGGCGAGCAGTACAAATCTCCCTAAGTCAAAAGCGCGATTTTCTGGATTCGATTACCCTTATTAAAACGAGCATCTTCCGCTGATTTACAACAGCTTTCGATTAATCGAGCCTTTTCGCTTTCGAAGTGATACCCTTATTTTATCAAGCAAAATCTCGGTAAAGCAAAATCACGATTTTCTGGCTTTGATTACGCTCATTTAAACTTTCGCTGATTTACAAGAGCTTTCGATTAACAGATCATTTTCCGGGCGCGAGTTAAACCCACGAAAATCGTGCTGCCGGAAGCGGCGTCCTTTGATGTTCGCCTTGAGTGCGGCTGAGCGCGGTTGGATCATCTGAGCCTGATCTGAGCTCTAAAACGTAATGCGCCTCCTTAAATTGGGATCGTGGACTTATCCCTTATTCTGCCAGGCTGCGTTGCGGTTGTTGCTCTGACCCAGGCCTTGGCTAACTGTTATTTACAGTTTAAATATTACTCGTCGAAAAGAATCTGAACCAATTTTTGAGGTTAGCAGATAGCCAACCCTAAACAGGATTAGTCTACCCAAAGAAGACACTTTTATTGTCTTCTCCATATTTTCATTTTAATCCTGTTAAAACTATTCCTTCAAAAACTTAAGGGTATATCCCGATGCTGGGCTCGGCAACCTGAGTAAAAAACCTGAGTCAGGGTTCTAAAAGAGTAAGCGGCTTTAAGAGTAGCGGCTTTTTTTGAAAACGAAGCCGCAAAGCGGCTTCGCCAAAGTTACAAACTCAATGAATTATTTTAACTAAATAATATATATATAATATATATACCTATAATATATATATATAGGTATAACTAAATATTTATTTTAACTAAATAAATAATTCATTGAGTTTGTAACTTTGGCGAAGCCGCTTTGCGGCTTCGTTTGAAAAAAAGCCGCTACGCGGCTTTTCATTTTACTCTTTTAGAACCCTGACTCAAGTTTTTTACACAGGTTGCCGAGCCCAGTCCCGATGTTCACAAAGAGTTTTCCGTAAGAAAACGTAGTGACACCCTTATTTTTATTTCAACTTTAGTTCTAGCGTAGCTTGATGTATCAAACTATAAAAATTAATTTTACGCGGTCTACTCCCTTAAAATCAGATCATTCGAATTATTTCTCAATCTGAAATTCTTTTTTAAAATTGGCGAAGACGGAAAAATTGCCGGCGCGATCTTCTGACTGCCGGAAAGCACCACCAAGATTCGAAAACAATCATGACAGGTACTAGATTTAAGTACGGCTCGGCTCACTTTTTGACGGACGCGTTTTCTTTCCGCCTCAGTGACAATTCCCAGTGCCAATTCTATATGTTCCTTGAGCTTTGAAGAAATCACATTTCGCCTCGTTTTTGAACGCGTTAGATAGTACTTTAAGGAAGTGGCTGTGTAATCCGTTTATAGTAAATTGGGCTCGGAACTGGGAGAGATGGAATTAACCTTTTTCAAAAGCGTTTACTTCAAGAGCGCGAAATTTTCTTTTTGCGTTGTGTTTTTTTTTCTTGAGCAGTGGCAACACAAAGAGCCGCTCCAATTAATCCAACTTGAGACAAAAACCTCCCTCGGAGTGCCAATATGTCCCTTCGAGTGCCCATCTATTACTGTTTTGCCTTTTCAATGTGACAAATTAGCTCCTATTATATATCCATCCGATTTCTTAAAAATGATTTACCGTGGCTTCAATGAGCTGGTTTTTTCCAAAGATTTAACATAGTGACACCCTTAAGGGGGTGGTGGTCGGAAAATGTCGGAAAATGTCGACTGAAAAATAACTAAAAACGCGATTTTAGGTCGACTTTGACGCTCGATTTCGTCATTTTTCCCTTGAAAATTTTTTCTAAAACCAAACCACCCACACAATTTGAACCCTTTTAAACTTATTTAGATTGAGAACAAGAAAAATTTTTTTGAAAAAAATTGAGTTTTTTAGGTTGAAAGAATCCTAATTCTCGACCACCACCCCCTTAAAGTGATCACGAAAAGATCAAGTTAGAACATCTTAGCTCTTCATTGAAGATTAGTCTTTAGAGAAAATTGTTGAATAATTTTTAGATTTGCGAAACAAACAAGTTCTTTAAAAAAGCGCGAGTTCTAAAATTAGAATAAATTTCTGGGTTCAACCAGCGCCAGCTTCGGAATTTGCTGCGCTCGATCGACCGTTTCCAATGATTTTCGGAAGTAGAAGACGGTCTACACATATGCTCGTATACTCCCGTACAGATAAAGGGAGAGATGGAGAAGTTCCATGCGGAGCCCCTCGGGCGCCCTTTCTCTTCAGCGCGTTGCGCGCCCTCCGCCGCTTATTTTTACGGCGACGCGAATCAGATAGAAGCTTATCTCAGTCCTGGCGGCTCACTATAGCTCACTTCTTCCTTCTTACCCCAAAAAAAACCCTTTGCAAAACCAAGGCGAAAGTCCAGAGAGTGCCAAAGCCAGAAAGAGAGACTCCAGAAAAGAACTCAGTAGCAAAGAAGAAACAAAAAGACTGAAAAAGCTGCTTTACGAAAAATTATGAACAGATCCAGTAACTACCTCCAGAGGCGGAAATTATGACATGAGGAAAGGGAACACTTATTAGACCGCAACTGAAACAGTAATTACAGTAGCTGGAATGGGCTCTTAGCAACGTGGGGTTGAGGGTAGTTCTTTAAGGTTTTATGGGGGATGGGGATGCTCCTGGGGTTTTAGCCAATCAAAAGCCTGTATGGCTGATGTAAGCCAATCATATGCCAATAAGCCCAGAAACCCAACAAGATGGATCCAACCCGGCTTTCGGGTCGAAATGCCTTAAAAAATACAGTTAGCTATGTAGTATTTTTGATATTGAATATTGCCATCTTTGAAGTTCAGTTTCGAATGTGTCTGGGCTTTTTTTGGAGGATACCAGCTGGGCTGGCGTGTCGGTTGATTGCATTAAAATCTCGACTGAGATCAATATTCCGACTTCAGAATTAATAAGTTTAGGTTAAAAGCTCTAATTATCGGCTATCCGAGCTTTGCAAAAGCCGGCTGCTCATTCATAATTTAGCTCAAAATCGCCCCGTTCACCAAGCCCCATAATATGGTTCTTATAAATCTACGTAAGTTCTTATTTATATTCCTGGCCAAATGCAACACCTCCCAAACAGACACACGTGTCACGTGTTGCGAGTCATTTTATGACAGCAGAAATATCAATTATTCGTACTTTTTTTTTCTGTAATGATCAGAAACTGAAGACTGAAGTTACTGTCCGTCATCTTACTCGGCGATAACTTGAGTGAACTTTTTCAACCTTTTTTTTCGCCAGACAGTGGATAATAGTAAAATACGTTCCCAAGCCGAAATATAATTTGTCTTTTGAAGCAAAATTAATAATTTCGTTTTTAATTAATTTTTAATTGGTTCGTCATTGACTTGGCATTTATACTATTTCATCGTGTCATAGTGTCACAATTCCAAATTCGTGCTTGATGCTGCTGAGCTGCATCGTTTTTCGCAAAAATACATGCATTCTCGACTCAACTTTCGCCTTCAAATTATTATTACGACGTGGGAAAGAGTTGTTGTTACTGTAATTATGCCTTTTTCCTTACTAATTAAAGACCGATCTATCCTTAAAATGCCTAACTAGAGTCAGGTTCGTAATTCTCTCCTAGCGACTTTTTCAAAGAAGGATATCGGGTTGATCCCCTTAAGATTTTTGAAATTTTTCTTGACGATTTTTGAAGAATTGATTCCCGAAAATCGTCAAACTTGACGGGGGAGGCTGGGCTCGGCAACCTGTGTAGAAAGCCTGAGTCAGGGCCTGAAAGAGCTGAAATTAAAAGCCGCAAAGCGGCTTTGCCAAAATTTTTGATAGATTGTAATGGTAGTATTAGCGAAGCCGCTTCGCGGCTTAGTTTTTTAAAAAGCCGCTGCGCGGCTTTTAATTTCAGCTTTTTCAGACCCTGACTCAGGCTTTCTACACAGGTTGCCGAGCCCAGGGGGGAGGGGGGTCCTTAATAAAAAGCTCTTAAAATACTGACTGCGGCTTTCTATCCTAGATTCAGACTAACAAGTTCATCAAAATTGGGAAAATATTTATTTTTTTAAGCGGTTTGGGCTCTTCTGTTTCATTGAGATTAGCGGGGCGATAGTATTTGTAATAGGATAATGCAATGAAAGTAGGTGAAAATCCCGGTTGATCCCTTCTAAATCACATGCAACCCGGAGATTTCAGAGATTTCTTCCTTCACGCCGGTTATCTAGATTTTCGATAAGTCCACGTGTTCGAGTGCAATTTACAGTAATGCGCGAATAATTGGAACAGAGCCGGCGCCGCTCATAACCGTTTCTACTTATGCATTATCAATACAGTACAGTTGCGAAATGAGGGGATAAACGATGACCTCTGGCTCAAGGTTTACGCATATGGAGCTAATTAATTGCCCGGGACAGCTCTGTTCCAACATTCAATTGATAGATTAGCTACACGCGCTCTAATTACTAACACAATTAGAAAATTAAAAGCAAAGGCGGACGAAAAGAGTGACCCTTGCAAAAGTATCAATGGAGTGTCACGAGTTGCCGTCACCTCAACAGTACTGTGCGTATTGATCTGGCTGTTGGACATCATCATTCTCGCCCTCAGTTACAGTGAATTCTGCAAGCAATCGTCCGATTATGAAATCGATGTGAAGAAAAAAGGCTCCGCCTTTAGAACAGAAAACAAAATAAGCATGAATCACATCACGAGATCATGTTTTGCAAAGGGTTCAAAAAACGATGAAAAATTAATAGAAAAAAGAGAAACAAATTGACCTAAATCATATTCTCGGAAAATTTAAAACGAGAATTAAAAATTCAAAATCAGATTCAATCTTCTTTATATAAATAGTCTTGATTATGAGTTTAACCCTTTTTGAACCATTTTTTCAGAAGACACCTACGGTCCATTCGGACATGGGATGATTTGTTCATGTTTTGCAGTGATAGCGTCGCTATTCGCGATCTCTGCCCACTCAGAATCTGGTCAGGTTCGGGTTAGATCAACTCCACGGTTTAGGAAGACTTGTTATAAAAATGAGTACTTTGAAAAACCCAGGAAGGGCGCTTGCGTCAATTCCAAATGGGCATACGGCACCTCCTGCTTACTCGTAAGAAAGCACTTTGTCATCCCTTTTTTAAACCATATTTTAGTCGTTAATTTGCACTGGCTCGTCGAGTTTTGGTGCTTATCTGTCAATACTCTACTCGAACAGAGCTGAAAACAGCCAAACAAAGGGAGGAATGTCAGATACGACGCTGGAATATCTGGGGATAGAGCTCTTGACGAATGAAATTTCAATACTGCGCAGCTGTTTATTTATTGAATGCGCTTGTCAGGAATGAGGATCAGAAATCGCGTCTTGATATCAACAAAGAGAACTTTTCTGTTTTCAATTTCTACCACGAGAAAAGGGGATAAATAAGCATTATCGTATGCCAAATCGGGTTCGCGTGGCATATCTTCTCGATTCAATTAAGAAAGAAGAAGTAGATAAACTGAGCACGCGCTGATCCAGACTAAGGGTTTCCTTGCGCTGATGAGCCTCTACAATGTGTATCTATGCGGACGCTTGGTGATCTTCCACTCTCGCTACTTTATCCGAGTGTCGCAGGAAGAGCACGCCCAGAGCAACTCTGTAGAAATCGATAATACAAGTGCCAACATTCCCCACCGCGCCACTTACTCGTTACCCGCCGCCAACAACTCTCAACCCCTCGACACCACCAACAACAACTACGCCGATAGTGTTTTTCTCGGTAAGGCAATTCTTCAAAATTCAATTCTGGAAAATATCACTGAGAAGTTGCTAATAATTGTTTTCTTCAGAACAAGGACCGGAGCCATCGCTGGTGCCGTTGAACACCCGCGTTGGATATTCTAACTTTGCGCAGGCTGACCGAATGAGCCGGACAAACTCCTTCGGCAGCGGCAAGAATTCGGGCACTGCCGAGTCAGAGTCTGACTCGACGCAACTGGTGGCACCGCCCGCGCGGCCGAGTGGTGCTCAAAAGGGCGAGAACACTCCCTTGCGGCGACCTGGGAACTCCTCTCTCAGAACTGCGGCTGGAAGACGCCATCGACCAGAGAAGAGTGTTTCCTTCCGCGGAACGGCTCTCGTCGCGGAGTAGCAGCCCGCACAACAACGTTTCATTCAAACAACTTTGACCAAATCAGCAAAAGACAAATACGGTCAACAAAGTCGACCCTGGTCACGTGACCCCTCTTGCCAAAAACGCCTTGATATTCTTTGACAGAACCATTACCTCGCTCTTTTTAGAATAATAAAATTAAATCTTCTAATATTCTTTCTTTCTTTCATTCAAATAAAATATTTATGAAAAAGCGGCCAACTGATACTATGTCATCGCTGTTGCATCGAAAATTGTACAGGCGCCAAAATTTATACATATCAACATTCATAAATCAACGCAGACTCAAGTAGCCAAGGTCATTTGCAGCCAGTTTTTTTGATAGCAAGGAGGAGAGCGAAGAGGCAGCCGAAAAATAATGTACAGTGATGAACTTCTAGGCAGAAGATGTGACATTCTCATCATTTTCGGACTTGATTTTCTTCAGCGTTTTGACTTTTGCTAGTAAATGGTTATAGAATAAAATATAGAATGAGCTTCTGACCTGACAGAAAAGATTTTGAGTCGTCTGAGATGGGCAAGAGTGGATAAGCTAAATCGCCTGGGTTTTCTGTAGTCAGCTTTTCCATCTTTTCGATGAACTTGTCAATGACTCCTTTTTTCTCGGACGGCTTCGATCCAAAGTAGAACTCCTTCACGAGCTCTTCGAATGGCTGTCCTGGATTTCTGCGACGGACGTTGTTAGAAATACTGTAGTTGTGGATGTTCTTTACCTGATTGTCGTGATCACGTGATCGCAGAGTGTTTTCGTGATACCCTGATTGTATATCTTTGAGCCTTTTTCGCCAGATATTTTATTTTTTGTAAGCTCGTGGACAGGCTCGTTGAAATACGGCTCGGCATTCAGTGTGAGCCCTTAGTAGGAATGATAATTCGCAAATGCCTCTGATTCGTTTACCTTGAAGCGAGACTAGCAATTGCAAAAGATTCGAATTGTATTTCCACTTCTCGCACCCATTACCCGCCCAAGTTCCAAGGAGGGATAGGCAGACCTTACCGTCGGCGTATAGATTTGGATTGATTCTGAAAAAATGCGTGAGCTTCTAATAAAGAGAAAGAGGAAAACCTTGTATTTAGCGTTGATCTGTAGCGGACTTTCGGCGGGGAGGTGAGCGGGTATCCATCTGGAAGGCAAACGTCGAAGCAGAAGAGGCAGTGTTCGTAAGGAGTCCCTGCTGGCCCTTAACAAAAATGCTCTCGAAGAATTGAAATGGAATTTCGGATACCTTCGATGGCGAATGAAAGTAAATCGAGGCGACTTTCATATGCCCACAAGTGAACACCTTTAGGGATCGACGTTTGAAGTCTGCTGATTTCAGAGTTGTAAATCTTTAAAAATGACTTTTTGTTCGGTTATTCTTTTTTCCTTCATAACGATACATCAAATGAAGGGTGGAAATTATATGAACCTAGCCTTTGAGTGATCATTTTTGGAATTGAAGAAAGCGTGACTTGGACTGGGATCTTCAAGAAAATGAACTTTTGACGGACTAACGAGCTATTTTTTTTTCAAAATAGCAGTTGCTGATGAGCCCGTTCCTTGGCCAAGATCGGCAATAGGCACCTCATCAATAACAGGCTCTGTAATCTCGGAAATCTTCTCCTCGGTTGTTTTTGATCCGTCTTCTTCGGACATTCCATAGCCTGCTCCACTTCCCATGGTCCATGGCATGGACCATGAAAAGTCTTCTTTTGGGAAGAGCAGACTTTCGGGGATGAGTTGAGTTGGAAAAACGGGAGACTCTGTTCTGCTCAGAGTTATAATTTTTTGCTCAGCTGTCTTACTTATTGTTCTTGAGATCTGTTAGAATTATAACTCAGGTCCTATCGGCCCACATTATCTCGAGTTTTCCGCAAGGTAGGTAGCCTTTTACCATTCCGACGCCCGGACAGTTGATCTGTGATTGACTCTTGTTTACAACGAGGCTTCCGAGGGGAAATTTGAGATCTGGATGAGCATTCGTGTCGTTGAAAGAGACTGTTTCTCGTTCTTTAGTTGTTTCGTCGATGTACCATTGGACAACCATTTGCTTCTTAGTGAAATCGACGGAAAAGATGCTACCCCATTCGGCGAGATTTTCCTGTTTTTTACGAGCAACATAATTGCCTATTATTCAACCATCAATAAGTACTTCGCTTTAATAAAACTTGCCTGGAAGGAACTTCTGCGAAATTATAAGAGAGGGGTATTTCGAGAGTTCAGTAGAATTGCAGTCTTCGATTTCACCCGATTGCCATACCACCTTACAAGTCGACGTGCAAGAAGTGATCTCGACGGCAATCCACTTCTCATCTTTGAATTCAAAATTGGCTGAGTTTTCCACGCCTGATTGATATCCCAGGTCGAATTCGTAATTCTTTCTCGTCTTCCCTTCCGGCATTGGCCATGTGAATTCATTAAATTGGATATTCATGCTGTCAAGTGAAAGTTTTTCCCCAAGTAGCTTTTCGATTTCTTCGTAAGCTCGGTTTACTTTCTCCTTCATCCCCTCCTTGTCTACCTTTTCATTCTTGAAAATAGCCTCGAACAAGCTGCTGATCTTTTTTGGGTCGGGATCTTCTGGATCCAAGTCGTTGTACCAAGTCGACGAATTGCCTTTGTAAGTTATCACCGTGAAGTTGGGAAAGCGGAGGCATACCCAGTTTTGGTTCTCGTCATCGTTGGCGATCTTTGCCAGCTTTTCCAGAAAATCATCCGAGGAAATCTTCTTTGCATCCTTCGAATAATTGGGTTTCGCAAGGTCAACGACTTTCGAAGGGTTGACTTCTTGACTTTTCATCAGGATGTTGAGACGCTGTGCTTCTTCTTCTGCAAGCTTGATTCTAAAGCGGTCCCCGAGTCTAACACCCCAAATCTTGGAGGTAGTGCCAGAATTCTTGTAGGCAATATTCTCCTGGTTCCAAGGCGCTTGCAGCTGCGATAGTTCAGAAGAGTCAACTTTGCTGTTCGGTTTTGGGGACGGCTCATTCTTTCCGCAGGCGACCCAGTTGACTTCGACCTCGTCGCTCGAAGAAAATGAACCGGTTTCCGCCATGCTTCCTGTTTTACTCTTGTACTTTGTTATTTCGCCGATCCAGCCGTTGAGAGCCACCTTCTGCCCAGGAAAGGTCGGAGCACAGGAAAAAAGTCTGAACAAATAATAAGAATTGATATTCATTATTAACTTCAAACCTTTTTGAAGAGATCTTCTCCAATTCCAAGTTTGTACCTGGGACTCTGACGTCACTTTCAAACTCGATCGCAACAACTGTTCCGATCTCATCACTCTTGTCTCGTCTGACAACGTCGCCCAAAATGAATGGTCGATGGAGCAGCTTAAGCTCTTCGCCTTGTTTATGGACGACCTTTTTCGACGGAAAGGTGGATACTGTGAAAGTCTCAGCGTTGTTATCGACATATTTATGTTTGAGCTTCGCAATCTTCTCCTTGAAGCTGAGGCCAAGGTCATCGCCCAAATAGTCTGTGTTCTTGACCACACCGCGAATGATTGTTCCGTCTTCTGAAATCCAAAATACAATCAAGTCGTTTTTCATTTTTAATCAATTACCGTCGACGAAACTGACAACGTCGTGAGGGAGGAACATCAGCTGTTCCACTTGACCGGTCTCTAAAATTATCCTCATTAATTCGCCACTGGTTAAATTATCCGACATTTCTCGACACATCAATGGAGAGCAAAAAAAAATAAACATAAAAAAAGCTTCACTGAATGCGATTTTCTCACCTGTGAAATCGAAAGACTCCGTAGAGGACCAAACTTCCTCCATCATCGATTCAAGCATATTTAGATTCTCTGAGAGCTTCTGAAGATGAGAGTTCATCTTTTCTTCGTTCTGGCGGTACAAAATTTCTCGCTTGGTTCGGGACTGGAAGTTGGCAGTTCAATTATGGTCTCGTGATTGAAAGCGGAATCGAATCGGAGGCGCAGTCAAGAAACGAAAAAAAAAGAAAAATGGAATCGAATGATTCAGATTGTTCACAATTTTCCTCTATTTTCAGACATTTGGATGGCCTCGAACGGTGCGCACAATTTCTTTTGGCGCGAAAAAATCTTAGAATCGAATAAGATAGGTCGGTAAAAATGATGACTTATTCACCCGAGATGCGCTTCTCGTTGATTAATCAGCGGTGCTGGGGTGATAGGAAATTCCTTATGCCGATAAGCATATTCATCGTTTTTAGCATTGCCTTCCCTATTTCCTGTCGAAAGAGAATATCCCCAACTGAAGCCGATACTTCGAAAGAAAAATCCTCGATGATAACGGATCGCCCTCCATCGGTGTTCATTGATAACGGCAAATCGAGGTGCTTGCTTTCAGCAGAGTGGCGCAGCGGAAGCGTGCTGGGCCCATAACCCAGAGGTCGGAGGATCGAAACCTCCCTCTGCTATATATCCATCTTTTCTTTTTTGCGGGGATGAAATCAAGGAGGAGTCGTTTTGAAAGCCCATTTTGGCTCTGTAAGTGATTTTTAAAGAATATTTTTTAATAATTTTTGTTTCAAAAATTCTTGAAATTTTCACCCTATTTATTTCAGTAATGCCTGTGCAAACAGAGATGACTAAGTTTATTAAATATCGTTAAGCGATGGTTTCATTCTTCAAACAAGAAAAACGTGAAATGTAAATTTGTTATCGAGCTGAGTCAGAAAGAGAAACTCGTCTGCGCGGGCGAGTTTTCCCTTTTCGCAAAAACCGCCGCTGGATTTTTAAAAACGACCTCGTCAAAGAGAACTAACGTAAAATGGGAGAAAGTGAAGATTACGATTTTGTTAATGGATCGACAAATCAACCTGGCGGTTCAAATCAGCTCTACCCGAGCCTGTCTCCTTTTGCTTCTCAAAGAGAGAGAATGACTTCAACTCGGACGGACTTGTCGACGAGCTTCGAAGAAATAGGCCTTGACGATATTGAAGATATCAAGTAAGTTCTAGGGCAGTTGTTGATTTGACCATCTTTGAGGATTGAAAACTAAGAATCTCGAAAATCTGTTCAGTAAATCGGAAGCTGGCAAAAAATCTCCGACGATTTCTTCACTTGCTTCTTCCTCCTCAAAAGATGTTTCGATTATAGCAGACGCTTCGGAAACAGAAGTCAGCGGCGACGACGAAGAAAGCTCAACTGCCGCCAATCGTTATCTTCGAAAGCAATCGGAAATGCCGTTAGAGGAAGAGCCAGTCGTTGCTCCAGAGCAACCTCCTTTGCCGGACTCTCCGCCTTACACTCCGCGGGGGTTAAACGACTCACTAGTGAGCAGTGGATCTCTTCAAAGCCTTCGAGGACGGGGCCGTGGACGGCTTCGAATGCCGCAGCCGCCAAAAAGGACCGACCTTGGAGAATCACAAAGAAAATTCGAAAAGTCACCAACTGATGCCGTGCCTCCAAGGTAAGAAAGTTATTTGTGGCTTTACTCAAAGTGGTTTGCCGTAATTCACCCTTTAGAACGAATCATCCTTTCCAGTACTCGGATCCAGAGCCGAAAGCCGAGCCTGCTCTAATTGAGAATCTTGAAATAGCAGCACCGAGTCCGCCCCAAAGAGCCACCGTTGAAAGCGATTTTTCTGAAGACGATGCGGATGACGAGCGTAACCATTCGAGAGAAGAGAGCCCAGCTCTAGAAGACCGCCCCGAGACGCCGATCAGAGATCAAAGAGAAGAAGAACGAAATCATGGAGGAGAAGCTTCGAATCTTCAAGTTCCAAATGAGGAATTTTTTAATTATGAAGAAATAATTCAAGATTTGCGGGAAGAGCTAGAAACGACGAGAACTGAATTCGCTCTTCAACAAGGCTCCCAAGTTGACGAATTGAACTCTTTGAAGGAAGAAATAAAGCGTCTGATAAAACGAAATACCGAATTAGGTGAAGAGAATGAAGAGATAAGCCAGAATTACGAGCAGCTTCGCGAAAGCTACGATCAAGTTTTCCAGCAATTCGAACAAGCTTCTGCTGAACTTCAAGAATCCAAAAATAAAAACTCCGTCTTGACGAGAAGAAGACAAGAAGAGAGAAGAGAATTTCAAAAGGAATGTGCTAAATTAGTAATTTACCTAAATTCTTGAACAAATATATACAGTGTCCCTCCCCGAAGCCCTAACCCCCGAAATGTCGATGTCTACTAGACATTTTCCAGCTTAAAAGCTTGTGAAAGGTCTCTGATAGATGATATTATAGCACTGTCAAGAATCTCAAAACAATAACTGAAGAGAAAAGTGAATTGGAAGCTCAAATTGACGGATTACAAGAAGAATACGAAGCATTGAAAAGAACATCGGAAGAAAGTCTTGGCACTGTAGCTGAGCTTAAAAATTTAATCCGAAAAAAAGATGCAGAGGTGGACAGTTACCACAACGACATGGAAAAATACGTCAAAAATATTGAATCAGAAAAAAACGAACAAACTGCGCAGAGGAAGAAATGTGAGCGGCGAATCGAGGAACTGGAGAATGAAAATGCCCAGTGGAAAAAAGCGAGAACAAACGCCAACCGTCAAGTGCTTTATTTCCTTCGCTCTGCAGCGGATGCACAACGCTTGGCCAATGAACAATGCAGCAAGGTTCGGTCGGACTCGCTTTCTTACAATTATCGACCGATTTTCATGAAGTTCCTTTTCAAATAAGAATCCTAAAACAAAAGTCTGAACCTAAAAAAAGCTCAACGAAGACTTGAAGTGGAAGCAGGGCGATTGCGATAGCCTCAAAATACAGGTCATTTCTCGCAATTCAGCTTTAGTCTTTTTGATAACTTGAATTTGCAGCTGCAACAAGCGAACACGAAAATCGAGGTTCAAGAAACAGAAATTCGCCGGCTGGCGCAGGCCGAAGAAGACTTGCACAAGAACATTCGAAATGAACTCGATGAAAAAGAAAAGTTGTTGATGGAGAAACTTCAGGCAGAGTCGAACGTAAACGATTACAGGGAGCTAAATGAAAATCAAAAGGCACAACTGGCTCAACAATCTGTCAGAGTAAGGCATTTTTTAACGAATATTTCTATGATTTTTTTTTCTAGCGCAAGAGTATGGAGGAACTTCTGAATCAGGAAAAACAGAAAAGAGCCCAACAAGCAAAAGAGCACAAAGAAAAAATGGAACGACTGGAGCAACTTGAAGAAGGTAACGATCAATGCTTTTTTGACAGAGGCATTTGAAAATTTTAGAAAACAATTGCGCCATTTGTTTCGACCCGTTCAACGAACAGGACCACTTCCAAATCGCTCTCAAGTGCGGCCACAAGTTTGGAAATACGTGCATCAAAGCCTCTTTCTCGCGTCGACAATGCTGCCCGACTTGCAATAAGCCAGCGAGGGAATCCGACTTCATCCGACTTTACTAATTTAATTTGATTTGCAGAATAAAGCTAACGAACAAATGGCAAATGAACAGAGGTAGATGTTGTTTTATTTTGAAGTAGAAAGAGGGTTGAAATCAGCTTTGGTAGTACTCGTACTCTTCATCGATATAATTATCATAATTTTGATTCGCGCGATCGTGCCTCTCGTGCCAATAAGCCAGTTCCGAGTATTTGTCGGCTATCCACTTAGATTGACCGGCAAGGACTCGGGCGCCTAATTTCAAATTCAGCGCCGCGCAATAAATTTCCTTCTTACCTGCTTCTTGATACAGTTGATCAACTTGCAGCTGCAAGTCCTTGAACTGCTCTAGGTACTGGGAGGTGTTCGAGAGCCAGGGCGCGGTCGAGCACTCACCACTCTTTTCCGTTTTTTCTAGCGCCTCGACGATGTACTCACTCTCGCGCAAGGGGCTCTCTAGGGAGCTTAGAATAGAACTTACGTGCTTGAATTGCTCTGCTAGATACTTGCTCCGGAGAAGCGCCGCCGAGCCGCCTGTAATCTCGCCGCGAAGAGATGCTCTTTTCTAGTAAAGGCTCGACTTTGTAATTAACGAATGAGCAAGTCTAGCTACATTTTTCACCGAAGACGCAGTGGTAGAAATATGTAATGCTCAATATAGTTTTCGAGCATTTGCCTGTACAAGTGAGTAAATCTGTTCTTGCTGCGGGACGTAGTTTTCTTCCGGCTCGGCATCGTACTCCACGAAGTCGTTAAGTCTTTCTTCAAAAGTTAAACAAGTTAAGCGCGCTTTCGTTATCAGTTTGCTCATTACCGGCGTTGCCGTACTCTTCGTATTCTTCCTCGTACTCGTATTCATTCCCGTATTCGCTGCTGCCATAGTCGCGGGAAAGCACCACTTCCTCGTGGATTGTGACTCCTCGGCGGGGTCGCACGCGTCGTTGGGGCCTGTCTCGGTTTTCTCTTACTGTAACTCGATTGTCGATCAAACTGATGGACTCGTTACTTATGCATCATTAGCGCCGTACTCGTTTTCCGATCCAGCGCCCCTTTTCGCACAGATTTTCGCGATTTTACATTTATCGCTTAATCGCTTATAATACAACCGATAAATATGTGGCTTACTGAGTCGTACTGGAACCTTAGAGAGTAGACCTTTTAAAATCGAAACTAGAGACAGAGACACAAAGGGACGAAAAAGAAAGAATGAATGGGGAACTTCCTTTGGACGAGTTTTTGCGTTCCGGTAAGCTTTTTACTTTTCTGCCCCGGAGATTTGATTTTTGAAATCATTTAGCCACAATTCGCGGTCACTTCTTTGTGCCAGCATATTATGATCACGCTCTCATTGCGAAAAATCGCAAGCTCGCTGCAGGTAATCGTAAACTTCAACCTTTCATTTCTCAACCTTGATCTAAAATCGTTTCGAAAAAGAACTGATCGTTCCCTGGCTGAATGTAATGGCAGCTTGCGTCGCTCTACTCTTTACTTTTATCATTGGAATGCTTCTCAACTGCCTTAGGTATTTTCAAAGGAAAATAAGGGAGGGAAAGCTCTGCGTTCAGAAAAATCATCAATGGGGACTATTTGCCGGAAGATGAGCACATCAACGATATTCAAAGCGAGTTCCTTTTAGAAAATACGTTTGTTACTGAACCCGGCTCTCGTTCTATCTCCACCCGTCGTACCACCTATCCCTGCCTCTTGGAATAAAATGGAAACCGGCGATCTTGTTGGCAAAAAAAAAACGATGCATAATTCTAATTGTAAAATATTAAATAAAGAATATTTCGAGAAAAAAAAACCGTTTCCTTTCGAATCTGTCCTCCAAAATCGACGTCTCAATATTTCTGCATTCTGGATCTTGAATGCTTAATCTGAGTAAGTCGCAGAGCTCTTTTCCCAACTCTGTGGCGAATGAATCGGCTCGTTTTATTGTTTCTTCCGTTTTCTTGAGCTGATTGAAGTTTTCTTCCGCTGCCGCACCGACTTTCTTTCCGAGCTGCTCCATGGCCGAAGTGAGCGTCGCCAATCTATCCCTCTCGACGCGTACCCACTCGCCGGAAGGCGCGCATGGACAGGCTAACCCGCGATCGACCACTTCCCCGGTAAAACAGCACGTCTTCGTGTTCGGAATTATTCGCTTGAAACAACACTGACTTCGAGAGGAGCTTTTTCGGATCATTTTTCAGAGCTTAAAGCGCTGCCAATCTTGGAAGTAGCCCGCCTCTTTCCAAAAAGAGCAACGTGCTAATGCCTCGTTTCGTAAACTCGTGCCCGTTTATTAATACTTTCTTGACCTGTGAGCGTTGTGTTTGATTTTGTCTGATCCAGTCCTGTACGGTCTTCCGTCGCAGCAAGAATCCGCCACCCCTGCCGACCGCGAACTCGACGAGAGCTGAAATTGATCCCATTAGCACTCTTTGCGTACAAAAAAGAAGAACGGAAAGAAACGATTTAACGAGATGACGTTCTGTGCTTCCGACAGAGATTTACTCTCAACGTTCTACTAGACTAGTAAAACATTTTAGAAACACTCTTGATTTGTTCTTCTTTGCACGAAGAAATTTACTAGAATGGAGTTGTCAATGATTTTTAGGATGACAAATAATATAGCACCTTGCTACTAGAGCTCTCATTTAAGATATTATATATCATATAATATGATTCATATTTTATATAATATATATCAATATATCAATATATATCATATTATATGATGTATATATATGTATAAATCATATATAATTAGGCTAACTAATCATATATTAGTTAGAGTTAGGGTTAGGGTTAGACCTTATATATGAGTCATATTATATGACTCATATATGATATGATTTTATCATATTATATGATACATACATATAATATATGAGTATATATAGTATCATTTATGATATGTATGTATCATATAATATGATAAAGGCATATCATATATGACTCATATATAAGGTCTAACCCTAACCCTAACTAAAACAAGCTTTCCGTCAGCCTACCTTTAGTTTACGAGGAAGTTCTTCGATCCAGTGACGCTTTCCATCAGAGTTTCTGTTTCTTCCAACAAGTTAACAAACAATAAATAATAAGACGCGAAATTAATTTTCAGCAAGCTTGTTAGTACAAGTAGAGATTGGTAACTTTTGCTTGGCGCTTTTTGCTGGCAAGGTAATTTCTCCGCGGCGACTAGAGAAAGGAGCAAACTTGACCGCACCTAAATTTGAATTGCCACAAAGAACGCGTGTTTTCGGTGATGTATTTTTGGGATAAAAACAAAGATCTTTGCGAAGAGGAGAGAGCCTTGAGGAGTTACGTGAAGCTGACGATGTCTTGGGCGCAATTTTCAAGCGACGAAATAACATGCTTAGGCGCGCTCCTTTTACGAGAAAATAATCAATTTTTTTCCAAAAAAAAAAAAGAATCAAAAAGTACAAAGTAAAAAACGGGCTCAATGTAAATTTAATGCCAATTCCAATAATAAGGACAACTCGAATTCAGTAAATCATTTGTAGATAAGGAGCTTATTAGAAGCATATTTGAGGAATGTGAGTATGTACACGAGAGTTGTTTTCACGATGCCTTTCTATTTTCGGCAAAAACACTTGTGACAAGCGTTTTCCAACTTTTTCATTGTTCGCTACTTGCGCTCAAGCCGTACTTATTTAATACGCGCTTTCCTGTTACAGCAAATTGGAGTGGCTTAGCAATTGGACTAGAGCCTAACTCAATAATATTATTGGATCAACGGTCCTTACGCGTCCTTGAGCCTAGGAAGTAACCCCGACCGTGAGTTGATCACTTTCTAGAAGAGGATACCGCGGAGACCACAGCTTTGTATTCAAATTTTATCACAAATGAAGGTATTTTTAATTGACACTTGAAAAAAAAAACCTCCGAAATAGACATTTTCCGCGAGTTATTTTTGAAAAATCGGGTGTTGCTTCTTTAATTATTGTTAAGTTGCCGCAGCTGAGGATTAAATGTAGCCCTCGGTTGAGGACGACGCTTGCATCTAAACTTGGCAGGTTTTCTGTTATTAAACATTTGTGGCTTCCCTTACGCGAAAATAATAATCTAGTTTGCTTTATGAAACAATCGTCGTCAAACTCGAAAAAATCCTCGAAAAAAATTTGCGTGAAATAAAAAAATACCATTTTTCTTTTTGTTCTCTTCGTTGATTTCAGCACTCTCTGATCTTTGCTTTTCTCTGTTTTGCTTTTCAATAAAAAGATTTATTAAAAAAATGTGGCAATTTTTAAGAAGATCGAGAAAATGAAGAGCAAAATTAACGATTTAGCGTTTCGCTCCTGGTGGTGGTGGAGCGCGGTCCCTGGAGCGCCCTCGCGCCCGTGTTCACTCAACTTACATAATCACTTGAGAGCCAGAAAACAAATCTAATCACACTTTCCACCGCAGCAGCTCTTTGTTCTCCTAAAAGGGCACACTTTCTTTCCAGGAAAGAATTACACTTCCTGCTAATTTTAAATGCAAAGGAAAATATTAAAAGATTCTTCTTGAATCTGAAAGTTTGATGTTTTTATTTTTAAAAGATAAACTTAATTGAACTAGGAAGGCAGAAAAATTTAACGTTCATAAAGAGAAATAAAATGTCCTGATTTTTTGCAGAATGGACACGAGCCCTTGGTTTTAGAGAAGCAACCCATACAGCCAAAGTGACTACATGGCTCATAGACGCATTTATGTAACAAATGCTCTTTCTTGTCGTAATCCTCGTAGCAGAGCTTGCAGTAGTCTAGAGTACTTTTTGGTTCGTCGCGGGAAACAACAGGTTCCTCTTCTGAAGTTTCCTCAAAAACCGATGTTTCAGGCTCCGTTTCTATAATAAGTTGTTTCCCTAATTTTCATTTATGAGTCTGACCTGGATCACTATCCTCCAACGACAAAAACGACGCAAAAACAAGAACTCGTTTTTGAGCTTTCTTTCGCCATGTTTTCTTGTTGAGAAGGCTCTCGTTCGCTTTACTGACTTTTTGCTTCGCGTTATCGCACGCAGCTTGTGCCTTTTGGAGAACTTTTTGAGCTTGAATGAGTTCTTCTCCAGCCATTTTAGCGTCGCATTCAGCAGTGACTTCGTCCTCTCGTGCCTCGTTGAAGATCTTGGTGACAATCGAGAGCGACTCGCACTTCGTTCGTTCTTAATTATAATTCACAAAGCTATATCCTCATAAATAAATTTAACTCACCATCATCATGGACGAGGAGCATCGAAGTTTCCTTCGCACCATTTTTGCAGCAGCTTCCAATCCAAAACTGGCGGCGAGAAAGATCTTTCGCGCCACAAGTTTTGGAAGCAGGACATTCGAATGTCGCATCCGACTCTGTAAAAATTAAATCTGCTGGATCAGAAGTAAATTGGCCAGCTTGGCACTGTCGGCAGACTCGTTTCCCACTCGCTACGACCGTTGTTGATTGAACGGGACTAAATTTTAGTTTAAATTCATTCTGATTCACCACAAACCTAAGGCAGGCGGCGCATTTTCCATAAAGTCCCCAAGAAGTGACTTTTTCGGCGGGAGGATGAAGCTGTTTCGCGGCCTTGCTACTCATGATCTCTTGAAGAAAAACGTCTCAAAAAGCGAGCTTTTTCTCGAAATGCGGAATCTGGCGCTCTGAAATGGCGGGTAACGAAAAATTTTCAATCTCCGATTTGAATCAAAATTTCTTATAAGATCGCGCAATGGCCAAAATCGACAACAAATCGGTTATTTTTGACCTCAGCCCGCCAAAGCCAAATATCGTTACCAACGGCGGGCTAGGGTAAAGAACACGTGATCCTCATGTTTCAAGCGATCAGAGGAACTTGCGATCAAAAGGAAAAATCTGCTTAGCGCATGTTTTCTAGTAGCAAACAGTTATAATGTCGCTGCGGTCTTGATAGGCCTATTTTGTCAATAAAAGCTACCAGAGTTAAAAATCCGCTCCATCTACAAATTTTAACAACTCCGTTTCTTTCAACTCAATAGCGGCTTTAGAAGCTTTCTTCTGCGATCGACTTTAATTTCGTTCTAACGAGCTGCTCAGGACAGCTCATTTGAATGATCGACGTTGAAATTTAGGATCTTTCCGACTCGTTCCCGCGGATCTTTTCATCCGAGAAAATAAGCAATTTTTGAAAAAAATTTCTTTTACTAAAAATTTGAATATTTTCAATCTGAGCGAGTAAAAAATAAATTTGAATAAAAAAAATTACTTTTGGGAATTTCTTCAAGAAAGGAACAAATTTTAAGCTGCCCTTGTCTTCAGCGATTAGGGCGAAAAAATAAAAACGATAATTTTGGTTTTGCTTAATTTGGATTTGGGCAGCGTTAATTCGCAGGAAGCTAATTCGCTTTGGCCGGCGTTATCACCACGGCTTGCTGGACAATCGGCGACTGGGCCCCTTACAACTCGCGAACATTTGTCAAATCGTTCTAAAGACACGCGCCAGTTCCATATCTCCAATCTGAAACTGAGAGAAAAAGAACTTCTTGCGCGTTCACTTTGCCGCGTTTATTATTCTTTCGGGAAAGGTGCTCGCACTTGTTAAAAACCCGCCCCTCAATGAATTCACTAGCCCTCGCTATCTATCGAATAACCCGCTTACTCAACCGACTTGAATTTTGCTTTCTCAAAAAGAAAAAGAAAAAAGTTCAACATTTGCAAAAAAAAAACTTATTGAATTTCTCCTTGAAAAAAAAGCATATCCAACAATTACCAAGCATAATTTTTTTTTTAAATAAATATTTTTGATTATTAGGTTTCAAATCGTTTGAGTTAGGCCCTGGGCTCAGTAAATAATTGAAAAAATCATTCCGAAATTTTCATAAAAATACCGAAATCTCACGAATAAACGCAAAATCAAATCGTACGAATTTGAATTTCGTGAAAAAGGCCAATCAATCTTGAAAAATACTGATATCCAGCTGCTAAACTGCTGCTAGTCTAGCGCCATTGGGGATATAAATACGTACCATTTTGGAAACAAACGTAAAAAAACCAAGAATTCAAAACATGTTCAGCTTGGAGAAAGACAACTTCAAGAAGAAGGATGAAGACCTCGAAAAAGCGGCACCTAGAATCGAGGAGTGCGAACATGACTTTGACCAGGGCTGGCAAGAAAGAGAGGCAATAGAGATCGCCGATGAAATTTTAAGAAGAATAGACGAGCTAAATAAAGATCCATCTCATCAGGAATGGCTGAAAATCAACACCGATATTCGTCGTCCACCAGTTCAACGAAAGCTCTTCTTCATCATTGTCTTCGTTCTCTACAGAATTTCGATTTCAGCAGCGAAAAATGGCGTGGAAAATGTATCATACTGGAAAGTGACCATGGAAAGCTTTGCCACACTCTTCATGCGCGCCTTCATCTGTGATTTACTTGGATTGGACCTTCTTTTTCTGACGCTTTTCTGTGAATTATTGCTTCCTTATTTGCTCCATTTGCACTAACCCTAGCCCCAATTACGTTCGAGTTCTGGTAAATGAGCGTAAAATGGCGGCCTCCTTAATTTCTGCCCGTCAAAATATACAGTAACTGTCGACAGAGAAAACTTTTTCTTTCTTAGCACGTTCAGAAAAAAACAGTTCTTCGAAGCGATGAAATTGAGTTTTTCGCATTCAGCGAGTGACAGGAAGTGACACTTACGAATAATATAAGCCCGTTTCTTAAATTTTGAATATTTTTTTTTTCTCAGAATGGGCGTCTATCTTTGCCTGGCGATTGAAGAAACATAACTTTGAGTGGTGGTGGTTCCGCTGCCACTTGAACTAAGGGGCCCGTCCTGCTTCGCGGAAATCGATCTGGACGAGAAAGTATCAATCAGACGCTGTTTATTTTTTCATAATAACGTTCAAAGCAATGTAACTCGAGAGTTGAATTTTGCAATCAGTCGCACATTCAAAAGACAGAAGGTCAAACTAAGCATTTGACCCTCACAGTGAAGCCTTTTTGCTTTCAGCAGCAGTCGATCCGCCCAGATTCTGGATCATGTATTCAGTCAACTTTGCCAGGTCGTATTCGTGATCCCAGCCCCACACTTCTCTGAACAATAACAATCAACTTACATGACAGTCCTTTTAGAGCGACACGGTTCTTACTCATTTTCACAATTTATGAAGAACTAATGTCTATTCTAAGACCCAGAGTTGCAAATTTTGTGAGCTAGCTGAGCTACAGCTCAGCTCAGCTCAGCAATTTTGAAGTGAGGGTCAGCTCAGATCAATTTTTTTGAAAAAAAAAACAGCTCAGCTCAGCTCAGCTCGATTTCGACCTCAGCTCAGCTAGCTCAGCTCTGAAAAAAAAAATTCAAAAATTTCCAATTCTTCTTAGACCTAGAAAAAAAGAAAAGATTTCTGGAAATCAGTATTTCCTCTTTGATAAGAGCTTTTCTTTAGCTGTGTCTAATTCCTACTGCCGTTGAAAATCCCCTTTCGAAGTTCCGCGGGGAGACACTTTCTCGTCCAAACGATAATCTGTAAGTTAAACTGACCTAGCGTTTCTGTCGTCGAAGCGGCGTGGCCAAGAGTCGGCAATCGCCTGTCTCACCGGATCGATCTTGTAATCAACCTCGAACTGCGGGAAGAAGGTCTTGATCGAGTCGTGCACCAGCGCCGGGTTGAAACTCATCGCGCTGATGTTGTAGCATCGGTTGCCCGGGCGAGCCACGTTGAGAAGCTCCGCTGACGACTGAAAGAAGACTTAGAATCGCTAATTGTTGCCCGCACTTATTTTCGCCACCCGAGCTCTCTTTTGAACCTCAAATTAAGAAATTAAGGATTTTAGCTGGCAGAACCCTAATTTTTAAGAGTTATTGAAGACAAATGCTGATCTTTTTAAGGGAAAAGTAATGATATCTTTCTTTTCGAAATTTGATATAAAGTATATTCGCAATTCAAAATTTCTCTGATGAATTGGGTGATTCGTCAAGAGATGATTCTCTTTTTTCGAAACTGATCCGGATGCGCGTAATTACCTCCATGAACTCTTTTGTTGCTCTGAGACAGTCGTCGACGTGCATCATCGGCAACGTCGAGTCCGGCTTCAAGTAGCAGGTGTAGTTCTCGCCCTTGACGGCCTTCTTGTAAATGTCGACAGCGTAGTCGGTGGTGCCCCCGCCTATCAACAGCGGAATTAACCAAGTGGTTTATTTGCTACGCACCTGGCTCAGTGTCGGCGGAGATGATGCCCGGATAGCGCAGGCAGCGGAAGTCCACGCCGAACTTGCTGAAAACGCCCGTTTTTTAAAACATTCTCAAAAATGCTCGAAAAAAGCTTATCACTTAGCGAGATACAGCGACCGCGTAATATCAGCCTCTCGCCAATGCCTTACCGCAAATAGTTCTCGCCCAAGTTCTCCACGAAAACCTTGTGGACGCCGTAGAGCGAGGTGCAGCGCTGAATGTCAATGTCTGGCACGCCGTCCGGATGCGTCAACTTGGAAGTAGGCCCGTACGCCCCAATCGTCGATGGAATGAACACGCGCAAATTGTGCACTTTCGCCAAGTCGAGGACGTTTTTGCAGCCACCCACGTTGACGTTGTAGGCCAGCTCGGGCATCGCCTCCGACACAGCAGAGAGCAAAGCCGCGAAGTTGAACTTAAATATTTTTAAAATAAGGTTTCAAATCGAGTGATTTTTTTTCTCTTTTGAAGGGTCATTGAAATAAGGTTGTCCTTTATTTAATTTTCCTTCAAGAAAAATTTGCATTATTTCGATTTAGGAGCCCTTTAGAAAATTTACAGTACATTTCTAATTTTTACTTACGACCCAGTCAATGTCCTGTTCGACGATGATCTTCTCAAGACCTTTGTAGTCGGTGACATCGGCGTACTTCCAGGGACCGTTGTAAGCCTCTGGATTGTTGGGTTTGCGGACATCGCTGAGGACCACATTTTCGTGTCCATATTGCTCTCTAAGCAGCCTGGCGAGACCAGGGCCGAGCTGACCGCCGCCACCAGTGATAAGGACCTTGGGAGCCTTGGCGAAGGCGGCAACTCGCTGGGTCAGGCGCATCTCCCAATTTACAAGCTACTTTCTCTATAAATAAGGAGAGGAGGGGCTGCCTAGTAGAAACGTCCGAGGTCGACTAAGATCCGAGAGAGAATGGCCCGATAGAACACGCCAGTCTTGAGACCCAATCCCTAGCCACTTTACCGCCAAAAGTGGCCTAAAGCGCTGTCAACAAGGCTGCTTGAACCGGTTGACGCCCCTTTCTCGAGTATTCTGCTGATCATGCATGACGCATAAGCCCTTAAATCACCGACTGGTTCCTTCTGCTTCCGAAACTTGGTTACCTTGAAAAATACAAAGAAAATACAGTTCAGTGTATTATCTTTATTTCAGCTATGCGCATGATAAGAAGTCGGTAAACGTTTGTTTCAGGAAAAAAAATTTCAGAACTCAAATATGAGTTTCTCCTGAAAAATAACTCTTTTTGCTTCTGAATATATCATTTTCTACGTTCGATTATAAGACATGAATCGACAAATTAATTATTCAAATTAATTTAATTAATAGATACTTTTATAAATTTAATTAATTTATAATAAATGACATAATCGACAATCATTGGTCCCAGTTTCCAAAGTTACTCAATCGTGAAGCCAAAAAGGGAGTGTAAAACTAAGATGAACCGGGCGACGCCTATTTGGGATCCGTGTTTTTTTGCTGGGTATGCATGACTGGAGAGAAAATAGGAGGGGCTGGGAAGCAACAGAGCGATCTGTTGCGTAGCATGCTTCGATACGCTCGATTGTCAATGCAAATAGACGTAACCAGCCGGTTGCTCTGAGGAATGTGCTCTTGGAAGGGGATTTTCTCACGCCGCAAAACTAATTTCCCGCGATGAGAGAAAATTCTACCGCGTCTCCATGATCCAACACTTTTTCATGTATTGAATGTCGAAATTGAATGTTTATTAGAAAGAAAGTCGATGAGCTTGGTGGAGTTCAGAGTTGGTAAACAGCGTCGGAGTCTGTCACGACGGCGACGACGCAGATGAAGTTGATTTCGCGCTTCTGCTGGCCTGTGGCGTACACTTTTTGCTTGACGTAGGAGACGATGCAGACTGCTGCCTCGGAAACCGCCGCTGAACAGAACTGTGCCACGGAAGTTGGACCTTTTCGGGTTATTCTTAGTTTTGAAAATTCTAGCGAGAAAAAATAGGGGCTTATAAGACCGCTACAAGATCTCCCTCTTCTTCTTAGAACTGAAAAATAACATTCCTTGGATTCGAACTGTGAGTGTATTTAGCTCATCGTGATTCAAGAAGTTTTTGCAATTTTCGCAGGCAACAACCACTACGTCTCCTAGAATAACAAAATATGCCAAATGGGTTTGATTGAAAAAACGGAACCTTTTTCCATCTTGTAATGTGCTTTTTGCTTGTTGGATTCGCCGACGACTTTGCCGCCGCGGAGGATAAAGTATTCGTAGTCGGAGCCGCAGTCTGCATAAAGTGTGTTGTTTCCCTGCGAAAAGAGGAAGCCTGCCGGACCGACGAGCTTTTCCAAGTTTTGCTGCTGCAGGGATACGTGTCCTGCCAAAAGAAACGAGGACGGAGATGGGAGCAGATTCGTCTTGATCTGGTCCCGCGCTACAGCGTTGATAAAGTCCATGCTTTCGAACTCCTGAATCAAGTGTTTATTGTTATTGTTAGGCTTTGAACGAGAGCTACGTTTTTGCTGAAAGCCAGAAACAGGAGCTGATTAAAAGGCGTAGGTCTGAAGGCAGCTCCTGAGTGTCGGCCGAAGTTGAACGTCGATTCCGTCTCGTTTTTCAGAAGGCCGACCTTGCGTCCATCGTGAAAACCCGCGATCGCGTGCGTCTTTTCCCAAGATTTACAGCTGTTGCTTGAGAATTAACTACGTTCTCGATTTAATCTTGTAAAACTTGGCATTGTTTTGAGGCGCATTTTCTTCTTCTTGCTCTTCCAGATGTGTTCCAAACTGTTATCGCCGCAGCAGATTTGCGCTGTTAACGCGTCGGCGATGTTTTTTCGGTATTTCATCTGATGTGGAAAGTAGTTCACTCGCCGGAAGCGCTTTTCACGGATTCAGAAGTCAACAGAAATATTAAGAGTCTCCATCTCGACAGTGCTGAAAATGTCACGATTGTCACGAGTGTAACGAGTGTCACGAATGTCACGAATTTCACGAAAACATGTTTCTTTTTCGTGACATTTTCAGCAAAATCGTGACATTCGTGACTTTCGTGACACTCGTGACATTCGTGACATTTTCAGTACTGACCCTCCCTCTTATATAAAAGGCCTTTAGGAGTGAAAATATGTGAGTATCCAATTCCTGTAGCCTCGGAAAAATGTCATCGAATGTCTTGATGTAGAAGCTGCTTTTGAGATTGTCGCGGCGCTCGTATTCGCCGAAGCCAACATGCTCTCTCTTGGAATGTTGTGTTTCTTACCGTTCAGTGAATTTTCACTCACCTTAATGTTGTAGTAGCGATCTCTGAAGCGGACCGCCGCCACTCGCAATTCATCAGCGTTGAGCGTATGCGGTCCTTTACTTTGGCTCAAAGAACAAGAAACCGCAAGAAAACTTTTAGATCCTCATTTTTGCTTTGAAGATTACTTTAAGGATGTAATTGTCGATTTAGCCACGTTATAGCCGAAAAATTAGACGTATAAGGAATTGATCCATAAGTTACAAAGAACAACCTTTTACTACTCGACCAGTAGTTTACAGTCTTGCTATTTTTCTTCGACTTTGAGCCCTTCACCTAGAACTTTTTTAAATGTTCTCTGATAAGCGTGCGCCATTCACTTTCTCTTTTCACTTTTTCATTATTTTTGAAAATTCGTTATGTCTTTCCGCTGATTTCGAAGCTCGATAGTTGGCGAAAGGAAAAGCGAAAAGCGAAATATCGGCCCTGAGCGACCCTTGGCGAGAAAAATACCCGCGTCGGTTGGCTTTATGGCTTCCGTCCTACTCGTAGCTCAACCCTATTAAATTCTTCTTTGGATTGACTTCCCACTCTTTTGGACACTTTTTTAGATGAAATCAACGAAGTTGGCAAGAGAAGATTATTTTTATATGAATGTATTGAACCTTGAAAGTATGAAAAGTGTAAGAAATGAAAAATTTGAAATCAGGCGGTAATTTCGTTTTCGATTTCTGAATTGTCGATCTCGCAGTTATCCAGATTTTTGGCCAGTTGAAACACTTCAAGCTCGATTTTCAAGCGGTCGGTCTCGGCGGTCAGTTCGTTTCGCCATTTGAAGGCGATGGCGCTGTGATTTTTCAAAATCTGTCCGACTTGGTAAAGCCGTGTCGCGTCCATCGTCAACTTCGCATGGTCGAAAGCTTGGTTGAGCTCGTCGAGCTCGGCGCAGCGCGATTCCAAGCACTTGAGCAGGATGACGCGCTGGAGATGCTCCAAATAAAGCGCCTGGAAGTCTTCGTCTGCTAGACGCTCGTCGGAAAGACGCTTGTGGAATAAAATTCCCTTTTCCTCAAATGAAGCCTTGGAGAACAGTTGAATACTCATTGAATAATATCAAGAACTGACCGAATTGAAAATCTCCTCGAAAATGTAGGAAAACTTGAATGGAATTCGATCGTGGAAGATTTTAAAGACAAGTCGCTCTTCTGCGTTTTCTGTGTCGATTTTAGTCCTGTTGAAGATTTGTTGCACTTGACGGATATCGCTGGTCACGTTTGCTTCGATCACAGCTCTGATTTCTGACTAAATTTTCGTTGGAAACGCCGCAGAGGATGTGTTATTATTCCTCTTAAAAAGGGAATACCAGAGTTACAAATTTGCTGAGCTGAGTGAGCTGAGCTGGCTGAGTGAGCTGAGCAGTCGCTCAGCTCAGCTCAGCTCAGTGATTTTGCCAAATGATCTGATCTGCTCAGCTCAGCTCAGACAATTTTCACTCAGCTCAGCTCAGCTCAGCTCAATTATTTTCGAACATGATCTGTTCTGCTCAGCTCAGACAACTATCATTTAGCTCAGCTCAGCTCAATGATTTGAATACAATTTTACTACGAAAAAACAGTAAAAAACAGCTCAGCTCAGCTCAATCCGCTCAGTTCAGCTCTAATTAGGGTCCGCTCAGCTCAGCTCAGCTCAACTCTCTTAAACAAAATGTCTGCTCAGCTCAGCTCCGCTCAATGACCTCTGAAAAAGGCCAGCTCAGCTCAGCTCAGCTCAGTAACCTCCGAAATAGGCCTGCTCAGCTCAGAGAAATTTTTACTCAGGTCAGCTCAGCTCAGCTCAGAAACATTAATCAAAATTTGCAACTCTGGGGAATACGGTTACAACTTACCCAAGAAAGCTCAAGGGCGGTCTTTGGGTTTTCCCCAGGTGGCAAACAGAATCCGTAATTGATTAACATGTAGTCGTCGCATCCTTGGTCGTAATCGATGAGCAATTGATCTGAACGAATAAAGTCTCACTCCGACTCAGTAGGGCTTTGATAACTGTGCTCTTGGGATGAAAATTTTTCATTTCCAGATTTTTCTTGCCTGAGTTTTTTATGTCTCCAATGGCTTCCACCCAGACGGAGCCAGTAACAGGGTTGAAATCCCACTCGCAGTTATTCTCAGATGAGTGGTTCAAGAGATCTAAATCAATTTTGAAATCAAGGAAGAGTACCGCTCATCTTACCGAAGAAAGGGCAGAGGCCAATTTCCGACGCAGATTCTGCGCTTTTAAACCAAGGTGCGTCAATCAACTCACAGCACAACTTGAGACCCTTTGCTTGCTTTCAAGGTCTAGAATCATTTTAGCTTAGGTACTGGGTAAGGAAAGGTTTTCTACTTGACATTTTCGTGCTTTGTCAGTTCACTTGAAAGTTCGAGACCGTGACCTTGAATTGATCTCGTTAACACCATAGTTGCTGCCCACTTAGCGCGAGTTAGTTTATAGCTGTGCAACTGAAACTGCTGCTACCTGAAATTCAGCAAAGGCGATTCCACGCCCGTGCCGTCGATAGCATTTGTCCAAGTACTCGTAGCGTGCCAGTAGGTCGCTCTTTTGAGTATCGACTTTCTGACGAAACTGCTTCGGAAAGAGTTTCATATGGCGGGGCCGATAATGGTGTGGAAGCGTGCACTGGCTCGGCATCGACTTGAATTGGTGAATGAATGGACTGATTAAAGCAACTTACAGTGATATAGTCCCTGACTGAGGACTGCATGCCCTTCTGTTTCTCGTGGATCAACCAGAGAATGACCAAATCAAAGGCGTCAATTTTGAAGTCGTTTTCGAGCACGACAATATTCGAAACGCACTAATTGAATACCACTTATTGATTATTGAAATTTTGATTTGTAGATTACGGAAATGGCGTTGTGATAAATCCAGTTTGGCGTTATCACTGCAGTCTGCGGCACTTCGAGCACCATTTGGCCCCTGTTGATCGAGCTAGAAGGCGGGGGTTAGAAATTTGAAGAGTTTTAGGATCGCGGACGTCTTGGCAATAAAACCTCGTCCTGTCGTGTGGAAGTCGAAGATCTCCATTGCCGGGTTAATGTAGGCCCCTTTGGAGCAGACGTAATCCTGGACAAGATCCTTCATAATCTCATTTTTTGGATAATCTCATCACTCAATTATTTCCTCGTGATCTGATCAAGCGATTCTATCCCAGTTCCTTTATCTAAGCTTTTTCTTTCTCTGGTAACATCGAAAAGAATGCCATTTTCAGGAGCGGAAATTAAACGACCCATTTTCCTAAATAGATATTCGCCTAACATGGGAGTGGATTTGCAGCCTAGGCTTTGCAAATATTAGAGTATTAAAGGGGACTCTACATTTCACCCGACAAATGGCATTGTCACCAACTTCAGCAAGGACAGGGCAAAGTTTGACGTACTCAAGAATTTCGATTTTTCTTCAAATACCATTTTTTATAAAAATATTTCATTAATTCCTATTTCAAAAATGTACTATCGCTTGGCAAGAAGCTATAATTTTGACCCCGGAAATGGATTTTACAGGTCAAAAACGATTTGAGGCTTTATTTTTTGAGAGTCTATCTCGACTCTAACACCCTCAAAATCGCGTTTGAAAATGGGACTTATTGTCGAAAATTGACGAAAAAACTCAAATTCTGATGAAATTTTTGTTGTTTATTGGTCAAAAATTGCTCCAGACAAGTTTTCATGATGAATTTAACTTCCAGGCACACTAAGAAGCCAAAATATCATATTTTAAATATGGATGTTTTGAAATTTTCGAGGAAAAATGTTTCAGGGGGGGGGTCCTTAATTGATTCAAGGACAAAATTTTGATTATTTATGAATAATTGACGTGCTGCATTTTTTCGCTCTGTGCAGTGGGTTTAAGGTGTCAAAAGTGCAGTAAGTGAATCAGAAGAGTTCTTCTACGGGTAATCTCCAGGTGTGGCAAGTGTGGTTTTCATAATGCTGAAAATGCTTCCCGCTCTATACTGCGATTTTATTTTGTATTAAAGCATAGTCCCCTTTAATCCCCTGGGACAGCTAATTTTCAAGTAAGAGTTCAACTTTCTTTTGCTCCTTTAAAATAAGGGCGTCATTATCATAACTCTTGAAAGAATTCTTTCAGAAATAAAAATGCATGGCGCTTCTTTTTTTCATGATTCATGACGCTGATCGTGTTGTCAGTTTGCATAGTTATTTTTTCTTTAAATTATTTTGTTTTTAAAATATTCTGGGAATGATCGATTTCGATTACATAGAATATTTTGTGCAGTGCACTGCAGTCTGTGTATCATCATTTCAGCCGTTTTTCGTGTTGGTCGAATCAATGCTAAACGTTTTACATTCAATATTGAAGAGGTGAATTGATCCGGTTTGTAGCCTCTCGTGGTCGATAGTTATGCTATTAATATCTTATCAGGCGACTGCAGTAATGAGCATCACCATCATCCACCACTAAAAAGAGAAGAGAAAATGATACCCCGTCAAAATGGTAGGTACTTTTTACGACAATTTTACTTCGCGTTTATTTTCTAAGCCGGAATGATATTATAGAAGATCATTTTTTTTGTCTTACTTCAGGGAAACCCTTTAAAATGAACATTAAAAGGTATCTTTTCGACCAATTTTTAGGTACCCTAATTTCAAATAAGACTTATTTGGGCCAGTTCTCCAAATTTTTACATTTTAGTCTTAGCTTTATTTTTTAGCCCTTTATTTTTCCAGATATCGGGCTATATATAGTTTACTGCTGACTTCTCAAATGCAACTCTTTCCGATCATTCTGATAACTCATAAATAGATCCCTGATTTACGTTTTCAAAGCTAAAAGACCTTGAAAGAAGCATATTTACCAACAACATGTTCGACATGTTTCAGAAAGGACAAGGCCTTCATGGTGAAGGCCTTCATCATCAGAAACTATAGCTTGTCTTCCGACACAATAACCATTGGTCGTCAACTCAAGACTCAAGTCAAGAAAATTGTTTATATATTATTTTTGTCTCTACTGCTAAAATTAAAAATTAATTTCATATCGCGGGATAAAAAAAGGAACAAAAACTGAGTAAGACAACTCTGGCATATCTCGTGCACGAAAATCGATCGGCTGAGTTTCGTAGAGTTAACCCTGTACTCATAAATATCAAATTCCATTTGTTCCTTGATTAAAACATTTTTCTTACTCTCTCGTCTTTCTCATTCATTTCCAGGATGATGCTCAAAATAAGAGAAGGAAACAGTTTTCGCTTGCTGAAAGAAGTGAGTCTTCCTTGATTTCTTCGATTAAAAATGGCCTTTTTACTAAATTATTGTTGGAAAAACGATGTCCATCGCAAGAATGGTAATCAGAGACCAAAGAAGGATCTCTCCCTAAGAGAGAGAAATCTTCTCCTTTCAACAGTATGAATTATACAGTATGATTCATACCAGGGGTCTGAATTCGCTTCGCGAATTCGCTCATGAGCGAAGCGAAGCGAATTCGCTTCGCTATCGCTTCTTGTAATTTCAATTCGCTTCGCTTCGCTTTCGCTTTTTACCAAAACTTTTCGCGAAAATTTCGCTCAAAAGAAATCGTTCTTAGAGTATGGTCATTCAGAAATTTATATTGTAGCTTATAGTTTGTTATGTTGTTAGTAAAGAGTCTTTACGTCGTCCTAGAGGATGATATACCTTGGGTTAATGACTCAAAAAAGTCGCCGCGCATAAAAATACTAATTCTCAAAAGAAAACTAAGTTTTATGGTTTCTCATAAGAACAGTTTTTTAAGCGCCCGTATCTAAATTTTCTTCTTTCTTTGCATTTTAAATTGACTGTGTTCTTTTTTCAAGCATAGAAGTACTGTATATCTCGACGCCAGCACATCCCTCTTTGCCTCTTTTATAATTCATATGTTGCTTTTACTGCCCCAAATCACTCAAGACATTTTTTGCATTTCGCCCCTGAACCCATCCATTTTTACAGGCAGCGCATCTTAATCCTCTTTTCAATCTTCTTTCCGATGCCGAGAAGTTGCAGTAAGGCATGAGAGTGAAATCAGACTGGGAAATCAGCGTCGAAACTTACTACAACCATGTTAAAGTAAGTTAATATAACATCCAAGAGAAGACTCCTTCGGTCTCTTTTTCCTCGACAAAAGATCAACACTCGATCCACGATTGTCGAAAAAATTTTATTAGATTTTTTTATTCGCTTTCTGAAAAATCTTAAGAATGGAGGGCTGGGCTCGGCAACCTGAGTAAAAAACCTGAGTCAGGGTTCATAAGATTACAAATGAAAAGCCGCGTAGCGGCTTTTAAAAACGAAGCCGCTAAGCGGCTTCGCAATATTATTCCTCAATCTTATTTTTAACTTCTGGCGAAGCCGCTTCGCGGCTTCGTTTTTAAAAAGCCGCTACGCGGCTTTTCATTTGTAATCTTATGAACCCTGACTCAGGTTTTTACTCAGGTTGCCGAACCCAGATGGAGGGCGCTTAGTATGGAGCGGGATTAAACATATGTTATTGCGGTAGAAAGAGAACAGAGTGTAGAAAGTGCGTTCAGTGCAAAGTAAACTCTTGGCTTCTGCTTCTGTTATTCTGTATTTAACATTCAGGCGCATGATGGTCCACTGCAGATGAAAAACTCATTCGACGCCCACCAAGAAAAACTCAAACAAAGAAGTGGAAGTCAAACCAGCCCCAGCAAAAATTGGTAAGTTCATCGATCATGCTTTTTAATGTTAAGGATATAGCCGTTCTCAAGGCACTTTCGTAGCGCCAAAATGGGACGATAAAATTTTTAATTTCAAAAGGAACCCTACCTAAAATTGCCTAAGACACCCGATTCTAGTGTTCTTTTTAATTTTTTAATGGAAAAATTTCTCTCTAGAGCAATTTTAAATCTTACGATCACTTTTTCTCAAGAATTTTCCATTAAATCGGTAGAGTTTTTTGATAAATTAAAAATTTGGACCTTTTTCTACATTCCTAGGGCCTAAATTTAAATAGATTCCAAATATTTATGATTCTACAGCCATTTTTATGAGGCTTACTTGAGTGAGCCAAAGCGTCAGACAGCGCTCTGGTTCGCTGCGCTGGACGCTCTCCTCCATCGCGCGGTGAGGCGCGCATGTGAAAGAGCGCGCTGATTGGTCGAGAGCCCTGAACGCAGCATTTTTGAAAAAGAAGAGCCAAAAAGAAGAAGACGCTAGAATTAAAATTTGCTCGAGTTTTCAAATTTTGAGGCCCTACGAAGCTAGATTAACAGTTTTTCATAATAATACACGGTTTAGTTTTAGCGATTTAATTGAAAAATTTCGAGAAAAAGTGATCGTAAGATTTCAAATCGGTCTAGAGAGAAATTTTCTTTGAAAAAAATTTTCAAAAACATCAGAATCGAACTGTAGACATAATTTTAGGTAGGACCTGTCTTGAAATGAAAAAAATTTATCGCCCCATTTCGGCGCTACGAAAGTGCCTTGAGAACGGCTATATCCTTAATAGCAGCCCTGTTTTGATGATCTCAGCTTGAGCAAAGTTAGAGAAAGAGGGGTCGAGCTTTAACTCGATTTAAATTTAGACCTGGCAAAAAGAGGCTGAAATTCAATTAAGGTTCAATCTGGACAACAGTCTCCCCGACAGCTTTTACGAAAACTTCTCATGTTGGACGTACTGGTTCCTTTTGCTACTGTATTTCTCGTACTTGTTCTTTGGGCACCGGTTGATCAAAAGCTTAGCGGCTAGAAAGAGGCATCTTCAGTTGAGCAACCGATGGTGAAAGAGCTTACATGTTTATGCAGCTGGAAAGGCCTGTCGAAGAACAAAAATGCGAATTTGTTAATGAGTTTGGGAGACTCTACTTGGTCGCTGGCGAAGAGATGGTCTGGCAAACGTGAGTCCTTCTGAGCATTCAGAGGGATACAGTAACTGGATTAATATTAACGCAACAGTCTCAGAACAGTAGCGCTAATTACTTCTCTTTAGCTTCGGCAGGAACATGACAGAGCTAAAGGACTTGAGCAAAGACGACAATATCACAATGACCAAAGAAATGTACAAGTAAGTGCACCCATCTTGGAAAGTGTTCTGGCGAAAGATCTAGCTATTTCTTCAGTGAGCTGCTAAAAACTGTCAAATCTGGTGCTGTCGACCATGCTGACATGATTTCGGACGGGTGCACAAATAAATGGTCGTTTCTGAGCTCGTACTACTTTGTCGGCACAGTTGTCACAACTCTAGGTACTCTATCTTGTAATCTGTGAAAAGGAATGTAAAGAAATTAGGATATGGAAATGTGTATCCAAGCACGAACCCAGGAAAGGTCTTCTGCATCTGCTATGCAATGATCGGAGTGCCGCTTTTTTATTACATCATGAAGAGGACATCGGATTTCTTGCTCGAAAAGTTCAAAGAACTAGAACGCAAAGTCGCAAAAACAACTGCTCGTTTCGCTTCCGCCATTGCCTTGCTTGTCTACGTCGTCGGCGGTTTCATTTTTTGCTCGCTCATTCCAGCCAGGTTCAAAAGACAATATTTCCGAATTCGACAAATGCGGGTTCATTTTTGAACCACTAAAAAAGCCGTAGTCTTCCATCACATCGAGGGCTGGACGCTGCTTGAAGCGTGGTATTTCACGATGATCACGCTTCTTACAATCGGCTTCGGCGACTACTGCCCAACATGTAAGCGAGTTTTATCTTTATTTAGTATTGATGAAATGCGTTTTTTTTCTTCACTAGCGGACTACATTCGATACAAGGAGCAACATCGCCAGGACAGAGACGTCACCAACGATCACGAGCATAATCAAATTGGACAGATATATTTCGATTTCTACAGAGTAACGGGTAAAACAACCGATTTATCGATACTTATAATTGACGTTGACAAGTGGCCATCCCCGAGAATCTTGGGCGGGGATTGTCCAAAAATTTAGTTGAAAATGAAAATAGCTCTGGCAGTTTCCTTAGCATTATTTTTTTTAGAGTAGTAAAAAAAATATTTCATAGTTGAAGTTTTTCATTTCAGTTTACATCTGGACATTACTCGGCCTTTCTTGGCTCGGCGGCCTTATTTCGTTGATCGTTGATTCTGCTTCCAAAGTCTCGCTGAAAAAAAGAGTGGACATGGACGACTACAACGCCGGACGATTTTGCTACGGGTTTTCAAGTTCAACTTTTTACAATTTTAATTTCACAATTAAAAACTCGAAAAAGCGTGCACTGTCGCGAAATTGAGTGCGACGTTCATTATGGCCACCCAAACCTGTACACTGACACTTGAAGCTGCACCACAGCCATGAACAAAACAGAGCACATGTACACTTATCCGCTGTTCCTTTTTCTTTTGTATAGTTCGAGCTGTAGGACTTGAATAAACTTCAATGACCCTCTTCCAACTCGCCTCTACCGTCACCAAAAGCTGCTAATGATGATGTATCTACTTATTGATGCAAGGCGTAAATTTTATTTATTGACAAATAGATAGTAATAATAAGGAATTGAAAATGCACTGATCCTTTCAAAGGACTAATAGTCCGTGTCCCCTGCAGAACTTGATCGTAACTTTCGCGAAGCTTCTCGTAATTCTAGCTTATTTCTTCATTCTCATCACCTAATTTGGTATTTTGTTTCATCAGACGCTTTATTTCTTCCTTCAGAGAGTTCAATTCGTCAACTTGGGAGTCTTGTTGAAGATCAAATTCAGTTCTAGTCGTTTCCAGCTCTTCCCGCAAATCCCGAATGATTTCTTCAAAATTAAAAAATTCCTCATTTGGAACTTGTAGATTCGAAGCTTCTCCTCCATGATTTCGTTCTTCTTCTCTCTGATCTCTGACCGGCGTCTCGGGGCGTTCTTCTAGAACCGGGCTCTCTTCTCTCGAATTGTTACGCTCGTCATCCGCATCCTCTTCAGAAAAGTCGCTTTCAACGGTGGCTCTTTGGGGCGGACTTGGTGCTGCTATTTCAAGATTCTCAATTAGAGCAGGCTCGGCTTTCAACTCTGGATCCGAGTACTGGAAAGGATGATTCGTTCTAAAAGGTGAATTACGGTGAAACAACTTTGAGTAAAGCCTCAAATAGATCTTTTACCTTAGAGGCACGGCATCAGTTGGTGACTTGACGAATTTTTAGTGATTCTCCAAGGTCGGTCATTTTTGGCGGCTGCGGCATTCGAAGCCGCCCACGGCCCCGTCCTCGAAGGCTTTGAAGAGATCCACTGCTCACTAGCGAGTCGTTTAATCCCCGCGGAGTGTAAGCCGGAGAGTCCGGCAAAGGAGGTTGCTCTGGAGCAACGACTGGCTCTTCCTCCAACTGCATTTCCGATTGCTTTCGAAGATTACGATTGGCGGCAGTTGAGCTTTCTTCGTCGTCGCCGCTGACTTCTGTTTCCGAAGCGTCTTCTATAATCGAAACATCTTTTGAGGAGGAAGAAGCAAGTGAAGAAATCGTCGGTGACTTTTTGCCAGCTTCCGATTTACTGAACAAATTTTAAAATAAAAATAAATTGATTGTTTTTTTCGAGATTCTTAGTTTTCAATCCTTAAAGATGGTCATATCAACAACTGCCCTAGAACTTACTTGATATCTTCAATATCGTCATGGCCTATTTCTTCGAAGCTGATTCCCGTGCTGGCCATCGAAATCGGCGAATGCGACTCATCGCGGTTTTGATGATCCCCTTCCTCGGTCGACAAGTCCGTCCGAGTTGAAGTCATTCCCTCTCTTTAAGAAGCAAAAGGAGACAGACTCGGGTAGAGCTGATTTGAACCGCCAGGTTGATTTGTCGATCCGTTCACAAAATCGTAATCTTCACTTTCTCCCATTTTACGTTACCTACACCCTGGGCTTATTTGTGACGAGATAAGGAAACGCTGATACTATGACTGAGCAACCTTTATCAAAATTCCTTTAATCCGCCAGCATTGTTGATTTGAAGCGCGCGCAATAACCTCTAATAAGCGACATCCAGAATGATTCAATCTGTGGGTCGGATGATAGGAATTTTCGATAATGCTGGCTTAGGGCAGCTATCAAAGGACCCGCTATCTCGTCACAAATAAGCCCAGGGTGTAGGTAGTTCTCTTTGACGAGGTCGTTTATAAAAATCCAGCGGCGGTTTTCGCGAAAAGGGAAAACTCGCCCGCGCAGACGAGTTTCTTTTTCTGACTCAGCTCGATAACAAATTTACATTTCACGTTTTTCTTGTTTGAAGAATGAAATCATCGCTAAACGATATTTAATACTTTAAGTATTAATGGGGAATGATAACCTTAGAGTCTAGGCTAGACCGTTGAGTTGGGAAAAGAACTCAATAATAGTTTGGGTGCCACTAAGGGCAAGATATATTGTGACTCAAATCATATTACAGAATTTATTATTGAAAATAATAAAAAAAATATCGAGAATAGACAGTTATTAATGCTTTTTTATTCAATAAATCATCGGAAACTAGACAAAAGGTCAAAAGTTGCTGAATGGTTCCGTGCTTGAAGAAAACTTCAGGTAGATAAATAATGTCGTATGTTTCATAACTTATTTTTAAGTTATGAATCAAAAAACTTTTTTATATTAGTATCATTTTATCAACGAATAGATGAAGATCCAATTTTTCTTTTCCTATTTATATTGGAGAAACCCATGGAGGGTTTGGCGCTTCTAGCGGTCCAGCTGCAATAAAGCTTCCCTTATCGATCAACACGGGCTATTATCTGAGGATTTTATCGTAGCTTCCGGTTTTTTTTTTGTTGATAAAAATCTTCCACCAGTTTCACGTCTAAGTGTTCCTTTTTAAATCATGATTATGATTATAATATTTTATTTATAATATTGACTGCAGAGTTTTTGCTTGCTAAGAATGAGTTTCGAACTGTCGACCATTTATGATTTAATTCTGAAGTTCTTTAGTTGGCTAGAATTTTCTGGGAAAGACGAGTAGAGCTCAAGTTGTTGTTGAATTGGTGATTTGGCCGTCCGACTTGGGTTGATTATTTGTGCTAACACGTGAAAGCGTCAAAATTGGGGCTTTCGAGTGTCCAAACTCCCCTTTTCGCTTCAGTTTTCTGATTAGATTAGACTCACTTCATCATCTTCACGATGTCGTGGTAAGTTCGTTATTAATTTTTCCATTTTCGCCCCCGAAGATGGCGACAGAGATTGACTTTGTACAAGAGAGCCAATTAGCACCCGCTCGAGAGAATTTTAAGCGGAAATTTAACCGGCGAATCATTGTGACGTTGAGGAATTTGACGCTGAGCTCCTCGTTAGGGACCACACTTGGTACTAATTAGATTATACAGGCCTACATACAGTGCTCAAAATGGAAATCAACTAATCAGCAAGATTATTAGAACATCATCATCTTACTGTTTTTCCTTCCAATATTTTCAAATAATTTATTCAGGAGAAAATCTGTGATACGCGGCCTGTTCCTCGGCGCCGCTGTCACAGCGGATGAGATCGAGGACTTCTGCGCAGGCGTTGATGTCTACACTCAAGGTGGCGACATCCCAGCCTTCGATTTCATCTCTCAATTTGGACTCGGTAGCTTTCTTATTTATTCACTGTTTTAAACTCGCTCTAGATCGAGAACAGCTTCTCGGCGTGACAGAAATCGCCGGAAGTACTAATCGACAACGCGCGTATAGAATCTCCAACGATGCCAGCTTGGTGAATGCGCAGACACCGGTGTTGCCAAAGGAGTTCTCGATCAACTGTATTTTGCGCATGCCCGAGTACACCACGGGGCAAGTGTGGGACCTCTTCAAGATCTTCGACGGATTGGCCGAGTACTCCGTCCAAATCAACGGCCGGCGGAAAACGGTCAGCTTCATCGTGGCGGACAGCTCCGGCAAGGTCCTCATCAACTCCGAGCTCAAAAACGCGGAGCCTCTCTTCAACACGGAATGGCATCAGCTCTCGTTGCAGGTGTACGGAAACCGCGAGGATAAAAGCGTCGGCCTGTTTATCGACAGCGACAAAGTTAGCACCTCAGAGTTGGGTCTACCCTTGAGGTGAGTGACTTGACCTTGGCGAAGTTGAAATTTTGTCTTGGCACTTGTTTTCCCATTAGCACGGGATTTTTTCAAAAAGTTCTTCCATCATGTGAACACTCGCCTTTTCAGCTTGCTTGATGATTTCCAGGACATTCGTTCCGGCGAGCGAAGAACGAGCATGGCAACTTCCGGCCGTGGCACACACATCAACTCCGTGCCAGTGGACATTCAATTCTTCAACATTCACTGCGACGCTCGCTGGCCTGAGTACAACGATGCAAGCGCTCTTTACATGGACGCTTACTCGAGCAACAACGAAGAGATTTTGCAAATCATGGACCAACCGGAAGACTCTTCAAGCGAACTTTACATTTCTCCAGAGAACGAAGGCTCTTTCTACACGTACGTATAGCTGCTTTAAAATTTGTTCGGATTTTAGACTGAAAATTAACCAGAAATCTAGAGGCGAAAACAGAGGAGATTCATTCGGTGACGAGGAGCCTTGCTACCCTTGCATGGGAAAGGATGATAATATCCAAGGACTTCCAGGAGCTCCTGATCAACAACTTCTTCCAGCGGAAAGTAACGATTCGTTTAACCCAGAAGGTGACGTTGATTCACTGTCAGGCGAGCCTGGAGCACCCGTTGACGAGGACAATGCATCACCTGGCGAGATACCAGACGAAGAGGGATTCCAAGGACCTCCAAGAGGACCTCGACCGGTAAGCCAATGACAAATTTTGCAGAATAGTTTTTACCATTGTGGGAAAAGAGCTGAAAAAAGGGATCCTAAAAGATTTTTCGGGATGTAAGTGAACACCACCCAGTGGCGATGGCCAGTCACACAAGCTAGTGTGATTTGGGCACACATTGCCGGGCACTCTCAATCCTTCAGTCTCGGTGCGCGGCTGATCCAAGGTGCGAGAAAATTTGATTTTTGATATTTTTTGACACGTGACGCCGCCGTGTGGCGACCTTGCACAGCCCCCTTTGGACTACAAGAGCAGTCCAGAGCGCAAAAACATCTAGCGACTGGGACTCACCGAAAACACCGCAGCCATACCAAATACTGTAGCGAGAGATTTTTTGTTTTGGATACAGTATTCGGTATAATCGCCCGCAGAGTCGAAGATGAAGCTCTGGCCTACACTCCTTATGGGCCTTGTGGCCACGGGAGCACAAGCAAAACGCTCCCACGAAAGGATAAAGCGCCAGTATGATCTATCAGTAAGTTAAAATCAAAAAAAGTAGGGTTGGTCCTTCTTGATTTCAAAAGAAAAATCCTCCATTTATCAATTAAATGTTATCAGATTCACTTCGAGTTTTCCGGTCTATAATGAATCAATTGATATAAAAACTAGCTAATTTCAGCATCATTAGTAAATTCGGGTAAGCTTCATGGGTAACCTATCTGAAAAAAGGCCTGAAAAAGTAACATTCAAAGTTATTCCTCGGTGTAATCACAAAAAGTACAAATTTACAGATTTACCTTTCCCATGGTGAGGTTTTTAGGAATGAGAGTAGCGTGTGAGAAAAGTTCGAAAAGTTCCGTGGGGGTTTATTTAACTTCGGTAGTTGCCCGGCCGGCGTACTTGCTCTGGAATAGAAACTCATTAATCAAATGTAATTGATCAACCCCCATCACGCTCTTGAACAAACAAAGAGAGTCTCAGAGTGAACTCCTCCTTGTTTGCTCTCTTCACAAAAGGGGCTTGGTCGGGTTGGGCTGAGCCACACTAGCCACGCCGGATGAACAACTTGAAACAGATCGCATCCTAGAGAGAGTCTTCTGATGCGATTGTTCTCGTTGGCTAGCCTGGCCGTGGCCTCGGCCTCGGCTGCGGCGGGAGCTGATCCGGGGGCTCTGCGGCTTACGCCAGCAAGAGCCTTTCTAGGTCAGAGAGAGCCCTTCTCAAGCAACAGAAAAAGGCAGAGAGAGAAGCGAAGCGGGCTGAGAAGGAAGCCAGAAAGCGGCGCAAGGCAGAGAAAAGACTCAAGAGAAAAAGTCGACAGAATAATTCTTCTTCTTCCTCCTCAGAGTCCTTCTCTGACAGCGTATCAGATGGCTCATCATCGGCCTCGGCTTCCTACTCGGACTTCGGTAGTAGTTCGAGTGCATCAGGAAGCTACGAGACGTCAGATGATCCTAGCTACGAGTTGCCTGCGTTGCCGATTGTAGATTCTGCTGGGTCAACCTCAGCAGAGCCTGAACCGGTTCCGCTTGTGCTTTCTAGTACCTCTTTGGACAGCTCCCAACAGTCCAACTTCGACCAGTCTATTTTTGTCCAGTCTGTTGTTGACGAAACAACAACTCTTCCCCCGACAACAACCGAAATCCCGAATAACCCAGCAGCTATTCCTGACTCAGATAATGCTTCATTTTCTAGTGCTGCGGTAATTTTTTAAACCCATCAAATTTTTCACAATTGGAATCTATAATTTATAATATTAATTTTTTATTTTAGGGTGAGCCTGGAAGAGACGGACTCCCTGGTAGAGACGGCGAACCTGGTGCTCCTGGTGCTCCTGGAGAGACTGGACCTGCAGGTCCTCCCGGCCCAGCTGGTGAAGGTGGTGGACCACCCGGTCCTGCTGGTGCTAAAGGTCACGCCGGTCGACGTGGTGAACCTGGACCAGACGGAAAGCGAGGTCCTCCCGGCGAGCCTGGTGTTCAGGGTGAAACTGGTCCTCCTGGAGAACAAGGTCTTATTGGTCCCGCTGGTCCTCCTGGTGTCCCTGGTGAGTCTGGACGGCAAGGAAAAGATGGTGCCCCTGGTCCACAAGGTGTTCGAGGACAGCAAGGAAACCAAGGATATCCTGGTGAGCCTGGAGAGCCTGGACAACCTGGCGAGACTGGACCAAAAGGTCCACAAGGTCCTCAAGGTATTCAAGGTCCAGTCGGCGCTGCTGGTCCTATGGGCCCTGCTGGAGCCGACGGTCAGGATGGCGAGCCTGGCCCACCTGGTGAGACTGGTGCTGACGGAAACGACGGAGAGCCTGGAGCTGATGGTCAGCCTGGTCCCCCTGGTGAGACTGGCGCTAAGGGTCATCAAGGCGAACCCGGTCCCCCCGGTGAAACTGGAGCTGCTGGTTTGAATGGTGATGCTGGTCCTCCTGGCGAGACTGGTCCAGCTGGTCCCCCCGGTGAATCTGGACGACCTGGTGAACAAGGTCTTACTGGTGAAACTGGTATGCGTGGTGAGCCCGGTCCACAAGGTCCTGCTGGTGGTCCCGGTCTTACTGGTGAAACTGGCCTGCCTGGTCCTCAAGGTATTGCTGGTCTTCCTGGTCCATCTGGTCCCAAGGGACACAAGGGTGATCAAGGTGTCGGCGGTCTCGACGGAGCTCAAGGTCCTCCTGGCCCAGAAGGTCCTCCTGGAAAAACTGGTGAACGTGGTCCCCAAGGTAATCCTGGAGAATCTGGACAGCCTGGTGAACGTGGTGAGAACGGTGGCCGAGGTCCTATGGGTCCCCCTGGCAAACAAGGTGAACAGGGTGGTCGAGGTCCAGTCGGTCCCCGTGGCCCACTTGGTCAACGAGGTGCTCCTGGTCCAATGGGTATGATGGGTCCTCCCGGCATGAACCCTGACGACAACGTTATTAGGGTTAGTATCAAAATTACTGAGATCGAAAATTATATCATTCTTCTTTCAAGGAAATCTGCCTCGCTCTTATCCGAGATGAGCTCAAGAATTTGGAATTCCCTAAACAGCGAAATGGTCCTGCTGGTATTCGTGGTTACCCTGGTCTTCCTGGTCCTCCTGGTCCCGCTGGCAGAAATGGTGATCCTGGTCCTGTTGGTCCAGCTGGTCCTCAAGGTCCTGCTGGTCCTGCTGGTCAGATTGGTCCACAAGGTCTTAAGGGTAGCAAGGGTCCAGAAGGTGAAAAGGTATTCAGGCATCTAAAAAGTAGAATTCTTCAATCGCAATCATAGGGACCTCCTGGTATGTCTATCCGCGGTGAACCTGGTATGATGGGTCCAGCTGGTCCACGAGGTGCTCCAGGCTTTGGTCGAGACGGAAGACCCGGTGAACGTGGTGAGCCCGGCCCAAGAGGTGGATTCGGTCAGCCAGGTCCACAAGGTGTTGTCGGTCCCCCTGGTCTGTGTGATCCTTCTCAGTGCTACCCTAAATTCCCCGAGGTATATTAAAGTGAAATTTAAGTTGTCGTAACAAGTGCTTTCTTAGGTAACCCAAAAGGGACCCAACAAGGGCCCTGAGCCAGAAGATGATGATGCCAACGCTTCCGCCAATGTTGGTAAGTTTTATAGAAAATTAAGAGGAGCAAATATGATCGACGAATTTTAGAAGTACCGGTGACCCGGGACATCATCCTCGATGACTATTCCTCTTTCGAATCTCCCAACTACGATAGCTACGAGAACGACGAGCCTCAACTGCCTACTCTCAGCATTCGACGAGCTCGACGTAATCGACAGTAATTCTTCTAAACTTAAAAAGTGAGATCTTCTTTTTCGAGAATCTCCGCTCTTAACTTTTAATCTTTTCCACTTATTTTTTCTATTCTTGACCCCTCGCAACACGAAAACTTGTTGTCTTATTTTCTTCTCACTTTCCTGTTTCTGACTAACTTTAATTTGCACACTCTTTTGAGCCACCTTTTGCCCATATGTTCTGAATGTATACAGCTCAGTTTTCTTCTGTTTCATCGACTGTATACCCGTTAGAACATATTTTCTTCACATTCAAACATTGAACAAATGTTCGCGATGACCACCTTCAACGACAAGCAGTCAGAGCTACAGTCAGAATCCCGTGGAGAAAATGATGGTATGGGGATACCACTCCCGGTCAATAATTTGTGTCTTATTCTGTTCTGATCTGCGTCGTTTTGGATATTCAGCTGTTTTCTCTTTCAAATAATAAATGTGATGCCACACATGGAGAAATCGCCCAGTGTTCTTATTCATTTTAATTGTGAGTTTGTGGAGCTAGAAAAGAGTGATGAGTTCTCCAGCTTCGGACAGGCGCGGACAGAAGAGGGACAGGTCTGCGTCCGATTATGCGTTAATTGAAACGTTACATCAACGCCGCCGAGGTTTTCCGATAAGCACTTACAGGGCACGCTTCTAAAACGAGAATAGTTTTCACAATTTGTCGGATCTCGACAGGGCCACTCTTCCGGAGCAACAGCTTACGCGCCCGCGTTCCAGAAATCTCTAAGAGAAATCAAAAGTACCTTCAAGTGCTCTCTTACTCTCTAAGAAAGAAACACTTTTTTAGCCTCTCGAATGCTGATAACGACGTTCAATTGAGAATTCCTTGCAGTTAAAATTTGCAAAAAAAGAGTAATCTACTAGTAGCGTTCTGATTAGTCGGAGTCTCTTTTCTACCATTTTGATTCGCCGAAAAGATTTAATAAAATCTTACAATCAGAATTATACTTTTCACTTTAATTCTCCCCTATTTTGGAAAGATTTTAATATGCTCAATATTATATAGATTATTTCAATTCTCCTCTATGTCTCCAACTTGAGATAAACAATTCAATAACTCCAGCCATCGATATAAGCCCCAGAAAATATAAAGCAGGATCAATTTAATCTACGCTGTTTCCAGCGTGTGAATTGATTTCCAGCGAGATCGCTAAAAAATTCAGCATTTGGTGAAATATTCATCGCCGTATTGCTCGCTGCCAGAAATCGGCGAATTCACGCGGCAGAGAATTTCGCCAAGATTTTTTTTTTCATTTTCGTTTTTTCTCTTTTTCGTGAAGATGTCTTATTTGACGATGTATGTGGCGTTAAACGAAGTGCGCACGCGATACGGTAAGCAAGCGGCGACCCCGGGTCAGCCAGGGTGAAGCCGCAAGATGATCCTGCTTTTTAGACGCTTGGAATAACAGACTCGCGAAGCTCAACTCGGATATCGAAGATCTTCAATGGCGATTAGGAAGGTTTATGCACTGACGTTTATTTCTAGAGTTACTGTAAATGGGGTTCATATATATTTTTTGACCGAGATATGATTGGATATCCCGATTTAAGCGGAGTCAAAACGATTTAGACTAATTCCAGTGCTTAAAATTAATAAAAAGATTTCTCAAAGGATCAGTCCTCGCAGCGACTTTGGCAGCCATCTGAGGTAGGAAATAAATTATGCAAAAAAAAGAGGAGGAATGTGATTCTAGAGCTCGGCGAGACGCATCGAGAGTATTTCGCCGCTGCGTGAGCGAAAAAGTCCGATGTTGAAATTTTTGAAGGAAAAAGAAGAGCTGACGGAGTTCAACCAAAGCTGGTTCAATGACTTCGACAAGGAAACAGTAGCAATAGACAGCAAGCAGAAAACGGTGCGTTTCACCTGCACGGAGCCAGAAGTAATTGACAAGGCGACGTTCACTACTGCCGAGAAAGCGATAGACACAGGTAGTAATGAGGAAAGAAGCGGAAAGCTGATAACGGGCAAAATTCAAAACCTCAATTTAGGGATTTCGTCGCCACCCACGCCGGCTTGCGGACAGTCGCTTTTATCGCACACTGAGCCAGCCACATCCCCACAACTTCCTCCTAAGCAACCAGAGAGGCTTGCCCAGGTAACTCTTTATATAAATTCAAGCAAAAAATTACCAACTTCTTCTTATTAACACTTTCATTCCTTCAGCTGCCGTATCCCTACAAAAGCGCTGAGAAAAATGAAGAAGGTAAGCCTCCATTGTAGCGTTCTAATCCTGGCCTCTTCCTGTACAATCTACAGTGCCTCCAAAAAAAAGTAACAAGCTAAGTAGAGTAAGTCGGCAAACAGATGACGGAGCGTGGGTGTCTCGCGCTTTGTTCTCAAAAATTTTGTCTGAATAAATTTGACAGTCTCGCTAATAAGCTTATTGAAAAAACATATTTGCACAAGTCAATATTTTTCATTAATGACTTCTACGAGCGTAAGAGACTGTATGATAGGAAGAGGTTCAGGAAATCTAAGCTAAAAACAGACAAATGAAGCGAGGTCTTTTTCATAACCTTTTCAATAGACACAGACTATCTTTCCGAATTTACGAACTTGAAATTCGCCAATCTCCCTGGCGAAGACCCTAAGAAAGAAGAACCAGAAGAAAAAGTAGAAACAAGTCCAGATAAAGAAGAGGCACTGAAAAAACAGATAAGACATCTTCAGGACGAGCTAGGCACTATCAAAGGATATATTTCCGAGAAAATGCAAAAACAGGTAAAAAAACTTGCTTACCTTGCCCTACCCTTAAATTATTCAGACCGAGGCACGACAAATTCTACAGTCAGAAATCGCGGAACTAATCCGTCACTCGGAAAAAGTCCAAACGGAAAACACAACCTATCGACAACTGCTAGGCATTGATAGCCGCTACAAATCTTTGTGACCAAAAAAAAAACACGATTTTCTTCTATTTCGATTTCTATTTTGAAAAGAGCAATCTTCAGTTGAGCTTTAGTCGTTGCAGGAGAGCAGTCTTGGCGGCGGCCAATTGCTCGAAAAATTTGTTGTTTTCGACGACGATGCCTGTGTTGCGCGGCTTGGAAAGCTTGATTTCGCGTTTGCAAAACGTTCAAATTCTCAAAATTTGGAAAGAGACACGTCTATTTTTTGGCAAACGGGCCTTGGAGCTGACGAATTGTTTGGCTTCTGGGTCGAGCGGCTCGTCTTGGACGCAGATTGGGACGACGTTGTTGTACGATTTGCTGAGCAGTGCGGCCACACGTGCCTTATCTTAACGGTTCTGATTGTTTTTCCGCGTGCGTGTAATTTCTAACCTGTGACGACAGTGGGCTCGTCCCATCGCTTCAATGTATTGAGGTCCCAATTGTTTCCGTTTGTCAGGATTATCATTGCCCGTTCGACTGCTGTTGCGCCTAGTTCTCTCGGCACTGCCTAAAAATTTGAGGTTTAATTAATTATAAACTGTATCTCAGAGCTAACCTGGTCCATTTGCGCAAGAAAGTTGCTCATACCCAAATCTTGGAGACAGAGGAAAAGTTGACAGTTGGAGTCGAGCTGCTCTTGCTTCTTGATTGTGTCGACAAGATTGACCGTAGACATGTTCGGGCGGAGAAGAGTTGGCTTGAGGATCGTCTTGTAGTGCCAGTCCTTGACGCCATCGATCGAGGTGGAAGCAAGGCCGCCCGATCCAGGTTTGTAGCGGGCCTCGTGCGACTTCTGCCCAGAGAACTGGAAAACAGAGACAACCACCGCCGGGTAATGTGATGGATTGATTGACTTGACGAAGTTCGCCACCCACTCGCAAGTGTACTTGAAAGACGCCTCCTTTTCAATCAGTCCCCGCTGGTTTCTAACTCCTTGGTTGAACGAGTCAGATCCGTCGATGACAAAGACCAGCTCAAGTGGAAGAACCGGATTCACTGGCTCGCCTTCGCATTGGCACTCGTTGTCGATCAACAAATCGCTTAATTTTCTTCTCAAACTTTTGTATAGTTCCTTGATTACCTGAGAAAAGTCTCCGTAAAGATCCTGAAGGTTCCTTTGACTTGAAAGTCGTGGACCGAGCTAACAGAGTTCCTGTCAAAGCAGATCTTCTCCGTCATCCTCTTTCTTTTTAATAAAGACTTTACTCTTTATTCTGACTCTTTTTTCTAAGTAAAAGTGAAAGAAGAAAGAGCAACGCCGGCGCTGGAATTAATTGATTTCTGCTTGGCTAACGTTTTGAAATTCGTGGGAATTCGAATCAAAAGCAAATCACTGAATAACATAATTGCCGAAATGCCATAATATTCCATTCGCGCGAAAATGGGAAAATAACTATGACTCTGTTTTACGTGTAAATTGGCACCCTTGCTTCAATCGGGTCCAGTTTAGGCCCTAAGCGCTCCTTTTTTTCCGAGAAACGGGAATTTATTACTTGAAATGAATCCGACCGAAGAAAAAAAAAGACTTACATTCCGAAAGCCTATTAATTCTTATCAGGATGAATATAGGTTCGATTTGTGTAAAAATGAAAGCTACGTGGCCATACGAATTTTCATCAACCAATCGTTCAGTTGCCATTTGAAAGAAAAACACTCGGAAAAACAATAAATAGAGAAATTCAAAATTTTCTTTTTGGGAAAAACGTCGACGAAAAGATGAACTTCTTCCCTGGTCGTGTATCCGATTACTTCACACTCTTCTACCACGTACTTGCTTGTATCATGCTTGAAATCATCATACTGACACTCGCTACCTTCCCCATGATCATTCGCAATTTGCCCCATCTTCAGGCTGTCCCTTTCATTCTTTAAATCCTATAAATTTGTTTTTTATACCTTATCTCTGTGCAGTTTCTTAGGAAAAAACTTTGTATTATCACAATCCTGTCTCTTTCGTGCCATTTCTTTCCTATCATCATATCTTTGCATCTGAACATAATTTTATTTTTGAAACACTATCTTGCTCACCGACAATTCTACAACGACGCGAAGGAAAATGCCAAGAATCCCGCCATAAAGAATGCGAAAATGCGTCTTACTGTCACTACAGGTAAGATCTTCTGACAACCTTCTTTCATAATTTTAACTTGAAAGAATCTTCATTCCAAGAAAGATGACGAGTGAATTTTACGAGTTCAGACGGTCAAAAATCTTCCATTTTTCGGTCACTTATAAAATAGATGGTGGAGATTTTAAATATCCATGTTTTAGAAAAATTCAAAAGTGAAGTTTCGAATAAAAAGCATTTTCAGGTTGAAAATTGAATTTTTGAAAAATTTCACCGATGAAATTTTTCAAAAAGTCGATTTCTGAAAGCGTCACCATCTTCTCCATAAGCTGACCAAAAATGAAAGAATTTCAACCGTCGGAACTCACAGAATCAACAAAAATGTCGATATTTTCGACTTATTTTCTCTGGGAGAGCTATTTTTGAGATTCGAGAAAAAAAGTCTCTAGAGCTGATGTTGTTGTCAGGGCTAAAATTCCATTTCAGTCAGTTCCCGATCTTACTGGGATCTTGACAGTCCGAAGACGAAAATTTACAGGTAAATTCTTTTATGAAGAGAATTTTAATTTTTAACAGAAATTATTTTAAAGTTCACAGTGGAGTCCACCCAAGAGCTTCTGAAATCGACAGTCAAAGTGGACTGTACACAAAGATCATGGTCGACCGAAAAACCAAGTCGAAGAAAAAGTGCTCTTACAATAAAGTTAGAGATTTCATATCCCTGTTATGGGAATATGTGACCATACTTATCATTCTGAATAAAATCAATTTTGCACTCTTATTTTGTCGTTTTCAGTTCTTTTTGCGGTCGTTGTGTAGACTTTTTTCGCCTAGTTTAACACTAGAGGGTCGAAGATGGATATCCCAACTCAGAGTTCGATATCCTGTGTAGAAAACCTGAGTCAGGGTCTAAAAGATCTCTAACGAAAACGGGGACACTGACGCCAGCCGCCCACGGCCGCTCTGGGCCGCCCCGCCCCCCAGGGGGCCGGCGTCAGTGTCTCCCAACGAAAAGCCGCGTAGCGGCTTTTTCTTAAACGAAGCCGCATAGCGGCTTCGCCAGAATTCGAAAGAAAATTTTCGCTTCATTTAAAAGAGATCTTCCAGATCCTTACTCAGGGTTTCTTCACAGGCAAAAAAGGTTAGTTTAACATTCGTATTTAATTTTATCTTGGTGATGTTTGTTTGATTGTTTCCGACTGAGCTGGGATTCTTTAGTCGATAAGGTTCTATCGTGTCAGCCGCTTTTCAAATATAAAAAAAAGTGAAGGGATAGCATCTGGACTTTGTTGTTTCTGCGCGTCGGGCTCTGTCCTTGGCTATCAGTGGCGAATTTCTTTGTGTTTGTCCGATCTGTCAGAGCTAGAGTACTTGCACAAATCCGCGCCGCGCAAGATTGCAAGAAGCCCCGTTTTCTACTTATCAGTCGAGATTCAAGAATCACTCTCCGAGATTAGGCCACGTTTTGGGCCGCTGCACTTGGCCCCGTTTAGAAACAACACAAACTATCCTCTTGCCCCGGTACTTCTCAGAAACAACTTCCTTTTAAAGTCGCCTTTTCAAAATACAGTAGTCGCTTTTGACACTCCTAATTTCGCCATCGGAAGCAATTTGAAAATTCTCTCACGTTGGGTTTCCTCTTTTAATTTCGAGTTATTTATTTAATTGAACTATAATAAACCTAGAAAGAAAGGTACAGTATCAAATTCTAGAGCTCGTCCGTTAGACTGTCGATAAAACTTAGGATAGGCTTTTGAAATGGGCAGTCTAGGGTCCACCTAGCAAAGTTTTACCGACTATCGTGGGCTAAGGATATCGGATGGTCAAACATCTTGGCTGTTTTTGATTTCCCTTTCACGAAGAATCTTTTCCAAGCACTGAAGAGCTAATTCATCCGTCCACGCGCTGAATTTATTCGCGAAGAGATGCTTCTGCTCCAGCAACTAAAAGCAATTTCAATTTCCATTTTGCGGCTGTTGCTTACCCAAGACAAGTCTCCAGCTCCGTAGACGCAAACATCGTGTCTGTACTCTCCATGGCATCTCGGATACTGGCCATTTTTTACGTGCGTTTGCCATTTTGTCAGCCGCGCCAAGGATTGAAACTCATTCTTGTTGAAAATTCCGGTTGGTGGAATGCTGCCGGGAGCCAGTGGGAAGCGACCTAAAGCAGCCCAGAAGAACTCGTCGGGGGAAAACACATCTTTCGACCATTCTTTCAAATCCTGTATTTTCTCGTCAGTCATGACGTAATCAACGAAGGCACGTGATAGAATGTTGTACGCGGAGCCTGCGAACTCTGGAACTTCATCTTGAAAATTGTATCTTTTTTTATATTCAACTCTATTTTTTGGCTTACGCGGAGGTGGCGATTTCGCGTCTCCTTTTTTCTTTGAAATATAGAGTTTTCTCCCGTCGACCAGATTGTGCGCGAATGCAATTCGGTCTTTCTTCATCTTGCTCATCGGCCAGCTTTCAATTTCATTAGATGGCTCGATGAACTGCAAATAGCGGACGATCTCTGCGTTTGTCTTCAGAGGAAAGTCCGTGCCGCATAAATTAATGTGGTATTTCCAGTTGACAGGGAAGTTTAGTAAATCTTCCATGCAGTTGAAATCTGCCTGCAGTCTTGAAAGGTTGTAAATCCTAAATTTTACTGCAAGCAGAGTTGCAAATTTTGCTTTATTTTCGCTGAGCTGAGCTGAGCTGAGCTGGCCTATTTCGGAGCTCACTGAGCTGAGCTGAGCTGAGCTGGCCTATTTCGGAGCTCATTGAGCTGAGCTGAGCTTAGCAGACCCTAATAAGAGCTGAGCTGAGCTGTTTTTTACTCTTTTTTTAGTAGTAAAATTATGTTAAAATCAATGAGCTGAGCTGAGTTGAGCTGAGCAGAACTGATCATGTTCGAAAATAATTGAGCTAAGCTGAGCTGAGCTGAGTGATAATTGTCTGAGCTGAGCTGAGCAGATCAGATCATTTTCGAAAATCACTGTCGCTCAGCTCAGCTCACTCAGCTCAACAAATTTGCAACTCTGACTGAAAGTGTAATCGTCTCTTCATACAATAAACGATTGCAACCTATCCTAGAATAATGCGCGTAAACGACGGTTTCTCTTTTCGACGCTAAAATCACATTCGGAAAACAGCTGGCCAGGCCTTCCAAAGCTTCGTAAAATGACTTTTCTGATTTTTTATCCGCGTGGATGCAGTAGACATTCTGCGGGCGATAGATGGAGCGCAAAAGGCGCTGAAAGAAAATTTTAAAAATTCAGCAGAAATGGAAAAAATGCGTGAAGAACTAACCTCGACTTCTCCGGCCTTTTCGTAGGCCACAATCGAATACGCAATCGGGTAGTTTTCTTCTTCCGCGGACAGTGGCGAAGTGATGTATCCCCGTTCGTCAATAAACGCGCTGCACTCACGTTCAGTTTTCTCTTCAAACGGTTATTTACAACCCGTCAAAGTTACTACCAATTTAAACGTCGCTTTCTAAGCATAACTTTGTTTAACCCGTTTTCCCGTCAACACGCTGTCCGGCATGACCTGTCGAATCCAGTCTTTCTCATCATCTGACGTTTCCCGGACTATTTGCTCGAGATTATCAAGCTCAGTGGAATTGCGTTCGCTCGCGATTTGATTGCACGAAACTTTGTAGTAATATTCGGCTTAAATTCAGGCTGCGAAAAAAAAAATAAACAGCTAACATCTTAAAATGCAGTGGATTTATCGGTCGGGTTAGGGGGGGGCGTCCAGGAGGGTAAAGCCCCCTTGGCAAACCTTGGGGTTAGGGTTAGGGCTAGGTAAACCCTAACCCTAACCCTAACCCTAATAGAGAGGGCCCGACCGATAAACCCCCACTACCTAAAATAAATATATTTCGAGCCCTAGCTGGCGTTTGATTATACAATTTCGGCGATAACGTCGCAGAAATCCATTTTATTCTCGAGACTGTCTCTCTTTTAACTCGTTGAAAACCGAAATTTTCAAAGACAACAAGAAAAATAGCCAGAAGTATCAATAAAACTTTGACGTATGTTTTCATCTTTTCTCTTCTATTTTCTCTCAAAAGGGGTTCACTTGAAGTTAGACCTGATATTTTTAATTGTTATGGTCAGAGAAAAGCACATATCGTGGTTTTAACAGCTCGACTTTAAAGCATAAAATTAATGATAGTGATTAATCAAGTGTTTCTTTTTCTGACCCAAGTTCCCGGAAGAGGTAAGCTACCGGTTTACTAAGAATTAGTCGACTCCAGTCAAAGATTACTTTCTAACCCAACCAAGTACTAGAGCTTACCACCAAGCGACCTTATCAGCTATAAATAACCAGAAACTTAGAGTTTCATTATGATTTCGGCATTTTTGGAATCAGCGGAAAAAATTACATCTACAGTAAAAGTTTTGTGAAAATTGAGTACACTATGTTTTTCCTAACCCTAACCCTTACCCTAGGAATGCTGCAGTACAACGAAAAAGTCTTTTTGCTAATAGTAACGACGAACCCCTGATCTCTCATTAAAAATTGGCGATATGCAAACTCTAGTTCAGTTTCAGTTGTTTGCCTTCTTCAGAAAAACCGTCAGTCTTCTATGTCAAACGCTGGGTTAATAGTTTTTCGATTTGATTACGTCGTGAGATGGTTATTGGCAATTACTTATTGCGAAAGATCTTCTCTGAGGGATAGCAGTAAAAGTTATAAAGAAACACCTAATGACCTCTCTGCCTAATGATCTCGTAATTTCCCAATTTCCGCGAGTTTTTCCAGCCTTTGTTTTATTTGAGAACATTCATATGCAAATTTCATAATGTAGGAATGTTTCTTCTTTTCACGTGTAAGTGACACTTTATAAAGTCAATAAAAACTTTTGAGAAGGAACTTTAAATTGACTGTTTTTGAATGGCAAGATTCAATTTATTATTGCACAGTGATATAAATAGTTATATATTCAACTTACTTTTGCTCTTACAGAAATAATAATAAGCAGGTACTGTTTTTGGGACCAACAGAGTTGCAAATTTGTTGAGCTGAGTGAGCTGAACTGGCTGCAGTCGCTCAGCTCAGCTCAGTGATTTTCAAAAATGATCTGATCTGCTCAGCTCAGCCCAGCTCAGCTAAGACAATTATCACTCAGCTCAGCTCAGCTCAGCTCAATTATTTTCGAGCATGATCAGTTCCGCTCAGCTCAGCTCAGACAAGTATCACTCAGCTCAGCTCGATGATATTAACACATTTTTACTACTAAAAATACAGTAAAAAACAGCTCAGTTTAGCTCACCCAGCTCAGCTCAGCTCTAATTAGAGGTCTAATTAGCTCAGCTCAATGACCTCTGAAAAATGGCTGCTCAGCTCAGCTCGGTGAGCTCCGAAATAGGCCAGCTCAGCTCAGCTCAGCTCAGCTCAGTGAATTTTTCACGCAGGTCAGCTCAGCTCAGCGAAAATAAAGCAAAATTTGCAACTCTGGTCACCAATAGTTAGTACCGCCGAAATAATTCAAAAATAGTCTAATCTGAATAATCCAAAAGGCTTTAAAACTTTTCGGAAAGCTCCTTTCTCCTCAGGTGTTTTTCCAAGCACTGGATGGCCAAATCGTCGTTCCACGCGCTGAACTTGTTCGCAAAGAGGTGCTTCTGTTCGAGTAGCTACACGAAATTTCGTTAATTAACGACACGTTTTAATTGCCGTGTTTCTTGTTCTATTAGTGTTTCCCACTATGTCCAATTATTTGGCTCAACAAGGGCATTATGACAAAGTTTTAACGAGATCAAATTATCAATTAGAAAAGTACCCATGGTAAGTCGCCGGCCCCATAGACACAAATTCCATGGCGATACGCTCCGTAACATCTAGGATAGAGCCCATTGAGAACGTGGTCGTACCATTTTACGATTCTTGCGAGACTCTGAACCACGTTTTTCGTAAACCAAAGGGAGGAAAAAAGAGAACCTGGAATTCATTCTTGTCGTATCGCGGATTTGGCGGAAGATAGCCCGGCGCTCCTGGAAATCTGCTGAGCGCTGCCCAGAGGAACTCGTCTGGCGTGAGCGTATCCCGGCTCCACTGGCGAATCTCGAACACCGTTGAGTTGTTCATCGTGTAGTCGACGAAGGCGCGGGAGAGAATGTTGTACGCTGAGCCTGCGTATTTTCCGATTCCGTCTTTAAAAAATCATTAATTCAACAGAATTTCCAGAATTTCTGACAACTTACGAGGTGGCGGTGGATTTTCCTCTCTTGTGTTAACAACATTATATTTCCCATTTTCCCCTTTCTCCAGCTGATAATGCCAGGTCAGCCTGGCTACTTTTCCAGGACTCATGGGGACGCATTCGATCTCGTTGTGCGGCGAGATGTACGACAAATAGCGGACAATTTCTGCGTTCGTTTTCAGGGGAAAGTCCGTTCCGCACAAGTTGATGTAATATTTCCATTTGATGGGATGATTCAACAGATCTTCCATGCAGTTAAAATCTGCCTGCAGTCTACGAAGGGTTAAGAACATCAGCCAAAGTCTCCTGAGCTTAGGAATTCGAACCTATCCTTGAATAATGAGCGTAAGTCACTGTTTCTCTTTTCGACGCTAGAATCACATTCGGAAAACAACTGGCTAGCCTTACCAGAGCTTGGTAAAATGTATTGTCTGATTTCTTATCCGCGTGGATGCAGTAGACATTCTGCGGGCGATAGATAGAGCGCAAAAGACGCTGAAAGCAGAAATAAAGCTGAAAAATATTAGCTAAAAAGAACTGACCTCGACTTCGCCCGCTTTTTCGTACGCCACGATTGCATATGCAATGGGGAACTCTGCCTCGCGATCGCTCAATGGAGCCGTGATGTACTTGCGTTTTTTGATGAAGGAGTCGCACCGCTCGTTTTCGATCCAGCTTGTTAAGTTCGACTCTGACAGCGTCGCGAAGAACTCTTCTCTGTCTTCTTGCTTCGTATTTTGTATTCTTTGCTGTAATTTCTCCAATTCCGCGTCCGATAAAGAAGAGTTAATGATCGCCTCGCAACTCAGGCCGTAATAACTTTCTGCTGGTAGTACATTTGAGTAGAACTTTTAAAGCTCTAATTTATTCAAACAAAATCATGATCGACATTCAGTAGTTGAGCTTTTTTCCTTATTTGTCGGGGTGCTTATGCTTTTAGAAAATTTCAAAAGGCTCTTTTGATCGACAGAAAATTCATTCAAAGCTGTGCAAGTAATGATCGCCAAAAACGAAAGCCACAAGAGAAAGCTTCTCTTTTCTTTAAAAACACTCATCCACAGCGCTTTCTCTCTTCTGAAAGTTTTCAGACTGAAACAGGCAAAGCGAGACCATCGTTTCGTTGTCCGCATTGTCCCAACCCGGATATTAAAAAAAATGTCTGAAAATCTTTAAATGTTGGCTTATTCTCTGCTTTCGTATTTATGGCTAAATAAAAGACGGGGTAAAAGAGATTGACCAAGACAAACAAAATTATTCTTTCTTTCAAAAGAAAACATACTATTCTTTAAAGTAAATAATTGTTTTTACGCCTCAGTTACAAGCTTTGTATAAACGCTTCTTTTATCCTATGTTTCCTCCGAATTTTGAATACCCTATTAGTCTCAAGGATGTCTCAATCTCATAAAGAACGGAAACAAGAAAGAATCCCCCGTCAGATTGATTGAAAGGCTGCTCTTCAGGACTTTTCAAGCACTCTTTAGATTTCCCGTAATATTCACGTTTTTCTCCGAAATCCTCTTCAACCTTACCAAGAGTCTGCGCTCATCAGAGTTGCAAATTTGTTGAGCTGAGTGAGCTGAGCTGGCTGAGTGAGCTGAGCAGTCAGCTCAGCTCAGTGATTTTCGAAAATGATCATATCTGCTCATCTCAGCTCAGCTCAGACAATTATCACTCAGCTCAGCTCAGCTCAGCTCAATAATTTTCGAACATGATCAGTTCTGCTCAGCTCAGCTCAGACAAGTATTACTCAGCTTAGCTCAATGATTTTAACACAATTTTACTACTAAAAATACAGTAAAAACAGCTCAGCTCAGCTCAGCTCACCCAGCACAGCTCAGCTCAACTTCCTAAAAAATAGGTCTGCTCAGCTCAGCTCAATGACCTCTGAAAAACGGCAGCTCAGCAAAAATAAACCAAAATTTGCAACTCTGGCGCTCATGCTGAAGCGCGAAGCAGTTGGCTAACTGTACCCAGAAAAGTCGAATTAATCGGATCAGAGCAAAAATAATAGCCCGCTTTAGCGAAGTTGGGTTCAATTTCGAATTTTTCAACTAAAAGCTCATTAGTGGACTCTTAGCGAGTGTAAATTTATACACTTTAATCTTCCAGCTGACACCCTCTGCAGCACGTTGGCTTTTGCGCCGCTAAAAGAACTTATCTTGTTTTTCATAACGCAATTATTAGATCATTTGAATCGAATTTCGATGATATGCAAAATACAAGGCTCGACAAACTGTGTAGAAAACCTGAGTTAGGGTCCGAAAAATAGTTAATGAAAAGCCGCGTAGCGGCTTTTTTAGAAACAAAGCCGCTTCGCGGCTTCAAAAAAATGATTTTCCAACATGATTTGGAAAAACTCCGGAGAAGCCGCTTCGCGGCTTCGTTTCTAGAAAAGCCGCTACGCGGCTTTTCATTAACTATTTTTCTGACTCTGGCTCATGCTTTTTGAACAGGTCGCCCAATCAAGGTAATATTAGTTTCGCGGCTTCGTTATAAAAAAAACCGCTTTTCGTTAAAACTTATTTAGGTGCTGCACAATTCTAGTGCCGATAGAAACTTGATCAGTAAAACACGTCGAAAGGTTGGAAAGTGGTTGAACCTCTGCGGGAAGAACTTCTTAGACGAACAATCGAAAAGTAATACGGCTGTGCTCAGTCCGAGCGTAGCTATTTGCGAGTGGAACTGGCCGCTGCGTGCCTGGAATTAAATTATGTAAACTGGGTCTGATGCCTGTTTAGCAAATTGGCGTTCAACCCCTGCGAAACGAAAATATTAGTGCTGACCCCGGCGCTGCTTTTTCTGCTCGACGCTCATTCAAATCCGCTGCGCTGCATATCAAACGTGAAATGCACAAGAATTTTAAAAGTAATCCGCGCCGATACGCGCCGCCTTTGCACAACTTTTCTTTGTGATAACATTTTCAAGATTTGAAAAGCTTTTTCTTATGTAACTTTTTTTTTGTTGACAGAAATAATTAACTGGTTGATGGCAATTTTTAGCCGTTCTTTTCAAAATTAATTCATCATCGTTTTTTCTCTCTTTCTTACTTTCTAAAACTGTTCACCCAAACCAACGTTTGCGTTAGTTACACCACGGGGACAATGTTTTACTTAGATAGCTAATCGGCAACTCCACAAGGCGCGAATTAAAATTTCTTCGAGGTGTTCCAAACACAAGAATTCTCCAGCTGATTAATCCCCTCTTCGCTATGTTAGAAAAGGACGCAGAGATCAGGCTAGATTTTTTTTTGAAAATCTTAGTTTCAATTAATATGGTAAAATTGTTTTTTAAGAGTTTGAGTATAAAATAATTTTCGATTGAATTTTCTTGAGTTATCTTTATTACAGAATAGTTACGAATCACAGAAATCGAAATTAAAATGATATCATTTTATTTATTTTTCGAAAATGGAAAGCTACTGTATTTGGCGCTTGAGCTACTTTTTTAATTGATTCATTTTAAAATGTCTCCTTCCTACGCTTTCGGTCCCATTTATAGCCTCTGAATGATGCCAGCAGAGAGATAAAATCTCTCGTTCGAACCAGTTCTGAAGCAGCTGAAATGAGGCAATCTGTGAATAAATTCGTGGAATTCTTGCCTATTCAACGGCTTCAAACAGATGTTACATTATAATTTTCATAAGGCCTTTGCCCTAGCCCTCTTATTCTTCAATTTTTCCTTCGATTGTCATTTTGTCGCACGGAGAAAGATATTAAGCGGAGGAACTCGTCATTTAATGAACGTTTCAAGTCCAGATGGAGTCCTTAACGATCATAGGAAGCCCTTAGAAAGAGCGAGCCATGAGAAAGTCCCAATCTCAAATTGGTCATTTCCAACGCGTCTTCAAGTCATTAGAAAAATCGACCGCCTTTGCCTAGTCATTAGATCGTTCATCTAAATTTTCTTTTTCGGAAAAACCTTTGTGTAGCGACTTTCGCGAAAGACCTTCTAGTATCAAGGAGTCTCCAAGTACAACGTGTCCTTGATCCTTTTCAAGGCGCAATCAGAAAGTGCCGCGATCGAGTCAATTTTCGGATAATCGCCAACTACCGGATCAGCCAGCCCTTGCACACTCAGTAACGGTAAAATGTCCGTATTTGCGACACGTTAGCATTCAACACTAAAATTCAAAGAAGCAAATGTCTGCTGAGGAATATTTTTTGAGCGACATCTAAACCTCAAAAAAGTCACAATCCTCTTGCCCTGATTCGACTTATACGAAGTGCTTCCAGTGCGAATGTAAATTCCAGAAGTGCGTTGCAGCGGCTTAATTTGTCGTCATCAACTAGCTTACTTGTGCAAGCAAATAACTCAATGCGAAAGGAACTCCTTCAAAAATGAACACGGCATTTTTTTATAACAGGCGTGTTCTTTTGAGGATAGCACTAGATAACTTGTCAGAAGAAAACATATTTTATTGGATCTAGCATTTGATTGTGAAGGAGTAGAATTTGTTGATAAGTCATTTTAACAGCGATGAATAAACTTATTTAGAAAGAAAAAAATCAGCAAGACATTTGTGCTGCAAGCCTATTTACGGGAACAGGTTCATTTTAAAATTAATACTTATTTGCATTTTCAAACACATTTATAGTAACAAAACGATGACAGTAGAGAGCATACCATCAAAAGATCGAACTATAATCAGCTCTTGCACCTGTGCTGATTGATTCAATCAAAGAAGGTCATCGATTGGCAAGTTGTTATGCTATGAGAAAACTTCATGCTCTCATAATGATACCATAATGAGAGCATGAAATCGGTACCATCGAGGAATTTGTACCTGGGCTCGGTAACCTGAGTAGAAATGAGTCAGGGTTTAAAAATCAAAAATGAAAAGCCGCGTAGCGGCTTTTTTAAAAACGAAGCCGCGAAGTGGCTTCGCAATATTATTCTTCAATCTTATTTTTAACTTCTGGCGAAGCCGCTTTGCGGCTTCGTTTTTAAAAAAGCCGCTACGCGGCTTTTCATTTTTGATTTTTAAACCCTGACTCATTTCTACTCAGGTTGCCGAGCCCAGATTTGTACTGTTCTGCGTGAACAGTGCCGTGAAAGAATGCTGAGGAATGAGTTGACAGTTATTAGCCGAAAGTGTTACGTTGTCTAGGAAGGAGGAAACACACGTTAGGAAAAGGTATTCGTTTGAAATATTTGGTACCTGGCGATAAGTATCTGGTGGAGCGCGGTGAGTACCTTCCCCTCGTCATCTCCTTTCCAAATCGTCGGATGTCGGGACTGCACTTAATCCAGTCCCGCGTAAGCGTCAAATTCCGATTCAACAAAGATCAAAAGGAAAATAGCCAATACAAAGAATAAGCAATTGACTTTTATTTAGTTATTTAGAAAAAAAACGAGAAGAGCTTATCATCAAAAGCACGAACGGTTCACATTTCAAATCGGGAACTCGTCACTCGACACTTGTTCTGAGGTCCTTGGCTCGTGACAATGCATGGGGATCCGAAGAGAGCTTCCAAGAGATTCTGTCAAGGATTTGGGCCCGGTCGAAATTTGCTAAAAACGGGAAAATAAATGGCGAAAACTCCTTAGGTCTCTAACATAATGTTGTGAGTGGATCCGTCTTCGTATTCTTCTACTGTATCGTTCTTCAGTATTTCTGATATTTCTGATATCTCTTTCGGCAGCGGATTCTTTCTTCTGCTTCCATTTTCGCTTCATCAAAAGTCCGATCCACCAAACTCCACCTTAAAAAAACCCTTTCGTTGAGCGACACATTTTTTACTTACAGAGAAAAACGATGACCATGCAAACGATCGAGAAAAAAGAGCAGCCAACGGGAAAGTCTCCGTGAGCATAGTCGAGCATATAGCCACCGAAAGTTGGTCCGACAAATTCACCGAGAAAAATGAGCGAATTTATCAGCCCTCCGATAAAATCAGAAGCTAAAACGAATGATGAGTGCAGAGTTTTTACTTCTAGTGATTACTTTGTTCTTCTACTCCTTCTGCTCGCGCGACTTCGACCATTTCGTTACAGCTTGGAATGATAGCCGCGGCCAAACTGAGGCCAAGAACGGCCATTACAAGCGCTATTCTCGTGAAGGAGCAGGAGTAGTACAGACCAATGTTCTGAAGCCACGGGCTTGGGCCGAGAAAAAAGTAGCTCAAGGCAGCGAGAAAGGAACCCCAGAACATGAGGGAGCGGGAGACGGGAAATTGGCCGCACAAGAATCCCCAAAGTGGCGAAGTGAGCATGTACGCAACTGCAAAGACCACAAAGAGCAAACCCACTTGGATCTTAGTCGTTCCTTTTAGTCGAATTATAGAATTTAGATGTTCACTCAAACACATTACCAGGCTCGCACTCTTCTAAATAAGTGCCCACGAAGGGAATGGCGAAATCCATGCAAGACCAGACGGGAATCATCAAGAGATTTGGAATGAGAAAAAGTCCGCTGGAGAGAAGTGTCTTTATTCCATCTTTGGTCGAAATCGTTTCGTTGCCAAGGAGTGCTTCGTCTTCGTCGGCTCCAATTTGTCCAAAAACGTCTTTGTTTTCCAGTGCGGCTAGGTTGATTATTGCTGCGAGAAGGAGCATTCCACAGACGACCAAAAAAGGCAGCCGATATCCGCCAACACTAGAGAATAGCTTTTACGGGCGTTTAAACTTGTCCAAATCTTGCCTGTACAAAATAGAGCCTGTAATAGGCCCCAAAATCATGCCCAGACCAGTGAAGGCCTCATAAACGCCAAGTGCGAGTGAGAGTCGAGAACCGCGCCACTCTTCGACAAGTAAAGCATAAGTGGCGGTGAAGTATGCCGAAACCCCAACTGCTTGGACGCCGCGTAGAAGAATACCAATCCAAAGATAGGTGGACGGATCCTCGATATCGTCAAGAAAAGCGAATAACCCCGCGCAAACGGCGGCGCATGTCAGCCCTAGAAGTATTCGAATATTTACTCTAATTTCATAATCTGGAGTTATTTATTTTTATTTTATCAACTGAGAAGAAAAGTTAGTTGTTATGCAAACCTGCTATGAGCGTGAACTTTTTGCCAATTTGCGCAAGAAAAATTCCGAAGATTGGACAGCCGACCGTAGCTATTCCCGCGTAGATGGCGACAATAAAGCCGACTTCTGTCTTTGTCAGGCCGTGTTTGGTCGCGTTGTCGTCGAAAAACGACGCTAGAATCGTGAAGGACATGTTTGAGATAAAGTTGATGTAGCAACATAAGCACAGAACTACAATCTGGTATCGCCGCAGCGGAACAATCTACGCCTTCTTTATTCTTTTTAGAGAAAATAAATCTTACTGATTTCTCCGAACTTTGTTCTTCATACTCTTCGCAGTTTTCGCTTTTATCTTTCATTTTCTCTCCAACAAAAAATTGTAAACAGAAAAGGCGACTTCCCGGGAAAGTGATTCTAATCGACCCTGCTCGAAAAAAAAACGTTTTTGTTCAAAAACACTTTTCGGGTCACTTTGTCACGGACCGAGTTCATAACCCCTACAAGGACGTGTCGATTGATATTATATTGTTTGAAGTATTTTTACGTGCATATAATTTTTTTGAGAATCAGTTACTTAGTAGATAAATGAGCCATTAAAATTGTCCTCGAGACTCGAAAATTACCCATACAGGGCTCTGGATTTTGGCCAAAAATGAAAAGCGAAAGCGAAAATTTTTTAAAAATTTCGAAAGCGAAGCGAACCGAAGCGAAGCGATTTTTTTTTAATTTAAAGCGAAAGCGAAACGAAGCGAAAAATTTCGAAAGCGAAAGCGAAGCGAAGCGAATTTTTCTTTATTTTAAAGCGAAAGCGAAGCGAAGCGAATTTTTCTTTAATTTAAAGCGAAAGCGAAACGAAGCAAATCAAAATTTCGAAAGCGAAGCGAAGCGAAAAATTTTTTAGATTTTTTTTACAAGTTTGCGAAATTATAAAATGCTCCAAAAAGCAGGATAAATTATGTTTGTGCATATCTGTGTGTTAATTTTTGACAGAAACGAGTCTAGCAACATGCAAGCGGGCGCATAAACATTCGATAAATATTTCAAGCTGGATTATTTCCGCTTCCGGACTGATTCATAAATAGCCTGCTAATGCAATAACACATGTATGCATGGCCGCAGGAGTTTTATGCGGGGAATTTGGTTGATCTGCACAAGTTTAGAAAAGAAACGTAAAGAGCTGTCGAGAGGAGCAATTAGTCCTGTGAAAACAAGTCGAAGACTTCCACGGCCGAAGAGCAAAAACAAGCAGAAGAAAAGTGAAGACTCGAATTAGAAACTCAGGCATTTACAAATTTTCCAAAGTGACTATCAATCGCAACATGAAATTTCGAAATCAATTTTATTTAAACACAGTTTAACAGAAGTAATTGTTATATTGAAGTCTCAAGTTATAATTTGTCATAATTAATTTTCCTAGTTATAATATTTATGATAAGCTCAATAAAATAGATCTAAAAAGAATGCTAGGAAAAGAGAAACAGAAGAAAAGTGAAGACTCGAAGAGTTAGAAACATTTACAAATTTTCAAATTATTAAATTTGAGAATTGGATGATCAACGGTTGATCATCATTTTCTTTTTCTTCTTCAGATTCATCTATTGCTTGAATCATTCAAGTTGAATGTGTCCAGTGATTCGTCGAGGATCTGAGTTTCAGCAGGATAGCCTAATTCAAGATCCGTTGGGTTGTATTCACTTGTCTCTCCGCCTCGATTCTTCTTGTAGTTTTCGTAGGGATTCATAGCCATCGTCTTGAAGATCCATTTTGCAATTTTGAACGGAGTCACAGCAACAAATTCGCAACCACAGACGAACAATTTACAGAACACATACAAAACCAGCAGCACCAACAAAGTGATAGCAGCGGCAAGACCGCAAATATCTTGGTCATCCATTTGGTTGTCCATGGAATTAAAACGTTGAGAGAAAATCGAATAAAAAATATACTCTTTGTTTTTTGTTGAAAACGCTAATTTAGAATTGAATGCTTCTGCTCGATCAGAGCTCCTTATAAGGAGTTGGAAATGGGTTATCCGGTCAAATCATCTGACAAACGCCAACAGCTGCTCCCCCCTACCGGTATTGAATCAGGTCAACGATCAAATAGTGTTTCCAAAATAGTAAAATCACCAGCTGTGTGATGCGCATTTTCATATTTGCTGATAACGCTTGTTACGTAAAAAAAGATATCTTTTTTTGGTCGAACAGTAATTTTGCTGCGAGGGTATGATTACGCAGCGAAGTACTATTTTGCCAGGCGTCTATTGTGTATTTTGAATAAAAAGAACTCGTCATAATCATAGGCCCCTTATAAGTGGCTTATTTCGGAAGGCATTTATTGCGCGATGGCCATGAGAGAGAATGGATCGTAATGGAAAAAAAACGATCAGGCAAACGTAAATATTATTCGTCGATTAAACGCTCCTTTGAATGTTTCTGCTTAGAGCTGACATTGCAATTTTCCACGAACTCGATGCTATCAACTCAAAAACAATAGAAGGCTTTGATTGAAAGAACGCTTCATACGTACATTTTTATTATAAAAAGGTGAAAAGCAGTCAGGTCTGTTTAATATCCGCCCGAGAGAAGAGATACTCTTGAATGAGATAACGCGCGTGATCTTCTTTCTTGGCATGAATGATGCTTTGCCTGTCGTCCAGAATCGACAGCTTCTTAACTCTCTTGGTGAACTCTCGCCGCCCGCGAAGATTTGAGCTTTCGTATTCGTAAAGCATCTGGAACTTAGCGATGAAACCGGGAATCGGCAACGCAATGCATAGCAGTCCAACCAGAGCACAAGCTGTTGATGGTTACATAAGAGAAAAAGACATTTGAAAAGAGCGCTGCTGAACAGAACCGAAAGCGTTTTATGTAACCGTAACAAAACCAACGCATTTGCCTGCCGTGGAAGAGGGGGACATGTCTCCGTAGCCGACGGTGGTCATGGTGATGATGGCCCACCAAATGCCATCTGGGATGGAGCGGAATTTATTCTCGCTGTCCGTGTGGTCCTGCAGCGGCTTTCTCGCAATTTCAATTTTTTTAAATTTTAAAGCAATTCGTGTTTATCCCCTATTTCTTTTTTTCTGCTGAAGCCTTTCCTCAAGAAACCATTCTAAACTTGCAAAAAGCGTACCAAAAACTAAACGTTTGAATTTTTAAAATTATCTAATTTTGTGTTTTTTTGACTCACCAAAAATGAAGATATTGACGTAGGCCAAATCAGCACCAGCGTATTTGAAGGTTTTGACGAGCGCGAGGAGGCAAAAGTTATGTCTATTAGAAATATGATCAGAAACGATGTAGTTCCTTACCGCAGTAGTTTGAGGACGCGAATAATTCTGAAGACGCGGATGATTCGGAAGACAAGCACCAAGCTGTATTTCGCTTCGTGGCCACTTATCTCGTAAAAAGTCTACTCTCCTGGCTTCTCTAAACCCAGCTCTTTTAGAACATCCTTTTCTGTTATAAAAAATATTGCTCGTTACTTCATCAATTAGATTTTTGCGTGTCTCCCCTAAATCAGCAATTTCCTGGCGCTGTATTTGACAAAATTCCGTCATTCCTAATCTCCGAGTTCAACCTATTATTACGCTCAAGAATTTCATCTCTCTGGTCGATTTGGCGCGCGAAATCAAAACCTCAGAGTCTTTGAGAAATTATGCACGTGATTCCCAATGTTTGGTGAAATTCTTAGATGCTCTTAGAGCCACTGTAATTGAGGCGCTCCACCAAATGCAAAGGTAGTTATTTTTGAAGCCAAGTGACAGAAGAACATCAGTGAAGAATGGCACAATTGCTAGTATATCGATCTGGTTCTAGTAAAAGGCTTTCTAAAGTGCTTTTATGACGTTTTTATTGCAGAGCTGCAGAGTTGCAAATTTTACTTTATTTTTGCTGAGCTGAGCTGGCCCGAGGGAAAATTTCTCTGAGCTGAGCTGAGCTGGCCTATCCCGGAGGTAACTGAGCTGAGCTGAGCTGAGCTGAGCTGAGCTGGAGTTTTTCTCAGTCGTTTCTGAAAATGATCTGATCTGATCTGCTCAGCTCAGCTCAGCGAATTATCACTTAGCTCAGCTCAATGACAAATTTACTACTAAAAACACAGCTCAACCAGCTCAGCTCAGCTCAAATTAGGGTCTGCTCAGCTCAGCTGAGCCCAACTACTTTAAAAAAATGTCTGCTGAGCTCAGTTCAGCTCAATGATCTCAGAAAAACTCCAGCTCAGCTCAGCTCAGTTACCTCCGGGATAGGCCAGCTCAGCTCAGCTCAGAGAAATTTTCACTCAGCCAGCTCAGCTTTCTCAGCTCAGCAAATTTGCAACTCATAGCTGCAACTTTTATATTTGAAATTTAAAAATAATTTTTCTAAATTGAGATTATTTTTTTCGAAAGCTTTTACAAAATGTCGGCAAAGAACTCGGCAGGCGAGAGCGCTACCCAAAATCGAATTAGAAGCTGAAAAGAATACGTAAGCCACGAAATTGAAAAGTGCTCTTTTTGTGCTCAATCAGACCACGTGCGCAAAGCATCTCACCTCGAGAACAAAATATAGAATGCAGAAAATCTCCACGACAAAGAAGGGAAACTGCTTAGAGTCCGGACTCGGAATCGGCAGAGTGTTCAAAGCTGAGTCGTCGCGATACTGCGGTAGCGTTGCGAGCACAAAGTTCCCGACTGAAATCAGGATGAAGCTCATTTGCATGAAGAAGAAAATTTTCGCCGGCCAGCTCATTACAAGTTACGCAAAACGACTAACTGTGATAGTGACACTATCTCTTTCAACGCAATGTCCACTAGACACCGACATTCTTGGTCAAATATTGAAGAGGGGGGTCTAAATTTGTCGATAAGGCTTCGGAATTTGAGTCCAAGATTTTCGATTTTCGGATTACATAATAACAAAGAACTATCGGCCAATGAAAGCACAGAGCATCTAAAAATGGACAATCTTGGGAACAACTTTCGAAGTATTACCGACTTTTTTGGAGCTCGGTTATCGATATCAAGTCTCAGATTTTTGTAGTCATTCTTGTCATTTGATTGCGTAACTGTATTCCTGTCTGTATCCTGTTCCACGATGTCCCTGATGTACGACTTGATCCCATCATAATTGAGCTCGTAGCTCCTCACAGTCGCGTCGAGAAGCTTTTCAGATGGCAGTTCGAGGTATTCTTGTCCAATAATCTCTTTGTGGAGCTAAACAAGCTCAAGTGGAAATATTAGCGAGTCGCACCTCAAAATATTGAACTTCTTGTATAAAAATATTGAGAGGGATATCCAACGGTCGCCGCAGCTTCCCAGTTCTATAGAAGTCGAAAATCGCGCGGAATGCTCAAACAGGGCTACCTACTACTGTCGCCGTTTTCGACTACAGTACTACTGTGTTTTAATTGCGCGGCTAAGTAAGAAAGAGGCGCTATCTGCGGCGAAGAAAACGTGTTTGGAAGCCCATTGGCAGAGTAATGACGGTCGAGGAAGAATTCATTATCTAAAACTAAGACTATCGACCGCAGTTTCCGATTTTTACCTTCTTCTAACCAAAAAGGAGCACGTTTTTCTTCCGTGCCCAGAAGCGTGTTGGGGTACTACTCTTGGATTCACTACTTTCTTTCATTGGAAGTAATTATGGTAAGTTGATGATTTCGGAGGCAATCCTTATCCAAAAGAAATCGAGCGATTCTGAATTTTTGGCCGGAGCAGTTGAGAATCACGAAGTGCTGTTTTCGCGATGCGAATTCGCGCATTGTCTTAAAATATTTAATTATAACATTTTAGCGATTGAAAAAATTATTGAAAAGAAAAAGCTTGCCTCTGTCCTGTGAATTCTAAATTTCTCCGCATGGTCGAGCTCTAGCTCCTCGCCGGAAAGAACTGCCGCTCTTCTGGCTCTCGGACTTCTCATAAAATTAAATAAAAGGGACAAGTTGCAATTTTCTTTAATTAATTTGCTAATTCTAGAATGGTCATTAAAAATGACGCAGAGCATCAAGCACAGGTGCTGAAAGCATGCGTTACCAGCGTTAGATCAAGTCCTAACTTCCCTATTTTTATTTTACTGCATCTAAAAACACCTCCGTCAAATGCATAAAACTAATTATCAAATATATTTTCGGGATCTGTATCGTGAAAAAAAATTAATTTAACGACTTTACCTACCTTTTGCAAAGTTTCTGATTCAAAGACTTCAATCCTTCTTTTCATTTCCACTTCTTTTTTTCTTCGTTTCTCTAATTAGAGATTCCAGCGCAAGTTATTATATCATCTCGATGGCCCATTTCAGCAATTTTCACCTCATAAAAAATCCCTCCATTTAGCCTAGTTAATAACTCAACTCTCAATTTTCAGATTTTTTTTTCTGTGAACTTTCAGCAAAGAAAAAAAAAGAACTCGCAAAGAGTAAGTATTCTCCTACTCTGCCCAGCCTATCTGGGCTCGGCAACCTGTGTAGAAAGCCTGAGTCAGGGTCCGAAAAAGCTGAAATTAAAAACCGCGCAGCGGCTTCTTTAAAAACGAAGCCGCGAAGCGACTTCGCTAATACTACCATTACAATCTATCAAAAATTTTGGCGAAGCCGCTTCGCGGCTTCGTTTTTAAAAAAGCCGCTGCTCTTTCAGCTCTTTCAGACCCTGACTCAGGCTTTCTACACAGGTTGCTGAGCCCAGCAGCCTATGACTAGGTTTTTGAAACTGCCGAAAAAGGATGATCGAGTCATCATGGAGACTTTTTCTGACAGGAAGCATTTCCAAAAAGGAAGAAGATGAAAAGATATTCGTAAAAGTGGTTTGTTGTCTGTCGTGGCATGTTTATTGCGTATTCATGCAGACGCGCCGCAAGAGGGGCAAGATAAGTCCAGCTGAGTGGCGCGATGAACAATTAGAAGGTCAGAAAGAAAGAAAGCAAGGGAAGGCGATAACGAAAGGACAGATTCGCTAGAGCTCGTTCTCCGGCAGCGCGGAGCTTCCGAACGAAGTGCCAGAAAGATTGTCGAGCGCGCGACGAAGTCCAAGAGCTCCAGCTTCTTCCTAAAAATTATTCGTCAGAAATTTCGTCGGTCTAATCGACGCTCATCCCCGTACGAATGCATGCGTTTATATTTTAGTTTAGAGCGTGTAAATTTGTGATTTACCTGGTCGTCTTCGAAAGGCGTAAAGCCGAAGCGCTCAACGAGGCCACCAGTGGGATTTAGCGATCTGAAGCGTCAATTTAATGAACTCGAGCGATAAGAGAAGCCGCTCTACCGTAAGTGGTGACTGGACTCCTTGAGTGCGTTCTCGAAAGCGGTCATGGGGTCTTCGACGGGATGCAACACGGCGCCGCTCTTGTAGTGCCAGGAGTCGTAGCCGGCCCAGCGCTAGAATTCATGTTTTAGTCAGCTCCAGCCAAAATGACATAATCTTGCCTTGTTGAGCTCCTCGCCGACGTTCTTGTTCCTGGATAGATTGATGAGGTTGACGTGATCCGGGCGAATATTGAGGTCGCGGGGCAGCACGTTTCCGACTAAAGCGGACAAATCACATTTGTAAAAAAAGCGATAAACGTTCAACGCACCTGTCAATAACCGGTTATTCGCCAAGTCGATTGACTTGAGCCTCTCTGTACTTTGGGTACTCTTGCACTCTTTCAACGATTTTTTTGCGAAAAACCAGCCGCAAGATTTTCGACTAGAAGTCAAGAAAAGCTCGAAAATTAGGTCCAAGATTGTCAATCTTTCGCCCAGGTTTTGGAATTTTATCGATGAAGTTGGACACCTTTTTGGAATCTTGATCGACAATCCTGAAGCCACAAGCTTAGTAGTCGAAAATCTTGCGGAAAACTTCTGGTAAAATGAGCTTCATCTATAAAATCTACAGTGTAGAAGTTTCTTTCTAATTTGGGACCCTGTCCTGAGCCATAGAAAAGGTGCGTTGGAAGCCGTTTGATCAAATTATTTTGAAGAAAAATGTGGGCCAGGTCCTTCATTCAGGTGAGCAATTTCAATCACAAAATTAAACCACGTGTTTGGATTATCGTACGATTTTGGGAAAAAAGAAACACCGCTCCTGGTTCTCCTCGGCGAACTCGACCGGCAGCTTCTTGATGCGATTGTTGCTCAGATCGAAGGTGCGGAGATTTTCGTGCGGGTTGAACAAGGCTTTCGGCACTTCCTGGATGTCGTTCTGGCCGAAGAACACGTGTGTCAAATTAGCGCACTTCCTTAATTATTACGTAGAAAGTATTATTGTTAGATAAAGCCCGCGTCCGCTCATTCTACTAACATGCTCGATTGCTGCTAGCTGGTCATTTTCAAGCTCTTAGAAAGTCAGACTTGTCATAAGAGTCTTACCAGAATAAAAAGGTTTTTATTTCTAATAAGATTTTCCTACTAGTATTTGGCTCATGAATAATATTCATGCCTAAACCACTTTGCTACCACTTTTGCTAAAAATTTACAACTTCCTGGTCCAGGACGCTAACCATATTTTACTAACAATATTACCTATCATATGTATCAGCGTTTTCCTCAAATTAAGGGGGGGGGTCGACGAGAATCGGGATTTCCGTGACCAAAAATGCGGGAAAACCAGATGAGATAGGCAAAATCTGAGGTAACTGGTGGATAGAAAAGGGTTGAAAAATCAGGCAGGGAGAAGTAGAAAAAATTTTGGCCGGAAAAAATCGGTCAAAAATCCACTCGAAGTAGGGCCATTTTCGCGAAAATGCACCAAAAATGGTCATTTTTTATCAATTTTATTTATTTGACCCCCTAAAACTAATTTTTATCAAATGATTTTAGACCCCCCCTAATAACAAAAATCCTCACACTTTGGAAGAAGGGGCCAAAAAGTATATCAGAAGATCGAATTAACCAATCTTCGCACTTACTTGATCCAGTCATTCTTGACGCGTTTGAACCTATTTCTTCGAAAGTCAAGGAATACCAACGTTTCGCACTCGCCAAAGGCGCTTTCTGGGATATCCTTGATGGCGTTGTCTTCCATAAAGAGCCGCTTCAGCCGTGTCGCGTTTTTGAACTGGTCTTCTTTTATCTCCGAAATTTTGTTTTGCGCTTTTTTGGGTTTTTTGGGTTCGGATGAATTCAAAATTAAGGATACACGTTACGATACGCGCGGCGGCCTCAGAGAAGCAAGAAAAAGAGCTTTGGAAAGCTTTAGCCGCTCGAGCGGGGACACGATAAGTGCTCCTCGTTTTCCGTTACTCTTTCGTATTCGTTTGCAGTTCAACCCTCCCCGAAATCCATCGCAATGGCAGAAGGAAGCTTGTTCGAAATAAAAGAGGGAATTGCTTCCAGTCGGTTTCCGCGCGCCGAGAAAGTCTTTTATGTGCTTTTTACAGTTCCGATTTTTCCGAGTTGAATTTTAAAGAGCACCTTCCTTGACATTGTCCAAATACTTGAACATGGTCATCGAGAGCTTGTCCAGCTGAAAACGATCGCATTAGAGGATCATCGTTGTTTACATTTAGCTACTTCTAAGATGTTTTGATAAGACTCACGTTGTTATGGTCCAACTTGATGCTCTCCAACTGCTTCCCGTCAAACTTCAGCGGGCTTAGATCGCGGAACCGGTTGCTTGATAGATCCAGGCTCTATAAGTTTACAAGGTACAACTGTTCACTTGAAGGGGTAAACGTCGCAAACCCACGTTTTCCTAGCTATTTTAACACCGTGGTAATACCATAGTATTCGACAGATAGCAAATTTGCTGAGCTGAGTGAGCTGAGCTCAGCTCAGCTCAGTGGTTTTTGAAAATGATCTGATGTGCTCGACTCAGCTCAGACAACTTTCACTCAGCTCAGCTCAGCTCAGCTCAGCTCAAATATTTTTAAACATGATCTGTTCTGCTCAGCTCAGCTCAGACAATTATCACTTAGCTCAGCTCAGCTCAATGATTTTTACACAATTTAACTACCAAAAACACAGTAAAATTAGCTCAGCTCAGCTCAGCTCAACTACCTTAAAAAAAAGTCTGCTCAGCTCAGCTCAGCTCAGCTCAATGATCTCAGAAAAAGGCCAGCTTAACTCAGCTCAGCTCAGTTACCTCCGAGATAGGCCAGCTCAGCTCAGCTAAGAAAATTTTTTTCTCAGACCAGCCCAGCTGAGCAAAAACAAAGTAAAATTTGCGACACTGGTATTCGATCTATTTTCATTTACCTGCAGATTTATCATGTTCATCAGCGTAACACGCGTTATTGAGAGAAGTCTGTTGTTAGAAAGATCCAGATGTGTGACTGAATTGGCGTCTTTGAATAGAAGTTTGTTGAGAGTAGTGATTTGGTTGTGACTAAGATCAATCGATTTCAACTGGTTGAGTCCAAGGAAGAGTCGCGGTGGAACAGAATGAATCTGATTTTTCGAAAGGTTGATTTCCGAGATGATCTTTGGGCAGTTCAATCGATGGGCCTATTGTTTCGATTCTTGGGTTCTAGGGTTTTTTAGTGAAGATGGAACTGTTCCTGGTTTTTGACAAATAAGTCAAAGGGCAAATTTTTAAGAAAGTTTTCGGAGAAGTCGGCTGTCTGAAGACGGAAAGCGCCTAAATGCGATTATCTCAAAATGACGAAATCGAGTCAGAGTGGAAATGGTCATCATCTGATGAAAGCAGGGTATAAATAGAAAAGCGTGAAATCAATTCGCCCGTGCTCGCGCCAAATCATGGGGTCAGTCTAAGAGCTACTGAAATTCGCGGATCCGATACACGGGCGTTAAATTTGCGGCCGCGCGAAAAGTACACAAACCTAAATCGCCACGTTGCACAATCAGAAAGTAAGCTTTTACTCCGCTAGAACAGACAAAAAGAGGGGGATTTAAATAAAAAACGAGCCCTCTAAAATTCAGAGAATCTCACTGCTTATTTCATGATTTGGATTGCGTTACCTTCAAGAAGCTCTCGCTTGAGAATGGTGAGGCCGGAACTGTGGAAGTCCACTTGGGTCGTATGGCCGGGAACTATCATTTTTACGAAAGGCCCTTGGAAAGACTCTTCGTTTCCATCCTCCGAAATCGGCGTTGATATTCTTGTGTTCGAGCAGTCTAGTTTCACTTTGACGTTTCCGAACTCCTCCTCCCTACAAAATTAGCAATTAAATAGATTTGGCAGAGGGTGCGGCCAATCTAAATTGCCTTGCCCTTTTTTAAGGAGTTGGGTGAACACGTTAGGTGCCCTTTTACGTTTGCTATCTTCCGATTTACCGGTATTTAACGAGACTAGCTGGGTGAGAGAAGCGACACGGCTCGGTCCAATCGTCGTTTGGCGAGGCACACCTGTCGCTGTTTCGCCATCCGCTTGGGCACACACATCGATTGGAACGAACAAGAACCTAATAAAAGAACGAAATGATATTCGGTCGAATCCCAGCGCCAGGAGATCTGATGAGCCACGTAAATCCCTGCTCAGCAAAAAAAGCAAAAGACGGAAAGCTTAAATCCGCAAATTGAGATCTCTTAACGCGCTGGTTAGTATCGACGCCGCTCTCACCTTGACACCGTTGGCAATGTGCACGCAGGAAGGAAGATTCACGCCGCCTGTCTTTGGTTAAAAAGTGTATTTTAAGAAATTTGCCGAATAAATCGGAATCGAAAAAATTTTTAACCAGTTTGCTTTGACTCTGCCACGTTTTGTCCGTCTCTGGCATCGTGCGGGCGTTTTCTTGAGCCATGTGCAGCCCCATTTTGTACAAATACAAACGCGTTTTCCAGGCGACTTTCTGTGGAGAACATAGCCTTCTTTGCAGACATTCTTGCATTCTGAGTTCTCCACGAAGCCATTTGAGCATTCTACGCTTCCGAATCTGGAAAGGATAAAATCATCGCATATTCTTATTTGATATTGACCCCCTTATGTTATCTAAGCAAAAAAAGCTAGCGGTTTTGCCCCTTGACTGAGAGTGAGCGGTTTGCAACTGCCGCTGCTGTCCGCTTTGATGTTCCGCTCAAGTTCCTCTACATCTATCTAGACCGGGCTCACAAGTCTCTCTCTCGTTCAAAGAGCATTATCATAATTCCGCCAAAGATTTTTCACTTTGGACAGCTTCGATTTTCTACCCAAGCTCAATCAATATTTAGAGCCCTTTGCGGAACGTCATTGATGATCTGCAGTTTGTCCTTTTGGTCGAAGAACTCGGTCAAACCATCATCCGAAGATGGAATCGCCTTCAAAACTTGCTTCCGGAGCTTTTTCGACTTTTTAATGACGCGGCGGATGTTTCCACCAGTGCTTTTCGAGACCTTCAGCATGATCGGCGTCATTTCTTCTTTGAGATAGGCTTTGACGAAGCCCTTGTTGACGCTGGAAACGAGTTCTTCGCGCACCTTCTCTGGGTTCTTGCATTTCGCTTCTTGGGCGACGCCTCTCCAGTCGCACAAATCTTTCTCGTCGCAGAAGCAAGTCGTGTACCTGTTCACTTCCTGTCCATACTCGTCCAGAAGACGATCTTCACCTTGACATCTAAACGCACAGCTCGAGCCATGGAAGGACGAGTTCGTGCAACGAATAAAAGCATTCGACTTGATCAGCGGGAGCAAATCGCAAAAGGGAGCAGTATTTGTAGCGGGATCTTAAAAGCAGACCGTTTGAAGAAAATTAAAAAAAAGATAGACGAATTTCTAATTTGCGCCTTTTAAAAAGAAGCTCACCGGGGAATCTAAATTTGACCAAACGGGCGCTGGCGTGAAATGCCAAAAAGGGGATCAGCTTTGTGAAGGTGTCGAGCTCGCAAATAGTTTTGTGAGATTACAAAATAGAAGTAATTGCACCGCTAGCTCATTTCCAGCACGTTGCGATTCGTGTCATTTTGAAATAATAGAAACGTCGATTAATTATTTTTAAAATAAACTGATTTTACTTGAAAATTTCAACTTGCGAATTCTTCGATCACATTTTCCTCCGCCAGAGTTCGAGACTTCCACTCTCTATAATCGTAGCTTATATTCTAGAACTCCGTAGCTTGAGCATAATTCCAGGGAGTCGGTGTTCTCTCTAGCAGCTCATGAGCCTCAATGAGCTCTAGAAGCCCCGCCGTGTGCTCCTGTGCTAACCAATGTTTACATCTTCTCCCTTCACGATTTTCCACTTTCTGGCATATTCAATTTTCAACCACCGCAAAGGCGCCCCTCCGGCAATAAATCTGATGGAACTGAAATTAAAACAGTCACGATTTGAAAACACTTTATTCAAATTTCAAATTTCACGAAAATCTATTCGAGTCTTGGCTGCCGTGCAGTTCCGATGCTTCTTGGTAGCTTCGTTTGCCTTCTTCGACCATTTCCACGAACTCGTTCTCTCTAGAAACAAAGAGTTATCGTTAGAATAACTCTTTAACAACTGTACCTGGCTAGGAAAGCAGCCTGGACTTGTCGGGTAAGCTCGTATTCACGCTGGTAAGTTTCTGGATCGCAGAGTTTGTCGCCATGTTCGTAGCTGGGCTCGGCAACCTGAGTAAAAAACCTGAGTCAGGGTTCATAAGATTACAAATGAAAAGCCGCGTAGCTGCTTTTTTAAAAACGAAGCCGCGAAGCGGCTTCGCAATGTTATTCCTCAATCTTATTTTTAATTTCTGGCGAAGCGGCTTCGCGGCTTCGTTTTTAAAAAAGCCGCTACACGGCTTTTCATTTGTAATTTTATGAACCCTGACTCAGGTTTTTTAGTCAGGTTGCCGAACCCAGGTTCGAAAAGAGGCTCAAAAGAGGTCTCCGTTTTGCAACTAAAATCATCGTTCAGTCTGAACTTCAATTGAAAGAATAATCTACATGGGACAGAAAGCAGTGAGCGCATCGTCGCCTTGGGTGGCTGAATCTTTTGGTCGAAAGAAGGGAAAGAGTCGTCGGACAAATTTGGACAATTTTTGGGCGCCAGACAAATCGCTTCGTTGAGACTTTTTTGAGGATAAGAATATTCAATATTGTCAAATACTAAAAGGATAGAAGATTCATAAAGAGATCCACTTCCTGCGACTCTGAAGCAGAGAAACTTCCTCTGGTTGAACTTCTTCCGGAAGCAGTGGAGCCACAAGTGCCAAGTCCTCTTTTTAGGGGCTCGAGAAATATGTTTCCCTGATAAGATCGTGTCTAAAGCACCCTTTTCCTGATAGAGTTGAAAATGGAGCGAAGTCGGCTCCGCGCATGTTGCGAATTCGGCGAAATTTGAAGGCAATCCAAACAAAGAATATGATAACAGCTCTCTGAATTTTGAACTCTCAATAATTCCCTAAGTTCAAACATACTTTTTACGCCAAATAGAAGATCAAGATCTTTGTTTCCGCACTCTGAATTCTCGCATCTTTTGTTCGAGTTCCGAAATTATTGTTTAGGCTTATCAAATAATTAATTAATGAAACTCTTTCTTGAGAAAGGATTCGGGAAGACAGACATTTGTCCTCTTGTCTAAAAAAAAGGCTGTTTAGCATATTCAAAAAGAGGAAATGATTGTACCTGGAAGTGAGGGACCAAATCGGACAGATAGATTGGCACTGCATTTTCTTCAGCTAGAAGAGAGATTTTCTATCTTTTTTTTCAAAGACGTGGGAAAATACCTTCAATGATGTCATCTTCAAGACGTTGTAGCGAGTCAATGATGATAGATCCGGTGGTTCTTCTATGCGATCTCTGACTGTCAGTTAGCTGACTTGGCCAAGGCTGCAGACTTTGTTGACTCAGAGACTCTTGACGATTCTGTTCGTTGTGATGATTGATGCGAACTGCCCAGCTTGGCCGATTAATCGGAGATACCGACGGAACAGGTTGTGCAATTTCGATGAAGCTGGTCGAGCGAATTTCGCGACTTTCTCGCTGCGGAAAAGAGTCTTGACGCGGCTGGAGCACTTGAGAATAACTTCTCGGAAATGAGCGATGAAATTGACTTTTGCAAGTTTTTGAGAAAAGAAGAAGACTCAGGCTTTCTACGAGCCCAGCATCAAGTATTAAAAGTTTCTAAGGTTGGTCTCATATAATTATAAAAAAGCGCTACGTGTATAATGTAATTAAAAAAACTTGTTCCTGTTTCGATTGAGCTGAGTTCTAAATTGATCTCGAGCCGAATCTCGCAAAATTATGTTTCTCCTCGCCGACTGGTTGCTCGTTGCTGAGATAGAAGGAGCCGAGCGCGGTTCATCCCTCGAAAATGACCAGCTTCCTGAGTGAGATCGATCCGGTGAAAATGAAAAGTTTTGCATTTCTCTCTCTCCTCTCTTTTCTTTTTTTCCTGAATGAGGTAGTTGCCTACTTTTTTTGAGTGGAAATAATTTCGACTAGAAATCGAAGATTTTTCTTCCAGAATTGAAGCTAGTCTCCACTCGGCGTATTTCGATTAAAAAAAAGGCAAAAATCTATAGATTGAAGTTTATTAGCATCTTTAGAGCGCTAAATATTTTTGACTCAAAATTAATTTTCTGAAGATTGTCTCGGCAACCTGTGTAGAAAACCTGAGTCAGGCTCTGAGAAAGCCTAAGAAAAGAATTGAGATGGTAATTTATTATAAAAAAAGATCTCTCAGAGCCTGACTCAGGTTTTCTACACAGGTTGCCGAGACAATCTTCAGACAATAAATTTCGAATCAAAAATATTTAGCGCTCTAAAGATGCTCATTAATTTCATGTCGCAAAATATTTGAAGCAGAAACAAGGGAGGGTTTAGTGTTGAGCTACTAATTGGAACTTGATGCAACATGCGCTGAGCCTTCTATAACTGCGTCGGCTAAACAAGAGCACTCTGCAGTAGAAGAAGAGCTCCACGTTCGCTCCAAGTCCGACTACGTAAGCTATCGGCAGCTATATTTTCACAGTTCACGCAGAGCCCGCCAATTTCCCACATCACAAAGTGAGCTTTGTTTTTCCAACAGCGCGGAAGGAAGCAATTTCCATCGTGGAAGCGCGTTTCCACACTCTCCAGGAACCCAGAAAATCGCACTTCGATTTGACGACACACTTTGCGAGGATCTTGCTGAGCACCAAGCTATTTTCCAACGAACGAAGACGAAATGAACGTATTCGGGAGGCGATGAAAGTAAATATTTACGCGTTAACTATCTTGGACGTCGAAATCTGCGCCTATCACTCGTAAGTCTACGTGAGATGCGCTTTTCAGGGAAGAAGGAAGAGCTTGGACGTAGAAACCAAATTTAGCAACGTACGTCATCCTCTCCCCTCATCTTATAGTAGTTTTTTCTTTACAGTAAGGAACTCGCAAATATACAATTTAGCTGGACTTTTCACGGTGATTCTGATTTCTGACTGACTAATTTTGAACAGCTGAAAAAGAGAAGCCGCTTGCGGCTTCGAGCAAGAACAAACTTAAGCCGCGCGAAGCGCGGCTATTCCGTATCTTTGCTCGAAGCCGCAAGCGGCTTCTCTTTTTCAGCTGTTCTTTGTAACAATGGAAATTCGATCAAAAATTAGTCAGTCAGAAATCAGAATCGCGGTATATTTTCGACTGGCGGAGTTCGTTCTTTCTTTTGCCTGCGAAAGTACTTTCTCCCGAATCGCGATTAAATCTGCCCTGATGAGTGTATTTGTGATAAGAGAGGAAGTCCAGCAGTGTGACTCACGTTTCCAGCGCCAACAAATGGCCGGCCCGTCTTTCGTAATCTAGAAGGAGTCTTTATCGTAATTACGCCTTGCCAAACTGGGCTTCCGCAAACTTCGCTCCTCAGAACTACCCTTTTGTTAAGTAATTATATAACTAAGAGGATCAGAGCTAAGTAGCCTGGCTTGACCCGGCTGTCTTAAGGGAGTCTGCTGCTCAACCAAGGGACCAACTTCGGAGAAGGAATTAAATGAGACCCCGCCTGTTGGAATTTGGATAAAAACGTAGCAAATGAGCTAGACTGGAATGCCAACCGTATAAATTATTGTAATTACTACGTTCTTAACACATCCCAAGACTTTCTGGATTTTATCTAAAATTGACTCCGGCCCGAGTTACAAATTTTGTGAGTTTGCTGAGCTGAGCTATCTGATCTAGCTGAGCTACAGCTCAGCTCAGCAATTTTGAGGGTCAGCTCAGCTCAGCTCAGCTCAATTTGACCTCGGCTCAGCTAGCTCAGTTCGAGAAATCGTCAGCTCAGCTCAAAATTTTCAGATAAGCCCCAGCTCAGCTCAGTGGTTTTTAAAAGGCGCCAGCTCAGCTCAGCTCAGCTAGCTCAGAAGAAATTTTCAAAAATTTTCAACTCTGACTCAAGTTTAGCGGCCAGAAAAGGGTATCAAAAATATTGACAAAAATATGACTTATTTATTTGAGCATGCTTTTATGAGTCTAAATATTCGAAAATTGAATGTCAAAGGGGCGCAGCGCAAGAATTTTGTTTAGACACGAGAATGGCACTTAGAAATGTTTCTTCGACAGCAACAGGCTTTGTCTACGTCATCAATGCATAATTCGCAGCGGTTTTTTGAACCATCAATGAACAGCACACTACTGTAGCAACAAGGAAAGATACCGCCGGCCGCGTTGGTTATTAGTTCAGTTCTCATCTCATTTTCACGTTCTCAAGTGAACACGATGTTCCGGCGAAAAGTTGCGACGTTTTTAAAGCGACTCTTTGCGACTTCCCAATTTCGACTAAATTAGAATTGCATCACGTGGCTTCCCACAGTAACTGTTCAAAGACGAACGTGCAATAAAGATCCACCAAGCTCGAGTTTCTTGAGAGCCGCAATTTTTACCCGATCTGGTGACCAGCAGATTCAGATTCAGTTCAATTTGTGTTAGTTTTTTCCAAGAGGATCAATGAGCTGTTTTTCGGGCGCGCTTTTTGAACATGTTGGAATGGGCTTGCTAGCTCCTCTTCGTGGAATGCGCTTCATCAAACGGGAAATGATCCAACACATAGCTAGAAATTGCTCAGATGTTCCACAAAAGAGAAACGAAACGCGTCTGATCGGATGTTGATCGCATTGGAATTAAAACCGCAGCGTTTAAGAGCTTGGGAAGACGGGCACGTTTGTCCAAGTGAAAGCGGAATCCGGCAACGAGTGCATCTTGCGACTTAACAGTAGTTGGGGGTGTAGTCGTCTATTGCGTCATGTACTGCGAGAAGAAAAATTCTGATAATTCATTTTATCATTTCACGAGCGCGGCATCTCAATGTTGATTTTCGATCTGAGACTTATTTATGGTGTGCGCGCTCGATGAACAGTTTTTAGACAGGGATTGATCTTCTCTCGCAAAGTTAGAAGTGCACCTAGATCTGGGTAAAAGCTGGTTGTAGCGAGTCAACAGGGCTCAAAGCAGAAGCGACTCTTGAGACTTCCCGTGAACAGCTCAGAGCTCTAGCGTTTACATAAGCCGGAGACGGAAAATCCGAATTCCCAATCTTCACGTATCCCTCCGCCCCAAAATACAAACACGTTTCTTCGATTCAATAGCTCGATTTTGCTACTAACTAAGAACAACGCGACTTTGGAACGGGCGAGCGCTTATACACATGAGGCCTGTTTAGTCAAATTTATTTAAATAGAGTGATACAAATGGCGTGTATTTCCGATAGCGTTTATCTTCTGTGAACATCAGCTGCGGCGCTTTTTAGATACGCTGCTCAACTGCCACTTATCCTCAAGGTCATCAGCCAAATTTTGGCTCATCTTAGAGTTCTGCATTCACATTTGAAATTAATTTTGAAAGATAAACTTCCTTAGAATCAAATCGTCAAACTTTTAAAGTGTCTGGAAAGGAAAAATCGTGAGATATTTAAACTGGGTATAAAAGTCGCCTTAGATCGGAAACAGCTCATTTTTTTTTCTTTTCAAACTAAGATGAAAGAATTTTTCCATTTTTTTAAGGGAATACTTCCCGAAAAAAAGGACGAAAAATGCATTTTCTGTAGAAAATGGTCTGATTTTATCGAGGAGGAATACAGAACCATGTGCTGTGATAAACTTACTTGCTTGGATTGCTACCGCTCTAAAGTTGAATCAATCAAACTGCCTCCAAATTATGATTCGATATTTGGCTCCGAGAACGTTTATCGATATCCGTGCTGTGAAAACGAGGTGCCTAACCATATTCTTCATGAGTCACAAAGAGTCACAAATTGTGACTATGTCGGAGAAAAGGACATCAAATGGTTCTTCCGATATCGGTTTCTCGCCGGGATTATGGAGACTCTTAAGCCCGTCTTCCCTCTGGAAACGCAACCGTATATAGAGTCGTTAGTGTACCAATGCGTGGATTGCAAGGTAACTTGCTATTAATATATATGGCATAACATTTCGATAAATCAAGGTTGTCGTGGATTATGTGGACAGGCAGAACCATTGGGAAAAAGAATGCAATCGAAAATTCAGGTAAATTGAACAATTATATTCGTAACTATATATCGTAACGAATCGTAAGTATTGAAATATCTTTAGATGCCTGGGATGCTCGGATTTTTAGAAGGGCTGAAAAACATGCTTGCGTCGCACTCCTCAATATACAGATACAAGAAAAGAAAGATGAGTTGGAAGAGCAGTTCAAAGAATACAAGAAGCTTGATGAGCGGGAAAACTGCAGTCGACGACTACGAAACTACTTTCCACAATTATTTATCTGAAAACAAAACTATTCAAAACTGAAGCATTGAAAGTCTGCACTGAAATTTATCTTCCAAAAAATAAAATTCATTGAGCCCTGAATACATCAACATTCAATATTCGAAACTCCATGATCAATCTATTTCGAAAGTGGCTAATAGGAATTGTACAAGAAATATCGAGAGATATTTTAAAGCGGGTATAAAAGCTCGCATCAAATCGCAACCGACTCATTTTTTACTTCTCAAAGTAATAGAATGACAGATTTCTTCAAATTTTTTCAGAGAATAAATCCCTTCCAAAAGGACGAAAAATGCATTTTCTGCAGCAAATGGTCTGATTTCATGGAGGAAGAATACAAAACCATGTGCTGTGACAAACTTACTTGCTTGGATTGCTACCGTTTCCAAGTTGAATCAATCCAAGTTCCACATACTAATGAGGGTCCATTTAAACAAGAGAACGTCTATCGATATCCGTGCTGCGAAAAAATTGTGCCCAACGAAACTCTTATCGAATATCTTCGGAGCGATGATAAATGGAAATTTGAATTAAAGCGGAATTATCTCGGTGGAATTATGGACATTCTCAAGCCAATCTATCCCATTGAAAGGCAACTTTATAAGCAGTCGTTTATGTACCATTGCTTGGGAGATGATTGCAAGGTAATCTACTATCAATTAATAAGATAATAAAATGTGAAAAAGGCAATTGTGAACTACATGGACAGGCAGAACCACTGGGAAGAAGAATGCAATCGAAAATTCAGGTAAATTAAATAAGTATCTCTACAAATATTTTAATATCTTTAGCTGCCCCGGATGTTCAGATGTTGTAAGAAGGTCTGACAAACATATTTGCGCCGAACTCCTCAAAATACAGATGCAAGAAAAGAAACATGCCTTGGAAGAGCAGATCAAAGACTACAAGAAACTTGTTCATAAGGAAAATTACAATCGAGGACTACGAAACTTCTTTCAACGATTACACTACTGAAAAGAAAATTATTCAAAACTGAGACATTGAAAATTCTGCATTGAAAATTATCTTCCGAAAAATAAACTTCATTGAGCCCTGAATAAATGTAGGCACACTCCACTTTGTGTCGGGGTCAAAACTTCGCACCTGGAAAGAACGGGCAGGATCTCCAGCCGAGCGAATAGGATGCAAGGGTCCGCCGACATGTGCTAACTCCTGCAGAGACTGCTCTCAGCGCAAAATCGGAGCTGCACTCGGCACGAGATGTATGAGCCATTAAGTAAATATGATCACAGGGCAGATTGAGCTCAAGATTAGGATCAATCTCAGCCGCGGATAAGCTTCAAATATGAAAAAATGGAAGACTCAAAAATAAAAATTGCTCAATTCTTGCCTCTAGGGGTAATCGTGAAAACCAGGGTTAAGGGTATCAAGTAAATATTTTTTAATTAATCTTACCCTTCAGAATTGTCATTTTTAGCCGACCCGCCAAAACACCTCAGCAACCCTCACCCTAACCCTAACCAAGAGTAGTCGAAGTGTAATCTAAAAATAGCTAAGCGATAGATATCTACAGTTTTTTTTACTTTTTTCAAAACTTCAACGCATTTCTGCGCGAAAGCTAATTTTTCGACTCTCGTGCCTCAGGAGGTGTATAATAACCTTTATTTCACCCTTATTTCGCCAATCGCAAGCTAAAAATTAGGCAAGATTTGTCCAACTTATATTTTTTCGCATAACTGTCAATAATTAATTGAGACTTATACCGTATATATAAGTTATACGCGGCTGAGCTTGATCCTGATCTTGGACTCAATATGCCCTGTGATCATATACTGTACTTACTCAATGGCTCACACATCTCGTGCCGAGTGCAGCTTCGATTTTGCGCTGAGAGCAGTCTCTGTAGGAGTTAGCACATGTCGGCCGACCCTTGCATCCTATTTGCTCGGCTGGAGATCCTGCCCGTTCTTTCCAGGTGCGAAGTTTTGACCCCGACACAAAGTGGACAACCCCTAAATGTATTATTACGGGAACGATAATTTTCCCACCGTGTGACGCATAGAATTCGATCGCGCGCTCTTCTCCACCGCCTATCTCATGTTTAGCTCACTAGTGCCATCGCGCGCGATGAGCGTTCGCGAGCGCGCATAGTCCGCGAGTGGCGCGCTGCGTCGACTATAAAAGCGCGCTTTGCTTCCAAAGTGTTAAAACTTTTCCGAGTTTGATTTTTTTGCTGCATCGGCTTCGTCCGGACATTTGGAACAAAGTTTCCGGCCTTTCTTGCTTTCTCTTCAGATACCTACTTTTCTAGCCCTCTTTTCTATCTCACACTTGAAAAAGAAACAGAAAGCGCCACGATGAAACTTTTATGCTCAATCCGTAAGTAACACCGAAAGAGACTCGAGAGAAAACACCCGTCGACGCCTTCTTCAAACCCCAAATGATGAAAAAATCGAATGTCTTTGACAGAAAGACAGATTTTCTTCATTGAAACTTTTCATGAAAATTCATTTTTAGAAAAAAAAATCATCGAATTTACGATTTATTTAAATTTTTAAGCAGCAATAAAGGGTGTATTTATCATAAAAAATGATTATTGTTTGCCCTAGCCCTAGCCCTAGTAGCATGGTGACTCCCTTATATTTCTGAATTCATGATTAGAAATTGAAATTTCAAGAGCCATAGTAAGATTTAGAGAGGAATAGACCTAATGCATTTGGAGCTTCTTATGTAATATTTTTATTAATAAGTCTAATAAATATTCCAGAATTTCCGAGGCATACGTCTTTCCTATCAAATTTTTCTTAGAATCAATTCTTTTGTCAAGACCTTAAGATCACCCACAAGCGTAAATATTATTCGAGCGGATCTAGATTAAAAATTTGAATCTTTTTCATATTTTCGTTTCTGTCGCCTAACTCCTGCTTTCTTCTGGGAAAAGCTTCCTCTGTCAATATTATTGAACTGTAACCGGTGTTTAGTTAACGCGCACGCTTAGCGCCTTAAAAAAGGCTGACAACGTGAATCCCAATTAGTTGGCTTATTTGACCACAGCTGCGCGCGTTTTTGTTTTTACGGCGCCCTCCTTTTCAAAATTGATTTCGGCGTCGATCAACTAACCAAACGTTGCATCAATCGAATAATTTCATACAATTAAACACTCCAACCGAAACCAATTAATATAACCACTCGAAAACTCAACGACTATTCAGCCACTCATTCACGTTATATCAACTCTTTACTTATTCAACGATCCTTAGATAATTAGCTATAATTTAATTCTCCTCGTTGATAACTATTTCGGATATCGGTAATTTTCAAGGCTATTGGTTTGCGTAATCGCTACTCCAATAACTCCGGATATCAAAATATAGAACACCAAAATAAGGATTCCTTGTTAAAGACATTTAAATTTGTTCGATATTTTGGTATCTGAAATGGCTGCTCCTGGATTGCCCGAAATCCTGGATCACCCGGATCCTGAATCGCCCGTTTTCCTTGATCGCCCGAATCGGGGGATTCAGGATTCCGGGCGATCCAGGATTTCAAAAAATTCAAATTTTCAATATTTTTTTTTTTAATTTCTCTTTTGCCAGCAAACTAATCAAACACTTTACTTATGGTGTCTAGTAGGATATAAATTAATAGATCAAAAATTACTTTGGTTAAAAGTTGATTCTAGTCTCTACATTTGTGCCCTTTACCCTGGGCGTCAAACATGACGACCAGGCGGGAGCGGCTCGTCAGCTTATGGATACGGTAAAGACTTTTCGTTTGGCCTTAGGTTAACGCAATTTTAGCTTCACCAACTGACCAAGTTCTTCACTGGGCACAAGTACGACCGTTACGGATGCTACTGCTTCCAGAACGGTCTCGAGAACGCCTTCTTCTCCGGCCACGGCGAGAGGCTCGATGCAGCAGATTCCGCTTGTTTCAAGTTTCACCAGGTTTGTCAGATCTGCAATCAACGAAGAGTATCACCCTAGATCACGAGTATCCTTAAAGACACCAAGATAGTTATCAGTTTCCAATGGTTACGTTGCAGGATCAGTCGGGGCCTCTATCTATTGTAGATAGAGTGGTTACGCAGCCCGTCTATCGTAATCGCGGCTTTCGCGCTCGTAATAGAATGCAACCAAGATTGATGATTTTTCAAGAGGCGCAATAATATTTTGGCAATTGTCAATTCTCTAAAATTCATTTCTAGTGTCAACGGTGTCTCGGAATCGACAATGGAAAGCAATGCGACCATCTCACAAAGGTAATTCTTTGATCGCGACTTTGCTTGAGTTTCTTACAACTTGAATCAGTACAACATCACTTTCGAGGAAGATCCTATCACTTTGGAGAAGTCCGCACAGTGCCACGACGAGGAAAACAGCTGTGGACGGAACCTGTGCGAATGCTCGGTCGCTTTTGCCAAAGACATGCAGCGTGTAGAAACAGAGTAAGTGGACCACAAAAGTCCAGCACCAACGCCTGGCCGAGCTACCACACTGCGCTACTAGCCAAGATATGGGGGGCGCAGCGGAGCGCGCCCGCTGAAATCAAAAGCACTTGATGGAAAATAAAAGCTTACCATCTTCAGATTTTGAACCAGAAGAAGTGATATAAATTATATATAATAACTTTTATTAATAATAACTATTATTAAGGGGCCCACAATTATAACGGGTTCAATATTCTTGCCTTCATCATTAATTCTATGTTTTCAATTGACCCTTTAATAATGATATGAGCAGAAAATGATAAATCTAATTGCCCCTTACCACGGGGCTTCGCCCCTTAGGTCCTAAAATGCCGGGGTCTAGTCTAGGGTTACTTAGGGTTACCTTCGGTAACCCTAACTAACCCTAGCCTATCCCCCTCGGGTGAGACTGTTCTGTCATTTTGCGCGGTGCCCCCTAACCCTAACCTTTAAATTAAGCCAATCAATAATTTAAGCCAACCATTAATTTAAGCCAATTATAATATTGATTAATTCATTTACAATAAAAACGCCTGTACTACAGGCCCCGTAGTAGAGGGAGGCGAGAGAAGCGGGTTTGAATCGAGCGGCTCTTGCAGCGAGAGTGTTGCTCGCGAGCGCTACTCAGCGAGGGCCTGTATCGCGGTGTGGTAGCTCGGCCAGGAGTTGGTGCTGGACTTTTGTCCCGATTCCCGCTTTCACTCAAGACCTTTTTTTTTCATTTTGTTTTTTTCAGCGCCGCATTTGAGTGGAATCTCGCCTTCTCGAAGTACTCGATGGAGCGCGAAGATCTCTGCGGAGTAGACCCCAACGCGAACACCAACATCCGCGCCAAATTGGTCAGCCCCGTCCAACTCAAAAGCTCTGGAAAAGACAACAACACCCAGTGCTGTGGCGACTACGCCAGCCACAGATTCCCATTCGACTCTCAGACCAAGGGCTGCTGCGGCAACAAGCTTGGTACTCCAGTCACACTCTCGATTCTCTCCTAATCTAGTGAATAAGTAGTTTACCCTTAGATAAGAAGTTAGTCATATTTGTACCTCAAAACAGACATACGACCAGAAATGGTTGCAGTGCTGCAACGGCGAGGTGAAATCCCGCGCCGTCGATTGTTAAAAGAATCAATGGTGGCCCTACTTATTTCTCTGGAGATGGCTGTATTCTCACTCTAAGGACACACTGGATATTGTATAATTATTTTTTGTTGCTTCTACGATTCATTTTGTTTTTTTTGACTTGGAGCTCAACATTTTCGGCTCCAGCCATTTTCTCCCAGCGCTTAAAACTTAATCGTCTGAGTTGGATTAGCTACCTGTAGTTTTTCCACTAGTCAGGTCTGGCGCCTGGTAAGATCGCTTCGCGCGGCGGAGTCAGCAGTCGCGGCCGCGGTGGGTTAACCGGTACCACTGCTGAACAGGCCGGGACGGTACCAATTCCCGCGCCCGTTCGGCCCCCATCTCGATCCTCGACTCCTCTCTTTCCCGACCGCCCGGTTTCCTTCTTACTCGGTCCGACCCGACCGGCGATTTACTACTCGCGGTCCGTCCAACCCCGGCTATTTGTTTTTTATGGGTTAAAATTTATATCAACTCCGATGGATTTTTTTTATATATTTAAAAAACGTCTTTTTGGGGGCTAATGAAAATGCTCGTCACGGGAACAGCGTGGCCCGGCGAAAACCAAATAATTGGCGACTTAACTCATTCTCTCTTCTGGAAATCAACTTGATGAAACAGACAAGCTCTCGACTCCCGGAAGACAACATCGCCAAGGAGTTTCGCCGCGCGCTGACGAAGACGATCCATTTGAAACACTTCTTTTTGTAAATACTGTAAACATTAATACACAAACGCACAAGTTGTCGGATACATTTTAAAACGAAACAAACCCGTCTCTCTTCCTTGTCCTTATTGTGCTCAGCAACAGTGGCCTGATCAGTTGCCTTCTTGGCGCAGTTGGTTAGCGCGTCAGTCTCATAATCTGAAGGTCGTGAGTTCGAGCCTCACAGAGGGCATCTAATTTTGAAATTTTCTGAAAAAAAGATTTTCTTGATCACTAAAAGTAGTCATCTCTGGGGCAGAGATTCTGCCTAAATTAAACGTTGCTATTTCATAAAACCCCCCTTTTTGATCCTCACAGCTTTTTTCATTCGACTTATCGCTCCTCGAAGACCATAAACAGTCTTGCTCTTCTACCGCCCGGTCTTTGTACAAGCATCTCCGATGCATCTAGTTGACTTGTTCGCAGAGTTTATCCGACCAAGTGCGCAGCACCCGGAGGACTAGGCTGTGTGCCACAAGAGCGAGACTACTGAGCCACCACCTTCCTAACAGGGATAACACTCTGCTCACAACAAGGAATCGAAAACGGGGAACCTTCATCGAAAAACCTTGTAAACTCAAAACCGGTGGCGTAGTCTTTAGCTCATGTGGTCGACACTTAGATTCTCAAGTTTTGAACGCGGCCCTACAATCTTAGGGCTGCCGTTAGTGAAATCATAACAAATGAATCGACCCTAGTTAACTCTGACCCCTTTTTCAGTGCGATTTTCAATCTGAAAAAAACAATTTTTGTCTTTAATCTGTGCTCCGAGGCTTTTTGCACCGGTTGTTGCTTTCCTAAACCGAAAATTGTTCACTCTAGCCCGAGCTTTTTGCGGGATGTCGAGAAAAGTGGGAAAACTGAGCGATGACGACGAACTTCAATTTCTTGAACTTCAACGCATAAGGCTAAGACGCATGCGAGAATTATGCGAAACTTCAGAAGGAAGAAATTCTTGCATTATGCGAATCCAGACAGGTATTTTTCGTTGCACGTAAAAAATTTGAGTTCAGTCTATTAAAATATGTATCATAGAATAAATGTTCTGAATTATTAGTAATAATTTATTACTCTCTATATGAATCGTTACTCTCTATATCTATATAATATTTCTATATATATAATATATATATATAATATATAATATTTCAACAAGCCAGTTTAAACAAGGAGGTAAGGCACAGAAAAATTTATATTTTGTAATACAAAGCAGAGGCACTGTAAAATAATAACTGTAAAATATATTATATTAAATTATTAAATATTTTTTAGATGAAGCTGATGAAAACTGCTGCAGAGTCTGTTTCTCGCCGAAAAGTTACGAAATTCAACTTCAAAACATAAGGCAAACACTCATGCGAGAGATATTCGAAAACCGGAATCGGGCAGGTATTTTTCTTTGCGCGTAATAATTTGAGTTCTGCATATTAAAATATGTATTATAGAATAAATGTTCTGAATTAAGGATTCAGAATTATTACTCTCTATATCTATTTTAAGTATAATAATATTTAGACGAAAGAATTATGCGTTTCGAAGAGAGACCAGAGCTCAACCGGGATAACCAGGGGCAAGCAGGTAAGGCACAGAAAAATTTTTATTTTGTAATACAAATCAGAGGCACTGTAAAATAATAATATTTAATATAATAATATATAATATTAAATTATTATATCTTTTTTAGATGAAGCTGATGAAAACTGCTGCAGAGTCTGCTTCTCGCCCTTCGACAAGAACCAGCATCACCGGGCGGTTATCAAGTCTTGCTGGCATACTTTCTGCCTCTCCTGTCTCGAATCCGTCAATCCAAAAAGCTGTCCAATCTGCAGAAAGCCGTTCGAAACGACCGAAGTACAAAAACTCTTCTAAACGACGATTCCGGCATATACGGTCATCCTAGTCATTCAGCTTTGATTTACTTTTCGGCCTCTTTCCTCTCAATAAATTTCAAATTTAATCATCATACGTTTTTGGTATCAATTAGTTTTTTTTTTCTTTTTTTATTTGCATTTGAATCATGATAAGCGGTAGCGTTTACAGTTGTTGGTAGCCATTCGAGGATGAGTTGTTGGGTCTTCTTTGTGTATCGCCTTTGCCACTGTCGAACTGCCTGTAGCTCGTGTCAAAGCTGTTTTTCACTGCTCCAAAAGGCAGTGAAATCATGGAAGAGTTCAGCTTCTTCTCTTTCTTGTCGAACCGCTCGTGCTTCTTGGAGAAAAAGTTTTTGATGCTGTTCTTAGAGATCATCGTTGTTATTTTTTTGATTGTTTGCTAAATTGATTGTTTTCTGCTTTTACGAAATTCGCGGTGATTAAATGTTCCACCGGACATCGCGTGGCCGCAGATGGTTGAATTTCCGGAATGCTCCGGAGTCCGGACAGCTGCTGAGGATTTTTCATCTTGGCAGGGGAGCGGCCTGCTTCTATCACGATCAGAAATTGCTCCAAGCTTGCATTTTCTTTCATCATTTTTTTGTAAAAGTAATGTTAAAAATTCGCTACAGAAATTTTGTATCTCACAAAAGAGTATTTCGGCCTTGCCGATTTTCCAGCACAAGTCGATATTTTAAAGACTAGACAAGTTCGTGCTTTGTGAAAACAAGTTTAAAATTTCCAACGTTTATTTTGATTTTTGCATGTGACAAATTGAATATCAAGCCCGGCAGTAAGTGTCGTAGAGGTTGAACGTTCAAATTAAAACCGCTCTAACCTAGGCTAGAGCTAGAGCGGCATTTTCGACCAATTGAGCATTGCGTTTGCACGTGTGTACAGGCTAAATTACGATCGAATTGGTGTAAAACGAGGCGCACAATTGGAAAACTGGAAAGGTCGCTGAATAAAGCCAAAATAACTTTGCTGCGCTTTGCCGGTTTGCGAGTTCAGAGGCGAGGTGCTGTCTCTAGGCTCTCTAATCTTCGCTGTATTCTCTTTCAAAGTTAGTCGAGGGTTCGAACGCTTGGCGGGTGCTACTCCCTTCATGTCTACACACTCCCCCCGGGCTACTAGACATGTTAGGGCTTTGCACAGGCCAAGTTAACGTCGATTGTTTCTCATTTTTTTCTCTCTCGATTGCGGCTTCTCGTTGCGGCTTTCTCTGGCGGCTTCGCTGGCGAAATTCCTTTGTTAATTGGGGAGCTCCTTAAGAAAAATTGAGAATGGCGGAAAGTGGCGGAGGTGGAGCTGCTAGAGGAGGCTCAGAGTAGTAAAAGAAGCGGTGTGTTACCGCCAGCCGGATGGTACTGCACCGGTTCTTTTCACCTGCCTCTGCACCACACCGGTTGGCCAAAAATCGGAGCATTGTTGTCCCTAAATATGCCAGTTGACCACCCAAACATTCCTTCATTTTCAATCAAAACAAAATAATGATAAAAACCATTCCTCGGGCCAGAATCACTCGATTCAAAACGGCAACCTAATTCTGCTTCTGTCCTGATTCCTACTGTTTCAATTTCTAGGCAGGTTTTCATCAAACACGCTTATCTCGAGTTTAGTGTGAACTGACACGTTTTTCAAAGACCTCGTTTTTTTTTGTCATTGAAGATTCTCAATTTTCATTTAAAAATTATCATATTTGATTCGCGATTCAGCTAAATTTTCTACTTTTGAATTTTTAAGGCTATTTACGATGAACATTTATTTCTTAATTATCTGCGAGAGAATTTTTATTAATTACATCTAAAGAATTTTTCAATTTTTTTAAAGTTTAGCAAGTCTAATGAAGACTTTCTGACATTTTGGTCATAAAAATGATCAATTTCCACGTCGAATTTGCTTCAAAATGTGTCTGTAGGAAATGCGCTTCCGGCGGAATTCGATTCTCTTCAGCTCACCATTTTCATTTTTCTTTTTGCTTTTCTGTTTTTGGCAAATGTTTGTCATTGGTAGCCTCTTGATCGAGTGGCAAAGTCTCCTCCCCGCCCAGTTAACTCATCGTAACGCGTTACGAACTTTGACCCGTCCTGGCGCTACTCCAGCTCGTCACTCACTCGTCCCAGAACTCCCATGGATCTCTTCATCACTAGAACTCTATTCTGTAAATCATCGTCAGGCATCCTTGTCCTCGTACGTTGATTCACCCTACCTTTCGAATTTTTACATAAATCAGAAGTAAATTTGACTAATCTTTTATTTGAAGCAGTCAATACCAGTTTGTTACTAGTTTAGTCTTCCTTCCCAAACAGCTTGAATAGTTCTATCCATTGCATCCTTGACCCGCTGCTCAGCATTGAACAAAAAGCTATCGTTGGCAACTGAACCTCTTACAGCAACTGTAAACTCGAAATTTTCGCGATCATCTGAAAGCAATTAATTTCATAGCAGCAACACGAATTTTACTTAGAAGATCTGGGAAACACCCATAAGCGAGTGTAATGATCTCTCCAACTCTTCGAGAGCTCGAATAACCCGCGCCAAGCTTGGAGTAAATTCGCCACGATCCCCCAGAAAGCCTCTCTACTTCTGGCATGTTCAGTGAGTTCTGTAGGTAGATGGCTGTATCCGCGGTCATTCCTCCCCACTGCTGAGAGCCGAATAAACCCGTCTCGTCAGCTCCGTAGAGGATTTGCTCGAGATCTCGAGCTTCTAAGTTGGGCCACTGGACACCTTCATCAACGATGTTGTGCTGGACAAGTCTTCTTAAAAGCTCACTCTGAGCAAGCAACGTCAGTGAATTGGGATACACTTGAGATGGATTGTCTCTTGATACGACGCAAGCTTCGCCGTATTCGTCGATAAATGTCAACCCCAGATCGCTAATAATCAATAAATATTCTCCTTTTTTGCAGATGAAAGTAATAATCGCTTACTAGGGGACTGACTCGCCATAATTCCCACCCAACGAATTCTGGGACTGCCCAAGCCACGGAGACTTTTAATGGATCAATAAAGTGTACTTGTTGAAGCTTGAAGACAACAAGGACCCTTTCCTTGACGAGGGAGTTCATTGAATCTCTCCCACCAATATCGTGGAAATAGGCAGAGAGACCATTGGAGCTATAACCAGCTGTTTCGTCGTAAGCAACGACGGCGGTAACGAGATCTGCAAGCTGTGTGTATCCGTTTTTGCCCCAGACTTTGGCGTCAAGTCCAAAGCGTCCGCTAGAGCAAGTTGGTGAACCTTTTCGCATGTTGCTTCCCGCATTTGCTGCTGCAAATACTTTCGAAGAAGACCACGTCTCATAAGCAGTATTAGCAGCTGCACTAGAATTGCAGAAGTATTTGTTGTAAGGACGAACTTTTCCATTGATGTTCACCCTTTTCGTCATTACAATACAGACATCAGCGCCGGTGACGTGACTAAGCCTTGAAGTGTCCACTTGAATTCGATCCAAAGCTGTATCAGCTTTTTTCGGCTTTGAAAGAAAGTGGCTCCCCATGGGGCAATGGAGCTGCTTCTCTATTCAAAGACTGGCCTACGTATCCACTGGGGACGGATGTGAGCACGGGCACCGGACACTCGCCGCGAGTCAAATCGGAAGGGAAAGTCTTTCTTTTACGAAGTCATTGACGAACTTTCTCCAGAAGTTCATGATTGTTACGGCCTTTACAAATCATGTGCAAACTTTGCCGGCGCGCTGATCGTCTTCTGCTTGGATAGGCAAGCTTAATCAGCAAGTCCTTATTTACACAACTTGTTCCTAGAAAACGTGTAAATCGATTGAAAATCGAATTTTCATCGATAAGATGCAAGCTACGTCAATGACTTCGCAAAGGTTAATTATCGGCGTGAAAAATTAAAATCGGAACGATGATTGTAAATTAATTAAGGGTGGGCGGAGCTAGTATGAACCAGTTTCTTGAGTCAGAGGCTCTTAAATCAATTCTCTGCATCATTATCCAAAACAATTATTTTAAGGCTTTAATTTTAAGAGTAGAAGTAATTCATCGAGCCCTCCTTGGCGCAATTAGCATCATCGAGCATAGGAAGGTAATAAGCACCGCACCAGTGCTGAAAATAGTACTCTGATTGAGCCGCGACTAATCCTAAAGGCAAAAGTCTCATTTCGTCTTTTGATCTCTTTCAATCTAATTTGGGTCATTTACCGGATCAAATTAATGCTCAGCTGTTTAATTTCCCAGTGAATATCAAAGCGAAGGAATTTATACTTATCATCGTGGATACTGCGTATTTCTAGGTCAATAAGGAACGATTTTAAGGGTTGTCAGTACTTAAATAGCTTAACGCCCACTTTTCTACACTCTAAAAGTGTACTCGAAATATACTTTTTAGGGTGGCTGCGGTAGTTCAGGATGATCCAGTTGTAGGGTGGCGCCGCAGACTGGATAAGGGGGGTGGTTGCGCAACGAAAACGGGTCGCCCTCAAGCTCCCTTCATTGCTCTCAGAAGAAAAGATCTTTGAAATTGCGTCGCGGACCGATTGCTGGCTGACAGGCCCGGCAGCAGCGTGCCCAAATACATAGAGAATGACAATCACTTACAGTCAAGATGTCGCCGAAGTCAAATTCATGGGTTTTGGAAAGCTACTCTTCAAGTGGAGAGGAAGCGTTTACAAGCTATTTTGGAGGTAGGGCGAATAAGATTCTATAGTTAATACAGTTGCATTTTAGGGAGCTGCTCACGTGGCTGGGAATTTATTACTCGATCGCGATGGTGAACAAAATGGGAAAGGGTCGGACTTAGCACATTGGCGAAAGGCCAACTTTCTTTTGACAATGGAACAGTTTTATAAATAATTGAGTTACAGTCCGAGCTCCGATCCAGCCCTGTGCAAATATCCGAGTCTTCGCGGTGTATTCGAGGACTTTTGCGTGGAAGTAAACGAGTTCTCCAATTATGTGCCGCTCAGTTTCATTCTTGGCTTCTTCGTTTCGGTCGTCATTGGAAGGTGGTGGAATCAGTACATGAATATTCCTTGGCCTGATAGAAATATGCTTTTTATCAGTTTATACTTGAGGCATCACGTCACAGATAAAGGTATATCAATTATGGACAGTCTATGAACTTTTCAAAAGAGACGTTTACCTTAAATCTCCAGTCTTGGCAGATAGACAGACTGGAAATTTCTAAAGACGCTTATTTGGGTTTATTTGCCGCAAATTAAACAGATTTGATAGACTCAGACGGCTCGTGCCGTAAAAAAGAATGTCAGAAATGCAAGAAGGCCGTCAGTTATCGTCGAAAACTCGTGAGATGGCTGAACCTGGCAGCGATACTGACGTTTCGTGACGTAGGAAAGGTTCTCATCGATAACTCAACGCATTTACTCAAATGTAAAGAGCAAGAAAGGAACTGTTTTCAGCCTGTAATAAGAACAATGCGAACCTTGAGGAGCTGCGTCAGTGAAAACTCGATTTCCCACAATCGAACACGTGTACTCTGCCGGTTTTATGACAGAGTCGGAGCGAGAAACCTACGATTCAATTGAAACCACTCAACTGAAATACTGGATTCCCTTCACTTGGTACATCAACACGCTGAATCGTGCCCGAAAAGAAGGCCTAATATGTTTGTTCTAGCTCACTTAACAAATCATCTAACAGTTCTTTCTTTGTAGCTAGCGATATTACTTTGGACAGGCTTGTGAATGAGATGCAAGGCTATCGAGGCAATTTGGGAATGCTTCAAAGTTATGATTGGATTTGTATACCACTTGTTTACACGCAAGGTAAGAATCTACAAGAATAGAAGTTACGAAGGAAATTGAAATTTACCATCATTTTAAGTGGTCTGCGTGGCGGTCTATGGATACTTCGTGCTTGCCCTTTTTGGCCGCCAGAAAATGCTCGGCACAGAGGATTGTTCTCCACTGAATACGACCAGAGTTTCAGACTCGGACGAGCATTTCTATGGAATCCTACCGATTTATACGCTGCTAGAATTCTTTTTCTACATGGGATGGATGAAGGTCGCAGAGCAGCTGATCAATCCTTTCGGAATGGACGACGAAGATTATGAAGTGAACATGATTATCGATAGAAACTTGGAAGTATCTTTCCTCGCCGTCGATACCCTTCATAATGTCTCACCCACCGATTCCGACGACGAAGATATTTGGGTTGGAAAGACTTTCGCCGAAGCTCCATACACTGAAGACGCGCTAGAACACAAGAAAGAGCCATTCCTCGGTAAATAAGACCGAGATTCATCCGTTTACCAGTCTTTTGTTTCTAGGATCGACGGCGAATATTGGTGTGAAGCCAGATGCAGACTTTGTGCCCCTAGAGTCCGTGCTCGATTTAAACGAAGGAGACATTGGAAATAGTCGCTCGCATCTTCTGGCGGGGCATCTGGAGTCAAATCATCTAATGTCGAAAATGTCTATTCGTTCACGCGGCTCAGAGCGGAATCAGCGTCGTAGATTGCTGAGCTACGCTGAGTCCAATAGAAGCGACGGTTCTGAATCGTTTATTGGCAGCAGTAGGATCATCAATCCGTACCGAGAACGCGGTGGGCCCAATGAGTTCGTCCACCAGCACTCGTTTAGAAAAGGAGATAGATTCGGTGAGTAGAATTAAGTTGATACTTTGAAATATCATGCTGAATTTAAGACCGTGAAATTTTAGGTTCTGCAAGATCTGAAGGCGATAGCCATGTGGATGAGCACGAGTTCCAAGCATCGCAAAACAATCGTGAATCAATGAACTTGGATCTCAAGTCCGAAAAGCAGCCGAGCAATGCTGATTCTGCCCTAGGTTCGCCCGTTGAACCAGTTTCGAACCGCGTCGTCACGCTCTGCGACGGGCAGACAAGAGAAGTGCCAGCGCCGCCGACAATCACCACAGTACTGAACAATCCAAATGACCCAGCGGTTTCTTCCGGCGACCTCGTCAACTCAAGAAACTTGAGCGCGGTCGAAGAGCAAACAGAACCTTCCTCGCAGCCTTCTAGCGACGATTTAGACGAGCCAAAGATGAGTCCGATTCAAAACAACTGGCGTGTGAGCTGATCATTCCTTAATCAATCTTTCCAAAGAAAATTTAAATCCGCTGTCTAAAAAAGTCAATCAATGCCTCCGCAGTTTTCCTTCAGTTAAAAAGTTACAATCCTGATCTTGTTTCTCTTTCACAAAGTTCACTTCTATCAACTTCTGTCTACACAACGCTCAACAACTCAAAACAAGGAAAGCATACTATGATACTCATGCATGAAAAAGCATGAGGTTCATTTCTTCTTGAAAACTTTGAGGCAGGGCAGCATTTATTCGCAAAAAATAACATTCTACTTGACACGGTAGCTATGAATCTGTTTATCAGAGCCACCGGAAACAACCAACTTCGACCTGGACCAATCCGAACAAAGGACCTAAATAAGTGAATACGTCAACATCCGCTTTTTATAACTTAGACGTACCTTATCTTCATGCTTTTGCATGTCATACAGTGGCGTCTTGGTACTGCGCACGTCCCACATTTTTACAACATTATCGTAGCTTCCACTCAACAGCTGATTCTTGTCGTTTGGATTCCACCGCACTGTTGAGACCCAAAGAGAATGAGAGGTAAGTGATTGCGCAGAAACCTATAAGTTAATATAAAGAAAGAAAGGACGAGTTTCGCGATCACACAAAAAGGCTTTATAAAGCACCAGTCTTACCTTTCCAGTGGTCGTTCTAGGGTCCCAAAGCCGCACATGTCTGTCGCTACTTCCCGAGGCAATGAGATTCGAGTGCTTGGAGTAGTCAATGTCGAAGAAAGCCTTGACTCCCGAGAGCGTGTTCGATTCGGCCATTTTGTTCAAGTCCCAGATTCTCAAAGTGTTGTCCATTCCGGCCGTCGCTACTTCTTCCTTCGACAAAACAGTCGAGCACGAGACTGACTCAGTATGTCCTTCCATAATCGTATCTACTCAGTTTTACTTCTACGTCGCAAGATAAAAATATCTTACCTGAGGTTTTAACCTCTCCTCTTTCTTCTCGTTTGGCTCGTTTCTTGGCGGAAAGCTCTTCCCATCCCAGAGGAAGGTCCGCGATGTCTTTCCAAATTCTTACTTTTTTGTCTTGCCCGCCGCTCACAATCACACCCTCACTCGGGCAGGCCACAGTGTCTACTGATCCATGATGTCCTCTGGAAAAAATGGTTAGTAAAGTTTCTTATTTTACAGCCTTACCTGAGGGAGTACATGGGAACAGCCTTTTTCGAGCGATCATTCTCCCATCTAAATACAGCCACGTCGCCATCCATACTTCCCGCTGCAAAAACTGTCTTCTTTCTCTGAGTGCACCCAGGCGACACATTTGATCGGCTCGCTCTGGTCAACGTTTCTCGAGCAATTGACACTAAAGAGTACTTCGTCTTCTTCAGCATCCCACAGTGCTACCGTTCCATCGTACGATGCAAGTAATACTTTATCCGGTTCTTATGCAATCAAGCTAACAAATTGCCATCAGGATAGATTATCCTGGATAAGACACTTTAAAAAGGCAAGATTCATTGAATCTGATTCAATATTTTGCAATAAGGACCATTCCTTGATCCCCTCTACAGGAAATGTCTGATATCCAATCTTCAGCTGAGTAAGAGTTCTCTGGCACAGGCGCATCTTGCTTTTTCAGAACTAGAATTTCCAACTTGACATCTGTCTCGATGGCGTTTTCGTCCAAGTGCTTCGCCAACGATTGTCGAATCAACTGGTCGCGCAGGAGAAAGTCGAGTTGAACTCCTTCTTCGAGTTCTGCATTGAGCCCTTTCACCAGTGTCTACAATCGTAGGGTTAATTTACGTCCTAAACATTAAGAAAGATCACCTTGAGCTCTTCTGGTCCCGTAGTGAGCGGAACTTCGATCGCTTCCGCTTCGATTTCAGGGAAGTCTGGCGACGTTAGCTTTATTACGATCTCCCCTGTCATTCTTAAACGAGCGCGAACTGTAACTATCTGTGTTGATTCATGCAAGAAATGTAACAAAGGAAGAAAAAGAGGATTGATTGATCTCAATTTTATTGAGGAGTGAGTGACAGTGAAATAGTCGCCAAAATGGGCTTTGGTGTGAAGAAAAATGTTGTGGAGAATGTTGTTGTGACTTTCTGGAGCTAGATGTTGGAGGCCAGTTTGCAGAAATGCTCGTGTTTCGCTTCTGGAACTCCCTGATTCAGAGTTCAAAAGATTTCAAGTAATCAAGACAAAGCTTTAGAGCTAAACTAAAATCACGATTTCGCTAGTTTTGGAACTCTGGTTGCCTTAACAGAATCGAGCATCTTTCCGCATGTTCCGCAAGTGTAGCGTTCCTCGATTCGTCGTTCGATCTCGTCGGATCGATTTTGCATGAGCCTGTCCATTTCATCATCGATCTATAATATAAATGTAAGCAAGCGGATTCTTTTCGCGTAGAAAACTCTTTACCTCTTTCTCCCTTTTAGTGAGCATGATATTCTTGTGAATTGCTCTGGCGATCTTCTCGATAAGATCCGCTTTCTGCTTTTTCATCCATTCTTTTCGCGCCTGTTTGCCGTCGACATTCTCGCTTCCCTCTTCATCTTCGTCTTCTTCCTCATCAGACAGCTCCAGTCCTTTCAGGCACTTTTCCATGTCATCATCAATCGAGGGGTCTTTATTTGCTGCCTCAACAATGCCCTCGTCTTCCTCCTCATCGCTCATATCAAGACCCAAGTCAGAAAACTCGTTTTTCTTGGATTTTTCCGCCTGCACCTGCGAGTCGGCGCCGGTCGAAGAACTTGTGCCTTGCGTCCGATTCTCTTCCTCTTCAACTTCGCGATGTGATTTTCGAACAATGTCAGCGAGTTGCTCCGGCGTCTGAACCGCCTCCATCGTCTTGTGAAACTTTCTCTCCATCTTTATGTACTCTTCTTTTGACATGTTTGGATCATGTTTGTAGCAAAAAGGTACCAGAAGAGCTCGTTGTCTGGCACCTCCGCGTCGCGAACCGTGCGCTTGGTGAAGGGAGTGTCGTGCAGGTAGACAAGACGGCCATAGTAAGGATCGGAGATGTTGCCATGAGGCGTCAGGTAGCGGAAACACTTTGTCTCGCCGATCTCCTCATCGCAGAGATTGACGGGTTTCCATTTTCTGCTGCTATCGGGAAGAACGAACATCTCTAAAAAGACAATCGTTAGGTTTTGCCTGATAATAATGTTCGTTAGAAAATTCCAGCCTGGAATTACCAGGCTTTTTATTGGCCAGAGGCTTTTTTGAGCATATTAATTGGGCAACGATAAAGCTCTTACCTCGTGGACATTCTTCAAATGTTCCTTGTTGATTCTCCAGAGGAATCAGACGCGAGTAATCGCCATATTTGCCAAGGTGCTTTTTGTCTATTTTTTCATTTCCGACTCGTTCCTGCGGCAACTGGATCATGTAGCCACTGAAAATGTCCACCTGTCGGGACATTTCACGCAAGCGCTCTTCTTCACTTTCCTCTTCTTTATTCTCCGCTGCTTGCTCTTTTTCTTTCTGTTGCTCTTTGGCACTGCCTTCGTTCGTTCTTTCAGTTTCTTCGCAATGATTCTCTCTCGCTCTTGACTCTTCGCTCATGTTCTCTTTATTCTCTTCCCAGTTTTCAGTATCCATCGCGCTCATTCTTCGCTCAGCATCTTCGTCCTCTTCTTCTTCTGAAAACTCTTCAGGATAAGACTCTTCAGGCGATAGCTCCTCGATAGTAATTTCGGGCTCTTTCTTTATCTGGCTCAATATCGCTGGAGCTGCGTGGGCTGCCCCGTCTCCTAAAAATGGCCAATTGTCAGATCGCGGGAACTCAAAGTTGAATTCTCAGAATATGAATTTTACGGAACTAAGATTTCTTTACTAAAACAAGGTATCATGTCATTCACTACATTTAGCTAGTATTTATTATAATAGAAATAAATATATTTGAATTTTATTAAACATACCTCGTAAGTAGCGGATATTCTTGCTTAAAAATATTCCAATATCTTTGTTGCTTCTTGGGAGCAGTTTAGCGTGCACCTCCCGTATGTGGCGTCTAACATTGGCTTCATATATTTCCGGTCTTTGTCCTCTTCCAGTCACTATGGGTGCAACGAAGGTGCAAATTTTGCATTGAATCATGGTGTCTTTATCGACCGTCTTCTTTCTTGCGCCGAGGTCTGGGCGAGAAATTTCGTAATAATTATTAAATTTCCTCTGAGAAAAAGTCTTCTACCTTTTGTCATCGGCTCATCTCCTGTGCTGACGGTTCTCGTTGATTTTCGCAGACCAGAAGGCTTCGCAAATTGAACGTTTTTCGGGACCTCTTCCGTTGGAGCTGACTTCTGAACTTGACTTATCGCCGATTCGTTGCCTAAAAGACAATTTTAACCACAAAAATTTTAGCTACATGCAATCAAAAGCTTTCTATGGCTCTTATTATAAACAAGGGGATCCCCGCACCTTTAGCATAAATAATATTCTTTTTAAAAAAGGATCCAATCTCGGCGGGTTTTGTTGGAATACTACTTGAATGCTGTTCTCTAAGATGTATCCGAATCTTCTTTTCTATATTGTAAGTCGTTTTCATATTGTTCAGGGGAGTTTCGAAAGAGCATAACTTGCATTTCAACATTTCAATTTGAAAATAGTAATACAAAGAAAAACGTTTGTGCCGGTTGGGAAAACTGATTTTCATGGGAGCGGGGTTGATTTTTATCGGCCACAATTTGGTCTCCTATTTTGCTTGAAGCAGGTTCTTTGTCATTCAAATTGACAAAAATAGTGGTTAAAAAGTTAAGATCAAAAATAATAATCAAGAAAAATCTTAGCTTACCGTCGTAGATGATATTTTCGACGAAGAATTTTCCCTGAGCAAAGGAGTTAGTAGCTGGGAATATATCACTATGCTGCAAGCGTATATGCTTCCTCAAAATCTCTTCTACCCGCTGCTTTTGCTTTGCAATTACCTTTGGGGCTTCAAAAGCGCAAATTTTACAACGCAACATTTTTCAAAAAAAAAACGTTCAAAAATCAGAATGGAACCATCTCAAAGCAAAACTCCCCATTCAAGTTGATTTTTTATCAGATGAGAAACTGTCTAACTTTTTATTTAGAACTTACCTTCTAGATAAATGATGTTTTCGTTGAAGAAAATCCCTTGAGCAACGGAAGCTAGTGGTACTCTCTCTGCGTGTTCTTCTCTGATATGCCTTCGCATCAACCATTGCACATATTTATTCGGTGATTTAGCGGGGGGCGGGCGGCCGCGGTACAAAAGTGAAATTTGTACCGCGGGTACAAATTTTGTACCGGCGGTACAAAAAATGATAAGTTTTTTGACAATAAAAACCGATTTTTACCCAAAATAAAGCTCATTTTTGGACAGAACTCCACCTCAGCTATACCAAGAAGGAGTTTCCTTCAATTCTAGCGCGAAGCGCACTCTTTTTCTCAAATTTTATTTTTGGCTTGTACCGGGGGTACAAAAATTTTTGTACCGGCGGTACAAATTTGTAACGGCGGTACAAATTTGTACCGTGGCCGCCCTACACCCGATTTAGCTCCTTGCTTAGGAGCTTCAAAATTGCAAAGTTTACACCGCAGCATTGAATAAAAAAAGTTCTGTTTTCTTTGAAGGAAAAAATCAGAAAATGAAGTCTTTGAATGAAAACTGGTCTATTTTTACTTTACTTTCGCGCCGAAAGTTTCAGAAAAGAAAATCCCAGGGCGACAACAACAACCCAATTTCTGCTTTAGATTAGCTCTGAGGCCAAGTTTTCAGGTTGCTGAGGCCAGTAACTATCAGTTTAAACTTTAAAGGGTATATCATAAGATACAGATAGTCTGGATTGCTTCAGAACAGTGCTTCTGTAATAAGTTTTGAAAGAAAGAGACGTTGATTTAAATTTGAAAATGCGAATTTGTCTCCAAAAGAAACAAATGAAAATTTATTTACAAGTGATTGAAAACTAGCGATTGATTAAAATTGCGTTTTTGGTGTTTGTGTTTTTGAAAAGAATGTACAGGAGTGGTTCGTTTTAAAGTCACTCTTCGTCCGATCTTCTAGGATCTTCGGGCGTCGGCTGGCTGCGTTTTCTGTCTTCCTGGAATCGGCGGTTCTGGAACTAGCTGAAGGAAGGAAAAAAAACGAGCGAGGGTTAAAGTTAATTTTTGGAAAAAGCAGACATGTATGCAAGGTAGAGAACGGAATACTGCGTGTTACTGTAATGCCCTGTTAAACCTGCAAGTTCAAAAATCAAGAAAAAAGGGTCGACCATATTTACAAAAAAAAAAATAAGAGCATCATCATCGTCGGCAAGGGGAAAAAACCCGCGCGACTAGATGCAGGATCCGTGGCTCTTGACTTTTCCATCGCAGCATTGCTTCAGGTTCTCGTTGAATGGTAGCCGCTTTGGGAACTCGCCGCAGCACTGTTTTCGCGACGCTTCAATTTTGGTCGAGAATTTGAAAGTTTTAAATTAAAAAAATCATATAGTCGTCGATTTAACCGTCTTGAAGTCTCAAAGACCGCAGAATCGGAAAAAAGAACGACGAAAAATTCTTTTAAAATTGAAAGGAAAATGCACGAAAGCGATAAATTTGCAACCATTCCTGATTCCATCCTCGAAACTTCTCTCTTCTGGCACTGTGCCTCCGTATCGAATCCGTTGTGAGCGAGCATTGGGCTGTCCGGAGTCATTTGGTCGACGAACTGTTTCATCGAAATCACCTGATCTTTGTCGCACTCGCAGATCGCCCATTTGCAGCTGTTCTTTTTGTCTAACCAACGCCGTGTCAAGGAGAGAGGATAGTTTTGCCAGTTTACCTTTGCAAGTGATTTCCTTGGTAACAGGGTCGATCTCGAAGTTGTAGCTCTTGTCCTCGGCCCTGCACTGCTCGCCGTAGTCGATCGCAGCGCAGCGGTTGCACCGAGTCCAGTGGAAGCAAGTTCGGTCGATTTCGTCCATTGGCTTCGATCCGTTGAGCTCGCCAAGGCCGCTCATCGGACTGCCGCCCAAGTTCAGGCAGTAGCAGCCGTAACCGTATAGCTACAAAAATGGTAAGAGAGGGAATCAGAAAAAGAACGTTATATCAGGAATATGGGTATCAATAAGGGTCAAAAATAAGGGTGTCACACTGTTAAAAAAAAGAAGCCTTACACTTGTGAGCTGCTGCTGAGTGTATCCATACTCTCGCCACATGTTTCGAAAGTCGACGAATTTACGCGATAGTCGAGATCCTAAAAGGTCACTTTGAGGAACTCCTGCAACTTGGCTTTCGGGAAATTTACCTGCGATGATTGGAAATCGCGGCACAACTGGTGAAGATGCTGATTCTGAGTCTTCTTGGGCATTTACAGAAAAGATGGCAAACAAGGTTATTTTCATCTTCGCTTGGTTCACATTTGCAATTTTTTATTTTACTTATTTTTTAACTACATTTTTTAATTAATTTTAATTCCAGAAAGTATTTTTGCAAACCAAATCTTTAACTATAAAAATCAGTCAAGAAAGCTAAAAATCACTGAAAATACTTACACTAAAAATATTTTTAGCCAGAGTGTTTTCTATCTTCAAAAAAACCCTATTTTTTAGAGAAAGTTAAAATAATTATTAAAATTAATTCAAGCGCAAAAAAATTTGTCAAATAAAAAGAGGCGTCCAAGTATTCGTCGAGTCTCTAAGGTTACCTATAAAATATAAAAAGTTCTCTTTTAATAAGTCTTCTCTGGCGATGGTTGATCCCCTGTCCCACCTGATCCACGCATTTATAGCTCAAGAATCGGCGGCGCTGTTTGGCGGAGGCGCAAGCGAGCCGCGCTTTCACGAGTTTACTCATTCAATCTACTGATCCCTAGTCAACAATGCAATTTCGAAATGCATTCTTCGCTTGCATAAGAAAAGAACCTTAAGTTCTTTGAATTTTCAAAACTTACTGAAAAGCAATTTTCATCTCTGAATAAAATAGTCATGAAATGGGGTCGGCAACCATCGCAGAAGACCTGAGTCAGGCCCTGACTCAGGGTTTGATAGGGTTTAGCGGCTTTTTTTAACAAGTAAGCCGCAAATCGGCTTCGCAAAAATGCGAGGAAGAAAAATTTTTAGCGACCAAAGAATTGAAAGTTTGTCGATCATCTCTAGAACACGGCCTAAGCTCAAGTTTTTCTTTGCATTTTTTCATTTATCACTTTCACACCCTGAGTGATTGAAAGTCCAAATTAACCGAGTAAATAGGTGAGTTTTTATCATTTTCGACGATGAGCTTATTTTTCTTTTTTAGTTTGCGACTTGGAGCTAACTTCAACTTCCTCCGAAAAACTCTTGGAGCCAACTTCAACTCCGGAAAATCGCGGACCACAATAAAATCTGTAACAAGTTGCAAATTTTACATAACTCCTGAATAAAATCAATTTCTACTAAAGTAAAACTCTGTTTTAGCTATTCTGAAAGGGCAAAAAGCCCTTTCAGAATCCTCTTGTTTTTCTCGCTTTATTGAGAAATTTTGCATTCGCATTTGCAGGTCTGGGCTCGACAATCTGAGTAGAGAACCTGAGTCAGGCATTCTAAGAGCTAAAATGAAAAGCCGCACAGCGGCTTTTTTTTTAAACGAAGCCGCAAAGCGGCTTCTCAAATAAACCATATAAATTTTCTTTAGACTCCTGAAAGCGGCTTCGTTTTTAAAAAAGCCGCGATGCGGCTTTTCATTTTAGCTCTTAGAATGCCTGACTCAGGTTCTCTACTCAGATTGTCGAGCCCAGTTGCAGGTCTTATTGCAGGCAGGAATACAGTCTCTGTCAGAGTCGATAAGCTACAAGAGCTTATCACGTAAATTCCGGATCTTCTCGGAATATTGCGTGAACGTGCGGACCCCCACCATCAAAGGTGCTGGTTATCGACCTCTTCTTGCAGCTCTATTTGACAGATAAACAAGTCTCATCTAAAATATTTTCACTTCTCGCTGCTTATCAACTTTCTTAGCGAAAAAAAACATCTACATAAATTAGCGATAAACATAAATTATGTACCCCTAAATCAATAAAGTCAAAAAGTGCCGATTTAAATTTTGAAATTTGAACACTTTTCAAATTCGCGTTTCACAAATTGAAGACTCTGATGCTCTAATTTTTCTTTTTGAAAAGGCGAACTATTGCGGGCTCTTGAAAACCCCACTTTCTTCTCACCCTCATGAGCTCCTCAACAAAAGTGGAAGGGATAATTTTAGTTTCTGTTCGTTTCAGTATTTTTCGATTGCGCAACAACGTGAGAGCGACTGACTCTGGTCCACCTTGTGATTATAAAAAAAATAATGTAGTTGTCGTCATTTTCGACGTTTTTTCCCTTTCTTGGGGTTTATTTGATTTTGTTGAACGCAAAAGACGCGTGAATTTCTTCGCAACAAAGATCGAGTTCTGTTTTAAACGCCCTCAGACAAATCAAATCTATGCTCGCTCCTGAAGATGAACACTCAGGAAAGACACAAGCTTGACTTGCTTACACGTCACTTTTGAGAAACAGTAGTATTGTTCCAGCTTTAGTTTGATGCTTAGGGTTAGGGTCAGGTTCTCATATTGTGGTATTGAAAAAGCGTGCTTCTCAACTGCACATGTTGATCATAAACAAAAATCGCTCTAGAATGAAAATTCTCCATTGATTAAAAAATCTAAAAATGTAGTCTCATTCGTCTTTCTCTTTTCTTTCGAACTATATATGATTACTTTACATTAAAAATCTTCAGATCCTAGAAAAAAAGGTCTTTCCTAAGACAGATGAACATTGAATCGTCCTACTTTTATCTTATAAGTAGTATTGTCTACGTTTGCATTTCCCCATGAATTGAACAAAGAAAGTGCTTTGATGGAGATCAGTTAAACTAGCGCATCTTAATCGCTTAGAAATGATGAATGGTCACTCGACTGGCGAGTTCTCTTTCTACGAGGAGCTTCCGGCTGGCGTGATGGAACGTGTGACGAGAAGAGCGAGCTAAGGTTTCATCAGATCGATTCACCCGCTCAGAGAGGACCATCCTTTCTCCATTTCCACGCTCATCTCCTTAATGCATAAGCTACGTTCAATTGGCAAATTTCAAAATTTTTCTTCTAAAAAGAATTCGCCATGACTACACAAAAAAATAGAAGCAGAGAAAAAAAACTTATCGGCTCATCCACTTAAAGTTTCTTCGCCCGTTTGAATTGTTGAAAATGAAATGGGAAGGCAGAGTGAGGTAATAACTGTGCTGCGTTCCGATCCACGACCCGTTGGAATCGCTCGATTTTCGAATACTTCTTCAGGAGCAAAGCGCCGCAGGAATCCCCAAGAATGTTCCATTGCGCGTCATCTGCTCATTTCGTGCCCAGTTGGATCAGATCCACGATCGTCAATTTTTTCCTTCACAAATTCCATTCCATCCCGTTTCTTCTCCTTTCTATTTGACATTGTTCCGGAATAAACAGAAATTGGGTCACTAGCGCTTAGATCTTCGCAAGAATGTTACATCGTTTTTTCACTAGCTTTTTTTGTAAGGAGGGTTACTTCCTCTTTTTGACCCACGTCGTCTTTGATTTGGATGTTCACTCACTAGGGATATGGCTTGGTGTCGATTTCATAGTTGCGGGCGGTGCGATTTCCATTTTTGAGCAGTACAAGGTGTCTTTGATGGAGCGCTTTGGATTTTGATTTTCTGTCGGACGGAGTGCGGACATCGCTCCCCGCAGCGGACACGTGACGCTCCCTCCCCAAAAAGACTGCTCAACCAAAAAAGAACGGCGAGAACGGGCGCTTACTACTCACAATCGGGCTTAGCGCACAAACGAACTAACCATCCCCACGTTCCAATTAACACAATTGCACCAAATCTTAAAACAAAAAAAGCGAAGAAAAGTGCTTCTAAAGCGTCTTTATTGAAAGTATGGTCGAGCGTTGTTGTCTTAACAGAAGTCCAGCAGGATAATGGGAGCCCATCGTTATTTTTCCTGCGGTCATCATGGATATCGAAGAATACATAAAGCCACCTTCAGCTGCGCTAATCAGACCTGCGAGCCTTTATTTAGACACACATTATGACACGGCCCTACGTACTCCGATTTAAACACGCGCTGAGGAAGATCTCGCACTTTCTAAATCTCCCAGGTCGAAAATTTTGTTCGCTCGTCTCTAGAACACGGGTTGAGCACAAGTTGTTATGGGCATTTTTTCATTTATCACTTTCACATCCTGGGTGATTGAAAGTCCGAATTTTGAGAGTTAAACGGTGAGTTTTGATGATTTTCGGCGGCGAATTAATTTTTTTTTAGCTTTCAACTCGATGGGATGGCCTTCCACTCGGTCAATTTCAGTCGAAAAGACGGAGAAGCGACAAAGTCAAAATGGTCACAATCCATCGAGTTCAAATACATCTTGAAAAAGACGATTTGGACGAGAAGATCAGCGATAGACATTGCCGATCTGATCAACTTCCTGACAAGTTGCAAATTTTACATAACTCCTGAATAAAATCAATTTCCTACTGTAAAATCTCAAATAACCGATTTTGAAAGGGTGAAAATACTCTTTCAAAATCGTTTTGTTTCTCTTTTCTCTTTTGCATTTCGCAATTGCAGGTTTCATGCTGGGCTCGGCAACCTGTGTAGAAAACCTGAGCGAGGCTTTGAAGAGCTAAAATCAAAAGCCGCGTAGCGGCTTTTTGAAAACGAAGCCGCAAAGCGGCTTTGCAACAAAATCACTATTATGTACTTGAAAATATTGGCGAAGCCGCTTTGGGGCTTCGTTTTCAAAAAGCCGCTACGCGGCTTTTCATTTTAGCTCTTCAAAGCCTGACTCAGGTTTCTACACAGGTTGCCGAGCGGCTGGAGCCCACGCTTCATGATTAGGCCTTGACTACAAGGTTGTATTTTTTGGGTTCCGCCTGAATTAATCAACTGATGGAACTTACGCAACATACGCAACATACGCAAAATCATCAATTATGTTTTACAAATATAGCGCTTTTTCTTTACGTCCTTCATTGATTTAGTCATGGTTGACGATTTTTTGGAACTGCTCCATGAATGAAAATAGATAGTTGGGCCGAGTTCTAAGTTGGGATCCGCAAAGTTGGGCGAAGTTGAGAAAGTCCGAGACGGGCATTTAGAAGTGGCGAAATTGGCAGCTGCTGTGCCCAACCGCGGCCTGCAGGATTTTCAATAAACTCGGGCAGCAGATTTCTTAAGAAGGACAACCGCTTCAATCACATAATTTGAAAGAAAAACACATTCGCTGATTGCTTTTCGAGGACGCAGATCTAATTCCAAGCAAGGATCAAGCACCTCTTCGATAGAGAGCCGTTCCCCGGCCATGTTTTCAATGTTTTTTCGCAAAACGAGGGGGCCCTGTCCCCTTCAAAAATTATGCATAAATGGTATTGCAATTTCAGTTGTTCAAAGGAAGTCCTAGCGCCTTGATTCAGGACTTGAGCTCCAACGAGCTGGAAAAACTCCAAACGGGGATGTTTGAAAAGAAAGTTATGGTTGTTGTTTTTTCTGATCTAGAGAATTTTAACGTTGCGTTCGCGGATCTTTCTTTTAGTGAGTGCATATTTTAATGAGTGCTTGTGAGCGCATAAAATCAAGATTTCAAGTTCTGTCGATTTCAGGATGTCGATTTATCAATCAACGTTGCACAAGAGATAAGAACGATCGGCGATCCGGATGTCTTGCTTTTTTCATGGGAAAATACCTACTTGTTATTGCAATTTCCTGATTGATGGCGTTTCTTTTAATTGCTGGGTTCAATTGAATTTGCAGCATTTCTTCTTCTACAGCAGCAATTATGGATGAAAAGAAACGTCAAGCGTTTTTTGGCGAACCTTTTCGTTAAGTAATCGCTGCTGAGTTACGTTATATGTCAAGCCCGTTTAATTCCGTAAAGAGTCGGCGGCAGCTGCCCAACCGGCCGCTCGGGCCGCTAATTAGAGACCGTCAACTTTTGTCAATTGCGCTAACCAAGCTATTAGTAATCCCTTCGTTAATCTGCAATCGGGCGGGCTTCTCCTCTACGTATTCGACCAAAAAATTTGTTTTCCAGCCGCTCGTCGAAAAGCCGCCAGGGTCAGCCGCCGAGCTCCTTCAAATATCAAAATACGAAATATCAAAACTCAGAAAGTAAACACAGTGAAACTCAGTGAATCTTTCGTAAAAATTCGATTTTCTCTTTTTTTCCTTTGATTTGGCAATCTTCGAGCACTTGGACAAAGGGCAGCGCTGCAGGCTCACATCATGGCGGCGATTGCATCAAGCAGGATCACGTTGGAATTATCGTTGTTGATTCTGGAATATCGGCGCGGCTGTTATGTCGAGAGCGCGTGTTTTGCGAGTGGAGAGGAGGCGAGTGGAGCCGCCACTGCTTTCTGCTCTGGTTTTAGCGCCGCGGTCTCGGTGACCCAAGCCCGGCCAAGTGCCCAAACACTTCCAACGATTCCCAGCTGCCATGGCGTTTTAGATCATTAGCGACTGTCTTCACGTGCTCCTTCCAAAAACTCCAAAAGGTGACCTCGAATGAACAGCGCGCAGATCTGCAATAGCAGCCTCGTGGCGCCGAACTTATAGCCGGATTCCTGCAATAATACGCAAAATCGCTTTACCACTCTAAACAGCAGCAGTCGATAACGAGCATGAATGATTTCACGTTGCCGGGATTTGTGCCATTCAATCTTGAGATTCCCGGATCACGTATCACCTGCCACCCATGCTAAGTCAATTTCGCCAAACTTAAATCATCAGCTTAGCCAAGTAAACGCGTTAAAATTCTGATACAAATCACTTTTTTGCGACAAATTGAATTAATCACTCTTACTTAGAATTTTTACAGTCTCAATTTGACTCATCGAATTTTACAGTCTAAAAAGAGGCTCATTTAGTCGACCACTAATTCATTTAATACACAGATTTTTCGAGCTTGCAAAACAACACCGCTTCCGTCTAAATTGAACGTGAAAAGAGGAGAAGTATAAAGCCCGTGATTTCCGAGAAGGCACTAAGAACATCTTCATGGATGTTCTAAAAAGGTGCAAGTGGCACTTCTCTCGACCAACAGATGACGCATGTCGGACACGAGCGTTCTTCATGTCCCGCCGGTCCTTGACCAGTATCGTAAAGCGAGCTCCTTTCTTCTCGAAAATACACGTGTTATTGCATCAAAATTGCTGGTCATTAGTCGACAGTAGCTCAAACTGGTTTATTCTCGTTTATTCGTTATTTTATTGACCACGGCTTTGATTTTCGGCCTTCTTTTCAAACGAGTTTCCCTTGAACTGAAGTTTCCCCGAAATTAACTACTACTACTAACTATTAAAATGGTTTGTTCTGTGAAGGAAATGATGATTATTATCATCTAACAGTGTGTAGTCTTTTTTCTCGGCTGGTTATTTGGTCTTTCCAACAGCTTGACCATCTGCTACGAATGGCCAAATGAGCGCCATCTATCTGATCTTCTGCAAATAAAAATGCAAACCTGAAACCTTCCATAACAGAAAAAAAAGATGAATGAATCAGCAAAAACTCCAGAAAGGCCTATTCAATCAAAAAAGCGAAAACTTTCGGACGATGCAGATATGCGCAAGCCGAAAGCCGCAAAAACGGTGGAAGAATACACCCAGCATCTTCGACATAACAACCTCGTCTTCAGGAAAGAATGGAATCGAATCGCCGAGATGGACACGAAAATCAACGACTTGGAGAGCCAACTTCGAATTCTGAAGGGCGAACGAGACGAGAAAAGACTCAATTACAAAGAAAAACTCGAAAATTTCAAGAAAGAAAGCTCCCCTCCCGACGGAATTTCTCAGCCGACCGACCTCTTCGTCCAAGATTCTGACATGTTTTGGATCATAATGGCTCATCTCCGAGAAATCGAGGGCGACGACTCTTCCCACAAAGCATTCATTGATCATCTCAACATCTCCCTCGACTGCATGGTAGACTGGATCTCCGGCATTGGTAAAACATACGCTAAACGAATTATCGAGGCACGTCCAATTACTGATTTCAAGCAAGTTGAAGCGATTCTTGGAAAGAAGCGAGCGAAAAGAATTGCCCTTAAATTTGAGCAAAAACGCATGTTCAGATATACCAAACCGTAAAATAAAAAAAAACGTTGCAACAAAAATTACCTCCTTACTTTATTGCTAATGAAAAGAATGCGCATTTAAATCTCTATACTAATTTTTGTCCACACGGCTTTGATTTCCATTTTCATTTCCAAGCAAGCCTCAATTACTACTACCGTGAAGCTGAAAATTCGGAGAATATTATGTCGTCAGCAATTGTAATCGAAGAATTTTTTTTTTAATGAAATGTTAGTATTTTATAGCTGATTAGAAATAGAATATCAATTAGAAGTCAGGAGAAAAGATGAAGGAAGAAAAAATATTTTTTCACTGAACAAAATTCAGAAAAATGAGAACAGCGACCATGGTAACGCTTGAAAAAGCCTTGTCAGTTCCACAGGTAGTCGGCGCTGCCGTTGTAGTTGTTATTGTAGTTTTTGCTGTAGTTGTCGTTTCGGTTTTCACTGTAGTTGTAGTTGTAGTTGTAGTTGTAGTTGTTGTTGTAGTTATTTTTGTTGTAGTTGTTTTTGTTGTTGTTGTCGTTGTTGATGTTGTTGTTGATGATGTTGATGATGTTGTTTTTGTTGTTGATGTTGTTGTTGTTGATGTTGTTGATGTTTTTGTTGTTGGTGGTGATGTTGTTGTTGATGTTGTTGTTGTTGATGTTGCTGTTGTTGTTGTGGATGTTGTTGTTGTCGTTTCAGGAGTATCTTCTGTTTCAGTCGATGTAAGATTGGCGCTTCTCTGAATTCTGAACTCGACTTCCTTTCTAATCATCTTAATTTTCTGCACAGAGTTAACCGTCTCAACAGCATTCGATCTTGTTGATCTTCTATCTCGCGAGGTTGGCTCAGAGAACAAATTTTCATATCGACCCGGGCATTTCTCGCTATTCCAGTAGCATGGTTTTGTTGGATCATCTTCTAGCATTATAGCTTCGGTCGGACATAGAACCATCTCACACGAGTATGTGTACTGAAATCATCTGATTCGGTTTTTAACAAACATTACCTTGTCTATACCGTCTTTTGTATTTTTGTCAACCTCAGCTTTTATAAGAAGCTGATCATTGTGTACTGTATTTGTTGAATTGGTCCATTCTGTCCGAGTTATTTTTTGATAATAAGTACTATCTAGTTGGTTGTAGCCTTTTCCTCGACCATCATTAATATCATTTTCTATGCAGCCGTTGTTCAAGAATGAAAAAGATCTTTGTGTTGTTCGGAGTGTGCCATCGTTATCAATTGACTTTTCATGCAAAAACGTTGTGCATTCTCTGAGAATTTATATTTAGATTATCAATAAAGCAAAAAAAAATACCTCAGATGAAAAATGTAATTGTTCACACGATCAGATTTGGCATTAATATACATTCCTCCGTTACTTTTCCCTTCATTAAGCACGATTATGCCATTTGATTCTAATACAGAGATATAAATTGAGTTCGATAATAAAGAATAGTTTTGAAATGGTCCAGTTTAATTTCTGTCCTATGGAAAATTGATCATCTGAATACACATCAAACTGAAAATCAACATCAAATGTAGCATTTTCGTAGTTGAAAAGTCGATTCACTTTTGGGTTTGGATCCCAGTATCCACCACTTGACGTCTTCATTCTACATTGTAAAATCTTCGAAACACCTCCTTTTTGAATTGTTTCTTTTCCGAAAGAATTTACTTGCCACAAATCGTCAAAACCTATTAGAGCATATTAAAAATATATTTGATCCATTTCTTTTAACCTATAGCGAAATCGATAACATGCATGTACCCATTTGTTTCAGAAAGGCCATAACTGAAATCAAACTCATTAGCACAATTTGGGTCCGTTACAGATTTTTTGAAGAAGACCTTGTCTCCAACTACTTGTCCTTTGCAATTAGAGGCAGAGTTGCAAATTTGCTGAGCTGAGTGAGCTGAGCTGGCTGAGTGAGCTGAGCAGTCGCTCAGCTCAGCTCAGCTCACTGATTTTCGAAAATGAATTTATCTGCTCAGCTCAGCTCAGACAATAATCACTTAGCTCAGCTCAGCTCAATTATTCACGAACATGATCTTTTCTGCTCAGCTCAGACAAGCATCATTCAGCTCAGCTCAGCTCAGCTCAATGATATTAACACAATTTCACTACTAAAAAACAGTAAAAAATAGCTCAACTCAGCTCACTCAGCCCAGCTCAGCTCTAATTAGGGTCTGCTCAGCTCAACTCAGCTCAACTACCTTAAAAAAGGGTCTGCTCAGCTCAGCTCAGCTCAATGACCTCTGAAAATGGCCAACTCAGCTCAGCTCAGCTCAGTGCGCTCCGAAATAGGCCAGCTCAACTCAGCTCAGAGAATTTCTCATTCAGCTCAGCTAAGCTCAGCTCAGCGAAAATAAAGCCAAATTTGCAACTCTGATTAGAGGTTGAAAATTGCTTAAATGGTCCATCGGAATGCTGATCATGTTTTGACTTTGAAATCAGTGTCACTTCACGTGTATCTGGAATACCGAAGTCTGAACCGGGAAGCTTATCGTCGACTATCATTTTGATGAAGAAGTCGCCATTATCATCATAATCGCATAATAAACCATCGGGTGCACAGTAGAATCCATCATTTACACTATATGCATGAGTTTCATTCCCATACTCAGCTGCAGTGGAAGTAAATACGGTGTAGGTGGTACCAGCTGGGCATTGAGGAGCGCTCAAACATTGATAAGAGGAGCATGTTTCAGTCACAACACAAGCGTAATCATCTCCACAGCTCATTGAGCTGCCACAAGAAGGTTCATCTGATGGATGAAAATGACATTCTCGGGACGAAATATTGACCCCCATGTTTCTTGAGCTTATCTGAAAGCGCGTGATCTGGGGAGTCCAATGGTATGTAACTTAGGGTCTGAGTCATCGTCAATGACGTCATTTCGGTCGGAAAGAGGGCCTTATGGGGAAAACCTATGTAGTGCCATAACTTTTTATTGAACATATAAAAATATGTTGATTTTGGGCTCATTCGAAAGACGAGCTCGAGATCTAGGTCGGGAGCTATAAATCGCTGTTAACCGCCCGGTTTCAAGATTTTTACCACGTGGTTCAACGGGTGGTTGACCGTGGTTTTTGTCTCCCGACCTAGATCTCGAGCTGCCCTTTTGAATGAGCCCAAGATCAAATTACTTTTATACACTCAGTTAAAAATTAGAGGACTACATAGGTTTCGACCAATAGGTTATCCCTATGACGTCATTGTTGATGACTTAGACCCCTAACCTATACTGTTCGACTACTCAGAACACGGGCTTCAAGATAAGCACAAGAAACATGGGGATCAGAGTTCGGTCCCGAGAATGTCATTTTCATTCATCATCTGGATAGAGGAATTCTCTCACTTTATTGCAATCCGTTGCTACTGAGACTGATAAAAAAAGAACAAATATTTTCATAGTACTAATGTATTTTTCAGGAGCCGAGAACAAAGTTCTGAAATATTTTCCGCTTGTCGTCGCTTTTAAGGGGTGGTGGTCGATCATAAGACCCGGTTTTTCTAAAAAATTCAATAATTCCTTTTGTCGAGCAGTTTTTTCTTGAATAGAAAATGGTTCGTGAAGCCTGTTTTAACGAAAAATTGGCTCTCACTCAGTTTCAACCCATAGTTAGGGCCCAGCCGCAAAAATGGCCAACTCGAAATCGCTGTTTTTTCAAAATCTGTCATGATAGGATGATAGAGCAGCTCAAGCTAAACAACTTTCATATTGAAGACTTTTGAAAAACCTTTGTTGTGTGACCGGAAATGACCTGCAAAAGTCCGAAAATCGCACCAAAATCGGTTTTTTGGCCTGCGCAAGGTGTGCGCATCGGAAAAGTGTCTATTTTTTTCTTCTAATTAAAAAGCTCAGGCTCTGAGCTATCTGTAGGTACCAAAAAAAAGTGGTCTTGGTACCCATTTTTTCTGAGTAAAGACTGCCGGAAAGTACCGGAAACCAGCGAAAACTGGCAAAAATGCCGGAAATTAAGGATAGGCTTCTAACTACTACATCTTTTTCGTCCTCGACGTTTAAAAACACTCAAGGTCAACTTCGGCCACTAAGTGCCGGAGGACCTCCCGGAGGACCCCTCTGCTGGAAGACAAGCTGCTGGAAGACCAGTATTTAAAAATAAAGACACAAACAAAATATAAAGGCTGGATTGGCTGGTTATTGCCGTATTCGGCCACTTGATGCCGGAAGACCTCCTGGAGGACCCCTCAGCTGGAAAACAAGGTACTGGAAGACCAGTATTTAAAAATAAAGACACAAACAAAATATAAAGGCTGGATTGGCTGGTTATTGCCGTATTCGGCCACTTGATGCCGGAAGACCTCCTGGAGGACCCCTCAGCTGGAAAACAAGGTACTGGAAGACCAGTATTTAAAAATAAAGACACAAACAAAATATAAAGGCTGGATTGGCTGGTTATTGCCGTATTCGGCCACTTGATGCCGGAGGACCTCCTGGAGGACCCCTCAGCTGGAAAACAAGGTACTGGAAGACCAGTATTTAAGAAGAAAGATATAAATAAAATATAAAGCCTGGATTGCCTCGTTATTGCCGTTATCGGCCACTTGATGCCGAAGGACCTCCCGGAGGACCCTCTGCTGGAAGACAAGCTGATGGAAGACCAAAATAAAAAAAAAAATAAATAAAAAGCCTTGTCTGGGCACAAATTGCCACATTTGGCCAAACTCGATCACTTAAGAGACATCTCGAAAGACCTTAAACAAAAAGACAGACTGCTGGAAGACTAATTGGAAAAAATAAGTTGCTTTTCTTGTAACACGTCTGTTTATTAAATTTGTCAAGAAAGAAGAGGCCCGTTAATTCTTTTCAATCAGAACCAGGGCGAAGCCGACCCGAAGGGGAGGCCACGCCCGGTTATTCTTTTCAATCAGAGTCAGGGCGAAGCCGACCCGAAGGGGAGGCCACGCCCGTTTATTCTTTTCAATCAGAACCAGGGCGAAGCCGACCCGAAGGGGAGGCCACGCCCGTTTATTCTTTTCAATCAGAGTCAGGGCGAAGCCGACCCGAAGGGGAGGCCACGCCCATTTATTCTTTTCAATCAGAGTCAGGGCGAAGCGGACCCGAAGGGGAGGCCACGCCCGTTTATTCTTTCAATCAGAACCAGGGCGAAGCCGACCCGAAGGGAGGCAACGCCCGTTAATCTTTTCAATCAGAGTCAGGGCGAAGCGGACCCGAAGGGAGGCCACGCCCGTTTATTCTTTCAATCAGAACCAGGGCGAAGCCGACCCGAAGAGGAGGCAACGCCCGTTTATTCTTTTCAATCAGAGTCAGGGCGAAGCCGACCCGAAGGGAGGCAACGCCCGTTTATTCTTTCAATCAGAGTCAGGGCGAAGCCGACACGAAGGAGAGGCAACGGCCGTTTATTCTATTCAATCAGAGTCAGGGCGAAGCCGACCCGAAGGAGAGGCAACGGCCGTTTATTCTATTCAATCAGAGTCAGGGCGAAGCCGACACGAAGGGAGGCAACGGCCGTTTATTCTATTCAATCAGAGTCAGGGCGAAGCCGACACGAAGGAGAGGCAACGGCCGTTTATTCTATTCAATCAGAGTCAGGGCAAAGCCGACCCGAAGGAGAGGCAACGCCCGTTTATTCTCACCAATCAGAAACAGGGCGAAGCCGACCCGAAGGGGAGGCCAAACCAGTTTATTCTTTTGAATCAGAGTCAGGGCGAAGCCGACCCGAAGGGGAGGCCACGCCTGTTAACACTTTCCAATCAGAGTCAGGGCACAGCCGACCGCGATGGATAATCTGGAACCCGACCGGGGGTGATTTTTTTTGTTGGAAGCAAAATTGACGCTAGAGACAAAAATAAAAAAAAAACGCCTGGTTTAAGACGCTTCCGTGAAATATGGCTGTCCCAGACCGAGCATTTCATCTGTACAAGATCCTGAGTATTTCGAGTTTTTCCGAACCTATCAGTCTCACGAATCATCCGGGAGGCTTTTCACAGATTCAAAATTCGAAATTCCCAGAAGATCGGAATTCAACGATAAGAAGCGAACAAGTCAAGGCCTGTTAAACCCTTTCGGCCTGGCTCTGATTGAAAAGAATAAGCAAGCGTAGCCTCGACTTCTTGTCGGCTTCGCCCTGACTCTGATTGAAAAGAATAAACGGGCGTTGCCTCCTTCGGGTCGGCTTCGCCCTGACTCTGATTGAAAGAATAAACGGGCGTTGCCTCCTCTTCGGGACGGCTTCGCCCTGACTCTGATTGAAAAGAATAAACGGGCGTTGCCACCCTTCGGGTCGGCTTCGCCCTGACTCTGATTGAAAAGAATAAACAAGCGTGGCCTCCCTTCGGGTCCGCTTCGCCCTGAGTCTGTTTGAAAGAATAAACGGGCGTTGCCTCCTTCGGGTCGGCTTCGCCCTGACTCTGATTGAAAGAACAAACGGGCGTGGCCTCCCCTTCGGGTCCGCTTCGCCCTGAGTCTGTTTGAAAAGAATAAACGGGCGTTGCCTCCCCTTCGGGTCGGCTTCGCCCTGACTCTGATTGAAAAGAATAAACAAGCGTGGCCTCCCCTTCGGGTCCGCTTCGCCCTGACTCTGATTGAAAGAACAAACGGGCGTGGCATCCCCTTCGGGTCGGCTTCGCCCTGACTCTGATTGAAAAGAATAAACGGGCGTTGCCTCCTCCGGGTCGGCTTCGCCCTGACTCTGATTGAAAAGAATAAACGGGCGTTGCCTCCCTTCGAGTCGGCTTCGCCCTGGTTCTGATTGAAAGAATTAATGGGCGTGGCCTCCCTTCGGGTCGGCTTCGCCCTGACTCTGATTGAAAAGAATAAACGGGCGTGGCCTCCCTTCGGGTCGGCTTCGCCCTGACTCTGATTGAAAAGAATAACCGGGCGTGGCCTCCCTTCGGGTCGGCTTCGCCCTGACTCTGATTGAAAAGAATAAGCGGGCGTGGCCTCCTCCGGGTCGGCTTCGCCCTGGTTCTGATTGAAAAGAATTAACGGGCCTCTTCTTCCTTGACAAATTTAATAAACAGACGTGTTACAAGAAAAGCAACTTATTTTTTCCAATAAGTCTTCCAGCAGTATGTCTTTTGTTTAAGGTCTTTCGAGATGTCTCTTAAGTGATCGAGTTTGGCCAAATGTGGCAATTTGTGCCCAGACAAGGCTTTTTATTTATTTTTTTATTTTGGTCTTCCATCAGCTTGTCTTCCAGCAGAGGGTCCTCCGGGAGGTCCTTCGGCATCAAGTGGCCGATAACGGCAATAACGAGGCAATCCAGGCTTTATATTTTATTTATATCTTTCTTCTTAAATACTGGTCTTCCAGTACCTTGTTTTCCAGCTGAGGGGTCCTCCAGGAGGTCCTCCGGCATCAAGTGGCCGAATACGGCAATAACCAGCCAATCCAGCCTTTATATTTTGTTTGTGTCTTTATTTTTAAATACTGGTCTTCCAGCAGCTTGTCTTCCAGCAGAGGGGTCCTCCGGGAGGTCCTCCGGCACTTAGTGGCCGAAGTTGACCTTAAGTGTTTTTAAACGTCGAGGACGAAAAAGATGTAGTAGTTAGAAGCCTATCCTTAATTTCCGGCATTTTTGCCAGTTTTCGCTGGTTTCCGGTACTTTCCGGCAGTCTTTACTTAGAAAAATGGGTACCAAGACCACTTTTTTGGTACCTACAGATAGCTCAGAGCCTGAGCTTTTTAATAAGAAGAAAAAATAGACACTTTTCCGATGCGCACACCTTGCGCAGGCCAAAAACCGATTTTGGTGCGATTTTCGGACTTTTGCAGGTCATTTCCGGTCACACAACAAAGGTTTTTCAAAAGTCTTCAATATGAAAGTTGTTCAGCTTGAGCTGCTCTATCATCCTATCATGACAGATTTTGAAAAAAACAGCGATTTCGAGTTGGCCATTTTTTGCGGCTGGGCCCTACCCATAGTTTTGACAAAAGAATGTAAAAGTAGAGGCAAAAATCCGCAAAATTCACTTTTTTGGGGAACTTTGAGCGATTTCTTCTCGAGTTTTTGGCTCAATCTTGGTCAAAATGAACCCTTATTCTCGACCAACACATATTTTTACACGTTTTCCTATAGTTCCTATAGTTTTTGAGTGGCGAAATTTCTTTTCACTATAACGGAGTCGATAAGAGTTCACGTAAACTGCTAACGATGGGAAACGCAGGAAATGATGAGTGCATCGCTTATCAGATGAATTCTGCCTCTGCGCGAGTGGGAGCTCTTCTCAAGTACCGGAACTCGAGCAGATTAGTAACGACTATGTAATGTAATTGGCGGCACTTGGCTCTGTCGCGCGAAATTCCTCGCTCAACCTTTCAATTATTCCCGAGCAGTGGCAATTAATCGCTCTACTTTTGCTTCGCCGGAAAATGCTAGTTGAACCCATTTCAGCTACTTACTGGCGAAAAACTACGTGTCGCATTTGGCCGCCTTTTTGAATTCAACTCAGATAATTAGACGGCCAGTTCATGGCGCATAATCGCGCAAAAAGGTTCCAAATTGCCAGAAAAAAAGCTCAATGAGAACCTTAAAAAGTTGCTTTCACTTATTATTTTTTGTTGAAATTGAAATGCCCTGCTTTGCTTTTTGCTGAAATAAGAATGACAAAAGAATATCAAAGATTTTGTAAAGCAAATTTTTTGATTACAAAATCTTAAAAATTTTTTTTTGGAATTCAAATTGATTTTATTCAGGAAGTGTTGAAGGTAGTAACAGTTTTCAGACTGTATATTTGCCGGTCACTTCTTTAGGTCATTGACTTCTCCGCAAGTTCTTTTTGTTTTCGCTCGATTTCTTCGTCCACCATTTTCTTCGAAGGGACAGGTGAACGAAAGCTTCTCGGAGAGCGCCACTTGCAGCACTAGCAAAATAAGATAAAAATGATGAAACTGAAAATTAGTTTAGCTTACCTTTATCTTGTCTTTTTCGGACTTTCAATCACTTTCGCTGAGAAAGTAATGAATGAAAAATTTCAGAAACAACTTTTCGCCTCCCGTGTTCTAGAGAACCACCCTGATTTTTCGAAAACTGAAACTTCTGATGTTGACTTTGAATTCTATAATTAGGTGACTTCCTGTTTGTTGTCGCTGTTTCCTAAAAACAAATCAATTAATCAGCGGTGAATAAGTGAGCTGTTCCGTTTTAGCGACCCTAAAACATAAGAGGAAGCCCTTATCAACAAGAAAGATCGCCTTTCCAATCTGCCTTCTGCTCGTAAATAGCTCCATAAATGCTTGAAGTGTTCAAGGTCGGTTAAATTCTGTGAGTAACGAACTACTTAGAAGGCAAATAAAATTTTACGGCGCTCGCTCCATTATTACGTCAGGAGCAGTATATATAAGTGGCAACCGCGGACTAGAGCTCATAACAAAAATCGAAAAACTCGAAAGAACAAAAAGAAAGAAATGGGAATCCACAAGTCAAAGCTCAACAAGGTTGCGATGAACAAGCTGGTTGAAGAGACGAACTTCACTCGCGAGGAGATCCGGCACTGGCACGACGGCTTCCTCCAAGATTGCCCAACTGGGAAGCTGACTAGATACGAATTCGCCAAGATCTACCAGAGCTTCTTCCCCAAGGGCGATCCTTCTGCATTTGCCGCATTCGTCTTCAACGTCTTCGACGAGAATAACGACGGAAGCATCGAATTCACCGAGTTTATAACAGCCCTCTCACTAACTTCTCGAGGTCACTTCGAAGAAAAACTCGAATGTAAGTTCTCCTCTTACTATATTATCCCTTATTTTTCCCTAAAATCAAACTTTTGAACTCACACGACTGTTTAGGGGCTTTCCGATTGTACGACATCGACAACAACGGAACAATCTCTCGCGAAGAAATGATGCAAATTGTTACCGCCATCTTCCGCATGGTTGGCAACTTCTCGGAGTCCGAAACACCTGAGCAAAAAGTGGACCGCATTTTCGCCAAAATGGACGAAGATGGCAATGGCGAGCTCTCAAAGGAAGAGTTCTTCGAAGGCGCTAGAATGGACAAGTCCATCGTCCAGGCGCTTTCTCTCTACGACGGCCTTGTTTAGAATATTCTTCCTTTTTCTACAATTCGACTCTACGATTCTGACCCGCAATCCCTTACTCGTTTTTAACCACTCTCTCTCTCGTTTTCGCTGCAACAAAGATACTTTTGAATTCTGAAATAAAACTCAAATCTAAGCAAAAACGTGCATATATTTTGCTACGTCAATAACTGTACCTCTCGGAAGTAACACGAAATCACCAGCGCGGCGGATCCAAGAAGTACTCTAACTTGAGCCGCTAAAACTCGAGCCAATCGCTTCCACCTTATTAAGCCCGATCAGCGGAGAAATATTTATACAAGCAGAAACATGACAACGCACAAATTTGAAAAAAGTTCATTCGGAACCGATTTTTTTATTGTAAAGTTTAGTCGTTTCGGAGATCTTCGACATTTCGAATGGTGTCAATCCAAGTGGCACTGAAGCGGCTCCTAAAGTTGTCCTCGTTTTCAAGGACGCCGTGGTCAATTCGAAGATAGTTGCGCCGTTCTAAACTTCTACTCAAAGAGCTCAATATAAAATCACTTACCTTGATGATAAGCGTCCCATTTCGGAAGATCATCGTCTCCTTCAGGATCATTCGGGGATCCGTACTTGGCCATGTTCGCCCAGTATCTCATCATTTGCCGACTCAGGAGTTTATCCGCTGGCGATGACAGCGGATTTAAAATCGGATGTCCGAATTGATACTTGTTATCTGTGCAATGATTTGCCCCCTGCATGCCACCAGAGAGATCAGACGGAACATCAAAGTAGTAGAAATACGTCTCATCATTTTCGTCAAGCAAGGATCTGTCTTGGTGCATATTGATGGTAGGGGCACAGTATCGCCAATCAGTTTCAGCTTCGATTGTCAGGTTTCGAATAAAATACTCGTCCCAGGGATTCTCCCAATTTCTGTAAAAAGTTTTAGTGTTGGACTTGAAAGTGATATTTTATACGTCACCTGTAAGTAAGTTTTGCTACCTCCAGCGACTCATTTCGGTAGCCAAAAGGAACTGTAAAATCGTACATAGCTTCTACAGACTAAAAGCTTGTCAAAAATTGAAATTCATAACTGTATGATTTCGTGATCAAAAACTGATTTGACAAGTCTTATCTTTTCAATAGAACCCTCTCCGTCATTGCGTGTCCACGAAGGTGCAAATGCGTATCCGTCAGCGGAGCAGCAGCCTTACTGGAGATCCGGACACGTACTGTTTTTACAACTTAAATTAAGTCCTTACATTAGTTGATCTTGGGTCCTGACATGAACTTGACTTGGGAATGGCGGCGAACGCAGTTCTCGTCAGAAGTATTTTCCTTCATTCCACATCTACAGATGATTTTTTAAAAGAAATCTTGATGCAAAAATGCCTTAGTCCTCTACCTGTCAACAAAAAGTCACCATCAACGACGACTCCCCACTGCCACTCTCTGTTCTGTGCCTTTTGTAATAATTTCAAACATTTATCAATTGAAAATTCGTGACTTTGGATTCTACGTATAAGAGTAGTTTTTGTGAAAAACTTGCGTATAGCGTTCCAGTAATGAGATACTGTTCTTATGCAAAAACTGATCAAAACCTTCCTTGGAGCTGTCAGCAGCACGCTGCAAAGTGTCAATCTCAACATTTCGTAAGCAGTCAAGGTGACTAGCGGCCTCAGCGCAGTTTGTGTTTTCAAGCACAGCATGTAAGTTATCCTCTGCAAAATTGTCCCAGATCAGGTCGGATGAGATGTCGCCAGACTGTCCGATAGCGCTGAAAATAATGCCGTCGTTGTATGAGGTGACGAGTTGGGCTCCAACCGAGCGGCCTCCAGCAGAACAACCAAAAATGTTGATCCGGCTTGGGTCGCCTCCAAAATCGGCAATGTTACGGAAAACCCATTCAATTGCCACCTGCTGATCTCGAACGCCGAAATTTCCTCTTATCTTATGCTGCAAAAAATGATATTGATCCACTTATGTACATAAACTTGCACCAAAACTATGAGCATCATCGATTCCAGCGAGGAAGCCAACGGTGCCCAAGCGATAATTGAGATTGACAACTATAACATCTTCATGTAACGCTAATGCACGCCCATCAGTGTAATGTGATTGAGTTGATGGCTGGGAGAATCGTTGGAAATTGGAAAGTGTTCTGACCTCACCTGATTGGAACCGGCACCGCTTCCGGTGACAAAAGCACCGCCATGAATCCAAATCATGACGGCACGAGGCGATTGCTCGCTGGAGAGCGAATCTGGCGCCAGAATGTTGAGCGTCAGGCAGTCCTCCGAGCCTTGGTTCCCTTGCCTACAGATATCGCCATATTCTTGAATAAATAATTAGCAGTCAATGAATTCATGAAGTTGGATTGCCTGTTGCATCAAGAATCTCCTCGCTCCACTGGAAAGGATCCAAGTAAGTTGGATAATCAAACCTCTTTAGTTTTGCAGTGAAGGGAATCCCACGAAATTCAAACCATTCCCGTGCTTCTCCATCAAAGTTTCCCGATCTTTTCAATCCAGTCAATTTTCCAGCCCCAACTCGATGCGTGAAACGCTCATCTACTACAGCTGCAGCTTCACGAGGATTTCAAAACGAAATAGAACCAAAGCTGTCTCTATTTTGGAATCTTTTCCTGCTGGGCCGAGGAAGAAAAACTTCATTTTGAACTTTTAGAATTTGCAACTGCACCAAGTCTTCTTTTATAGATCTACTGCTCAACAAATATCAAGTACAAACGAAGTCATTAGCTGCTATTTTTTGTCTCATTCTACTCTTTTCCAAAGATTTGCGATGAAGAGAACTGCGAAAGTGATCTAACTGGAATCAAGGAAAAATTAACCTGCAAATAGTCTATTTGAAATAGAACATGCTCACATTCAGTCAATAACACGGATATTTTTTGCTTGGTTCTCGTTTTGAGTATTTTATTGGAATGTGAAAAGTACAGGTAGTGAGTGAATATATACAATTAAATAGTGAATTTACATAGTGAAACTTTGGTTTGGTGAAAATGGTGAGTGAAAACGTGTGGATGAAAATGAGAGGGTGAGTTATGGAGAACTTTTGAAGGGGAAGGGTTTTTTATGTATGTTTTGCTGGCGTTCCTTCAACTCCTTCAATCTTTGGCTGTTCTCCTTGCGCCTGTCTTCGGCTTTTTTCTGCCGAATGCGAGACTGCTTGGCCGACGTTGCCGTTGCCTGCATGTATCGAGGAAGAGGCTGAAAGAGTACCAGTAAGTATAATGTTTAGATGTGAAATTTTACCTTTTCTTGACGGACTTCGTTCTCAATCGAGGAATCAAGAGCGCTCTTATTGGCAGAACTTTTTGGACTCTGATTTATTGTTAGTGATAAGAATTAATGTTCTTTCCTACCTCTGTCTTTCTTTTCTTTGGCTCACTCGCAGCGTCGACCCTCGAAATGGGTCGCTTCTTCGTTTCAGCAGAAGAAGGGGCTTTCTGACGATCGACAGGAGTTCGCACTCGGCTCGGACGAAGAGCAGGGTCCGATTTTGTTTTTTTGAGCGACGAAGTAGGCATTGGCTTTCGCGCAGCACTGACGGGCCTTTTCTTCGTCGGTTCAGAGCGCTGATAGTTTTAATTTAGCTCTTGTAAGCAAAGATAGATCTTACATTGAAAACGATGCCTCTGCGAGTGCGCGAGATTGATTTCGCAGGAACGAAGTCATCGAATGAGAAGCGCGTCTCAATCTTGAGGAATTCCGGCAAACTCTCGTCAGAGAAGGACACTGGCGGCTGCGCTGGGCAGAGAACTTCTGGCAGCTTGTCGTTGTCGTCGCTGAGGGCGGCTACTTTTACGATCAGTTCGTGCTGCTGCTTGATCTTCTCGAAGAGCTTTCCGCAGAGACTTTGGTACATGATGGACTTTTGATAGTTCACCTCCGCCGCCTGCTGCGATTTGACCTCATCTGTCGGCTGAAAATAGAATAAGTTGGGCCACTTCTTTCAGGGTGGAAATTACCTTTTCTTGAGGAATTGAGTTCTTGAACTGTTTGATATGCTCTTCGATTTTCTCCTCAATGCGAGACACGCGCAGGTCGAAGCTTGCCAGCGTTCGCTCGTATCTGTTCGAGCCTGGCGTGCGTTCAGTATTCTCAGTGGCGAGTTTTTTGACCTCAAAGTCGAATTCTTTGAGCTGCTTCTCGCACATGGCGATTCGCTGCTCGCCGGTGAGCCTGATAACTTCCGACTGGAGCTTTGTCAGCGTGCCCCAGATGGGATCAGCCGCCTTCGACAATCGACCTGTCTTCGCTGGGCCGTTCTTTTTAAGCTCTGCGTTCTCCGCCTAAAGATATTTTTATCACCAGGTAACTGTTGGAAATTAATGGTTTGAAAGGTTCTCTTCCATGATCTCAGTTACAAATCGAAATTTACTTGCCTCAAGTCGCTTGATTCGAAGTTTCTGATCCTCGATAATCTTTTTGTAGTTTCCGACATGCATTTGCGTCTCCATCACTCTCTTGGTCAGACTAGATCTGATCGATTTCGCTCTGTCAGCGTACTAGAAAAAATTGAGTCTAATGTAAATGAGCATGTGATTTGTACCTTAATCGTATTGAGTGTATCTTCATAGACTTTGTCGGCAGGGGACACATTGGCAATCATAATCGTACGGCAAGTTCCGCCGAGACCGTCTTTAAGGATTCGCGTCAGCTTCGAATCTCGATAATTGATGTGCCCCTTGTGTTTCGGATCAGCAAGCGCGTTGATAACATTGCCAAGTGCCAGCAATGACTTGTTAATGTTACCACCTTCGCGGAGTCTAAATCATTCTCTCTACAGAACTGCATTGTTTATAAACACTTACCTCAGGCCCATATTCGGAGTAGCCTGCGCTCTTTCGGAACCCGCAAGATCGACCAAAGTCAACTTTGAAATCGTCCTCGTTGTTCCTGCCATTTGCGTGAAATGCACAACGAAAACGGCATGAGATCGACTACTCTGCGCATTCGCATCGGTTGGATGCTAGGAAAGAACATAGCGTCAATTTAGCTCATTCGAGTTTGCATTCTTCTCACCTGTGTTCTCAGATTGTTGCCCTCCTTGAGCCAGGCCATGAGTTCTTCCGCCGTTTTCGGCTCTTTTTCTGACAGTCCTCGGATGTTTATAGCTCCGGCAATATCGCGCATCGGCAGGTCTTTTGATTTCTTACTGTCGTTCAGCAAATCGTTGATTCGCTCGTTGTAGACTTCCAGGTAGTTGACAGTGATTTTGTACTAGAAGACAGAGTTGGAGACACAATCAAAAATTCGGAACATTGATTGAAATCAAGGAAAAAGCTAGAAATTACCTTCGTATCCGTCGAAGATTCTCTCAACTCTGCCATTTTTGTAAAGAGCGCTTGGACTGTTCTGCAGATGACTCCTGGATCCTCCGGCGTACCGAGCATCGTGTGCGTTTTTCCAGCGCCAGTGGCTCCATACGCGAAGACGGTGGCGTTGTAGCCCTCAACGATCGTTTCGATCGTATCTGCCGTCGTCTGCTCGTACACCTCTTGCTAGAAACAATCAAGATAAGAAAGTGTCGGTTATATAAAAAAACGAACCTGTGTGGAGGTGTCGCCGAAAACTGCATCAAAGCAGAAAGTATTGTTTCGTCGGGGACGGTGTTTTCGATTTTTCTTCTGTCCCAGACGAGCCACTTTTTTGAAGCCTTGCAGGTAGGCGTCTTCTTCGACTTCTGGGTCGAATACTAGCGCCTGAAATAAATATGTTGATTTATTTGCGGTTTCGTTAGGAAATAAAAGTTCTTATAAAAGATGGAAAGCTCAGTCTCAACGATCTTTTTGCATGGAAAATATAAGTTATTTTTGATAGAATTTTCGGGGAACTATAATTTATTTACCTTGTCGTCAATTTGCTCGATTATACTCTCTTCGTCATTGTTTATTTCTCTCGTGTTCATGGGTCTAATTCTGACGACGACTCGCATCTTCGACGAGTTGCTCTCATTTTCACCCATATTTTGAGAATTCGAAATGCTAGAATTAGCCTCCTGAGAAATTGCTTGCCCCTCTAATTTGTCAGAAAAGGGAGTGAAGGGCCTTTTTTGCGAGCACCGCGAATTCCAAAAACAAGCGGAGCGCGCTCTGGCGCTTTTCGAAAAATGCCTGCAGCTGATTGGTCGCCGCGACGATCGAGTCGAAATTTCTCAGAATGGGACCTATGCAACCGAAAAGGGACTCCTGCGGCTATCTTCCCGCCATCTTGCTTGATTTTCTTCCCGTTTGCCGCCTTTTTTGCACCTAATGACTTCCCTTCGTCGAAATTAATGAAAGAAAAAAATTATTGAAAATAATTCAATGAGCCTCTGTCTCAAATTAACCTTCAATTGAAGCATTTGCTGATGTTTTTCATATATTTTTAGATGCATTAAAATAAACACTAGAAAAAGGAGAGAACGGAAAAAAATACAATCCGTTCTAAAGAGTCCAACTTCTGCCATTTTTTTTAAATTTTAATTTGGAAATATATTTTTCCTGACTTGTCATTACTTTGAATAGTGACACAAGAAAAGAACTTTCAACAGCTTCATGCAAAAGGTTTAGGAAGCATTTGGCTTGAACAGAATGGACGATTTTCTTCTGGCTGGGGCGTTTTCGATAAAGGACTGTAAGTTGATAGAACGAAGAGATAGGACAAGAGCAGTAACTGTACATTTAAATGAGGCTCTCTTGCTTTCGCCGAGCTCGTTCCAAGTTGATTTTTGCAGTGATGAGATTGCGTACTTGTTCGTCAATCAGAAGCTATCTTCTTTTCCTCCTTCTTTCCCTAGAATTGAGAATAAGAAAAAACTCATCGCCTCAAGAGTACCTCGATCTAGACCTCGAACGAGAGCGTCTTCTTCGATCACGCGACCGACTTCTCTTCCTCGATCGTTTTTCCCCGCTGCCTTTTCGTTCTTTCTTCGACCTTTTCATGGTTGGACTACTACGAGGACTCTCCTCCCAAATGCTGAAATAAGATTTAGTGAGCCCCTCGTCCTTGATTTCAACTAATTTTTGATAAGTTTGAAGGCTACCCTGGACAATTAATCCCCATGATTTAATGCTATGAATTTTTAGCTTTAGCTGTAAGAGAAAAGCAACTCGTAAGATTTTGATAACGAAGGAGAGTTTAAATACCTTGGGTCGTTTTTGAACTTCTCGGCGAGTTTGGCAATTAGTCCACTTCTATAAGTTTCTGCTTGAATTGAATCGTCCACCACTCTCAACTGCTCGCAGTATTCGATGACCTAAGATGGCATAAAGATAACACAAGATGTAGAAAATCAAATAACCTTGACTTCGACGTCTCTTATCGCTTTTCTCCAAGCGTCCGATTGAAGATACAAAGGCTTGGCCTCTTTTTGTCGTCCATTTCTTCGTTTCTCTTTTTCTCCTGCTCCATCTTCTTCAAGTCGGCGAAGATCTCTCCGCTAGTGACTGCTTCGTTTTTAACATCATCTTCGTCAACAGCTTCCCATTTGGATGCGACGAAGCCGGATCCAACTCCAGCGGGTTTCGCACCACTCGCACTTGTGCTCGGCGCTGGCTTCTTTTGCGCTGGCTCTTGTGCGGCAGCGGGCTTTGCCTGTTCCAGGGGAACCCCGTCAACGTCGTCTTCATCTTCATCGGATGAAGTTGCTTTCTTGGACTCAGCCGCTTCGGGCTTGTCATCGATTTCGACACCATCGACATCGGAGTCCTCCGATGATGACTCTGCTTCCTTTTTCTCCTCTTCGATCCCCATGAAGATGTTGTGTAACTTGATCAAAGTTTCGTTTGTAAAAAGACTCCAAGCTGTCCACGCCTGGAAGAGCGTCTTAATACGATTTTTGAACTGGTCCGCGACGAAGGGTGTTTTGATTGCGCTGTGCACCGAGTGCATCTTCTCGAAGATCTTCTCAAGGTGCTGGTCAAAGAGGATTCGATACTTGGACGCTTTCGGCGCTGCAGAACCATTGTAAAGAATATCAGAGATGAGGTAGATTCTACCCAGACGCTGGTCTAACGAGCATTCGTCTGCCATGACCGATTCGATGATCGCTTCGGTGATTTCTTGAGCGTGATCAACTTGGTCGATGCAGAGTGCCATTAGATCACCTACCAGATCGCGAACAGGGGTGAGAGTGTTCAAAGCCGAATCAAATTCGTTTCTGGAATCAAGTTAATTTGCGCGGATGAGTTTCGTTTATACCTGTAAACAGATGACATTTTCGAGCTCTCCTCTTTCTTCTCTTTCTGATAGTCATTCTTTGAGTTGTCAATAGGATCCCAATCCGATCGTGGAGCAAGTTCAGGCTCTCGTGATGCTCCAAGACCAGCTCGCGGCTCATCGTCAAATTGACTTACAGAATTTCTTCCAATGGGGGCAAATCCTGGTCTCGAGTCTCGCGGATCGGAATCGAAATCGTCCTCGTCACTGTCGGGCATTCCATGTGTGATGAAAGGAAGAATCGGGGGCTTCCACCAGGGTCCACCGGCGTAGAGCTTGAAGCGATTTGTTCTCCAGAAAGTGAACGATTCACCATTCAAAATTGAATACAGACGCCACCTATGAAATATGTGACAAGGGCGAAAGAGACTCAAGAAACCTGTAATAGGAGTGCGCAGGACACTGGAAGTCGTAAAGAAACTGAAACATGGGATTGTTTGCCTCTTTGTCCATCAGCATCGCTTCGAACATAGGCCCTTGTTTGACGACGAACTCGACAGTTCGGTTGATCAGTCGAGTCAGCGCTGCGTCGTTGGGAATCACAACACGCACTGAAATCAATGATAAAAGGTTTCATAAACTGTTTCTTACCCGTGCACTTGTGCAGATCCCGTTCGAAATTCGAGTGTTGAAAGTTTGGGGGTGGCTGTGCGTTTAGCGGCAAGTTCGACTGCTTCGGCGGTGTCAGGAGCCACTTCAACCGATCTGGAACGTACAGTGGATTCTGCAACTGAATATTGGGAACGGCTTTGCCCCAGCCAAGCTTCAAGTCAACTCCTCTGAAGTCTGTGTTTTGCAGCTTGCTCATTGCTCGTTCCGCGTCACTAAAAATATAATTATACAGAGAACCTTGTCAAAATGTTACTTTCTGCAGCAATAAGCAACGAATGCGCAGTTGTATTGGGATCTTAGATTCGTTAGACTCCCTCGTCCCCTAAGGTCACTTGCTTATCTAGATCGAGCTTTGCTCGGTCGCCGCCGTGTATTTCTCTTCATTCGGTAATTCACGCAGTTCGTGAATTAACCTCTATTTTACTCCAGCTCGAAATACAGACGTCAAAGATACTTTACTCGTTTTCTTCACTCGTCCAGATATAGAGAGCAGGCAAACTACGCTAGAAGTGGGAGATTCAGCAGAAGCTAGGATCCCTTCAGTGGTATCAGAGTAGTCCCGTTGGAGAAAAGGTAAATTTTCCGCCATCGACAACCGAAGTTTCGCAACTTGGACGCTGATTGGCCGTCAGCGGAGTCGAGGGGAACCGAATCACCAACCGCCACCGCGCCGCCGGAGAAACTCCACTCAGAGAATTTTCCGCGCCGCACCACACCAACACCACCCCGAGCGAGCGCCACCACACGAGCGCCACCACGACCCACGCGCCGAAAGTCGCGCCCACGCAACCACGCACGCACGCCGGGGAAAACCTAAAATACTCAGAAAAACAGAATTCTTTCGCCACTTTTCACCAAAAATCGAGAGAAGTTTACGAAGAATCGACCCTTGGACCAGACCTTGAAATTTCGACAATCGCTGGACAGAGAAATCGTCGGGCGTTTGCGCAAAAAGGCACCTCAGCTCATCATATTGCGACTTTTAGTCGCAGTATTTTCTGAGGGCCTGAAAGGTAATCCAAGGCCCATAAACCCTTACTGCCGATATATTTCGAGCTATGGCGGCGAACAAATCACTGCTAGAAACCGTCACCGAAATAAGAAGCATAAACGATCGAGTAAACTACCTCGAAGAACAAGTGCGAAATGACGAATCACTTAAGCCAAGCCTAGAGCCCTTGATCACAGAAAGCAGAGTAAAATTAGAACAGCTCAGTACAACGCTTCTTACCTGCGAGCTCGATCAAGGAAAAGAATCTACGAATGCTACAATGAGAGAAGAAGCATGGGTGGCCACTACCTGGTCTCGTCACGTCCAAGACTTGCCGAAGCTGGACGCCGCATGCAACACATCTTTCAACACCTTCTTGGGCAGAGCCGACATTTATCACCGCGCCTACGTCCGCGACAGACCTTCACGTGAACAGCCTTTCATCGCAGCAGTGTACAGCCACTTCGACTTGAACATCGAACGCTCACTTGGAACCGAATTTCTGAATTGTCAAGACTGGAAATCGGCCAAGGCGCTGCTAGAGAAATCATTCGCCGCGAAGAGTCACTACTTACTGAAGCTAAGCGAAGTTTTCGACGTCGAATACGACCATTCGAAGCCGTTTGCACACTACACCGCCAACGTCTTGCAAAAGATGAACGAGGCGAAGCAAGCGACTTTGAACTCTTACCGACAAGAGAAGTCAGCCGACGCCGGGGTCGATGAAATATTCGACATATTCTCGACGATGATGCTGTACTTGAATCTTAGGAAAGAAGAACCAGACGTTTTCAACGCAATCCTTCCAAGCCTATCAAAAGTTTACGATATCAACGAACTCTGCCGTCTCGCCCAATCCACAAGACAGAATCGAGTTGACAGCGCGACCGTCTCCCAGCACTTCAACAGAAATAAGAACAAAAAGAAGAAGAATGCTAAGCGCGCCAGCACCGATTCTAAGGATGGGAAAGACGATAAACAACCAGAATCCAAGAAGATTAATACGACTAAGAACGTCGAAGATTTCCAACCATTCGATGTTCACTTTTACACAGTGAAGAAGAAGCGACCAGGAAAGGCTTATTTCGCTTCGGCTACCATCATTACGGGCTCTAAAAGTTTTGACGTATCGATGGAAGTCGACAGCGGAGCCGAGTCCTCCTGTCTGTCCGCTGCTTACGTTCCCGACAAATTTCTCCAGATGCTGAAGCCCTGCCCCTTCAAGGTCACCGGTTTCAGCCCAAATATCCCCGCCGAGCAGCCGAGGGGTATCCTTCCCTGCCGCTTATCATTCAATGGTGGCCCTGCATTCTCCTTGAATCTCACCATCATGCCAGGCAGTAAATACCCAAGTCTACTGGGCCGCGATATACTAGAGAATGCGATGACGGACAGCTTCACAGTCGACAATAAGAATCGTACTCTCTCATTTTGCTACAACGAAGCCTTCACACAAACTGAGACTCAAGTGGTGAAGCTGGACGGAGTGAAGCGGACCAAAATCAAGAAATACTTGACGACTAGATCAGCGGTCAAAGACAGCGATCGGTCCCGCACTCAACCACCACGAGAAGTCCCAAAGCTGGACGCGCCGAACAAGAACGCAGCCAGGTGCCCCATTCAGCTAGCGAAGCAAAAACTCGGAATAACCCTACCAGCAGACGCAGACCCGGGGCAAAAGAAGATGGTCGCCGAGCTGTGTTTGGAATTCGACGACAGATTCGGCTGCGACGGTCAAAAAATGGGTGAATTCCCGTTCGAGATCGAAATCCCGACTGATGGTACGAGTCGAAACATCAGTCAACACCCGATTCCGCAAGCTTTTCATGGTCAGGTCAGCGATCACATCTCCGAACTGCTCGAAACGAAAATAATAGAAGAGATCAAAGACCAGAAAGGGTTTAACAGCCCGGTATTGCCTATTCCTAAGAAATCTGGGGAAATGCGCTTCTGCATCAACTACAAAAACAGCCTGAACAAATGCCTCTCCGACAAATCCGACCCTTACCATCTCCCAAGCATGGAGGATACGATTGCGAACATTGGACCGGGCAATAAGTTTTTCGCCACAGTTGATCTACGAAGTGGATATTGGCAGTGCCCTGTAAAGAAAAGCGACAGGTACAAGACTTCCTTCCAGTGGGGTGGGAAATCTTACGCCTTCTGCAGACTACCATTCGGTTATCGATGCTCGGGGAATATATTCTCGCGCGTCGTAAACACAATTCTCGACTCAAGCCCCACCAGGAAAAAGATGCTTTCTTATATCGATGACATAGTGTGTTTTGGGAAGACTTTCAGCTGCTATTACAACACTCTCCGAAACCTATTCATCGCGCTCCGCAAGTTTAACGCTAAACTCAAGGGCGAAAAGTGCTCTTTCCTACAATCCGAAGCTCACTTTTTGGGCCGAATCATCAACGAAGATGGAATCAAACCGGACCCTGCGCAAGTCTCCGCTCTTCGTCAGATGAAACCCCCACGCTCCCAAAAGGAGTTAGCTTCATTAATCGGGTCATTGAATTGGATCCGAGGTTTTCTAGAAACGAAAATGGGCGAAGCTATTTCATCCGGTTGCTTCTCGAGCAGAATGAAGCCCATAAACGATGTTCGAAATTCGGCGAACGAAACAAATTGTTTCAAGTGGACCAAAGAAGCGGATTTGGCGCTCAAGGAAATTCAACGACGACTCTCCGAGACTCCAGTCATAAGTTTTCCTAACTTTGACGAGTCTTTTCATCTCTACACAGACGCGAGCCTGTACGCAGCGGGTGGCGTCCTGCTACAAGAGTATGGCGGGAGAGTGCACCTAGTAAGCGCGATTTCCCACACCTTCAACAAAGCTGAAAGAAAATGGAACACTTCAGAAAAGGAAATGTTTAGCATTGTCTGGTGCTGCGAGCGACTGGAAAAGCTCCTGAAAGGTAGATTCTTTCAGATTCACACAGACCACCGATCTTTGATCTTCCTACACAAAAAGAAGTTCAAGAATTCTAAAATAAGCCGATGGCAAAGCCGATTGGAAGAATTCGATTTTCACATTGTCTACATCAAGGGATCAGAAAATCAATTCGCCGACTTTATGAGCCGCAGACCTGGCGAGGACGACAAATCACTTGGATACGACTCTGAGTTTCCCGTTGGTCGCGAGTACGAAATCGACAAGAATTCACCAGTACGTGTCTTCGTCCCTTTCTGGAACGAAAATCAGTTTCCGGAGAAAATCACTTTATCAGAGGTGAAGATACATAAGGTAAACGTCAAGGCTATCGCGGCGCCAATGGAGATTCCGTTGGTGTCAGCGAATTATAATAACATTCTGGACTATCAAAGGGAGGACTCTGCTCTGAGTGCAATCATCACTTTTCTGGAATCTGGTAAGGAGCCACTGGACATAAAATCGCTGGTGAAGGACTCCGACCACCGACAATCGTCTCTACTCAAGATGGAAAAAGCTCTGTTCCTGGATAACACTACCGGGTGCTTGATGTGTCAATTCAAATCTGGCGCGCGGGCGGTGGTACCGGAAGCGGTAAAAGTCACTTTCTCTTTCTAGCTCACGACTTGTCCGGTCATCTGGGCGAGCCGCGGACTTTAGAGCGATTAGAGGACGTTTGGTGGCCTTCATTTCAAGACGATGTTTCTAACTACGTCCACAGCTGCGTCCCTTGCCTACGCAGAAAAGGATCTGCTGGAACTCGTACCAAACCGCCACTTGGAACCCTTCGTCGTGGAAAAACAGCTGGCGAATCGATTCAGATCGATTTCGCTTGTATGCCTCCCGCTGGCGGATTCAAGTATTATTTGGTGGTGGCGGACACTTTCTCTCGCTACACTTGGTGCATTCCGACGCGGTCCGACACTGCTATCTGCGCTGCAAAAGCGCTCATCTACAAGGTCTTCCTTCCCATGGATTTCTTGCCGAAACATCTACACAGTGACAGAGGTACCCACTTCTGCGCAAGCGTGATTGACGAAATGTGTAAGCTTAACCAGATAAAACATACAATAAGTACCGCATTTCACCCTCAATCAAACGCTTTCGCAGAAAGAGCGAATCGGACTATCAAAAACAGTCTATTCTGCATGGTCAACTCATCTTCCGGTCGAAAAACTTGGGCCGACTGCGTTCCCCACGTGATGCGCGCGCTCAATAGTGTGAAAAACAAAAGCACGAAAATTTCACCGCGAGAAGTTTGGTTTGGCCGAAAAAGTACTTTCACCCACTCTACTGGCGCAGAAATGACAGCGGAAACACCTCAGGTGTTTGGTCTCAATGTGGGAGCTTTAGCGAAATCGGCGGAAGCCATTGTGAAAACTGCGATGGAAGCTGCTGACCGAGCCATGGAGCACAGGCTGAAAAACGAGCCTAAGCCGAGACCAATCCCGCTGGCGCTGTCGTGTACATTAAGCGAGAAAACCTGACCGACGCTAAAAGCAAGAAGGAACGCTGGGTAGGTCCCCTGAAAGCCGTTTCGAGCAACGACTGGGTCGTCATGGTCGAAGATAAAAAGGACAACGTGATTTCATCCATCGAGAACACGTGGTTCACGCCGCAGAACGAAATCACGACTTACGCTGGATTGATTACTACGAGGCCGAGTACGTATTCCCACATTTAACCGAAATCGTTAAGTCGAAAGTCCCACAAAAATCGCCTGTTCCTACTTCCAAACCGATGGAAAAGTCCGGGTCGAAGTCGCATGGGGAGGAAATCTTCTCAGGTCGCGTCGACTCCGATGGTTGCTATGGAAAAACCGCCAAGATCATCTCTATCACCTATTTTGGAAAGTAGACGCCGATTGGACATGGAAAATCTGGGAGATACAACCGCTACATCTATTTTGGACTCGTCGGTAGCTCCAGCCGAGCCGTCAGATCGCTGGTACTCTGGTGGTACTCTTTATGAAACTGCCGAGGACATGTCAGCTGATGCTACAGTGATTTCGGAGGTTGCTGCGCCCGACAATAGCCATATGTCAGTCGATAAACAAAATTCAACAGTAGTTGAGGGCTCAGCAACTGAAAACAGCAAGAAAAGAACCCGTCCAAAGTCTTCACCAGATCGTCAATACTCAGCCGGCGCCGATCCGAATGCGACTTTAACCGAAGTTGGAGCAGCTCATCTCCCGAAACATACAAAACGAGCACACCGTGAAACGAGGCCCGTCGAACCTCTAAACATCGGCACAAACTCGGGTCAGTCATACGACTAAGCGCAAGTACTGCCCCACTCAGGTCCCCTATTCATCGACCGGGGCCTGAAAAGGTACGGAAATTATCACAGTTTACCGTCGCCGACGTATTTTGAGTTCTTCTACATGTGCAGCTACTCCTTCATGTCATCACCGCTCGGACATCACGAAAACTTCGCATCTGATTCAAGCTTTTTCCCAAAAAGGGTTTTTAACGCGAATCAGACTGCCTCGACGTTTCGAACCTGCCATGTTACTCATCTTACGCTTATACTCCTGCAAAAATCACACACTTTGGCCTTAGAGGACGTTTCAGTCTCATGGGGGGTATTGGGATCTTAGATTCGTTAGACTCCCTCGTCCCCTAAGGTCACTTGCTTATCTAGATCGAGCTTTGCTCGGTCGCCGCCGTGTATTTCTCTTCATTCGGTAATTCACGCAGTTCGTGAATTAACCTCTATTTTACTCCAGCTCGAAATACAGACGTCAAAGATACTTTACTCGTTTTCTTCACTCGTCCAGATATAGAGAGCAGGCAAACTACGCTAGAAGTGGGAGATTCAGCAGAAGCTAGGATCCCTTCAGTTGCGATCCTTGAATTTTTCTTCCTGAGTTCTTGGATACATGATCTTTACGGAAACGAGCGGCCCGAATCGTCCGAAGTGACGAGTTACGTCCTCTTCGGTACATCGACTGCTGAGGGACGCGATGAAGATGTTCGTCGAATGTGGGTCGCCCTAGATCATCTTTAAAAAAGAGAGCTTCGTCAGAAATTACCTGGTCTGAAATAGCTTGAGCATTAAAGTTTGGATTGTAGTCAACAGGAATGCCAGTCAATTTGGCCTTTTCCTTTTGCTTGGCCTTTAGGGCCTCTGCTGCCTCGTGTTTAGCTTTTATTTCTTCTTTGAAAATCTCCATTTGAGATTTTTTCTTTTCAGTTTTTTTGCCAAACTTTGGCTTATTAGGCTTATTTGCTTCGAGGATTCTCATATGCTCATATCGTCAACTAATGTTGTTTTACGTTCATTTTATGATACAAGAGGACAATTGTACTACTGCAATGAGAACCCTGCCGTTAGCTTCCAAGGAGTCAATCGCATTTGGAGAAGCTGTTTTTTGAAACGCATTTTGATTAAGGCCCTTATGCTGCTTAAAATCAATCTGGTCAGTTGATGAGCAAACGCACGAGTGCCGTTTTATCGGCGAGAGTATGATTTTGGAAGGATCTTTGGCCGGTGCTAGGGGGATGATCCAATACCTGTTGGAGTTCGGGTCGGTAGAGCGAGTTCTTTGCCGCTAAATTGTGGCTGGCCATATTCATGCCGGTGTTGCCGCGCTGGACGACTTCGCCGCGCACCCATGACCGATTAACTGGTACTTCCTACAAGAAGAAATCAACGCCCAACTCAGAAATCATCTTGGCATACCACTTTATTGCTGAAGTCAGTCTCGAACTCCTTCTGAAGACGCGCCAGATGCTCCGAATCCTGTGTTTTTTTACGAGCCCCGAACATGCCCCGATTTCATCTTGAGAAGAAAATAAAATTACGCGCGTCTTTAGGATAGTCTGTATTTGTTGTGCACACTACATATCATTGAACTGTAAGAACACGTAACAGTAATTTGTCCTATTGTAATTTCAACCGTCTGGCATCGCGCTTACAAAGCGAAGAGGATGAGGAAGGCGACCATCAAGCAGAAGAGACCCATGGCTTCAGAGAGGGCAAATCCGAGAATGGCGTAGGAGAAGAGCTGAGCCTTCAAGGATGGGTTTCGGGCGTAACCGATGATGAGGGAGCCGAACACAGTTCCGATACCTCAAGCATTTGTTAGTTCTATTTAATCGCTAAAACAATCTTACCAGCTCCAGAGCCAGCAACACCGACGGTGGCAGCACCAGCACCGATGAACTTGGCGGCGGTGTCGATATCTCGAGCCTGGGCGGAGACAGCCAAGGGTCTTGAGTTAAACCGTAAGCTTTGAATAAGGAACTGCATTTCTTACCGGACAGCGACTCGGGTGGCAACTCGTGGGGCGGCAAGGGCAACTCGGGAGATCATGACTCTGAATGGTGATGTTTGGGAGGATGTTTCTGGAGGTAGGTGACTTGTATTACTTTGGGAATTGGATAGAAATTGAAGGCACAGAGGAATGGAACTATTTTGGAAAAAGAAATCAAAGGAAGCAGTTTGCGATTGATTCAGTAATCTACAGAATAAAACTTATTTACAATTACAGTAGTTTAACAATGTCTGTTGAAGAACGTTTCATTCTTCAGAGGTTGGAATAGGGGTTGAGCAAGGCGCATAAGAACCCGGAACAATCAGGTCTGTTTCTTGCGAGAGGCGTCTTATATTTACTTTGCAGGAGGGCGGATTCGAATCGCCCGTTCCAGAGCCACGACTGCTCTCCGAAAGAGTATCATGGCTGAATTGTTGCTGACGCTGGCGGTGAGAGAGAGGGAGCCGTAGAGGAGCCGCCACTCCCGAGGAAATGACACTTGGCGGTGGAGCCATCAACGGAACATTGACTTCGTATTCGGCGGAGTAGACACTGTCCGCATGCGAGTGATAAGGAGGAGGCATCATGCTCGAACGATGACTCAACGGCTGAAATGAATCAAATTTATTATTGTTTGGAAAATAAATGATTTACCGGTGGGGGTTGAATAATTTGTAAATGAATGTTTTGCTCTTGTGTGATTGGCCGTGGTCTTGTAAGCACCACGATGATGATGATGATTATGGTCAGGAAGAAGACGAAGAAGGCGACGATGTAAATAACAATCTTCGCGGTCTAAAAACATCCTTCAAAAGAATGAAAGAAAAATAAAAAGTTTACCGCGTCAATAGGCTCGGGGCAGTCTTGCTCATCGCTTCCATCATCGCAGTCATCCACGCCATTACATTTCTCCGAGACATCGTAGCATTTAAGAGCGTCGTAACACCGGTTTTGCTAGAAAAAATAATCTCTTTACTTTCGAAATGCTTGCTCATTTGGCTAGCTTGTCACCTCAAACAAAAGTTGCATAACAAAGCGCTTGGGTGCTTATATAATGCCGCTCCTTTCTTGCCTTTTTTTCAAAGTGAAACAAAAGATCAACGCAAATCAGTACTTACATTTAACTCGCATGTAATCGGACATATGCGTTCATCACTTCCATCTTGGCAATCTGGGATTCCATTGCAGTGTTTATCACTAAAATTCATGTCAATTGAAAGTTCCTTCTGATCTCCTACCTATCAATACACTCGCCATTTCCACAAGAAAACTCGTTTTCCAAACAACGATTGCAAAGATTTGGGCTTTCATCACTCCCATCGACGCAGTCTGAGTTTCCATCGCAAACATAAATCTGCTCAATACAATCAGGACTCGTTCTATACAAAAATAGGAAAAATGGCCCGAGAAAGAAAGTTTTTACCCTGATCCCGCTCCGCAGGTGAATTTATCTCCGCATTTTCCTTTATCGCAGTCTTTGGCATTCCGCATCAGTTCCAATCCAGGTGGGCACTTGCACTGGACCGATGATGACAGCGACGAGTCAGCTATTTTTAAAAGGTTAAAAACAGAATTTTTATCGAAGATGAAAATCTTACCAACACAAAAATGAGAACAGTTTTTGTGGATGCACTCGTAGCGGAGGTCATTGATGCGATCGTTGCTTCTAACAATTGCAATGGCGGTTAGATTTTTGAGTTCGCGATCAATGACGGTTTGAGTTGGCGCGCAACTCTGTCCTTGGCCGACTTTCGACCGTTTGAGTGCGGAGCCGTCGACCCAGAAGAGCTCGTCTTCGGCGATTGCAATTCCGTTGGGGATGATTTTTGCTAATGAAATGAATGTTATTGTGGACTCAGATGATATACCAACATTCTATATCACAATTGAGACTCAAAGTTTTGCTCTCTCCTTGATCAGGACAGATTGACGCTCGATGGCGGGGGATGGTAAACTCCTTGTGATAAATCTTGAATTCGTCGGACCAGAACAGTTTTACGAGGTAAGGATCTTCTGGTGGGCTGTACACAGCGATAGCGGTTACAGGAGGCGTCGCTTCAAAAACGACGCATGGAGTTGGAGCTGATATGCGGCCAGAAGAAACTACAGGAGTAAAAATAATTATGTTTCATTCTACTAGATTTTACCTTCGAAAATATTGGTCGTGAAGATGAGCTGGCAAGACTCGTCAGAAGTTTTACAGTCGTTGGTGAAGATGATAGTTCCCGTCAGCTGGTGGATGACGATCAGATCTGGGCGGATGTTGTTCCAGATGTTGCTCATCATACTTCGGTGCTCAGAACGCGTCCACTCGTCCAAACACTTTCCGCCTTTTCCTTCGCCGTCTTCAGTCAGGAAGGCGTAGCAAATTGTCGCTTCTTCGTTCCGATCGTCTCTGCTGGCGAGTGTCCAGAAAATCATTCCACTCAATTCGTGGATAGCAATATTCTTCGCATATGACCGCTCTTTAGGCAGGAACAAGACTGGTGCATCTCCGACGCCTCTGGATGAGAAGATTTGGTTATCCTTATCTGAATCCACCCAATAAAAGCGTCCCTTGCCAGCATAAGTATCCCATGCCATTGAAAAGGTCTTCCCGATTCCGTGAATTGGAATGATCTGGTCGGTAGTATCACTTGCATGTTTCAGAAGAACACGCGAAATTTCTCGCTCCTGGGCAAAGATCAGAAACTCTTTTGGCGCCTTGCAAATGTCGTACTGAAGGCTAAAGTGAGTCGAGCAGACATTTTCAGATTTGTGTATGTGTTCGTCTTCTGTCGGCTTCGCAATGCAAATGCTCTCTTTGTACTGAGGATAGTTACTCGGCCTTGGTATGTTGCATTGCCCCCAGCCGACCTGAGGAGCTACTACAGTGAGTCCAAGGGGTTTGCTACTCAGTTTGCCGATAGTTTTCGCTCTAGAGTTGCTGTAATCGCGAAGCTGGAGAGACTTTAGCTCACAAGAGCTCCGATCTTTCAACTCAGACCAGTAAATAACGCTGTGATAGAAGGAAATAGAAGTGATAGACGGCGTTTCGGCTTGATAAGAATACACAATCTCCGCCGTAGTCCCGTCGTAGGGGACTTTGACAATCGAATTCTTCATTTCGTCGAGCAAGTACATTTCCTGCTTGATGATGTCGAGAGAGATAGAAAGAATCTGCCTGTAATCTGAGTGTGGCCCGAGAACTGATACTTTGTTCTCGCCAGACATATCGACACGACTGAGACTGGCAAAATCGTCAGAGGTAGAAAAATCGGAGTAAAAAATGTAACCAGCAGATGAATCAACAGCTATTGCATGAGGCTGGTCGCAGTCATGCACGATCGTGCGTCGAACGCTTCCATCGAAGACAATTTGCTCCACACGATGGAGGATGTTATTCGTCCAGTAAACGCTATCTCCTATCCAATCGACAGCAAGCTTGACGGCTCCTTCGAGACCAACGTTGGTTATCTGAACTGGTTTTCGAAACTTGCCGGTTTTCTTGCGCTGCGCTGTGTAAAGCGTGGTAAATTTTTCCTTGGCGAAGAAAAATATTCGGTCAGTTTTGTAGTGAAAGTCGAAAGAAGGCTCGCGAAGATTATTTTGCTCAAACTCGTGCACTTCTGTCGATCGGTCGTTGCTTGTCTCGTCACCAATCGGGAGCTGGTGGAATTTATATCGATTATCATTGTCGTCCAATAGAAGAAACAGCAGGTCAAGCTCTGGACCTTTGCAGGATCTGCCCAAGCCTGCCGAAGAAGTGTCGAGTGTATTGGATAGTCCATCTGGACATTGGCAGTTTCGTCCATTTCCCGGCTTCGCGAATTGAATAAAGTCGCAGATCTGCTCATTTTTTCCGATTTTTACGGACAGATCTTGTATGTCCAGCACATCACTGTTCAAGTGCCCAGTCCCGTAGAATCTTTTTTCTTGCCCGCCTGCATTTACTTCAGTTAGTGGCGCACTCTGTCCAACTACAAAAACTGAGTTTTTGAAGACTTTGATGCTCTCAAAATCACGCCCTGGAAATCTTTTAAATAATTGAGACTCAATCTTTGCTCCAGGAGAAAGCTCGGGAATTATGTTGTGCAGAACTTCGATGTAGCTTTCTACACGAATTTTCAAGTCTCGCACGATGACAAAAAGTTTATTCCCATCATCCGAGATGCTGATTTTATTCGGGCAACCATGCGATGTGCGAGTGTTGTACGTTCTGAGCACGTCTTGGGATCCACCGCTGCCGTGAGCGCGAACGATCTTGCAGGAAGCAATGTCTGTCCAGAAGATGTAGCCATGCGCAGCGACGATCGAGCGCGGCTGGAAGTCTGGCTTGTGGTCCTTCGATGTTACGATGATGCGGCGACAATGCTCGTGCAAGCAACCACGTACGTTGCATCTGCAAGTCAATGCAGCCACTTCGATGTGCATCATTATTTTGTCAGCCCAGTAGATCAATTGATTCTGTGAGTCCAGCGCTAAACCTTCCACTTCTGCAAGACCGTCCGAAATCAAGTCGACCTGGTTAGAACCGTCGATTCTGACACTATGGATTGTCGATCCAATGCTTTTTCCGTCTTCATCCGAGTAGACGGTCGAATAATATATCTTCCCGAACAAGGGATCAATTGAAACTGCGGTGATAGAACGAGAGGAATCGCCGTATTCTACCAACTTCATGTATTCGTGCTCTTCGGTATCAAGTGATATTCTCCGAAGAACTTGTTCCTTAGCCAGTATGATGAAAGATTCCGGATGTTCTCGGCAAAGTGTAGTTGAATTAGGATAAAGAGCAAGGCCAGCCGAGCAAGAGCAAGTAAACCCTGTTGGAGAGCGTAGACAGAGATCAGAGCATTGCGAATCTTTACAAGGATTCGCCAATGGATCCTGAAGCGAGGACGAGAGACTCGTCAACGAAAGAATAAAGCTCAAGCCAGCTCGTTCAGCTGTCTGCTCAACCATTTCGCGCGAGAGGAATCTTTTCGATGAAAACAGCATCGTTTGCGAAAGAGGAAGGGCAGCTGTTTGCGAAGTATCAGTGATGAGGTTCAGCTTATGTATTTTCAGCTCGGGAGAGCCGTAAATCAGGTTGTTTCTATCATACATAGCTAAGCCGGAGATTTTATTTCCCACTACATCTCTGGAGTTAATTAGCACTTGTCTGTTCGTTCCATCTAGATTCACCGACTCCAGGGAGTTTTCATTGATGAAGAACAGGCGACTTCCATGTGAATCTATTACCAGATCGCGAGATGCCTTTTGATTCTGGATTTTTAGCAAGAGAGTTTTACACGAACATGACTTCTTTTTCGGCTCTTCATCGGAGAGTGCTTGGCAGCTGAAAAGACTACAGACTTTGATCGCCTCGTCAGTATCGTCGAACCAGTAAACATTCTTCGCCACCCAATCAACAGCCATGGACTTAATATCGGAACCCTCGTGGAGATCGAAGTACCAAAACTCATTTTTAGCAGTTTGGTAAACGTTTATTCTTGGCGGAGCAGTCTCTGACTCAGCCCAGACGATAGTTTTCTCCGAGTAGATATAGTCAATCGCCACGATGCCGCGGCATTCTTCGACAAGACGCCTGTGCTCCATGTCGTTGTTGAGCGGCGAAGCGGTGATTGTATCGATATCCGCAGCAAGGAGAAAGTCTTCGCCATCCCAGAGTCGAACGAACTTTTCTTCATTGATGTGACAGAGGTCGGTGCAAAGAGCCACTCCCAATAAATAAATTATTCCAAACATTTTTGGAAGCATTAGCGTATATCTTGCATTCTTCCAAAAATCGTCATCAGACAATGTCTAAAAATCGAGAACTAAAACTTGAGTTGGTACAATTTATCTGATAACTAATATCACTGATTAAGCTTATGAAGAAAAATGAAGACATGAGCATAGTAAAAAGCTTTTTGAATAGTAGTAAAATGACGCACACGAAGATCAGTGATTACAAGTCGCGGTAGATATCTTTAAAGCATGTTAAAATAAGTTATATTGAACATGTAGTTGATATGTGGATTGCACTGGATAGATGGGGTGTAATTTACAAGGAAGTGAGTTTAACTTAAGGGGTCGAAGTCGGATAAGTTGATGGCTGCACGGGGCTTGGATCCGCTCGACGAGATCGTGGCCGATTTCGAAGGCATCAGAGGCGCTGGCAAGTCGCTCACTCCTATCCTCTGTGGCTGTTGCTGAGGCTGCTGCATCATCGGTTGCACCGGCACTGACGAGTAGAAAGGCAATTGTTGCTGCTGAAAAGGGTTCGCCGGAGCAGGTTGCAAGGTTTGGGCAAATGGACCAAGTGTAGTTGGCCGAGGGGCACTGGTTGCGAATGGATTCGTCGCAACTGCTGGTTTTGGTGCTGGAGGTGGTGCCTGTCTTGCTCGGTTAGCGAAGAAGTCGTCGAAACTGTCACTAGGGGGCACTTGATAAACATTGTCATCGGGCTTGGCCGCGAATGGGTCGATGGTTGGAGTGATGTTCATGTGTTTGAGGAACTGCTCTCTGATGGGTATTTCAGGCTGAGCTGTCGATGACGAAATCGAGTTGTTATTGACGATAGGTGGTATGCTGTAAACGGGCTGAGGAGCGGAGTGTGCAATCTTAGGCTGAAGCAGTTGAGTTGAGGAGTATCCGGGTGGCTGGGCGGGTGTTCTATTAGGAATAGCAGGAGGAGCTTTTGTCTGAGGCTGGGACGGAGCAGTTGGAAAAGGCGTTATACTTTGATTAACTGGAGATGGAGCTGCTCGACCAGGTCTAGCGCGGGCAATCGATGCTGGTGGAGGGGCAGATAACGGCTTGCCAAATTCATGGTTAGTTTTAGGCGCGACGCTAGGCTGGCGTGAAGGAATCATAGGCGGAACTTTTGCTGAAGAAATTGTTGCCTTCATCGGCTTAAGCGGACTGGGCAGACCCGCTGACGGAGGTATTGGCGCGGAGCGTGCCACTTGGATTCGCTTGATCGTACCCTTATTCGAAGGCAATGGCGGCGGCGACTTCTTAGAAGGAGGAGGTGGCCGCGAAGGACCTCCTGGCACACCATTTTGATTTTGAAGTTTTGGCGGAGGAGGTCGTTTTGGAGGTGGAGGACGCGGTGGACCAGATTTCTTTGCTGCCTTTTGTTCGACTTGTTGGACAGTGCCGAAAGGATCATTCCACGCCATATCACTCGCGTCTGCCGACTGGACAGGAATAGAAGCAGGAACATGGTCAGGCTGCGGTGGCGGTTCCTGGTAGAAATTTTGAGTCTGTTCTTGATAGACGCTTTGAGGTTGCTCCTGGCTCTCGTAACTTGGCGTTCTAGACGACGATGAGTTCGTCGCTCGATTAATTTCTTCGTTGATGACCTCATAAAGAATGCTTTCGTCGCTGCGAAGCACATTAATGTCGATGAGACAGCATACAGGACGATGGTCTGAGCTTTTGATTTCATATCGACCGTAATGCACTACATGCCCACAATCGAGAACTGATCCGCCATTATCTTCGGTCTCGCGTTGCCACAAGACGCGATCGCACCAGGCAGGTATTCTCGCCTTTTCTGATGAATCATACACATCGGATGCCTTGTCGTACTTGTAAGTCGGGGCAAAACGAATCTTTCCCTCTTGCCAGCCATTGAAAACTTTGTTCTTTGCCATTTGATCGATAAGCTGGTCTTTTTCGAGAAGAGTATTCCAGTCCTGATTTTCAATTGAGTTTATGCACTGCTGACGGTCAATATCAATGCGATAGTTCAAATCTCCGAGCCAGAATTGCCACTCTTGAGCGGACAAAGGCGAGCTTCGCTGGAACATTCCTTTTTGGTAAATCTCGTGCATGTCTGAATTTCGCTGGGCGATTTGCTTCTGATGTGCGGCGAAATGTGCACACACGAAAGCCATTGAAGAGTTGTACAGCTGGAATTTCACCAATAGCGCACCTTTATTGCCGCCAGTGTACACACCGGCATTGATACCAGTCTTGACTTTGGTGAAAGACAAATTTTGAATGTGATCCATGTGATGCTGGCGTACCCAAACGCAAATCGCAGCACCAACTAATTGTTCAGAGCGAAGGTGGATGTAGTTGAGCCCTTTTTCGATCAGGGCGCTTTCAAGGAGTTCCGTCCAAACTTCCATATTCTTTGTCGGTGCTTTGGCAATATTATCAGGAGTCAGGTCGACGATTTCTTGAAACGCGACGACAAGAACATCTGGTGGCCGACCACGAGGGTCTTCGAGCTCCACGAAAGCAGCTGGAAAAATTCCTCGTCTTCCATCTGAAGACTCGCCTTCCCACCAGTCGCCCTTCGACTTATCAATCACGATAATTTTCTCGCCCTTCATGAAGGCCAGATCTCCGGTCTCCTCAGAACAATAGTCGAAAGACGCGATGTAAGTGTCTTCCGGGATATCTTCTACAAATGCGGCCGGGAAAATTCCTTGGCGATCTCCACATGATCCTTGAAGCCACTCGCCGCCTTCTAATTCTCCTTTCATCAAGCTCAAAACTATCTATCAGCCGGCTTAGATTCAAGCGGTATTAAATTCAATTTGAACTCGTTCCTGTGACTGTAATTATATCTCCTGCAACAAAGCTAAGATCGGATTCTGCTTCGCCAGTAAAATCGTACGCCGCTCGTCTTCTATCAGCTTTTCCTAACAACCAGTCGGCAAACTTGTCTTCGCCAAGATCGGTGTTCAAATTAGGCGAACGGGTGCCCCCATTGACGTTCCAAGTGCAGCAAGAAACACGAATGGGCAACTCTGTTGCAAATTCGTCGCGACGGAAGTAGATATTCTCAGAAATTTCTTTTGACAAAGAAACGGCTTCGTTTCCGAGCAGAGAAAGAATCTTCTGTCCACGAAGAGTCATAGGAAGGTCACCATAGAGAAGTCGCTCAATCAATCGTTGCTTGTTCTCTAAAAACAAGTTCAAGATTTGAAAATAAAAATCAACGAAGAGTACCGTCCGAGCCAGTGTTGTTCTTGATTGTTCTTGAGATAGATCTTGTGGCATCTTGTAGCTTTGAGCCAGATTCTAATGCGCCGGTACCGGCGTACATGTGTGAAATCGCGTTGCCACTTTCTGTCCAGAGCGATTTGATGGTCTCGTTGAAGCGCGATGCTTGACTTCCATCGATGTTCATTTCTGTTAAAATCTTCCCAAGACATTCCAACGCTTAACATCATCATGAACGATTGAACATTCAAAAGAAACAAAGATACCTATCACTGTTTGCACGGCATTGGTCCGGTCAAGACAGTCGAGACAGTTTGTTCGAACGACGCCACTTTGCTGAGAGACAAAGCTTCCGTTTGTGAAATTCAAGAACTGATGATTTGAGAGAGCTTCGCCGATGTGACCCATCAGGACAGAGTGCAAGTTCTTGCCTTTTGGTGTTTCTTTGTGGTAATCGATTGCTGTGTACTCCAATTGAAGACCCTGAATAATCAAATTTATGCAATTATAGGAGACGTAGATAAAAATGTACCTGGTTTTGTGCTTTAGTTATAACTTCAGCAAAAGCAGATGAGACTTTATCTTCTCCCTCGCCTTTTCCCAGCAAGTTAACTAAGAAAAATAGCATATAAAAGCTCTACACTTGAATTAACCAACCAATTCTACAAACAGAAAACGACTCGAGAATTCGCGAGAAATGCTTGAGACTGGCTGGGTATGAGCCTTCAAGGTTTCGCACAATGTTGCATTTGTGTTGGCCAAAATTTATTCCTGGCTGTTCCCAGAAGGTTGGTACGGATCCGCGTATTTGAAGATGCGCTAGAATGTTTTCTCCTTCGATCACGATTGTTTCCGATTCAACATAATTTGCAACATAGCCACTATCGTCGATTCCTCTGACAGCATAAGTAAGCGAAAGACCAACACTTTCAGAGCTAACCTGGTCATGAATCGAGTTCCAACGCGGCCAGTGGAAAGTCTCGAAATGAGCCCCACGTGGATTTGTCTTGCTCCAGCATAACATTTTTTGAAATTGATGTAGCCACATGTTATCCTTATCAACCAGCTAGCTTTTATTTGCTCTTCTAGCGGCGCGAAATGCGCCCACAAACTCTAGCAATCGTTGATGGAGAAGTAAAATTCCAAGACTATTTACCCTGTTCCAGAAGTACTCAGAATTGCCTTCACTTCCAGAGAGTTGATTCTGGAATGAAGTTGTGATGTCAAACGGGCGCTCGTCGCTTTGATTGATGCTAAAGTAGTATTCGCCTTCTCCGAGTAGTTTTGCTAGGTCGTTGAGTTGTTTTGAAGCAACTTCTTTTTCTGGCGCGTTTATTCGCACAAACTAGAATGTTCTATGAATTGTCAAATCGAGGGCAAGGGTCCTAGAATTTATTCCAAAAAAGACGGTCGTCTCATTTACCTTGAATTCGTTGATTTTAAGAATGTCAGTCGATCCGACTTTGCCGACTACAGAGGCTCGTGTCACGGCTCCAAGACAGTTGCAGTTTTCCTCTCCGCTCGCGCGAATAACACCAGCAATTGCCACAACATCGATTCCTCCTCCGGATTGTTGGACTTGTGATTCATCAAGCTCTACATTTTCGTTTGAAATGCGGAGACCAAACGAGCACCCGCGCTATAAATAACCCGTTAATAAAAAATTATATAAAACAAAAAGGAGCGAAAACGGAAAGAAACCTTTGTCGCATGAATGAAGCCAGCATTCCAATTTAATCGGTACTTTCTAGCTGCCATAACTATCCGAACGAATTTTTACGCATCAGCTCTTGCTAACAGATTTTTAAATAAGCATTCTTAACAAGAAAATCGTTGCGTTTTTTAATAATGTCTTTTTTTTTTGAAGGAATTAAAGTTGAACATGTATTGCCGATAAATTATAACTCAGATTTTTCTTCTTTTATTTTTTGCTCGTCAGGAGTTTCGGCTGCCTCTTTTTCCGGCTCGATTTTGGCCAACTTCGGTACTGGCTCCTCTGAAGGCACGTCTGGAAGATTGAGTAAATCGGACTCCGAAGATCCGTTTTCTTCCTTTTTTCCTTCTGCGGACTTCTCCGCTTCCGGAAAGTACTTTGGCTTGAGCTCTTCGTAAATCTTTCTGTCGCTGTCGAGAAAGACGCAGAAGATGACCTGTTCGAGCACTTCGTTTTCCTCGAGCGTTTTCTTCGTCACATTTAACGCTACATGGGCGGCATCCTCTTGTGGATAGCCGTAGATGCCAGTGGATATGCAAGGGAATGCGATTGATTTTAGTTTGTTTTCGATGGCGACGTTGAGCGAGTTTTGGTACGCGTCTCGGAGCAGTTCTTTGTTTTCTCCTCTGTAGACGTTTGGTCCGACGGTGTGTATCACATGTTTAGCTATAAAGGCTGTTAATAAATTGACTTGAAGGATTACAAACCTGGCAGGTTGTAGCCTTTGGTTATCTTCGCTTGGCCAGTTTCGCAACCCTTCAGCGTTCTACATTCTTCCAACAGTTTCCTCCCAGCGGCTCGATGAATTGCACCGTCTACTCCTCCACCTCCGAGGAGGGACCTGTTGGCAGCATTAACAATCGCGTCGCAGCGCAGTTTTGTGATGTCTCCCTGAACTATGGAAACGCGACTGGCGAGAGAAGCCATCTTAATTGAATTTCTGTCAATTTTTGTTTGATTTAACTGAAGTGTATTTTCGAGGAACAGAAGTGAACTAATCTTGTTTCGGAGCACAGAATCTCGAAGATGGTGAAATAGAAAGAAGCAGGCAATTTAACTAGATTTTTATTTATCATTTAAATAAGGCAACAGATTCGGTGTGTACCGGTAGCATTTGGGAAATCAAAGAATACAGCTTTATTAAAAAGAAGGCAATGTTTAAAATTGCAAAAGTATAAAAAAGATATTGCACTAGAAGATGAATAAAAAGAGAGTGAAACTCGAAGGAATTAAATATGCAGCATTTCGAAGAGGAACTGCTGCGAGTCTTTGTTAGCACACTTTTTAAGTCTGAACGTGCCGAGCTGGAATGCGTCTAGACACAAGTGCTGATAAGCGTCCAATTTCAAATTGACGTTGTGATACACCCAACGCTGGTGATCGTTATCCTCCTCCGCACAGTCTGCCAGGACGACTTTTGATCCGTCTGAAGATTGTTTTAATGAAAACTGGCCAGACAAATGATCTACCTTTAGGAGGTTTTTCGATAGTTCCAAAGCACTTGTTCTCGTATACTTCTTGACCATCAACAAGAATCTTTGTCGGCTGTTGAAAGAGGCCAGAATCTTTCTTCAGAACCAGGCTCTGTTTGTCCATGTCTTGGAAGTTTGGATTGTAGAGTCCTTGGTTGCAGTTGCCTCCGCCAAGCTGGCCGTAGACTCCTTCCACTGGCTTCGACAAGTTAAAAACTTCAAAAAAAAAAACGGTTGATAAAGAGCGCTTCCGATATAAGAGTGTACCAGTAAGGCAATGTTCGCCACGCTTGGCATGTCCCCACGCGATCGAGTTTCTCTCGGGCATGTGTTGTCTTGGATACACATTTTCCATGTACCATTTGAAACCCTTGCATTGGAGCTTTTGCTTGAAGTGCTTTCGGACGGACAGATCTCCTGGCAAGATTGATCTGGCGTTTGGCCTTGTTCCGTAATAAAACGCTAAATGATGATTGAGTTGATCTGCCTATTCATTAATAAAGCGTACTTGAGTACTCGTCCATCCAGGTGTGCACGAAGCGATTGTTGTTCTTCACGAAGACGTGGTTAGATCCCTTCTTGCCAAAGTCGTAAGGGTGGTCGTCGCGGAAAACATGGCCGACCTAAGTAATTAAAAACAATATACAGCTGTTAATTCCTACCCTTGAGCAGGGAAGAATTTCCATTTCTCCGCCACACTGCCAGACTCGGAAGGAAAACTCAATGTTCTCTCCGCCCCAGATATCCATTTGATCATCATACTCACCAAGTTCGTGGAACCAAGCCTTACCTTAATTATCAGCTGAACAGAAGAAAAAAATGAATAAACATACCAACTGAGAAGAGTCCGCCGGCGATCGTTGGACTTTTGAGTCCAACTGTATGATCCATTGATTCCATCTCGGATCGAGTCAGCCAGTCCCATCGGAATACCATTGCCCAGCTGACGCCGCCAGTCAGGAAAGCGTCTGCGCCGATGTATTGGAAATTGTCCTAATTTCATGTTTCATTTCTTTTCCAGAAGTAATTAGCGTTACTTTATTGATGACATCGATAATTGGAGCAACGACCATTTTTGGATTTTCTTTAATTCTAAGCATCAGAGGCTGGATCCACTCTTGATTGACTTCTACGTGGCTATCGAGAAATGTGAAGGTCTCTCCAGTGGCGATCATCGCTGCCCGGATTCGCGCTCTAACGATGAATGATAAACGAACATATTTTAAAACTGAGAATCACCTTATGAGGCCCTGTCGTTCTCGGTTGACAATAAGCTTCACTTTGTTAATTTTGATTAGTTCCATTCCGATGCGAGGGTCAGAAGAAGCATCGTCGACGAGGACGATTTCTTTGAGAATGTTGCTCGGTGTTCTTCTGATGACAGAAATGATGGTTCGAAGAAGGGTCGAACGAAGCTCATTGTGGAAAGTGATGATGACGGAAGTAGTCGGTAGACCTTCTCGTGGCCATTCGACAGTGTTGCATCTTCCCAGCCGCGTGTCTGGAATATTTCGGTCCATTGGGACGTCGTCGGATACGAGCTGATTAAACGCGGCGGTTTTATAGGCATCTTTCTTGTTCTTGATTCTCCCCTCGTCGATGTAGCTTTTGATGTCGAACTTGTGCCAAGGCTGGCTATTGGGATCGACGTAGACGTCCTCGGGACTGACTGTTCGTGCTGCTTTGTAAAGATCGAAGGATTTCTCTTCTTCGCCGTTTAGTGGTACGAAATCTGTTGGAACAAATTCTGGCACTGGATATGGCTCTTTTTGAGCTTCAGCGACTTCGGGTTCTGACGAGCTTTGAGGAGAATGAACTTCCTCGGAAGCTGGCTGAGATTTGAACTGCGTCGGACTGGAAGCGGATTCTTGGCTTTGGAAGTGCTGGAGAATGAGAGGCGTCTTATAAGAAACAGTGATTTCGACAGGAGCAAAGAGGACAAATGAAACTCCGATTGCTGCAAAAATCAAGATTTTCACAAGCCAGCTTGAGCTCGCTGCAGCGGGAGCGGACGATTTGGCTCCGTTGGCGCTGTCTTTAGAACTGGCCTGAGCTGATTTTCGCTTCCGAATGTCCGACATTGCTAAGAAAAGAAAGAAAAGGTTGAGACTGAATGATTTAATAATATTTGCAACGTTCCCAGAAAATACAGCACCGAGTCTACGCCCGTGGCAGAAAGCAATAAAAAGGTACAGTGAATAGAAGAATAAAGAATAGAAGAAAAATCTAAGTATCAGCAGTAGAAAAGTCGATAAAAATAATAATGTGGATAGGAGGTTGTTTTTTGGGAAAAAACTGGTTTTGACAGAAAATATGAAGCAACATCTCATTTAAAAACTTTGAACAATGGAAATCTCAACTAGGCCACGAAAAGGAGAAAAAAATAAAGATTAAACGCGCCACAAACTTAAGACTTTGTGACATTTACAAGATTAAGCTTTGCGTGTTTTTAGCGAAAATGTCGGCACTCGGGTTGAGTTAATTTAAGGCTGAAGATCATGAGCTAATAAGTTGATAAGCTTTGAATGTGCGCTAAGATCCATGAGCGAGTAATTGTTTTTTTTTTACACTTTGCGGTTGTTCGTCTTCGTCGTTTTCTTCGACTGACATTTTTTTGTCTACTTGATGTTTCTCATTTCAAACGAGAAAACCTGCGTCCTTGAGTGGTTGCACACCTCGAGCGTGAGCCCCTTCTCCAAGTGGTTCTTCGAGTCCAGGCACAGATTGGTGTGTCCCTCGGGCTTTATTTGGCTTCCGAAGTATTCCCAGCGCTGGTGGCTCATTTGGTGACACGTGTTAAATTTGACAGGGTTCCCGACGGGCTCTGAATTCACGCTCATTACAAATCGAATAAGCGATTGCTTTCTCTTAGCCTCTTGCTTTGATAATTAGAAATTTCGAATTGCCCTTACCTTTGGCATTGTAGCCAATGCATAGATCCATGTGTCTAAACTCCTTGCCCTCTTTGGTCAACGTAAACTCTTGATTGCCCCCGTCGCCGTGGCACCTGTACATTCCAATTGTGCCGCCGCCATGTGTATTTCCAAGCGTGTCTTTTTGGCCGGATTGAACATCTTTGAAACGGACAAATTCTCGGATAACGAATATCGCTGCTCGATATTCTCTTTACTCAATTTCTGTTGCGAAGCAATATCGACATTATCGGAGAAATTTGTTTAATTAAATCCGTGCCTATGCACTCCTCGAGCCCCTTGTTTTTCTGGCTGACAGCACCCCACCCGATTGCGTCCTTATTTGGAATTCGCAGCTCCGGGTAGACGTTCTCCAGGAACCACGAAAACGATTTGCATTGAAGCCTTAGATATAAAAGTCACTATCCATAAATAAACGTAATCAAATTTACTTTTCTCGGATCTCCGTTCTTTTCGAAATGTCGCCAAACTTGACCATCTTTGCGCTTGGAACCGCGGCAAAGTAGAATTCTTAAAAACCAAGAATAGTTTTAAAAAATTGAAGGAAAAAAGATTGGACTCTGAGCCACTACCAAGACATTCTTCCTTGATTTCAACCAGCATATTCGATCTCATACCTTTGTACTCGTCCATCCAGACTTCAGCCGCGCGTCTTGTATTCTTGGCAAACACATTGCCGGATCCTCCAGGGAATGTGTATGGATGCTTTTTCCTGAAAACATGGCCGACTCGGGAGCAAGGAATGATTTCTAGTGTGCCGTGGCATTGCCAAACGCGGAATGAAATTTCAAGATTCTCGCCGCCCCAAACGTCCATGTCCATGTCATACTCGCCCAGCTCATGGAACCAATTTTTCTCTGAAGAAATTAATTATCGGATAAAAACTAGTTGTCAGATACCGATGCTGAATAGACCGCCAGCAATCATCGGAGTTCGAATGGGACTGGTCGGTGCTTTTCGTCGCTCGCGTCGTTCTTGCTCGCTCATGTAGTCCCACTTGAAAACAAGATCCCAATTGAAACCTCCTTTCAAGTCAGCAGAAGCTCCGACGTAGTGGAAATCGTCCATTCCGATGACATCAATGATCTAACAAAAGAAATTAGAAAAAAATCAAGTTTTCGAGAAAAGTGAAACTCAAAAACATGAAAATCACGTGACACGATTCTCTAGAACATGGATCCCTTAGATGGGACCTACAATGTTTTTCACTTTTTTCGTCAGTCTCCTTCGGTCCAGTTTGGAGAAAGGAGGGTCCGAAGCCGCCAAATACACAGGTAATTAATGATTTTTTGTTGAAAAATTCCGATTTACAAGTGATGCTAAACTAATTTTGTTGGTTTAGTGAAGAAGAGAGCGAAAATGAACTCTCGAATTAGAGAGCTTGAAGAAATTCCCTGCAAGCGAGCTTGAATTCAAAGCCGTCCTAAGAGGGAAGAACAAAAGTGCGAGTTCCAAGAGGAACGGGGAAAGTGATACGGTTAGCAAAAGCCGAGTTTGAGCTCAAAATTACCTGAATAAAATCAATTTACTGTACGAACTTAAAACTTTGGTCATGTCCTTTCAAAAACAAGACTTTCCAAAGTGTGTTGTATTTATGTTTTCTTGCAGGTTCAGAATCAGAATTTAGAGATGCTATATATAGTGCGGTTATCGTCAGTTCTCGGTCAAATATTTAGGGATGTTATAGTGAGCTTATTTGGCTAGTTGGCGAATTCTTTGAGTAAGGCCGTTAAATGAAAATTCGTTCTTTGCTTTCAAAACGAAATTTGCGGTAAAATATTCTTCTTGATTTCAATTAAAACTCACCGGGGAAACGACAGCCGTTCTGGATTCGTGAATTCTTCCCAAAAGGGGTTCCAACCAGCCTTCATTTGCTTCCACGTGCGAGTCCAAGAAAGTCAGAACTTTGCCAGTTGCGATAGCGGCTCCACGAACTCGTGATCGGATAAGCCCTTCTCGCTTTGGATTCCGAATCGCTTTGACTTTTTTGATCTTCGTCAATGGAGGTCCAATGTTCGGGTTTTTGGAGAAATCGTCTACGAGGATAATTTCCTTGATCAGATGAGCAGGCGATCTGTGAAGAACCGAGATCACCGTTCGCAAGAGGGTTGAGTGAGCTTCGTTGTGATATGTGATGATGACAGTAGTATCGGGCAGATCATTGACTGGGAACTTTTGCTTGCTGCATTCTTTGTGGCGAGTGTCTGGAACCGCCCGATCGCTTTTTATTCGATCAGACGCAGCCTGGTTGAACTTGTTCGCCTCGTAAGGATCGTCGTCTGGACCTAGAGCGCCGGCAGCTAGGTATGCCGCATCGTCGAAATCCCACCAATCTACTTTGCCGTCGTCTTCCTCGTCTTCGTCCTCCTCCATTTCATCATCCTCATCATCGTCATCTAATGAAATATAGGAGTTGAATAATCAAAAATCGTCGCATACCTTGGACTGACTTTTCAGTCGGTGGACCTTGCAACTCGTCTTGCTCGAATTCAACATTTTCGATGCCTTCTTCGATTTCTTTGTTGATCTTGGTATCTCCTGTCGGGTCAGCGTGCGCCTTACTCTCGTCGCCTTCACTTTCATCTCCATCTTCAGCATTATCCGAAATGCCTTCCATGTCGCCGTAGTCTTGATCCTTTCCGCCTTCCAGATCATGCCTTATGCTGTCTTCAATTTCAGCAAACTCGTCTTTCTTGCCATCATTCTTGAGATCTTCGATGCCATGCTCGATATCTTCAATGTCGTGTTCTAGTTTTTCAGCGTCAATCTTGTCATTTTCGTTGTGCAGCGGGCTTTTTGGCTTGTGCTTTTCTTTTTATGATCTAAAGAATTGATACTCTTCCTTGATTTCAATTCCAAACTCTTACGTTTTTCAGAGGCATCCTTGCTTACTCTATTCCCATGCCTTGGATTACTTTCCGCCTTGTACACACCGCTTGAGTTGTCGGAATTTCTAACATATAAATATACACCACTGAACCATATTATGCCAAATAGCAATAAAATACGGCTATTGCGGCGCATTTCGATCTCGATCTGAAAAGTGAAAATGAAGAGAGTTGTTACTTTTCTTTTCAATTTGTTTTATCCTTGAAGATTTTAGCAGGTCGACGATGAGCGCAGCGTTGAGAGGGTAATTGAAAGTAGAAAGATTAACGGTTGGGCAGCTCCATTTCGGAGAGGATCTCTTCCTTTGTTATGATAAGGAAATTACGAATACAGATAGAAGGGGAGATCGTTGAACGCACCGCCTTGATAAGCTGCTCGCGTAGCTCCCTGGGCTCATTTGCGTTCGATATATTCAGCGGCACATCCTAAAAATTCCATGAAATCGGTAAAATCACGTGTTGATTTCTAGAACACGAGATCCCAACTTTATTTTTTCAGTTTTAGTCATCAGTCTCCTTCGCCAGTGAGGGGAAAGGAGGGTCCGAAACCGTCATATTTCAGGTAATTTTAATCATACCAGAATATTTTTTTAATTAAGATTCTTGAGTAATTCTGTAATTTTAGCTCGACAAGAAGCCAAAAAATTGGCAATGGACACAGTATGTTAAGCAATTCCCTGGATTCCTAAAAGGAAATGGGAAAGTGATACGGCTAGCAGAAGCCCATTTCACCGAGCTTGAACTGCCCTGAATAAAATCAATTTTTCACATAAAATTCTGGTTTTTTGGAAGGAATCAAAAGAATAACTGAATTCAACTGACCTTCCAAAAACTCGTGTCTTTTTTTGTTTGTTTGCAAAATTACCTGATTGAGCAGCCAGGCGAGTTCCTCGATGACTCCTCCTTCGTAAATGAAATCGAGCATGTTTGGATACGTAAAGCTTCCTTCGCTCTTGATTTTCTCGATAGCGTACTTTGTCGTCTCGAAGAAGCGGGGCCACTCGTACTGGCTCAGTACTAGCATCCATCCGACGATTTGCATTTGTCTCGGGTGTGGTGCATTAGCGGCGTTTGCTCGGTCGAGTAGCACTGCAGTAGCATTAAGAATCGCATGAATTGCTACGAAATAGAGCGTAATTCAAAAGTACTCCTTAATTATTGCCCACCTATGATGAGGACGTCGCAGTGTACTCCTCGAACCCATTCGATTTCTCCCATTTGATTTGAGAGAATGTATTCCCCGTCGATTTCCGTGTCGAAGGCGTCTTCTTGCTCTTGCATCATCGCATCGTAAAGATATGTTACAGACGTCCTGATCTTCTTCAGCTCATAATAACAGGAGCCTAGTTGAACTCGCCATCTGTATAACAGCGGAGATTGCCAATTTTCAGCCTGAAACAAAAATATCGTAATAGTTAGCCAATTATTCCGCAACTGACCTTTATCAAATGCGAGAGCCGAAAAATCGCATGGTCGAAATCCCCGTCTTTGAACGAGCAATCAATGTGAAACGCTTCGAGCCAGTGCCATTTGTTGAATTTCAGCGCCCGTTGCAGCTTTTGCAAATCTTCGGCGAAAATATCGTCGTCGGTCAAAATCTTCTTGGCGGCGATCGAAGCGGTAAAGAATTGCTGACGCTCGCACATGTCCTCGACTATATTTATTTAGTTTTTTTGTTTCAGGAAAATGGTTGACTTACAATTTTTGTCAAAGTATTTTCCTTTTGGTTTATCCGCAGCATCAATAATCATGCCGTAGATAGGGAATTGACTGTAGGTTTTTTTGCCCGATAGATTCCTGATCAAGGCAGGTTCGGAAATGGCCATGTAGCGCACTGCTGCTTCGAGGTAGACGTTAACCGCAGTGTAAAATGTCTGCTTGCGAATGGCGTTTAAATTCGGCGGGGGCCTGCGCGAGTTGTAGTTGAAAGGGAGGTAGATCGACTTCAGCCATTTGACCATTTGCCACAAAGCTTGCGCTGGTTGACAAGGAAGGGAGGGCTCGGCTTCCCAACCTGCGTGTTTACCAATATGCAATCTGATCTTTCGCAGTTTCTCCCATGCATCTCCTCTTTAACAAAATATTTAATGGGTTCATAAGTTAACGGCTTGAACTTACTCAATCATTGGCAGATCACTGGGGCGCTTAGTCGTAGAGACGTACCAAACTGTATATTCAAGACTCTTTTGGAACCATTTATACAAAGTCTTTGCCTGCACAGCGTCCAACTTGCCGGATTCAAATAGCACTGGGAAAACAGTATTTACAGCCAAGTGTCGTTTCCTATTTAGCGGCGTCAAATCTGGGTCCTCTCCAGCGTCGTGCTTCTCGCCCATGAAAAGCTTGTCGCAAACATTTGGCCCAACTGGTTTGATGTAATCTGGATACTTCTTTAGAATCTTAAGAAGGAGCTCGATGTGCAGCTCAATTTCTTGCTTGTAGATGTTGATGAATTCGATGATCAATTCGCGGAAATTCGTTGGCCCGAGAGCAGTGATTACTTCGCTGCGAAATATATTCACGGCTGTCCTGTTGGAATCTGTATCAGATTCAAGCAGTATTCTAACCTGTTTGAGTTCTGAAGCTGTCTCTTTATAAGTTTTCTTTCTAGGAATAACTTCGCGTCTCAGAACCATTCCTCGTCCCACAGTCGGGGCTCATTGATGAATTCTTCATTCTTAACGAGGCCTTAAAGAGCTAATTATTCAAGCACATTCATCATTATTTCTACCTAATATCACATTAGCAGTGTCTTTTGGAGACGTAAGCGCCCTGCACTCAAGTTCGTAAGCAGATATCATCATGTTGAAGGATTTTGGGCTTTCTAATTTGGCGGATTCGAGCCACACACGTGCCTCGTTGATGTTCTTTGCGTTGAGTGCCCTGCTCAGCAGCCAGGCTGAGGTGCTTTGATCGACTTCCATCATCTAAAAAAAGATCGTTGAAAGGGACGAAGATAGATGAAAATGACTTTTGCGGAGCGAAATCGGGAACCCAATATTTTCTGTGCTCATCTTGTAGCGCAGGTTCCGAGGAGTCGAAGAGTGCAATCTTTATGTGTCTAAGCCACGAAAAATCGCCAATTCTAGTGCCGAAAGTACCTGAAAATGTCAGGTCATGTCCCCCTGTATCTCCGAAAATTTTCAGAAATATATAGAGACTTTGGTATCGTTGGAAAGCCCAACTCAAACTGGTTAAGAGCACCAGGTGCGCAATAAAAAAATCCGAAAAAAATTTTGGGTAAAAAGTTTTTGTCCCAGAAAAAAATTTTTTCCTAGAAATTTTTTCTTGCACACCTTGTGCTCATAGCCAGTTTGAGGTGGGCTTTCCAACGATATCAAAATCTCCATAAATTTCTGAAAATTTTCGGAGATACAGGGGGACATGCCCATTTTTCAAAGGGGGCCCTTATGACGTCATATGTGATGACTCAGACCCTCAAAACTATACCATTCGACTCCTTAGGAGTTGCTCTTTCTAATGAGCACAAGAAACATGGGGGGTAGAATTTTGCTCCGCAAAAGTGATTTTCATGTATCCGAATATGAATATTAGGAAATATTAATAGAATAAACCGGAGGAATAAGAAACAGAAGAATGATCCTATAAGGCAGTTGAAGGATGGCTGATACAGAAAGAATAACTCGGAGAGACGAAAGATTTGAGCGAAGAACCTTAAGTTTCATAATTCCCTATTGATCTACAAGAACCAACCTTTATCCGCGACAAACGCCCTGAAGCGAATTTTGAAATTGCCAGCAAAGCGTGGAATCATCATGTGAGAAAATTCAACGGAGGACTTCGACTCCAACACTTGAGTCAATGCTTCGTTGAGGCCAGTGGACATGATCGCACCGTCGAGAACATTGAACTCCCCGCGGGAGTCTTCTTGGACGGCTTCAAGCATTATTTTGAGATCTTCAAAGGGCTCGTTGGTGCGGTTGATCGCTGTCGTCCGGACGATCATGGGCTCCATTACTTTTCCATTTTTGACGATTTCTTCCAGTGGCTCATCATCGACTTCAGACTCCCAGTAGAGAGGACTAGCCTTGATTCACGGAATACAAATCGATCTTTGGGAAAAATGAACATACCTGAAGGGCGATGAGTTCATTCGTGTTAAGTGTGGTGGAAGAAAGATGAACGACCCCATAACGAGCTGGATCGCAGCGCCATTTGAGTCCGAGCGCAGATTCCATGCACTGTTCGGAAAGTGGAATGTGCGCTAGCTTCTCAATTTGGACGTAGAGCACGGATGCGTGCCCATTTCGAACGACAGTTGATTTCAGCGAAGCAGGTCCCTGTTGATTAGGCACACTAGATGAGGATTAGATTTTTTTCTTTTTGAATTAGAAAAATGTACGACTGAATGATGTTTATCTCCTCGATTGCCTTGTTATGACATTCTAGGACGATCGTTGCGTATTCGGATGATTCTGACTGCTTCACGCAGAGGCCGATAACTTCCAGGGGACGGATGATATCACTTTCGAAGATCGTCGTGTGTGTACGCATGTAGCAAACATCGGAGTGCTCTTTTGAAAAAAGTTATTGCAAATTTTGATGGAAAGAATGAGCTCTAATTTATCATTGATCGAAACTCTTACTTAGTTGTTTTGAGTGAAAACAACCGGCTAAGGCAACTGTTTACCTTTGTAGTTGATTTTGATGAAGTGCAGGACGGTCTCAATTTTGCTGTCTTTCAATTCACTGTCGAAGAAGGCTTCGAAAATGACGCGTTCGCCGGGTTTCAAAGTAGAAGGAGCACTCTCGCATGAAAAGTTAATCACTCCCTTTGATTCACTATCGACTTCTTGATAAACTTCAATTTCGCCGATGGGGATTTGAGAAACGTTCTCGATCGTGATCGCAATTTTCTGATGTTCCCCGTCGTAGAAGGCAGATTTGTACTTGACTTGTTGGTTTTCTTGGAGTTCGCGGACGATATTCAACGCTTTTGGAGATTGGACGAGGGACACGTCGACTCCGAGCATCGGAATCGTGTCGATCACTTCGATCTTGTAGCTTTTCAGAATGTAAATTTCCTACAAAACATATTAACTATCAAAATGTTGAGAGTTTATGAACCTTTCGTTTTTTCAAAAGCCGCTCAAAGTGAACCTCGTAGACGAGACCGTATAGATCGATTCTGTAGCCGGTGATTTCGAATTCACCAACAATCTCGCAGATGCAGTCGATTTTGACAGAAACATGAGATCCAGGCGACAAACGAACACTTTGCGGCTTGATATTCACTGGGGAAGCTTCTCCCTTCGCAACGATCTATAGAAACAAGCAGATTCACGACGTGTTTTGAAAAATAACTCCTTACAGATATGTGATTGACATCGATTTCCGCAGCAAGTGGATTGTAGAATATCAGTTCGATTGTGTTGACTTCAGATTTCACCCAGCGGATCTTTTTCCGGTCTTTTTCGAATGGTGAGTAGATGAAAACTCGATTGGTTTGTTGGGCCGTAGTCTATGGAATTTCGTTACTTATGGAAATATATAAGTATTATCGATTAGTAAGAAAAATTGATAGTTTCTACAATACCTCGATTGGTTCAAGGTTTGGATCTCCATTTCCCGTCGGTATCACAACATTAACAAAGCTCGGTAAACAAATCGGCTCGTAGAGGATTTCGCTTTCCTCTCGACACGCAGAGGAGTAGTTCTTCAAAGCTTGGAGCATCTCTTCCTGCTCCGATTTGTTAAGAAACGAGTGGGTACTATGCAGGAGGCCGGATAAAAGTTTGATTGCAAGCTTGGTATCGCCAATCTTCCGTGCTGAAAAGGCTAGTTCGTGGAGAACGCGCGCCTGCACCGCCGGCCAGCCAGTCGATTCTCCGGATGAAAGAAACAGGTCTGTTTCGTATTCGCTCGACTTTATAAATCCGAGAACGTGTTCGAGACTGAAGCCGGGCAAACTCTCCCGAAGAAGGCTGAAACACTGCTGCCACCGGGCTTCGGAATTGTTCTGATCGGCAACACAGTACATTGCAGCTACTCGCTTGTAAAAAGCCTCTTTCCTCTTGAAACCGATCATCCCGTATAGATCGGCCAGAGTCGAGAGCCTTTCAATCTCACGCTCGCTTGGCAATTTGATGCCAATGTAGATTGTGTTTTGAAGAAAATCAGAGGCGTCCAAGTTTCGACCCATATTAACAAGAACCTTCGTCGCTTTTAGACACGCTTCGAGTTCGAGAACACCTGCTTCCTTAAACTTCGAGTAATTGATCACTGCTTCGCGGTATTTTTCGAAAATGTCATTCGGCGATTCCAAGCAATGATCAGACTTGACTACGGTTGAATACGACGCTGTCACGGCGCAGAGATTCTAGCGAAGCCGCAACCCAGAGATGATCTTGAGAAAGGCGCAGAGCATCTAATGCGCTGTGATAGGCAATCAACGCCTCTTGTGGGAGGCCACAGAGCAGACACAGATCCCCGATGTGTTTTCTCAATCGTCCTTGAAGTTTCTTGCGAAAGCTTCGCGAATCAAAGTCTAGATTTCCCTCCCGACGTTCGAAGGGAGCCATTAGCATTGGGTAAGACTTGTCCGAGTTGGAAGAAGACATAGACGACCTCTCAACGCGTTTGGACTCGAGAATGTAGTAGATCGACGTCACCATGTCTTCAATATCCTTCCAAGAAGTTTTCCAAGCATCGACGGATTGAAAGTGAAGAATGTCGGGTTTGAGCGGTTGACTGCTTTTGCTGCCTACCAGCAAGCAGCGCCCGTCATAGACAGATGCGTTCAGTTCCTTTCGGAGAGCTTAGAAAAGGATTTTTAATACAAAGAACAATCAGTTTTAAAATTCGATCATGAAATCATGGAAGACCCCTAACTATGTACTCTTCAATTCCTCTATCAGCATCTTCCTGCCGCTTCGCATCAACAATAAAAATCAATCCAAGCGGCCGCCGATAAAGCTGAACATCTCCCCAAGCACTAGCAGCTAGCCATTCGCCGGAGTAACCCTTACTCCACGAGTAACGCATCCGAAGATTTCTGCCGGAAATAGAGAGCTCTTTGTGCTTCTCTAGCTTCAACTGGACTCGATCATTGAGGCGTTGATTCTCCTGGCCGGGAGGAGTGGCGAGTGCGATTCTGATCGTCCCGTGATCATGCACCTCCGCCTGGTAGTCCGGCTGCATATCGCACGGTACATTTGCCGAGTTCTGCCTTTATCAAGGATCATTCTAGCTCCACGAATTTGTCATGAGCGATTAATGAGGCAAGGAAAGGAATTTATTTTGACAGAAAATGAGGGAGGAAAGTCATGTTTGAAGATCCTTTCTTGAGGCACGCTGAGAAGAGAGCGACATTGAAATTCTTGAAATCCTTCTATATTCTTGATTCTATTTCTTCCTTCTTCGATTTCTTGGTGAGCTTTCACCGTATCCAGGCCTTCTTTTTATCAATCATTAATCAAGCATTTGCTTAATTGATTAATTCGAACTCATTGTGTTAACGATGTTCTGAACTTTAATGTTCCCTAACTGTAATTGCAATTGTAATCAGTGTGAAATGGACACTGTTAGTAATAGTTGACGGAATCTCCTACTAAATAATCAATCATAAATGGATGATCAATTAATTTAAGCAATATATAAATTAGATTTGATGATAATCAAGTCTAGTAGACTGTATTCTCCGCTTTCAAGTCGTTAAACATTACGTAATCATAAACTACGAGAGAGCTCTAGTGAGAAATAGCATTAGAAATAAGGAGAGTTCTCGCATTCGAAAGGAATCTCGCTAGAAATGGAATTGGAATGTATTTCTCTGGGCGCTGATTGGCCGCAGCGTCGTTGAGCGGCGAATAAAATGCCCGAGCGCCGAGCCTAGTTTCCTTCCTAAGTCCGAGAATACTACCTGCATTGTCGTCCTGCAGACTGTCTGCCAGACAGATTTTCAGCGGAGGAAGAAAGCAACGCTCCTCAAGTTGACGCTTCTCAATTCCTGACACCGCTATTCTCTCTCTTTTTTGCCACCTATCTCAACCATTCTCAACTCACTGTAACTAGTATCTATCCCTGACACAAGCATTCAATCTCAATTTCAAATTTCAAACTGAAAGCCTCAATCCTCACTCAAGATAAAGGTAAAGAAGTTTCCCGTTCTATCGTTTTAGATCAAAAACAATAAAACAAAAGTGTCAAAAGTTTGATTGTTCAATATCTCTATCAATAAATCTGGGAATATTTTTGATTTTTCAAGGATAAAAAAAGGAAAATGAATATATCTGGAATTTAATATTATTATTATCGAAAATAAAGTATTAACATACAGTAATAGTCTCTAACGAAGCTATGATGAAAAGGACTGCGGACGAGGGTCCGGATGGCCTCCCGCTGGAGAAGAAAGTCAACGCCATGGTAAATTACTTTATAATTAGCTAGAATTAGTAGTAATTTCCAATTCCAATTAAAAATGAACGTTCTCGTAACTGGATGTTTTTTATTTCAAATTATTTTCGTATAGTCAGTAGCTTAATCATTAAATTTAAAACACAATCATTGATTTGGGTATCATTCAAAGAGTACAGATAGGGAATGTCTGTGGCCATCTGTTATCCAGGCATATCTCTAGAATTAAGATAACTTCTTGCGCTATCTATTGTTATCTATTCGTTCCTGAGTTGGGCAGCTTTCAAGCCATGATTTCAGGATGCGCTGGATTTGGGTTCTTCAGGATCATGCATGTCCTCACTGCCACAATATCGATTAGGGACGATTTCTTCTTCCGAAGAACTTGACAAACGAGTCAACGAGTTCTCCAAAGCAAGGTACGATCCTCCTTCTTAGAGTCTCGAATTCTAGCGTTTCATTAGACTGGTTGATCTGCTCGAAGCGGAGAAGAAGATCAAAAGCGAAAGTCTGCAGCGCGCCGAAGTGGCCGAAAAGAAACTCGCGGAGAAGAAAGCGTTTTACCGAGTCGTCCGGAGCTGGTGGAAAGAGTTCTCCGCCGAGCTGGGGACGCTGACAAACCAGCCGGTCAATCTCACCTATCATTTTCCAACGGAAGAGGAGGTTCAAAAGGAATTCGACGAAGCCCCCGAATCTGATGAAGTTTTACGTGTTTTTGGAAGGCGATTACGGTTAGTTTTAATTTTAAATCAAAACTGGATAGTTTAAAAAACAAAAATCCTTAAGGATAAATCCAAGCCTCCTTCTCTTTGATTCTCAGTCAAACCCTAACTTGAAATGAAAGATTTAGAATAAAATTTCGAGAATGAGTGATTTTTTTAATTCCAATAGTTGAATTTTGAAGCTTCGTTACTAAAAACAAAGAATAATTAGTCGATTTAATAAAGAAATAAAAGAAACTTGCTACCTTTGAAATTTTAGATCTGAAAACGACTTCACTCTCCGCTGCGTGCAGCGCCTCCTGGCTGGCGTCAACGATGCCGAAGTCAAAAAAATGGCGGCCGAGGTGACGGAAAAGAACAGAGACCTCTCGGCCGAGTTAGAAAAAGTCGAGAACGATTTGGAGGAGAAGACGGAACTCTGCGAAGACTTGAAGCACAAATGCGAGCAACTGACGAAACGCAACTACAGACTCATTGGACAGATGAAAAGCCGCTCTGCGAAGGTGCCGGAGAAGAAACAGCCGAAAGAAGAGTACGAGGACAAGGCACGGTTTCAATATCAAATTTTTAAAGAGAGTTTTAAATTTCAATAAGTTTTTTTTTATTATTCGATTGAGAAAAAATAAACAAAATTGAAACCTTATGGCAGCTCTCGCCAAAAGCCATCACTGCCGAAAATAGAGACGAGGCTCTCCAAGAAAAAGATAACGAGATCGCCGAGCTGAGGGCGAAGCTGTCCGAGTTGCAAACGGAGCGCGACAACATGGAGCTGCGCGTTAAAAATCCCTCCGAAGCGGTCATCATCACCAGCGGCGTCTATCAATCGTTGAAGGCGCAGTTTTCGGTTTTGTACCAACAATCGGAGCTGCTGAAGAGGCAGGCCGAAGATGCCCGGGCTTCGCACGAAGGAATGCGCAACCTCTTCCTCAGACAACTCGAGCAGATGGAATGCGAAGAACTCAATCTGCAGGAGCAAATGAGAACGAAACTCAAAGAACAGGAAGCACAAAATCACACGCTTCAGTTGCAATACGACAAAGTCTGCAACGAGTATCATTTGGTAAGTACAAATTTAATATATTTTGTTTATCAATTAAAAAATTCACAATTGTTGTTTTTATCAATTTAATAACACCAAATTTTTAGCACCAGAAAGCGACCGAGCAAGCAGGACCCATCAATCGAGAAATGCGCCAGCTGATCAACTCGCTTCAATCCCACAATCGCCAACTGAAAGCCGAACTCAACAGGCAAAAACGTAAAACGCGCGAGCAGCAGCAAGAAATCGAAGGTCTCAAGGCCGAACAACTCCTCCAGAAACAACGAGAAGAGCCTGTCTACAGGATATTCACGGATTTGGAAAATGAAGTTCTTGAAACAGGTACTCTTTTTACGCTCTTTTTGCTGTATAATTGGATTCAGGAATTCCGCAGAAAGCGCTAGAAAGCTCAGTGGAAGGCCTTGAATGCGAGCTGCTGCGTGCACGAGACAAAGCTGCGAGACTCGAAGCTCTGCTGACGAATCATGAGCCCAGCGAAGCAAATGATTATAAAATGCGACTGGCTGAGATGGAGTCCAGGCTCTCTGATCTACGCACGTCCTACTTGAGGTAAAGGAGGGTTTAAGCGTGTCGCTAAAGCTTTCTGAAGGAGGCTGAACGAACTGCCACGCGATTGCCTCGTCTTGGAGCACCAGAAGAGAGCGCTGGTGGAGGAATACGAAGCGAAAATCGCCGAGTTGAAACGAGCAAACGCAGAAAAAGAGCTTCAGGATGCATCGATGCAGGACGAGTTCGAAAAGACCGGCTTGGTAAGCTCTTTTTTCTTTGCGAAATATATTGTTTTGATTTGGATCTAAGGCATTGGAAGAGATACAAGAGCAAAATGTTCGGCTCGTTCAAGATCTCCGTGACAAGGACAAGGAGTATTTTAACCTGTTTCAAGAGCGCATCAAGATTGGAAGCCTGCAGGTAATAACGTTCGACGTTGCTAGATATATTGAGTGTTTTATTCAATAGCAAATACAAGCGAAAGAAAAAGAAGTACTGGAAAGTAAAATCTTACAGCTGGAAGCACAGGCCGAGAGTCAACAGAAACTCGTTCGACAGCTGGAAGAGAAGGAAATGCTCCAAACAGCGCAAGTGAAAAACGGCGAACAGGAACTCTCTCTCCGTACTCAGGTAATGAAACTCGTTTGCTTCTCTTTTTCGCTTCAAAGCAGATTTTTGACGGTGCTAGAATCGATTAGCGTACCTTGTGGTTAAGTGTAAATAGTTTTTCTAGTAAACTCTGAAGGAAAATAAAACGTAGGCAAAGCAAAAGGTGAAGAAAATCTTGATTGCGTCGCCGTAATTTGTGTGGTAGTAGACTTGGAAGATGCGTTTGCACAAAATTTGCTAGAAATGATTTTAGTTGTAGAATTTATCGCAGGCATTACTTGTTCATCTGGGTATAGTTGAATGAAGTCTTTAAAAAAGGCTTTGGCAGCGTGGCAGAAATTGACGATAGATTCCTTCGTTCGCATGGCAGAGAGAAGGCAGTAGTGGTAAGCGCAAACGGTCAGGAACAATAAATCATAGGCTCGTTTTGTTCCTAGAATCAAAATCGGCTTGTTGAAGCGGTTATTGTTGTACCTGCGCTAACAGCGAGCATAAATCGGGAAGGATTCTCGCCGAGAGAAGGGAGCGAACAAGGGATCTCTTCATCCTCCATTCGCGGGGTTAGTTCCATTACATCTTCAAAAGTAGCCGCTCCACAATTAACTTAAACATTTAATGTCTTTCAGTGCCTCAAAATGCGCTCAACTTAATGCTAAAGTTTACTACTCACACATGATGCTAGCACTAGATCCGCTTGAAACATCTGACTGACTAGATCTTCTCTCTCGCTCTTCCCTTTCTCGCTCTCTTTGTTCCATGATCTCTTCATAGTCAGAATCGTCGCTATAGAGCTCTAATGGAGGGCTTAGAAAACGGATCAGAAATGGATTCGCTGAATTGTTTCAATTAAATTGAAATACATGATAGCATAAGAGTGGATTTGATCCGCGGCTAGGAGTATTTCTAGGTCGCCAAAGGCTCGGCTCTCCGTATTCTTCGTAAAAGTCCGATCGTTTCGGTTTGAAGGGCGATCGCCTTAGCCGATCGAAGAACTCTTTTCGGTTCTTTGAGTCAGTCTCATCCATTTGTATCTATTGTCCTTCTCTCTCTCTGTCGTCTGGAATGATTGTTTGAGCTGGAGTCGTATATTCCAAAACAGGCTCTAGAAAATCAACAAAAATATTTAAATCTTGTTTCAGGCGCTGGAGCTGCACAAGCGTCGCTCAATCGAGCTCGCCCAACTCTGCCAGGATCAAAAAAGGAAGGAACACGATAAATTGAATGAACTTCAAGACGTACAAAGAATTATCAAAAGCAAAAACGATCAAATCGAGGAGATGCGCGCCAAGGCGCAACGATCCAGCTATCATATGGACAAGAAAAGGGGAAAGGTAAACCAGCAGTTGCAGTGAACGAAATGTAGTTACAATTTTCGATTTAGACTGATATGACGTATATGGTTCTGAATGAGCAAATCGAACGCTACCAGAAACGGTTAAAATGCCCAATTTGTAATATCGAAGAAAAAAATGCTATCCTGACAAAATGCTTTCACGTTTTCTGTTACAAGGTAAATTTTCCCTGGCTACATCCTTAAAATAGACGAGGTCGTTATATAGCTCTCTACTTAGGGGTCTCATCTATCCTTTGAAAATATCGAAGCTTAAAAAATTAGAGTCCAAGTCAAATTTTGACCAAACGATGAAACTAAATTTAAGTGTCTGAAAACGCGTTACGAAACTCGCCAAAGAAAGTGTCCCAAGTGCAATCAGAACTTTGGTGGCAATGACTATCACAAAATCTACATTGAATAGTTCAAAAAGAAGAAAAAACTCAAAAACCAACTTTGTTCAACCCAGAGAATCAATCACATGTTTCCTAAAACCCCCCGACTGCTCTTTCATTATTTTTTTATCTTCTATCTCTTCCTCTATTTCTTTTCATTTTCAGAATCGATCCCTGAAAAATGATATTTTAAGCTACGTACTTTTCCAAAATGCATCTTAGACACTTTTACTTTGAAATTGAACCAAAGTTCTAAAACTTGATTTCTTTTAAAATACAAGGAATTGTTAAATCTGAGTTTATCCTATAAGAATCGCGTAGGCTTGAATAAAAATGTCTGTATCATGTCTGTCAGACATAGTAAACACGATTCTATAAAAACTCTGTCCTAAATGTATGTATTTCTAAAGAACACCGGCTTAGACTTGGATAGTCAATTCCACAAGTTTCTAAGATACAATTAGCACATATTTAGGCTTCTCACAATTGTCCTCATCTTCCCCCTCGCTTTTTACCCTTATTTTTTTGTCCTCGGGGAAACGCCTCACTTCTACTGAAACTGTCACTGTAAATAATGACTATTGCATACTGCACATTTTGCCGAGAAACAAAGACGATGTCTGCCTAACGCCAGCAACAAATTACGATATCGCAATAAATCAATTATCATCAATTACTAGGTTCAGACCAGAGATCGGTAATCCTTGAAAATGGACGAGGAAATCATGCCGCCGGATAGGTATGAGTACGAAATGACGGAGATAGACATTGCGCCCGCCATCCAAAACTTGGAAGAGCTATCCGCTAAAGGAGAGGTGGATGAGTTCAAGCTGCAGCGTCTCCGCACCAAGTACTCAGAGGTAACGAAGTCCAACATTTCAACATTTATTCTATAAATTCCATAGGCGTTCAATAAGCTTGAAAAATACCGGGACGAAGAGCAGGCGCTGCTGAACAAGGCGCGAGAGTACACGGAAGAAATCGACGAGCAACGAGCGTGCCTCGCCGCCGACAATTATGTAGAAGACCCCGATGCCGAAGTAAGCAAGGTGCGCGCAAAGCTCCTCGAGCAGCGAAATGTGCTACGCGCAGCAGAGGATCGCTCAACATCGCTTGACCAGTACCTGATGGAGTACTACAAAGAAAAGGCTGATCTAGAGCGGCAACTTGCGCGTATTCAGCCAAATGCGGAGGAAGCGGAGGTGAAGAAACGAGACATGGAGCGGGAAGAGGAAGAGCTCCGCAAAGAGAATCGACAGCGGAGGACGGAAATCTCCCAGTTGAAGATCGCTGTCGACCAAAAAGTCAAAGAAGCAGAGCGGGAAGCGCGAGAGCTCAAGGAGTGCATGGACGAGCAAGAAACGCTCCGCAACAAACTCGTCTGTCCAGAAATCCACAATGTCCCCCAGCAACTTCAGAAGGAGTCCGACAAGCTTATGAAAATCTTGGAGAAAGAGCGGCTCGCACGGGATAAAGTCGTAATGCATCTTCGCGGGCTCGAAGAGAAGAACCGCATGGAAGGCGAAATTAACAGACAGAGGATAGGCGATTACGAAGCGGTAAAGATGGAGCATGAGGACATCCGAATCGCTATCGAGCGCGCCACTCAGCGAGAACAGAAGTTAAACCATGATCTGGCAATCGAAGCCGATCGGCAACACGAGCAAAACATCGAAAAAACGGAGATTCAGCTCAAGTTCAAGCACCGAAATAGCGAAAAACAGCATGCCTCCGAAATTTACGCCCGTCAGAACAAAGAGATGGACAAGACGATCAAAGCTCTTAAGCGTAAGGAGATCATGCAGGGACACGCTTCCTCTGCCCTCCGTCAACAACAAGTTCTAAATCAAAAAGCACAAGACGCATTTGACGAGCTGCCGGACCCGGCTGAGCTGATGAAACAGCGAAAATATCTCACAAAAGAAGTTGAGGAAGGAAAACGCAAACTTCAGCACCAACAAAAGATGACTGCGATGGAGAAAGTGCGCTACGAAGAAATGCTCATTGAAGAAGAACGTCTTCTCCGGCGACAAGAAGAGGAGCGTGCCAGTCTTGTGGAACTCACCAGAATCCGCCAGATCAAAGAAGACGAGCGGGAGCACAAATCACGAGACCTCGTTCGAGCTACAACCAGAATCAAAACAATCACGCAGGAAAAGAAGCAGCGCGATCTGGTGCTCAAGGACCACCGCAAACGATGCGAAGAACTTGCGACGCAGCAGGACGAATTCGCGAAGCTATACGACGTGATCAAAAACGAAAAGAACAAGTACGTACATCTGATCCAAGGATCGACGCAAAAGGCATCTGAACTTCGCGACAAGCTAAGAATACTCTCCAACGAGGTTGAAATACTTCAAGCATCCGCCAAAGAAAAAATGAAAAACTTGCACAAAGCAGAGCTACAAAAGGCTCACGCAAAGGCCGAGCTCGAAAACTTGCAAAACGAAAAGTCAAAAGCAATTGACGTTCAAAATGGAATCGATGACACTCTTGCTAGCCGAAAGCTTGATATTGACCGACTCAATAATATGGTACAAAAATTGCATTTCAACTTCAATCTAATTTTCATTTTAGGGAGTGAAGTCAGAAGAGGACTCGCGAAATCTTCTTATTCAAATCGAAAAGGCCATTTTGCACAGAAACGAACGGGGAGTCACCCTTGTGGAGCGCGAAGAAGAAGTCTGCATCTTCTACGAGCGTTTGAACGTGCAAGAGCAGTTGATTCAAAACGGCGAGTTGAAGATCCATGAGTTCGACGAAAACATCCGATTCCTCAAGCTGCAAATGAAGCAAGATCTGCGACAGATCGCTCTATGGAGTGAGAAGATCCCTAAACTGCAGCAGAACGAGCAGGAGCTAGTCGAACTCAAGGTTAAACTCGCGAGAATAAGAAAGAAAACCGAAAGCTTGGAGGAGAAACTTTGTGATCCAGAAAAGTAACTCGTTGATTGTTTTTGTCCTGGCTAATTTTGCGGTTTTAGCTTTTTCGACGAGCGGGCACGAGAATTACCTGGTGAAGATTTGGCCCCAGATGAACTGAAAAATAAGCTCGAGCAGATTCAAAACCGTCTGGCTAATATTGAAGAAGTCGCTTTGGAAAAAGAACTCTTACTGCAACATGTTACACGGCTGCTAGAAAAACAACAAGAACGAAACAGCTACTCAAAGGTAAAGCTTTCCTTCCAGGCTCTTTGGAGTAATTTTTTTCCAGGGACCTGCTCTGGATCTTTCTCTCCAAATCAACAACGCGCAAAGTCAATTGGCGAACAGAACGCGTTCAGTGATGGCGCGAGTAGCTGAGCTGAGCATGGTCAAGTTAAAGCTCTCTGAAACCGAACGCAAACGCGTTCAACTCGAGGAGCTCTTGGTTGAGTCGGTGCAGCGAATGGATCAAGGTCTACCGCCAAATCGACAGTGCGAGCAAGAGTGGAAGCGAATTACATGTGAGTACTCTTCCTTGATTTCAAATTTTCAAAAATACCGGAGTCAATGTTTTAAAATAAATTTTAGTTGTTCCCACTGAGCCTGATGACTGCGATGAGTTCCTATCTACAGCTGTGCCCCGCCCCAACGCGTACATTCCCAAGGATGGCACGATCCCCATCCCTCGCCCTTACGGTGCGATGGCTCCCTTCAAGCCGACGCAACCGGGATCTACGATGCGCCACTTCCGCAAACCGCAACCCAAACCTATCGATATTTAATATTCTTCTTTTTCTATTCAAATAAAATATATTTTTATACCAGGTGTGTTTGTCACGGATCCGTTGATAAATCGGGGCCGTGCACGCGGATGCTTAAATCACCACTTACAGCAGGATCAAAGTCGGTTTGTTTTTGCATAATCATTTGTGGCCATGCTTCCGCATTTTTGGGGTGGGAAATTTAGCTTCGGAGCTTTTCGGGGCAAACATCCGAGTCTAATCTTGGCATAGAAATTAACAAACGCCAAAATGTTCAAGAGTCCACTGCATTTGTTCGCCCAACAAAGGGACACTGTCGCTAACACGCAACACTGTCTTTTGGATTTTAATGGAATCAAGAACTGCAATTCGTCTCGTGGAGCAAAAAATAAAAACTACTGTCAAAGAGCCCTATTTTCATCGCGGTTCGTGGACTTGGCTATTTACACAAGTAATTTTAAACTTCATACAAAAATGTGTGGTAAAAATTAAGGCAACTTTCAATCAGAGTCAAGTTCAATAAAAACTCTGCAAGAGCAAGCGGATCACTGTAATTACTGTTTGCATATCGCTCAATTATCGCATTCATCTAACAAGTAAAACCAGAAGGCATAGAAGTGGCGGCGCGACTTTTGAACTTTTTTCATCAAGAATCAAGCCGGAGCGCTGCCGTTTACTCAAACAAGTCCCAAGTTTCCGTAAAATCTTTTTCAAACCTTCATCGTATTTGCTCTAAAATTAGGATCGACTCTCACGAAACTTGAGTATCTAGACAATTATATTTTCATTAATGGCAATAATTTATTGCAGATTACTGTTAATATAAGTTGAAGGTTGTGTTATTATAAGTCGCGCAAAGTTGAGCGATTCAAGGCGTTTTTTTGGTCTAGGCCGAGTTGTTTCTGAAGGATGCTTGAAACTAGAATCGAGTGGCTAAGAAAAATGCGAGCAGGACCTCCTTAACTATCCTCGAGAAGCGGCTTCTATTCACATCGAAACAAAAGAAAATGCAAAGCTGCTTATCCATCGCCACCAAGATTCTGCTCAAACATGGTTGAATACAATTTTTGCGGAAAAAATCATCGCTAATTTTCTTCGGAAAATCTATGACTTGTCATCTATTCTTGACGTTTTGCTATGCGAGGAAGTTCTACTGAATCTATATTGGAAGATGGATTAGTTTCGGCCTTGGAAGTTTCCTGGAGGGAACGTTCGAATGATACACAGAAGCCATTAGTTTATATTTTTCTTTGGACGTTTATCGTCGCCGCCTCGGATGTTTCTCGGGAAGCGTGAAGTAGAAGGGGCGACGATAAGTGCCCAGTGTGCCCAAACTTATTCCGATGAGGCTGCTTGATGAGGGACTTACGGACACTTTTCCACGCCTCCGAAGTGCCCCGGAGGACATGTCCGACAGCCTCTTCAGTACTTTCTAAGAAGCGGACTTGACCTGCTTCGTTTTTTCATTTCTGCTTCTGTACCATCACTTGACCCTCTAATTAGCCTCCATCCCCTCACAAAATCCCCTCGAACTTGTTGCTCTGCGATGAAATCAGCAAGGCAAACTCGAATCTGGGTCATCAAAAATGTTGGTTTTTAGGGATAAATACTGCTACGTTCTTTTCCCCTGCTGTGTTTGGCCAGTCTCGGTTAGGGTTCTAGATGAATGATAATTCAATGTGTATTTGCACAGCGAGTTCTGCGGGGGATCATGACTCGGCCCAGGGCGAGCGCGGAGCGAATCGCCTAATGAGCACTCGAACACGCCGCTCGGCGGTGGCGCTGTTCCACCGAAAACTCGCTTCGGGACAAATCGGCCCGATAGCCTCTAAGAAGCATTCGAGGGTACTCTCAGAGGGTGCTACAGAAGCTCAATTAGAGACACATAATTACCAATCAACTGACCACTTTACCCCTAACTACAGACATTGATCTGAGACTCTTGAAGACTCTCCACACTCCCTTAAAACGATCATGAGTGACTCCATCGACATCAGCAACCAAACACCTCCTGCTGCCGACACTTCCCAAGAGCAAATCACGCTTTCAAGCACGCAACTGTAAGTCTAAAAGAGATTCCCAAAACAGAGAGTAAAGTTTTCTCCGAAGCTCCGTGAGTGAAGAATCGCCAACTTCCTCCGGCAACTCTTATTCCGTCAATGACTTGCTCCACCACCAAGATCCTCAGCAACTTCTTTACTCCTCCTACGACCCAACGAATGATGTCTATCGAGCACAGGTAATATTTGATGAAAATTAAAACTACAGTCATTCAAAAGTCTGAACTTTAAATTTTGCGAAAATTTTTTCGTCATTAAACCTTGTTCGTAGACCCAAACTATGTCCTCTTATGGACCTACGTATCACAATCTGCCGCATGCTACCTCTCCAATGACGCCTTACTTGTCGCAGGTATTTTCAAGCGCTTTGATTTCCGCCAGACACGCATTTTAGACCATTTCCCCGTCCAGCTACACGAGCGATCCGTACTCAGCCGGACCTACCGCGTGGTACCCACCATCGGGCAATATGAGCACTAGCCAATTCACCAGCTCCAGTAAGTGTTAACCACTCATCTAATCCCTTAACAAGTTTGTCTATTATTTGCGTACCCAAATGCACAGGGCCGCGCACGAGCCTTAAAGCCACCGCCAAACACCACCCGCATGTTGGTGCAAATAATTAGCAAACGCGCAATGATTCAAATATTTATCTCCTCGGCGCTGATTACCCCCATCATCAAGAGCGCACGCCGCTCATCAAAAAATCATTGTGTGTGCCTAAAAATATTTACTGCACATGGAAGTGAGGCGAAGTCCCCGGAGCTGTCAGAGAGGCGGTCCCCAGCTTCGGGCCAGCTTCGGTATCAGTGAGGGAGAGGAACTAACAGGGACTGATAGCTTGCTTTCCGTTGAGTGTTACGTGCTAATTCCGTTCAAATACCCGCCGGATCAAATACATTTTTCATTCTAATGATTCTGATTTTCTCATTCAGTGGCAGCTCGAGGCTCGCTCTACCTGCCTACTTCGTATGGCTTCGGATCTGACTACAAGCACATTATGCAGCCCTCAGCTCAAAGAAGAAAACGGAGAGTTCTTTTCTCCCAAGCTCAGGTGAGATTTTTTGCAAAGAAAAAATAACTTTAGGAAGCTAAAAATAATATAACGTACGATAACCTTTTTGATTATTCATTTATTTGAGAATACAAGACTGTTTGTCTTTTAGTACTACGCCCAAATTATTCCTAGATATTTGCAATTAGTTGACCTCGCCTTTCTCACCCATTGTTTGAATTCACAATAGCTGGAATAATTCCACAGTTGCCCAGACTGGCAAAATCAACGAGGCACAAGTTGTTGCCAGTTAATCCCTTGTGGGAGGGGATGGCTTCGTCCTTGAGATCGCTAGCCACTTCACTCGCCGCCGGCATGTCCCGGACATGTGTCGCTTTTGTTCAACCTAGCCTCGAGTGCCCTGTTGCTTTTTCTTGATTAAGTACTTCTGCTTGACTTTTTGTGCTTTTCATAACACAACTCCCTAGACTACAAGGCTCCCTCTTCAATAACAAAATTTGCAAGACTCTCTTTTTTAATTTTCGATCAAAAATAACAGATTAATTTTCTTGTAAATTACTTTTCTCAGTCAAAAAATTAGGGAATGACATTATTTTCTTTAGCTCTGATTATATTTTCAGGTTTTCGAATTGGAGCGACGCTTCAAGCAACAAAAGTACCTCTCTGCGCCGGAACGCGAAGCTCTTGCCCAGCTGATTAACTTGACGCCGACTCAAGTGAAAATCTGGTTCCAGAACCATCGGTAAGCGATTAAACCCGGCAGCCCGTTGTCCACTTTGGGAGACACGGCGCTGTCGTCATCATCAGTGACCCTAACCCCATTAGGCCCATTAAGCCGTTTTAGCAGCTTAATTATGCCCTGTTTAGCTACAAAATGAAGCGATCAACAAAAGACAAGCTTCCTGATGGGAAGGACACTTCAGCTGGCCTTGACTCGCCGAACTCTGAGTCGGAATCCGAATCAGGCCAAACTTCCTGCCACCGCGTTCCAATAGAAGGTGCCTCTCAGCCAAACTCTGCACCTGGCGTGCAGTTCAGTACCGAGGACGATCAAGAGCACGTGGTAATTAACAGACTTTTATTTTGACTATTGAAGTTAGAAAAGAACATCTTAGCGAAAATTTCAGGGCGTGAGCTAGCTCCTTTAGCAATTTCAAGAGCCTTACATTTATTCAAAGTTGTTTTGTTCAGGCGAATCAAGTGGATCTAGGCGCCTCAACGGCCGCGTTTTCTGTCAAAGTCGAGGACATTCCTGAAAACCAGTCAATGTACGATTCGGTGAGACAGCCAAGCACATTTAAAATTTGAAAACTAACAGTTTTTTTAGTCCGCCCTCCCGAACGTTCAGTCCTCTCATGGATACCACCATGGAGTTTCCGGTAAGTTTCATTAGAAAAAAAGTATAGCTAAAACTTTCCCTCAAATGACGTTCTTTTTCTTATGTTTTCTTTTAGGGAATCTGATGTTTGTGAATCAAGGAGTGTACCGATGCTGATCGCCGGAACAAAGCAAACTGTGAATTGACATGTCTCCTCTTGCCGTTTTTGAGGAACTAAAACCACCTACTGTAATTGAACTGTACTGACCGTGCACTGTATGAAACAGATATCGCTTTCTCAACTTCCCCAACTTCGACTTTTTGCACACGTTTCCTTCTCGTTAAAACCGAAAGACCCTACTTCATTGTGTGCAAGAAACCTTCAACAAGTGACATAGAACTGCTCATAGACAACTAGTTTCAAATAAATCTAAAAGAAAGATTATATAGACTCTTTTATCTGCGAAAGAAAATATACAGTAAAAAGTTAGAAACAGCCAAGGGTTTTCCATGCGTCACATGATTTTTGCTGGCGCACGAAATCTCATGGCGGGCGAAACAGCGCCATCGTTTCTGCGCGCTAGAAAAGCACCGCTCGCTTGAAAGTTCGTAGTTAGAGCATCAGTCAATTCTTTCGTCGACATCTTTTCAAAGATGAGACTTTTTAACTTCTTCCTGCCCTTTTTGGGAATATCTGCATTAGAGAGTTCTGTAGGAATTGCAACTGGATTGAGTGATAGATAGGCTTATTAGATGAAAACTTGGCTCATTTTTCTAGCTTAGTTTAGGGGTCATATGTTACAGTTTTGGAAAGCCCAGAAGCTGAACTTTCATTTGGGCACCATATCAAGGGGTCTGGTTTATGCCCGCAAGGCAATTCATGAGACCGGAAGTTCCGAAATCGGCACTAGATCTCTTCAATCGAATTTTTTAGTACCGGTAGTCACTCGAAATGGCTTCAGAGTAGGCGCGTTAGAAAGCGCAGTGTCTGAGCTTTCCAAAATGCTAATAAAATCTAGCTGCCCTGCTACCTAGTGGTCGCTAGGGGCGCTAGAAACTCAAATTTGGCACCGTAAATGGGATTTCTTGCACTAGAACTTGCTCATTTGGTCGAAATTTAAGGCTTGAATTTGTTAATAAAGACGTAAACATCTTAGTAGTGACGTTTAACAGTGACAAAACCAACCGGTTGAGACCAAGATTATGCAGTTTTCTTCCTAGAAATCCTTAAAATTCACTATTCTAGCGCCCCTAGCGGCCACTAGGTAGCAGGGCAGCTAGATTTTTTTAGCGTTTTGGAAAGCTCAGACGCTGGGCTTTCTAACGCATCTACTCTGGAGCCATTTCGAGTGACTACCGGCACTCAAAAATTCGATTGAAGAGATCTAGTGCCGATTTCGGAACTTCCGGTCTCATGAATTGCCTTGCGGGCATAAACCAGACCCCTTGATATTGTGCCCAAATGAAAGCTCACCTTCTGAGCTTTCCAAAACTGTGTCATATAACCTCTAAACTAACTTATAAAGATGGGCCGAAATTTCATCTTATAAGCCTAGTGATAGATACCTTCATGATATGCCTTTGTGCCCAAGCTAGAGGTTTAACAGAGAAAATAGAGAAAGAGAAATTTCGATAGCTCTCCTAAGTACGAATTTTTAACCTCTTCAAAGTCCAAAAATTTGCCGCCAGATCAACCCGAAATGCAAAGGAAAAGTTCTAACTAAGAATCGAGGTCGGATTCGTCTCAAGAGAAAAGCCAAGCAGAATATTGACCCAACCAAGGGATTTTCTTGCCGCTGGGAGATCATTTCTGACAACCCGAATCACCGTATTCGAATCAGGTGAGCTACTGGAAGGTCTTGATCGTGTTTTAAATTGAACGTTAAGAATCACACAAGGAAAAGGATTCGACATCGAGCACCAGCAGATTTGCGGAGCAGACCGTCTTCACGTGATTGGCGGCGGCGGCGAAAAATATGGACGGCTCTGCAATAGTCCTCATACGAAGGGAATGACCTACAACGGACTTCCAGCGCTTCTCAGTTATAACAAGACCAAGGTTGCTTCAAATTCATCTTTTGTGATTTCAGGACATCCTCTTTTCAGATTGCATCTAGAGAGTGGCGAGACTGGATCGAACTTCCGACAAATCACTTGGTGATTGCCTTTGACTCCGACGGAACAATCAACGAACTGTCTGGCGGCTTCCGACTGGTTTACCAAATGGTGGACCGCTACTTTGTACCCAACGAAGTGCGAGAGGAAATCGTCAACTTGAAGGAGACCGAAGAGCTCTTGCTCAACAAGATATTCACTCCAGGAATGGATAAAGATGACAGCTACTGGCTAACAGAGATATGCGATCACCCCGTCAGATAAGCAAATTGAAAAGCCCAAAACTAATTAGTAGAATCATTTGGGACTATTTATATTTTTTTTCAGTATCAGTTTCGCGTCAAGAACTTTCTAGTTTTCCTCGGGGAGGTTATTGTATCTTTTTCATTAACACTATTATTGCATAAACTGTTGTGGCTGATAAGATAAGTTCGTAGAGGCAAGCGCGGTTTTCTCATCCAAAAAAGGCGACAAATATCACGAGCGCATCAGCAACATGATTTCTGAGCATTTCAACCAAATCTACGAGAAATGGCACGAGTGCGGCGGTGCTGCCCTCGACCCCAACTTCAATCTTGACGAAGACTTCCTTCGCCACACATCTGAAATCGACTACACCGGAGAGATCAAGGCTGTCTACGAGCGATACAAAGACTTCATTCAGGCTCAACTTGTTGACATTGGATTCTGCAAGAAGGCGCACATCGACAACATCGTCAGTCAATCAATATATAATTTTCCTAATACAGCTATATTCAAAAATCCTTGCCAAAAAACCCAAAATCTTATTTATTTTCTAGGAAGCGAAAAAGACGAAGCTGGAAAGAATCTTCATCAAGTCTTGCGTTGAAATCGGAAAATGCCTGCCAGAAGTCTACTAATTACCCTGGACGAGTTCTTCCTTCCGACACTTTTATATTCCTGAATTCATTCCAATGAATGAATTTTTTTCTTACAACAATTTTTTGTACATCTTGCCCGACACACTTGACACATTCTTACATGACATGCTGCCGAAATAAAGTGGTCAACTTTTTTAAATATGCCTTTTTCGAAACTTCTCTCCCCAAAAAAACTACTAGTTTGCGAAGGGTGCACACTTGAAATTAAGAACTTTAAATAAAATATAAGAATGGAAGTTTTATGAATTTATAAGAGTCGTAAACGTGGAGTAGATAAGTGTTATGTAAGATCTACACTACTGAATTTAACCAAAAAGAGCGAGAGAGAAATTATCTTATGAAATCAAAATATTGGTGGGAAAGTACTTGAGGAGAAATTTTGAAAAGGCAACTTTTGCTGACAAAAAAGAACAACACTCAGAGAAGGTTTTATGTTATTTTTCTTTTGGGCACTCAGCGGCGCCATATTGTCCGATTTATTTGCCGAGTTAGGGGACGACAGCGAGGGGCAGATTGAAGCAGAATAAAGGGGGTGCGTCGGGTTGAGTGGGGTCCTTGATCTGCCATTCGGAAACCACCTTTACTTGTGGATAAATTTCTGAACAAAGAAGGTTGAAGGTATCTTCTTGAAGGAATGATGCGTACCTTGAATTTCCAGTGCGACTCGGAAGACGCGTTTCTTGTCCAGCTTATTTTTCTTCACCTTTCGTCTTTTACAATTGATTCCTTAACGGATATGCTTTGAAATAAGAAGGCCTTGATTGAAAAATATACCTTGTTCACATGCATTTGTATTTGGAAGGGAAAACGGGGCACAAATCGGGACACCCTGAAAAAGTCAATTGGTCGATATAAAAAAGGGGGTCTTACAGGAATCCGGCCGCAAATGGCAACGTTCAATTGGTCTCCCTTTTTTGGGTATTTCTTGATAGGACCGGAGGAGAGCTTGTGAGCGTTGGCCATGTCGTACTCGACGTAGATCGAGTTGAAACTGCCGATCTTGAGGCCGCACCACTCATTGTTCTTTCCCGTCCATTCGCAGGCTTCTATCTGGATCGAGTGTACGTTTCCGATCGTCTCTGTCAAGTCGCCTGTTCCGCCCCTTCCTTCCGTGCACGGCTTGAACTGCATTTTCACTAAGCCGTCGGGAATCTTGATGTTTTTCTTATTTTGAATTAGCAATTTTTAAAAGACAAGTTTTCATCATTTCAATTCTGAAATAATCAACCAGCAAATGCAGATGAAATTGTTAATCCTTTACTGGTTATTCTTGCCAGCAAGAGCACCGCCCAACAAAATATTAAATAGCCTAAAAATCTTCATATTTTTCTCTAATGATTTTGGAAATGCGAGATCACGCCAGGACTGGGGCACATTCAAAACAAACAAACAAACTTGAGCACTGCGTAAGGGGAGTACGTCCGATTGAAGAGATTGATTAGACAAGAAGAAAAAGGCCTCTTTCAAAGTACAATTGGCAACGATTTTCGGTCAGAAAGAGCTGATAAAGCTCTTTATAAACTTATTCTATTATATATTTTTTTATTATTCCTTGTCAACTACAAGCTGGGTAGACAAGGTTAACCCGTCAAGAGTCAAGTGGCCACTTGAAGTCTTGCGTCAATTCTTTTGGACAAGGAAAAATAGATCCAAGATTTTTTTCTTTGTGGCGTGGTTTTCTAACGCCTAAATTTCGAATACTTCAATTTGAAATTCTATAATTCTTTTTTTTTTTTATCGAAAGGTTTCAAAACAAACCAGGTTTATTTTATTACATCCCGATAAAGCAGAAGATGTAAAACGACGGCGATACGAGCGGCCAGAAACAAAATGAGGAATCGTCAGTGAACAAAAGAAACAATTACAGTAGAAGCTAGTAGAAAAGACTCAAACTTAGACGGGAGCTGCTAAAACGCGTGAGTTTCTGGCTCGTCGGAAGAAGCAGCTTGGATGGAGGCCATTGCAGCCCGGCGGGAATCCATCGTCTTCAGGATTTTAATTCTAGGGCCGAGAGGCACTCCCAGCGCGCGTAAATCAGCATCGCTCGACATCATTACCGCTAAAAGTCAATGTTAGTATTCCTTCCTTTTCAGTTTACACCTTCAATGTCCATCTTCTCCTTTTTGAATAAATCCCAATAGTCATTGAGCCCAAGCGCGGCCAGGAAGTTCTCCAGAGGATCGGAGGTTTGTTCCTCATCGTCGTCACTTTCAATCAATGAATCATCAATGGGAAGGGTTCATCAAGCAACATTTTTAATTAAATTATTATCAAAAATTGAACCCTTGCTCTGAATCGCTCTCTTCATTCTTGTCTAAATATAACATTAACTTTCAAAAATTGTTAAAAAAGTTACCGATAAAAGTAGCTCCTCCTGTAGTTGCGGCCGCTCCTAAATGATCAAACTGCTCGGCAAGAGCGTTGTTATTGAAGAAGAAGCGGTTGGTGCTGATCATGCCCACGGCCGAGACCGAGCCCAGCTCACCATTTTCCGCTAGATCATCGTCTAGATCTCCATTTTGGCCGAAAATGTCTCGAACATCTGGGCGCGCTTTGGATGCTCCGTTCCTAGAATATCGCATTGATAGATGGACTCCAAGTTGGTTCTTACTTGGTCGTGCTCTTGACGGTGCCTTGTCCGAAGAGAACGTTTTTATTGGAAGAAACTGTCATCGTTCCGTCGACTTCGTCCATCGCGGAAAAGTCGACCATATCGAGCATTTCTTTTCGGCGAACTGTTCCGATTCGCTTACCCATCGTGAAATTTCCAAGGAACTTGTTGTTTCCCCCATCGGCTGTTTTTGTTGTGACACTGAATCAATCAAAGCTGAAGTAAGAGAAAATTCATCGTTTTTACGCACGTTGCCTCGCCATAGACAGTCTTCTTTGAAGGAGCTGATGAACTTTGTTTTTCGTTTTTGTGTTTTTGCTGAAGAAGAAGCTGTAATTGAAGGATTCACCTTTATCACTCGTTCTAGTAGCTTATCTATTCATCCCTGGTCACCGATTTAGCCCTTAAACTCTTCAAGAGGGAAATATGAAGTACTCAAGTACTCGAACGAGAATTATATCTAATGCGGGCATATTTATCTTAGCCCTAGATCTGGAATGAAGAAAAGTAGGACGCACCATGATTTTTGAATATTTCTTTTTGCAGACTTCCATTTCTTTCTTTGCTTTTTCTTTGTATTTCTTGACTTTTTTCGGATTTCGCTTGTTCAGTTCTGCCTCACATCTGTCCAGTAAAGCGATAAGTTTCTTGTGCCCTAAAAGCTGTTAAAAATCACGGAATTATGAATCGATAACCTTGAGTAGTTGCCAGCATTTTGGCCGTATTACCGGCCAAATCCATCATAAAAAGGATCTTGACCAAATCTTCTTCGTAGTATTTGCAGATATAGTCGACAATGCGGAAGTGTCCACGATCAGTGGCTTATGAGGTTATTAGAATTGTCAGGAAAAGCTCCCAGAGGATTTTGAATTTTTGCCGAATCGCAAGCAAGTGTTTGACCGCGCATGCAAACATTCTCACAAGAAAAATAAAATAAAAAAGCTAAATTCGCAATCAACAACCGGCCTAAATGAAGAGTCGTCTGGCCGATAGCGTTGTAAAGATTTGGCTTTCCTCCGCGCTGAATGCACACCATCAAGGCTAAATGAAAATTTCATTTGCAAATAATATTTTTATGGCCCGTAAAGGCTATTTTTCAGAGTTCCCGTTGATTTACCTTCTGAGTGACCTTCTTGAGCGGCGATTAGAGTTGGAGTCATTCCTTCTTTATCTCGTCTAGAATTTAGAGTTATGGTTTATCGATATTGGGACGATTTTTGTTAATAAAATATCTTAATTTTCTAAAGGAAATAAACTCATTTGAAATTACTGATGGAAAATTGTGTTTCGACTAGTTATTATTAATTCAAAATAGAATTTTAGATCAACCTGTTGAGATCACGACTGGTAGCTTCTTTGAGCAAGGCCTTCCCCTGCGGCGAGGAGCCATCCTTGGCGGCCCTGTGGAAGCGATCCCCCATTCGCCTTCAGGCTGGTTCTTTTCTCTTGCTTCTACTTTTTCTAAACGTGCGCTGGAAAGTAGGGTAGCGCGGACAAAAGGCTCTTGAAACCGTCGACGTTGACTGGAAGAGCGGACAGTGAATGTCTGCACAAGAGCAAGGCACGCGCGCCAGACTTCTGTATGCATAACGAAACTCGACCGACTGTTGATTTTACAAACAAGTAAGAAGTCTCACTTTCCCCGAACTTGAGAAAACTGCTTCCCGGTAAAATTTGAAGGATTTTATTTCATGAAAAGCAGTAATCATTGCAAGAATCTGTACACGGAAAACGAAAGAAATTCAAAAATTGAAAATCGGTTTAGATCTTGCAAGATGCGCTGGACAAGGCGCGGCAAGGGCGAACTGCGATTCTGATCGCGCAACGACTTTCCACCGTTATCGCCGTCGTCGACAACGGCGTCATCGTGGAAAGCGGCCGCCACCAAGAACTACTGGACAAACGAGGCGCTTACTACGACCTCATCAGATCCCAATTATAGAATTGTAAGAAAAGCAATTTCAAACTTTTAAATAAAGCAAAATCAAACACTTCTTTATCATTTTCCAATTTCTCCTCTGATTGACAATCATTCAAAGTCAATGAGTGACAATTTCTTGTGCTACTACTGTATTTAATGCATTATCGCTGCAAATTATAGTTAAATAGATTATGCGTAGGAAACTCGATGAAAAATGAGCTCTTTTTGCGCTTACTAAAAGGGAGTATTATACAGTTTTAGAAAGCCCAAGAGCTGGGCTTTATTTTGACTATTGATAGTAGGGTGGTCAACTCATGCCCTTGGGCGTTTTGAGCCTTCCAAAGTCCCGAAAATGGGGTAAGTTCAGAAAAAAGGTTGTAACTTTTTTTCTCACGGGTTTATGAGTAAGCAATCCATATCAACTTGTAGAGGAGACTCTGACGGTTCAGAATATGTGTAGAAAACCATCGTCACCCCCTATTCTAGAGGCTCTAGAAGGCCCGGAAGTTGAAGAAGTCACCTGAAAATCAGCATTTTTTACGAAAATAGAGTAAAAGTGCAATATTTTCATCGGAATTTAGTAGAAAGACGTTTTTACTGACTTTATGACACACAAAATTTACTCTGGGGTCATTTGAGGTCACGTGGGGTCATATTGTGAGAAAAATAGAATTTCGTAAAAACTCAACCCGAAAGGACCCCAGACTAAATTTTGTGTGTCATAAAGTCAGTGAAAACGTTTTTCTAACAAATTCCGATGAAAATATTGCACTTTTACTCTATTTTCGTAAAAAGTGCTGAGTTTTAGGTGACTTCTTCAACTTCCGGGCCTTCTAGAGCCTCTAGAATAGGGGGTGACGATGGTTTTCTACACATATTCTGAACCGTCAGAGCCTCCTCTACAAGTTGATATGGACCGCTTACTCATAAACCCGGGACTTTGGAAGGCTCAAAACGCCCAAGGGCATGAGTTGACCACCCTACTATCAATAGTCAAAATGAAGCCCAGCTCTTGGGCTTTCTAAAACTGTATAATACTCCCTTTTAGTAAGCGCAAAAAGAGCTCATTTTTCAGCGAGTTTCCTAATTATGCGATCTATCTTCAATAAAATTTCCAAATAAAGAAAATTAAAATGTTTTCGTGTTTTTCCCGCAAAAAAGCAACGAAAATATTTTTGATCGCGCACTAATTTGACTCTGCCACGTCAAAACCAGATGGTGCTCTTGTTGTTCTGAGCACCGCACGTTCAATCTGACTTCACTCCCATTTCTGCGTTCAAACAGGTAGGACAGAGATATTTTTACAAAATTTAACAATAATATAGATTCTGGACTGCCACTAAAACGCACAAAAATGGCAAAGAGGGTTGCTCCACCACCACCATTGAAGAAATTCCAGTCGTTCAGAGAAACTATTCGGCATCTCGATGAAGCCCAGGTTAGTTTTTATTTTTTTGATATATAAAAAAATTTTCAATGAATTATTTTCTTTTTATTTCAAAATTTGAAATGTGAAAATAAAAAAATTTAAGGAGGTCAACCAGAACTCTTCCCTTCTGTCGATGTTTGATGACATCATGAATCAGATGAAACAAACAACGACAGAAAAGAACGAGCTGGAAGACTGCATGCTCGTTTTGGCGGAGAAGATGATGACTCTCCAACAAAAGTATCAAAGGCGCGACCAGGACGCGACTTCGAGCACGAAAAAAGTCCGTGAATTGCAGAAACAGTTGCAGACGGTGACGACGCAACTAAATCACAACTCCAAGTAAGTCTTTTCGGAACAGTCAAAATTTCCTATTTTACTAATTTAGTATCTATTTGAAAACAACAAGGTTTCAACACAGATTGCTAAAGTTGTCATTTCCCCTAAAAATTTTCGATTGAACTTGTTTCTAACGATTTTTTTTTTCAGGACGGTGTTGAGCTTGGAGACAGAGAACGCCTCTCTCCAAGCCGAAATCGGGGAGTTGGAAGATGTCGTCGCGCTCTGCAAAGAAGTGATCCTGGACAATGAAGGAGGACAAATCGGGAGCGCTATCGGCCCGGAGAAGAAGCAACGGCTGATCCGGGCGGTCTCCCGACAGAAGTCGATGAAGCGCCGGCCGATCCCGCAAAACCGAGTCATTCACGAGACGTTCGAGGATGACAGCCAGTACGACTTGCTGGACAACTCGGACGTCATCGACAGGACGGCGGAGGACGGTCTCGACGATGACGTGATGAACTCGTCGCGATTGAACATTTCGATCAACTCGCGAAAGCGGCAAATGTCGAAGACACTGCGGCGGCGATCCGGCGATCGAGAAAGCGAACAGACCGGCGACACGGACTCGTTCTGGAACGTGAAGGCCCCAGTGCGGGCCAAGCTCAAGATGTCCTCGCTGACGAGCCCGGCCAAGATGGGAAAATCGCCCTCGTTTGTGAATCACTGCTGAGAAGCGGTCTATTCACAATCCCATCACCAAGGAATGCGAAGTTTGCTCCAAAAAGATCAAATTCGCGTCCGAAGCGTTCAAGTGCGTGACTTGCCGCTTGGCCGTCCACAGTCAGTGCAGATTCGACGTTGCCAAAGCTTGCCTGGTCCAGTCCGAAGCCATCACCACAAAGCGTCCGCTGATTGAGGTGAGTCCCAACTCCAGCTATCAAACGTATTGACGCATTTATTTAGTACTGCGCGAATCGCAATGTACACCCGCTGATTCCGCAGTTTGTCTACCAAGCAGTTCACGAAGTCGACGCTAGAATCCTCGAGGAAGGCATCTACAGAATCTCCGGAGCGGCGAAAGAAGTCAACGAGCTGAAAAAAGTACGAACTTTTGAATTTTAAAAAAACTGAACTTTTCTTTAGAAAATGATTTCTGGCCGAGTCACGACGCAGCATCTGAAGACGATCACGGACACAAACGTGATCTGCTCAACGCTGAAGGACTTTTTCCGGAACATGATCGATCAGCCTCTGTTGACCTGGGCGCAGATGCCGTCGTTCATCCAAGCCTACAAGGATGAGAACGCGACGCTGCTGAAGGATCTCTTCTCCGAGCTGCCCGACGTCCATCGAGATACACTCGCATTTATGCTCATTCATCTGATTCAGGTAAACAGCAAATCAAGTCTTTCTCAAATAATCTCTTAAAAACATAGGTTTCCCAACGCTCTGACCAGAACCGAATGACAATCGAGGCTATTTCAAAAAGCGTCGGCCCAAGTCTCATCGGCTTCGTGACTGAACTGCCCGATGCCAATCAAATCCACGAAGCATCCATCTATCAGGTAAACCAATTTGGAAATCAAGGAAGACTTCCTTGTAGAATTATCTTTAGTAAAGGGCATCATTAATTTTTAAGGACTGTCTTTCGCCCTCTACTTTGGACAATTCTCTCTTCTGAAATTGTTTTTTCATTACTCATTTTTATTTCTAGCACGGACTTCTGAAAGCACTACTCAACCTGGGCAGTGCTTTCTTCGAAAAGTTCATGAAAGGTGATGATACAGTGACAAGTCCGGTCTCTTCAATCGCCACAACTTGCGTCACCAACCACTCCTACGACGCATTTGGCGACATAAAGGTGAGCTTTCAATTTTCGACTTCCCATTTCTAACTTTGAATTTCAGACGACTTATACGAATAAGTCGATCCTCGGGAGGGGCTTCCCAGATGGACGAAAGTCCAACAACAAGAAGCTCTTCTCGTAACTGCACGATCGACTCTCTTCACTTCACTTCACTGTCACTTCATCTTACCTTTCACATCCGGCTATGTATAATAAAAACACTAAAAAGCCAAAAAAAAATCTGTGTTAGTCTTTCTTGATCGCAGTCGCACAATAAGCAATTAAGCAGTTGCATTCTCGTTAATCCAAGCAATTAAGCAAACCCGTTTTTTGCAATTCAAAGACGTTCTAACAGGACTTGCGATAATTTATCAAGGCTGGTGTCAAACATATTCTTCCACCGTTTTCGATGCATTGTCAAAATGATGCCGATAAGGTGCTCATCGAGATAAGTAAATATTTTGCTAATGGAATCGTTCCTATTCCTCGCGTTGTCTTGGTGAGATCCCTTGTATTAATGTGGCGCAGATTCAGAAACATGGGTTGTTCTGATTCAAAAGCCACAGAGGTTGTAGACCCGATTCTAGATGAAAAGCCAGACGAATTGAAAGAGATTCCACCTCTCCAACAGCAAGAGAAAGAAGTAACATTTCTTGAAAATTGCTCTGTTTCTCAACTTGACAACGAGCCAGCCGTTTCTCAGCCAGAAAGTATCGTCAATGCTTCGGAACTTTCTCTTTCGAAATTTTCACTTCTGAGTCTTGGAGAGGCCCCTTACGAAAGACAAATATACAAACAACAAGGTGCAGTTCGCTACGAATCACATCGTTTAAAGTTAATCATTGTAGGATTCAGAGCGTATCAAATCGAAGGACTTTTTCGGCATAATTTTTACCGAAGCTTTCATGAAGATACAGGTCCTTTGGTTTTATGCAGAAAATTGTGTGACGAAGCTCAAAATGCAGCAAATGAGCTGGCTGAGAATAATCTTACTGGACACGTGACTGAGCGACATGGTCAAGGTTTTTATACTCTCAACAACTATTCAGCCCTTTTTCCAAGAATACCAAACATGGTTTATTATTTTAAAAAACCTCAAAAAGAGCTGGAGAAAATCTCTCTTATCGGAGCCACTATAAATCGATTAGAGGCCTCTCGAAGCGAGCACGTGACACACTTCTAATACAAAGCTCACTCAAGTCGTGGTATGAAGAGATGCCCATTTATCTGAATGAAATCTCCGACGATGCCGAGCCCAACATGGACACATTTCACGAATGGGGACATTACAGCCAGCTTTGTTGGAAAAAGTCGACGCGGGTTGGATTCGCTATCGCAGAGTACGAAGGATTCAAGCGAAAAGAAATTCGTTTTCAGTTTGTTGTCGTTGCAAGATATCAAGGTAAAATGCATCAGGGAAAAAATGAATCTTAACAATTCAGCTTGTGGAAATATAAAAGCCCAGTACAGAGCCCAAGTCGGAAAAAGCCAAAAATCTTTTCAAGAAGTCGACGAGATTATTCAAACATTTAATAATACTGTAAATAACAGTGAATAAAAATCTCCCTTTTAATCAAATTTGTAATTTCTCGTTGTCGAACAATGTACTCTTTCTTTTCCTTTTACGATGATTTTCAAAGGAATTCGCGTATTTTGAAGGACGTCGCAATAAAAAAGTCTGAGCAATAAATGAAGAGCGAAAATGAGCGTTTGAATTTTTTAAGCTTTGTTCATTTTTTCAGCGCTTGAGGACGTGTGGCGCCCACGACTCTAGCAACGAGTTCCTTGAGTCTAATCATCAGAAAGAGTAGTTTAATATACTCCCCTGAATAAACAGAGAGCAAATGAGTTGATCCAACGAAAATCTTGAAAATGCAATTTCAATCCCAGAGACAGCCCTCGCCAACGCTGACCAAAGTGGTCGCGTTTTTGGGAATGCTCCTTGGTGTCGTCATCATCACAGCCACGCTTCACTTCCACAATTCTCAAGGTCTAAAAATTCAAGAAAAGTAAGAAGCCTTTGTCAATATTCAAGCCAATATTCACCTTTTCAAGGATCACTGAATACAATAGTATGGTCGAAAACGTTCCACACAAGAAACTGATCCTTACTGCCGAGCAAATACGGAACCTGATCAATTCTTTCTACATGTTTGGCGCTACTTTTGCTGCCTTTCATGGCCTAGGCTTCAGTGGGAACAAAATCGCCTGGCGAACGTATCAAGACATGGGATTTTCAAATCTTCTTTTTCATCATTATTTTCGATTTTGATAATTTTATTATTCGTAAACGGGTGTCAATTGTGCACTCGAGCGAAAATCTAATTAGAAGAATAATGATCATAAAGTGTAAATCCCACCCACGGGCATTCTCATTGCTATCCTGCTCTTTGGTCTAAGCTTCTGTATCTACATGATCAAGTACATGAGCTGCATCAGGCATCTCGGCGAAGGCTACTGCGAAGAATACATGAGCGAGGGCATGATGTCCGATCAAGTCGCCGTGGTCGCCGATATTGGGGAGAAATTTATCTACGAGGTTTGGCTACTGTTGAGAATCGTCAATCTTGAATACATACAGGAAGGCGGATAGATTGACTGAATAGTAACTTTGATTCAGATTCTTTCTTTTTCATCGCGGAGAATAAACGCTAGCAATCAAAAGAAAGAAATCATTTTTATGACTATCCTAAAATAGAGCTGGGAGAAGGAATATCTATGCTGTGGCTGGGACAATGTCTTTGATCACTGCAACGTGAAATTCAAGCTTTCGTTGATTTACCGCTGGGTGGTTCTCGATGAACACCAGGACTATATAAAAGCGAACATTCACAACTTTCCCGACGATGGAGATTCAACAGACGTTTCAAGCAACTACTACGACTACTCAAATGATACATCTAGCTATTACGACGACGACAGGTCATACAACTCGTTTGAATCGACATTCACGTCTCCTTACAAACCCGACTCGACGTGCAGTATTTTTCACAGCGCCAACGAACCAGAGATATTTTACTCGCCTTGTTATGATGACGACGAGGGAAATATCGTAAACGTAATGGATGTCTGCCCGAATGATCCACCCATGAAAAATTGTGCTCTGGACGGATGCAAGAAGTTCTTTACGACAAGCATCTATCAGGTTTAATTAAAATCTACTAGTAGACCCAGTGTTTTACTATCTTCAAATACAGTCTTCGTCTTAACTGTAACTTAGGGAATCCTGGACGACAAATTCTACCCGTACATTTACGCGCTGACGATCGCCTTCTCAGTGCTCTTCGCCGCTCTTATCATCGCTTTCGGCCAAGAAGCGACATTAACTCTCAAGAAAAAGAAAAGAAAGCGAAAAGAACTTCGGCGAGGAAAGGAGGAAAGACTCCCACTGCGCGAAAATCGCCGCTAACTGCATATTTCTGTACATTCACTTGCTAAACCATTCCCAAGTTCAACGCTCCTGCAAATGAAAAAAATCGACAACAATAAAATACAGTTCAGCTCATAACTACTGTATCTTTTCTTCCATGTTTTATATCAAGGTTAGGCTCTGATTTTTATTAGTTTCACGCAGTTGCCTGCACTTTTGCTTTTATATTGAAGGAAGGATCAATTTTTTTGACTGAATAAATAGTTGAACTTGAAGTGAAAAGGGGCTCATAACATAAGCATTATTCTGGGATTTTCTAAGATCGCTTTCAGCTTCTCGCAGAATACAAACGCGTCGTTGACGTCAACTGAGCGACCGTCGGAAGAGAGTGTTAGGGTCATTGTGTTACTAAACGAAAATATTAGCTGGATTTGATGGAGCCAACTTGAGATGAAACACAGTCACCCAATATGCACTTACACTAAACCATCAAGAGTGAGTTCCTTTTCAATGCCTCCAACGGCCAGGATTCCAGCCTGAGGAGGATTGATGACGGCGGTAAATTCAGTGATTCCGAACATTCCCAAATTAGAAACGCTGAATCCGCCCCCACTCAGCTCGCTGGGAGTGAGCTTGCCCTCTCTAGCTCGTCCAGCGATATCTTTGACGTGCGCGTTGACTCCAGATAGACCGAGCTGATCGACTTTGGACAATTTGGGAGCGAAGAGGCCGGCATCGGTCGCCACGGCAATACACATGTCAACGTCCTCGAGTCTCTGGACGTCTCCGTCGGACCAGACTGCGTTCAACTCCGGCACTTGCTTCAGCGCAATGGACACTGCTTTCAATACAATGTCGTTCATTGAAACGTTGACGCCGGACTCCTAGAAGAGAAATTGAAAATTACGAAAAAAGACGAATTGGTACCTTGAGTGCGACGCGAAGAGCCATCGCGTTGTCAACAGAGACTTTAATTGAAGTATACTGGTGTGGAATTGTCTGTTTCGATTCAGTTAAACGCTTCGCAATAACGTTTCGAATGTTTGTCACGGGGATGTCTAATTTAAAGATAATAAAGAAGCAAGAATAGTTGTCAATATTTACGCTTTAGAAAACAACAGTATTCGTCGTTTTTTTTAACTGATAAGCCTATTCTTAGTGTACCTTCGTACTTTGGTCGACCATCGCGCATGCGTGGAACTCCCTCTGGAATGGCAGCGGCTGTCTTTGCTGGAGCTGCCTTGCTTGCGCTCGGACTCTTGACAATGGCGAGTCTCAAAATTTCATCTGGGATCTTTGGACCAGAGGCGGGAACTACGAATATCAGGCTAGCCTTACTCTTCCTTGATTTCTAGGTGCGACTCACTTGTTGGTGTCCACGCGGCGCGCTTGGGGAAACGGATACCAATTTTATGCGGCTTAACTTTTTGGATGACGCTTTTCGCTTCCGACAGCCGCATCTGAAATCACTTCTCTGATTTTTCCCTCACATAAAACTTCAGCGAAAAAACTTAACAGTAGCTCGCATGCATCTCTGAGAACGATGCTTGTTACATAACAATCTCATAATTGAAAATGGCGAACCTCCACCCAAGAAGTTTTTCAAGCAAAGCTCATCCTTGCTCGCTTTATAAAACGACAACCAACAGACAGCATTTTGAACATGAACATATATTCTATTTCACTTTGAATAACGCTTTTCAAAAAGGAAGAATGGTGGGGGCGTTGCTAATTTTGTTGTTAGACGCACTGAGCGAGAGATGGTTAAATCTCTCAAGGTGTTCGGAAATTTCATGTTTCATTTTTACTCGTGCTAGAAAGGGTTCTTTAAGTGAAATCGAAAAAGGTATTGAAGAATTCTCGAAAAGGGCGTTGCGCGTGAACTTGGATCAAAATAAGCTCCCAAAGAAAATAAACGGGAACTACACAGGCTTTTCAAGATAACGACTTTTCCGTCCAAGGATGAAAAGAGTTGTTATCGCATGGAGCGTCAGTAGTTTGAGGCCAAGCCCACGAGCATGTGTTGGTGTTTGCAAATGTTGGTGTATTTATGGGTGCAGCCTCTACAGGGGGTGTGATACAGGAAATGTGAGTATTATCAATATTATTCGCGAGTTTACTGAAAGTCGTGAATAACTGGACGCTGGTAAAGAGTAGAGCGGTGACGGAGATCTTCTATTTCTTGCTGCTGGGTGTTCAATCGTTCCAACAGTTGCTAGAGATTCATTAAGCTCGGGATCGATAATTTGAGTACTTACAAGCTTGAGCCGGCTCTCGGCCTGGAGCTTTTCCTGGTTGTTTCGGACACTCTGTTGCCGTTCCTCGACCATTCGGTGGAGCTGGTTGATCTTGAGGTCGCCTTCTGCAAGCTTGGATCGCAAATGTTGCAGTTCTTGTTCTCGATTTTTAGCATCCTAAAGAAGCAATTAATTCTCCATGAAAATAAGGTTAAAGATAGTGGAAACTAATAAAATTGGAATTGCTAAATATTTTTAAAGATTAGTTTCTAGAACAATATTTGTTTATATATATTTTGACTCACCTGAATCAGCATTTCACGATCCATTTCGCTTTTCTTGAGTTGATGTCGGAGGCGCTCGTTCTCGGATTCACGGTCATTCAAGGAGCTCTGGAGAAGGCGGGTTTCCTCGTTCTTCTCCTTCAATTGCGATCGGAGGTCACCAGTTCGCTCTCGCTCAACCTTGAGCTGATTGCGAAGGCTCTCGTCTCGCTTCTTGACGTCCTCGAATTGTTTTTCGTGAACTCTTCGTGCTGCGTCAAGTCGTCGATCTTGCCTTTTAGCTGGATCTCGTTTTTCTTGAGTTTTTCGTTCTCGCGCTTGATTCGACCCAACTCGGCTTGGGCAGCATCAGAGTCACCTCGACTAAAATTACATGTTAGTAAAAGTAACCGAACTCTTCCTTGATTTCATAATAGTGAACGACATTTTCCCGTAAAAACAGAATTCTGGCTGTACTTACGCGGAAGGCTCTTCAATTTTAGCCTCAGTTTTGGGCGGCTCAACCTTGGGAAATGGGCATTTTGGCAAGGTCTTGGGCATAAATAACTTGTTGCTAGAACCCTTGTTGGGAACAGCTTTCTTGGTCGAGTTCTTTTTCTTGTTTGGCATTGTTTCGTAAAAATCGTATTCGTGCGTGCGATTTCAGCTATTTTTATCTGACTGAGAGAACTCACAAACAAGTCGCGAAAAATGATGCTCTAGAAAAATATTCCAACTCGCAAACAACGCGGCGTCGGGGAGAGGATTTGAGCCCTCAGAGCACGGGGATCGCTCGCTTTTGTATTTCAATTCAGACATCTACGAAGAAAACTGACTGATCGGATGATCAACACGCCTTCCCCAAAAACAGTTTCCCTTACGTTGCACATTACATCGCACATTCGCCTTGCCAAAAATGACCATTTCGTATAATTGCAATGCGTGTTTATTAACTCTGTCCGAAAATTGGTGGTGATATCAAAACAAAAAGAATCAATATTTTTCTGAAAATTTGAAGTCCTCAGTTACATAATCGAGAAAGGATTCATAATGAAAAAATGTGTAAAAAGAGATTTGCCGAAAATGAGAGAAATTGTCGTTGTTGATTTCAATTGGAGAAATTTACCTGTTTTGGTTGCTTTGCGAATCGTCGTTTTTGATAGAATCCTGTTTCTGTATTTGCGTGTACAAGTGCTCGCCGTTACTCTGATTCTTTAGGTTGTTCTTTTCCTTTTTAGTTGGCGTGTGGCGCGAATACTGGCCATCGCCGTTTTCGCCGGTTTCATGGTGATTCTTCTTGGTGTGGTTATTATGTTTAGAGTTGTTTGTATTTTCACTTTTTTGGCAGTTATCTGAGGCTGAATTTTTAGGTAGACTTTTCTCTACGCCGGAGTTGCTTGCTGACTGGGACTGGCTCGAGTGGTGGCTCGCTTTCGAATTCGCGTGCTCCCCCTTCGCTGCCCTGTTCGACGCTGTATTCCGCCGTCCCGAGTTGTGAGAGTTGTTGCTTGAACTTGATGGACTTTTCCCGCTTCCCGAATTGCTCGTCACGTGGCTCGAGCTTGACGACGAGGAGCTAGGGCCTGCAGCCGCGCTAGGGCTATTCGCAGCACTGCTCGAATTATCGGCCGAATTATGTACAGAAGGAGCATTGTTGCTGGCAGAGCTCGACGCGTTCACACCGGAACTGGCGAAACACTCACGTAACCAGCACGCGATTGATTCCAGCCATCGGTAGAGACGATACGCGCGCAGATTCGAGCCTCCGCTAGAGTTTTTGCCGCTGTTTGACTGACTTCGCCCGGGCTCCTTTACCTGAAAGCATCGATTAATCCACCTTGGAAAATGTTTTCTCTGCTCTAACCGTTAGTAAATGAGATCGACTGGAGTTTGAGAAGCACGTCAAGTCCTGGAAAATGTCTTTTAATCGCTGCGACCAGCCAGGGCTGTCTTTGTCCGGCTTCGTGTCTCGCTCCGACTTGCTCGATGTTGAACTTTCGCCATCGTCGCGGTCGGGCTCCAATTCGAGAAAGTCTTTCTCCCAAACTTTGTCGGAAGAGTGATTATACTGAAAAGCAAATCAAATGGTGTCCCATATTTCGGTAACTTACGGCAGAAGGCGGCAATGCTTCATAAAGAAGATTATAATAATATTTATTCTTTGCTTCGACTTCATTCTGCTTTCTTAGCCTTAGAAGATAGGCCATATATCGCTTCATACAATAACCTAACCGGATGATAAATCAGAGATAAGACTAGACAAAAGCAAACCTATAGAAACAAGAGGATAGCCAATACAATGCGCAGCGACGGGTTTTAACCCCTCGGCGAAATAATATCCTTCGTTTTCTGGATTCGATTTTGTCGAATATAGCGCAAAGTCGAGCAGAACGATTACTATACTACCAAAGGCTGTGTAAAGCGTCGGCGATTTAATTTCTAGCCCGCTAAAGATCACCTAAACAATCTCTTAAGAAGCAGCAAAGAGGATTTTCTACTTACATTGAGCCAGACTAGGAATCCTGCAAAAATAAATAAATTGTCGCTTTTCCATAATGAAAATATCGTTATATCTGCAGAGATATTGACGACGAGGAAGAAAAGACTGAAATTATCAAATTTATAGCCTGCAATGCGATAATTTTGTTTTACCTTGACAGCGTAGAAGTTTTCCATAAATAATGAGTTTCTTGAATAGCTAGAAAAACAGGATAGAAGTATTCGATCCTGAAGGTTAGGAAAATGTCCAGCGCTGACATAAACGCCCAGACAAAGAAAACCCAAAGCCAAGATGTTGTATGACTAACGGGAGATTCAGAAATTGTCGAAGAAAGAGGCATTAATAAAGGTTTGATCGTTTGTTTCTGAATCCGATCCTAGTTGAGCTTGTGTTGCCGTTTTGGTAGTTGCGCCCGTTCCGCGCCATAACAGGTCGTGTCGGGCGATTACGGTGCGGATTCCGATTTCGAATCACCATTTTTGCGGTCTCTATTGAAGCGTCCGAGTTTCCGTTCTGAAGAACAAAACTCAAGGGACCGTTGAAAATGAACTCTTATGCGTTTTTTCTTGTGGTTGTTCAATAGGAATAAATAATTCGTTTAACAGATATCTGAGATACAGGAGAGTCTGAGAGTCTTCTCGTTTAGCCCCAGAAGCCCCAGCCGAATGGGGTCCAGTGCAACTCTTTCACAGGAACAGCGGGATACATCTGAATCGCTTTTTAATCAAGTGAAACAACAAAGTCACAATAAAGTAACTAACTAGAAAAAAGCTCGTTCTCTCTTTTTTACGAAAATGGAAAGAACACGCGGTTTCTGCTCATTTTTAAATTGCAAGATGCCTTGTTAAGATATTTTGTCAAGCATAAACAATAAAAATTCATGGTTGGTTTCAGATAGATATAATTAAAATTTTGCAGTTAAACTTCTTTTCTTATCCCACTGGCACATAAAACGAATTTTGCATTTAATCCAAAACAAAGTGTATGTCTGTCAGCTGCTGATACATGTCTTGTCTTACCTGGGGAGTCTTGTTCGACTTCACCAGGAAAGAAACGGAATCCCACTTATCGTTAAAGATCCACATCGACCACAAGAGCCAAAGACCAGTCGACCACATGCAGCTTCTTTTGTACTCGTTGGCGAAGTATTGCTTCTCAGATAGTTTTCCCTGGCCGAATACTATAAAATTCAATGGGAAGATTGGAACTAGGTTTGTGATAATTACATTTGTTGAGGAGGAACTTTCGAGTGGCGGAGTGATCCTTGTGGGTCTTGGTCGTCTCGTACGTCAAGAATCGTCTTGAGAGAACACGGGAAACACCAACAGCGCGGGACATACTTTTCGAAAATCTGAACGGTCTCAAATTCAAGTCCTGGAAGTTGAACGAAGTTGAATCTTGATTATAGCGAGAGTGAAGCAAAGCGGCAGTGTTTTTTGGGGTGAATAGAATCAACTGTTGCGGTTGAAAATAAATTGAAGAATCAAAGGCATGAATAGTAGAAAATATATAGAAAAAAATAGTTTTTGGCATTATCAATTTTGAATAATTAATGACCGACGCATTCGCAGCCAGCGACCATGCAGCGCGAGTTTTCAGCTTCCCAAGCTTCGTAATGCTCGACATGGCCCCCATGACGGCAGAGGCGGCAGAATTGACTGAAAACGGGCCTTGAAAGTTGACGAAGAAGGAAAGTGCACCTGAGAGAGTCGGAACAGGGCAATTTGCAGACGTCGCAAATTATGAAACGCTTGCACTTTTCGCAGCTCGTGGCCACGCCAGGCTCGTTAGTTTGCTGCATCCTACAGTGGCCACAGCCGAGGGGATACGTCACTCTGTACGAAGGGCCAGAATGCATTGTCTCGAGGCCACTGTCATCAGCTGGCTGAAAACGATGTTATTTTTGCTCGTTATCTCGCAGGGAAGGGCATAAAGGCGCGTGCAGTGAAGAAAAGAAGCGCGAGCGGAAGCAGCATTCGCGTAGCAAAGAGCAGTGTTATAAGAAATAAATGAAAAATGGGGAGATAAATGGATGATAAATTATCGTTTTTATACTACCATCAAACTACTCAATTCCATCAACATTAACATAATATGTTCATCTAAGTTCTCTAAGGTCATCTAAAAGAAATGGTTAATCAGTGAATCGTGACTTCAACGATTCAATTATTCAATCAAATCAAAGATCATTCAAAATGATGAGAATAAAATTCGATTTGATTTTCCTAAAACTTAATCACTTCAAAACTTACCTTATAAAGCATCTCGCGGATATTAGCGATCGGACATCTGCGAGAAATCAAAGTTTTTTGAATGAAAAGAGAACGACTAGACAAGTAGTCGAAGTATTCTAGGAACCAGCTTTCAATGAGGTCGCAAGGGACGCCTTCCGATTCAAGAATTTTGACGATTTTTTCGCCCAAAACGCACACGGCTACTACAGCAGCCTGAATGCATTCGAAGGTTTGAATATTGGCGACTTCCTGAGCGAAGAGACGAAAGACCAAGTCTACAAAGGAGAATACACGCTTCTTTCACTTGTATCAGTCGATTACCTTCAGTTTTCAGTTCAGCTTGTTGAACCAGGGATTTACAGTCGATAACCATTAGGCATGTTCGTGGCTTTATATCTCTAGCTGGGGAGCAGCGTTGTTTACGTTTTTTGGGCTCTTCTTCTTCTATATCAGTATTCTAGTGGAGCAGATATTTATCTTTGATCTCAACGTATATATATATATATATCCGGGTAATAGATAGAATTGATGAATATATTAGGTACCACTGCTTCGGAATCTTCGCTTGGAATCTCCCTCCTTGTTATGGATGAGCTCGAGATTTGAGATTTAGCATCAGAATTCTGCGTGTAGATGGGTGGAGGCGGATCATTGTAGACCATCGTCCCGAGTTCTTGCTCCTCGTTTGTTTCCGAAAAAGCGTCGGACTCGTCAGAAAGCTCGCCACTGACATTATCGAGTGACTCGTTGGGAGCAGCTGGAGCTAGATCCGCAGGGATCTCTTCTATCCTGGACAAGGGAACATCTTCGAGGAAATCAGCAAGACGAACATAGAAGTCTTGATTCATCACGCCTAGTTCCGTTGCAAGCTCGGCAATCTGACGAGCCTGGACAGCGGGACTCTCTCCTTCTGGAATGCGCATGAGCTCGGCGAACTCAGCAAAGGCGCTTGGCCTAGGGGGTGAATAGATAACACTGAATGTTCGGTCTTGAACGAATCCAGCAGCGCTGAAAATTAATATTTTATATTTGCAGTAGCAATCAAGGAAGACTGACCTGTCACCAATTTTAGGAAAATCTTCTCTGTTCTTGCTCGTTTTCAAGCTCGACCGTTCATGTATTAAGTCGCTCTCGTAGCTGTAGCTTCTTTTATTGAGAAAACAAGGTGTTAGTGGCGCTCAGTGTGTGACAGCCTTACCCCAAGTCTGAATTTGTCGACGATACACTGGAGCGCATATCGTCCAAGCCGTTCATGCTAGACTGGCGCTTGTGATAGTAGCTGCGCGGGTGCTCGAACGATAAACTCTGGGTGGGGATCAGCTCATGTGAGCTCCGCTTCCCGGCGGTCTTGTTAATACTGGTCGAGTTTTACATGACTTCGATAATTAAAAAAGGAAAGATGATTTCTAAAATTTAAAAAACTCTTTCCTAACAGATTGAATTATCTCTCCACTGGGAGCGATCGCGATTGCCCTCTTTGGCAGCTTGTCCTCCACGCTTGAGTAGAGAACATCATTTGCTTTGAACGCGAAGTAATGGACTTTCCCTTCAATCGTAGCGGCGTACATTCCCCGCCCGTTTTGGTTTACGGAAATACAGCGGATAGACTCTCCTAAATTATCACTTAGCCTGAGGATGGATAGGGCTTATGTTATCATTGGTCCCAGACGGTCTTTATCAATTCGACCGTCTGGAATCGCACAACAAGTTATTTTCAGTAAAATACCCGCGAAAAAGTGAAGAGCTAAATCAACGCTGAAACCGAACCTTGAGCTTTGAAAACCCCTATAGGAACAGAAGCACGACGAAAGTCCATGAGGTAGACGGGGGTCGCCTCTTCACTGGAGGTGTAATACAGAAATTGAAATGGATTGTAGGTGTGTGCGTTGGGATCGCAGGAAGAACACGGCCTCCAAGAAACAAAGACTTGGCCGGAAGAATCAAGTTGGAATTCGTAGCGTGCTTTGGATCTCTTTGAACGATCAGACTTCGGATTCCTGCTTTCTGCCAAGTCAAAAAGGCAGACTTGCCGGCCAACTGGAGCGTAAGTGTTGTCTTTCACAGAAACTACACATAACCAGTCTTTGTGCGGATGCCATCGTATCAACTCTAAAACAAATTTAAATAACTTGTCGAAAAGAACCGCAGTTACCGGGACATTTGTAAATGCCAGGAATTTTGACTTCGCGCTTTCCGTTGTTGGGTGTCGTGGAATTCTTGGAGACGTCTTCTTTGATTTTGATATTTGGATCGCCTAGGTTGCCAGCGTTTCCTTGCCGGATGACGACCGCAAGTTTGCCTCGTTCGATCGGATTTTCTTTCGTCACTTCCGTATTGCCCGCTTCAAAGCAGAGGGGAACCTGGTTCGTCTCGAAGGTCATCACTTTGCGAGCAGAGTTGTTTCGCGCGCTGGTGCTCTTGTCCAAATCGTAGCAGAAGATGCGCCCCTTCTGCCCGAGGATTCCATAGATATAAATGCGCACTGGCCGGGGCTCGTCATTTCCTTTCGTGAAGGGGTTCCGGTCGAAACCCAGTTGAAACTTGGAGAGCTTGGATTTTGACGGAGTGGCTTGACTTTCGGCATTCACTGAACTGATTGTTTTATAAATTTAACATTTTAACGGGAGAAAATCTCAATTTACTGATTTAGAGGCATTCTAACTCCTGTAAGTCGGTCAAGCTCCAAGGAGGATCTGCCTTTTTTATCCTTAACCCTTTGGGCGCACGTGGCGTTTTTAAACGCCACGAGGACTTTGGCGCGGCATTTCTCTTAAAATTTCCCGACGGATAGATAAAATTCTTATTTTTTTGAAAAGTTCGGACATTTTTCTACAAACTGATCATTTAAAAATATATTTTTTACGAGAAGAACTTGTTCTAAAATCGAAAAGAAAAAGTCTGACTCGGCCAAAATAGGCGTTACTCACGCGCTTTTCCCTTCAAAAAGGGAAAACAGAGGGAGAGCGCGCGGCGCCTTCCTGTTTTTTGGTCAATCTTCAGTGGCTATTTACAGTTATTTCCGACGGAGATAAAACATAAAATTGGCATCAATGGATAGCCCGAACGATTTTCTATCAATCGATTCTTTAAAAGTAAGAGAAATTAATTAAGAAAGGCTTCAAAATCGAGAAAAACTACGTGGCGTTTTAAAACGCCACGCGGTTGCCAACGCACAGGGCCAGGCTCGCGCCCAATGAGTTAATTTTTGCAAGGGAGAAAAACTAACCTGGCGGGTCAAGTAAAAGCTGCGATCGTCTCTCTGCTGATCCATTTTTGATATCGTCAATGCTCTTGGTGCGTAGGAATTTAATTTCGTAAATCGAAAACTTCTTCTCCGCCTGCTCCAGCATGACGTAGATGTAGATGGAAACTTCCTCTTTCTTTTCGGAATAATAAATCGCCAAATCGAGTATTTTTCGTTTGGCGACGTTTGTCGTCGATGGCAGGATCTCGTGCAGGTCGAGATGCACCGTATTCAGGCGCTTGTTTTCGCGGTGGATCAGGAAGAGGGTCTTTTCAGTCGGCGCCGCCACCACCCAGTCGTTCCACGACGCCACTTCGACGAAACCTGAACCTGCGCTCTCACACTCTCCTCAAAAAAGGGAGCAGAACTAACCTTTGTTCCCATTTCTTGGACAGTCGTTTCGCTGAAGCAGTGAAACCGAGCATTCACTGCGATATTCTGGGATCATTTTATTCCCCCATCTGAACCGAAAACAAATCAATTTTTAATCGAGCGAGAATAAAAAAACCAGTCCAAGAAAAACGTAAATGACCGCTTAGAAATGTTCAAATAAAGCTTGTTTAAATTAAATTTCAATGAGTTTTTCGAAGTTTTCTTTTTATTGTGGACAGTTGTCTTTTTTTTTTAAGCAAAAACGAGAATTGAGCAGCAGTTTTTTGTTTGTTCATTTTTTTTTGATAGTGCACTGGTTTGAAAATTAAATGTGATAAGCGTCAAGAAGAGAAAATGTACGATCATTTTTAATTCACGAAAAATGTCATCTTTGGCAGTTTGGATTGAACAAATGGTGATTTTAACTAATAATTCTGATTCACGACTTGCAGAGCTGTTTTATAAAGTGTAGTCGTTAAAGAACACATTAAATTTAAATTTAAATATACACGAATGAAAATTTATCAATATTTTATATACAATTATTTCTTTCTGAAAATCGACTCAAAGAAAGAAATATCCCTGATTGATACTTGAAGAAATGTTTCTGCAACCTTGTTTGTTTCATTAATTAAATAATAAAAAATATAAGCAGATATTTGCTTATAGAAAAAACAGCAATGATAAGAATTTTTAATAAGGCGATAAGGCGTGAAATGACAAACAGAAGAAGAGACACTCGTTGAGGTACTTGAGATTTTTTTAGCTTTTAGGTCTTTTTTTAATTGAACTTAGAAACATGTGATGAAAAAATTGGTGAGTTGTTGGTTGTTTGGTTCATGGGTGAGGGTGCGGGTTGTCTTTTTTTTTATTTTGGAGGGCGGCATTCGGGAGAAGAGGCAAAGTGTGACATGTACAGATCAGTGTTGTAAAAGGCAGACTTGCAAGTGGAGCAAAAGTCCCAGTTGTGCGTGAGCAAATCGTTCCGCGCTTGAACTTTCTCGGCGAGCCAGATCAGGTGCTCGTAGTCGGGAATTTCTGGCACCATTTTTATCGTCAGATCAGGCGCTTGTTCTTCCTCGGCTTTCCTCTTCACGCCATCTTTAATTTTTTCATCAAAAGATACTCGACAAAGAAGACTTACTTTTTGGAACAATCAAAAGTTTTTCTCTTGAAGGTTCAGGCGTTTTTGGAAGTTCTAGCGTTTCTTTTTTGATCGTCAATGGGCTCATTGGCGGTTTGGGCACTTTCTTGGGGACGTCTGAATCTGCAACGGGCGCTGGAGATGATCTGGGCGTTCTCTTTAGCGTATCTTCTTGGGCCTTTGCTTTCTTTGAGGCTTTAGGTGGCTGCTGAGGTTTCTTAGGTGGGGCCGAAGTCGCAAGAGGCTGACCAGTCTGATTGACGGAGGGCGGGAAGGGATAGGACGCGAACCAAGGGAATCCATTTGCCAAGAAGTAATTGGACATATCTAGACTTGAAGCCATCGGATCTTTAATAGGAGTACTGTTCCAGCCCGACTCGGATGCAACTTTGGCCTGAGCTTGCATCGCCCGAGCGTACTGAAGTCGTAGAGCAGGATCGTCCTTAATCGGGTCCCCATTTGACTGAGTCTGCATGAAGCGCGGGGTGATTTGCGGAGAAGGCGAGCTCACTCGTGAGCGTTTTTCAGTGGCATTGTCTGGCTTTTGTTTCGGCTTGAGGATGAACTCATGGACGTTAGAATGCTTCAGAAAGATTGCCTTCGGATGGTCTTTCTCGAACATGTGCATCTCCAAGGCGCTTCTGCAGACGCCGGCGAATCCACAAGTGATGCAGCGATAAGGATGATCGCCGTAGTGGCGACGAGCGTGCGAGACGATGTCGTCGTAGCTGGTGTAGTTGCTTCCGCAGCGATCACACTTGTACACCACCTTGTTCTCCGTCACTGGCAGGATCCTGAAGGGCTTCATATACTTGGGAATCATTCCTGTCGCTTCTTCGTAGACTTTTGCCCGCTGGCTCTCTGGAACTGACTGAAAAATGATAGTTAAAATTGGCACTAGAATGAAATGTTACCGGTACTAGTGAAGAGTGGCGAATCGGTTTGAAGTTTCTGAAGTCCTCGCAAAAGGGTGGCATCGATTCGTGTTTCTGAAGTCTTTCAGAAAGAAAGAACTTCTTCTGACTTTCGGGAAGAAATTGTTTGCCGATTGCATTTTGGGTTCGTTCCTTGATCAAGTTCGATGCAAATTGGTCCGGGTCGGGCATCTTCTCCACCTTGGAGACCGGAGTTACCGTCCTCGCCGGTGCTGCCTCGCGTTCTGGTCCTTCTATTCTTATTTGAGCGCGGTGCCCTGTGCGACGAGTGTGGGAGCTTAGACCCGATTTGCAGACCTATTTTTTATTAAAAAAGCTTTTTAGATTTTTTAAATTTATTTACCTCGTGAAAATTGCAACCGGGTTCTCCACATTTATACGGATAATCGCCTACATGACGACGGGCGTGATAAACGATGGAATTGTGACCTATTAAGGCGACAATTATAAGCAAGCCAGGACGATCTTGAAGAGTTACCTTTGTAATGCATGTGGCAAAAGTGACACTTGTAGACTGGCCCATTTTCTTGACTTGACTGGCCGTCTGTTTCGATGAGTGAGTAGGGCTTGTAGTACTTTGGCACGAGTCCTGTGTTCTCCCAGACTGCTTTATTGTCTGAATTTATCAGGTCATTATGAGTCTTACTTTGATTGAGGAGTAGCATTATATTCAGGATATAATACCACGAAAAAAAACATTTCATTGAAGGCCGGCTTTCACATGAAACGAGTGTTAGACATGCCAAAGCAAAACCTATATAAATACCAGAACCATCGCGGCCATTGAGTTCTAGTCGAACCAAAGCCATGTTCGGAGTAGTAGGGTATAAAACTTTTCCAGAACTCGCGTTATCGCCATCGTTGATGCCGATTCCAGAGTCTTCGCTTGGAAGACGCGACTTCGCCATGACTTTGATCATCGACTCCTCGTCCGTCGACTCGGTTTTCTCATCCAGCCCTTCGAATTCCGAGAGTGTGTGAATTTCGATCACCTCTTCATCCATTCTAATGATTTCAAGACGGTTAAGATTAAAATTCAAAAGAGTATTGGGTTCTATTATAGCTATAATAGGACGGAATGGTGAAATGATGATGCTTCGTGTGAGTAGTATAAAACACGTATTTCAAAAACATTTGCGCAGAAAATGGCGGTGAGAAAACAAAGAAAAAAGAAAGATGATTTGAGAAAATATGCTATAGTCACGGTGTAAATTTTTGAAGAACAAAACAGTTCGTTTGGGATCCTATATAAAAAGCTAGAATGATCGTGAAGTTTAGAAATTCGAATTTTGAAAAGGTTGAAAGTTGTTATTCACTATGATTCACAACTTGTGAACATGGAATTGGCGGTTCTGAGATACGTTTGACCTGGTGTTTGCTCATGAATGCAGCTGACAGTAGTTGGTGTTCTTTTTAGAGATCGAGAGCGTCCAGGTCGAAGCTGCTGTCATAGTGGGATGGCGGAGACATGGACTGGTTGGAAGACGAACTATGGTCGAAAAATGAATGGTCGAGGTCTTCAAAGGCGCTCCGCTTGTTGTTTCTATCCATCCACGGAAACGGCATGAAGTTTGTGCCAGATGTTTTATCATCCAAAGTCCCGAAAATTTTTCTAAAGAAGATTTGTTAGCAAAAGAAAGCAGAAGTCGTTCTTACTTCGAGGTGTAGGATTGGAAGGCGTCGACTAGGTCGTCGCCAGGATTGCAACTTGAAGGATCGAATGCGTCTGGGTTCTGGCAAACTGCTTCTTCCAGAATTTCGGCTTCAGTAAGCCCTCCTTTCGTTTCTTTTTCCGCGGGAGCTGTAGTCACCGCTTCTGACGCCTATAATAAAGAGATGAAGCTTATAGAGGGAATGAGATTTCGATAAACCACACTCCTTTTTCGTTCGTTACCTTGTTGACATTTAGCGACTCCATTTTGCGCTGAAGGTCCTTGGCAGGCCTTCGAACTCCGAGCACGGGGCGATTTTCCGATCCGAGATTCATTCTAAATTATAAATGGATAAGAGCTTGTCAAGCAATGAAGTTTTTCTTTGAATATTATTCCTCAGGTTCGTCAAAGTCTTTTCCAGCTGCTTCTGCATCCTTCATGCGCCAGAATCTATGCCACATGCCCGAGTTGTCAGGATGAACGGCAGTATACTTTTGTTTATATTTTGGCTTTTTCATGTTTCCAAAAAATCTTTTCTAAACGCTAAACTTTCTTTCAATTATTTGAACTGGTTTCAGAAACACTTTCCTTGACAATTTCAGCATCTGCTGTAGATTCTGTAAAAGAGACTATCCTCACCCCCGAGGATAGAATACCCTTTATCACAGTACTTCTCAAACCCTTGTTCTTTCCCCAAAAGTCCAAAACCAACCTAAAAGCCTCGTATTTTTTTCTAAAAATCTCTTTGCGCGAAAAATAAAATGAACGAATGAACGGCCGTCCATGTGTTTTCCACGATGGCGACTTTCGAGTCGACCGAGTCAGATTTGAGATAAAAGTTTTACCTTGCGTAAGGGTCCCACCCTCGATTAACGATTTCGTCGCCAAACTTGCCAGCAACATATTCTACGTTTGCTTCAACTCGCGATGCGGAGCCCTGGAATCCTTGAACGCGCTAGAAATTAAAGTCAACATCGATCATTATCGATAGTCAAGGCTTGGAAACAGTGGAAAATTCGACAGAACTTCCGGAGGACTCTTACCATGTCCGAATAAAGCACCTGGCTGCCATAAGGCCCGAGTTTGGTAAAAAATGAATTTGTCTTTTCTGGGAAGTGCTCTTGCCATCTGACATCTCCGAGATCGTTCTCGTCGTGACCTTTTTTGATTCAAATTAAAAACTCGCCACTTTTGCTTTACCTTCATAGTATTTCTGCCAGTTTGGATCCATACAACGAAATCTGATGTTATTCCAGGCGAATTCTACTTGAATAATGAGCGTTTCGTGGTAAGCAGTGTTCCGAGGACCGTACGTTTTCCAGGGGCGTTTTTGAAACTCCCACATTGACATGTTGTAGTGCTCGTTGATCGGCTCTTGCGCCATTTTCGCCTTCACAGAGGCGATACTGCCGCTTCTGATTATTCTTGGACGGTCTGAGTGTTTTACCTTTGATTTGAGTAGTCGCTCTCCAATCTGGCATTGTACAAGTCGACGGGGTCGTTGATCTTTTTCGATCCCGGGGGCAGCAAATGGGGCAGTATGTCTGGCCGCTTGTAATAGTTTTCGAGCGCCGGGTTGATCGATTGCTCGATGGACTGGTTGTACTGCTGGTTCATGCGCTTGAAGAAGCGATTCGCCGATTCCGAGTTGCCCTTACAGCGAATGCACTGCTTCACCGTCGATCCGCGGATCTTCAGCATTCTGCGAGAAATGATTTTGCACATTTTTTTTTCGAAATAATATATTATTTAATATATTTAGTAAATGTGAAGCGGAATTGTCGGATTTTGAACAAGAAGAAGAAAAGATGAATATTGCACAAGTTGGATAAATATAATTTACAGTCGTAGTTTTACAGAGAACTTCTCTTGCGAGATCTTTGATTGGCATTTGCTTGGATTAGCGGAGTTTTTGTCATTTTGCGAGTTTGTGATTTGGTTTTCTTTGATTGTCTTTGCGATTAGGTTTATCTTTGAAGTTACAGAAGAAGAAGAGTACGTTGAGTAACGAATTGATTTTTGCTTGGCAGGAAGACGCATCTGATCAGGGTTCGTCTTGGCGAGTCTGGAGAAGGGAGTACGACTGCTCGTCTTTTGATTTGCGCCGGAAACCGCGCACCAGCGCTAAGAAAAGACGCTCAACTGGATGTATAGTTTAATAGAACTCACTTCCGACAGAGATGGTCCCTTCGTCGTCCGACCAGCTGTCTTGGACGTTGTGGTACGCCTTTCGCGGACTCTTGCGATTGAGCATTTTCGATCGCCGGATCGCCACGGCCAGCCCTGATAAGAAACGAACAAGTAAAACTATCAGAGGCAAATAAATTGTACTCACCGATTACTAAGATTAACAAGGACGTAAAAGCCCACAGCGGCTCACCACTTTGATTTACTTCGTCCTGCAGCGATTCTTTCTTCGTGACTCTAAAATTGAATAAGCACTTGAAAGATGAGATCTTTTCCTTGCCTGGAAGGGTCAACTGTCGTCGTAAAATCGTCGTTTACTGTGCTAAAGGCTCCTTCAGTGCCGATTTCCGGAAATGACGTTTCTTCGGCATTCTTCTCTTCGGAGTATTCATCTTCAGTTTGTGCATATTCGCCCATGTCATTATCAGTCAGCTGAGTCAACGGTGGCTGCGTTTCGCCACTTTTAACTTTTGTTGGATAGATGACACTTGGTTCAGGAGCATTTTCCGGCGCTTCAAAAACTGACTGAGAGGAGCTTGTCTCTTGCACTGTCGCTTCCGTTGAGCTGGCACTTGTTTCAACGATCGGGGCGCTATTCTCGAGGATGTCGGTAATGTTGGAGACTTCGATTGGCGCTTCAGGAACCTGGATCATTTTGTGAATTTCTTCGAGCGGAGTCTCGTTGTTTTTCAAAATCTCCAAAGCCTTCTTAACTGTCTCTGCCTGATCATCAATTGTTTCTGGGCAGATTTCCGAGTCCTCTTCGACGGTTACTATTCCAGCTTCTTTCACCAAAGCGAGGCTGTATGCGCCATTCCCAAAGACGCGACCTTCATTGTTTCCGCCAACTTTTGCGTGTTCTTTGATCCAGATCTTGATGGCGGCGGAGTTGCTGTCGTTGATCTGCGGAATCTTCACCAGATTTCCCCATGCTACGGCAGCCATCGGATAAGTGCCATTTAAATCGCCTAGTTTAGAAAGATAGCAATTGCTTTCGCTTATGTTAATCACCTTTGAACGAGAAAAAAAGATGTTTCCACAAGCAACTTGTGGCGATTTTTCGAAGACGTCGCACTTGCTGCTCGTCTGTGCAAGGATGGTACATGAATACAATCGCACCATGCTCGAGAGCATGAACATATCGAAGCGGAGGAACCCAGTAGTATTCGCCGTATTTCGGCCATTTTGGCGTGTGATGGCCAGAGACTGGAATCCCGTTCGGATAGCCTGACTTTGGATAAAAATTTTCTCGCTCGTCGGTTCTACAAACGTGGCCGCCCGTGTCCATTTCTTTAAAAAGTGCGCTTAGAAAGGTGGTCATTAATTGAGCTTTACCTTGAGGTTTTATATACAGAAGCTCGGTTTGGTTCTGTATCGGCCATTTCACATCACAGTGCCACTCCGGACAGGTTTTCCAACTATCAGGAGTCCTGCAATTTTCGGGAAGATCTTGCTCCGCGTCTGTGACTCCATCATCGCAGAACTCGCTCGATTCTGATTCGACCGAGCTGATTAAAAATATCAGCAATGCGATTATTTGCATTCTAAAGAAAGAGCAATCAAATTTCATTTTCAGGTGAGTCCTGTCAGGGCAGAGTGGTACATACAGGGCAGTGCAGTAAGTTTCTGTGGAATAGATTAAGTTACTTCTTCACGAGGATCTGTCCGTCGTCCTTTAGCTGATAGACGTTGACGATGTTGGACTCAGCACTGTGAAGAGCGATGAGACTCCGGCGCACGCTGAGCTCGAGCGAGGAGAAGTTGTGGTTGTGAAGAGAAATGAAGGACTTCACGTGAGGAGGTTCGTCTCGCTCGTCGTAGGAGAACTCGTAGTGTGTGAGGCGTTGCTGCGTTTCGTCCTCGACGGAAACTTCTAGTGCAAACCCTTCTGCAACTTGGTCCCGCACATGATAAAGAAATAAAGCAAAATCAAGCACACGATATTCTGAATTGAGCCGGTACACCTCTGCTATATGACGTCCTTCTTCCTCCTCACCAAGATCACTCGGCCACATGTCGTCGTAACGGAGAATATTGAGGTGCGTCTGTGTAAGAGTGCAGCAAACAGGACTGAAAAATAAAATCATTAAGGAACCCTTTAGTCCGGTCTTACTATGTCCAGTTTGCTTCTTTCAAACTCACAAATACCATTGGCGCATCATCGTGCGTAACGAACTGTTGCAAATCGCCAATGGAAGATTCCAGTTCATCCGATAATTTGCTCTTCGGACAACCAAATGAGTCGTCGTCTTCGCGGAAACAGTATTTCTAGGGACGAATTAAAAATAAAGTCCAATTTCGATTTCCCAAACACTCACCACAAATAGACGACGGACATAATCGAGAGCCGTTTTAAGCGACACTTGTGGATCATCTTTCTGGATTAAGTGCTGTGTGAAGCCATGTTTTTCGATAAACTCGCTCCAGGCAGATTCCCCATCTTTTTGCATGCTCGTTGGGATGCATCGGCTCTGAGTTGAGATATTCCATGATGTTGTCTCTTTTCGAAGCGACATACACTTGCAGGAATCTGCAATAAACCCTGATGCAATTGACAATAGTACTTTTGCTACCTCATAATGAGCTCCTCATCTTGGTCGTGTTCGTTATCTTCGGACAGTTCTCCTGATTCTGGCGGATCGAGCCTCTCGTACTGAACGATTATCCAGGAGGAAAACGCCACAGCGCAGCGGAAGAGATCGTCCATTTCACGAAGAAACATAGTGTTCTTCAAGATGAGTTCAGCAGCGCGAGTTTCAATGTACTCAAAGTTAATCAGCACATGGTCAGGAGCGAGCAGTTCGAATAACTATATTTCATTTAAAATAGTAATCCAAAAAGGGACGAAGTAACCTTTGGAAGCCGACACAAAGAGGACACCGTATGGATGAGCCCATAGAGCTTATCTGCAGCCTGCATAAAATTCACCATCGACAATTTCTGAAGCTGGACATACTTGTTCGCCATATCGGCACACACTTTCTTGTAGGGCTCCAACGGAAGATAATTTTTGAGGAAGGCAATCAACTTGGTGCTTTTTATTCCCCAAAGATAAAACATTATGAAATGATTGCTCATTTCATGCGGGATGTGATGAGTTAGTGGGCCCAGCCCGTGGTTCCACGTATTTCGCATTTCTTCCATGCACAATTGCAAGTAGATGATGGTTAGTTCTACTGCACACACATAGGTGCAGTATCTTAAGACGCAGCTCAACCCAATTCATTATTTATTAAATTTCCACCTGTGGATGACTCTCATATTTTCTTTTAGCGCGTTCATTTTGACCACTTTTTGGTCTAATTTTCTTCCATCTGGCGAAGATATGATAATCATCTCCGAGAAATCCCGCTTGAGGTAAGCCTCTGTTGGGAAAAAATCGAATTTCAACGAGAAAATCGGCACAATTCCGAATCCAAAACCTTGAACCGTTTCGTCTTTGAGTACCATCACAAGAATGCTCGTGTTCCTCGTTACAAGCGTTTCTATGTTCGGCTCGCGAACATTTTTTGATATGTCCGGAAGGCGACCAAAGAATCGCACTCGTTCGTCGATTTTGCATTCGTGGGAGGAGAAGGACCAGTGCATCGAAATGCACGGACTTGGAATTGTCAAGTCGAAGTCCGGAAAAGTGTCTATTGGGCGGCTCTGACCTGAAACGAGTTTGAATCTTATCCGTGATTGTCAGAAAAGGAACCTGTACGAACATCCAGAAGTTTGTAAAAGCCATCACTGCCATCAATCCAGTACGCTACAGCGAGGACGTGACCATCATCTCGCCAGCAAAGGGCGGAGATTTTGTTTTCGTCGAAACTAGCGATCTTTTCGAAGACCCAAACACGCTCCAACTTTTCATAGCGATGGAGAAGCACCTGCGAGCCCTCAGTGGCGAGAGCAATCAAATCGTGCCTGGGCGAAAGCGCCATTTCTGTAATGGCCTCGCGAAAACGCTTGTCCGCACCGAATTTAAGCGGCGTCGGATTATCCACTTCTTCTGCCATACTTTCCGCTCCACTCTAATGGAAACAGACATAAGCAACAAATTTTCAAAAATGTGACAAGTTTATAACCAAATTTATGATACATGGAACGAATATGGTGGAATGGGGTAAGTGGCAGCTTGTCGATAAATGCAGCTGGTGATGTGCATTTTTCTAATATTCGAATGGATCTCATTCTTCTTCAGAAAATTCGTCGGAAGAGACACGCGTAGTTCCTTCTGTTACACCAGTTTTCTCAGATCCATCGGTTGTCATCAAAGTATAACTAAAAAAGAAGATACAGTGTTGAAAATAAGCTCTCAAGAAACCCTTGGGTGGCTTCTTCGGTAGCTTCAGGATCGTATTCTGTATGTTCGGTAAGGGAGATTTCCCCGTTTGACTCTTCATTGATATCGCCAAAGGGACCATTCAGCAAAGTGAAGTCTTTGAGGCTTTTCAACATAATGTCTAGTTTAAATTACTACGAGTTATGGAGCCATTCCGAAATACTTGATCTCTTTCGCTGGGTTTTTGAGTGCGTACGTCCGCCCTGGCTTAATAATGAGAGCTTCCATGTTGTTTCCGGACAGCTTCAATTTATTTCCATCAATAATAGCCTCCAGAAAACTGATTGTGGGATGATTGTGTCAAAAAACTACGTTGATAAGTAAATGCAAGCATCACGCTTTCCTTGTAGGCTCAAAGAAGATCACCAGTTGGTCTTCTCCAACTGACGCGGGTTTCTTAACTCCTTTCGGTCCAAATGCAATTCTCCCTTTCATAAATGCGTCTGTTCGCATATCGACTCTCATTAGGTACTCTTTGTTGCCGATATGTTCTGGTTCAAGGAGCTCAGACGCAGTTCGCTCAATGCCGTCCTTATCTTTCCATGCTTCCTGGACTCGTCCGTATTCAAAAACCGACATCTTTGGGCTGATCTAAAAATGAAATCAAGGAAGAATCAAGGAAATGAAAGTGGAAGATTCGAGCGAATGGCCCAAATATAAGATTAGTATCGTCTTTGGGGTTTTACAGAAAAAAAAATTAAAAGTTGAAAGGCAATGAACTTATCGTATGAAATCGTAGCCGCTGAACTAATTTCACTTGCGAACAGCATTTATAGTAAATTTGTTCCAAGTGAATATATTGCTACGATTTCAACGGCGGAGCCTTCCGGATTCGAATATGGAAGAAGATGATAGTTTAGTTCAGAGGATAGAGCAATAATTAAGGAGGTCGCATGAGGTCAATATCTTTGATAATTGGCAGCATTCAAAAATGACGGAGCAGAGATGCACCCAATCGTCTAAGGGCACTAGAATCATGGTGTAGCATAGACAGACTAGTAGACGTAAATAAATACAATCAGCTACCAGAACTTGTTGAATTTCAGCTTTACGGAGAAATCTCTGGAAGGTGACTGTATGAAATCAGATTTTGGTAACAAAGGTGGCATCGCGCGACTGCGCCGGCTGGTAAATGGGGTTGATAGGAGCTTGGAACAAATCGGGCGTTGAACGATGGTTAGAGCGATTGCTGCCGCTCAAGGGCTTCGTTGAGATAAGCGTCACGTCACTAGAACAATTCTACATACCAATTATAACTTTAGAGCGTTACCTTTCACGTGACTGATCAACAGAACGCTGGCGTTTTCGCTCTTTCGACGAGAGGGTCAGACTCTTGATGTGCTCCGAGACTGGCCTCGAGCCTTGCTTCGATGAACTTTCACGAAGTTTTGCTTCAGAACTTTTGACTTTGTGGCTTGTTTCTTTTGAGGGAGGCAGGGGTGGTTTAGCGAGAACAACTCGAGCTTATTGTTAAGAGTTATGGGAGTGTGTCTGAATGCTTTGGACTTACAGGAAATTACAGGCGCGGAGTTATTGGTGTAGCTTGTGGAATTGGTATTGGCGGAAGAGTCCGACTGTCCAGAGCGATAGCGCCGTCTGTCCCCGCCGTAGCGTGACACATTGGTCCCGACAGGGGGCTCAGCCAGGGACATCAGTTTATTGTAGTTGCGGCTGCTATCGGCGCCTGAAAACAGCTCGTCGATTTCGAAAGAAAGTAATAAGACGAACCGAATTTAGGAAGCTCTGTGACTGGCACCATTTTTCTGTTGTTCCCTTTGGTCACAGATATCATTGGGCTGAGAAGAACTGGCTCGCTGTTGCCTCTAGAATGCGTCGAGGACGGTTGTTGCTGCTTTAACGCTGACTTGTGGCGGATTGAGATGCCTGGTGAAGAGCTCACGGATAAATTATCACCAGTAGACTTTCGTGAACTCGTTGTAGATGCCGGTGCTTTAATTAAATTGTCAGAACAAAAAGTTATCCCCAGAACGCACCAGGGGGAGGCTCGAGATTTTTCGATACAGCCATCAAAGAGTCTTCATCCTTGATGATTTTTGACCAGTGAGCTTCCAAGTACTGTTTGACCTTTCGCTCGGCCGCTTTTTCTTTATAGAGCTTTTCTGGATTGAGCATCCTGCTCTGGTTTGTCTTGCGAGATAGCGTCGTTCCTTGACTCAGAGCAGAGTCGTTCTTTTGACTAAAGAATTCATTCAGAATTCATATTAATGACATTTAAGAGGGTTTACCTGTAACTAGAGTGAAATGCCATGGGTTCGCAGTACTTTCGAAGAGTGCGGATTTCGCGGGCAAAATCTCTCATCTTCTCAAAGTTGATCAAGCCTTCAACCTTGGTATCGTTTCCCAAATGGATGAAAGTCAAGTCCTTTTTGACAACAGGTACAAAAGGGATGAGGGGCGGAACTTCGTTCTTCTGCTTCAGCGAGCGATAGGTTGAGAAGTTACGCGAAGGTTCCATCAAGGCCTAAAATCGTAAGTGTCTGTTTTTTTTTTTGGAATTAACTGTACCTTGAGTTCTTCGAATTTCTTGCGATTTTTGGGACTGACAGCGGTCCAGGTTTGCTTGAGACGCGCGACGGCCGTATGATCAAGCCCGGAAATGATTGCGAAGAGAGAATTGTAGTTTTTAAGTTCTTTTAGGTGAATGCAAGTTTGAATGAACTGTTTGAGACTGTTGGCGCGGCGGTGGAGATTGGTTTCTTGGAGCACTTCGTGCACCACCCAAAACATTTCCTCGTTCACCAGCGCTTCCAAGCTGTTCATCTCCTTTAAAATATTGATAGTAGCAGAAAAGAAAAGATGCTATACCTTGATATGAGAGGGGTCTTTCTGGCCGCCGATGCGATGAAAAATGTCGTTGACGTAGTCGGTAGGTAGTACGTTCCGGAAAATGTTGTAATCGCGTATTGTTAGTTGAAAAGCGAGCTCGTAGGTCGATAGGTCAAGGAAGGATATGTGGGATTCTTTCACCAATTCTGGGGCTAGGTAATCCGGAACTAAAAGCGTATTAAATAGAGTTTTGTTGAATAAGGACGATTGGAACATAAAAAACGACAAATAATGAACGGAAATCTTACCAAGTGGAGCAGTTTCTTTGAGGGCTTTGAGGTAGTATCGCTCATTGAGGCTGATTTTTGATGAAAGATCGGCAACTTGGTCCGGGAAGCGCGACTGCTTGATCGAAACATCCTAAAATTGACGATCACGCCGTCTTTGACTTATCGAGGCTTTGTACCTGGCAGGAGACTTTCGAGAGAGAGTACTGTGGCTCATTGTCTGATGTGAGCCCTTGTATTTCATCCTCTGCGTAGCCGAATTCTCGGAGTGCCATGCGAACAACTATATGTGCGAAATTAAGTATTAACGAAAATGTATACGAATCAAATACCTTCTTTAGCTGTCGTCTCTTTTGTGATGGATAAGTACTTGTATGTTTGATCAGAGCGAAAGATTTTGATTGCCTCAACGTCCGGCAAATCTAAATTGCAGTTATCACCTTTTCTTCTGCTCGCTCTATATTTTTTTTAGAAAATTAAATCGAATCCTAATCAAGTAGCTTTTTGCGCTTGATTCAAAATCGACATCATCATGGCAAAAATACACTCGATTGGTATTTTTATAATTGAAAAAGCATGCAAGATCAATCAAGAGTTTTTGATTTTAGTGGTCAAAATTCATATGTAACGATAAGCATAATAATATGCAGCGATGATAAGCCGAGAGCGACTTTCTAGCGAGAAATCAATCAGGTTTTGTTTTGTTTACCCTTCGGGAGAAGCATTTTCATAAATAGATTTCCTAGAAGACATGGTCACCAATTATCACCAACAAGAGCGTGCTTTATAAGAACTAGCTCTATTCACCAGAGTAAATCTTCCGTGTAGTTAATATACGCACCTTGAAAGTCCTGATCAGCCTCAGGATCGCGCGAGTCAATGGAGCCATGAGCGCTTTTGTTGAATTTCGGCGGGTTAGGTAAAATGGAAGGTTTTTCTTTTTGATTTTTCTTCGTTCCAAAAATATTCCAGCTCGAGAGGCTCTTGGATGTTTTCTTCACTTTTGGCTCCTTGACTGAACTCATTATTTTTGGCGTCGATTTTTGATGCTTGATCTCGGCCGCCATTTTCTTGAAACCGAACAGATTCGTCCTCACGGAAAATGTCATGTCCGTATGCCGCTTCATCGTTTTCATTGCGATCTCGTAGCTCATCGTTTCGAAGTTTCGATCGTTCATCGCCAGGATCATGTCGCCTCGTTTAAGTCCGGCTGAGTCCGCCGGGCTTCCAGCGTCCACAGAGCTTACATACAAAGGATAGCCCTTTTCTGCGCCCCCCATTACTTTGAAGAAGAGCTCTCCTTCAACATCTTTTCGCACCATTTTGATTACACGCTCTCGAGGCTTGCTTTCGCAAACCAAATGCAGCAGATCACGCTCTTGAGGGAGATTTTCTTCTTCCAGTCGTCGCTCGAAGCTCTCGAGGAATGTAAGCAGCTCTCGGTTGGTGTCGAAATCGCAGAAATGCTCGTTCACCCAGAGTGAGACGACGCGAGTAACGTTTCGCCTGTAGCTTGGCTGCTCGAACCACTGTAATAGCGTGTCTCCAATTTGCGAGAGGCTCTGGAGAAAGATGCGCGACATGAGCAAAAAGTCCTCAATAAAGAACTTGTCCGCTTTGGAATCGTGCTCGAGGAGATAGGTCAACAGCGCTTTTGGCGTGCCACGAATTGCAACAGGACCGTCCATTCGTTTTTCTTTCACGAGACAGACTTCGCCAGTGACTTGATCAAGGACGTCGATCATATTCTCCCGGCCGCGGTGAAGAATGTCGTAGTACTGTGCTTGCTCGATGCAGACGAATTGGGCGTCCGGCTCAAGAGAAACAAGAGTTCCCCTATGATACTGTTTCTCAAGGGAAGGTGTGACGCCGAAGGACTTGCCAACTTCAAGCAGTTCTTTTCGCCCATCGAGATGACGAAGCTCTACTTTACCGGACAACAGAACAGCCCACGAGTCTAGCTCTTCTCCGTCCCCTAGAAAAGACAATCATAATACGCCGTTAGAAAAAATAGGCAGTCAGAAAGTCGAGCCCACGGGCAAAAGAAAAGCAACTCCGCAATTGTCTTACCTAGAACTGTCTGTCCCTTCTCCTCTACGGAGACGTAGACCATGTGTCGGCACAGCTCCCGCCTCACCGGTCCAGTAAGGTTGTTGAACGCCGGCAACACTTGCAAAAACTCATGGAGCATGTCAATTTCCTCCTCCGTTCGCTCATCTTTTTGCTTCTCGAGCGCGTCCAGCGCCTGATCTTTTATGAGCAGACTCGGACAAGAGGAGCGCAACGAGTTGGGAAGTGAGCCTTCCTCTCCGTCTGAGTCGCCATTGTCTTCGAAGTTCAAATTGTAGGAGTAATAGTCTACTTTTGGGAGTTACATTTTGCTCAAAAGCTGACATTTTTTAAGATAATATTCCCGTTCCTGAGTGAGATGGCGAGTCATTAGACGCAATCGAGCTTCTGACTCGAACATGAGGGCGGCTAGGACTCAATGTTGGCGTCACCGACGTCGTCGATGACTTTCTACGCGCCCGCTCAGTATCGATGACGATCAACTCCGAGGGCTCCACTGTGTAGCACTGGGAGGGACGCTTCGAACTGCCGCCAGCGGGTGGCTCCTGTCCGAAACATGCAGGTGGATAGAAAACGGAACCAGTGGAGAAAACCGCGCCGGATAGGAGGATGAACCAGGAGGTGTACTCGTCACCTTTTTTGAATAGAATAGAGTTGGGAGGATAATATTCGTAACGCGCCTTCGTCGAGTATTTTAACAATTCAGAATCCGGGCGAGACTTTAGCGATGATAACGTCTACCACAAAGTTCAACAACTATGTAACCAAAGAAGAAGATATTTTCTAATAAAGTGTATGAACTATTCCTTGAAGGTCTTCTGTAATGTTTGAATATCTTGCTGAGTGCGCTTGGAAGGCGCTTTTCGTAGCGCTATCAAAAACTCGCCTGTAAAAGTTGCACTCATCGTTTTCGCTTCTTTGGGTTGATATAACTAGCCATTCTTTTTCTAATCCGATTTCTGAAATAACACGATTCTATATTTAGTAATTTGCGAATTCGATATATCTGCGGAGAAGGATAAAAAGTAGGACACGGTAAGCTTATCGGTCAAGGGCAGTCTGTTATTATTTACATGAACAGGAAATTCTAGACAGTTGAGAAGAAAAAAGCTGGAGAAATCACGTAACTTGGCAGAGTAGGGGCTATCTTCGATCCTGTCGCAAGGTTTTGGAATCGCTAGTCGATATCTAATGTTGGATTATATTTTTCAAACATTAGGCTAGTAGATTATAGACTCAAGTAAGCCAGAACTCTACGAAGTACAGTCTTGAATAACCCTAATCAGGACTCATAAATTTGCTCTTTCCAAATTTCACCTCGCCTATTTCTTTCTTGAGCGTTTCACGAGCCTTTCAGTATTGAAAAATAAATTCCCAAGCAATCTCTTTCTAAGTAAATAATGTTCAAAACCAGCCTTTGATGTCTTCTTGGCAAGAATACCGACGGCGGGGATGGACTTTCCATTGTGATTTTTCGATCTTGAGCTGACAACCGCGGGACCTGCTTCTTTCTCTCTCGCCAAAAGGATTCTTTGCTTCTCTTCTTTTTGGCGTTTTTCCTCAAGCTGATTTTGAAGTTTCGACAATTCCTGGAAGTTGAAATATCGAGATTATTATTTTATCAAATTTCAAACCTTGTAATGAAACTTCGTATCATTTTTAAGCTTTGTCGGGTCAAAGACATCTTTTGGAAAGTTGGAGCCGCCTTCTTTGATGTTGAAGTAGTCGATGAGCTTGGAATAGATTGAAGGGTTCCTGTAGGATTTCGCACTCTTGATTTGCTTGTTGATGTTCATTCCTTTCTTGTAGCCGTCTAACATTTTGAAGTACTGGACTTTCGAGTTCTGGTCAATTTTGCCAGTTGGAGGTGGAGGAAGTTGGATGCTTATAGGAAGCCCAGCACTAAGAGACGGTGTCTATTGGGCCTTAAAATTTTATTTAAATACCTGCTCATCCTTCTCAATTCCGAAGAAAATTCGGCCGCTGCATCGGCATTGACAATCTCCTCTTCATCCATACTGGCATCCCCGTCGCCAACTGTAATCACGTCCTTTCCATCGACTTCCATCTCTCCAGACGACGATGCTCTCGTTCTTGAGCCAGGACTTCCGGAAGCAGAGTCCGAATCTGAGTCCGATCCATATCCGCCAAGTCCGATCAAGCCAGACATTTGAATACCGAAACTGAAGTAAATATACTAAAGGCGAAAGAATCAGAATTAAAGAATTGCTATTGCACTGATAGACAAATCACGATTGAGTAAAACGATAATGATACTATAGCATGGTAATAGTTTAATAGGGGAATTAGTAAAAAAATAACTAGCTCGAAACTATCAAAACTGCAAATTTTCTCTGGAAAAAAGGGAAAATTATCGTGGAAGTCGAGCTAAACTTAGATTTAGGAACCAGGTTGGTGACAACTGAAATAAGCCTAAATTCGCCATCGCGAAATGGAAAAAAAAAGAAGATTTATATAGTCTAGTTTGAGTTTTGTTCTTGCTGAAGATACTTTTTGTGATAATATAAGAATGAGTAGAGGCTGGGTAGAGGCTAGAGATGCGGATCTGGAAGTGTGAGTATGTTAGAGATTTGGAGAATGAGAAAATTGCTCGGAACCGAAAATAGTAAAGAGATGTATTTACACACAATCATGTCTTCAATTCAATCCTTCAAACTAACATGAAGATACGAGGAACTACATTACCCGGAAATTCTAGAGAGCATTATTTTCAGAAGAACCGAGAATTCGTAGTTTCTATTTTCAAGTACAAATTTGCATGTAAAACACATCTCCCCGTAGAAGTAAAGAACTATCAAAAAACTGCGAAAAGAATAGACTAGATTTTAAAATTAAAAAACAAAAAAACTAACTAGAAAAGCCTTTTTAATAACTTGCATTTAGTAAATACTTCGATCAAAAGACGAGTTGACGATAAACGTTTATTTTGAAAGGTTTATTATATTTTTAAGTTTTTGTTAAAGGTTTTTCGTCATTAAGTGAAAACTTTTCACTCTCAAGTTTGAATATTGATCAGAATTTTTTGTAAAGCAGTGAAAAAGGTCGTCCGTGTTGTTTCTTGTTGGTTGGTGTTTTTTTTAAGAAGCGGGTTATAACTTTCATTATTTTCATCTTTTCGGTTATTGTCGGAGAGCAGATATCATATAATCATAAGGTTTCTTTGTATTTGTATTCATTATTGCGGAATTCATATTTGCAGTTGTAGTTGTTGGGGCGGGTAAGGGCGGTTGTGTGTTTTTCTTTCTTTCATTCTAGCATTCTAGTTGATGTAGTTGGCCAACCAGCGGAAGCCCTCGCCGTAGCCCTGCTTCTTCAGCACCGAGCACATGAAGAGCTCGATCGGGCGCGTGTTCAATTCGTCTATTCTCGGCGCGTTCTTCCCCGTGGTCGCCATTTGGAAAAAGTGTCGCAGCTGTTCTTCGGAGCAAGCGCCCGGCTTGTCGATTTTGTTGCCAAGAATGAGGACGGGAACGTTCGCCACTTGCTCGTCTGTCAGAAGCTGGTCCAACTCAGCCTGAAATTAAAGGGTAAAAGAACGGACGACTTGAAGGGTTCTTGAACACAAATGCTAGGGGGCGGTAAGTGTAATCTAGAAAAAGGGGATGAAAGACCAACCTTGGATTCGTAGAGACGTTCTTGGTCGGCGCAGTCGATCATGAAGACGATTCCGTCGACGGCTGGGAAGTATTCTTTCCACACTCGGCGGGCCTGCTCGTGACCGCCCAAATCGAAAGTCGTGAATTTCATTCCACCTAAAGACTATTTTAAAGATCTTGAAAAGAACAAGGCCGTTAGAATGTCTTCAAGCTGGATAACTGACCCATGGAAAGCGTTTCAGAAGTAGGATGCAGTGTTGGCTCGTGGATTCCCATGCGGTCGTCTTTCAACATGTGAAGCAAGGTGGTTTTACCGGCGTTGTCGAGTCCGAGGAACATCAATTTTCCTAAACAGCATTTCACATACTTAGTTACAGAATCAGATATCGGGAACCTCGGTAGAAAACCTGAGTCAGGTTTTAAGGAGCTCAAATGAAAAGCAGCGTAGCGGCTTTTAGAAAACGAAGCTGAAAAGACCCAGATGTTCTGAACCTGAGTCAGGTTTTCTACACAGGTTGCCGATCCCAGTACAGAATTCCTTACCAGATTTGTTCATGAGGCCGAGGCCCTTCAGCACGCCAGTAAACCAGTCCCACAAAAACATCTTTCCGAATTCGTGTCAGTCTAATCCGAAAAGACGATGAAGAATTTCTCGAAAATTTAAAACAAAAGAAAAGCTTAAAACTGGTGATGATGGTCCAACTTGGTAAATAGACTCTCGCCTAGCCAAGAGACAAAATAACATGTCTAGCTTGATATTTTTAGCGAAACTAATTTTCAAGAAATGATTTTTAAATCTCAATATAAAGAAAAATCAATTATCTTAATTCTATAGAAAAATTGAAGTTTCAGATCAAATTTTACAGAATTGTTTTTATTTTTTTTGAATAGTACTCGAAAAAAATGAGACTTAAAAATTTTTCTTAACAAAAATAATAATTTTGGAGATCAAAAATTAAATAATAACAGAAATAATCATATTTATCGATAACTGAAAAGTGTTCTTTGTTAAATTAATTAAGAGATTAGCGATAATTGAAGAAAAGCTTTTAGATTTACAAATAATTGAATTTGAAAAGACTAAAAAAATTAACATACGGAAGAATCTTCGTGCTGGAAAGGATAATCTCTTATTTTGGTATTTGCAAAGTGTAATTACTGAAAAAGGGCGAGACTCTGAGTTTGTTGGATTTTAGTTTTGGAGATTTGAGATTTGTTTCTCGCCTGGTGCCACGTCAGCAGCGGGTCGGGCCGCGCGCGCCCGCCTCTCCGCGAGCAGGAGTCCGGCCCGGCCCGTCCCGCCGCGCCAACTCGACTCGAGCGAAGAGCCAAGCGCGGAAAGTACCCGTTTTCTCTGTTTCTGGGTGGAACTTGCGCCTCGAACTCGCCAAATCGCACTTCAAAGGCGCCGCCCAGCCAATCACCACCCTCCCAGTGACTCACAAATGCCAGCGGCTCGACTCCGAGAAATTTTAAATTTTGATAATTTCAAGAATATAACTTTTTAAATGAATTCAGGAAAAACTTTTCGTGTTCTATTTATTAAAACTACGTTTTTTAAGAATAAATAATTACTTATAATTTATTCGGTTTCTTAGAAAAACCGTTTCTACATGTCAGTAATAACCCTGTTGATTTACTGAAGTCGTGATTGATTTGAAGTTGATGACAAAGGTCAGGTGATGCAAAAAAATAGCTGCAAAACAAGATGAACTCGCAAGGACTCGGGACTCTCTGAGATTTTCAAGCTTGAAAATATCAGTACGAAAAGTCAGGCAATAAAATAAATAGATATTTATTAACTCTCATAGTTGTCAGGGCAAATAGCAGCAAAGACAGTGTTCAATAGAGACAAATTTTGCGCAATAATTACTTTAATTATTTCAGAAGTGAGTTAATCAATAATTATTGAGAGCAAAAAATGGGATAAAAATTTAATGCAACCTTTCGACGATATTTTTCGATGGAAAAATAAAGAAGAAAGAGGCCGCGGAAAAATTCAAAAATCAAAACGATAAATGGAAGGTCAACAAAAAAGGATGAAAAGCTCGCAAAAAGGAACTAAACGCCTGGAATTGTTGAAGATAAATGGCAGTGGGAAAATAATAGTTCCCTGATTTCGCACTAAAGTTTTTAGGCGATGTGTATTTTTTTGTTCTTTTTTTTTTAAATTTTTTCATGTTTTTTTTGTTCTTTTTTCTGTTTTTTCATGGAGTGTTTTTCTTTAATATTTGTTTCCTCCTTTGGAAATGGTCATCGTCTCGTTCATGTTTCCATCTTCTTCGGATTCAAGTCCAGCAAAACCTATTCCATCGTTTTGATTACTGACATAATCGAAGAGAGCGTCTTACCTTCGTAATCGACTGACTTGGAGAAGGTTTCATGCTGCTTGCAACGAGAAAGGATAGCCCGTCGCCCTTCAATGCCTTCTGCGGCTCTTTGCTTTTGCTCTGCGGCGAGTAACGATGTCTGCGAATCGCTGATCATCTGCTTGATCTCCTCTGCCTCTCGGAGAGGACTGGACAAGCGCTTCGCGACGAAGGAGATCTCGGAAGCTTCTCCCGAATCGGATTCGTCATTTAATTGGTCTTCTTTCAAGCTAAGAGCTGTATCTCCTTCGATTTCGAAAGAGTCGTTCAAATCAAACTCCTCCAGCTGTGCCTGAACGATGAAAGTTGATTCAAATTCTCCTCTATGTTTCCAACTATCCAATTCCGAAAATAATGACTTACTGTCTTGCCGAATCGATCCACGGATGGAGTAGAGGTCACTACGGACAGCGGAGTTGGTTTGTCGCTATCAGTAACGTCTCCCTTGCTTCGTGGAGCAGTGAAGATGCACTTTTCGCTGCTTGTTGATGCTTCCGCATTTCGAAACTTGGCAAGTTTTTGCGGAAAGGAAAGTCGTGATGGTGTCTGCGGCACTTTTCCTAGGTCTTGGGTGACGTTGAGGCTCTCCTCTTGAAGATCGCTCAAGCCCAAGTTGGGCTTTGGCAGCTGGCGCACATCCATGCCGGAGGTCTTTCGGAGAGTGGGAAATGGTGGAGTGGCGGTCTGGAATTATTGTAAGAAGCTGGACCTCGTCAATAAAGTCTACCTGAACTGAGATGCGAGGGATTTCGTTTGCATCACGCATCTTTGACTTTGCTTCGACGAGTTTGGGTTCCATGTAATCGATCTCTTCGCGGTTGACGACTACAGCTTCTTCGCTATCGACGTCGTCGATGTACTCGGTCACGGGGACGTGATGTTCGCCCTTTCCGAAGACTTTCTTTCCATTGAGATCGAGCCCTTACGATATTGTTTGAGAGATTTGATTTTTGCCTGTTTTACCATAGAGTTTTTCGGCGACAAAGTCGTCGTACTGCCATTCAAGAGTTTGATCAGTCGGGGGCTCAAAAGTTGACTCTTCTGCTCGTGGCAAGGTCTCAGAGGGCGAGCTGGCAATGCTACTGATACTCGCGGTATAGCTGCGAGCTCGGGAAACGTCCGAACCGGACAGCAGAACTTCACTATCGAAACTGTTGTCGTCGATAGCTTCTTCCAAGCAGCTTGCTGGGACTGCCTTGTTGAAGGTGTCATTCAAAATCAATTTGGCAGTGTCGGTAGCAGATGTAGACGGCGCTGCCAAGATCTCGATCTTTTCCTCAATGCTCGCATCAATGTAGTTATGGCTAAAAAGAGTTAAAAAAAATGAGTTTCATGAGAGAAAATTCAAACCAGATTGATGATTTGGCTTCTCGTGGCTCTGTCTCTTTAATTCGTGGTGTGGGCAGTGAGGTCTCTGACTTGGACAAAGCAATGGCCGAAATTCGCTCGAAGTGGTTGATAAGACCAGCGCTAAAGGATCCTTTGGAGGACGCGTTGGAGGTGCTGGAAGCTGATTTCTTCAATGAATTGGCGTCCACCTGTGGCACTTCTGGGACTTTGAACATCGCCTCTTCCTTTGCTTCTCTTGCCTTCTTAGCTTCCTCCTTTCGCTTGGCGAACCAAGCTGCATTCAGTTGAGTCTCGTAGGATTCTTTGGACTCACAGTCGGAGTGGTGTCGAACGCGCATGGCACTGGTCGACTTTCGTGGCGGACAAATGGGTGGCTCGTTGACCATTCGGGGGTTACGTCGAGATCTTCGCGGGCAGTGACGTAGAGGTCTTGTGTCTCCTCCATCGATTTGATCTGCGCCTCTTGTTCCTCGATCTGCCGCTTCGCATCTTCAAGTTGAGTGCGAAGTCCATTCAAGTCGTAGCCTTCGGAAGGCTCATTCTGGGCCGTGTCAATTTCCTTCTGGAGATCAGCAAAGATGTTTCCGCGCGCAGGAGTAGTGTTTTGTCGGCGCTCGGGTGTTGGCGCATTTTCACTGATGTCTTCTTTATTGAAGGAGACGTGTTGAAGCTGTTCGGTGAGGTACTGCTCCATTCGAATAGACGATTGCTTCGATCGGGAGGTTGGAGGGGCGGAGACAGTATGCGTGTCGTACTGAAGATGGAACGGCTGTGTGTAGTCAAGATCTTCAAGGGTCGGATTTGCATTCATGTCCACAAAATAATCGGCTGAATGCGTATAAGTAGATTGTGTACTCATTCTAAACTTACGTTGGCGCTTGCTAGAGACCTCCTCAAAGTATCGGAGACTTCCCACTGGTCGGACGTCGGCTAGAGTTGCAGATTTTCGTCGAGTAAAGCTCAACTTTGAGGGTCGAGAAAATCTCGAACCTCGGGAGAATCTGGAGGCTTTGCTGTTTGGCGAATCGGTCAAGTTTTGTGCGCCTACAAATATGGATGATTTTCAGTGTCGATTGACACCAGACTTACGTTTCATTGTCTGGTAAGATCCAGTATAGGATCCAGTGTTGCGCGATTCACACTCGAGTCGGTGGTACATCATCTTGATGTTTCCAAGAACGTAAATGATGTCGATAAGGCGAGTTTTACGTTCCCGCAGCTCGAGTGAGAGGCCGATTCGGACAGTTGTATGGAGATCGGTCGGCGGAGCCTCGGCAGGGATTTCGATACTAACGCGATCTTTTGCATTCTAAATTGGTATTGAGTACATGGAGGTTTGAAATTTCTTACCTTAGTGGAAGCCCAGGGAGCATAACCGGTCATGAGCTCGAAAAGAACAGCGCAAAGAGAGAACGCGTCGACTCCTCTTGTTGGAAGGTCATTTCGGAGGACTTCAGGGGCGATGTATCGATGGAGACGTTCGGGGATCCGGGTACTTTCGTAATTGAAAGACTTGTCATTCGCGGGGCGGGAGAAACAAAGAGCTCCGAGCTTCGCGACTTTTGACGACATGATCATGATAGCTTCAGGAATGATCGCTTGGTGGATGATATTGGACTCATGGAGGAATTGAACGGCGTCGGCAATTTGAGTCATCAACGGCACCCACTCGAAGGGCTCGATCTCCTAGAATAGTAACGATTAGAAAATGACAAAGGAGAGTTTTGGTACCTGTCCGATTTTCATCAAGTGTTTCATTGTGCCAAGCTCAACTCGTTCGTAAACGATTCCCTTGATGAGGGCCGAAGATTGATCGTGGACGAGCGCCATCATCAAAAGCAAATTCGGGTGACGAATGGTCGAGTTCTTCATGATCTCAGCATTGAGATGATCGTACTTGTCTGAACGTTCGAAACTCTTCAGGTCGCCCTTTTCGTCGGGAAGATCCTCTTCGCGGGAAAGATAGGTGACAGGTGTCCCGCGCCAAACACGTCGCGACATGATGAGGCTCAAGTGGCGAATGCGGATCTTCTGCTCGCTCTTCTGGTCAAACAGGGTCGAGTCGTGAATGTACGGGATGGAGCACGCCTCGCCAAAGCCGCCCATCTTGCCTCCGGTCTTCTCGAGCACAACTCCGAAACCGGTGAACTTGAGCTTCGGCTGGTCAAGGATGAAACTTGGCTTTCCCATCAAAGTCTGAATAGTTCATTTTAGTTAGAGATGAATGTATCTGGTACCTTTAGAAGAGGCGGCCCTAAAAACGAGTTAATCTCGTCTTCCTTCCTCTTTTTCTCCTAGACACTTGGATCGTCCTTTTCATTCTAATTCACTCACCTTTCTAGCATTCTTTTTCTTCAAGCCAGGAATCACCCGATTCAACCGAGTTGGATCTACATGCATATCAATGTCGCGGATAAACTCTTCCTTTTGGAAGCTGAGGAACTTGACCATCTCGTTTCGGAATCGTGTTTGATGGATTTCCTTTTGATACAGTTAGTAAACGGTCACTAAATAATCAATGATACCTTTGCGTAATCAAATGGCAGCTTGTTATCTTTATCGTGCAGTCTAAGATCACCACCGGCTCTGAAGAGTGAAAATAAGAAAAGCAGACAGTGAAAAAAAGGTTACTTGATGAGTTTTCGGACGACTCGGGTGAGAAGACGCTTTTCCTCTTCGTTGATTTTTGTGATTGTTTCGTACATATCACTAGAAAAGGCGTAAGGCTCTTTACCGCTTAATTTAAGTAAGAACTAACCGAACTTTGGAGCTTCGCGGTTCAAACATACAGGCGTAATGCAGCGCTGTTTTTCCTTCTTGATTTCGAGCATTGGGATCGGCGCCGTAGTGCAGTAGTGCGTTGACGACCTCGATGTCGGGCCCTTTTCGAATCCAGAAGTTGCGGTATCGCGGGTGGATTTGCCGCTTACACGCGTGGATCAGCGCGTTGTCACCGTCATCGTCCACCTCGTAGATCAGGTCGGGATTTTCGCCAAGGATGAGCTGGATCTCCTTCACTGCAACTTTGACGTCGGCATCTTTGCCCTTGTAGGCGTCGATCGCGTTGAAAAGCTGCTCCCGGGTGACTTTGTTGGTCGTCCGACTGTTGTACTAAAGAGAGCGCGTTGCTTTGAGAACATAGAATAAGGGTATCAACCTCGAATGAGTCAAGATCAAGATCAAAAGTTTCAGAAGATTCTAATTTGCCTTCCTTCCTTAGGAGATAAAAGTACTTCTCGGGACTCACAGGATAGTTCTGAAGAGTCGGAGTAAAATATCAGAAAAAAAGAACAGAAGGAAGCGAGTTTTTACAGTTCAGTAAAAAGAGAGAAATCTTACCCGAATATCGACACGTGGGTCGTAAGTGTTCGACGCGCGGCGCATTTCGTAGTCTTGCGCCTCTTTCTGATCCAAACACGGGCACCGTATCGTGTTAGCTCTCTGAATCAACAATTTCTAAAACCAAAAAATCTTTAAAAAACGATCATTTTGTTGAAAAAATCCCTGTTTCGGCGAATAAGCACAAATTTACGCAGCGCGTGGCGTGTAAAATTTTAGCCAATAATAATCGCTTAATTTTTCGCCTAGATTTTCTCTAATAAGCACTCGACAAGGACGAATTCTCTGATTTACCTGTTGCTCGAATTTGGGTGAGCGGAGGACCGAGGAATGGCCGAATGCGATCATCGAGGAAAACCGGGGGCGGCGCCCCGCGATCTAGAAAATTCTTCCTTTTTTTTCTCGCGACTTCGGAAATGCCCCAAAAATGAAAAAAAAGCGCCGCTCTGATGAAAATCAAGATGATGCCGGGAATGACGTAACTCGACCAATTGGACAGGAAGCAGCTGGCGCGGAGGATTCAATTGGGTTTTGAGGAAATTGTAAGACTTATGCAGGGCCGTCTGGTGATTCAGAAAGGAAGTGATTTCTTGAACTTTACAAAACCAAACCCATACAGGCTTTTCTTTGTAGTCAATTCGTTAGAGCAGTTCCTTTTGGTAAGGGAAACAGTACTAATTCATCACTAATACTGTTCTAGCTTTTTCACTTCATTGATATTTTCGAGCCGAAAAACCATAAGATGACTATACGTTCGTTCGGTTGGACAACCTCAGAAGCCCTCTACTGTAGTTCCTTCGGGGACTGACTCGATGACGAAAAACCGACTCCTAGAGGGGGCACGACGCCGTCCGCGAGCTCGTGCCATTCACAGGGCGCCTCGGGTCTGACTCGAGGCGAGTGAGCGTCCGGTGAACCGGTTTCTAGTGATTAGCAAGATTATGAGATCCAAGAGTCCAAAATAAAAAAGAAACAAAGACAAACTCACCAGAAATTCATATTTACATGTGTATTTATTTTGACGCGCTTTTTTAAAGGTTGTGCAAGTTATTTTTCTTATTGTATGATTCTACACCAGGAACACCATATATATTTGGAATCAGCGAAAAATTCTAAGAACTTTGACCTTTTTAGTTTTCGAAAATTCCACTTCCGGTCCGATTCTAGAGCCGGAAGTTGACGTAATTTAGTAGTTAGGGTAAAGCGTGATCTATTAAATTGATGCTCAGAAGATTTCCTTTCATTTACGAAGAGAATCCCGGTGAAAGCAACCGGTTAAAACTGAAAAAAAATTCATCAATTTAAGCTTTTTTTCATAGTTTAACCAGTCGGTTAGACCGCGGTTGGGACGGTTTTTTCCTATGAAATGATGATGAGGTGACTCAGAATCTTCTGAGCATCAATTTGATACCTCACACGTTACCCTTACACCTAAATTACGTCAACTTCCGGCTCTAGAATCGGACCGGAAACGGAATTTTCGAAAACTAAAAAGGTCAAAGTTCTCAGAATTTTTCACTGATTCCAACTATATATGGTGTTCCTGGTGTAGAATCATACAATAAGAAAAATAACTTGCACAACCTTAAAAAAAGCGCGTCTTTATCATTGAACGAGGACAAACAGGGTCGATAAAACTAATTACATAAACAAACAGTTTTGAGTATACAAACTTAGCATATCTTCATTTCCGTAAAAAATTACTCTTCTGGACAATTCGTGGATTTTCTACCGCCGCAGAAAGGACGAGCAGGAGGGAGCTCGTCGTTCAGCCGCTTGTACGGCTGTACGTCCTCGCAGAACGGCGAAAGAATCGTCTTGAGCCAGGGGTATTCCTTGGAGATTATGCAGTAGTTGAATGGAAGAGTGTTGTGCACGTTCTGTGGCGGCATGGAAATGTAGGTCTTGATGAGAGTGTGGGCAAACTCTTTTGGTGGTGGTCGAGGAGCATTTTTAGGAAGGACGCCTCGCTTCTTCATGTCTGCTTCAAAGGTGTTGAGGATTTCTTCAAGTGGGATTTCTAAACTTGAGTTAGTCCATCTGTTCTCTATCATTACTAAAGTCACCTGGATAAGAGTCGTACGAGTCGGCGTGCTCTTTGCTGTCGAAGCAGAGTCCGCGCCAGACAAAGCTGAGTCGGAGATCTTCAGTTTTGACGGTGGAGATGATATCGTCATCGTTCATGATGTACCAAGTATCGTTGCTCTGGTACTCAACTCGGTGGAACTGATCTTTGCCTCCGTGGTTGGCGACAGTGTAATGTTCGGCGATTCGCTGACCTCCGTGGGGACTAAATAGAACAATCATCACTTGTTATTGGTTTTAAAATCTTACATTTGACCACCGTCCATGATCACTCCCATTCCTCGTTTTGGAACAATTTGTCGCATCTCACCGCCAGGACCATCAGGGTAGAAGACGTAGCTAGAAATTTCATAAGGAAATTGCTCGCAATATTTTTTGCTTACTTTCCGCCGTGCTTGAAAATGGGGTCGTCCTTGCTGCCGTGAAGGTAAACAACAGATTGCGCTTGTCGAATTTTGAGGTGATCCCAAAGTCCAGAAGTGGTCATGGCGACGGTCAAATAGTCGGGAATGGTGAATCGATTGGCGCCCCAGAACCATCCGTTATCGTAATGAAGCGGCAAGTCTTGGCCGGGAGTGACGAGAACGATGTTAACCTAAGATTTGATGATGGGCAAACTTGAGTGGTTAGATTTGGATAGTACCTGAGTCGGTTTGAAGTAGTAATCTTCCTGGCCATGGTTTCGGCAGAGAGTGTCCATAGCTTCAACGTACTGAGGTCGTTTGAAAAGTCGCTCGAGAATCGGACTGGTTTCGATGAAATCCTTTGGCAGAATTCCGTAGTAGGCGTAGATTGAGCTCAACAGTTTTTCGTAAGTTTCTTTTGCTCCAGTAAGACCGCCGGTGAGGAAGAAATGCTTGCCAATGTCGAATCGTCCGGGGATGAAGCAGTTTCCTTGCTCAGTTCGGTAAAGATCCTTCGGGCAGTTTCCATTTTCGTCCGCCTCTACTCCTTCGCCAATGTGCTCGATTCCTCGGTCGTCGGAGAATGCATCGAGTCCAGTGACAAATCGGCGCTTTTTGTAAAGAAATTGGCGGAGCTCATCGATGTCTTCTTCGTCCATAAAGTTATCGATCGTGAAAAAAGGCTCTGTTTTCTCATAAACCCGGCTTTCGCCAAGAGCTTTTTCGATCCCTCTAAAAATAGAATTAGCATTTGTTAGATGAAATTTACCACTCACCGATGAGCGAAATTCTTGAGCAAGAGGAAAAGAACACTTGCGACTGCAATTTTCACTGCGAAGCTTGTTCCTGTGATTTCATTTTTTGATTTGATTGTTTCGGCTTTCACCGACTCTGGCTTCTTGGCACTCTTTGATTTTGCTGGCATTTTGGAAATGCAGTTTGTGATTCCTAGAGAAGGATGTTGAGAGATATTTATAGGAGAAACAAACAGAATTTGTCCTTGAAGTAAAATTCCGGTGATTCTTATCGACTCAAGGACGCTTAATCCAAGGACATCGCCTGTACAAACCCCTTCGCAAACAATCAGAATGCAAAATTTGCTTCGGCGAAGCACTGTAAAGACGCGTCACAAGCGGAAATTTATCATCAGTAACCTTGAAAACCTTGAAAAAGCACCGATTTGAAGGCCGAGTTTTCGAGATAGACAAGATACGACGGCATAGAAGTCTAATTTGACGTACTGAGCGGCCTTGCAAGCTGGATCGTACAAATTTAACCCGATTTCTTGAACACCATGTTTCGAAGATCCTTGTCGCCTTGACGTTCAAGTAGTTTTTTTCGCTGCTTGAAAGTGTCTTCTTTTTATTTCCAGTCTTATATTTTAGCGCCAAAGAGGATAAGATTAATACTTTTGCGGAAAGACTAGGAAATGAGTGATTTCTCGCTTTGTTATGTCATCATAAATCAATTAGCATGTCAAGAGCGGGACAGAAACTTTCATCTTTGAGTTTGAGAACACTGTCAGTCTCTGTAACTTTTTTAGTATAAGAAAAGTTAAGCTATAAAAATGAAGGCACCGAGAGAGAACATTATGAGAGACTTGAACACAATTATGTGCGAGCCAGGATTGCGCTTGAAAATTACAAAAATCGGGTCGCAATTTAATCAAAAGTAAAAAAAAAAACAGTTTGTTTAATTGAAAAATAACTTATTTATTCCATATGATATGTTGAAGTAAACGTATAAGATCTTTGATTTGCAGCGAAAAGATCCAAAAAGGGAAGTCTTGGATTTGTTTGATCAGTTACTCCAGATGAGTGACTGAAAAGGGAGTAATTTTGAGCGGAATGAGAGAAATCGCCCAAAAGTTTCTGGACTTTGTCTCAAGTAAAGCCCAAACGACACAGGAAGATAAATGTGTTACTAGCAATAGCACTCGTGTTGATGTAAGTTTTCGCTTTCATAATCTTCAAATTATACTAGCGTCACTTTAGCCAGAAAATGGAAGTGACGAAGTTTTATGCACGGATAAATATATGTCTCTAACGCGAAAGGACAAGGAAAAGAATGAGTCGATTGATTATCTAAACGACTTTCAATTTCCAGGAAAGGATAAAGAAGTCTTCAACAGTAGATTTAATAATCTAACGATTCTTTTGATCCCATTCCAGAGCAGACCAAATTCTCAGACTTAGAAGAACTCATCGATCAATTCTTTGAAAATCACATGGAACCTTCGACCCCGAAAGTTGTCAAAGACGAAAAGTCTCAAGTTATGTTCCAAGAAAAGTCTACTGAAGTATTTGATGACAACGAAGAGCACGAAGGTTAATATAAATCAAACTCAATAATTTATGCTCATGAAATTTCAGGTGCGTGCAGATATCAAGAAAAGGAAACGATCGCTATCTCCAGGTAAAGAAGATTAAATATGCTAGAAGATGATTCTTTCTTGAACTTCTTGAACGTAATAAAACGCGTCCTTGAAAAGTCCCTGAGGGGTCCCTTCCGCGGTCGTAGTACATCAACCGAGTAAATATTTATCACGAGGTCTTTGTTTTTCTTTTTCATTCTGATCAATTAGACGCACCCAGCGAAGCAACAAAAAGCCATTCCCAAGGACGCTGAATGGACTTTGGAAAAGTCTCTCGATCGAAGGAAAGTTTCAACTGCACTCTATTTCAAAGGTCACAACTCTTCGAAAGTTCAACTTTGACAAAGTACCATAATTATTGTTGATGAAACTTATCAAGAAAAACTGAGAAGCAGCTTTTCGGGATCAAGGAGGAAATCGCGCGGTCGAGGAAGTCTACGTCTTATTCGTTCTCTTGGAAATAGATCCTCTCAAAGTAAAAATTTCAACCGTGCAATATTCTAGCATTCTAGCGCGGCCAAAGAAGCCAAGAGTGAGAAAGAAGATCGGATGTTTTTACGTCGCCGATGTTTATTCTGAAAGTCTTAGCGAACTTCAGGAGGTATGCTTCAATAATTGCCTTAATTCTCATTGATAAAATCATCCCTTTTTTATCGTAGTAATGAGTACTTATGACAGTTTGAGAAAGTCCAGGATCTGAGCTTTTCCTTGGCACTAAGATCTTAAGATTTGGGCAATGCCTGCTGGCATTATTTTATTTTTATATCAACTAATCGATGTCAAAAATTCAACTGCACACTTTCTCCAAACTCTTTAACCGCTTCAAACTCCCTCAAAACAATGTCAAATTCAATTATAAATGATGTCCTAAATAGAATAAACGATGCTCTTTTATATGATCAGATAAGTTCAGTAGCTAAGCTAACAATCTCGTTGTGAGAGAGCTCGTTTCACGAAAAATATTTTTGAAGTTGAATCTTTGCGATCTGGAGGGATTGGACTGCGCTGGCTCATCTCTATCTAGTCAGATAGGTAAACAAAACGTCTTTTAATTTAATTTTAATTTCGACACCTTCAAATCAACTCAGAGGACTCTTCGCTTTACTGTTCAACGTAAGTACAGTAAAGAGAAGCCAAAGTTATTATAGCAAGGGCAAATAAAAAATAAAGCGAACGCGCTTCAGAGAGCTCTGTGCCAAAAACTGCGCCTATGAGACCTGCGAGAGCAATGAGAGCAACAAGAAGAGCCTGTTGAGAAAACGCAAGCAACGAAGCAGGACGATGTCGTCGCATACAGCCGACTCGAGCACTACTTACGACGGGGCGAATCAAGCAGATTGTGTGATTGTAGAGAACATCGATGAAATTACGCCCTATCCAGCAATCAGGCCACAGCTACATAGAAACTACTCGCTCAATAATCATGAAATTAGGAAAAAGGGATGAATTCTGCCGAAAGGAATTTAAATCTTTTTATGTTATTCTTAGCAATCATAATATTAATTGCAAGTTTTCACCCAAATGAAAGAAGAGAGAAATCAAGCTTGATGAAAACTAACTCGCTCCCTCGTGCATTGAACCAGAGCGGCGGTGCTGGTGGAGGAGCACATGGAACTTCGCCACTACTTCAGTCACGCTCGCGCTTTTCGCTCCACAAACAAGGTACCCAGTGTGATTGTAACTAATTTATCAAGAGAGTGATTAAGGTACAATAGATACAGATGTCGAGTCAGTGTTGTTCAAACGAACGCCCTTTGACTTGATGAAGAAAAACGCATCGCTCCTTACGAACATAATCTGCCTCGCAATTACTCTCTCGCTAGTTCTAGTCACTGGTAATTTTCAAACGAAATATTATCTCTGGAATGATTATTTTAGTGGTGCAATTTTCAAACAACGAAGAGCGCTGGGACTCTTTCTCCCAGCGCGTTAACAAAGTCAGGTGAAGAATAAGACCATCCCAGGCGGGAATATAACGCTCTTCTAGTGCTGACGTTGGTCAAGCGCAAGAACTCGTCACTCAACAAACTCTATCGGTACAAGAGATGGAGTATCTGCTCTTTGGGAATAAAATTGATGGCGAGCTGTCGTTCAGAAATCTGACGGATGCTGGAAAGGGCGTTATCAACACAATGGTCGTCATGAAAAAATGGTACAACGGTATGTCCAAAAACACGTGATTTAAAACCGCTAGTAAATAATCGTAGATCATGCGAAAATGCTCGAAAACCTATCTGACCAGTCGAAACAGTTGCTGAAGGCGAAAAACGCTGTTCTTGGTTCTGGTAAGACGATTATACAAGTAGTCAATTAATAAAAGCAAATTGAGGTTCTGATAGGGGCGTGAACCATCGATTAAAGAACCTACAGATTGACGTTGCCAAAACTAGGAAAGGTGCTTTATCAGTCTACTTTTATTTCATCCCTTTTTTTGGGGAATGATTGATGCACCCGAGAAAGAGAACAACTAACCAACGAAAAGTCGGACTGGAACTTGCAGTTCGACGCGCTGAGTGAGGAATTCAAACTCTCCAACAAGAAAATTGAAGAAAACGTAAGTGAAAGTTGGAAGTTACCAATTTGATTGTTTAGCTAATTAATCTTCACAACGCGGAGGGAAATATCTCGAATATGAATGCGAAGTTGAAAAATCAAAATACCGACATGGAGAATGCGCTCGAACAAATCAACTCACAACTCAATGAACAACAGTGTGAGTTTAAACTAAAGTAGATCGGGCCGCGATGTTTTCCGAGTGACAGTCATAACTCAATGAAGCATACTTATAAGCATATGCTTCCGTAAAAATAGGCGGGCTTGATCGGTGATCTGGTCATCGACCTGGGTAGTCGTAAGTTGGCTCAGATGGAGATTTACTCCCCGTATGCCGGCGTATACAAGGTTCTCCGATGATCCATCGCTTTCCGGATCATTAAGTTTAATCATAGCCAAGATAACCGCAAACATTGACGAAAAATGGATATTCAGATCATTCGACCAATATTGTTTAAATATCATAACTTTCACATACTTATGGTTCTCATAAGAAAAGAAGAACGTTTCTAGAAAGTCGATGCTATTCGGAATTCCCAGTTTTCTTGCTAATTTTAAATTATTCGATTAAATCTTTCGTTTTAGCTAAAATCCAAAAGATGCAAGGCGAAGTGCTCGAACTATTCAACAAAGTAATGCTATCAAGCGAGTCCTGAAACAGGCGAGGCCAAATTCCTGTACAAATGTAAATGCAATAAATATACAAACAACTGCTGCAAAAATGCTGTAATGCACGAATAAGTAGAAAGTACGGATACTTTCTAGTTGGGATTTTTTGTTATTGGGGAAATGAAGTTTGGTTTATTTTTAAATACAGATTGCACTTAGAATGATACTAAAATATTGAAAGTTGCTGAACATAAACTTGCGTTTTTATCAAGTGGAGTTAAGATAGTGATTTAACGGAACTGAATAGGGCTAATGCGGAGACCGACAACATCGGCGCCGATTTTCGTGGCTTTGGTGACGCGACACACTTGTCCGTTGTATTCTGGAAGGTATGAAGCTCCGGAGAGAGGGTCCTTGACCACAGCCTTTCCTCTGAAAAGTATGTTTAGTATCTGATAATTGAGTGACTGGGTTTACCTGTAGATTGGCGTGTATGATGCAGCGCAAAGGTCGAAGGGATTATGCTGATCATAATCGAGAGCGACCTCGTCGGAAAGATTCTTTTCGCAAGCAGCGAGAACCTGAATATTCAAGAGTTACTGAGTGTTACTTAGATGTTGGTTTACCTTTCTAGCTTTTTGCGCGACTTCGGGCTTGGGTCCCATCTCGATTAACCGCTTGGCAAAAGCGTGGGCAGACTTGAAGTTTTTGATCTTGTAAGCAAGGGTCATCGCTGTGTTGAGGGAGAGGATCAAGTGTTTGGGCTGCAGTTGACAGTGCGTCATGTAAGCAGCCATTTCGCAAGAGCGCTTGGCCTCGCTCTGGAATTAAATGTTAGGACTAGATGTTGCTTTATCGAGAACAAACCTTTGGCAGGGTCTTTCGTTCAATTTCCATTGAGAGAGCGATGATGTATTCACGGCAGATTCGGATGAGCTCTTGGGCCTCGGCGATTTTGTTCTTGGTGTCGACAACGGTCAAGGGAACAAGGAGCATCACTCGACGCATGGTATCAACGGCATCCTGGAACTTACCCTTGGTCGTCAGCTAAAATTAGCAAAGTTAAATTGAGAATGAACTGAAGCAATCTTACAGTGTAAGCTTCCTGGAGTCGGTCAGTCAAAGTTTCGAGCTTGATGGAAATGTTTGGAAGTCCATTCTTTGGTCCAGCATCTCGCCAGTTGCGATGAGGGAAGCCAGTCATAGGGACGAGAGATGGAAGACCGACGAAAGAGGATCGAGCACCGGCGTAGCACTGCATAAAGACAGGCTTCATCTCAGTGAAATCAACCATTGCCAGCTGATCGTGAAGAAGTCGACATGCAGACTCGAAGGAGCTGGGATTTTGTAAACAAAAATAAATAATTAAATCTACTTACCCAGCAGCAACGTGATCTCCAGCAAGCTGGGAGTTGTTGGCCCAGTGGATTGCCTGGCTGGTACCCTTGGTTGGTGGAACGTAACTGCCGTCGCCGACTGGATCTGGTCCAATATCGATATCGTCTGGAATGTCGAGGTCGTCATCGGAATCGCCGCCCCAACCAGAGCCATCCTCGGATTTGGCTTCGATTTCGTCGTCACTCGCTTCAGAGTTAAGACTATCATTGCCCCAGCCGACGCTGCCATCGTCATCATCATCGTTGACATCGTCAGCAATGCCAGCGCCCTTGTTCTTGATTGCACCTTCGAAGAAGCCCTTGGAGACGGTCAGCAGCGGCCAGTTTCCGTTGTCCTTGGTCTTGCATGGTGGTGGAACAAGGAGCGCAGCATCTTCAAGTGGAGTCGGAAGTTCACCTTGGACGCCTTCCTTAATTTCTTCAGCTTGTTCGGAAAGACCGTGAGTAGCGGCGGTGAGGTAAGCGAGCGACTTCTGTCCGCAACCCTTGAGAATGTTGATTCGTTCTTCAACATCGCCGAGGTAGAGGGAAGTCTGGAAGTGACCAGACACGTCTCCTTTGACAGCAGAGATCTTCATCATCTTCTTCAGCTTGTCGTGATTGCCGTTGAGAAGATACAAGAATGAAAGCTTGTTGAGATTGTTAGTTCGCTGGTAGCAGAGCTCAACAACTTCAACGTTTCCTTGCTGGAGGGCAGCTTCAGAAAGACGCTCCCAACAGGACTTATCGTCAAGGCTTCGAGCCGCTTCCAGAGCAACTTCGATGTTGCCGCAATCGAGAGCAAGTGCGAACCGGGTCTTGTCATCTTTGACAAAGTGAAGGGCGACTTCTGGGTATCCCTTCTCTTTGAGATAAGCGATGATAGACTGGCCGACGAGCTTGGCACCACGAACCATTTGGAGGACCTCGTCGTATTTACGTTGAACAAGGGCGAGTTTGAACTTGTACTCGGTAGGGTCGATGTTGAGGATTCTAGGGCGTGCTTCTCGATCCAAGCAGAATACCTTGCTACCCTGGACCTTGGTGATGTAGATCGGGACGTACAGAGTTCGGATAATTCCGTGGTCACCATTGGGAAGGGCATATTTGATGTGATGAGCGGTGGTGTAAATGAGAATGCCGTTTTCGTCCCAGGCGGCGGATTTGACGCGGTTTTCGGTGATTTTGGCGAGTGTTTCGAGCTTTTTATTGCAGATGAGGATCTGGTTCTTGGCCAAAAGAGCGACTTGGGAGTTGTCTGGCGACCAGATGACGTATTTGACCTTGCCGATCTTAGCCTGAGCGAGGTTTCGCTTCTGTTGGACATCGTAGAGCGTGATTCCTTCCGAATCCCGAAGAAGCAAGTGTCCTGGGCCGGCCTGGAAGATTTCGTCCACTCCATTCAACTGGATTTTCTTTGTGACTTCGTTCTTGAGATTCTTGATCTGGATCGAATGAGTTCTGTCGATCACAGCGAATCGGTTTCGGGCCACCCAAACGGCTGTCAATCCAGATGATCGTTTGCCTTCTGGCTGATCAGGGTTCGAAGAGTCCGAAGACTTGGGAACCTGGTACAGGTCGTAAGTGGAGTTTTCCACGTTGGAAGATCGGGTACAGAGCAAGACTGCGTTCTCTGCCGCATTGTAGCTCATGGAATAGACTGGTGCCTTCTGAGTGGTAGCTCGGAGCATCATGAGTGGCGTATCCTTGGAAGTGGTGAGATCCAACTGTCGCAAGAACTTGTCCTTGACGTAGTAGACCAAATTGCCGTTGCTGGCGTAAGCTGGGCGCTCACGCTCAAGCTTGAAGATGATGAGACCTTGATCGTGGCCAGCTGCAAAGAGGTTGAGAGTTGGATGGGCAGACATGATCCAGAATCGATCGTGGTCGCGACGGAAGGTATGGAGACCGGTTCGCTTCTGCACGTCCCAGACTCGAATCGACTTATCTTCGGATGAGGAGAGGATGAGCTCCTGACGAGGATGGAACAAGCAGCAGGAGACATTGTTGTAGTGACCACGGCAAGTGTCGAGCTCCCATGCTTTCGTCTCGTTGTATCGCCACAGTTTGACCTGTCGATCATCAGCAGCAGAGACGATCAATGGCATGGAAGGATGGAAAGAGGCCCAGTTGACTCCTCGGTCGTGGCCTTCAAGCACCGATTTAACCTGAGCACCACTGGTGGAGAAGAGGTCAAGCGATTGAGGAGAGTTGCCACTGTTGGATCCTCCTGGACCACTTGGACCGGACATGCCAGGTGCGCCGGAGCTGTTCTTCGTTTTCAAGTTGGAAATGTCCCAGATTCGAACGGTCTGATCGAGCGAGGCGGAGACGACGAGATCTTCTGTTGGATGGAACTGGGCAGACATAACGTAGTGGTTGTGTCCGGTCAAGACGGAGACGCAAGAGCGACTCTGCCAATTCCAGATTCGGATTGTCTGATCGTCCGAGCACGAAAGAATCCAGGGCAACTCGGAGTGGAAGGAAACTGTTCGGATGTAGTCCAAGTGACCCAGCAAGGTGAAGAGACATCTTTTGAGCTTGTAGTTCCAGACCTAAAAGGGATCGTTTAGAATTTAGCGCTCCCTCCTAAGGCCACGTAGCCTACGCGCCGTTGATTCTTTTATTGACGTCACAACGGCCAACGTGGAGGTTAGTTTCTCTTGCTTCAAAAAATAGCCTGTCAAGGATTAAAATCGCTACAAATGATAATTTTACTACTAGTAAGAGGCTAAAACATGTCTTTCACTAATTGATATTGGCTAATTAATGAATTAGTAGATGAATAACCTTGATTTTGTAATCGTCTCCTCCAGAAACAAAGAGGGGCTGCTGACTGTGAAAGGCAATTCCTCGAACTGGTCCGTCGTGCTCCTCGAATTGTTCGATTCTAGTGAGCATTCGGTAATCGTAAAGTTGAATCGACCCATTGTGGAGCGAGCAGAGAATCCACGGCCTCTTTGGGTGAAAGGATAAACCCTTCACCCTGGCCGATTTCGCGTCGAATTTTATTAACATCTGAAAATATTCAACCTTAGATTGAATCATTTTGAGCTCGCGATAAGTGAGAAATAATTGTTCTAAGGTTACAGTAAACTGTTTGTTATTATTTATGAAAATATATCTTCTCTGGTGATAAAAATAAAGGGTTGGATAAATCCGGCAGTTTTAGTTTTCTCGCGTTTTTTGATGATACCGGGCTGATGCCTCCGGTAGAGACTACGCGTAGGTTTGTATTTTGCTAAAAAAATGGGAATACAGAAGAATAATTCGTAAAGCTAATGAGGAAATAGGTTTCGTCAGTTCTTCATGCAAAATATCTTCTTGTTCGAATGAATGTCGTATTTGATCATTATTTCTTCATTGTCGTTCCTCTTTCTTCCAAAAGTACATCAAATTGCATTCTAACATATCTGCAGTTAACGAACCAACTTTGAGTTTCATTTTATCATTTAGTTTTTTCTCTGTCCGCGCTGGCCGGAGTTTGCTCGCTTTTTTTCATTGTCGCTGGTCGTTGAGTGTCAGAATGAGTCATCATTGAATTTTCCCACTGAAGGCAGCAGCGCCAGAAGAAAAGCGTAAAAGAGAAGAATTTTCGTAAAAGGGAAGAAAGAAAAGGACGAAAGAATGCCGCTAATCATCGTTTGTGGACTGCCTTGTTCTGGAAAAACGAAAAGAACGGAAGAAATTAGAGAAATTTTGAAGCCGGAGCTAGAAAAACGCGGCTGGTCCGCGATTACTACCGTCAATGATGAATTGGCTGGGGTGAAATATTCAGGAATGCGTTTTTAAGAATACTTGTTTTGTATTTTATGATTTGCAGGACTTTTTATAGAAAGAATTAACATTAAAAACGCTAGAAAAGACTATGGCGATTTCGGAGCAGAAAAAGAAGCACGAGGAAGAATTCGCAATCAAGTAGAAAAGTACATTTCAAAAAGCACGATCACAATTGTCGACAGTCCAAATTACATCAAGGGTTTCCGCTACGAGCTCTGGTGCATCGCCCGCGCTGCCAGTACCACTTGCTGTACAGTAGTGCCAGTTGGGAATCATCAGCTTTGTCGAGAAAGAAATGAGGCTAGGGAAAGCGAAAGTTACACGAAGCAACAATTAGATGAGCTGATTATGAGATGGGAAGAACCAGACAAAAATAGAAGATGGGAGTCGCCTCTTATCCCACTTTTAGACGAGGAGGAAATTGAGAAGGAGACGCTTCTAGGGGCCGCTTCAGGCAAAGGTAAGGCGCTGAGAAATGAGCAGTTATTGAGCTTTTTCCTCTAGGGTTGAAAAGTAATCGAGCGACGACAAATCCGCCACTGAAGAGCACAGATTTCCTTCAAGAGACGGATAAGAAGGTCAAAGAAATCATCAAGCAAATTCTAAGTGCACAGAAAGACGCTGGAGGTTGCGGCGTTACAGTAAAGGTGCCCCGTTTTGATGCTGGTCATGGACTTACCAAAACGTTTAGACTTGTATCGGAGAAAGTGTGACGCTAGAAGAAGCGAAGACACCCGTTCAACTGGGGCGCGTTCGTCAGCAATTCATCACCTACCTTCGCAATTTGCCGACTGCCAAGACTTCAGACGAAGCTGTTTCTTTGTTTTTGCGCTTTTTAGTCGAGAACTAAAACTACAAACTACTAAATCAAAGGCTTATTCAGAATGAAATGGGAGGAAAAATGGATTCTATACGTATCAGCGCTCTCTGTAGTTAGTGCAGATATCTATGTAACGCATCCTCGAGGATCAAACAACAGACTCAATGGAGATGGAAGAGCGAGGAAAAATGCCAATCGCTTGTTCGACTCGCAGAATAACAACCGTGGAGGAGTAAATAAAGGACTTCAGGAACTGGTCTTATATAGAGGCCAGACACTGGACATATCTTACACTCAGCAACACTCCTGCAACTCTGGAAATGCTCACTGCGATACAGGAATGGTTTTAAATAGTTACTCAAAGGGACAATCCCATTGATGTTTCGTTTTATTTTACAAGTTTTTTTCTGATCAATTTTATTTCCGAAACAAGGATAGTTTAAGAAAGCCCTAATAAGTTATCCAATACATGTGCTCGAGAGAACTTCGCGATGGCAAAAACCCTGGTACCATTCCTCTGGAAGGCGATCCACAACCAGAACATGGAATGCACGAGAGTCACGCCAACTACGCCTATTGCAAGGCTCGCGAAAGGAACAAAGGCCTTTTCACCAGCACCCAAAAACTCAAAGGCTCATCAGCCAAGGTAAACCAAGTCTAATTTCAAAGTCTTCAAGTTTTAATCTCAGTACACGAGGCAAAACAACAACGGAAACCGCTACGGCCTTGAATGTCCAGAAGAACGCGATTACTATCCTTACTGGGGTCGCTCCCCCTGGAAAGATATCGCCATTTTAACCGACTATCAAGATTGCAGCAAGCTCCTTGCCTCGCTTGATGATTATTCCGGCTATTGTAAAGTCCGCAATCAGAAGGATCTGGAAACACTTGGCGAAAATGGGCCGAAATTGCCGCTGACCAAAGAAGGCTGCGATCAGTTCTCCGCAGTTCCAGTAAAATGGGAGGCAGAGAAAAACGATCAAAGGCCTTTCTGCGGCTCGCCAACGCCTAGCCGCGATAATTTCCATGGCGACAATGGTCCAGGAACACTTTCCAAGTTCCAGTGGCGCATTCCTGATGACTTTCCGACGAATACGCCCTGTACTATCCGCGTCCGATACAATATTTCCACTGGCGACTATCCAACGACTCAAGATTCGTCTTCTTCAAAACTGCGAATGGGCCCTCTCTATGGCCTAAATGGCGGCGAACGAGGCTACGAGCTCCGAGCGAATCCCCAAGTGCAGATTTTCAAAGACTTGCCGCTTGTGAAAAATCAGTTGAACATCAATACTGGCCAGTACGGTCGAACTTTCCAAGACAGGACGCATTCTTTCACCGTTGAAAAACCATCCGTGGGTAATGAAATAGTTGACTTGACTATCTCGGGCAAGCGTGGAAACTCGCTCGAGGTGTATCCGAACATGTACCAGTCTATTCACCCGAATGTGCTCAGCGTGCCCAAATCCGGCCTAATCAATCTTCACTGGACGGGAAGCGACAACAACCCACCAAATAGCGGCAAAGGCGATAGGAAAACTGACCTTCACGGACTCAAATCGAGCACGACTTGTTTAACCGAAGAGAGCGCTTATACAGTTTCTTATTCAAATCCATCTACATCTCACAAAGTACTAACGGGACTAAAGTCTACTTGCTTCCTCAAAGATTTTCAAAACGGGGCAAATGCGATTCCTGTTGACGCGCTTGTTTACCAATCGAAAGGGGATTGTTCTGGAACTGGTCTTCAAGCTGCTGTTCACGGTATTTGTGAAGAAATTAGCGAAGAAGTCCTAGAAGAACTATTTCCAAATGCGCCCCTGTCTATGCCCGAAAAATACTTCAGAGTTAATCCGAATACTGTTTTAAATGGATCATCCTTCACTCAATCGTAAGTAAAGCATTATCAATATTAAAAATGGGTCAATAAGAGAACTTGGTTCATTTCAGTTGAACTTGAGTTCACAAATAAAGTGAACTGAAATAGAGTGGTTATTCAAATAGAACATTGCGTGACTAAGAATTCTCATGGTTCAGCTATCAAGTCTCTGTTTTTTGAAGAGAAATTATGCAAGAAGATGATAATAATTTTCAGCGCTGGTGGGTTTTCAGTTCTTTCTTCAAATGGAGAATCCTGGACTCTACTTCACTCTGACGATATGATAGAAGAACATTCGGGAATTGTTCGTCTCCGAGAGTCTTCTACCAGCTTACTTTTGGGTCTCACTCTTTCATTCATCCTGTTCGGGATTTTGTTATTATCCGCGATGCTCTTTTACCAGCGTCATCGAAAAACCCCGTGGGATCAGGCCTTGCTCTCTCCCAATAATGAATCGTAGTTCTTTTGCCTTTTTCCTGTGTAAGTTACTGTAGCCATTCTTTTCCTTTATCAATCACAATAACGCCTTAGAATTCCTTCGTCTTCTGTTTCTTCTGTTCAAAACATCTTCCACTTCTTCATTAAACTGATAACTCCTGTTCTGAAATTCCTTATCATAATATTTAATAAACTGTAAATTTTAAAAAGAAAATGATCTAAAAATTGATTGATTAGATGTATATGCTAAATGTTCGGCAGGCCCTGAAGCTAACGACTCGTACTGTGCGCCTGACGCCACTACAGTCTTTCAAAGGGGTTCCATATTACAGAGAGCTGCTGGGAGTCGGACAAGATGCCTCCGCTGAAGAGTTGAAAAAGGCCTTTTACTCTAAGTCCCGCATTTATCATCCGGACTTGGCGCAAGGGAACAAGGTAAAGTTCTAGTGTGGTCTTAGAATTGCCAGTCTTCGTAGCTCGTAAATTTAATACAAGCGAAAACTTGAATGTTCAGGCAAAAAATGACAAATATATCGAAATAAAAGAAGCATACGAAGAACTATTAAAAATCAAACGATCTGGGACTGTTACAGAAAGCGTTCGAAATACGAAAGGAAAGTCTTTTGGCTCGCGCAAGTTCCGGAGTGAAGGCAAAGTCACCGAGAATTACTTCGATCACGTGCCCGAGGTGAAGGTGAAAACGCCTCTTGGCTTCGGGCGCGGGAATGCGAAGAAAAGCTTTCAAACTGGCACTTTCAAATCGGCCAAAGACCAGTTCGTCGAAGAAACCATCAGAAAATACAGAAAGAAAGGATAAACACCAGCGATTATATTTTGACTTACCTTCTATAAATAAACAACCATTCTTTTTCTTTGTTCCGTAAAAAAAACAAATCAACCCTTATTTTTTTCATTCGAAAAACAAGATTTCCTTTAGATATGTCGCGCAGTGGTCATTTGATAACGGATGACGACCCAGTTAGATGCGCTTTGACGGGCCTTGTCCGAACCACAGATAAGCTCGGCCTTTTGCTGCATGAGGTGAGTTGGGTAAAGTCTTTTTTTCTTTTGGGAACGAGTTCTAAAATGGGTACTAGCGGACGCCACAGTAGATGATTATCAGTGACTAAAAACGAACCAAATGATGATGCTCTCCCACTAGGAATCTTTCTCATCTTGCGCCCTCTTTTGGACAGTTGTATGAATAAAGATGGTCAAAGTTTAGATGATAGCATCAATAACTTAAAATGAAACTATAGCTTACAGTGTTTCTAATACTGGGTTGAAAATTGTTCATAATGAAATCTGTAAAATGAAACATTTTCTTCACTTTTTCTTTGTATCTTGTACTACTGAACCTTGTATTCAAAAATAAATGATATTGTAACTTGTTATTCGCCTACCAGACATATCTCCATTTATATAGCCAATCTTAAAGGTCATCGCTTCCCGAAGCGGTGCAAAGAGGTTTGTTTTGGTCCCCGATAAATATATAAAACAAGGCAAAAAAGCTGTGATTAAACAATTCCCCCTTGGGGAAGGGCGATCAATCGCAACAATAATGATTTCAAGCTCGTAAAAAGCTTGTAGCAAGCTCCGGCAGTTGCAAAATTTTCAAAAAGTTCAAATGACTTTTTTAGCGAGTCGTCTATCGCAGAGACTGGAATGCAGAGGAGGGGAAGGTTGCTATTGTTTCTGGTGGAGGATCGGGACATGAGCCCTTTGCTGCTGGTCTTGTCGGTCAAGGAAAGGATATTTATGAACGAGTACAAAACATCGATGATGGTCTTTTAGAAAGACCATAGTCTATGGTCCATAGAATTCCCCATAAAACGATATCGTCTCAACTAATCCGTAAATCCTCGTAAAGGTGGTTTGACCGCAGCTGTAGCCGGTTCTGTTTTCGCCTCGCCTCCCGCAGGAGCTGTTCTCGCTGCTTTGCGCAAAGTAGCCGGTCCTGGAGGTGTCATGCTCGTAGTATTCAACTACACTGGGGACAGAATTAACTTTGGCCTCGCTGCGGAACGAGCAAGAGCCGAGGGTATTCGAGTTTCTATTCACTTCGTCGCTGACGATTGCGCGCTCGAGTCAGAAGACAAGGTAGCTAATTAAACGCTATTCTCACAATTTTCATGCTTGATTAAATAGGCTGTGGGAAGAAGAGGACTGCTCGGCGGTATCGCCGCGATAAAAACTCTCGGTGCTGCAGCTGAGGCAGGCAAAGATCTCGAATACATGGGCAAGCTTTTCGAGGAAGTGACTGAAGAGAGCAGGCTGGGAACGATTGGCTTTGCTGCCACGGGATGTTCGCTTCCTAGTGGCGAGTCGGGGATTAATGTAAGTTAAAAATAAAGTTCAAAAATTAGCTTCTTTTAAAATTAGCTGTTACTCCCGGATGACTAGCTAGATTTATAAGTTGATTGTGTATAAGTCCTGTTTGGAAAGATCCCAATTTGTAGCTGAATAGGTAGATAATGCCTCAAGCTTCCATATAGCAGTAGTGAATTAATATTAATCCATTTCGGGTGGCACGGAGTCTGTACTAGTGCGCACTTGAACACTACTCCAAGCTAGCGCGTTATTTTCTTTTTTCAGTTGAATCCGGGAGAGGTAGAACTCGGGCTTGGCGTCCATGGCGAGCCGGGAATCAGGAAATACAAAATCACTTCTACGCGTGCTCTCGTCCAAGAACTTTTGAAGCCTGTTCAACGGAGAATCAAGCTTTCGCCCAGCGACGATTTGCTTCTTTTGATCAACAATCTCGGCGGACTTACAGAGATCGAGCAGCTGAATTTGATCACGGCTATTGTCGAAGAAATTGAAGCGCAGAACGCAAAAGGTAATAAAATCGATTGATTAATTTAGCTTGTCTATTTGTCGTAATTTTTAATAATGTATTCGATGTAGTTCTTTTGAAGAAATAAAGAGTTCTTTTAAATTCTATTTTTTTCTGTAGCTAAAGCTCTCCTTTAGTTTCCCTTGTGGGCTCTGGTCACATAATGACATCGTTGGACATGGCGGGCGCTAATTTCAGTCTCTTAAAAATGAACACCGAGATCCGTGAATTTATCACCGCCCCTTGTTCCTTCCCAGCTTGGCCAGCCCTGACAACTCCTGGTGGAGAGATAGACACTCAAGAAACAAAAGAAACTTTTGACTGCCCAAAGACTGTCAACTGGGGTGTTTCTGGAGTTCGCGCGATTGTCCAGAAAGTTTGTGCCTCGTTGATTGCTTCCAAAGACCTTCTGAACGAGTTGGACGCTGCTGCGGGCGATGGCGATTGTGGATCGACCGTTGCTCTTGGTGCCGAAGCTGTATTAAAAGCAATTGATGGGCTTGATTGTGATCCTTCCGCGTTTTTCTACAGAATCGCCTCTGCGCTTGAAAACGATATGGGCGGTTCGTCCGGAAGCCTTCTCAGTTTGCTGTTCACCGCGTTCGCTACTACGATAAAGATTTCGGAAGAGCAATTTACGGCGCCAGTTGTAATCGCTGCCCTTTCGTCCGGATGTACACAAATAATGCAAATCGGTCGAGCGGCTGAACAGGACCGAACCATGCTCGATGCTCTTTGTCCTGCTCTTCGAGAGCTGCAGTCTTCTGCCGATCTGAATAAAGCGGCAAAAGCAGCGAGGGCAGGAGCAGAGGCGACAAAGGATATGGTAGCTAGGGCCGGAAGAGCCTCCTATTGCAAAGAAAGAGACTCTGCAAAAGTACCCGATGCGGGTAGCGTCATGATTGCTATTGCATTCGAAGCATTAGCTTAAATAATTTTCCACTGTCATTTTGTTGATATCAACAAAGAGAATCTCTGCACAAACGTTAATTAATTTATGGCCTGCGAAATTTCCGATTGAATGATTCTGCCCTTTTCTATGATTTCTGGTGTAAATCGAAGAGTTTCCCATTTTTTCTTTCCTTCTTTTTCTGTAATAATTGAGCCTGTGCTTCAAACTCACAAAATTTCATTCTTCAATCCATGGTGTGATTAATTCCGCCTAGTTGCGACTTAGTGCTTGTTTTGTCCGTTTGATATTTAGACGTTTCGGGGGATTGGCTCTCGGTACCTCGCCCGGTTTTGTGTGCCCGAAACAAACCCACCACCACCCACTGCGGGAACTAGCGCGTTTTTATTCTTTCCAACAGAACAGAGAAACGACACAAGCGCCACATGGACGAGGGCTCGGCCGATCCAGTGATTGGCAACTGTTACGAAGATGACTTCCTTCCGCCGTTTCAGACCGATATCGATTTCGTAAGTTTAAAAATTCCTTGTTTTTTTTTTTAAATCAAGCCGATTAGGATTCAATAATCAACGATTTCGACCCAGCAGTTTTTGACCAGGCGAGCTCACTATCGTCTATCAAAGTAAGACCAATTACCTTTACCTCGTTTCAAATTAATCTCAGTACGAAATCGACTCAGGCCATGGCTGCTCTCCGCAATCCTCGCCATCGTCGGCCACCTCTACGATTTCGACAAACTCGCCCCAGCCAAGTATCACCTACAACGAGCTGGCATGTCAAACATCCGATGCACTTGTTGAGTACAAACCAACACCAACGCAAATTGTGATCAAGACGGCGAGCGAAGTTGAAACGAGAAATTGTGAAAAAAGACGCATCTCGATTCGCGAAAAGGTACAGTTTATCTATTTATGTATCAATCATAAGACGAATAACATTATTAATTAAAACCCTACAAACTAAACATAAATTTCTGTGAAGATGATTATCGGTAGGATCGAACCAAATAAGAATTCTCTCCCACTGAGGGTGTCGATCATCCTGCGCCCTCTTTTGGACTGTTTTGCGAATATAAGCCCCGCAAAATTTAGATTGATTATAAAAATAATGAAATGATTCTATAGTAAGGGTAAGCGTTATGAAAATGAGTAATGCCCATGAGGAGGTCTCCAATGATTAATACTATAAAATGAACCTACATTTTCATCTGTTTCAAATGTTATCTAACCTTTTAATGTCAATCCTTTGTGGTAAAGAATAAATTAAGAAATTGATCATACTATTTGTCGCATTTGTAACATATCCTTGTAGAAACCAACGCCAAAGAAAAAGGCAAGAATCGAAAAATGCGACTCGCCAAAAATCGTCAAGATTGAAAAGGCACCCGAAAGTGTTCAAATCCAAGAGGAGGATTTCACCATCGACGGCGAAATGTCTCAGGCAGAAATCAACGCAGTCCTCGAACAGAACAACTGGGAGGCGAACGAGAAAAACATCAAGAAAGCAAAGCGAAAAATTAAGAACAAGAAGTCGGCGCAAGAAAGCCGCCGCCGGAAAAAGGAACACATGACCGATTTGGAGGAGAAGGCAAAGCACTATGAAAGCAAATCGTCGCGATTGGAGCGAGAACTCGAAAAGGAACGAGCGCAGAACAAGTCCTTGATGAGCCAGGTACGCTTATTTTGCTTGAAATTAAATGACTGATTCCTAGGTCCGCGAATTGCGAAACGTGGTGAACCAGCAGTTCCAAGGCAAGAACGCCAAATCGGCGACTACGCAGACCTCTGCGGCAGTAATGGTCGTTCTGCTCTGCATGACTATCTTCAAGGGAACTTGGTCGAGCAGCGAAAACAACAAGAACAACAAGGCTAAGGACAACATTATTTCCATCACTGACGAATTCGACTACACCCCAACATCATGTGAGTAAAATATTGTTTTCATTATTTTCAACCTGAAATCAGTTAAATCCCGAATGCTGAAATGCTTCTCTGAGGATGATCTTGACTTTTGCATGGTTGACGAGGACGCGTATCCGACGATCGACTTCGACACTGACTCTGACGCTTCTGACGACGAACTGGACCCGGACCTGGACTTCTTGAGTGGTAAAATGGACGAACTGAACTTGGCGGTGCCAAAAGAGGAAAAACAATGGGAGTACACTCCCGGCGCGCTGGTCAAAGTCGTCGCGCAAATGTTTGACGACGAGCGCGAGAACGTCACTGAGGTGAGCATCGTTTCTGCCTCGCACTAGAATACTCTGAACATACTTGCTCAATAAATTATACTGTCCAGTTCGTTAACTGCTTTGAATTCATAAAAATAGAATAAATAAAAATCCAAAAACGCGTCTTTGAAAACTTGAAAAATTGACAAAAATATTCAGCAACAGCCTCCGGAAGGAGTGAGAATGGTTTCTTGACGTCAGACTTGCAGAAAAGAAAATCCTTGGCGTCCCCGCATGTGACAAGAAAGTTCTCGTACGCTGCGTAAATGTACGTCGTATTTATGTGTCACGTGCTCTTCCGATATTTAAAATCAAAATTGAAAAAAAACAGTTAGCTGGCAGCCACTCTAGGAACTGCCAGAATTAGTCCCATTTCGTTCAAGTATTACAGTAGATTGAGGGGTTTTTCTGCCCCCAGGTTTTCGGGAAAATATGAATTTGATGATCAAGAATTGGGGAGTGAAACCCCTCAATCCACTGTAACTCATGTCTTTTAACTACTTACCAGAGCTTTATTGTGCTTTCTCCTTCTCTCTATCATCAAACAAACTCTTATCTATTTATTTAAAACAAACACGATACCAACGATAACAATTTCTTTAATACCTGTTTACGCTTATTTTCCTCCTTCTGTTTGCTTTCACTCCTTGTCTTTTACGTTGTAGGGACGGACAGTAGCGTCACTTTTCATTTACTCCTTACTAGTTCTATGCGCCCTCAAACTACTCCTTTTCGCCGTTCGTACTGATTCATTCAGCCCTTTTTGTTTTAGTAGGAATTTAAACTGCTACTCACCTTCGTATCTATTGAATAGATCCTCTTCTGACATAATATATGTTATAATAATTGATCATTTCCGTAGACTTTTTTAAACGAAGAAGTCTATTTCGCTCATTTTATGCAGGAAAAACTTAAAAAAAGCAATCCAAGACGACTAGGGCAGACGAGACATAGACAAAAATACACATAGAAAGTAAAGAAAGATAGGTCGCATTGGTATTTTTGAAAACTTATTCCATTTTGAAATCAAGGATGACAACCAAATATAACCAACAATCAGTTTTATTAACAATTTTTAGTGAAACGCTTGTTAGATGATATTCTCTCTTGATCCAGTGATTGATTCCGAGAAGGTTGATTTCTTTCGCCCATTCGGACGGTCTTCATTTTGTACAGATTCTGTTTTGAAAGGCTTATAGTTGACAAAGACCCAGACGAGCAAAATAGTCACCCAGAGCATCACGAAAAACGCAATTATGAGAATGATGGACAGTTCAATCATGTGTTCCTCTCTCGAGTACAATTCTATTTCTCTGCTTTTTGCATCAATCAAAATCATTTTTTTTCAATTTGTGTGATGAGGTAGCGAAGATGCAAAATGTTATATATTGCTCTTTCTCTTATCAGCTTTTAGACACGAGCGTTATCTTTATTTACAAGAGGAATATTCATAATGCCAATAATATAAAAACGTGAGCTTTATAAAAAAACAAAGCAAGGCTTTAAAATATTTTTTGTTTATTTAACGACACAGTATATACAAAAATAAGCTGTACAGGGCGATCCTGTAGGCATTGTGGCAAAGTGTTCAGAGCGTAATAGTAGTAGGGTCATACTCGGAATTGAATACTCATAAGGAAGAGGGCATACCAAAAGGATAGAAATAAATATCTAGAACGACGTTGTAGGAAGGAAAGTATTTCAGTGCAGAGTTATTTCTTTTCGAATATCAGAGCTGTTGGTGATTTTTTGGAGAACATGGCTTGTCAGACTAGAGCTCCACTTTGACGTCGGCGGCGACGGGGGCGGCGGTGGGCTCGACGTTGACGGGCATTTCCTCCTCGACGGGAACGTCTTCTTCGATTTCAGATACTTGGGCCCCTTCGCTCTCGCCAGCGGCTGGTGGGGTGGGAAGGTTGAGTGGGAAGTGGTGTCCTCCGGCAGCTCGTTGTTGGCTCAAGATGTTGAGAAGGCCAGAGGGATTGAATGGGGACATGAAGGATGCGGCAGAGCTGGCAGGTGGGAAACCGGCGAACTGCGACAGAGGGTTCGGCATCATCGGAGTGGAGCTTGGGATGGAAGTCGGCATGAAGTTTGGAAGTGAGGTAGGAGCGGACGGTTTGCTCTGGTTGGTCATCTCGGGGCTAGCTGGTGCGCTCGTCTTGGTTTCTTCGCCAGCTGAGACAGAAGTGTTAACGGCAAGAGGTCCATCGGGAATCATCTTGGGCGAAGTGTTTTCTTGACCGGGCCCGCGGATACCAGCGTTGACGCCGTGCTTGAGAATCTCTTCCTTGTGGTGTCGTTCTTGATGGACCTTGAGGTTTCCTCTGCAGGTTGAAGCGTAGGAGCAGTATTCGCATCGGTAGGGCTTCTCGCCGGTGTGTCCACGGATGTGGATCTTCAGCGGGCCAGACTGGGAGGACGAGTATGGGCAATATGGGCACTAGAATTGAATAATTAGGTTGAGGTTTTAAAACTTTTCAAAAGATTATTTTCTTTTAGAGAATTCGCACATCAAATGGAAAAGTTTAGGAGATCTTACCTTGTATGGCTTGTAACCAGTGTGAGTTCGAAGATGAATGGTAAGGTTGGATCGGACTCGAGACTTGTAGTTGCAGAGTGGGCACATGTATCCATCGCCGTCTCGTTCGATTCGCAAATTTTCAGTACCGACCTGAATGTTTAGTTAGATAATCGTTTATGACATCAGTTCAATTTCGATGATGAAGTTAATAAAAGTCGCTGCTATAGAGATAGATAAGTCTTAAATGAATGACTTTATGGTGAATAGTCGCAAAAATGTCAAATCATTCTTTCATGTTTACAACCCAAAGTCTATAATATCGAATACCGGATGTCCTACAAGTTAAGGGTGCGCTGGTCTTACCTCAGATCCGTATCCGCGTCGTCGTCTCTTGACGGCGGGCTGGTAGAGAGTGTTGGAATCAGCAGGGCGGGTCTGTCCGATCACACTTAGTGGCTGCTGAGGCTGAGCTTGTGCCTGTTGGTTGAATGGCGAGGCGTTGAAGTTGAGCGCGGCAGCCGAAGCAGCTTGTGGAAGACCGGCGAATGGAAGGCGGAAGGGCACCAGAGGAGCGCCATTGAGCGGATTCGTCGCCTGAGCGAAGGGGTTCGGCAGTGGAAGTCCGCTAGGTTTGTTGTTCTCGTTGTTGATTTTCTGCTGCTGCTCCAGATTGGCCCGAAGACGGCTGGCGACCAAGTTCTCGAGGAAGTTTCGCGTCAACTGGCTGGGGATCTGAGGCATGTTGGGAAGCGAGGGCTTGATCACATCGGCTGAGACTTCTGGTGATCGGAGCTCGTGGTTGCCGCTATCAGTGCCTTCGGTAGACGACTTGCCCCCGCCAGGAGAGACTGACAGGTCTTGGCCAGAGAGGTCCTGAATACAGAATTAAGTAAACATTAACAAAAGTAACAAATAACAGCTTTTTTTGATTGGTGTCTTTTTTTAAGCGACCCCGCCCTGGTTGTAGCGACCGCAGACCGCAACCAAGAAAACTAAAACCGCGGAATCAATGTTGCTTGTGTAGTACTTGGACCGGGTAAGAGAGTTACTGTGGGTATAAATCGCTCAAAGTAACACGGGCTTACCTTCTTGTGTTCTGAGTCGTTGCCGGAGTCGGGGCTTTCGGAGATTTCGGAGTTGCCATCTGAGCCAGTCTCGTCAAAGGTGTTTTTCTTGGAGCTAAACGTTTATTTTAGATTTCTGTTATTTGAGAAATCGGAAATATATTTCCCCCGGTAGGAAAACACTCGCGCACAGAGTGATTAGGAAGTCGCGAAACAAAGATAATAATTATATTTCTTAGATATAGTGTTTTGCATGGCGTGTTATTGCTGCTTGGCGCGTAAATTCTGCGAGACCACAGAAAATAGTTTTGGCGATCTGAGTATTTATATTGTATATTAGCATACAATAAAAGGCGACCGCAAAATATGTCCGCAGAAGTGTAATTTACTTATGCGGCCAAAAGACATTAATAATTACTTTTTCTCTTTCGATTTCGAATTTGCATTTGCGAAATGAAAAATAAACGAAGCCTTGTACCAAAATACGCTAAGGAGCACCCCCACCATAATTTTTGACGAAAAGAAAAAAAAAATGAAATAAGAAAATTGACGATGTGAACCTATTCAGATAATTACATTTCCTCCTTTGAAAGTGATCGTTAGGGGGCTCCTTAATGCATCATCCAGTCGAAACTGAATGTGGAAATAATTTATCAAGTTGTGCTGCGATATTCGCGAGTGGGAAATCCAGTTTGCATAATCGCCCTCTCGCGAAATAAGAAAAAAACTACTCGCGCTTTTTTGCTCGTACCATTTCTCTGTATATGGAAAAATGTAAAATAAGCGCTGTTTTGAAATTGTTTTCGAAAAGCAAACAGCGGCGCCCAAAATGTTTCGAAAATACACTGCGGGTTAATGAATTCAATTTTCCTTGGCAAGATATACATGACACATACGCAAATCGAATCTTGCCTTCCGTTATAATTAAGGGTATACCCAACGCTATGTAGTTAGTTTCTATGCTGATAAATGATATGCTCTCTTGGGCAGCAAGCAAAAGTTTCCAACGTTTTATGAGTCCGAATTTTATGCATTTTTCTTTCCGTTTGTCTAGTAGACTGAAGCCCCTTATCTGGACTTACCTCTGGCAGAGGGTGGCGATTTTCTTAGCCGTGTCGGGATGAACCTGAAACGCTTTCGTTTCTTGCAACATTGATGAAAGGTCGACGCCCGCTGGCAGATACACTCGGTGAGAGTCTTAATTCCATTTTAAATTAAAATTATATTCAAAGATACCCTTGGTATATTTTTGTGCAGCCTGAGTCGATTTGAATATTCAATTCATGTTGTCAAAACTACCAATTAATCTCATTAGACGATGTAGATCGATTCTACATCGCTCTGGACTGACTGTATCGACTGGCGCTTGCTGGACTCTTACTGTACTTACCGAGAAGATGCAGACGAAGCAGATCTGAGGAAGGGTAGACGAGGTTCGGGCACGCTTGGCAGAGATAGGCGCCGGGAGATTCGGAACTCGAGCTCGAAGACTCCGATTTTGTTGGCGACTCTGAAAATCCTCCTTTTAGAAAAATTTTTGATGGGAAAAGGCTGTTGTTATTTTTTAAATAATTGAGTTGGGAAGTGTTTTAAAAAAATATTTTTATTCAAAATAGAAATACGTTTCCCTGTGCTTTTAATTTGGACGATACAAATTTGTCTGATTAAAATTATACAAATGTGACTGTATAAGACTGTTGTAGTGGGGCTTAATTTCTATTCTACTGGGAAATCTCTCTTCCTTGACTTACCTGATTCTGGCTTTTCTGATTCTCCCTGGCAAGAGGATTTGTGTTTGAGGAAGTTGCTCACGTGGTAGAATTTCTCGTCGCAGACTCCGCAGGTTATACTGTCAGCAATCTCTGTATTGTGTGTGTTAACTGTAGCGGCTGTTTGTACTGTGGCCTGCTCCATTGCTAGAGTCATGGCGGCTCTTTTTTTTTCTTTTCGCAAAAGTTGCTTCTTTCAAAAAACTGTTGGAAGAATTTTCTTTTTGCACTTATTTTTTTGGTGCTGTGTTTTGTGTAAAGGTATCCGGTGGACTTGGAGATTTGTATTCGACCGCGGTGGCTCGTCACATTTGGCGGTGGCAGTAGAGCGCGGGGGCGCGCGTGCTTTAATCAGCGCTCCGCCTGGACGAGCTAAGGCTCTCAACGGGCGAATACAAACTCAGAAAAGCCATATACGTGCACTCGCGCGCCACCGGTTATATAAACGCTTAACTCAGCAGGGGGGTTAACTTGCAACAACAACAACATAGCTCATTCGCTAATCAAATCTGCAATGGAAAAAAGGGATGATATATATTTAGCTCCGCTCTTATATAAAACTAGCTAAATATAACTGAATGTTCGAATCAGTAAATAAACCTTTCGGGCGGGCGCGAATAATTTTATCGCCGCGCAAATGAAAACAATTTATAAAGAAAACACTTCAAATCAACCTGTTACTGATAAGCCGCGTAATAAGACCATCCATGAAGGTGCTAAAATCAAGTTTGAATTCGTTATTTTTAATAAAGTATTGATAAAAAATGGATCGCTTCTAACTTATTGATGTTAATTTAATGAAATAGAGCTTTGAAAAATTCTGAAAGGTTGCGATTTTGACTGTTTTTTGGCAGAAACAAGTTCAAACCCTTGAGTTCATTTTCAAACTCTCAAAAATACGAAGATTTGGATTCGAAGTCGCCAGCGATTGAATTGTGGACATTCCTAATCGTGGCAAATTTCGTTGGAATACGAACAATACTTTTGGCATACTTGTTCTTGCCCTAAAACATGGAAATTTCAACCCAAAAAACACGCTTATCAATATTGTTTTATAAACATAAACATTGCTGGCCGATTTTCCGGCCTTGATTCCTTCCAAGATCGGCTGGCTCAATATCAACCGGGAATCAAAATATTCAGCTCGATAAGAAGGAGACTCTCGAATATGGAGCGTTTTTGATTTGAAGCATTTTTGATGGGTGGATTTTCAAAAAATCAAAATCTGGGCTGGGCAGGAGCGAGTTCAAATCGCTCAGCACCCGTTAATCATGAAAGGGTGGCTCGCAAAGATCAAGGCTGAGAGTGAATTCTTTTGGTTCTAGAGGCGCCTTGGCCTTGAGCCCAGAATATTTTCCTGCGCTCATCAAAGAGCGAGCACACAAAACTCTCGCTCAGCTGCCTGATTGAAAAAAAGAAAAGAAAGAGCAACATAAAAATGGTGATAGATTAGAATGCATAGCCGCCCACTTAAAATATTAAATCTGATCGATGGTGCGCGCCTCCGTCAAAATAAAAACTAGCGCGAAAATATTTATAGCTTTTACTGTGGGATAATCCCAGGCCAAGGTCCACCGATTAGCTATGATTTGACCACCGCTGATCAGCTCTTCCGGCCATGAAAAATCATAAACCGGGCTGTAGATAGTGCTAGTACCGGGCTAAATTTGGAACAACGAAAATCAAATGTGGCTAATCCTCGAAATCAAAATTGCAAAGGAGGCCAGGCCGAGTCCCGCTGAGCTGATTTGTATAAGGGATTTTGTTTAGTGCGTGCCCAATTGGGTATATTTGCTCTGGGCACGCCTGGGGCTGAAAATCTGATTAGTAGTTTCCCGCCGAGCCCACACGTATCAGTATCAACATTTTTGGCGCGGCAGGTGATCGCAATTGTATCCCATTATGTACAGAAGCGCTTGCTGACCCAAATCTAGGCACACGCTGAACGCGATGACCAGGTCATTTATTCAGACACACGCGACACTGAGAGTGTTTGCTCGAAACACTCCAAAATATGCAAAATCTTCAACCTTTCTTTTTTTTCGAACATTTTTCTTGTATTTTTTCGTGCGCGCGCATTCCGGACTTTTTCCGGGCTTTGCCAGGAAGTATTCTAGTCAATACATGTTTTTCAAGCTATCACAGGCCAGAGTTGCAAATTTTTGAAATTTTTTTCTGAGCTGAGCTAGCTGAGCTGAGGTTAAAATTGAGCTAGCTGAGCTGAGCTGGCACTTTTCGAAAAACCATTGAGCTGAGCTGAGCTGAGCTAGCTTTCTTCAGAAAAATTGAGCTGAGCTGACCGTCACCTCAAAGTTGTAGCTCAGCTAGCTCAGCTCAGCTAGCTCACAAAATTTGCAACCCTGTCACAGGCTGATAAATCAAGGATCGCTCTTAGAAAGAGGAGGATTTAGAGGCGGGATATTGAATAAATGAAAGTCCCATTTGATCTGTAATTCTTGATTCCGATTCCACGAAATCCCAATTTTCCAGCGCATAGGTGCACCTTGCATCATACAGCATCAATTTCAAGTTGCAAGGAAAAAAGAAGAAGAAGATCGTCGCCTGGGAAAGCGATAAAGGCTCGCTTCATCAGATAAATATCAAACGCACTAGAAAGCGCGAAATTTTAGTACCACTCAAGACTTGATTTTGATTCTACTCTCTCTGGTGAGAGCTGTACAAGTGGCGCGGAAATTTGGAACTGGCCAAAGAGTCGTAAAAATGATCAAAGAAGGCAGAGTGTAACTATTCGCGCGGAATGTCGAAAGTGTGAAGTGGCCACGCTCAGAGCGAGCACCGGAGATCACAGCCTGTTTATCCTAACTTCTACAAATGTCCGCCTTGTATTTTCAAGCGCGGTTTATACAATTCGACATTTCTAACACTTTAACTTTTAAATCACGCTTCATTTTTGACAGCGCAAATCTGAGCACGGCAACCTGCGTAGAAAGCCTGAGTCAGTTTCTGAAGAGCTTGAATGGAAAGCCGCGTAGCGGCCTTTTAAACGAAGCCGCTCATAATCATTTCAACTTTGAAATATTGGCGAAGCCGCCTTGCGGCTTCGTTTTTAAAATAAAGCCGCTACGCGGCTTTTCATTTAAACTCATCAGAACCTGACTCAGGTTTTTACATAGACTGCCAAACTCAGATTGAAGCCCCTAATGCATAAAAAAGCGTTAAATTTTCTCGCTTCAAAAAAAGGGTTCAAAAGCGGGACTTGGTCTTCTTGACATTCTTTTAATTTTTTATGAAAGTTGTGGGGTAATTAGATTTAGCCCCATTCCGTACAAAAGGCGATCAGAAGCCTCATAATATTGATTCGGCCCAAGAGTACAAAAAATGGCAAACAAGGCTAATGAGGTCGATTTCCAAGGGCCATAAATGGGCTTTGCGGAAATTGTTCGATTTCTTTTATGCCCTGATTTGAGCAATAATGTTATTTTTGTGAAATCGATCTGAGAAAATTTCAATTGCGACTTCCACTTTGGGGGGTCTTTTAACCAGCCGCCGCGAGTCTATTTTGAATTTCGCTTTACAAGAGTTAGATTCTATGGACTTCATATAGAGCCAAATCTATGGGGAGCCGCACTTTCTTTTAATTATTTTTTTCTAACAAATTAGCTACAGTATTGGAGCATTTGGAGCGGAATAGACATGATCTCCTTTTTATTTAATTTAATATTAATACGCTGCTTGAACGCGCGATCCACAAAATCAGAGTTGAAAATTTTGATTTATTTTGCTAAGCTGAGCTGAGCTGAGTAAAAATTTCTTTGAGCTGAGCTGAGCTGTCCTATTTCGGAGGTTTCTGAGATGAGCTGAGCTAAGCTGGCCTTTTTCAGAGGTCATTGAGCGGAGCTGAGCTGAGCAGACCTTTTGTTTAAGGTAGTTGAGCTGAGCTGAGCTGAGCTGATTGAGCTGGGCTGAGCTATTTTTACTATGTTTTGGTAGTAAAATTGTATTCAAATCATTGAGCTGAGCTGAGCTAAGTGATAATTGTCTGAGCTGAGCTGAGCAAAACAGATCATGTTCGAAAATAATTGAGCTGAGCTGAGCTGAGTGAAAATTGTCTGAGCTAAGATGAGCTGAGCAGATCAGATCATTTCCCAAAATCACTGAGCTGAGCGACTGCTTAGCTCACTCAGCCAGCTCAGCTCACTCAGTTCAGAAAATTTGCAACTCTGCACAAAATCACAATCATCTACACTCCCATTTTTTTATTTTGATTAATAGCGATGAAAATTTATTTATTTCTAAAGCTCTTCCTTTCGATTTTCGATTTTAGAGTCGGGTACACGTTTTTGTCGGCTGCAACGCGGTGTGCCGCCAAGCCAATGTCCAAAATATACTCCAAAACAGGGAAAAGAAAATTATATTCTTGTTGGTGCGACACGTAAAAAATAAATTCCCAAACGGCGTAATTTGTAAAAACAGACTACCAAAATAAGCCAGGCCTCATCTTCAGCCAAATACTAATGTCGAATGTATCTCAATCGACATTAGCTTGTTGGATCAACACTGCCAACTGGTAACAAAGAAAAGGGAGCCACCAGAATAACATAAATATACATTATTTCGCTTTTATTTAGCTCTTCTTTCAGCGAAAAGCTTCATTGAAAATATTGTGTTGCTGAAAATAGTTTATGACTCCTGTAGAATGGAGCCTGTATAAAGAGAATGAAAGTCGTGGGGCGTGAGAAAAGCAGCATCGTTTTATTGATCCCTTTTAGAGATTTAGTATCCTGCAGTGACATAAAATCAGCGCTAGAATCAGCAGAATCGGCGCTGGCATCTTTCTGGTCGCCATAAAAATGACGCTTCCTGGAATCTGATAAGGGCGCCTTCTGAGCGCAATTCCAGCTGTGCTCCCTAGATCAGTTCTACCCGCCGCCTTCAAAGGCGAAATTACCCGGCGCCGCTTTCAACCGCCCGTTTCTTTAAATTTGACAAGTTCGCTCACTTCTTTCGGAAGTTTTTTTCTAGGCCAGATTCGATGGCAATATTTTTTTTCTTGAAAGATTTGTATCTGGAAGCTTTAAAAAAAAACCAAAAAATGGACTAAACCAAAAATTGGAAGTGTTTTTTTTTGAATAGCCAATAAGATTGCTGTATTTGGCCTACCGGCCAATAAAAACCCAGATCTTTAAGTCACCTCCTAAAGCCAGAATAACATTCTGTTACTGACTGAGCAACGAGCAAATAATTGGCAAAAATGGATGGGTGATCTTCGCCGCACTAACTCGGTGTGTGTGTAAATAATTGGAGGCGAGAGAAGATGGATCACAAAAATCGTAAAATTATATTTTCCTTGTTGAAAGATTATTCTAAATATACGCTCCTTTTTGCTGTTTTACGACGGAAACGGCGGGAAGTCTCGCTTTTGATTCATCTGCTATTAACTAGCGCAGACAACTCAACGATTTCAAAATGAATATGTTCTATTACTGGTTTAATAGAAAGAAAAGCCATCTCAAAAGTCTGAATCTCATTGTTAATCCATTTATGCGGCCTTGGCCAAATCCGACTTTCGAGTTATTCTTTCTCTGCCTTTTTCTTGCTTGTGTTTTTAATCGAATGTGTTGTTAATTAGTTTTTGATTTGGCGATGAAAATGGAAATAAGAATTATTTAGAAGCAAATATATTTACTATTTTCGAGGTCAATTGGACATTTGACACCTTCGTTACGTCGTGTATCTCCCAAACACAAAATACTCACCTCCCTTTAACCCTTTGTTGTTCTGCAAATTCTATCTCGAATGCGCAGTTATGTTTTAGCAGTTATTCATTATCAGACTCTCTTTTTTTCTAATTGAATATTTTCCCCTTTGGTCTTGGAGACCATCTTTTTGGCTAAATCTTTTCGGGAAGTTAAAGTTAATTTTTGAAGTGCCAAAATCTGCATTTCATTCTTGGCGCCGGCGTTATTAACCTCCAATTAGCGAGGTCGTGGAAAGCTAGAATAGAAACTGGCTGGGCTTTCGAGAAGGTATAGCGGTTAACTATAGGCTTGTGAATAAATTGATGGCGAAAATGGCTTCGGGTGGCTATCGTGCGGCTCAACGGCTTTCTGGGATTTGTCCGGTCAAGCTTTTTGCATCCTTCCGACAAAAAATGTCTCCCTAGCTCAAATCGAGCTCAAAAAGCTCATAATTGAGGAGCATTTGCAAAGCAGCTTAACCGTTCGACCCTGGGAACGGTACTAGCAGCCCCTTCCGATATGAAACATTATTTCATTATCGTATTGACCCCCTTAATCATATTAACTGAATCATAATTGCTTACCGACCTCGCTATTAAACGCGCAGCCGAATACTGCAGTCCAACGTTTTCAGTACTGCAGATCTCCGCTTTGAAAATGACTTTACTGGATTAATTAAGGGACCCCCTTAAAGAGGGAGGTCAATAAATAAGGGTTAAACCAATTCATGGAAGTGATTTTGTGGATCAGGGTTTTGATTGGCCGGTAGGCCAAATACAGCAATCTTATTGGCTATCCAAAAATGCACTTCCATAAATTGGTTTATTCTGGGTGATACCCTTATTTATGGGACTAAACCAATTTATAGAAGTGCATTTTTGGATATCCAATAAGATTGCTGTATTTGGCCTACCGGCCAATCAAAAACCTGATCCATAAAATCACTTCCATGAATTGGCTTTACTCTATTTATGGGTAAGAAGTTTTAGATTATTGATCGTTTGTTAATTGAAATTGACATTGAAACAAGAAAAGTTCAGTTTCGGAAGTGAATTAAAAAAGTTGTAATCGATTCGAATTTTGGCTGCTTTAGATCGGTTTAGGGCGTCATTTGGATTTGATCAGGCATGTAATGTATAATTATTGAAAGTTGCGAATCGATGCGCCGGAAGTCCAAGATGGCAGGCGGATTACACCGTTAGTCTGCTTTTCTGGGCTCATCTTTTGCGGATTAAAAATTAAGCGGCGATTAATTGCACTTCTGTGCACACAGCGGGGCAATAAAAACAAGGAGAGTAGATCTTTAGGTCTTTATGGGTGCCCCTTTATGGACTTATTATCAGCTGCAATGGCAATTAGATCCAATCAGACGGCTTAGGCCTGTTTGTAGCCAGTGCAAGTTCGGGCGTGAGAAAGGCACTAAAAAATACTCGGCGCGACACGTGATCGAATTCCAATCTAGTTTTATTGTCCTTAATACGCTTTGCACCGCGGCCACCGCCGAAATTTACGGAATTTCAAGCATTTCTACGCTTTTTCCCAAAAGTTATATTTTTCAAATATTAATCACTCTCGCTGATTTCGGTAAAACTTATGCCAGGCAAATGAAATCAATTCGAAATGCATGTTTTCGTGTTAATACATATTCCATCGTCCTTCAAATCTTGACTCAGGTTTTCTACAAACGTTCGAGAGCTGTCCAAGAAAGCGAGAATGCGGACTTGTGTCTCCACTTTTGTGTTATCTGGCCGTTGAGAGTTGAAAGGCTTCAGATTTGGCACTTTCCAAATGAAAACGATAATTTTGCTCAGACAGTACGGCGCTCGCCACTTCGATTATTTTGACTGGGCTCTTATCAATAAAAGAGTCTCCCACCGAGAATTTAAATTGTCTCTGTTGTTTTGAGATAACTTCTGTTTTTCCAAAGCCAATTCGAACATTTTTCGATTCTTCAATTGAAAAATAACGAAACTGCTTATCAATCCCACTCCAACCGGTTATGTAACACAACAATGATAACGACTGCCATGGGAAGAGATGCCAAAATAACCTCTTAACCCATTAGATTGCCATGGCCACTCTGTTGGTCATTCTAGCCAGAGTTGCAAATTTTGCTTTATTTTCGCCGAGCTGAGCTGAACTGACCTGTGTAAAAAATTCTCTGAGCTGAGCTGGCCTACTTCGGAGCTCACTGAGCTGAGCTGAGGTGAGCTGCCCCTTTTCAGAGGTCATTGAGCTGACCTGAGCTGAGCAGACCTTTTTTTAGGTAGTTGAGCTGAGCTGAGCAGACCCTAATTAGAGCTGAGCTGGTTGAGCTGAGCTGAGCTGAGCAGACCCTAATTAGAGCTGAGCTGGGTGAGCTGAGCTGAGCTGAGCAGATCAGATCCTTTTCAGCCAGCTCAGCTCACTCAGCTCAACAAATTTGCAACTCTAATTCTAGCAGTGAAAAGACAAGAAATACAATTGGAAAGTGTATGCATAAACTTGACAAGTCGATTTATAAAAATTCTAACACATTGGAAAGGTGCATTTTCGGCCTTGTAAAGAAGCAATGAAAACAAACAATATCTATGTTTTAAATATACAAACGACGGAAAACATCTTCCGAGTGTTTTGCCCCAAACAGAGTAGATCTATCGCGACTGTCACTTTTACTTAAATACTCTTCAAAAAGGAACCCATTTGACTCCCTCTAAAAATAAAAGGGGCTAAACTATTTTCATGCTACTTCCATTTCGTTATTTTGGGATTATTCAATTATATAACGAAATGTCTCCTAAAGCGCTAGAAATAGAAAATCCAAATCAAGCCATTTCAAAACTAATCATAATAAATTCGAGTCACCAGAACTTCTCCTCCAGCAATCTCAATGCCAACTGAAATGCCCTAATTTATGAAAAACGAAGTCTGTTGAAGACAAACCAGGCCAGTAGATCATCATTGATACAAACCGCCGCTAATACAGTAATCCGTCAAAAAACGCGAATGCTGATCTGGCAGGTGACCTTGATGATTGCGCCCGGCAATTTATCACGCTAGAATTTTGAGTTTTGTTTTGTATTTTCAGTCAGCTTCTGTTTATTTACTCTTGAACGCACATTGTCCTTCAGCCTTCAGATCAATCTTTGAAGAAGTAACGTCAAGTCTTTTTTTCAAATAAACATTTTCTTAAGTATTCCTCCTAATTGCGACCTTCAATCGCTACAATTTTACAAAGAATCGGTTATTTTTCTTGCTGTATTTTGCTTGAGCGGTGGATGAGCCTTTATGTTTAGTGTATATAAATTGTGAGCAGGTGCGTCTGCTGGCTTCCTAATTCCGCGGTGGATGTTCTAAATGTATTCATCCATTTTTAATTATATTTTGGAAATGAATTAAATGTATTCCTTTGAAGATCTCCGCTTGAATACGATTTCAAATACGCACACTCTCTTTTAATGCAAGGACACATTAAAAATAGAAGTGCAATAAATTCAACTTCGAAGTCTGCTCTGGGAATTCAGCGCAATTAATACAGTAGTATTGACTGTTTGTGGCGACCTTTTGCTAATAAAAAAAAAATCGGCAATTCTGACTTTTTGGTGACAAATCTGTGTAAAAAACCTGTGTCAGAATTTGAAAAAGAGATCTTTCAGACCCTGACTCAGGTTTTCTACTCAGGATGCAGAGCTCTGTCCGGACCAGTTTAGCCAAGTACAGTAGTTCAGCTCTGAACTGCTCCGGAATGAGCTCTCAGACCTGAGTAGAAAACCTGAGTCAGGGTCTGAAAGATCTCTTTTTCAAATCCTGACACAGGTTTTTTACACAGATTTTTCACCAAAAAATTACAGTAGTTCAGCTCTGAACTGCTTCGGAATGAGCTCTCCAACGTGAGTAGAAAACCTGAGTCAGGGTCTGAGAAAGCTCTTTTTCAAATCCTGACTCAGGTTTTCTACTCAGATTGCCGAGCTTAGTCCGGAGCAGTTCAGAGCTGCTAACTACTGTACTTGGCTAAACTGAAACTGTATTTACTACTGCTATTACCAGCCGCAAATGTGCTCCGCAAAGTAAATCTCGGTTGAGCGCTCATCAAAAAGAAGCGATTTCGATTTTTGGGAATCGCGATTTGACATTTTCTGATTGAATATTTTATGCGAAAATACTTTGGGAGAGATAGGCTGGAAGTAACGCAAGAAACCATAATGAGAAAAGTTTGAGGACGGCGGCGCGGTTTTTTACTGTCAGATCTCGCGAGTTACTGTTCAAGAATCGTTACAGACTGAGATTGACCGACTCTGGTCTGGGGAAAACGCAAGAAGCGTAATTGATAGTGGTTTGATATAAAATTGTAGAGGTAGCTGTAGAGTGGTGATTTCGGGCGGGCAAATATTTTGGCGAGTGGCTAAACGAGGGTGTGAAATTTAGAGTCAACTAAACAGCTTAGCCTCGCGCTGCATTTTTAAGCGTTTTTCCAGCAAAAACAAAAAACGAAAACAATTCTGAAATCGAAAACATCATTCACTGCATAAGCCAAAATGCACATAAAATTGTCCATTTTCAGCCAAAAACTTCCTGACTCAGGTTTCAACACAGGTTTAAAGGCCTAAAGGAACTTTTTTTTAAAGTAAAATCAAGTTCTGACTTTCTTATTGACAGTAGCCGATCTTTAGCGAGTGAGAGTAATGGGCGAGTATACGTAAGCTCGTGATTGTTGATTTGGTGATGCTTAGCTAAGCTAATGCAATGCATAATTGAAATGATAATACTGGAACGGGTCATCTGCTCAGCAAGCGCTACTAATAAGTATAAAATGAAAAATGATAAATTAGATAATGGCGTACGGGATGGACTTATTTATTTACCTTCGAGCAGCTATAAATATTCAAGAATTAATAATAAATCCAGAGCAGCCAGGAATTGCTCAAGAGTCGAGAAAGGCGACAGAAGGCGCACTCTCGAACTGCACAAAGCACATCAAATGAATCTCTCAAGTGCACCCAGTTACAGTCACTCAGCCGAAAGGAATTGATACCTTCGCACCTTCAGCCTTTAACCTGCCAGCGAAAAATATTAAGCTTCTTTCGAAGAAAACTTTCGCTCAAGTCGCTCAGCTTTTAGGTGCCTGAGTCAGGTTTTCTACACAGGTTGCTCAGCGCAGGCAGAGTTGCAAATTTTGCTTTATTATTGTTGAGCTGAGCTGAGCTGTCCTGAGTGAGAATTTCGCTGAGCTTAACTGGGCTGAGCTGGCCTATTTCGGGGGTCATTGAGCTGAGCTGAGCTGAGCAGACCTTTTTTAAGGTAGTTGAGCTGAGCTGAGCTGAGCTGTTTTTAGAAGTAAAATTGTGTTAAAATCGCTGAGCTGAGCAAAGTGATAATTGTCTGAGCTGGGCTGAGCTGAGCAGATCAGATCATTTTCAAAAATCACTGAGCTGAACTGCTCAGCTCACTCAGACAGCTCAGCTCACTCAGCACAGCAAATTTCCAACTCTGCCTTGAAGTAGTTGTCCGGAATAAATAGGGACACCTATTTAAAATTTTTGTCTCTTATAAATTTCAGGAATTCGGAATTAAATTCTAAAGCGATAGTTTTTTTTATATGGAAATCTGGGAGCGACTCAACCCCAATTTGTAATTGCGCCGCTCAGCCCCACTCACATCTTGTACAAACATCCGCACCCAGAGACATTTCCCATATACTTACTCATATAACTCGCATACTAAATCTCTAATCAAGTGTTTATTAATGACGGACGTGATTAGAATTATATATTACGCGTTTAGAATATTGTCGCGAAATAACAGTAAAAGTACTGTATTTTGTGAAATGCTCAAGTGCGATAATTGTCAATTTCAAAAAAGATATTTTCTTTTTATGAAATTTTGTTTGGCTTTGATGAAAGGGCGATTTTAGCGCTGCGAAGTGGAGTGGGGGACTTGGAGATTTGAGAAAGAGCACTCAGAGGTTTTTGTGGATTTGTTGCTCCAATTTGGAAAGTTCAAAGAAATGCGAAAATGATTTGAGAAAACTTTGGCTCTCTTTGATCATTTGTCCAAAAAACAACTCAACTAGTAACAAGGAATGATACTCGAGAGAAATCACTTCTGACGTCTCGAGTGCCGACTGGATGGACCTTCGTTTGTACAGTCACGCCAACTTCAATTTTCGCCGCGCACATAAGTTCAACCCTTCCTCGCTTATCGACAAAATAATTGGCCGTGGCAACCTGTGTAGAAAACCTGAGTTAGATTCGCAGCGGCTTCGCGATAGAATGCGGCCTTTCAATTAAGGGTGTCAACAACGATCGAATAAGGGTCTGTCTTAAGATCCGATTAGCTGTTATTTCCATTAAAAAATGTGAAATCAAATATCAGGAAGGTACCTAAACTGTGGTAATAAAATTGGCAAAATCGTTGTTGACACCCTTAAGTTCTTCAGAACCTGACTAAGGTTTTCTACACAGATTGCCAAGTGCAGGCTTAGCATGACCATTTGCGCGCGGAAGGGTTAAGTATTCGGAATTTGTAAATTAATCTATTATTTTTCTGCGTTGCGCGAATTTCCTTTGTTTGATAGGCCGTTATCAGTATTATTTTTTAAAATGTAAAAACGCTGCGCGCCGAGTTTGGAGCTTCTTATCTTGTCGCACGGACGGCGCGATGTCTGCAGATATTATATATGATATGATATAATTAATATCAGCGAGGAAAATGATTTTCCATTTTGAAAATAATGTTTCGGAATTATGGCGATGTCGATCAGTAAGTTCCACACAAATCACGTGCCGCTGAAGAGACTCCCTTTTTCGACGTAAAGAAAGTCGAACTTGCGGCTTTCACGAGTTGAATTATGGCATTTAGCTGCTGCGGAATTGAGCTGCTTCCAATATATTGAATGATAATTCTGCGCTCTGTAGATTTGCTAATTGGCTTGGCGGATATTGAGGGGTGGACTTGGGCGAGATAATCGCCCCAAATAGCGTTTGGTGGCGGTGGAATCTCTCCTCCACTCTTCAAAAATCTCGCGGTCCAGCCAATTGTGTCAAATTTACGCCACCAATGCGGTCACTACAAAATACAAAAACCCAAACCCGCTGAATAATTTCTCTTTATTTTCTCGCATAATTGTTACTTTTCTGTCAAAATCCGACGGAAGCAAAATCTACAGCTAGAATAAAAAGCAATAACGTGAGGTCAAAAATTAGGAACATCATTTTTCAACTGAGTAAAAATTTTTACTCAGGCCAGATCAGCTCAGCTCAGCAAAAATAAAGTAAAATTTGCAAGTCTGCTTCAAGGAAGTCTCCATTTTAACGGTAGAAAAAACAGACTTCGTTTTTCATTTTTCGAGAAATTGAGTAATTCAAAAATGATTTCGCTAGAAAACTTCTCCCGGTTTTTTTCTGATAGATAAGGTTAGTGTTTAGGTAGCTGGCGGGCTCGATTTATTTAACATATCTGTGATGATTTGAATATTCTCCCATCGTGGCGTGTGATAAGTCTGTCTGTAAACAGTTCCGAAGGGAAACTTCAACTCTTGAAGTTTTGAGTTTGGCGATCGGCGAAAAGGGGCTCTTGAAATGTGTCAAAACTCTACTCTGATTTACACCCAAAAATGGAGATGTTTAAGCGCCCCCGCTCCCAAGAGCAAAACTCGGCATAAATTTCTAGCGCAAAAGTGGTCTTGAATTTTACGTTTTGTTCAGAGTTGCAAATTTTGATTAGTTTTTCCGAGCTGAGCTGAGCTGAGCTGGCCTATTTCAGAGGTCATTGAGCGGAGCTGAGCTGAGCAGACCTTTTGTTTAAGAGAGTTGAGCTGAGCGGACCCTAATTAGAGCTGAGCTGAGCTGATTGAGCTGAACTGAGCTGCTTTTTACTGTTTTTTGGTAGTAAAATTGTATTCAAATCATTGAGCTGAGCTGAGCTGAGCTAAGTGATAGTTGTCTGAGCTGAGCGGAACAGATCATATTCAAAAATATTTGAGCTGAGCTGAGCTGAGTGAGAATTGTCTGAGGTGAGCTGAGCTGAGCAGATAAGATCATTTTCCAAAATTACTGAGCTGAGCGACTGCTCAGCTCACTCAGCCAGCTCAGCTCACTCAGCTCAGAAAAATTGCAACTCTGGTTTTGTTCATTTTAAAATCAGTAAAAGTAAAAACTTCCACGAAGAATTCCACGCGATTGAAAATACGCGTCCCCGGGTATTTTTGTCAATGTAAAGAAAGAAACAACAAACAGAGCTTGATACAAAATACGGAATAGCAACAAAATGTAAACGAAAAACAAAAACAGGAATCGCGCGCCGCGGCGGAAATCCGGAAAACGAACTTGGAGGAATTTCTTTCTTTGTTCTCCGCGAAGGGCGAATCAATCCCTGATTCCAGAGCCAAAATAGATAGAAACTGCGGCTGAGGAAGAGGAGGACTCAAGATGTGGATATTCTTTTTTAGGAATTATTCAAATCGTTAAGTCAAAACAAACAGTGGGAGTGTTATTTTTGTGAATTCTGTTTTGTTCAAAATCTGCGAAATTGAAATTCAAAATCTGAGTATCTCGTTAGGCACATTCGCAGGCACTCATCTGCGGATCCAATTTGGTCTTTTGGCGAAATCGAGTTTCGGCGCATTTTGCCATTTTCACAAAATATTCTAATCCCCGGCCAATCTCAGACACCCCTCGCGCAAGAGCCAATTCCAAACTAAAAAGGAGGCTTCTTTTATTTAAATATGCGGATATTCAACACACTGTATCGTGAAAATACACCTCTCGGGGGGCTTTTGAAGCTTTGAATGCTCGAACTCGTACTTTCTCGCGTCAACGGGTTAGCTAAAGCTGGACTCGGCGGCCTGTGTAAAAACCTGAGTCAGGGTCCTGAATGAACTTTGATGAAAATAAAATTCGCTACGCGACTTTTCACCAAAGCTCTTTCAGGAGTCCTGAATCAGGACCCTGACTCAGGTTTTTACACAGGCCGCCGAGTCCAGCTTTAGCTAACCCGTTGACGCGAGAAAGTACGAGTTCGAGCATTCAAAGCTTCAAAAGCCCCCCGAGAGGTGTATTTTCACGATTCAGTGTGTTGAAAATTTGTTGAAACATTTGTCGTCGTAAGGTTAAGTTGACCCGTTGACGCGAGAAAGTACACAGGTTCTTGAGCCAATAACTAAAGCATCAGGTTCGAATCGAACCGTTCGATCGTTATAAACTGCAATTGGGGGAAAAGTACGTCTTTTTTTCTGTCTTCCGCTATTTATTAAATCCATTTAGCTTCCTCCCTCTTTCTTGATTTGGGTTGCATGTCGCCTCGGTTTTTCAAATCCCTTCTGGCCTCGATAAGGTTCACATTTCCACAATTTTGAAAACCAGAGATGAAAATATTTAAATTTCCGCGCGCGACAAGGAAGTGATAAGAAATACACTCTTATCACTTACAGATTTTTTTTTTCATTTTCGGAAATTTCGGTTTTCAAAATAAAGAAAAAGACGAAAGTAGCTTCGAGGCGGAAATGTTTTGGGAATGATACAATCAACTGTAATCAGCGAATTTAACTCTAATGGATAGTTTTCCAGGGGATAGGCTCCTTATCGTGTGGAATATTTTCCATAGTTTTTTTTCAAAACAGGGGGCATCAAATTTAACCGCCGATTTATTCCTTAAGGGTGTCAACATCGATTGAGTAAGGGTTAGGGAGGTACCTTAACTAACGCAGAAAAAATGCGAAAATCGATGTTGACACCCTTAAGTATCTTGTATGTCCGCATCTTAACAGGTCTATTATTCGTCAACAGGGTTGCTATTTTAACGGATTTAGAAGCCTCAGGCGTGTTTCATCAAAAATCCGATAAAATGGCGGCCCTGTTGAAAAACAATAATCCCGTTTAGATGCGGACATCCTTAAGGAATTCGGCCGTTAAATTGGGGTGGCATGTGGAACCGACAAAAAAATATCGACAAATTATGCGTGGGCGGCTACTCGGCTGCTGATTGGCCGGTGAGCCGAATCCTGGCTTCTGATTGGTTGAAAATTTCAACGCAAAATTCGTCCAAATTTTTGTGTCGGTTCCAGACACCTCACCGTTAAATTTGGGGCCCCTCATCATATTTTGTAGCTTAATTTTGATTTTATCGAATAAGGGTGTCATCATCAATGAACTGATATGTAAGCTTGAAAATCGGGGTTTTTCGATGTCCACCTGCTCTTAATTTCCATTGAATAACTCTTGTACTTTTTCCTCTTTTTGGGATGTTTGTGCATTGTCAATTTAAAAAAGGTAAATCGGGCGCGATATATTATTTTTGAATTTTAATCTATTTTAATATACGGCAGGACACCACCCGAGTTCGGAAGGAATTATCAGATCTCGCATCGGAAACCTGAAAAACGGAAAAATAAGCAAAACGATAAATGTATGTTCCGGCTATATCCCGACTTGTATCCGCCTAACTGCAAAATTGGCAAAAAAGAGAAGTTTGAAAACTCAATGTCGAAAATTCAAAAATTCAATTTTTAAAACGAAGAATAATTTTGTAATTTTTCGGAAAATAGAAAGCGCAAGCAAGAGTGATCAGCTGGAAGCGCCGATTTGTTTAAAATTAGTTGCGAGTTGAGTTGTATATTTAGTCAGATTAATTCTGTTTTCATTTTTTCTTTTTGTTTTAGCGGCTAACAAACAGCTGAAAGAAGTGCTTCTGGCATTCGACAAGCCGGAATCAGAAGTGAAAACACCGCCACCCGCAAGACAACCGCTAATCGACCTAGCCCAAGAAAAATGCAACAAATTTTAAAACAACTATCCAACTTTGTATCCAGCGCCGGAAATCGACCGCGATCAGCGCATTTTTAGAGATTTATGCATTTTGCGCAAAGTAAATTTTACTTTTTTAGCTTTTAGGTCGGTTTTTATTTTTTAATCCAGCGCTAGAAATTGGCCGTTTTCTTAGCGAAGATGATTGATTATTGAAAGGCCACTTTTCTCGATAATTTATTTAAATTCTAGCGAAGCCGCTCCGCGGCTTCGTTTAAAAAAAAGCCGCTACGCGGCTTTTAATTATAGCTCTCTCAGATTGCTGAGTGAGTCAGCTAGTTTTGATTGAAACTTTTTAGTGCAAGAATATTTTTTGATAGGGGTGGTCTTAAAATGTAATCATTCTGTATAAAAAAATGATCGAAAAATTGCTAGAAAGGAGCTTTTGATGTGACTCTTTTGAGGATTTTTCATCAAAAAGAAGCTGTTTCTTTCGCTGCCAAACGATGTATTAAGGGAGTAGCGGCCTTAATCAGTATACTGGATTTTTTATCAAAGCGCTTTCCTGTGTCGGGTGGAGGTTTAAGCCGCGTAATCCACCTCGAAAAGGCGTCAAACTCGGTGTAAGTGGTACAACTTGGCGCGGCGAGTTGCAGGGAGTGGCGACAGACCACAACTATTCAAAATCACATTTTGCAAATTCAACTTTCATTTTCGCCACAATCATTGCTTTCGATTTATTCTCGTGAGAAAATGAAAACGAGAAACCGCGGCTGCCGAGCACCGCTTCTCAGACAAACGTAAAACCAAAATTGAAATTTCTCCGCGCTAATAAGCCACTTTATTTGTTTGCCGCACAGAAAGGACTCAACAGATAATACTAAAAGATCAAGAATAAATACTCAGTACAGATGGATATACAAAATTCTGAGACGGGAGCTTTTCCCGCCATTTTCTTTTCTTATAATCTTTTATTGCGAAATCATTTTATCAAAAAATGAAGATGTAAATGAAATTTTGCAGTCATAAAAATCGCCATACCGATACGATTAATGTCGAATACAGTACTTATATCCCATTTTAAGGACTCATTTTATAACAAAAAATCAACTTATCAATAATATCTTCATAGTCGTTATTAAAAATGAATAAATTTTGCGCTATCAGCAAGCGAGTCTGGCTTTTATTCAGATTTTCCAGTCAAAAAGGGGTGCAAAACAAATACAAAAATCCAGGTTATCAAACATGGAAAAGACAATAAATCGTAAATCGAACCATCAGAAGAAGGTTGAACTGGGCTCGGCAACCTGAGTAGAAAACCTGAGTCAGGTTCTGGAAGAGCTAAAATGAAAAGCCGCGTAGCGGCTTTTTTTAAAACGAAGCCGCGAAGCGGTTTCGCAATTAAACCATATAAATTTTCTGTTAACTCCTGGCGAAGCCGCTTTGCGGCTTCGTTTTTAAAAAAGCCGCCACGCGGCTTTGCATTTTAGCTCTTCCAGAGCCTGACTCAGGTTGCCGAGCCCAGGGGTTGAATCTCGACGTATTCTGGCATATATTATCTGCGGCGTAGATTGTTCTATGAAAAGTATTCTTAACAACGGGTGCTTTTGTATATGACCGGATCAGGAAAAAGGTTGTCAGCTAAGGAACTGGCAAATATGTTTTGGCGTGTGTGATGTAGCCGCGTTTTTCTTGCTTGGCGCGGGTTAGAAGTTGTCTGACGCGTAAACAGAAATCAAAGGACAATTAGATTTATTTTTTTCGAAAATTATTCGAAATATGAATAAGGCGGAAAGCGTGTTCGGAACCGTGTTTGACCAGAAAGTGACATAAGCAACCAAAGCTGAACCAGATGGTTAGAAAGTATCACACACTGAGGAAAAGCGACAATCCGACAAAAATAAATCTACTCATAGGCAAAAATACAGTTTTCTTTAAAACCGTTTTCTCCTATTTTGGTTCGATTAATCCTTTACGATGATATTATCGAGATTGAGATTATTTGGGTGACCTATTTTTTTTTATTTATTTTCGGCTTTTTCTGATTGAGGGTTTCGAATAAAGGCGGGTTTGAAAAGTGAGTTCCTCAGTTTTCTATGATGACTTGAAAGCAACCAAATGATATTTTTTAAAATGGTTCAACAAAACTAGGATTTTCGTAATTCGCTAAGTTTACTTTAAGTTTAAAATAATATTTTAATCTTCTGTGCTCTCTTACTTTTGTTATAAAATTGAATAAAATTTAAAAGCAAAATCAACAACTCAAGCAAAATATTGATATTTAATTCCGTATAAATTTATTGCAGCAACATGGTTGATGATGACTTAGACATCCAACAGACTAAGGGTAAATGTTTTCAGTATTGCTAAAAGTCTAACGTAAGGGTTGTCAAAATGATAATTCTAAATATGCGCTTTTGTTTGTAAACAGTACAAATCAATCTTGTTATATGGAGGTAATATGAATGATATTTCATTTCTTATGTTATATATATATTTAATATCATCCTAAGTGAGTCGTTTTGACTTAGAAAGAAGAGAGTTGAATTTCTGAAGAATTTGGTAGCTCAATTTCTTGGCTGGCGAATTTGGATTTCCTAAAATCGGACAATTACATCTCTCGATAAATATGCTTCAACAATTCAAAAGTGCATTTTTTATAAAATACTTATCTCAATGCGCGAAATAAATATTGGAGAGATTCCGCGATGCATCTTCATTCCTTTCGAGATTCCGCGCTCCCAACTAATCGAATTGCGCCTTCCAGTGTGTTTTAGCATAATTTCCGATCAAACGCAAACTTCAAAAGGAAGTTGCCTCAGCTGCCTCCCATTGTACTCCTGATTCGATATATCCAAAGAATAAACAAAACCTAGAATAACCTCATTAGCGCGCGTCCTAAGACACTTACGCTCAAAAAAAAACGCTCAACCCCTTTTTTTTCCTTTATCTTGTCTAAAAAGCAATATTTCAAAAGCATCTTTTCTTCTTTGATTTGATTAAATAAGAATGTCACTATAAAACCTTCGTTTTGCGACCAGAGTTGCAAATTTGCTGAGCTGAGTGAGCTGAGCTGGCTGAGTGAGCTGAGCAGTCGCTCAGCTCATCTCAGACAATTTTCACTCAGCTCAGTTCGGCTCAGCTGATTGATTTGAATACAATTTTACTACAAAAAAAAACAGTAAAAAACAGCTCAGCTCAGCTCCAATTAGGGTCCGCTCAGCTCAGCTCAACTACCTTGAACAAAAGGCCTGCTCAGCTCAGCTCCGCTCAATGACCTCTAAAAAAGGCCAGCTCAGCTCAGCTCAGTAACCTTCGAAATAGGCCATCTCTGCTCAGCTCAGCTCAGAGAAATTTTTACTCAGGTCAGGTCAGCTCAGCTCAGCAAAATAAATCAAAAATTGCAACTCTGTTTGCGATGTCTTTCCCCTATAAATCCCCACATGTTACAAGGTATGAAATTAAGGACGGGGCGAATTATTCGGTAAAAAGGATTCTAGCGTTTATAAAACTGGCGTCCGGATCTGGCATACGCAAATCCGACTGGCGGCGACAATTTCCGATTTGAGCAAATATACTAAACCGCTGTCAGATTTCATTTAGGTCTATTTTTTTCGGAAATTATTTTTGAAACTTCGGCAAATCCGACGAGGGAAGCGATAAGGATCAGAACTTATCTTTATTCTCATTGTAGTGAGTGTTGATTGAGGGGTGCACGTTTCGCGCTGATTATTTCGCGAAAAAATAATTTTGAAATTCGAACTCGCCGCATAAATTAATTAGCGAGATTACCTTGTTAATTAAAAAGCTACTTCTCGATGAAAGGCTCAAAGAGTGACCCTACTTGAGTCGCCATTCACTGAGCCGCATTTAGCAGGGTTAGCTATCGCAGACAACTACTGTGCCAAGTGGCTAAGCCGGATTAGACCACTGCTCCGCGAAGACTCCTCTACACCCTTAATTGAAGTTATCATTATTTCATCCCGCATTAGAATGATAAATTTTAACTTGCAAGGGCATTATTTTCCAACTATTTGTCAAATCTATTTGATAAGAATTTCAAAGTATTTTCTTTTGAAAAAGAAAACGGTCGTTGATATTTTGATGTTTCGATTTTGCAAGTTCAGGAGAGGGAAATTTTCAAGTTGATTTGTTTATAACGAAAAAAATTAAGCGAAATTCCTTATTTGGCGATTTTTGCATTTAGGGGTGTTTTTGGAGGGCAGCTGGCTGCATTTCGCGCAGCCCGGAAAATCGGACACGCTCTTCACTCTGTCGAAAACTCGAGTAAAGAGAGGTAGATTTTCCGGAAATAAGAGATGCTTTCTAGTGTTCTGTTTAGGTATCATGGAGAGACTTGCCGGTCTAATCCTGTGCCTTCCCCTTGTCGTCTACGCTTCCTCTGCTTTGGAAGGCGGAAGAGCCGCCTCGACTTGTGACTGCTCAGATCTCTCAAAGCCCGCTGAATTTCGAGTAAGTTTCTAGTAGAGAGACTTTTTCAGGATTTTCTTCCTTGATTTCAATAATTGTCGATCAGCGAAGGATTGTTTATTTACTTGTTTTCATATAGTTTGATGGCTCTGCCCCGCCAAACTTCGCCTCCGACATCAAATACGCCGACAGTTCTTGTAATGATGCACTCGTCTCCATCGCTGTTGATAATGGTGATCTCGTCGCGAGTGTCAACTTACAAGAGGGAATCAACTGCGGCGGTTATATTGAAGAAACGCTTGTGGCTGGCTCTGGAGGCTCGTTCGAGACCTTGTACGAATTCCCCCCGGTCGCCTTCGAGTACACAACCGATGCTCAAGCCACGGGCAAGGCTTACATAGAGCTAAGCTGCGTGTGTCCTGTTGAAGTCATTCCCGACTCTGTCAAGTACTGCAAAGGTTAGTACCGTGGTTTTCCATCTTAAGAGCGCCCAACTTAAGAGCGTTTTTGCCAATATTTTCCATATTTTGTCATCTGAAAAAATACCAACTTTAGAGCGTTTTTAGGAATTTTTGATTAATAATTAGAATATCAACAAGAAATTAGAATATCGTTTATTTCAACCTGAAAAATAATTGAAAAAAATTGTTTTCTACGCTTTTTTTCAGGTGAAATCATAGCCTCTGATTCAAAGATCGTAATTTTTAATCATAAATAGGTAAAAATGACCTCAGATGCATTTTTAGAGTTTTGGAAAAAATTCATTTTATGCATTTTCATTCATCATTTTTTTCCCACTGTCATCCTAGTTTGATCGTAAATTTTCCAACTTAAGAGCGCTTTGGTCTACCCTTGTCATCTGAAAAACGCTCTAAAGATGGAAAACGACGGTAAATTAACTGATTTCAATGAGTCTTATTCTTATTGTTTTCTTTCAGCCGGCGGAGTCTCCAACCCTGACGCTTCATCTTTCGACTTTGCTGCATATCCTGGCTGCTCTGATTCACCTTCCGAAATCTACATTCCATTCCTCAACAACGACGGCGCGGTCCATTGCCCCGCGATCGTGCTCGTCGACGACTTCAACAATCAGTACGTAGTCAGTTACACGGACAAAGATGGCAACTTGGTGGAGTTCAATTGCCCGCGCGTCGGCCAATGGTCGAACTGGTCGGAATGGAGCTCCTGCGTCGGCATCTGCGGCGATGGCGTGCGTCAACGATCACGAGCTTGCAACGGCGGCGATGTTGGAACTGGCGAGTGTACTCTCATCAACAACGAAGAGGCTGTTTCTGAAAAATCCACCACGATCAGTGAAGTCTGCGACACAACGATAGAATGTGGACAATGCCCAGGAAGCACCACTCATCAAGGCGACAGATGTGTTTGTGATGCTAACGGTTTCTTACCATCTGAAAAGAAATGGTTTCTCATCGACGCTGGTAAGAAAAGAAGCTTTATTTCCTTATCCTTATTTATTCTTTAGCCTACTCCGCAAGCTTTCCCGCATCAAACTATCATCTTTTCGGCACGAAGAGCAACAAAGTTCTAGTTTACCTCAAAAGTGAACTCGGCGCTGCTGCAAGCCCAAACAAGATCAACTTCGCGGTATTGTCGAAGGACCGTCAAACACCAAAAGATCTTTTCCCATCAAACATCGCCCCGAAAAAGTACTTTTGGACACCAGATGGAACGAAACTCGTTCTTGTCTTGGACGAAGGTCTAGTGATTCTTGATGCTCTCGCTTATCCTTTCAATCCAAAAGAAGGAGTTGCTGGGGAAATATCGTCGATGTCATTTGATGAAAACTTCATCAAAGTTACAGCAGTTTTTACAAATGGCGCAGAAGTAGAGTCAGAAGGTAACAGAACAAAAAAAAAATACAAAAATCTTAAATGTTTTTTTAGCTTTGGGCGAAGTGGATTGGTGCAGCGCGCCTGTCGTTACAGTAAGCGGCGCAGACAACTCCGTGGTTTCGCTAAGTTCCAACTGTGACGATCTTCTTGAGTTTTGCAAGCTTGATACTGTTTGCCCAGCTTCTGTCGACAACGAAATGTGCCTCTGCAATCACGATAAAAATCCTACTTGCAAGCTCAGCGACGATCTTTTCTATTTGACTAATGACTACGACTCTTGCAGCAGATGCACTGACACATCTTGCCAGCGAAAATTATACGGTTGTTTCGATGTCGAAGATCTTGACGTTCCTGCCATAGAGTTCACCTACGAGTCATGCAACAACGACAAACTCTACTGCCAAACCACCTGCACCGACGAACAAGTCTACACAGAATGGATCGAAGACGACAACGAAAAAGTCGAAAACTGCGAGCAAAAGTGTGGTGAGCAATATTACACTCGTCGACGATCATTGAGACCTAATGCCGAGAATCTTCAATGCAGCATTCCGTCAGAGATCAAACTTGAGGAGCGAATTCTTTGCAACACTCGCTGCTGTGGACACCACTCTGAAGTCACCTCGATCAGCGCACCTTTCAAAAGCGGTGATAAATGCTACAAGACAGAGTCCATTGTCGAGAGCTGCCCTGGGGAGTTGCCTGTGACTCGAACATCAGATATAGTTGTGCCATGCAGTGATCCTGGTCTTCAGCTTTGCAGCGAATCGCATGTCAAATCCTGCATCGACAGCAACACCCATGAGGTGAAGCACATTGACGGCTGCCAAGGAATTCTCTTCGAAAAACGACTCGAATGCGATAGCTCGTGCACTTATGGTCGCCAAACCTACTTCTACACCTGTGGCGGCGAAGAAATCGTCGGTGCTCGCTACACCACTGATGAGGTCGGTGTCTGCGATCCTGACAAGCACGGGTGCATCTTAATCGGAAATATCAGTGAAGACGACGATTCTTGTGTAGATAATGGTGTTAGGAGCTGTGTTCCTATTACGGACTCGCTTTGCACTAATGCTATATTCGATCCAGATGCTGGAAGTTTTTATGGAATCGCTGTTACAAAACACTGCGTCATCACGGTAAGATTTCACTCTTTTCTTTTTATAAAAGTAACAAAAAATTTTTTAGCTCGGAGATCATGGCATTCCCTGCGCAAGCTACGAAGAGACCGACACCTGTCTCCTTCCTAAATGCAGTAACGACAATTTCCCTTGCTGTGAAAACTCGGAATGCGCGACCGGCAACGGCTACGGATGCTTTACAGAAACTCAAAGGTGCTACGACTCGAACGGAGCTCTCTTTAATACCAAAGAAACCAACTGCTGCGAAGAAATGGACTTCTGTTCGACTGAACAGCTTCTTGACTGCCCTCCATGCGATCCGGAGTACCCAGCATGTGCGATGGCTCAATCAACGATGTGTATTCTGGCGAATCAAGACCCTTGCCAGATTCATCGCGAAACCTGCACTTGTGACAACTTCGACTGTACTCTGACGGGCTTCGACTTGGACACGATCAAGATGGAAAATCTCGAAAGAACTGGTCTCATCCTCCCACAAGAAACATACGGCGACAAGCTTGTTGTTTATGTTGGACATGAAGGCACAGCTCAAAAATGCACGAGGATATTCGACCGCGCCGCCAGTGAAGTTCAGGTAAATAAATGAAATCTTCAATTCATTCATATTTTCAATACAATTTTCAAGGTGCACTACAAGTACAACGATATGGTCGAGTCCTGCGGCGCTACTCTAATTGACAACACCTTCCGCGCAGAAATTTACATCGACTCTCAAAAAGTGCTTGGAAGCGAGTTTTTCTTCGCGAATTCACTTTGCTAGCGTCCAGTGTTCGCTTCCGCCTCCAAAAGATCTTGACGCTTCTCCGTTGTCGATGATTCCTCGATTGAACCCGATCAAGTTCACGGACGTGATTCCAGGAGCGACTGAAGTTTCATTCCAGTTGGCACGAGATCCCCTCTTCAAAAACATCATCACCGATGAAGACACGACTTCAAACATGCTCTACATCGAGGCCATGGTCTATGCACGGGTCAATTCTCCAACAGCCGTCACCATCGAGTCGTGCGAAGTGACAGATCTTCGGAAGCCAGAGCGCAAACGATACATCATCAAGAACAGATGCATTCTTCCTGACATGAAGGAAATTTTCGGCATGAAGTTCACCAAAGTTGCGTCCAACGGCAACACCGAGCTCGAGTGGAAAAACTTTTTCTTCCGAGACAATCTGGAAGATAGACAGCAGCTGCAGTACAAATGCTTTGTTACAGTAAGTACTTACCATTCAAGGACTACTCACTAGACATTTATTTGGATGAGATACTATCTAACTAAAACTTCAGCATTGCCGCGGAACTCCCTGCCAACCATCAGAAACAGATTGTGAAGCGATTCAGCGAGGAAACAATGACCGTCGACGAAGAGCCGCGCCGCTTGAGATTCCGGATGGAGTGGATCGAGACGCGTCGGCCATCGAGTTCTGGGTCGAGGCCTTCCGCTACATGGAGACCCTCAACCGCGCCAAGCTCACCATCGAAAAGACCTACCACACTGAAAAAGTGATTTTGGTGCTCGACTGGGTCAACAACATCCTCTTTACGCTCACTTTCGCTACTCTTATCGCTTTCGTCCTTCTCTTTTACAAAAGGTATTTCTTTCCGAAAAACTGTGTTTCAATTACGAATTTTCAATCAGAAACGTGGACGAAGAAACGAAGACGATCCGCATCTTCGAAAAACCTTTTACTACGGGGCGCGTCGGCGATCGCGGGACGAGAACTCGAACAGATCCTCGCAACTGCCAGTTCAAATCAAGAAAATCGACTCCGGTCTGCCGAATCCGGCATTCCGCGATTTCTAGCTCATATTCAATCAAACTGTTCACGATTGTTATGCTTCTTATTCAAATTTCACTATTTAATATAATTTCTATTATTTAAAAATCTTTCTTCTTACGACTCCATTTTTTGCAGGAAAAGCAAATTTACAAAGTAAAGGCAGTTCTAACTCAGAAAATTGTGTCTACGTCTATAAATTATAGACTTTAATTAGGTCAATTTTTGAAATAAGTGACATTATTGGAGAATAACGTAGTTATTTCAAGGTGAAGTCAGACATTTAAATGACTCGGAGATTTAAATCTCTCCGCTACTTGTTGCCGCGAGGAGAGGACATTCAGGCGGCAACTAGTGGCGAAACTAGTGGCTCAATATGCGAAAATTTTTCTTTATTCTAGCTTTTTATGGCATTCTGTAACGAGTGAATTTGGAACTCAGATATTTTACCAGACTGAAGAGACGTTCGAAAATGTCATTCACGGAACTGGCTATGTCACCATTGCTCTCTTCCTTGATGCCAGTCAGTGTGATGAGAGTTGTGACCAAGCGAGGAAAGCGTGGAAAGGAATGATGCTCAAATTTAGAGAAGACGAAGAAGTGAATATAATTTGGATAGGTATTTCTTACTCGATAAAGCTCGTACAGAAAATGACGTTTTCTTAGATTGTTCGAGCTCTAAGCTCTGCGACGATTTGGAAGAGATCAAAATCATTAGGGATCAAGATGATTTCCATTCTAAAATTGCTGCGATGTCGTTTTGGGACGGAGCTAAAAATCCAAAAGCATCTGAAAACCCGACGGTTTTTGAAGGTTCTTTCGAAAAAACAGTGATTCTAGCAGACGGCTGGATGGCAACTGCGACGACGAATCCGTCTGACGAGCCTGAAATCGTCGAGTACGGAGGAGTAATTTACGGAATCGCCAATGATGTGTTCATTTCTGGCTCTGCTCTGCGGAATGGCGCCAGTCAGTTCTTCGTCGATACAGCCGAGCAGTGCGCGGTGCTTTGCTCAGAAAGAGTGCCCGAGTGCGGCGCCTGGACACTAAAGAAGCAGCAACCTTTGGCCGGCTACTGCTACTTGAAGCAGACTCTTGATATTGGCCAGCGAGACTATGTTCGGCGGAGTAGTAACTTGTACGACTCGGGCTTTGCGACGATCGCCAACCTCACTCATTGTCGCGGAAATGACTTCAACAGAGATTCAATCTTTGACGTGGAAAAGGATCTTCAAGGCTGTTGGGAGTTGGCCGACGACTTCATCGACGATGAGTCAAAGCTTCATTACTGTCAGCCTGCCAGAGAATCTGGCTGCTACGCGCTCACTTGCACCGAGACCGAAATAGAAGGCGCCAGTAGGCAATTTCCATTTTGATTGCTCAGTAGTTCTTGATTCTAGTCGCCGTGAAAGCATTCAACGATCGTCAATTATTGGAGGAGTTTCGTGCGGGAAGAGGTCACAAGCAAAAGCCGTATTTCAACAGAAAAGCGGATTTTGAAGGGTACAGCGATTGCGTCAAGGGATTAAAGTGGGATGCCAAGACGGAAATGGTCAAATTCAAGTACCCGATTGGTACCTGTAACATGATTGCTGTTCAGGAATGGAATTGATCGGATTGATTTGCAGCTTTTAAGTTAAAGACTATTGATTCTCTTGAAAGAACATGGAAGAAGACGAGGATTTCATCGAGTTCAACCTTGTTTTCTCCTTCAATACAAAATTCGACGCAGCAGAAGGCGACAAATACTACATCCCAGAAGACAAAATAAACATCTACACCTCAGATGCATTTTCTGGCCAGGTCTCGATGAGATGCAACTACAAAATTGAGTCTGAAGGGATCAAAACAATAAGCACTAAGAATGGATTCAAGCTAACATCCAAGAATTTCGACTCTTTTCTCATCGATTCGTCAAACTGGGACAAAACTGCAAGACTGTCTTTTACTGACAGATACTTTGGCCAAGAAGTGGATCCTAAAGATTACTTTGTCGGTCAGCGGGTTTATTTCAAGGTTGACTGGATGGACTTTCACCAGGATTTTACGGTTTTATTTTATGTTGACAAGGAAGAAGCTCTAACTTATTGAGAGAAAAAGCAGTTCGATAGTCGACAGGGATTTTGCTTTAGAGCTTTCATAAGTGCACTATAAAAGATTCAAGGTCGGGCCACAGCTACCCGATCATCTCTGACGGCTGTGGCAGTATTCTGACTGAGACGCGTTTCCACAAACAACATCCAGGAGACAAGATCGTGACGCGAAAGATGGCTCGTTTTAGGTAAATTTCAGCCTGGAAGGGAAAGCGAATCACTCTTTTCGTAGCTATCGAAGCTTTTCATTCGACCAAAGTGTCGACATTTACGGGCAAACACTCGATTGCGAGCTCGCCTTTTGCCTCAAAGAAGCGTTCGAAGCTGAAGAGTGTGGCCCCAAAAATTGCCCCAAAGAAACGGAATCATTAGAGAGAGTTCTAGCATTGAAAACACAAGTATTTGAGTGATTCCGTTGATAGACTACGATCCGCTGGGCTGATTGATTGTTTGCGAAAAAATAAAATAAATCGTTGCATTGGTGTCTTCGTTCAGTTAGCCTCTTTTCTCAGCGCGACCACAAGAACTAGATTTCTCTGCAATTGCATCGTCTAAAACCGACTCAACGAAAGCATGCGCATAATTGATTATCATGATACATATGTTTCCAGCATGGCCGGCTTAAAATCATCGACATAGCATTATTATATAAGCTTTATAATATAACAAGGAAACAAACTTTTTCTCGTAAGTAAATAATTAATTGAACGAATAAATATGAAAAAATAATTTTAATAATTTTAATAAATAATTAAATAAAATTAATAATATTAAACAATATTGAATAATTTGAATAATTATTAATTTAATTAAATAAATATTAAATTAAATTATTAAGAAACAGACTTGATGGAAATTTGAAGGTGTTTATTTGCAAAGGATTCTGTAGCAACTGTTCTACCAGGGTCTGCAATCTATATCTGGCAAGATTGTTTCTTTTCGTATGTACAAGTTGTTTAGCGCGAAATTCAGTAGGAATTTTCTGTACAGTCTTCTTCTAGCTGGACGAGGCGCTCTCCCTCGCAGCAAGTCTAAGAACGGGTAAGTCCGGTTTTTGGATTATATCAGTGATAATTGCGACGTCAAATTAAAAATTCTGCTTTTGATACCTTTAGATTGGAATTGTAGGGACGATTGCCGCAGCACCTGTCAGGCGGCAACCACGTAGGATCGGGACGATTCCCATTCCACGGCGGCCGTTGCCGCAGACAGCTCAAGTCCAATGGGGCGGAACAGCAGAATCGAACTTCGTAATCTCCGCATCCGCCAGAGTTGGAATTTGCTGAACATTCGATTATCATACTTTTTTGTCGATATTCTTACCTTGGTCATAACAGACGAGTCCCATTTGCGGGTCGGTAGTGATCTTCTGGTTGTATTTAACTTCCCAGTCAAGTGTTTCGTTGACTTGGCGAAAATCAATCGAGTGAGGAACTTCGCAAACCCCTTCCGGATCCAGAGCACGATGTCGAGAGAGAAGCTCGAAGTCCCCACCATCATTCGGGTTTCTATCAGCATTTGCCCACTTTGTCCAGGTGCCTTTTTTTCTGTTTTTATATTTGCTTAGAATAAAAAAATAACAACTGTGAAGAAAAAACTCTCCTATATGATCTGGACATTCTGGAGTAGCATTCTTTTCTTCGCAGCAGAATCTGATCTCCATGTCTTCGCAGTCTTCTTTTTCAGAAATCTTTTCAGGTTTTCAAAAGTTTGGAATTAAAAATAATTTTTTTTTAATAATTTGCGTAAATTTATTAGTTGAAGCCTTTTCCTGATCTCGTTTTCTACAAACAACTTTGTCGTCGCCCACGAAAATGCGCCACCCATCTTGAAGAAGAGATTCTACAGATTTTTGATCTCTCACCCTTCTCGCCTCTTGAAATGAGATTCCAAGCATCCTCCTTATTTAAAAATTAAGCAAAGATGTCTCACTTTCCTATGGCATCCGGTTGTTTGCAGACAGCCGCTTCTGGGTGAAAGTTTCGAGCCTTTTGGGCACTCTCGCGTTCATTTCCATTCGTTGGAGTATTACTGTTTATCCAGCTACTCCAGCTTCTGGGACCGTAGCAATCGACGCGTTCCTGGCACTTGTAATTTGTACTTTCTATGTCTTTTTTTCGGATCATAAATATAATATTTACATTTTGATCAGTGTTGCAAATTTGTTGAGCTAAGTGAGCTGAGCTGGCTGAGTGAGCTGAGCAGTCTCTCAGCTCAGTGATTTTCGAACATGATCAGTTCTGCTCAGCTCAGCTCAGACAAGTATCAGTCAGCTCAGCTCAGCTCAATGATTTGAACACAATTTTACTACTAAAAATACAGTAAAAAACAGCTCAGTTCAGCTCACCCAGCTCAGCTCAGCTCTAATTAGGGTCTGCTTAGCTCAGCTCAGCTCAATGACCTCTGAAGAAGGGCAGCTCAGCTCAGCTCAGCAAAAATAAACCAATATTTGAAACCCTGATTTTGATAGAAATAAGCTTTGTTTTATTTATTCCGTTTCCTAAGATGCACTGCTCATTGTGACTCTTGCAATAGTGATGTTTGCATCTCCACAGGCCATCATCGGTGCAAGTGCATTCTTGTCTACAATTATCAGTTAAAATACTTACCCCTGCATAGTATTCCTTCTGCTCGAAAGTACACTTTGCTTTGAGACATTTTCCTAGTTCGGCATTCCACTGGCCGTTTTCGTCGCAAATTGTCGAGCTCTCGCCGCTGGGTTGAAATCCTGGATCGCAGTAGAGCAAACACTCGCTCGAAGACAAAGAGGAATCAGAGCAAATGATTTTCCCGTTTTCGGGCGTTTCTAGAGCAGGGCATCTCGCGGATGGAATAGGCACGCAACTTCCAAATTCCGCGCTCCAGCCATAATCAGTACATGTGAGCCGCGTCTCCCCCGATGGAAGAAAGCCCGAGTGACAAGCAATCTCACATGTACTGCCCGGAGCAGTGGATGTACAATTTACAAACGAAGAGTTCAAAGGCAAAGATGGAACTATACAATTAACAGGCTTCTCTGTACACTCTTCAACTTGGTAATCTTCCCCAGCGCAGCTTGAATACGCGCCTGAGTTACAGGAACGATGGCGAATCCGACTCCCGTAGTCTGAAGAAATCGAGCAAGGTCCCCATTCAGTCCATTCTCCCCAGGCTGAAATGCATTTAAAGTTTTTTTTAGGTCATTTCAGGAAAATTGATCTTTGATTACGGTCGATTATAAAATTCGCTTATAATATGAATATGAAAGTTCGTTGAGAGTGCTGGTAAGTATGACAGTCCGGAGAAATGGCGACGTTGGAAAATGGGTAAATTTGCATATTGGACTATTGAGGAGTAAGTTTGGACTGTCGGCTTGTCGTCCGTTTTGCGACAACTTCTGCCCACCAGATTTCGAGCGCTTCATTATTCAAGTGAACGTGTTATCCTCCCAATCATCATAATATTAATCACCCAGAATAATCAGCATAGAATTTCTTATTACAAAATACAAAAAAAAAACATTCGCTGAAGATATATTTGCCCAATTATTACAGGATAACCTAACACCACCTACTATTTAATTCACTATTATAATTATCTTTGTTTATTCGCAAAAATAGAAAAGTGGGATTCAAATCCCCGATTTCATACAAGCACAGATAGAATAAAAAAATCAAAAATCGAAGGCACTACGGAAGTACTACTACTCCTTTCCTGTTCCCAAAGAAAATACTACAATTGAGGTTCTTCTCTTGCATTCAATTTTGTTTATAATCAGACAGAAGTATGCAACTAGAATTAGAATTGGTACAGGACCAACTCTTATATAATTTGGCTAGAATTGGTATGATACCTCTAACCCTAAAGCCCTACCCAGGGGCTTCGCTCCCCGGGACACCACCCCCCAGTAGGTACTCCCAGCCCCCTAACCCTAATCCCTAACCGAGAAAAGGTTTGGTATCATATCAATTCTAGCTATATTATAGATGAATTGGTACTGTACCAATTCTAATTGCAACCTTTCTATCTTACTTATCTTCTAATAAAAACAATCAACATGAGTTGTCAATTCAAAAATATTGAAATTATATTATTTATATTAGAGCACTGCATTATTTCCATTTAAAAAGCGAAAGTTTGACTATACTGGTGATATAACGTAGATTATCTGGCGGGAAAAAGTGAAGATGATGACGTTTTTGTCTAACTTTGGAAGAGCTAAGTATTTTTCGCACTTGTGCTTACGTTATACTATCTGAACTAGGATGAAAGAAGCGTTGGTGCACGATTTTAAACTTTATAACTGGAAACGAGCTTAATTTTGCAGAACGCAGAGAGCATATATATCATTACTGTTCTGTTACCTGAATACTGCAATTGAGCGGTTGAAATCCCAAGTAACCCAAAAATAATCTTTTTCATTCTTTCACTTCCTCTTCTCTATTATAACTGCATTTTTCTTCTTTCTTTCTCTTCACAAAAAATGAGACTCGATTAACTTTTTGCTGTTTTCAAAATGTTAGCTCAAGTACAACTAGGTTTAAAATCAAAGAAGAATTTGACCCGATTCTGGAATATTCAACTCAAGAGCGACATCATAAAATCGCGACAACTCAGGGGCGAGCAAAATTAACTTATGTCACTTGAGGTTGACCGCATCGCCAGAAGAAATCGACATTACGCCCCTAATCGCCATCCAGTTTAGTTTGATGAGCCGTGGAGTGGAGTACACTATTTATTTCTTATAAAATTGGGTACATTGACTCGACGCCGGGGATACTAAATTTTGAATTGAAAAGGGATAGAGCGGAAAAATCCATCAAAAATGTAGGTTAGAGCGAACTCCGCCGCGCGGCTGAATTATTGATGTTAGAAAGCATCCGTCGTAATTGCCAAATTACGAAAATTCTCCTTGTGAAATATTCAAGAATTTCGCGAATAATTAGCGCCAACGTTGAATACGATATTATTTGATACTGTAAGCTACACATGGAGCATCGGTTGATAACAAGGAAGAGATTTTTTTTTTGAGAGTTTTATTTTCATAATAGAGAAGATATAAGAACATAAATTACAGTAAATTCAGTAGTCACGTGGTTAAGGATGAATACTGTGGGTTGTCTGTACAAAGTCATACCAGTTATTTATGACTCGATAAAATCGATCACGTGATAGGAAGTCCGTTCGGCTACTGTACATGTGCAAAAGGCTGAAACTCTCCCCTTGCTTATATGATTTACATGGTGACATCAGGATAAATTATTAAAACTAGGGGAGAAGAAAGAATGTGAACTAAAGTTCTGATTATTTTGATAGAAGGTTCTTTTTATAACGCGTTGCAAAAGATTGAGTATTTACAGTCGATAAAATAATAAGGGTCGAGTCTCGAGCGTGTACTTAGAGAGAGTTGATGAGATCTGACTGTATTACTTAGATGTTCTGGACGCACTCGGAAGTAGCGGAGGCGTATTCCGAGGAGCTGGACTGGTTGTGGAAGCCGGCGTCGGGACTGCCACTGGCAGCAGCGGGGTCTTCGGGGTTCATGCTGTAGGGGATGCTAGTGACCACTTTCGGGCTCGCCTGGTTGACCTGGTGACCGCTGACGTGTTCGGGACTGACGGAGCCGACGGAAGAGCCGTGTGGGACTTGTTCAGCGTACTGGTCGACGTTCTGTGGAGTTGTCTGGTGAGCGAGGTTGAGAGAGATCTCGCCCTCGGCTGAGGAAGAAACTGGCAGCGTGTCGTAGTAGAGCGGAGCGGTCTGGACCATGTAGCCTTGGTGGACGGCTTCTGGATGAGTCTGAACGTAGTGAGCCTGCACGTCGCCGTTTTCTTCCAATTCGGATTTGACAAGCGAGTGTCCGTCGTGACTTTGTACGACTGTTGGGTAGCCGTAGATGTGGTACGCGCCTTGGATCTGGTGCGCAGCGCTTTGGGACTGTCCACTAGGGGAGACGTTCTGCGGCGGGTACGCCAGCGGCGAGCCTGACGGGTCCTTCGGGAATTGAACTGGCGCGTCTTGAGGGTTGGCGCCGGGCGATCCGGGCTGTCCCCAGGATGTGTTTCCGTAAACTGGGTACGAGCCTTCAGTGTACATTGGGTATGAGCCGGGAACTTGGACGGGATATCTGAAGCAGCAAGTTAAGGCCGAAAGAAAATTAGCAAATAATAAAAATATGAAAAGAATATTTAGCCTGCGCAAAGAAAGTCACGAGCTTTACGAGCGACTTTAAATATGTTTTGAAGCGTAAGCTTCCTCCAGGACAGATCTCGATTTTAGCTAACATATGAATGTGACTTATTCACTTACCCAGGGTAGTAAGAAGAGCCCATCGAATCGGTGACTTGGTAGTTGGACATAATTCCTTGCTGATTGCGACCGGGAAGCTGACCGGGAAGATGTTGACCAGGTCGGAAATGTTCGGGCTTGCCCTGACCAGGTTTTTGGGGCTAAAAAAGAATATGAATTCTTTTGAATAATTATGCATAAGATCTCGTTTATGTTATCAAATTTAGAAATTTGTTCGAAATTGTCAAAGTTGAAACTTGTTAATTATCCTATGAAAAAACTTTCGATACTTACAGTCTTTCGTCGTGGTCGGTACTTGTAGTCAGGATGATCTTTCATGTGCTGGGCTCGGAGACGTTTGGCCTAAGTAACGATTTAGTCTTTGACAACAACAAGGACTAGTTTACCTCGTCAATGTATGGCTTCTTCTCCTGATCAGTCAAAAGCTTCCATTCGGCGCCAAGACGCTTGGAGATTTCGGAGTTGTGCATTTTTGGATTTTCTTGGGCCATTTTTCGTCGTTGACCTCTTGACCAGACCTTTAAAATTATTTTAAAATTTGAAATTTTTAAAAGTTATATTTTTGAATTTTCAAGATAAAGAAAGCTGGACTCACCATAAATGCGTTCATTGGTCGTTTGATTCGATCGGCTTTGCCGCCACCTTGTTGTCGGTTGTCTTGTCTCGGCAGGGCCTGAAAGTACGCGTTTAGTATGTATTCCCGCTGCGGTGCGAATATACTGATCCCCATGGTTACCCCGACTTATCCATCAAGATTGCGTTTATTTTCGAACTGGTAGATTCTTACCTGATTACAAGATGGGCTCATCACGTGGGCGACTGCGAGGCCGGGCTGCGAAGAGGGGATCGGGCTCGACTGGCTCATCGCCACCATCGGATTAGCCATTTGATTGATTGCGTGCGATTCCATGTGCTCGAACTGCATCGCTGATGATTCTATAGTTCTGATTGTCTTCGAAGGTCAATGGCTTCTCTGCCAGTCAAAAGTCAGCTCAAAAAGCGGATTCTATTCTTTATTGGTTTCCTTTCTTCTCTGCTCTATTAGAGCTCTTCTCGTAGGGGTGCTCTATTCAAAAGGCTGAGACTATGAATGCCCAGTAGTTTGGAGACGATGGCCCTCAATGCGCTACGACGCGGGCAATGCACCAGCGCCCCGCAGCGCCTCGCAGCGCAGCGCCATCTTCTGGTTTCTTCTCGACTCTCGCCACCCAAACCACCCCGCCACGCACCAGGCCAACTCGAACAGCCAATATCTCTCCATCCAGCAAACTTTATAGCTCCAATCTAAAATCATTACTTAGTCATTAAAACACAAGTCTCTATTTATCATTTCCTTTCAAAGAAATAAGTTTTTCTCAATGAAGAATCTTATACATTGAAAATAGCAGCGTTATAATAGTAATAATCTTACATTCTATAAATATCCTTAAGGAGGACCTCCCCCTTAAATTGACGTATAGAGTCCAAAATATTTTGTTATCGTACTTTCAAAGCTCATTTTAATCCGTCTTCTGATCTACAAATTATATTTCTTAGAATCATTAGGACTTGTGAGAGTCTTCTCATTCTTTTACTGGGAAATATTTTTCTTGATAAACTTTTTTTCTTTCTTTTTGTTTGGTTAGCTTTGAAATTACTTTATGTTCAATTACATTCTTCAATATTTATAGAAGTTTATATTTATGGAAAGTTGAATAGAGAAGTTTCTACAGGATGAAAACAGATAAAAAATGGACAAACAGCAAAAGACAAGGAAAGGTGCTGTCTAGACAGAGTTTAATTCTCGGCAAGTGAACTCTAATAATGCCCAATTTAGTGCTTTGTTGTTGGAGTTGGATTGTTAGAGATGGCAGTGGTCGGATGGCGGGTGTATCGGAGAGCACTTATAGATCTATGATGAAAAAAGCGGCATTGACAGAGAGGGGGACAATACCTTTTCATGAAAGATCTTATTGTGAACGGGCTCTGCTCTAAAAGAAGCAGAATTCATTTCGATCAGATCCAAGAAAGCCATCGCCGGAGCCAGATCATCCCGAATAGCGCGTGTTTTTTTTTCAGAGCGGGCTCAGAAGGGGGTCCACCCTTATCTTCTCTCGCGCCGCTTCCAAAATACACAGAACAGAGAAAGTCCTGCAGAAGAGCTTTGCGCACGTGCCTGAGGGCAGACTAGCTCACTTTCGGTATTAATTTATTTATGGCTTAATGTCCCAGCCGCTAAATACAAATTTCATACAGATAGAAATAATTAGAAATCACCCGGTTTAGCAGGAGAAGAGCTTATAGTAGCTTAGTCGGTGGGAGCACGCGCCGCAGGGTGAGCCTGCCCCCTGCTTAGACGATTATGTTTAATTTATATCTCCCAGCCCTAAGCTGCCCAATTTTCATGAACCCTTGGACCCTCTCCCACAGAGCCCGTAGCCCAATCTCACAGTAAGCACGAACAGTAATTACCCAGTGTGCGAATTTTTAAATAGAAAGATAGAATCATTCTGAAGTGAAATTAATTTTCGCCAGGCTCGAGAGGGTACTTTGGCGAATCGATTAAATTGGCGTTTTGGCGTTAATCTATTTAGCTAGAATTAATAATTCGCACTTGAGCTGCGGCTGCTAATTTGATATTTCTTGGAGGCTCCTTAATTCCCGAAAATGAAAAATTCATCCACTAACCAGCTCACTTTTTCTATCAATGCGGCTCTCCTTACGGCTCGAATTCGCTATCTACAGACATGGTTTATCATCAGAAACCGAGGATTAGTCGGGTGAATCTGAAAACCGATTTTTGCTCGATCATTTTTTGAAAAATTTCTTTCCGAGGTGATCTTATAATCGACCCAGTCTGTAAAGCTGGTAAATATTTTAGCTGTTTGGTAGTGCGTTATTACGCTCTAGCGAAAATCCGCGAAAATCGCCGGGCTGATGTGGCTGAGCGACTTTGAATCTGCTGTCGGCTTGCTAGAGCTGTAAAAGCGAGCTTGAGAAAAGCGCTGTTTGAGTTAATAGTTTTATATAAAAACCATTTTCGACGGATGAATCGTCTCTAACCACACACCTGACAGCCATCTACCGATCAGCCAGAACCGATTTATAACTTTTTAAGACTGGAAATATTTTTAGCCGAAGAATTAGAATAATATTTTTCAGCCTAACTTGTATCGCCTTATTCTTAAAATAGAGGCGTTTGGCAGTACTGAATCATGAGTGTAGAAAAGCTCTGAGGCTTGAAATTGTGCGTTTAGCTAATCGTTGATTTTGTGGATTGTTTGGAAAGTGTGCCAAGTGGGTAGTTGTTCGTAAAAACTTTCGATTTTGCAATTATCAGGTGCCACGTAGAAATTGGGGCGGCATTAGCCGCCGAGCTCAATTATCGCGCACAATGGGGCTCTCGCCTCAGGATAACAATGGAAGGGGCACCCCTCCGAACGTACAATGCTCCAATGTTTTACTGAGCAATTATATTCAATTGTGTGCCTGAATTTTCCGATCGCGGGACAACATTTCTTGGCACGTGGCTCAGCACCTATGAAAGCCCATTTTACGCACAATTGATGCTTGTGTATTTAGGAACCTACCCGTGAATCCACAGCTACTTTATTGTGCCAGACACGAGTTTTTTTAGGGACTAAATCAGAGGCTTCAAAAATCACTTTCGAATTTCCGTCGATTTTTTGCAGTTTTACTAACTTATTTTTTAATTTATGGAGCGATTTAAATTTTGTAAAATTTTGGGAAGTTCCTGTCTTGGATTTTTCCCTTTATGAGTGATTTTATGGCGATTGAAAGGTTCAGATTTTGGATTGTCTGTTGGTTTATTTACAGTGCACTTTCGCCGGCAGTTGATCCTCCTTGAAAGCAGCTCTGGACTAGGAGGTACCATTGTGCCCAAATCGGGTAATTCCCTCTTCCAGCGGGACTTTTGTCGCCCAAAATCCGCGCCTAGAGCTGTCTTCAATCGACGCACCCGCCTGGAGCGCATTTAGAAGTCATTGTGTCTTCCCGAGCCGAAAACAAAGGAGCTCAAGAAGCGCTGAGAATGACTTGACCTTTGAGGGAAAGTTGGAGACTGTGATCATCCCACGATTCCGCGCTCATTTGAGAAAGAGAGAGGTCAGAGACGAGCAGGATGATTTAGCGATAGGATTGTCTGGTCGACTGTCTATCAGACTGTGCCTGGTGATTCTCGTAACTTACAGATAAGGTGCCTTTCCGGTTAATTTCCGAAATCGGATGATCGGAAGTCCCCTTTTGCTCTCCGCACAATGCGCAGATTAGTATTTCCTATTCATTACGCGTACTGCCCGGGTGATAGCATCTTTCATCACGTGTAAGCCAGGAGCAGCCATGCCCAGGCCGGCTTCCCGGCACCCTCGCGATATAAGATCGCTATCGTAGCCAGTGATATTCTGAATAGCTCGGTGGGACATCGAGGCGTCACGCTGAGCAAGTGCACTTTTTTCATCACCTGCTATATAGAATCAACATTTCCAAAAACGATCGATATCATAATAATCTGATTGCCATGTTTGCTTATCATCACTTTGCTCCAGCAAGGCTATATTTTAGGACTTCGCTCCTGCTGAAAATATGATTTTGGGATATTTTAAGATCGAGTCTTTTGAAGAATAAGAATGATAATGTAAAAGAAAGTCATGTGATCCACTTTTATTTGAGTTTTTGTTTAGCTGAGCTTCTTTTGATTTCGTCCGTCTGACAAACGAGCAGGGTTGTAATCGACTACTGTAATTTGGCTGAGCAGAGGCAGGTGCTGGACTTCCTGCATTACAAGGTTGACTTTGAGCCGCCCGCACCGATCAAAGTCACTTGTCACGGTTGCACGAAAACGAGCGCTGCCAGATGCTCCTTTATGATAATCCCAATTTCCGACCAGACTCCTCTGATATCATGACATTTCTACTATCCAGCAGAAAGCGCAAAATCTGACCAATAATTCGGAGAATTGATCTTCACTAATCAACCGTCGTTCTTCTTTTTCTATTTCAGGATGTCAATCCGAACATAACGTAGATTTGGTATGCAACTGTACAGATCGTTAGAGTATCTTCTCGGGAATATTTATAGTCGGTAATTGGGCTGGTGACAAGGCAGACAAGAAGGCCCGAAACGATGCGTAATGAGCTTATGCAGACGCATTTCAGTAGTAAGGGTGTAAAGAGCTTTTGATCTCAATCGACTATCGACACTTCTGCCAATCCGCAATTTTATCGCGTAAGAGCCTTTTGCTAGAGTTCAGTGCCATTAGCACTAACAACTTTTATCGAAACTTCCGATGTCTCAGGCACAAGAGACAAAAAGGAAGAAGATTATGATTCCGTCGTTATTGATTTTTGCGATTTAATCACTTCCAAATTTTGGAATGTTTCTTCGTTGGATCTTTTTTTTACGTTTCGCTCATGTTTGCGCGGGAAGCTTGTAAAGACTCAATGCAACTCGTATAAGAGCGTGAATTTACTTAACTTGGCCGCGCAAATGGATTAAATATGGATATTGAATCAAAAACACTCGCCGCCGGCAAATGCCCTCGTCACACCCTTAAATTCACTCTGAGTATTTTTTCGTTTTCTGAATCAGGAAGATCAAAGACAGCTTTTTTCACGAGCAAATACACGCATTGCTTCGTAAACTCATTCTTAGCTAATGACGGATAACTATCCATCTTCACAGATGAGGGTAAAAAACTAAGTTCATGAAGTAATCCTTAATTTTTGTCAAATAAAAGTGTCTTCCGATTTCATCTCCTCGAGAAACAAACTAGCAAAGTGATTAACCCCCTGACGCGTTACAAGCAAAATCGAGCAGTCGAGTCAACCACTGGCTGGGCTAATATGAAGCCAGTCCACTTTATAGCCGCGTGGGAAGCTAAACTTGCTCAGCGGGGATGGCCTCGACCAGGCTAACTCATGATCTCGCGCGCGTAGAATCTCCTTGCCTTCTTAGTGAAGGATTTATTGAAGACTCGTCGTCAATTTTTACTTATACTTGCCTAGTTCAATTTAAACCAGAAGGTTTGTTTTTTCATAGAAAAATTTTTATTGAAAACTCAAAATTCAAAATCATTTGCAATTTATTCAAGGAGATCGAAAAACAAATTTTGGTTAAACTTGATTTTGTAGAGACAAACAGCTAATTGTTTATATTTTAGGTATGAAGATTAGCTCTTGAATTAAGAACGTAAAATGTTGAGTATTTACTGAATCCACAGCGCGCTCCCTAATGAGGTCACAATGCGCGACGCTGTCAAGTCAAATAGGATTAAAAATTTCCAAACCCAAAATGAAAATGAAAAAGTAATCAGCCCACGTGGCTGGAGTGTTTGCGCTTCGGCTCACGAACGGGTTAAATAATAACGATAAGGGTCTGAGAATTACACAAAAACCAATCATTTGCTGGCGGATATTTTTGACCCAGTTGAAGCAGGTTGAAATACCAATTTTATAGGCTAGCCTTATCAAACTGTAATTCTATACAATGGGTGGTTATTTTAAGACTGCCCCGAAAACAAAGATGATCGAAGGGTCTTCTTTGTTTCGGTCATCTTCAGAGTTGCAAATTTTGATTAATTTTTCTGAGCTGAGCTGAGCTGACCTGAGTAAAAATTTCTCTGAGCTGAGCTGGCCTATTTCGGAGGTGACTGAGCTGAGCTGAGCTGGCCTTTTTCAGAGGTCATTGAGCGGAGCTGAGCTGAGCAGACCTTTTGTTTAAGAGAGTTGAGCTGAGCTGAGCGGACCCTAATTAGAGCTGAGCTGAGCTGATTGAGCTGAGCTGTTTTTTTACTGTCTTTTGGTAGTAAAATTGTATTCAAGCTCTAGCAGTCGCTCAGCTCACTCAGCTCAGCAAATTTGCAACTCTGGTCATCTATGTCTCCAGGATCCTTTTTAGTACAGCCTCTGTAGAATTGTAAATGTGATTCCAATTTTGTAGGAGAGCAAAAAAAAGAAAGCGTTAATTATTTCTAATAATGCATCAAACAGCAGTTACGGCTTCAAAGAAATCATTCGAATTCAGGGAAATTGGGAATTTCGGAGTTCGTGACGGGGCGGCGCCGTTTGATGCAAAATCAGTTGGAACAGGGGTGAGACAATGCGATTAAGATGGCGTCGGTGTGATTGATTTGGACGTTGCAGCGCGTGCCCAACTTCCGCCGCATCGATTGGCAATCAGAAGTTCATTTATGGAGGCCGGTGCAAATACTATCAGAATTATCGGAAGTCGGACTGGGCCATAAGCGGCGCCGCGCTCAGCCCTTATGATCACAGATAAGCTTCATAAAAAGTCACTTTATGGGTCTGAGAAGGGGATCAGGCCCTGCAACTCGACAAATAGACAACTCGCTCCGGGGGAAGTCGAACCGGGCCCGCGGGTATCAAGCGCGCAATAGCGACCGAATTAGTGGCTCTTCCTCCTTTATGACCGGCCGCGATTGCGTTTTTTCTGTAGCAGGAGACATTTCGTGAAGAGCAGAGCATTCCAGGGAACTAGCCACCGGGCATGTCCTCGGTGCTGGGTCCACTGCCTGCCGCGCATCACACCAGGGAGTCTCAAACTCACCCCGCCAGGCAATCACTGAGAGAGTGATTGAGCTGTCTGCTCACATGCCAAATCAGTTGCCATGGCTTCCGTTAATGGCCGAGTATACGGTCACTCAGCTACGAACAACTTCATTAAGTTTTATTAAATATCTATTATTCAAACTTTATTTTTATTATTAAATTTACTAAAAAAAAGCATCAATAATCTTGCCGACTTATATTACAGTAAATTGAGTTGAATAAACTATCACTTCAGAAGGAATCATAGTTTTAGAATTGTCGTATCAGATTCCATAAAGCATAACTTAAATTTGTATAATCGCAAGGGGCATTTTTCAGATTTTCGTAATGTTTGTTACTTGAACAAAGTGGCCGCTCAAGCTTTTGTTTTGAAAACATATGTAAGCTCTCGTCCAGCAAAGTAGCGTGGCACTCGTATCTCCCCTAAAGAGCCCTTCAACGCAACGCTCCAGGCAAGTCTCACCGTGCCCTAAGGGGTGTTCGACAGAACTCAGGATGCTACAATGTAAATAATGGATTATTGATTGCTACTGTCCGCGCAACATCCTGCTAGAAGTTGAATTTTAAGGTCGAACAAAGATTTAGAAACACCTAAAATGGAAAAGGGGGTTCAAACTTTCAATTTTTCCAGAGACTAAAAAAGGCTCTCATCAGCTAGTTTTCCGAAAGTCAAAGTTTGGAAAGTGAAAGAATGCTGTAAAATTTGAGCCTCTCACGTGATGTATGCACCTGTGGTGAGTGCTGGGGGTGTTGGTGATTCAGTGTCCCTGGAGCGTGCAGTGGGCCACCATGACAACTTTTGTTCTCCGAAATGTGCTTTATTTGGCGATTTTTCTAATCCCACATCTCGAAATCTCCTTAGCTACACATGAAACGGACACTTAATCTGAGAGGGGATCAGGTGCCCCCTTTGCGCGTATTTTGGCCTTCTCGATTTTCGGGCACGCATCCTGCGGTCGGAAAAAAAAGGATCGACCCTGCTCAATCATCGGATACTGAGAGCGCCTTTGATCGAAAACCATCGAGTGCGGTGTTGCCGCCCGCAAAACGCAAAATTACCCAATTTGTAAATTGCAATTTGCGAAAATACAATTTTTCGATAAGTGCACTCCAATAATTTCCATCCCAAAACTACTCAAGAAGAGGCAGTACAGAATAAATTAACTATAAGACTATACGAAGCATATTTCCTCCGTTCATTTTTCATATTTTCAAGCGTCTTCAGCAGATGATTTCGAGGAGGCCTACCTTTGGAAGTCGATTTTCTCGAGATTTCTTTCATTTCTGGCGTCTCTCTCTTTGCGTCCAGGAAAAGAATGAAAGCTCCTTTTGAGAAAATGTGTGAATATACTTATGATTTTACCCTCATTCGTCTATTATTTTCAGATAATAAACGTCAATGGCTGAATGAGCTGCACAAAAAGGAGGATACTATAAAAAGAACCGAACAAAACCGAACGCCACGGACACGCTAAACTATTTTCTTCGCGAGTTCACATTTTCATTTTTACGTTTTCACAATACAGAGATCAATTTTCAGCATTTTTTCTTGGCTTTTTTATTTTAAAACCTTTTTCTTCATTCATTTTCTAATCAAGACTTTCACTCTAATTGAAACATAAACGCGCTTATCCGGCGTTGAATACGGTATGTACAGGAATATATCGAGAAATTAAGCCCTCATTAACATACTAAGAAATTCTGGTGTAATGAAAGTGGAGGGAAGGGAGCCAGGTGAGCTGTGGATTAATGTCCTATTGTTGTTCGCCAGGCATTTCGGTCGATCATGGGCAGTGCACGGCGGCGGTTGCTGGCATGGGAACTGATTTTCTAAAAACACCAGCGCGGCGGTTCAAACTTCAACTTCAAAACTTGACTCAGGCAAAACTCGAGTTTGTGTTTCTTCTCCTGATCCCTGGCCTTGGCTAAACTAACCTCTCGATCCCGCTCCGCGTGCCATTTAAATTTAGCCAAATTAAAATATGATATAGCGAGTCTTTTTTCTAAAAATAAAGCTCATTGGAATCATGGAGGAGGCAATTTTTCTTTTTGGTAGAACAAAAATGGCTGGTAAGTGATAGCATGTACCGCTGAACGAATGTTGACTGTAATAGGATTTGCGCAATCGGGGAAGAGCGAGTTTGCCCAGAGAGGGGCGAACAATTAATGCGGAAGCGATGGACAAGGTGACGTGATTGTTGAAGTACTCGCAGCGTGAGGCAGTGCCCCCGGGCCGGAGCGCACTTTCCGTGAAGTTCTCGCTGCTTTTGGCGTGTTTGTCGCTCTCGTGGAGACAAAGCGAGCTCGACCGGAGGCATTGAAGGGGCTCCAGGAAGCGCACAGCTTTGTCCTCCAGCCGCCCATGGAGACTTCCCCTGCTCGACTGTCTTCATACTGTCATTGCGAGCCTGTTTCACATTTCCGCAAATCGGTTTGACATTCGCCGCTGTTATGAGCTGTTTAATAAGTTTGCTTTGGGGAGAAATCTCTCTAGTAAAGCGGAAACTAAAACAACTCAACTGGAAACGTATTTATTCAATTTTTGCCTCAGCAGCTGTCTTTTGCGGTTCTTACCTGATCTTTTTTAAAATCGAAGCCCAATATCAATTAACTGTTTCTGATTAAAATTGGCATTCGACCATCGAGGATGCATGGAAATCAACAAGGAATACGAACGGAAATAAACGAAATCCCTGTCTGGTATAAAATGTATTGAGTTTTCTTTTTTGAGAAGATAAGCGGAAAAAAGACGGATGAAAATCAGACTCGTTCTTCGTCTGAGGCCACGGAAAATATAGAATACTTTCGAGGGTCAACTTTTTCCCGGAGGTTACGAGGGATGAGCTTAGTCAGAACATTCGGCAGATTAGAAGTGATTTCGCCGCCGTTGAGAAGTTCCTACGGAAACGCTTGTTTTTAAAATAGAGAGCGGATTAAGATTACCTTGGGATGAGTCGCCTCAGGAAGAACAGGATGAGTGGCATTCCAGTAAGCCTCGAGATACTCGGTCAGATGCTCGCACGCTTCTTCGAACACATTCTCGTCGAGAATTACATCGAAGACATTCTGAGTTAGATTTAGTTCTGAGTTGACTAGTAGTCAATGACTTGACTCTAGTTACTTGAATCATGGCCTTTGAATTGACTTACCGGATCGCACTGGCACAGTTTTTCCGCTGCCATCCATTGTACGCTCATATGCCGCATCTGTTGTCGCCCTCGCCATCTGATCAGCCTTTTTAGAACTTCAGGGTCGTTGATCTAAGATGAAATCACTACAAAATCCAAATAAGTGAATGTACCTTTATAAAGACATTTATAGGCATCAAGCCGGTTTTCTCCAACTGGCTCGGATTGTTTATCATGTCGCAGTCCAAAATCACCAGCTGTAGATTCTTGCCCAATTCATAAATTCGATCGTAATCCTCGCAGATCGGCCCTATTCATGAACGAGAGTCAGGGAGCTGTGTATTTTAGCGAAAATGATGGAACAATAGAACGAACTTACGGTTTTCTTCCGTGCGTGGCATGTTACGCCGGGCCTGGGAAAGATCCGACGAAATTCGAACTGCGCCGCTTTGAAAACTTATTGCGTTAAATTTTGTATTCAAATTTTTATTATGATAAAAGCGGTTCCTATGTTGCATCTTCCCTCAAATTTCTTCTTCAAATAGTCGAACAGCGCCTTCTGCATCATATCAGTAACTTCATATCCCTTCAAACTAGGGCCGACAAACACCACAGGTCGCATATTTGGCACGACAACATACGGCTGTTCTTTCTTTCCTACAAAATATTCTCGTTACGAAACTCTTCCTTCCAAACTTACCCAGTCTTTGAGACTTTTTGCCGAGATTGAGTGGACCAGTGTCTTTCGGATCCATGTCGTAATCGTAGGATTCCATTTGGGCGGGTCTAGGGAGGATTGTTACTAGGAAGATATCTACTACTTTCTTCATCCCACCTTGAATATTCTTCTTGGGCAGCGTGAGAGTTGAGATCAATATCAGAGCCGTGGTGGGAGGAGATTCCGCCACCCGAGTTCCGATGGCCTAGACGGGTTCAAAAACCATTTTCCACTTTTGAATTGAAAGTTTCAGTATCTGACTCGATATTGAACCCCGCCCCTTTTTTCCTATTTTTGAGGGTTTCTCGAAGATGGGCGATTTTGAGCGGCGATGGGATGAAGCAAAAGTCGCAGCCCTCGCGAACCACACGGCCGATCCACCAGTCGTTGTTGAACTTTTCGATGATGTGCAGGTAGTCCTTGTTCTCGAAGGTCACCAAATAGTCGCGTAAATTTCCGCAGAGGTCTTTTGTCCCAGCTGGCAAGGGAGCGTCGTTGTCTGTGTATCTTTCGCCGATAAAGCCAAGTTTTGCGCGGACAGAGAACGCGACGGGCTTCTGTTTGGCTTTCTCCAGCTGGAGAAGGGTAGTTCGTATTCTGTGTTTCTTCGTTTCTGCAGAGTCTTCTTCGAGATCGTGATCGTGGCCTTCGATACCCAGACCCATGAGGTTTCCTTCTCCAAACGAAACACGACGAGCCATGTTTGGTGGACCTCCTTCTTCCGCAAAAAAGTCCTCATCTTCAGAATACTCGTCTTCATAATCATCTAAAAATAATAAGATTTTCTTAAAGCCTAATAGAAAAAAATGAAAATTATCCTTATTGTCTAAAACTAATTTAGCTTCTTTTTATTAGAAAAACTTTATAGAAATTCAATATTCACTGTCTAAAGTTCTTCCTCCACCACCAAGATTCGACAAGTCACTGACTCCAACATCTCTACCGCCTGCTTTCATCTCTCTCTGTCAAAGTTAATAAATAAATCCCTGCGTGTTCAAAAAATCAGTATTTTCGTAGTATTTCAGGGTGAAGACAGAGTTTCCTTATCAGGGACCAACCCCAGCTGATTTACAACATGTGACTCATTTATCCCTCCCTGCGCCTTTCATTGACTTTTTTCCATGCATGAGAAAAAAAGGTTCAAACCACCAAGAAAAACCACTGCTTTGATGAATTTTTTTTCTAATAAATAAATTAAGATAAGAAAATTGTTATTCTAATGAATAAATCTAAGTTTTACGAATAAGAAAATGAGAACTTTTTAAGCGGATTTGGTGAGGATATAGCTTTGAAATTTGACGTTTACGGGGATCAGGTGAACTGTCGAAGGGTAATTGTTATTCAGTGAGGCGTTGCTTCACGAGTGCGATCGTATTTACTCGCACGCGGCATGGTCACACACTCTTTTTGACTTTCGCGCAAAACTCACTTTCCGGCTGGTCGACGAATTTCAAGCAGCACCGACAATACCGAGCCGGTGATAACTATCGAAATCCGCATATTATTGGTTTATCCAAACTCAATTACCAAACCGCGCTTTCATCTATCGGACATGGAAATTGAAATCCAGTGTAAAATGTTAAGGACCAGTGTAATATTTCCTTTTATATTTATATATTAGTCTTATAATATGATAATACTTCAAAGCGTTCTTCTTGAAATTTATATCTGTTTCTAAAATTCCAAATTTTAGCTTGAAAAATATTTAACTAAAGCATAAAAATCAAGGAAGAGAGTTCTGGAAATATTGTGAATGAATGCTCACTAAGTTTTTTTTAATCAAGACCTTCGAAATGTTATGTTTTTGATGGTTGATTATGCATAGGAAAATCCGAACTGCTGAGTAGCCTTTCAATCGCGCCTTCAGGCCGGCATAGTATGGGATGAGAACATCTGCAACTCTTGCAGAATCTAAATCTCGTAATTTTACAGAGCAAAGTCTTTCGGAGACGCCATCTTTGCCGACTCATTCTGAGAAAAGAACACATGCAGAAGTCAATAAAAGCGAGGATAAAATATATTCCTCACTCGAAAAAATGAAATTGTTATCTGGATTTTTCGCATGCACTTTCGGCCTCAAAGGAACAGTTTGATTCTTGGCTTATTTTTTAAGTTTTTAAAAATAAAATCTGTAAAGTTTACAGTGTAAACCTAATAATTTTGAATCAAAATTAAGCTTCTCAGGTCCAGATAAAGACCCTTGAGAACCAAGAGTCTTCCTATTCCTGCGTCGGTAATGACGCGGAATGCTCAAAGTTCACTGGTCAGAAAGCGAGCAACAGCACTTTCAAAGACTGTGCTTGCTACGGCGATGATAAGTTCTGCGAGGATGTGTGTGCTCGAATGTCGATTGAGGAAACTGAAACCATGAATCCTAAGATCGTCCTTAACAAAAGGCTCGGATAAAATTATAAAGCGTATAAACACTTCTTTAGTGAAATGCATGAAGAAGTTACTGATGCAGACTCGACGTCTCGACAGCTCAGAAAGGCTGCAGAGGACATAATGAACGACGTGATTGCTGATTGCTACAGATACGATTGGGACACCTTGAGATGTGCTACTGAGATGGGGGAAAAGCTCTATGCTAGGCTTGAGAGAAAATATAGTTGTGTAACATCAACTGACTACCAGAGCGTTTCTGGATGGGCACAGAATCACCACAGGGTTTAAAACATTCAGAGAACGTTGGATTTTTTGCGTACAGAATAAGAGTTTTTCTAACGAACAACACTAAGATACTTCCGTAATTCTGAACAAAATATTCTGGTCATTACCTGTACTAGATTTTTGAGTTTGATTTGTTTTAAACCTTTCTCAGTGCATATTATTCTAGTTATTACTATGCAAACTGTGGTACTGACAGTGGATACAGCGTGGACCAGTCTCGCTTTGAGGACAAGGTAAATTTAATCTTTCGGCTAGATAAATAAACGATGACGGATAGTCTCGAATAGGTTCTTTAATACAATTTTCAAAAAGTTAATATCAATTCATGAAAAAGTTTAGTGTGATTTATGCGCCAACATGTGTTATTCCGCCTATAGCAAAGTACAGTGTGTCAGAGACTGCATGAGAGAGACAAGTTTCTGCTCAAATAACAGTAAGAGTACGCTTATTGCTCGATATGCAGACGTTGGTGCAAGGACATATGGAGGTCACCTCTACGAGTCACGATATGACGGCATCATCTGCGCTGGATACTGCGCAGGCCCTAAGCCGTAGGGATTTGAATTATTTTTCAATGCGACATAATTTACATCAAAATAAATCGTTATCGTGTTAGGAGACTTATTCGTAGACAACATTTTTGAATGTTATTTATGTGATCAGAAAAATCAGGGCAAGATGTTCAATTCTTTCGCGCAGCTAGCAAATGCGTTGACAGTTTGGTCGATTTGTTCATCGCTGTGGGCGGCAGAAATTTGGACTCGAATTCGTGCTTTTCCCTAATGAGATATAAAGATATGATTTAATATAAGTCGAGATAAAGATATATAATTTGTCCGTTGTCTTTTTAACGAACCTCTGGAACAACTGGATAAGAAAAAGCAATGACGAAAATGCCGCAGTCGAGGAGCTTGTCAGCAAGTTCTGCAGCAAGCCGTGCGTCGCCGATGAAAACTGGTGAGATAGGATGTTCTTTGCCCATAATATCGAAACCAGCTGCAGTCATCTTCGATCGGAAAAGCTTTGTTTTTCGCTGAATTTCACCAATAAAAGCATCAGGCTTTCTAAAAATATATCAACTAGAGAACGTCCTTGTTCTCTAACGTTTCGAGCAAGTCAATCGCGCTAAGAGCTGCTCCAACAACAGGAGGGGCAAGAGTGTTTGAGAAAAGATATGGACGAGCTTTCTGTCGAAGAAGATCGACAATTTCTTTGGGTCCAGCAGTGTATCCTCCGGAAGCGCCTCCGAGAGCCTTTCCAAGTGTAGAGTTGATGATGTCAACTGAAAATCGGAGAATATCAACTTGAAATACAATCAACGTTTACCTTGTCCGTGGAGACCAAAAAGTTCATCAGTTCCGCGTCCTTTGTCGCCAAGGATTCCAGTGGCGTGGCACTCGTCAATCATTAGCATTGCATCGTGTTTCTCGCACAAAGCCTTGATTTCATCTAAAATTGTCATTAAAATCCTTGAACGATGAGTTGAATGTACCAAGGGGTGCGATATCACCATCCATGCTGAAAACACCGTCGGTGACAACCAGTCGTCGACGACAATTTGCAGTTTCGATCAGTTTTGCTTCGAGATCAGACATATCCATGTGCACGTAACGTTTTCGTTGCGCTTTGCACAATCGGATTCCGTCTTTTATTCAAGATCAAAAGACGATCATTAACTCAAACTGTTAAGGTAAAAGTTGACCCTAGCCTATGATGGATGCGTGATTGAGACTGTCGGAAATAACTGCATCATCTTTTCCAAGAATGACCTAAATAGAAGTTGAGGAATTAGTTCTCAATATATCTGTACCTCAAAGATGCCAGCATTGGCGTCAAAGCAAGCAGCGTAGAGAATCGCATCATCCGTCCCATGAAGCTTGGCAAGTCGCTTTTCAAGCTCGAGATGAATGTCTTGGGTTCCACAGATAAAGCGAACTGAGCTAAGTCCCGCTCCGTGTGATTCAAGAGCCGCTCGAGCACCGTCGACAACGTCTGGGTGAGCGCTAAGGCCGAGGTAATTGTTCGCGCAGAAATTCACGCAGTTGATCTCTGTCCCGCATGGCTTTCGCACTCTTATCGAGGACCCTTTAAAATTTTGAAATATAAAAAAATAACAAAAATCATCTTTACCTTGTTTGGAAATGATTTGTCTCTCACTCTTCCAAGTTCCAGCAGCTTTGATGGCTGTTCCTTCAGCAGCGAACGATTCTTTCAACGCTGGCGAGACGACAGTTCTTCGAATGATCTTTGAGAACATTTCTCTTTTGAAATTGAAAAAAGTCTACAAAAACTACTTGAGGAGGCGAAGGATCGACTGAGAAAAGAATCCGGCTTGTGATAGAAGTGCTGCGCCGGGTTATCGGCCCACGGGGCAATTTTCCCAGCGAGACACGCCCAGAATAGTCTATGAGAACAACCGAGGCGGAAATCGAACCATGCGGTATTGCTGATAGAGAATTATGCATGGCTGCTCATGCTTATGCCTGCTTGCGATAATTTTATGCTTGTTTTGCAAAAGCAAATTTTGGGAGGTAAAATATCAGCTTGAAAATTTCAAGAAACGGTTGAAAATTCGAGGCTTAGTTTGGTTTTTGGAAGCATAAATATGAAATATTTATTGGCAAAAGCGTAATAATGGAATTATACAGTTGTTGAGTTGGCCACAGTGTTGAACATATTTTGTGTTTATAGTAGAGGGTCTGACGCTGTACAGGGAGAATAGTTTACTTTATTGGCTTTTGAGATTCATGATCTGTGACTTTCTGAACTGATCGGTCGTTTCTGGCTTGGCAACACGAGCACCCACGTCTAGCTCATCGTCGTCGCTGTCGAGGTCGTCAAAGATTTCGCCATCGTTATAGTCGGCGGGGCGTCCGATTTCGGGAACCTTCAGGTCGATTTGCTAGGAATACTTCAATCAAAACTGCAATTTACGAACGCTTACCGTAAACTCGACGCCGTCTTCTTTTTCGACCTTGTACTCTTTGAGTGCTTGGTCGAGATCGCGAAGAGTTAAATTTTCCATTCTGGCTTCTCGTCCCAAAGGAATCTAATTCGAAATTTTAATGCACGTTTAATTAACAGATAGGTCACCAAAGACGACAGTACTCACCTATTATACAGTAAATATTCTCATCAGAGCCAATTTTTGGATGAAGGGAGTGAACACTCGGAATTGCCGGTAGTGACCCGCGTTTTCGAAAGGTCCGCTTTCCCATCGACTTTTGGTGGTTTCGAAACCTTTCCAAAAAGTCCACCTTTTCACCCTAGTAATAACACCAAAGCTAATCACCGATTTATACCTGTGTTACTGGAACTGGGATTGATTTTGGTCCAGAGTCGGGAACGTCTCGCAGTTTATTGGAAGAAACTTGTTCTACGTTGCGGCCGATTTCGAAGCTGTCCATCTTCATAATTTCGATATTCTTAATTAGTTGAATAAGCATTTATTCAGTATCATCTTTGAACTTAACCCTAACTTATTTCGACCTCGAACATTTTTAAACTTACGTCATTATTCTGTCCATATGCTCTAGGAATATCGTCATTTGTGCCACCAGATTCCCGGCTTTCATTTGCTCGAAGTGGATTTGCCGGTGGATTCTGCATTGTTTTGAAGTCTTCTGCGGTTTTATTTGGTAGCTCTTCGCCTGTCACCAACGAGTGGAAGGCCGCCGCCCAAAGTTTGTCTTTCTGCTCTCCTTGGCCCGGCTGGTAGGTGCTTGGCACGTTGCGAATGACAGCTTCACCCGGTCGCGGTGGAGCGGCTCGGTACTGCGGAGCGTCAGCTCGGTTTTCTTCCACTCCTGAAATTAAAAAGTAAGACACAGAATTATAAATCGAGGAAAAAAGCGAAGCCGGATTCCAGGCTGTGAAGCGGATTTACCATTCCGTGACAGCGTGGACCGGTCCCAACCTATTTGAAATACACTTTTTCAAAAATTCTGACATTCTTTTCGACTAACCATTTCCTTTTGGTGCGTCGGGCAACATTGTCCTTGCCTTCATCATGTCCTCGCGGACTGAACGGATCCTTTCTGGTGGCGGAGGTCGCGATGGCATTACGTTTGATTCCCGGCGACCGTAAGATTGACGGCCAGTTGGAACGTTGAATTCTGGAGGCTGGTGCTGTACTACGTCTGGTAAATGAGGGTCGTAGCTATCTCGTGAATCAAATGCTTGCAGTTCATAGACTAAACCGAAAGTTAGCTATGTAAGAATTTCAAATAAGGATTTTGGAATCAAGGAAGACTTTATGTACCTTTGTTAGGATCGTATCCTTTTTCTTGATCATGGAACTGCTGTCGATAGTCTCTCTGCCATGTCATTGAGTTCGGCGGCCCGCCAGTTTCTGGTGAAATCATTTGATTGAAGACATCTCCTCTACCCCATTCATTGGCTGGCAGACCTTCGGCGAGTTCGAACTCGGACTCATCTCGTCGCCGATTAGGTGGTGGAACTTGGTGGCTTTCAGAGGCATAATCTTGCTCGTTGTATCTTCCTCCACGAGATCTGCCCGACTTGCTTCGCGATATCGTCTTGTGATCATCGCGTGGATCGTCCATCGTCATTCCGGCCGGTACTTGCGAGCTCTCGTAACTCGGCGGTCTGAATTGCTCCATCTCATGATGCTGCTCGTGTGAAGCAACTCGACTCTGTTCCTGATCCTGCTGAAAGACTGGATTTTCAAAGCTCTGCGGCGGGTTCCATGGAATCTCATTTGGCGTATTTGGCTGTAGTCGTGTTCCATCATCGTTGGAAGGCCTCTTAGCTGGAATGATTGATTTTGAGGGCTTTCCGGAAAAGTTTTTCTTCCAATATTTATAGGCGAAGAAGGCTAGGCAGATTAGCAAAACGATCATGATTGGGACGAGGGCTTTTGAAGTTTTACTGCCTGGCTTAGGTTCTGGTTCAACGTCAGGCACGGGAGGATCAGGAGATTCTGTCGGTGCTGCTGCAACTGACTCTGGGAGACCATAGTTGGGGAAGGTTTCTGGCTGACTAGCTGGAGGAGGATAAGCCCCCGCTGGTGGAGGATATCCTGCACCGGAAGCAGGCGGATAAGGATTGTAAGGGGCAGCTCCCGCCGGGGGACCGTAGTTAGCAGGATACGGATTGGCAGCAGGAGGTGCGTACGGTGCTGGTGGAGCGTAGCCTCCACCGCCGAAGCCTCCGCCAGGCATCATTGGAGGTCTTCCAGGTTGAAACTCACAGATGTACGGGTTGGCAGAGGTGCAATCGGCTGCCATAACCTTCTGATCCGGGCCAGAGCCCTTCATCATCGGGCAAGACTTGGCTGTACGTTTTACTGGGCGGCCACGAACGTTCGAGTCACCAACCCAAACATCGTTGCCACTTTTTTCGCCAACCATCGTCACCAAGTAATCTAAAGCACAATCGATAGTGTTCGTCGTCATAATATTTTATCATTTACAAAACATAACGCTTTTGCGTATACCATAATTCCATGTTCGCGAACGATAAGAAATTTTAATCGGAAAAGCTAGATCAAGTTACTTTGGCGTGATTTTATTATTATGCTTCGGAACGGATGTTCCCGCCAGGTCAAACAAAAACGCAGCGGGGTTATTTAGAAATCGCTGTGTAGACATTCCACATACTTTATGTTACACAACAACAACTTACCGATATTACGATCGTTGACGCTTGCAAGCATCGCATTGTATTTCATGCAACTCGCACTTGCCGACACGTAGCTCGAGTGATCGCCAAAATAGTAGCAAACGGCTCCAAAAGGCTTTATTTAGTTCAAAGCTGGCGAAAAGTAGAGGTGACTATTGTCAATTTAGATGTTTTTGACTGGGATTTATTGAAAATTAATCGGCATTGAGGAGGTAAAAAAGACAAATCGGAGTTGATTCGGTGCTAAATCTCTTCTACTATTTGTCAAATAAACAACAGTGTCAGAATTACGTGTAATTAGATTATTTATTATTTAATAAAAGTCAATCAAAATTATCTAGCCCTCTCAATAATTGATGATTATATTACTTTTCATGCGCATTGAAGATTTTTGCTCAAGATAAATGATTTTTAAGCTAAAAGTTCTAGTAACTGGCGTGAAATCATAACTGTCGCTAATTAATGAAATCTAATTTATTCAGTGAACGTTCCTCAAATCCTTCTGGACATCCGCCGGAGCTCCCCGGCGCAGCTGGCGCCTCTTCGAAAGGGTTGAAGCTCATCTCTCTTTATATCTTTTTGTCTCTACTACGAATTGTTGCGCTCAGGTCATTGGACTCGTTGGGTTTGGTACTCTAAGCAAGGGAAAGGCATTCAGAGATGGTGCTGAGCTGGCGCAGACCAATCAATACCGTGCGAGTAGAACTTTGGTGGAGGGACTGCGCGCATCCCAGTCCCATAGTGCCGCAGGGCGCGCACGGCGCCAAATGCGTTCCACACCGTAATAACCAACTTTTTATGACCTCATACAATTACAGTCCCACAACAAAGCACTAAATGCTCATTAGATCGCTTATCTAGTCGAGTTTCTTTTTAATTTCCGGTGATAGTCACGCTCCACGGATTTTTCACACCATTTCCAGTCTACTTTTATAACGCTCTCATTCCGGTAAGCTTGATAATTATTCATCAGGAGTCGTCAATAATTTATCAGCACAAGTGCTAGAAATGTGTGGAGTTCAAAAATAGAAATGTTATTCGACATCAGTTTCGATACGATTTCATTCTTTCTCACAGCAATCTACATTTATCATTAGTTTCTTTTCCTTCAGCTCAAAAAGATAAAATCCTTGTGACGAAATCGGCGAGCTCCGCATGGTCTCTCTCTTGTCGACAATCAAAAGACTTTGAATCAAATTGAGTCCGGCCCATCCAAGCACAGGCTTAGATTAAGTTTTTTATTGAAAAATAAAAAGTCTCTCGTTGAAAATGAGCCGTGAGAAACCAGAGGATCGGATAAGAAACATGAAGTTTAAAAGAGATATTGATGACATTGAACTTGTGGAGTCAGAATTCAAGCTCAAAGGAATCGTTGATAAAAAGTTTATATGTATCATTTATAAATCAGTTTTCAACGTTCAATAGCACACAAAGGTTGGATTGAGTACTCTCAGAGATTGATCGCGGAAACTTCAAGAAAGCTGGAGAAATACAGCAAAGACGGAAATAGAAATGAAGAGCATAAAGCCTATCTGATGAAGAAGCTCGAGGAAGGGAAGAAATCTCTACAGCGGAATAAGGGTACTCATGTTTTAAAGAATCAAAGGATTGAAAATATTTATAGAGTATTATAAGAAGGAAGAGAAGCGGTTGATAAGACTCGACGTGCGTAGCTCAACGAAGACCGACAAGGTTACAAAAGGACTGAGAAAACGACGGCGGGAAGATTCCAGTGACTCGGAAGAGGTAATTTTTTTTAACATTCCTTATAATTGGAAAATTAGGATGTGAACAACAGATGGATTGAATGCAGGTCGCTCGACAGCAAATGGGCTTCATCGGACAACTTCACCAGCATTTCGCAAGTGTACAATAATGGTACAATGCCAAATCGTCGAAAGACCTACGAAGAGAGACGAAAGATTGATCGACACGAGTGGAATGACAAATCTTGGTGATCAAGTTGTTACCCTGTAAGATAGTTGTGTGAAAGAGAAAGAAATAAATGCGAAACTATATATATATTGTTCAATGCAGGGATTTATTGATAAAATGATATTGTCTTTGTTGATTTCATCTTACGTAATAACGGGCGAGTTTATTGAAAAGTGCTTGCCAAATGAGTCAGCTCAGGTGACGCAGGCTAGACGGAGAGAATGACCAGAATTGCAATTATCGGTGGAACCGGACTTGAAGATCCAGATGTCTTCCAAGGTTTTCACTAGAGACTAAATTCTTAAAGGTAAATTCTTCTCTTCAGACAAGACTGAAGTGAGCGTGGAAAACACTCCTTGGGGAGAAGCTTCGACAATCTGGAAGGGCAAGCTAAACTCGGTGGAGGTATTCGTCCTTTCGAGACACGGAAAATCACATGAGCTGTCTCCGTCTCAAGTCAACTACTGCGCCAATTTATGGGCGCTGAAGCAGCTTGGTGTCACGCATGTTATAGGTTTGCGGTTTGGTCTTTCAATTTAACTAAATGTAGCTTACACTAGCCACCACTGCCTGTGGAAGTCTCCGAGAAGAGTACGCTCCAGGTGATCTTGTTGTTGTCAGCGACTACATCGACATGACAAAGACTCGGACTTACACGCACTTCGGAACTTCCCCAACTGGGCCAAAAGGAATCGCTCATGTTCCCGCTAAGCCCGCTCTAGACGAGGGACTCCGACAAATGGTCATCAAGGTGATGAAAGACACGGACGTATCCTTCAAAGAAAATGGAACATGCGTAGTTATTGAAGGTCCGCGCTTTTCAACCCTGGCCGAGAGCAAAATGTATTCGAGTTTCTTCGGCGGCGACATTGTCAACATGACTCTCTCGCCTGAAGCAGCTATTGCTAAAGAAATGAAACTGCATTATGCTTCGATTGCGCTTGTTACTGATTACGGTAAACTTTGCTCGTTGGACAATTGATAATACTGTTTTTAGACTGCTGGAAGGAAAGTGAAGAAGTCTCAGTCGAGAAAGTCCTGAAGCAGATGAAAACGAATGCGAGAAATGCGGTCAAAGTCCTGCAAAAGCTAATTCCGCTTGGTAAGTCAATTTTTTAAAAGTGCCTAATTGATTATTGCGGTTTTAGTGGCCGAAAAAGACTGGACTGCTGAAAGAAACGAATTGACAGCAACAATTGATGGCTCGGTAATGTGAGCACCAAGAGAGATGTGGAGAATCGGATGCGTTTATTTAAATAACTGGTATAACAAAATTCTTAACCCTAATAAAGAATTTGCGCTCCATGGCAATTGAGTGTTCGTTTTTGTAATTTATTTATTTGGTTTTGGGGCAGCAAGTTTACTTATTTTTTTGCGCCAGGGAACGGGCAGTTTTAGGAAATCGGGCTAAAGGAAAGATATTTTTCAAAGACTTTTACATTCTTTTAAAGTTTTCTTTTTTAAGTTAATCTAGTTTAAAATTTCAAAAGAGACGCAAGAGTGAATGTGCCGGATCCATTTACAAGCAATTTCTTGGTTTAGTGTTCTCTCCGCAAAATACTAAAAGGTGGACCGCCAGATGGAATTGAAATTCGAAAGGGCGGGTAAGCTTTTGGGAGGGCGCGAAGTGGCTCTTCAGAGTGGGGTGTTTTGGAAAGTTAATGGTCAAGGGCAGTGAGTGGCACTGACAGTGTTTTTTTTTATATTGCACAAGATTGGGGACGCTAACTCCTCGAAGCACAGACATCGTAGTATGTCCCCCAAATGCTCAAAATGTAGCTAAGGGTCTGCTGCGTGCAGTAAGGGGGTTTAAAAATTAAATTTACCACGTGATCTATAAAAAATCACGCCATCTTTGCGGAAATTTTTGATTTTTCCTATTTTGACCCGAATTGGGGACTCTATCTACTCCTAGCGGAGACATCATAGAGGGTCGCCAAAGGGATGAAAATGTAGCTGAAGATGTGGACTGTGCAGTGAGGGGGTTCAAAATGTCATGTGATCAGCCCATTCCTTTTTTCGAAGGGGTCAAAAATCGCTTGTGCAATATAAAAAAAACACTGTCACTGAACTCACCCCCAAAGGAACCCCCTTTTTTAACGAGTGGATCCCATTTTTGAGGTAACATCGAAACGCGTGTTGTTTCGAGGCCCGAAAATCGACTTGTCATTCATAGTAGGAGCAGTAACAGTACCGACACAGTGCAATACAGTAGGACAGTACGGAGAGCAGTTAGCAGTTTCAAACATTTTTCTTCTTCAGTCGCTTGTGTTCACGCAGCGCCAGAGCCCGTAGTTGGTGCCTACATTGTTCTGCCAGAGACGAATTGTGCCATCTTCAGAGCCAGAGGCGTACAGCTCTCCGTCAGGCGAGAAACGAACGATATGAACCGGCCCGAAGTGACCTAGGAAAGATCATTGAACACAAACGCTTCGTTCTCTTCCATGATATCAATAAATACTCCGAATTAATAACGCACCCTTGTAAGAGTCCTCCACGCTGCCGGTCTTGTAATCGCACTTGTAAATTTTAAAGTCGGCGCCGCCAAAAACAAAATGCTCGGAATTGGGGTGGAGGTGCGCCGAGTTCACCTGCGTTTTCGTGGGGAATTCCTTGATCATCGTCATTTCGTGTGGATTCCAGAACGAGACCATGTTCGAGTAGCTAAGGGTGGCTACTTGACGCTTTTCGTGAATCACCAAATCCGTCGCCGACTTTTCCAACATAATAGACTGAACAGGCTCTTCCCCAGCTCTACGAAAAATATGAGGAAAGTCAGTGAGATGCAAGGATTACCTTGTGTCCCACTTTTTGAAGCTCTTGTCATCGGAGATGGTCAGAAACACGTTTTGGTCTAGCCAGAGACAGCGCTTGACCGTTCCGTTGTGGCCTTGGTATACTTTCGGTTTGCTTCCTTCGCTCTGAAGATCGAAAATCCTTACTTTCTTCTCCTGGCAGCCGGTGAGAAGCTGGTTCCCATCCAGCGAGAAATCCACAGCGCGGACGATGTGATCATGCTGGAAGCTATGGAGCACGTTTCCAGAGAGAGCGCACCAAATCTAAGCATCAGCTTAAAATTACGAAAGTCGAGGGAGATGGTACCTTAGCATTAAAGTCCGCACTGCCAGTCGCCGCCCGGGAGCAGGCTTTGTTGAGTGAGGCGGCCCACACTGCACCTTTGTGGCCGATGAAAGTCCCCACCCAATCGCCAGTCTCGCCTTGGCGGAGCATCGGATTCCCGTCTTTACAAGCTGAGATCATGAAATATCTAACAACAGTTATATCCTATTATTTCTTAAGCGTCTTACCCATCTTTTGTGTTGTCTGAAAAACTAAGATCCACAACTGGTCGCGTGTGTCCTGAGCATGTTAACGGCGTTTGCCGCGCCATCACCGATGGAGCTGAAATAAAAAAGAAATTAAACGGGAAGAAATCGAATGAGACGATCTGACTTTTAATTAAATCGATCACGCGAGCTCGATAAGACTTATCAGAAGAAACGCCTCTTTCCATGGGAACTCGAGAAACGCAAAAAGACAGAATTGAAGAATGAAGGGAATTTATTTTTGGGATTGAAGAAACGCGCAACATTAAATAGACTGAAGAAAAAGACGGGAAATAGACAGTAGCAGGGTAGTTTACAGAAAACGGTGCTTGTTGTTGAAGAATCAGAAAGGAACTATTCAAACAGAAGGAGTTTACTCGAGATAGACAGAGCAGATGTACTTGGCCAGGAGTGTTGGAGCTACTCGCGAATTTGAAGCCATCGCCTCCAAGCATCTAGAAGTAACAGTTAGAAAGGCTTCAGTTGGACGTGATTCTAGTGGCACCTGCAGAGAGCCTCGAGCTGCTCGTCTGATGGTATTCCATTTTCTGGAATGTAGGGGATGACGAGAGTAGACGGGTGCGGTGAAAGTGTCGTTGGGACAGGCACGTGAAGAGATCTGAAAAACAAAATTCATTTGGTCCTTGGCCTTGGAAAGAATGCTTACTTGAGAATGCCGCGAATCGTATTCATACGCCCTTCCCTGCTCGATTTGGAAACTTCTTCCACGCGGTGCACGAACGAAATAAACCTAAAAGAGTCGAAAAGCATTCGAAACGCCGTCTCACCTATTTTTGAGCTGAATGGCATTCACTAACTCGTCTCTTTCATTCAGCTGATCAAGAAGTAGGGCGGACATCTTAAAATTTATCGTCAGAAAATAATCCAATTCTCTAGAACTTCGGTTCTCCAAAGCTTGATTTTCGTATTCTGTCATTCATCTCCTAAGTAAGTTTGGAGAAAGGAGGGTCCGAAATCTGTCAAATATCAGGTAAATTTTGCTAACACGATCAGTTAACTTTACTCAAGTAAATTTTTAGCTCGATTCCACTAACCCTTGGCGTTGAAAATGAACTTTGCAAAAGCCCCGAAAGGGAAGGGGGAAAGTGATACGGCATGGCAAAAGCAGCCAATGGTGAATTCTGAATAAAATCAATTTCTCTATTCTTATTACTTCTTGGAAGGACCGAAATGATCCTTTTACGATCCAAAAAGGCCTTCCAAAAGTCATTTGTTTATCTCTTTCTTTGCAGGTGTTATTTTCATTAGCACTTTCTCATAGTGGTTAGAACTTTGCAGGTAAAATACTCACAGTTTCGACTTCTTTTGCGTTGACATCGATTTCTTGATCTTCTGAATTCGAAGATTCATTTTTAGATCCCTCTGTCCCATGAAGTCCTTCCGCTAAATCCATTCGCAGGTGCTCTAAACAGACATTTGCTTTAGAAAAGATATTTCTTGAAACACTGAAAGGCTTTTTGGTGACAATCGGCCAAAAATCAAAACGGAACTAGTGAGGACTAATTGGAACTTCACCCATTTTTTTTTTGTTTTGTGCAAGGCATCAGTTTGGCAATTTTAAGATAGAAGAAAGAACTTTTTAAATAGTGAACAGAAATTTAGAAGATAAAGATAAGTAAATAAGGCAATGAAGGCTTTACTGTAAATGGCAACTGATTTTGACTTTGGCAGTTTAAATTAGACATTTTTAAGTTAGAGTTGAAAGCTACTTTTGAGAGAAAAACTGTCGTTGGTTTTGGTTGTTATTGAATTGTAAAATTGTGTAAATAGTGAGCGTTGAAAGTTAGTAAAGCAGTAGTACGTTTTTGGTGATAGGAAGAAAATAATGACGTCGGTAATGAAAAGATCAGGACTTGTTCGAGTCTTGGGCGAGCATGTTCTTCGAAATCGCTCTGAAATGATCATATCAATCAATGTTTTTTGCTTGATGCTGATTTAAAGAATCTCTATTGTCCTCTTTTCGATCGAAAAATGATTTAGCGAGAGTTTAACGCTTCAGGCTCCTATATAATTATGTAATGAAGTTGAAGATGAAAGAAGAATCCCTCAAGAATGGCATCAATCTATTTGACCTTGACAACAAATTCGAAAATACTGGCGGAACCTCGATCGAGAGCTGGAATCAAAGACGACTGACAAATATTAACTGATTTTTTATAATGTAGAAGAGATGCTAGTATTTACTGTACTAAAGGTGAGAAGAAGCGATTGAAGGTCAAAGGTGAAGGGTCCGCGCGTGCGTGAACGATCAGCGGCGTCCTTTAGCGAGCGTTTGGCTCTCGTGAATGATGCCACAGATGCTCATGGTGTAATCGTTTCGGTGCAACACAACACAACAAGCGTCCAGCTCACAGCGCTACGAGCATTCATTCTGCTGATCCATTGCCGCTTGAGGGCCTAGTGGGGGCGTGGTGACCGCCTCCTCAACCTGGCACCGGAGGGAACCGACTTCCATATCACAATCTGCCCCACTGTGATTCTCCCACACTCAGAGCTTCCCCCCGCGCCGAAGAAACAAGCGTAGCTTGAACGGAGATCCCCCTTCAGACCACACGCCGTCGTTAAATACGCAACAACTACGCAATGCTCATCAACGCCAAAGAGAATACAGAAAAAGTCATCTATATTTCCCGGTAAGATATGAAGAATTTTTTCTTAGAGGAAATTTTCTTGTTGTTGAAAATATTTTCTTATGGACCAAAATTTTAGACATGGGCAGTCAGAAATGAACGTGAAAGATATCATCGGAGGGAATGGATATCTTTCTCCTAGCGGCGTCGAGTACGGGGAGAAGCTGGGCGACTTTATTGCAAATCACATTGACCAGGAGAAAACACGTTTTGTGACGAGCTCTATGAATCGAACGAGACAAACGGCAAAGCTGGCTGGGCTGGACCCGGACCAGATAAACGACCTGGACGAAATAGACGCCGGTGACTTCGACGGACTCAGCTACGGCGAGGTCAAATGTGAGTAAACGACCGTACGTAGTATTTGCCAATTTCTGGCCACTCCTACTTTTTGCGAAATAATCGAGCTGGCCCCGCACGTTAATGGCCCGCACGCAAACAAAAGACCTCGAGCTTGGCACAGGTTACTTTAGAAGATAAACACTCCTTTATGGCCACCTTCTGAGGTCTAGAATTTTTGAAAAACATGAAAATAATATTTTGAAATTCTGTTTTACGAAATTTAAATTAACGTGCTTCACCTCAAAAATTTATTAAAACCAACCATCGAAGTAAGATTCCAACCATATTGAATAATTAGAAAATTTTAACATAAACAGTGCCTAAAAAAAGCTGAAATACTGGTAAATTTAATTCATAGAAAAAACAACAGGTGGAGTTGATGTAAATTGCGCAAGACTGGGATGACCTGAATTCTAGCAGCATCTTTTTTGATGCATCATTTCGAAAGTCAAAAACACACGCTACATTTCATCATCCGGCGAGCGGGCTTTAAACCCCGAAACCAGACGGTTGCAAGCATGGCGATTACATAACATTCAGGTCGGTATCCATCGGAGTACGAGGCGCGCAAGGCTGACAAACTGAACTACCGCTACCCGAATGGCGAGAGCTACGTGGACTTGCTCAAACGCACGCGTCGTGCTATCCAAAATGTCGACTTCGAGAGCTGCGACAACTTCCTGATCATTCACCAGGCCGTGGCCCGTTGTTTGATAGGCATTCTGCTTGGCCTCAGCGACGAGAAAGTCCCACAGATGGAGGTCCCACTCCACACTGTCATCAAAATACAGGGCTCGGAGATTACCTACCACAAGCTTCTCTAATCGTTCAAATTCTGTATAACTGTAATGATGAAATTTACGGAATATACAAATCAAAACCGCTTCATCCAAACAAACATTCATTTAAAATCGTACTATCTACCCTTACTGTATACTAATCCCCTGTTATTTTTCCTAGATAACTAACATGCCGAATAAAACAGAACTTATCTTACAGATGAGGTCATAAAAATATTATTCGAGAAAAAAAAAATAAGTTAAAGTGCCTTTTAATCATTTCCAATCCGCTCTTACAAATCAACTTAAAAAAGTATGCGTTGCTTGACTGTCTGAAACCGTTCAAGATTGTGTCCACCGTCTGTTTATCCCTCCTTTTCTACATTTTTCTTGCTACTAATAAAGTTATATTCATACTTGGTCAGTGACTTCTTTAGCTGCTTGAGTTCTTGCATATTTTTCGGAATTTCTTTCGGCGTTTTAGCTGCATCAGTTTGTGGAGTTGATGAGTTATCTTTTTGACTTGTAGAAGGAGCAGGGCTTTTGGCTTCTGAAGCAGCTAAATTTTTAATCAGATTTGTTGAATTATGATGAATTAGATTACGTTTTGGTTCAGGAGTCTCGGAAGCCTTTTGAATTCGCTCGAATATATCGTCTATTTTAACGCCGCTCGGTTCCCTAGTAAAATTCATTTGATGGTTTTCCTCCTTGTTTCCACCTACTTTTGAGGCGGTGGAGCAATCACTGATGCTGGTCGTCGAACTGGAGTGTCGTCGACCTTGTCAATGATTGGCTTCGCTTCGTTTTCATCTGGCATTTCGAAGGAAGGAGATTCCCCCTCAGGAATGGAAGGAGTTTCGAAATCATCAGGAGTAATGGTCTGTTCAGGTGAGACCGCGTCTGGACGTAGTGTCTGCTCGTCACCCGAACTAGTCCCCTCGAGTTGCATTCGCGCTATTGGCAGGTCGTCTATATTTGGCGAGCTAGAAAGAGAACTGTAAATCCTGGTCCAAAGTACTGCAGCACCTTGATCGAAGAAATAACTTTGTAAATCTACCTACCGAAGTTCTGGCGCAGCAGAATCACTAGAATGGTCCCCTAGAGCCCTGTTCAGCCAGCCGTCGCAGTTGTCTATAGATTCGTGTTTTTGTAAGAGATTTGAAAAGTCTCGATCCAGAGGATTGGCTTCTTGAGCTTTTCGTGCTTTTCTAAGGGCGCGAAGTTTCTCCTTCTCAGCTTTCTAAAATGGTACGATATTGAAATAAATTACAAGATTGTTTCTAGTGGTTTGTTCTTTAACTTTGGGTTGATCCTTACGATAAAATCTGCGGTTTCAAGGAGATCTTAGACTGATAAGACTAGATATAAGGAGAAATACGAGAATGAGAATCATTATTCAAAGAAATGAATCTAAAATTACATTAGTATTCCTTACAGAATCGAAGTGTACGAAATAAAATTACCTGTTTTAATTCTTCTTGTCGTGCTTGTTCGGCGCTTTTCATTTCTGCCAGCCTGGCATCAAATTTTCTTAGAGGAGTAATAAAGTTCGCTCGCATGCGATCATAGACGGTTGCTGCCTTTTCATAGCATTCAGCCTCCATTTTGTTGTTGCTTTCGGGATTCATGCCGAGCCACTTATCGTCGTAGATTCCACAGGCGTAGCGGCCACTGTTTCTCTTTGCAGGACTCGATTTTAGGATTTGGTAAGTGCAGGCGAACACAGAGCCGGAGAAGATATCCTTGAGACATGGTTTTCCATTGCCATCCTGGAAGGGAAGACCCGTTACGACTTGACACCGCATTACGGCGTAGTAGACTGCTGCAAAGAGGTTCGCCAGCGTTATACTTCGCTCACACGCGGGCAGCTCCACCGGACAGGTTTCCTCGCCACCTCCAAAGAGCCACTTTAGCCGACGAAAGTGCTTGTCAGGCGAAGTAAAAAGATCGAGCAAGGCAAATTGTGCCACAAACGCGTCCACTTCCCACTCTTCCATGTTCGTCTGCACCCACAGATATCTCAAACATGCGATAAAAGTGATCATAAAGCACGGCATATTGCTGAAATTAGGATCGATGAACATGACGATTTCCGCATCGAAGCAGGCCAGGAATGCGCGTACTTTTTCTTCCCGGGATGATTTGTACAGGGTGGGAAGCGTGGGAACTTCATTTTTTGATAGATATCGAAAAGCCCACTCTTGCTCGATTATGATATTCCACGACTTCGTATTGGGCTTATATCTGTAGTACCGAGCTTCATCAATATCTAGAATCGCTAGCTCTCGGCGTAAGTACTTTTTCAAGAGCATTGAGATAACTGGTAATTTATTCCCTTTCAACTGATCCACTTCTAGCTCTTCATCGACGGTTTCTTCTTCAGTCGATCGTTCGTGAAGACAGTTCCAAATTTGAAATACTTGTTCCGTGAAGATTGGAACTGGCAACGCAGCGGAAAGGGCTGCATCCCTGGAGGCTTCTAAAGCACTTGCAATTGGCTCAGGAAGCGCATCGAATGCTTCTGTATTTTTCGCACCGCGAAGAAGCGGATGTTTTCCTTTTTTGGAACGGTAAAATGCAGGAACAGTATTGAATGTCTTGTCTTCTTCCCAAGGATAGGCCTTGTCCATAACCATGAATCGCCTGATACTTTTAATGAATCTATTTCGCCTCGCTCGTTCGCAATAGAACGATTTTCGCACCAAGTCGTGGTACATTTCTTCCGATTTCAAAGCAACTTCGTCGAGTTTCCGACAAATGCGCTCAATCGAGGCACAATCGCCCGCATCTCTAAAATTGTCAGACAGCCAGTCGACAATGTACGGCAGTACTTGAGGAATATTGTCGCCTTCGAAGTGTTCTGCGCCAATTAATCCGAACCAGAAGGGCATTAGATCTTCCCTCGTAAAATCGCACTCCGGATTGAAGCTCAATGCCGAAACCAGAGGAAGATGGTAGGAGTGAAGGCGCACTTGTGGAGAATTATACCATCGCTTTCGATAAATTAAGGCGTTTCCACCGCGCCAATTGAAGTCGCATTTTATCACTGGCTGCGATGGGTATTCAAAGAAAACTCCCACCAATTATAATTAACTCAAAGATAATACCCTCCCTGAACGGCGAAAAGCAGATAGTCCGAGTCGTTACTCATAATTGGACATCCCAAAGTGACCGCCAAATCCATAATCGCGTAGTCTTTGTCGCATTCTGCCTGGTAGACTTTGACTCTTGGGAACTCGGCGGCAATTTCCATGATTTGATTGACAAACCATGGTGGGGAGGCTTTCTGATCGACGTAGCTCTTGAGACCGTCGCGGCCATACTTTCCCAGACTGTGAGGGGAGCGGCCGGCGTGCACGTTTTCGAAGAGGCGCGTGAAGCCATCGTGCTCGCTGGCACGTTTCTTGACCCACTCCGGCGAACCGGCTGGGATTGAGCAGCCCATGATCATCATGATTTCATCGCAACATGTCAAGTTGTTCTCGAGGAAGAGTCGCATGTGATATTCGTAGACTGCTGGCTCGCCTCCGAAGCACCCTGGCGAGCGGGACTGGTTCATCAGCGCGTACGCAAAGTTGTTGCCATCGATGATGACGCGGATCTTGCCGTCGCGGCTCTTGACGCTGGGCAAGAAGTTCGTCAGTTTCTCCGAGCTGACATATTCCTGCGCGCGCTGCTTGACGAAGTAGTGCAGCCCGTGCACTCCCATCCCAGTCTAAACGCCGCCAAAGTCAGTATTCAATCTTTATCGGAATTTCCTTCTAATACGATTGAAAGCTTGTACATTAGTACGTCGCTTTTCGCCTGGCTGCGTAACGAACTCATCAAAGCCCTGCTCTTTATAAAACTGAAGTTCTTCCTCAGACCCAATATCGCCCATCTTTTCGGCGAGTGTCTTATCCCAAAAGTATTTTTCTTTAAGATCGTCTGTTTCGTAAATTCTAGCTTCATCCGATGCTGAAACAATTTGAGGAAACGCGGCTCGCTCTTCGGCAGTATAGTCGGAAAGCTTCTTTGTTACGGGAGGTAAATCGGCGATTTCTGAAGTGCATGATTACCCCTCATTTGTATCTATCGACAATCGCAATGGATTTTAATTGTCGGTCAAAGATGATCATAGCAATAAAAAAATTACAGCGCCTTTGATTAGTTTTACGAATGAGTAACTCGCCGATCGTAAACTTGCTCAAAAACGTACCAGCCCCGAAGAAACTATTTTTAATCGAAAATCCGAAAAAGGATATAAATCAGCCAGAGAAAATGGGCTCAATTTCCTCCAAAGCGGATACATACCAAGGTAACAATAATGACTCTCTTCTATGTCTCCCGAAAATTTGACACTTGAAAATGACCATAGAGTGTATCAATTTTTAAGCGATGGAAAACAGTGACGATCCAATTAAACAATTTTGCTTTGAAAAATGCAAAAACAAATCTGTGAACGCATACGTCGCCACTTATCCAGGCGACCATCGAATATACAACTGCCTTTGCAAGGACCTCGAAACGGAAGCACGAAAATGGGCGATTGCTTTTGGGTAAAATTGAGTTTTCAACGCCCAAAGTAAAGTTCTCTTTAGCGTGATCGGGGCGTTCTTTTTCATCGCCAAATACGTACAGTACTTCATCTGGCTGTATATTCAGCACAGAAAGAAAAAGGGAAAAGTTGAGCCAGAAGAAACTGGGGTTTTTTCAACCCTCATTGGCGGCACTGCGAAATCAGATTGATAATAATTGATCTTATTGTATAGGCTCTTTTACTTGTTTATTCTCGTTCTCCAATTATAATTACTTCCTTTTACCCATATTACCAAAAATAAACAAACGAAAAGGTGAAGCGTACCGTTTATATTTTGTAGAATATCTTTTGGCACTTCCCGATCAGAATAAGCAATACACCTGGCCATCGAGGCGTCCTTGTCAGAATTTCTCCCGCCAAGAAGTTTGTCGTAAATAGCTGCGCGCACAACGTAAGTTGGATCTAGCTCGTTAATTACTAAATATCGTAAAATCTATGATTACCTAATAGATGTGCTTCTTCGGCAGTGATCCAAAAGTTTCGTCTGAGACGAGCCTCTCGTTCCGTTCGCTCGTGCGTGTTCTTGTAGTACGATTTTAAGCGTTTCATGGACCAGTCCAATTTTTGGTGATAAGTGTGCTCTTCCCACTGATTTCCTTCGAGAGCGATCTTGCGCGTATTGTAGAGAACCACGTGGTCGCCGATGTCGCGTTTTGGCGTGAAGATTACTTTGTTGCGGCCTTGGAGCGCGTCCGCAGCGATTCGCGAGACTTCATCTAGTAAAAACTAGCATGCGAAATAAATGATTGAAAGAGAGTACCTAAGCATTGACGATCACAGTTAATCAACACCCAATTTTTCGTGTGTAATCCCCAGTGAGCTGCTGCCCGACTCAATGCCATTCTGGGGAGTAAGAAATAGCCAGGATTTTTTAAGAAAGTTCGTGTGTGTAATGTTTGGCTCATTTTCTTACAGCCACGAGGAATAAAAGTAGTAAAACATGTGAATTGATATTGCAGCTGGATATTTGTTTGAATGATTGAACTAAAATAGGAGTAGAACGGTAATTGAAGTCGGAAGTCGGTAGAAATCGAGGGAAAGATTTACAAAGAAGAAGACACTCTCGGCCAGTTAAGCTTTTCTATTCTCGAGTACAGTATTTATTCATCTTATGTCACGTACAGAAGCCAGCAGGGGATAATGAGCAGTGCTTATTCGAGCTGCGAGAGTGTTTGCAACTGGCGGATGATCTTGTTCTGCGACGTCTCTCGTATCTCCCCAGCCAGGAATGTTTCGTCCACGACCGTGTACACCTTGTAGAAGTTAAAAACAAGGTCCAACTCGCACACATTGTGGAAGTACTCGTTCAGCACCTTTTGGACTTTTGATGAGCCTTTAGAACTAACTGGAGTGCAAGTACCTCGACGAAGTTGTGAATGGCCTCAAGATACTTCAAATTGTTATCGTTAACGTCCACGCAGAGGCAAAAGAACAGTCCAGCGTACCTTCTGTAGATAATCTATGATTTGAAATAAGCAAGTTAATAGGCAACCTCTTTCGCAAAAAGACAAGACAAAAGACGAACCTTGTAATCTCTGAATTCAACAAAGTTCGTATGCTTTGCGTCTCGAATCGTCACCAGAGCGTGGACCTCCTCGATGAGCTTTTGTTTCTCGTCATCGTCGAACTGCATGTACCATTTTGCGAGCCGAGTCTTTCCAGCACGATTTTGGATAAGAATAAAGCGAATCATGCTAGAAAAAGATCTTCACTGATTTGTTTGTGTGTGGGATTTATTTTTTAAAATTGTATCTGTCTGTGGAGCAAAATTCTTTTCAGTTTTCAATAAATTCAGCAATAAAAGAGAGGCAGAAAAAAAGGATTGTTGACTAATTTGAAATTTTTAATAAAAATTTGAACTCGGTTAGCTAAATAAAAAAAAGCATTTGAAAGGAATCTGTCAGGAAGGTATGTGTCAAGCACGCATTGGCTGAGTGAGGCAGTATTTAATAACTTATAAATTATAAGACTTTTCTGTTAAAAAATGAGTGTGGTGTTCCTAAGCATAAAAAATGAAGAAAGGATGCCTGAAGCCTTGAACGGGAAAATTCGAGCAACAGACATTTTCTAATAAGGTGCAAAAAAATTCAAATATCGCGGTGGTCCAAAACCCTCCACAGTTGAGGAGCTGGGTTCAAAAAAAAAAAACAAGTTTATTTTCTCTTTCGCTTTTCTTTCTTCGCGTCAGGGTCCTTCTCTTTTCGTCGAAGTGGTGGCTTCCACGGTTGACCAGACTTCTCGGCCTTCTTCTGGAAGTGCTGGACGAATGCAGCGTGCTCTCCCATCGTCAAATGCACGTGGGACACTTTAGAGAGGAGGGGGTGCCCGCCGTATTCAACGTACTTGCGGTCCATCACATGCTTATTCTTGAGCTCTAAAATTAAGTGAATATAGGGCCGTCAAAATCCTTAAATATCATTAAAAATCTTACCTGCGAAGTGCTCCTTGCTTCGCTTGATGTATTGCTCGGCGAAGGCAAACAACTCATCATCAGGTTCGTATTTCTTCAGCATCCCGTTTCCATCGTGTTCGAACGCGAACTTGCACTCTTTCTCCTGGAGCCGTCGGTAGTTTGGCACCAACGCAGTCAGGTTCCAATCTTTATCAGTCTGAATATACCTGTCAATTTCTACCAAAAAGAAGGGGACTTACGAAAAGCGTGACCGAGCCATCTTTGACGAGAAAGCTCAGGTAGAAGATATTCTCGATAGTCTCGGCAAAGTCCGGGGCCATGACGAACTCCCAGTAGAGAAGTGGCTCTGCATCTTCCTGATCCTTGAATTGATTGGCTTTCCACTGGAAGTCGGCCAGCACAGTCTTCAGAATTCGTTTCTGTTCATACTCGTCGTTCGTGGACTCTGTGTCTCCCTGTGCTACTCGCTGCTCTTCTCTGAATTTTCAAAATGAGACAAAAGTAATAACAAGGAAGAATATTACCCAGCATCGTCGTCGCCGTGTCGTCGTCGCTTGACCTTCTCAATGCCTCCTTTTTCGATGACATCAGCGCAAATCGCCTGAAAGAATAAAATATTGAGTGAAAGCGGATAATTGTGACGGCTCAAACCTCGAATGTGACGCTCTTCTTTCGCCTGACTGTAATGACTCTTCGAAGAGAGACATTCTTGAAAGTCTCTTGGTAATTCAAGACGTGCTCGTTGATGATCGCGCGTCCACGAAATTTCTTAAATAGAAATAATTTAATTTATTGTAAAAAATCCGAACTAACCGTCCACTTTGGAACCCACTCGTCCCGGAGAGATCGGATGTTCTGAACCTGGTCCATGTTGTCCCAAAACTCGCGGGATCGAACGCTCTCTCCGTTGTTAGCCACAATCTGATCGAAGTAATCATCTAAATTCGAAAGTCAAGATCTGATGCCTGATTTATGAATTCTTTCCGATTTTGAAGTCAAACTCGCTCGCGTCTTTGCCAAAAAGATCGATGCACTTGATAAGAAAAGCGCTATCGTCCACAAACAAGTCAGCAGTCGGATCATCCTCGTGCACTGCTCGCAAGTCATCATAATCCGTGATTCCATCGGTCAACCTGAGCAAAAACTACTAAAATTTCAAATGAAAAAATCATACTTGTTCATATCATCCTCTCCCTCAAGCTCGCGCTTCTTGCTTAGTTTATCAAGATCATCTTTTTTCTTTTGAATGTCGCGAATTGTCTCATTCGCCTTTGATAAGAAGCTCTGAGTATCGTACTGGCTATTAGTTCGTCGCTGAGAACGACGACGATTCTGGCTTTGAGATTGGCGACGCCTATCCGGCGTGTTTTCCTTATCGTCCTCCATTCTGAAACCAGGACATGATATCATCTGCAAAGAAAAAAAAAAACACACACACACACACCTAGGTCTAGGATTAGGGGTGACCGTTGGTGATCCAAAATAATTTGCTCAGGACGGATCACCAAAAAATGGTGATCGGGTTCTCCGATCACCAGAGGTTGGTGATCGAGGCCAGATGTGAAAATCAGTGCCTGTTATTTCTTCGATCAGCTTAATTGATAGGCTTATTTTGCCCAATATATAATAATATGACCTTTTGCGTTAAAACTAGCAAATCTGCAAAAATTTTCTGCTAACAATCACCAGCGGATCACCAGGATCGAGTCTCGATCACCAAGCTCTGGTGATCCGAGAAACCCGATCACCACCTTTTGGTGATTCATCCCGAGCAACTTTTTTTGGACCACCATCGGTCACCCCCAATCCTAGACCTAGACACACACACAAAATAATTATTTTTCTATTTATTGCTTATCAGGAGTAGCCTTCTCCCAGTAGGGCTGACTGTGGTCACTGATTGATTTTTTTTGTCCAATACATGTAACAGCAAAGATGTAAACGCAGTGAAAGGTGTTTTTCACAGATGAGAAAATAGGAATGGTGAGTTTTTGTTTATAAATATTTAACTTCTTTGGAAAAGTCTCGGATCAGGCTTCTGCAGGACGTAATCGTGGGGAGATCATCTTTGAAGGGAAAGTCGGGATGATTGGACGTCTCGGGCCAAATTAAATGTCGCCAGCCGACATTGAGCTCTTCGAATACGCTCATCTCATCCTTATTTGAGCTTTAAAACAGTACAGAAATGATGAATGCATTCAATACAAAACTCATGCTTCTAAAGCCCCTTTCCTGAGTTAGTTCGAAATCCCACACTTTGTAGTTTGCTTCAATTCTTCCAGGATTAGTTGACTTTGCAACAAGAGTTCCTCCGATTTGTAGATGCCATCGCATGACAACACTAAAAGCAAAGTAATGCTAATCTATCGATAATAAGTTTTACTTGGCAGTGGATTTTCCATATTTCTGAGCGATTTTCAAAATGTCAGGGTGCTCGAGAATTTCGTGACCAGTTTTTGGAGCGCCAGAAGTGATGCTCCCGAAGTTTCGCCAAGGTCGATTAGCACTTCCTAAGGCGGAGTACGCTTGAAAGGCGATCCTGTTGATGCGGCAAAAGTTGCGCAGGTCGAGCTCGTGGAGATAAGGATGGCTCTCGTTTTGGAGGACACAGGGGAAGTGTTTTTTCGTGACGCTGAGGATCTCTTCCACCTGAGAATAGGATGAAAAACAAATGAAAGAGAGTCTTTCTTGACCTGGCGACGGTTAAAGTTAGAAAGGCCGATCGATCTAGTCAATCCTTCGTCGACGAGAGTTTCCATCACCGCCCATGTGTCCACGTAGTGCGACTCTTTATCAGTACACCAGTAGCCATCATCGTCGACAGGGAACATTGTCTTTTTCGATTCGTGAGCCAAAGAACAGCCATCTTTAAATAGTTTTTATTTCTATTTGAAACAGTTTTCTGTTACCAGATCGTTTGGCGCAGTATTTTCCATTGCTAGGGACCGCTTGAGGCCAGTGGATCACGAACGAGTCGACGTAGTCAAGCTTGAGGTCGTGAAGAGTGTCAAGAAGATCTTGCTTGACGTGTTCAGGTCGATGGTTGGTGTTCCAGAGCTTGCACTGGATGAAGAGTTCTTCGCGCTTGACGACGCCCTCGGAAAACAGCTCTTCGAGTGCTTCCCCAATCACATGCTCGTTTGAATAATCATTCGCAGTGTCCAACAACCTAGGCAGAAGCATTAACAACCATCGATCAAGTATGCATGATTACCTGTAGCCAGATTTTACCGCGCATTTTATCGCCGCCTTGGTAAGATCTGGAGGCGCTTGCCAGGTACCAAGGCCGACTCGGGGCATTTTGGCTCCATTTCTCAATTCAATGTATTCCTCGACCATTTTGATATCTTGCGAAAAGAAGCTGACCGCTGCGTAAGTTCAATATAAAGACCGATCTGTGCATAAAAATATTTGGTTACGCCCCAAGGTTATGTGCAGACGCTCCCGCCCTCTGGTCAAGTTGAAAATAATTGTTTGCTTTATTTAGATGCAGAATCTAGCAGCGGATTCTCCGATCGTATGCATGCAAATCTCCTGAATGAGTTCTGATAATTTCGCAATAAGCTCTTATCATTTAAAAAAGAGCTGATTAGCAAGAACGACGATTTCGATTGAATATTATCAATATATTGAGTTTCAGTGGGTGAGTTTTTTTCATTCGAAGAGGAGGCGAAGATTTGAAGATATTCACTGTTAGTTAGAAGCAGTTGCGGATAGAAATGTGACAAATTTCAAGAAAAGGATAGATACGCAAAGAGGAAGATTACTTTGTATTGTTATTTCAACAGATTCACAAGTTCGTGGCTGTATCGGGTCAAACGAGTTCCGTCTGAATGGAGTGAGCTTTGTATTTAAGGGATCACCCCCCGATTTTTCAAAACTTTGGCATCGGTCATTATTGCCTATGATTAGATTCCTCGTGTTCTGAGGATCATTTTGATATATGATAGTACCCCTTTACATAAATGCATCCCCGAAATTTTGGCTCCCAAAGTTCGGGAAAATGCATGTAAATTGTACTTAGCGTGAAAATCGCAATTTTTTTCGATTTTTCATTGTCATCGAAATAACACAAACAAGGGCTCTTTCGAAAGCTTAGAATGTGAAGATTACGAATATAATAGCCGCACTAGAATTTTCGGCCAATTGTTAGCGCTAGAGAGCATTCTAACACCCAAATAAGGCCAAAAATGGTTTCAAAAAGTTTTACAACTAGAATTTTTTTATTAACTTACCCGATCATGCTGATTCTACCAAAAAATAAAGATTAGCGTCTATACTTTTAGATAAACGAAAAAGATTTTGAATCCCAAAGCCCAAAAAAAAGTAGATACGATTTGAAAATGACCTAAAATGGCCATTTTTCAAAATGTTAATCACTTTGACGGCCTGTGATGCATAAGCGAATGTTTTGCTGGCAAGCTGATTCTACCAGAATTTGCTCCTTTCGAAGCGGGCTTTCTAATGCGCCCAAAACCAGCTTCCTACGTAAGCTCAAAAAAAAGTAGATAGAGGTCAAAGTTGGCGAGATCGGGGGATCCCTTAACACTTATTGCTGGCGTACCTTTTGTCTGATTACTCAGAATCGCGGACACTTCGGATTTTACTGAGCTTAGCTTTTCGGAGAACTTGAATTTGGTCTTGAGCGGGAGATAGCATGGCTCAGCTTCAAGAAGCCGCTGTCCGAAGTCGCACAAGCGCTGTCCGTAACTCAGCACTACCGACTTCTTGTCCTTGTTGATTGAACTTGACAGACTCTCTACAAGGCGCGTCTGAATAGAAGGAACTTTATGTCGTCATCTTCCAGGCTTATAGAGCTTACTTGAAGACAGAGCAAAGTTTGAACGTCCTTTGCGAAGTCTTGCTCGGCTGTTCGAGCGTCGGACTGGCCTGGTTGCCCATGAAGCGCGCCTAAGTCGCTTATTCGCTCATGAGAGTGTATTTTTTCTTGAGGAGGAACTGAAAGCTTGAGAAATACGGTGAGTCTTTGAAAACTCACCAGGTGGTTTTTTGAGAGGTCTTTTTTGATATTGAACGTGGCCTCCGCTTGAATGGAGCGATGAAAAGTCACTCTGCGAGGAGTTTTCGCAGATATTTTCTGAATTCGCTGCTTGAAAATGATATTTATATGCGCATTTTGCTACCTTGGGAGTTTGTTGGAGTTAGCTCAACAACTTGAGGAGAACCCAACTCTGATAAGTTGAAATTTCGAGTGTCGTAAAAGAGTGAGGAATGAGCTTGCGGAAGAGGTAAAGCTAGAGGAGGTTGGGAGGAAGGTGAACTGCAGGAGCCGGAACCGGACTTTGAGCTGAACGGGTTATTGTTTAATGCTATTTAGCGGTTTTCAACTGACCGAGAGCGACTGCGACGAGGTGGTTTGAGGGGAACGGGCTTCGCCAATTCCCTACTGTGATTTGGTGGCTGCTTGCCCGACAACCAAAAGTCAGGAATTGGCTCTTCATGCTGGGATAAGTGCGAAGCGTGATGATGATGAAGATTATGAGTAGCGACCTGGGAAGAGAATTTCGGAACTGCGTTCATACTGCTTGGCTGGTGGAGATGGACTGGCTGCTGGTAGCTCATAGGGTGGTGCAGCACGTCGGGGCCAGCTTGATTCGGATTTCGCAGGGCTTGGCTTTGAGGGGGACGCGTTTTCTTGCTCTTCCCTTTTCCAAAAGACTGTTTCAGCCGAGAAAGAAGTCCAGCTGATTTTCTTTTGGGCTCGTTTCGCTATTTTGAAATTAAAAATAATGTCCAGTAGTGAATGGTAATACTTACAATAAATGGCTGCTCATGAGAGGTACCCATCGCTGTGTGAGGTCTTTCTCGAATATGAGATGCTGAATTGTGGGATGTCATCAAAGGTCTGGTGGATGTAGGTCGAGTTGGTTGAGCTCTCTTCATATTCGGCGAAAAGTGACCGGGAGCTTCCCTGACTGATGGGTGATTTCTGTAGTCTGGAAGAGCAGGAGCTCCATTTGTTGAACGCTTTTCTCGATCGATCAGCTGAAGCAGACGCTCGTAGAGGCTGGAGAACGAAGGACGATGGTCAGGTTCCCAGAGCCAACACTTCTTCATGAGATCATAAGAGTCCCTTGGACAGTTGTCAGGCTGGTCCAATCTCTTTCCGTTTTCAAGCATACTGAAGACGTTCGCTATGTCGATGCCTGGATAAGGTTGTAGCCCGTACGAGCTGACTTCCCAAAAGAGAACGCCAAAAGACCAGACATCAGATTTGACAGAAAAGCGCTTGTGCGAGATGCCTTCAGGTGCTGTCCACTTGATCGGGAATTTCTTGCCCTGCGAAGCAGTGTAGATTTCGTCTGGGTCGACTAAACGAGAGAGGCCGAAATCAGCAACTTTCACTAACGGCTGGTCGCTACAATCGTCGGCTTTAACAAGACAGTTGCGCGCCGCCAGGTCTCGGTGAATGAAGTTTTCGCGTTCAAGATATTTCATTGCGTCGCAAATCTAATTCATTGAAATTAATTTTTTTATCTAGTTTTGGAGTTTGCTCTACCTGGAGAACAATTCTAAGTTGCACGGAGTGATTGATTGTAATCGGATTCGCGTTTTTAATGAAGTCAAGTAAGCTGCCTTGATTCATGAATTCGGTGATGAGCAAATACGGTTTGTCCCTCGATACGACGCCGATTAGCGGGAGTAGATTTCGATGACGCAGCTTTTTCATGACTGCCATTTCCTTGAGAAAATCGTCGGAAACTTGATTCTCGTCGCGAAGAGTTTTCATGGCGACGGCAATCGACGGCGTCCCATCCCTAGGGAGTAGGTTCCGCGATAGACGTCGCCGTATTGACCAGATCCAAGCCTGCTTTCTATGGAGACAAGTTGCCGGTCGATTTCCCATTCATCCAGTGGATCATTGTGGGCATTAAAACTGCGCCTAATGACGGGACAGCGAAGTGTTGTTATTAAGCCGTCAGGATTCTGCCGATGATGCTCTACTAGATCGGACAAGAACTTGAATCGATGGCTAGGAGTGATGTGGTACAGCCCGTCCACGTACTGAATCCTGTAGTGATAGATCGTGTCTTTCGATGCTCCTTCTCGCTCTTCATGTGCTCGTAGCGAGATTGAAAAGTGGCCAGCTTGGGTCTCAGAGTTTCTGATGAGAAAAGAACCGTCGACTCCACTGTCGAGCAGGATCTTTGCCTCTTCGCGATTGATGCCAGCGTGGAACCAGGGATAGCGAGCTAGATCTTCTTGTTGCCTCGATGGTTGCATGATATCGACGGAATTTATTGGAACAAGAAAGTTTCCCCGCTGACAACCATCATTCGAAGATGAACTTATGATCGTCACTGAATGCGACTTATAAAAAGGATTGATCAAACACAAGAACAAAATTACTTTCGTTATCATCAGCTCAGTAAAGCCTTTACTTACCGTCATAAGATCCACTTTGCTGCCCATTGACGAGAACTTTCGCTCCGGCGCTGATAACCTTCTGAAAATATCTGTATTTAAAAATGGACAAGGAAAATAAACACTCACATTTCCAGGGACAGGCACAGGCTTATTAATGATCCCATTGGCGGTCGCATGCAGCCGGGGAGCATGTTGATGGTAGCCCTTCCCTTGGGATTCAGGTTTCGCCGGCCGACCCTGAAATATCACTATAAAAACGCCACATGGACATCGACTTTTTCTCTAATTACAGTGAATGCCTAATGAGCGTGAATCTCTAGCGAACGAACCTGATTTGCACCCATTTAAGAAATCTTCATGTTCGATTGTGCGGATCAATCCTCATTGATGGCTCAAGTCGAGTCGATGGCTGAAATCAAAAAATAACAGCATCATTTTTATTGGGGCAGCGGAATCGATATTAACACAAAAGTTTTACAGTTAACTTATTCATATCCGTCGTTCAAGGCTGTAAAAAGAGGTAAGGAATAAAAACAGATCTGATTCGAAATTTCAATAGAGCGAGGTCAGTAAAAAGTGTCACAAGTCATCGAAGATGTAATTCACTAAAGGAAGATTAAATAAGAATGAATAGAATGAAAATTGCTGGCTTCAAAAATTTGCAGAAAATGAAAAAAAGTTCCAATGAGTTTTGAGAATTTACAGAAATGGCTTATTTACAACTGTAGATAGTAATAGGCGAATGATACAGAGAAAGAGAAACTATAGAAGAGCGTAAATTTAAAAATATTCTAGTGAGCGGTGCCAAAAGGATCATGAGCAGAGCCTCGATGATAATTATTTCGTCCAGAGCGAGAGTGTCCGGCTAAACGAGACGAACTCGTCTTTTTCGGTTTCGTATGGCGGTAGCTCATCCGCAGATTCTCACGAGAAGGATCGTTTTTGTCGGCCACGTCCCAGAGGCAACAGCGAATAATGAGGATTTCGACGAAGCAGTAGGCGAGGAATATTGATGAGGTTATGATTGCGGCGAGGAACGCTTTCCACATGAGAGGGTAGCAATAATTCTCTGGATATGCGTGGTTTTTGTCGAGTTCCGAAGTACGCTCGCCCTCAGCCGAGGCCAGAACGTAAATACCGAAAATTAACGGGGCTATGTTCAAGCAAAGAGCAGGAATGTTGAATTTGAACTGCCAATGAGACTTGTTACTGCTGTTATTCTTGCGCATTTGGATGCACCGCCCTGAAGAGTTTCGATTAAATCAAGCTAGTAAACGACTAGTCATACCGATGCAGAAAGCAGCAAGCGTGAAGAGTCCAGCGGCGATTGTTGCGTAGAAGTAGTAGTGCATCTTTTTGTCTTTGATGTAGGGACACTCTGTTGAAGTTTTCTCTGAAATGAAATGTCAACTCTGGTTCTCCTCGTTGATTTCAAGTTCCATTTTTATCTACTCCAGGTCTCGAAAAAACGAAGCCTGTCTCTATACAGGTTGCTGAGCCCAGATGTACTCTCACTTACTAATTACGAAGAGGGTCAAAGCGAAGAGGGAGAAAGCCGAAACGATAATGATTGCCCATCTGTTGATTCTTAAAATTGCAGGACATGCGTTTGAGCACCCCATTTTCGTCTCCACCGAAAAGAATTAGCACTCAATCTTAAAATAAGAGTGAAAAAGAATCTCCCTGTTTCTCACAACACAAGTTGTTTCAAGAAGGAAATAAATCTCTAACAGTTACTGACAAGCACACTGCGAGCATTTGGATAGCATCTCGGCTGAGTTGTTGAGGCGACGCTTCAACTCGGGGAACCGAGCTGCACCGGTCATTTCAAAGACAAGCGATCGACTGGTGCGAATCGACTTTTGTAACCAAGAGAGTATCAAAGGTAGTATCTGACTCTGGTTTCTCAGTAGTCGACAGCACTTTTGCTAGAATGTCTTTGAAATTATACAGAACGGCAGTGATTGGTCTGAGGACATCAGTGTGCACAGTAGGAGTGGTAAATGGGGAGTGAGTGAGAGAGAAATTGACCTAAATGAAATTAATGAACTTGACTTCCAAAAGAAAGGAAGCTTAGTTCTTCGCAAAGGAGAGCTTGATGGGACGATCTGGAGTGACTTTGAATCCTTGGAGAGCATCTTTGGCGCTAGTTGCAGCGCCGGGGTCCGCAAACTCGACAAAAGCTGAAATATTTTTCAATTGATGGCTGTCGTTAGTAACGACTCGTTACCTTTTCCTCCTGCAGGGATAGGTCGGCTCTTCTTGAAGCCAGGAAATTGGGAGAAAAGGAGATTGAGCATACTCTCGTTGGCCTCGTCGGGGAGATTTTCGACATAGATCGTCGCCGCTGGTTCCTCCTCTTCTCCACCCGTTTTCTTTTTGGCGGCAACTTTTGCGTTTGTCTCTGAAAATATCAGTTAAAAAAAGAAGTGAAAATGAGTATCAACCTTTGGCGAGAGTGCGCTCGTCCTTTGGAGGAACGTATTTCTTCGCTTGCGTGATCACGTGCGATTCTCTTTTAGCATACGAAACCATCATCGGCTTTTCGTAGAATGGAAAACCCTTCAAATATAAAGTCAAAAGACGTTCTCAATAAATCGAGCATTTACCTGCATTCTCTTCATCGCGTTCGCCGCATCTGAGATATCCTTGAAAGTGACAAAAGCTTGTCCCCTCAATTTCGGAGCCCTCGAAACCATGATGTCTAGTACCTAAAAAAAAACTAGTTATTGAGTAAGATAAAGTTGTTTTTACCATGCCATATGAAGAGAAAATTGAATACAGCTGTCTTGTAAGTTCGATTTTCTTGATTTTGTCATTGAGGTTTTTGATGTAAAGCGTATGGCATGGTGTTCCATCAAACATTCTAAAAAAAGAACGATTACTATTTGTCATTCTAGCTAAATAGAGTTTCAGCACAATTTGAAGCCCTTTTTCAGAGGAACGTGGGTGATGAGCGCCTTCTTCCAATCACTTGTCTCGTTGTATAAAGAGAGAATATCAAACACCTTCAACAAATCGGTGAGAAAGTCGCGACGGGCTATAAATCTGTAGCGCGGTTATTATTATTGCGATTAGTGCGCTCAACTCGCCAACGATATTTCTCGCCGTTCCTGATTCGGAGATAGGATGGTATTTTTCGCTCTTTGCCTATTCTTAGCATGTGAGTCCGCTCTTTCCAAGTGTTCCTCGATCGGAAGTCGCTTACAAACAAGTTGGTGGGACAGAGCGTCGTTCAGCGAGCGCTTATTGCTGTATGATTCATCCAGATCGCCTAATAATGGTTTAAAAATGCCCTTCTCCTGTGAACGTACCTCCTATGACATAGACTTTTCCCAACTCTACACTTTCCAACGGCTCATCCGCATCTGGGGACAAAACAACAAGTTCTTCCTTCGAAAAACAAGCTTGATGCCTCTCAGATTCAATTTCAAAGCCGAAATTGCTAAATCCCTCGTGTTGTCGCTCACATTCTTTGTACAGCAAATCATCTGAAGAGAAGGAAGTAAGAAAGATTTTCGCCGGCTTGGAGCTCTTCCGGTTGGAGCCATGTATCCTCGCAAGCTGGCCGGCCATTTTCTTCGTTTCCTTCATCTTCATTGATTTCGAGTACGACAGATCGATTGCAATTGTTAGGCTCAACTCTCGAGAAGCTGCGTTGAGTCTGTTTTTCTCTTCCTGAATTCGCTCTTTTTTCGAGACTCGTTCCTCGTCCTTTTCTTTCTCGCCTTCCTCCTTTTTTCGTTCCCTTCGTTCTTGTCTCTTTCGTTTCTTTTGCTCCTTCCGTTTCGCTTCTTGCTCTAGATGCCGCTTTTCGTTTCTGACCCGGCGTTCATCTGCCGTAAGCGTCGCTTGAGCCCTTTCTTTGCGGATGAAAGGTCCACACTCTGTAGGAAACTCCTTTCCCGCCCTAGCATTCCACTCTTTGAATTGTTCCAACGAGGAGCAAGCTTCCAAATCGAATGTTAGCTGCGGATTCTCTCGAAGCACCGATTTCCAAACTCGAAATAAAAATGTCTTCAAGCTGGACAAAGACGCTCCCCCGCAGTTTTCTTCAAACAAGGCGATGAACTCGTCGACAATCTGATCAATCTTTGCTAAAGAGTCAAGTAACATCTCTCATTGAGATATAATTTGTGAAACTCACCGACTGTTGGCAGAAAGATACCGGGATTTGAGAGGAGGCCCTCGGCAGACATAACTCCGTCGACTCCAGTTTCTCTAAAAGCTTCTTCGACATCTGAGAAGTATCGAATATTTCCATTCAAGACGACGGGGATGGTGAGCTTGTTCTTCACAGCTAAAATGTCATCAAGAGGCGCAAGAGATACAAGCCGATTTTTAACATTGTTCATTTGAACAGTACCCTTGATATGTTCCCAACTCGCTAATCCTGTCAATTCTTTCTTCTGTTCGATAGTTCTCCCATGTACAGTCAAGATGCTAAAACTAAATTTAGAACGACTCAAACTGAAAAAAAACAAACCTTGCGCCAGCGGCTTCGATCATCTTTTAAATGATTGCAAAAGGAAAATGGGAAAAAGAAAGGAAAATTATTAATTCGTTAGGAATTTTTGGTCTATAAATTCTTGTGGTAATTCATCACTGGTAATTACCAATGACTCAACAATGAAAAAATAAATTGGTTTCACATTCACACTCTTCCCTTAGCATAAGAAACCGTCTTCTCGATCTCCTCAAAGACGCGGATTTTCACTGTTATTGGATGAATTCGACTTCCTGCCTCTATCAAGCGGGCAATGAGATCCCACGACCCTAGCATCATGAACGCGCCGTAGCCACCGCGTCGTGCAATATGCTGCGGACAGCCGAGATTCAAATCTACGGCATCGCAACAGTCCTTTACAATCCTTATCGCTTCGACAAATAAATCCACGTCATTAGCGGCCATTTGAACGAAAACTGGTCTCTCTCAAGATCACCAACAATAATGTCTCAGGATCTCGCACCTGCAGTGACAAACCACTCTCCTGGGACTATCTCTTAGATCTGCTAGAACATTTTTCCGATACTTAGAATCGTTTACTATCAAATGAGCGTTGTGCATTGGCGTCCAACTAACATTAACGCCCTTGGAGTGAACGAGACGACTATGATCGCGGTGAGAATCAAGTTCGAAAAACTTCAATTGAAAAATTATTTTTTTCCGACCGTTTCCGAAAAGGGAGCCAGCTCAAATCGACCATCGGCGCACATGCTCTTATCCGCTCCCCTTCTGCGATACCCAACCAGCTCATAATAAAGAACACAACAGAATAACTTAAAATGTTTATATTTATTTGCTTCCGGGTTTAACGGAGGATGATTATAGAAGTCAGCTTGTTTTTAACAAACAGTAACGAAAGAAGTTGATCGGTAAACTTGGCACAGAGGAACTTGATTTTTTTAATATTCTAAGATTATAGTGGAACTGCGAATAGAATATCAGTACTTAGATAAAACGGGCTTGATCACACTGACAGGTAAATTCTAAGGCTACGATTGATTATAAATGACAACAAAAACGGAAGTAGTGAGCGAAATGCTTTGTCGAAACGATTTGACACAGACACACACAGTACAGTAACAGTAAACATTGTTTATTCTTCGTTAACGGTTTGAGCGAATAAATAAGGTTCAATCTTTGATTGCACAGAAAGATCAAGTGTCGGAAAACAAGTGTGAGTCGATGTACTAGTAACTGGTCGTTGTCAGGTTAATTTCCATGGGCAGGGTGGTTCTCAAGAGCCTTGAGGAAGTCGGCGACGGGTGCGCCTTCGTAGCAGCACTTGAACACAGAAGTGAACAATGGAAATCGCTCGGGCGAGATCTTCTTGTTCGTAAGCACTCCCTGAAGTTCTCGAGCTGTTTCGGGTCCCTTTTCAACGCGTTTTGAAAACGTTATCAACTATTGAAAATAGGCATGAAATAAACATTACTCGATACTTGAGCTAATGTTTTTAAAACACATCCCTGGAGTTTCTGACCGTTGAGCATTTCTTTCTCAAGTTCATCAAGGGACTTGCCGGTTTTGGCAAAGGCCTCGGAAACTTTTCGATTTCGGCCACCGTAGCAAGTGGTGATGAGATCGGCGACGCCGCAGGACTCCATGAATGTTTGGTTCTTTACTTCTCCTTCGGACAAGAAGACCTTGCAGAAGTCCATCATCTCCATCAAACCGAGACTAGAACGCGAGAGAATAAGGGGCTACTTCAAACTGTCTCCCTACCGGATGATAGCAGCTTTGGTGTTGTCGCCAAGACCGAGGCCATCACAGAAGCCAGCTCCACAGGCAACAATGTTCTTCAGAGCACCGCAAAGCTCAACAGTCTTGGGATCCTCGGAAATGGAGACTCGGAAGGTTGGTCGCTGGAAAAGAGCCTTGAAGGTCTAGAATGGCGTTAGAACTGGAAGTGATTGATTTTATAAGAACCTTGGCGTTTTCACCGAATCCTCCGACAGTCGACTCGCAGAACTGATCTCTGGCTACTTCGTTGGCGATGTTGGCGCCCATAAGAACAGAGACATCGATTCCCAACGCTTCTCGAATCTCGTCAGAGATGAGGCCAAGTCCGCTGTCGGTAATGTTGATACCCTTGATGAGAGAAATGGCGGCGGCCCCTTCTTTCACGTGACCCTTCATGGTTGCAACGGTTCGGGCGATGAACTAGAATTGCAAGTTTGTATTTGAAAGCGGCTCGGACGCGTACCTGATGGGGGATAACAAAGATAAAGAGGTCGGCATCTTTTGCAGCGTCGACGAGCTCTGGGACGGCGATGACATTTTCTGGAAGCTTGACACCGGGCAAGTACTTGACGTTCTCGTGATCTTGGTTGATAATTTCAGTGAGCTTTCGGCCTTCGACCATCTCTTCGTAGACCCACATGTTAACACTTAAGCAAAATATTAAAAAAGGAGATTAAAGCCAGCGACTTACTTTTTCTCGAAAAGAGGATTTGTAGCAGCGTTCAAACCGGCAAGTTTCGCAATGGCAGAGCCCCAGTTGCCAGAGCCAACAATGCAGACGCGCTTACCCATCGCAGTTCTGAAATAACGGAGGCTAGTGAGGGCGAGCATCTTTGTTGTATCGTTGTTGTGGATGTTACTTGTTCAAAAAGAGAATAATAAATAGTTAATGCAGTGAACTTAATCGTTGTGCCAAAGGGACATGTCATCGAAGTCTTGTCGTCGCGGCCTTTCGAGAGGTCGGGTGACGTATCGCCACCTAAAAAGTGTTAAGCGACTGTTGTTTCTCTAGAATCTCTACCAGAATGGTGGTGGCCCATCAACCTCTTTGGCGGCGGGGAAGTCGTCACTCAAGCGGCCTCCGGCAGCAATAGTGGCAGCATCGGCCTCCTAAAACAAATTGTAAGGAGGTAGTACTCAAATTTTGATAAAAGTTTACGACCGATTGACGAGCGAATGTAATTCGTTGCGCAAGCCTCACGAATAAATCGGCCCACTGCGTCTTACCTCGAGAGTTCGCATTTCTTCTTCCCAGGTGTCGTTTCGGAGCGCTTTCCATTTTTTGTAGTTGTCATAAATATCTGGATATCTAAAAGACAATAATCAAATGCTGAAGAATTGAAGGACCGAAAGGTACCTAGCCCAATCGTCAGCTCCCCAATCGTTGAGGACATTGTTTTCCTGCATCATATGAGCCCATCGCTGGAAAGACATGCCATCGGGCGAATCTGGGAGCTTTCCGTGCTCATCTGGAGCGTAGTGTTGATTCAGCCAGAACTCTTCTTCTCCATCTAATAAATCGTGTTCGATGAAACTCTCTTTGGAGCATTCTACTACCTTTAAGCAATTCAGTAGCCTTCGCCAGCGAGGTGACATGTTTGTTTTCATCAAATCGGGCACGTAGAACGGCGTGTTCAAAACACATAATGTGAGTAGATAAATACGGACGCATGACATAGGCGTCGACGTTGTGAGCAGAAATCGAACGCCATGCTTTTTTGTATAACTTGAGGACTCGGTGACGGTGGGGCAGGAATCGTGCCACTTGGTAGGCGGGCACGAACTGGTGACCGATGATTTGGCCACCTGCCTTCAAAGCAGCGTTCGACGACATATCGAATGTCTGAATTGAACGGTGATTTAACAATTACTGTAGCTCAAAAGGTCACATTATATTTGAAGCATTACGGGGTAAGTTGATTGAAATCTGAATTGAAGGGGAAAGAATTGTGTTTTTCTGGTGAACTTTATTGAAAAAAGAAGAGACATTGAATGTTAATTAGGCAGTCGGGCGGCGGAACTTAGTTGTACAGAATATCGTAGTGGCCTGGACGAAAGAGAAGAGAAATGCTTGCGTTTTCATTGAAGAAGTCGATAATCTTAAAATGGGTTACAACAGCACTCGTCAGAAATGGGTTGAACCTGTGGCTTTCCTTCGCGCTGCTCAAGACAGGCGACCCGGACGGGCACGCTTAGACCGGTGGATAAGGCAGTGATGACGACGTGGTCGATGTCGATTCCAAGAGGTTCCACATCCTTGCTCATTTATAATTTGATGATTTGAATAGATTTTTTACCTTTCTGCAGAAGTCTTGAACGGAAGAAACATCGGGCAAGAAGTTAATGTAAAAGTCAGGTTGCTGCTGCAGCTCTGCAGATGCGACTAGTCGTAAGAAACAAACGATGTAATTGGCAAAACCTTCATCGCTAGAATCCTTGTTAAAATGATCAAATAAAGCCATTTAAATACCTCATTGCGACGCGCAACTCCTCGCTCGTTTTATAATCACTGATTCCGTCGATGAAGTCGACGTTCTGCTCGTAAAAATCGTCAACAGTGACGCTCGGGTAGTTTTGCTTTTCTATCAAGAAATCGCGTGTCTTTTTGAATTGTGCTTTGAGCTCTTCTCGGCCGGATGCATTTCCCACAAGCGTCTCGAACAGGGCGAAAGAGAAGGCACGGTAGAAACAGTTTCCATCCGGGCGTATTTTGATGACGCTTCTATAACTCTCTAGCAGCATCTTTAAATTAATGGCTGGTGATAACGATTGAAAGAGAAAGAGAAACCTTGACTTGTTGCTGGAACATTTCGCTGTCGGAAAAGTCTTGAATAAGGGACTCAAGAGGGATTTTCTCGCCGATTAGTGGAATTGTTTCCGCAATTTGACGGTTGATGCTTTCACGTGCATTTATCGTTGCCTGATAGGCGCTTTTTCAAACTGATCAACATTATCTCGCATTTTAGACTTGAATTCGAACATGACAATTTCAAGCACTTTCCTGGTCTAACTGCTGGTCATCCATTCCGTCAATTAATGAGCCCGACATCCTTAAAAAATCCACTCGTTAGCTCAACTGTTGAGTATCTAACGTATCTGTGTCATTTTATTTAACTACAGTGAAAACTGTAACATGTAAAAGCTGTAGTGAGGGAAAGAAAATATGACAGAAGCTGAAGATAATAAGATCGGAAAAAACATGTTTCAAGTGGATGAATGGTATAGTAATTATCTGTTTCATTCGTTTTTTAAACGGGCTTGTAGTCCAACTTCGATTCCAGACGCTTCGACTCGGCGACTTTTCGTACAGCCTTGAAGTAAAAAGAGATTGTTGGTAAAGAAGAATAGTAATGGACTTACTTTCATCATATCTTCTTGGTTAATAAAGTCTCGCTCGGATCGAATTGCAAAAAGACCTGCTTCTGTACAAACGTTTCGCAAATCAGCTCCATTAAATGTATCTGAGAGCTTGACAACCGCCTAGAAAAAAATTGAAGAGAGAAAAACGCGTGAGCAAGATTACCTCGAAGTCAATTTCTCCGTGAGTAGCGAGTGGACGCGAGTGAATCTTCAAAATGTCAAGTCGTGCTTGCTCATTTGGCAGTGCTAGAATTGAGTTTAGATCAAGGATTGTCTAAGTGGGATTCATACGGATTTCAATCTTTCTGTCCAATCGACCAGGTCGCAAAAGCGCAGGATCGAGCGTGTCAGGTCTGTTCGTCGCCATGATCATTTTCACCTGTCCGAGCGCGTCGAAGCCGTCCATTTGATTCAGCAATTCCATGAGAGTACTGCGAGCGACATTTAGCTTTAGAAAAACAAAGTACAACTACCGTTGGATTTCACGATCAGCAGAGGTTCCTTCTGAAAAACGTCTGCCACCGATAGCGTCGATTTCGTCCATAAAGATAATGCAGGGTTGATGGTCGCGAGCGTAGTTGAACATTTCGCGGATGAGACGAGCAGATTCACCGATGTACTTGTCCACGATGGCAGATGATACTACCTAGGAAAAAGATTCTCTACAGTGAGTTTCTCATAAGATAAACTACCTTTAAGAAATTAGCGTCGAGTTGACTAGCCACAGCACGAGCAAGAAGAGTTTTTCCAGTTCCAGGAGGACCGTACAATAAGCAACCTGGTTTGAACAGATCAATGAAAGAAGTTGATTGTTTTGATTTACCTTTCGGAGGAGAAATTCCGACCCGCTGGAAGAGTTCTGGATTGTTGAGGGGAAGTTCGATGACTTCTCGAAGCTCGCGGACCTGTTCACCGAGACCACCGATTTCGGAATAAGAAATGTTGCCTGGGTCCTCGTGGGACATGTTGTAGACAAGCGGGTCGACTTCGCGGGGCAAGTAACGCATAATCGTCAATGTAGTCATGTCGAGGGCGACTCTGGTGCCAGCCTTGAGCTCGTTCTTGTCGACTTGTCGGCGGCAACCGACGACGTAGCGTGGCCCATTCGTCGCTTTGACGATAAACTTCTCGTCCGTCAGTTGTTTGAGCACTTCGCCGACAATCTGGCCGACCGATTGGAGCGCCTTGAGATCATTTTCCGACTTTTCGTACTCCTTTTGGAGATCCTTCTCTTTCTGGCGCGTATTCTTCAATTTCGACTCCAACAGCCGCGTTTCTTGCAACTTTCGCCGATAATTCTGCAGCGCGCGTTCTCTTTCATCCGCCATTTATCTTTTTGTTTCTGAAAAAAAAACGGTTCTTTTGATTTTTGGAATCAGGAAAAAAGAGGTTGAGCAGGGCTATTCAACAATTTTTGTTATTCACAGAATGATGATGCACGCACTTTTCGAATTTCTAGCGCAACGGATCATTTCTTGGCCAAAATTTATTTCTACCAATCTTCTGAATGGAGAAAATTTTTACGAGAATTACCATTTTTATTAATTAGAAAATTTTTTTAATTACAAATTCTAAAAAATCGCGATGAAATCAAATCTTCTTTAATTCCTTCGTCTATTCTCTTCTCTATGCTCAAAGACATTCTCGGAGGCATTCTAGAACTGCTTGAGTTCCCTGGCTAACGCAAAAAAAATAACAGCATTTTTAGAGTTTTCCCCTTGGCGCTCATTGGCCAGGCGCGCACTGGCCTTCGCCGCAAGATTGCGCTTCTAAAAAGGCTGATTTACCGACTTTTCGTCTTTCAGCTGGAATTTATACGAACATCATTCTATGTCTCTAAGATTTTATTCTTTTTTACGAAATTTAAATAAAGGATTAACTTATTATTTGTATATAATATATATTTAATAATATTGTCAATATTATATTGATTAGATTATATTTCTTTTTTTTAAAGATTATTTATCTAAATTAGAAAGCTCTTTTCAAATTGGAAGCTCATGTAAATTACATTTTGTTCCCTCGGAGAGCCGCTGATGATCGACAGCTTCCTAGAGAACGTTGTACTAAAAAGTAAGATGCAAAAATTTCGAAGTCAAATGTTCATTCTATCGGTATATAATTTGATTTTTCATCCCCGTGGTCGGAAGCTACCTGGTGGTGTGGGTAGCGGGTTAGTAGGCGAAGAAAGTCAAGTGTGTTCGAATCCCGTAGAGTTTAATCGCTCTTACTTCGTGAGGATTCCCGTTAGAAATATGTGCCAAACCAGGGAGCATGATGAAGAAATATTGTCTGCCCGGACATATTTCAAAGAATCATCGGAGAGAGCGTCTCTGACCGTCTGACGGGAGGAGACGCTGCTGACAAAGAAGTTGGTACGGAGGTTGCGTCTCCGTCTTCCCTGTTAGGGCGGCGGTCTGATTCTAGCGCCAGGCACCAGCAAAGCGGATCTCCATCTTGGGCAAATGGAGCTGAAGTTTATAAGGCTCTGGTCACATTGAACAGTTTCAGAGTCCCCTTGACTGCCAGTGTAGCTTGACGCTCAGGATACCTGGCACTAAAAAAAACTGTAAATCGATGATGAAGGATTCACCACCTTCGAAGGTTCTATCAGGTCCAAACTCCTTAGAATACTACCGTGGGATTACATTGTGGACACCCTCTGACATACATGTATCGTCTATGATGGAAACTACCGGTAGTATAGACATGGCAAACTGGTCCCTCCCATGTCCGATAGGAGGCGCCGCTTGATAGTTTTTTGCAAAAATTTAATAATTAATTAAACCAAATTTATGAAATAAATGATGACAACTAACTCTTGTGCACGGCGGGCTGTGACTGAATTCTGAAAAGACAGACAAAAGTTGGGTTTGCCATTTCAAAGAAATTTGAATGTCATCACAATTTGGGCCTCCATGGCAACCAAGTAGTTGTTGCAAAAAAGACTCGAAATGATCAAAAGTGTTTTCACTTCTGCCCCTGAAGATGTACACCACCAGTCATCAGAGAGAGTTCCAAGCTATTCAAGGTAGATCTGTGCTCATCTGGATAGAGACGAAATTTAATTCTAGCGCGCAAAAGCGCTCCACTCAGGCCGGCCACCACTGAATTCGCAGCTCAGCGCCCTTATAAAGGAATTTTACGAAAAAAATGATAAAAATTGGCTAGAACGCTGCTTTATTCATTATTTTCTAAAAGTAAAAAGTCGATGATGCGCTCCCGACAACGACAAATGGCGAATATCACAACCAAAAAGAATACGTAGCTCATGAACCAATTCGCTCTGGGACAGCATCTGGGCAGCGGAACAACAGACCTCATCCTGAGTAAGCAATCATTTTTCGTGTTCCGTAATTAAAGAAATCAGCCAAATGTTCATGGACCACCACCAACGGCCGATCGAAGACGGTCTCGGAGACGGAGACTCAGAGGCTTTCAGAGCAGCCATGAAGGCTCAATTAAAGAAAAGATTGAAGCTCGTGGAATCATAATTTGATTGATATTTTCATTTTTTCTAATCTTCAGAAGTCTACTTACCAAAAAAGCTTTCTCGGCATGACACCTGGAGAAGATCCGACAAAGAACCTCGTTCACATCTCTGGAAGCGGCGGAGCTCCGAGGACGATTAATACAGAATCCAGGTAAAGTCAAGCGGATTCGATGAAGACATAGAAGAATCTGCTCTATCTGAAAGTTTTCAGAGAAAACTACACGCAACTAACACTTGATGGGCGCATCAAAGAGAGCCACACAAGATACGGTTGCAACAAGAAGAAACACATTCCTGCACGAGGAGCTGTTCCTGGTCGTGTCCCAGCTCAACCTCTTGTTCACGCTACACAGGTGAAAGGCGATTCGAAATTCTAAGACAAGTTCTATTCAGCCAACAATCGAACCTACTCCAATGTATCAGACGCAGTTTTGCGGCGTTGGCGAGTCCAAGACTTTATCAAAAATTTACTGATTCTCAATTCATTCGCGAAAATAAAGATCGAAAGCAATCTGGACACTTTTTCATTGCAAAGACTCTTCCTTGATTTCAACTTGATTTTCTACCTAAGAAGAATAAATCTAACAATTTTAACAAATAAATTTCGATTTGATTTTTTTATTCAACAATCGAAAAAAAACACGAAACGATAAAGGATGAAACAGGTAGTGCATAAAATTTACTTCTTCTGTCGCTTGAAGGGATTGGTAAGTCGAAACTTGGCCTTTTCCTCTAGGGATTCTTCCCAGGCGACAATGTCGTAGTCGTCCAAACAGTCGAGTTCCTTAGCAGATCGGATTCGAGAAGAGACTTTTGTGTTCAGGGACGAGCTGTTTGGAGGTACCATGATTTCGTTGATCTCTGTCTTGGAGAGCTTGTTGCGCATCGATTCTCTCAGCTTCCTGATCCGGAGCTTCTTGCAGATCTTCTTCTTTAGCCCCTTGGCAGACGATCGCAGAACACTCTTCGATGAAGTTGTCGATTTCTGCGAAAGCGAAAGGATGGACCAGTCCGAGCCATTTTCGGAAAAAGCGGTGAAGGAGAATCGTTTCTCGTTTTCGATCTCGGAGATGATGCTTTCGTTGAAGTGGAGTGGGTAGGCATAGACGGATGGCGTAGAAGTTCGCTTCATTGCTGCTTTTGAGTTTTAGTAGTGAATTGAGGAGTAAATGTATATTTTGATGGATGACTGGATCCGGCTTGCGGTTAAATATTCAACACGCTCCTTGGCGACATCGGATTGTTACGCAGAAGATTGATGACTTTACTGAGATCCAACGTATGCTGATTTCACGATGAAGAAGCAGACGCTAGACAGCTGCTTCCGAAAAGGGGAGCGCGGCGACTTCCCTGATATCTACACCAGCCGCTTGTCAGATCTTCTTGCAATTGAGACTCAGCTGCAGATGCTTTCCAATTGCTTCGCAGAAGAAACGAAAAACATGTAAAGTTTAAACATGTTAAAACATTGTAAACTGTGTGTTTTTGACAAATTGTCATTATGTTATTTTGGATGCTATTCCAAAGCAATAAAAGAAAAGAAAGCTTGAAGCAGAAAATCACATTCATATAGGAAGTCAGCATTATGCAAATCAGATTCTAGTCGATTAAGAGTTCTTTGCATAACTGGGGCATTGTCAAAATATATTGCCAATGCAATCTGCTTTTTACATGCATAAACAAAAAAAAAAACATATAATGTAAAGTAAGTCTTTAGATTTCTCTCGTTGGATATTAAGATTTTTTCAATTACGAATTCTAAAGCCCCTCTGGAATTTTGATCAGCCTGCTGTTTCAAAACATTTTTTGACGTTTAGTTTATCAAAAATGATTCTGCTTCCGCCATTTTATGGTTTAGCTTTCTATAGTAGAGGGACTGTAGGGCCCTGCATTTGCGAATGAAAACTACAATCTTTGTAGTACAAAGTGATAAGCAGTTTTTGGCTCTCGTGTTTTTAATGAAAATAAAGTGAACTTTGCGACATAATAGATGAAGTGATCATGGATAGTATAATTCTAGGGTCTTTCAAACTGCCTTTATAGAGTTCCTTCTCTGTCAAGTGTTAGCTCTAACTCTATTTAGCAGTTAGTGTTCAATTACTAGATGGAACTCTTTCCTTGACAGGCGGAGTTGTCTTCAGTTTAAACAGAAGCGACTTCATTCTATCCTTGTTCGTCTCTTTTGCCTGTCGACTGGCATTGAAGTCAATGAAGTCACCGATCTGCTGCCATGCCTAAAAAGTTATTTGTGATTACTTAACCTTTTAATGCATTACCTTTTTTGGGTCGTCGAGGGAAGGTGGCTGGGAGGCAGTAGAAGTTCTATTTTGGTTCTTGCGCTTTTGATTTTCAGCTTCGTAAGTTCTGAATATTTAGATTTTAGCCAGTGCTTGCTACTACTTAATCAACTTGTAAAACTCGTCGATCTGTGACTTGGCAGTGGACTTCCATTCTTCAAGGTCACTGCTTTCTTTGGCGTCAGTTTGCGCGATTCGTTGTTCATTCTCTTGTCGCCATTTTCGGACGCTCTCGGACTCGCTGTTTAGTTGTGAAATGCGCTCATCCGCCAGGTTCATTGAATTGACGATTTGCGAGGGGTCTGTTCGAGTTTCTGGCAATTCAGATGGCGCCGAACTCAGCATGCCTCGAAGAGCATCTACAAGAGTTTCCAAAATTAATCCGCGGAAAATTAAAAAAGATCGGACAAACCTTCTTCCATGATTTCAACCGGTTCTTCAGTTGCAGCTGCGGGAAATTCACCGGCCAAATCAACAGGGCTTTCGCTATCTTTTGAGGGTCGAAAAATTAATTACTTATTATTGAATTCTAACTAATGCTACTGTATGAACTCGTACCACATTCCTACGGTCAATTCTTCGGGTGCTTCATTGATATCTGCAACCGCTGCTACTTCACCTCCAAGAAAATCAGCAGCTGGGTCAGAAGCAACCGCAGCTGGCTCTGAAGCAGGGGCAGAATTCTCTGGCGCTGGGTTGAAAAAGTCGTCCATTTGAAGAATTTCTCTTTTTTTTAGAATTCGCGGTGCTTGTTCGTGTTGGCGGTTTCCTTCAAATCGCACTTTTGTCACAAAAGAAAACAAAAAAATGCTCTCGCTCGAAGGGTAAATACGCGACAGAATCAGCTTCTACAATCGAACTTGACTCATGATTCGTTAATGCGCGTAATTCATTTTTACGTTGTAGATTTTCTACATTTTGGTTTATCCAATTTCTAAGGTTCTTTTACACTAGTTTATAAAAAATGATCCACAATAATTTTTGAGCAACCGAAAAAATTGTGTGTTAGAAATAATTCTCTTCCTTGATTCCCAAAAAAATGGCAAAAAGGTTTCGGCGCTCATCTGAATGCCCCGGTCGAGTTGTTGTGCCAATGTGTCCAAACTTCTGAAATAGGCTTCTCTCGCTTTCAGGTAACACCAGTCTAGCCTGTTCCTGAGAAGTTCAAGCGTCTCGGCGTCAGTGGCCGGAATCCGGCGGCAGTGGACAAACGGGTGAGACAAACCGAAACCCTGAAAATCTTGCGAAAGTCGCTCCCTTATAAAGCGATTTTCGAGTTTTCGCAAGGGCTCCTCCCTTCAGATCACTGATTTTAGAGATATCTATAATCTTCGATCAGAAGGAAGAGGCGCCCGTGGTAAAAAAAACCCAAAAATCGCTTTATAAGGGTGCGAGTTGCGGGAATTTTCAGGGTTTCGGTTTGTCTCACCCGCTTGTCCACCGCCGCAGATTTCCGGCCCTTGACGCCGAGACGCTTGAACTTCTCAGGAACAGGCTAGACTGGTGTTACCTGAAAGCGAGAGAAGCCTATTTCAGAGGTTTGAACACATTGGCACAACAACTCGACCGGGGCATTCAGATGGGCGCCGAAACCTTTTTGTTCCTTTTTTATCAAAATTAATCTTTGTTTAAATGAATGTACAGGGCAAATACAGGGTGAGGTCAGTGACGTTTTATCTCAAATAAAGTCGGACAAAAGATGAGCGTTGTTATTCAAAGGAGTGTCATAATCTGACACTCAAAAAATTTATTCCATTTATCGGAATAAATCAAATTCAAATTGTTTTTACCTTCGTCAACGATGGCGAAGCGACAGCCAGAGAAGGACCAGATTAGGAACAGGTGTGAACAAGTGTCTCAAGATGAAATTTAAAAGGTTTAGAAAAGGTTTTCATCTGCGAGTAGAATCGACGAAGTCCAACTAGAGCTGGGCGAAGTCAAGAGCGACGAACATGGAGAAGTTCACTTTATCAGGCAAGACGCCTGCGATATTGCCTGGTCTAACTTGGTCGTCAAGGGGAAGGGATTCTCCAAAGAAATAATCAAGAACATAAATGGTTATGTTCCAAGAGGGTCTTTGATGGCGATTATGGGCAGCAGTGGTGCTGGCAAATCAACCCTGATGAATGTTTTGGCCGGTCGTAATTTAGGAAACCTAACTGTCGAAGGCCAAGTCTCTGTCAATGGCCATCTAGTCGAAGATAACATGCCAGGAATGGTGCTCAATTTAACCTCTATCGCAGTTCTATCCCCTTAGATCTTTAATAGCTAACTATAAAATTCTCACCTCTTTGCAGAAATATCTGCGTACGTTCAACAAGATGATATATTTATTGGCTCAATGACTGTGCGAGAACAATTGGTTTTTCATGCCGCTCTCAGGATGTCACATAAAACAAAGTCCGAGCAAATTGAACGAGTTGAACACGTGATTGAGCAAATGGGCCTGACCAAGTGCAAAGATACCGGTAATCACCACTTCTTTCCCTCTCTTTAACTTACAGTCACTCTAATCTACTCAACACTCAACCAACTTAACCACCTCAAGAAAAACAAGACGACAACATATGCTGCTTTGATTTTTTTTCTTCATCGAAGCAGCATATTTATGCAGCATATTTATGCGAAATTGATTTTATTCAGGATTTGCAGATTGCAGGTGTGGTGCGTTCTGCACTTTTTGTAATTGAAGTAGTAGGTTTTCTACTTTTCGGAAGAGTCGACAGAATTTTCTTCTAAATTAAAGATCTTACTTTATTATAATAGATTATTATATTATTATTAATAATCAAAAAATCGTTTAATTACCTGATAAACGCTCTCTTTCGGACGATCAAGCTCCAACATTGAGTTGAAGACAAATGAGAAAAAATAGAAAACAAGCATATCTTATCTCGCGTTCTAGAGACCACTCGACTTTTTCGCGAAGTTTTTGTTTAGTGATTGGGATTCCTGGAATGTCGAAAACAATTTCTGGTGGTGAAATGAAACGTCTCTCATTTGCGACGGAGATTCTTACCGACCCGCCGATAATTTTCTGTGACGAGCCGACTTCTGGTTTGGACTCTTACTTGGCAGAAACTGTCATTAGAACTCTAAAAACACTCTCGCAGAGTGGCACGACGATCTTATGCACAATCCACCAGCCAAGTAGTCAGGTCTTTGACTTGTTCAGTCACTTGCTGCTGCTTGCGCAGGGCAAAGTCGCCTTCCTAGGCCCGACCGCCAAGACTCCAAAGTTTTTCGAAAAAATGGGCTTTCCCATTCCGATGAATTTCAATCCCTGCGACCACTACATCAACCACATCGCACTCATCCCGGGCAGAGAAGAAGAGAGTTACAAGAAGATGGACGCAATTTGCCAGCGATATTCAATCACTAAAACGGCGAAAAAGAACTTGAAAATGGTCGATGCCCTTAGCGGCCGTTTCGCGTCTTCAGAAAACATTCCTACAGATACGAAACGAGCATCGTTGTTTGTTCAAATGCGCTGGCTTCTGTGGCGAGCGATGATATCACATGTAAGCTTCTTTCGCTTTTGAAATTTGCACTGAGCTGTCTTTCTTTAGTACAGAGATACTACATTTGCAGCGATGAAAGTCTTTCAAAATCTCGGAACAGCGATTTTCATCGGTCTCTTATTTCTGCGCATTCCATGGGATTCTTCTTACGACAGGAACAGCGCACAAACCGTCACCTCCGCCTTATTTGTCATGGTTACTTCCTACTCGATGTGTTATCTGTTTCTTGTTTTAATGGCTTTCCCTCTTCAAGTGCCAGTAATAAGAAGGGAACATTACGGCGGGCACTATACTATTTTTGCCGCGTTTTTCGCAGAAGTGCTCGCAGGAAAAGGGTTAAAATAACTTTATTAAAAAATGAATCATGGAAGCTCGTTTCAACCCAGAATCCCAAGGACTTCCGTTTTTCATCGTAATGCCTCTCTTGTATACAATTATAATTTATTTCATGTGTGGATTCGCGGCCGATGTCAATACTTTCTTTTGGTGCTATCTGATCAACGTATTCGTCGCGACTGCTTGCACTGGGTACGGCTATTTTATATCTGCTCTCGCTAGAAACGTAAAAGAAGCAAACACTATAGGTAGGTTTTTTTTTCTCCGTTGCCATTAACTTTTGAACTTTCAAGCTCCGTCCTTGTTGATTCCATTATTTTTGTTGTCTGGTTTCTTTATTCCGGCGAAACAAGTTCCCATTTATTTTATTCCTTTTCAGGTAAAATTGGTTGATTCAAAATTTCTAAAATTAAAAATGCCTCAAAAGTACATATCGTGGTTTTACTACGGCGTAGAGAACATGGTTACGAACCAGTGGGTCGATTCTAGCATTTGCATGAGTCTCAATATTTCCCAACTGGATATTCCCATTCCCGAAGGTAATTTTCAACTGCCAAGTCTTTGATTTATTAGATTTACTAAGACTGCTTCGACTTTTCGGGAAGTTTGGATGGCGTCACATTTCCAACCGTTCCGCCAGAGTATGTCACGGGCATCCCCATTCCAGGGGACTTTCCCTTCCCCACTGGCGTTCCGGAAATTCCATCGCCCGAAGATCTTTACGACCAGTTCGTCGAAGGACTCATCAACTCGAACTCGACATGCATCAACAGAGGAGAGCGCTGTCCCGACAGCCGACCAGTCGAGTTCGATGGGAATCTGGTGATAGAAGCGCTCAACTATGAGCCCGAAAATTTCTCGAGAAATAATTGGCTCCTGGTCTTACTTTCCGTTGTTTTCAGAGTTTTAGGTATGTTGTATTTTGGGTTAAACCAATTATGGAAGGGAATTTTAGGATTACCAATAAGATTGCTGTATTTGGCCAACAGGCCAATCAAAACCCTGATCGCCCTGATTTTATGGATCAGGGTTTTGATTGGCCGGTAGGCCAAATACAGCAATCTTATCGGTGATCCAAAAATGCACTTCCATAAATTGGTTTAGTCCATATTTTTTAACTAATAGTCCTCAAACTCAAGTTTTAGCGTACGGAGTTCTGGCCTATCGATTCCGCAAGACTAACCGATGAAACGTGTCATAGTTCTTAACTTATTCAAAATTTCATGAAAATAAATCCTTCAAAAATCAGAACATCAGTTCGCTTCCGACAACGAGCGCAGCAGGGAATTACTTTCAAAAAGGCTTTCATTGTTCTCGCTCGAGAATACTGAAGGTAGAAACAATTGTCTTTCAAAAATCTTGACTGTTTTGGCGTCCTCTTCTTTTTTCAAGCGTTGTTTTTATTTGTGTAAAAATTGGGCACATCTGCTCGCAGTGGCGCTAATCCAGCGTCACAGGACGCTTCTCTCGATATTCTTCAGGGGCTCTTGATTTTCCAACGTCATGATTCATGGTCGTCGACAAGAGAAATGCCGCGTACTTTTGTGCCTTGCAGATATTTGGTTTCATTATTTACGGCGGAGTCTTGCGACAGAAAAAATTTCTCTTCGATGACAGGTACCAATTTTCAAATGAGAGCGCAGTGGACATAACTCTTAATTTTTTCTCAGGCGAGCTATTGAAGAAAATCTAGCTCTTCGAGCTGATTTAAACCCTCTTTATCATCTGGCGCTCTACGATTTTTGGGGAGCTCCGATACGCTCTGAAACAAGTACTCATAGTTGGAGGCCGTTAGTCTCGCTCTCTTTCCGATTGCAGAAGTCGAATCTTTTTTGGATGCATTTCTTCAACATATTTCTTCATGCAACAAATGCATTTTTATTCGAACGACTTTCCCAAAAGTGCCTCGACACGGACTTTGTTCCCCACATTGGTGGATTTTTATTCCTTTCGTATCCAGTCATGTCGGAAGCTGTCTACACTCTTGTTGGCCGCGCTGACATGCTCGTTGCCACCATTCTGCTGGTGTTGCTCGGCCAAATCGCGAATGAACCGCAGAATGAGTGGCTCATGCTGGCCGCCGCGGTCGCGACGATTCCAATAAAAGAAACTGGCTTGATCCTGTTTCCTCTTTTTCTTGCGAGCCAATTCTTGCTCCATCGACAATCGGCAAAATCGGTCCAAGTGCCACTAGCACCTCTGGCAGTCTTCGTCGTTCTCGCAAGTTGTCGCATTATGCTCACACGCGTAAATGTGGCGAAATTCAGCCAGCTGGATAACGATTTACCTTCCCGCGTTCATGCACTTGGATTGATCTTCGAAAACGTAAGACAGATGGTTTGCCCGATCTCGCTTTGCCACGACTGGTCAAAAGGAACATATTCTTTCTCGGAATGGAACTGCCTTGGTTCCTGTCTGATAGCGATTCTCGTCGGAAAATTACTTTTGCATGGCGATAAATGGACGAAGACGAGTATTCTACTGAGCGCATTTCTGTACCTTCCCTCTTCCAATCTCATATCATTCGTTGGATTTATACGAGCAGAGAGATGTCTCTATCCGGTTTCGATTGGTTTCCTTCTCTTTGTTCTAAGAATAACGAATGAAGCAATGAAAAAGGCAAATCTTTCAAAGTAATAGTTTTGAATTTTAAAATTTTCTTAAAAATGATTTTCAAGGTTTTCGAAGAAACTTCTGCATCTAAGCTGGATAGTAATATTCTCAGCGAAGGCACATATTCGCGGACGCGCTTGGTTGGAAAACGAGCTGATCCTTTCCGAAACAGCTGCCGCGCTTGGCTCGGTGAAGTCAACGGTCAACTTGGCGTTGGCTTACGCAGATCTGGGCCAGTTGGAGAAATCGGAAATTTTGATGAGAAGCGCGCTAAGCCGGCATCAGTCGGCGGACATGTTCTACAACTTCGGAAGCATCCTTTTCGAGAAGAACGAAAGTGCTCGCGCAGAGAGCAGCTTCCAAAGCTGTCTCCGACGTAAAAGGAGCCATCCTCTTTGTCTCCTCAATCTCGGTGTTCTCAACGAACGAAGTGGCGAGAAAGATAAAGCTCTGGGATTTTACGAGAAATGCTTCACGAATTCTCGCAGATGCCGGTTCAACCTTGGAAGAATACGATTTCAAGAAGGAAACTACAATCGCTCGCTAGAAGTGCTCGAATATCAATCTGACGCCCGGGCACTGGTGGTCGATTACAATAACCACGAGCGTGCTTCTTACTTCAGTCTCTTGGCAATAAACTATTTGAAACTGAATCAAAACGATAAAGCCAAATGGTGGTTGGAACGCGCTCTCGCCGAAGACCCACTGCATAAAACCTCACTGCGATTAAAAAACTATTTATGATCAAAAATTATTTTTGTACAGTATTTAATTTTCAAATAAAAAGTTTGCTGATAAAATGTCGCGAATTTTATCAAGAGTGCCCCTGGACTAATAAGAAGCAGGAACAGTCTCTAGAATCTTGAGACAAAAGATGCGATCTTGCCAGGACTCGAACCTGGAATCTTCTGCTCCGTAGGCAGACGCGTTATCCATTGCGCCACAAGACCGGCTGTTCGAGCACCTTTCATGTGAACTCTTATCATCATGTGAAGACGGCGAAATTCGAACCTTTCAATCTGAAAAAATCGAGAAGCCGCTTTCAGTCACGTGTCGAGAGTTAAATTAAGCCGCGCTGTTAACTCTTTTTTTTAGTTCGAACTTAGCCGCAAGCGGCTTCTCGATTTTCAGAAAAATGAAGTTGTTTTCGCCCTCCTTTCTTTTATTTTCGGCTAAAATGTAGAGTCTTCTGAAAAAAAGGGCGCGAAAAATAATTGATTGATTGGTTTTCAACTGTTATAAAGAGCCACCTTTTTTATCTTTCTAAATAGTGCAGGGCAGAAAGAAAAAATGACAGATGGTCCCTGCCGAGTGGCAAATTTATCACTGTCCGAAAGGGCGCTCTTCTGATTTTGGAGAATAGAGGTCAGGGTCAGGGTTTGAAATTTGAAAAGTGAGCACGAGCTCGCGTGAGCACGTGGGTCCTCCAAATTCAGTGAGCATGAGCACTGCTCATGAGCAGCTCGTGCTCACGTGCTCATGGGCAGCTCATGCTTACGTGCTCATGAGCTGGTAGTGAACCTAGAGTGAGAGGGAAAACAATATCAAATCAATAAATAATATAATTCATCAAAATAAAAACTGATCCACTCATACTGTTCCGCATATTCAAGACATCAGAGTTGCAAATCTGCTGAGCTGAGTGAGCTGAGCTGGCTGAATGCGCGGTCGCTCAGCTCAGCTCAGTGCTTTTCCAAAATGATTTAATCTGCTAAGCTCAGCTCAGCTCAAACAATTTTCGCTCAGCTCAGCTAAATGATTTTCGAACATGATCTGTTCTGCTCAGCTCAGCTCAGCTCATACAATTCTCACTAAGCTCAGCTCAGCTAAGCTCAATGAATTTTACGCTATTTTAATAATAAAAATACAGTAAAAACAGCTCAGCTCAGCTCTAAATATGGTCTGCTCAGCTCAGCTCAGCAGAGTACTTCCTAATTAAATTTCTCCTGATTGATGAAAAAGGGGGAGGAGCGAGTCTATTGGTCCAGTAAGAGAAAACGTGCATTCATGCTAATTTCTGTCGAGTTGCACTCTGCATATTCCAGCTCATTAAAGCTCCCCGCACGCGAGATATAAAATAAAAGGCAGTGGCCCTTTTAGATTCGCATTCAAGATATGCGTAGAACTAAAGAAGCTGCCCGAGTTTAAATTTTAGAAGCGCTGATATCATTCAAATGCAGGAGCAGCCCATTCCAGCATGCGCCCTTTTCCGGCCCAAGTTCTTTCGTGCACCTTTTGACGTAACCGAACAGACCAAACTACGATTAATTTTCGCCATTTATCATTGTACTAAGTATATTGATAAGCTCAGCTCACTCAGCTCAGCTCTTATTAGGTTCTGCTTAGCTCAGCTCAGCTCAACTACCTAAGAAAAGGTCAGCTCAGCTCAGCTCAATGACCTCTGAAAAGGGGCAGCTCAGCTCAACTCAGCTCAGCTCAGTGAGCTCCGAAATAGACCAGCTCAGCTCAGAGAATTTCTCACTCAGCTCAGCTCAGCGAAAATAAAGCCACATTTGCAACTCTTATTGATTTGGAAATATTGTTCTTGCATTTTAACGGATTAAATATACATACAGACGGTATTCACTATATAGACGAAAATAAATATGAAGGGTGAAACGGAAAAATGAAGAATTATAACTTGAAAATTTCTAAAATTCTTGGATCAACAAGAAAAGTTCAAAGATAAGAGGCGCCTGTCTGCGGTACTCTTTTTCGCGCCGAGCTACAACATTGTAACTTTTGATAAGCGCCGTAAGCTAAGTAAGAATCCCGGCGACGATATAATCTGCAGCGGTGATATATTCTATATCATCATGCTACACAGCTTATCTCTTTTTATTTTTCACGACAAGAGAGTCGCCAAAATAAATTTCAAATTTTCAAGATCGTCTAATTCAATTTATGGCGGTTCATTACGTTGAAAATCGAGGGGAAAAATTATAGATTTTATTAAATAAAAATTCGTAATTTTAAGTTTTTCTATTATTTAATTTTCGCTATTAAAATTTACCAAAATGGAAAATTTACAATATAAATTCTTCTCAAAAGAGTCTTCAAAATAAATCACCGAATACGGAAGTCAGCTGGATTCATTTACATCTAAAATTGAAGGTGTCCCTTTCCCACCCATCCCGCACACATTCGTTCAGCAGCACTGGCCAGAGTCGAGATAGGTATATAAACTTCCGTGTTTCAGCGCGAAGAATATTCACCACGAAAAAAGTGAACAGATGAAGTTTCTTTCTGTTTTTGGACTTGCTCTTTATGGCGCCGTTTGCTGCAGCAACATCGCTAGAAATGCTCATGAAATCGGTCTTACGCCAGAGGTAAACGATTTGAGAAAGAATAAAAGCTACATTTTGAAAAACTAATACAATTAGGAACAACGATTCTTCGACCTGCTGAACGACCAGCTTCAACATCTCAGGAGCGGTAAGTTTCAAAAACTAGTGTTTCTGTTCACCTGGGTTCGTCAACCTGTGTTGAAATCCTGAGTCAGGGTCTTGAAAGATCTTTGATGAAATAAATTGGTAATTTCAAATAACTTATTTGGAAAAGCCGCTTCGCGGCTACCCTGAAGAAAAGCCGCTAATTTCCATTTGAGATCTTTCAGGACCCTTACTCAGGATTTCTACACAGGTTTCTGAGCCTAGAGTTTTATCAAAGTAAAATGATAATTTCAGTTCGAGCGGAAATGCCCTATCGACGGTATCCAATCTCTCCACTTTTCTGAACCCTACTGTATGTCAAAAAAACTTTTTCGGGAATAAACCTTCAATTCGAGCAACAGCGCGATTTTCGTCTGCAAAATTTAGCACCGCGCGGTACAGGCGGCGCCGGAGAGTCCCAGCGCTCGTCCCGGTCACCCGCTTCTCCGTTTCATTAAACCCAATTTTGATAAGTAGCGATATTAAGCTTGGGACTGATTTTAATTTGTACAGAGAAAAGAAAACATTTGTAAAGAAAATGATGAAGCAGTTGGTCTTGCTGTTCGTTTTAACAGCGAAATCCAGGATAGAGGCGACTTCGGTTCTGGGCTGCAATTCTAGCGGAAGAGGTGGCGATAATGCTTTCTTTGGAGAGACGAAGGTAAAGAATATATATTATTACTAACTTAATGATTTATCTGATTATTTTATTATTTTAATTATATTTATTTGTTTTATTCTATATAATTATATTTTTATTATTATTTTTGATATTATCAAATTTATTTTTATTATTAATAATATATTATTATTTTATTTATTTATTTTTTTTGCGTAAAAAAAATAAGTTTAATTCAATTTTTCATCGTTTTATTTTTAACTTATATTAAAATATAAAAATTGTAAATGATGGAGGCTATTTTGCTTTTGCCTTTTTTGCTTGAGTTGTGAAAAATGAACGTAAAAGGGAGAAAAGACCAAAAAAAAAGCTCCAGGAAAATAGAAGGAAAGCAACTTTCTAAGAGCAATTTTGCGAGGGAACTTGTTCGAAGCGGTAGTTATCAAATCGAGTCCCGTCTGGATTTCCTTCACTCGAGATTAGCTAATCCAGCCTCCTAAAGAGAGATCTGCCCACTTCCAGTATTTTGCTAGGAATTTAATACGTCTAGATTTAGCGCGAGCCCGGCAATTTTGACGAGTTGACAGTTTTTCTTCCCTAATTTAATCGACAAGGAATTGATGAATTTACTAAAACAGGTTAATTTTAAACGAGTCATTTTAACCTTCTCAGAATATTTTCCCAAAAAGTTGGTGTTTTTGTTTCGTTCGACAGTCGAACTTCGACTATTAATTGGATGCGTTATGTAAACTGCGTCTAAACAAGTAAAAAGAGAGTTTTGAAGAGGCTGCTGGTAAAGTATAGAATACGCGGCGCATCGAGTGGATCAGTCCTGCCGAGAACTGATAAGGCTCGCTGCAAACGTAAGACGAAAAAAATTGTGCCACTCAGATTAGACCACCGCTTTTTATCCCAAATCCACTCCAACCCAGCTTTGTTCACGCGAATTACCGATTTTCCTCGACTAAAAACGTGAGTCGGAATTCCAAGCTAGAAATTGAAAGCTTGTAAAAATCGACGTTGACACCCTTAAGGTCTATAAGACCTCTTATCAAAAGCTGCTTAAAAATTACTCTCCAATATATTTTATTTCTGGCCATTTCGTATAAGCCGCATTTTCATTAAAGATCTTTCGAGCCCTGACTCAGGTTTTCTACACAGGTTTCTGAGGCTGTATCTGTAAAAAAACTATCAGAAATTATTATTGCTGACTCATTTCACAATGCAAAATTCTAAATTCAAACCTATTTTAGTTATTTTACGCAAAATATGCTAAGTATATTGTGCTCGAGATTTCGCCTGTCTGAACGACTAAAGACTTCTAAGCAGTTTAATACGTGCTCAGTTTTTGAAAATGCAGATTTAAAGCGAGCCCCGGAGTTTGCCACTCACAATCGCACTCGTTAAGAACCGGATTATGGATGACGAGAGAGTTTATTTTTTTTAACTTTTTGCAACTCATTGTCTTTTTATGCGAAAAAATTGAACGAAGTTCAAAATTACAATCTCAATAATAAAAATAGAATAGTTATAAGTTATAACTTATAACTAGGGATTTTCACGGGAGCGCGATGACCTCTCTCTCGCGATTCCAACTTCTCTTATCTGACATAAAATTTAAAATTTCTTTTTATGAATATGGGTAATTGAACTTGCTGATTCCGAATATTGATTCATTTCTAAAGAAATTATTCAAGAAATAATGTAAAATGCGAAATTTATATTTCAAAGCAAAAATTCTCATTGTTCTAGATTTCACTAGAAATTTTTCTTCGAATATGATCTTTATCAGACACTTTTCTTAAATCTCTGAAAAAATCTTTTTACGGGTGCTTACGGGTCGCCTCCTATTACCAGATAACTAACCATGAGGCGAACGCCGCGTAGCCCGCGGAGTGCGGCAGGATCGCCCGCAGGGAGGTCCGAACCTTCTGGCGGAAGGTGACAAAATATGGTGGTTCGATGTCTGACCCCAAGTAACCCCCTTATAACTTATAAGGAAATTCAGGCATAGCCTCTTCGCGGCTTCGTCTTAAAAAAAAGCCGCTGTGCGGCTTTCTACGAAAGCACTTTCAGCAACCTGTCTGGAAAACCTGAGTCAGGGTCTGAATAAAAAGCCGCGCATCGGCTTTTCAAAAAATGAACCTGCGGAGCGGCTTCTCAAAATTACCTTTCCAATATATTTTTAAATTTTCGCAAAGCCGCTACGCGACTTTTAATTAGAGATCTTTCAGCGGATTTCTACTTTAGAAGACGACTGTACATCTTGAATCATATATTTTAAACAGTAGTTTCAGTGCAAGCTTATTTTGAAATGTTCCTAAACAGTTTGACAGAAGTTATGTTTTTGATAGTAAAAACTACTCTTTGAAGAATGGAATACAATATCGTCGAAAAATAAGTGAAAGATAAATTAGATCGTTTTTGGATGAGGTGGCGGAAAATGTCCGTCCTCCTTGAGTAGTCGGTACTCCAGCAGCGTTCATTACGCAAAACGCAGCCGAAAATGTCAAACGTTTCCACCAAAGTCAAGTGGATCTCTAATCCTCTCCTCTCAACCCTCACTTCTTCTCTTTCGCTGAGGATAATTGTCTTCCCGCCTGTTTAAAAACAAATTTAATGGGATAATATTAACAGAAAAAATGACGTCTATTTTGATTTACCACATTTTTGACGATCAACTAAATTTGATGATATTGATAATGATATCATACTGTTGGGAGACAGGTGACATTTATTTCATAAATAAATGAATAGTTGGCCTTGTTGTTGGAGCTTTGCTAGAATCCTGAGTCAGGTTCTGAAAAGCAGGCGTAGCGGCTTTTTAAAAGACGAAGCCACCAAGCGGCTTCGCAAATAGAAAAAGTTAAATTGAAATGATTATGTTCCGAAGCCGCTTTGCGGCTTCGTCTTTAAAAGCCGCTACGCGGCTTTTCATTTTGGTTTTTCAGAATCTGACTCAGGTTTTCTACACAGGTTGCCGAGCCCAGGCTTCCCAATACTTACATAAGCGGCTTTGTTCATAATTTATGAATCATAAAAAAGCCACCGCGCGTCTTTTCTTTAAAGCTCTTCCAAAATCCTGACTCAGGTTTTTACACAGGTTGCCGAGCCCAGCCCTAACCTCAATTATTCGATCTTCTTGGCCACTCCCATTTCATTCAAAACCAAAAGTTCTTCACCTTCCAACCTTTCTTTTCAGTACGTTGGAACTCCTGGCTTCCCGGGCGACTAGAAGGTCCATTCAATTGCATCTGGGAAATCGGCGTCGACGAATGGAGCGTGGACAAAGCTCCCATTTTGAAGGTCCACGTGCGCTCCCTAGAAATCAACTGCTCCCAGCTACTTGGCTTATAAATTATAAATCATAAATTCTAAATTTAAACTTTGTAATTTTTCTTCCCTTTTTCAAAGTGAAAAAATGTAAGTCCCTAAAGCTGCGGCGTAAACAAACGCGGCTTACGGATGGAGCGCGAGACCAACCGCAGCCAGCTATCCGAATAATCAAAACTAGAAACTTTCGACTTTTCTTTAGACAAAGTTTTTTTCCAAAAAGTTTTTTTGGATCAACTGATTTGATTTCTTGACAATTTAAAAAGCCGATCGAAAGCGCAACCAGGTTTGGGTCATGGTGAATGGGAGAAAGAACTTTATCAACTGTGACACGAAACAGCTGTTTTTCGCCGGCGGAGAAGGTTCAAAAGCTGAAATAGGACTCGATGTTCAAGCAGGCTCGGCGATTTTGATCTCCTACAGTGCTGTGAAAACTGTGGCTGATGGTAAGTCCTTTCTATCCAGTTTTCTTGCAGGCATAAAATAACTGACTTGGTGAAAATAAGCCTCCCATTTGCGCAAATACCGGTAGTTTGGGTTAAATGCATAATTGAATTTACAAGAGATTACAGGTGATAAATAAACGTAATGGCGGGGTAATGTGTGATGCCGGGGAACGTAAGCCTTATCTCCTGCTTGGTGAGTAGTAATCGTTTTATAGCCATGAAAGCTGCTCCAGTAATCCGAGCTCCGCACATGCGATCGCATCATCAGCAGAACAACTTCGCCAACCAGAATGATCCAAGTCAACGGTTCTTTAATTCTCTCTTAGCTTTATTTTCCGCTCGAGAATTTGAAAGAACCGAAATCAGAAATAACCCTGTCTACGTTCAGCACATACCTAATCCAATGGTCTACCGACCTCTTCCTCCCCAGGTGAGCCTTCAAACTCAATAATCAGCAACATCATCTTTCATCCAAGGATAATGTGATGATTGACCAAGGCGCTCCAGTTCAGCGACCAACGATGATGAACTCTTTGAGGCCGCGCGTGAACCTCAAATCCATCCTTGCAACTCTTCCTCCTTCCACGCCTCGTTTGTTGAACCAACCAAGCACTCCTGCTCCCGACGTCGAGACAAAAGCCACCACGCTTTCCTAGTATATACTCTAGAACCGATCATAAACCTGATCATAATTCTTTCCAGCACAGACGCCCCTCTAACTGCAAATTTTTTCAGTCGCGAAAAAGAAGCACTCGAAGAAGAAAAACTCAAAAAGGCAGCAAAGTTTTTCTACGTCCTCGGCGGCGGCTTCGTCCTTGTCATCATCTTCTTTTGTATAAAAGCCGCGTTTGTCGGCTCCACCAAGCCCGTGGCGAGTACGTATTGAATAGCAATAGTGATGAAAGTAATCAAATACTGTAAATAAAACAACGACCCTTTATTTGTTTGATGAGCAGAAAGAGAAACAGTTTTTTATCTTTGGACCTGATAGATTTGAATTTTAAAATAAGAAAAAATGTTTAATTTAGTTCAAATTTTTTTAAACAGGGTAGGAACTGTTTTATTTGCGAGGCGATAACTTTTCGAAAGACGGTTTGAGCTTGACGATTTTCCGGCGAAGGGTTCGCGTGAGACTTTTAGACTTGGACGTTGCTGGAACCAGGTACTCGAGCGAGTTCTGAGCAAAACTCAGAGAATGTGAGCTGCCTGGAGCGAGCATCTTGCGGAGCTACGAATTAACAATGAATTAGGCTTGTTAAAATGCTGGCCTTACAGTCCGTGGCGGTTTTGGCGGCGGCGTGGTTGAGTTCAACTCGCTTTCGGAATCGAAGGGGGTCGACGACTGTAGCGGAAGGGACTTCATGCTCACGCAAAAGTCGCTTTTGCGAGCAATTTTCTCGGATAGAGTCAGCTCTGGAAGAGCTTTCAGAAGCTAGAAAACGTTTTCTTGTCTGTTTTTCTTTCCAAATTTTTTACCTGCTCCATCTTTTCCTTCTCGCTCATCGTCTCCAGATCGAGGCAGTTCTGCTTGAAATACTGGCGGAGAATGAACTCCGATTCTTTTGATAAAATACTCGCTAGGGAGTTTTCGCGAACTTGAAATTTTAATTATGGAAGCAAGGAAGCAACTTGACTTACCAATGAGGAATTTTGATCTTTTCATCGCCTCGTCGAGGATGGCTGCGATGTCATCTAGTGTTCTGTTGACATCGTAGCCGGGATAGTTGGAGTAAACGATTGACTCGTTGATTTTGTTCAGAGCGCTTTCCAACTTCTGGATCACCTTGACAAAGGCTTCGTCGCTCTGAAAATCAGATTTTGGGCCTTTTATGGCTTTATACGTTCCAATAAAAGAAGATTTCTATCGTTATTTAGAGGGGTAGTTTCAGGCATCCTAGATTTTTGTTGGATAAGGCCTCATAAAAATGAGTATATAATTCGTGCCTCAGTTTTGTCGGAAACAAAAAATAAAATGAATTAACAAGATGGATTCAAAGTTGTCCTTGACTCTACAGCCCATATCGCATAGCGCTACCTAGTTGACATATATTATTATTTACTAAAAAGATTCTGTGCAACAATTTATGAGAGACGAATATGAGAGACGAATATGAGAGCTTTTGAGCTCTTCAAAGTTTGAAGTTCAAACCAATAAAATGAATTATCATCAATTCTACATTAGGGTCCGCAACGCCGTCTTAGACTGGTCAACCTCCTATTACTGATACTATTTTATATACTTTTACAACAATAAATTTACCTTGGCCATGACTCCTTCTTTCGCAAATTTGAGCTGTTGACTGGCGTCTGTTAGCTCTAACTCCAGTTTCTCGCAGCGTTCTTAAATAAAAATGAAAAAATGGTTTTGAATAAAAAGTAGTCAAAATAATCAGAGATTGTCTGACTAGTAGTTGCTACTCACTGATGGCGAGGTTGAGCTCGTTTGATAGACGCTGGACGTCTACTTCAAGTTCTACGTTTCGACGGTTCGCGTCACTTGTTTCGATAACCTTCGCATCCAGCTCATCCTTTAATTCGGTGAAAACATACAAGCACAAGATCGACGAGGATGCAACGTTCATTTCACCATTCCTGAAGCTGGGAGTTTTCAAACAACTTTTCGTTCTTTTCTCGCTCCTAAAATTGTTTATTTCAATTTTGGCCCTTACGGCTGGACTCGCCAATATGTGTAGAAAACCTGAGTCAGGATTTAAAAGACCTATAATAAAAAGCCGCGAAGCGGCTTCGCCAAAATGACTCTATTTTATAAAAACTTATGCGGCTTTTAATTAAAACTCTTTTAAATCCTGACTCAGGTTTTCTACTCAGACTGCCGAGTCCAGCCTTAGATCGTCCGAATTTCGAACATCTCGTTCTTCAGAAATCAAAGAAATCAGATTTTGTCACGTCGAATTAGTCACGTGAGAGTGTTGAAACAGTAGACAAGATCAGTAATTCCGTGGGAAAGCAAAAAACGCCGGTGATGAGGTCTATTTTGAAAAAGAGCCAACGTTGATAGGGCCTTTTACCTGCTCCAGGTTTTGCTCAAGAAGCTGGATTTTCTTCTCAGAGATCTTTCGCCGGAACGTCTTGTCGATCAAGATTTTGCTGTCCGAAGCCATCCTCTTCATTCGCTTCATGCTGAAGGTAGATCGCGTCCCAAGCCCGCTGTCCGCGATCGAAGCTAGAACGAGTTTTAGAAAAAATGTACTGCAAACAAACCACGTACAAATGGAAGTGGACTTCGTGACGAAACCATCAAGACTGTGCCTGGAAGCAACTGAAGCCTGGCTGTTGAGTTCTTCGCCACTTTCGATGGTGAAATTCAATCCAGAATCGATATTTTCTTCAGTGTCATTTTCCGACAATTTTGTCTCCGCATTTTTTATCGGATCGTCTTTTTATCAAGCTTCATTAAAAATAAATTCCTAAATCAAGATTCCCGTCAAAACTAAAAAGCGCATTCAATGACAATTTTTGTGTCATCAAAAAGCCCTGCCCTAGTTTCGGATAAGCCGGAGGAGCTATGGATTCTTCAGCAACTTCCATTCGATTTCTTCTGCCCGCGGAATTGATCTCTGTGGATTCAGCCGCAGTCTCAGTTCTTTTATCGGAACGGATTCGACTCAAGCGCGCCTCAATTCAATCCTTATCATCGTCACTGACTTCTCACACTGATCATGAATCCCTGTCTAGCTGGACAATTCTGCCTACAACTATTTGATACTCGACTCCATCGCTTAGAAAAACCATCTCACAAAGAAGCTAAAACTCACAACAGAACAACCGCAGCTTACAATAAAACAACAAACAGAGGGAGGGAAAATTGATTTTATTCAGGATCTTTCACTACGACGTCGCTCGCTTTCCAAGCTTCATTACCGGATGACTTGAAGTCGTTGGCCAGCTTGAGATGATTTTTCTCAAGCTTTTCAACAATTTTCAAGACGAATTCCGTCTTCGAGGCTTGCGTATCCATGCTTGCAGCCTTGCAGTGCCGAATGGCCTCGTAGCTTCGCTCTTCATTGGCACAAGCTTGTGCCAAGATCTGAAAAAAGTTTTGAAATTTTCCTTTTTCACCCACCAAAATAAAAAAATTGCAAAAATCTCTTCAAAAAGCAATTTACCTCTGTTTTTGCCGCTTCGGACTGGTAAGGACCCGGTTAGATTGGGAACTGACAAAAATTCGATTTTAGCCCTGACAACAACTTCGGCTCTAGAGACTTTTTCGGCGAAATCTCAAAAACAACTCGCCGAGAAAGGGGTCGAAAATATTCACGTTTCTGTTGATTCTGAGAGTTCTGACGGTTGAAAATCTTTGATTTTTGGACAACTTGTGGAGAAGACAACAAGGATTTCGAATATCTAATCGAATAAAAAAATTATCGGTGAATTTTTGAATGAGAGCCAAATTAAGGTTTAAAATCGCCCTCTTTCAAAATTTCACCGATGAATTTTAAAACAAATTATATTTTTGAATTCCTCATCAAATTCTGCATAAGTCTGCCAAAAATCAAAAAATTCATCCGCTAGAATTCGCAGAATTTTAAAAAATAGTCAAAATTTGGATTTTTTCAAGATAACTTGTTTTTGAGTTTTCGTCCAACAAAGTCTCTAGAACAGACGTTGATTTCAGATCTCAAGTTGAATATTAATCAGTTCCCGATTTTACAGGGTCTTGAACAGTCCGAAAACGCCGATAAATCAGGTAACTTTTTTAAGTTGATTTTAGTTGTAAGTAAAATGTTAAGCTGAAACTTCTGTAGACTAATTATAACAGTAATGACCTAATACTTGTTCTAGTGCTCGCTTTTATCAAAAAGCATTTATCAACAAGACGATAAAAATCGTTAAAAACGCCTACGGAAGAACTACGATTAGGGAAGTCACTAATAATTTGAGCTTTTTTCTAGCTTAGTAGGGTGGGCATATAATACAGTTTTAGAATCCTCAGAAGCTAAGGATCATTTTCACTATTGATAGTGAGGGTCATCTCGTACCCTGAGGGCATTATGGTACCTCAAAGGCCTAAAATTCTGGCCAATTTCGGAAATTCGAATTGTTCACCCCTAACCCCGGCTTTTTCGTGCGCCGCTAAGATATGTTGTAGCCAAGGCTCTGACGGCCATTTCTAGGGGTGGGAAAGTACTGATTACCCCCATTCCAGAGGCGCTAGAGACCTCTGAAGTTGGAGAAGTCGACCAAAAATAGGTACTTTTTGGGAAAAGTGCATATTTTTCAACATCAATGCTTTCAAAACACTTGTGATCACTTTTGCTTTACTTTTAGGTTTGAGATATAGTTTGGTGTCATTTGAGGTCATTCGGGGTCAGTTATCATAATTTCAAGAATTTTTAATAATTTTCACCTCGGATGACCTCAAATGACACCAAACTATGTCTCAAACCTAAAAAGTAAATAAAAAGTGATCACAAGTGTTTTGGAAGCATTACTGATGAAAAATATGCATTTTTCCCAAAAAGTACCTATTTTTGGTCGACTTCTCCAACTTCAGAGGTCTCTAGCGCCTCTGGAATGGGGGTAATCAGTACTTTCCGACCCCAAGAAATGACCGTCAGAGCCTGGGCTACAAAATATCTTAGCCGCGCGCGAAAAAGCCGGGGTTAGGGGGTCAAAAATTCGGATTTCCGAAATTGGCCAGAATTTTAGGCCTTTGAGGTACCATAATGCCCTCAGGGTACGAGATGACCCTCACTATCAATAGTGAAAATGATCCTCAGCTTCTGAGGATTCTAAAACTGTATTATATGCCCACCCTACTAAGCTAAAAGTTCAATTATTAGTGACTTCCCTAACTACGATGAAAATCGTGATCTCAAGAAGATCTGCCAGCAAATAATTAAGAAGCTCAATGTGGACTTTAATACACCTGAATAAAATCAGTTTCCCCTCATTATCATCTCACTGTCTTTCTTTCATTTGCGGTTGTTGTGTAGTTACAGTTAATAAGTTCTTTTACGGAGTGTGAAGGCTTAAAGATCTCAGGTTGCGCCTGGGCTCGGCAACCTGAGACTCAGGTCCTGAGTAGAAAACCTGAGTCAGGCTCTGGAAGAGCTAAAATGAAAAACCGCGTAGCGGCTTTTAAAAACGAAGCAGCGAAGCGGCTTCGCAAATAATCCATATAAATTTTCTTTAAACTCCTGGCGAAGCCGCTTCGCGGCTTCGTTTTTAAAAGCCGCTACGCGGCTTTTCATTTTGCTCTTCCAGAGCCTGACTCAGGTTTTCTACTCAGGTGCCGAGCCCAGGGTTGCGCCTTGTTTCCAAGTTCTCAGACTATGACTTGATCGCGGCCTAGAAAAAGAGCTACGTCGAGAGCTGGGAACCGATTCGAAATGAGGACGAGGTGCATCATCTATTTTGATTCCTTGAATAACTCTGACATAAGTGATCATCCCAGACACGCCTTGGGAGCGTCGCTTCCCGGCGCTCCGACTTTGTGAACCGAAGAAAGAGAAACTGGCTGTTTAAAACTGCAAAACGCTAGTAGGTATTCTATTGAGTGTGTATGGCACAGGTTGGAAGAGTGTTGTTGTAGGCTTGACTGAATAAAATAAGCGAAATTGAAGAATCGAGAAGTGGCTAAAGCGTCACGCAGCATTTGCTGTTTTCTGGGTCTGTCATTGTCTCCGCTTCCTCGATCGAGTTAGGTAAAGGCTTGTTGAGCGAAGCAGGCAGCGTCCAAATCATCTGAGAAACCAGCATCGATATGATTGATATGCTGATCACGTGGGTCTCGCCAAACTTGTCTAGCAGAAACGGCACCAGAAAGCCACCGAAGCCAGCAATAGTACTAAACAACAAACATCGAGATACGGCGTTTTTAACATTTCAAACCTTGTCAGTCCGAAAACACTGTCTCGAATCACTGTAGGCGTAATCTCGGAATTGTAAGTTTCGATAAAGGGCCAGTAAAATGTGGACAAACATTTGGCGATTAGTCTGAAATCGTATGTTTCCAAGAGTCAAGAGTTGAAGTGTCCTTACCCGGTGCTGAGAACCACGATCGCGAGAGTATCTTGATCAAAGTTGAGCTCATCAGATTTCATTTTCACCATTTGGCTAAAAAATCAAAAAGGTTCCTAGAGTTTGTCACGTTCAAATGCACCTGATAAACATGAAAAAAGCAGCGCCACCGATGCCAGCAGCGATTCCTTTTCTTCGCGCGTATTTGAGAACGATGCCCTGGGTACAAAGCCTAAGGGGTAGGGTAAATCACTAATAATTCGCCTTTTTCTGGGCTTAGTAAGGGGGACATATAATACATTTATAGAAAGCGCAGGACCTGGGGATCATTTTGACTATTGATACCAGGGGTGATCTCGTACCCTGAGGGCATAAAGGTACCTCCGAAGTCAGAAAATCTGGCCACTTTCGGAAATTCGAATTTTCGGCCGCCCGAAAGTGGCCAGATTTTCTGACTTCGGAGGTACCTTTATGCCCTCAGGGTACGAGATCACCCCTGGTATCAATAGTCAAAATGATCCCCAGGTCTTGGGCTTTCTAAAATGTATTATATGTCCCCCTTACTAAGCCCAGAAAATGGCGAATTATTTGTGATTTACCCTACTAAGGGGTCCTTCAATGATGCCGAAGATGAAATAGGTTGTGAAGACACAGGTGCCGATGCTGGCAACGCTGAGGATGATTGTGTACCAGAGCGTCGTGCCGACCAAGTGGATAAAAGAGACCATCGCAAAGCGCTGCAAAATAATCGTCGAATCAAACATTTTCATGAAATTGAAGCGAGTTTGCTTCTTCTTCTCGTACTCGCCTTCCAAGTTCTCCAAAGTGTCAATTTCTACGTCTATGTTGTGTCCATTCACTGACGCCATATCTTTCAGAACTAAAAAATTACTTCTAAGCGAATAATTTTCGGCGAAAAATGAGTACCAATGATTGCGTCATCTCTTCTTCCTTTTTGTACAAGCCATCTTGGCGATTCCGGCAGCCACCAAACGTAAAATATCACAACACCAAGAGGCAAAATCTTAAAATTGATTGACTTTTTCTCTTATTCGATGAGATGGTCTTAATAATATCATAATAAATTTCTTAACCTGGATGACCATGGCATATCTCCAGTCTTTATTTGCCCAGACTGAGAAGAGATGCCAGAAAGTGCCCAGTCCCCAGCCTGTTCCCATAAACAATCCGACGATCCAGCGTTTCTCAGAAGAGACCAGTTCCAGCGGAAGAGTATACGAGCCCATTCCATTTGCCGCAACGCCGAATAAGGCGCGGAGAATAATGAAAGTCACGTGATCTTTGACGAAGACGATCGACAGGGCGAAAGCGAAGGTAAGAAAACCAGTGACAATGTAGGTCTTTCTTCTGCCAAATGCGTCCTGGCAGAGGCCCCAGAGCATATGCCCAGCCATGCCGCCTAGATTCGCGGCTGATTGAAGCCAAGGTCCTATGTCCGCTTTGTCGCAATAGAGCTCGAACTCGGTGAGATAGGTGTTCTCCATTGCGCAGTCAGTATCATTCAGAGGAAGCATCACGGGTTTCCCGTCGACACACTCGTGAGGCTGCCGTGCACCGAAAAACACGGGTAGCTGCCAGAGACCAGTGAGACTGATAAGCGGAATCATAAGCAGCAATAGTGTCCGGTACCAAACTACCCGTTCAAAAAGGTGTAAAACTGATTTATCTATCATTTTGGTCATTTTTTACCAACAATTTTGTTTACGATATTATTATTAAGAAACTTTGATAATTATCGGAAATCACGTAAAAGAATCTAAACTTCACACAGTGCGCAAAAAATTGACGCGGCAAGGAAAACAACAAGGACTTCTCGCGATTTTGGCGTCATCATTTGTTTGCCATTTGATGGCCACTCATTAGAGCAATTTTGCGCAAGCTGTGTGATTCAAGCCTTAAATTTTAAAGAGTGTCTTATTTGACAGCGCGGAGATAAGGACGTTAGGTGTGGTTTAAGGCTCTTTTGAACGTTTTCCTGATGGAAGCCGACGCCCCCGGTGGCGGCGATGATCGTCTCCAGCACGAGCGAGTCCTTCTTCGGCATGTACCCTGAAATCGACCTCATCGCGGTTCTCTACGATTCTGGCGGCGAAATCGATTCTGCTTTTTCGGAAAAATGGAATTCACCTCTCTCGGAAGTGGTCAACATTGGGCAAAAGAAGAAAACGCGGGGCACCGTAAGCTCCATAAATCGCCTTTTATAAGGTCTCCGCGAATTCTTTGTTTGAGCAAAATTTTTCTTATTGGAAAATGAGATGGAAGTATAAATAATTAGCGCTAATTAATCACTTTTAATGACACCGTCTTCGATTGGTCTTGGCGCTATAAGAATTCAAATTCTTGAAGAGTTTCTTCTAAATTCTACTTCTTTTTCAAGTTAGGGTTAGCGTCGGCTTAGGGTTAGGGTAAGGGTAAGCAAAACTATCATAAATTAAATTCTGTTCTTTAAAAAACGCTTGGTGATTTCATCATCCAGAAAAATGGGTCAGTATGCACAAGCGATTAAAACTCGATAAGCATATTTTTAGCTTGGGAAGTGGCTCTGCACGGATCTGACGGGTAAGTCAACAAAGAAGCTTCCACTAGTCCTGAGTCAGGAAATTCATGAACGAATAGCTAGAAGCGCTGAGCCAGCGAAAAAATCTATAAAGATACTTTTCCTTCTCTTTCACTTGAATGAAAAAGACGCCTTGGAACATGCTGCTTTCCACTCAAAAGCGCAACGCACACTTCAAGATCGACATCTTTTACAATCTGCTCAAGAAACTACAGTTTATTTTCGCCCAGTAAATAACTCCAGCTTTTTTCTACTTTTCAAAATCTTATTTAAATCAAGCTTTTTTTGAAGCTATCTTTTTGGAAGAAAAAATCAGAACTCATAATCGCCAGAATCGCAAAAGCAAATTTGTTTATGTTAGTTAGTACTACTTACACATGGTTGCGGCTTTTGAGATAAGAAGAGAGTCTTCCTTGATTTCTTGGTTTTCTTCTTCTTGCGTTTTGGGTTTTCACTTGTCTGGCAACATCTGCTGGATTATCTCTCGTAAAGACTAACTGCGCCGCCAAATGCTCAGATTTGCCACCATAACTCCCTTTTAACTCAGTTTATTTAGCGTCGGCCCATTTCATGTCTCTGCAAACTTCAATTTGTCAGGGACGGCCCTTCGAGATCGTCACCATAAACCAAGTTTTACACAAATCCAAGTACAAGAAAACATTCTCTATTTCTAGTTCTTCTTATCTACCCTTTCTTCTCAATACTAGTTCAAAAACGTAATCATTTTTCCCGCAAACAGAGGAAGTTGCTCTCAAATTAGGGTCCTTTGAGAATTCGAGGCTGCTAAAGAGGCAAACTTATAGTTTCAATAAAAATATTTTTTTGCAGATTTTTTTGAGTAAATTATTGAGTAGCAAAAGAGGCTGCTAGTAAGTGACTTTTTATTGAATCTCGATAATTGACCTTGAAAATTGAAATTGGCAAAGTTGATTAAAAAGGACTTACCTTTTTATCTCTTGCAGAATATCGCCTGGCGCCGGGTGAGTACTGTACTAGACATAGTTGTGCTTTTATAAATCCGAAGCAAACTAATTTAGGATCTTGAATTTTGCTGTTCGAGTGTTCCGAAATAACTCTCATTCGGGCTCAGCAGAAAAAGAAAATGACTAGAGTAACCTAACAGGCAAATTGCCATAAAACCTTTCCTCGGCAAAAAGAAAAAACAGAAATATAGCACGATCACATGAAAAGGAATCTAAATACATTTGCAAATGCCCTCCCAGGACCTATTTTCTGGAAGAAATTCTATACTGAAAGCGACGTAGAGCATTCCAATTTAGCTTTCAGCTAGTTTTAGTCACACTAGTGAAAGGTTACATAAGCACGTGTTTGCGGCCGAACTCGCCTCGGGCAAAAAAATTTGACGTCAGAATTATTACCATTTTAGATGCGAGCTCCAAACCGTAAAATTTCGATTTGGAAAGCAAAAGGCATGCAAAAATAAGTGCTTGAACTCGTCATTATTCGCAGAAAAAAAAACTCGAAAAGAAAAGTTGAAATCATAGAAGAGAAGGTGCAATTTCAAAGTCGGAAATCCGTAGAAATATAAAATTTATTCAAGTAAAAAAGGCTTGGAATTGCAAAAATAAAAGTTCAAGGAGAGTCATAATCTGTGCAAAAAGGATAGATATGTACATTTTCTTCTCTTTGATAAAATTGTCATTTCTTCTTGTTGAGTTCGTGATTTCGCGAAGTCTTTCGTTCCGAAGGGTCGAGTTCTAAAGCATCGTCAAGAAAGGGTTTTTCAAAGGTCTTTGTTACTGAATTTGTATTTGACTTCTAGGATGTTCGATTCGCGTGCTTCTTTGACGCTCTTCGACTCTGGAAGATTTTCGAAATCTTCGTCCGCCGAAAAAACTCGTCCGTCCTCGGCGATGAGAGCTTCCACTGAAAAATTGCATCAAGCTCAGATCAAAGCGTAAATCTTCATTGAGAGAAACTTTACCTGGATAATTAGTTTTCAAGAGCTGCGTCGCAGAGTTCATGAGTTCCAACATATTCCTTCCCTGAAGAATAACAGTCGCGCTATTCGAGGACTTCTTGTCTAGCGTAACTGCCACCCTCTTCCAACTACTGCCTTGCGAATAGAGGTCGGAGGTTTCGGTGATTTTCAAGAACTCGGTCGTGTTTTCAGTCGTTGACGTCTTTGAAAATGGCGCGCCTGCACTCAGCCACACTTCTACGAGCTCACATTTTTCAGCTGCTCGTTTTATCTAGATTTTATAAAGAATAATATGGCTAGATGAGGAACAATTACTTGAGCCCAGTCGAAAATGCATTTTCCGTTTGAAAAGTACATTCTTTTGACAATGAACGAAAAGTGTCTTTCTCCAAGAAGCCGAACAGCATCGAGTGAGCGCGCAACTACAGTCAGGTTGCTTTCAGAAGTGTGGTTCCGGTACAATTTCAGCTTAATATTGCCGGTATCTGTGCTGACTTGATCTTCGGCTTGTTTGAGGAGATCGGAGACTTCTTGCAGCGCCTTTAGCGCATTTTCTCCGTCCAAACGAGGTCTGTTGATGTAGCGAAAAGGCGAAATCCTCAGCGAATGCTGGTTCAGTTCAGCCTCGCCCATCGAACACAAGAAAGCGCGGTTCACTTTCATTCGCTGCGAAGAAGGAACTCCTGGAACGAGCGGAGCGCAAATTTGGCAGAAATGCATTCCGTCTAAATTTGTTTAACATTTTTTATGCAATGAAAGGTTTACCTTCTAAATATCCAAACTGCTGGAGCTCCTCATTTGCACAAATGCAATACGTACAAATTCCAGTATTAACCGCCGCGGTGAGGTCGAGCTCTTTGCTGTCTCCAACTGCTACTCGGATCCCTCCGTTCTTGTCGAATTCGAATTTCTGGTGGATCGAGCCAAAATCGTTTTTCGCCTTCTTATCTAGAACCAGTCGGTTGTTCACAGCGGTCAAGACGAGATCAGGATTGACGACATTGCGAATAGCAGCGCCGTGACGTTCCCAAATCTGCCCCGCTTCGTCCGACGATTTTGCCTGCATAATGACCTGCAAGCCTCGTTCTACTTTTCTGCCCTTTTCTGTCGCCAGCACGAGCTTCCTGTTTTGCTTGGCAACAATGTGGCCGCTTCTTTCCATCAAAAACTGTTGATTGCTGATTTCTGGCTCTTCTTCGACCGTTTCTACTTCACCATCATTCCAGCGCGCGGCATTCTTCCTCTCTTTTTCCTCAAATGAAAGACGCTCATGAAACTGGCGATTCTTTGGCTTCAGGACAACTGCACTTCCATTTTTAACCCGGTCCGCCGTGACGAACATCTCCTTTCCAAGAATATCCCGAGTCTCGATGAACTTTTTGATCAGATTCTTGTCGTACCGCAGACTTTAATCAGAATGATAAGACTTTGATACATTTTGGTTGCGGTTTACCTGCTAAGATTAGCTTCAAGCGCTTCTGCACTCATCTTCTTGGGAATATTCCTTGTGCACAAGACGAGAGTACTTCGCGATTCAACTTGATCGTATTTACTGACAAGATCGCTTTGAGTGCCATCCAGAGGCCATATTCTTCGAACAGGTCTTTTTAGTTCCATTTCGGCAGTAAAGAAGCTGTGGAGATTCGTATCAGGTCTGATAGTGAGCCATTTGGACTCGTTGTGGTTTTCGTTCAAAATCACACGAATGCGCTTTTCTTCTGCGTCCGAGTAGTTTTCGCTCTCTTCCTTGATTTTCTTGTAGTGTACGTTTGTAAATAATTCCCCAACAACTGGCCAGCGGTACTGACACATCTGTTCGTGAGAGGAGATGGGCCAGCAGAGCGCTTTTCGTCGATAGAATGCGTTGCCTGTTTTGTCCCACTGAGTTGAGGAGCCTTGAGGTTCTTGGATTGCCCAAGTCTGGTAGCTCTTCGACACTTCCCCAGGCTCAAGCATCATTAACGCGCCGGAGTCGGTTTTAGATAGACACTAAATATTTTTTTGAAATAATTGTTTTGATTTAATTTTGCTCGAAGTTATTCTTTATGTATATAACTGAATAAGTTACCTTGTCACCAGTGAATAGATTCTTGATGCGCCCCGTCGACGTGAAAATCCAGGTCTAATATTTGCTCAGCTATGAAAAAACGCCTGAAACTAACAGTAATGAGCACCTTCCTGACAAGGATCATCGTCTTCTTCGCTGATGTATTTCAAGGTCACTGAGTGATCTCCGTTGATCGTCAAGGCGAGTTTAGGTGAGTTGAACGCGAGAATGACGAAAACGTTCCCGCGGAAGGTGCCGTTTATTGGCGTGCTTGGTCGCACTCGCCAGAGGTTAGCTTTTTGAGGCCAAATGGGCACACTTTCTCGGACAGTCACGTGACAGCTCAATAAAGCGTTTTCGTGACGCAAGAATGTATTTTCGGCATTCACAGCTTCTTCCTAATAGGAGATGATCTTAATAAACTAAATAATGATTTGAATCAAGCTTTTATTATTTAAGTTTTTTACTCTAAAAAAATGTCTCCTCTCCTGTTGCTGAATCTTATGTCTGATATCAGGTGCCACATCAGCCTTGCTTTCCAGATCTTCGAAGTCATAAAAGTCGACACCTTTGACTGGTGTCCAGTTCTTGATCGAGGCGTTCGGAAGCTCCTCCTTTGGATCTTGAATTCTGCCTTCTTCCAGCAAATAAAGCTCGCCATCTTCGTCAAGTGCTCGAACTTGCTGAACATCAAGCACGATCTTTTCAGTTTCGGCGGTGATGAAAGGCTCTCCATCTGAGATCCAGATTTCCATGTCTTTTTCGATCTCTTCCAGTTCTGTCAGTCGAATTCCTTGGGAATTGAAAAGCTTCTTTATTTTGTATCGCTTCTGTTTTGATTCGTAGAGTTTATCCGAAATATTTTGCATCAGAAGCTGCAAGCCATCATTTTCAGGGCATCTGGTTCCTTCTTTGTGCAACTGGTCAAAATTGACAACAACAACGAGGAGAATGTCTTCTGCGCCGTTTTCATAGATTCGCAGCTTGAAGGAACTTGAAGAGCTAACTAGACGATGATCTTTATGTACAACTTTATCGAGGGTCAAGACAACTTAATTTTCAAGCAGACTACTGTCAATAACAATCTATGGAAAATCATTTTATCTTGAACCCTTTCCTGGAATATTCTTGAGACGATGATCGGCACCTCGTTCCTCTTCTTCATTACTCCTTGTTTCAAGCTTTTTAATTCTGTCAATAAGTGCTCTTCTTTTCTTTTTTAGGAGCTGGTCTTCTTCGTCCTTTTCTTTTATTTCGTTATCGACTTTCTTGAGACAGCATCTGTACCACTGCAAGGGGCCGATAGACAGAAAAGCATCAGCCCCAGTTGTTGCCCAAAGAGGCTCCTGGCTTTCCAGCACTTCATGCGGTGATTTAATCCTCTTTCCGTTCCACTTGTAGAGCGCTTTTACTTTCACCGGCAGGTTCAGGCTAGATTGGACGTCGACAAAAAGCTTTTCGAGGGCGTCGGGAGCCATACTTTCCGGCTGGAACTGAGATTTGCTGACAAGGACATAAGTGACACGTCCCGAGCCGTTGGCGCACACTCGAACTTTCGTTTTGCTGTTATAGCCCGATAAGCGTTTTGTTGCCTCGACTTGGTTTTTGGCAATGCGTGCTGCTTTCTTTGGATTCGCAGATTTTGCCGAGCTCGTCACAAAGACCGGCTCGTCACGGGGAATCTCCAGCACCGATTTGACCTCGCTACCGTCGCCGAGGAAGGCGTGCCGAGCAGGAAGCGTCATCTTCAGCTTCTGGGTGGCTTCATCAAGCAACTGCAGCATGCTAGACACGCAAAGTGTGGCGAAGCGGGAGCGATCGTCACTCTTGACGACAGTGCATCGAATGCCAGTAGCGGTTGATCGCATGTACAGAGGGGTTTTCCTTCCACCTGCCGAGTACGGTCGTCTCCCGGAAGTCGGCCGCGAGATTCGAGATCGGTTCTAATTTGAGATGACGGTTATTATCAGAATGCTCAATTTCGATGTATTTATAGTAAAATTGTGAAATTCAAACATTTTTTAAAGGAAAAAGCTATATTGTCGGCTAAACAACATTTTCATTCTCTTTCCTGGGCAGAATACGGGCGCAAACGATCTATTGTACTTGAAGAGGAAATGATCGAGTCCGGCAACAGCGTGGTGTCTATTCAAAAATTGTAGTTAGTTTACACAAGTTAAGAAAGGCGCTATCTTTGGGTCCTATCAATCGAATCATCCGTTGCTCCTCTCTCCTGTCTCTAATTTAAATTCTAACCTGACAAAATGGTCGAGTTGAGTGATTTAGAGGAGGCAACCGAAGCGGCGCGGGAGGACCTCCTCGACGAGTTCCTGGAACTCGTTTTCGAGATTTTCGAGCAGTTGGACGACCTGGACGACATTGAACTTTGCTCAAAAGCTTTGTTTAAGTACGGCGATTCTAGCCGCTCAAGATCAATAGATGACGTCGGTGTTGCTTGACTTCCATACAGATCAACTGAACAAATGTCTTAAGCCATCTTCACAGTGCGAATTATACTCGGGATCAAAGAATTAATCAGAGCCATTAGTTTATAAGCAAGATAATTGATCTTTTATATTTCTTAATTGAAGTATTTTCTCTAGGAAAAAATCCAATGTCTTAAAAAGTTTAGTTTCTTACTTCTCTCGATTCTCTAAAGTGCAATAATTGTCAACTGAGCGACAAGTGGTCAAGCAATTCCTACTCGCATCATATTTACAGTGCGATAAAGTGAGAATGTTACCTAAGAAGCGCTCCAGTGCCCCGCCGAGTTCTCTGTGCTTCCTGGGCTTGGTCGGGAATGGCATCGCTTTGGTTGGATCGAGCGCGCCGAGCTCTTCTTTGTTCCCGCTTTGTTTTTGGCCAGTTCTAGTCGCCACTGCAATAATATAATTCCACTTGCCGACGGGTGTGTGCCTAAATCGCTCGAAATTTAAAAAGTAGCACGTTGCTAGGGGATACGCGCGAGTGCAAATGTTACTCAGATCAGAGCGCGCCCTTTTAATTCACTGAGCTAGAGTCAATTTTAGAAACCAAACTACAAACAAAACAAACTCAGCACCAACTACAGACACGATCTCACTACCAAGCGTAGGATTTAAAAGCATCGACGAACTCTGCTCTCAAACGAAAAGCTTCATTGTTTGAGAAACATACCTTTCCAATTCCGCCGCTTTTTTCCTTTTTCTGTCTTTTGAAAATTTCAATGTAAAATCTTCTTGGAAGTTGAAAGTTACATCTCTAAAAAAATATTGCGAATTTCGTTGAACGGCAATTTGAAACAGCCCCTGTGGAAAAAATAGCCTCGCTCTAGCAGTCATCTCATGAATATTGGAAGGAATAACAAAAGATCGCACGCTCCGCTCGCAACCAACATTTTCAACCTGAGAAAACTCCACCTTTTCGGATCAAATTAAGCCAGTAACGAAGACTGGAAAAAATCACGCTGATATCAAAATCACGTCTATATGGAAAGTTATCACCGGCACTGAAAATGTCACGAATGTCACGAAAATGACCACTTTTTTCGTGACATCGTCAGTAAGAGGGTCCGAAAAATTTGAGTTTTGCGTGCAGTAAGAGTTGGGCTCCGCCAAAACAATGAGTTATCTACCAGAAAATGCACAAAGAAGGACCGTTAGAGTGCTTAATTCGAAAAATTATGGAAGTCAATTTTTCGAATATCGTGACATTTTCAGCCAACTCGTGACATTCGTGACATTTTCAGTACCTGCCGTTATCGACTTATTATCTCAATATGCACTGATCCTTTGGAAGAAAACTCAAACTGACTTTTGAGAAAAAAGTCAAAAATTTGACTATTTTTTTTTCAATTTTGGAAGATCTAACCGATGAAATTCCTTGATTTTTGGCAGACTTATGTAGAATTTAATAAGGAATTCAAAAATCTAGTTTGTTTTATAATTCATCGGTGAAATTTTGAAGGAGAGCGATTTTAAACTTTAATTTGGCTCTCATTCAAAAATTCACCGATAATTTTTTTAATTAATTAGATATTCGAAATTCTTATTGTCTTCTCCACAAGTTGTCCAAAAATCAAAGATTTTCAACCGTCAGAACTCTCAGAATCAACAGAAACGTGAATATTTTCGACCCCTTTGTTGGCGAGTTGTTTTGGAGATTTCAACGAAAAAGTCTCTAGAGCCGAAGTTGTTGTTAGGGCTAAAATCGAATTTCTGTCAGTTCCCAATCTTACCGGGTACTACCCGGTCCGAAGCGGCAAAAACAGAGGTAAATTGCTTTTTTGAAGAGATTTTTTTTAAATTATTTTATAAATTTTATTGTTATAACTTATAAGCATCAAGGGCTTCTCTTTTCAGAGAAAATTTGAGGCGAGTCTCGACTTAATTTTATTTTTAGAATTGCGAGTTAAAGCACCACGAAGCGCAGGACTCCTGAAAATGGAGTCGCTATTCAAGCAATCGAGCTTGCGTGCTACGAAGCGAAGACGTGAAAGTCTTCGCAAGACTCTCCCAAAGGCATTCGCCTTGGAAAGCGAGCGACATCGAAAGCAAAAAGCTTGCAATCGCACATGTTCACCTGAATAAAATCAATTTCCTCTTTCTATCTTTTGTTGTCTTTTTATTATTGTAGCTGCGGTTGTTGTGTAGTGAGTTTTAGCTTTTACGGTTTTTGTAAGAGATGAAGTGGAATACAGTAGTATCAGATTCTTGTCTGAATTCTTCTGAATCGAGTTGAGTTTCAGACTTTTTTCAAGTACAGAATTGTGCGCACTTAGCGAGGAGGAGGATGGAACGCTGTTCGCCCGGCGGCGCGGTCAGCCGGGCAGAGCGCAAGAAACTTTGATCCGGAAAGGTGGAGAGATGACCTTGTAGAAGGCGGTAGAGACGGGGATGTCGGAGAAATTTCAGCTAGATTTTGTGATTCTGTGCGTGATCTTTCTGACTTGCGTGGCGTGGTTCTCCACCGAGCATCTGCTTCACCGAGCGGCTCCGGAGGAATGGCAGTTGCTTCAGATAATCCCGGACGAGCAGAAGAAAATTATCTACGAACAGAGATTGCAGAACATCAAGGACAGATGTGCGAAAATCAAGGGCAAGAGGCCGTCTCTTGAGCAAATTTGGAAGTCGGGGCAAGAAATAGGAACGGCTAAAATACTCACAACTCAGTTTTTTTAAATAAAAATGAAAGCGAGGAATTTCCGAATTAGCCTCCACAAAAAGAGTTCCCGATGATAGTCGACGAAGGCAACAAACTCATGTACTGCGAATTGCCAAAAGTAGGAAGCAGTAACTGGAAACGAGTATTAATCAAGCTCACCGATCCGCGATTCCAAGACATCAGAAATGTTCTCGCGATCCGAAAGCCCAGAAAACTAGAACACTACAATCTAACAGTACTGACAGCCCTCTTAGCGTTGGTATTTGAGATATTTATTCAGTACTTGACGGATTATCCTGTAGAAGAGAGACTGCAAATGCTGAAGAGCTACTACACTTTTACAGTTGTTCGCGATCCAATAGAAAGAGTCCTTTCTGCCTACAGAGACAAAGCTTTTGACGAGTTTCGCGGTGGAATAGGAACGGGTTTTCATCCCAGCCAAATGTTTTGAAAAAATAAGCTCGATAAAAAATCCGAACAGGCAGACGAACGTATTCCTTTCTTCAAAAGCGCAATGAAATCGACAAATTCATTGACTACGACGTCGAGTCCTTCCACCGCTTCGTCGCTTATTTGAGGTAGATTTTTGTCGAAGGAGTCTTTTGCAACCTTTCAGTGCTCGAGGACCAGAAGTAGGAGCCAAGGGTGACTTTGGAATCCGAGTTCGTCATTGGACCCGCTTTTTCGACATTTGCCGCGTTTGCGATGTCGACTGGAACTTTATCGGAAAAGTCGAGTCCATCGTTGAGGACGCTGCTTTCATGCTGGCTGATGTTAATCTCTCTTCTGTTGTGGAGTATCCTTACTACAGAAAGGCAACAGACACAGATCAGATTAAAAAGTACTTCACTGGATTAACAAAAGAAGGACTGGAACGGCTCTACTACACGTACCAGCTCGATTTCGAGCTCTTTCAGTATTCGATACCTCAGTACGTTTGGGATGTTGTCTAGCTCAAGTTACCCTGCCATACCAATATCTGTAAATATCAATAAATATTCAAGTTGACACAGTGTTGTACATTTTTATCTTAGTATTTATTACTGAAAGAAACTTCGAAGCGTCTCCTCATCGACAAGTCGGCTTTGGTAGATGTCTGGGCAAATTGGTAAAGGCCGTTTCCGGGCTGCGAACTGCGCGATATCGAAACACTCGTTTTGATGGAATTCTTGACAATCATGGGCTCCACGGCGTTTCCACCCTGAAAAGCAGTAAAATTCTGAAAGCACTATTTGTCTACTTTTATTTCCCAATCTTCCTGGGCTTTGACGAATTCATACATCGCTGCGTCTTGACTGAACCCGTCTAACAGACGCAGGAGACTGTCCATTCCCTTAAAATAACATTCGTTAATATTTGCACGGCTATCATCTTTTAAGTACGTCTGTGTAGATGCCAAGAACTTACTTGTACAGTGATATCGCCAGATAAGACATGTGACTCAGCTGAAGTCATTAGCTCGACTGATTTTTCCGGATTTCCGAAAATCTGCTCCAAATGCGTCAAACCACAAATACCCTTGGACAGAAGAAGGCCTTTCACGTCTTAAAATTCACATCAAGGATCCAAATATTGCAGAGCCTCTTACTTGGGACGATTTTCTCGAAATCAAGGAGGAGATTTCGTCGAGGACAGAAGCTTCCGAAGCTGATAGGGCAGGTTTTTGAAACAGACCAGGCTTCTCTGTGGATTTGTGAGTCCGAACCGCTGCTCATGTTTTGCTAAAATAGTATTAAAATGAGTTTTAACATAAATAATAAGCTACTTTGACATTTTCCAGCTCATTCTCTGCATCGCGAGCTTGAATTTGAATCAGAATTCTAGTCAACATTATTCCCACCAACAAGTTCTCCCGGTCCGGCTCCTAGAAGAAGAGTTACATCTTGATTATTATTTTGTAATCTTCACTTACAGTAATGAAGATCATGTATTTGTACAAAAAGCATTCTAATGCCCTGTTGTTGATCGTGTAAATTTGCCAGTCTAGGTTCAAATCTTCCTTTGCCAAAAACGTCAGGAGCTCGGAAGAGAGTGGAAACAGCCGTCGAGGGAGGGAACTAAAGAAATTCCTGTGACTTTGTCGTCAAAGTCTTGTACCTGAAAGCAATGTTGTGTTTGACTGTTCGTTTGTTGTTCGGCTTCTCAACGTTGTCGAAGATTGTTTCGATCGACGATGCTGGCGAAATCGTCGGCGAGTATTTTGGCTGCGGGCTCGTTGGAAGCTCTGGTGCGCGCTTAAATTAATTTTTTAGATATATTCTTCCATGATTTCCTCGCCATTGTGATAGGAGCAATAGGCACAATAGGAATAAGCTCCTTCTTCTTCTTCTGTTCAAATTTGGGCGTGGACGCAGAAGCTGTCGCTACTGTAAAGCTAGCTGCTACTGGAGGTGTCACCGCGTTGTTGATTGTTACAGTTTGTGAGCCCGTAGAACGCGTGCTTCTTTTTGAAGTGGTAGAATTATTTGACTGCATTTCCGTAGCTTCGCCGGCCTTTTTTGATCCGCCCAGGAATCGCTCGTTTTCTTCTTCAAACTCTGAAACATTTTTTTCATCGAGAAAAAATGGTCGTCAAATACCATCTCCAGTGTCTTCTGGCAGTTGGAATATCGGATCAACTTTCAACCCAGTCGAGTAAACGTCCGTTACGATTTCATCTTTGACGATAGTGGTATTGCCCGACTTGTTTCTTCTGCTGCTCGAGCTAGAATTGCCGGTTGCCTTTTTCTTGCAGCAGCAGTGCGAGCAACACAATCCGACCAAGGTAAAAATGACGCCACCAGTCACAGCTGAACAATTGTTGAGCTTTTTGTGGTTTAATTATTTTGATTACCTGCTATAAGGATTGAATACTCGTATTCTTCGAAAATTTTGACGTAACTTCTGACAGGGCCGTACCAAGGATCAGAGTCTGTGATAAAAGTGTCGTTCATAGTTGCGATATCTGGTTCTTATCCAGGGGATTCAAGTTTAAACATTCTCGCTGTCTATCTGCCATCATCAACGAAAATCTCTTACAAGTTAATTCTCAATAACGCACTCTTTCCTTCCACAAAAACGTCCGCTTCAATAAAGCCTTCGAAAGGATAAGATTCGTGAAACAAAGAAAAAATAAGTGAAACGAAGTTGTAAAAATAGTAATCACACGGTGAGATAGGAACCCCGCAGGATAATAAATTATTGCTAGCTATCGCAAATCGGGTAATTGATCAGCCGATCAGACTTGAAGAAATTCTCAGGAAGAAATCTTCTTGAGAAATAAACAATGAAAAAATCGTGCGCAAACTTTCAATTTTAGGAACGATGAAACGTCACTTTGGGATCTTCATTTCGAAATTACTCCAAAGAAGTTCGACAAACTAAGGTCTTTCAAAACAAGCATCCAGTAAGGAAGCGTTTGTCTTTTACTTCTTTGGTTTGAATGATGAATTTAGTTTCGAAATGCAATTCAAAGATGACGGTGCGTTTTTTTGTCGATAAGTGCAAACAAGGAAGAAAACTCTGAAATCATCTCCCTTTCCTACGATCGTCGAGTTCTCCATCTCTTCTGTTTAGGTTCTCTACGACTGCTAGTGGCCCCCGGTAACTTCCGAAAGTGAGAGGCAGATCTCTGCCTTTAAAATTTCCATTTTGCTTTCTCTCTGTCAATATTAGCTGCAGAGCAAATAGCAAGCGCAAATCACAATTGGCGGATTCGACTTCTCAGAGCGCTAGAATGCCCAAAAACCCACAAGATTTATCAACATCCAACGATAGCCATCTGAGTAGGACTTAACGCTCGTCAAGTGTGAGCTATTTAGATCAGTTGCGCTAGAAACAGTAAAAGAAGCCACTCACAAGAATACCGCTCGTTTTACGGCGCGCAACATTTGCTTTTCGTTATTCTTCTGAACTTTACCATCACTTTGGAAGCTCTCCCCTCTCCCCCGTTTTCTATAAACTATTAAATTTTCAAAGGATCTAAATACTATAAATATGAATATGCACTATTATATAAGGAGGATAACAAGGTTTGTTTTCAGAAGAGTGTTTTTTATTCGTTCTCAAAATCAGAGACGTAGGGAATTGTTGCAAAGGTTAAAAACAGAAAATATGGAAACATAAAAGAAAATTCTGATAAATCAAGAGTCTGAGGAAAAGCATGAGGAAGAGATGAGAAAGTGATCAAGAAATATTCTTCAGTTTTCTCACTCTGCCGATTTCAGCATTCTGCATAATTTCAACGAACAGGTCGTATTTGTGCCTTGCAAACTCTTCCAGACGATCCATTATCCGATAACAACAAGGATCCGATTCTTGAATTCGAGTTCGGGCCTCATCATCCACCTTGATTGCGATTTCATCCTCAATATGCTTGCGAAAGTGAAAACTCTGATGATAGTTTTTCATACTAGAAAATATTATAAAAATTTATCGAATAAAGAATCATACTTTGTCCAACAGTAATTTGTTAGTGTCAGGGTGGCCGCAGGAGGAATTCTTCTTTCTTTTGGCATCATCGTATTGTCATTGTACGGGGTGCCGTCAAGTCGTGCAATAACATCGCAAGAGGTAACTTTCGAACAGCATGAACATCGTCGCTTGAGAATTTGTTATTGCTTTTTTCAATAGCTTTTTTCTAAATTCAATTTTACCTTGTATTTTTTGTTGAAAGATGTTATCGGTTCTCCTAAATTCGGGTAATCGCGAACCCAGAGTTCGAAATTTTTGCGGCTCCCGGGCAAGGGGGCGGCGGGCGGGCGGGCACGGGCAGAATATTGAAGATTCCCGGGGGCAAAAACGGTCACGGGCACAAAAACGAATTTTCCCGCGAGCCAAGCGGGCACGGGCACTATAACAAATTTTCCCGCGGGCAGATACGGGCACGGGCATGAATGAGAAGATTCCCGCGGGCATAAACGGGCACGGGCGGTTTGCCCGCGTTCCCGCACGAAATATTCCCGAGGGCAGCCCGGGGGAACATTTTTTTCAATTTTTTCTACTGCTAAATCTCAAGCCTATTTTTCAAAATTAGAATACAAAATAAAAACGACCTTGAATCAGTTCGGATTTTTAAATCGCAAGTTTTAGGAGCTAGTTAGAAACTACGACCGAGTGGTCTCCGTTTCCCCAAGTTGGGCAAACGGCGACTTGGGCAAACGGCGATGTGAATTAATTAAGTTGATTGATCATATTATATGATTCATATAACTTTGTTGTATTGGCTTCTCCACAGTCAATTGACGTTGAAAAAGCCTAGATTGAAATTGACGAAGCCGGGATTCGCGTTGGAGAACTCGGGACTGACATTAGAGAAGCCATGATTGAAGTCAGTGAAGCTAGGATTGACGATGTAGACCCAGAATCGACGTTGGAAAAACCATAATTGATATAATATTAATGATAGTGGAGAAGACATGATTGAAGTTGGTGAAGCCAGGATTGGCGTTGAAGAAGTCAGGATTAACGTTTGAGAAGCCAAGTTTGTTTCCCCAAGTTTGGCAAACGGCGACTTGGGCAAACGGAGACCACTCCAACTTATCATTTAAGAGAATAATCAATCCCGATCGCTGTCAAGCCAACCGGTTAAAACTGAAAAAAAATGATCAATTTATGCCTTTTTTTCATAATTTTACCGGTCGCTTCGGCCTTGTTTGGAACTCTCTCTTCTGATATACTGATGACTCAAAATCTTCCAAGTCAAAAAAAGGTCACACTTTACCAATGCACAATGTGCATTGCACATCGTCCATGAGTTTATTTTTGCATATAGACGTGCTTTTTTAAGGTCAACGAAGTTTTCCAGCCCACTTCCGCCTTATAGACCCCCGAACACCATACTTTTTTAGAATCAGCAGAAAATTTTAAAAACTTTGACGGTTTAAAATTCTAGAGAACTCCACTTCTGGTCGATTCTAGAGCCGGAAGTTGACGAAACTTAGTTAAAATGGTAGAGTGTGACCTATCAAATTTATGCTCAGAAGATTTTGGGTGATCCTAAAATCAATATTTCAGAAGAAACAGTCCCAAACCTGGTCAAACCGACCGTTAAAATTATGTAAAAAATGGCATAAAGTGATGAATTTTTTTTCATTTTTTCCGGTTTATTTTACCGCGGTTGGTCTTGATTCTTGGTCTAAAATGATAGGAAATCGTCTGACCATCAATTTGATAGGTCACACTTCACCATAACACCTAAATTACGTCAACTTCGGGCTCTAGAACCGACCGGAAGTGGAGTTTTCTAGAATTTTGAACCGTTAAAGTTATTAAAATTTTCTGTTGATATGTAAAGGTATAACGTTCGGGGGTCTATAAGGCGGAAATGGGCTGGAAAACTTCGTTAGCCTTAAAAAAACATGACATAACAGTTCTGATTAGTTCAGATTAGTTTTCAATATACTCCCTCAAGTATTTGGTGTCTATTTCCACGCTATTTAAATAGTTTAAACACTTTTTCATGAGGTGCATTGAATCTGCCCGTGCCCATTTAAGCTCGCGGGAATCTTGCCCGTGCCCGAATTTGCCCGCGGGAATATTTTTTCTTGTGCCCGTGCCCGCTTGGCCCGCGGGAAAATTCGTTTTTTTGCCCGTGACCGCTTTTGCCCTCGGGAATCTTCACTTTCTTGCCCGTGCCCGTATCTTCCCCCGGGCAAACGCGGGATTTCGAACTCTGCGCGAACCGTTGTTTTAAAGTTTTTGTTCCAGGCTTGTGTGGAAAAGGCTGAGCAGGCATCGGAGATATGACTTGTCAGATTTTTGTGGGCAGAAGCAAGATTGTCGTATTCTCCATCCGCCATTAGCCATCGAAAAAAGTCTTCGCTAAAAAACTGTTGATGTAAAAAACTATCAACTTTGGAACGGTTTGTGGGGCTAACCGGACGATAGATTAGTCGTAGCACAATCCAGTGCAACGCTTTGACGAACTCTTCAAATTTCAAGTCGGGTTCCACATAGGCAGTTTGCTTTCGTATCAGTGAGTTTTTACGTCGTAGCGGTCTCTTTTTACGATTTCCGATTGGACTTTTCTTCGGCGGTTTGCTCGAGACTACTCGAGACGTCGTATATTTCTGTTTCTTGAAAACTATTCTGTAGCGAATAATTTCTCCGTCTACATTATGCGTAAAAATCATCCTTGAAATTATTTTTTTTCAAGTTTTGAGTGTTCAATTTCGAGTTTTCGAAAGTGAACGAAAATGACGAACCCCTTTTATAGCTCGAGAAGTATTGCTTGAGCAACAAACAAAAACTTGCAACAAAACAGGTAAATAAATGTTTATTCCGTCGGTCTTTGAAAACCAAAGCGTTGACTTTTGAAACAACTTCCACACAATGAATCTCATTTATTCTTTTTGAAGAACAAATGGCTTTCAGAATTCGTCTTTGATAACAATAGTTTTTTTATCGATTATTCGAAATAAATATTGTTGTAAAATAACTTCAATCTCCTTTCGGACATGTTGCCTGTTACTTCAAATATTTGCTTTTCCCTCCCATTTTTCCGAGCTACGAAATTAATCAACAACATTTTTTTCCTTCAAAATGTCATTGAAATTACCGAAAAAGCTTCTTTTTGGAAAGAGATTCCCACTTTTTGCAACCGGATTAGTTCCAAAAAGCGACCTAAAGTTAAGCCTGAATTACTTTGATACAGTCAACTCCTGTTTCGCCTATGAAACTACAGTTAAAACGGATCAATTTGGGAGAGTCCATTTGAGCGAAATGATGGTGGCGGATATGATTTCCTTGGCGCAAACAGAGAAAAGTTACGATCCATTTATTCTGGAAGAATTTGAAACGGCCAAGCTCAAAATCAAACTAGGAACATTAGAAGAAACCATCACAGGAGCTTCCGGAGTCGGGGATGATATCGTGAAAGAAGAAATCCGCGAAAATGGCCTGGTAGCGAATCTTTTTTACCCAGAAAATTGCAAAACAGCTCCAGGAGTGCTGCATATCAACGGATCATTAAATCATATTCAAGATGCACGAGCAATAAGACTGGCAAGAGAAGGTTTTGTTGTGATGGAAGTCGGTTACAATGGTAAGTGTGTTCTTATCTTAAAGTTAGAGCTAGTCTTCAATTAATTGATCACCAATCAGATAAATATGTTTCATCAGTTCAGAAATACGGGAATGAAAACTTCATGAAGAAGAACCTCCTTTCATTGGAGTACTTCGAAAGCGCCGCAAAAACTCTTCTCGCGCATGAAAAATGCTACGGGGATCGTCTAGCTGTTGTTGGCCAATGCAAAGGAGCTGACATCGCACTTGGCTTTGCATCAATCTGCCCGGAACTTGTCGAGCTCACTGTCACTCAAGCGGGCTCAATTCCAGCCCCAATCGCGTGTGACTTATCCTATGGAAATAACATCTTCAAAAAGATGGAGTTGGCGGCGTCGGCCGATAGTTTGCCGCTTGTTACGCATCTTTTTACATTCACAGATGATGGATTCATTAGCCCGACTTGGGGAACATTCGGAGTTCTTCATGGACCCGACGATTTTCTTTTCAAAATGGATGATGAAGAAAAATGGCAAATAAATTACGATGAGGCGGCGAAAATCAAACAGACAGGATTTCCGCTCAAGAATATTCCGAAGATCTTCCACTTTCAGGTATTTCTTACGATCCCTATCTTTTTTGAAACTATTCTAGCCACTTGATGATCCTCATCTTGCCCCGTCTCAAGCTCATTCAATGGAAATCTCTGAGCTCTTTTTAGAAGGTCTACCGAATGTTCAAAAACTTGACTTTCTTCATTCCGGACACATGGCTGTTTTACCGGAAGTTCCTGTTGTTACGCAATCTGTGATGGCATACGGACCCTTGAAATTACTCGTCAAATGGAGCAGGAACGAAACAAAGGTACATTTCGCGCGTTTTCATTTGAAAATTAGCGATTTAGGAGCAAAAACTCAAGGAAGCTCAAGAACACAGAAGACTGTTTGATAATATAGTTTCGATCCTAAAAGAAAACATGTAGTTTTGGTCATCAATCGAATAAAAAAACTTTTCCAAAGAAAATTGTTTGTTTTTTTTGATGTTGCATGGATTGTTAAAACGCGATTCTTTGAAGTTTCACAGTTTTTTGCAAAAAGGAAATTGCCAGATCCAAACAAGCGCAAACAACGATTTAGTTGCGCTCAGGAAAAAGCGTTGCGTAAAGCGACAAGGAATCTTTGGTGAGTTCTCTCTTCCAGCTATCCACTTCGCCTTTTCGCTAAAAATTCACAGTTAGAATCCTTTAAGCTGTTTAGCTTTCAACCTTGATGAGTGTTTCGCTGCTCGAAGCTGTGTCCGTGATTTTTGCGTCTTTGTGGAAGTTGGCGTCGTGGCTCTTGAACTGACTGCCGTCCACTACTTTTGGAATATCGACGTTTTCCAGGCCGAGGAATTTGACGATTTCTTCGACGTTTCGTTGTAAGTTGACCTTCAAGTCTTCAAATGTAACTGTATGAATCCGTTCAGGCTCTTTTGCTGCTGCTTCTCTCCACAACTTGTCGTATCGGTCCATGTTCCTAGAGATTCAAATTCACGTTGAAGCAAAGAACTGAACTTACCCATAAGAAGATTTTCCTTGAAAGACAATATTGGCGTAGTCGTCGGCGCTTTTGATGTTGTAGTGTTCAAACATGACCTTGTACTTTTCCATTGAGCCGAAGAAATGATAGCCAGAGACGGCGACAGCGCGGATGTCCCTCGAAATGTACAAAACTTTCGCATTTTTGGGCAAATGAGATGGATAAGCGTGAGAGTGATTGAAGACAAAGTTGGTAGAAGGGTCAGCTTTGACGGCATTAATCATCGTTTCTAGAGCCGGGAACTCTTGGAACTCGAGTGGAAGCGATGTGCACTTTGCATCCCTAAATAGTTTATTTACCATTGTCTTATTCGTGCGATGGTCAAATACCCTTCGCCAATGTCGTAGAGCCGCTGGAACTTCAACTGGCCAAGAATTTGAAGAAGGAAATGGCTGCCAGTCTTTGGATATCCAGCGACAATTACAGTGTTGGACGGAAGGCTCATCGATTGAAGTTCGCGGATTACTTTTTCCTCCACGCTAGCGCGAACTAGAAATTGCGAATAAAAACCTTGAAGCGAGAAATACGCTGTTTATGACTACCTGGAAAACCATCGAGCATTTTCATAAAACCAAGTTTTATGAGCCCTTCCAAGTTCTTTTCTTCTTCAGCCGCGTTCATTCTCAATTATCTTCTTTGTAAAAAAGCTTGATACAACTCGTCCGGTGTTTATTCAAAGCACTGCGAAGAAATAATAAAAAATATGACACATATTTGAACTGTTCTCAAATATTTGTGCGGCCCCCGGGAAAAAATGATAATTGCAGCTTCTTAATTTCGTAAAGCCAAGCAATGCAAGCTCATTTCTTTTCCAAAAACCGATGATTTAATTCGAAAATTGAATTTTTACGATACCAACTTAGGCGATCTGAGATTGGATTATTTATCACCCGCAATATTAATATTTTGGGCGAGCTAGGCCAAGTGGAGACTAAACGTTTTTTTCGAATAAAGGTCTCGTGCATTATAAAATTAAAAGTTCCGCTGAAAATGTGTAATCTTCCAGGACCTTGCCAAACATGCGATATATACAATTGCGACCGCAGCGAGGCATAATATTTGCCGCTGATCTTCTTAAATCACCACCACAGCTTCGTTCAAGTCATTTTCAAACCAGCACCAAGGCTGGGACCAGGCCCGTGATGGAAATTCTCCCCACATATGTTTCCCTTAAGAATAACCATTTAGAACCGTGATGACGGGTGACGAGATATTTTGAGTTGAAAGTTTCCGTCTATTTTTGCCAGATAAAAGACCCTTTTCCATCACAACAGAAGACTAGAATTATCACGTGTCGATAAGAGGCGGATATAAGCTTTATTCACTCAATATGAAGCTACAGTATATCATCTTTTACCTCACGTCCAATGTTCTGTCGCAAAGGAGAGAGAGAAAACGAGCCAAAGGAAGGAACTTCTCCCAAGACAGCCTCATCGATGTCGACTACAGCGCAATGTTCGCCGCTCCAAGTGGATCCATGCTTGAGCAAATGATAGCAATGTCCATGGGCAATAATAACGCAAGACCTCCGAGAAAAATCGAGAGAAAAAGAAAAAGAAGAGCCCGGTTGCTGCTGAAAGCGCAATATCCCCCGGAAAATGCTCGAAATTCAAGTAAGATCAGAGATATTTTCTAGCGTGTTTTATTTAATGAAAAGATATAGCTGCCATCAATACGCCGAATGTCAAAATGTCGACGATGGATACATTTGCACATGCCGAGAAGGCTTTGAGGGCGATGGTAAGAACAGTTGTGTGGATAAGAACGAGTGCAGTGCGAACAAAAACCCTTGTGGAAATAAGGTCTGTGTGAATACTGTTGGCTCCTACGAGTGTACCTGCGAGTCTGGCTTTGAAATCTTGAGAAATAAATGTAGAGATATCAATGAGGTAAGAACTGGTATCGTTGACAAAGCTTGAGGCCAAATTCTAGTGCACAAATGGAAGTCACGCATGCGTAGCGAACGCTTATTGCAATAACCTTTACGGTCACTACGAGTGCATTTGCCCGAACGGCTTCGAAGGAAACGGACTTAATCCGCAGCTCAACTCGAAATATACTGGCTGTACTTCCATCACGACCACAAAAGCATCTACAACGACGACGACTACGACGACTACGACGACAACAACAACAAAACAGGCCAACCAGAAATTCGAAATATTTGAGCAATTCTCAGAGCAAGATCTTGTTTCTTACGAATATGGCGAAGGATTTGGTTTTGTCGATGGCGGAGAAGGACTATTCAGTCCTGTTTCTTCTTCAATTTCTGACATGCTCTACTCGCTCTACGAAGAAGATTTTTCAGATTACCTAGAATCCAACGACATCGACGTAGAAGAGGTCCCTGACAAAGAATTCGAACCCTTTAATTTCGATCTCTACCAAGAAGACTACTTTTCTCAGCTGACAGGTTCGGACTTTTTCTCCTTGGGAGAATCATCTAGCAAGACTGATTCTATTGAACTTACAACACCTGTTGCATCTACTACTCCGATCCTTACGACGACGACGATTACCTCTTCAACAACTTCTACAACAACTAGTACAACGACTACTACGACAACTACTTCGACGACTACTACTACAACTACTACTAGCACGACAACAACTAGTACGACAACAACTTCAACAACAACGTCAACAACAACTACGACTACATCTACAACTACAATTACGAGTACGTCGACACTTATGGAAACTACTGTTCCAGAAACAACCACAACAGAAATCCCAACAACAACTTCAACCACCACAACAACCACGACAACAACAACAACAACTACTACTACTACTACTACTACTACTACTACTACTACAACGAGTACAACGACTACCACAACTTCAACGACGACAACGACAACAACAACGAAAAGAACCACAAGAAAACCTAGAGTTACGCGCAAAACAACAACAGAAGCCCCAACAACACAAGAGCCAACAACAACAGTAGAGACGACCGCATCGACAATGGAATATTTTGCTGCTTTATCCGCTCAAATGCTCGACTCTTTCGACGTTGAGCACGATGCAGATCGTGCAGAGAGCTGGGGGAGCGATTACGATTACATGCCGTCTCTCCAATCATTCGCTGAACTTCTTTACTCGAATGACAAAATGCTCTATGCTCGATCTGGAGACCACTCGGACAAGCTCAACCAGTATTGGGAAACAATGAATCGCCAGTGGGGCCAAGTTCAACAAGCACAAACCGACAGTTCAGGAAAAGTAAACAGCAATCTTTCGCCAACTGACGGGGAAGGCGGAAAAATCGGACTAAGCAAAGGATCCACGTGGTCATCAGCATGGAAAGACTCACCCTGGAATGTTGATGCTGGTCAAAGCGTTGTCGCGGACTCGTGGGGAGTTGATCACGGGACTAGCTTCTCAGCTGCTGGCAACTCGTGGGTAGGAAGCAACTTTGATTCATCATGGGAACTTGGAGGCGGAACTGGCCAGTTTGCAAGTATCGCAGACGCAACAGCAACAAACTTCGACACAAATTTTGATGAAGCAGGAACCGGAACAGGCACCATTCCAGGCACCGCAGACGCTAACTACTACTCAAGCTACAGATGGCACGAAGGCATCGACAGCAGCAAGAACAACGCCACATCCGAGATTCACGATCCGGCAAAGCTCAAATGTCACGTTTGTGATGTTCAACGCGAAATGGTCTGGGACAAAGACAGCGGAACATTCAAACTTGTCGATCCCTCTGATCCGACCAAAGCTGACAAAACTGGCGAAAACCTTTACGCCACCTGCAGCAACAGTCTCAATCAGAAATCATGCGAATATTCTTCTGGCACTTGCTTTATCGAAGAAAGACGCACTTGGGGCTACGTGACGCAAGTGCGAGCTGGATGCAAACAAGCTCAGGTAAATAAATCTATCTCAAAAGGTCTCTAACCTCATTCAGGCTTGCTACATGCAAAAGTACCAGAATTTCCTCGTTAAAGCTGGACGACAATGCTGGCCAGGAGATAACACTGCTATGATCGACAAAGTTGGTCGACGACCATACGATGTTGCGCTCTACGAATGGCCTAGCACCAATCTCGGCTGGATCACTAACATCATCTATGGAGGCGCCTCTGCCACTGGAACTGGAACCAGTTTCACCTCGACCAATGCTCAAACTGGACTCTTCGTCGACGCCGACTATTCCGACTTCCTCGGCATCCGAACCCCCGTCGACTTCAAAAACGGCTTGAAAGAGACAAGTTTATGCACTCAGTGCTGCAACACTGAGCACAACTGCAACTACGACTGGCAGCCACGAACTGAAGGTAAGTCTCATTCCATTCTTTCACAAATAATTATCATTTCATAGCCGACTGGGAGTACTCTTTTGCCTGGAACTACGACACCACATCAATGACAGGAAACGCCTTTGGAACAGGCGTTGAACGACACCCAAGCGAAGTCGACCCAGTTGTAACTTAAGAAATTCCACTGGGTCTGTAATAACCACTGTACATTCAAAATTCCTACCTCATTGTTACATTACTGCTCACTGTTAGACCGAAGAGGTCAATAAAACATGTTGAATTTGGAAACATCGTTTCTTTGCAAAATGGTCAAGCAGGCAGGAGAAGATCAGGAAGTATTTGCGAAAGGAATCATAGGAGTCCTGACACACTGGAGAATTTTTAATTTGCGCTCAAACAAGCCCCTCGCGACCTAGTGGAAATGCAATAAACTGAGAATATAAAAACGAGCGATGAAAACCACAAAGTCACTAGAAATAAAACTACAAGAAAGAGGAAAAGGATCTTCCTTTAAAAAAGATGAATTCCGTTTTTGAAAATGTCTTTCCCGGCTACTTGAAGAGCGAAAGCACCAACGAATGCTCAATTCTCGTTTCTGAGAGTTGCTACGACTGGCTGATTTTACCAGTGATGGGGATCGTTTTCCTTCTTTGCTGTTTGGCCGTTTACTTGGCATGCGAATTCTGCCGTAAAAGAAAACCCCAATCGGAGGACAAAAAGAAACTCGTCTGGGAAGAAGACCTCGAGTACGGAAGCTGCGAGTGCGAAAGTGAAACTGACGATGACTGCTTTGAAAGTGCAAACTAAACCTACTGCTTAAAAAAATGACTTGCAATGAGCCATTTCATTGTGAATTCCTCTTACTGTAAATAAACAAACCACTTACTGCTACAGTTTTAATTTACACATGTTATCATCATTGAGTGCTTACAGTAAGCAGTAACTGAGACGACTTGATTTAATGATTTCAAGAAAATTGGCATTTAGGTCTTATGAATTCCCTTGATCATAAAAGCCATGGACGGGTTTATGAGAGATCTGCGTATTCTGTAAATCTAATTGATCAAATATTTAATTACTAAGTGCATTACAAGCGTAGCTTCTCATTTTTTTTGCATCGAAAAAATTATATCGAGAGAAGCATGGCCGATTTGCAGGTATTAAAATGCTTTTATGAAGCGGGAGCAGCGTATTTTTAGACGGGGAATTACGATTTGAATCATGAGCTGCAAGATCACGACGAGATCCAAGCCAAAATTGACGAGGTTGTTGAAGCTGGCGAGCAATACACAGATGAAGACTTTGACATTGCTGACGAAGATAACGCAGGGGATAACCACGCTCGCATAGCTGAGCAGACAGATGATTTCTCTTTCATCGGAGACGGACATCAAGCTTGCGATATCGCTCAAGGAGGCCTTGGCGATTGCTGGTTTCTTTCTGCTCTCTCCAGTCTGGCACAAGAGCTTCCCGAGGAGGCTTCCCTAAAAGTCAAAGAAAACGCAGTAAAGCGAGTTCTTCAGCCAGAATTCAACAACTCTGATGAAGCAAGACAGACTGGAATCTACAAGTTCAAATTCTTCCGCCTCGGAGAGTGGATCGACGTCGTCATTGACGATGATCTTCCAACTCGAAAACGAGCTCGTTCTTCTGACACAGGAGAATGGTGGGTTCCACTGGTGGAAAAAGCGTACGCCAAATTTTCAGGCTCTTATGAAAAGATTCAAGGTGGAAACACTTGCTGGGCGTTGCAAGAACTCTCTGGAGGAATTACTGTAGAAATGAAGAACTTGACAAAGGGCAATGCAGAGCAAGCAGCTGAAAACGCTGCGAAAAGGGGAATCTCATTGTTCAAAGTTTTCTATCATATTCAAAATCGGGCACTTGTTTGCACTTCGAATCTGGGAGACGGAGGCAACGACGTTATTACCAAGGGACTGGTTCATGGACATGCTTACAGGTTCGAAAAACCACTGAATTTAAAAATAATATTTTGATAGTTTGCTCCGAATCGACGAAGTTGCGAAAACGGACGGCGAATTCGTGAAGCTTGTGAAAATCCGAAATCCTTGGGCACAAACCGAATGGGAAGGAGAATGGTCCGATCACTGCCCAAACTGGGATGACGTCAGTGACGAAGAAAAAGAACGCATCGGCTTTGAAGCGAGCGATGATGGAGGATTCTACATGAGCTTTGAAGACTGGATTAACGAGTTTGAAATGTTCACCATTTGTGAGTCTTATTTTGTTGAGAAAAATCGTCATTTAAATTAAGGCATGCTCCCACGATTTGACCCAGATGACGAAGACGTCGTCTCAGAAGATGAAGCCAAAGCACGTGATCGACGTGTAATTGGAACATTTGTCCCTGGCGAAAGCTGCCCAGTTGATGTCAACGAGCTACAGTCGTCATTCAACGATCCAGCGATGCATGCTCAAGCTCAACTCAAGGTCGATCCGCTATTTGGGAAACCAACGCGCTTTGTCTGGATTCAATTCCTCCTTGATTGCAAGCTCAAGGAGAGCAGGTTGATTATCAGTACAAGACACAGTGTTTTGACTGTTTAGATACGTGATGTTCAACGTTTATGAAGCAGATGAAGATACTCCAGAAGACGAGAAACTCTCCAGACGCGATATAAGAGCATTGAAAAAGGTTGAGAATTTTTGAAAAATAGAAAGATTGAATTGAATAAGATCGATCCGGTTCTTCCGAAACAAGAAGGATACGTAATCGACTACTACCGCCACAATGGTTATCTGTTCTCGTTCGAAGCTTCCAAGCGCTACATCATCATTGGCACGACCGCAACTCCAGAAGCTAGCGAAGAGCCCTGCAAATTCATGATTCGTACTGTCGGACCAGAGATGGAGCTTACCCATCTTGAGTGAAAAAATAAATACACTATCCTTCGAAATTCAGAGAGATGTACTGCATGTGATCAGCAAGGAAAATAGCCAAATAATGAGTCGCAATTTGTCACTTTATTACAAAAGACATTAATGCCAGGCTCATAATTAGGCCAAATCCACTCTGGGAAGATAGCTTCCTAAGTTCCAAAATGGCTCTAGAACCCAACTGTTTATTTTCGAAAATAGCCCCCTGCAAACTGAACCATTCTCCTTAGAGGAGTCCTAAACTACACAAACGACTACTTTTTCGACCAAAATAGCATGCAAAAGAACAAGACAGATAAGAGGTGCAAAAGAAAGTATTTACTTTTGCACCGACAGTTTTTGAGCACAAGAAATTGATTATTCAGGTGTTAATTGTTGTTTACAGTCTCCTTTTCAGGAAAATTGATTTTATTCAGGCTTCTTTCGGAAGCCTAAATACAGAAAATCACCTTTTTAGGAGAGGAAGAACATATTCTTGAACAACTGCCTCGGCAGTTGTAGATTTTGAATCCTTTTGAAGGACATGGTTCCACTCTCCAGTATCTAAAAATTCATTCTTAGAATCGAATTCTAATATACGTTAAATTTACCTGAAAAGTGCGGCGATCCGGACTCTGAGAATTCCCAGAGTGGAATGAGCAAAAAACCAAAAACGCGCATCCGTCGAGAGATCCTCAACAACATTCTAGAGATTCTGGAGAGAACCTCACATGACCCAAACTCAACAACAACATCTTGCCACAACTTTCATCGCTTTCTTTTGCTGGAAAACTGTATTAGGGTGGATACCAGAGTTGGTAAAAAAGTATACTTCACTCGCCCTTCAGAATGAAGTATACTTCATGAAGTATACTTCAGGGCGTTGCAGGGCGTTGAAGGGCGTGAAGTGTACTTCCGCCCTTCCCTCTACTTCAACCGCCCTTCCGCCCTTCACTCTGCTTCAACTTGGTTCTGTCGGCCATCAGAATCCATCCGCCAGAATTTTTTCAAATTTTGCGCTTATTGGCTCTCAGGCGCCATGATTTAAATCACGCTGATTGTGGCAGATGAACCGATAGCTGAAGTATACTTCAGGGCTTTGAAGGGCGCGTGAAGTACACTTCACCGCCCTTCAAGAATGAAGGGCGCCCTGCAGATTTTTGAAGGGCGAGGGGAAGTATACTTTTTTACCAACTCTGGTGGATACAATGTTCCTACATCGTCAATTTATTTAACCAAAGAGATCAATGAACGATATTGAATTTGGAAATAGCATTTCTCTGGAAACTGAAGGCAGGAAAAGATTAAGGAACGTCGATGCTAGGAGACCTTTGCGATAGGATTCATAGGACTGACACAGCGGAGAATTTTTAATTTGCGCTCAAACAAATGAGTGACTTTACTCTCGCTTGTTGTCGCCGCGGCCCCGCGCGACCTAGTGGAAAAGCTATAAACTGACAATATATAAAAGGAAGATGAAAATCGACAAAATCACTAGAAGAAATTCTAAAACAAGAGATCGAAAAACTTTCTTTTTCACAAAAAGATGGAGTCGGTTTTTGAAAGCGTCGTTCCCGGCTACTTGAAGAGCGAAAGCACCAACGAATGCTCAATCCTGATTTCTGAGAGTTGCTACGACTGGATGATTTTACCAGTGATGGGAGTCGTTTTCCTCCTTTGCTGCTTGACACTGTATTGGGTCTGCGAATTCTGCCGTAAACGAAAGCCCCAGTCGGAGGACAAAAAGAAACTCGTTTGGGAAGAAGACCTCGAGTACGGAAGCTGCGAGTGCGAAAGTGAAACTGACGATGACTGCTTTGGAAGTGCAGACTTTGAATCTGCTGCCTGAGAAATGACTTGAAATGAGCCTATTTCCAGATTGTAAATTGCAAACACTTGCTGTAAATAAAAACGCTATCAAAAATTGTGTTTTGAATTGGTTATTTTAAATTTTTTATTGTGATAAGTGAGGAATGGTGAGAGTAAGGCAGTGAACTTAAAAATCGTGAAAATACAAAATGCATTTGTTGGGGAGAATCTCCAATCGCTTTGCCTTTCAAAAAGATTGGGTCTCGTTCGAGCCCCGTCGAAGTAGGGGCTCGTCGTTGTCGAATCCGTCGCTTATGTTGGAAAGGGAGCTAGAAAGATGAGTTCTTTTACGATGAAAAAGTGGCTTTTACCTTTCTGGACGGTTTTGGAGAGGGAAAAGCGGGTGCGTTCCAGGCGCTGGACAGTCTGCTCGTTTGAACTTCATTCTAGAGTAGAGCTCTTCACGAATCATTTCGATTACATTCGCGTCGCTTTCTTTGGCGCTCCACTCATTCCAGACGCGCTCTATGTGGCCAAAGTCCGCGTTGCAGAAACGATCCCTGAAAAGCCCCGTTTTGAGTTAGAAAATAAACTGGTCAAACCTAAATGGCTTCAGCAGAAAGTGGGAGTCCTTCAAAAAATCCATAAAGGCGACATCGAAGGTATGTCTCAAGTTCTTCTGGGTCACCCGGCTGAGGAAATCAAAGTGTCCCTGGATCGTGGCCATCTCAGATTTACTGAAACCTCTCTCGCCTCCCAATGTTTTGAAGACAAAGACAACGATCTCTGCCAAAGTAAAGAAGTCGCCGTTTTCCTTCTCCTTGACTAGCTTGTGGCGGATTAGGGATTCGACAAATTGCCGAATCGCGAAGAGATGTGCTCGCACGAGGTCTTTGTTCTCAGTGAGGATGTTGCGCATTTGCTCCTCGATCGCCCAGCCTGGCTTGATGACGTCCAATGTTTCTCGCAAGGCGTTTGTGATGCTCATCATGTCGCCTATGAAAATCGCCTGCAGTTTCTTCTCGTTCCCGTAACGGTGCTTTTCAGAAACTAAAAATGGCTTTCATAAAGAGTTCTATCAGTTTAAGTGCACCTAGGATATCATGATATTCAGAAAAGTCGACTTGCTTGGAGATGAACTTGTTCTCCGCCCGTCCTTTCGCTAGATTCAGCTGAAATCGCAGCCTCGCCAGATACTCAAATTGGCCAGCAGCTGCTTCTTCGTACACGCTCGAAAGTTTTTCCGAAGATCTAATCTCAGAGAAGAACTTTTCCATAAAGTCGCTTATTTGATCGAAGGTCTCGGCGGCTTCTTTATGCCCGAAGGTGCTCTTGTACTCGGACATCGCTCGAATGTATTGGATCACGTGCGTGAGAGTGAGAACTTCCTCTTGCTCATTCTCTGTTGCGAAACGAACGCCTCTGCGTTCCGGCTCTTTCGGTTCTTTCTGCTTGTGGAACCATAGATTGATTTCGCACCAGACATCTGCCAGCCTGTTCCACTTCACAAACGCCTGAACGATCACGGATGGGTTAACAATTCCTCTTTTGATCGCTCCTCGCAGCGGCACCGATATTGTCTCAATGTCGTCATGTTTCCAGACTCCGGCGAGGAAAACAATAGCAAGTTTCATCTCCCTCGAGTCGTGATTCAAACTGAACGATTTCTCCGTAATTCCCTTCCAAAGGATGTCAACTTCTTCAACCAACTTCATGTTCTCCTCAGCTTCTTTCGGTATCTCTTCGCCTCCTTCTTTTTTCTTCATATATTCGTAATACGTTTTTTGAACTGTCGCCATGTAGTGAGAGCGGAAGATCGCCGCGCCAATCATCAAACTAGCTGGCAGTACTCCCATCGACGCATTAGATCCATCTGCATTTCCTTCGTCTTCTAGCTTCTTTCGTTCACCGATCTCGTGTTTCACCAAGTGCGCCAACTTGCGCAGAATCGTTAGCAACAACTTCACAGTGAAGCCCATTGCTTCCCAGCCATCAAGCACCTCTGGAAGAAGCACCATGCATAATTCACTCGACTCCTCGTGCAACTTCGTCAACGTCTTGATCGTCTCAATTACGCCCGCTTTGTCACTCGCGTCCTTGGCTTTAAAAAATATGTGCCTGGCCAGCATGGCGATTTCGACCTTTACTTGCGAATCGTTTTCCTCTAGTAGTCTTCTATAAAGCCGCGTCGGCTGACAAATGTGGTTCCATTTCACAAACAGCGTTTTGTTGCAGGTTCTCAAAAGCCGGACAAACGCAAGTCGGACTTTGACGTTTTTTGCGGTGATGACCCGGCTCACATTAATCGCATTTTCTGTCCGCTTTTTGAAGCTTTCGTCACCGGCGAAAATGTCGTAGATCAGCGAGTGCGCGCTTTGATTTTCCTTGATGATGTCAGTGAGCGTATTTATGGCCGCCTCGGCCGTCTTCGCGCAGCTCTCGAAGTGCAGCATGATCTTCGCGAGCGTTTGAAAGCCCTCAACGACGTTTTCCAACTGATACTCGACCAGCGAGTCCCAATAGCTGCTCGTCCAGACTTTAAACTTTTCGATCGCCGCAATGCGCATTTCGAAGTCAGCGACGACCATCGAGTTCAGCATCAATCGGAACTGGCCAAAGAATTCAGCATCGAAGTTTTCCCGCTCCAGTCCAGATGGAAGATTAGGTGTCAGAAGGAGCATGATCGTTTCCGCCTGGTGGGACATTATTTTGTTCGCTACGGAAGCGCCATTGTTTCGCATGAAGTAGTAGACGTTGTAAAGCGATGTTTGGAGTTCCTTGTCGCCGTGGGCGCTCTTTCCAATCTTTTTGATCATCGGAAGGATGTTTTTCAGAAACCACGGTCTCGGCGTCTTCAGAACTTCTTTCAACAACGCCTGAACATGTCGCTCCATCTTTCTTGCTTTTTCTTCGCCCGCAATCTCACCCTGCATCAGTGCCAGTTTCAGCGCTCGAATAAAAGATGCTGCCATTGCGTCTGGATTGATCTCGTCTGTTTCGTAAAAATGAGCCAGCATTTCCACAAGAGCTTTTTGGTACGACTCGGCCGGGATGGACAGCAAAAGGCCGAACAGGCTTGCTTGGTTTCGGGGACTGTGGGAAGAGTCAATCAAGCTGAGGAACTGGCCCAGCGGCTTTTGCAACCAATCTTCGGTGGTTTCGATCTTGTAAGAATACGCCCAAATCACCATGTTTTCGTAATGACTCTGAATTGCAAAATATGAGTTTTTCGGGAAGACTGCTGCGGAAATATGACTGTAACGCGTCTACTGTAAGTCCGAACCGAAAATAAGACTTACGAGTTGTTTTCTAACGGCAGTTCCATGCTTCGAATTCGTCGCATGCGCAGAGATCAAAATTGTCGTCGTGAAAAGAAAATCGACTTCATCAGCGAACATCGCGGACAACTGTGGCACTTCGGTTTTCTCGATGATTTGGAGCTCCTTGAAGATCTTCGCCAAAAGCTCGCAGATTTTTGTCCGAAGCATCATCGTGCCTTTGTTTTGAAGTCGAACATCCCTGCCTCGAGCAGCCATTTCGGCGTTGTTGACGGATTCAAATCTGAAGAAGAATAAGTAAAGTTTGAAAAAATTTTCTTTTTCAAGCCTAAATTCTTCGTTTTGACTTTACCTTTCGAGAAGGGGAGCAAGTTCATTCTTGATCTTCTTCATTCTATTGGCGAAATCGGGGTTAGAAAGAGTAGTTGGATTCTCCGCACTTTGAAAATGTCGCTTTAGTGAACCAACTGAGCCGTTTTCGTCGATCAACTCTTCCAATTCATTCTTGATCGAGGCAAATGCTTCAACTGCGATTGAGAAGGGATCGGTTGGATCTCCTACTGGCGGGATCTTTTTCAAGGTCAAGCTGGGTTCTTTCTTTTATAAAAATTGAGTGAAGAAAGACCTTTTCCTGAGAATCGTGACTCTGAATTGAAGATTGTTCATGAGGAGCTTCGACCTCCATTGGACAACTTCTGAAATAAATAAATAAATACAGATGGACAATTATCTCTTGAATAAAGTAAAATTCAAACAGGGCGAAACAAAACTTCTCTAAAATCCAGAAAGTCTTTTTAAATTCACTTTGCGTGGGCGCGCTCAGAGCATTTTTTGATTCAATGAGTCAAAAATGGAAAATAATTTCCAAGGGGATATTTTTCAGAACTTTACTCATGCTATATTTATTTTAAGAAAATGTTTAAATTTAACTCTGAAGCGCACAGCGACTAGTTTTTTCAACCCCTAGAATTTGAATGATTCATTCGATTCTAGAGATTGGAAATTTGAGAATTTTAATTATGAAAAATTAACATATCTTTTAATTCTTTCGTTAATTGAAGCCTTTTCTCTGAAACCGCAATGGAAAGTGGTCAAAAACGGAGATTCGTCACTGGTGGTTGGTCTCCACCAGAGCGCCAAGGGCCATTTCTGCTCGGCCAGTTCCAAAAAAAAAAGAAAATATTGAAAACTGAAAAAAGGATGACAAAAAGACCGAAATGCCGTTCGAGAGCAATCTGAGCTTTTTCATCAACCCAGCGTTTTTCATTATTCTCGGAGTTTTCGTGCACACGGTTTACGTAGAGAACTTGGAGCCGAGAGTTCTGTCGCCGCCAGGAAAACTCAGATTTGAAATCAAAGAAGCTCTGGAGAAGACGTTCAAACTCACCAGCAAAAATGGAGTCACTTCGGAAATAAGCCAGGCGGAGAAATGCCATTTAGAGAAGCCGGAGAGAAGGAAGCTCTCGCTCGGAAAGTTTCCCAAGTTGGAGCAGAAGATGGAAGCAAGAAGGGGACATCTGCTGCTTTCTTGCGATAAACAGGGTTAGTTACACATTTTTATGGCTTAGTGATCGCTATCGCAGATCCGTCGATTTTAAAACTCCCGCTGAGTTTCTCGGCTAGAAATGTTGCGCCCTCTTTCGGCGAGATTTCAAGATAAATGTCGTTGGTTTTCCACATTTTTCATACAACTGTATTATGTTATGAAGTTTTAAAATGAAACTTTATCCTTTCCCTTTTTTTGGTGTTACACTTCATTAGGCTCCCTTTAATTCTTGTATCAAAATTTTTATCACTGTGTTATCACATGAATAACTTTTTTTGATGAATTGTTAATAATAAATCTTTTTACAATTGATAATGGCTTCATTTTTGTGGTAATTTTTTGATTGGATTCATAAATAGATCAATTCAGGGGACCAACAATTCCGCTCTGTCGGCGACTGTACTAAATTCAACTACTGGCCGACGAACCAAATCTCCCACGTGATGGCTGATCCTTCACGCAAACTGCTCGGCTGCTTGGTCGAGAAGTCGGGCTCGAGCTCATGGCACAAGGTCTTTTGGGAATTGCGCGAGCCGGATAATGCGTTTGTTCCTTCTGAAGCGTACGCCAAGAACTTCAAATTCGCAGCGACCATCGCCGACAAGGTCTGGAGTGAAGCGATGAACGATCCTAGCTGGATTCGCTTTGTTACTGTTAGGCATCCTTTGGCGCGGCTTTACTCGGGCTGGAACAGGTTTGTGCAAGGACTTTTTCCTTCATCCTTTTTTCTATACGATCTTCGTTAGGCACAAATAATTATATCTAAACGAAGATGTGTCGTTTTAGACTCTTATGAAAGATTTTATAAGCACCACGTGCTGAGTAGCTGCTCTTATGCTAATGAATTAAGCCGCTTAATTTCAGCTAATTTCTTAATGAGAAATTCTCTGTCTAATTTTCATATTCAGAAATTTACGGAAGGGTGGCCCGATGGCGATGACGGTCTTCTCCTCCATGAAGCTGAAGTACTTCGCCAAAGATGGAGCAGACTCCAGCCATGTGATCTCCTGGCCTGACTTTCTCAAATTCATGGGCACTGCTACCAAGTGAGTTTTGAATTAGCAATGAAAGGGTTGTGTTGATTATTTATATTTTCCGATGATACCACTTCGTTCGCGTGCCACCCCGGCGTCTAAGATACTGTTTTGTCTTCTGAATTCATTGGAATCACACTCAATTTAGGCGGTACCCAAAACTGATCAACACTCATTTCGTCCCAATCTACTCCAAGTGCGGATTGTGCTTGCGTCAGTACGACTACATCATCAAAGCTGAAACTAGTGAAGAAGACTCGCAAGGAATTCTTAGTCTGATTGGGAAAGAAGACGACTCGCTAGGTTTGAAAGAAAAGGGATAAAATGAGCTAACGGATTGTAGAACATCGAAACGAAGCTGATGGATCATTTGCAAGCAATCCTGCTGCTGTAGGCGCTTTCTACAAGGATGCAGATGAAAATGTGCTAAACAACATCCTGGAGTATTACCGAAAAGACATGGACTATCTCGGATATGGATTAGATCGCGTCAACTGGCTGCTTACATTTTAGGCTAAATTCTCAACACTCTTCATTGTATAATAAACTCATCAATAATCAGGAGAATCAAAGATATTTTGTATTTATTCGAGAAACTCTATATTCCACCTCATAAAACCAACGATACTCGCAATAGGAGCTTCAACAACTTCTTCTTCTCCATGTATATTTTTTATGGTTCCACTTTCAATGTTCTCGACTTTTGTAATTGCTTTTCCAGTTTTTATCCTTATGTTTTCAGCTGTCGCCCGATATTTAATTTTTCTTCCTATGTTATTTTAAAAAATTCCAAGTTATAACATGTAAGATAAAACCTGGATTTGAAATAGCAAGTTTCCATGGGCGGGAGAAATCGTGCTTATCTCCAATTTTTTCGAATGCTGGACTTCTAATTGTCCAATTTTTATATGTAAAGTTTACGGAAAACTCGTAATAAAACTAAAATGAATATAACTAAAGAGTTCGATGTATAGTTATACTTTTAGATTAATTTTTCGGAGACCAGTTTCAAGAGCATCAATGACAAAGGTAGCGTGATATGCCGCGTTCAAGTTTATTGGACTACGAATACTTTCGCCATCGTCACCAAAATAAAAACCTATCATAATATTAAAATGACTAATAATATAATTATTACCAAGTCCTTTTCGCTGGCCAGCTACAGTAAATATACTAGCATTTTTCAGATCGTCAATTTGAGAATTCAATTCAGCGATTTCAGATTTTGATGCTTTCAGAGCTTTGGTTTTTTCTTGATTCGCTCTTTTAGAATTAGAAAGTGCCTGTGTTTTGACATTTAAATTCTTGGTAATAGTCTTATTCTTGATTTCTTCCTCAGATAACTTCTTCTTCAGTTGTTCTTTCTCCGCTTCCAATTTTAGGATAAACTGATCCTTATTTTTAATAGCGTCATTTGAAGACATCTGGAGGTCCTTAAGATCCTCTATAAGTTTGGAGTTCACACTTTGAACAATAGACGTAAGGCCTTCGGAGAAAGAAAATTCAGATGGAGGAATGCCAAAGTCGTATTGGTAAATAAGGCTCTCAATATTTTGATTTTTCGCTAGAATGCAGGCGTTTCCAACTCTCTTCTCAACCTCTTTTTGAAGACAAAGTTTAATAAGAGCGTCACATTTAGAAAACGATCGCGGATGAGGAAGGATTTTTACTTATAATTAACTTATTGTTAGGAATAATAAAAAAAGATACGGCACCTTCGCAAATATTCATTAGAGTCCGCATTCTATTATTTTCGACGAATGGATGTGTAAAGTACGATATCATGAATATTACAATTCCACATGCCCAGACATCCCGAGCAAAAGTCAATTGTTCTGTTTCAAAATCTTCCAATGCTTCTGGAGGCAAATAATGATCAGTTCCAATAATACGAGTCATCCTTGTTGTCTCCAAAGAGTCTTTAGTGGATGAATTACATTTTGGCAATATTTCTAATTATCCTTCCATTTCCTGAAATTCCAAAATCTCCGATGGCGAGACGATTATTGTCACAAAGAAAAATATTAGAGGGCTTGAGATCCCGGTGGATAATTTGATGTTGATGTAAGTAACTAAGTCCAGAAATAAGTTGTGTTATCAATCGAAGAGCATCAGTTTCATCCCAATAGTCTGCGTTTCTTTCCTTTTCTTCAGCCAAAAATGATTCAAGGTCTCCTTTGAGCAAATATTCCATCACAATTCCGGAATATTTGCATCCGTTGAAGTCAAAGAATACTTCATCAAATACCTTCACAATATTTTTATGGTCCAATTTTTTCATTATTTCATATTCTTCCTTCGAGGTTTGTTGATTAACAGAGCTCTTTAGTACAAACTGCTTATTTCGATCTCGAGAAAGGTTATTTCCGATCATTATGAATAAAATTACCACTCGGCTTATGGACAACCCAAAGCATTTTCTCGACATTTTTACTGTTGTCTCGTAGTTTTCTGGAGAGACGGTACTCTCCAGCAAAAGTCGTCATTTTATTCAATTTCGAGATAAAAACAGATTCGAGATGCAGTTTGAAACCGTCAAAATCAAATATTTGCAGATGAGTTGCCTTCTGCATTCAGTTCACGGGAATGAAAAAGTTTACGATTTTAATAAAACAGCAATCAAACATGAAAATAGAAAAGCTGACGGATAAACGTGTTCGTCGCTTACATCCTGTCTATAGATTCTAATAGAAATAGGACCGGTCTGATCTCTATCGCAGCGCACGTCGAGTACTCTTAAGGGTTTACCCGTCCTTAGAGTACACGTACCCATTATCTAGTATTAATGCATGTGCAAATAAGCTTTATCCGGTTTGTAAGGTATTTAAGAGCTCGTCAACGGCAAGATTCTCATTCCAACACGTCAAAAATCGAAAACACAAAATACCAAAACCGAAATATTTTTTCGAGAAAAAATGATGTGGACTCAGATTCTCCTTGTTTGCTCATTAACCATCGCACAAGGAAGCGGTTTTCAGAGACGACTGTTTATGGGAAACCCAGAGATTGAGAGCGTCTTTCGACAAGGTCAGTCAGTTTTTCTTTGTTACGATGAAAAATGTACAAATAGCTAGCTTTTTTCTAAAAAAAGTCCTTGTTGATTTCATAAACTCCGCCAAACATCATTGAACCCTAGCAAACGCGAATAAACCGAAACTGCTACGAAACGCAAATGTGAAACTCTTCGACAACCACGGACTGAAAGCTTCTCTCGCCGAAGAACTCGCTGATTTTCTGACGGAGTACACACAAGACTCCTATTCTGGCTGACTTTCTGTTCTATGGATATATCTCTTTTCTATGTTTATTATCTTATTCGAAAAATAGAGCATACAACCCTTTCAATAAAAACAGACTGTACGTTTCAAAATCGGCAATTTATTAACTACACGGGGCATTCTATGAGGATCAGTCAAAGAGAGGCAATACTAAATTGAGGCAGCTTTCAAGAATAGTTCTTGAATCGTTGCATGAGCAATTGCTGAAGAAGTCGTCTTTCCCATTCTCCTTCAGAAACGCCTGTTATTCGCGACCGTCTGTGCTTGAAGACTGAGTTTCCCAGTCGGTTGTAACCTATCAAATCCGCCAGAGCAAAAGAAATGAGCAAGAGAATGAAGAAAAAATTCATTTGTGATTCTTAGATGTCCTGCTATTCCAAAGTAGACTCGTTTTATAGGGCTTAGATTACCAGTTGTTGAATAAGGAGTTCACCACGCGCTTTGAAATTAGCATAATTACATGAGACATATTCAGTGTAACATATTTTTCTGTTAAAGCGGCACTATTGAACCTTCCAGAAACAGTTATGCCAAAAACTCTTAATCGACTAGAATCTGATTTGCAAATGCAATTGCTGACTTCTCATATGAATCTGATTTTCTGCTTCAAGCTTTCTTTTCGTTTTATTGCTTTGGAATTGCATCCAAAATAACATTTTCAAAACATAGTTTGTATGTTTTTCGTTTGTTCTGCGAAGCAATTCGAAAGCATCTGCAGCTAAGTCTCAATTGCAAGAAGATCTGACAAGCGGCTGGTGTAGATATCAGGAAGTCGCCGCGCTCCTCTTTTCGGAAGCAGCTGTCTAGCGTCTGCTTCTTCATCGTGAAATCGGCATACGTCCGATCTCAACCAAGTCATCAATCTTCTGCGTAACAATCCGATGTCGCCAAGGAGCGTGTTGAATATTTAACCGCAAGCCGGATCCAGTCATCCATCAAAATATACATTTACTCCTCAATTCACTACTAAAACTCAAAAAAGAAAAAAGCAACAATGAAACGAACTTCTACTCCATCCGTCTATGCCTACCCACTCCACTTCAACGAAAGCATCATCTCCGAGATCGAAAACGAAAAACGATTCTCCTTCACCGCCTTTTCCGAAAACGGCTCCGACTGGTCCATCCTCTCGCTTTCGCAGAAATCAACAACGTCATCGAAGAGTGTTCTGCGATCGTCTGCAAAGGGGCTCAAGAAGAAGATCTACAAGAAGCTCCGGATCAAGAAGCTGAGAGAATCGATGCGCAACAAGCTCTCCAAGACACAGATCAACGAAATCATGGTACCTCCAAACAGCTCGTCCCTGAACACGAAAGTCTCTTCTCGAATTCGATCCGCCAAGGAACTCGACTGTTTGGACGACTACGACATTGTCGCCTGGGAAGAATCTCTCGAAGAAAAGGCGAAGTTCCGACTTACCAATCCCTTCAAGCGACAGAAGAAGTAAATTTCATGCACTACCTTTTTCCCTTGATCGTTTCGTGTTTTTTTCGATTGTTGAATGAAAGAATCAAATCAAAATCTATTTGTTGAAATTGTTAGATTTATTCTTCTTAGGTAGAAAATCATGTTGAAATCAAGGAAGAGTCTTTGCAATGAAAAAGTGTCCAGACCCACACCACCAGGTAGCTTCCGACAACCGGGATGAAAAATCAAATTATACGCCGATAAAATGGATATTTGACTTCGATTTTTGCATCTTTCTTTTAAGTACGACGTTCTCTAGGAAGCTGTCGATCATCAGCGGCACTCCGAGAGAACAAAATGTAATTTACATGAGCTTCCAAATCGAAAAGAGCTTTTTTATTTAGATTAATGATGAGAAACACAATCTAATAATTATATTATACTAAACGTCAAAAAATGTTTTAAAACAGCAGGCTGATCGAATTTTAGAAAAACTTTACAATTCGTAATTGAGAAAATTTGGCTAAATGTTCAACGAGAGAAATCTAGAGATTCACTCTCCTAAGCGGAGAGAGACTTTCGAGATTTGAGTTTCGCTTCTCCTTTTTTGAAAGTTTCGAAATGAGCATGGAAGAAACTTTCCAGAAACTGTTTCGAGCCGAGGGGGGTATAAAACCGGCGTGCATCGTCGCCGCTGCTCACTTTCAAGAGCAGCAAAAAGCGACTCAGAGACTATTAATTCTCCCTGATTTTTGAGATGTACCTCTTCGACGTCTACACTAACTTGAAGAAAGGCGATCTCGCCTTCATCATCTTCGCTGGAACCCACGACGGAGCTAACTTCTCCAAAAAAGCAACACGAGCAAGACTTGAAAAAGGTAATGTTTTTGCCTCTTCGAGCTGTGGAAATATTATTAAGTCTCAATCGACGAAGTCGTCGAAGAAATGAGAGCCAACTCAACCACCAGTAGCATCCGGCAGAGCGGAACACTGCTCAAGGGACTCTCCCAAGTCCTCAACAAAAAGGTAATATTTTACATTTTCTGGGACTTCTCTGATAGTCAATTTAGGCTGCCTATCTCGAAAAGGACTGCGCTGCTTTTCTCGCTAGTATTAGCAACACAGGGGTCTGGATTCGCTTTGCGAATTCGCTCATGAGCGAAGCGAAGCAGAGCGAAGCGAAGTCGCTTCGCTTCGCTTTCGCTTTTTGTAATTTCAATTCGCTTCGCTTCGCTTTCGCTTTTTACCAAATATTTTCGCAAAATTTCGCTCTTAAGAAATCGTTCTAAGAATTGAATATTTTGTTATTTTCATCTGCTTTAGCGAAAGCATAACTGAGAATTTTGCTTATTGAACTTAATTTGCACTATTCAGAGTTTTGCTGAGATCATTTGAATGTTTTCAAAGTAGCCAATATTGACAATAATATATTGTGAGCTACGCTGAGCTGATGAGTGGTCACCGTTTTCCGGGATAACTTTTCCCAAGTCGCCAGAGATATCCGATTGCCGAACTTGGGGAAACGGCGACATTGGCAAACGGCGACGTGAATTTTTTTAAATTGATTGATCATATAATATGATTCATATAACTTTAACTATTGCCAATAACTTATTGGTTACTCCACAGTCAATCCCGGCTTCACCAAGATCAATCCCGGACTCAACAACTTCGATCCTGGCTTTTCAGACGTCATTTCTGGCCTCTCATACCGTCAGTCTCGGGATGAACGTCCAATAACCCGGGATCGGCATTGTATCGGCATTTATTCACATTGCCGTTTGCCCAAGATTTAGGTTCCCCCAAGTTGGATAAACGGTGATTTGGGGAAACGGCATTTGGGCAAATGGAGATCACTCGAGCCACACATCCTCTTCAGCTGAGTTAGATCAGAAAATCCACGATTTCGCTCTTTCCGGAGAGGGAGTCCGAATGCCCGAAAAGAAATAAAATTGAAAGCGAACCTAAAATGGACACTTTTTCGAAGGTCAAATATTATCGGAAAATTTTCGCTTTTTTCGCTTTTTAGAAAAATTTTTCGCTTCGCTTCGCTTTCGCTTTCGATAATTTGATTCGCTTCGCTTTCGCTTTAAATTTTTGAAAAATTTTCGCTTTCGCTTCGCTTTCGCTTTTCATTTTTGGCCAAAATCCAGACCCCTGAGCAACACCCATAAATGGGAGAAGCCGGTCCCCAAGACCAAGAAAGCCGACAAGACTCTTTTCGACTTCTCAATCAACGACATCAACGATGAAGATATGGGTGAAATTGAGTTTCCCGATGAAGATCGAAACAGGTTCGAACTCATGTTTTTTCTCGTCCTAATTTGCATTTTCAGAGCGCGATGGGAGCAGATTACGATGCGCGACGAATCCGAATTCTTGAATCTGGACGATGATGCACCAGTTGAACTGCCATACGATCACGACGAGATGGTGGCGCTCTTCGGGGAAAATATTGTGGGTGTCACTGACGAGGAACTCAACAGTAACTTTCCATCCTCGACCCAGTCTCAGCCCCAGCGCGCAGACTCCGAGCAGCCATCTTCTGGACCGTCCATTCCAGCACCTGGACCAGAGTTCGAATACACCGCGGTCCAGCCTCCAAATGACGCTCCCCAGCAGGAACCGCCTGCACCAGAAGAGAAGAACCCGTTCGATTTGAGCGCAATCGCCGGACATGGACCAGAGACGACTGCAATCAACGAGAGTGCCACCGAACCGGCGATTTCACTTTCTCTTCCACAGGAGAACATTGCCACTGCTTCGGAAACTCCTTCGCCCGACGATGAAAACAACAATGAAACTGTGACCAACGTAAGTACTTAGAAATCATATCAGACCAAGTGGTTATTAAACTCTAGGAAAAGCGCGGAAAGAAGAAGAGGGCCTTGATTATCGACGAGGTGATCTCGCTCAGAGATCCGAGCAAAGAAGGCTACGAAGCGCTCGGTTTCGGCGATGTCAGCGAACTCATCAACGACCCTTTTGAGTTCTTTGGCACAATCGAGCTCAAGGTCGGCTCCAAAGACAGAGGAGTTCTGAAGGCTTTGAACGACAACCGAAGGGAGATCTTCTTGAACCCCTGCACTGCGGACAAACTGCACGAAGAGGTCTGCGAGGCGTTCCGCCGTGATGCCAAGACTGCAGGACGACGTGCAAGAGGTAATGAAAGCATCGTCTTGTTGAAGAAAATGACGAATCTTTTCTAGGAAACCAAAACGCTACGAACGACGCTCGAAGCATCTCAAGTAGCATGGAAAACCGAAGCACGGGAGAAGGTAATTGAAAACCATCATTGTCGGAAAAAATATCTTCTTAGGACGGCGAAATGTGACGGCTGAAAACCGAAGCACGGCGAGCTCCTCTAGCAAGAGCAACACGTTCGTGAACAGGCCCACGAGTGGAAATGACATCTCCCTCCCGAACGATGTCTCTGGTCCAAAAATGGCGAGTACGCCATTTACCAGCATTCCGTCAGTTCAACTCCCCGCTCCTCAACCGCCACAAGTTGAGGTCCCCCAGGTTGAAGTCCCTCAGGTTCAGCCTCCGCAGATGCAAGTTCCTGAGTTCAACCCGCAGCCTCGCTCTTCTTCGCAAGGCAGCCAACAAGATTTCAAAGAAGCCGTAAGTACTTTATTCTTTGTTCATGTTCTCAATTCCTAACTCGTTGCTTAGTTGCTCAACTGGCTCCCTGAAGTCGGCGTTTACGCAAACTTCAACGATTTCTGCCGCGGAATGAAAAGAACGCAGGCGGCGAAAGCGTTCTCCGCCCTCATGGCACTCGGGGCTGAAGGCCTCATCGACATGAAGGAGCAGGAAATGCCCAACGCCCCCATCTACTTCTGTCGACTGTAAATAACAATTTCTCCCCTCTTCAGACTCAAACTCGTTTTTTCCCTCCCCCTCCCTATTTTATCTGCCCTTCTGACCTTTTTTTTACCAACTTACCCTATTACCGACTTATTTTTGCTGTTCAAAAAGTTCCAATAAAGATCAACTTTGATCTAACTTTACATTATTCTTTTTTTGTTTATGCATGTAAAATATAAGCAGATTGTATTGGCATTATATTTTGATAAGACCCCTTAATAAGGGGACATAATATGTCGATTTGAGAAATACGGGATTTTCTCAGCCCTTCAGATTTTCTAACCCTTCAGTAGCCTTTCTAACAGTAGACATCCCTACACTCAACCGCTCAGAACAAAAGAATGACACAGGATATTTAAAATATAATTTTTGCCGTATCGCCCCATTTAGGGAAATAGTGCATTTATTTATTGGTTTTCAGTGAAGAACTGCGGTGATAGACTCTATCATTAGCATTTTTGCTTATGATAAAGATTTTATCGGTTTTTTTTGACCGAATATTGGCAATATTATATTGCTTAAGGCTTGAAGAAGGCCTTCCAGTTTACAGAAACAATAGGGAGAGCCCATGGACTTTGGAGAGCACTAAAAACAATTTTGTAAGCACTTGGAAATCTTCAAAAACGCTAGATTTACCTGAAAAGCAGTCCGTTCGGACTCTGATTACCCCAGAGCTGGTTTGGCGGTGAATGAGAAAAAGTGAAAAACATGAGCTGCTCAGCGCAAGTTCTAGAGACGGGCGCTCATTTTCGAAAACATCGGCCTGCGCATGGGCTATTCTCGTCCTTGTTTTGTTCTTTTTCGTGTTTTTTTTTCTCGAGAAAAATAACGAGAGTGAAAAACTTTAGCATTTTATTAAACAATCATACAATTTTTCCTGAAAAATGGCGACAAAGAGTGAAAAAACGATGAAAATCGAACTAATTGGCGCGTTGCTGTGCCGATAAGGGATGATTCCTTTTCGCGGCAAATCAGCCTTGATCGCGAACTGACAATCCTATGTGCAAATGTGAGTCACCGTAACTGGTCAATTCCTATTCCTTCCGATTGGCCCCCATAACGCGACCTCTGACACAATAGGTTTTTCTGCGATATAGAGAAGCAGGATTTTCTTATTTTCTCGTGAGCATGCTGTACGACTACGAAATAGGCGTTGACTCGCAGCTTGCTGCTGAAATGGACGGGCTGGAATTAGAGCTCAACTTCCAACATGCTGCAGCCAAGAGCGATCGTTTTTCCAGACTGCTCTTCCCTAGAAATTTTCCCGGTGCCAATTCTAAGGCAGGGATGGAAATAGGAGAAAATTTTCAAGCGGCACCGGCACGGCACGGCACAACCAAAATACCCGTGCCGCGGCACGGTACGGCACGGCACGGCACAAAATTCGATAATGGGGTGCCGCGGCACAACGGCACGGCACGGCACAAATTCGAATCATATAACTTATTTATATAAATGAAAAAAATTAAAGCTGCTAGTGTACTTATAGAATTTTCAAAAGTTAAAATGAAAACCATAATAAAATCAAAATCTTGGATAATTTGAATTTTTCTAACAATGGATGAGAGTGGGGTTGGGGCCGTCAAGCCCCTTAAATTAATAAATCAAGGAACGGGGCTGAAACGGCCCGAAGGGCCGTCAAGCCCCTTAAATTAACAAATCAAGGAACGGGGCTGAAACGGCCCGAAGGGCCGTCAAGCTTCTTAAATTAACAAATCAAGGAACGGGGCTGAAACGGCCCGAAGGGCCGTCAAGCCTCTTAAATTAACAAATCAAGGAACGGGGCTGAAACGGCCCGAAGGGCCGTCAAGCCCCTTAAATTAACAAATCAAGGAATGGTTAATTTTACTGTGCCGCGGTGCCGCAACCAGATTTTACTCTCCGGCACGGCACGGTACGGCACGTGCCGTGCCGTGCCATGCCGCTGTGCCGTGCCGTGCCGTGCCGCTCAGATTTCCATCCCTGTTCTAAGGAGAGACTCGCTTACCTTTACAATATTACAGAAGAGGTGCCAGGTGATTACAGACTGAAATTTACACCAAAGAGAAAACCAGCAAAAAGATGAAATTATACGTTTTCTTCTATGATTTCAAATGAAAAATTCATCCCTGTTCAATTATATCTTCTTTAGATACTAATGGAGGAGTCCGCATAACGAAAATCCCGGTAAATGAACATGAGCCTTACCAAAGACGACAACAACGGGGAATCACTGTTGGTAAGTAGAGATGCTAGTAACTGAGCACAACATCTGCTACCTTTACTTTTAGCTGACGCACTGGCTCAAGAAAAGGAGCGTGCTGAGGGGCTGATGAAAGAGTATGGCGGTGACATCAATTATTTGCCAGTTGGTAAGTAGTTTTATATGTAATTGCTTCATAAGCTCTTGTACTAGTCGGTATTCACTATGCCATGTGGCTTGGCGATGACCTTTTGGCTCCACCGATTGATTATACTTACGACCGTGGAGATGTTGAGACAGGTAGAAATACTTTTTGAGGGTCTCTGGACTGTACTCTGATTAAGGAATGATGGAGCACCTGGAGATCTGCTGTGGCGCAACTCTTCCTGGCCTAGAAGCGGCGATCGAACTCATGACTTCAGGATCGCAGCACTTCGTCATTTGCAAACCTGAGTGGGCATATGGAAAGTGGGGCATGCTTCCGCGAATTCCCGGCAACGCAACGATCGTCTTCCAAGTCAAACTGTGCTACATCACCTACGAACTTCACGAACGCTTCATCCGGATGCCGATGAAATACAGAGCAAAGATCCCACTCAAAGCCATCATGGCAACATGCAAGAGACTCAAGACAAAAGCCAAGGAACAGTTCTCAAAAGCGAGTGAGGGTGTCCGCGACGTCAACAGCAACACTGGCGAGGAGAAGATCGAACCTAGCAGGAATCAAAACGATTACTTTGGTGCCGAGCGATCCGGCGACTTACTCGCCCAAGCGATTCACTGCTTAGAGCGTGCCGTGTGCAAAAATTTGGAAGATGAATTGCAGGTTAGTTTTTGTTTTTGAATACCAATGCGGAAACGTAGAATTTAGCTAAAGAAGTATCTGATATACCTGAACTGTGACGCCTGCCTCGCTTACAGAAAAGCGAAGCCCGGTTTATACAAGAAGGCAATAGGCGTTGGAGAGCAAGTCTTGCGCATTTTCGAGGAACTGCTGGAACACTACAGGAAGGACGAAGAAAGGGCTTTGGAATTTCTTGCTCAGTTCTATCCAAAATTGAACAAGACACGATTCAACTTGATGGAGCTCTATAGCCGGGACCCATTCAACCATTCTTCGGATGTCGTTTCGTAAGTTATTTGGTTTATTTCTGAAGAAAAAAAACGTTTTTAGTCTATACGGTGCTTTTGAGGATGAAATTTGCCATCAAAACGAGGACGATTTGCCATACAAAAGTAGGTGAGCAGTTGAAATGTCCTTTACTGAATCAAATTTGAGATTATGCCAACAAGAAAGAGCGACGAATGATGAAAGAACTCATGGAGAAGATCGAAAAGACCAACGAAGCCTGGGCTAAGCGACAGAAGGAGGAAAAGGATGAGAAAGAAGAGGAGGAAGAAGAGGATGGTCCAGTCAAGGCTAAAGAAGATGATGCCAGCAAAGTCACGAGACTCAAACCGAAAGGTCTCGATTTAGAAAAGTGTATCGAAGCGTTAGTGCAAGAAGACAAGGACTCTCCAACTCGCGACATTCCCTTTGGTGGCAGCTATGTAAGTTCATTCCGCCGCTACATTCCGTAATCAGGACATTTTCAGGAATACTACAAAAATTTCGTGGATAATTTCGCCAAAGACAAAGATTGGTTCGATCATCTGTTCTCCCATCATTTCACCACTAAGTGCGCGGTCCAGTTCATCGTCGCTTACGCAAACAGCAAAGGGATTCAGGTCTACAAAGGGGTCGATCCTGTCAGCGGCACGCCGAAACTTGTTATATCCAAAGACTTCGCTAAATCCATGGCCAAAGGGGGAAGTCTCTATACTGGAGACTGAAAGTGACTCTCATCAGTTTCAGCTGTACCAAATTTGACTTCCATCCTTCGCTCTGCTATCTCACTAGTTCAAAATTGCAAAAAAATTTCTGCCGTTCCCATCAAAGGAATTACGTACTATTAGCTTCCTTGTTTGACTGCAACTACTCTGGTACGATGTTCCAGATTTTAAATAAATGATCGAAATCGAAGATATAAGCTGAGGAATTTTTCTGGCTGAGAGGCGCTTCCGGTCATTTCACAAGCTTGAAGAAGGCGCGCGCGATTCAAAAACCTAAAAGGGCGTTCATCCCTCTTTTCCACAATGGGTAATTGGGGCTGGTTGACATGACAACTGTGGCGTGTCGTTGGGAAATTTAAAAGTGGTTGCGCTTTGGCGTCTTTCAAAAATTTCGCGCTCGGCGGCGCTGATTGGTCGCTTTCGGCCGCAGCTTCCCGAGCGGAACCGAGCACGGCCGAGCGCGTGAAAGACGACGACTGTTTGGCGAGTGTGGGCGAAACGCGAAAATCAACCACCGAAAATGGAAATCACTCCCCGAGCGAGCAGATCCGACTCACCACCAAATATTAGAGAAAACAGCCTTTATAACTACCCCCAATCAGAATAATGATCATTTTTTCGTTTTTTCTAAAGAAGAAAATTCAAACTTTCAAAAAATTCGAAATCGTTTACGATTGAAAAAAATGAAAGTTTTTCCTTTTGCAGAGATTGGAAGAAGACTTTTTTGTGCTGGTGTATTTTTGACATTTCGCGAAACTGGTATTAAAAAGTGACTGTATTTAGAAAATGGCAACTCGAAAGAAGTTAGTTATCGTCGGGGACGGAACCTGTGGAAAGACCTGCCTCCTGATCGTCTTTTCCAAGGACGAGTTCCCAGAAGTCTACGTCCCAACCGTCTTCGAGAACTACGTCGCCGACATCGAAGTCGAAGGCCGCCAGGTACGCTTGTTTTACTGAATTGACTGTATTGAGAAGAGAGATAGAGAGAGTGTGAATATTTTCTGTTTGGCCAACTAACGGAGCCGCGAGTAGCTTTCTTTCATTTCATTCGCAGCACTCGTAAATTGAAAATGATCCTAGCCTACTCACGGGGACGTTTCAGATCAAAAGAATGAAATGGCAAGAAAAAAAAACGAAAGAAATTTCGGACATAAGTGCCACGCTAGTGTGTTTATCTTCGAATGTTGGCTTTGCACAACACTGAAGAGCAAACATGTGAAAAGTTTAAATACTCTTCCCGCCTTTATTGTTACTTGCGTAAGATTACCGCGTGTTTTCAGGTTGAACTGGCACTGTGGGATACCGCTGGCCAGGAAGACTACGACCGACTGCGTCCTCTCTCTTATCCCGATACAGACGTCATTCTTATGTGTTTCTCGATTGATTCGCCAGACTCGCTCCAAAACATTCCCGAAAAGTGGGTTCCCGAAGTGAAGCACTTTTGTCCCAACGTTCCTATCGTTCTCGTCGGCAACAAGAAGGACTTAAGGTTCGTCTAGTCTTTTCTTTTCTTCAGCTAATCCCTCTCCTACAGAAACAGTGGCGGCAAGTTCGTTTCAACACAAGAAGGAAATCAAATGGCGACCAGGATCGGTGCTACTTCCTACGTCGAGTGCTCCGCTTTGACTAAAGAACGCGTGCGAGACGTAAGTCGTTTTCCTTCCTTCCAGCCCTCTAACTTCCCCTGCTAGGTGTTCGAAATCGCGACCAAGGCGTCGCTGAGCAGAAAGCGCCAGAAAAGAAGAAAGCGTCGACCTGCACGACACTCTAACAGTCTGTTATTTTCCCCGGCGATCGTCGTCTCTCTCGATCGTCCTCTAAAAACACGAACTCACCTACCCACCACCACCATCGGCTCCAGCAGGAAAACACACAGCAACTGGAATATAAAAAAACTCCTTTCTCGTCTCTGCGCTACTATGTGACTGTCTTATAATTCACTCTTGGTATTTTATTACTTCTGCTCCATCCGATGCCAAAATGTAAATAATAACTTTTCACGAAAATTAATTCGACTTTCAAAAACAAACAAAATCCAACTTACTCTCTTCTTTGATTAATATTAGCCCTATCGTCGCATAAATACTATACCCAGCATAACCACAGTAAGTCATAAATGCAACCTCTTTTCACCCAAGTACAGTCATCAACAACATTAATAATCGCCTTAATCCACCAGAACCAAAGAAAAACACACACAATCCGTGCCAGTAACAGAATCAACATCATTACTTGTAAAAGGTCATTCCGGTAATGAAATTATAGAATATTGAAAACAACAAAAATATGTATCTTCAAATTATTCCATGAACAGAAATCGAAACATTTGTTATTTCTCCGTAGCTGTCCCAGAAGTCAGAAATAAAAATAAAATAAACTCTGCTAGTTTCTTCTACAGCGTTTTTTTCATGTAGCGAGATCACAGGATTCCTCATTTTCCTAGAACTTCTTTTTCCTTTTTTTTCCGAAAATCAAATTTCACTATCACCGTTATCGTTTATCCCTTTATTCGGTTCCTCTCATTCCAAAAGCAAAAACGAACGAAACCAAGATAAAAACGCACCAAAAAAATTTCTGTACCCGATGCATGTAATCGTCCAGTCGTTGACCTCGAGTTTGTTCAGATGAAAGAACTCGTCTATCATGACATTAAAGTGAGATTTCCATACGAGGTGATTCAGAGCAGCAGAGATTGAGAAATATATAATTTTTTCCTGTCTAGCCTTATCCAGCGCAAAATGATTACATGAGCAAATGCATCGAGGCCTTGAAATCGGGATGCCACGCAATCTTAGAGTCTCCTACTGGTACAGGAAAAACACTCTGTCTCCTCGCATCTGTTTTGGCTTATCGTGAGCATTTCTTCGACGAGATGAAAAGTACGTAGTGCATTTTCTTCGTTCCTAACTCTTTGAAAGGAGCCGTCCAAAGTGGAATGCCAGGCGCGCACATGGGCCACGTCCCAAAATCATCTACTCCTCTCGTACTCACTCTCAGCTAACTCAAGTGGTGTCCGAGTTAAAGAAGCTGCAGAATGTATGCGGCTATAGTATCGACATGTCGGTCATCGGAGGCCGCGCAGCCACATGTCTCAATCCAGCTGTGAAGAAGATAGCTGATGGACGACTTCAGCAAAATACTTGCAGTCAACTATGCAAGGCAAAGAAATGCCACTGGTTCAACCAGCTGGATAGGTAAGCGAAAACATCAACTAAATGCAGCTTTCAAATTAAAACTGAAGCATGGGCGAGGAGAAATTACCAGGCGGCATTCTCGATATCGAAGATTTAGTCAGTTGGTCGTCGAAAAACACAGCTTGTGCGTACTACCTCGGACGAAAACTTTCAGAAAAATCGGAGATAGTCCTACTGCCTTACAATTATCTGCTCGATTCTAGGCTCCGCACGAGGCATAAGCTTGATGTGGCTAATCGTATTTTGATCTTCGACGAGGCTCACAACGTTGAGGGTGTTTCGGAAGACGCTGCGAGCTATGAATTGACTTCAACGGATATTGCGCTGGCGATCGAAGAGGGCAAAGTGTGTCTCGAGCAGATAGAATACATCAAACAGATGGATTGTCCTGAGGAAGCGAAGGACTACTTTTTGAAGAAGGATCACAATCCGATGGATGGACCAATGAAAGGAGCAGCTAACATGGGCGAAATGGAAGAACGATCAGCTATTCTTGTCCAAGCGCTTCATCTTCTCGAGGAAAATCTTGAGCGAGTTTACGCTCAAAAAGTGCGTTCTTCAAAAGAAGGATCCATGTTCGAAGTTACGTCTATGAACAGTTTGTTGCAAGAGACTGGATTCACGAAAGAGGCCTTCTTCGAGCTGCAACACTTCGTCCCACAAGTAGCCACTTTTATCGCTGAGAAATCGCCGACTAAAGGCATGAAGCTCAACCGCGTTCTTGACTTTATCGAAATATTCTCGATGGTAGAAGAAGAAAAATCGGACAGCGAGTTTTCCAAGTACAGATTGTATATCAAAATGGAAGAGACGAAATTCAAGCGAGAAAAGGATGAACAGTTCGTTCAACAAAAGCAAGATACTATGGGCATGAAGTTTTGTCTGTGGTGTTTTGATCCGTCGAAGAGTATCACGCATTTACTCGACCAGGGTGCGAAGAACATCATCTTGACATCGGGAACTCTCTCGCCTTTGGAACAGTACATTTCTAATTTGGGCTTGGACAGACACAACAGCCGCATGCCCGTTACACTTGTCAACAAACACGTAGTAGGAAGTGACCAGGTCTTCGTGGCGACAGTGCCCAAAGGAATGGGCAAGAATCCCGCAGAAATGTTGAACGTGTATGGCAACAGGGATAATCGAAGAATGTTTGCCCAAATGGGCGAAGTAATCGCCAGCATAAAGACCTCGAGCCCGGGTGGATTGTTGGTCTTTCACCCCACGTATAAATTGATGAATATTTCCCGCGAGTTCTGGGGCGTCATGAATGGCGCAAACGCTTCAAATCCTATTGGCAATATGTTCAAACGAAAGATCTTCATTGAGCCAAACAACAAGAACGACCTCGAGCAAGTGAGCAAGGATTATGAGACGACAATCGTAGAAGATAATTTCAAAGGTAAAGAAAATGTTCCTTTCTACATGACTTAATTTGACTTTTTAGGAGCGATACTGATGGGAGTCTGTCGAGGCAAAATCTCAGAAGGTGTCGATTTCGCAGATGCCCGCGGCCGCGTGGTTGTGATAACGGGCATTCCTTATGCACCCGCCATGGATCCAAAAGTCAAATTGAAACGAGAGTATGTCGATGCTGCGTTTAGGGAGAAGAAAAGCGCCATTTCAGGGAGCGACTGGTATCAAATACAGGTAATCTTTCGGCGTTTTCCTTAATCAATTGAATTGTAGGCAGCTCGCGCAATTAACCAAGCGATTGGACGTATTATTCGACACAGAAATGATTTCGGTGCGATTATCTATTTGGACCAGCGATTCGCGCAGCCGATGATGCAGAAGTTCATGCCAGCTTGGGTAAAATGCAGCCATCAAACTGTCGACGCTGACAATATTGCCGACAAACTGCGCGTATTCTTTAACAAAATGGCTGCTTATCAAAGATCTGGCAAAATAACTCCGGAAGCCCCTATTGTACTGGTAAATAATCTGTCGTTGATTCAGACTCGCTAGTAGTATGTTTTAGATTGACGAAAAGAAGAAGAAAGAACCGATTTTATCACGCAAAGACGCAGAAAAGGCGCGAGTGAAGATTTACAAAGAACGAGTTGGAAAGAATCGCGATATGATTAAAGAGTTGCAAGAATCCATTGATGATTTTCAAGTAGAAAGAACAGAAGCGAAAAAACGCACTTTAGCAGATCTGTCCGACGAAGAAGAGAAAAGTGAGCCAGAAGAAAAGAAAAAGATGACACCGGAAGAGTTTGAAGAGCTCTGCAAGAAACCATACACTCCTGGACACAGGCCGCTCTCTTGGTACCAGAATAAAGAAAAGACCCGTACATACGAAGAGCTAAAGTGTATGCAGATGAGAGACCCGGATCATCCCATTTTGTAAGAGTCAAAAGCTATGATATAAAAAGAACTGTTTTTCAGAGAAACAAAAGAATCCCGAAGACTAGCAGCAAAGATGATTGCTGAGTACGACTACAGACGCACGGTTCTTTTTGCTGAAGAGGAAAAAAAGCTAGATGAGATGCATGCAAAGTCGAAAAATGCCATTTGCTTCGATCACAAATTGCGCCCGCCTCAACCAGAGAATTATTACAGCTTTTTTGACAAACACTGTGACATGGCTGATCCTGATTTTCACGAAGAGATGCTTGAAATCGAAAGAAAATTGAGAGATGCATTTAAAGACGATCCAAATGACCCTACGCTCCATCCAAAATCGAAGCACGTTATGATTGCGATCATCAAATTCATGAAACTTAACAACGATGTAAGTAATTGACTCGGCGCCAAAAGTGGGAATTAAATTATCCTTGGAACCAAAGCGCTTCAGCTGCTGAGCTTTATCTAACTAATCCATTGGACTCGAAGCGATAAAGAGTCTCTGACGCTATTTGATTTCAGAACGAAAATATGGTGAAAAACTTGACGCAGCGAATGCAAACATTGGCTGAAAAGGGAATCAACATAACTTCGTTGAAGCAGTTCAAAGAGCTACTAGAGAGATATGGGTTTCTACGTGGTGATAGAAAACTGATCATGTGTTCAATGTACTACGTCATGAAGAGAATTTTACCTACGAAATATAAACCGCCAAAGCCAGAGCCACCGGTTATCACAGACGAGAACGACCCGAAAAAGCCTACGCAAATGAAAAAGTCGAAGAAAAAGAGCCTCGTTACAGCTGAAGACCACATCAAGTATTATCGGGATAGCTTGTTTCACATTTTCAAAAAAGGCGATCCTCGTTTCGTTAAAACGATGGACGAAGAGTTTGGCTTGTTTTACTACGGACCGATTCTACTCGCGACGATGAAAGTTCTCGAGCACTGTTAATTGTTAGTTTTCAATTTCTTCCAAGTTCATTCAAGTTATCACTGCCATTACTTACAAACAAAGACAACACATTAATCACCCTGCAATTCATCTTTGTTCTATTTTAGATGTCAGAAGGGATCGCCTCCCCGGGCTCGGCGGATTCTGCGATTGACTCGCCAAGGGACTGCATGGACAACATGTACCGAGACGAGCTCGAGCTTGAAGTCAATCATCGTGTCACTGAAGCGCTGAAGAAAGCTTATGAACGCGATGCAGACGAGTTCCGTTCGATGATGGAGCAATTCGAGCCCAGGGAACGAAGCAGCGACAACTCAAGAGATCTCCACGCAGAGAACCGATCTCTGAGACGCGAGCTCAGCCAAGCACAGGCGTCAATTGACGTTTTGAAAGCAATGATACCCACTGCAGTAAGTTGAACTCCCACTGGACACTTCTCAATCACCTTTCTAGGGACTTATCGAGCGATACACGGACAAAATCGAGAAGTTAGTCGCCGCACACGCAGCGCTCGAAAACCGAAACCGCGAGCTCGTCCAAAACAACGAAAAAGTGGTTCAACACTATCGCGAGGTCGAAGCGCGCAACAGGAACCTCGTCGAAATCGTGAACGAAGAAGTTCGAAAGTGAGAAGCAGAAAAAAAATGACTTCGAATTAAAATATTTCAGGCGTGAATTCGCAGAGCGCCGCTCGGAAGAACTCTGCAAGCTGTTGCAACGCGCTGAGGTCGGCATCGGCATCGACCGTCGTGTCAAGAAATGAAACGTCTCTTTTCGACCATTCTTTTTCGATATTTTTGCACTACTCAACCTCTTTTTCACTCCGCTACGTTCCTTTAAACTTCTTCCTTTCTTTTCCTCTCCAAAAACCATTCACTCGTTATTTTCTACATTTTCCATTTTTACTCGTTTTTATCAAAGTAACTCCACAGAAAAATTGATGCGAAACCAATCCCCTGCTTTGTAAATAAACCTTTTATGACAAAACGCGACTTATTTTTTGACCTTTTGGGGTTCAAAAAATAAATGTATGATTTAATTGATAATTTAGTTTACTTGGACTTTGAACAGGAATAAATGGCTTATACAGAATATGAAATGTAAAAATGAAACTAGGCTTTCATCGAACTTTGAGAGAGCACTTTTAGAGGCGATAGCATTTTCAGGAACTTTGAATATAGGTTTTAATTGTAGCTAGAAGTAGGAATTGAAGCATTTACGGAGACCCCAAGCCAGTCCATCGTCGCAGGCTAAACATAAATAACTTGATGAGACTTCTTTCTGTCCGAGATTTACCTTGCAGTCGTCGCCGCTTTCGGATGACGAAAGTACGTGTACAATAGACTCGACGCTTATAAATGTGCCGACGATGCCACCAACGATGCCCATCATTATTATCCTTATTATAATTTACATAAGCTGACTAATTAGGAAGAGTCTTACATAATGTTTTTGAACAGACGGATAAGAGATGCTTTCCGGACCACCAGGCTGTCCACTAACGCTGGAAACACTAATTCATTAGTTAGTCAAGAACATTCAAAAGAAAATCTACCCAGAGCGAGCATAGAACTGGCTGAGGCCCCAATGAGCGCAATGAAATCGCCCAAGTCTGGCACGCCGATCGCCAGTGCACACGTAAGTGCGACGAGGGAAATTTGTGTAAGCTTCTTTCGGACGAGGGAGGTCGTGCCCTCTTTTGCGCGTGGGTAGAGGATGGACATTGGAACGTAGAATTGAAGAGCGTAGGTAATGAAAATGGCGAAACTGTAGATGAGCTTGACGAAAACGTAAAGACTCTCCTGGACGCAGATTTATTTGATTTAAATTAGGAGTAACGCTTGTACCTCCGGCAAGTTGAGAGTGATCGAGCCGCAGATAGTGTCCCCAAAAGCTAAATAGCCGAGAATTGCCATCGACAAGTACATGATTGTTACAATGAGCATGCCCGTATTGAGCGCTGACTTGAAGGCTTTGATGCTCTTCATCGAGTTTTGCAAAGGCAGGACGACTGCGATTCCTTCATAGGAGAACACTGCGGATCCGAACGCTGTCGGAAACTCTGCCAGTGACGCAAACTTGGGTAAATTCGATGGAGGCGTTACGTCACTGCTATTGACGCTATAGACGATGCAGAAGTAGTAAATAATGATGACGGCTAAAAATGGTCGATATTTTTTCCTGGTTATTAAAAGTACCAAACACCATGGCGAAATTGGCAAGGATAGATAGTGGTGCAAGTGAACGCAGGTTGTCAATCATACAGAGCGAAACAACAGGAACAAACAAAATTATCGTCATAATACGAACACTAAATAAAAGAAGTTAATTCTCCAAATATTTTCCATTCTTACCTGGGAATATGTGCAAATTCATAGAACTCGAGGATTTGGACCAGGTTCTCGGCCATGAAGACAAAGTAAACGCAGCAGAAGCCAAGCTGTGTGATGAAGATGAAAATATTGACCGCGTGGCGAAAGGGTTTATGAAATTTTTGAAGCCACCTCACAGCACCAAAGCGAACTGCGTACTCGACAACGCCTGCGTAGTCGAGAGGGCCCGTAGTGTTCTGTCTAGCGAGGAGCTCGCTGTTTTGCGAGAGGAGATGCATCGAATGCACCGCCAACAAGGCGACAAAGACGAGCAACAGAGGGCCACAGACGATTCCTGCGTGCTTTGTCGCCAGTGGAAGCGCAAGCAATCCTGTGCCAATATTCCCCTTCAAAATATGCATCAAACATCCCAAACTAGATAGTCCTCCTTGATCCCCGCTTTTCTTCTGTTTCTGTTTTTCGGCAGTTTCTTTTTTCGAAGGATAAGTCCGTAATTCTAGCGATGTTGAATCTGTAGCCATGTCGAATATCTCTTCTAAAAACAATGTCTGAGACTTCTGCTCTCCTTCTACTATTTGTTTACCTTCTGAAGAGCTACCGAGGAGCTGGGCATTCTCGTCCTCCCCATTGAGTACCATTGGTCCATTCTGATTCTGATAAAATGTTGATTGATGGTAAAAACAGACTATTGAATTTCGAAAACTTTTATTTGAAACTGATGGGAGGTAAATTTTTTTCAATATCACAGATGAAGATTTCCTTCTCAATATATATTCAGTCATTCAGATTATTTGATCATGAAAAAAAAATAAATTTCTTGGAACGGTGGATTCTTAGAGAGAAAGCATACGAAAACGAAACAAATTGAAGGAAATCAAAAAATGGGGAAGTATCGTAAGGGGTGGCATCTCGTGATTCGGGGGCGTTGATGTACTTTTAAAGGAATCCAGCACAGCAGATAGGATGGTAACTCTACGAATGAGAACGAGTAGAGTTGCTAGCGTAAGGGTCGCGATCCGGAATCAGGAGATGGATATGGAGCGGGAGATAGACACAACAGTTGCTATCTCTTTTCTTTGAACAGTTTATTTTAATAAAAGCTGCGCTTTGGCTCGGTGGGGCCGTTCTGACATTCGTCGAGGATCGCGCGGTAGAGTTCGTCTTGATTTCGAATTTCCCGTTCTTTCTGGAAGCGCCAGACACAGACTTCCGCGGGCGAGTGGCTGAACAGACAGGCGTTTTGGTAATGGCACTCGTTCCGTTCGCGCATATTCTGGCACATCAGAAATTTCTAAACGATGAGCTCGCATTCAAATGAATAGGCTGTTCAGACCTTCGGTAGACTCTGGTTCTTGAAGACACCAAACAGGTTGCGCACCAGGTGCTGATTCGCTTGGCCGTCTTTGATGATGAGTGTCTTCTGTTGCCCGTGGCCCTGGAGGGAAATTATCCTTACATCTATCTAGCGAAGTGCTCATACCTGGGTCGTGGTGTTGCAGATTGGAGCATCAGGGCCCATCGATTGCACACACTTATTAATAATGGAATGAATATAATTAAATGCGATAATAGTTCATATAAATGATAAAAAACCACCCAATCTTTGGAACGATGCTTTCTAAAGCATTAAAATGCCCCATTCTAGGGTCATTTCGGAACAAAGAATGTGTGGTTTCGGGACATTCATGGTTTACATTAATTAGAATACTGTGATCGCCGACCGCTAAAAATTAAATTCAAAACGGGTGTGATCTTTCGTTTAGTCTCAGTGCAAAATTTGTTAGTTTTCTTCCGGTATTTATATATGTCGATAGGGTCTGCTCACTTTGCAGCATTTGACTTGGATCTCCCGGACGAATTCGTCGATTGGAAGAGTTGATACATCATTCATTTCGTTGTTGATGTCCGGATTCTTGCGCTAGAGTCGTTTTAATTTTATAATGACGTATTTTTGATGTTCACCTTGTTGCCAAGTGTTCCGTTCTCTGAAAAAGCGACAAGTTGCTGGGCTGAGATAGAGCTTGATCGGAGAAGCATCCAAACTTCGAGCTCCAAGTCAGAATGCGCGAAGTGGCATGTGTCCTTTACTTTGCAAGAACCGGGATCGCGCTGCTCATGCCAGCAAATCTCAGTCTTGCAGTTTCGTGGATCACGAATGCGCACCTCACGCTTGTGATACAATTGTCTCTTCGGTCGATTAGGGTCGGTAGAGACATTCGAAAAACCAAAGCTACCGCCGTATCGACTAAAAACAGATTGAAGGTATTTGAGGATGAGATGATTTACCTGAGAATTCCTTTGAGATAAGGAAGAGAGTCAGCAGGTGTCCAGTTGTTGGTGACCCAAGCACGCATAAACTCGCCTCGCTTTTCGGAGTTCCAGACGTCGAGTTCGATGTCGGACTAACGCAAAGATCATATAAATGAAGTATCACCAACCAATAGGTTACCTGTGCAAATGTACAGTTGTCACCGTAGCTACAGGGTTTCGCATCCATGATTTCCTTGCACAATTGGAACTGGACATACGATGGCCCATCAATGCGTGCTGCGTGGTAAGGCATGCTTCGTACGCGGCTCCAGTTAGTTCCGGAATTGATCCGTCGGCAGAGCAGAATATCTCGGTGGCATGAATGCTCGTGCCCAGGCATCTGTTGTTGAAAGAACAGCATTTCATTTTGAGCGCTTGGGTTGCCAACAGGAACCTTTAAAAACGCTCTTTCAACTGTCTTCTAGATCTGATATTTCTCTTCATTCGAGCGGTTTCCTGACACATAACACAAACTGGGAGAAATTCCAAATACGTAGAGATCGGACACTTGGAGAGGAGGTAAAGAGATCCTGGACTGAGCCAGTAGTATTGATTTGGATCGAGTCCGAATTCCGGATTGTACATTTTGTTCGCCGCTTCTCGCTCGACAATCGCGTTCACTGGATTCGCCTTGGCGTGGTTCTGCTGTGATGCGTCGAAGGCATTGAGGGTCAGGCTGTTGAGGTACTCGCGTGCTTTTGTGCAAAGCCGCTCCATACTGTATTTTGTCGACGCTTGGATGATGTTGATTACTGTTTCTTTCTTGAACTCGATGTTTCCTTTTTTGTGGTATGAATTTCATACTATGAAATGATTCACCCACAGCTTTATCAGTCTGTATTTCTGATTTTTATACCTTCCTGTGTACATGTAGGTAACCAACGAATCCAAGACATCGTAAGAGACATCCAATTCAGCTTCCCACTCTCCGTGGTTGCCTGATTTACAGATAGACAAAAGTTGCCACATTTATAAACTTTTGGCTACACTAATATCTCCTTGTCTATCCTTTCCTTTGTTGAGCATATTGTAAATGGTGGGGTTAAGTGACAGGAGACTCCGGTGAGCTCGAATGGGCGCCAACTGCTTCGAATCATCGTTTTTGGAATAGAGATACACATCACAGGAAGAGCCATCGCGCTCTAACCGCTGCTTATTCAGAAGATCGAGCACCAGCTTCGTATGATCTACCACTTCTCCCATTTCGACCTCTAATAATATCCTTTTAGACCAGAGTTGAAATTTTGGCTATGACACGCGTTGCTTTTTGGCGAACGAAAAAATTAATGTTGAAGTATATTTTTTGTTGAATTCGCGAAGTTATTTATTCGGAATGAGTTACCGGGAAAAACAACCAAGCACAGTGTTTACAGAAATTTCTCAATATATATTCACAATCGAGGAGAAAAATTGAAATAAAGAGGTGTAAATGAAGGAACTTTCAGGTGCAATCATGATAAGAGTGGCTCTGGATAAATATTTGACGTCCTAGAATCAGTCTTCTTCATCGTTGAGTAACTGATCTGTATTTGTCTGAGTGTCTTCTTTGAGTCTTCGGTCGATTTTAAACAGAAACGGCATTCCAAAAAGGAGAATAAGTACGCATACACCGAGGATCGCCGAGATCGGTAGGTTTCCTAAATTCCTGTCTCTATCGCTTGAATCAAATAAATAGTATCACCTGAGACGGCGAATAAAACGCCAGACGAGCCCAAGGTGATAAAATTGAAAATAGCGACCGCAGAAGCGAATGTTTGGCCACGGAAAAGCAACCCTAGAAGCGTGAAGCCAGTCGTAAACATGGCTACATCTCCGAAGCCGTAAAGAAACGCTGCAATCGCAAGAGGAGGAATGCCTAAAGGTTCTCTTTGAACAAGCGGATGGGTTTAAGGAACTTACTTGGCTCAAGATAGGCGATTTGCCAGGTGTCTTTGGTAATGGCTTCGGTAGGAATATACAAGAAGGTGAGGAACATGGCGATAACATGAGCCAACATTCCACTGAACGCGTTCTTCGACGGGTCGTTAAGAAAGATAGAAGAAACGCCAGCGACTATCTTCCCGATTGAAGTGAGCAAACCCATCAGGCCAACAAGCTGATGTGGATTTCCTCCAAGACGATTCAGACTCGACACTGCTGTGGGAAACACTCCCAGATGAAGAGCTACTTCAAAGCCAAGATAAATCGTCAGTGGCATGAGCATCCAGTAGTCGACGCTCTTTACTAAAAATTTAGTTTAAAAAACGCACGCTCTCAATAAAACTGACAGATATCAACCGAGCCGAGGATCATTTCCTTCGGCTTGGCGATTTCCCCAGCGGCAGGTCTCGGGGTCGAGATAAAGGGGAAGATGATGACGCCGAGGAGGCCCAAAGCGATCATGATCAGCATGGTGACATTAACATGCTCGTCGATTGAGCCGTAGCTGACGTAGATGTATCCATTTGAAACTAGAAATGATATCTTTGTTGCGGGTTCACTAAATTTGCATATTTCAAATTTCTTTGGTGGTTAATTGTGGACCCTGCCTGGAAAATGATGAAAAAGAGCGAGTAATTTCTTGAAAGAGTCTTTTTGGTCGAATTGTGAATGACTGTGATGCCATGCGTGGTCCACAGAAGCGACCCAGCAAAGCCAAGAAAACCAGAAATGCAATATATCGCGATCGCATTCGGAAGGGCAAAGGACGCGGTGTAAAGAAGATGAATACATCCTGCAATGACGAAACTAGGCTTGGGCTTGGCCAGCGCGAGAAACGCAGGGACATAGAGACAGGCAAAAGCGCCTGAAATCGACTGGATACTCTGCGCGAGGAAAGCGGAAATGTGTATATTGTATTTCTCTTCGTAGGACTTTAGTATGGTTTCTTGAATACAGCCGGAGATCTATGAGAGTACGGTTATTTATTTGTTATTGTGTTTACAAAGTTCGTACCGGGAAGAAGATGACGAGGGTGCATGCTAGGCCCAGCTTGAAAATATGTCTGATGTGCTTCTTCGTTTTGCGCGCGTCCTCCGAAAGAAACGTGTCTGAGACCAACAGCGTCGAGATGTCGGAAATGAGGGACACTTCATCGTCGTCTCTTGCCATTTCTCTGACGTTTAGAGTTGCTCCATTCTGAAAAACAACTGGCCAGTTGGGTTTGAATCGCGCTCTTAGACGTCTCATCTCGGAGGAAAACAAAACTAAGGCAACGGAGTCATTATCTGTCTCTTGCGTTAACTGGCCTGCTATTTCTGCTCCAGCGAGCACCTTCCAGGACAGACGTCCATATCTCCACCGATATAGCGTAATAAACGAATAATATAAATTCTGTGTATGGAGTTTATCGAGTTTGAAACATCGATTTCCCAATTTGAAATTAATCCTACACCAATTTTCGTCATTTTTTGTTTTGAAGTATTGGGATCTTAGATTCGTTAGACTCCCTCGTCCCCTAAGGTCACTTGCTTATCTAGATCGAGCTTTGCTCGGTCGCCGCCGTGTATTTCTCTCCATTCGGTAATTCACGCAGTTCGTGAATTAACCTCTATTTTACTCCAGCTCGAAATACAGACGTCAAAGATACTTTACTCGTTTTCTTCACTCGTCCAGATATAGAGAGCAGGCAAACTACGCTAGAAGTGGGAGATTCAGCAGAAGCTAGGATCCCTTCAGTGGTATCAGAGTAGTCCCGTTGGAGAAAAGGTAAATTTTCCGCCATCGACAACCGAAGTTTCGCAACTTGGACGCTGATTGGCCGTCAGCGGAGTCGAGGGGAACCGAATCACCAACCGCCACCGCGCCGCCGGAGAAACTCCACTCAGAGAATTTTCCGCGCCGCACCACACCAACACCACCCCGAGCGAGCGCCACCACACGAGCGCCACCACGACCCACGCGCCGAAAGTCGCGCCCACGCAACCACGCACGCACGCCGGGGAAAACCTAAAATACTGAGAAAAACATAATTCTTTCGCCACTTTTCACCAAAAATCGAGAGAAGTTTACGAAGAATCGACCCTTGGACCAGACCTTGAAATTTCGACAATCGCTGGACAGAGAAATCGTCGGGCGTTTGCGCAAAAGGCACCTCAGCTCATCATATTGCGACTTTTAGTCGCAGTATTTTCTGAGGGCCTGAAAGGTAATCCAAGGCCCATAAACCCTTACTGCCGATATATTTCGAGCTATGGCGGCGAACAAATCACTGCTAGAAACCGTCACCGAAATAAGAAGCATAAACGATCGAGTAAACTACCTCGAAGAACAAGTGCGAAATGACGAATCACTAAAGCCAAGCCTAGAGCCCTTGATCACAGAAAGCAGAGTAAAATTAGAACAGCTCAGTACAACGCTTCTTACCTGCGAGCTCGATCAAGGAAAAGACTCTACGAATGCGACAATGAGAGAAGAAGCATGGGTGGCCACTACCTGGTCTCGTCACGTCCAAGACTTGCCGAAGCTGGACGCCGCATGCAACACATCTTTCAACACCTTCTTGGGCAGAGCCGACATTTATCACCGCGCCTACGTCCGCGACAGACCTTCACGTGAACAGCCTTTCATCGCAGCAGTGTACAGCCACTTCGACTTGAACATCGAACGCTCACTTGGAACCGAATTTCTGAATTGTCAAGACTGGAAATCGGCCAAGGCGCTGCTAGAGAAATCATTCGCCGCGAAGAGTCACTACTTACTGAAGCTAAGCGAAGTTTTCGACGTCGAATACGACCATTCGAAGCCGTTTGCACACTACACCGCCAACGTCTTGCAAAAGATGAACGAGGCGAAGCAAGCGACTTTGAACTCTTACCGACAAGAGAAGTCAGCCGACGCCGGGGTCGATGAAATATTTGACATATTCTCGACGATGATGCTGTACTTGAATCTTAGGAAAGAAGAACCAGACGTTTTCAACGCAATCCTTCCAAGCCTATCAAAAGTTTACGATATCAACGAACTCTGCCGTCTCGCCCAATCCACAAGACAGAATCGAGTTGACAGCGCGACCGTCTCCCAGCACTTCAACAGAAATAAGAACAAAAAGAAGAAGAATGCTAAGCGCGCCAGCAACGATTCTAAGGATGGGAAAGACGATAAACAACCAGAATCCAAGAAGATAAATACGACTAAGAACGTTGAAGATTTCCAACCATTCGACGTTCACTTTTACACAGTGAAGAAGAAGCGACCAGGAAAGGCTTATTTCGCTTCGGCTACCATCATTACGGGCTCTAAAAGTTTTGACGTATCGATGGAAGTCGACAGCGGAGCCGAGTCCTCCTGTCTGTCCGCTGCTTACGTTCCCGACGAATTTCTCCAGATGCTGAAGCCCTGTCCCTTCAAGGTCACCGGTTTCAGCCCAAATATTCCCGCCGAGCAGCCGATGGGTATCCTTCCCTGCCGCTTATCATTCAATGGTGGCCCTGCATTCTCCCTGAATCTCACCATTATGCCAGGCAGTAAATACCCAAGTCTACTGGGCCGCGATATACTAGAGAATGCGATGACGGACAGCTTCACAGTCGACAATAAGAATCGTACTCTCTCATTTTGCTACAACGAAGCCTTCACACAAACTGAGACTCAAGTGGTGAAGCTGGACGGAGTGAAGCGGACCAAAATCAAGAAATACTTGACGACTAGATCAGCGGTCAAAGACAGCGATCGGTCCCGCACTCAACCACCACGAGAAGTCCCAAAGCTGGACGCGCCGAACAAGAACGCAGCCAGGTGCCCCATTCAGCTAGCGAAGCAAAAACTCGGAATAACCCTACCAGCAGACGCAGACCCGGGGCAAAAGAAGATGGTCGCCGAGCTGTGTTTGGAATTCGACGACAGATTCGGCTGCGACGGTCAAAAAATGGGTGAATTCCCGTTCGAGATCGAAATCCCGACTGATGGTACGAGTCGAAACATCAGTCAACACCCGATTCCGCAAGCTTTTCATGGTCAGGTCAGCGATCACATCTCCGAACTGCTCGAAACGAAAATAATAGAAGAGATCAAAGACCAGAAAGGGTTTAACAGCCCGGTATTGCCTATTCCTAAGAAATCTGGGGAAATGCGCTTCTGCATCAACTACAAAAACAGCCTGAACAAATGCCTCTCCGACAAATCCGACCCTTACCATCTCCCAAGCATGGAGGATACGATTGCGAACATTGGACCGGGCAATAAGTTTTTCGCCACAGTTGATCTACGAAGTGGATATTGGCAGTGCCCTGTAAAGAAAAGCGACAGGTACAAGACTTCCTTCCAGTGGGGTGGGAAATCTTACGCCTTCTGCAGACTACCATTCGGTTATCGATGCTCGGGGAATATATTCTCGCGCGTCGTAAACACAATTCTCGACTCAAGCCCCACCAGGAAAAAGATGCTTTCTTATATCGATGACATAGTGTGTTTTGGGAAGACTTTCAGCTGCTATTACAACACTCTCCGAAACCTATTCATCGCGCTCCGCAAGTTTAACGCTAAACTCAAGGGCGAAAAGTGCTCTTTCCTACAATCCGAAGCTCACTTTTTGGGCCGAATCATCAACGAAGATGGAATCAAACCGGACCCTGCGCAAGTCTCCGCTCTTCGTCAGATGAAACCCCCACGCTCCCAAAAGGAGTTAGCTTCATTAATCGGGTCATTGAATTGGATCCGAGGTTTTCTAGAAACGAAAATGGGCGAAGCTATTTCATCCGGTTGCTTCTCGAGCAGAATGAAGCCCATAAACGATGTTCGAAATTCGGCGAACGAAACAAATTGTTTCAAGTGGACCAAAGAAGCGGATTTGGCGCTCAAGGAAATTCAACGACGACTCTCCGAGACTCCAGTCATAAGTTTTCCTAACTTTGACGAGTCTTTTCATCTCTACACAGACGCGAGCCTGTACGCAGCGGGTGGCGTCCTGCTACAAGAGTATGGCGGGAGAGTGCACCTAGTAAGCGCGATTTCCCACACCTTCAACAAAGCTGAAAGAAAATGGAACACTTCAGAAAAGGAAATGTTTAGCATTGTCTGGTGCTGCGAGCGACTGGAAAAGCTCCTGAAAGGTAGATTCTTTCAGATTCACACAGACCACCGATCTTTGATCTTCCTACACAAAAAGAAGTTCAAGAATTCTAAAATAAGCCGATGGCAAAGCCGATTGGAAGAATTCGATTTTCACATTGTCTACATCAAGGGATCAGAAAATCAATTCGCCGACTTTATGAGCCGCAGACCTGGCGAGGACGACAAATCACTTGGATACGACTCTGAGTTTCCCGTTGGTCGCGAGTACGAAATCGACAAGAATTCACCAGTACGTGTCTTCGTCCCTTTCTGGAACGAAAATCAGTTTCCGGAGAAAATCACTTTATCAGAGGTGAAGATACATAAGGTAAACGTCAAGGCTATCGCGGCGCCAATGGAGATTCCGTTGGTGTCAGCGAATTATAATAACATTCTGGACTATCAAAGGGAGGACTCTGCTCTGAGTGCAATCATCACTTTTCTGGAATCTGGTAAGGAGCCACTGGACATAAAATCGCTGGTGAAGGACTCCGACCACCGACAATCGTCTCTACTCAAGATGGAAAAAGCTCTGTTCCTGGATAACACTACCGGGTGCTTGATGTGTCAATTCAAATCTGGCGCGCGGGCGGTGGTACCGGAAGCGGTAAAAGTCACTTTCTCTTTCTAGCTCACGACTTGTCCGGTCATCTGGGCGAGCCGCGGACTTTAGAGCGATTAGAGGACGTTTGGTGGCCTTCATTTCAAGACGATGTTTCTAACTACGTCCACAGCTGCGTCCCTTGCCTACGCAGAAAAGGATCTGCTGGAACTCGTACCAAACCGCCACTTGGAACCCTTCGTCGTGGAAAAACAGCTGGCGAATCGATTCAGATCGATTTCGCTTGTATGCCTCCCGCTGGCGGATTCAAGTATTATTTGGTGGTGGCGGACACTTTCTCTCGCTACACTTGGTGCATTCCGACGCGGTCCGACACTGCTATCTGCGCTGCAAAAGCGCTCATCTACAAGGTCTTCCTTCCCATGGATTTCTTGCCGAAACATCTACACAGTGACAGAGGTACCCACTTCTGCGCAAGCGTGATTGACGAAATGTGTAAGCTTAACCAGATAAAACATACAATAAGTACCGCATTTCACCCTCAATCAAACGCTTTCGCAGAAAGAGCGAATCGGACTATCAAAAACAGTCTATTCTGCATGGTCAACTCATCTTCCGGTCGAAAAACTTGGGCCGACTGCGTTCCCCACGTGATGCGCGCGCTCAATAGTGTGAAAAACAAAAGCACGAAAATTTCACCGCGAGAAGTTTGGTTTGGCCGAAAAAGTACTTTCACCCACTCTACTGGCGCAGAAATGACAGCGGAAACACCTCAGGTGTTTGGTCTCAATGTGGGAGCTTTAGCGAAATCGGCGGAAGCCATTGTGAAAACTGCGATGGAAGCTGCTGACCGAGCCATGGAGCACAGGCTGAAAAACGAGCCTAAGCCGAGACCAATCCCCGCTGGCGCTGTCGTGTACATTAAGCGAGAAAACCTGACCGACGCTAAAAGCAAGAAGGAACGCTGGGTAGGTCCCCTGAAAGCCGTTTCGAGCAACGACTGGGTCGTCATGGTCGAAGATAAAAAAGGACAACGTGATTTCATCCATCGAGAACACGTGGTTCACGCCGCAGAACGAAATCACGACTTACGCTGGATTGATTACTACGAGGCCGAGTACGTATTCCCACATTTAACCGAAATCGTTAAGTCGAAAGTCCCACAAAAATCGCCTGTTCCTACTTCCAAACCGATGGAAAAGTCCGGGTCGAAGTCGCATGGGGGGAGGAAATCTTCTCAGGTCGCGTCGACTCCGATGGTTGCTATGGAAAAACCGCCAAGATCATCTCTATCACCTATTTTGGAAAGTAGACGCCGATTGGACATGGAAAATCTGGGAGATACAACCGCTACATCTATTTTGGACTCGTCGGTAGCTCCAGCCGAGCCGTCAGATCGCTGGTACTCTGGTGGTACTCTTTATGAAACTGCCGAGGACATGTCAGCTGATGCTACAGTGATTTCGGAGGTTGCTGCGCCCGACAATAGCCATATGTCAGTCGATAAACAAAATTCAACAGTAGTTGAGGGCTCAGCAACTGAAAACAGCAAGAAAAGAACCCGTCCAAAGTCTTCACCAGATCGTCAATACTCAGCCGGCGCCGATCCGAATGCGACTTTAACCGAAGTTGGAGCAGCTCATCTCCCGAAACATACAAAACGAGCACACCGTGAAACGAGGCCCGTCGAACCTCTAAACATCGGCACAAACTCGGGTCAGTCATACGACTAAGCGCAAGTACTGCCCCACTCAGGTCCCCTATTCATCGACCGGGGCCTGAAAAGGTACGGAAATTATCACAGTTTACCGTCGCCGACGTATTTTGAGTTCTTCTACATGTGCAGCTACTCCTTCATGTCATCACCGCTCGGACATCACGAAAACTTCGCATCTGATTCAAGCTTTTTCCCAAAAAAGGGTTTTTTAACGCGAATCAGACTGCCTCGACGTTTCGAACCTGCCATGTTACTCATCTTACGCTTATACTCCTGCAAAAATCACACACTTTGGCCTTAGAGGACGTTTCAGTCTCATGGGGGGTATTGGGATCTTAGATTCGTTAGACTCCCTCGTCCCCTAAGGTCACTTGCTTATCTAGATCGAGCTTTGCTCGGTCGCCGCCGTGTATTTCTCTCCATTCGGTAATTCACGCAGTTCGTGAATTAACCTCTATTTTACTCCAGCTCGAAATACAGACGTCAAAGATACTTTACTCGTTTTCTTCACTCGTCCAGATATAGAGAGCAGGCAAACTACGCTAGAAGTGGGAGATTCAGCAGAAGCTAGGATCCCTTCAGAAGAAAGTCTACTGACAAAAAGAGAGCGATGACGAAAAAGAACCGCGAGATGGGTTGCACCTCGATTTGTCCCGGTAAGTATTAACTACAGTAGGTACCGAGAGTAACAAATCGATCTAGTCTAACGCTATTCTAGTCTGAATACGTAAAGCTTATGCTCTGATGTCTATTTTTTCATTGCAAAGAAGAGGCAAACAACAGCAAGTTTTTCTTTTTTTTTGAATATTTGTTTTTGACGTTTTACAATGTTTCTACAGGAAAGACGTACAGAAGCTCTTTGTTAGCGGCCTTAAAAAGTTGAAACTGCTCAGAAAATAACATCATAGAATAGAATAGAAAATTGCTTGTGACTCTAGGTTGTGAATTTCTTGAATAATATAATTATACAGTCAGGTCTTGCAATTACGCGGTTTTTATTTTCGGGATTTTGGCTAAAAACCACGTAATTGCAAGCCCTAAAATGCACTAAATAGTGCAAATTGTGTATCGGATTTTCCCAAAAAACCGCGCAATTGCAGGTCGCGCAATTGCAAGACCTGACTGTACTTTGCAAAATAACTTGATAGCTTCATAACTTGTTTCGGTTGATTTAGGAGTTTGGAATAAGGTGCTGTCTGTGTTTGGGATGCCTATGCTGGGCTTCAAATTTCAGTATGGGATTACGAAGCTTGAAGCTCCCAAACAAAGATAAGTTTTAAAAGAGGAGATTGTATATAAGTTACAAAGCTTGTACTTGTCGTTGGGTCTAATCTCGTCGAGGTTGAACAAGAGGAATATCAGCTTGAAGACATTTGCTAATGTTTTTAAGGGAAGAAGCGATTGTGTGTAAAATGCATCCTGGAGAGTGAGAGCTGTAACGTTCCGCTAGAAAAAAAAAGGTATGAAGAGGGCTTCCAGGGCCACATTTCGCCACTGCGGGCAAAAACGGTTTTCAAATGACATTCACGAAACCGACCCGGCGACTGTGGACGTGGATTGGGGCCTCTCCTGGAGGAGCATAGAATGGAATAGTTAAGGGAGTAGTGGTAATTCTTTTTTGGGAAATTAAAAGTTGTTGAGGCGGCGATTTGTGGAAACACTCGTTTTCCGAAAAGAGAAAACGTTATGGACAGACGGCGTATTGTGATAGGCGCGAAAAAAATATATAGATAAAAAGAATGGGTCATCATTAATTCTTTGCTTTATAGGAAGATTTTCAGGCCAGAAAAGAATCTCAGAAAAGATAGAGTCAGGAGAAAGAATCTTCTCAAGGTTAATTTCGTTGCTTTTCTTGTTGATTGAACTTTTGGGAATTTACTTCCCATCGTTTGGTTTGCTTGGTTTGGTGTGAGTTTTAGCATTCGGAACTAGATTTATGCGAAATATTCGAACAGCGCGAAAAATAGAAATATTGGGAATGAAGAGGACTTTTTGGGAGTTGTCGAAAACTGAATAAATACTTTAAGTATGTTTATCTCCCTGTACGAAAGAGAACGCTAGAATTAATCTGTAAAGATTGGAAAGAAGGAGAAAAATAAAGATTGAATGAAAAGTTGTCTTTTGTTTTGCGGAAAGTAAGAACACGAAATTACTTTTTAGAAAAAGTCGAGGCTGCGGATAGAGTTGAACGATCAAATTTACAAAAAAAGTACAGAGTGGCTATTTTACTCGGACCCGACGGATAATGGCACCGAATGGTTTGAGTCCTCTTGGTACGGCAGTTGGATCGACGTTTCCAGTCCAAGCGGGCCTGTGTTGGGCGCCTGGAATCCAGATTCTGAAGAAAAAGGTCATTCTTGTTGCTCTCTAGCTGCGATCTAACCATCTGTTTGAGGGGGTTGAGGAGAGACCATGTTGTCGTCTCCAAAGGCGGATTCTGAACTCTCGCTCAGCTGCTCGCTCGGTTCGTTCTGAGCCGAAAGAACAGGGTTGACATTGTACTGCTCGATGCCCGTACTGGACGGTTGGTGTGGCGTCATCTGGTGGTACGAGCTCCCTAAAATCGAAGCGATAAAACACTGGATCAAGTCAATCTACGCTACCGCTGTTGTACGAGTTGCAGTAGTCATAGGCAGTGTAGTCGCTCCACGAGTAGCACTGATTCCAGAGACTGTTTCCAAAGTTATTTACTGGCGGCGGGTTTCCACATGGCAGTGTATGGTCGCCGAAAGAAAAGGACTGCTGCTCATTGCTGTTTTGCTCATTCGGATTGCTTGGGCTCTCTTCGAAAGGGATCCCCGACTGGCGAAAAAGGATCAAGTTAGGTTTGGCGAAACGAAATTGAAAGTTACGTTTACGCGGTGGAGAGTGCGCTGGAGATGCGCGCGAACTCGGTCGACATTGAAAGACGTGCGTCCGAACTTGTTGTAGCAGTTCTTCGGAAGACATCCGCAGGGAAAGTACTGGCGATCGACCTGAACGGAAATCATGACTACTGAAAGTAGTAAAATCCCATCGAATGATTATTCGATTCGCTTTTTTATTAAAGATAAGAGTCATCGTCTATAATTCTCTTTTTTTTTTAGTCGCGATGGAGAATATTTGCGCGATGAGTCATCACTTTGCGAACGCAAAAGAATGCTGAGTCACACCTTTTTGACTAATTTTTTTTCTGCGTCAATAGAGAATATTGTGGCTATTGAGAATCTCTTCATATTCTTTGTTTGATTATTAGTTTTGTAATATAAATCGTGTTTTTGAAGTAATTTCTGTGAGAAAGCAAGATTACCTGGCATCCAATGCCATTGATGTGGCACTCGCAGGATTCGGGATAGCAAATGTTTTGGCAGTTGCAGCCACAGTTCTCTCGCGAGCTTCTGAGATTGATTTCGGCGAATTGCTGCTCGTTCTCGAGGCGCTGCTGCTCGCTGAGCTCGGACGAGCTCGACGCGAGCAACTGCTTCCTCCGCTCGAGAGGGACAGGCATCAGACAGAATCCACTATTCGGAGCCATGCTTTCTTCATTCTCGTTTTCAGAGTCCGAATCGGAGTTGTCGTTTTCCACGTCCAACTGAAAGTCAAGATGAGTCTTCCTTGATTTCAACAATTCCTATTTCTGCAAATTACGCGAAAACTATTCTCAAGGTAAAAAACGGCAGGACGTTTATCAATTTTTAATTTCACTGATCGATTCCGCGCGAAACATTTAAATGATCTCATTAATAAGCAAAAGTCGCAGATTTAGCATCGCTGGCGAAGGAAAAGACAGGGGGCTTTACCTGGCGGTTCTGGTACCAACGTCGGTATTTTCGTCGACGCGAGCGTTCTCGCTCGATTCGGTACCGGTCCAGGCTCACTTCTCGCCCGCTCATGTGGCGTTTTTCTGAAAGAAGGGTTTACAAATTGTGCCTTTATGTTAAGGACTTACCCATTCCTAAGGAGTAGCCGCCATTAGTGGGCATAGTGACAAAGCTCTGAGCGCGTGGGAACTTGAACTCGCGCACGACGGTGAACTTGATCGAGCGTGCGGGGCGTGCTTTCTTCTTTTTCTTGGCTTCGCACGCGTTCTCCGCTCCCTTGATGGCGCTATTTTTGCTGCGCGCGCATTCGTCGTACTCGAACACTTTGAAGTCGTTGAGACTCTTGATCACAGAGTCGCTCGAGCTTTTCGTCGATTCCTAACAAAATCTGTAAATCTAAGCACTCATGTTGGCGCAATACCTCCTCGAGTTCTTCAGTGGCGTAGGCAAGGTCCACGCCGGAAGTGCTCGAGCTGGACGAGCTGCCTGAGTTGGGCGAGTCGCCTTCTTCGGACTCGCCGCCCTCGTACTTCGTCCGCTTCAGAGCCACCTCTGGCGACTCGTCCGTCGATTTCCGTTTTCTTCGGTCGCAGTTCGCCTCTAAAAACGCTCAATCAGCTGATATTCTCGCGAATCCACAAAGCCGCCACGAAAAAGGTAACATAAAAGTTTACCGCTGGCCAAATCCTTGGGCGATAGTTTCATGAATCTAACAAAAAAAATATTCAATAATTTTAGGACTAGTCAAATAAAAACGCGCGTGTGGCTGTAAACTGCCAAAACCAACAGAGTTTCCTTTCTTTTCTCCAGAAAGAAGAAACTCGACGCGTAATTGATCGATGTAAATAATCATCAGGAGATAGACGAAAAGTCCAAAATACTTTATTTTTGTGTATTACTTTCTTTATTTATTTTCGTCTTTGTCTCGTAAACAGTGTAATCGATCAGGATGGCGGTTTTTATGTCTCCTAAGGTTATACAGAACTGTCTTGCCTGTACAAAGATTTGAAGCTAGCTCTAATACTATTTATCGCGTTAAATTTTAATTGGTGGCACTTTTTCGCGATGTTATATTGCAAGGGTGTGTGAGGCGATTAGCGTCAACCTTTTGATAGGTAAAGTTCTATCAGCGGCGAGAATAAACCAGAATCGATTATTATTGATCCAAGAGCAGTATAAATAATTTACCCCGACTCTGGCGAATGCAAGCCGATCAAAGGTGATTAATTCTTTCTTAAAGCATTCCAGTGTGTTCCACTGCGACATTGTTAAAAAAAGAACATCTTTAAAAAAGGTACTTCTTTCGACATCGATAATTGCTTCTTTGTTACATATTTATTGCCGATTCTGTTAACGAGTATTAATTGCGGATTAAAAGGAGTGGGGCAGGCTTGATCTCGCAAAAAGTTGAGTACCAATAATAAAGAAAAAGTCAGCGGCCAGTGGACCGGATCCGTCGACTGGATTTTTCGCCCCGCGGCGCTTTTTCACCGATTTCAGCGCTGCTGCCCGCCCCTTTCGAAACTAGCCAGCCCGATTCTATTGTTTCCTTGAGCGGCGATTAATCCCTCTCCTGCTCTTGTCTTTCTGCCCTTGCTTACCTTGGCTGGCCGCGAAGAGCTCCTCGACCTTCTCCTCGTCGTTCTTCTCATCGCTCCTGTCGCCCAGCCTGTCGCGTAGACGTTCTTCCGCGGTTGTTTCTTTCTCGCCGATTTCCGTTGTCATTTCTGCTTCTGAACACAATTCTCTCGTTAATTAGCTCTCTTTCTTTTATCTTTCAAAAGTGTTTTTCATGAATAACTCTTCCCAGCTCGTGTCAAAATCAAAATCGTAAAAATAATTTAATTTTCTGTCTTCCGAAATTTCAAATTTGCGTTTCGCCAGTGTAATCTCTGAGTGGTATTTAATTCTATCTTTATTTTTGGTGCGATCAGGGCGCAAACTATAAGTCACTAGACTTATGGCTTGCTACCTCATCGAGTACCCCTTCAAAAAGCAGCGCCAGTCGCTACTACCCCGGGCAAGCGTCGCGCTCCCGAGCTCATCTCACTCACTCAAGCAGTGTGGTAATCTCGGCTCTCTCTCCCTCTCTCCCGAGCTGAAAAATGACTTTTGCGCGAGCGCACACTTTTTCATTCCTTTCATAACTCTGTCTAATCTTTTACAAGCACCACCACCAACAATCCGCGACTCTCGCATTTATGGTAGTCCTTGATTAATGTTCCTTGATTAATGAAGCTCCTTGCCTTTCCTAAGGAAGCTAACAAGGCCAGACTCGCTCCCTTTCATTCATTTTCAATTTTGATAAACTTGATAAAGAACTCATTGATTCGATTCTCGAATCGATGATTAGTACTACTCAATGACATCGTCATTTGCATAATTTAAAGAAGAGTAGAACTGTACGAGACAATAGCTGTCTGGCAGACTGATCACAAGCTGTACATGTGATCATCTGATCATGTTTAAGAAAAAGACAGTTTCGCGGAAAAAAGAGGAAGTGAAAAATAATTTATCCAAGACGTCTCGAAACACCATGTTTTAATGGTGCGTGCTCACAACAACGCATTTTCCCAGTTCTTCTTATCAGTTACGTTTAAATCAGTCTGGCCGACAGTAAAACAGCCGCGCATAAATGGGAATCGCGCTGTGCACTTCCGGAAAACTTCCTTATTCGCAAAATTCCTATTTTAGAAAGTCAAGAAGAATATATTTAGTCGATTATAGGAAAATTAACAGATAGAGGAAAATCGCAGAAAAGAGAGAGCGCCACGAGCTCGAGCTTGGCGAGGTTTGTATTCTCACGAGGTGTGTTACTTTTTACAGTCATGTGAAATCACGGAACGTGCGATCTGTCCAGATTCGTTATAAAAATTTTATAACCGCTTATTCAGAAGTTATAAGTTATAACTCAGAAGTGGAGGCAATAAATTGGTAAAGAATCAAAGTTATAAATCCTTCTATAAACGGACTTTTAACAATTAACTTTTCTTGTTTTGTAAAATTAAATAAAAGCGCAATTCCAAATTAAAATAATGGGTAATCGTTGTAATCAAAATCATTGTAGTAATTTTAAATTGGTAAATAAAAAAAGAGGGATGACGGAAAAAAAAGCAGGCGCGGCTGTTGAAATCAGAAAAAACTACCACACCGCGTTGTCTCTCCCTCCCTGTCCGTTGTGCGCCGACTCGCACCGTTCATCCCTTTTTTTTACAATTCTATCGCCGCAATATTCAACTGGCAAATCAAGAAGCTGCTACCAGCGCTCGACCATGGTTTATCATGAATGCGAGGTGATAAATGATGATGCTTGGCTGATGTTTTTTGATTTTGATTACGAGTAGTGACCTTGGATGACCTTTGCAAGGAATTGAACTCGCGCAAGTTCAAACCCTTCTGAAGCTCGAAAATAAGGGGACGAGAAGAGTCACGTGTAGCTAGGTGATTGGGACGAGGTCTAGAAGCTTGGATGAAAGGGGAAAGTGGCTGTTTGGTCTGTCAAAAGATGGATAAACGAGCGATTGAAGCAGGAGCCCGGGCGCAAACGTGTTTGCCCAGTCGGCCACTCGACTACACAAAAGACAATCACGAGCAACATCAAATCACTAAAATGACAATTTTAGTGTATCCTCACTACCGACTCCCACACGAGGTTAAAACAACAACTACAGGGAAGGGAATACTCTATTGCAACTGGTACCACTTACAATCATCCTAATTGACAGTTCGCTTAAGGGTGTCAACAGCGATTTTTCTCAATTTATTGTCTAAAATGATCTTCTTCTGTATCCCTTAATTTTTGGGTTAAACCAATTTATGGAAGTGATTTTCTGGATCAGGGTTTTGATTGGCCGGTAGGCCAAATACAGCAATCTTATTGGTAATCCAAAAATTCACTTCCATAAATTGGTTCAGTCCAAACTTTTCAATTGATATCGAAAAACTTAGTTTTTCCATTCGAAATCTCAAAAAGAGAGCTTCTTCCCGAAATTAAAGCTCAATTACAAATCTGAGTGAAAAAAGAAGCTGGCAGAATTAATCGTTTGAGACAGTGAGGAGAAAGTAATACGCTGCTTTAGATCAATGAAATCGCCACGTGATCAATACTATCGTTCCTGTCTATTTGTCTATTCTCTGAAAAAGTTCGAGGCGAACTTTTGCGATTCTAGTGTTCTCTCTTGATAAAAGACGGCGTGATTGTATAAATAGAAGTTGTTAGGACGCCGTTTTAGAATAATCCAAATCTCTTGTTTGATCTGCTATCGGCCCAATGATGTTGAATTTACACTTATTCCCATATTATGGCAAACACTGAATTCCAAATGTGTGATTTCCCCAACGACCGAAAAATCTACTACACCCTTAATGCTTTCCGCCGCGAGGCAACACGCGCCGCTGGCCATCACACAATTCAACATTTTAGCTAGTCATTTACAACTCAACAAAATCCGACGTAAAAATTCCCCTCCCCTAAAAATTTTCAAAAATTTTTCCAAAAATTTTCCAAAAAATTTCCAAAAAAATTTCCAAAAAATTTTCCAAAAAAATTTCCAAAAATTTTCCAAAAAATTTTGCAAAAAATTATCCGAAAATCACAATAGAAAAAGAAAAAAATTTCAACCTTTTTGAAAATTCAAGCCCGAAAGTGCGAAATCTCACGAATCTGGTCGAAACACCCACTTTCAAGCGGAAGTAATTTATTATAAATTGGCGATTTATATTCACGATCGTAAAAGCGCCGCAAAAGAGCCATCATTTGGCGACTGAAAAGTGACAATATTTTTTCCGAAAATCTTTCGATAGTAACGCTCAGTTCAAAATCGCAGCGTTCCAAAATCGCGAAAACGTCACAGGGCAAATCACATTTTTATGCTTTCCTTTGACAGCACCCAAAGCGCGTTTACTCGATCAAAAGTAAACGCTCTTTTTCAAGGCGCGATAGAAACAATCAGTTTAATTTTCCGTCGAGTTCTAGGGCGAGCGCGCTCTCTTTCCTCAAAACTCTCTGATGGAAAAGTTCGCAAAAGATGATTTTTCGTTGGGCAGAATCTTTTTTGACGATTCGAAAGTGATAAATAATCAATAGAGCTGCGCCTTTGTTCGAAAACCTAATCACTCGCGCACAGTGTTGCTCAACAATTGAAATATGATGGTAAAACCTTTTAACACTTCCCAAAACGGTTCTATGCTTAGTTTCGTTTTTTAACCCATGCGCGCGGGGTCGACCAAAAAGCGTCATTTTTTCCACTGGCGCTCTAATCTGGGCTCGGCAACCTGTGTAGAAAGCCTGAGTCAGGGTCTGAAAGAGCTGAAATTAAAAGCCGCGCAGCGGCTTTTAAAAACGAAGCCGCGAAGCGGCTTCGCCAAAATTTTTGAAAGATTGTAATGGTAGTATTAGGAAGCCGCTTCGCGGCTTCGTTTTAAAAGCCGCTGCGCGGCTTTTAATTTCAGCTTTTTCGGACCCTGACTCAGGCTTTCTACACAGGTTGCCGAGCCCAGGCTCTAATGACAAGAATACTAAATCGAAGGAAATTTAGAAAAAAAAAGTTCGAAAAAAAATAAACTTAATTTCACGCGAGTTCTCTCTTTTTAGAGGAATTTCGATAAGAAATGAAAAAAAAAGTTAAATTGCTGGAGTTCGGCGGGAAATATCTCTCTTTGGGCTGGCGGGCGCTTAATACTGGGAAGCGTTTGTGCATGGCACGAATCAGATCATAAAAGGCTTTATGACTATCGCTAGCACTCGATTTGTTCATTTCTTCGATTTCGCCCCTTTCCATTATTCATTTGCTCCTCGCCAGCACCACAAATCGAAACTTACTCTTTTTGATAAATACTCTTTTTAGTTTGCGCAAAAACAAGTTTTTTTTCAACCAAGTTAAAGTAGGTAGTTGGATATTGTGATGATCACTAACTTGGTCCTCGTCGAAACTTGGTAGTAAGGATTGGCTTAGTCTCTGATCGTAGACATGGCTTGTCTCTCTGAAATCGAATAGAGTCGAGCACGTCGTCCTGTGACTTCAGAGAGGAGCTTCGCACCTAATAACTCAGCACTGTTTAGATTTGTGTTCTAGATTTGTGGACTCGTTATCATCAACTAATCAGCAGTTGCACAAGCCCTCCCCAATCCCTCAGAAGCTTCTCACCGCGCCTCAGTGCCAACTTCCCCAACCGGTGGCACCTTCCATGCGAAAATGAAAAACCATTCCCAGCTTGAGCTTCTTGACGCAAAAGCACACTAACATCGATCTCGCATTGATTTTGTTTTGTTCTTTCGTTTTTTCTACAAGTTTAAAACCCAGCCAAATACCTCAGAAAATCAACTAAAAAACAAGAACTCTACTACAGATCAACTTCAACTTTCAAATAAAAAAGTGCTTATTTGTTTTTGAATTTATTAAAAATAAAAATTGGAGCGTATTCTTGTGCTGTAAATTTCATTATTTTTTCTTGTCGTATTTTGATTTTCAAAAGAAAGAGCTCGAAAAAGCGCTAGAAAAAAGTGTGATCCCTCTTGGTGATCATCCCCTGGGCTGAGCAAGCGGAAGGAAGTAGCTACTTACAGTTTAGTTCGTTTCCAGTTTCCTTATTTGAAATTTGAAGGTGCGGTTAGTGTAATCTGTTCAGTGTAATCTCTGTTCGTATTCTCAAAAATCACTAATTATCAAAAATAACAAATTGTGAGCCTTAGGCTGAGTACGCACATTCTACTACGAGTGGGTCCAGTAACTTGCCGCCGACGCAACGCCCGACACTGGGCGCTGATTGGTCGCTGGGGGTACTAGACCGCATCTCGGCCTCCCGCTGGCCACGCTCCAACGACTTGCCTGGGCGCCATATCAAACGGCAAAAAAAAGGGATGAGCAGCAATTCATCCACTTCTCGACCGGAATCTCAGAACGGAGCGCTCGGGAGCACACACTCTTAGCGCAAAATACAAAATAAAAAAATAAGTTTTTCTCTCTTTGAAAGACTCTAATTTCAAATAAAAGCCTCTCACCTTGCCAAAACACTCATCTTCTAAAAATACTATCTTTCTAAATACCTCTTTTAACTATATTCAAAAGTCATCCATTGATTGAAATTCTCGTAAGTGATAATAAGTTTTGACGAAGCTGCGCTCTCTCCTTTTTTAATTCAGAAAATAGTATTTAAACAAATGGAAATGTATTAAATGTCACTTTGCTTGTAAAAATTAAATTTTGGTGGTGATCAAGGGCGACAAAGATCGATGTCGAAAAAAGGATGATCAATACAGGCGAGGCGGCCATTGTTGGCCCAGTTTCAAAACTACGCACGCCAGTTTCTTTCTTTTTGCTCAGCTGCTCCAGCTTCTTCTTTTTCGGAATAGAACTAGTAAAATTACTATTTGTAAGGATTTCCTAGTAGTACCAAGACGTCGGCGGTCTTTTGTCTTTATTTGTAGTCATCAGCGTTTGATTATCATTTGAATGTCAATTGCTAGCCAAGAAAATGAGGGAAACAGATTCTGGATTCGAGAGTTGGAGCAGTAGTCGGTAGTAGAAAGAGAGTAAAAGCTCCATATTTCGAATCATAAAGCGCCGCCAGCGATTTTTCTCATTTCTTTCATTTTTGCGCTCTTTTTCTTCACCACACAGGCCAAGTCCCTGGCCACTACACCACCGGGCTCTTGGCTTGAGCTGAAGCTACGACAAAAAAAATAACGACTCAACTGGGCAATACAGAACTCATTATCTCGCTGTATAATGTGATAAGCGACAAAAATGATTTAATACAAATTGGAATTCCCAAAACGGATATTCAATTTTAACCCCGGAATTTTCTGCCATTACCGCTATTTATGCTTCCTCTAGCTCGGCAGTTATTGAGGTTAAATTTAATTCAGGCGGCTTCTGTTTCAGAATTTAGAAAAAACACTACTAGAATTTCAGTTCTCTATATTTCGAAAAGAAAGAAAGAAGCCTTCGAATGTCGAAAAGTGTCTGTTGAAATCACAGTAGCCTCTGAAATCAAGGAAGAGACCGCGCTAAATGTGAAACGATGGCTTTTGATAAATCAAAAGTGTCTTTTTCCGCCATGAAAACCGTATTTTCTGCTTTGCTGGTCTTTTGCCGGCTTCGATAAAGAGCCTACTACTTAGGAATGGTGTTGTAGAGGTGAGTAAATGGAGCTCTTACACATGTAGAGTCTAAGATCAAGGAAGAAAATACGAATAATAATATCCAGAACAATTTTATGAACTACATCGTAGTCGAAGGAGTTTCCTTATCAGCATCATTAGATGTAATTCATTGAAGAGCTTCTTCTTCGATTCTTCTGTCCTCAAAAAGAACGCCATTTTCAACTTATAAATAGAAAATTACGGCTTTGCAGAGCGTCCCCAACTGAAAAACGAATTGCTTTTTCCACGAAAAACGCTGATTCTATCAGACGATTTCTCGCAAGGGGCGCGTTTTGCAAAACACGACAAACCGAAAGTGACGAAAGCGCTTCAGTTGCGAGATATTGCATTCTGAGGTAAGCAGCTTTTTGATTTTTTTTTCTTTCGAGTTGAGTTGGGGTTGGAGTTTTAGGGCCACTCCCTATTTCTGATATGAAAACGTAGCTTGATTTGTAGAAGTTTAGCTTGTATGTAACGACTCTTATTAATAATAACTAGTATTTTTATCGAATGCAAGACTATTTAAGATTAATTTATTAAAAAATTCGGATAATATCTGTGAAATCTTTTTATGGGAGTGAGAAGTTTCCATTCTGAGAAAAATTCGTCTTTTGGCGCGAAAGCGAAAGTAGCGAGTCTGAGCGTGGGCGCGCTCGCTTCATCCAATCGGAATCGCTGCCCCGAAAAACGCATAAATTGAAAAGAACGGAACTCGCGCGCGACGCTTTTTTATATTTACTCTGAGAAAATAAGAAATTCCTTTACGAAGATAAACAGTAGCACTACAGTAGGTTTTATAATTCGATTTGGAAACTTATTTTTATAGGCGATTAAAATAGATTTTTTAAAATATTGATTTACTAACGAATTTCGGCTCAAATATGAAAATGTGATTCATTCCTACTTTCGTGACAGTAAATCCGAGAAAAATTCGTAATATTTGATTGTTTAGTGATGTCATCGAATCGCGGAGCGTTGAGCGCGCAGTCGGCGAAGAACGGGGAAGAGAAGGAGGCGCAGAAAGCGGCGAGAAGGTTAAAACTTGACCAGTTCAAAAAAGCGAAGGAGCAAAAACGCAAGGAAGACCTAGGTAAGCACTGAATGCTTCTAGAACGCGCTTTCTACAATTATTATTTCAGCTTTGCGCCCCGCTTGGAAGCCAGCTGGAAAGGCACCGGGAATTCCGACCTTTCGCGAGAAGGGGCCCGTTACTCGCAGCATGACGAAGAATGCAGTCAGCGCGCCCAATCTGATGAAAGGCCTAGAGCTGGACAGGAAGGTCGCCAAGGCGAATGGAAAGAAAGTCCAGAGCCCAGCGACTTCGCCGCGCAGCACAGAGGCGAACAAAGAAAATGCAGAGCCGAGGAAGAAGCGATCCTCCCTGCCGCAGACGGATAGCAAACGCGCTTCCCTGCCACCAGCGACTGAGAAGGCCAAGACGAGCCTGGAGCTGCCCAAGCCGCAGATAAAAAGAGCGATGAGAAAAAGAGCGATTCGGCTGTTCCTGTGCCGTCTGGGCTCACTCCGATACGCCGATCGCTAGAAAAAGTCATCATCGAGGATAATCAAAGCGATTTGGAAAAGAGTGAGTCTCAAATTTGCATTTTCCCCGAATAATAATACATTTTAGAGCTGAATCTAAAATATTGGCGCGAGTACCAATGCGACCAGAAAATGATGATAGAAACTGCACTCAATAAGCTCAAGGAAATAAACAGTTCTAACATTGCGTAAGTGGAAATGTTTTTAGCGCATGAAGTAACGAGTTTTATTCAGCCCTTTCTGGGAAGAGCAGCTTCGTGTCGTTGTCGCAGAGGGCGAGCTACTTGCTGGGCGAAAATCGCGGCTTCACAAATTCAGAATCATGATTGAGAAGCCGGAAGATGTCGAAGGTGGTTTAGGCATTGCCACGGAAGACGATCTCAAGGTAATATTTTTCTTCGCTTTCTCCTTGGATAACAACTCTTTATAGTCGTACTGGGAAGCACAGATCGGCCCAGTCGTTACCGACTGGAGCGCCAAGTCGAACTGGCTTCTCCGCGCGTCAAAGCTCAACTTCCCGGAGACAGAAAAAGACTCCATGCCCAAGCCCAACATCGGCCAGTCGCCAGCCAAGCCACGGGTCAAGCCCATCGACCATTTAGGTCGAAGAGAGTCGGAAAAGGACCCAGAAAAGGTAACACATCTTTTTTCCAACTAAACTTATGTTCTTCTAGGCCGCTCTCGCCGCGAAAAAGAAAGCAGAGCAAAAAGAAAAAGCTCTTGCAGTGAAAAAGGTAAATTTCTAAAGCACTAAAGCGTGCAAGAACTAACTTAATTTTCTAGGCTGCAGAGGAGAGACGCAGAAAGATGAAAGAAATGATGGCGGAAAAACGTCGTCAACTTTCATCGACTGCAAGCGACACGCAGTAAAAAAGCATCTCGACTCTGTAACTCACTATTTTTCTCACATGTATATATCGGTCACTTATTTCCATTCCACATCACGAACTGCCTCTTTCACTACAAACAAGAGCCATCAAAAATACGTCCCAAGTCTATATTTTATGCAGGCAGGCATTGAGTTGTTCAGTTGTGATGTTTTATTATCGAGAAAGAATTTATACTCCAGTTAGGTAGTTGAGATCGATGTAGTAGAGAAGGCCGGCCGTTCCTCCGACAAGAGCCGCATTGTAATCTAAAGTTTATCGTTGCGCATGTGAAATTTTATCGGTCTTACCCAGCGTGACTTCGCTTTGTTGATGATTTTTCCTGTCGTTTATGAAGGAGTCAAAGCGATCAGGTCCTCCAACAAGCGCCCCAAAAAGTATCCATGGATTCGGGCTCATTTTGTCGTCGGCAACATCCCAGCCGCACTCTTGCGGCGAAACAGGGCAGCTAGAAGATCTGAAAAATTGCGTTATAAATCACTCGATAAAATAATTCACCTGTGATGAGGTTTTGTCGGATAGTTCTTTCCAAAGCCGACTATGTAGCTTCTTCCGCCCTCGCCATAGATGTAGAACATTTGCTTCTTTGCGAAGTCAAGAAGATCGTCTGAATTGTCGAGGTCGAGTTTCGTTGAAACAAAGGCCAGAAAAGCATGATTTGCTGCGTGTCTAAGAGGTCCCCACTCATTGATGAAGATCAACCCTTTTGGGGTGTATTTAGCTGAAGAAATTGTCTTCCGAAGTCTACTGAGAGATTCGCGCGCAAGCTCTTCGTCCTTCGTCAGTCTGGCCAAAAGCAAACGGACACCTGGCCATTTGTTGTCCCAGTCGATTGGTTTTCTGTTCAACTGGCCTGATTTTTTGTAGAAGGCCATCGAAGCTGTTAGCATGACGTTATCGGAGGTAGCGCCGAATAGCCAGATCGCCGCCCATGCGAGCTCATCTTCATAGCCCTCCCAGCTTCTGTAGAAGTCGTAAACCTTGAAATTTATACATTTAGTTAGTAAAACAAAGCAATACCTTAGGAATGGAGTCATGATAGCTGCCCCGATATGTATCCGCAAATTCAAACAACTCCAGAGCATGTTGCAAGCACAAATCAGCGTAATCTTCTTGCTCCGCCCAACGGAAAACAAGATGCGCTGCTGCAAGTGCTGCACTTGCTTCTGCGGCTAATTCAGATCCAGGGTTTTCAGCGTCAATTATAAAAGTTGGTGTTTTTGGCGATGTTGGATCTTCTGGGCGCATCCATTTCTTATGGTCCAAATGAGGGTCACCGACGAGTCCGACAAGCTCGAATTTAGAAATATGCGCCTTGATTAGGAAATCAGTTCCCCATTTTAGCTCGCGAAGTATCTTCTCATACTCGCCAGCTGCTACAAACGCGTCCTTGAACTCGATGACGGACCAACTGAGCATCGTAATAGTGTACGCAAGAGGAAAGGTGAAGATAACGTTGTCTCCGGCATCGTACCATCCACCGACGAGATCTTTCTGAATGTCACAGCCGTGTTTTAGTCCAGCTATGCCTCTCCAAGGAACATCTCTCGAAGCAGTGGGGCCTACTCTTTGCGCTTTGTAAAAGTATCCTGACAAGCAAAGCACACGCTTTAAATCGTATTTGAATAAGTCTGGATCACTCTCAGCGCACTGAATGTTCGATTGTCTTGGTGCCATGGGAGGAAGGCCTCTTGGAATACTGCCTGTACATCTTGGTGAGTAAGGATAGCTCATAATATCGTTCTCAAGTTCTCCTTGCATTTTTCCTATGAGCTGTTTTACATCTCGATCTTTAGATAGTTGATCTCTATGATTGAAGTTTCCACCCGAGTTTTGAATTTGAAATAATTGACTCTTGTCATTTGGTCTAAGACTGCCTGTGGACCCAGATAGTCCTGCCTGGCCCATAACAGACATAGCCGCTAAGTTAGTAGCAGCGCCGTCGCAATAGACAACAATTGCGGAAATGTCCTCGTGATTCGGCGTTGGCGAGAGCGTGTTGATGTCGAAATCCATGTTACTGTTGTAGGAATATCCCGGCTTCTTTTGAATTGCCAAAGAGAAGGGTTGTCAGAAGGAATCGCCTGAAATGTCCAGACTTCTATGTTGTGCACGGGCACTGTAAACTGGACGTTTATTTCGAAATCTTGGCTTGGTGGTTGACCAACAGTGAGCTCAATTTTGGCCGATACTCCAGACATTCCAGTTTCTTCTGTGTACCAACTGTTCAATCGGATAAACTCTCCCATGATTTGGTTGGCGCAGATATCATTTCCACCTGAACTCGGAGGGCCAACAGCGATGTTTTCACTTTGATAAGAAACTGGATTATTCGTCGGAATTACAAAGAAGTCGTCTTCAACTTCTGCTTCTTGAGGCGCTTCCATCATTTTCTTGCGTTGTTGAAGAAGTTCCATCAGGCTCATTTTTTTCGTCGTTGTCGTGGGCTTAGGAGTTGTCGTTGTCGGACGTGCAGTTGTACGAGCATAACTTTCCGCAGCGAACATTTGGCTACTGGATGATACTGGCATTGCACCGTTGCAAATGTTCTCCCCATCGACGCAGGAGCTTTGAAGTTTCCTATCGTAGTAGATGACACTTCCGGACTGCGGCTTTGCCGAGTAGACAGGCAAATCAGAGATAACGAAGCCGAATTTCGGTAACGTCGGTCCCTCAGCTTTTCAAGAGTCAACTTTAAATTCAAATAAGTCAATAAGATTGACAGTTAAAACTTTTTTTAAATGAGTTGGCCCATTTTTGAATGTCTCGATTTCGACGAAAAAAGAAGAGTTTTTCCATCGTCAGAATGTTTCACAAATCGTGCATTCCAAACTTGCACATTTCCAGGGTAAATCTTTTCCGGAAAACTTACTGCTACGTTCCAATCATCGTTTATCATGGACAGATCGACGTTTACTGATGCCATAAACCCTTTTTACGCTTTAGAAAATACGAACTCTTATTCTGATAATTTTCGATAAGGGCGTACACCATTTTTCGGCTTAAATTTTTTTTTTAATTTTATCAGTCCTTAATCACTTTTTTTATCGAATTTTCTGAAAGCAATCCTGTATCCCACTTATCAACGATCGAGTAAACGCCGATTTTCGAAGGATCTCCACAAGCGAGTAGATTGACTCGCTCAACACTTTGCTGCTGCTCTTGAGCATTGTCAAAATTAGCAGTAATGGAACCACCGCCGAAAGGAATCGTCGGAATTCCAACTTTTGCCGGCGGTGGTTTGTTAATCAGCGTGTTGATCTGGTCTTGTTGAGCTTGAAGGAGCTCGATTTGACGGGCGAGAGTTGCCTTAGAAGCTTTGGTAAACCTTACTGTGCTAAGTTTACTGTCTATACCTGTAATGAAGAACCGACGTTGGCTTTATTATTCGAGTTGAATGAGACTCCATTTCTTTCAATAGTGCTAGGCTGACGAGCTTCAAAGCCACCGATATTAACATTATTAGGGCGCTTTGCAGGTTTTGGTTTTGGCGGTGATGGTGGCGTCCCTCCAGGATAAAATACTTGCCGTCCAGCCTTAGTTGTTTCCGGCTGACGAGTTGGAGCCACCATTACTCGTCCATCACGACCTAGTTGGCCGTGTCCTTCTCGAATGCACTCTGCCGGGTGCTCGTTGAACTTGCACTTGATTCCTGCTTTCAAACGAACGCATCTGCATGTGATAGTGATGTCTCGCCCAGTCTAAATTGATTTTCTCCACCAAATACTATTCAATCAGATCATACCTTTATGAAACCTGGTTCACAAGACGTCGTACACTTGTCCCCATTCTTTCTACCTCTTGGACAGACCATGCGAGTCCCTTCTGGCAACTCGGGCGGCTCGCATTTCGGAATTTGTGAGCGAACCTGCGCCAGTGTGAGGAAACACACAGGCAGCAGACGCATTATTCTCTTATGTGCACGATTTCGGAGTGAATACCATTTCCATTTTTTCTTCTGATTTATTTCGCCGTGAAAGTGCCACAGGGCATTTCAGTTAGATTATTCTAGCACTGAAATTTTGTTCATTTCAATTGGTTCTTATTTGCTTGAAATTACTTGGTATCTCGAATCGTATGTTCTTTAAAAAAACAACCGTAAAAGAACTAACCGCTCTTAACCTTGTTTTCTGGCAAAATATAAGCGATAAATTCACCGAGCTGGACTCCGGTCCAATCTTATCGTATGTTTTGGTGTCTCAATTTGTGTACATTTTGAGATAGCAGCCAGTATATAATTCAACTCAGTGCCAGACAGAGCATCAAAAAAGAGCCTCCCAGAAAATCTGAAAGTATGAAATTTTTGGCGAGTGTTATCTCCTCCGCTTTTGCTTCCCACTACCGAGCAGGTTCCTATCAGTACGCCGCTGGAACCGGTGAGATGTCCGTCACTCGAACGATGGCTTGGCGACGATCAATGGACGGCTACGGCAGCGGCTGCACTCAGAACGACGTCGACAACCAGGTAGAGAGTGCTCAAATGATCGCTGAGCAGGTTCACTCTTACCCAGACGGAACACTCTTGATCGACGCTGCTAACAACGGCACGAGCGGCACATATGTCGTTTCCGAAATTGAAACGGCAGCGTCCTTGGATGTCAACTCTCACTACTGCTTTGGATCGATTGACGAAGAGTTCTCAATAACTCAGCCGTTCACTCAGACCTCTTCCGGCTGCTGCACAATCTCCATGCAGGACGACGACGGCAACAGTTTCAACGGAAACTACATCTTCACTTCGACCGTTGCGGATGTTTCAAACAACTCACCGCGCTTCAACATACCCGCTGTATGGTACATCATGACCGGCTGCAGCGACCAGAGCCTCTATCTCTATCCAGTAGACCCCGATGGAGACAGCATCAAGTGTCGATGGGCAACGATGGCAGAAGGTGGCGCTTTGGCACGTGACAATGGCCGCTTTGACTCGTTAGTTCTTGATGCCGACCTGTGCAAAGTCACTTACGATCCCTTACAAGACACGTTTGCGTCAGGAATCAAACCCATCGCGATTCAAGTCGAAGATTTCGATGCCGACGGAAATCTAAGGAGTTCAATGCCTGCTCAATTCATGGCAACAGTGTGGACTCCTGGAATGCCGACCAGCAAGAAAGAAAAACGACTGATGGAGCAGAGCGGTTTCCAACTTTTTACTGGACTCTTTGGAGACAATGAAGAAGACCACCATGACGATTTCCATTCTCGTGGCCGTCGTCAGGTTAGCGATCCCTCCAGCGAACCAGCTCATTGTGAAGGCCTTCCTACATTCACTGGTGACAGTCCGAAGAACGGAGAAGTCTACAGCTTCTACGGTTCCTGGTCGATGAGCTGGTATTCAGAGTACAGTACTGGCTTCGGCACATTTGTTGACATGGATCGCATCATGTTCAACGGACCTGCAGGAATGACCTGCACGACTGTCGACACCTCAACTGGACAATCTGACTGTACTTGGACGCCAACTGCGGATCAATTTGGAAAGGAACACGATCTCTGTGCAATCGCATATGATCCAATTGGCCGAAACAGCGAGCGCGTCTGCATCAAACTCATTGCTCAAGCCGCCAAAGTCAATGCCAATTGGTGGCTGTCCGCTTGGGCGTCAGGATTCGCATCTTTCTTTGGTGCAGGAGGAGTGTCTGGAGACGCAGCAGCCGCCACTGCAAGTGCTCTTTGGAATTACGGCTGCACAGGACGTGGCGAGCTCGAGCCATTCCGTAAAAATGCGGGTAAGATCGTTGACGATGTTGACCTGGCAATAAATGCTTGGAAAAAGTGCGCTCGTTGCTCGGTCGACATCTTCCAACCAGGCTCACTGATCTCGTCGCTTTGGGAATATCCAGAACCAACATCGTTCGTCTGTGACGCCTCTTCTCCTTTTGAGAAGGCCATTTGCGAATGCGACAAGGCGCTCGCCAACGTTCTTGGAACCATTGGTGCTCCTGACGTTAATTTCATGGACTACGACGAGTCTCTTTGTGCCCCCACCTCTAGCTCGACAATAGGTAAGATCTTCAAAAAGCAATGAAGATAATGAAGATTTATAATTCAGATCACACGCCAATGTGCTGTCTTACAGACCTTGGCAGTTTCCAAATGTACTCTATCCCATCGGAAGTTTGCTGCGAATCGAATCAACTCAGGCCTGCAGGAACCTGCTCGATAGAAGAAGGAATCGCTTACTCTAGAACTATCCCTTTTTACTAATTCCAAACCGTTAACTGTAAAATTTACTAACTCCCATCAAGAATAAATTAAATTTGGTCCAAGGATAACGCCACGTTTCTTTCTAGTACTTGAAACTAAAATTGCCGCCGGGGCTTTTTCCGAACAATGATTTCTCTTTTTAAAAAAAAAGTTCAATAAGTTAGAGTCTAACTTAGACTTTTCTTGACTTGAGAGGCCGCAATCCCCGAAAGAGAAATCCAATATTCCCCATTGATGATTATTTAGAGCGAGGTAAGACGCGATTTTTATTTATTTTCAAATTGACCTCAGAATCTGTCACCGTCTTAAATAATCTATGAATTGAGTTGAAAGTTATGCTTCTCTTATGAGCTCAAAGTGTACCACCGAAGTTGCATTATATAATCTCCAGCGAGAGACTAATCTCTTGAATTTAAAATACATACACTTGCTCAGAGAATAGAGAGCTTTTTCGCTTCAAGCATTATTCGACGTAAAATATACCTACTTACTTGCTTAGTCCCGCTTTCAAGTAGGTTACACCAACATGTGAATCGGCAGTAGAAGGCAGTAGAAGAATATTATATACTTCAAATTTGAATTGCAGAAGACGAGAATTGTTAAAACGCGAGAGAGAAGTTCGATTATAATTGCTTCAACGGTAATCAGCTTTGATGGGGGAAATTATAATGAGAGGATTTAATTATAATTTGCTTTGCATTTAAAAGGCTGAAAAGAGGAACTTTAGCTTTACTGAAAGAAGCCGCAATTCCCCGATGGGGACACCTAAACTCCGATAAACATGAAAACGTTTTAGATCTTTTATTTGCACTGCTGGTGACGATTTTTTGGTTTTACGATTGACGCGCAGTTAGAAAATGATCGCTGTATTTTCAGTACCGGACTGAGAGACAGAGAGAGAGAAAAGAAAATAGAGAACCAGCGCAAAAACTTTCCTCGTTCATTATCAGTCCGGAGCAGTCTTATTGCTCGGGAAAGCTAGAACTCAGGAAAATGAGACGACAAATATTAAAGACATCGACAAAACGAAGCTATGCGAATGCTCTTTCTATTACTTGACGGAACAGATTTAAATATTAATGAAAAAAGCTCGTTTTAATTAAGAAAATTTGCTTGAAACTTAAGTCGAATTAGTGTCTCGGTCAATTCATAAAGTGCCTAATTCATACTTTCTTGGAGTGTTAAAATCTATTCCAAAGTTTTATGAGGAGAAAAACAAGGAAGAAGAAGCTATTATGGAAAGAGCATTGTGCGAGGAACTCTGTTTGCTGCAGCCAGATGAACCTTGCAGTATGTTACAGTATCTGCTAAAGACTGTTAATGTAATTCTAGATTGTGACTCCGGCGGCAATGGGGATGGTCCGGAGGTTCTGTTAATGGCTTTCGAATTTAATTCGAAGTTAATGTCGGATGGTTTCTATTGATTCGAACTGACATTTCGCGGGCAAAAGCGTTTTTAGATCGCACACTCATATTCTCCTCCTTTGAATTTACTTCAGTAGACTCGTAAATTTATTAAATTTGAAAGCTAAAATAAGGCTAGCAACGATTTCAAGCTAAAAAATTGGACGATCATGTTCAGGTACGCTCCTTTAAGAAATAGCTTTTCGGTTACAAAGGGAGTTTAGCTGTGCTCTAGGCATTATCTTGAACGGAATGGATACTTGATCTGACAAATCTCGCATTCTTTAAAAACATGTTAGTATCCGAAGAGAAGGAATAATCCTCATCGTCACGTTTTCAACGACGCGAAAGAACGCCGCGGACTTTCTCGTGACTCTACTGACAATCGCCGATCTTCTTTTAATCAGAGATTTTTAAAATAACTATGTTTATTAAACATTGTATAACAACTTGTTTGAGCATAGAATATAAATCTCGCTGGCAGTCGCGCATACGCTCTGCCTGTATCCACCTTGGCGTGTAATACAAGAAGAAAGCTTTTCAGATTCGAACGGCATTTTGGATAAAGCGTGGTGCAAGTTTAAAAATACGGGAAGAGAGTTCTTCCTCACTGTGTCGATACTCGTCATCACAGCTGTTGCTTTCGACCGATATCACATTCTACATCGCGTCAGCCTTGGCCAGTCCCGTCCTGCTCCCAGGATAGCCTTGCTCTCCATCATCATTCTCGCCTGGTCGCTTTTATGCTCTGCGCCTCTGATGTATTTTTCCTCACTCACGAAAGTCATCAATGCCGAAGGAAATGAAACCTATTCTTGTATAAAAGTTTGGACTGCTCACACCCTTGAAGATTGCAGCTTCTTTTCTACATTTTTAGCTGAAGATTCTAACGCCACGAAGTTGCATTTAGAATCACAGGTACATGATGAATTATGCCGTAATATGAAATAATATAATTAAGTGCAAAGAGTACTCCCCAGACATCGAGTCCAGGGTTCGGTATTTTGAATTCGTCGAAAAATTCGCCAATACACGCAGCGAATATGCTCTTTTCTTAAGAGAATGAGCGATTGTTCGCGAATCGCCTATTCGGGCGAATATTCGCTCGAAATTGAGCGTACAGCCCTGGATTGGCTGAACTCCAGGGCCGCGGGCGAGAAAAGGGTGGCGCCCGCGAGCTATAAGGTTATTTGGGCGGTGAAAATAAAATTATAGGCTGCGCAACGTCAAAGCCCGACCAATCAGAGCGCGCGGCAAAGCGAATATTTGAGAAATTCGCTGAATTTCTGAAAAATTCTCCGAGAAAATTCGTTTTCATTCGTTTTGCATATTCGCTCATTAGAGAATATTCGTAAACGAATAAATAGAAATTCAAATGAAAAACGAATAATTTTGCGAATTCAAAATACCGAACCCTGATCGAGTCGCTAAGCAAATGTCTTTTACCGACTTCCGTTGGAGAAACCACCCATTACATAGCGCGATTCATTTTTGGTTTTTGCCTACCTGCTGCGCTTACAGGTGCACAGATACCAGCAGCCTTGTGTTACTACTAGTTCAGTGTTCTTTTACTGCAAAATTGGACAAAAGATTCGACAGAGCGAAACGATGCTTTCGTCGATCGGGAATCAATCTCGGAGCAACTCAAAGACAGTTTCGAGGAATATAGCGATTTTCCTTCTTGCCACTCTTCTGGGTTCTGCCCCGTGCCTGCTCTTCTATTTCATTCGTTTAACCAAGATCGATTTCGGCGTTGATTTTTGCCACAAGCTGATTTATGTGAAAGACTGGTTCCTTATTTCCTGTCCAATGATAAATGCTATTATATATTCTTTCCTTGGGAGAAAGTTCAGAAGAGACCTAGTGGTAAGAAATCAACAAGGAGAACAGAATAATTGGATGCGTTCAGCGAGTGTTCTGCAAAAAGTACGTTCCTGCTGGGGACGCGAGCAGCTCGAAGAAATCTGCACGAACGAAAAACACTAATCTCGACAGTTGCAGAATATCAGATGCGGAGATTTCTCTTATTGCTACGAGTTTGAAACGTTAACTTTCTAGTCTTTGATTTGAGAAACGTTCTCTTTTTCAAACTGAGGGTGAAGAACAGACTTCGATCTCCACAGCGCCGACTATGCAATCTCTCAAAATTGTTAGATAAAGTTAAATAGGTTCTTATTTTTTATATCGTTTCTGATTATTAAAGTAATTAGTCAATCCATTTGCTAATTTTGCTTTCAGTGAAACAAAGTAGATCAGCAGGTTCAGACTCTCATGCATACTGAAGTCGCTTTAGCATTTTACAAGTGCAGATTTATTATCTCCGCAGTTAGTGAATAGCCTTCTTGGCCTCCTCCTTGGCTCGGAGCTTTTCCATCTTGGCGATTCGGTTGTTCGTTCGCTGAGACATGATCTGTCCGCCCCAGGTCTTTCGGATCATATCAGCTCGCTCCATGTAGTTGGTGTTGACGGACTCAACAATCTTGGCGAGAGCATTCTTGTCCTCAGCATTGACATCGGTGAGAGCGACGCAAGAAGCGGTCTTGAGGCCAACAAGTCGACCAAGTCGAGCTTTTCCCTTGAACGGAGTAAATATATGGATTTGTAAATCTAAACCACCTTGACGATACAGTACTGGACGCCCATCTTTCGGCAGAGGGTAGGGAGGAAGAGGACGATTTCGAGGGGATCGACATCGTGAGCAATAACGACGAGCGAAGCCTTCTTCTTCTCAACGGCGGTAACAACTCGGTTAACACCAACAGAGAGGACATTGGTTCGCTTGAAGGCGGGCTCGTCAGCCTTACCGGCGGCCCTAGAAACGAAATCATGATTTTGGTAACTTTGAATTCTTCGTACTTGGCCTCAGCTCGAGCCAAGAGTCGAGCTTTCTTTTCGCCCTTGCTCTCTGGTCGATACTTCTCAGCAAGCTTGAAGAAAGCAGTGGCAGTTTGGCGGTCGAGGGTCTGGCTAAACTGGTTGACCATTGGTGGGACCTTGAGTCGCTTCTGGAGGACAGCCCGCTGTCGCTGAAGTCGAACGTATTTGGGCCACTTGACGAAGCGGGTCAGATCTCGCTTGGGCTGGACAGTTCCGCCGATGCCGAAGTTCTTTGGTCGCTTCTCGGAAAGGGGGTTCTCCACCTTCTTGGTCTTCTGCTTCTTGACCAAAGAAGGGGCAGCGGCGACGCGCTTAGCTTTGGAAGCCTTCGATCCTTTCGCCTGAATTAAAAATATAGCCTTCTATCCGACCGTAACATCATACAACAACATCAGCTACGAATACAAAAAGATAACTCTGAGAATATCCCCTAGCAACTCAAATCATAACCACGAGAAAACTCACCATTGCTGCTTAGAAAATTATCGAATCCAAATTTCTAAAAAAGACTGTAACTCACTGAACTATCTAATAGAATAAATAGCACAGCAGCCATACGGCTCGTACAAGTCATATGCATTTCCCCGAGGAAACGATTGGGGATTTGCTTAAAATTACTCTTTTTTTTCTCTTTCATCCCTTGCGTGAGGGTCACCTGATGCGTGTGTGCAAATAGATCTGGAGATTTTGCCATGCAAAGTTGGAGTGATAAGACCTGGATTAGTAAGTTGCGCGCCGTTCAAAATTCTCGAAAGAATCTTTGGCATATTGATAAAAATTCTCTCTCTTGCCTAGAACATTTTAAAAATGCGAAAAGTGTTCTTGGAATATTTGCGGTTGTGAGAGCTTTATTATTACAGATTTCCTTTTGTATTAGGAGTTCGAAGTCTACGTTTGCGTTGCGAGATTTCGGTTCGCCTCCAATCGTATTCAGATGGATTCCAAGGTTTTCGGTAGATTTCGAATTGCTCTTTTCGCGCTCTTCTGGATTCCATATCGTCAAGTTTCATTAAACGTTCATTTTCCGTGAGATCCGAATCGACTAAGCTCTCGTTCTTGATTGCTTCCTAAAACGATAAAAAATGGGCGACAGGCGAATATGTTGATAGAACCTTCATTTTGGACGGCATTTCGACAAGTTTGTAACTTCTTACTTCAATTGCAACGCCAGGCGGAACTTGCGACTCAATATAATAAAGTAGAATTTCCCTTGTACTTTCTGTCAAATATTGAAGATGAACAACCTAAGAATAAATGCTGGTTAAGAGCTCTGAAAAAGTTCATCGCACCTTTTTGTAAGTACGCGATTCATACTCGATTTTGTGCTTTCCATAGATAAAAGGAGACTTGTTCACTAGCCATTTATCGCCGTGGCAAAGTGGTACCGTAAAGCCAGCGAAATCGACATCTTTCAGGGCTTGATTTTTGCTTGCAGAATTTCGAAATTCAATTAGCCACGATTCCAATTAGAATTTGTTTCATTCGATTAATACGAGCCCTTTCCTAACTCATTAGCGACCATTTTAATAAACTCGCCATAAGAATCAAGAATCCGATCCGAATGAGCGGGTAAAAACTGGGTTCGCTAATTGTTCAAATAACTGACATCAAGGAAGAGACAAATGATCAAAACTTCAAGTTGTAGTTTTGCGAAGAAAGGGAAAATGAAAGTTTTAAAACCCGAAATCGACGGGAAAATCCCTCGGGAAATCAAATATAACTCCTCGTTTTTTCAATTTTTTGCGAACCCGAATCAAGCATGATATCAACTCCGCGGTACAGCGTCTCGTCCTCCTCCGTCATTTTGATTTCGTCTTGTGAGAACGCGCTGAAAGTGATAAGGCGATTATTTACGTTTCGTTTATTTCATTATTCGTTCACTCGCATATTTCTTCCGTTGTAAATTGGCAGAGCATTTTGATTCCCACAAACTGTTGCATACAGATGCTTGATTATTGATATGCGTTAGGAAGTGCGCTGGCGTTGACCTTGAATTCTCCCCCGAGAGCTGCTGAATCGTCAAAACTCAGTAGTAGCGTGGTCAACTCTGGCTCGTAGCGCCGGGGCGCTCAGCCGGGGGCCGCGATCCATTCAAAATACTCATTCTCGCAATGAGTGGTAAAAATCAAAATAGAAGCGTAGTTGCGCATATTGCCTTTTTGCATTATCCCCACTGTATTATTGCGCCTGTATCGATCCCCGTTTTTTGGCGCGGGGAGGAGTCTGAAGCGACACCCCTTCGGGCCCGAATACCCTTTTTTACTTTTTTTAAACTGGCTAATCTAGCCCGCTTCGACCCCCTTTTTCGCTCCGGGCTTGGACTGGTCAAGTAGCGTTCTGTATCTTTCGAAAAATGCGGCCTGAAAATAGCGCATTCAACAAACGCCAATACTGGCTCTAGTAACAAGAAATAGAAGCGATGATTCATTAATTCATCATCAATTAAACAATCCAAAATTGTAAATTTAATTTTTAAATAATTGATTAGCTATTATTAATTTAAGTTAGCAAAAAAACATTCTGTAACAAAGTCCATTTTTTCTCTCGAGGTTCTCGATTCCGTTCTGACTCTCTTTCTTTCTCTCGAAGTTAACCGGTAAAAAGTTTATGCGTGGGCGGGCGAATGGACCGAGGTTGAGCTAGGGTAGAATTGTCCCGACCGAACGAAGCTGTTCCGGTCGCAGATATTTCGACCCTCACTCAACTAAACCCGGTTAAATTTCAAAATCACCATCTCAGAGCTGTATTTGTTTTCGCGTTTCTCTAGACAACAAAAAGAAAAATAGTACAACACTGGTGCAAATCAGACTTGAATTCACTCGAAAATGCGGAAATGAGATTTTTTCAAAATCTTGATTTCTTTATTTTCGAGTGCGTCTGGTGGCTGTGTGTGAGCCGATCTGCTCACCGAGTGTACTCTGAGTTTGCTAGGAAATGTGTCGCTAATATTGGCGACGGGCCTCCAAGCGGCGCGTGATTGGACGCTCCCCGAGTGGGTGGCAAGAGCGCTCCCTCGGAGAATCGAGCTCCAAATCGGCGACGCTTTTCCTACCGAGACGGGGATGACTTGGTTCGCTCCGCCCAAACAAAAATCTTTTTAATAATAAATTAACATCGCTCTTTCCCCAATAAAAATAAACTCTTTGACCAGTAGAACTTGCCTCCTCCAACACCACTGACTCATAACAGTCTTTCAGAAAATTATTTTCAATAAAAATCATTTTAAAAATTTTAAAAATTCTCTTCGATAATCAAATTAATTCATGTCAAAATTAACTCATTTTTCATTAAAAATCTAGTTATTTCCTGGAAACCAACAAGTTAGGTTTCTTCATGAAAATGAACTTATTATAGTGAATAGAATGGATACGTAAAGAAATGATAAGGCAAAAAGAATAAGCTTTGAGATCGTATTTTTGAGGAAATGAAATGGAACTTTTGAGTCTCCAAAAACTTCTTTTGAAAACATTTTTTTGCGAACTTCGAAATTGATGTTTAAAATTAAACCTTGGCTGCTTTAATTTTAACGAAAAAAGGCAATAAAAAGTTTCGTCAATTGAAATCACAATTTATCTTTTTTATGGTACGTCGATAAGAATGAAGACAGTGCATTGTAAAGTCATATTGATAAGAACTTCAAAGGTAGACTTGCGCGGGAAATGGGAATTTACCGTTACGCCGTTCTGATTTACTGGTTCGGTTGAGTGCCCTTGCTAGGATTTCTCAGCCTTTTTTCGGCGAGCGTTTCCCTAGTGCGATGAGCAGATGGTGGTTCGATCATGCTAGGATTTCGGCGCGGATTTTAGCTGCCGATTTCCTAGCTGCCGATTGAGGTCAGCGCACCCGCTGCGCCTCTTTCAACCCGATTTCAACCCCCTTGCCTATCGATGTTTTCGATCTAACAAACAAAAACAACAAATTTCATACTTCAACTTCAACCTGTTCGACCAGTTTCTCAAGTACACTCAATATTTAAATTTTAAATCTATACTTTTATTTCATAAGAACTCAAAGTCCGAAGCCCGACGTATTTCATATCAGTGGAAATTATATAACCCAGAAACAAAGACGCTGAGTTGATAAGAATATGACGGTGGTATTTTGATTTTACGTCGGCTGTTTTGACGAGTCAAAATTGTTGTTTCCCACTAGAAGGATAGACAGTCTATCTGGCAGACAAGACCCAGAAAGAAGATCCCTATTCCATTTGAACTTTGCTCAGGCCTGTGGAAATCATGGAAGAAAATATACGAGTGCATTACTGTTGCAAGGGTTTACCTCTTTCGCTGAGCAAGGGATACGAGTTGCTCTTCTCGGGAAACAGCTGGGCTACATTGAAATGTTCTTGCGCTGGCAAAGTTCTTGCTCAAACGATGTGCCTTCACTCGGGGCAAACTGCGAGTCCGAAACATTTTGTCTTAAATTTCGCTGTTTTAGAAAATTCTTTCTTTCGAACTTCGAATTACAGAAAGTCGGTTACATAAAGTGCCTTCTCAAATGGTATCCCACCAGTAAAATAATTAATGCCAGTAATCATTTCAAAGTAAGCAAGGGATGATTTATCAATCCGCGATTCAATAAACCCTGAGAAAGTTTACCACGGTGCCATAAATAAGGTCTTGTTTAGCTTTGGCACGCATCGCTGCAGAATATTGGAGAGCTACTACTTGGCGCGCCGAGCAGAACGCAATATTTCCGTTGTTTAGGAGTGCTCTGGACCTGCAGCACAAGTTGCGGCGTTTCAAAGGGAATCATTGAATCGCCCGCACCTGCTTTTTTATTCTGATATTCCTTCGCTGCGAGAAAATCAAGGAAAATAAACGTTTTTGGATTTTGCACGATCGGTTGGTTTATTGGTGAGATTGGCACGATTTGAACCCATAAAGCAGTATCCAATAATTGCGGCGAGAGCGCGAGGAAGGGTCAAGGGAGGTCTTCCGTTTGAAACTAGAAAATATAGAGGTCTGTTGATTTCCTTCAAAGGCGTCCTTGCTCCTCCCATCGCGCGCGTTTTCGATAATTACAGAGGGCAATCATCAAATATGCCGTTACCGTTTCGCTTAGTCCATATATAAATATATGATATCCTGATACAGAATTTGTGCACAATAATACAGTATAATCGAAGTAGAATTAACAAATGTGTTTTTATAAAGAAAATAAATAAGAAAAAGAAATCTGCCGAGGTAATTGTTGAATAAAGTGCAATTTACAAAGGAGTTACTTGTAGATAGTTAGAAAGAAAAAACTCTTATAAATTCCAAAAAGCGAGAGAGAGAAGGAGAGCAACGCAAAGGGTTCATTCGGGCTCGGAAATCAAGGAGGACTCGCACGGGAAGTCGGGAGAAGCTATTGAGATAGAAGATATACTATTAGATTATATTAAGAAATATACAATATTATATAATGTACATAATAGACTCCTCAAAATTACTTTGAAAGTTGGAATCTCCAAGAAGGGAGTAAAATTTCTATTTTGGCGTTTTACGAAAAGCGGGAGATAAATTGCGATTTCCCGCCGCGCAAAAACAGCGGATTTTCTGTTTTAGAAGTGAGAAGATTTCACGCTTCGCCAGTCACATGACCTAAACCGTTTGCCACATGATCTGTGAGTACTTTAGAATAAAATCGGTAATCGAGTATTTCCAATCTTTTCGAGCCAGAATGGAAACACAAAGTGTTCAAAACTTAAAGTCTTTATTAAATCAATAATGAAGCTGCGCAATAAAGGGAAATATATACTGTGAGTAAAAAAAAAGAAGAAACAAAATAGTAACATTTGTGAAATTTTTATTTCGGCGTTTATAAGAGTTCTACCTGACAAATAAAGTCGTTGTAAATAGTTAAAGTTGGTTCGATATTCCTGAATTTGAACTTAAAATGTGAAGGTTGAACTCTTTTAATTTCTGCTATACGAAAGAGCTGATTGAAACTGGTTTAAATGGTGTGTAGTTCGTTAAATGGCAGGAAGTAATAGAAAACACGAAATTCTACAGAATTCTGGACCTCACAAGGAACACAAAATCAAATCGCACTCTCTTTGGAATCGAAGAGCGTTTTTTTCATTTTGAGCATTTTTGAAATCAAGGAGGAGAAATTATTTTTACCCTCGGCGTGCCGAAATGGAAGTCATCTCGGTGGGAATGTACGCCTTATAATTTTGAAAGTTTAGAAGGAGAAAATACACTTTACTTTTTATTTAATAGCTGATAAGAACAAATAACTGGCAGTTATGGATGGTCACTTTAAGTGGTCACCAAATATAATAAGAGTGGCTATCTTTTCTTGGTCGGATTCATTCGCTTACGTTTTCGAGGTTCACCGGGAGAAAAGTGACGAACTCGCTGTTTCTTGATGTCATCAAGGATCGCTCTCATCTAAAAAATAGCGATTCAAATCAAATGGCCTTTTTAAAGATGACTGTACCGTTGTGCCTTCCGGAGTGGCCGCAACTTCGAGAGGAATAGAAGAGAGAGATTCGTCTGGAGAAGGCAAACTCATTTGAGTTACCGTCTCGTGATTAGGATGAAAGGCACGATCCGTCAGAATGCGACCGCCACGACCGAGTCGCCGGCGGCAGAAACCTAACGTCCGGTGGTGTGTTGATAAGAGTCGATAGCCTTCATGGGGTTCGCCGTCTGAAAGTATTTTCGTTCGTGCACCACGGCATTAATTCTTTACCTTTGCTTTCCAAGCTCTTACTATCCCTTTCCTCCAAATAGAAGGCGCCAGGCTTAGCATTTTCGTGTTTGAAATCGAATTTGGAGTTAAAGGCGGGGTGACGCACTTCGGAGAATTTGGACGATTCTCCACCAGGTTTCTTCTTTTTGGGCTTGTATTTTTCGGTATACTTTTCCCTGGCACCCTTGCTAGGCAGTTCAGATTTTGCGCTTGTGTGTGCAATGCCCGGCGAGGAATCGTGAGTTGAGTACGCTTCGGAGTTGTTTTTGCTACTCGACTTCACCTTGATTTATTTAAAACTATTCAAGACTAACGAGTTACCTGGAATCCGTTGACTTTCTCGGGAACAATTTCCGGCTCCTGTGATCTTATGTACTCGTTAATGGTTTCATTGTTCCAATCACAAGAAGCAATCCGCTTATTTAGAATTGCGCACTCCTTGTCAACCAGTTCCGCTTTTTTGCGTTCTCGGTCTTTCATCAGAGCACACATGTTCAGCAAAGTCATTAGGTCCCGGCGTAGCTTCACCATTCGAGTGTATGACTAAATTTGTAGTAGGCAAACAGGAATCTCTTGTCGCAACTTACAATTTGGTCTCGTTGTTTGTTCCTACGCGTTTGTATTCTGTCGAGCCTCTTCCTGAAGCACAAGTAGGACTCGTTTGAATCAGGTTCCATCACAGGCTTTTCTCTCATAAGACGTAATTGTAGAGGGCCGTCGGATCTGCTGCGTTTCTAAAAAAATTGTTGATACAAGCTCTAAGATGGGAGCTAACCTTGACCCAGAATTGATGAACTGCTTCAGCATGGTCAGAATACTCGCCAATAATCCCTCTGCCCCAACTCCACTCTTTACAAAATGGAGGCAGTGGCCCTTGATGCTGCTCGCATTCTTCCAGCTGATCAATCATGTTTTCGAGCTCCTTGGGTTCAAGCTTTGGGTTTTCGAGAGATTTACAGAAGGCCTCATCTTCTTCGTCTAAACTGTACAGCGGCGGATTTTCTTCAAATATTCTCATTTCCTAAGAGACCGTTAGAAATTGAAATTGCGATAGAGAATTCTAGCGGTAACAATTCAACGATTAAGCGTACTTGTATGACGTAGCCTTGCTTCCATTTTCTCGTCATGAATCGAACATCTGAGTAAATATCCCTGTAATACTCTACTTTCGTTGGCTCGGGAGTAGGTATAAACTTTTTGCCACCGGACAACTATTAGACTCGTTAGTGTCTGCATCTAGCGAGAGGATATGATACCGTTTCCGTTGCAATGGCGCGTTGCAAGTGATGCTCCGTCTCTTCCTCAGCTTCCATGCCTGATGCCATAGTCGGCATGGCACGGTCGCCCTGAACGACTAAAGAGACCTGTTAGAATGGAAATAGATACAAAAGACTTACAATCTGTCTTTTGGTGCAGCTCATCTCTGCCATAGACTTCTAGTGGGCGACCGGGATCGAGATTACGAGCGCGGAATGTATGTCTACTAGACACGTGGGCCATCCGCGCCCGCGGAGTCAGAGTGACCAATACCGCTTGGTCAAGGCGGTCTTTTTAGGGGAAAAATCGCGTACTTCCGATTTCGAAACTTATCTAAACGGATGTATGAGGCCATTGTCTTTTGAAGAGATGAAGTGTAGAATGTTGAAGTAATTCAGGGGCTTTCAGAAGTATTTACAGAAGGAATAAGGTCAATGTTAATAAAAATACTAGAATTAAACTAAATAAGAGAGCAGATTATACATACGAAGGTCAGTAAAACGACGAAGTATCGCTTTTCTTCGTAGAAATGAACGTTTTCCATATTTTTGGCAGTAGATTTAATTTCTTTCAGTGCATCGGCGAGGGGAACTACTTTTTTATCACGAATTTTAATCATCTCTTGTGTCTTCGTTTCTGCGAATCGAGCTGTTGTATTTTCTTCCCGAAGTTCGGTGAAAATTGCAGCGCGCTCGGAGCCAAAGAAGTCGACGACTTTAGCTGTCTTCTGCCTGTTGGGCTTGAGCAAGTCGAACTTGTTTACCGGGGTTGAAATACACAAGCTTGGAGGGCAGACTCGTTTCATTGTGCTTAGGAGCTCTTCTGAGTCTGGCTCGATCTTTTCGAGGAACTCTAGAAGATGGTAAGTGAACCGGTCGACCATATAGACGCCAAGGTCGTGATCCACATGGTGCGATAGAGAATCTTCACCAACTTTCGAAGACGCGAAACCAACGAATCCTTCTGTGTATGTAGAACGAATCATCGACTCTCCTTGGCAGGTATCTGGAGATCAGAATTAAAGCAAACTCGACTGCCTAGATCAGTACCGATAATGAAAAGAAGCTCATTGAAACGTTCTTTCTGCTTCATTTGCTCGAATGCATCAGACAGCTCCTTTGCAGATATTTCTTCGTCGTCTTGAAACTTGAGAAAGTTCTCCCCACCATGGCCGGTTAAATAGAACAAGACGTTCGATTTGGAGTTTGTGCTCAGTCGTCTACTTCGGGGAGTATCTAAACAACTCTTGTTGATTTATTTTTGGAAAGAAAACAGCTGTAACAGCCAGGCGTTGTCACTTGCAGGTGCACACATGCTTTACCTTCGTCTTGTCTTCCAGTGAGGAGTCGCACTAGATTTTCCACAGTGACCTCTTCTCCTCTAAAGTCCACTTCGACATCTTTTCCGTAGAGATCAATGAGTTTGTTCTTGTGATTGTAGACTGCACCAATTTCAGCGTTGCGACCATTGCACGCCATATCGTCAGCGAGGAAGAGCATGATCTGCGAATCTACATTCCAAGTAAAAATGGCATAAAACATGAATAAAAATGTACCAGGTATTCCGAGCTGCTTCACGGATCGGTAAACTGCCAGCGTGTTTGCGATGTGGCGGTAGTTGAACCAGTACCTTGAGTAAATGTTGCGCATGTTTCTGTCACTCGCTGCAAGCTTACCTTGACGCGCAGACAAGTACCGCCCAATTATTTGTGTGGCTAGATTGAGAAAAGTGGCCTTGAATTTGAGAGTCAATATACTCAGTGTGTGCGACCGCGATTTGCAGCGTTAACAATAATGATAGCCTCATTCTACAAAACGAAATTATACTCGCTGATTATTTAAGAAATGATATTCATTATTATTGGAACAGAAGATTGGTTAACAGTGAATGTTTTTCGTGTGTTTACAGGTCAATTGAAAACGACGATCCGCAAGAACAGTTTTGATCGGCCAGGGGATTATCCGCAACAACAAACGCTTTTTTGATAAGCTCCATTTTGTAGTCGATCGTCGCACCATCCATGAATTCTATCGAGTCCACATCAGTCACTACTTTCTGCTCGTCCTTTGTGAATACAAGGTCGTTTTCTGGATCGATGGGTTCGGTAGTCAGCTCGAATTCGTAGGAGTAACCGGAGCAGCCGCCGCCACCAACGGACACGCGAAGATATTCACCGGGTTCCGTACACACTGTTGCTGGGTTTGTCACAAATGCAACTAAACTGCATCTAAACGGCACTTTCTCGTTCTCAAATCCCTCCTTGGGCGAGGCGGGACGAAGCAGCTTCCGTGATATGGAGTTTTTGAGAAAGACGAATGCAAGTTTGAAGAAGACGAGTCTGACGAAGCATTCTAAACTCCCTTTCGTTAGACGCAGTTGCGGCTCTCGCGGATTTACTTTGATGTATGTACATATTTCGACACGGGCAGTTTTTGATTGATTTGGGGAAACTAGAACGTGTAGATAATTGGACGTATTGAACTTAGGCGGATTTGCTGTTTTGATTTGCGAGGTTTTGTTCTTGTCTCGCGTGCGCCTTTTGCATCCTTTCGTTGCGAATACGATGCCTTCTGTTCCAAGCCAGCAAAATCTTATCGAGGGTAAAAAAATGGAGAAATCCAGTGAGCATCACCTGATCATCAATTTCTTTGGCGTTCTTTTTCATCGCGATCGCTTCCCGGAAGTGAGGGTCCAAGAGAAGCTCGAGAAAACGAAGGCAGGTCGGGTATCTTATCAGCTTTGCATATTTTGGATCTTTCCAATACTATTATTTTCAAGTCATTGACATTCATCGATAGATTGACGTACCTCCAAATACCTCAGATAATTAAGAAACTCTGTCTTTTTTAGATATCCTTCTTGTGCAAGGAAATTGATATAGTTCGGGTTTGCAAGGCACTGGACGAACTCCAGTTCAGCAATGAATCTATTTCGCTAGAATGACTATTAGACACTGCTTAGAATACGTAAAGTTACCTCTTGGTCCTGGGCATGATTCATTTGCTGCTGTTGAACCATATTCTGCTGCCCTGGCATAGGCGTTGAACCCATCTGCGAATGAGGCGGATTTTGTTGGGGTCCACCCATTTGAGATGGATTTTGCATTTGATTCATTGGATTCATCATTTGTGCCTAAAACCTTTGATGGCTAAATAGTTTTGGTATTTTGAATTACCGGTGGCTGGTTCATCATCGCTTGGTTCATCGGATTGAAATGTGACTGCCCTTGATTGTGGTTCATCATTTGTCCCATTCCCATACCGTGAGCTCCCATTTGATTCATCATTCCTCCCATCTAGTATTTATGTTCATTCCTATCTGACAGGCGACTCATGTATCAAGCGAGAAAGTGAATTGTACCTGCTGCGGATGCCCCTGATGCTGTGGGTGTCCCATTTGGCCCATTGGTCCCATCATGCCAGGATGGCCCATTTGCTGTCCCATGCTTCCCATCATCTGATTACCCATCATTCTACCCTGGTTATGAGGGTTCCCCATCCCATGTCCCATTCCGTTCATTCCCATACCGCCAGACATACTAAACGAAAACGACGTTAACATCATAAACATTTTTAGAGCATTGAACTTGTAATGATATTAAATTATTCTAGATGTTGCAGCAGGACAGAATTTCTTCTAAAATATTTTGTATCGTTTTCTGATTTCACCGTTTCACATTTTCATTCACTTCTTATTCCAATAGCAGAGTAACATCTGGTTGTTTTATCACTGGAGTAGTGATAGCCAATCTTCTAAGTCTTCCACCAGTGCGACAGAACTCGTTGATCCAGGTGTTGTCTTTTCCAGAGGGGCAACGCGCCAAGAAATCTTCGAGTTTCTGGTCACTCTCTCGGACTTTCGACATCACCGTCAAACATGTTTCAAATGCAGACTAAAATTCAATTCAACAAATTGATATGCTAGTGCTCTAACCTTTATTTGCAAGTCGAGACTCTTGCAACCGACAACGACATATTGACAGAGACTTGTGTTTGCTTCTTCCATCGGCTTCTGTGTCCATGCTAACGCATTTCCTAATGTTTGCTGCGCTTCTGTTGGTCCTGCAACCATCAACTCTTTCAAAACTTTATGCAGGAAGCCAGGGTACGATTCGCTATCAAAGTGCTTGACAGCATATGCAGCTGTCAACGCAACCGCTTGCGCGTTCTCTTTTGCTACCTTCACGTTTGCTAAAAACAGTATGTCACTAGAAAGATAAACAAAATCTGATGCTACCAATCAGTAGTTGGCCGATGTCTTCTTTCGCTAGAAGCATTGTTGGGTTCAGCTTCATGACAACAGAAAGCGCTTCGAGTTGTCCAACACAATCAACATCAAGCAAGTCGTCGAGGGCTTCAACTTCAGGATCTTCATGACCTGCAACGCAAGCACCCAACACACCAGCCGAGCAAAGTCGCGATTTCTCATCCTCTGAAATAATTTGTGAGATTTTTTTATTCTGAAAGAAAATGTATTTACCAAGTCGAATGTTTTCCTCCATAAGTTCGATAATTTCATTTCGTAGCTCAGTTGTGACTTTCTTTCCAGCAGATTCGACAACGAGACGCAGTGCGTGACAGTAAGTAGTGTAGAATTCTGGATCGGAGCACTTTTCGATGGCGTTTTTGAGCTCGGTCGTGAGTGGAATCACTTTCGTACTATGCACTGCCAATTTGCCGAGGGCTTCCGCGCCGGAAAACCGAATCTCGCGGGACTCGTCATGCATCGCCTAGAATATGTGTTGCTTAATTGGGCATATCCTTGCCAAATAGCGGAAACCCAAAACGCTGTTCTTTTAAAACGAAAAGCCCCCGAGTAAAGTAAAGCACTCAACCTTGACAAATGTTGTTTGCAGCTGCGGAAGGAAGGCCTTGAGTCCAAGTCCACAGCGGCTCAGGAGTAGATTAAGGCATGCTATGAGTGGCACTTTCACTTGCCATCCGTATCGATCTCCAAGTACTCGAATGAGTGGTCCAGTGATACCAATGATGGAAGGTTTTATCGCGGCTGGAGGACACATCGAAATCACGTCTTGCATGCACTGGGCACACTGTTCTTTGACCTCAGGGCCGCCGTTGAGAATGCACTCCTTGAAAAGAGGAACGAGACAGTTGATTCCCTTCTTAGGAAGACCGAAGCCGGGGAGATGGCCTTCTGAGTCAAGTTCTTTTTTGATGAAAGAGATTGCTTGTCTCAGCGACGCCAGATGATTTTGTAACTCCTCTGCGTCCATTCTTTTAACAACGAATTGCAGAGAATCCCAAGCAAGCTCCAACGTAGGGGATTCAGGAGCATCAGTCATAAGCCTTAAAATAAATTATCGCGAGCACAATTAATAAGATCATACTGGAGCATATCCCTGAACATAGCACCGTAATAATCACAGTAGTCGGCTTCAGTACGCGTGACGAACTCTTTTGTGAGCAACGCTGCAGCGGTTCGTCGACCTGCGTCTTCATCTTTCGTTGCATCGAGGATCTCGCTGAGAATGAGTGAGGCACCGTAGTCGTCCGAAACTTCATCGATAATGATGGTACATTCTTTGAGCTTCTCTTCAGAGCAATCTTCATCGGCAAGAGCTCCAATTAATGCCTCCATAACCTGATCAACGTATCGACTCAAATGCTCGCCGGAAGCAGCAGCAAGAGAGGAAAGAGTTGCACAGTTAACAGGAGGTTCTGTGAGTTTTGGAAGAACAGCAGGAAGAACAGAGCGTCCCTTCGAAACGAGTACTTTTCTAAGACCATCGAGGGCGTACGCTCGCTCGTTTCTCTGAGAGTCGAGCAAACCAACCAGGTGAGGGATAATTTCTTCAACTGCCTATAATTTTATTCTTATAGTATTAAAAGTTATAGAAAACAAACCTGAGAGCCAAGCTTATTATGAAGAACATCGAAGGTACAGGCTGCTTCCTGTCGAACGTTCTCGTTAGAATCAGAAAGAGCACGTTTAATAGTAGGACCAACATCTGCCGCCATAACTGCAACCATATCTTTGCTAGCAGCGGATATGACTTCAGAGAGACCGATGCAAACGCCTTGTCGCTGCTCGTCAGTGCCAGTTTTGAGGCCTCTGTTGAGGATCGGCATGAGTTTAGGAAGGATGCGTTCTCCAAGTTTCTTCGCCAAGTCACCGAGAGTTCTCGACGCGATCGAACGGTTATCCTCGTGCTCGGAGGCCAAGTTCTTGAGAATAAGCTCGATGAGGATCGGAAGCACCTCGCGGATAGTTCGGGCGGTGTTGTTGATGAGCAACTTCCAGACATGGAGGGCAGATGATCGAACGTTGAGAGCAATGTCGTTTCTTAACAAAATTTGAATACAGATATTTCATCAAATTTTCAAATATTTTTTAGGATGAAATGCTAACCTGCACATGTAGAGACCAGCCATAACACGATTGTAAACGTCTTCTCCGAGCTTGTTGATGATCGCTTTCTGAGTTTCCACACTTCCCAAGCTTTCGTCTCCGCCAGACTCTGATGACATCTTTCCAGAAATACCAGTGATGTGGAACAAGAGATCTCCAAGCAATTGTACGGAGCTACGAATTTGATTATATACAATTACATGAAGGAGTAGATACCTGAATCGAATACGCCAGTTTTCATCCAAGAGTCCACTTTCGAGCTCAGGAAGAAGGAGTTTGATGGCACTGTCGGCAAACAATTGGATAATCTTCTTGCCAGCCTTCAAAGCGGTATCTCGAAGATATTCTTGTTCGTCCGCCAAGTTTACCAAGAGAGCTATTTTTCAATGATAATATGCTATTTTCACTTTTCGTTACCTGGAATAATCTTGGAAATATACTCGGAGAATTGTTGACGGAAGACAACTGGGAAGTAAATGAAAGCCATACAATAACCGTCTCGGATAGTTGGAGCTAATCTGGTGTCGGAGGCCATCTTGATCATCTTCGGAATAAGCTCGTCGAGTTCCTCCACGCCCTGGGCGAACATGACTTCCGCAAGACCTTGAGCACCGCCAGATCTATCAACCGCGCTTGAGTCTGATGTAAGAAGACCATTAAGCCACTCGTGGAGTCCATCTGTAACTGATCCATCGCTGGAGATAGCGACGACGTTTCCGATTGCTTTTGCTGCAGTGGCTCTTACGTCTGGCACAGGATCGGTAAGCGTTCCCTTCAAACCGGGCATGATTGATCCCAAATAGGGTTGAAGATCGGACTCAGTACACAAGTTGGCGTTCTTTGCACACATGCCCGAGATAATCTGCGCGGAAAGTTTGCGCGTTTCCGCCGAGCGCTCGTTGAACGCTCTTTGCACAATGGGCATAATCAGGGCAAGCGAGGCCGCATCAATATGATGGACAAATCGTGTCTTGTTGAGTTCGACCAGAGCGGGCGCGATTTTCTGCGCCGGGCTGGCCAATCCTTCTAGCAAGAAGTTGCTCAGCGCCTTGATCTCGGGGTTTTGAATTACATCGCCGACCTGTGCGAGAGCTTCGCGACCCGCCTTTGATACCTTAGGATGCGAGTCAGCCAACACCTCGATCAGGTAGGGCACGATCTGTGGGAGACATTTTGACAATTGCTTTGGTGCACAGTGGCTCATCATACCGAGGAGATCAACGCCACCGACTTTTGTTCGCCAAGTATCGTTTTCAAGCGCTTTCAAAAGAGCTGGGAGAACGAGCTTGACTCCGTGTGCACTCAATGATTTCATCACATTAATAGCCGCTTCTTCTGCTGCTTCTCGTACACACTTGACATTGTCACCGAATGATTCAAGCAGTTCAGGCAGCACTTTGCCGATAAAAGGTTCAAATAGACGGCCGAGGGAATAGCAAAGGGAACTAAAACACAAGAGAGCACCTTCGCGTTTGATTACAGATTTCTTGTCTTGAACAGCGGCGAGAAGTCTCTTCAGGATATCGTACTTTTTCAATGATAAGATGCCAAGACCCTTAACCATACCAGCCAAACCAGCAGCACCTCCTCGTCGCTCGCCATAGTTGTTTGATTCTAGTGCCAAAGAGAGAAGCCCGTTGATGACATTCTTTGCGTCCGATTTGATAGCAGGAACAAGGCCTGGAAGACAATTTGCAACGGCTTTCTGAACCATTTCTGATGGCACGCTAAGTGCAGCAATAAGTTTTCCGATGATAGGTTTCACTCGAGGATCAGTAACTGGCAGATGCGAGGCTAATCGTCCAAGGAGAACAACGACTGATTGTCGAGCACCATCAGCATCACCCTGGCTCTTTCCACCTTCGAGATATTTGTCAAAAAGCGTCAAAATGTCCTTCATCAGAGTCATTCCGTGTGTATCGACAGCTGCGACTCCTACGTTGAGCATTTCCGCGGCGACGTCGACATTCGAATCATTAAGTGCATCTGGTACAAGGAGAAGGAAAAGCTCCATGGCTTTGTCGCTAGTAATTCCACTAGCGATCATTTTCATACCGGCTCCGAGACCGTATCGTCGCACAGATCGATCTTCCCGGTTTTTGAGAAGTCTTCCAACTTCATCATACTTTGGCCCTGCTTCCTCGAACTCGAATTTAAACGCATCCATCAACAATGACAATGCTTCGTTGCACGATTCTTGGCAAACTTCTTCTGGCAATGCAAAATCTTCTGCTTCTTCCGAAATGGGAACGGTTCTGAGGAGCTCAGCAAGAGCTTTGGAGGCTTGAATTTCAAGATGATAAATTCCACTCGAGCAATCGTCGCAGAGGCGCTTGAGAGAGTCCTCTGGTGGGAATAAATCGAGATCTCCCATTGTTTGGTCTGCTAGGATCTTGAGTGACATCTCTGTTGAGTGCCTCGAGGAGTAGACGCGATGGGAAAGGTAATCTTCCAACTTGGAGCTCTCTTCATCTTTGCCGTGCTCGGGCATGAGTTGTTGGAGAGCGGTGAGACAAGCAGATCGACAAGACACAGATTCAGAAGCAAAGCCATCAACTAGAGGTACAGCAGTGTCGAGCGAGTTCATTTCTCGTAACCGAAGCGAACCAGCGAGATGCACGACAAGTTCAGAAGCTTCGAAAGTGGAAGCATGAGATGATGTGGACATGTGATTGACTAAAGCCGTGAGAGTTTGAATTGCTTGCAGTTTTGGCAATCTTTCGAACGAATTTTTGAGAACTGTGATTGCTTTATCACCGTCTTTTGAGAGACATCTATTGGCGAATTCAGAAACGCAGCCAGCAAAGCACTCAGAAAGATTTCTAGCATCTTCTTCCGGAGAAAGGTCAAGATTTCTTGAAAGAGCATCTGACAGTTTTTCTTCTTTCCAATTGCTTGTCACATTTTCAGAAGAAGCTAAACGCGCACAGATCACAACAATAGAGTGGCAATAACTTGGGGCAGCACAGTCGCGACCACAAAGCTCAACAAGTCGCGAAATCATAGACAGAGCATCAGACGAGCAGATATCGTAGCCAACCATTCGGAAGAGCTTGGAAGACAATTCGGGGACAAATTTAGTGAAGCTGGGCTTCAGCTTACGCCCATGTTGACAAATAATCGCATCGAGAACGCGAGTACAGTTAATAAACGTCCGCACCCGGGATGAGTACTCTGTGCGTACTTCAGATTCAAAGGCTAACTGTTTCGTCTTGGCTTCCAGCTGTGCTTTGTTCAGTTTGACAGTTCCTCGTTTGAGCTCTAATTTGCGTTTTTGCTCGAGCGCCCACTTCTCTTCTTCATAATTTTTCGAGTTCTTATCAATTTTCTCCTCCTTCGCTTTAATCACAGATGTATCGTAAAGCTCTCCCTCAGGTGTCAAGGAAATGTTAATTTGCTCGAGCGTTATCTCCTTCCATTCTCCGGGCGCGTTGAGCACTCCTGAGAGTATTTTTTCGAGAACAAGGGCCGTGAATTTCTCCGAAACGCCAGCCAAGATTCCAATTTTTTTGTAAAAGCTATCGTCATGGTCTTCGTCTAAGGCAAGATTGGTGAATTGCGCGATGAGTATATCCTCTAGACTTGGCAGTTGCTTGAACACAGTGGCCGTCCAATGCTTGATTGACATGGCACTGTAAGTCGCCCAAGTGATAAGGTCCTTAGCGATTTCCGTAGCGTTATTTTTCTGAGCAAGTTTGACGATGATTTTCGCCATCACTGCGGATTTTGAAAAGAGTTCAAGATCATCGTGTTTGTAGTTTGGACTTGCGAGCTCGTTGACAAAAGCCTTCGAGATGCCGGCGAATTTCGTTCCATCTGTCATTTCATCGAGACACTTTTTCAAAGTAGCCGACCATCTTCCGTAAAGAACTTGCTTGACTAAGACGGATAGAAGCGCAACTCTGATAGTTTCATCGCCAGGCGTCGAAGACCCGAAATAATTCACTACAAAAATCGAGAAGAGCTCGAGCGCTGCTGGATTCGACGCGATGTTCTTCAAAATCTTTGCTGTGGCAATCTTCTCCAATTTACTCTTGATCAAGTCCGGGAACTCTGCAAATCCACCGAATCGGTAAAGGCCTTCCATGACGAGCAATGCGGCCGATCCGCCAGCAGGATTTTTTTCTATATTGTCTAGTGATGTCGTTAGTACTTTTTGAGCGGCGCCTTCGAAGAGGGAGACATTGTCCGACGAAATTTGGTGGTAGAGACCTCGAAGGTACACATTCAAACCAGCTCCTGTGCCTTTCGTTTGTTTCGTTGCAGCCTCTAGAATCGTCTTCAAATAGAGTTCAAAACTTACTACATTAATAGAAGTATTCTTCTCCGTAAGACAATGTTCTTTCGATTATTATAGAACCCTTTCCTTGTGGACGTTTTCATTCTTCGTCTTCTCCGATAAGACTGCGAGAGAATTGCCGACAACAACAAGCGTTTCATCAGTAATTTCTTTTTCCGCCGATAGAACCAGATTTGTAATCGCAGAAACTCTCGTGTCTTCCGTCGCATTCACAAAATAGCCAAATAGTTTGAGAATTTCCACTTTTTGTCCGTTGCTCGTTATTTTGCCTTCTTTGCCATTCCAGACTTTTCGAATGTGCTCAACCACTTTCGCGGGAGCGCTAGAACTGCGTTCATAAATCCTTTGCAATGCAACAGCCGAGTTTTTGACATTTTCAACGTCCATTCCAACCAAACACTTTAGCAGCGGCTCTTGGAGATCCGCCGCCAGTTCTGAGAAATCGTTTTTGAAGCCCATCACGATCGCATGAATTCTAGGGCAGCAGACTTCCGGCGATCGGAGCATCATTTTCTTCATCGTTGGCACGAGCTCCTTCACATCTTCAACTTCTAAAACGGTAGAAATGTACTGTAGCTTTTGCAAGTCTCCCCGAGTCGATTTTGCCTTCTCCTGGAAAATATCGTTCACGCTTTTTAGCACACTGGACTTGAGTTCTTTCAGCTGTTCAGTTTTGTAAATCCAAGCATGGAGCACGACCGCGCTAGAATCTTCTACGACAGCTTCTTTTATCGCCTTGATTGCCAGAAGCTCCCGCACTCGGCTGTCAAAAAAGTCTACTTTTGAATACGTCGCCGAGCAAGTTGCCAATTTAGATCCAATGGCAACAGCCTTCTTCGCTACTTCTGGTGATAAGAACGAGCCGCATGCGCTGCACAACTCCGTAAGTACTTTAATCCAGACCAGCGACTCCAAACAGGACATTCGGCTGTTCGCCGTGCTCAACAGTGATTTTGCCTTCTTTTCAACAGCAAGGAAGAGGCCTCCAACGACGAACTTGCGACTGGCCTCGTCAGCCGTCGTCACGGCGTACTTGATCGCCTCCAACACTGCCCTTCGCAAAGCAGGAGGGCTGGCATTGTGCAACGGCTCGACGATAAGCTGCACCGTCGCCAGTTTCTGCTTCGAGTCCGCTTTCTTTACTAAGTCTGCCGCTTCATGAACTGCCTGGACACGATCTTCTAAGGGATGCGTTTTGAGAATCCGCTGTTCGACTTCGATGAACAACTTTTCGAAGCTCTTCTCGCCTTCTTTCGGGCCTTCCGCATCCATTACAATTTCCTAAAATCAGAAGACTTTCACCAAATGCAATTTTATTCAGTTTTATATATCATTTTGCGAAGAAACAATGGTTCGCGTTCAATATGCATTATAATGTTTCATTTCAGAATACTAAAATATTTTTGTCGAATAAACGATTGAAAAGGATTTTGATGAAGAATGGAAATAACAAAATGTTAAAAATGATTTTTTTTTTCAGATAAACATCTCGCAGTGATATGCGCTCAGTTTCTCGGCTAAGCAAAGATCAATCGTAGCGATTCTAGCGCTTTTTCTTCCGCCGTAATTGGGAAGAGCGGAGTTCTTCCATCAAAGTGCTCGGACGCGGGACGAGGGCGCGTGCTGATTGGTCCGCCGCGATCTGGGATGACTCAATTTCTTCTTATTGAATTCTCTTCTCCCACAGCCTAACCCTAACCCAACCTCATTCAAAACTAGCCAACCAGAGAACAAGAAGAGCTCACCAACGTCAACTGAGTACTTAAGGACTTACCCATCTATAATTATTTGTTGTTTTTATTTACTCATACCAAACATTTTTTCAACGCATCATTTTCCCAAGCTTCTACTCATATTTATAAAAAAATATTTCGAGGAGCATAACAGAAACGTAGTTACAGTACAGTAACAGTCGAACTCGTTGGCGAAAGTTAGCGCTGGCCGTCTTAAATTATCCAAATTTAGCGATGACGAGCAAAGAGCTTCGAACTTCCTAAAACTCGAAAGGGTTGAACTAGACTAGTTATGTCAGAAGCAAGCCCAGAGCCTCGGGAAAACATGGTCCGCCTTTTTCGGTCCTTGGAGATGTGCATTTGACATCAATGCAAAATCAATAATCGGAGAGCCGAAAAATAACACGCTCCTCTCTCCCTGCTCAAAAAAAGGCAGAGAAGGCTGTTTACATCAGTGGGCTAATTGGAGTCGCACAATCACTCACTCGCAGTATCGAGCACTCCCTTCATTGCCCATCTGGCCTCATCATTTTGATTAATACAGCGCCTGTCCCCCCTTTTTTGTTGTCTAATAACGCGCTGCAGAGAGACATACAGAGAGAGGGAGAGGGAAGCAAAGAGAGCATTTTTCTCATTTCGCGCGTTGTCTTTTGTGATTCCTTTAGTTTTTGTATTTTTGAAATGCGTTGACGACGTGCTGTACATCTCGCTTTTTTATCACATCCGCGGTCTTATCACGTCGTAATCATCTCACTAGTTTTATCATTGCCTACTTTGTTTGGCTCTCAAATTGATTACGAAATGTCTGATTGCTGGACACAAACAGTAGCAACTACCCACTCGAGCAGAGAGTAATGAGCAGAAGACAGGCCAGCCTCGCCCCGGGCGTGTGTTACATTTATGTGAATTGACTGCCCGTAGGCGGCACATAGTCTGTTTCGAATTGTTCCCGGCCGCGGCCCTTTTTTATTTGCGCCGTTTTTTTTTTCTTCTCTTTCAATGGACTCTAATTTCATTAGACCAAGAGACACCATTCCAGCGCTTTCTTACTTTTTTTTTAATGGACGGCTTGAACTTTAAGATAAACTTTCCGAAGCTTTTTCAAAGGTCAAAATAGCGAAAAAACGAGAAGCTACTAGAGCGACTTGCTTTCAAAATGATTGCTTCTTCTTTTTTTTGATTTTGCCAAATTTATAACTGTGATAGTATTTTCTTCGCACCTCAATTTATCAAGCTCGAACTCACCTGTTATCGCTGTAAACTGTTAATTCGAACTGTAGTTAGTCTACTGTATCAATATTTTCCACGTTTAACCGAGTACTTTTTTCAGAAGGGGTCCAAAATGGCTGATCAGGTAAAACAAAAGAACTTAAAATGAATCGAGCTGGAACTTGCGCGAACTTTTCTTCTTTTCGTAGCTCACGGAAGAACAAATCGCAGAATTCAAAGAGGCCTTCTCCCTCTTCGACAAGGACGGCGATGGCACCATCACCACCAAAGAATTGGGAACAGTCATGCGATCCCTTGGACAGAACCCAACAGAAGCTGAACTCCAGGAAAGGCCTCGAGAGACCATTTTTGATTCGTAAAAATAGTCGTTGTATTGCACCTAGTCCTAATTTTAGAAGCTTGGTGAAATTTTCGATGTCAAATTGTCTTTTTCTGAGACCTTTTTATTTTGAGTAGGCCTGGCTAGGATATGATCAACGAAGTCGACGCTGATGGAAATGGGACTATCGATTTTCCTGAATTTTTAACTATGATGGCCCGAAAAATGAAAGACACAGACTCAGAGGAGGAAATTCGGGAAGCATTTAGGTTAGTGGCATTTACTCGCAACAGCCGGCTTTACGTTTTTCGCAGAGTATTTGACAAGGACGGAAACGGCTACATCTCCGCGGCCGAGCTGCGCCACGTGATGACCAACCTCGGCGAGAAGCTGACGGACGAGGAAGTCGACGAGATGATCAGAGAAGCAGACATCGACGGCGACGGACAAGTCAATTACGAGGAATTCGTCGCGATGATGACCAGTAAATAAAGCAAAAGGAGCGCGGATCATCACACTCTCTCTCTCCCTCCCTTTCTCATCTCACTCTATACGAAAACAGAAATTGTATCTAATCTATTTGTACTCTATTCTTTTCCGGTTTTCCATTTTGTTTACTATTTTACATTTTGTGATCCGAAGACTCAGAATTCACGTCCATTTGTCTTTGTATATAGCAAACAATTAAACTACTGTTTTTATTGTTTGGCTGTAGTAAACTCCCGCATATAAAATTTCTGGAAATAAATTATGCTCATTATACATGTTCAAACATGCGGCGTTATTTGTGTCTCGTGAGAGCGTCTAGAACCTTCAAGCAGGTTTTGAGGGGATGAATCAGCTTCTTGGAGCGGGGAAATGCAATTTTGCGGCGGCCGAGTATAATCTTGCGGTCACCTTGGCCAGTATAAAAAACGGCAGGGGCACAGGGCGGCAGCAAGAAGTGTATTTTTTTCAAAACTCAGAAATATGAAGCTTTTTCCACTTATGACGATCGCAGAGGACCGAAGCTGCAGCTTCCAGCTCCAAAAGTTTGAGATGGGTCTGTCAGCCTTCAAGAGCGCTCCCCTTTGCCAGATATCCGTACGTGCAGAAGGATTGATTTAATGAGTTCATGTTGATTACTGAGAGTGCTCTTTTAGGACACATCACTTTGGGAGGAAAAGCAATGCAGCGCTTTTTCGTGCACATGCGTCGACTCAACTACTGGGTATTCCACTGACCCTCCTCGCCAAGCATCTAAGGCTGACAAGGAGAAACTGAAATGCTCCGGAACCCCTTGTCTCGACGAATACAAGAAAAATACACAGCTGGCCGGGGACAATATCGCCAACGGAATGGTCGACTTGCCCTACATTCCTACCTGCACGCTGTCCGGTTACTACCATCCGGTTCAAAACGACCCCGTTACCGGCGCATCTTTTTGCACAGGTGAGCCACGAATACACGAAAAACAAAACATAACGGCTTAAAGGTCCCCGCGGCGAATACAGAGTTCCAGTCGACGAAAATGCGCCTAACGCGGTAACTTACTGTCAGACCGTCTGGACGAAAGATCTTTGGAAGAAACAAGCTGATGAATCAAAATAAATTTTTGAAAATTCAATAAACAGAAAACTAAAAAACGCGATCAATTATTCATTCAAAAAAAAAGCTTATCAAACAGGCAGATCTTGCAGTGGATTCAAAATACAACGCTGCGAGAGAAAAAAAGGCAAAAAGTTCAAATGACTACTACTACTAGCAGAAACCTTTAAAAATGGAGAGAAAACCTTCATTTGGAGAGAAAGTAAAGAAGACGATTTTCAAGGTTATCTATTCCTTGGGTCTTGAATTTAAACTGTTTAGTCTGGCAAAAAGAAGAACAAGGAAAAGAGCTCCAGGGAGAATTCGGAGTATGGTAAGCATGTTAAAGTCAAATTAATAGAACAGATTCATGCAAAATTATTGAATTATTGGCATCAATGAAAATAATCATTGTTGATTGTTTTATAGGGAAAATCAATTCAAAGCCATTATAGGCTTCGAAGTCAATTTGCGAGAGAAATTGAATTAGAGAGATTGAACATGAGAAAAAGTGAGTATAGTTGACTTGTTTGTGAGAAATTATTGGTTTGGGGTCTCCCGTGGATTTTTCGAAAATACAAAAATAAAAAAAAACCTTGACTTGATTGCTATGCTCAGCGGGGCGACTCACTTTCCCAAGCGAAGTTGATTGTTGATTGATGTAATTCGCCTTGGAATCAATTTCAATTCGTCCTTCTCATTTTGATAAGAGCCGCGTAGATACACGGGCTGACGTTTAAAATACGAGTAGAGAGCAGGGAGCGAACAGACTGAGAGATATTAATTTAGACAGATTGCGAAGCGACCAGATTATGAGCGAAGACCGTGTCGCAGCGGAGGAAGGGTTCAAAGCTAATTGATCAAAAATATTCTTATCTGAGTAGAAAACTTGAACTTGCTCCTAAGGAAATGTGCTTGCGACAACGCTCGCGTATTCTTGAACAAATTCGCGAAATCAAACGAATCGATGTCGACACATTCCACTACGAAACCTTGTATCAAGTAAGAAACATATGCGCGAGATATTTCAATTCACCTCGGAGTTAAAGACGATGACAGATGAATTCGAGGAGCAAATAGAGGAGATGAGGATACTGGAAATGAAATCGAGAATGGCCACCCGAATACTCGAAATTCAAGAAGTGATAAAGTCAATTTTCATTCACCGAATTCACTTGAGTATATTTAAGATGATTCAAAAATCAACAATAACAGCTAAGAAGCTCACGTGTGAAATAGATGAGATCCGGACAAGAAGGCTCCGTTCCCATTCCGAGCCAGTAAATCAATCGACTCCAACAAAGAAGAAATGGCGAGAGTAAGTGAATCATTTGTTCTTTTTATCATCCAAGTGCCCAGCTCGAACGAAGAAAATAAAAGTCGCGGACCGGGAAATTACGCGAGCAACACTTTCAGCCGCCGGCGCGATCCGACCGCGTTGACGATGAAGAGCTACTCCTCCATGACTCCAGCGAGTCGGAGACGACCCGGCGCTGGATCTACTGCGATTGTTAGGAGCAAATCGCAAAGCTACAGGGAAACACAAAGTGATGCGCAGCTGGTTTATAGGGCAAACTTTTTACGAAATGTAATTTTTGATTCAAATGTTTTCGATAATAACGAGTTTTCAGCGAAATGCGCCGAGCGATACAATTCAAAACCCGCAAAGAAAAACGGAGAACAAACCGGTCTCTGAGCAATGCACACATACTGAAGTGCACGTCAAACTAGCAGAAAGAAAAGCACTCATGGCTCGCTCTGTCTCAGACATGGCCCTGGTAGATCGCATGTAAGTCGCGATGAATCTCTTTGTTAACTAATTTTTACTTCAGTGGGACGCTGCCTTTTTCAAAGTCGGAGCGCAAACTCAACTCTTACGATAATGATTCCGACACTGGTATAAGGAAGGGTTTGAACATAAGGAATATAGAATTAACCCATCAATCGCAAAATCCCAAAAAGTTCAATGCACTCATCGGAAGCTGATTTTCGCTGTTCTCCTGATCGCAAAATCACACTTGTCTAAAATTCAAACAAGCACAGTCAATAGTTATCATGTAATTGCCTCTATTCAATAAATCTTAGACGGAAATATATGGGCTGAGTATATTTTTTGTTTTTGCCAAAGTCAGGTCTTAGTGTTTTATTAATTTTGATTAAATGAGTAATTTTTAATTTCGTTGAAGCAGTTGAAGGGTCAGTTTTAGCACTCTCAAAGGCGGCTGGAGCAGGAAATGTATTCAACGTCGTCATTTACAGAGCACTCGTGAGGTAAGGCAGCGACGGTGCCAGAGCAGGTCCTCATTCGGATCAGGCGATTCGAGATCGCGCAGTCGTCATACCAAGTGCTCCACTGTCCCCATTTAGCTAAAGATTTGCGATAGAGATTTTATGGTAATGAAAAGAACATACGGCAATCTGGAACGGAAGTGCAGGGCCGCTCTTCTAGGAGATTGCCTTGGCACTCGGAGGAATGAGAGTGCAGACAGTTTCGAACTCGTCGCTCAACTCCATCACGTTGTGCGCAAGCTTCGGAGCAAGTCGACCATTCTGACCACTCGGAAACGAAGCCTATAAAACGAAATCACTACGTTTCCCCGCAGTTCCTTTTAAGAATCTTACTGCACTTCGTAACTGGACATTTCTCCGTCTGGTTCATGTCTATTCCATTAACGATTCCAGAGCGTGTCCTCGCGTTCCTAGAGAGTTTTACACTTTGCTCAAATAGTTTCACTGTCTGATTACCCTGATCCACAAGGGCATTCGGACCACTCTGCCCAGAAATCAGGAACTTCTCGTTTTCTTCGATTACAGGAATCAGAACATGATCGTTCTTCGTAGAAATTTCCGTCGCCCATGCACTCTGGAATTCGGCCTAATGAGAAAAGAGCGTTTATGCAAGTCTTTTCTCTAAACTCGGTTTCAGTTCCACAATCACAAGAGCTCCAGTCTGACCATTCGCTTAGCTTGGCTGAATTATTTATAGAATTTTTCATGACATCTTCTGAAGACTTACGACACTCGTTCTCAGGATTGCAGAGTGCTGTTTGAAGAAATCCGAGGTTGTCTGATGTCGTCAGTGCGTTTTCGCAGTTTGATGATCGGTCGATGCAAGTGTTTGAGAAAATAGAATCAGGAGAATCGAAAGAGACGCCGCACGGACATGCTTCACTTCCAATATCATCCCCTTTACATCCCCGTGTGCGAACACGCGTGCCAATTTCGTCAGCTGCGCCGCATGATTTAGAACAACACGACCATTCTCCCCAGGAATTCCAGCCAGCTTGAATGAAATTAGAAAGTTTCAAATACATGATGACCTACGGCACTCAGGGACAAAACAGTCCTTGAAATCGTCATCTCCACAGCATCTCGACTCGTCCCCACAAAGAAGAGTCCGTGATCGTCGTTGTTTCCCAAAAGTATCATCGTCAGGATTTCTAAAGAAAATAAACGGAATGCTAGCGTCGCTTTTATTTCTTCTTACCTGCATGGTCGAGCATCGCCTTTGAGTAGACAGAGTCCCCATTCTGACCATTCCGAGTACGTGCATTTTTCTACACATGCTCTCGACTCACCACCTGTTTCCGTGCAGTAGCAGCTACTTGGACTGTTGCCATCTTGGTCTACCCAGTTTCCATTCCAAGCTGCAATATTCCAATAAGTCAATAAATACGACGAGTACTTACTAAAGATCTGGCCTGTGTTAGTCGTACAAGTTCGGAATCTATCGGACCGTCCACCACATTGTTGCGAGCAAGAACTCCATTCAGTCCATTCTCCCAGAGTCGCAGATACAAAATTGCAGGTATTCTGCTGAATCCCCACTTGCATCGGTGATATGTTCTGTTTAATGAATCTTAATTGGGTTTAAAGTGATTGTTTTCTGACTGTTTTCAGTGTTTGCAATGTTCAGTTCTGTTAAACCAATCCTGACAACAGCCTCAATTTTTTCTTCCTGGATATTAGTCGAGGGGATATCAATTAGAATAGTTTCGCGGTTGTCAGCGTACTTCGTGTCAGTCAGATAGAGAGTCGCCTTGCTTATTGTTATGATTTCATCTGGATTGTTTTTGTCACAAGCTTGTCCCCAATTGAACTTAGTCTGAGTTAGTTTTGATAAGTATAGAAAGGATACCTTGAGATCATCGGAAAAGTCATACATGCGATTGGCGCTGCCGTCAACTCGGCTGTCTTTTCTCGTCGAAGCAGCAAAGTTAGTCATAAACTTGGAGACAGGCGATGGATCAGTTGTTACCTCCCGCACATCGACAAGGTTCTCTGTTATCAGAAGGGTTTTCAGCCGCTGAACATTGATGCGAATCTGCGAGTTGCTTCCTTCAATCAAGTTCGAGATGGCGTTGCGAATTGAATTCAGTCCATTGTTGGCTTTGAGTTTTTCCGCTGCATCTGCACGTACTCTCAATCCTCTCCAAGGTGTATCAATATCGTCCGTCGAGATCCAATCTGACATGCTGTAAAGATTCTGCTGCCTGCTGAACCGCGGCATGTTGTTGTACCAATCCTCGAGCAAATGTGCTGTAAATGGATTGTTCGTGGTCGTGTAGGATACGTAGCTCGAAGTAGACTCGCTGATCAAAGGGTTCAGATTGACTATACATTCATCGGGGAACTTCCGAAGCATATCCTAAAAAAAGAATTTAGTACAAGAGCAGCAATTGAGAAGAGCAAACAATTCCAACAGACTCGCAGTCCACGTCATCACTGAGATCGGGATCAAAGCAAAGTTGAGCGCGGACAGGAGATTCATCACAGTCGCATGATCGATCCACTGCTTCACTTTCGGATCCCCTGAAAGACGAGCCGGTCTCACATTTGCAGTTGGAAGCGGTAAAAGGCAATGGAATCGGGCAACGATCGTCACAAATAGTGTCCGCTCGCTCGTTGATTTTTATTTCAGGAATTGCTAGTCGAATCGGATTCCTCGGGTAAGCACCCCATTCTTAAAGAAGAGTACATCAATCCTAGCAACTTTATTTCTTTTACCGGTTCCCCAGCGAGAATCAGTTTCTTGAATCTCCCAAAGAGCAACAGCGTCTTCTACTGTAATTCCATTTTGCTTTGCATATTCCGCAATTCTTGGATCACACTCTGTCGCCACAGAAGGCGCCTGACAGTTCTTCGAGAAATCGTCTGTGCCGCATCTTCAAAAATCTACAGTCGATAGTTATACTTAGATCTTACTTGATGCCGGTATTTTTGTAAAAAGATTTCGTCGCCGCATATCTCACTTCCATGCTGTCATCCATGTCTCCAGCGGGTGACTGAATGCTGAACTGTGGCTTTGACTGTATAAAGTTGACGTAATCGTTCCTAATCTGATCGTCTGTACCACCGAGGATGGTTCTGTATTTAAAGTAGTTTGGCGAGTTTGGATCCAGAATACGCATTGGATAGTTTCGATTGTCCGGGTGAATACATTCTCTGAATATCTCATAAAAGAACGACAAAGAAATAATAGTCCTTACTTGTAGCGCGTTTTACGAAGCTTGTATCTCCCAGGATATGCACAAAGATCAGCCCTAGAAATCAAGTTCTCGCAACCATAGTCATCCGACCAGCTTGTCCAAAACGGGCCATCAAAATTCAATCCAACGAAACTGAGCTCCGCATTCGAGAGTGGAGCGGCCGGGTCTTTTAACTTGTCTAGTGTTGTTTGTGACAAGGCATTAGTAGAAGCTAAATGAAAATATAAATCGCCGATCTCTGAAAGAAGTATACTTGCCTATAAGTGAGGTAAAAAGCGCATTTTTTATCATAACGAGGTGATCTACTCGAAGAATTCGAGAAAATGATCTTGCCCGAGATTGAAGAATTTTCACGTCTTAGGGGTACACAGATAGGGGATCAAGAGCATAATGGCGAGCGGTTCGCGAGCTATTGGTGCGCAGCGAAAGCTTTGCAGCGGCTGAATTGCTTCTCAAACGGGAGAGTAATTACCGTCTTAGTCGGATGAAAAGCCACTGGCGACGTCAACTTTTATTTCTCTTCTTGAACAGTTTAGCCAAATTTATCCAATTACTATTGCAGTTTATTCATTCATAGAAACGCAGACTAGATTTCGTCGATATCTATCACGAATTGTATAGTTTTTCTGGAACTTTGATGAGTCGCGCGTTTAAAAGCATGTTTTGACTTCTCGTTTCTCCAGAAGGATTCTGGTTCTGCCATAATATGCTGTATTGTTTTTCCTACTGTGTGTTTTAAATCCCTGTGTTCATCGGGTTACTTACCGTAAACTAAATATGAGAAGAAACAGAAAAATACGACTACGCATGCAGGTAATCCTGAAATCGCGATCGACGACCTCTAATTTCGGATTTTCAATATCTATTCACTTAGCCAAATAAAAGTTAATGTTACAGTAAGAATTTGAAATCCGCAAAATATATTGTCTCGCAACTCATATACTCTCTCTTGCTCGTCAATGAAAATCAGGAGCTCATAATTTTCATTTGAAAAAGACATAAGGGGCCTTGTCAAAATATATTGCCAATACAATCTGCTTTTTACATGCATAAACAAAAAATACGTATAATTTAAGGTTCGATCAAATTTGATCTTTATTAGAACTTTTTGAACAGAAAAAATAAGTCGTTAACAAATCAGACGAACAGATTAGGAACGATTACGTCAACTTTATACAGTCAAAGCCACAGTTCAGCATTCAGTCACCCGCTGGAGACATGGATGACAGCATGGAAGTGAGATATGCCGCGACGAAATCTTTTTACAAAAATACCGGCATCAAGTAAGTTCTAAGTATAACTATCGACTGTAGATGTTTGAAGATGTGGAGTATGAAGCCATCATACTCGCAAGGTAATACTTTTAGATTCCTAGATTCCTTTTTCCAACGATTTACTGTAGCTCTGGAATCGACTCTGGCGACGGCTCCGGAGAGGAAATTCAAATCGACGTGCTTGACTTAGTAAACGAAGAAAGTGTTTTCCTCGAGTACAATCCATTCGACTATATGTCGGATTTCCCCACACTTTCACTCAGATAGACAGAACTTCTATCATAGAACTAGCACATCGGAATTTACGCAACCTAGTTTGAAGAGCCATTTGCAGGTCGTAGACTCAGAAACAATGAGTTGTCGATGAAATAATCGCAAAACCGCGTGGTTTCGAGCCGAAGCGCGTGTTGAGAAATTATAAAATCCAAGGTTTTGCCTGAGTTTTGTCATATTTTCTTTTGCCAATTTGAAAGAAAATATCAATTTATTCCCGCCAAGAAAAAAGGAAATGTAAGAGAAAAGAAAAGATATCAGTGCTCAATGATTACAAAAAGTTTTAATAAGAATCTTAACACGTCTTCTAGCCAGATGAAACTGCCATCTCGATCACTCGTTAAAAATGATGAAAATGATTCAACGTTCACATCGAAAAGGGTCGGAACTCATCAACCGAACGAGTTTGAGCAGATTTTCCCCAATAAAGTGGTTTCCTATGGCCAGTTTGGCAAATGCGAAGGATCTGAGTGCGATGGGTAAGAATAAATTCTCGTAAAATTAGAATAGTTATCCATGAATATTCAGAGTACCTGCTGACACGATCCAAATAAGTAAAGGAAGGTTCTGCGAAATATGTGTAGATAAAGAACGCGGCGAAGAACAAATCGAAGTCCGAGACTTTGAGAAATCCGACGCGAAATTTCGATGCCCAGCGTTCTCCGCAACTGAGAGCTGCAAATCGGAGAATCTCTCGTTCGAAGAATTCTACCTCGGTTCTTGCTGTGAGCCGGGCTCGAAGTGGTTGACAGACAACCGAAAAGGTAACTGGTCATTCATCATTGAACCATGTGGTTTAAAAATGAAATTTTAGCGCAAAGAAACAAGCTTTTTATCGTCAGGAACATCCATGCCGAAGCAAAGCGTGAGCAAACGGAACTTGAGGTTCTATCTAGACAGCAAAAGTCGACCGTTAAGAAAATGGAGAGAGAGCAAAGCAACAGAAAAGAAATGGCAAAAGATTATTACGAATACTATCAAATGACTTTGAAGGAGATTGAGGAAAACGCACCAAAAATTAAAGACGCCAGGAAGGCTCATGAAGGAATTATGGAAGAGGTGCTTGAAAAGGAGAAAGAAGTTGACAAGGCGGCGAAGCGTTACAAACAGCTCTCTTACGAGTATCTTTCGGTTGAAGCCAAAGAAAATATGAAAGGTAAAAAAAGTTTCTTACAGACTAATAATTATATTCTAAATTGAAGGTAATGGAAGGTGCAAATCATGCTTGGAAGAATACAGCAACGATTCGCTCCACCATAAATGCGCTCTTCGCAAATGTGGGCATGTTTCATGCAAGGAATGTTTGGAAGGGGTTCTTATGGTAAGATTGGAAAGTTGGAACGTCGATTACGCGCTTTGTTCCGTCTGCCAAGAGAGCTTTACCCTTTCTGACATTCTCCCCATCAAAGAATAACTGTTTCATTTCTAGGGAGACTTAAGGAAAGTGAGACTAAAACTTTAGATCTGTCATTTTCTCCCAATAAACTGGAAATCAATACAATCTATCAATACTTGAATATAAATTATATCGTATTATCATTAATATATTTTATATATGGTATTTTATTTTTTTAGCAGGACTAACTGCAGGAGCTTTCGGTGAACCGTTCGAGCGATTATGACAAAAATCTCAATACAAAATCAGTAAAGTTTATCAGATTAGTGATTAAAATCTCATATCCTCTGAAATTTCCAGGAATCGGCACCATCACAGCGGGTAATCACCATTATCATGATGAAAACTTCTTTCTCTCATTAGCCACCTGGTGCACGCAGCTTTTCTTGTCTCATATAAGCAGGTAAAAATTCCTATTCCAACAAAAAGGTACATCGACCAATAACAAAAATACAATGCAGGCAAACAAGACAACCAAAATCGACGAATTCGTCAAGAACCAAATTTCTCTTTACGCCACTACGAAGTACCCAAGACCTTCTCTTTCGCAAACAGCTTCCTGGGCTTCGAAAGAATTCCGGGTCAAGCTTTCAAACGCTGATGTCCTGAAAATAGTCAAAAAACACAAGGCAGCATTGAACTCTCCAAGAATCATCAACAGGAAGAATGCGTCCCCTCACCTCATCGCTTTCCACAAAGACCTCGAAAAGCGCTCTGCCACGATGCTCGACAAGGAAGATGTCATCGGCCTTGCAGAGCGCCTTCGGCATTCGAGAAAGTACAGAAACATCAGAGTCGTGCAAATGCTCGAGTTTACGCGACAATGGTGGAGGGACTTCCAAGCAGAGGCAAACGTCGGTCGACCAGAATTCTCGATCAAGAAGAAAGAGATCATCCCGCCTTCAAGAGAAGATATGATCAAGAAGATCTTCGAAGAGCTTGCTCGGGATCCCTTCAAATATCTTCGATGCTGATTCATCTCCCAAAATACTCTCCCAAGTTTTGTTTTTTCATCTTACTTCTTCATCTTTACTTTCTCCGCTTTCCATCTCCCGATATTCATATGATCACAATTTACTTTACCTACAAACATATCTCTCAAAAACTTAATAAAATCAGTAAAAAATCCAGTTTTGTCTCATCTTTTCTTCTGATATAATTAGACAGAGATAACTTTCTGTTTGTCATAGTAGAAATTTTGTGTTTTTCATATTTTCTAGTGGCCTACCTGAAAAAAGTGCCCTTGTCGAAAATTGATTTAGTATGATCGCAGAGACACCTTTGATTGTGCTCGACCTGTCGTGTGTTTGCGCTCAACCTATAAACAAGATGATTTATTCTGTTATTTACAGTGTGAATTAGCGGCGAGCTGGGCTCATCAGCGTGACAAGTTGATCGTCGCCATTTCAACAAGAGACAGGGTCCTGATTGAGTGACAGTCAGAGTTTAGACAACCCTTCGACAGGTAATTTTTTCATTAATTATAGCGCCACATATTTCTTTGCTTTTCTCTCATGCAAAATGCGAACAGTTTGAATTGTCCATTAGCTCACCCATTTCCATAATTAGGAGTCATTAAGCCACTTGGGGGAAATTTCTCGCGGTGATCATCGTAGTAAAACATGTTTTATGGGCGAGATCATGTTTATTACGGTTCCCAAAGGAGAAGCTGATTGAACACTTTCTATACTTTCTATTTTTACACATTCAAGAGTCCACTCTTCAGAAAGAAGACATTTTTGTCAATTTGATTGATGGATAAAAAATACTCTAATAAATGAAGCAGGTAAAAAACAACGAGAGAAAATCAAGGAAGAATAATAAAGCTTGTTTTCCTTTCTTTCTTCTTCGGGTTGTGCTTGGGCCAATTTTAGCAAGTGATTAGTTTGGGCTTGATTTAAGGGTTTGAAATGCGCTCTTAAATCGCGACATAGATTTGACATTCTGCTGTTTTTGCCTCGTCCTAATCGATTGGTAGAGAGGAAGCAGCTGTGCCTGGAAAAGCAGCGAATGTCGCCAGGCTCACTCCTGCCTGTGTTTATGGTAGCGAAGGTCGGTTAGATCTCAGCTGGAGCGATCACCATAAATCAGGTCTTATACTAGCTGTGTCAGGTTTAGCAAGTCGCTGTTTGATCCTACCAAGTCCAGGTAGAGGTAGAGGGGGATCTCTCGATTTATGGAGCGCCATTATTAACCCTAACAATTTCTGGCTTCGCGAAAACGCCATTCAAGCACAAAATTCCCAGCAAGAGAAAATCAGAATGCAGTAATAATAAAATGCCAACCTGTAAGCAAAAAAATCCCAAGACCAAATTTGGCATAAAAAACTTCGAATTCGCTTATTTTAAAAAAGCCACAATTAAAAAAAAAACTAATTTTGAATGAGTGTAAATTTCAAATTTGAGTTTTTACAAAATTCAACAAGAGAAAATCTCCTGAGAAAACATTTTAAGCTCTGCACATTGATATGGATAACAGCGAATGGACCCAACAAACGGCGAGTCTGCAGCCAGACCCTATGAGAGATCAAATCAACGAGAGAGATAAACAGCGGATACGAAGGTGCGAAGCATTTTTAGTATCTCAATGATCCTTTTAGTCATCCGCTCTTCCCTCTACTCGAGTTGCTCTTCCACGAGTGCGAGAAACAGACTTCCTGTCCGCCACGAGATGTGCGCCGAAATTCTCACCGTCTCAACCAAGAGGTAACTTTCGCCCTTCCTTCCAGCCCTCTTCTCATCAGACTGTTCTAGGTTCAGAAGTTCGCCCGACGGCTGATGGAACAAGGACGAACGATCTACACGAACGACACAGAGCTCGATTCGCTGATGGTGAAGGCGCTGCAAGGTATTTTTTTCGCTGAGTAGCATTGTGCTGTTGGAGAAGTGCGTTTTTGTGACACCTGGCTTATGAAAGCTGTCCATTTCGCCGTAACTATTGTGACAAGATGTGATTGTCCCCGTCAACAGTGCGAAAACGCGCTTTTGAGAGATTTGTACATGTTGGCGGCTAACTAGCGGCGGCGCTACAAATGTCTAGATAATTTATTTGTCAATAGTAAAAACGCCATTTTTAGTGCTAAAAATCCATCTTATCGAGCTCGAGAAAGTTGGCGATCTAAGTAATGACTTCTGCCGCCGATACATACATTGTCTAAAAGGTAATAACAATTTGAGGACTCTCGTCGAGTCAAAAAGTGGCAGGTCAAAAGTCACCGGAAGAGCATATTTATTCAATTTAGGGAAAATGCAATCTGAAAATTTACTCAGGAGTCCTGACTCAGTCGACTCTTCCGATGATCCATGGTAAACGAGTTCGTTTTTAACCCTGTGAAAAATGTCTCCTAGCGATTTGGGTGCCCAGATGATCCATCCAATATCTAGACCAAATACAGCTCAGTATGCTCTAGAAAGCAGTCACCTAGGACACCAGATCCCTCCGCACCCTTACGCCGCGTACGAAGCTTTCCCACGACCCAACGCGCCAGTACTGCCTTCGACCCTTCCACACGGGCACGCTCAGGTTTCGTTCAACACGATTTACATCAAACGCTTAAATAAGATAGAGTCATAACATGCCGGGTCTATACGATAATTTTGACGCCGATAACAGGCTAAAACGGGGCTTACTGCCGCGTCAAGCGACCGACACGCTCCGAGGCTGGCTTTTTCAGTTACGGTCTCCAGACCTCATTCTTCGAGTTAGTTAGTGATAACAACGCTGGAGACCGCATAGCAGCACCTCGTCCACCCTTACCCCTCTGAGGACGAAAAAAGGAATCTCGCTCAGCAAACGGGTCTCACCCTACTGCAAGTCAACAACTGGTTCATCAACGCGCGCCGTCGAATACTACAGGGTAGGAGCTACAGAATACAGAGTATACTCTTTTGCCAAGTTCCTGCAAAATCACTAGCACAAATTTACAACCTCTGAATAGCCCCACCAAAGCCAATGATGGAAAATGAAAACCGCCGTCGCCCAAAACAGCCCTGGGAGAAAGAGAACGAGCAGAACGATCAGGAATCGAAATCTTCAGCTAGCTCAGACGATTAGATGAAACATTTACTCATCTCTCTCAAAATTTGCGACCTGACTTTTTCTGTTTACTTTGGTCTCAATCTATATGTTGAGCATTTTATCTAATTTATACAATAAAATAAAATAGCTATTGAAAACGGCGAAGGCATACATTTTATTTCATCGTCATAGACAGGAGTCGGTAATTATGTGACGATGCTTGCAAGGGATTACTCATAGTAATATTATAAATAACTGCTAATCAGACATCCGAGTCATAATTAAGATTTAGTAATATTGAGGAGTCCCCGTAGTCGTGTATCTTCTTTTGCTCAAAAGCGACGCTCGATTCGCCTTGTTCTTCGTCAGCGTGATTCCATGAAAAAAGTAGAAAATGAAAGCAACGACGAAGAACACCAGAAGGCTCTGTTGTTAAATATTTAATAAGTCGAAATCATAAGCGAGACTGACCGGTAGCATGACCCAAAGAAATGAGTTGTTGAATGTTTCTTTCAATTCAGCAGTATCATTCATCTATTTTCTGAATCTGCAAAGATCTTTTTAGCAAGCTTGTATGTGGACCAACTTTTTGGTCAGTACTGAAAATTTCACGAATGTCACAAATGTCACGAATTTGCTGAAAATGTCGCGAAAAAGAAACATGTTTTCGTGCCAACAAATGTTTCTTTTTCGTGACATTTTCATCAAATTCGTGACATTCGTGACATTTCCAGTACTGACCAAAAAGTTGTTCCATATGTTCGCAGGCTCATTCCTGACTGCTGTGATCGCTTCTCTCAAATTCTCCCTGGAACAAAAAGTGCTCATTCTTACTTGGCATAAACGTTATTTTTATCGGCCCTACAATCTTCGTTTTCTGAGTGAAAAGTTGCTTGAAATAATCGTGATCGGACATTTTTACAGAGTCTGCTAGGGATCATTCTTAATCCACGGCGAAAAAGAAGAACAATTCATAATTAACAATCCTAAGTCAGGAGATCAAAAAATTCTTTTATAATTAATGTCAGTAACGAACATGCGAATTCATTTTTCAGTAGAAGTACGGGGCTTTCTCTTGGAGTTTTGGTGCTTTTCGTAGGATTTCCGCGGTCTGCTTTCCTGGGCTCAGCAACCTGAGTTGAAAACCTGAGTCAGGCTCTGGAAAATGAAAAGCCGCATAGCGGCTTTTTTAAAAACGAAGCCGCAAAGCGGCTTCGCAAATAAACCATATGATTTTTCTTTAAACTCCTGGCGAAGCTTTGCGGCTTTTCATTTTAGCTCTTCCAGAGCCTGACTCAGGTTTTCTACTCAGAATGCTGAGCTCAGCTGGATTCAATGCCGGGAAGATGAAATTGAAAATCTCGCTGCTGGCTGCTGAAATATTTCTCTTTAGAAATAATGGGAATAAGCTCGTTTACCGCAAGTTTCGTCTATTCCTTCCAAGTCTACGGCGAGCAGATCGACGAGACCCTAAGAAGACGGAGAAGATATTCTGAGAAAGTGTTCGAGTCGGTCACTTACAGGTCTTCCGGATATGTTGCCGGACAAATTTGATCTCATCTTGATTCGTTGGTGCGGGAGAGGTTGGTCCGGCACTAGAAACTTTCTCCTCCGGTGGATCATTTTTGCGGATCTAAATTCAATCGTAGAGAGAGGTTATCATTCGAGCCTAGGATTCGAGCCATCCAATATCCCTAGAATCTGGGCTAGTGGTTAGGGACTGGGGGTCCTGTGGGGCGAAGCCCCTGATCTAAGCCTTAGGAGGGGGTCCCGGGGGGCGTAGCCCCTGGGTTAGGTTTAGGGGCAGCTCGAATGATAACCCTCCTACAACCAATTTGATGGCTAGGAAGGATAGTTCATCTTACCTTTGCCGCGATTCTTGCTGACAAGGAGGATATTATCTTCACTTGCCGGTTGTTTTGCGCCGTCTTTGCTTTTTCTAATTTTTTTACTTTGAAATAAAGTAAAAGTCACTTAACGAATGAGAACATTTTTTATACTAAAATGCAAAAAGACAACGCCGAAAAGTCCGCCAAGAAGAATCAAAGTCATGATATGGTTGAGAGCAGTTTTTTCTTCCCCTGCTTGCTTTCTGAGAGTCAAAGAATATTATACAAAAAATACTTATTAAACTCTTCAGACTCTCAATTTTAGAGACCTTTATATGAGAAATATGAACGACTGGTGGATCATATGCTAGGTTGTAGAAACTGTTTGTGCATTTTTTATACGATTCTAAAAATTGAAAACTTCGGAAGGTCTCTTCTTTCTTGCTTTACCCATGAATTTGCGAATGTCAATCTTGCCACCTTCTTCGAGATTGCCGCAGTCGGATAGCTTTTTTGGTCCGCTGAAAGAATCAAATTTTATTGATAATTGAAAATAGTCGTGACTTGCCCGACTTTTCCTATTTTTTCTTGTAACGACTTTCGCAAGATCTACATTTTTTTTTTCAATTTCTAAATTGATGTGCGACAAAATCATTACCATGAAGAAGGACAGCTGTATTCGCATCCATTTAAGATCGTCGATTGTCTACCTCAGCGCCTCTTGACAAAGTCAAAAGAAAAAAAAAGAGACTCTGAGCCCTATCATGCGGCCAATGTCAACTACAGGGTCTTCTCCATGTTCGTGGTCGTGGGAGCTGTTCATTCTCTTTTGGAGAAAGTTTCTCGACGAAAACAAGTGCTCCAAATTCCTATCCATTTTCTGCATGATTTCAATAAAATGAAAAAGTAAATCCTTTGAATCCGAGCAATCATAAGATGCACTGATTAAACGCTAATCAACAACTTGCTGCAACAACCGCTTTTCTTACACGTGAATAACTCATGTATTAATAAGGGTCTGTTTCGTACTCTCATTTGCCTGTATTTTACACTGCTTGTTTGTCTTCATTTTGCAAGTTATAATCGATGATGATTGTAGAGTTGTCATCGAAGTGGCTTCGAAATCCTCATTTTTTGCATTTTGAATCGAAAAAGGGATGAACAGAGTCATCAGAGATCTACGTAGAAAACGTGAGAGACCACTTTAGAGGTAGAGGCTTTTCTAGGATCATTCTCCGTTCAGAACTACTCATCTGCATTTTGCGAGAAAAAATGAACGAGGCGACGCAGCATTACTGCCGACATAGGGACAAATCGTTCAATGATGAGAAACGCGAGCGTATTCTGGATAAGTTTAGCTAAACTAATTAGCGCTTCGACTTTTTAACTTTTTATTAAAGAGTTATTGATTGCGAGTTTGAATACAGATTTGCGCTTCGAGAGTACAACGTCAAAATCATGGAGGTAATTTTGTTCTCTTCGTTGATTTCGATTATTTCAATTTTTAAGACTGTTTCAAATTTCAACCTACATCGAGAAGACATTGAAAAGCTCCTGGTGTAATGACGATTTGGCTGCTGGTTTATTAATGTACATGTTTATTATTATTGTCACCACATTTAAACGCAAAATAAGTTGATTTGTGAAGGAAAAAATTAGAGTGAAGCGAAGGTAAAAAGTGTGCTTTTAAAGTATTCGTGTAAAGAGAATGAAGTCGTTCGAGGTGGTCTGCTGTCTTATGGGTCGATCTCTCGCAACACAGTGTTGAACTTTCTGACAGAAGCGACGGGGGAACAGAGATTACGCAGATTTACTTACTCATTGATTGGGCTTGGCAGTTGCAGCATTCTTTTTTCATCAACATAAACAATAATTTTAACAATTAGAATTAGACAGGAATGGTTCGCCTGGGGTCGAAGTGGATCTCTTCGTCTGCGTAGCGATCGTCGACTGTAAATACTTCGTTAGGTACTGTAACAGGATACTAATTGGAGGAAGCGAATATCCTTGGAGTTTACTGACCTGTGTCGACGTAGTCACTTTCATCACGCACAATTAGTCGAGCGTTGCCACTATCGGAGCGCAGTGTCCCTCCATTATCTCGTTTCAGGGTTCCACCAACTAATGACACTCCTGAATTGAGACGCGCCGCCGGATAGTTTGGCGGCGGAGTGATGCTACTTCGTTCTTCCGCTGGGTCGTAATCGACTGGCTCCTTTGCGAATTTCGCCTTGATTTGTTCCCGGAAGACCCAGGTCAGAGTGCCGACCACAATAATAATTCTGAATGGGGCGTCAATTTACGGATTTACGGGTCGTGAGAGCTCTTACATGAGAATAAGAACGATGACGACGATTAGGACATTGAAGCTAGCTCCGCCCATCGAGCGACAATGCTCATCGTAAGCGTCGCCCAAGTTGATACTAGCGGAAGTGGATTTGCCAATGCTATTGCTCGTAGTGCACCGCAAAACAGCAGTTGAATAGCTTTGCGTCTCGTAGATGCCCATTTCGTACAGAGTAAGCGTCAGTTCTTTTAGGCTTTTCATCACATTATTTGGCAGCGTTATATCGTAGCCAGTGACACTTGAAAATGATGATGTGAGGTGAATACTCGTCGAAAATTACCTTGGTTTTGCTTGATATTCTCTATTATCAGAACAATCGACAGAAATCTGCTCGATAGCTGATCCGTCCGAGGAACACACTACCGATCGGATGTCGAAAATGGGAGTAAACGGCTTGAACTTGAGTGGGACAACGAAATCCTCGCTAATAGGATTGTCTACTGCTTCGTGCTGCACATGGCAAACGAAAAACAAGTCTTCAAGAAACTCCTTCTCCACGGGCAATTTCAAGTCTGCTGAATTCTTTCCTTCTGCTCCAGGAATCTTTCGCAGCTGCATATCTCTGCCCCGAACAGACCATTCCACAGTAGATTGAGCAGGTTTCCCACCGACAGCTAAGAAAATACAAAATTCGATTCACAGAAATGCGCGTGAAAATGCACCTGTACAAGTGGCCAAGAAAATGGGATCGGCGCTGTGTGTCACATAGTCGCCCGTAAACTTCTTATCTATTTGCACGGTCGGTGCTTGCAAAATAACGATTTCGAATTCATCCTTATCAGGGGTTGGGATCTGCTCATCTCAATTCATCAATTTAGGACGCTGGAAACATTCCAATCAATCTTTGTTTTGGCCTAATAAAAATTCGACCCCGCTAAGTAATAAATAGCGCTCAGCGATCAAGATTCAAACGATGCAAATTCAGATACAACCCTTTCCTCAACTTCTTGAGTCGCCATGTAGGTGATCACATATTTCTTTTCGTCCGACAATTGTGCGTTGGATCTCGTGAGCTTGTTTCCAGAGTGCATGAACTCGCTGCTTGAATGTTGGTCGATCCTTCCATTTGAGACACTCCCTCTGAAATAGAATTTCCCTGTGGAGAGCGTTTTCAAGAATCCTTTTCAAATACAACATGCCCGGATGGCTCTCAATAGCAGCCCGGATACATTCAGAGGAGCTCCCAGCTCGAGTACTCACTAAATTTGACTCTCAAAAACGCATTCCTGAGTCGTCTTTGAGGGTGATGTAGGAGAGATCGCTCAACTCCGCTGAATTAAAATTCCGAAGCGGGAAGTTTATCTCGCGACCTTCTTTCACTGGGATTAGTTCAATCTCTCCAAGAGCCGCATGAAATGAAATGAAGAAGAAAAGGTTTCGCATCTTCTCTCTTACTCTGCGCCGCCTGGGAAACTTTTGGAACTTTCTGATTTCGCTCCTTCTTCTTCTTGAGTAGTTTTTATTTCTCTTTTCTCTCTCTTCTTTGAATGAATCGCTGCGCGGGTGAACAAGTAACTATCCACGAGCCGTCGTAAAATCGCAATTCATGAATAAGGCTCCGGCTCTTAAGACTTCTCGGCAAATCAGTAGTTTTGGTAGTAAGCTCCGGTTACAGATTACTGCCTCTCCGGTCGAGCGAGACGAGGAGTACCGCTACTATCGTACAGTTTGGCGCCACTCGACTCTCTTTACAGTTCCGTTATGAATAGCGGCACCTATTATCGCAATGATTAGTACTATTGATAAACACTCCCCTTTAAATTACAATAGCTTGCTCGCCCTCTCTCTTTTTCTCTTTCTCTATTATACCCTCTTGTTGAAGAGCAAATCAAGCTCGTTCTTCTGCCTTTCTACGTTTCTGAGAACGGCGGAGTAATGATTAAACGTTTGATTCAAATAAAGCTCTCAAGGTTCAACAAACGAGCACCTTTGGATTCAAACCAGCGCGCTTTCAAAATGATACTTATTCAAAAAATAGTATAAAACAATTAATATAAAAGAGGAGCGTCTTACCTGAGCAATTCAGCGTAGGCACTTTTTTAGGCCACGGGAATCGAAGAATCGCTACTATAAATTTAAAGCGCTATATCGGCGGAATAAAAAAATAAGGGCGCTCATTGAAAATGAGCAATTGAAATTGTTAAAAAAAAAGAAAGATGTGTTTACTCAATCCTTGTTTTATAGAGACGGGCGGATGTAATCTTTTGTTTTACTTGTATAAACGTTTTTCGGTCGTCACAAATTTTGGCCGTTGATATTTTCAAATTATCATTTTTCAATTGTGACATTTTTACGAAAAACTAAATTTCAGGCCTTTAGGGTTTCCCACCAATATCGCAATAAATTTCCCGACTGCGGAGTAATTCCCCGTTCTCGTTAACATCTCACATCTTTAAATTTTATATCCTCTCACCTTTTTTCGTGCTTTCGCCTTTGATCTTGAAACTTCTCCAAAAAAAAAAGTTTCGTCGGCTCTGTCCTTCGGTCCTCGTTTAGCACGTAAAGTAAACTTATAAATCCATCGCAGGACACTAAAAAAAGCTAAAAAACTAGCTACTTCAGCCGCGTGCCGATCGAGCTCTGTTGTGAGATAAAGTAGCTAAAACGGTGGACCAAAAGCTTGTCGAGAGGGCGAAGATCACTTAACTTTATCGACCGGCACCGGCTGGTGAGCTTGCTATTTATTAAACGGGCCAATGTGGCATTTTTGGAATGCACTCGAACTTGTACCCTTTTCCGCCTTTTCCACAGTTTATTTTGACCTTTAGCTCTGTTTTTTTAATAAAGAACTTTTGTACTTTCGACGATTATAATTTTTGAATGACCTTTTCGATCGTTGAGTAATTGAAAATTATTATTTTCATTACTGTATCACTCGCCGTAATCAACACCATAAATGCTTAAATCATACTGAAGATCAAAAAAAGCAAGATCATAATTCCCATGAAGCAATAAATTCGTAACTGCCTCTAATATAAAAAAAATGCCACGGTGGGTGATGCGTATAATTGATACCGATCAGTTCTCATCAAAGACCGTCTGGAAGTGCTCTTCTGCTCCTGTCTGTTTAAGCAGTTTAATCCACAGTGGCTGATCCCTTATTTTGTAGTCATTAAGCTTTCAAGTGCTCGTCACGGCGTGTTTAACGCGTTATGCAACTTTTCCGCCAGTTGGCGCCAGCGACGTTGTCCAAGTGCATCTGTAAATGGCTTTGGCCCCGACCGCGATTTCGACATGACCGAGGCTCCACATTCAAAACCATAAAAAAGACACACCAAGAGAGACAAAAAGAAATGATCTGGAAGCGGCTAATATTCCTGCTGCAGCTGAGTTTCGGCTATCGGACGTATTCCAGTCCCCGATATCGATACATTCGGTAAAGTTGTTGGTTTTATTTTTGATTTTCAAGAAAAGTTTAAAGTTGGGTAGAGAGGCCTCAGACTACAGAAAAATCACCGATATACAGGCGCAATATTCGACCGACGTACAGATACCCCTCCAACTACTACCCTCATCAGCATAGATCCAGAGATTTGAGCTACAGTTCTTATGCGCGCAAAGCAGAAGTGCCAAAACCTGATGTTATCAAAGTCGAAGCAAGGGACTTACAAGACATCTCCGAGCAGATCTCCGCCGCTGTTCGAACAAATGCGTGTCCCTCGGATGTTCCTATCGACATTCTTTTTCTCTTGGATTCGAGGTGAGCTGGGTATCATCTTGCCAAGTTAAATGACCCATTATGAAGTTATATGACGACGAGTACTGCATATTCTCAGTTCAAGAGGCTTGTGGCTTATATGGCTTCAACGATGATGTATAGGAAATTTCGTATGCAAAAATATCATATCGTTTTTTTTTTGCTTTATTTATTGACCAAATTTGCATCAATAAAAAAGTGACTCGATGGTGAAAATGGCGGTGTTTCAGTTTGATGAAACGCAAACCGAACGATTCATTTCCTTCCACGATTACGACGAGTTTTCCGGCTTCAAAACGAGTTTGTCGGAGATGAAAAGGAAGGCACTTGGTCGGAAAGGTCGCCACGCGAGCCGACGCTCTCAACGTCATTTGCGTAGCTTGCGGCGGCGCTTTGGACGCAATTCCTCCAAAATGGAAGGAGATCCGTTTGAAGGAGCTTTGGATAATGTGCAAAAGTACGGATTTTCGCGCTCCCGCGGAGCACGGGCTCAGGCACGAGGGCCACCAACAAAACTATTATTACCTCCTCTTTTGATCTTTCATTCTCGTTTTCGATAAAAAGGGTTTTATTTTTGTCGCCCCTCTGTGAAAGGCTGTAAAAATATTAATCGTCATGTCAGGGGAAACGCCGACGTACTCGTCAAATGCGCTGGCTACCAAGCTTAGAAGTTTCCACGATGTGAATATTTTTGCCGTCGTGGTCGGCGAGGAGGACAGCGGAATTACCGATGAGTTCACCGGAAGCGCAAGTCGTATTCTTCGGGTGATCAAAGAGAACCGCCTGGTTGATGAACTCGCACAGTTGCAGCAGCTCATTTGCCGCGACTTCGAAACTTGCAATACTTCATCATTTCAATGCCTGAAAAAGTACAACACCGGTGGATATGCCAGCAGCTACATAACAAAATGCCATCGAGTAAATTGCGAACATGGAAAATGCCTTACCAAGCCCTGCCATCCCACTCAATTCTGCAAGGAAAAGGGCTCCTACGACTTTGAATGCAGCAATTCATCGCTCGAAGCGCAACTCACTTGTGAGGATTTGTCCTGTGGCAACGGGGTCTGTAAGATGCTTGGAAACACGGCGCATTGCCAGTGCCATGCAGGATGGACCGGCGAAAAATGCGACGAAGATGTCGACGAGTGCACCATCTCGTCGCACAATTGCCAGCACAAGTGCATTAACACTAGAGGAGGATACAATTGCGAATGCAACGAAGGATACGAGCTGACCATCGGCGGGCAATGCGACGATGTTGACGAGTGTGCAGATTCTAGCCACGGTTGCGGTCAAATCTGCCGCAATTTCCCGGGCGAGTACACGTGCGAATGCTATCCCGGCTTCTCACTTGACTTCAACGGCAAGAGTTGCAGCGAAATTGATACTTGCAAGTTGGCAAACTGCAGCGATAAGTGTGTCAACCTTTCGGGCATGGCTTACAGATGCCTTTGCTCACCAGGCTTCATTTTGGACAACGACGATCACACTTGTATAGATTAAGGTCACCATTTATTACCTGTTTATTTTATAAATCCGAATGTGACCCGATAAGTAGACGTAGACGAGTGCGCCTTGGAACCGTGCGAATACGGTTACGAGTGCATCAATACGGCTGGCAGCTACGAATGCGTTGATATCGACGAGTGTGCCCAAGCTCACTGCCCCGATGGTTTCACCTGCAAAAATTTCAAAGGCGACTTTAAATGTTACGATATAAACGAATGCGATGACAACCCCTGTGACGAAAATGAAAGTTGTGAAAATACGGTTGGCGGGTTCTTGTGCAGTTTCATCGATCCCTGCGCAAAGGAGCCCTGTGAAGTTGGCTTTGAATGCAGAGTTAATGAAGCTGGATTCGAATGTGTCGATATCAACGAGTGTGAGAAGGAGAATATCTGCCCTTCAGGCTACAGGTAAGTGGGATGTCTAATGATATACATGTTGTTTTTAGGAATATGATATATCTTCTTTTAGATGCGAAAATTTTAACGGCGATTATGAGTGTATCGATATCGACGAATGCGCTCACGAAATAATGGCCTGTCCAGTTGGATACAAATGCGAAAACTCCGATGGTGATTTCAAGTGCTCTTTTGTTGACCATTGCGAAGAAAATCCGTGCGCTGCAGGACTTGAATGCAGTAACACGATCGACGGCTCGTTCAAGTGCAGCGACATAGATGAGTGCCTTAATGAGCCTTGCGACAAAGGCGAGGAATGTATTAATTTGCACGGCGGATATAGATGCGAGGACGTCGACGAATGCAAAAGGGAGTGTTTAAGTTTGAGTGTTGTGGTTATGTTTGGATACCAATCGGTTTAGTAAACACCAAAAAGTCATCCATGCGAATCGGGTTTCAAGTGCGCTAATCTGCCAGGGGCTTACGGTAAGCATACAAAACTTTTTGAACTTGCTCGGGAACCGTTGACTTTTAACGAGGCGGAAGAAGAAGTCTACTTTGTTTTCAGAGTGCATCGACATTGACGAGTGCGCGGAAGAAATAAACACTTGCAGCAAGCGACAAACATGCCAGAATACGGAGGGCTCGTTTGAGTGCATAGAAATCGATCTCTGCGAAAATGCGCAGTGCGAAGCTGGTTACGAGTGTGTCGACTACGTTGATGGCTTTGAGTGTCTTGATATCAATGAATGCGTGATCGATTCTCCGTGTGATTTGGGATTCACGTGTAAAAATACTCCAGGTTCTTATCAATGTGAGGATTTCGACGAGTGCGCCGTTTTCGGCGAAGCAAACATCTGCGAAATCGGCTTCAAATGTGTCAACAACGTTGGAAACTTTTCATGTGTGGATGTCGACGAGTGTCTGGAAATTGGATCGTGTCCCGTTGGCTTTGAATGTTACAACAAACACGGCAGTTACGATTGTCTTGACATTAACGAGTGCTTTGAGGAGCCGTGTGACAACGGCTACGCTTGTCTCAATAATGAAGGCTCGTATACATGTGTCGATGTGAACGAATGCACGGCCGAGAGTTGCCAGGCTGGCACAAACTGCGTGAATACTCTAGGCAGCTACGAATGCAAAGATATTGACGAATGTGAAAATTCACCCTGCGAGGAAGGATTTTATTGCTCGAACAGTTTCGGCTCCTTTTCTTGCCTCGACGTTGATGAATGCGCCACTCTTAGTTCCCCTTGCGACGATTTTTCAAACTGCGTGAATACACCGGGCAGTTTTGTCTGTGAAGAAATTCAAGAGGAAGAAAAAGACGAAGAAGAAGCCGATTCTACAAGCGAAGCACTCTCGACATGTGATGGAGCCAACCACAAATGCTCACATACTTGCATTCTTCTTTCTACGAGTACGATAATCGTCGCCCCATCTACTCCAATCCACATTGCTGCTCCAAATGTTTACTATCGATGCGACTGCCCAAATGGATACGAGCTTGCTCAGGATGGCCACACATGTCTTGACATTGACGAATGTCAAATTCGAAAAGGAGGATGCTCAGATTATTGCTTCAATACTCAAGGCAGAGATTCAATTGATAATTATCAGAGCTTTTGAAGAGAATTTCACATGATACGACGATAGCAGACTCAAATCCGGGGTTACGCCGCCACTAAGAGAATCCTGTCTTGTGATTGGCTGACCGGATAACCTGTTCGCCATCCGTGGCGAACAGCTTCAAATCCCGGGCAAAGGCCTGCTATCATCGGTAGTCTATAATATCTCTTGAAAAGGTGGCTATCGTTGTGTTTGCGGAGAAGGAGAGGATCTATCCAGCGATATGCATACTTGTGTCAGCAAATCACGGAAGAACAAGAACAGCGGCTGCAAAGTGGAGTGCGAAAACGGGCTCTGCATCGATGACGTTTGCAAGTGCTCAGAAGGCTGGAAAGGGAACAAGTGTGATCAGGGTAATGTATTTTCAAATGTTTTCAAAGTGCTCGGGATTGGCCCAGTCACTTTCGGACTCTATGAGCAGTTCCGCCACGCGTTGATGTTCTTGTTGCCAATGCACGGGTGGAATCATTCCAAACTTTTCGTCGAGCTCGAGAAAAAGTATTCGCCAGAGAATTTCGAGATTTTCCAACGCCACCAGATTGTCTGAGGCGATTGCAATGCCAAATATCGCTCGCAGTATTTTGACTCTGCCTTCCCAGATGATTGCATTTGGTGCCATTGATTGCATTGGCGGGGGAAAATCTGCGGGCGGCGCTTCGTTAATGTCGTCGTAAAGGTGAATTAGTTCGGAATACTTTACGAGGGTTTTAATCTCTTGCTTGGTTTCAACATCGATGCTTATAAGATAAGCTAACCCGTGCCAAATGCTGTAAAACAGTTATATGATTGCGGCTGACCGTAATATACTCATCCTCGTCATCGTCAATTTCCTCGTCTTCGTCTCCCAAGTCGTCATTGTAAATAGTTTGCGCTAGTTATATTATATTATATTATATTATATTATATTATATTATATTATATTATATTATATTATATTATATTATATTATATTATATTATATTATATTATATTATATTATATTATATTATATTATATTATATTATATACCTTGTTGTCCGAAATGATAAATATCCATTTTGTAGAGATCTTTCAGCGGCACAACATAGTTGAGTTCTCCTATCCATGGTAGAATCACAAAATTTGCATTAAAATCAATCGTGTCGTTTTTCGAAAACGGGAGTTTATAAAAATCGTACGGCCAAAGAATGCAGCAATCACCATCAATGAGATCTTGTCGTAAGAATAAGGGTCTTTCGTTGGCGAGTTGAGTGACTCTCGCGAAGGAAATATTCCATGGGAGGAGCTCCGTGTGACTGAGAAGTTCTGACGGGCGCGTTGAAGATAGCACGAATGATTCTCTAGGAACTGAGCGTTGATAAAGATCTTCGAGGGCTGATCGCGGTTGCTTGTGCTTTTGAATGACTGGTCTTCGAGTTGGTGACTTCCAAATGTGTATAAGCTCGTCAAACAAATTGTCGGAGTTGTCCGACTTGCTCATCAGCTGCTGATCATCTTTCTCCGAGAAGTCGTACCCAGCGCCCACAAAATAAATAATTCTAAAAACATACAAAATCGCGGGGCCGGCGAGAATTGCCAAAACAAAGCTCTCCTTCATGATAATAATAATTATTCTCTCTCTCGTTTTTTTCCGCCAAATCTCCCCTCCGGCTCAGCGCGAAAAAAAAATTGCGCACTGGCGATTGCGGAGTCCCTTAAATAATAATCCACTTTTTCCTTTAAGACATTGATGAATGCATCCAAAGGTAAGTTTTGACCTCATTATTCAACTATAGCTAAAATTAAAATTATTCAGTCCTTGCAATCATGGAAGATGCATAAACACTGAGGGAAGCTTCATGTGCCAGTGTGACAAAGGATTCCAATTCGATTACCAAATCGACAACTGCGTTGATGTGAATGAGTGCCTCTCTCCAAAGAGAAATCTTTGTGAGCAGGATTGCATTAACAAAGAAGGTAATGTAACTCATGTAAATACTCACGTGATCTTCATCTTCTTTCCTAATAGGAACCTACAGCTGCAAGTGTAGGGAAGACTTCGTTCTGAGCGCTGACGGGCACTCTTGCGTGCCACTTGGTATCTGCGCCGAAAATCCTTGCTACAACAATGGAAAATGCGTGATAGACAAGCATTCGTTCCACTGCGAATGCGAGAAAGGCTTTACTGGTCGTCTTTGCCACCAGCAAGTTCAATTTGAGTTACCAGACTTTCTTAATATCGAATCCGAAAGCATAAGATCAGGTTTTGTAAAAATTGCAAACGGTGTTTTCAATTACGGTGTCATTCAGTAAGAGTTGGTGATCATAAGAGTTGTTATCCGAATAATCCTTGTCTCAATGGTGGAAAGTGTTTCGCGCTTAAAAAAAATATGGATGCCGGGCAATTTGTTTGCGCTTGTTCGAAACACTTTACCGGAAACAAGTGTCAACACGGTTATCTATCTTGCATGGTGTCGTTTTTTTTTATTCTATTTTTTATCAAAGTCGGCGAGCGAGAATCAAGCACGAGCGCGCTATTTTCTATTTTTTCATTCAGCCGAAAATTAGCAGATCAATTTTCAATTTTTTTATTTCAGAAATAACTGCTTGCGAAGATGAATGCCGAAACGGCGGGAAATGCATGGAATCGTCTCCGAATCAGCACCAGTGCCAATGCACTGATAGATACTACGGTCGAAGTTGCGAAAAGTTGCGCTCTGTTCCGAACGGTTAGTTCGTCAAGCAAGTTCCGGAAAAGTGATTAATAATTTCAGTGTGCAAGGACCAAGCTTTTGACATTGTTTTCTTGATCGATGGTTCCATTCGAATCGGGCGAAAAAACTACAACATGGTGATCGACTGGATCAAGTCTATCGTGACTCAACTTAATATCAGGTAAGAGTATCACTCCGTTAACTTCAAACTAATCAAAAACATTATCTTTTTCAGCCAAGAAAGATCGCGCATTGGACTTGTGCAATTTTCGACCAAAACAGAGATTGAATTCGACTTGGCGAGGTTCAACGACAAGAGCAATTTACTTCAAGGATTAGAGCAGAGCAAGAACCGATTCAAAAACATGGGCTACAATGCGTACGCCGGCCTTCGTAACAGCATCGATCTCTTCCACGGGAAAAATCCGGTGAGAAAAAAGGGTCGAAAACAACTCTTTGAATCTAACGCTAAATTTAGAGATTTCTTATCATGATCACTGCCGGTCGCCTTTACATTCATCCACGACGACTCAAAGAAGTTCTCAACGCAGCAGAACACAGCAAAGTGGAAGTTTTCGCAGTTAAACTTGGCAAAATGACGAACGAAGCTGAACTGATGGGATTAACCAAAAACGACCGGAGCATCTTCGGGATAAGACACAAGAGCGATTTTAGAAAAGAGGGCGCAGCTATTCTCACTTCTATATGTTTCAAAGGTGGGTGAACAAAGGTTTTGCCCTTAATGTTTTTTAGATGACTGGAGAAACAAAATCATAGAAGAAGACTGAGCCCGCCTCCTGATCGATAATAAGTTCAACCCTCGACCGCCGTGCCTATCGTAACTCCTGAACGCTTAAAATATTTCCAGACCTGACTTGCTGACCCTCTCATTCCATTTGTAAAATACATTCACGTGAAAACTTCTTTTTTCTCTTTTTGGTACAGACAAAAGCCACAAAGAGAGAGAGAGCGAATGGCTTGTCCTTTGTCTTGCGAAAAGCAAATCACAATGGCCGAAGAACCATCAAGAGACATAAATGAAGATAGGGATACTCTTTTTATCGGAAAAGAACGAAATCATTAAGAGATGCAAGCAGTAAGCTAGAATTGATAATTTCGAGATTGAGGCGTCGCGGTCACAACTGCTGGGGTTGTTCTTCTCTATCTAGTTGTAGCAGTTGCGAAACGACTTTGCGGAGTGCGAATTTCTCCATGGCTACGGATTTATCGCATTTCTATGTTTTAATCTTTGCTAGAATATTTCAAAATCCGTGAAAGCATTCTAGATCAATAACAGCTTCTACTTCAAACGTCAACTACCCTTTTAGCTCAACTAGTTATGGAAGACCGCCTCGCCTGCCGAGTATACGCACAGTATCATCCGAGTCAGTAGATGTTCAGTCTCCGCCTCCCAAGTATGACGATATCGTACTGCCTCCTTCATATGAGTCTGTCGCTCAAAGAAGTTAAAAAGTATCTCGATTTTTTCGCCCTTGTAATTTATAAAATTTATATTTTAATAAAATTTTAAATTAAATAAAAAGTATTTTTATAGAAACGAATCCGCCTTTATTCAATGTCTACGTAGAAGGGTCAAGAAAATATACATAATAATCTTTTCGGGACTAAAAGAAGAAGGCTTTTTTCTGTTTTAGGCCAAATAGCTTCCAAATGACGTTGACGACGTCACAGAACAGGGGGATGAGTCTGAGACTGATGAATGAGAGAGTGGATCCGAAAACGAAGAGACCTATTGTGATAAAAATAAAAATCAGAAACTCGAGAAAATTGCTTACGAGTTGCTGCAGCGAGTTGTCTTCCCTGTACGAGATTGAGTTGAGCGATTTCCAGTCGTTTTGCTTCTCGGGGCTATATTTTCAGCTTGCAGTAGGTTGATTAGTTTGAAATTAGCGTTGGAAATTAGCGAGAATATATACTGTCACGAAAATGAATGAGCCCGTGTCTGGTAGCTTTTTATTTCGATCTCTGTGTCGAGCTTCTGTTGAGGATTATCCGGAACGGGATCGGTGGCGACTAGCGAAACCGCTTTGCAGGACGCGATCGATTTCGTTTCATCAGTCCCCGAATCTAGCATTTTTGTTAAATCATTTCGGAAATTATAGCGATGGAATTAACTCTTTCTTCGTTATTTACTTACCTTGATTATTTCTCTGATCTTCGAGCTGCTTAATCATAATCTGTTTCTTCTTGTCCTTGCATCTAAGAAGTATTGTGAGGGATGAGTAAAGGTTAAGAACTCGGGGTTTTATCAAAAATGATCGGATGATCCCTTCTCACCGTTTATTCTGAAACCACACGCGGATCACTCGCGGGGATAAGCCCGTCATTTCGACCAGTTGTTCTTTCATCAACGCATCTGGTCGTGGATTCGCTTGGTAACACGTTCGCAGAGTGTGGAGCTGCTTTTCGTTCAGCACCGTTCGAACTCTGGCAATGAAGACATAGAAGAGATTTGGAAAATAGATTTTACCTCGTTGTTTTCGGTTTATTTCGTCGCTCCATCTCCCGGCAACGGAATTGGTTCTGTCTGATGAAGGGATAAAGGGAAAATTTCCAACCTGAGTGCTTAAATTTTACACTGTAAAATAAGAATAAAAAATCGATGTCGCCTTGGACATATGTCAGTTGTCTGTTTTCAGGCTATCATTAATTCGTAATGCAATAAGCAACGAGCTGCTGGACATGAAGCCGATACGGTGGGCGATTTGCGGTCATTTTTCATTTTGATACTATTCTAGATCCCTGCCTAGATTGCTCCGACTCCAGTTCATGACAAGGTCGACAGAAAAGACGAGTGTCGATCAATAAGAACTCATCACCAGAGACCAGAACACGAACGCATGACGAGCAACTTACTCGATTTATTATTAATCATACCCTCAGACAACTTTACTACGATATGATAACTCGCGTTATACTATCTTTTGTTCTATTTATCTTTCACAGGGCATGGAACAATTTTCTTCTATATAAAATATGCTCGTCAAAAAATTTAAATCGTTCCTGAAGCAGTCCACATGAAAGGTGCAATTCTTGACTTTGTGAACGAGATCGGTCGGATGCAGCACATGGTCGCACTTGGCACAATGCTCCATGTAGAGTCTGAAAGAAAGAACTGCTTATTTTGATATCGATAGTAAAAAAGATTAACGATTATGTTATCACTGAAGCGTGTGGAGCGCGAACCGCGAGTCGCATTGAGCGGCGGTCACTGTTGCGGATGACGATTGATCCCTTTTTTTTTTGACAATGCAAAATCGACATGGAAAAATCGCTGTTCCGACGCTGTTGCGCTGGGATTTGAGCGCGTTAATTTCGGAAGAAGTGTTTTGTTTTTCTTGAGACTCAGCGGTGGCGAGCGCGGCTTTGATCTCGCCTTCGTCATGCTGATTTCAAGGCTCAAGTTGAGCCAGATGGATGATCTGAGTGATCTCGAGCCAATACACTCGCCCGTGGCGATTGGTCGAGGTGAGCCTGCAAGGCGCCGCTGAGTAAAAAAACTCACTCTATCCGCAATTGCCTGATTTACAATCGAAGTTGACATTGAGTGCGGGGATAAGCTTGACTTAGTGGCTGCAAGTGTACTGGCCGATGTTACTGTCAGAATCGAGCGGTACCGCTGAGGGTCGATGATATCTCATCCGCGCGGGGCGGATTTGGATCAGCCATGGACAGCCGCCGTTGAGTGATCGGCTCAACCCGTCCATCCAGGCTCAGCCGCTTCGACCTGCCGAGCTAGGCTAGCTAGGTCACGAGACTGTCCTTCTACTAGGTCGCTGCATATGCTGACCTGGGTCATCGATTCACAGAAAAACACGCTCCTCATTTTTGCTAATTAAGATCGAAAACTTCGCAGGTACTGACCAATCAATATCAAGAATTAAACTATCAGTATGTCAAGTATTTCATTACCGTTCATAATCATCCTTGCAGTAGGCTAATTCGTTTTTCATGAAACAGCTCGTCGCGTCCTGGAAGTAGCATCCACACTCACTTAAGAAAATTAACTTGCATCGTTTTAAGGCAGCCAAAAGGACCCAAAAGGGTCACAACATCTTCCCACGATAACTACATGACCGCCCTGGGGATTTTTTCATAGAAGATATAATAATAAAGTATAATCCGCGCTCTCGGGGGATTTCAAATTATCGACAGATCAAAAGTTCTCGTCACTGATCACATTGATCAATTTTACGCCTGTCATCAAAAATGAAGTACTGTTAGACGTTTTTGCAAGCAGAAATATGTATCAATGATCAATTATTAATCAGACTCCAGCTCACATCTTTCATTAGATAGATTTCTCGACGGAAACAATGCCTATCAAAGAAAAAATGCAAAAACGAGCCAACCCTAACCCTAACCCTAACATTATGATGTAGCTCTACCATTTCCTATTTGATGAAGTTTAAATTTAGCTGCGATAAAATTTGAAAAATAAGCTGGTCAGTTACCTGCACTTGAGACAGTGAGGGTGGAAAGAGTAGTCTGGATGAACTTGCCAGGAGAAGGCGTCGTCGATTTTTCCTCTGCAGGAGTGGCAAACCCTTGGCGGCAGTTCTGTCGGGACTTGAGGCACAGGGAGTGTCTGAACAGGTGGCGTCGTGTCTGGTATATGCATCCGCCAGCTATTTGCCGTCGCCGTCTCATTTACACGCGCATTCACGTCAACTTCGCTAACCATCATTGATGTCTTAATTGAGTAGGTTGGGGTCAAACGGATGTCTCTGTCTTGTCAAAAGAGCAATAATCGAGCGTGTCGCGTGCTCGGCTAAATAAAGGAGCAGGAGAAGAGAAATGCGCCGCCGAGGGCAACTCCGCTGCGCCCCCAGGCGATCGCCGAATCTGGAACAGATCAGCGTTGATGAAGCAGATTGGAAGCGCCCCAGAAGTTGGTCTTTATGGCCGACTTGTATGCGCAGCAGAACTTTCACGAGCGCGCTCACAAACACGCGTGCACTTTTTATTTGCCAATTAATGATTGACAATTTGTATTTCGATACAAAGGCTCTGCGGAACCGAAAGTTGCACGCGACATTTATGCACCTTGACACGCCTGGCTAGATGCTCTAATTGCGCTAGAAGGAATTTTCTCATGGAAGTGTCGAAATTGTTGAGTGCTGATATTATGACAATATGCAGAGCCGGCGAATATAATTTCCTCGGCGATAAATCCGCTTCACATGGGAAAGATGAAAACAAGCAGATTCTGTACATTGCGATATTTAATCGTACCATTCTTTCAATATTTCAAATACTGCTCTCGCCGATAGAAAAAGCTAGAAAATCAAGGAAGACTCGTCTCATACCTTTCGATTCCACCCGAAGAAAAATTGCGAAAATATTATTTCGGAATATTTTCGAAACGTCTTTTTCGGCGTTACTTATTTCGTTTTAGCTATTATTTCTTCTTATTTCAAAAGTTTAAGGCATAGGAATTGAAATATATGACGATATTTTATTTTCTCATCTCGAGCTATAAAAGAAAGCGACGGAGAAAGACTTCCACAAGAATTTTAAAGCTAGCATTTTTCGTCCCATCAGAATTTTCTCCAGGAGATAGCGATTTCAAATCTTGACGGAGAAAGAGAGAGAGAGTGATTTGTTATGTATAACCGTTTATGTTTGGCTTGTTTTCATAGACTGCTCTTGCTCTGTGTCGATTTTTCTGCGGTGAAGCACGATAATGGATTAGTCCTGGCCGTATCAATATTCAGAAAGAAGGATAAATAATAAACTGCTTGATTTTTATATTCTGAGCTTTTTGATTTTACCAAAGAGCCGAACCAAGCCGCTCGAGAGTACATTAGTCGATCTGCTGCTGTTAATGCAAAAACCGGCTAAAATATTAAAAAAGACGGGCCTTTCTCTTTTTCTAGTTGAAAGATTGCGAGCAAATTGCCCAGCTTCTTGTTTGAACCTGGAGCAGGTATTTTTCTGAATTTGGATGAAATATATTCTAGTGATAGTAATACTGGGCACAGTCAGCTTCAGTTCTGCTTTCTACGTGGTGGCGGCTTCCAATCGGTAATGAGCTTCCCACCACAGCGCTCCCACATCTCGTCGAATATATGTGGGAAGATCTCGGCGCCTTTGCGACTGAATTTTATGCTAATACCAACTAACCGCCGCCGGTAACTCACCCTGTAAGTCCGGTTTTCTCAAGACTCAGCTCGCACATCTCCAAGTCATGTCTTCCACGAATTAGCAGGATGGGCTCTTTGTTCGGATGGAGCTCCATCTGCCGCTTCACGTAATTGCCATCGAAGTGAGCATACCACCAACCTAGTTTCGCACCTCCCTAAAACTCAAAAGTCAATAGAACATCGCTCTCATGTACCAACATAAATCTTTATTCGAAATGATTAAGCAAGTGGTAGTTATTAAGGGGGTAGATATCAAGAATCAGATTTCCTGTCAGGGTTTTCTCATATTTTTAACATAGTGACCCCCTTATTTTTTCTGCTCAAAATTTATTTCCGGCAATTATCTCTTTCCTATGGAAACCAAAAATTCAGATTTCTTGAGTTTTCGAGGTGCTACAATGCAAATCTGGCACCTTCGATTGTCGCCGAACTGCCCATTTTAGGAAAATTAGCGATCTTTGACGAAAAATTTTGTCAAAATTGTTTTTGAAATTTGAAATTTCAGCTTCCATAAGAAATAGAGAAAGGTCTAAAGTTTTTGTTTCCAAAGTAAAATAAGGGTGTCACTATTTTAACTTTGGGAGAAAAGTCTGACGGAAAATCGCGATTCTTGATATCTACCTTCTTAATCTAAAATCTCCATTACCTGTCGAGGATTGAAAGGAACTTTGAAGTATCGCTGTTTTTTATTTACTGTCACCGGCGCTGATGAACCCGTTTGACTGACAGCTTGTTCCGCCATCGCACGAACGTTATCGGGCATTCTAGCTTCTGACTGTGTTCCAGTGCTCTGCCCAGATGCTTTGTTCTTAATTGAAAGAAAATTTACTTTCAAACGCGTAATTTCTGAATAACCTGGTCTTTCCACTTGTGATAAGCTTGCAGTCTTCGCGCAAACTCTTCCCTGCAACTTTTTATCATTTCAACGTCGCTGCTTGTGTTGATAAAATCTCTCAGTTGAGCGTAGTTCCACTTTGTGAGGTCATATCTCTGTCCCTTTTCGTTCTTGGCGCTAGAAAAGAACTTTATCAATCGGTTCAACGTGGAACTCAAAAATCTACATATTCTTTTGCCGCGTTGGAGCTGTGGATAGACCAATTTGAGAAGCATCTTCATCTTGCTCCATTTGAAGTCGCGAGGCAAGCTCCCTATCGCGTCGTTCTTGTTCCTCCCGTTGTCGCTTCGCAGTTTCCTCAGCAGCGGTCCTTGCCATGTCGGCTTCCTAAACATTCATTTCTTTGAAATTCGTTTCATAATGTTCAAATTTTTCAAAGGGCACTTTTTATTCACTCTTTTTGCTCTCTGCTTGCTGAAAATGTGGGTATTTTCAGAGGAAGAGTTTCCTGCAATCGAGTGATAAGAATTCACTCACGTCATGTTATTCTGGACCAGTTTTTCATGCTCTTTTAGATAAGCGCTAAAATTACTGGTCCAGTTTTGCCGTTTTGACTTTTCGAAAATTTAACTTGATATAATAGAGGTATTAAAATAATACCGTATAATAGAGTTACACACCATTTGAGCCTGGATCTTTTGCATTTTTGTTCCTCTTCTTTTGCCTTGCTTCCTCAATTTTTCGTTGTTTTTCCATTTCTGCCCGCATTTTTCGCTCTTCTTCCTCCTTTCTTTTTCGTTCTTCTTCTTCCTTTTAACTTGACTTTAGCAAATTTCAAGAGAATATTTCGTTTACCAATTTTCGCTGGCGTTCTTCTTCTTCTTTCCGCCTGCGTTCTTCTTCCAGTTTTCTGAGCCGTTCTTGCTCTGCTTTACTAAGCGAGGCAATCGATTTCATGAGCTTGCCTTCCTGGGCTAGAAGCGCCTGAATATTCTGATCGATCTTTTTGAGTTGAGGACTCGTCTGGGGATTCTTTTCGAGTGCCAACTTCTTCGTGGCTAATTGCGCCGCGCTCAGCTGCGATTGATAATTTTGGACCTGCTTGAGCATGTCGTCACGCGCTTTACCTTTCGGAACCTAGAGATAAAGGTCGGTCCTAATTCATTATTCACGTCATCAGAATATTAATAAGCGCCCGTGGGAGAGGATACCTTCGACGCCGCTTGAATGAGCTCATCTGATCGAGCGACGAGATTCTTGGATCGACGGAAGAGCTCCAAAACGAGCTTTTGTCGACGACGGACGAGCCATCCTCGCCAGTAGGCCTGAACTGTTGTTGCTGCAGCTCTTCGATACTCGATTTTCTTTTCGAGTTTGATCGCCATCCATACGCCGTGAATGTAGTATCTGAAAAGATACTGTATTATGTCCGATTATCAGTAGCGAGTGCAATGTCCACGAAAACACGCAAAAGAAAACCACATAATTATGTCGCTGTCTTACCTCCATCTGGCTTTGATGAGCCACTGCTCAACTTTTTGAGCATCTCGCGCAGGTGCTCTGGATCGCCGTTCATCATCTGATCAAAGGCGGCGAATTTTCCGGGCTTGAAGAAAACTTTGGACACGCCATAGGTGAAATCGTTGGTGTTGAGTCCCAACGCCTGGAAAAGAGCTCGAGTGAACAATTTCGGGTCCAGCTTCGACAGTTTCGCCGGCATGTGCTTTTTGTACATTCCGTAAAGATCGGAGAAGTGCGTCCTGGAGGGATAGCCAGCTTGCATCAGCTCCAAAACAGCGGGAATACCAGCAGAATGCAATTGGCTCATGATACTTGCGCCGTTGAATTCTTGTGGCGCCATTTTCTCGTTGGGCTTGATGCAGCGGATGAAGCTAGAACCAGTTGAGTTGAGCTTCTCCATCAGAATGTTCAAATTCGTCCGGAAGGTGGAACCATTTGATTTGAGTTGAAGTTTGCCGCGGCCGGTTTTTCGCTTTGCATCAGCGGCGAACATCTTTTTTTGAGAAAGATGATGAAGTGATTTTATATAATTAATTTTGCTACCTTGACGAGAATGGAATGTTTGGCAGTGGCGCAAAGTTGGAGGAGGGAATCATGAAGGCCGTCCGTATTCTTGTCGACGAAGCCGTTGACATTGTAGCAAACAGCTCCCGCGAAATGTCGCAAAATGAACGCCTCAGAGTCAGTCAGCGCTTTGTACTTTGTCACAGGTGATTTTCGGGGCGAGAGGAAGCGCCCGTTTTTCCTTATTTAGGGCGTGAGACTTCGCGCCAGTTGTCTCTCAGAATGAGAAGAGGTGAGCTTTAATACCTGTGATTGTTGTAAAGTGTTTCCGCAAAGTGAGAGTCCAGCGGCTTAGGCAATTTCATCTCTTCATCCAAAACGTCAATGATTCCTACGCGGGGTTTTTCGATCAGCTCGATCATATCCTGAGAAAGGCAAGTAAGGATATGCTTCTGTCTGCAAACATCATATACCTGGTTATCGATGTATTCAACGCCTTTTGTTTTGAGACCTTCAGTTTTGTAAAGTTCCATTTCATCTTTCAAAGTTCGCTTGTTGAAAAACTGCTGGAGCTTCTCGTTGCAGTAGTTGATGCAAAACTGCTCGAAGGAATTGTTCTCGAAGTACTCGAAACCTGCGATATCCAGAATGCCGATGAAGCTAGAGCCACCAGCAGGGATGGATTTGTTGATCAATTCACACACGTAGTCGAAAAGTTTCGCATAGAGAGCTTTTGCCAAAGCATCTCTGGCATGAATAGCATTTCTTGCAATCAAAGCTTTCTAAAAGAAAAAACCCTGGAATTCAAGCTCCTAAAGTGTCAAGAGTACCTTGACTAATGTCGCTTCTCCGGGAATTTTCGTCGCCCTCGTTGTTATCGATTCGATCAGCTGCGTTGCATCCATTCCAAGAAGCTCTGCAGCAGCATTAATCGCTGGAATACCTTTTGGCGTTACTTCTGCTCCACCATTCGAGCCATCAATGATTTCTACGTTTCCGAGGTGGAGAACTGCGGCGACAATTTTAAAAACATCCATTCTTTTGTCTTTTGCCATTCCGATCTTTTTCATCGCGTTTTCGGTCCGGACAAAATCGCCCTTAGAAAACGGGTTAAACCAATTTATGCAAGTGAATTTATGGATCAGCGTTTTGATTGGCCGAAGGGCCAAATACAGCAATCTTATTGGTAATTCAAGAATGCACTTCCATAAATTGGTTTAGTTCTAGATAACGATAGTTTTCTAAAGTCTTATAGAGATTTCCGATGTTTACCTTATCATTCAGCATGGGATCTTTTAGCTGTGATCCAAAGAGCCTCGTGTCGCCTTGATTTAGGTAGTGATATGCTTCGGGCGCTTGTAGCTTCAAAGCGCCTTTGACATCCTTGAAAAGGTTAGAAAAAGGAAAGAAAACGTCGAGCTCCACTTACGGCAGGGGCTCCAGCGCATAGTCGATAGAAGATATGGTAGTTGCGCTCGTTCTTGTTCTGCGAGACGATTCTTGAGCGCTAAAAGGCAAACACGACTACAATAAAAAGACGTGAGAAATGCGCACCTCAAGAAGATAATGTGAAAACTGAGCGCCATCGACGGCGTGCTTCTCGTTAAAGTGGACTTCAATAAACTTTCCAAAGCGGGAAGAGTTGTTGTTTCGAACGGTTTTCGCATTTCCAAAGGCTTCAAGAAGCGGATTCGCTTCAATAATTTTCGCATCAAGCGAGCTTTGTCCTGAGCCGTAGTTGTGCACGAGGTAGTTGATCATGAACTTGGTGTTCTCTGTTTTTCCGGCGCCGGATTCGCCGGAAACAATCACGGATTGCGACTGATTGAACACCTTCATATCACGATACGACTTGTCAGCGATTGCAAAGCAATGTGGGGGCAGAGTTCCAAGCGACTTGCCTTTATAGGCTTTGATTGTAGCAGCATCATAAAAACCTTATCCTTCTGCTCAAAAATTAATCGGAACTGAAAATTCCATAATAACTTATTTCATATTTGCTTTGACTCGAGTTGACGATTTTGAAATTTTTCTTCAATAAACCGTCATTGTGTAAATTTGAGCAATCTTTTTTAATTCCTTAGCGATTCCAGAATCTTTATGATAGATTCTATTCTACTCACTTTTATACTGTTTAAATAACCGCGCTTTTGTGCATTTTTGATAGTTTTGTGAGCAAATGCCTTTAATATTCTTGTAGGGATTAATGGCGACTAGAATGTTGGCAACGTAGGTGTAAAATTTGTCATTGATGTAGCGCTCCTTCGAGTTGTTCAATAAGTTGGCCACGTTCAAGTACATCAACGCGCAGTTGTCATCCACGGTTCGTTTCAAGTCCTTCTCAGTCGGATAGATGTCGTCATAGCCAAAGACACCAGGAGAGCCGTCGGAGAATTTCACTGTTATATCTGTTGCTCCGATGTCCTACGAATAAATACAAACTTTCTATTTTGAGCCGAATTTAATGAATTTAGTGAATTTTATGAATATCCCGGATCGAGTTAGATCAACTTCGCAGTTCAAGAAAATAGCAAAAATACATCCCGCATTAGTCGGAAATGAATTTCATAGGAGTATTTTTTTCCTACTTGAGGAATAAAAATACACCTGCATATTGTTTGTATTGATCGAAGGAGTAATACAGGGCGCTCTCTTACTTTGATTTTGGCGGTTTTGTAGCCATCTTTAGGGCAGGGCGCCCAGACCACATCGTCTAGGTTCATTCTCTCTCGGTTGCCCTGCTTGCCGTCTGCGTTCTGCTGGAAGCTCTGCTCTGGCTTCGCTCCATCTTTGTCATGCTCCATTCGCCTCACCGAGTAAATAACAACGTCAGTGCAGTTCAAACACTCGCCTGTAAACTGCTCTAAGTTAAATTCTACTGCTTAATAATGTGCTTCGCCGATAAAGCAGCAGCCTTCCAAGTCTCTTTTCATCGCTGCTGGCATTGTTCGCCGCAGGCCTTGTGCCCGAAGCAGCCTATGACTCACGCTCCCTGCTACGACAAGCGTTACGACACGTTCCAATTCCCACGGGTCCTGTTTTTTAAAAGCTAAGGGACTAATCACCCACTCCTCAACGCGGAAAAGCGCAGTACTTTCTCAATTTTGTCATGGGTCAGCAAGCAGATCAGACGTCTTCGATTAGACATCACAAACGAGGCACCCTTCGCCCTGTTCTCCGAGAAAAGCAATTATTACGACACGTGTGACATCGCGTACCCGGCTTCTTCTACCGGCTCTTCCTCAGACCACTTTTGTAAATTGAGCTTTGCCAAATGGCCTTCATCTGCTGAGGATGATTCAAATCGTGCGAAAAGAGCACTTTTTTTGTTCAATAAGAACAATGATAGATTTATCCGCACTTTTACGTGATCGAACTTTTCTTCTTTGAAAATCACGCATTTTTCGCTGAGATTAATGTCTTGGCAAAAATATTTAATAATAAACTGAAAAAGATGCAACCTGGAAATGGCACACACAAACTAACACACTATTTTAGTACTGTAATGAAGGCAAATGTACTTCCAAAGCTGCTAAGCTGCCCTGATTACTTGCAATTCCATAAATAGACAACGAAAACTGTCAATCACAGAGTTGCAAATTTGCTGAGCTGAGCTGAGCTGAGCAGATCAGACCATTTTCATTCAGCTCAGCTCAATTATTTTCGAGCATGATCTGTTCCGCTCAGTTCAGAATTATCAATAAACTCTGACAGCTCAGCTCAGCTCAATGATTTTAAAACAATTTAACTACTAAAAACACAGTGAAAATAGCTCAGCTCAGCTCTAATTAGGGGCCGCTCAGCTCAGCTCAGCTCAGCTCAATGACCTCTGAAAAAGGCCAGCTCAGCTCAGCTCAGCTTAGTAACCTCATAAGTAGGTCAGCTCAGCTCAGAGAAATTTTTACTCAGCTCAGCTCAGCAGAAATAAAGCAAAATTTGCAACTCTGGTCAATGATAAAAATTGGGCGATTTTGATAATGTAATCGGGCTAGATAAAATAAACTAAAAAAAGGCTAAAGCGCATTAGAAAGTTGTTCCATTTGACGATCCCTGTAAGAATAAACCTTTTGAGAAAGCTTGTTTGATGAAGCTACTTTCTGTAAAAATACATTAGAGGACATCCTCGAGAACGTGAAAAAGAGGGGTGAACTTAAATTCTCCAAATTCGTCAGCTGGGGGAAGAAAATTATACGAATCAAAATACAATTTCTTCACGAAGAAGAAGTCAAAGATTCCAAGGCTCAAGCAAAAGATCGTTTGTTTCTAGAGGTCGATATTCGTAGCTAGAAGTGCTGATACAAATACTTCGGGAAGCAGGTTATTTTGATGATTAAATCGGGCTCGCCAAGGATTTCCGTATATGGGCAGAGTTGCAAATTTTTGAAAATTTTTTCTGAGCTGAGCTAGCTGAGCTGAGGTCGAAATTGAGCTGAGCTGAGCTGAGCTGGCCCCTTATATAAACAACTGAGCTGAGCTGAGCTGAGCTGGATTTTTTCAAAAAAATTGAGCTGAGCTGAGCTGAGCTGGGGCATATTTGAAAATTTTTGAGCTGAGCTGAGCTGAGCTGTCGATTTCTCAAACTGAGCTAGCTGAGCTGAGCTGACCATTTTTTTATGCTGAGCTAGCTGAGCTGAGCTGAGAAAGCTGATTTTTATTTACTACAAGGAATGCCAAAAAAGTGTGTTGAAGCGAATTTCAACCTTCTAGAGTAGATGGACAGGGAGCCCCTGCCCTCACACACCCCTAGACCAGCATCTCACTCGCAACATCGCACTTTTTTTACATAAAAAAATTATTCTGTCATTTAACAATAAGGAATCCTCCAAAATATTATACAGTGGTATAATTTATGTGGGTGTGCCAATGTTTCAACCTTCTAGCGTAGATGGACAGGGAGCCCCTGCCCTCGCACACCCCTAGACCAGTCTCTCACATTCGCAATCACATATTTACCATCTGTACTTTATTATTTTTATATTGGAAGCCCTTTTTTATATTATTTCTCTCTTGCTTCAAAGAAAACTCAAATTATTTCTATCTAAAATTGACCAACAGGAAAGCATGAATAGAAAATACGTTGAAGTTTTTGAAAAATAGACCAATCAAAAGTGGTTCGAACTTTGTCAGCTCAATAGACTGAGCTGAGCTGAGCTAGCTGAGCTGAGGTTAAAATTGAGCTAGCTGAGCTGAGCTGGCTCTTTTCGAAGAACCATTGAGCTGAGCTAGCTGAGCTGAGGTCAAATTGAGCTGAGCTGAGCTGAGCTGACCCACACCTCAAAATTACTGAGCTGAGCTGAGCTGAGCTGTAGCTCAGCTAGCTCAGATAGCTCAGCTCAGCTAGCTCACAAAATTTGCAACTCTGTATATGGGTATTGATTGCTGCGCGCTAGTACTATCTCGGGTGTTAAAGGTTGCAGCGCTAAGCCGGATGAGACAGTGTCAGCTGCCTCTTGGACAGGTGACGCCCCGCGCCGGAGCTCTATTTGGTCGGAGAACTTTCCGACCAGTCCAGAGCACTCTTATCAAGGTAGTAGCCTAGAGGGAATTTGAGAATTGAGTCAGAGATTCGTTCAGATCACTCTCGGAATCGCAACAGTCTCACAGAATGGGTCGACGAAACAAGAAGGAGAAGAAGGTCGTCTGCCAGGGCTCTGATGTCTTCAACATGTTCGAGAAGACCCAGCTCCAAGAATTCAAAGAAGCCTTCGAAATGATCGACTCCAACCGAGACGGCTTCATCGACAAGAACGATCTCCGATCCACGTGAGTATCAAGCATAATCGAAAGCGTGAAAATCAATGTTTCCGCGTAATTACGATTCTCGAGCGCGTAATAAAAGGTTCCTTCCATCCGCTGCTCGGCCCCATGAAAGAAAAACGCTCTCGAGGCCACTCGGCCAAAACCACCCGAAAGCGTTTTTTTCAAATTATTAATCCAAACAGGCGTGAGAGGCCAATCAAGCTAGCTACCTTCCTAACTAAATAATATCGCGCAAAAAGGGAAAATTAAAACGGAACGCTTTTTTCTAGCTACATGTCCCTCGGTGTCCGAAACGTTGAAGATGCTGATATCGAAAAGATGATGAACGAAGCTTCTGGCGCTCTTAACTTCACTACCTTCCTTAACATGCTTGCTGAGAAGCTCCACGGCACTGACCCCGAGGACGTCATGATCGAAGGTACTCTGAACACCGATGGTTTTTGATTCAATTCGCGCGTTCTAGCTTTCAAGGTTCTCGACCCCGCTGGCACTGGAAAGATCCATTCCTCCCAACTTATCGAAGCCCTTACCTGCGAGGCCACTCGATTCTCCAAAGAAGAAGTCGATGCTCTCATGGAATTCGCCCCAGTTGATGTTTCCGGCAACCTCGACTACAAGGTACGCCCCTTTTCCTCGAAGCCCTTTTTTCAGTCACTTTTAAGGCTCTCTGCTACATCATCACCCACGGTCAGGAAGAAGAATAAATCACGCAGCCCCTGCGATGCACCCTTTATAAACCCTTCACCGATAAGCGTAAAGATCACGCGTTCTTTACGCTTTGACTTGTATGTAAACCTGTACTTGCGCATTTTCACTTGTCGACACACACACACTCACATTTTAGGGGACTCTAGTCGGAACATGAAACCGGTAATAAAATTGATTCGAACCATTCATAAGTAACTCGTCGATATGTTCTTTTCATGCCTTCTTTTTCTAGTTTTATAGTGTCAAATAAATTCCCATCAAAAATGCTTTGAGAGTGAACGGTTCTTCTTTCTTGAGTGATTTGATGAGAGGGTTCACATATTCCACACGATTAGTCGTCATCGGCCACCTCAGTCGGAATTCGGGACGGACGGGAAGACAAGAACTGAAGATTTACAAAGGGATTTACAATTTTAGAAGCTCATTTTTCTCACGGCCTTATGAAATTTCGCACTCGGGAAAAAAAGACTCTCTTCCGGAGTAAGACGCACAAGCATGACTCGTCCCTTCCCGGTAAAGAATTTACTCTTCGCATTGAGGTTATATTAAGAAATAACTGAGCTGCTCTCACTCGTGTTTTCATGATTCAATAAGACCCCTGCTGAGTGAATTCACAAGCTTTTACTATCTTGAAAAAAGACTAAAAAAGATCGACTTTATTTTCAAAATAAATATTTAAAAAATTAAAAAAAAAAATTAAATTCATTTAAAATTATAAATATTTATTTTTAAAAATAATATTTTTCAGAATAAAAGACATCTGGATTTTTTTCAAATATGAATCATACTATATGATTTACTTTCGTTCTTCATGCAGTCCAGCTCAGAGTTGCAAATTTCGCTTTATTTTTGCTGAGCTGAGCTGAGTGAAAATTTCTCTGAGCTGAGCTGAGCTGGCCTCTTTCAGAGGTCATCGAGCGGAGCAGACCTTTTTTTAAGGTAGTTGAGCTGAGCTGAGCGGACCCTAATTAGAGCGGAGCTGTGCTGGTTGGCTGAGCTGTTTTCTAGTGTGTTTTTAGTAGTAAAATTGTGTTTAAATCATTGAGCTGAGCTGAGCTGAGCAAAGTGATAATTGTCTGAGCTGAGCTGAGCTGAGCAGATCAGATCATTTTCAAAAATCACTGAGCTGAGCTGAGCGACTGCTCAGCTCACTCGGCCAGCTCAGCTTACTCAGCTCAGCAAATTTGCAATTCTGGTCCAGCTCCCTCCACAGTTTTTCCCAAGTCAGCCATTTTGAAAGAATTATCAAGAGTGTACTTCTGGATATGTGAGATCTACAGGAAAAACTTCATGATTTTTTATTTTATTCGAAGACGATGATGTGACATCATATTTTTCCTTAGATTAGAAAAGCTCAGCGGTATTTTTTAGAAATTTTCTTAGAAAATAAGGAAACACTTTGGAGAATGCTTTTGCGATTGAAGTGTTTGCGCGTCATCTCACGTTCACGAACTCGCACCTTCCAAACTGCGCGAAACGCTCCATTTGGTTTTCCATTAATTTTGATCAAAAACAATGAATACAACAATGATTGCGATCGCAGGACGGTTTCCGTATGGCACCAAGTTAATAAGATTCAATTGCGGCAAACGTGTTTTTAGAGCACCAAACAGTTTATTACGGTGCCAATTTGTGAAAAAAAAAGTGTAAGTTAAGTAGCGTCTCTTATGCAAAGTTCAGTTGTCTCTGCGATTCTACGTGTTGAAGCTACAGTATTTATTCACTTCTCCGAAACATGCATTACCTCAAAAGCAAAGTATAATATTTTGAATATTTCTTGACTGCTAATTATGTTACTTAGTTAGAAGCGCGCTACAGTCAGAAAAAGGCTTTGGCTTTTCCAGTCAGTTGCTCGTCTGGAATCTTCTTTTTCAGGAATCCACATTTTTTAAATTTTCATTTGCGGGGAAGGGAACGAAATTTAGACCTGATGGAACAAATTTTCACTTTTTCTTTTTTTTTTGCTTCTGGGAAAATAAATAGTAACGAGTCCAGGCCGTCAAGAAAATTAATGAGAAAGTAACCGGGAAGGATTGAGAAAAGTTTCCACGTCTTGAGTGCGATTCTGACAGATTCAATCAGATATGCTCAGCTGTTGATCGGATGGATGGTCCATCGCTCGTCGCGCAGGCGCCCTGGAGTGGGGCGCTCGCGAGACGATCGTGCGCGCTCACTTTTAGGAGAATCTCGTCGTCTCCTGCCGAGCAGAATCATCCACTTCGAGAGACGAGCAGTGACAACTCCCTGGCGCACGACTTGAAACACTAGTTTGAAACGCCTTTTTTATATTTCAACACAAACAAACGCAAAAAGCAAAGATGAAACTCTTTTCTTATGGAGGATTGGTCATGGGAGCTCTCGGATCGATAGTGATGGACAAAGGAGAGTGGCAGAAAGCAAAAGAGAGAGAGAGAAGAAGAGATTTAGAGATAGAGTAGATTCCAATATGTAAAATACCGATGATAGCAGACTCAAATCCGGGGTTACGCCGCCACTAAGAGAATCCTCTCTTGTGATTGGCTGACCGGATAACCTGTTCGCCATCCGTGGCGAACAGCTTCAAATCCCGGGCAAAGGCCTGCTATCATCGGTAGTCTATTTTTTGTCTTTTTGAAATGCTTTCTGACCATGGAAAAGACGAGAGCTCATTCGTCATCGAAAGAAATGAGCCCGAATACCCAGACTACATGGACGCATTCGACGACGATCAAGTCTGGATGTACCAAGTAAACGACACTTCTCTTACTACCAAGTTTCTCGACGATTTTCCTGTTCTCAAGAGCTCGTAAGTCGCCGTTTTTACTAGTAGAATGCTTCCTTCCTTTGTTGGACAATAGGTTCCTCTACTGGGGGTTAGGGTTAGGGTCGGGGCGGGAGTAGAGGAACCCATTGTACGTAAAGTTATTCGCCTGGAGTAATAGAATAAGCGCGCGAGGTGTAGAAGCAAAAAGTACGTGTGTGCTGCGCGTGAAATACACCACTGCCCGTCGATATGGAAATTGCATCAAGCTCTAGCTCTCTTAGAATTAATCAGAATCTCATGGCCTCAATTCAACGAGACGCCGTCTCCCAAAAACGTGACAAGCAAAGCTAAATAAGACTTTATGCAAATGCTTAAAATTTCTGAATAGCTTTTCTCAAATAGCTTTTTCGCTAAATTTTTTGATGGTAAATTCGATAATTGACAAATTCGATGTTGATTTCGATGTCATGATTTGTGATGAACAGGCAGTTTTTCGATGACGCGCTGGTTATTGTAATTATCTAGTTCCAGTCTTCGAGAAGTCGCTTCCCTCTCTGTGAGGAGGATCGCTCATTTGTAAGATTTTACGCTTCCGCTTGGAACATTGATACTGATAGCCACGTTAATCGTTTCTTCCCCGAATCAACGATCATAATCATTACAAAATTGAAAGTTGAATTTTATATAAAAGTAAAACAGGCGTTTTGGAGCGGCGAGTTTTTACCCCGTGTTCGACTTTTAGAACACGCGAAAAAGTTTGTAACTTGTGTCGATGGCGAAGGGAACACGAGTCCCACAGCATCTCTCTTTCGCGCTTTCCACAACAACTTTCTTTTTTGAACACTGATCATCAATGAGTATCAACACTGTTTTTAGTGAGCCGAAGCCGACTTTTGTTGATGGAGGAATCAGGGTTCGAAATATGGGCAGAATCATGAAAATGACCATGTTCATGCTGCAGAAGCCGCCCAACAAGTTCATTTCTATCTTCAAGGTAAGCGCATACCAGAGTTGCAAATTTTGCTTTATTTTTGTTGAGCTGAGCTGAGTTAAAATTCCTCTGAGCTGAGCAGGGCTATTTTGGAGGTAAATGAGCTGAGCTGGCCTTTTTCAGAGGTCATTGAGCGGAGCTGAGCTGAGCAGACCTTTTTTAAGGTAGTTGAGCTGAGCTGAGCGGACCCTAATTAGAGCTGAGCTGGTTGAGCTGAGCCGTTTTTTACTGCGTTTTTAGCAGTAAAATTGTGTTAAAATCATTGAGCTGAGCTGAGCTAAGTGATAATTGTCTGAACTGAGCTGAGCAGATCAGCTCATTTTCAAAAATCACTGAGCTGAGCTGAGCGCAAGAATATTATATAATTTTCGTAAGACAGCCATCCTTCACTGCCTTGATAGCTCAGTTGGGAGAGCGTCAGACTGAAGATCTGAAGGTCCTGTGTTCGATCCACAGTCAAGGCAAATCTTTTTTTCGTTATTGCGAGATAAAATTTTTTTTTTCAAGAAATATGGATGCCATTGCTGGCCGCGTGGTCGGACGATTCTTGGTGGACAAGGTCGCCCAAAAGACGAAGTAGACAGGTAATCGCTTTTTATTTTCAACAAATCGGCTCCAACGGGGACGTTCAGAACTTGCAAGCGCTTGTACAACTGCCACAAGTGCAACTTTATCAACTCTTCTGGCTCCTGCTCCCCAGACGCGACGCAATACAAAGTTCGAGGATACGAGTCGGCCCCGGGCGTGCGTGTCCTGAGCTGCGGAGGTAAGCCCAAAGCGGATAATACTTTTTGGAAAAAGACGCTCACGTGGATAATTGAAGTGCTCTTTACGGTGCTCAAGATTTGTGAACAGTTACGAGCACGTTGCTGATCCCATAACTGACACCTTCCTCATTTACCGATTGCTTAAATTTGGCCGGATCAAGTTTTATCCGGCCCTGAGTGCCAATGCACACGTTTTTTTTTCTCTATCAGGCAAAATTCACTCCACTTCTGAAGTGAATCCCTTCCTTCTCTGTTGAGAATGAATGTTATATTTTTGGAAGTGATAAGTTCGCTCCACGAATTTAGATTCTAGCGCTGTCTGATTCTTTCTTTGTGGCTTCCTTGGCGGGGCGTCCAAAACCCAACTGCTAGTTGTCGCTGCGGTCATTCACCCCAATCACAGCCAAGTCTTAAGCATCCCTACAAAAGGATCCCTGCTCCGACTTTTTTCGCCTCACATTTTTTAAATTGACGAACATTACACTCCTCATTACACAACTTCCCGCTATGATTTTCTTTCAAAAAAAAGCGGAAGCATGCACTACTAATGAAACGGTAGTAGGGGGTTGTCGTTCGAGCTGCCCCTAACCCTAACCCTAACCCCCGGGACCCCCACCTAAGGCCTAAACTAGGGGCTTCGCCCCGGACCCCTAAGAGCTCCCAGTCCCTAACCCTAACTACTAGATTCTAGAGATATTGGATGGCTCGAATGATAGCCCCTCTCTACTTATGAAACATGTAAAAAGGGCAGGCGATGAACTTAAAACCTCATACATGCTCATTTGAAAACGTTACGTTCAGATGCGGAGGGCAGCTGCGAGCGGAATCTGTGCGAGTGTGACCTGGCTTTTGCGCTGGACATGGCCGAAAAGGTCCAGCCCGACACGCTCGATGAAGTGGCAGAGAGCGACAATGCCAAGTCGAACGGATTCAGGGCGGACGAAAGCTGCCAGGTCCAGGGCAATTCCTTCTCAAAGGGCTTTCAGCGCGCACATCATACTTTCTCGGTAAGAAAAAATCGAAAAATTGTTTCTCGAATAAATTAAGGAGGATTACCAACTCGCCAAAGAAGTTAATGTTCACAATGGATTTGCCTGCTGCGGAGATTCTTTCGAAAATTAGTAAGTAGCTCATTCGATAATCAAAACAAATTGTACTTGTTGCATTCTAGTGGGGCCGATTTAGTAATAGGAGGGATTGCACGTCTTTAGTTACACAAGCAAGTGTCAAATCAAGTGGGCCGGAAAGTACCACTGCGTCGTTAATTTCGCCATTATCCCCCTTGAATCCACCGTGTTTTTTTCAATCACATCCTTGAATTAAAATTATGCCGGGGAAAGGGAGAGTGGCCACTTGGGTGGAGAATAAGAAAGATCACCGTTCGTCACTTTTTCGACGTGTTCAGATGATAGAGTTGACGTTTCTGAGGGCAGCGAGCCTTAGAAAATCGAGCAGATTTTGTTTTCTCCAAAAACATAGGCCGGATACAAGAGAGAAGCATAAATTGCTTTTTAGCTCTCCCTACCGACCCGAAATGGGCCAGCGCTGCTGCAACAAGATGAATGTCTACTCTTTGGGAAAGAATCAAGTCTGCTGCAGAGACGGAACCATCGCCGAGGTACAAAATTTCGAGCCGAAAAAAATAAAAGTTTAAACCACTTGTTTCAGAACGGCGAATGCTTGAGCTAAAAAGACCCTGAAAGACGAAGAACAGAAACTACAGTTAAATACTAACTATGAATCACCCTTTATATTCAGATACATTGATAATTGCGGATAATTGATTTATTCGCAATATTCTTTTTTTTTTCAAATTCATGAAAGCGATTTTTTGAAAAACTCAAAAACTTTCATTTCACACAATTTTTTCGTTTTTTTTTTGTAAATATAGCTAGCGTCTGATGCTGCCCTGTACATATGATGAAAGAATGCTCGCTAGATGGCTTTATGTCGACGACATTGGAGAATTCTTCTGCGCTGTTTGCTGTTTTCTTCGTGGTCGCTGGGGCCAGAATAAACGCAATTCCTCTTCTCAAGGCCTGAAAATGAGAAGCTTCATTACGTTTACGAAGAGTCAAAAGAAGCAAAACATCACATCACGAATTCTGCTACATAATAAAAAGTAGTCACTCGCGCAATACTTCTTCTCATCTCTTCATCTTTCTCGTTCAAATTTCTCGCAAATGTCAAAAAAAAAACGGACTCTCGTCAGTCCTTCTAATCAGGAAATTCGCGATTGCATCATTGATGTTCTGGTACATATGTCGACCATGATTTTCACGCATGTTAGAAAGTGAAGCTTCGAGCTCCCAATTGAAGACTGTTGGGTAGTAGGGGGTTATCATTCGAGCTGCCCCCAACCCTAAACCTAACGCAGGGGCTACACCCCCCAGGACCACCCCCCCACCTAAGGCCTAAACCAGGGGGCTTCGCCCCCGGAGGTTGACGGCGGAAACCATTCTTTATGAAGAATGGTTCTTTGCAAAAGAACTATTCTTTGAAAATCAAAGAATGGTTCTTTTTCTTTCGAAAAATAAAGAATGGTTCTTTTCGGGAATCAGAATTGGGCTAAGCAGCCGATGTGAAATTCAGTCAACGAGCGGGTGTGCGCTCCGCGCCTGTCTTCGAGGAAACTCTGTGACTTAGCCAGTTCATTAAAACAGATATTTAAATAAAAAAAATATTTTTTTTTGGAATAAATTTCAATAAAAAATTCATTTTCGGTAAACAAATTGTTTCTAGAACAAAGAATGGTTTCCGCCGTCACCGCGCTAATTACGGCGGATACCATTCTTTGCGAAAAGAACCATTCTTTATAAAGAATGGTTTCCGCCGTCACCCCCGGACCGCCCGCCCCCTTTGAGAGTTCCCAGTCCCTAACCCTAACCACTAGCCTAGATTCTAGAGGCTCGAATGATAACCCCTCTCTACGAGTTGAAGACTGCTGCTTTCCACTTCTTCTACATCTGGCCCCTGTATTTTAAACTTCCTTCGCCCTCTTGTTAATTATTGAGTGCCCGATAATAATGATAATATTCACCTAACGAAATCTTACCACCCTACTTGTAAAGGTTTGTGCATTAATAAACACTGAATAGTACCCAGCTGTCCTCCGAAAAGTGAAATTGATGTCATTTTCAAATTACTTATAAATTAGAAAAGACATACTACGCCGCCGCTCTGCTATTAATAAGAAACTGTATTTATGTATCTGAATTCGCAGCAAGAATCGATAATGAAGAAATCGACTGCCAAAATCGCATGAGGGTGCTCTAGTTGTACTGTTTTCATAATTTATTAATTTTGTTATGAACAGATTGCAAGCGGTGTCTTTAATAACGCTGCGACTCAAAACGATACTCGATTTCGAAAGAAATAAATTTTTAAATCTTGATCGTGTTTAATCAATAGAAATTCATTCATTCTGAATTGCACAGTAGAGAGACAAATATGCTAGTCAAGGGTGGATCTATCAAGAAAAAACAATCTTGCGATCAGTTCGAGCTAAGAGATCAGGAAAGGCTTGCTGCAGGCAACACACTTGAATGTGTGTTCTCGGCGGTAATTGCTGAAAGAGAGTTGCCAAGTGACGGGTGAGCCTTTTTTTAAAGACTTTTCAACACATTCATGTGAGACGTTTCAATCTCTCAGTCAGTCAAGCTCGCACTCTAAATTTCAAACCAAATCACAATCCAAAAAGAACTTACAGAAGGGCTTTGTTCCCAAAATCTTACATTCTTCATTTTAAACATTAAAAACAGACTAAACCAATTTATGGAAATGCATTTTTGGATTACCAATAAGATTGCTGTATTTGGCCTGCCGGCCAATCAAAACTCTGATTCTCAAAATCACTTCCATAAATTGGTTTAACCCGAATTTATGGCGACTATGGCTATTTTTTTAATTCTGAATTAGTAAATTAGAATTAATTGTGCTTTCACTAGAATCATAATTAACTAAAAAATCGAGTTCAAAACCCAACATAGCGTCATTCGAGAATATCCATCATCCGCCAGCGAGTAAATGATATAAGAGGTGAGTGAGTTTGGTAACTTTCTTCTTGACCTTGAGAAAACATCAAAGCTGTTGTTGAAAATTATTTATTGAACAATAAAATTTTACGAAACATTTTCACGAGAAAAGTCACGTGAAGATAAATTTACTCAGGGCGCTATTAAATACTAATACTACATTTATTATTACTAGTTAGCTGAAGAGACAGTCTTTCATTTGTATCGGAATCAGAGAGCAGCGCGGAAGGTTCTTTTTTTCTAATAAATTGAAAAAGTGAACAGCGAATGAATAAAATTCCGGCTGGCATAACATGTCCTCCGAATTAGATGAACATGTGATTTTAGTCGCACACTTGCCGCAAGGTCTTTCGTATGTGCTCAATGGAAATATTTCGATATGCAGGCGGATATTCTGGGTGGTTTTCTTTGTTGTTGGTGGAACGTTTTCTTTTAACGTCATAAGAGAAAATGCTGCAAGGTAAAATTCCCGTGAAAAACGAGCTGAAATTTTAGATATTCATCATATCCTTCGCTCCTGAAGCAACAATTGCCTTCCTTCGCCGAATTTCCTAGCTTAGTCGTGTGCCTCAACTCACTCCATTCCAAGCTCAAACTCGCAGAAGAATACCCAGGGCTAGAAGAAGCTCTTCCCTACTACTATGGCGGAAAACACGAGGTACGCATTAACCCACATTTTTCTCGCAATTTCGACACGTAACTGACAAAAAGTCTTTCCAATGTTATATGAACGGATTAGGAGAGCCATGGAAGCATGCTCAACTGGACTTATTTGAACTCGATCGACATGGGGCGTGTACAGAAGCGAATACGATCAACCTTTTTGATGGTAGCGTGCAAATTTCAAGGGCAAGACTGCAGCAGGAGTTGGCTCCTAGCCCGCTCGAAGCAGGTCCGTAAAAAATTCATCCTCCGCTGATATAAACGACAATATGAAGGGGTCCTGTTTGCGCTTTCAGCCGCAGAGATTCGACAATCTACCCTATTCGAGGCGGTTGACGCTGTCGATGGTTCTTGCATTCAACAAAACCGACTGGACAGATTGTGGTTGGAAGCCACTTAAATTTATTTCTATTTTATAATTCTATTTTATAGGATGGAATCATCACTTAGATGGATTCACAATATACATCACGTGAGCCTAAAAGCTTTGAATTCTGCAGCTAAGCTACTTTCTTTCAGCGGTCGGCACGATCGAGCACTCATGGGCCCAGAATACATCATGCTCACAGATGTCACGAGAGGGATACCAGTTGTGGACCTGAAACAGCAACGGAAAGTCCTTCTCGGTGAGCCCTATTCCGAATGCATAAAGTCATCGCAGTCTCTTGTGCATTACGAAAACTACACGCAAAACCAGTGCACGCACGAATGCCTGATAAATGCAGCTAAGAATTACTGTAACTGCACAGGTATACACTCATACGATGCGTTTCCATTCAATCACTTGCCATTACTAGCTACGTATTTTCCGCCTGCAATCAAGGAAGAGGACGGCCGTCTTCCAGTTTGTACATTTAAGCAGCACGCGCAGTGTATCGTCCCGTTTCAAGAAAAATATGACTACAGCGATTGCGTTTGTCCGCCAGAGGTTCGAATAAGTTTCGCTATTGAGTGTTGAGTATTCTGATCAGTGCGACGTTCGAATCACGAAAGTAGAAGCGATTCAATATGGCCACTACGCGCACGACCCTAACGCCTTGCCCGATCTCAAACTCACCTCCGTCATGTTCAACCTTGACAATGAAGCAGTTAACATCCACGAACATCCCGAGTACACGAAAGCAGCGTTAATGTCTGACATTGGAGGCGCAGCTGGTCTCATTCTCGGCATGTCAGCTTCGACGATAGTCGGAGTTCTTGATTATGTTTTGAAAGGGTTTTGAAATTAGATTATTTCTTCCAAAAAGCAATTTTTTATCTGCTTATGAAAAATATCTAAATCCTTGTACAGAGCACTCTCTTCTCGAAAATTCTCCAAAAATTGGCTTGCTTCAGCTACAAACTTTGCAAATAATCCAGATCTCAGTTCTGTTCCTATTAAACTCCTGTACACTTGTAATAAAGATCAAACACACTCAATCGCTCAATCGCTCAGCTTGCGGGCAAGGGTCATCCAGGCCTAAACAGGAGAAAGCTTTACGAGGTGTCCAGGAGCGCTAAATGGTGCAAAGGCAAAGGTTGGTGTCTTGCCCGCGGCCCCGCCATCAAATCTCAAATTCCAACAACGCTTGAAGACCAAATAAGGCCTAAGTCCAAGGCAAAAATACTCTAGAATAACAGAAAATACAGTGACATTTGTATTAACTTAATGCCTTTGCGATGAAATGCGACGAAGGAGAGAAAGACGCGGACTCAGAACACAGGCGCAAAGAATAAGAAGAGCTCTCTATGGACTCGTCTCGCTCACCCTTTTTATCGCTTTTTACCTCATGTACAGAATAGACACAGCTACAGATACCGACTCTCCAAAGCCTAAAAGGTAATCCGCCAGAACTCATTTCTCTCATTTTCTCATCGCTCGAAATTCAAGCTCAAAATCACTGCCAAACTTGATTCAACTGATACCAGGCTTTTCTTCCATTTCTTCTTTCACAACCCGCGTTTGGGAATCCTTGCCAAGTCTACCCAAATCTTCATCCTTGTCCACGCGTGGCTCTCGTCCATTTTCTTCGTTACCAGTTTCGAGTTCTCTCTCAAATCCGTCAAAAATCCACGTCCCCGCCGGAGTGCTGCCAAGCTTTTCTGGCGATTATATGATACGAATGTTCTTCATCTCTCCAGAGTACTTTTCAAATTGGAGATACGAGGTAGCGCGAGTCATATTTTTAAAAATTAAAGTTGAAAAATCAAAGGATGTGACTTTGGTCACAATGTGCTCTGCCAACCACTTGCATCACGTCATCTCGCTTGCTGAGCGGTGGACTGGTCCAATTTCAGTCGGCGTCTTTGGACCAGGCCTTGAAGCATCCTTCGCGACAGACGCAATCGAATCCATCAAAAGTTGTTTCCCAGCGGTGCGGGAACGAGTCCTTTTCCATCTCGTCTATCCAATTAATTTGCCAGCCGATTTGTCAAAGGTAGGAATTTAATTATGAAACTTTCGCGATTAAAATGTCAGTCGACGGGAAGATTGGAGTACAACGACTGCGAAGATCTACGCAAGCAGATCAAGAGCTACGGCGGCGACGAAGATGATCGGGCCAACTACGGCGGAGACATACCATTTCCCCACAATGTTCTTCGAAACGCTGCTCGTCGCGGAGCTCCGACTGCTTTCATTTTCTTGATCGATGTTGACGTGATGCCAAGGTACTTTTTATTTTGATTATATACAATTAATATTCCCAAATTTTAAAGTCTCAATCTACGCGAGGATTTTAACGATTTCGCGATACGGCACAGTCTTTACGACAAGAACGAGAACGAAAAGACGGTATTTGTCGTCCCTGTCTTTGAAAAGAAGAAAGGCTCGAGCTGTCCTGATGATAAGCGAGAACTGGCAGATTCGTGCAATAGAAACGAAGTCCGCAGTTTTCACGAAGAGGTGAGCATCTTAGATACCGATGATAGCAGGCCTTTGCCCGGGATTTGAAGCTGTTCGCCACAGATGGCGAACAGGTTATCCTGTCAGCCAATCACAAGACAGGATTCTCTTAGTGGCGGCGTAACCCCGGATTTGAGTCAGACTCTGCTATCATCGGTATCAATCAATGTTAAAAAATTCAGACTTGCAAATGGTGCCATGAACCGGAGCAGCCGAAAAAGTGGCTGCAAATTCAAGGCCAACAAAGACTCGAAATAAGCTTCAACTCGTCGTGGACCAAGTCTTGGGAGCCTTTTTATATTGCCACTCGCAAGGTTCCATATTTCGACGAGGTAAGTTTCAATACCTAAATTGTAGCACAGTTGTTTACAGTACTATTCAGCGATTTATGGTTTATGGCTTTGATCGAATCCAGCAAATTTGCGAGCTCCACGTAGCTGGTTACCAATTTGCAGTTCTTAATACAGCCTTTTTGGTTCACGACGTAGGTTTTCCATTCGTTTTGAAATTCTAACTCTCAGTTCAGGGCTGGAAATTCCCTGATAAAGAGATCAAAGAGCTGCAAAACCGTCGGCGCTCGCGAAACTGGGTTCTCTTCCATTTCCACTACCAGCAAGTCCTTCTGAAAATGTACCAAAATCCGAACAGCTGCGCGCCGATCGAGACGTTCGTGCCGAAGGGCTTTAAAGCCTTGGCTCACATCAATTCTCGCAACAACAGAATCAAACGAACATACGCATCAAGGATAACTTGAGGAAGTGGAAGTAATTCTCATTGTTAGTGTCTTCCCATTTAGTATTTATTTATTTCGAATTGCTGCAGTCCTTCCTTTTGTCTATTTGTATCAACCTATTAGTATTAATTTTAAGAACTTCATCAACCTATTTTTCTTATTTCAGAAAATATGTCGATTCGGGCGGTTGCGGGCTTCCTCGTTTCGCCCTTCATTTTGATGGGAGCGATTTTCGCCTTTTCGACCATTTTCCTGACTGAGAAACAGCGCCACACAAATCAGCGACTGGAAAAGCTCGTTACTGACGTGAGGAAACTACACAAAACACACGAAACACTCGCCAAGGGCCACAACCAGCTGACTGGAGGAGTCGATGGTCTTTCAGACATCATCGAAGGCCAGGTAAACGATTATTATCTCCATTGCCGATTGAAATTCGCGGAATAGCACGAGAAATTGGTGGAAATCGAACGCTTCTCTTCGCAACGAAATGTTCATGTGACTGGTATTCCCGAGCGGCGAGATGAAAACCCCGAAAATATGATTCGCGAGTTGTTCTCGAAGAAGTTAAAAGTCGACTTTGATGTGAAGGACATTGAGTCCGCAACGCGACTCGGCCTGAAGAGTGAGGAGGGACCACGGGACATTGTCGTCAAGTTCGCCAATTTCAAGGTTAGAATTTCAATCGTCTTCTTTTTCTTGATCTCTCAACTTCTCTCTAGGACAAGAAAAAGTGCCTTGAAACTGCGCACTTACTCGATGGCTCGCCTTACATGGTCAAAGATGCACTATAAAATCTATCAACTGCCCTTCAAATTGTTAGAAAAGCTTCCGATTTTAAATCTTGAAAATACCAATAAATTCGTTGTTTATGTGGCTTGAGCTGCTTGGGCCCCATAAACTTTAGAAAAGGCTTATTTACTTTTTTCAGGATTATTTATTGGACAAGTGCTTGTCTGAAAATGATTGAAGGCTAGCCTGTCGTTCGAAATCCAGCAGGGTATCTGAAAGAATTTTTAAACAGCGCTAGAAATGAGGCTCTACATGTTGTTCACTTGTCTTTCCAGGTCCCTGATGTACATCATCGCCGCTAGAATCGTCTTCTGCTCGTCTTGAGCACAGTTGAGAGCGTCGAAACCGCTCAGCTCGGAAAAGATATGCTCCGGAATTATCTCTTGCAGCTTCTTCAAGCATTCGTCCTCTGTCGCTGACATTGAATCTGATGCTCTTGAATCGGAATTGAGAATAAAAGTTGTTGAAGGACGGTTTTTCCTATTTATTTTTGGATGATTTGAAGAGCGACTAGTTTGTGGAAGGAAATATAATCAAGAGAAAAAACAGACAACTTTTCGCACAGCCCGCGACAGATGATAAAAGCGCCAAAGTAAGACTCCGAGGCAATTTTTTTGCATGTTCCCCTTTCACTGACAGAAATGTGTGAATCCACAACAGCCGCTTGAAACCCATGCCACGCTTTCCTACAATTCCAGCCCAACTAAAGCCTCGGGATTGTTTTTTTAATGAAAAATACCGTTGAGCTCCAGAGTTGCAAATTTGCTGAGCTGAGTGACCTGAGCAGTCGCTCAGCTCAGTGATTTTTGAAAATGATCTGATCTGCTCAGCTCAGACTATTTTCACTCAGCTCAGCTCTGAGCTGACAGCTCAATTATTTTCAAATAATCTTTTCTGCTCTGCTCTGCTCAGCTCAGCTCAGACAATTATCACTTAGCTCAGCTCAGCTCAATGATTTTGACACAATTTGACTACTTAAAAGACAGGAAAAACAGCTCAGCTCAGCTCTAATTAGGGTCCGCTCAGCTCAACTATCAAGCTCAACTAAAGGTCTCTCAGCTCAGCTCCGCTCAATGACCTCTGAAAAAGGCCAGCTCAGCTCAGTTTCCTCCGAAATAGGCCATCTCAGCTCAGAGAAATCTATACTCAGGTCCGCTCAGCTCAGCAAAAATTGCAACTCTGAACCCTTCAGTAGCCTTTCTAACAGTAGACATCTCTACACTCAACCGCTCAGAACAAAACAATGACACAGGATTTTTAAATTATGAATTTTTGCCGTATCTCCCTATTTAGGGAATTACTGCTATTATTTATTGGTTTTCAGTGAAGAATTGCGGTGATAGACTCTATCATTAGCAATTTTGCTTATGATAAAGATTTTATCGGTTTTTTTTTCCCGAATATTGTCGGAAGACCCCCTAAAAGAAGGCCTTCCAGGTAACAGAAACAATAGGGAGAGCCCATGGACTTCGGAGAGCACTAAAAACAATTTTGTAAGCACTTGGTTATCTTCAAAAACGCTAAATTTACCTGAAAAGCAGTCCGTTCGGACTCTGATTACCCCAGAGCTGGTTTGGCGGTTAATGAGAAGAAGTGAAAAACATGAGCTGCTCAGCGCGAGTTCTAGAGACGGGCGCTCATTTTTGAAAACATCGGCCTGCCTACAGTCCTTCTGATGTTTTTTCTTGTGGATAAAAGTTTTTACCTGCTTATATGAGGCAAGAAAATCTGCGTCCACCAGGTGGCTTAAGAGAGAAAAAATAATGGCTCGAATGGATGTTTCGTTTAGTTTATTGGAGAAAATGACAGATCGAATGCAATTAATGAGTCTCAATTTCCTTGGAAATGAAACATCTATTCATTGATACGGACGAGGTCAAAACCGGTAAAGCTCTTTCGGCAGTGGGGACAAAGCGCGTAATCGTTGTAGCTTTCCGTAAGAATCCGTTCCAAGCATTCCTTGCATGAGACATGCCCACATTTGCGAAGAGCGCATTTATGGTGGAGCGAATTGTTGCTGTATTCTTCCAGGCATACTTTGCACCTCCCATTACCTTCAATTGATAATATAGTTATTAATCTGTAAGAAAACTTTTTTTACCTTTCATTTTTTCTTTGGCAGATTTCTCCTTGACTTCAACAGCGTGATACTCGTAAGAGAGCTGTTTGTAACGCTTCGCGACCATGTCAACTTCTTTTTCCTTCTCAAGCAGCCTTTTCGTACTTCCTTCGTGAGTTTTCCTGGCGTCTTCAATTTTTGGTGCGATTTCCTCAATCTCCTCCAAAATCTTTTGATAGCATTCGCTCAAAGTGTTTGCCATTTGTTTTTTCTTGCTTTGCAGTTTCTCCATTCTCTGAACGGTCCACTTTTGCTGTTTAGATTCAGCCTCAAGTTTCGTTTGCTCACGCTTCGCTTCGGCATGGATATTCTTGATGATGATAAGCTTCTTTCTCTGCGCTAAAATTTTATTTTAAACCACAAGGTTCAAAAAATGACCATTTACCTTTTTCATTATCCGTCAACCACTTTGAGCCCGGCTCACAGCAAGAACCGAGGTAGAACTCTTGGAACGAGAGATTCTCCGATTTGCAGCTTTCAGTTGCAGAGAACGCTGGGCATCGAAATTTTGCGTCGGATTTGTCAAATTTTCGGCCTTCGACTTGTTCTTCGCCGCGTTCCTTTTCGACACAGATTTCGCAGAATCTTCCTTTACTTATTTGGATCGTTTCAGCGGGTACTCTGAATATTCATGGATAACTATTTTAATTTTACGAAAATTAATCCTTACCCATCGCACTCAGATCCTTCGCATTTTCCAAACTGGCCGTAGGAAGTCACTTTATCGGGGAAAATCTTCTCAAACTCGTTTGGTTGATGCTGAGTTCTGGCTCTTTTCGGAGTCGACTTTGGATCATTTGTAACGATTGATCGAGATCGCAGTTTCATCTGGCTAGAAAAAGTGTTAAGATTCTTAGTCTTTTGAAACTTTTGAGCGTAATCATAGAGCACTGATATATCTTTCTTTTCTCTTACATTTCTTTTTTCTTGGCGAGAATAAATTAATATCTTCTTTGAAAAAGCAAAAGAAAATATGACAAAATTCAGGCAAAACCTTCGATTTTATATTTTCCCAACACGCGCTTCGGCTCGAAACCACGAGGTCTAGAGATTCTTTCAGCGACAACTCATCGTCTCTCAGACTTCGACCTGCAAATGGCTCTTCTTTCAGAGATTATAGAGTCCGGTAATTTGACTGTTTATTCAAACAAAAAACACTCAAGCTTTGGGGCTGGCAATTTTATTTCTGTTGCATGGCATTTTGGGCAGATAGAAGTGCATAAATTTGTTCTTTACTTTTGATCAGATCTGATGGGGAAATCCGACATGTAGTCGAATGGATTGTACTCGAGGAAAACACTTTCTTCGTTTACTAAGTCAAGCACGTCGATTTGAATTTCCTCTCCGGAGCCGTCGCCAGAGCCGATTCCAGAACTACAGTAAATCGTTGGAAAAAGGAATCTAGGAATCTAATAGTACTACCTTTCGAGTATGATGGCTTCATACTCTACGTCGTTTTCGCTGAGATTAACAATAAGTGTCATCTCGTCGTTCTTGATTGCTGTTGTGGTGGTTATCAATCCGCTCGTTGTTGCTTCATTGGTTGTGGGAAGAGGAGTCGTTGTTGTTGTCACTGTTGTAGAGGGTTCCGACGTCGTTGATGATGATGTTGTTGTCGTTGTTGTTGTTGTTTTTGTGGTTGTTGTTGTGGTGCTCGTGGTAGAGCTCGTCGTTGATGTTGTTGTAGTTGTTGTGGTAGAAGAGGTAGTAGCGGTCGTCGTTGTTGTTGAGGGCAAGGTTGTCGTTGTTGTGACTGTTGTTGTAGTCGTGTAGGTAGTTGTAGTTGATGAAGGTGTAGAAGAAGTCGTTGTTGTTGTCTCGGCTCGGGATGGTTCAATCGTCGTGGAGGTAGATTTCTTGGGAACTGCGCTTTTCTTTTCTTCCAATGGAGAATGGCAATCATAGACATTGACAACAGCAGTCCATCCTCGTCGTTGCACCGTCTTGTCTGATGAAAATTTGACACTAATAGGGCCAAAAACGCGGAATATTTCTGGGGAGAGCGACCACACAGTTCCCGGTTTAATTGCTGGTCGCCTAGAAAAGTTGATTAGATAGAGAGCTGTGGGCAGGCACTTGAACCTGTTGAGATAGTGAGTTTGTCGTAAGGGCACTTTCGGAGAAGATGGAGATCTTCAATGTCGATCTCGTAGAAGTCAACTTCCGTAGTGCAGCCACGGCGACCAAGAGTCCAGCTGCAGTTGAGATTATTTGCGTAGACAAATTCCTGTGGTTTTGAATTGAGTAAGAATATCTTTCACTTGTCCGTTCACTAACCTCGGTCCAACCAGGCGACGAGAAACGCCCGCCGTCTGGTAAGTCTTCTTGACCAGAGCAGGTCAAATCAATCTCTCTGTAAACTTGCGGGAGGTAAATTGTATCCTCAGGAACGATGACTTCTGGCTCCACTAAACTGAGGTAAGGTAACTGAAGCCTTTATCCATGCTCACCTAAGAGTTCTTGATGAATGATCATCGAATGCGCCGTCTGTAAAAAGAATATGCCTAGCATTTCCGGTATTTTTTTGGTTCTCTTGTTGTCCTTGCGTTTCGGAGGTATTTTTGTGATTGTGTAAGGGGTAATGTTTTAAGTTTATTTTCAATCGTCTTTTGGCGCTAAAGAGCATGGGTGGTGTATTAGGTACACACTTGGGCACGCACCCCTTTATGGGGTGAAAATCTCACGGTGCGACTATTAGCGGCTAATGTGACATCAGCGGGTGCTCCCGTCTTCAGTGAAGACTTTTGACTGTTATGGCGATTCAGGCTGATTTCTGTAAGGAATATGTTCCCAATTCTTGATTTTCCCCTTTGCATATGTCGATATTAATATCAAATAATTGCAGTCTTAGAGTTTTTGTAGAGTTAATTCATTGAATTTTTTATCAACTTTAAGGACCCCCTCCCCCCCCGTCAACACTTTTCGAAATTGTTGAAGGGGGGGGGGGGTCCTTAAGTGATAACATCAAAGAAGAAAAAATTACTTGCATCAAATTTCAATGTGTGCATTTGATATCTTCGTAAACATTAACGTAGATTTTCGCGTTGTTTATACAAATATTAAGAATGTTTACAAGGGAAATTCAGACAAAGGATGAATGTATTGAATGGCTCAAGAGGGAGCATTGTCCACGGGCGTATATTGGTAAAGGTTGTTTTGATTTGTTTGAAATGTCTTATTCGCTGTATGGTACTCTTTCGAAAGCACTCATCCCTTTTGAAAACCAGCGTCCAGTGACAACTAAAGTACTCCTCCAAATGCTGAGATTTTTTGCCTCGTGGGAAGGAGATCTCCAACGGGAAAAACTGGGCACCTCGTCGGGAAAAAGTGAAAAAGTGCGAAGCCCCAACAGTGACCCAAACAGGTCACAAGAAACAGGTCATTCACCTTAGCAACAATCTGACAAAGTCACCATCTTTCTTGTCAGACCAAGAGCTGTTAACAGCGAGACATTAATACGCCACGAAAGTAGATCAAATTAGCACTTTGAGCCGGACATCAAGGGCAAAACCGTGCCTAAAGATGAATTTCCGGGGCACTCAATTTTCCATGTGCGCAAAAAATTTTTGGAAAACTTCGAACTTTTCAATTCATTCGATATCAAGCCAATCCATCCTTCAGCACGACTCTTTTCGGTTATTTTGGACATCAAAATAGCCCCTTTGTGGATTCATGAAACGTTATCTGACGCATTCTTCTTTCTTGAAGAAAAAAAACGACTTTGAAGAATGATTCTTCTTCTTGGATTATCCACGACAGAGGACTAAATTAGAGAATCAGGAAAAATGGACGGATGGACGGAGTTCTCCGAGGACGATTCTGAAATTAATAATCAGGAACTGCTATTCTACTATCAAACACAAAACTGCATATTTTCCTTATTGAAAAGTCGGATGAAATTTTCTTACGGAAGAATAGCTCGAATGAAAAGGAACTAGCCAAGATCAACCGAGCTATCAAACAAAGTGCACAAAAACGGCAACAGCTGCAAATTAATTTCAAGACAACAGTTTTTAAAGTTCCGCAGTCAAAAATTTCGAATAATATCCTTTTTCAAAATATACAAACTGAAACGAGAACTGCACCAAAAAACAAGATGAAACGATCAAATTATTGAACAAGGAAAAATATGAGCTTTCAACTCAACTTTCCTTGGCACTTTCGAAGAAAAACTTGGCTGAGGCGGACAGCGACTGCGATGCAATTAAGGCAAGTTTTCAATTAATCAAGTTTTTCGTTAAAGAAATATTATTTATAGGAAGTTGTGAGCTCAAAAGACCTCGTCGAATCGCAAATCGAAAAAGAGTCAAATTTATCGCTCAGGAAATTAATTCAATTATTTATAACGTGATTTGAATTGTATCAATTTTTGAATATTAATTGAAGCCTCGATCAACAAATTCTGCAGCTAAGCGAAGATAAATTGTACCTTTCAAAGAAGCTTTCAAATCTCACCTCTGATGCCGCTTCGAACGCCAAGGATGAAGAAGTCAAAGTTTCCATTCTCAAAAATCGTCTTCACCAGCAAATGCTCAGTTACAATTCCTTGCTCGCAGTCAACAAGGACAAAAAGCATAAAATCCAGCATTTGCGAGGAGAGCACGTGAAATTCCAAAACCATTTGGATCGCCTCGAAAAGTCGATCCAGCACAAACGATCGCTTATGGCAGCGATGGTTGATGAAGGAAATCTTGCCTTTGAGAACCAAGGTAAGGGAGATTTCAAATTTTGCGGACGGGCCAAAAAATTTTTTTTTCTTTTTTCTTGCTGATATGAAAGAGCATGAAAAATGAGGCAGACTAGTCCTCGTATCATCGTCCTAGCTTTCGTAATTACGAAAATATCTTGAAGACAAAGTCCAAAAATATGAAAACTTTTCTCGACGATTGTGAGTCATCGGTAAGAGGTACTTTCATTTTCTCTTCGGATATGAATTCCTCAGTGCCTAATCTAGTGGGGACGACTTTAAAAATGAAAACCGATAAGGTTTTTCGTGATTTCAGCGATTCGAAAGAAGTGATAAAAATGCTTTATGAACGGGGCGAAAATAGGAACGAGCAGCTACTAAACGACCTCGAAATCAGGCGCTGAAAATCAGGCTCATCCCATTTTCGAAAACAAAAATTCGGAAACAGGATTGTGCAGCAACTAAACCGGGTCGAAATCAGGGCCCTCGAAAGACGCGCTATTTTTAAGGTTGGGCAAGTTATTTCACCCACTTCCTGATCTTAAACCCTGGAACACCATACATATTTGGAATCAGCAGGAAATTTTTAGAACTTTGACCGTTTTAGTTTCCAAAATTTCCACTTCCGGTCCGATTCTAGAGCCGGAAGTTGACGAAATTTTGAGTTTGGCCAACTTGTGACCTATTAAATTGATGCTCAGAAAATTTTGAGTAAAATCATCTTAAAATCATTCAAAGAAACCGTCCCAACCGCAGTCAAACCGACCGGCAAAACTAGGAAAAAGGCATAAATTTCTGTTTTTCTTTCAGTTTTTAGCGGTTGATTTGACCGCGGTCGGCATTGATTCTTCTCTCAGATGATAGGAAATCTTCTGAGAATCAATTTGATAGGTCACAAGTTGGCCAAACTCAAAATTTCGTCTACTTCCGGCTCTAGAATCGGACCGGAAGTGGAAATTTTGGAAACTAAAACGGTCAAAGTTCTAAAAATTTCCTGCTGATTCCAAATATGTATGGTGTTCCAGGGTTTAAAATCAAGAAGTGGGTGAAATAACTTGCCCAACCTTAAAAATGCGCGTCAAATCAGCCTGGCCCATTTCGAGTCCAATTTTCTGACCCTGATGATCAGCTGATGAATATTCATGCCGCGCTATTTTTAAGGTTGTCGAAGTTTTCAAGCCAACTTCCGCCTTATGAACCCGGATCATATCAATATCAAGAATTTAGCGCGGTTAGGATGTATTCTTATTTTAAATCATAGGAAATCTTCTGAGCGTAAATTTGATAGGTCCAACTTCATCCTAAGTCCTAAATTTCGTCAACTTCCGGCTCTAGAATCGACCGGAAGTGTAGATTTCTAGAATTTTAAACGGTCAAAAATCTTAAAATTTTCTGCTGATTCCAAAAAGGTATGGTGTTCTGGGGTTTATAAGGCGCAAGTGGGCTAGAAAACTTCGCCCATCTTAAAAAAGCGCGTCAATGCGATCGCTCAAATCGTTGTCATCTGCAATTCTTGATATTGATATGATCCGGGTTCATAAGGCGGAAGTTGGCTTGAAAACTTCGACAACCTTAAAAATAGCGCGGCATGAATATTCATCAGCTGATCATCAGGGTCAGAAAATTGGACTCGAAATGGGCCAGGCTGATTTCGAGGGCCCTGATTTCGACCCGGTTTAGTTGCTGCACAATCCTGTTTCCGAATTTTTGTTTTCGAAAATGGGATGAGCCTGATTTTCAGCGCCTGATTTCGAGGTCGTTTAGTAGCTGCTCGTTCCTATTTTCGCCCCGTTCATAAAGCATTTTTATCACTTCTTTCGAATCGCTGAAATCACGAAAAACCTTATCGGTTTTCATTTTTTAAAGTCGTCCCCACTAGATTAGGCACTGAGGAATTCATATCCGAAGAGAAAATGAAAGTACCTCTTACCGATGACTCACAATCGTCGAGAAAAGTTTTCATATTTTTGGACTTTGTCTTCAAGATATTTTCGTAATTACGAAAGCTAGGACGATGATACGAGGACTAGTCTGCCTCATTTTCATGCTCTTTCATATCAGCAAGAAAAAGAAAAAAATTTTTGGCCCGTCCGCAAAATTTGAAATCTCCCTAAGGCATTTGTATATTATATTATATTATCCGGGCACGGGATAATTGTTATTACAGAAGATGCTCGACAACGGGCGAAAGCTCTTTTGGACAAGAATGAAAAAGACATTCTCCAGCATAGTCTCGAATATCGAGAGCTTCAGCGGCATCTTGACCACGAAGAAATCACCGAATGTTTCATGGACTTGAAGAGTCAAGATAAAGCAGCTATCGCCCAAGAAGCAATTAACAAACGAGCGGCAATTCTTCTCAAGGTAAACCTTTCCGAGAACAAATGGAATAACCAAGTGACTAGAAAAATGAAGCACAAGCTGCAAAAACTCGCGCATTTCGAACACTCCTTCAGTCGTATTTATGCGGCTTACGGCCACCTTCCGATCGAGGAGCTAATTGCGAAGTTGTCAAAGAACGAGTCGGAAAATTTCGCAGCGTTTGGTTACGTTAATGAGAGCTCGAAGAAAATTGAAAGAGAGATTGAAGCAATTGGCCACTTGAAATACAAAATCGAGCGGCTACAGTCAACAAACGATGACGACCAAATGAGTGTTGCGATGAAGATGTCCGAGTTGACGTCGCAAAACGGGAAAGAGGAGGAGAATCTTGAAGAGTTGAAGAAACAGCTGGACGAGCAGAACGAGCTATTCACCAATCTCTTTGATGCCATTCAAAAACTCTCTGATCGCATGGGTTGTAATACGACTTCCATTCGCAAATCTCTTGGAGACAACGACGAAATCAACGAGTCAAACGTTCTTAGGGAGAGTTTAGAAAATAACTTTCTCGATTTAAGATTTAAGGTAGATGAGCTCTGATACTCCATAAAATTCTAGCTAAAACTCGTGCAAGATACATGGCACAAATAGAGAAAAATGCCAACCTTTTTACACAGCTGTACTTGAAGCTAAAAGCTGAGCAAGATCCAACAGCCGAGAAAGTTCGCAGATCTTCTTCGAGTGAGGTGTGCCAAAACTTCTTTCTGAAAAAAAAATAGCGTGTTCAGTTCGAAAAGGATCAAGAAAAGGTCACTGATGTCATTATTCCTCCGGCACTCGAAGACATGGATAAGTTTGAAGATGATCTGTTGAGTCCAGAAACGGCGAGAGCAAAAGCAATCGAAGCGATGACCAAGGAACTGAGGGCTCACTAAAGACTGCTTAAAACTTTAAAGGTGATATATGGAGCCTCAAAAAAGCGCAACGTCGAAAAACGGCGCACAACGGTGGGAGATGACTGGGCGGCTCAGCAGCAGAGAACGTTCTCAAAGCGCGCTGACGTGAGACGAATGACTCTTCTGTAATAAATATACCTTGATTCAGTACCGAATATTTGTTGTTGTCAACACTTTGCTCGCTAATTAAAAATGGCACTTTCTATACTGAGGTAGAATTTATTTCGTCCGGAGGAGGCCAGTTAGACTGGGTGAGATAGCGACTCCTTTTATTTAACGACCTCTTACTAGCCGAGCGAGAGTTCTCTTTTCAATCATCAAAAGATCAAGAGAGACAGCGAAGACGAGTGATGGCTTGCAAGGTAAAAAACTATAGGAAAGTCTTTCGGTACTAACAGATCCCATAGCCCAGATTTTTGACCTTTTACTTGTCCATTCTTTTGGTTCTTTCTTCGTTAGCCGCATTTTCGACAGGGCCGGGTGACTAATTACTTGTCCCCTAATTGAATAGTATAAGTAATCACCCCAAGAAGTTTCTCATCATTTAAATACAACCAAATCGATATGTGGAAATGTATCAGTGGTAGAATCGATGGATCCTTCAACGGAACCATGTTATGCAGTGACTTGCATAGCCTTTGCTGCGAGGTGAGTCCTATTTCTCGGCAAGAAATAAGAAAGAAAATGTTTTAGTACGTATCTGCTTTCAATAATAGTTGCTATTTTCGGCATCGAAGGAAGCAGAAGAGCCTCCAGTGACCAAAAAACATCTAAAGTTCTATTCTGGTTCCACGTAAGTTAAATAACCCTTTGGTATATTGTTATAATCGATTTTAGCATATTCTGGGGATAGTTGCTTTTCTTGCACTTATTCTGTCGCTCATATTTATGGCGAGCAATGTGCTAAAAGGTAATAAATTATTTTCTATCAAATATTTTTCACGGAGGCACAGGTGACATCTTGTTGCCCGTCTCGAAGTCTCTTTCAAGATGATATTATGTTTTCACTAACGTTTCATAAGTATGCGCTGGCTTATATTCAAGTGGGCTGACCTTTGCGATCATACTGATCGGCACTTGTCTTTCTCTGGTGCTGCTTTTGCTGTCCTTGATATCTGCCGTGCGGGCGCGCCAGGATCTGCGGAGTATCGAGTATAGGCATGCTACTTTTTACTGACATGGAGAATGAATAAATTCGATTGAAGTTTTATCAAGGAAATTTAATTCTAATTCTCGTGAAATGTGATTATTTTTATTTTGTTGACGCAAGAAAATGAAATGTTTCATGAAGCGAGATCATTTAAATTGAAGAAATAGCAGATCGGGACCCATTAGCTCTTTCTGCTTGAACAGGTACGTGAGACTTTAAATATACAGTTGCCTTGTTTGGGTTTGAAATTCAAAAACTTTGAAGTAATTTTGAAAACTTTTTTTTCAAAACTTTGAATAGAAGCGGAAACAACTAATCTGAAATGGCGGTAGAATGATTTGCTGCCTTTTTGCGCTCGGGCTCGAAGTTCACCAGTCGCTGGCCAACCATGTACTTTGCATTTTTGATGCCTTCTATCAGTCGACAGAGCTGTTGGTATTGAATGTGAAGAAGGAACATTCCCAGTACTCCTAAGAAGGGTTCAACTCGAATCAATTTCGCTGACTAATTACCGAAACAGAACATGGGATAGACTTTTCGCTGGAAGCGGACGAGCAAGTCTTCTTGGAATGACATCAGCGGTAGAATTGAATAGCTGATTATAAACGGAACAGATAGAAGCACAATAAGTCCAGACGCCACTGGCCAGACAACTGTCCACAAGAAGTTGCGCAAGCGAAAGTTTCTAGCGCCCTAAAACCAATCGGTCAGAAACTTATGGAATCGTTCCTTCTTACCCGATTATAAATTGTCTCGAGAGCATCTCTAAGCCACCAATTCGGACCCAGCAAAGTAAATGCAATGCAGATTTTGACGTGAACAGCGCCGAACGCCCAGTCAACCAGTGCATAGGCTAAATCATAGGATAATTGCCCATTCGAAACTTGAATTCATACTTATAGGTGTTTGGTACTGTTGCACTCGCAGAGGCGTTAATATTGCGTAGTCGAAGAGAAGGCCCATCAGGAGAGCAGTTACTCCAGCAACGAGAACGAATGCTGTTGAAATTTTTACGGCGATTTTGATAGATCGAGCGAGGTTCTTCGCCATGAACTTCCATCCCTTCGGAGCCCATCGTGAGACGATCGTGATGCCAAGCAGAGGCAGCCAGCAAACGAACAGTCCGAGAAAGAGCTATTTAAAAATGTCAATTTCAGAGATAAAATCGAAGCTACCAACCGTATACATTTCGTGCACCCTGCGTTTGTGGCCAACAGTGTACGCTAAAATCTTCCTACCCATCAACACTGGAAAGTAAATTGCAGAAGCAGCACAGGACGAGATTGAAATAGCAACGACAAACAAGAGTACGCCAACTCGGCCGCGGAAGCGGGATGGCTTTTGAAAAAGATGATGAGTTCGGATTTCATTTCGGTCATCGTTGATATGTTCCGGGTTCCAGAAAATATCCTCGTCTTGCTCTTGATTTTGTCCGTCTTCGTCGTTCTCAACCGCGCCACGTAGGAAGCCAGGCTGATTTCTTTGGTCTCCTTCATTACTATCCGCGAGCCGCTCTCCAAGTAGATATCCTCTCAAGCCAAGAGCCCAGCCGACAAGCTCAGCCCAAAGACGAATCAGAGACTTCAAGAAAAACTGAAGGCGTTAGTTTGACTTTACGTCCCTTTCGTTACCTTGATATGAGTTTGCTCGAGCAAGGTAGGAAGGAAAACTTGAAGAGTGACGAGCTCAAGAGATACATGATTTAGTGGCTCGTCCGAAATCGCGAAAACACGATAGGGGAGAAAATCAGGTACTGCCCATTTGATGAATTTAACAGGAACGGCGATGATGAACAAAATTGACAATCCAAAGACAGCGATGTAAACGAGGAAACGGCTAAAAGAAAGTAACTTTTACGATGCATCGAAAATCGAAAGTTACCGTAGATGATGGACGAGGCGTTGATTCATCAATCTCCTGATCGGACTGAAGTCCGGCTCGTTCAAGTTTGGCATGAACCAGAGAAGTCCAGGGCGAAGCACTTCCTTCGTGAAGATCAGAAAAGTCCCAAAGTAGAAGATAAACAACGCACCAAAGAGCCAGTGGAATCCAAACGATGCTCCCGGAGATGCTCGATAAGAAACTTCAAGTTTTTTGGTTAGGTTCGAAGCTATCTTTTTGATCTTACCGAGTCGATCCGAAAGTGTAGCATTGAGCATTGAAAGGGAACAAATGTCGATCCACCAGCCACATATGATAGGCATGATAATCATACAGACAACGAGTAGAATTCCTACTTTGATACACATGTAGCAGATTTTCGCCAGGTTACTGAGCTTCTCCATGTTCATCTTCGAGGAAATGAGGTGGAACATCAGGAAAATAAACGCGAAGAAAACGTAGCCTAGCGAATAAAGTTACCATTAAATTTAGACGAGTACTCGATGCCACTGTACCTGTGAGTGTAAACAAGCCACCAGCAAGCTGAGAAGACTCAACAACCGAGAGAATGTGCAATGTGGTGTAAATGCTTTTTCCGACATGATAGGGTGTGTACGCGAAGACGAAAATGAAGAGTGTGTTGAGCGAAACAACCCAAAAAACATGCTCCAAGAAGACGAAGGAGCCATCCAAGCCGAGCATACGCTCCCAAGTCAGCTCTTCCAGATTCCATTGTTCAGCTGGCTCAACATTTTCAGCCTAAAAGATTCGCTTTAGTTTGGAAGGCTTGAATCAGTATGAAACAAAAGGCAATATAAAGAGTTTGAGTTGAGTTACCCTCAGCGGTCTTATGGTGTAACGGTTAGCACTCTGGACTCTGAATCCAGCGATCCGAGTTCAAATCTCGGTAGGACCTCTCTTTTTTCACCAAAACATTTTGTTCTTGAAACCCAAAATCTACCTCGTTAAAGATGACTTCATCATCTTCTTGAGCTGGAAAGTTGCCTATCCGGCGTTGTAGAGCGTCGAGCTCCCTTTGAGCACGAACAAGCTCTTCTCGAGCGGCTCTTTCTTGCTCAAGATTTTCTTGAAGCATGGCCTCCAGAGGATTTTCAATTCGGTCTTCAAGCGCTGCTTGCTCCTCTGCAAGTTCTTCGAGCCGCTGCATTCCTTCGTGAATCGGACCCATGATCTCTTCTTCAAGGTTCCAGTGATCTTCAGCCGCGAGAATATCGTTTATCATCTGCTGCTGAATATTAACCGCTTCTTCTGCGTTGTTCTGCAGCATGTTTTGAAATGCGCCTTGGATGAATTGCTCCCGAAGATAGAGCAAACACACAAAAATGCCTGAAAAAGAAGCATAGTGAACCTTCGAGGTTCGATAGGTTTACCCATGGTGCAGCCAACGATAAAGCCACCGGTGACAATGTCGCGCATAAAGTACTCTGTGGAAAAAAGTGGCTCCATTGCAAGTTTGTAGAACGAAGTAGACGAAGAAAATAAACTAAAAGAGCCGATTAAGAAACTAAATGATGCGACCTCTCACCAGTAGAATATACGGCAAGTTAGAAGCGGAACGAAACCAAGCCAGGCAAGAGCAACGGCCGTGTAATGAAGCCAACAGCCGATAGCACGAAGGAGGGAACGAATCAGGCCGGTAATGAACTCGGAGATGGGTATTCTAGCGGGCATGTCGGCCGAGTAAATCGGCTTGAACGCGAACTTGTGATTGCATAACTCGCAGAAATCCTTTTTGGATACACGGAGCCATTCGACAAGACATTCTTGATGAACGAAGCGAATCGAGCCTGAGCAGTGGCATGGATGGAAGAGAGCGCGCTTGGCTGAAAAATTGAAATAGATAAGGAAGTACGAAGCAGCCGATTTCAAATTACCTGTGCCTTCCATTCGGCATACTCGGCAAACGTCCGAATCTTGATCGTCCATGATTGCTTTTTTTTTGTTTTTGACTACCTCGTTATGAGCATGCTGAAGTATGCAAATATATTGTCTGAATTCTTTCAGAGTTTCAGTGTCAAATTTTTCAGGACTAAACAAATAACAGACGCGTGTCTTTTCGGCAGCAAAAGATAATAAAAAGAATATGCACCCGTCGCTCATTTCTCGCGGGACTTTCTTCTTACGGGAGATCTTGAACGACTACGGGACTTTTTGGTGCCTTGTTTCTCGGCGCTCGATGCTTTTTCTTCTTCGTTCTTTTTCGGAGGAGCTTTGAAGAACCGGTAGCGGTCGGGTGGCAGATCAGGGCCGATCTCTTTTGCTGGCAGAACTTGTTTTCGCTTTCGTCTCTTTTCTGGACTTTCCTGGAAATAATATCTGTCGTCAAAGGTTATTTAGTAATGATGACGGACCTTTTCCAATTTGAAGCGATTTTTCGGGCGATTCGGATCTTTTTCTTTCTCGCGTTCTCGCCAGCAGGAGTCTTCCTCCAATAACCGATTTCGATTTTCCGCTTGTACAACTGCCGCCTTCAACGTAGCTTTCGCAAAGTCGCCAAGAATCGGCATTGCACAATTTCTAAAAGAACACGAGTGAGTTGAATTCGATAAAATGAGTTCCTGGAAAAGAAACGAGTTGAAATGTATACAGGCTTAATACAGTTTCGTTCGGATTCAAATTGAAGAAATAGGAAAGGACATTTACAATCGGAGAAGCACGGTTAGTTTAGCAACGGTCGTTAAGAAATGAGAGTTAAACACGGCATACAAGTAAGATGAAGAAAAGAGGGGTTAGTCGTTGTTGAATCGACGGTGTTGATTTTCTGTGGGAGTTCAATATTGTTGGCCATATGGTGGTGGGTTTCCGTATGATGCGCTTGAAAAAGTCGATAATTGGTACAAAGACGCTCGAGGCTTACTTGTAACCGACGTCTCCACCGGCAACTGGGTAAGGCATACCAGGATCTTGCTGAGGCTGTTCGTATTTGGGAGCGTGGAACTGACAGAAAACGAAAGGCTGACGCCAAGCAGTTCCGTCTCCACAATCGCACCATCCGCCACCCTCGTCTCGGAGCATTTCCCATCGATGGTTCTTGTGCTCCGAAGCTTAATTATTAAATGGATGCATGAAAATATGCGCTTTCGTTACCTTCAAAACAGTTTCGGCAGAGAACAGGGCAGTCTTCAGTTATCTCGCAGTCAAGACATCGATATGTCTCTTCGTCTGGCTTGAATTGGTACTGACAAGCTATGACAATATATGTACGGAGGGCTCTTTTTTCATACGTAATACGACAAATGTATATAGAATGATACGGTGACATGTTTACCCGAATCATTTCGGTCTACATTGTCGATTTGACGGTGTTCTTCATGTGGAGGATATCCCTGGAACTGTTGCTGAGGAAATCCAGGATCTTGAGGGTATCCTTGATGTTCTGGATGGCCTTGAGGCGGATAGCCTTGTTGAGGGTATCCCTGTTGAGCGTAACCTTCTGGAGCGTAGCCTGGCTGAGGATAGCCTTGCGGTTGGCCGAACTGCTCTTGCGGTGGCTGCTGAAACTGCTGCTGCTGCTGTTGTGGATATCCTCCGTCTTGCCTCGGATAGTCGGCAGACCCTTCGGAAGACTTTTTCTTCCCTTTCAAGAAGCCAAAGAGTCCCATTTTCTAAATACGCTTGTTAAATTTAGATCAGAGGATCAAAAGGTCAGTTGGAAAAGAGGAAAAAAGTCAAAATACGCAAATTGTCGGCAGGATTATTGAAAAATTATTCTATCAAAGGTTACATAGAGTCAAGCGGACGATTGAAGCCGCCCCTCCTGTTCATATATTGTCGGTACTTTCGCTGTTTGATGCAGCGGCTCTCTCCTACGTCGTTGTCCTCATGCCCTAGGAAATGGTAAACTTTTGGCTCTAGCTGTTTGTAGAAAACCTTTATTCTGAGTGGTATCAAAGTTTGAGAAGCCCATCATCTCAGCCATCATTTCTTCTTCCGACTTCTCATTTGATAAAGGAGCAAGAAGGGCTTCTTTTTCACTCAGAACTCTTTCCGACGCTTCCTTCATCCGTTTTCGTTCTTCTTCAAGTTCCTAAAAGGCAATAAAGGGAGGAATGGTTGGCAATGCATACTTTTGACTTGGAGAACAGTTTTGCATACGCGCCAAGATCCGCAGAAGAGTCTTGAACCGGGGCCTTCTCTGTTTTCATAATTTGAACATCGGGCGAGTTAGAGCGGCTTCGAATGACGATTGCTTCCGATTTCTTTGATTTTACTGGACTTCGAGATCGTGTTCTTGATCTATTGAAATGGGTGTTAAAACAAGCAAAAAGAAGAAAATGTGAACCTTCTATCGCGGCGACGCTCTTTCCGTTCACGCTTGCGCTCTCTTGAACGAGACCTTGAGCGTTTCTTGTGTTTTTTACGTTTTCTGTCCCTGTCGCGATCGCGAGACCGTGATCGGGATCTTCGACCCATTCGACTCTAAAAATTGAAGGTTAGGAATCATTAAGATTGTAAATGAAGTTTATTACTAGGCGCAACCGATTATATGCGCCTTTAGCAGGTCAGTATTCGGTTTTTGCCGACAAAAATAGGTGGTTTTTTCGATGTCGGTTTCATCGAAAAAACCAAGGCATTACGCACCTAGTAGGTGGTTTTTTCGATGAAGGTTCCTACTACACTGGGCCCCCTACCGAGCCAAAACACTTACTTACTTTCAGCCAAGAGGGGGGGGAGCAGTGGGAACCTTCATCGAAAAAAAAATGCTCAGGTAGTGCAGAAAAAAAGTGAGGAAATAGAACAGTAAAATCATTTTAGGTGGTTTTTTCGAAGAGGACCATGTCTATCTGGGCCATGTTGATCGTACTATTGTTGGCATCCAGACTGGCCTCTTCCTGTTCTTTTCCAATACTTTTTCGGCATAGCCCAACGGTTTACATTGACCGGTACTCATTCTAAATAAGAAGTTTTAGTGTATTATTATAGAAAGGTGTTCAAAATAAGGAGCAAATGAATGAAATGGGCATTTATTTACAGAAACCGGTAAACATGTGAGCATATGGAGTCTATCAATGTTCAATTGAAGTTGCCGAGCAAGTATGAATATAGTAAGGAATTCTAGGAATAAAAGAATAGACCAGTGAGAAGAAACGGGCTCGGATAAGGTGATAGGCAAAATTGGAGGTGTGTGAACTCGATCTTTTGATGATTGCACTAAGTTCTCGAATAATAGAATAAATTGATGATTTTAAATGCAGAATCAAATAAATAGAAAATAAGCTGGATAATTGCTGAATTTTGACAGTTCTTGAAATTGAAAATGAAACTCGATAACTGAGAAAATAAAGCTAATCTAGGGACATTGTTTCATTATCCATCAGCTAGGAATATTTTTTGACAATTTGATAATGAGCTTGAGCGGTTTGAAACTGCGGCCTAGGCTAGTTCGACATGGCAAAACGTAGGTGAAACTTAGAATGCTGCTTCGGGCGCTTCAGAGGCCACTAGCGCTGATTTATCGTCGTCAACGGGAGGCTGCTCTGCCTTCTCGTTCACAAAATTGCCATTTGGAAGCTGTGAGGATATAAACTGATTTGTTGGAATACGGTTCTCATTTAGATACGCTTTTCTCCAGAGGGTGATCTCCTGAATTCATTTAATCGAAAAGGGGATCAGAAAATCAGTCACCTGTTGTTTGAAGTAGCGGCGGTCCTCTTCGTCAACTAGGACCAAGTTCAGAAAGTACCTTACAGAGAATTTCTTCGCCACTTCCTATAAAAATATAAAACTAGGCGGAACAAAGGTTAGTAAGGCACCTTCATTGTTGGCTGCCCTTGGAAAGATTTGAGGAACAATCTGATGGGAATGACTTCGCCTTTGGCCGGCCCGCCGTCCATGATTTCGTATTTGCCGATGGACTCTTGCTCCATGTAGTTGGATGGACCGCTGCCTGTTTGTTCCCTTCGGATCAAGTCGATCTCCATGTGTTTGATCTTGACGCGCACAAGAATAAAAGAAATTTTCCCTTGGAAAAAAGTGAATTTAAAGTCGAATGACAGCAATTACCGATGATCGCCTCATCCAAATGATATCTGGATTTGTTGTACTCAAACTCGATATGAAGAGAGTCCTCAATGCCAACCTGAATAAATCATGATAACATTAGCATTGGGCCCAATATGAATGACTCACCTCCATTTTGAGAGGGTTAGGCACATTGGGATATGCGCTGAGCATGTGGACGACAAACTCAAGCTCCTGGGCTAGAATATTTCATCAATTACATGTAAATAAGCGCATAGAAAAGGCTTACTTATATTTGGCTGTGCCATCCCACGCATGACAGTAGCCTTGACAAAGTAGCGTAATCGAACATTCGTTCCATGATAGCTTTCGTGAGGCTTTTCAACGTTTGGAAACTCGAATTCGTACGACCTGTCGCTCGTTAGTGACTCTGGACCGGCCAAGTGTTTGACGAGAAACAGGAAGTCATGGGTGTTCCCTCGATCGTTGAACAATTCAATCTGACCAGTGACTTCAACGCGAATTCCCTGCCGAAATGAACAATAAAAAAGTTGTCTCCTTCGAGTGTTAGCAAACCTTGTGATCAACTTTTTTCACGTTTGACTTTTTTAAGTTGACGTCAACCATGCCAGCGATGGTTTCTCCGTCGTAGTAGAGCAACAAGGGCTCTTTTTCTAAAACACTTCAATTAACCCGTCGACGCACTGCTGCTGGTTACTTCTATCTGAGACATTATGCAAGACCCTGCGCCGCGTGCTTTCATCAGACAACCTTATCGAAACGTCCGCTGGCCTCCCGAATCCGAAGAAGCTCATCTGAAAACAAACACGTGATAATTCGATTTTCTCTTTTAAGATTTAGTTTTATTATAAAAATAATATAGAAAGTAGTGAAAATAATTGTGTGATTATGTAAAGCATGAGGCACGTGTGGTCGAAGGAAGCTTATAGAACGTTGAACATGTAGTTTGATTCGAAGGCTCCGTCAGTGTCCAAATCAGTGCAGTGGATGGCGTTCTTGATGCGATTGATGCCGAAGATCGCGCGCAGGGTTCCTGGTCGAATAGCCGCTGCGACTTTGGGGTCAACTGGGCCGCAGAACTCGCGGAATCTCTAAACAAGTGCTGCAAATCTAAGTCCGAAAAGCCATGTCGCAAGTACCGTATGTTCTCCTTCGGGAATCGTGGAAATCTCAAGAGCCAGACTGGGCCCGGAGCTGAGTTCGTCCACCATTCCAGTGTACTCTGTGACGACATCTCTGTAAACTTCGTAAAACTCCTCGACTTCTTTTCTATCCAACGAGTTCAATCTCATGGCGGTGATCTGAAAGCCTAAACAAACGATAAAATCGTGCATTATAAATGCGCACTTACCAGCTTTCTCAATGGCGTTGATAATTTCTCCGGATCGATGAAGGAATGATGGTTTGATTACGGCGCAAGTGCACTGTTCATTTCGAAGAGAAGTGCTCTGCATGGAAATATCGCTGAAGAATGATTCCAAGTGTCTAAAGACGAAGTTAAACAGGCGCTTTGGGGAATTAAAAACGCACCTTGGGACTGCCTCCTTGTCAGTAGAAACGTAGCCAACGTCAGCTGGGTTAGTGCACTTGCTCATAAGAGCGAATGAATCATTGCCTGAAGAAACGGTAAAGAAAAATGAAACAAGGCTAGAGACAAACCTTGAACAGCCATGGCGAGAGCTCGTCCTTCGAAACCGGCGATTTCAGCGCAATCTTTATTCAGGTGAAGCGATTTTACGTTTGTTATCTTGAGTCCGTTTTTGTAGACATTGTTCAAGACATCTCCAACTGCGTTCCATTTCGATTCGGGAAAGACGAAGAGGATCGCTTCGTTGAGCCCGGAGTGATCCTGAAATGCCGTTTATAAATGATTCTGGTACACGAGAGCTTACAGTTTCAGTCTTATCGTCACCATATGCAACAATTGTGTGCTGCCTGCTGTGAATATTTAACTTGGTGCCAATGAAAAGTTTCTCTGGGATGTCAGACATCGCGGTTCGGCTGAGGAACTTTCTTCGGTTTTTGATGTCGTACATTGTAATGGTTTTATCCTAAAAATCAAAATCATCTCAGCCCGAAGAAGCAAAACTCACTGGGTATCGCATGAGCTGGTATCTTCGCCGAATTTCAGCATGAGTGTCGTACCACTCAGTAATGAAACAGTGCCTCTCCTCGTTCGCCATTTTCGACTTTTTTCTAACTGAATGCAATAATGAATTTCAGCTTGCAAAACAAGCGCTGTTCTAGAAATAGAAAGAAGGGAATAATTTCTGTGTTGGATTTGAACGAAAGGAGAGGAATTATTCTTGGCCAGTTTGAAGAAGTCGGAGTGATTTTTGAAGGAAACTGATTGCACCCGGCACATCGTCGTATGTCAACGACGAAATGGCAAATTTTGCGTTCTTCGAGGCTTTGTCGATTTGAGCTTGGTCCGGGCGGAATCCTGCGATTGGATTCACAGCAGCGGGAGCTGGCTCGGCCTTAGGAGTAGGCACACTACGAGGAGCGGCTTCGGGCACGACGGGAGGGGTGAAAGTTGGCTCTGCTGGCGGCTGAAAACTGCTCGTGCTTGGCTCTTGCGGCGGTACGTATGAGGAGGAAGGAGTATCTTCTACGCCGAGCTGATCGAGCTCGTCTTCCTCATCTTTAAAATCCGATATCACAAGTCAAAATAATGATCAACGAACCCTGAAAACCGCCTGGAGGACCGGGCACAGGTTGTCTTCCTTCTTTGAGACATTTCGTGATGTCAACCGTTTTGTAAAGCGCATATTTCTTCTTTTCCGCCCAGTCTTCAGATACCTCGCCGAAGATTGTCATGATATTGATGAGTGAAGCGGTCATAGCGAAGATCTTATCAGAATTTTTCAATGATTATTTGCATTTTCACAAGTTTATTTACTTTTGGCAGATTTGCTGTGAATTGTGCGGCGCGGTCCATTGCATCTGCTCGCGCGAATAATGCCAGTGTTGCATTTTCAAAATGAGCTTGGCCGACTACTTCCTGGGTAATCGCCTCGTTTTCTGCGTGCGCCTTCTTCACCTGCTCGAGCCAGTCCATTTGCGATAGAATCCACATTCGCCCATCTTTGTCTTTCGAATCGATCTTCATCGCCTCTTGAACGCAATAAAACCTATTCTCGATTTAATAAGACGCCGCAATATTGAGTCTAAATTACCTCGACCAGTAAGCAACAACTGTGTCTTTTTTCTCAAACTGTTGCGCTGTTCTGAATGCATTCAGAATCGGCTTGTATTTCGGAGGAAGCGCAGCCATATCAGATCTGAAGATTATTGATTGCTTTCACTTTTTGCGTAATTTACATAATTTTCAAAAGAATATTGGCAGCGAAGAAGATTTTAAGAAACAGGGATGAAGCGGTTCATTATTATTTCTCGTTGGAATAATACTTGGATATGTGTTCGTATGGAAAGTCGCGGTATTTGTCGCCGAATTTGACAGTTGCTTTGAACTTGCTCTGGTGGATTTCTTTGAGCGTTGCGATCTCGCCTCGATATTTCCCTACTAAAATGACGACCTCTCGGCCGACACTTGGGATGACCGTGTCCAGATCAACCTGATCAATCTTCGCACGCTTCCCACTCTCGAGCATCTTCACCACTGCCATGAAGTCTTCTGTCTTTTGGATGAAGCCTAAAACCAATTTCAATAATTTCAAGTTTCAACTCATTCTGAGACCTTTTTGCTTGTAGAAATTTTCTCCCAGCTTTTTATTCATGACTTTAACGACGATATTCTTATGGATCCATTTCTCTTCGGGCGCCTTTTCGCTCCCAGGTTCTTCCTTGACCTTCGGTTTTGCCTCAACACCCGGTTCTTGTTTGATATCAGGCTCCGTCTTAATATCGGGTTCGAGTTTCGGTCTCTTCATGGATTGCTCTGCGCGGCGAATCTGCTCCATCATGCTCGTCTTTCCCGGCTCTTGCTTGATCGCCTTCTTCTTTTCAATCGCGTTTTCAATCGCTTTCCGTTTCAAGTTTTCGAAAGGGTTCACGCTTTTCAGGGCTGAGCTTTGCGTCAGTTTCTTCAATCCCAAGTTGACTTTGATCGGCGCGTCGGAATCGTCGCGCTTCAGTTCTGTCGCCACGCTTTCAGGAAGAGCAAGGCCCTTTTCAACTTCGCGCTGCTTTCCTCGTTCAATCATTTGGGCAATCGCGTCCTGCTGCCGCTCCATGTCGTCTTTCCGCGCTTTCTTGAGCTTCTCCTGTTCCGCCTTACGCTGCAGCGTCTCTGGCGAGTTATCCACGTACTCGAGGAACCACTGGTTCTTCTCTTCGACAAAGTCAATCTTGCAGTAGCCAGTTTTGCCGAGCCATTGGACGAAGCCGGAAAGCGTGTGCCAGCGCGTCGCATTCATGTGAGTGTGGTTCCGATCGGAGATGTAGTCTTGGTAGACTTTGTTCGCAGAGACCCGCTGCCCGGCGTAGCAGAGGCGCAGGATTTGAAGGAAACCGCCGAGAAAGTCTGCCGAGAATTCGGACGTTACTTTATTCAAATGGCCTGGATCATCCGCACACAAAAGCATCTGCCGTTGATGACCCTTATCTCTTTCGTTAGTTCAAAGTTGAAACGAACTAGTTTACCTCTGACATGAGATGGCATTTGAAACCGTTCTCGTCGCGGCATTGCTTCTGACAGAGCTGGCAGTAGAAACGCAGCTTTTGCATTCCCTTCGACTTCATCTGGTTGGACAACGCTTTTGGCGTTCCTGCTTCTGGCTTCTTTCCCATCGCGAAAATCTGAATGGAGTTCGTTTGGAGATGTCGTTTAAAAATATTAAAATTTCGAACGTTATTTTTTTAATAATCAGTCAATAGAACAGGCTAGCAAATATGAAATAGGTACATGTAGCGGGACATTGAAACGCTGCCATACCAAGAAACTTGGCCAGAAGCGTAGTAGAATTAAAATGAAGATGAAAGTATTTTTAGTAACTAAATTCAATTTAGCAAGTTTTGAATTTTAAGCACGTTCGGTGAGTTTTTTTTATGAATGAAGGTACTTTGAGAATTTATTATTAAGAATTATATTTTTAGAAAAAAAAGCTAGAAAAGTATCGACAAATAATCAATACGAAAAAGGGAAAGTGAAGCTATACAAGTAGCGGTGTTAGTATTTAATAAAAACACTGAAGTAAATAGTATGATGGGTGAAAATGCAACAAGAATTGGTTCAATTCTCTTTCTCGTTTTCTGGGACTTGGAGTCGCAGAAAAACAAAATTGTCTAAGTTATACATTGGAAAAGTTTATTGTCATTTTTCTGTAAAATGGTTTAGGACTGTTTGAGAAGGATCGTTGTTTTTGTTTTGTTTTGCGATCTACGGTTTGAATAGACATGCTCAAGTTGATCACAGATGCTGATTTTTAAAGTAGTAATGCAGATAATAAGTTGAAATTATTGAGAAGCCTCGTAACCTAAAACTCGGAATGTATGGCAATTTTGTCTATTCCAAAATAGTGGATACAAGTGATAACGAATGGGGTCCTCGCTAGATTAGTTTTTAATAGCTGATAAGATTGTTTTTTTTTTGGTTGAAATTTATTCACAAATAATGTTTTCTTTCTTTTGAAAATTTTCTTTTTTTTTTCTTTCGGAAGTGTAATCGTTATGTTTTATATGAGACAACGGGTAGAATTTACAGTAAAATGACAGTCACAAAAATATTCTTTTTGAATGAACTTGATTTTTTTTCTTTATAATGTGTCCTTTTTTCGTTTTGCTTTCGTCTTAGCGGCATTCCCAGATCTTTGCTGTGGTGTCCACGCTGCCGCTGACTGCGAACGTACATGTTTTATGAATATCTGGAATTTGAGGAGTTAGGGCTACAATCTATAGGACAAGTAAGTACCGATTGATTGGACGAAGTGATTGTGGGCATGGATCGTTTTGTGATTGCGTTGATTTTCGATATGCCACGTCCGCAGCGTCTTGTCGTCCGAACACGAGAGAAGATATTTTCCTAAATTCCACATTTCAATCAATTTTGGACCCTTTGGAAGAAACCTTTAGGATGAAAACGCAGTTGCCGCACCCAATTATCGTGTCCATTTAAAGTCAATAAGCATATGCCAGAAGTGACGTCCCAAAACTAGCGGAGCGGCATGTTACTTTCGTATTTTTTTGCATTCAAACCTTGATTGTTTTATCCCTAGAGCCAGAGACCAAGAACGGGCCTCCTTTGGATTTGGCGTCTAAGTTGACTGATTTTGCTATAGATTCATATGACGATTCAGGAGCCCATTCGACGCATTCAACGACGTTGTCGTGAGCTCGCAAATCCGCTCTTATTTCCTAAAAGAATCGGTTTCACTTCATTTCGCCGAGCGTGTTCGCGACAACCTTTTTCTCCAGGTCCCAAACTTTGACCGAGTGATCATTGCTGCAAGAAGCTAAGAGGGTTCCATTGGCGTTCGGCCTGACCATTCTTATCCATTCGGCGTGGCCAGAAAGAGTGTGAACGCAGAAGCTAAAAACGCTCTACTTGCGTCCGAAATGCTTTTTCGCTTCTTACCCAGTAGCTGTTTCCCAAAGTTTTATTGTTTTATCTCTGCTGCAGGAGACTAGATGATCCCCAGAAGGAAGAAATGCCACTGACGAAACATTATGATCGTGGCCTTGAAAGTTTCGATGAACTAGAGTTGCTGCTTTGGTGCTTACCTGTCAGCGATTTTATACATTCGTAGTCGATAAAATTCCATAGTTTAATTGTTAGATCAGCGGAACATGAAGCTACCAATTAATTATTTAGCAAATGAACCGAGTAGTTGGCGATTTTACCTAGTAATTTTCCCGTGGAATCAAATGCGAGGTCTTGTACGGTGTCTGTATGTCCTTTTAGCGTCCTCTCATATTCGCCACTTTCAGAATCCCAAATCTAGATCGCTTTAAAATGGAGGAAAGGAGAGTTGTCGTACCTTGATTTGTGAGTCTTCAGAAGCAGTGACGAGTAGACTGAATTGAGGATGGAAAATGGTTCTGGTGATTGGACTTCTGTGTCCGTGCAGTTCGGCTTTCTCCGGGCCGCGTGGAATCCACTCGGACTGGTCTTTTTTCTCCCTTGGCGCGAAGCCGCCGCCGATCGCTTCTTTTTTCACCTGTTCTAATTGTAGTTCAAGATCAGTTATCTGAAACAAAAGTCCTCATCCTCTTCTGCTACCGCTAATTTACCTTTTTCTGAAGCCTGGGAATAGTGATCCATTTCTTCTCTAGCAAGCCGTGAAACTTTTTATCAGATGACTAAAAGAAGAGCTTTGAAAAAGATAGAAGAGAGCGAATGCGAGCTTACATTATTTACATTTTGCTCTTCTAAAAACGCGTTGAATGCTTTATCGGCGCCAAGCTCCCGTAAATAGCTGGCGACGGCGGATTTTAGGTCTTCGGACTGACGAGTGGTGAGAGGCATGCTTTTCTTGTTTTTTTTGGATTTGGAACGACTTCAAATCATCACTTCTCTACAAAATAGAAATGTCAGCAAAGCCACCTTTTTTCTCCAAAATCGATAGCAGAAGTCAAAAGAACGAAAAAAAGAAATAGTAAAAAATGCGTTTGATATTTGAATTAAAGAAGTTTCGTCTTAAAAACTTTTGATTTTCAATTTCAGTTTTGATGAGTACGTCTCAATCTCTTTCTCGATTTTTTGTTCGACACGTCGTAAAACCCAAGGCTCTTCATTCCATCAATCAACTGTCAAGGAAACAAGATGAAAAAAAAACGAGTTTCAATTTTCATTATTCCCGGTTCTCAAGAAACTGTTCCAAGAACAAAGAAACCCGCCATTCGAGGGGCACACCCTAAAGGTAAATTCGTTGACGGTAGAAAGAAAGCAGGAGCTTCTATTTTTCTCGAATTAGGCGGCTTTCTCCGTCAAGAGCAGCCTCAGCCACGTCGGATGCTCCCCTGGGAAGGCGGTCTCGGGAGACTGTGCGTGCTTTTTGCTCCCTTTCGAGTAAGCAAAAATAGAGGAGAAAATGATACAGTCATGAATTTTTCAAAGCAACATTTTTCGGCTCCCCCGCTGAGACCGCCGTTTCCTATCGATTCCAGAGTAATTACATAATCGAAAACCATTATAAAATATATGAGCAAGATCAGTTTTTGAATAAAGTATAAATCCGAAATTACGAAAAGACGAATCATCAAAATATAGTTTGTATAAGAATTTATCATTTTAAAATAAAAATTTCGCCATTATTTTACTTTAGTTTTAATTTTGTAAGAGCATGTTTTCCTTAAGCATTCTCTGCCATCAGGTAAGAGAGCTTCTCTGGCGGAAGCAGCGAAATACAGTATCGAGGAATTTCAGAAAGGAAAGATTTTTTGTGAGAATTGACGCGGCGCGCCTACGCTGGGGCCTAACGCTGAGCTCCGAATTTTTCGGGGCTTCCTTTAAAAATTCAATTTACTTCGGAATCATAATCAAAAAAGAGAAACTCTCCATAAAATAGTCTCTCTCTGTATCATTCTGTTTATTCTCTTATAACCGAGTCATTCTCACCTTCGTCCATTAGTAATCTGTTAGAATTTTCGACTACTTTTTCTACTGTAGTGCTAGAATACCTATACAGGCAGTACTTTTTGACTTAGGGCCCCAAAGTTAGAGGATAACTATCTTAGATCCGTTTGAGCCATGATGATCAGTTCAAATTGCTCGTGAAAACGTAATTCTAAAGAAGGCAAATGCCTTTGAGAGGATTCCATCACGAATTATCAACCCTTCTCAAATGAGCGTATATAAACGGGTGCGCCTGGCGCTTAAGCTTAGTTATAATTTTTCGCGATTTTTTCAATTTTTGGCGACTTTTTTGGAAGATAAGAGGTTGGCCAGATATTTTCAGACAAAGGCAAGTTATATTTTTAAGAGTGGCGATCGAAATGAACTCGGATTCGGACTCGGATGCGTTCGCCGATTTTGCCTCAATCAAGGCGAGGTCAGAGAAGAGTGAACCAAGGAAGAAAGAAACCAAGCCAGCCAAGAGAAAAGACGAGGATGAACGATCAGTATCATCCAGAGTCACCGGATCATCTGTGGTGACCAGGCGAACAGCTTCGTCGCATGGGGCGAGATCCACACTATGCGATGAGGATTCAGAAGACGAGTCCAAAATAAAAGAAAATAAATACTCGGGGCTAGAAGAGGCGGTCAATCACGTAAGTTTTATTTATCAGAAGGATTCTTTAAATTCATTTTTCAGGGCGAAATCTCGGGGGATGAAGACTCCGCCTCCTACAATTACACGGCAATGGGAAGCAGTGTACCAGGAAGCGTAGGAATCAAGAAGGTGGCGGAGCTGGACGAAGTACTCAAGACGGAGGCGGAATACAAGAATATCTACCGGAAGTACTACCCATTCCGCGAGAAATCAGCAGAAATATTTCCCATCGCGACAAAGAAAAACGAGATCATGGAGGCCATCTTTGACAAACCATCCAGCCGAGTTACGATTATCAAGGGCGAAACTGGCTGTGGAAAGACAACCTTAGTGCCATTATACATCCTAGACCATATCGCGCAAAATCGAGACTACCGAAGGTCAAGAATGTGCAATATATGGGTGACGCAGCCGCGTAGAATAGCTGCAACCTCCATCGCCCGACATGTCTCGCAAACCCGCGAATGGAGATGCCGCTCAGAAGTTGGCGGGTTGATCGGCTACAAAGTCGGCTTAGGTATACTCATTTCCTCTGTTCAGCAAAATTTTTATAATAAAGGATAACATTCTTTCTTCTAGACAAATGCGTGAGCAAGGACACCCGAATCACCTACATGACCAGTGGATGTGCCCTACAAATCGTCCGAACAAACCGAAGCCTGGACAACATCACGCATCTCATCATCGACGAGGTCCATGAGCGCGATATGGACATAGAAATGGTCCTTTTACTCGCAAAGGACGTACTCGAGCGAAACAAAAATATCAAAGTCATAATCATGTCGGCGACGGTGGAGACGGGAGTATACCAAAGATACTTTCGAGTAAGTAAACCTTTTTGGCGATCCCTATTCAGTTCTGTTTTCAGAACTTCAGCCCTATACTGGTGGATGTCAGGAGCCGCGCATTTCCAGTTCAGCAGTATTTCCTCGACGACCTGCGCGACGACAACGCCGAGTCCGTTCGAGGATTCACCCCGTACATTGTAGACAGAAGAGCACAAAGATGTATTCGTGAGTTCTCCAGCAACGTCGGAGTTGCTGATCTGAGGGATGAATCGATCAAAACATTCGTCGGATTACTGGAGCACATCGACCTCTACGAGAAAAAGCAAAAGAAGGAAGAAAAGGGATCAGTTTTGGTCTTCTGTCCTGGACTTGCAGAGATCAACCGAGTGTTCAGTGCGATCAAGGCTTATAAGAAACTCGATTTCGCCAACATGGACATCTACAGAGCACACTCAATGCTCCCTCGTGATCAAGCCGAAGAAAAGAAAATGCTCTCACCCCCTGCTCGAGGACGACGAAAGATAATCCTGAGCACGAATATTTGTGAGAGCTCGATCACAATTCCGGATGTCGTCTACGTCATCGACTTTTGCCTCTCGAAAAGAAAGATCCGAGACAAGCAAACCAACCTCGAGCAGCTGATTCCAATTTGGACATCAGAAGAGAACTCGGACCAACGATCCGGAAGAGCAGGAAGAACTCAGCCGGGATTTGCGTTCCGACTGGTTACGAAAAAATTTATGAAAGAAGAAATGAAGCGCGCCGTCACACCAGAGATCATGATCTCTCGCCTTGAGAATTTCATTCTCCTGGGGAAAACATTCTATCCAAACATGCGCCCCGAAGACTTCATTCAAAAGACGTGTGCAAAGGAAAGGATAGATATTTTCTGATTTTTCATAACAGTTTGATAGATCTTCTATATATTCCCTTCAGACTGAAAATATAATCCTCTCTAAAGCCAAAAGACCTTGATGTCAACTTTGCCGTGCAGAGCTTGAAGCTACTGGGCGCCTTGACACGATTTCCGGAGAGCTGCCCATCAGAGAACGTCTCAGCCGGCGGATACACTCGAGATACAATTTGGCCGATCAAGGGAGAGGCCGAAGGCGATGGCGACCTGACGCCGCTTGGACATCTGATGACAATAATGCCAATGGAGATTGAAGTCACAAGGATGCTTTACTACGCATACCTCTTCGGCTTCACCTACGAAGGCATTATTCTTGCTGCGGGAATCAGCCAGGAAGGCTTTTGGCTCGAAGACACGAACGTTAATCTCCAAAATTCGGAGAATTTCAAGGCTAAAACCTACTGGGCCTGTGGCTCCCAATCCGATCCAATTGCCATTATGAACGCCTTTTTGAAGTGGTATGGAAAGATGTCCACATCGTACTGCAACCTCGACCCAAATGTGAGCACTCCAGTTGTACTAGAACACTTTTAACCTCACATTTTAGGTTCGTCGAAGATCAAGGAACATGCGCCCTCCGAAATCTTGGCTGAATTCTAATGCTCTTTTCGAAACAGTCAATGAAGAAGTCCAGTGGTGCAAAGATTTCGGCATTAATCAGAAGGCTGTGAGAGAGATGCACGTGATGATTGATGAAATAAAAGACCGAATGGAATCATCCGGTTTTCTTATCGGAAATCTTTCTGATGCTGACATTGCACAGCAGCGCGCCGACATGATCGGCAATTTGAAATTAGGAAGGGTACTCGTCTCTCATTACATATTACCTCTTTTATACGGTATTTGAAACTCAATTTGAGACTCAGTTACCGAGTAATCTTATGTAAAACTACATGCAGTGCCTATCTAGAAGAACTACATCACCAGATCATAAAAGTGATCATTGCCGCTGGCGCCTTCCCGCACATTTACAAAATGAAGGAAAAAATCATCACAAGTAAGTAAACTCTTCTTTTAATAGTCTATTTTATATTTTTAGCCTTCAAGAAATGAAGCTTACGGACAGCCAAATCCTAAACCCGCTAAACACGATCCACTTCGTATGTCCGCCAGAAGTAGAAGCTCGGGCCGTGGCAAAACACATCAAATGCCAGTATCACTCGTCGTGCGGATATGTCAAGAATGTCATCTGCCACGGGAACAAGATCTTCATTGTCTTTGAGGCTGATAATACGAACACTCTCTACGACTACCTCGGTCAGTATCAGTCCATAAAACTGTAAGTAAATATACTCGTTTTCAGGTCGAGTACATCGCCAAATGATAGAAGTGCATGATCGGGAGCTTCGTAATGCAGGAGATCCGAACCGAAAAGTAAACAAGGCAGTGGTGCATGCTTTAAAAAAGGCCCGTGCCAAGCGAAACGGAGTACCTGGACATGGAAACAAGGATTTCCAGGAATTCTACGCATGTGGAGACTACCTTGAACGAAGAGAAATCGAAGAGCTGGAGAAAAACTGTGGAATGCCCGTTGTTCTCGACGAGAATAACAATATCATCCGTCGAGAGCAGTACTACGCCCAGAAGGAACAGAAGAAGGAAAATGGTCCATTCAAATACAACAGAGATCAAGTATATTCTGTCAAGTTCATGCATCAAAACGGATATGAACGAGTCTTGACCAAGTCCGACACAGGAGGTGGAAGTGAATTTCGCGCCAGAGTTACGTGGAACGATAACCTAGAGACTTTGTGGGTCATCCAGCAAGGTTACGAATGGATCTACGAGAAAATCCAAGAAGAAATCGAGAAACACGTCAAAACAAAGAAGAGACGAGAACGACGGGGCGGAGTGGCTCTCAAGAAGCTGCAATCCGACATCAAAGATTATGAACGATACCTCGCTCCGCATCGAGTAGATGGTCATTATGACCTCCAGTACGACCGATGCGTAGTGCTTCAAGCCGACATAAAGAAAGGAGGCGACAAGGAAGAACAAGCTTACGTAAGATTTGTCGACTATGGTAACATTGAGTATGTGCCAAAGAAGGATCTCCTAGAGATTCCAAAAACGCCAGAAATGGAATTTACCAGGAGTGAGCCGAATCTTGCTATGGAAATCAAAATTAGAGGATTTCGTCAGATACCGGCCGCCCCGAAGAGATATCTTCAGCAGCTTGTGGACCGAGACTCAGGAATTTTGGTCAACGTCTTCAGCACCAAATCAACGAAGCCAGTCATCCTCGCCGACGTTTACACGTTGAGCGGAATCAGTTTTGCTGACTACTATATCAAAGAAGGATTCGGCCGTAGAATCGACGATAACTTCTTGGACATCGAAGCGTCTTGGGAGTGGAGAGGCCGGGAGAAAATTCAAAAGTCGCTGCCAAAGAAGAAGCCCAACCCTGTTCTTATTGAAGCCGAATGCCTCGAAGGTCTGTTCGTTGAAAAGAAAGGGGTCGAGGAGGAGAAGGAACGCAAGAAGGAAGCCGACAAAACAGAGCCCCAGAAGAACAAGAAGAAAACGGACCCAGCGGATGATACGAAAAAAAGGATCAATGAAGAGGAATCCAAGGACAGCGGCAACAGCACCCCCGGTCCAGTAGAAACGAAAAGCGACACCACCAAAGAAACACCGACCAAAAAGGAATTGGGGACTGACAGTGGAAAAGGCTCAACTCCGATTGCATCCGATGGAGCGTCGACGCCCGCTAAGCCGAAATCCGAAAAGAAAAAGAATCAATTCAGATGGACGAAAGAAGTTCCCGATCGCCCTAGAAAAAAGCCAGGTGACTACAAGGACGATATCGATGTCGTCGAATTGGAAGATATCGGCGAAAGAAAGACGAGGTTCCAAGATGGAACATTGATGTTCGGCGTAGAAGACACGTTCGAGTTGAAGAGGGAGAAGCTCTGCATTCGAGAAGGTTACCCAGATGGGACAACGAGAGTAGAGGGGCCGTTCAGTCCACTGGTGTACGAAGCTATGCCAGTTTTCGAATGTGCCCAAGCATATAATATCAAGACGAAGGCAAGCTCTATCAACTCTGTGATCTGTATCGAGACACCAGAAGAAGCTCGGCAGACAGTTCTTCTTGGGAACATGGTAGAAATGCACCGTGACAACATCCAGCCGAGACTTACAACCCTCTTCTCTGATATCCCAGAATGTTTGTTCTTCCTTCATGCATTGTACAGTCCCCTTTATCATGTCAGAAGATCATGTGACCCTAAAGATGATACGGCGAAGATAGAGAAGCGGGACACAAATCACTACATTCATCCGGGCCGCGAAGGCAAGGATTTCGAGCCCTATCCATTTGTCAGCTACGTCGCTGGAAGTGGTCTTGTTCGACGAGGCAAAACTGATGAGCACTACGAACGCCTCAAAGAGGCACATCTACACCAGCTCTTTCCAGAGTACGATGTCCAGCAGCTCCTGAAGGCGGAAATTCTAGAGGAAGATATCGACATCATCAACGAGCTGAGAGATAACATCGACTACGCTGCCGGAACAATGGCGAAGAAAGATCACCGCTTCAAAAGGATGAAAGAGATCGAGCAATTTCAAAAGAACAATAGAAGACTTTTGCGGCAATATCTCTCGATTCCCAAGCAAACCAAATCTCCCGTCTTCAAGAAATTATGGGTAAGATAAACAGGAGGTTATTGAGCATTTCTTAACAATTTTTAGGAAAAGAATCCGAAGAAGCCGAAGGCATGGCCTTCTTACGATCGAATTCTCTACAGGAAAAAGCGAGAAGAGGAGAAAGAAAAGGAACGAAAAAAACAGGAAGAAATTGATGCCGCAAATCAAACTGCCTGGAAACCGACGACGGAAAATGCAAAGAAGTAAAATCTACTTCGAATTAAAAATTGAAAAATTCTGCCACCCACTTACCTTCCTTTAGCTGTATTGTAAAGTTATCAAACCCAGTTTTTGTACATAGATATTTATGCGAAATTTGTTTCTTGCTATAGTTCAATTTACGTCTTCTGAAATACCACAACTGCCTTCAATTACCGATTAGCCAATTACGAAGTCTATCAATATCTTCATTTATTCTTGCCATTCCGAGGGCTAGTAACCAACCACTGCGTTAACGGAAGTTCACATCCGTAATAAAAAATATTATACGTAATAAGTGTTTAAAAATATATTTTTTATCTCTTGGTTTATTGATCCGGTCAACACGATAAGATATAATATATTTTTCTGAAGAATGAATGATTCGGAAAGCGACCTTCTCGAAAATGAAGGAGCGAAATCGGAAGAGACCAACATAATCATGCACGTGGCTATCGTGGGCTTTCATCACAAAGTAGGTCAAATTTTGCATATTTCTATTTTGAAAGTGATGTGACTAATTCTACGATTAGAAAGGTACGATTCTCGAGTATTCCTACCCGCCCTTAGTTGCTGGCCAGGCGCACAGCTCGTCAGCACTGCCGCCCGAGTGGAAGTCCTTGCCTGCTTTGGCGCTGCCCGACGGCGCTCACCACCACGAAACTGACAGCTCCTACTTCCTCCTCCCTCTGCCAGGCAGCGACAGGTGTGTCTTCGGCGTCTCCTGTTACCGACAAATTGAAACAGAAAAGCTGAAAGTCAAGACTGCCGATGTATGCCGCGAGACCGTCCAAAAGTAACCGCAGAACCACAAAGAAATTATCTTCATCGACAATTTTCAGATCGGTTTTGATTATCTCGCGCGTGCCTCTCTTTGGAGTTTTGAAAGCAAAGCTGGAGATGGTTTCTGAAGCTTTCTTTCAAGAACGCGACTTTAGTCAGGTAATAAACTCCTCCTTGATTCCATAATAGAAAAACCTGCGTTGTACCCTGCAAAACGCTAAGACACGAATCAATTATCGCCTTTTTTATTTGCAAAAGCGATAATTGTTGGAAATGGGGTGAAAGGAAATTGATTTTATTCAGGCTTGGACAGAATTCAGAGTGATCTTCATTTCATGAAGGGCTTTCAATCTGTTAGATTATCACTAACATCTTCGAGTACATCTGTTTTTCTGGTGTACAACATGTTTAAGAGCCGCGTCTTTCGCTTCGGCTTTTTGCTTTTCCTCGGTTGGTAACCTGAATCAAAAATTAACTTTATTTACTGAAAACTATGCACAAAATTACCTCTTTATCGTGCGCTTCGGACTTTAAAACTCCTTGAAGTGAAGTGACTAAAATGAAAAACAGGCCAGCGCAGGACCTGTTCTAGAGATTTTTTTTAATTTTCAAAATTTGACAAGTCTCTCTTTAGGTGTCGATTTTGGAAGAATTGTACCAGCAAGTGAATATGTCGGTGCAAGGGTGGACGCCCGAAATGTGCCTCGCCGACTTGTCTGTTCGATCACTTCTGCAGAAATTTCGTCACAGAACTCTCCTTCTTTTCAAACTGCTGCTGCTTGAAAAGAGAAATATTTTCTTCGGCGACGCGGACGGAATTGGTAGCACAATTCTGAGTCTCGTTTCTCTCTTCCCGAATATGATCGAAGAGGGGCTTTACTATGCTTGCGTTGATAGGCCTGCAACCGCTACGGACAGAAATGACAATCCTCCCCCGCGGCGGAGCTCAGAGCCTGACATGACCGAAATCAACAACGACGAAGTTTTTACGCTCTCTAAGCGCTCAACATCCGGTAAATTCAACATTCAGACAAATTTCCTATATTGTGGAAACATTGGTCGGAATGAGAGGATAACTAACTAACAACCGAATGTTCACAAGTATATAATGGGAAGATAAACGTCGGAACTCATGGTAAAAAGTGTAGTTTATTGGTGTGATGAGATGGTTGTGGTTGTGGTAACTGGTAAAAGTGTACAGAGAGAGAAGAAGCGGCGTGGTTATAAGCGCCGATGTTGAGGTGAGAAACAGGAAACAGGAAAGAGAGAATAGGTCAGGGAAAATAGGGGAAGGGGCCAAACTAAACTAAGGAGGGCCACTGTTTCCACTCTATATCCCTCCCTTGGACAAAAAAGAGCGAAATTCCGGTAGGAAATTCGTGAAATGAGTAGACTTAGTGGAATATTGAGTGTGTGTAAAATTGTAATTGGAAATCGGAAAGGGTTAATCAAAAATACTCTTTGTCAAGCTCAATTATCGGTTCGTATGAGAATGCATAATCGTTGAGTGGCGATCGAACAGGGATCGGTAGGTTGAGTAGGAAAAGGGGGCCGTGCAGTGGCCGCGGAAAATGGTCGACTTGTCATCGAAAAGGGTTGAAAATTGCAGCAGAGGTAAATTTAATCACAATTAAATCTGCGAGCCTCGGCTAGGTACACGCCCCTCGAATACGGTAGGGACTTTAAGCTCATCACTCGTCTATGATTAAAATACATGCTGACAATTATTGAAAGTGTGTATGCATCCTCTCCCCCCTTTAAAAGAGCTGTATAAAGGGAACTAGAGATAAAAAATTAAAAATATAAGATAAGAAATAAGGTTTAGGTGGCTGAGTTAGGTTAGATACGCGAAAACAAAATTGTCGAATAAAGTAAACTGGCGGATCCTAAAGAATAATAATTAAAAGAATGAGACCGGCGGTGCGTCTAAGATCGAAAACGTCATCTGTTCCACGCCCTAGGGAAATGATGAGAAGTAAGGCGCCCGGATCTACCCGAAGTTAATAGTCGCGAAAGCTAGTAACGTTAGGTGCGATGTTGTGGCCATCGTTTTAAAGATGATTCTTTTCAGCGATTTCGTTCGGCATCGTTGCTTTGGTATCGGAACTAACATCGTAAACGTAGTTGTAGTCGTTTTGGGTTGCACCCAAGTTTTGTTTTTGTCTTGACGTCATAAGTGGTAGATAAAGTTGTTGTTGAAAAGGTATTTGTAGTTGTTGTGATTGTACTCGTAGTCGTTGCAGAAGAAAGTTTTTTTTGTGGAGGTAGTAGTAGTTGTTTTTGTAGTCGTAGTCGGAGATGTTGTAGTAGATGTCAGAAATCGGGGTAGGGGGCGGGTGTGAAGAATAATGAGATGAAGTTGGAGTTGTTGTTGCTTTATTGTTGTAGAATCCGTAGTTATTGCATTTTCGTTATCCTCTATTTTTTTTGTTCTCTTCGGGGAATGGTCGTTCGTATCAGGTTTATTCAGTCACCACTATATATTGTGGAAACATTGGTCGGAATGAGAGGATAACTAACTAACAACCGAATGTTCACAAGTATATAATGGGAAGATAAACGTCGGAACTCATGGTAAAAAGTGTAGTTTATTGGTGTGATGAGATGGTTGTGGTTGTGGTAACTGGTAAAAGTGTACAGAGAGAGAAGAAGCGGCGTGGTTATAAGCGCCGATGTTGAGGTGAGAAACAGGAAAGAGAGAATAGGTCAGGGAAAATAGGGGAAGGGGCCAAACTAAACTAAGGAGGGCCACTGTTTCCACTCTATATTTCCCGATCTCGATTTGTTACTAAAGCTTATTCAGAACAAATTCGATCGCCTATTTTGGACCACATTACCGTCGGGCTAACGAAACTTGGCCGGCGCGGAAGTCATCTGCTCAAAGACCTCATAGAAGTCGAAATGGTCGACTTAGACGACGAGGACAATTTTGACAACGCCTCTGGCTTGGAGGATCCTGGGTTGCACGAAGTCGCCGGTTTCGGCTCGCTGGTGCTCGACTTGCCAACACCTCCGCGAGAAGACCCGAATCCAGAGGTGAACACAAGACAGTCCTTGTTCTTGTCCCGCCAACGCAATTTTCAGTCAATTCCCGAGAATCCTCTGAAAATCGACGAGTTTGGCTTTCCCCTGGCGATTTTCACTGGCAATTATCTTTTGATGCCGTACTGTTGTCTTCAACAGCATTCGCTCTTGCTCGATATCAATTTTCATTCTGGCTTCACGGCCGCGTCATCAAATGTTCTTTTCAGAGGTGCAGTCGCTAGAATAATATCTTCTTTGAACTAAAAAAGAATTAATTTTTAACACGGTTTTATAGCGCAAAAACACCTATCCGATGTACTCGTGGAAATCGACGGCCAGGGCGAAATCAATTACCGGGACCCCAAAATCGAACGCATTTGCAAACTCACACAAGCAGACCTACGCTTTGTCGACAATCTCCTCCTGGTGCTGGACAGTAACGATGGCAGCGCAACCTGGGAGGGTTCCGACTCCTGGATCCGCTCACAGTTCCGTCAATACCTTATCGGCTTGCTCTCGGCTTCCATGACTTCAGATTCGAAGCACAAAGATGATTATGGGCGCATGTTCGTCGATTCCTTCACAAAAACTCGCTGCCACAAAGTTTGGAGATTCAGCTCAAAGGTATTAGAGTACCTTTGTGTTTCCGTCTCAATTTAACTTTCTTATTTACTAGCCCTCGTTTCACGACAATATGACAGAACACCCTGCTCATGTGCCGCCTATCAACCCTTTTTCTGACCTAAAGTTGCGCCTCACATCCACGCTGCAGGGTTCCTCCAGTGGGCGGATGGTTGAGGAGGCGATAACGTCTGGTGTCGACCGCGCAGGCTCCTGGTTGACGAGTTTACGCAGCAAGTCCCTGTCCGAAACCCTTCAAAACACTCTGGACACGCTCTCCACCCAAAAGAACTAACTAACTATATATTCTGTTAAACGCGTGCGCGAGTTCCCGTGAGTGCTCCCATTCTAGCCACGAGAATGACTTCACTGACTGCGAGCCCGCGTGAGAAAACCACAAAAAACACTAAAACACATTCAATTTCTCTTTCTGATTTCTGTTTCCTTCTTGTTCCAGTTTCTTCAAGTGCCTTTCATTTCCCCTGATAACTTTATTCACATTTCTATTATTACACAACGGGTCAAATCTACTGCAATCTGGTTCGACACGTTAACCTATTTCTGTTATTGGTAGCTGCTTTATAAGTGTGTTCAAATGGTAATATATATGTATTATCTCGAGTCTCAAGTTTATTTCTTATTTTAACATTAGCAGTCCGAACATGGCATCTACAAATGAAGATTTATCAGCAAGGCCTTTTAATTGAGTAGTTGTTTCCCCCAGTTCTTCACGCAGGGCTTTTTAGGGTCAATCTATTGCTCAGGCAAGCAGAATTTAAAACCTGGGCGCCCTACACCCATTTTTCAACATAATTGTTCGTATTCAAGTAAGAGATCTTTGACCCTTTCCTCGGTAAGTGCTCAAAACATGCTCCTCAAAGAGCTCGTGTTCCTCCATGTCTCCATTTGAATTTGAGTAGTCAAAGTCTTTACTGTCAAATTGCGAGCGTTTATCCCATTCGCCGTCCGCCCGCCAATGTTCCATTGTGTAGTTGTTCTCCGCGCTCTTTTCTGCGAATGCTTTAATTCTCGCCATGCTCTCTTCGTCTACGATGCAGTCTGAGTGGAGTAGAATGAGCTCATTCACTTTGATGTCCAACGGGCGAAGTTGAGAACGATAGAAGTCCCGCCAGTTTTCCAGCTCGCTAAATCAATCATGCAATTCTTACTAATATTTCCCTTCTTGCAAACCTTGCCAGTCTCTTCCTCTCGACTTCTTTGAGATGCTCACTGACGCTAGTCCCGACCTTCTTTTCCAGAGCGCCGATGCTCGCTCTGAATAACATCCTGTTTCCGTAGAGTGGCCCGTAAAGCTCATTCAATCGCTTCTCGATTCCAGCCTTTCTCTTTTCTAGCGTGTTGATCTCTGACTTTCTCCAATTCACGGATGCCCAGGAGCCCGCGGCGAAAACCACGGAGATCGGTGTTGGAAGCGTCCCTGCGATATTTTTGAAAAACGACATTTTCAAGTCAACTTCTATTTTTTCTTTTCTCTTCAGCTGACCATCTGAAAGCTGACTCCCAGACTGGCCTGAGGGGAAGAGCAGAAAACGTCCTCTTTTGATTCTGATTGTTCTAGCGGAAACGCTTTCCTTTCAATCAAACTCAAAGTAGACGAATTATGAATAAGGGAGCGGCATTGTACTGGCAAAGTTTGTCGAGCATGAAATTGATGGCATTGTAAATTGTATCAACGACATGCGCTAATTAATTTTACTATAATAGTGCAATAATTGCACTTGTACTTATCGCGGCTGCTTTTAGAAGACAGAAATGTGGAAAGGCGTTGCTCGATGTAGAAGACTGGTTGTATCGGATCGACTCGCTCGAGACTCTCAAATTGTTCATCGTCTCCAAGCACATGACATCGAGCGAGGTGAAGAAAACGCGAAATACTCATCCGCTGAGAAAGCCTCGGAATATCGCGGCAATTTGATAAATATCGAACGGCGAATAACTCCTTACAGAAAAGTCAACGAGGAAACCGAATTCAAAAAGCTCTGGCAGCTGCAGAACTTGGCGATTTTAAAGAATTTTAACTTAAAAGTACCCAAAGACCAACAAAAGGTTGTAAGGTAGCTGCCCAAGAGGGTTCACCTTTTCTGACTGTAATTTTCAGAGTAGCTGTCATCGGCCGCGCTAATTCCGGAAAATCGACGCTGATAAATCGACTGATTGGAAGGAATGCGTGCCCAGTTGCGAATCAAAACGATTCAACGTACAGAACGAGTATTCACTCTGTGCAAAAAGAAAACATCATTTACGAGTTTGTCGATCTCCCAGGAGTTCCAGATGTGATTTCTCCAACGGGGGTTGGAGAGTACACCTTCAGAAGAAGGAATAAAGAAGCTGCGGCGAATAATGAATCCGGAAATCGTTCCCTATTTCAGCGAGACAACGCGAATTTCGCCACAAACGACATTTTCGTAAAAAATTGTGATGTCATTCTCGTCTGCGCGGATTTAACGAGTAGAATGACGCTCGCCGGAAACTTGACTGTAATGGTCTACAAGCTCCTGAAGAGAAATCCTCACATTCCAGCTATGCTGGTGCTCACCAAGAGTGATCGACTCAAGTACAGAACAAACTACAAGTTCCGAAATATGGAGAGAAAGAACGCAAGGCTGCTGAAACTCGTCGACATTGTAGATAAAGTGACTGAGGGGCATTTAAATGGGCAACTGACAGAGTCTGGCAGACACAAGTTCTTCAACAAGCCGGAAAATGTGATTCAAATGAAGCCGACAACAGTTGAAATCGAAGAAAGTGGCTTGGAACAACGTCGACCAATGCGTTTTAGGAGAATGTCGCAGGTAGATTTTAGCTAAACTTTGCGCTTTCAAAGACTATTATTTCCAAGGTTCGACAGGTAGAATCAATTCTTCGTCTCGCTAATTCCTGGCGCTGGGACGATCTTAATCTTCACGAAAAGCGGCTTTATCAACTTGGAAATCGAGGCTGGCGATATTTCGAATCGGTCTTTCCAGTGACGATGGAAATGCCACAAACGACGGATGTTATATTTGAGAAACTTGCGGAGAAAGCACTTCCTCGTGAATGGGACGTAAATGAGATCCTTGATGGCCAGTTGGACCCGTTTGAACTCATCGAGGAAAATGTATCTATGGCTTGTTTGGGAATGACGAAGCAGGGAAAGCACAAGTTCGCCGCTGTTACCGACATCAACCACGTTGAAGTGAATGGAAGCCCATCAGAAGCGGAGATTCGTCTCGATCTCGATCTTTCTCTCAAAACTGATGCTGAGCGACTCCATCTCAAGAAGAATCTTAGATCCACAGGGAAGGATATGCTTTACATGGAAAAGACATATAGGTACTCATATTTTACCGTCTTCCAATGCCTAATCCTTTTAGCAAATATATGATTCGCATTCGAAACACGCTGGAGAATAAATTAAAAGCAGCATTTGCGGTGAAGAAGGTCGACGTTAATCTTAACTTTTTGACGAAAGAATTGAAAAACGAGCCTATTGTCAACATCGCTCCAAAAATGGAGCGGATCCCCGAAGAAATCCCCAACTACAGGTATGAATAAATTTTATTAACCGAAAAATATCGAATTATAGTGAGAGAGTTCCTGCTCCATCCCCACAAGCTTCATTCGATACATTCTTCGTCGATAGCGATGACTTCCACTTTATGAATGATAATGTAAAGCGAACATATTTAAAAGGCCTCTCGGTTCAACAAAAGAAAGCGGCGGGAATTTTCGAAGCTGAGGAGATGGAAAAGGCGAAGAAGATCAAAGAAAAACACACAAGAAAATATGGCAGAGACGATTCCCATGATCGCTTTGACAATAGACCGAAGATCTTCTTCGAGTAAATCAGTATTTTAGCTTTTAACCCGGTTGTTGCTTAGAATGTCCTGGTTCGGGCTCGGCGCGGGGCAGACTCAGGATGAACCTGATGGTGCGGAAATAGTGAAGGTTAGCATCATCTATTTGAGCAGAGAGTTTCTCAAATAAGATTTAAGAAATTATCCGCTCGGGTTGCTTCCGCCACTTTGCTCGATGACAGACGGGACTCAATCCGCGCGCTCAAGTCGATGTCGAAAAAGTTCCGCCGGGAAGTGACCGAGTTTGGCCTCGCCTCTATTCTAGAGCTCATCCGTGAAGAAAACGATAGCGAGTGCAGATCACTAGCTCTCGACGCCATTTTGATTCTGATCGGCGCCGATGACGAGGAAGACATCCCTTGTCCAGTTGCGCGCGACACTGCTCTTCATATAAGCCAAAGTAAAGACCTGATCAGTCTTTTTTTCAATGTTATTGATGACGGGAATGGTTTTACAATAGAATACGCGATAATCTGTAATTTTAAATTTTAAACCAAAACACAGCGAAACAAAAGCAAAACTCTCCGGTCTTCGACTTTTAACAGCACTCGCGAGGAACTACCCAGTCGAGGTTCAAAATGTCATCCAAGAAAGACCAGGTGGCTCGTCAATGCTCGTTGATGGCATTGGATCGGCTAACGAGCTGTTGAGAAACGAATGCCTGTTGCTTCTCATCGCCGTGGCTGAGAACAACCAGATTTTGCAGAAGATTATTGCCTTTGAAAATACTTTCGAGATCGCGCTCAATGTCGCTGGCGCGGAAGGCGGAATAGATGGCGGGCCGGTCTCAGAAGATTGCTTCGCGCTGCTCCTCACTCTGCTCAAAGACAATCAATCAAACGTCACCTTCTTTCGCGAAACAGCGCTCATCCCCCGCCTGATTCCTTTCCTCGACGCAGTTAGCAGTGGGGATGAAAACTGGACCGCTGGAAAAATTAACTGTTGTCTCCTATTTCTCGGTATCATCCGCAGTTTGGTTTCGACGACACTTCCTGGCAACATCTCGCTTCCAAATCAGAAGTCAATCCGAAAGACGGGCCTCTTTGCCAAGCTCATGAATTTCATCATGGGCGTTTCTGTTCCCGAAGAGGTCCTTACTGAGGTTATTCTTACAGGTCAGTTTACTCTCTTTGATCGCAAATGAATCTATTTACTAGTCTCCGAATGCGCAAGACGATACAACGAAGCACAGACCGATCTGGCGGCGCTAGTTGCACCACCACCGAAAAACCTTCCAGCACTCGTTGTTCTTCTAAAATCGATGGTCAATTCCAAGCAGCCGCTTTCCCTTCGACTGGGCGTACTCTATTGCACATGTTCTCTTTTGATTAAAAACCCGCAGTGCCAGAAAGCGACGATTGACTCTCTCTTGCCGTCTGAAAATCCATCTAGCTTTACTGCGGGAGTCATCATTTCTGGTGGTTTGTTTAAAGCTGATCCGCTAACATGTTGGCTCTCAGCCGCAGCCATGGCTGAAGCGGTTTTCGATTGTCCAGAACAACAAGCTGCTCTTTCGCGGGTCCAGTTATCAAGTCAGGCTGGTACTGCGAGCTTGTCTTCATTTTTAACCGGATCGCTCGCGCACAGTCAATCTCCACACGCACGGCTCGGTATTCTCCAGTTGATTGCTGTTTGGTGTGCCGGTTGCCAGGAAGCAGCGAAAAGATTCATCGACGAGGGAAATCTTGTGTCTACTCTTCAACTGATGCTCGATGGATCTCCTTCTGACTCGATTATGCTTCTCATCCAGGGTGTAGCTGCACTAGTCATGGGTTTGCTTGCTATAAACGACAATTCCGATCAAGTTGTCACTTCTCTCAGAAAGAGACCAGGCCCAGATCAATTCCTAGACGCACTCGCCGGAGTCGCCAAGAGTCCAAGTTACGCGTCTGCGGCTGGCAACGCCTGTCCCAGTGCAAGTGACCCAGAAGAATTGCTCATTTTCAACTCCTTCACAAGAATTTATCGACAATACGAAGCCAAAGTCGGCCGATACGTCGCAAATTTCGAAGAAGTTCAGGCAGAAATGGCTGTGAAGCACGCAAATGAAGAGAAAATAAAAGTCCTGGAATCGCAACTCGCTGAATTACAACAGAACTCGGCTGCTTTTCAAAATGCCGAGGCCATGTTGAAACAAATGAGCGAGGAGAATGAGCAGCTCAAGCGAGATCTCGCCAATCGCCCGAAAATAGATCTCCCCGAGGGGCTTTCTGAGGATGAAATCCGACAAAGACTTAGTGAAGAGCTCCGTCCTGAAGTTGAAAGTGAAGTGAGAGCTTCTCTCGCTGAAGATCTTTCCGCTGGGGTCAAAGACGAACTACGAGAAACATTGGCTTCGGAAATAAGGTAACATCGTAGTTAGAACAAAATATGATAATTTTATTTAGGAAAGAGCTGGAGGAGACTGTCCTAGAAGCGTTGGAAGAAGAACTCCGCGCCAAAGTCGAATTGGAACTTGCTGGTCCTGAAGCTGCCCAGAAGGATGCGCGACTAGCCGAGCTAGAGCAAGACTTGAACGAGTCTACCGAGCAATCGAGCTCTCTCCTTGAGCAGTTGAACGAAATGACGGCTCAATTTACTTCCCAGAAAAAGGAGCTCGACGAGCTGGCAGCTAAGCACTCGGCATTAGAAAAATCGACTTCGAATGTTGCTCAACATCATGAAAATCAACTCCTGCAATTGCAAAAGCTTCTTCAGGTATATTTATTCGTCCATGAATTTATAATTACTGATTTGTTAGACGGCGACAACTGAAATTCAAGCGCGCGATGCGAAAATCCAAGAGCTTATTTCTTCTCCGAACGCCGGAAACAGCCAAGAAATCGCCAGACTCAATCAAGAGATGGTCAAGCTGGAGAACACGGCTAAGATAGCGATTGGCGATAAACAGGCAATGATCAACAGACTTGAAGCAAAGATTAGCCAGCTTGAATCCGCTATCCCGATGACTCCCGTTCTTCCGGAAGGCCACGATTCTCCCCAAGATTCGTCGCAACTTGATCAACTAAAGAAAACAATCGAAGAGCTAGAAGCTAAGGCCGAAGAAAGACAACTTCACATAGAAAAAGTCGAGTCTGAAAATCAGCAACTGTCTGGACAGAATTCAGAAAGCTTCGAGAAAATAAGCTCGATAGAAAGCTTGATGAGTGAGCGGGAAAACACGGCGCAGATGGAGATCGAGTCCAAGAACAAAGAAATTGAACGTCTCTCATCGCTAGTCAGTGCTCTTGAATCAACTGCAGCTGAAAAGTTGGAGCCCGAGGTCGGCGACAATGGTGAAATGGAGTTGTTGCTCGAAAAGCTTGCGCTTCTCGAAACAACTTCGAAACAGGAATTGGCGGAAAAGACAGCTAAGATCGACGCAGCAGAAAACGACAGAAAAGTTCAAGTTTCTCAGCTGCAGCAGTTATTGGAAAAATCAGAAGTTGAACGAGAAAATCTTGAATCTCGCTTTACGGAGTTAGAAAAAGATCATTCTAAGCTGGGCGAGCTCACGAGTGAAAACTCAAAGTTGAAACTCGAACTCGAAAACAGTAAAAAAGAGATAAAAGCTCTAAAATCTCAGCCTCAAAAGTCAGAAGGCAAGTGTTGTCAATTTAGCCAGCAAATATATCATTTTCTAATTCAGGCGTTTCCAGCAGCGAGACCGAGGCAGAACTAGAAGAGCTCAAAAAGGACCAAGAAGACCTGCTCGAATTGCTTTCGGACCAACAGCTGAAGATCTCTGACTACCGCAGCCGGCTAAAAGAGGCCAATCAACCTGTGACAGACGACGAAGACATCGAACTGGAGTAACAGTTTGCTTTTACCGCGACACACTTATCAAGTCCTCGAAAATCGCTTTTTACCTTTCTCTGTATTGGCGAGTGATACCACTCGCCTGAAAACTATCTATGTGCAATCCTGGAAATCAACCATTTTCTTCATTTTCAGATATAATAATAATAATATGATATAAACACTTTTCCACTGCTGGGGATAGAATAGACCAACTAATACCATTCATATATTCAATGATTTCTAAATGCTTTCACTTGAGATTCGCGTTTGTTCGACTCGTCGATGGTTTCCGACTCCTCTCTCCAGCAGCTCAAAGACGCGCTTGAAGAGAAGAATATACTTGTGAGAGGGCATTTTATTTCGACGGGTTTAAGTTGATGTTAAGAGCTTCGCTCAAGCAGCTGAGGAGCTGGGCGAGTCCGTCAATAATGTCAAGTCTTTGTTTCAAGAAAAACACGAAGAATTTAACGGCGAAGCATTATTTTATCTATCTGGCATGTGCAACGATGCCTTCAAAGTTTCCATTCTCAACAAGACATCCAAGGACGCTGCAGTGAATGAATACTCGTCGATTTTCTCGTGTCATATCTGGGGCTTCCAAACGAAAGATTACAACAAGGAAATGGATAATTTCACCTTTTCGGACACTCCACTTTCCCTTGGAATAAGGTAGATAACTGTTATCGGCTAAAAACTGACAGTTTGGTATTTAAGATCGAACGAAGTTCCAAAGACGAAAACAGTCAAAAGCTCGCCTCCTGTCGCTGCTCCGAAAAAAACTGAAATCGACGTATTCAAAAACACTGGCAAAAAGAAAGAAAACAAGCTCAAAGACATGCTCTCACAGAAAACGACTGTGAAGAAAGAACCTTCATCTGAGCCAAAGAAAGAAGCAAAACCAGCTGCGAAGCCAAAAACGAGCAAGAAAACAGACTTCTTCGCCAACGCTAGAGCCAAAGGAAAAGCAGAACAAAAGGTCAAAGAAGAGCCAAAGGAACCCAAAGAAGAAGCCGAATCTATTTCTGACTGCGATGATCCTATGGAAAATCGACAGACACCTCCGAAAGCTGCTAAAAGGGCATCAAAAGTGTTTGAGACTAAATCGAAACCGACTAAAAGGAGTAAGGGTGTCTAAAGAGCGCTGGAATTTATCCAATTCGGAAAATTTCCGGTGATCATCAAAAATCACCCCAGTAAAAGAACACGGATCGTGATGAGCGATGACAGCGAAGAGGAAAACGATAAAGCGGACGAAATGGAAGTCGACGAGGTAGATTTATCTTAGTTCCCCTAAAAGCTTAATTTGCCCGTAGGAACCTGCAAGGGAATCGCCGAAGAAAAAGTCACCAAAGAAGCTGAAAGTGGCTAAAAACCGGCGTCGCGTTGCTTTGGAATCGGACTCGGAGTCCGACGATGGAAACAATATGGACAATACTGGCGGGCGTCTTCTTTTTGGTGGATCTGATGATGGTATGCTCATCCCTTGGTTTTCTTGATTCATCTCTTTCTTTAGAGGAGAACCTAGAAGACTCGGTCAAGAACGTATCGCTCATGTCTGAGGATGAAGTAGCAAAGTCCGATTCAGACGAGGAAAAAGAGAACAAAAAACAGGCAAAGAAGAAGAAAGAAAAGAAAGAAATCAAGGAAGAGACGCCGGTCACTAAGTTTGGAACGGCCAAAGTCAAGCCGGGAAAAGTCATGAAGGTAAACCCTCAATGTTGGACAAAAATAAAGCTATACATGTTCAGAAAGTTCAGAAGAAGCGCACTTACGTTGATGATGAAGGCAACATGGTGACGGAAAAGTACTACGTAGAGGTCGAAGTAGATCCAAGCGAGATCGAGGAAGAGGCGAAAGCAAAACCAGCTCCACAGGTTCTCTATTAATCTTACTTTGTTGAGTCTCATTTTTCGTTCAGAAAATCCAGTCAGCTCCAAAACCAGCGGCGAAGAAAACCGTGGCCAAGCCAAAGCACCAGCCAAGTATCTCGAGCTTCTTCATGAAAAAAAAGTAGATTTCCACTGCCTCTACCTCAGTTCAACCGTAAAATTGCGAATCCTCGAAGACTAATGGCGACACAGAACCACTTCTTGAAATTATTTATAGCGCCTGTCGAATACTGTCCAACTTACTGAATATTGAATATATTGCACATTTATCTATTTTTTTCAAATGGCGAACCGTCGACTAATAAATATTTCTTGATATCCGCCGAAATTTATTTGATGAATTTTCAATAGTGAAAATTTATCTCTTTTAGCACTTATTTCAATGCGTAAACAAGATCACACTTTAGGGCATTTATACTTATTTCAAGCACTTGATTTATTCTCATAAAACAGGCACGATGGATCCGATAAGCAGGCATTAGTAGATCTAACTTCACATAACGCTGCAGCCCCCCTCGTCGACGTCGATCGCCGCATCATGGTCGGGTTCTTCGTCAGAAGATTCTTCAGTTGGTGCCACAGGAGAATCTTCTGGGAGAATCCAGCAGTTGACGACCACGTAAGCGGATCGAACTTGCCGCTTCAATTTCATCTCGATCTTGCCACCTTCGGTGACCTTGGTCTTCTCCGATCCAACAACATGGTCGTAGTACCACCAGTATTCAGTCGCCTCGCATTTGATCTTTGGACCGCCGCCTAATGAAGCAACAATTAGTTATTGTCATAGTTAATCTAAATACCGATTTTTTCGAGGGAAAAGTGATGAAATCCATCGCCGTAGAGTACATCAGTATTCAGGTCCTTGCAGCAGCCAACAAATTTCACTCGCCATCCGTGTGCAACGATGTCTTTGTCCTGTTCCCCCTGAGTAGTGGCCCAGAACTTTTAAGAGTGGATAATTTCTTTGTATACTTGCAGTCAACTCACACAATTCCATCCTATTTTGTTTTTCCAATTTTTCAAAATAGGGCCCAATTGTGCGGGTCCGAATCATAAGATTGTTGCTAATCATTTTTAGTGAGAATCGCAAGGGCCGAATTGTGCGAGTCAACTGTATATTATAATATCTTGTTTAAAACTGGTTAAAGAAGGCTCTTATATACTATTTTAAGTTACAATTAACCATCTTCCCTTGAAATTGACCTCTTTTGCTCCCAAATCGAGAAGAAGCAGAACCTTTTCAAGTTCCTCGTCGTAGAAGTGGTCGCGAGCTTCGGGTCCATTTTTTCCGGGCCAACCCTCGTTTCCTTGAAAATGCCCCGCTCCGAGTTTGGGCGTCAATTTCTTCGTCCAGTACCGTAACCGATTTCGTCGATTTTGCGCAGCTTTCTTGTCCTGATCCATCGTAAAAAGTTTTTTATTGAAAAAAATTCAATTTGAAGTTGAGTCTCTGAGGAAACTGAGGAAAACCGGCTCGGTGCGCAAGTTATATATCGGCTGGTCCGGCTCGAAAATCAAATCCAGAAATGAAAAAGGGAAAACGCAAGGACTAAAGTGGGAAAATAAGCTTTTATATGGCCCATAACTATGGCCATGGCCCATTGCACTTATAGGTAGCATCACTTTTATCAAAGGAATACTGTCGATAACTGTCATTTTATTCTTATGATGTCATATTGTTGATTTCCTTTTTTACTAAATAATGTATGCAATTTAGGCGAACTCTCGATTCCATTACTTATTGAAGATCTTTGTGCATAATAAATTCCCTCGAATCATAAAATTATTAAACATATAAATATTAGGAAATAAGCAGAGCATATGAAAAACAGCACCCGAGTAATATGAACAAAGTTATATTGAGATTGAAACTGCAGAAGATCAGCGATCTCCTCCATGATATCATGGAAGAGACTATCGACAAGACGGACTTGATTGACGACGTGGACGACGACCACGGAATAACTGTCGAGTACTTCTACACTTTCCTGATTGTGACATGCCAAGGGTCTCAACCAGAATAGTAAAATAAGCGTTAGCTTTTCTTGAAACCCGCTCAAGCTGGATTGTGATCATCTGCATTTCATTCCGAACATTCCATCAAGTGCTTGGCTTCGCTAATTTTCAAGGGAGAATCAATAGACAAGAGAACTGGAATCGAAATTGAGAAAAACTATATTTTCGAAATCTTGAATAAATAAATAATTGCCTTCAACAGCGATCAAGCTCATCGTAAATCGCTTCGTCGTAGCTGATACTCGCATCGTCCTGAACAAAAAAATATTCAAAAGTAAAACTGCATTTTGACAGCTATTCTACGACTGGTCAGTACTGGGTTAGTTCTAGTAACAGAGTACTACTATTTAAAACTAAGCGGCGCCAAGAATCTTACAAATGAAAACTAGAATAGGTTAAATTGCTTGACTACGGCCTTGACCGGTTTCACCTCGGAACAAACGGCGTCGTCTTCCTCCGCTTCCTCCTCGCCTCCGTCGTCGTCTCCGTCGTCATCGTCTTCTTGCTGATCTTTGAGTTCAATATTATTATCACGCGTCAATTATTCTCGAGGAGTTAAAACTCTAGCTCGCAATCTTCATCGCAAGCTTCTTGCACCTAAAATCTCGACATTTAATTTGCACCCTTATTACCGAATCGATGTGATGGCTCTACTTCCGCTTATCAGATGGATTCCAATCTGACTGTGATAGAAAATGTATCAGAAATTGTGTAAACAGTTTCTGATCGAAAAATTCTGCTTCGCATTCCGGAGACCTTCAATCTCGGCTTGCTAACAATCAGCGATCAATCAATTCAAAGAGAGACCTTGAAGTCCATTCCTGCCTCTGCATCTTCTCCCTCCGAACTCGAGCCGCCCTCATCATCCGTCTCTTCCACTAGAATTGATTAGTTGGGAGCTCCATCGACCTGGGCTTGGCAATCTGAGTAGAAAACCTGAGTCAGGATTCTAAAAGAGTAATATGAAAAGCCGCGTAGCGGCTTTTTTCTAACGAAGCCGCGAAGCGGCTTCGCCAAAGCTACCAACTCAATGAATTATTTTGACCTTGCGGCTCCGTTAAAAAAAAGCCGCTACGCGGCTTTTCAGTTTTCTCTTTTAGAACCCTGACTCAGGTTTTCTACTCAGGTTGCCGAGCCCGGCCATCGACTGAACAGGTACCATTCATTATGTCTTCCAATACCGCGATGTTGTACTTTTCCTGCGCTGTCTTAATTGAATTATAAGAGCAATTAGTTAGAACTATTATTGTTCTAATGCTGGCCGAATAATCTGAATTAATCTTTTGTGAGCTACCTTTTTCGAGCTTATCTTACGAAAACAATCTCAAGAATCGGCTAGCTGCCTTCTATTCCTGCTTGGAAAAATATCTCCAAGACGTGAAAACAAAAAAATCTATGTCGCGTTTTGATTTCGAATCATCCCGACGCCGCTTTTTAAAGCGATAAAAACGTCCTCCTCTATAGTTCCTTCATTCTTGTCAAATAAACGAAAGGAGCATCATCTGCTTCAGCGCGAATTTTACGTGCGCTAGAGCAAACGTGCTTGCGTAGAATCAGTCAGATGAGCTCACTAACGGGCAATCTTCTAACTCACCATCAACTGAGCTGATGTAAAGGGACGGCCGTTCTTCTGGCTCAGCGTCACTTTCGTGCTCTTCTTTTTTCCAGTTACATAGAGACCGATCAGTGTGGCTAGCTGGGCTCGGCAACCTGTGTAGAAAACCTGAGTCAGGGTCTACAGATCTAAAATGAAAAGCCGCGTAGCGGCTTTTTTTAAAACGAAGCCGCAGAAATCAGTTATAAATCAAGCAAGTTATATCTACGAAGCCGCTTTTCATTTTTGATCTGTAGACCCTGACTCAGGTTTTCTACACAGGTTGCCGAGCCCAGGTGGCTACGTTGTATGCACCGCTGGTAAATTGAAAATTGTTGTCTATCTTTGAAACAAAACTCAAAATTAAAATACCGAGTTGTTGACTTAAAAACCCCGCCATCGATCCTTTCTTTTTCTTCAAGTTTTTTGCGCATATTCCTAAAATATTGAAAAAAAAACAAGAAAAATAAATAACTCATTTACCGTTTTATTGCAGCTCGAATTCGTATCGTCAAAACCAGCACAAAATATGCCACAAACACTACAATTTTCAATTTATCAATCTCCATACAACACAAATCGTGGACTTACTGAAACCAATGACGATTAAAAAAGCGATGATTAACACTCTATTTCAGGTCTTTTTCTTTTTCCACTTTTAATTTTGTAACAAGAGAAGGGATAATTTGCTGCTTCGAAGCTGAAAAAGACCATTTCCCAAAGAGCATCATGTAAAAGTCTTTTAAAAAATTATTCTCGAGTTAATTATGACGGCGATGTTTTATCAATAAAATAACATCATTATCGAATAACTCTTAACTCCTGTTGGTAGTCCTGTTTCCATTGTGTGTATATCAGCTTCTGAAGCTCCATTATTTTTCCATTATCACGAATACGCTTACCGTAAACAGTCGCCATTTTTTTCCGAATTTCTTCGTTATATTTTTTAATAATTTTGCTTTAATCGGTTGCTTGTAAAGGGCATGAGTGGATTATGAAGAGTACGCTACAATTTAGCATTTTTCACATGTGCGCTTGCTTTGAAATGGTAAAATTAAATTGCCTTAAAAATCAAATAAGTCTGATCGAAAATAGGATTCTGATTTTACGGAGCACGTTTGACGCGTTTTAGGGCTCATTCTAGGGAGTTATGTTGAGGATACTCGGGAGAGGACATAACCTGATTACGCTCGCAAAGCACATATCAAAACCCGACAGATCAAACCTCGAAAACACAAACTGCGTGTTTAGAAAACTATGTTCACGCGATTCCAAAGAGATCCGGGATCTCATGCCTATTTACAGCACCTCTCTTGTTTTTCACTCTTTCTCGCTTTTCTAGCTCTCTTTCTAGTCAAATTCCCATCGTCGCTATTTTTTTGATTGACTAGTTTTTGACTTAGTTTAGCTTTTTGACTTGCCAATAAAGCCGTAAATTGGGGTGTGCCGATTAAGAGGAGGAATAATTGACAATCGCGTATGCAAAGTATCAAAAGTATCGATGAAATCTCATCTCATTGGCAAGTCTTGGAAGGAGCTTTATTTTTTTCAAATGAAAGAATGGGAATGGGATTAAAGGAGTCGACCAGCTTTCGTGTTATCGAAGATTTCCCACCTTGATTTTTCGGAAAACAAAAGCTCCTCTTTCTCAATTAGGGAGCCACTTTTTACGTCCGTAAAACGTAAATTCAAATATTGCTTGAATAAGATTAATTTACAAAATCCAGCGAAAGTGCCAAACAAGCACATGTTCGTTTTATCTGTTGGTATGTAGTAAACAGAGGAGATAATCAGCCCGCGTTTAGAATTGTTACGAATAGATAAACGGGAGAAACGGGAACGTTTTCAGCCAGAAAGCGTATTTTATGTTGCGCCTGACGTACGTTTCGAAATCCGGAGCACGTTGAGATTGAATCTTTGTGAACGCGCGTTTTCTTTTAGAAGGATTAACCGCGCCCATCCCTTTCTTCATATCACCTTCCATAAGCTCATGCTAAATTCGTGCAAATTTAATTTTAAATCTGACCGATATATTCTATTCCTGCTTTTACTGGACAAGTTATCATTTATCAAGTGCGGTTTTAATATAAAAAAAAAATTTATTAATTTTTTAATTAAATTTACTAATTTTTTTTTATTAAATAAAAATAAAAATTAATAAAAAATTTTTTTTATTAATTTTTTTTTTATTAAATAAAAATAAAAATTAATAAAAAATATTTTTTATTAATTTATATAATTTTAATAATTTGGGGACATTTGTTGACATTCGGGGACATTTGGGGACATTCGGGGACATAACAAACGTCTTTCAGAAAATAAATTTAGACGATTATCTAGTTTCTTTTATAATTTGTTAGCTCGGGACACGGATTATTATCTAAATTGCCATTCGATCAGTGTTAAAAGAGCAAAACGTGCACCGGATAGTCAGGAAGGTTTTATTCTCCGAAAATAGTTTCCCTATCGGCATCCGCAAAAAAGTAGAAATTACTAATAAAACGTGATTTTCAAAAGCGCCGAGATAGATTCACTGCAAGTGCCAATTTGATATTTTTTATCTTCGGAAAATTATGCTTCAAAAAAGACGCGATGAAGTACAATATTCAATTTTTGAAAGTTTGAGATTTATTTCGTTTTCGCGAAAAAGGAGGAATATACACATTTGAGGATCTTCATCCGATCCAGAATTTGCAACAATAGAAATTCTATTTCTATTTCGATTACAGACAGATTCCGATTTAATAGGGTCAAGTATCAAATTTACAAGCTCGCGGATAGGCTCTTCGCTACTAGTGATAGTTGCTTCTTCCACAATGCTGATTTTTCTCGGCTTTGAATTGAATATTCATTTTTTTCTTTTTTTTTTGTTGAATTAATTTCAGGCTGAGTTCTTCTGGGAAGAGGCGGCATTCACGGGCGCATTTTTGGAGTCAGAACGAGCCGTGAAGAAGATCGCTGTTCGACATACTTGCGAGGGAGGCTTCCCACGGCGAGGAGATGTCAGAAATGTCCGAAGAGAAAATCGACGTTGGCTCGAGATCGCGGATTTCGGAGAAGATGTCCACGAACCGGTCGACGTCCGTGAAGATTGATCCAGAGTCCAATTCGAAATCGTCGATCGAGCTCGATACTAAAAATTTTTATAAATAAATAATTAAAAATTTAGATAATAAATTATTATTAATAATAATATTTTAATTTTTTTTCTATTTCTATAAATTTTATTAATATTAATAATAATTGAATAAAATTTTAAATTTATTATAATTTTAATTATATAATTATTTAATAATAATAATTAAATTATTATTTTGAAAATTTACCGGGAGGAGAGTTCATCGAAGCATCGGAAGAGTCGCCCGAGTTCCATCCTGAATCTGGGCTCATTCTGCACTCGCTGTTCTCGCTCGTTTCGCTTCCATCCTCGCTCGAGTACGTTCGCATCTTCTGGCTGTCAGAAAGAGAGATGCGCCCTCGTTTGGCGCAGGGCTCTCCTTCCGTCGCTCCCGTCCTCGACTTGATCTTCAGCTTGCGCAGCGGGAGCGACGATTCTGAAGCGTTACCGGCAAGGCGCTGAAGGGTCTTTGCGAATTTTCCTTTTGGAGAAATGAGGCTAGAAGAAAGTGAGTCGGAAGATGGAGAAGTGGCCGTGATGATCTTCAATTTCGCAGCAGTGACGTTTAGCTTTTCTTCTAAGGTCTCTGTACTAGTCTAAAAGAGCGTTTATTTCGCGTCCAAAAAGTCTTGAAACTCAAAAGTCAACTCCGACTATTAAAAAACCTGGTGATTCTCGCATCTAGTCCTGTACTCGGCGAGCATCGTGGTCAGCGTCTCCTTCCATATTTCCTCCAGCTTCTTTCGCTCGAACAATCGCGACCGCAAATCGTCAATTTCTGCCTTCTGTCTTTGAATGATCGTCTCGAATTCCTTGCATTTCTCCACCACCTAAAGTTGGAAGGGTTATTTTTGAAGCGCGCGAAATCTAATTTTTGCAAGCAGCCAAGAAGCGCCTTTATCAAATTACTTTTGATATTTAAATAGAAATTGATTAGATTCGGTTCGGGACTTGAAGGTTTACTTTTACGCCCTGATTAAATGTATTTTACAGAGGCTCTAAAGGAGCTTAGAAAAAACTTAACAAAAACAGCGCGGCGATTATTTTGGAGGAGGGTATTTTCACGCTCCAAATAAACCTGGCACGACCCCTCATGCGACGCTAAGTTCATATCTACGTCGCCAAGCGTCCGAAACGTGCAACTTTCAAACACCCGCCGAGTTATCTGGATGAACCTTAAAAATAGTTTTATCTCTTCCAAATAATTTCTACAGAAAATAAATTCACGCCTTAGCGCGAAACCGCTAAAGGGACCTGCGAAACCGCGCCGGCCGAAATTGACAATTCTGGCGCATTCCTCGTCATAACCGGCCCAAGTGCCCGGCCCAGCTTGAAAGGAAAATCACAAGGGCCAATTTATCAAAAGGAGCTCATGTAATTATAACTACACAAGCTTCAGTAATCGAGCGGGCCCTATTTGTTTGAGCAAATGGAACGAAATAGAAGTACCGTCCGACCAGTTTAACTTTCCAGCTCCGGCAACAACAAACTCCGCCGCTAGAATGCCCAAACAGGCAGTTATTGTGAGGTCGACGCGGGGTCGAAATTTTAAATTTTCTAAAAAAAGGGCTGCGCGAGTGCGAATGGGCGATTAGAAACTCGGGTGATCTAAGTTGAGCGCGCTGGAATTTCCCGTAAAATATTCAAAAAGGAAACGTTTAAGGGTACACCCGTCTGGCGCTCTCTTGCATTTGAGCTACTTTGAGCCGGTTGAGAAGGCTGCACGCGGATCCGCACGCGCGCATCCTCATCATTGCATGTGTAAGTGCATCTGTAATGCGCGCTTATCGTTGGTTGCATGATTCGCAATGTCTATGAACGCGACACTGCCTTTTCAACTTGCTTTCCTCTTGAGCTGCCAGAGACCTGTCGAGCAGACTGTTTATCCCTGGGCTCGGCAACCTGTGTAGAAAACCTGACTCAGGGTCTGAAAGAACTGAAATGAAAAGCCGCGCAGCGGCTTATTTAGAACAGAAGCCGCAAAGCGGCTTCGCCAAAATTTTTGACAGATTAAAATTATATTATTAGCGAAGCCGCTTTGCGGCTTCTGTTTTAAATAAGCCGCTGCGCGGCTTTTCATTTCAGTTCTTTCAGACCCTGACTCAGGTTTTCAACACAGGTTGCCGAGCCTAGACTTATCCCCAACAGTACGTTTCTAATTATTCAATTTCATGTTTTACTAACTTTGTCACAAGGCAAGGGCTTGCTCTTGAATTTCTCGCTGGGATGGAGTTGTTCCGTAATTCTACCCCGAAGAATCTACAGTGAATAAGAATCGAAACTGCCAAAACAAAAAATTGTCTATTACCAAACCTAAGAACGTGCGACTGTGTTTTAGCACAAACGCGGCCAAGCCCCTGAAATTAAATTTAGAAATAAAAAGAAATACGTTCACCTAATCACTATCAAAAAAGAAAAATGATAGCCAAAACAAAGAAAAGCATGTTTAAGCGTGTTTTGGGGATACTCGCTCTTTAATAAGGTTTCTTGAAGAACCTGGCTTCAGCAAATTTATGGCAATCTACGGTGGAAAAACTGGTAACCACGAGACACACGTTGCCTGAAACCGCGTCGGTTGTAGTCTTTTGTGTACTACAGGGGACAAAGCGGATTCTCAAAAAGTCGCGCTGACGTTAATACACAAGTTCCTCCAATTAGGTCTAAGGACTTTATTTAGGCCAAAAGCTACAAAGAGAGCGTTTTTTAAGCCGACGGCGACATTATGTTCGAGCTTAGCACCACTGAATTCTAGAGCAGGGTCAGACGAGAAATGCGCACGCTTGTTAGCCCCTCTTTAATCGGATATTTTACTTTGCAAGGGAGCAAATAGGGTTCCGCCCAGCCCAGGCCAGACAGGGATAAAGGAAGATAATCTGTCCAGGGAACGGCTGGGCCAGTAGCGCTTTCGTGAAAAGTAGCCAAACTCAATTACGATGATCAGCGCGGAATTTACGAAATCGGCGACACCTGCTCCTCCATTAAACCATTCCCATTTTTCGCCCCTTTCTCGCTCTTTGCTCTACCTCGTTATTATCCATCTTTGCGTAGACTTCCGGGGCCATCGTCGTGCTCGATTTGGACGACTGGACTCTGTGGAAACGCGCTCGCGATCGAAACTTCTTGGTAATGTTGCTCACGATCAGCTGCTCTGTACATTCCTGAACACTGGTTAGACTCTGGCGACAGGTTTGGGATTCTGGGGTTAGTGAGTTTTTGCTTCGTGAGGAAACCTGGATGTTGACTGTTTTCGGGTTCTTAGCGATCTTTTGAAGGAGCTCCGATGCGAACTGCTCGGAGGAAGGGATAGTGCACGGCGCGACTTTTGACTTTGGCGATGGCGAGGGTTTGCGGCTAGTGAGCACGACCTGAATCAATCAATTTTACAGTTATTCTTGAACAGTGTCAAATAGAAGAGCATGATGTGTTATGACAACAGATGAGAAGAAAAAGCACCGCCCCAAACTTGGAATAAGTATGTGCATATTCAACTTCTTTTTAAGGTCAAGCTCAAGAGAAAGCTGTCACACGGAGAGAGGAACACGTTTCTGTTAGTGAATATCTAGTGAACTGATAACGCAGCGAGATATTCTTTAGAGCACATTTGCTTTCTCTCTTGCTCGCTCTCTTTGATCACGTGAGAGACATTCGCACAGTAAATTGGCGCTTGTTGCGAATGCCATCTCCGGCTTAGATGGAATTCCGAAATAAGATTCCGAAAATGGGCCTCCCGAACACACCGCTTAATTATCAAATTCTAGGCAGTTCGAGCATTTCCCAAAAAAAAGTTGTTGTCTATTTTCAATCATTTTTTTACCTTAAATTGCGGCTTTTGCGCGTTGCTGCTGCCATTGGAGATGGTTTTCAGCGGATAGGCGGTCGCTTTGGGAGAGAGATCGTACGCTCTCGGGAGCGTTATATACTGCCTTACCGTGGACATAACAGTAATGCTTGTAGTGCTTTGTTTTCTGAACAAATGCGGTTTATAGCGTGCCAGGTACAATGGTTATCCGGCGCGACTCGACCAAGAGCCAAGTGAATTCGACAAATGTTCAGTCGCAAATTAGACTGGTAGGTTACCCACGGTTCAAACCTCTTCTTGTATTCGCTCTTCGATCAAGAGGTTGAACGCTCGCCACGTAGAATCGTTACGCCATTTGCCTCAATCCTGAAATAGACGCCTTTAGAAATAATACAGAAGATAGATAAGGCGCAAAACAGACACTTGACTTCGACCGGGCAGCTACCCGGTAGCATCATCAAGAAGCACAGTTAGAAAGCGTCTGTGAGTGGTACGAGTGCATGGCGGGGCCACATTTTAAACAAATGTGTCCTCGCTTATAAACCAATCGCGTATATCTGCCAAACATAGATTCTACTGTGCAGCCTCAAGATTAAAACTTTATAACTTTATCACTTTATAACCTGTTTGTTGAAAAATGTTCTAAAAGAGACTCTTCAATTTTGGAAAGCGTCTCTTTTTTATTTTAGAGATTTCGGAAAATGATGAAACGGTATAATTTACTTCTTTAAGAAGGCCTCCTACTAGGTCAATAATACAAAAAAAAGTCCTCTAACATTGAGCCAAATAGTCCTTGAAGGGGGAAGGTAATTGATGGGAACCTTTGCGGAGGATATTTTGGAGAGCTTAAGAAAGATCTTCATCTGCTTAATCCTAAAAAGAAGCCCTTTCTCGACGGCTTCCTACGAAAGGAACGTGTTGAGGATTATGTAACAAGAAAGTGCTTGCGATAATGCGATCTAGAGTCGGGGGAATGAGGCTTTTGTTCTTCGTCTGTTATCGCCCAGAATTTACAGCTTAATTAATCAAGTAAAACGCGCGATAAGGTCCTATGAATTCTAATACCCGCTTAGCCAATGCTGCCGTGTTGAACTGATAATGGCCTCAAAGCTCATTCACGTAGCGGCGAATCGAAGAAATTACAAATTTCCACGTTTCCGCGCTACTTAGTCAAATGAACCCGCCCCATGTTCAACCCTTAGCGCAGTTACTTTCACTTAGCAGCTTTCTGGATTTAGGCCTCGCGCTACAGTACAGTCGAATTAATGAGCTACTCCGGGGTGCAAACTCATTCGCTTTCTCCTTTCCCGAGTTCGCGCTGGAGGACTTTGCGCCCTTGAGACCGCTAATAAGAAAATACGAGCAAAACAGAATGGAAGGAGAAATTTGTATGCGTATTATTCAACGACACTCTCAAGACAAAATGCCGTATGACAAGAGGGCAGCGGTCGCTTCCAGATGCCGTAATCACCACAACAGAGCATAGATAGCTACCATTAGCTACCTGTACTCGTCGACATATATTTATGGAAAGAAAGCATTATCACACTTCTCGTGGCATTTTAGACCACTCCGATAAAAGCTGGGCTCGGCAACCTGAGTAGAAAACCTGAGTCAGGGTTCTCAAAGAGTAAAATGAAAAGCCGCGTAGCGGCTTTTTTTTAAACGAAGCCGCGAAGCGGCTTCGCCAAAGTTACCAACTCAATGAATTATTTTAACTCTTTGAGAATCCTGACTCAGGTTTTCTATCCAGGTTGCCGATGTTAGGGCCACAGAAGTCCTCTTGATCTTTAGCAAAGGTGTCCCATCCTTTCATGATGTAAGCGAGTTCTGAGCAATCTCAATATCTTAAATGGCTTTGGCAAACATAACGGCATCAATCATAATGTCGGAAGATGCAGTGACAGATGTCCGCTTTCAAAGTGAAATCCGCAGTCCAAGAGATAAAAAATAATTTGTCCGGAGCACGGGCAGCCGGATTTACAGTTGAGCAAGCGCTTTTTTACTGCGTCTCGTCGCCGGGGAAGCATTCCAACTCAGGGGCGACTTTGAACTTTTTCTTCCTGTCAAAATATTCAAAATCGAAATATTTGCATTCTAAAGGCGGAAACGCCAAAGCAGTGAATATACAGGAGTTTGTGTTTATCTCTCAATCGCTGCATTAGGTTACGGTTAGAGAGCGGCCCTCTCTCTCTCTCTCTGCTAGAGATAATGTTTTTCATCGGATATTCTGAAGCCTCTTAGAACGTCCCTTTTGTCACCGATCGGATTAATTCTCCACACTCCCTTGAAATTTTCTTTTATAAAGCGATCAGATACGAACATGGATTACCCAAAAATCCATCTTCTGGGCACACGTTACGAGAGAGAGCTCTTACCCTTTCCTAGAAATTCTAGTGACGCTATTCTCGCTAATAAATTTCACTACTAATGAGGCGGCGACAAAACAAAATATCCAGGTGCGCGGCGCCTGACAAGTAAATGGAGAAAGGCATGTAGCTTTACTGGTAATTAAGGGGACCTCAAGAATCGAAAATAAGGGCGAATTCTTGGGGAATTCGAGTGCTATTTCCGCTCGTGGACAGAAAAATGAGCATTAAACTCGAGTAAAAAATGACACACCGCAAAGAGTGACCTCACGTTCGTTCACATCGCCAAGCTCGAGGGCCGGAAATGCGCCGAACCGAAATACCGAGGATAGCAGGCCTTTGCCCGGGATTTGAAGCTGTTCGCCACAGATGGCGAACAGGTTATCCTGTCAGCCAATCACAAGACAGGATTCTCTTAGTGGCGGCGTAACCCCGGATTTGAGCTGCTATCATCGGTATATGAAGAGTACAGTCTCATGAGTGCGCCTCTCTGAGATAACTCAATAATCAACCAGTAATGAGAAAATACTTGTTTGCTCGTCAATTTTGTCGAAGGATTATTTTCCGAGAATAGCTTGGCACGTGCGAAAGCTCCAACGTGCTTAATATTTGATTTTACGCGACTTACTTGGCCAGTTTGAGACTACAATTAGCTCGTCTTAAAGGTGCCAATCTTCAATTCGCCACACACAATATAGGCTTGACTAGAGTACAGCTTATATGTTATAAGGGATTAAACTTCATGATTACTGAGAAGCTATCAGAACAATAACAAGGGCGAAAGTTTATCTCTCTGCTGGACTGCTCGTAGTCGTGTTTGCTCTGAGCTAAGAGTTTTAGAGAAAGGGAGGTGCCAGGGTTTATCACACTCGAAGAAGCCGTGACGGGACATTCTTCGCAGTCGTTAGAGCTTGTTTGCTCCTGCAGCCAGTCTCACATCGCTCGCGCCAAACAGAAAAGAAAATGGAAATTTCCAACATAGCGCGCTTTGAGAGGTACTCCCACGGAGCGAGTGATTTGTATCACTTCCTGCTTTACCCTTAGAAGCTTTACCAGTTCCATACGACTTGTATAAGCGTGCTTTATCGCTTCCTGGGCAAAATAACAACGCATAGGCTTTTCGATTAGATTCGCTAGAATTTCCAAAGCCGGCAGTTGCTTCTTAGTTGCCGTAATTGTAGGAAAAGAGATTATTCGAAATGACCGTTTGGCGAAGAATATGCACTCGAGGCTTGGTTGTGAACGGGCGGAGGTGATCTCGGAAAATCGATTCAGATTCAACAAGCAGTCTCTTGAATAACGCGGATTCACAACTGCCAAACGGCGAAAAGTATGCCACTTATTGTTATAACAAGAAACCTGCCTCGCGTCCGGAAGGGAGCAAGACTCAACATGCATCAGCTTCTTGATTGACTCTATCTCTCCTTCTCTCTCTCTTACCGTACAGTTATAATTGCAAGCGAAGCAGCCTGACAAAGAGAGAGTTTTTAGATCATCGAAGACGGAATCTCTTAGCCACGTGAACCCGACCTAGGGCCAGGAATTTGCCCAAGTATTCTCCCTTTCGGATGAACTCACATGGGCAGGTCCTGATTCAATTCCGCTACAACAGACTCTTTTTTGGATTCACGTTTCCGTAATTACTAATTAGCACTAGAACTAGCGTGTAAGTTTTATAGTCGCTATGAACTTGAACAAAGTGGCGCGCTCCAACTCAAAAAATGCTCCAAATTAATAATTTCATTAACGGAAAGAGAGACTACGTTATTATAAAACACGTTTTCACCTTAACTTGATCGAGTTTTATCTCGACCGTCGAATAACATTTTTGCAAGAGATAATTTCCCTTGATACTTTTTATGGTCATTTTTATCAGGCAGCGCATCGTTCCGGAAAGGAACGTTCGCTAAAGTAACTATTTCGCGGTTTTGCTTGCGAGCATTTTCGAGATTCATTTTTTCAAAAATGTATTTCGCAAAAAAAAGTACTTTTTTGAAAAGACGCATTCTTGAGATGCAAATTTTCGCCTTTATTCTACGCCACAAGTGCCTTTTCGAGAATTTCGCCCTCCCCTGCGCCCATCGAAATTCAATGGCATGCAGAGAGTAACGCAAAATACAGTTTCTCGGATCTGATTGTACAGTAAGTACAGGGATACAGTTGGCACCCTGGGCTCGGCAGCCTGAGTAAAAAACCTGAGTCAGGCTCTGAAAAAGTGAAAATGAAAAGTGGCGTAGCGGCTTTTTCAAAAACGAAGCCGCAAAATGGCTTCGCAAGAATACCTATCTTGAACTTCTGGCGAAGGCGCTTCACGGCTTTGTTTTTAAAAAAGCCGCTATGCGGCTTTTCATTTTCGCTTTTTCAGAGCCTGACTCAGGTTTTTTACTCAGGCTGCCGAGCCCAGTTGGCACCGCGGTAGCTGAGTACTCGAGTAGCCAACGTGCTATGTCCTTGAGGCCATTTCCTCCATATTAACAGATAAAATCTCCTATCACGAAACATAAATTGAATAACCAGTCATCCTGTCTTCAGTTTATTCAATCTAAAGGAGCATTCCAAAGGAACAGCCAGTTCCTTCAAACTAGAAAAAAACAAAATGCAATCCCCAATTTTGCTTTTTATCTTTTCTGTGTTTGGATTGACAATAGAAGTAGAAAATTAAAGAAGTAAAAAGTGTTTGGATTGAAAATATTTGGCGTTTTGTGGAATATCCGCTTAGAAACGTTGAATAAAGTGGCCAGTTACAAAACACGGAAGTAATACCGTCCTCAGATATTATGAAGATGAGGAGGAGAAGGTTCTAAATGGGAACGGGTGCGGAAGTCTTTAACCCGTGCTCCATGGACGAGGCTCCAAACGACCCTCTCTGTAAGTAATGATGTTTGACTCAATCGTCATCAAAAGGTAGGGAAAAGGATGGCTCGAGGGAAATTCCATTTTGACGAAATTTTGAAAAATATTTTAAAACTCCGCGATTTGGAGAAAATGAGTCTCTGGGGCGGGCAATGACGAATTCAGTAGGAAATCGGATTTGTCTTTTTATCAGTGGGTAAGTACCCAAATGATAACGCCTCGCAAATACTTGCTCAAAATTCGCTTAGGAAGACTAATTCTATTTCTAGCTTATTTGGGAAGAGCGAGATAACAAGAAGGGAAAGAGGCAAAAGCGAAGAAGCACTTTAGTTGATACAGTATTAGCGGATCCATCTCTCTTTGCTGAATATGATGAAAAATCAAGTTGGTAATTACTCTTTAGGGCGCGATAGTTGTTTGGCGATAGCAAAGGGATGACACTGATTGAGAAAAAAGAACATCTTTTATCTGGCGGAGATAGGCTTCAGTGAAGACACACCGCGCAAGAGCACAACTCAAGTAGGAACGATCTTGTCCCACTAGCCGATTCGAAGGTAGAAGGGGTTATCATTCGAGCTGCCCCTAACCCCCCGGGACCCCCACCTAAGGCCTAAACGAGGGGCTTAGCCCCCGGACCCCCTAAGGGTTCCCAGTCCCTAACCCTAACCATTAGCCAAGATTCTAGAGATACTGGATGGCTCGAATGATAACCCCTCTCTACGGATTGGAAGATTGAAAGAACTACTCTTTGTCTATTACATTTGTTTTTTCGTAACGATCAAAGAGCTATTTTGACTATTATCAGTGGCGTGTTTGATTTGACGTGCTCTTGATTTGACTGCAATTATTAGTAAATTCGATTAAGTGGAATTACAACCCGTAACGTGCAATTAATGAAAATCGTATTTGCAACAAACTCTCCATGTTTATTACGAGGCAATTGCGCGAGCCCCCCCTTTTTCCGCCCGTGCTTGTTTTACTCTCCCTAAAATAATACTAAAAAAGCGGCTTTGAGGACTTAAACGACTCCTCTCTTTACGTAAAATCCTTCCTCCGAGAGAATGATTTATCTGAAATTGGCGAAATGAAATGATTTCGAAAGGGACTTCAGCAAGAAATGGAGATGAAAACGCGTGAATATGCGTAAAAAACGAAGCCTTAGTGATGTCCGGAAAGGGCGTCCTCGCGGAAGTGTGCCTCTTCTGCTCGTGCATTTTGCCACACTTCAACTTTTTAGGAGCAGAAGAGACTTGCTTCCGCAAATAAATCCCCCTTCCTGGTAGGTGTAAACAAGGGCCAGTCGAGTGAATTAATTTCTTGCGCTCCTCTCCCCTGAATTAGCGGTTTCTTCTTTTTCCTTCTTTCTTCTCGCCTTGTTACGGTCATATCACCCAAACACCTAATTTCTGGTTGAGCGCTGTGGTCGAATGCTCGCGCGCAAAGCTTTTCTAACCGAGCTGAGGAATCCTCGAAACGAACTCTAGAAGCCAGGCTTAGATTCAACGCGCTCGATTGGAAGGGGCAATTTAAAGTCTTCGCTTTCCGGATTAGCTAGTGACAGCTTCAATCGTTTGACAGCCAACGTGGAGACAGATAACATGTTAGTGGAAGAAGCCAGATTAATCAATTATTTTCCCCTGGCTTTTAAAACGCTCCGCTTTCATCAATCTTTAGAAAATTATACCCTCCGCGCTTGATAACAAAAATATGCATCATTGCAGGATGAAAGTAAAAAAATATTTTTATTAAAATTTATTATTATTAAAATTATTTTGTCTTTAAAACATGAAGTCAAGTGTCAAGGTTGATTTTAATTTATTTAAAATATTTTTCGTCATTTTTTGGTCATTTTTTGGTCATTTTTTTATATTCTTGAATTACCTTTCTTCGCCAGAAAAGAAGGGTTGACTGGAGTTTTCAAAGTCTCTTTTTTTGTAATTTATATTTTCTTCTTCAGATACTTCGTGATTATTATTTACTCTCGTGGTTTATTAAGCTCGTAGTTTTTTGGTGCGTTTCGAAATAGAAAAAAGGGATGGAATATTCGTTGTATGGGAAGAAGTCACTGTTTACTCCTTCGTTAATTACTTTCTGTACTCTTGTAAAAACGTGAAAACGCGCGCCCCGCGAGCACCACCACCGCGTAAAAACGGCGCCGTAAAAAATGGTGGCGCTAAAATCGACCAAAAGTACGCGATCGAACGCTATAATCGTAACTTCTCGTTACTATCTAGCTATCTATCTTAGATTTGTTTGTCTTAACTACGCAATTCCTTGTAATTGATGATATTGAATAGTGGATTCGTCAGAAATTAACAGAACCTGCTCAAAATAGCGGCTCAAAATAGCCAAATGATCAACAAAAAAGGTGCAATAGAAGAGCCCGCGGCTGCGGTGAATTACTGTAGTTGTGAAAACTCTGAATATATTCCGATTCTTGTCGAGCCTGAATGGGGATAGCTTGGTTTAGTGGGCCAAGACGAGGCGTTTAGGAAAATTCAAAATAAATCTGTCATTTGGCATCGATTCCTGGACAAGTTCAAGAATCTTCAGGGCGCCGCTCGATCTATGATTGTTTGTATGTTTGTAAATGCTTGTATTATTTGTATATTTGTGAAGGTCAGTTCGAGCAATACCCGCTTAGAAAAACCCCAAATTGACGAAGAGCTCACCCACTAGCTCTGGAGGTTCTTCCTGGTTCCCCAAGGAGCAAAGTCTACGATTAAACTTCCTCCACCAACGCCGCCACCAGGGAGTTTTTAGATTTTGGAGAGATTTTAGAAGCTGTTCTGGGCAGAAGTCGACAGTGATTGAACCCAGAAGCAAAATCCAGAAAGATATGCTAGTAAATATTTTCGCCGAGGTTGCGCGAGTTCCACTGGGAGCCCATTTTACACGATCGGAAATTCACGTTGTAGGGCATGAATTTCCGCCCAGAGTTTTCCCCGCCGCCGCCGATTCCTTGCATAATGAGCATCGACCTCCGAGGAAAAGGTCGCCTGCGATATCAAATACGCAGGATATACAAGACCAAGCAAACAGAGACGTCTCTGAATCAATCAGAAAGTCCTGATTCATCAAAAAATGCTAAGTGATCGAATCATCATTATCGAAAATCGGGCAAAAACGAGACACGAGTTGCTTCATTTTCTCAAAATTGATTTGTACCTAAATTTTATTATATATTTGCTGAATTGCTTATGCTCGTCTAAGCGAGTGTTTTGGATACTTTCGGAACGTGGGAATCAAAATAAAAAGCCCTAGCCCTAGCAGCGGTCAGGGGCAAACGCTATCAATGGCGACCCCCATTTTTCTCGGGGTTTTTATTAATGCCATGTTAACAAAATTGCACTGGTTCTCATAGTATGAGCAACTCACAAGTGCTAAAATTCGGTTCAAGCAAGTTGCACAGCGCCACGTTTCCCATCTTCTAGAGCTCATAACTGCACACTATGTCTATGCGTGTTCTCTTGTTCCAAACACCTTTACTTACACCAGCAGAGCGCAGGGTCGAATCTCGCCCTTTCATTTCTTCCTGAGACTCTCAGGGCTGGATAATTTGAAATCAACACAAATCTCAACACCCATATTTCGGGAATTTGGCCATCCTGATTGGTCAATAGGACCTTTTCGGGTGTTCAGATTTGTGTTGATTTCAAATTATCCAGCCCTGCCTGAGAGTCTGCTAATTCAAGCCCAACTGGTGTTGGGCACCTAAAGACCGTATTTTTCCTGTTTACCGTACAAGCCAATTATACAATGCTCCCAAAACTACCTAGGCGAAAAAGGCAATTAGCTACAAGGAAACCCTCCCGGATGAAACGGGCCCGTTTTATGCTCTTTATAAGAAGGGCTTTTCGTTCGAGGGTGTTCCCGCTTTGGCGAATACTTCCGGGCGAGTACTTCGGGAGACTCACAAGCTGTTTGCATTTTAGGAATAATCCCTCGCTCTCCAAACCAAAAATAAATTACGCCAGATTATACAAGCGGCTCCTCGTTCCTTCAAGCCCCTTTCTCAATTTCCCATATTTGATGGTTTTGAAAAAAGGAAACGTGTTGAAAGGTTAGCTCCGATTAACCCTTTTTATGCGCAATCAAAATAGTTGAATAGCGAACGCGCTGATCTTTGGATAAAGCATAAATTCTAGCAGTTTTTAGCGTTATCTTTTTAATAGAAAGTTTTAAGGAGTCAGAGCGACGCTCATTTTTGTTGTGATGTTTACGATTCTTTCTGAAAAGCTAGTTCGTCGTTTTGTTTTGATGTTATGAGTTGCTTGCAGAGACACAACAGGAAAACCGTCTCAAGTATACGTCGATACAGAGCTCTAAAATGTTGGAGCGTACTCTCCCACCGCCAGGATTAGGAATCGTTGCTGAAGAATACTTAAGCCGTTCGCGCCATTTCCTGTACTTGTTTGCTCCTTTCAGTCTTTTAAGGAGGTAGTCCCTGCTTTTTGCGATCTCGGCACTTTTTGAACAGCGCTCCCACAAATTTGCGCTGGGGTTGAGGGATAAAAACTTTATGAATAGAAAGGTCGAACCCTGATGAAAGTTTGAATTCACGGAAAAAATTTTATTCGCCCGCTTAAGGAGTTAGAGGGCGATAATCGAACCTACCCCGGGCGAAATCGCCATTTTGGCCTATTTTCAAACGCGCCTAAATTCAAGAGGATGTTTCAAAAATTTTAACTAATTGAATTTTTTGAAAGTTCATACCTTCGTCTAGGTTTGAATTAAGGGAAATAAAAAAAATCCAAAAAGTCATAATGTAATGCCATCAATCAAAGGTTGGGTCTCAAAATCTTGATAAAATAAGTTTTTTAGGAAGATTTATACTAAATTATCCTAATAATCGACATTTTATTTATTATTTTTATTATCAAGAGGTCATTTAAATTCGAAATAAAGCTATATCTATGGGTAAAATTGACAAAAAAATTCGAGTTTTTCAAATTTTTCATCACAATCTCACTTTTCAAGTGCGACTTTCGGGTTTTTCCTCTTACATTTGGGAAAAATGATCAACACAAATATTTCAGCTCTTCTAACAAGCTTTCAGAATCCGCTAAGAAAATTTGAAAATTCCGATTTTTTCAAAAGCGAGGACTACCCCCTTAAGGGAGTAAATATCAAGAATTGGATATCCCGTCAGTGATTTCTCAAATTTTTAACATAGTGACCCCCTTAATTTTTCTGCTCAAAATTTATTTCAGGCAATTATCTTTTTCCTATGGAAGCCAAAAATTAAGATCTCTTGAGCTTTCAAGGTGCTACAATGCAAATCTGGCACCTCCGATTGTCGTCAAAATGACCATTTTAGGAAATCTGTGACGAAAAATTTTGCTAAAATTTTTTGAAATTCGAAATTTCAGCTTCCATAGGAAAAAGAGAAAGGTCTAAAGTTCTTGTTTCCAAAGAAAAATAAGGGTGTTACTATTTTAACTTTGGGAGAACTGTCTGACAGAATATGGCGATTCTTGATATCTACCTCCTTAAACAGTCTTAAACTAGAACTGCAGTAGCCTAAAAACAGCAAACGGGCAAAAGCTATCAGGTGTCAAAATCTAGCTTCGATTTACAAGCAATAACAAGTGCATCTTATGGTAATTCGAAATGTTACTGTTTGGTGAACGCGGGCAGAAGCTTTAAAAGAAGCTATTTCGAAAATAGATGCAGCTCCTTGTCGAAAACTCGATCTGGCTAAGGCGGAAGCAAAACTGAACAACGTATATTATCATATAATAAAAGGAGATATGAGCCAACTTATAGCACTCGGGGCACTTGTTCTGGCTGACATTCGAGACTTGAAATGTGCGTCTTGATCAGGTGGCACTCAACCGGCCAGGTTCTAAAAGCGCCTAGAATTCGTAAGATTTGCTCAAGAAATCAAGCTATTAGCTTATATTTCTTTCTTTTAGAAAAGCGCCGCCGAAATTATGTAAAAACTCTCGACCACGAGGATACGAAAACAAAGCACTTAGTTTAGAGGCTGCTTATTCCAGCTAGCAAACTAAAGGACCTTTTCCGAACTTTAAGTCCCTCCCCTTTGTCATCATTTATTGTTATTTGAAAATTCGTTGTGTTGTGGATTTTAGCTCTGCGGTCTAATTCGCCCTTCCGGAGAAAGTGAAGTCGATAACGTCTAGTAATTTGTTCCAGCTAGTAAAATTACATGATGTCAGGTGATTCCGTGTCATATTAGTCAAATTAAATTGAGCCTTTCGTGAGCTTTGCGGCTCAGAAAATTGAAGCTCGAAGTAGGTCGGTAAATAGCTATTTTCTGCATGCTACCACTAGGTAGTCGAATCTTCTTTAGAGACCTTGTACTAGTACCTTAGTAGAACTAGAATCGTCCTTTAGAAAATTTAATAATAAGGGTCTCAAGGCCTTTTAAATGGGACTTAACCAATTTATGGAAGTGCATTTTTGGATAACCAATAAGATTGCTGTATTTTTCCTACCGGCCAATCAAAACCCTGATCCATAAAATAGCTTCCATTAATTGGTTAGACCCTTATTATGACCTTTACATCATGACTATTTTCTAAGCGCTAGAATTTTAGGGTAGAACCAAATTGCAGCTATGGGAGCAATTTTTCAGTACCTCGTAAAGTTTGTATGAGTTTAAGTATTTTATAAGAAGTTTCTGACAGAAGAGGTACTTACTTATGCATGAGAGTAACGCTTGAAAGTCCCCGGATGACCTCAATTTCGGTCTCGATCATATAAACGAAGATAGCTCAGCCAGCTAGCCCAAAGAAATGGGACTAAACCAATTTATGGAAGTGGATTTTGGAAGACCAATAAGATTGCTGTATTTGGCCTACCGGCCAATCAAAACCCTGATCCATAAAATCACTTCCATAAATTCGTTTAACCCAAGAAATGGGGATAACCAAGAAAAGGAAGTGATTTTCTGGATCTGGATTTTAATTGGTCGGTAGGCCAAATCCAGCAATCTTATTGGTCTTTCAAAAATGCAATTCTTTTGATTTGTGCCAGAAATGGACTAGATACTTTAAAATTCATTTTGGAAAAAGTGAAAGACTTGAAAAAGTGCGCAGTTAGTTGATCACGTGGATGGAATGATTAGTTTCTTATCTCGGATTTTGGAGCAAAGGCGCCCATTCTAAATTCTTATCGTGTTTCATATTTGAAACGTAAATGGAGCAAAATTTACGCTACAGTGCCACGCCAATTCAAACACGCGCCGCAATTAGTAGCGGCTTCAATAACGCTGTCGCTGGAAGGAAGAGGCTCGAAGACGGCGACTTCTCGCTAATAGCTGCTTGTCCTCAAAGCTAAAAAACGATTTCGTTCACTTAGTAGCGAGTTCAATAGACCTCGCAAACGGGCCGACTCTGGCGCAGTTAGCTCAATCTCTTTTTCGTAAAATATTATGGGTCGCGTTGTCGCTACAAACGCCATCAAACATAATTTTACACTGCTACGGCAGGTCCCACGTTTTGATATTAGGATTTCAGTAAAGTTTTAAATCCGCAATGGCAAAACTTGAATCTCAAAACTCGAAAAATAATTTCCGTCTTAAAATTAGCAACTCAAAATACGCGATCTGAATATTTCTGAATATTTTAAAAGAACGAAAGGTCAAATTTAAGGGGGTAGAAACAGCTTTTTCGAAAATAGGCGATTTTTGACTGGCGCTACAGACAAGAAAATCTTAGATTTTCAATTTTTCTCTTCATATTTAGAAAGAAACTTCATAGACCTAGGAACATCTACCTCGAAATTTGTTTTGGTCATCAAATTTTTGAGTAAGCGGGCTCAGAAGCAACTCATCTCTCCGAAATTCTCGATTTTCGCAGATTTTCAACCTCGAATATCTCGAGTCACGTAATAGGAGAACAAATTTCATTAACATTTTTGTGAAGCTGAACCCCTTTTTAGGAACATTTATGAGGAAACTCTGTAAACATAAATAAATCTGATGTTTTCTTTTATGTAGCTTCAGTCCCAAATCGAGAAAGCTGTTTCTACCCCCTTAATGTTTTAATTAAATTAATTAATTATTTATTATTAAATTAGTTAATTAGTTAATTTTTAATATTATATTATACATAATTATTATTTAATAATTTATTATTATATTTATATTATAATTATTATATATAAATTTAATTATTAATTCTTTATTTATTTTATTAATTATTCTATATTAAATTAGCTTAAACCCAAATTTTCATCCTTTTTTTGTAATAAGACCTCTTTTTGAAAAGTAAAATTAACTTTTACTAAGTATGAGTCATTTTCATGCATGAGACCTTTGGATAAATCTGTGGCATGTCCTTTCTCGCTGCACCTGGTTTCCTACAAGCTGAGCTCTGGCCAAAAATAACGTGTTACCAGCGAGCACGTTTAATAGTAGCGAGGGGCAAATCTAGCCCGGTATTCGACTGTTTAGGGCCCTTCACGTGTTCAACACAGGATCATGAGATGACACTAACTTGCGGGAAGGTTGAAGGAACTGCCGTTTTTATTCGTCGCATGTTATCATGAATGAGCACGTGCTCGCTCGAAAACTTGCACGGCCAAAATAATGATTATATCAACTCAACACCACGGCCGATTTTTGTTAATAAAACGCTAACACAATGAAAATGAAAATTGGCCGACTTTTCCAGGTAAAATTCATCAGCTCCAGTCTGCCCTATATTGAACCCGTTGCGCTTGGCGCAGCAGGTAATCCCTAAAAGATCAGCTATAAACGCCAATTTGAAGGGCTTGACAGGGTCTTCGACGATCAGCCGGGGTGCTACTTTTCTTGTAACTGCTTTTGAAAGTAAAGACACGTAGCCATGTATTCCGGCTTTGGGCCGCAGTCTCTCTTCAGGGCTGAAATTAAGGCGGCCCCCTATTTTTCGCCGAACGTTGCATAAACGGGCAGTGAAATTTGCCGCACGAGCAAACAACTTTAAACTCTTTCTGACAATTACACTGTTCACGAAGGTTACAGTTGATCAGAGAAATTTTCAGTTGGAATATCCAAAAGGGAGGAAAAAGGGCTTCCATTATTTTATCTAACAAAAAAAGGACTAAACCAATTTATGGAAATGCATTTTTGGATCACCAATAAGATTGCTGTATTTGGCCTACCGGCCAATCAAAACCCTGATCCATAAAATCAATTCCATAAATTGGTTTATCCCAAAAAAGAAAACTTAAGGTCGTCAGAAAAAGACAAAAGCGTCTTTGAGAAACGGATTTCGGTGTTCGCTTATCGTCAAACACGGACAGCCACGCGGTGGAACTTTACATTTTCCCAAAAACATTCCACCATTTAATTGAAAAAGGGCGAAATGAATAAACTGCGAAAGAATCGGAAAGCCCTTGTAATGGAGCGAATGTCCCCACATTCGGGACATTCGGGGACATTTGGAGACATTTGAGGACATTCGGGAACATTCGGGACATCTGGAGACATTCGCTACAGAGTCAGTGTTTAGCAAAAGAATCACAAACGCCCCGCATTGACCGGTAATAAAAATGTGAGGTGAAATTGTTGAGTTTTCAGGGAACGAACCGCCGCGCGGTACCAATTTTGAGGAACAACTTTCTCTTCGCCCAGGTTGCCGCATGAATTTGTCTCAGCTATTTGGCCGCGGTTGATTTCGGTGAACGGGTTTTCCCGCTTTTGGAAAATATTTTCTGCGATAAGCTACAAAAGAAATCTCCTAACGGAATCCGCTTCGATTCCCGAATAGAGTCAACAAAAAGAGAAATAATTCGTATTTTAGACCACTTCTTTCTGTGAACAAAAGAAAGAACGGACAGGAGAAATAGTAGATAACGGCTGAAACCAGTGAAGCCAACGAGAAAACACTTGATGATAATTGGTTTAACAGTATTTACCCCGCTTTAAGGAGGTAGATATCAAGAATCGCCATTTTCTGTCACACTTTTCTCCAAAAGTTAAAATAGTGACACCCTTATTTTACTTTGGAAACAAAAACTTTAGACCTTTCTCTATTTCCTATGGAAGCCAAAATTTCGAATTTGACAAAAATTTTTAACAAAATTTGAAATTTCAGCTTCCATAGGAAACAGAGAAAGGTCTAAATTCTTGTTTTCAAAGTAAAATAGGGTGTTACTATTTTAACTTTGGGAGAAAAGTCTGACGGAAAATGGCGATTCTTGATATCTACTCCCTTAACGCCAGGGTTAAAATTGTTGATGGCAAAGAGATGCATTAGAGATACACCTTGCAAGATAAATAAGTCCTTTCTAGTGTACATACAGAGTTGATCGTCTTAGTAAAAGCTGCTGAATGGGAGAGAGCATCAATGATTTACTCCCTTCAAAGGAACGTCGGCGAGCGTCAACTGAAATCTGTTTTAAGAAACTACACCCATCCAAAGACCATATGTTGCAATCTGAAAAAACACTGGATCGTGACAAGAACGATTGGACAGTATAATTCCAGCATCTGGCTCATTTCATCACTTATTGAAGCAACAATTTCAAAAGAACTTCGAATGATTTATTCACCTTCAATAACAGAAGCGAGTTTGTATAGAGCGCAACTACAGTTGTAAATCACTTTGGAAGGCGCAATTTACATGCTTAATTTGAACTGTCGATCAACTGTCAAACTTTTTCGCGCACTCGATTTGCGGCTTACTTGGGGATTGATTCTCGGCCAAACCAAATTCTCGGCTAAAGTCATTTTTTGCTCGAACGGATTGTTCCATATTCTCCTGCTACTGGGTGTCATCAACGATCGACGAACTCATCATTTGGAAGTAGCTTCATCTGATTTTAACAACGGATGGCAGCGACAAATCTTAAATTGTAGGTACCGAAAAAAATTTTCCGCTAAGTTTTCATATTGAAAAGTAAACTCCCTGTTTTAAATCTGAGCTCGGCAACCTGAGTAGAAAACCTGAGTCAGGGTTCTAAAGGGTAAAATAAAAAGCCGCATAGCGGCTTTTAAACGAAGCCGCAAAGCGGCTTCGCTAGTCAAAATAATACATTGAGTTGGTAACTTTGGCGAAGCCGCCTCGCGGCTTCGTTTCAGAAAAGGCGCTACGCGGCTTTTCATTTTGCCCTTTAAAACCCTGAATCAGGTTTTCTACTCAGGTTGCCGAGCCCAGCTTATGATACTTGAATGAACGTCTACTAGGAAATATTTGACATCTCCGCTGTGAGATGTCATTTATTTTGAGAATAGAAAATAGGAAAAGCTCATCGTCTATGCACAGGTTTGTTTCTGATGAACGGGAGGAATAATTAAGAGCAACAGTCTGACAAAAACTTTTTGCTGCTGATTACTTTCATTATAAATCAAACATTGCTGCTAATTACCAGCAGGCCCCAGACAAAAAGAAGAGAATAAATTAGAACTAAGTCGAGTTGCTCAATGCTTAACGCTGTCGCTAGATGCCGCTTCGGTGCGCAGTGACCTTTGGATCAAAATTATAAAAAAAAAAGTTACAAGTTCGGTGAAATTGTCTTTTTCTTCGAAGATTCAGATTCAGAGTTCTGAGATTCAAAGTTAATTGGAGAGAGAATAGTTTCTAATAAATATCAAAAGGTGAGAAAATTAAGGGTTTCCCTCAAATAAAAACCCTAAAAAAGCTTACTCCTAGCAACCTGTCCTTTAACGGCCTGTATATCCTTAAGTTATTGATCAAGAGATCATCATAAGGGGAACGGTTGTAGTCGAGGGTTGGATCTTAAAGTTTCAATTAAGGATATACCCGATAAAATTGAACTTTCATAGCGTCGAAATGCGACGTAGGATCATTTATATTTCAAAAGCAATTCTACGTTAAAATGCACGTAGAACTCAAATTCGGTACTTATTTATATTTTCTCATTTGAATTTTTCTCTTTAGAGCGATTTCAAATCTTACTCTCTCGATTACTCGAAATTTTTGGACTAAATCGGTCGAGATTTTTCGATAGATAAGTTCTTTACACCTTTATCTACAATTTTGATGGTATACTTTTCGTTAATTCCGAAGGAAACCGATTCTAGAGCCATTTCACTGAGGGCTACTCAGCGCGTGAAAGCTCTACAAAGCGGCGCGCTGGGAGCTCGCTCACTCGAGTCCTCTTTTCCGAGAGAAAGTGCGTGGTTGAGCGCACCGCTCTGATTGGTAGCACGCGAAAAAATGCGCAGAGAAGAAAAACAAGGGTATAAAAGAAGAGAACACTAGAATGAAAATTCAATCGAGTTTAAGAATTTGATCCCATCAATTTTGTAGCTTTGCATCATTGCAATACAGAACACGGTTCAGTTTTAGCAATTTAGTGGAAAAATTTCGAGAAATCGAGAGACTTCGTTTTCAAATCGCTCTAGAGAGGAAAATTCTTATGAAAATTTCCAAAAAAGTACCAGAATTGAATTTAACGCACAATTTTAAGTAGGATTGCTTTTGAAGTAAAAATGATCCGACTTCGTATTTAGGCGCTATGAAAGTTCAATTTTACCGGGTATATCCTTAAGATTAAGGGTATATCTAAGATAGCCTCGGAGAAAAACTTGCTCCTAAGAGGCCCATTTTCGCAATTCTTGATGGGGGGTCCTTAATTTTCTTCTAAAAAAGCCGTCCATTAGCGATTAATCAAAAAGTTCCTTTGGCTCTTCTTGCGTTAAATAGCTAATGTGCTCCGCGGTGAATAAGTTCGAGCACACACGGTACTCGCAGTACTTCATTTTTGAATACTCTTATAACTTGTTCTTGTTCGCCGAAGAAGAAGAGAAACGGGATTTTCTGGAAGGCAATAATAATTATCCCCACCGTCAAGGTATTATCGTTATATTCTTACCGGCGTGCGGTGAAAACGTATTGGGGATTATTTCTTCACTTTTGCAAATTGTTTTCTTTTTTTAGGAGGCTGGGCTGGACGTCGATGGAAGGCGCGATTGACTGCGGCTTCAACTCATGACAGTTTATTCCAGAGAAAAGTAGGAAGTAGAATACGAAAGCTTGGTGTTATCGCATTTTCTAGAGACGAAGAGTTCAGCGATGTCATCGAGGGTGACGCGCACATCATCATTAATTGCATTATCTTCGCCATGGGTAAGGCAGCTTCAAGTGGAGTCTTTCTCTTGGGGATCTACCTGTACACTGTTGATTCTACAGATGGGGCTTAAAATAATAGCACTCGAGTAGCAAATGAATCGCGAACTCCCTTTTTCCCGACTGAAAAAACCCCGTCTGTCGAAAACCTTTTTTTGATCAGAAGTAGCTGAAAAGGGAGTTCGAAGCACTGATGGAACGGATTGGGAATATTCTAGAGATAAGAGCGAAATGACGTCGGGTACTTTAAGGTCCTCGATGCTTGAATACATTTGTAATAATCACTTTTGTTTATTACGGACAGACTTGTTGATAATTGTCAATGAGCAAGAGTAATGCAAATTACAGTCTGATAGTTACTCTGTATATTTGCTTAAGGTGGTAGATGTCAAGAATTGCCATTTTCCGTCAGATTTTTCTCCGAAAATTATTATAGTAACACCCTCATTTTACTTTGGAAACAAAAACTTTAGACCTTTCTCTATTTCCTATGAAAGCTGAAATTTCGAATTTCAAAAAAAATTTTAGCAAAATTTAATTATAGAAGATCAACCAAATTTGGGTCTACCCGTCATTTGATTCATGATTTAGGTTTTCGTGCTCATTATTACCAAAAAAAAAATTAATTAGAAAGAAAGATGATAGCTTTGAAAGGAAGAGGATTAGGATGTTCAAATTATAGTGAACCCTAACGGCAGAGCTTATCACGGGTGAGTACCAGATATTTGCAGAGTCGCAGAGTGGACGCAGCGTTTTGGGACAAATATACGCTATCGTCTATCCTGGCCTCTTAGACGGATTTAAATTACACGTGCGAACGAGGGAATTATAATTAACTCGCTCCCCTTAATACGGGCCAGTGAGACGATAACTTCTCTACTTTTTATTTAAGGGTGTATCTTGCTGCTTCTGTGCGTAATAGTCTGCTACGACGCGTGCAGATACTCGCTCTTCGGAAAAAACCTCAAAGAATCGCTGCCTTGTCGCAAGAAAAACAGCCAAGATTTGGACCCCTACACGACTGCGTAAAAATGTAAAAAATGAATAACTCGCAAATAAACCTATTTGACTGTATATATTCGTCGATCAATTTAGTCAAGCATTAGTCAAGGCATCTGTTTTGAAGAAGAATTAGCTGAGGATGATTTTAAATCGCCGAATTGCCGTATCTACTCCAACTTCCATCCGTTGCCGATAAGTTTAAGAAGCGATAATAGATGTTAAACACAAAACTTCGTAAAACACCAATCTAGTCGCATTTCCTAAACAATGTCAGTTTTCAAAGACGCAAAAGTTATGTTGAAAACAAGCTTGATTGCAGCAGAAAAAGACTGAGCTCAATCCGAGATAATTGGTATCCTTGAGGACGCTCCCTTTTTAAAAACGCGTCTAAACAAAAGTAAATCAAAGTATTTCGGCACAGGTAAATTGAGATTGATTGTCCGAAGCTGCTGCTGCTGCTCCACGCGCTCCCTAAAATAGTTCACAAAAGTCAGATCAAGACGAATTAGACGAAGAATACTGCTTTTATAAATTTATGGATAGTGTTACTCACACCATAAAAACCTATATTATATATTATATACGTATTATATTTTTAATTATATATAATTATATTTAATAATATATTTGATATTATTAAATATTATATAATTATATATATATATATAATATATATTATATATTATAAAAACCTATGTGTTATTATCTTAAATTGGGCAGGAAGAAGTCAAGTTCTGACAAAGCTACATCATATCGAGGGGCTAATCCAGGTGGAGAGTTCTTGAGAATGATAAGGAAGTGGAAAGTTCCCATATTTAACTTGATAAAGACCGGAGGGACAATGTTTTCTACGACACGAGAAAACTTGTTTAGAATTAGCTATGCTTTTCTCTTCCTTCCTACTACCACAACTTGAAGTTCTCTAACGTGGTGTTGATCTGTAGTGATAAATTTCAAAGAACTGTAAAACGGGAAACTTCGACTTTCGCCAAATTTACTTACCGAAAAGCAAACACCATAAACTTGCAGATCTTTCCTAAGAAAAGCAAGAAAAGACTCTTCATTTCATGTGATGCACCTTCGAATCACTACAAATATTAGTCCAACTGTCTTTTTTCACTCGGATTCACTCATTACCGTCGCAAACAACGAAAGAAATGACCCCATTTGTGGCCTATAGAGAGTTTTACTACAAGCTGAACATCCGAAAATAAAATGAATATTAAATTAATCTCCAAAGTTTGGCTCTATCTTTTCACGATTGTTGGCGTTTTATCGGGACTCGTTTTGTTTATCTGGACGCTTTTGTATTTAAAATCAGAGGTAATTAATTTAGCTTAATTATTTTTATTTTATATAATAAATACTAATAATGACGATTTTCAATAAGGATTTCTGAGTGAAATCCTGACCCCCCTTTTTTATTAGCTCATTGAAAAGAGCGTAAAAAGTTACCGAGAAGAGCTCTCAAAATCTTGATTTTTGTTGAAGATGACGTCACAGCACGTGATTGAAGTTCCAAAGTACCGGATTTCTCCTACGCCCGCATTTCCAAGTCCTCTTAGCTACCCGGGCGTATGATAGCTGAAAATGATCGTCTCGTTGAGCTCTAGGTCAGCATCGTTTTTCATCCCTTCTCAACCTTTCTTTCTCAAAATCAATATTTTAAGCAAACAGGTGATTTCAAAAAGGGTTGAAAAAATGAATGGAATGTGATGAAAACTAGATGCTGACCTAGAGCTCAACAAGACGATCATTTTCAGCTATCACACGCCCGGGTAGCTAAGAGGACTTGGAAATGCGGGCGTAGGAGAAATCCGGTACTCTGGAACTTCAATCACGTGCTGTGACGTCATTTTCAACAAAAATCAAGATTTTGAGGGCTCTTCTCGGTAACTTTTTACGCTCTTTTCAATGAGCTAATAAAAGGGGGTCAGGATTTCACTCAGAAATCCTTATTGAAAATCGTCAATTATTGTTATTATCAAATTATTTTTTATTATATTATTTAATTTGGATTATTTAATCATTAAATTAGTTATTATTGATAATAATAAATAATTATAATAATTCAACTATTTTTTTAATTGACTTGTAATTATGGACAAGTGAAGAGCTCGATCAGACTTAATTGAAATTAAGACTTGGGCGGAGATTTACCAAGCAGCAAAAGACGATTACAGTCACGTAAATATTGACGGAGCGTACGATTTGCTCGTTTTGACCAACACCGTCGGAGCTGGCATGGCATTCTTCAGTGCATTGGGCTTTTTCTCGATCTTGATAGGCGAGGGCTTGCGAACAAGGAAGAAAATACCAGGAGTTCGAGCTATTTTTCGCGGCCCCTTTGAAAGAATCGAAAAGATCGTTTTGGGTTTACACAATTTACATCGCCGGGTGCACTTTGCTCTCTTCGCTCGTGCTATTGTTGCTGTTCGCGAGGCGGGAAACGATCAAAATAGTTCTGACCGAGAATGCAAGGAGTGTGTGGTTGCTCAGATATGGCCTCGTGCGGGATCTGATCGAGGTTTGTTTATGTCGCTTTGAATTAAAAAGAATGATAAATACGCGCAGGACTTTCAACGGAAAAATGCTTGTTGTGGTTGGTTCAACGCCCTTGACTACTGTTTTGTATTAAATTCTTTCCGCCTATTAGCAACAGGGAAATTTTATTAATCCACAAAAGTACATTTTCCAGCGCGTTCGAAATCATCTACAAGACACTGGACGAGCGGCACTTGAAGAAGATGATGTCAAAGTTTCACGACGTCATTTGCGCCACAAATTTTGAGTACTGCGACTCGATCGGCCTTGGCTAGAGTTAAAAATCGGTAGTAGGGAGTTATCATTAGAGCTGCCCCTAACCCTAAACCTAACTCAGGGGCTACGCCCCACCTAAGGCGTAAGCCAGTGGGCTTACCCCCACCCCCTTAAGAGTTCCGAGTCCCTAACACTAACCACTAGCCCAGATTCTAGAGATATTGGATGAATGATAGGCTATCATTGATAGCCCCTCTCTACGTAAAATCAGAAATATCATCTGCCTTGGAAATTTATTTTTAACTCATTGAAAAGAACGATGACGGTCGGAGTTGAAGACAATTCAGTTTACTACGACTACTATGGAGACTACTATTCGCCTGCTTACGAAGATCCCCGGGTATTAATTTACTTATTTTTAGATCATGAAATACGACGATACTTTTAGGAAGCGTTTGAGAAATACTGCGAGCCAGAACATTTCATTGGCGAGTTGTGCGCTTGCTACAGAATGCATGCTTGGGGAATCGACCCAGAATATAAGTACATGACTTGTTCTGGCGAACAGACCGTTGCAGATGTATGTCCCGCGGAGTCCTGCAATCTGTACGGATGCGAAGAAGCGATAAAACGGACGATACAAGAAGGCGCGAATTGGGGAATTTTCGGCTTCACTATTGCTGCCACTTTCTATTTTGCTGGGGCTCTTCACCTGTTTTTCGTCGGAAGAACAAAGTATAAAGAAGACTTTTAGAAAAAGAAGAAGACGCCATTCCACATGAAGAAGAGGAGATTGTTGACCTAAGAGCGCCTCTTTCTACCTCTTGAATCGACATTTCCTAATGAAAAGCATATTCTTCCTAACAAATAAAATGCGAAAGCGATTGGCACAATGTATTCTTTATTTAATTTTAAATTATAGAAGGTTCAAGGATGATAAAGTTTTATCAATTTTTGCTTGGAGTTTTTCAATCTGATTTTCCGTATGAACACAGTATTTTTGATGATTGTTATAGAGCCATCCCAATCTTCCTAGTTTGAGGCAGTTCTTTACTCGCAAGATTCCAGTGTACACAGCGTCTTCGACAGGTATTTGCGGAATTATATCAAACTCACTTAATTTATGATTAACTGAAGAAACATTTAACCAACGAACCTGGCCGACGAAGAGATCTTCTTAGCTGCCACTGAAGACATAATTACGCAAGGTCCACTGATGTAATTTGGCCAAAAGGAATAGGGCCAGATTTCTTCGTTGATATCGAAGCCCTTTTCGTCCATCCAATAGTTTTCGACGGAAACTTCGAGGCGGTGGTTCCCGTAGAGCTCATTGTAAGGAAGTCCACTTTTTCCAAGTTCAAAAAATTTCACTATCTCGACAACATTCACCCAAGTATCATCGTCGTGGATGATAAGCGTACTTTGCTCGTTCTGGTTCTCTTCCTTGTTTTCGCATAAAGTAAAGTACTCGTAAGCCGCTTTTGTTTTGTAGGGCAAGTTCGCATAAGTATCCTCGAAATTCCCAATAATAATATCGTCAGCGTTCTTTCGCGAGCTACTAATAAACTGGCTCAAACTGTAACAAATTCTAGCTCAAAAATTTCTAGCTTTTTCCTCAACAGTTGAATCTTCTCGGTAACCGACGACGAAAAAGTGACTCAACTCGATACCATTTTCTTCTCGCAGTTTTCTTTTGACTTTCAGATAGTAATTTCGAAGAATATCTCGGCTTTCATGGTTCGATATGGCAGTTTTGATGATCACTGTAAGTCGCGTCTCTCCTTTTGGGCAACTAAAAGATTTCTAGAGCTAGAAATTTGTGCAAGGGCTTCGTCGATATCTCACCTAGGTATTTTCAAATGGCCAACATGCCACTTTTTGCCGGCTAAAAAGTTACTACGCCAAGTTGTTGGCATAAACTCTGCAGTGCATTCGCCATCCACAATTTGGTAATAGTTCTGCTTCTCAAAAGAAGAAACATAATCCTAAAATACGTTTTCATTTAAAAGATCTCTTTTCTGGTACTCTTCTATGTCTTCAGAGAAGCTTCGTAAATGGATAAAATGATAAATAATTTAAAATAAATGGGATGGAACTTACATAATTGAGAACAACAAAGCAGCTCAGAAAAAATGAGCCGAGAAGAATGTGTGGAAAATATCTTCGGTTGAACTTTCTCTTGCGCATTTCACTCTCTCGGCTCTCTCGTCATTTATGATTGTCTAACTCATTATTTGAGTTCTAGAAAGCCAGCGATCTGGGATCTGGTCTGTGATCGATGCTACTGGTCGATTTTTCTCTGAGCGGGCCCTCTTGGGGATCACTTGATGACTCAAAGCCTTGCGGACAATGAAGCGAAAACCTTTTGGATCTCACACCTTGACTTCAAGTAGAATCTCAATTTATTCTCGTTTCTCAGTCTCCGATTCAGGTGGAGTTTCCGTGGCAGAGTACTAGGAAATGTTGCCTACGATTGTGAAGTTTTCGAATTGAGGGTCAAGGCATAACAAATATCTCATAAAGAGGTGTTAAATTACCGAAATGAAACTGCCTTGTATGGGTAGATTTCGCCAAAAAATAAATTATTATTATATTAAATTATTATATTTTATGATGTGTAGTAATTTTCGAGTACTTCTCGAGTGAGCTGGGCTTGGCAATCTGTGTAGAAAACCTGAGTCAGGGTATGAAAGAGCTGAAATGAAAAGCCGCGCAGCGGCTTCGCGAATATTACCATTACAATGTATAAAAATACTCTAGCGAAGCCGCTTCGCGGCTTCGTTTTTAAAAAAGCCGCTGCGCGGCTTTCAATTTCAGCTCTCTCAGACCCTGACTCAGGTTTTCTACACAGGTTGCCGAGTTTAGCGAGTAAGGTAAGTATGACTATTGACGAGGACCGAAACCTATTTCGGACAGGCGGGTACTCCGTCCACATTGATCACTTCCGGCCACTGCTCATTTGGGCTAATTTTGGCCACCAGGGTATGACAAATTTGACGAGCAGCTCCTGGTGTGTAGCAGTTGTAAACTTTTCTGGGCTTTTTCGAGTGTTGGATGCAAAATCAAAGACAAACACGGATAATTTCACGCTTTTGAAAATAACAGTTTTGTAATTTTGAGGGAGATCCCCTTAATCCGCTGCGAAATTTGGGCGCGAAGGCGGTGCTTTATCGCGCCAGCCGACTCTTTTTCTTGGTGCTAATGACGACCTGTGGCTTCCTTTCTGGTATTAGCGCCGGCAGAATTCATAACTCGTGAGTGTTTGTTTCGATTCTAGCGTTTGTGGCAATAACTGAAGCGCAATAAAGTTGAAAGGGGCGCCGCCGATTTAAGGTGGTGCACGGAGGCACCTGGTACTGATAAGGCGGCGGCGCAAGCTCCACTTGAAAAGGAGATTTTGAATATTTTTTCCTGCCAGTGTTTTTACCGAAAATGAGACGACCATCCGAAAGTGCTTGAATTTGATGATGATCGGCGGGCGGCCACGCTACTTTTTTATTGATCGCTCAAAATTACCTGCCCAAAAAAGAGAGTTTTGGAGATGATATAATCCGGCGATGCCCGTTTTGAGAATATTTGCACTTTGCTGAAGGGTCCTCGGGGTTTTGTATGGCGCAGCGTTTTTTTGTGCACCAGCGCGGAGAACAATGGAATGCAATGATTTTCTCATCAATCAGCTTCTGCGCGTGGCAGATCGACCGAAAACGCGCACAAATCAGCTCCTTCCGGGCGCAGTTTTCCGCGTTTTGGAACTGCTCAAATGCCGGTTGCTGCGATTGCAAGCCTGAAGGAATTTCGAGGAATTCGTGAGAAGATCTATTTCATAGCTCCCGATAGCTATCGAATTTGCTTAGATCCTCGTAGACCTGGGGCGTCTATCGCTCAATAATCAGATCCAGGCCGGCCAGCTTTGATCCGCTTTTTTTATTGTGCAAATCAGTATTTACTTCCATGCAGATTTTGGCATCAATTTCTGTCCTGACTTCGACATTTTTGCCAAAAAAAGTTTCAAACAAAAGAAGATTTTTTTTGATTTTGGATTCCTTTTGAACGTAACCTGCGCCTCATGCAATTCGTATTTATCGGCAAACAGGTCTGTGTTTATGCTTTTGGTTATTTATTTATCTCAGCTGCCTTCTTCATTTATTCACTGGCGCGAAATCGGAGATCAATCGAAATCGTGCTTCTTCTTTTTCTAGTTGCTGAATCTTTCAATTCAATTTCTCAGTTGATCTCCAGGCGAAGTGTGGAAACGGCCCAATTAGTGGCGATCCCGCTGACGGTAAACATCCAAGTCAAACTGTTTTCCTTTCGTCGGCCGAAGTTCAAAAGGCGGCCACGTGACCTCACTCCTTGGATCTGAGGAGAACCTGCGCTTTCGAGTCGTCCGTCAATTTCTTGGAAGGAAATAAATCAAGTTCGGGAAGAATTTCAAGAGTTTAAATTTTCATACCTGTTTTATTTTACTTTTATTAGATTCAGCGCATTTTGAAGCCCCAGCAGAGTTGCAAATTTTGCTTTATTTTTGCTGAGCTGAGTAAAAATTTCTCTGAGCTGAGCTGAGCTGGCCTACTTCGGAGCTCACTGAGCTGAGCTGAGTTGAGCAGACCTTTATTTTAAGGTAGTTGAGCTGAGCTGAGCGACTGCTCAGCTCACTCAGCTCAGCAAATTCGCAACTCTGAGCCCCAGTAGTATTACAAAGGGCGATTTTTTTGAAGAACGCTGAATCTGAAAAATAAAAGTAAAATAAAACAGATTAAAAAAATGATTCCTATTGTCCAAACTTGATTTATTTCGTCCTTGTATTTGACTAGCCCGCCGCTGAAGAAAAGCTTTACGAAGCTTTTATTTCTATATTACGAATTTATACTTTTCTACTTTGGAGATTTTGCGTGTGTTGAGTCAATAGTGTCGACAATTGAATATTTTTGAAATAAGGAGCTCCCTGGGAAAAAATCTAGCGAAGTATTCAGGATTAAGAGGAGTTTGAATTTTTGTCGGAAAAGTGGCGGATTTCAGTGTTGAAATACTTTCCCAATAAAAATAATAGAAAGTTCTCGAATTAAAAAGAACGAAAGAAATAATGGAATCGAATGAATTAAGGGGTTCCCAGGCGTCTTTCAATATTGCGGCACTTATTTTATTTTATGAATTTTGGAATAAATGAATAATTATTCCTCTCGAGCAAAAACGTTTCTCCCAAATTCAATACAATATGTTTCCGTTGTGAGTTCGGGTTAGGGCGGCTAACATTGAGCATGAGCGAATCATTTTGGCGGAATGATTTTTTCGCGTTCGCGCAAAGAACAAAGTGCGCCGTCCAGCGGTGCGTGTGGCGGAGCAGAGCTGAGCCCCCTCCCACCAACGGAGAAATCGGGCGGCCCAACGACAAAGAAAATAACAGCCCAAATCTGCCCGGGAAATCTGTAACAGCAAAAACAGAGATTAGAACGAACAATTTTTGAAGAGAGAGAGAAAGAAAGAAAGCGCGAAAGTTGCTAAAACAGAGATTACTCTTATGAAGAAGACAGAAAGTTTGAGCGAAGAGCTATGAAGTTTTTACTTTCAATAGCGTTGCCTATCGGGGCTTGGGCAGGACCTTGCTCCCCCAATCCCTGCAACAACGATGGAACCTGCCAGCTCAATGGAAAATCCTATACTTGCCAGTAAGTGATTTTTAAAATTCCGAAAAGCTGTGTTTGAGTGAGTGTTATTAGCGGCTGTCAATCGGACCTGGGACCGACAGTTTTTCTTTTTTGTTGCTTTTTTTTTGTGACAAGCTTCGCTGCCCTACTTGAGCCAGCGGGCCTAGTCACCCTGCAAAATGAAATTTCTCATTTTTTTTTGATGCCCAAACAAAAAAAGAAAGAAATGACTCACTCGAAATCGCATTCTAGCGCACAATCATCCTCTCCCGAGTTCCTTTATCATTAGCCAGTAATTTCGTTAATTTTTAAAATACGATTCAGCCTCTTTTTATTCCCGGATTTGTGTCCATAATTCTGGAAGAAAGCGTTTCCGCCTAAACGGCTGGCACAATCGCCGCTTATTACTTTTTTACTGCGCCCGTCGTCCCAAAACTCGTAAATTCCCCCTTTTGATTTTCTCTCCTGATCCACGTTGCTTGAAGCTTCAGAAAGGCCTTTTTATGAATCACGAAAATCACCGAAATTCTCGATTCTCAAAATTCTCAATAGTACAACATCCGGCTGAGGCTGTGACATTTCCCCTCTTATTTAAACACACACAAGTGAGTGTTGCAATTTTTGGGGTACCTGACATTTTCGCAGCGATTAATGTGTTTCGAATTTTCGCGTGTTGAAAATGCCATCGTCAATGTTTTACGGCTTGCTGTTAATATTTGCACAAATACATTTTCGCTGTTTATATTTTCGCGAAAAAACACACTTTCCGAACTAACCCTTGAAATTGAATTTTATCTTGTTGTTGGTTATTTCTTATTTGCGATATTGGGATTTGAAAGATCTCAGGCGTAGATTCATTTTCTAAAACTTGGACGAAAAAAAGTCGTTGAGCGCAAAGCAAATTTAGATAAACAGAACCCAGTTATTCACAGCTGGCTCGGCTGGATTAGGAGATTTTCAATCGGGCCCCCCAAAAATCCCCCGTGGACCCCTTGCGCCTAATCCGGAAGGGTTCTTCTTAAGTTACTCAAGAGTTTTAAGCCCGCGCCAGCTTTGAACAATTTCCAAGCACAAATACACAAGAGTTAATAAAAAGAAAAATCGCAGGAAAAAAATGCTCCGTGACACGTAAAACTTCTGCGCGTAAAACGAAGATTTACTTTTGTCTATTTAAATAAGCATTAATCTATCTGACAGGGAAGTGCTCATAAATTCTCTCCAGCGATAGTCAAAATACTGAATCACCTCTTCTGTGTCCTTTCCTAAAAATACGGGCAGAACCAAGAAAAGGAAGTGAATTTCTGGATCTGGGTTTTGATTGGCCGGTAGGTTAAATCCAGCAATCTTATTGGTCTTTCAAAAATTCACTTCCTTTTCATGGTTTGTGCCAAAAATACGGACTAAACCAATTTTTGGAAGTGAATTTTTGGATTACCAATAAGATTGCTGTATTTCGCCTACCGGCCAATCAAAACCCTTTCCATAAAAATCTGTTCCAAAAATTGGTTCTACCCAAAAATACGGATTCTTGAATAGGTTTTCTTGCTAAATATTTCGCGGAAAAATTAAAAATATTCTTTCAGCTGCCTAGAAGATTTCGTCGGTGTCCAGTGCGAGTTCCCGAACCCATGCGTTGAAGAATCCTGCTCTGGGCATGGCGAGTGCCGCGTCACGATGTCAGAGTCGAATCCCATCAAAGCCAAAGAACCTAAAGCTCATTGTGAGTGCAAGGTCGGCTGGGGTGGCGATTCCTGCCAGCTGGAACTTGGCTGCGGAGCCTCGCCTCGCGAAGACCCGTGTGGAGAAAATGGAAGGTGCACCACTGACGCGCTGGAACACTACGCTTGCCAGTGCGAGCACGGATTCGAAGGTAGGGAAACTACAAAGTGGCGGGAGATTTATTAGGCGATCTAGCTAAATTGACACTCGATTACCAGATGACTTGATTTATACTGGTCAAGTACGCGAATTTCGAATTTCGTGCACGTGTGTTTGTGTTTGTGGCTCGGCCTGTGTGCTCGTCCCACTTGAATGCGTTTTTGCTCGGTTTGATAAGGATGTTTACGGCTGTTTACTGCGAGTCGAATACGGTATTTGAAAATGGAATTTGAAAAATTCGAAAAAATACTTTTTCGATAAAATTTTTTTTCGCTTTTTTTTTTTGTTTTTATTGAATTAAGCTCTCTACAGGTGTAGTTGGCAGGGTTTGGCAATGACGCAAATGAAATTTTGTTGATTAGGGAATGAAATTTGTTATTCGGGCTAAGAACATGTCGAGCATCGCGCAAAAAGGCGGTGTATCAAAAGCGCGAACAGGCCAACTCCAAAACCACTCGAGACGATAAATTTTCGTTTTTCACCGAAAATTTCAGGCGATCGCTGCGAACGAGTGGACTACTGTGCATCGTCTCCCTGCTCTCCCGGCGAAATCTGCTCGAATGGACCTTCCTCCGCCGTCTGCCGCGCCAACAACTCCTGCGACTTGACTCCGTGCAAGGTAAGAATGCACAGTTACTCCTCATTAGCCAGGACGGGGATGGAAAAAGAGAAAAGCGAGAGTTTGTTTACTGGGCACTGGGCAGTGGCGTGGGAACGGGCGAGTAGTGTGTGGCGTGCGCGGAATGTCAATCCCCGCGTTGGGCGCAGTTATAATCCGATTTCGATAAAAATTTGTAAAACGCCAATTTTGAACTTGCCAATTTTGAATTTTCATCAAAACGCCAAACTTTTTGAAATTAAATTTTTGGAAAAAAATTGAAATAAAAGAAATAAAAATTGAAAATTTCCGACAAAAATTTGATAAATTCCGTTATGCGAAAAAAAAATTCGACTTTTTCCAGTTTCGCCAGTTTTCCGGTTCAATTACGCGTATTTACAGCGAAGCGTTACAAAGTGTCGTGACCGGATGTCCGCAATTTGACCGGGCAACCACTCGTGGTTCCAAGCCTGGAATTCATCTGTTTAGATTGGCGAGCGGCCTAACCCTTCGAATTATCCTAACTAATTACGAGACAGATTTAGCCTACTAGCTGGTTATAAAGGAGATATAGCGGGCGTTGGGCGAAGAAAGAGTGCTATTATTCTGTAGTGATTTCAATGTCGTGAGAAAGTGGCTGCTCGCTTGGGCTTTTCTTTCATTCAAAAGAAGCTGGCAGAAAGCTCAATTGAGTGAGCTCTCTCCAACGTTTGATATCGAACGAGCGCGCAGCTCCGTTCAAATTCAATGAGCCGAGTGACTCTCTTCGCCGGACTGGCCACTCGCTCGGCCGCCTCTCGACGAGCTCCCGGACGAGCTCGCTTCCGGTACACAGTGGTGATTATTTACTTCCAGTCACTAATACCCCGGTCAGAATCGCCCGATATTCTCACCGACTCGGGGCGTCATCGGGTGATCGCCCCTTTTCGCAGCTCGAGTACTTCCGCTAAAAAGTGCACCGAGAATTTTGGACTGGGCAGACTACTTGAGTAATTGATTTTTTCAGAACGGCGGACGATGTTCTCCCGCTGGCGATGGTGGCTACACTTGCATGTGCCCATCTGGCTGGACTGGTCAGAATTGCGAGCGCGCTACCTCCGAACCCTGCGACTCTAGCAAGTGCATCAACGGCTCCTGCAAGAAACGAGCGGATGGAAAGTCGATCTGCGAGTGCAACATTGGATTTGAAGGACCGCACTGCGAGGAAAACGTAGACGACTGCGCAAACCACCAGTGCTACAACGGCGCAACCTGCCAGGACATGACGGGCGGATATGCTTGTATTTGCACGGCCGGTTGGACTGGCAAACACTGCGAACTGGATGTGGACGAGTGCTCGACGACCATGGGCAGCCGGTGTAAAAACGGCGCGACCTGTGTCAACACCCTGGGAAGCTACGACTGCTTCTGCATCAACGGCTTCAGCGGCTCCAACTGCGAGATAAACGACGACGATTGCCGCGTCAATGATTGCGCCGAGGGCAGCACCTGTGTTGACAAACTCGGGAAATACACTTGCCTTTGTCCACCTGGAAAGATGGGTAAGTCCAACTCCTAAAGATCTACTCATAAAGAGAGCCAAGATAATTCTTTCAAAATAAAAGTTTTCTTTGAAAGGGTCTTCCTTTTTAATTTTTACTTTTAATCGCGCTAAACAGTTAGTGCGTGTAAATTGCGCGTTCCTTTGTAAAATATACGGCAGCCCTTGAGAAGCGCATGCGGCGCCGGCCGTTGGTGCTGAGCGTGGGAACCAACCTGTCCCGATAATTGCATAAAATGGCGCAAAAGGCAGCTCAAGCACCACCAAAGCACCAATGTCAAAAATTTCAAAAGAGCGCCGTTTGATCCGTACCGGCTCACTTGACCACACTCGGCTCACTGAAAAAAACGTAAAGGAACGTAAAACGACACTAACCGGACAGAAAACAATTTTACACTGCCAAGTTATGTGCACAGGCTCCCCTAAAAGAGTACCGCCCAAAACTGACAGTTGACATTTTGTAAAACGTTTTTCCCTTCTCAGTTAAAAATTAGTCAGTTAAAAACTCGATAATCATTTTTGGTTTGGCTCAAATTCGGTCTGAATAATCACCGGTCTTTAGGTTTATTTAGAGCAGAATAAGTGATGGTCGGATGGTGCGGTTGATACATTCGAATCAGATAACGCTAATTGATGGTGCTTAAAGTTTCAGATTTTGTACACTGCGCCACGGCACTCTCTCTCTCTTTTTTGGCTACCAATGACGCTATGTCGCTGCGGTCGAAATCGCATATTTGGGTTGGCGCTTAGCGCAAGTTCCCATACCGCAGATAAATTTTTACTCCAGATCCAAAAGGTGCCACCAAGGTGCTCTAGAATCTGATAATGCGCCGCCGCCGTTAAAAGCCGAACACAATGTTATCAATACTTATCGCGCTTTCTCTCTTTTCGTACTCATTTTTTTTTCTCATTCCCGAATTTCAGGCCCTCGATGCGATTTGATCAACGAGTGCTACGACTACGGTCCTGGCTTCGTGAACCCTTGTGGAAACGGCTTCTGTGACCCGTCCGAAGATGGCTTTGCCGTGTGCACTTGCCACAACGGCTGGGAAGGAGAGACCTGCGAAGAAGACATCGACGAATGCCTGGACAGTCCTTGTAGTACATTCGGCACTTGCGTCAACCATCCCGGCAGCTGGGAATGCAAGTGCGATCGAGGATACACGGGCAAGCTATGTGAGGATACAGTCGACCTCTGCGAAAAGGAAAAGCCTTGTTTCAACGGAGGAACTTGCATAATGGATCCCAAATTTGCCAAGGGCTACTACTGTTCCTGCCCTCCAAGTAAGCACCTTCTTTGCACCTTCTGATTTTTCGATTCGAAGAATTTTTTAAATAAAAGTTGACATTTGCCACCGACTGGGCATCGACCCTTTGATCGATTACGCTGCCAGCGCGACCATGGGAAAATCGGAAGCTAATCATATTTTACGAGCTAATGAAACAAACAATGCTCTGAGTCCTCAAGTCTTTATTATGCGCCAGCTAACTACGCGCTGCCAATTTGAAAAATAATGGTTCATGATGTTTTGGAGTCGCCAGAAGTCTGTGCTTAATTAATGAACACGTGGTTATCATTTTAACTATGGTTTTCAAGTTGAACAGTTTTTGTGTACAAAGTATTTCCCAGTTCGTGCTTGACAAAGTGTGTCGACACGATTTACGCGAGCGCGCCCGCTCCAAAAAGGGGATGCTAGGCGCGGAGTTTATATTTTTGTTTAATTATTCACGGAACGGGCGGGGACAAGATTTTCTCACGGTTATTATATTTTCTTCCAAAAATGGCTAAACACCAACTTCTCGCCTTTTACTCCAAGGCTAGGAATGTACCTAGGAGCTCTTAGAAGTTAACAAATCGATTAGGAGTAAAATTTATTATCACAAAGAAAGTGGGCCACCTTTCCCAGACGAGGAGTAACGGTTGACCCCCACCGAGACACGTGTCTGACAGTTATTGATGAATTTTTAAGGTCACGAAGGAGAAGACTGTATGCGGCGAAAGATGCACTGCGAGAAGAACTCTTGCCTCAACGGTGGCCGCTGTCGCGAACGATACGACGGCTTCGAATGTATCTGCGAGAAAGGTAAGAAAGACTGACTCGCTTATAACTAGTTTCACTCGGACGCGCCGTAATGGCCTTGCCGACCTTTGTGGATTCTGGCACTCACTTTCTGAAACATTCATAAACGCGCTGCGTTTTTAACAAATGCAAATCAAAGTGTATTTTCTCGCGAATTCCGGCAGACTTGCTCGAATCTTTGAGAAGCGTTTTTGGATATTATCACTGACGTTATTTATCGAAATGCACGTTGACTAAATCGGCTTCTCATTAATTAATTTTAGGCTACGAAGGCAATAACTGTGAGAGACGGAAAGACTACTGCGCGCACGCTGACTATCCCTGCAACAATGGAAAATGCCACAACGAGATAGATGACTATCGCTGCGAGTGTTCCGAAGGTAGGCTCAATAAGTTGATCGAATTATCCATGGCGGTGGAGGAGAGCACCTGGAAAGCCGTGTGCAGGTGCTTCCTTCGGCGCGCTATGTCCATTACCACAGTGACAATTTCGAAGCTTCCAAATTCCAAACTTGATAACTTGATACTTGTGTTATAACTTTCAAAATAATAATTGTATAAAAAAGTGAATTGGCGCGGCCTTTTATCCGCGCTGAAATCCCGAAAACTAAACAAATCCAAATCCATAAATAGTGGGCACTTTCCCACGGCTTTGAGTTGTCATTGACGCTATTGGAACTAGCCAGGGCTGGAGCTTTTTATATTTACTTATCGATATTGAAGAATTGAATTTATTTGATCTTTCTAGGCTGGACAGGTCGAAACTGCACCAAAAACGTAAACGAATGTGCGCCTAACCCGTGTAAAAATGGAATCTGCACGGACTACGTGAACGACTTCAGCTGCGAGTGCGAAGATGGATGGGAAGGAAAACTTTGCGACAAGCCTATCAACCCGTGTTTGAACGATCCTTGCTACAACGGCGAATGCAAAGTCCCAGCGCCGGGTAAATTCGAATGCATCTGTCCGAAAGGAACTGGCGGTGAATACTGCAAAGACAACGTCAACGAATGTCTTGGTGTCACGTGCGAGCACGGAGGCATCGCGATAGATAGCGTTGGAAAGTGCGTCTGCGAGTGCAAGCCTGGATTCGACGGTCAATTCTGTCAAAATAACATTGACGACTGCGAGTCCAATCCCTGCCTGAACAAGGGCGAATGTGTGGACCTCATCAACGAGTACAAGTGCATCTGTCCAAAAGGAACTTGGGGCGATCGTTGTTACTCGGAGACAGCTGCCTGCTCCCCGAATCCTTGCTTCAACTACGGAAAATGCATCGAGAATGGTGGTAAATACGCGTGCGATTGCCCGGCTGGCTGGAGTGGAGTCAATTGCGAAATAGATGTCTGTGCGGATAACGGCTACTGCCAGAACAATGGTGTCTCCGTCCCCGTTGGCGATCACTTCGGCAGTGGAACAGACAAGTGTAGGTGCAAGTGCCCGCCGAATTTCGAAGGCAAGCAATGCGAAATTTCGACAGTCTGCAAGGCGCGCAATCCGTGCAAGCATGGAACTTGCCGCTCGCAAGACGGAGACACTGTCGAGTGTGTTTGTGACCCGGGCTACACTGGTAAATATTGTAACACGAGGCTCGACGAATGCTCGGAGGTCGACAATTTATGCCGAAATGGAGGAATCTGTAGACACGATTACGACAATAAAGCCATTTGCGACTGCCCATCCGGGTGGACTGGCCGATTCTGTGATATCGACGTTGACGAGTGCAAAGAAAATAGAGGAATTTGCAAGAACAACGGCTCCTGTGAGAATACTAAAGGAGGTTATTACTGCAAATGCGATGGCTTCAAGGGAAAGCACTGCGAGCACGATATTGACGACTGTGCCCATTCGCCATGCAAGAATGGAGGAAGTTGCATCAACAATACTTCGGGAAGAGGATTCACTTGCGACTGCAAAGATGGCTTCTCGGGCGTCCGATGCGAAGAAGAAATCAACGAGTGCGAAGGAAATCCCTGTCTCAATGGCGGCCAGTGCGAAGATATGGTCAATTCTTATCAATGCAAGTGTCCTGCCGGCTTCAGAGGAGTGCGATGTGAAATCGTAATGAGCGTATGTGATCCAAATCCATGCGCGAACAACGGGACTTGCGATGAATATCTTGTAGACGAAGAGTTGAAGTTCCGCTGCGAGTGTCCACGAGGCTTCAGTGGGGAGTTTTGCGAGACAAACATCGATGATTGCAAAGCAGATTCCTGTTTGAACAAGGGAATCTGCAAGGACAAAGTGGAAGGCTTCGAGTGCGAATGTAATCCAGCATTTTTCGGCGCTCGCTGTGAGAATCTCACCCAGCTGTGTCAAAAGAAACGTGGCCTCTGTCAAAATGGCGGCACTTGCATCGACGACGGCTCACAGGATGCTGGCTATCGCTGTATATGCCCGAAGTCGCATGGCGGTTTGCACTGTGACGTCCCCCGTGATACTTGTGAAGCTGCAGCAGTGTCGCTCAAGATTTCCGAATCTCAAGTGTGCAAGAACTCTGGTAAATGTCAAAACGAACGACACGGACATAGTTGCGCCTGCCAGAAAGGATTCACGGGTGATCATTGCGAAACAGAAGTGAACCTCTGCAAAAACCATGTTTGCCATAATGGAGGCGAATGTTTTGTCCAAGAGAAATCAACCTTCGTCTCATACGCTACTTGCAGATGTCCGAAAGCTTATGCAGGTCATCACTGTGAACGATTCATTGGAGACGATCTTTGTAATAAAGCTCACGCTTGCCAAAATGGCGGTACTTGTGTGGTCGATAATTACAACTTCGAGAGAGGATACTTCTGCATTTGTCCTAAGGGTATCTCTGGCAACAACTGTGAAATCAACGAGGACGACTGTATCAAGCCAACGTCTGATGATAAAGAACCTTGCATGGGCCATGGAAAGTGTACCGACGGACTCGTTCCCGTCAACGGGCAGTACGGCTACTTCAACTGCCAATGTGAAGCCGGCTACACTGGCTCTCGCTGCGAGGCGACTGAAAATTTCTGCTATGAAAACACTTGCGATGATGTCGGAACAGCGAATTGCGAGCCCATCGTAAGTTTTTGATAATTTTTTCTCAACTTACTCTATTTTAAGCTCAACGATTTCATCTGTGAGTGCAAGCATGGATACCACGGACGTTATTGCCAGGATTACACTCCTCCAGAAAAGAGCCCATGCGACGAAGAAGATCCCTGCATGAATGATTCCGTTTGTAGCTTAGCTCTCTATACGAATACCGGCTTTAAGTGCCATTGCGTTGAGGTGAGTGGCTACTGGAGATATGTGTTTTCTCTATGTGAAAATGCTATGAATTAAAACTGAATTTATGAATAACCTAACTATATCTTATAGCCTAATACGTATGGTGAACGATGCGAGGAAAAGACCCTGGAATGTGGCGCTCGATACTGCTACAATGCTGATGCCTGTGTAACGACTCCAAGTGGCCAAGAAACTTGTGAGTGCCGTGACGGATATAGTGGTCCTACTTGTGCTGTTAGAGTCTCAGAGTCAACTTGTTTGATGCCCGACTCAGAAAATTGCCAGCCTAAGTGCAATGTCAAAGAATGCGACTATTGCAACGGCCAATGCTCTCTAGGTCAGAAAGATCCATGGGACACGTGCGATGTTGCCAGCTGCCGTAATCTCTTCAACAACGGCCGCTGTGACAAAGAATGTAACACTGAAAAGTGCATGTTCGATGGAAGAGATTGTGAGCAGGATACTTCTAGAGAAGGCTGCGAATTTGAATCTTTCTGCGCGACGAAATACAACGACGGTGAGTGCAATGAAGCTTGCAACACTGCTGCTTGTGGATGGGACGGTCTCGACTGCAACTTAGGTGATCCCGAGGATCTCGTCAGCGGCCAGATAACCATTTCTATTGATATGCGGGAGGATTCAGTCAGCGGTGATGATTTTTGGAAAAAAGTAGAGCGTCAAATCTCTATCTCGATGAAATCGAACGTCTTCATTACCAGCATGGAAAAAATTGACCGTTATGGTTCGTCTACTCGTCATAGAAGAGTTGCAGAGCCAGGAACATCGAAGGTTAACTTCAAGATTGACAATCGCGGTTGCTCTCGAATTGATAACTACCAATGCTATCAAGATGCAAGCTACGTTGTTCGTGACATGAGCGCTCAACGCGTAAGTGGCGGTTTGGCGTATCCAGACTTTGGAATGCACGATATTGGTTATGTTTCCACCTCTTCTCGGCCGGAATATCATATCCCAATGGTTATGACGATTGGATCCCTACTCTTGATCACCACCGTTGTCGGCGTCCTTGTAAATCGAAAGCGAAAGCGAGGTTTCCTTTGGGAAGGACTTGGACCGATTCCGAACCCACCGTCAAAGAGATCTAAAAATGCTCAAGGACAACTTGGTCAGCCATGCTATTACGATAAGGGTAAACGTCATGACAAGGGAAGCTTTATGTATGGACAGTCACCACCTTACATGAACGGCGGAAACATCTACAATCCAAAAGGTAGCAACGTAGACTGGACCCAGCATGGTTATCCAATAACCAGTGAAGAGGCAAATCCAATGATCCCTTACCAGGAACCGAACAGTATTCTCGCGCAGAAAGGCCCTGATGGACGTGATGTTTTGCATATCATGAGTATTCAATCGGATCATACGTATACGGATGAAGAGATGCAGGTACATTTAACGAATTATGGCCGGTAGGATTAATATTTTATATTCAGCAACTGCTCAAATCGGGACTTTCTCCTAACAATCAAACCACGCGATATGAAGAGACTCCGCTTCATCTTGCAGCTCGGAATGGAAATTCGTCTTTTGCTCAACAACTTTTACGCAACGGAGCAGATCCATCAATCAAGGATAACAATGGCAGAACTCCACTTCACGTGGCTATCTCATCAGACGCCAAGGGTGTTTTCTATGTCCTTATCCAGAATCCTCACTTGAGAGTCAATTTTGACGAGAAAGATGAGTCAGGCAGTACACCGTTGATTACAGCTGCAAAGCTTGCAATCGAGTGGGGAATTCAAGAGCTCATCCAGCAAAATGTTGACGTCAATGTCGTGGATAATACTGGCAAGTCTGCCCTCCACTGGGCGGCAGAAGTCAACAACTCAGCCGCTTGCGAGCAGCTCCTCAAACATGGTGCTAATAAGGACTTGCAGACGGAACGAGAAGAAACTCCTCTCTTCCTTGCTTCCAGAGAGGGAGCGCGAGAATGCGTTGAAGGTAAAATATCTTCCTTTTTGTTCAAAATCTAATCTATATTTTAGTGCTACTGGGACACATGGCAGCGAAAGATACCGCGGACATCGCTGGTCGAAAACCCGAAGATATCGCTGCCCAACGAGGACACGAGGATGTCGTCCGAATCCTAAAGAGTGCGGTCAACTCACACTTATTTGACTACAACTCTTGTCAAAAGAATGCAACATTCTTCAACTCACAGAAAAAGTCCATTCCAAGCAAGAAGCGGTCGCGTCCAGACAACAAAAATTCAAAGAACGCTAAGCGATCTAAGCCACAAGGCGGAGCCAGGCCAGCACATCCATATGCTCGGTCTATGACGAATATTCCGAGTGCGTATGGAGCTGGATCAAGCCCGTTGACACCTCCGAACGACCGCAACTTCCCATATCAGACATTGCACCCTCAGTCCCGACTTCAACAAGCCCAGGGCTTACACGGAGGGCCATTCGCTCCCGCACACATGACACATTATCTGGAGATGAACCAGACAATGCCGTGTGCGCCTTACGGTGCGCACAACAAATCATACGATGCTTGGACAACCCAAGTTCACATGGCCCAGTACACGAGCTTCCACGCATCAGCACATCCACTATACAGTCGTTCATTCCAATCACCGCCGATGAACCAAATCCAGCAAACTTCTCTGTAAGTCTTGAGCTCTCCAACTTAATCTTGAAATTGACTTTAATATTTAGAATGGCTGAAACTGCTGTGCAGGGCAGCCCAGACTACAACTCACCTCCTGCCGACAATGTAAGTACATCCATGTCATCCCATCAAAGGTAATTAACCATAACCAAGTTATCTTCCCTCTAACCCCCACCAATGTTGCACGAGCGAAATTCAAATCATCCATTCATTCATCCAATTCCGATCATCCATGTTTTCTCTCCAGGTGCCCAGATCGTGATCGGCCTTTTTAGGAAAATATTCCGGAATCTCTATTGACGCCGTCGCCCGTGTCGAATCCCTGGTCGACCCCACCGACAGATAGCACTCCGCGAGGACGAGGCGATGCAAACATGGGCTCGCTGACGCCGAATAACAACACCAAAACGCAGACAACGTGGCAGAGTCCAGTCGAGTACAGTCCAGGACTCAACCATCCCAAGCAAGCTGCAGTTGCGCAGTTCTAGGCAGATATTTCACAAACCGCGAAAATTCCGTAAAAATTCAATGATACCTAACGTTATATCCTTGATGACAGCTACGTCTACAGTGCTCCGAGACTTCAAGAAGCTAAACAATGTTAACTGTTTCCTCCGATAACTAGAAATTCTACCCCGTCAACACGGTCAGAGCAATGGCTGATTTTCAGATTTAATACCTCTGCTAAAGCATCCTTTTCAAATACTGTCAACAAAATTACTTCCTGCTTGTAAGACCCTAAAGAATAAATGCTTTAATGTATATCATTGTCCGTGTATTAATAGATAATGCCTCGAGACAGCCTTACTTCAACAAACCTGCAAATTTGATATGGAAAACTTAAAAAACGTAATCAAAGCCGTTTTTTCGGGAAAGAGCCAGTCAAGCATCGTATAATTGCAGTGAATTTATTTCTATCAACACTTGATAAGTTGAAATATACATGATAATAAACTTCATCATTCGGTGACGCGGGCACGAGTACTAAAAATCAAGGTAAACGATGAAAAATACTGAAAAAGCTAACCTGGACAAGAACAAGGAATTCATATCCTGAATTCGCGCTTGATGTTGATCGAGTTCGACTTTGGCCATTTCAGCTCCGTCCACATCCTTCGAGATCTGGAAGTAAAATTTTTGAAATTTTGTGAAAAATAGTTTCTTTACCTGAGCAACATGGAGCTTCCAGGTGAGCTCCGCCATTCGCAACGTCTGCTTGAAATTCTTTTCTTTCGCCTTGAACAGAAGTTTCCCTGACGTTGGGCTGCTCTCGAAATCGAAGGCTTCTCCTTTCGCATGAAAATATAAATATCCTTGGCGCGATAAAGGAATCGTGTCTTGGTCCTTCGTGTTTTCAACATATTCGCCAGTTCCTCGACAAAGCGACGCGAAGTTCACGTCGATTGCCGGCTCCTCCTCGATTTTTTTCTTGATGACTCCTTTCAAAGGAATCAAAAAAGAATATTTTTAAGTTAATCAATATATTTTGATTCGTTTCCTATGAAGAAGTCCATATCGTTGTTGTGGTCTGGGTAAACTGCCCCGATGATGTCCCCAGGTTCCATGTCAATGAGCTTGAAGATCGCTTCTTGGTATTTAACTTGTACTGGATCTCCATCTTCGTCGGGCTGTTCTCCGGTCTCTGACTCAACTTCAAAAGTTAGTTTGAAAAGAGTTTCTACGGTGCATAGCGTACCTCGAATATGATTCTTCCAATGCTCGGGTATGAATTTGTCGTGAGGCGGTATCTGCTTCGCCCAGCCTATCAATCGTGGCGATTGGATTTTTTTCTTAAAATCCTTCACCGAATCTTCCCAGCGGGGCTCAGGATCTGACCACTCCTCCAGACCAACCCAAGGAGTGGCGTAAAATTCGAAGACGGCCCTTTCGAATCGTGTACCAAACTGGAGCTTGGGGTCGAATTCAGGAATTGGATTTTCTTCCTTTATCATTCTCTTTAGGTTGCGGTCGGAAACCCACGCAACGTTATGAGTTCCGTAAAAGAACACTGGCCATCTAAAATAAAACATGAAACTGAAAATCAACAAAGATTATTACTTGAAGTCGAGGTCATAGGGTACTGTGCCCATATGCGGGAGCCGGTGCTGCCGTCGAGTCGGACAGAGATCGCCGTTGACGAACTCGATCCTTGCGGGCCATGGCTTCGCATGCTTGCTAGTCTTGGCGAGAACCCAGTCTCCAAAGTAGAGGGTTGTTCGTTCTGGACTCATCCAAAATTCAGGACTTCTCTCTTGTGATGGCTCTTCGGCTTCCTCAGAAGGGGAGATGGGACAATTATCCGGTCCAGGAGCGCGCTGTGGGGGACCAGAAAATTGTTGCTCCGACTCCGTGGAAGGCCCTGGGTTAGCATCTCTCCCCGATTCCGAATTCATTAGATTTACGTTCTGAAACAAGAAATTTTCAGAAAAGGGAGATTGTGAAATATGTGAGGATTTCGCAAATGAAAAGGTTCTTGGACAATGATAATTATCTGAACTGTTCGTCTTAACTGGATCAAGCGAATGCGTGACTCTTACCAAAGAAGAGCTCATTTTTTCAAATGCAAAAGACATGACAAAGCGTTAAGTTATTAAACAATATTTAATTCGTAATCAAGCATGAATAAATGGTAATGATGTGGCTCTAAATGCGATTTAGCGAGTTATAAATATGTACAGAGAAGAGAAATATTTTGAATTGTAGGAAACGTCACCTAAGAGGGAAAGGACAGTAGTTGGTAAAGGTGCTATTACTGTATATTATTATAATAGTGTTGAGTTAGTAAGTTATGCTTCAGTTGGGTCCAGATGTGTGGATCTTGTAATTCGACATGTAAGGATTGTTGGGAACTGAAAAGAGGAACGGTTAAAAAGAGACTGTTAATAAAGGTTTACCGAGACAAAATCGCATGAGATGATGAGAAGTTGGCGGTTGAACAAGTCGAGAAGCTGCTGCGCGGCTAACTGGCGGCATCATGGCGTAGCCGGACGGATATCCTGGTGGAACACTGGTTTGGTTTTTACAAGTTCCACAGGATTAAAAAAAAATAAATTCCGCTGGATTGTAAGAAACCACCCTTGCCATGCCCATGTTTTCGAGCATTGCTCGTCGGGAGCTGGCGCTGGTGACAGGAGGCAAGCAGTCACCCATTTGCTAGAAATAAAAGTCCGGTTTCGACTTGGGAGTAGTTTTTTGTTTGAAACCTGTGGCTCAACTTCATTAGAATTTATGTCAGGATTGCTCTCTTGAGAGTTCTGTCTTGAGTGCTGAATGGATTTCGTAATCAGTGTTAATGATGATGAATCAATTTTAAAAGGCAGCAGTGTTAGTTGTTTTTTGTATACTTTCGGAAAGATGTTACCTTGCCACGTGGAATTTGTGGCTCTCCGTAGCCGTACATCCAGCCCTGGTCGGGATCGTGGTAATAAATTGGAACCTAGAAGGTGTAGCTGCACTGCGAGCACGTGAAAAGACCCTTACCGTCATCTTGCCCGAACGCGAGCGACCTGCGAATCGAGAAATTCCGTAGCCCATAGAGGTGCGGGGGTATCCGTAAGCTCCGTATGCTGCTGCGAGGGCACTGCCGAAGCCTTGGCCTCTGTAAGGCAGTTGAATGTCTGACGATGTCTAAAACAAAGTCTGAGATATGAGAGCTCTCGCAGAAATCAACGAAGCAAGGGCGCACCAGCATAAGTAAAATTATCTATTCTTGAGTTAGCGTTTACGAGCTGTACCTGATAACCGTCGAATTCGCTATCGGTTGTGTCAGCCTGCGAACTCGCGGACTGACATCGTGGGATGAACTCTCGTGCCTCGTTACGAAGCGTAAATGATGCTGCCCGTTCTCCGGGCTTGTTTTTTGACTTATCTTCCTTAGAAGCGCCTGCAGCCTATGAGGACAAACATTAACACTCCCTCATTCATGCGTAAACCATTTAACAAATTTATCTTTTCCCGGCGCCCCTCTTGGCCTCGAAAATCTTGAGTTAAATGGATGATTTGATAAATGGTTGAATAAATAAATATAATAAATGCACTTCTATACCTGGGCGTATGAGAACTTCTCGGATTTGGAGGACTCCTTCACTAGTCGACGCATATCGTAGTCTGGCCGGACAAACTCCTGTTCAGGCTCGGGTGCGCTAAGTTGGGTTAACGATGTCGCGAAATAAAGTCACAAAAATCTAGCATGTTAACCCTTCCTTTGCCACACGCGATCGCTGTCATCGCCTGCTCCATTAAATGGCCCCTCTTCACTGTTCTTTACGAAGAAGTTCAGTCCGGCTGCTGATCGCATTTGTCGGATTTCTCGAGGGCGGGGGTCGACTCTAAAAAACATGATCCATCCCTTTTCAAATAGGAGCTCAAGAACTTACACGTGTCGAACTGAATCAGACCAATGATTGGAGTCAATCATTTGTCTCTGTCTCATCCACTCTTCTTTTCTGGCTTTCTCCTCGAGAAGTTTCTGCTCGAGAAGCTTCTGTCTTCTGTCATCTTGTCTTTTCGCCTCCAGCTTTGCTTCCATTTTAGCTTTCACCTCTGCCATCCACTTGGTTCTTTCATGAAGCTCCCTGAGTAAGAAGTTATTTTAAGAAATATCCACTAAACTAACCGCGCGTCACTTGGAATATCGTCTTCATCTTCTTCGACTTCTTTTTGCTTTTGCCACGTCTTCTGAAGTTGTTTGATGCCTCCCCAGCTCATTTTATCTTCGCCCCAATCGGACGATCCTTGATGAGATCGCATGGCTAATTTTTCCAGCTTACTCATGGGTCTTGGTGGCTCTTCCTCCTCCTCGTCCTCGTCGTCATCGAAGTCAACCTTATCCTCGGGGTCCGAAGCCTAAAAATATGACTTTATGTGGTATTTAAGAACTTAAGGGGGGGGTCGACGAGAATCGGGATTTTTTCAACCAAAATTCAGGAAAAACCAACTTTGAATGAAAAATTCTGATTGGTCAGGTGACTAGAAAAGGGTTCGAAAAATACAGCGGCGAAAACTAGAAAAAAATTTGACCAGACAAAATGGGCGTAATCGTGTCTCAAAGTGGACCTCAAATTGCAATTTTGGCAATTTTCCGATTTTTCGCCATTTTTTTTCTGTCACATTTGGTAAAGAAGTGTACGAAATTCCTGCGAAAACTCGTGAAACTCGTTGCCGCTGTCTTCTAAATACCCTTCTGTTCTCACGTGATAAGTCAAAATATATTTACAGAATCGGGTTTTTCGGGAAAATTGGTTTAAAAATTCTGATTCTCGTCGACCCGCCCCTTAACTTACTGAAGTGCTGGTCGACTCGTAGGATGAGCTGTTGCATTTGCTGGAAATCGCAGCAGAGAAAGAAAGGACCTCCGAGTTTGATTTGCGAACGTTGTTGTTGTTGTGCATGGAGGCGGGGAAAGAACGATCGGAGAGATTGCTTCCGCGTACGGAAGAGTTAGTGCGGCTGAAGTTGGTCATGGTCGCATAACCGGGATCGTCAGTGGCCTAAAACATTTTTCATCTCTGCATGTTTTGTTCGAATACATCTACTCTGTTTTCGCTATCCTACACATATTGTACTTGTACAATGCGTTGTGAACTTACGTTGCTTCCATTAGAGTCAGATGCGCATTCGGATGGAGCACGGACATTGCTCTGTACGGTGTTTTGTACATGGCTGTGCCTCTTTAATCTATTGTGAGCGAAATTTTCATAAAATGGACGCTTCGTATCGGCAGGAATCATGCAATTGTGGCGAGCGAGTTGCTCCAAGTTTCTATTGTGAATGCCACTGAACTGATTTGGCTTTAATGTTATGTTTTTGTGATCTAACCTATCCGTGTATTCATATGGAGTGAGTGTTTTGTGAATGACAGTGCCCTTGGAATTTTTAGATGCAGTTCGGACCATTGGGCTATAGTATGCTTGGGGCATGCCTTCCTCCTGCTGCTCCTCAAAGGGATAAGGAGGCATGTCCGGCCATGCAGCAGGGTCGACAAACTCCGGTGTGACCACGAATGAGTCTGGCGCACCGCACCCTGGTCCCACTGGGTGAAAAACTTTTGGTGTGTTAGGTGGCAAAGCGTGTTGATGAGCATGAAGTTGACTAGCTCGTTCTGAGGCCGTGAGATGATGAGGGATTACCTTGCCATTTTTGTTGCCGTCGGGAATATGATTGTACTGAGGGAGAGGGGGGCCCCATGGGCCATGTTCTCGACCTTTGCTCTGACGCATTGGTTCGGAAGGAGCACAAAGCGGTGGTGAAAATTCTGGCGTCACGCTTCCATTCGAAGGAGAATCGACTGAGGGAGAGACGGCGTTGCCGAAAGGATCTTCTTGTCGAGCCATTTGATAATCAGGACGGTTGATTGATGGAGGTGAAATCGCTGGGCGGTTGGAGTGGCTATTGACGAAACTGTTGGGAACAAATGGAGGGAGGCTTGGAGGCAATGGAGAGATGCCATTGGAGTGGCTGCCATTGTGGGGCTCATGAAGATCGTCGGTTGGGCTGATGGAATGGTCGCGCTCTCTGTACTTGTACTGGCTCTTTGACGGCTTTTTGCTCTTGATACCCTTCTCTTCCTTTTCCTTTTCGTACGCCTCGAAGCGCTTGGTAGCGTTACCCGTCCATGCTTCGTACCAGTTTGGTTCATATTCCTGGTTCATCTGGACAACAGCAATTGGATTGCATCTTTTCGAAAAGTTAGGAGATGTAACATGATAATTTTCACCTGTCGTTGTCAGTATTGAGAACTTCAATCACTCTGTGTCCGCTGAGTATTCCAAAAAGTTTCATCACGCGGTCGCGATCGCGCCGAGAGTCCATTATGGCGTGGTTGCAAACTGCATCAAGAATCCTTGTCATTTGGAATCCCTTTTCATGTTGGCTGGACAAGCGTGCCTGCTCGTACTTTTTCTGGAAGATCATTCCGTCGAACATCAAGTCGGGAAGAAGGTCCACGGTCTTGAAGGGTGAGCCACAAAGAGCAACCATCCAGAGAAAACGACCCATGAGTTTGGAGAAAACATTCGCCAATACAATCGATCGCGTGGTGATGCCTGAGCTTATTGGTAAAGAAAGTAAAGACCTAAACCGCTGTTTACCTTTGGCAACCATGATATCGTCCATTCTCCAAATCTGGTCACAGGTGAAGTGGCGCATGCGCACATGAGTCGCCAAAAAAGCGTAAATCTCCCAGTCTTCCATGTTACATTTTCGTCGAACCCAGTGAAGGACGAGCAAGAAAGTGAGAGTAGCAGGCACCATCGTCATGAGAGTCTGCAAAACACAGATAATCATTTCGAAATCAAGGAAGACCTACCTCAAAGTCAAGATCCGTCGCCTCCCAGATCGTAATAAGCGCCATCACCTGCATCCGTTTGTCCTGGCTAATCCAGAGTTCGTGTGCGTCTGGCAGCTTGGTCCCGTCCGGAAAGCAGAGCTTCGCCGGTTTTAGTGTTATGTTTCTAAAATTGAAGGTAAGCGTGACAATCAGGAGAGCGGGGGCTTACTTGAACGCGGGGTCGGCCAAGCGAATTGGCTCATTCTCGAATCGAGGAATGATCATGTGATGCTTCTTCTTGCCAAGAAGAGTGGCGTGAGCGGAAAATATCGGGCCGTAAAGCTCCACAGAAGATGGAATCCCCGCACCAGGGCAAGGCCAAGACATGTGCATGATGTTGAAATCTCGACGCCAAGCCTAAAAATATTTTCACTACTTCTGCAGAGATGTTTCTTATTTTTTAAGCCAAACAATATTATACAGTATTATTCGGAAACTGCGTAAGAAAGCCGAGAGAACAATATAAACGGTCGCAAACTCGAACTTACCTTTGCTTTGAGAATGATGTCGCATTCGATAACAGGCTTTTTGATCTTTTCAAGAAACGCTTCAAGATTCTCGCTTTTGTCAACATCGTATTTTTCAATTGGCTCGATCATGGGGCTGCCTTGTACTACCTTGTACATGGGGCTTACATCAAATGGATACTGTCGTCCTTTCAGAATGTATCTAAAACACGATCAATCCCAATCCGACATATTCATGTCCAAACCGTCCAAGTGAAAGTCGAACGTCTTTGATATTTTCCTCGTCGACTTGTTGAAAAATGTCTTGAGCAAGTTCGGAAAGGCAAATCGGCACCTCGAGGCTTTTCACGTATTCGATCGCATCCTAAAGAGGTCAAATGGTCGTCCAGAAAGAGTCACGAGATTACCTGGACGTTGCCGCGGTCTCCAGCCCTGATCTTACGCTGAATAACTCCATCGGATGCTTCCACCACGGAAGTAGTGATCGGCGTTTCTGTGTTGCCAAGATAGACCGAAAGAAGAGGCAGCTTTTCCTTGCTGAGCCCGACATCTTTACAGAACTCGTCGGGGTACATCATCACCACGCGATTACGGGCATTCGTCTAATCAGAATTTAGGTCGTCTAATTTTAGGAACAAAAACATAAATATAGGTGCAAATTGCGACGCGCGACTGAGAAGAAGTTTGTTTTATAAAAACGTTAGATATTTATTGTGCGCCTTAGAAGAACACGTGCATCTGGTGGAACGTGAGGTTTCAACCAGTTAATTGCTTCGCCCGTATTAATAAAGCGATTAATACGAGAGCGTGACAGTGATTTCGAAAATAAGCTGTTTGGGCGAATCAATAATGAGTAAAGATTAAAGAGAGTGATACTTACGAGGCCACGGGCGACCATAACAGGGCAGACGGCGTAGATGAGCATGTCCGAATCGTTGGACACGATGGCAGCAGCCTCTTGCTCCTGAGTACGGATTCAGAGGCGATTAGGATCGTATTCAAGTGTTGTTTATAGAACCAGCCTAGCTTAACGTGCTTAAAATCCGAAGAATACCCCATTTTTCCATATTTTAACGAATTTAAAATTCATTTGTCACGTGTTTAATTTATGTAATAAAAATATATAAAAACATCATGAGATGAAAATTAAGACCTTCATTGTTGAAATAAGGCTTGAATATGCGGGGTTTCTCTACCATAAATAATCGAATATTCTCAACGGCTGATAAACCTAATCGTTGTATTTTTGAATTAAAAAATACGTAACCATCTTCCCAACGAACTAAAGCACCGTATTTTCCGTTCCAAAATGATATGATAGTGAATCCTTCCTTGGCGTAGCAGGCGATTGACAAGTCTTTGTCCATGAGCGACTGGAGCACGGTGATGTTTGGCATGCTGCGCAAATAATACGGAAAAACGTTCCGAAGACATGGAGGCCATATCTCGTTGATCTGTGGCAGACCATGGTTTCTTTCGTTCAACTAGAAAAAAAATCATTAAGAATCGAATCGAAAAACAGGCAGCAACAACAAGAACACCGAAAATTAACAATATTAAATGAGAGGAGCGATTTCGGAAGATGCGAGTTCGGAATTCCGAGGAAATCAAAATTCACTACGGAGGGGGTTATTCAACAGTCAGTTTTTTTTGATCAGGCAAAGGAGTGAGTAGCTAGTAATCCCCTGGCCACCGTGCTAGTTATAGTAATTATTAGCTAAATTAGTAATTGAAGGCTACTTACTCAAACAGGCTCCAGCTCTTTTTTTTTTGTTTCTCACTGAACTTGTTAATCTCTCTTGAAATTGGAAGCTTGATAAATGTTTACCTGTCGGTAGAAAGAAGTCAAATGAAGAAGGGTTTGTTTTCCGCGTTCCTCGGCCTTCGTTTCCGCCGAGATCGGCGAGTTTCCGAAGATGAAGGCGAGCTTGAATCCCAGTTGAGTGAGACGCTTGCAGAAGTCCTCGGCTTTTTTGCGGAACTGGATGAACTGGCCGCCGAAGAGCTTGGGCAAGTTGCTCCCGTGAAGAACGTGCCAGAAGGATTCACCGTCGAAAACCAGCAGTGGTGGCCGTCTGAAACGTCTGTAGAATCGAGAAAAGCAAAGACTGAACTTACTTGTTGGCCTTCTTGTACTCAGCGGCGAAGGATTCCAGCGCCACATCTCGACTAGCGATCGTACTTTGACACAAGTAATGTGTCAGTCCTTTCACGCCCATTTTGAAGCGAGCAGGTTACTGGGTAACCGGTGTTTTCTTGTTGGACAAGAAAAGCCTTCTAAACAAGCTGTTAAGCCGGAGAAAAACCATCGCTTTCGAGAACGGAAATGCGCCAGGGCTTAACTTACCGGTAAAGCCCTTTCTTGTAAGCGTGACTTATTCTCTGCAACATCAAAAAGAGTTAATCAACCTATTCACAAAGCACAGGATGAGTGTTCTAGAAATCTAACGGCTCGTTAGCCAACTAAATCGGATAATTTGTAATGACGGATTTCTCAGCTAAAAACCCACGCGAGTGGAGTCACTCGCCCCGGGGCAGGGCGCGCGAACATCTTTAGCGCCCCCTGCCCACTCTTATTTCACTGAAATTAGACAGAGAGAGAGTGCCCAAACGCATCTATTATTGTTAGGTTTTCTATTAATGAAATCACAAATATAAAAAAAAAACAAAAATGAAAACTTCTCTATAAATTATATTCGGCTCAAAAATTTCTCGTCTTTCTTAGTGTAAGCATTCACCTCATCCTGGTCATATGCGGTACTTCTCTGTAGGATGATAAGGGCCCTTACCTTGATAATTGACGATAAATGAAATTTCTCTTGAGGTAAAAAAATGGAGTTAAAAAAAAACGAAACAGCGGCGGCGCCAAGCAAAACGGAAAACGCGTCGAAATCAGTTGCGAAGTGGCTCGGAGGGAACGAGGGCGAACTGATTTCTTTTCCCAGCCGCAGGTGATTTCTTCAGCTCCTTTCTTGAAGAAATTCTCAACGAAACAGGAACAAGGGCGACGAGTTCTAAGCGACTGGTCGAAACAGCGAGGGCATTTTTTGTGCCGCCCACACATCTGCTGACATCGAGCCCGGAGAGCGCAGCTCGCTTTCCTTCTCCTGACGAAACTACCGTACTTCGGATCCGTATCAAACACCACAAGACTCTACCTTCTTACCTGACCAAGATGATGAGTCACCTGCGATCTTCCTCACGCGAAAAACTACGAAAATCGAGCAAAATTGAAAACTTTGCAAGTTCTAAAGTTACTTTCATCTGAATTTGATATCTTCATGATTCATGAAGTTATCACTTGATTGATGATTGACCTAAAGTATATATCTAAGTAGATATGTTTCATATATACTCAAATACATAGAATTGTCACAATATAAGTCGGGTTATTTGTTCAGAATTAGAATCTAATAATTTTATTTTTATTAGTATAAATAATAATTAGATTCTAATTCTGGACAAATACCCCGACTTATATTGTGACAATTCTATGTATGTTAGTATATATGAAAGATATCTATTTAGACTACTTCGTTACTATTATACTGTATAAATTATACAGTATAATACAGTATAATAGTAAATTCTATAATAATGAACTCCGATATTGAATAAAATAATATGATTAGCAGCAATTAATATTTATTAAAGTGGCAATATAGAGTCTGAATATCAGATTTATATTATTTTTTCTTAATCTTAATTATATAGGTATTATACAGAATATTATAATTAATTAAGAATAAGAAAAATAGTAGATTCAGAATTTCAGACTCTATATTGCCAACATAATAAATATTAAGTGCTTCTTATCATATTATTTTATATCAAATTAACATTGAACTCCGAATTTGAACTCGCTAAAAAAATATGAGAATATTTTCAATCGGAAGTTCTTGGTGGCTTGAGTCGGTATTTTATCGCGATTAGTTAGACAAATCGAGCTCGTGAGAAACTCGTGTCCTCCGGCGAGTGATAATCGCAGTTGACAAATCAACCCTTCTCCCGTGAGAAAACAGCTTCATCAAATTTGATGTAATTGTAATTGCTGGTGCTGAAGTAAGCTTCTTTTTGTAAATTTATAGAACTTTGATTTGTGGCTGGAACTGCGGTCGGCTTCTTTTACTCGAAGAGCGGCCACAAGTGAGGAATTATTCTACATTAAGAATGTTCTCCCGAAATCTTTCATCAGGAAACTGATGCATAGCTACTAATGCTGATTCTGATCTTTTTTTTCTTGATTTCACGAAGCTTCCATTGTCTACTCATCATGTTTATCGACAGTAAATATTTGCGAGTTCGGATGTTCTATCTCCCCTACTTTTGCCGGAGTTCACTTCTGACAACCAGTTGAGAGAGGCGTGGAAAAATGAGCAAGTTGGTTTTTAAATATTTCGACTGCTACGGCCGTGGAGGCACCGTCAAATTGCTTTTCAAGGTAATTTTGCGAAACCTTTTTTTTTTATTTTTTTGTTTCATTTTTTTCACAATGGCTATTTTAGCTGGCGAACGTCGACTTTGAAGATGTGATCGTCCCCTTTGAAACGTGGAATGAAGATAAAGCCGGTCTCGGGCTTCCTCTTGACCAGCTTCCAGTTTTGGAAGTGGACGGTTTCACCCTCTGCCAAACCAAGGCGATTGAGCGATACGCCGCGACTAAAGCGGGCCTCATTGGCAAGTGCGCATTGACCGACGCAAAGGGAGAGATGCTTTTGGAAACGATCAGCGATGTCCGCCAAAAAGTATCCGTCGGGCTGATGGGCGCCGTGGCCGCTCAATTTCCCACCGAGCCAAACAGTTTCAAGCTCGTCGATAACACACAAGGTAAAGGGTTTAGATGTAGATGATTGACTTGATTTCTGATTGTTTTCACTGGCAACTTGGCGCGATCACGTGGCACGTTTTTCTAATTTAAACATCTTCAGAGAACAGAGACAAACGAGCCGCTGTCATGAGTGAAACTTACAAAAAGATGATGATGGAAAAAACTGCCGACTTCGATAAAGTGCTGAGCCTCATTCAGACCAACGAAAACTTCTGCGTTGGCGATGCGCTCACCTTCGTCGACATTCAAGTTGTCTCGTACTACATCTTCGCCAAGGACAAGCACTTTTCTTACGACTTCGAGAAAGCTACGCCCAAGCTTTTCAAGGTATGAAAAATCTAAGGTCTCGCTCACATTCTTTTGATTCTAGACAGCCGAAAACATCATCAACAAGAATCCAAAAATCAAAGAATTCGTGGACGACTTCTTCGCCAGCGGAAAACCTTGTACTGGTCTTGGAAACATGTACTGAGCAATGAGCATCATCATTCAAATAAACTTTTAGTTATTTTTGTGGTTATTCTTAGTGACCTTTTTCTATGATTTCGAGCTGGTAGCTATCCCCTCCGTGAATTATCGAAAAAGTGAGCGGAAAAAAGAGTGCTTCTATGATTAAATTATCATCTCGAGTTCACCGCCCTTCAGGTCAAATTCGGCTCACATGATCTCAGTCTGATAATGACTATTACTAACTGTTGCCCTACAGAGGTAGCAAAGCTGTTTCTCCGAGAATGTTAAAAATGCAGGGTTAATATATTAATTATTGCATTCTGCATATGTCTCTTGCATAAGTTCTGCAAGAGCGTTACTTTTCTATAGAACCCCCTGGCAGCGGATGGATATTTTAATGGCCTTGCGCTATGTGTTCCCGGCTTTTAAAGACGTCATTACTTCCTAAGCTGCCATTCAAACAAGTTTATCGTTCTCGAACTTCAAATTTTAAAGAATTTAGAACTTCTAAAAATCATTCTCGAATGAGTGACTAGTGCGCATTATGTATTTAATCACCACTGCGAAAAACCACGACTCTCGATCTCAATTAAACCGGCGCAATCGGAGAGCAAAAACGTAGCATATTCACCCTTTAATTGACGGACTTTGAGAGTCAACCCTCTTCGCGGAAATCATTTAGAAGCCAATTGTGCGCGCTCCCCATTTGAGATAGTAAAAACGAAAGTGATTCGGGAGCGTTGATGTCCGGCCGCCGTGACTTTTAAAACAAACGACGTGGCGATTATTCCTTCTCGAATTCGGAAACAGCAAGAACATTCTTTGTGGAGCTGACTGAGAATCGATAATCAAACAGCTGTCTAGTTCTTTCCGGAGCAGCGAGGTACTCTTGATGAATCGTACTTTCAAAGAAGCAGCTCTTGCGAGCCATCCAATATCTCTAGAATCTGGGCTAGTTAGGGTTAGGGTTAGGGACTGGGAACTCTAAAGGAGGTCTGGGGGGGCGAAGCCCCCTGGCTTAGGCCTCAGAGGGGGTCCCGGGGGGCGTAGCCCCCTGGGTTAGAGGCAGCTCGAATGATAACCCCTACTACCTCTTGTCTGTTTCTTGATTCCTAAACAATTAGTGAGTTCAACAACATCTGATGATCGTGGGATAATCGCGACAGTCTTATCATTCCCACAAGCGTATAAAACCGATCCAATTCTCGGTCAGATGCCAGTCTCAAAAAAACGATATGGAAGAGAATAAAATACTCGGCATCCCGTCACTCACCGTCGAAGATTTGAACAAACTCGCCGAGTTGAAGATCGACGATCGAAATCTCAAGCGAAAAATAGAGCTGATGACTTACACCGCTTACTACGAAATGCACGAAATGGATCAGGACCGGTCATCATTTTTCTTTGGATTTTATTAGCCGAAAATATTGATAGCCATTACAGGAAATAAAGACAGCTGAGCAGAACATTGTAAAGTTGCAAAGAATGGAGGGAATTTTCCGGGATACCTCAAACACTTTCGAAAATATTCAAAAAGAAATTGAAAAGGCCCCGAAACTTTTTCACGGGAAATTTTCAATCATCGTCGAGTCCATTTTCGCTCTACAGATGAAGGTTAATTCGACCTCATAACAGTTATTTACAGTTATATGATTATTTCTAGCTTGCCAAGGTTACGCTTCGAAGTGCCAAAAGAGCGTCCTCAAGCTCCAGCTCGGCATCAGAAATCTCCAAGCTCGGAAACGAAGTGCTCGCTTCGAGTTTATTCAATCCTTCGAGCGAGAGCGTTATGAGGAACTAGAGGAGCTCCTTCCCAAGTGCGAGATCTGTCTTGAAAATTACGACGGCGAGGAGCATCTGCATTCGTGCATCGTTGTCTGTGGTCACCAGTTTGGGCGATCCTGCTTGGAGAAAGTGCTGGAGAGAAGAAACAACTGTCCGATTTGTGAACGATTTTTCAAGAAACAAGATATTTTGACCCTTTACTGATCGATTTCAATAAATTTCATTTCGGTTTATTTTTAGTTTTTGGTTCAAAATTGAGGGCAGCAAAATTGAGGATCGAGTTCTCGGAGAAATGAAGGGAGTGTGAGTTTGGCGCGTCGCTTCCCTTTTCGGGCGGACTGATAAAAATTCTGAAGGACTTGACGCACCTTGCCTTGCTTGATAAGGACTTTCGGACTATGTAAAAGCAAATCGCGAGAAGTAGTGAATGTGAGAAGGCGTTTTATTCCGGCTAAGCTTCCTGTCCGAACTGGATTTGAATTTACTCGAACCCTCCTTCTCTTGATCATCCGCCGAAGATACCTTGGTGAATAAGTCTACTCTTTTTGGCATTGTCGCATATCCGGTTTTGACTATCTTCTACCCGAGAAAGTAGAAGGATGCGCTTTCAGTGATCGGATCAGATCTCGAAATGATAAGTGAAGGATTTCTTCGAGGAATTAATCTTTCTACTAATTCAGCAGAAGGATGATGAATATGCGCATTTAGAAGCTCTTGAATGTATTTTGCGCTTAGATTGTATGCCTTGTATTGTTGAACGCGTAGTTGCGCTAATCGCGCGCTTTCAGGTGGCGCGCGCGAGCGCTTTCGTCGGACTTTTGGTGGCGGTGGAGGCATCTCCGCGGATTTAAGAAAAACAATTAGCGCTCCACGGCGAGCAAGAGAAGTCGGAACAGGTGAATCTCCCTGTCGAGAGAGATCACACGTTTTCTCTCCCTTTTTACAATTTCCACGGGACCGGAGCACGCTTGGTCACTAACAACTGCCGGAATCGGTAAAGGTGCTTTATTACACGAGCGTTTAACTCCTCAACGACAGCGTATAAAAAGAGAGAAACGCCGACAGACTCAAAAACCAGACAGAGATGCGCGTAAGCGTTTTATTAACAGGTGAGTCCGAGAATCTTGAATCTTGACTGTAACTTGCTGTAAGACTGAATGTTCAGAAATAGAGCCATTAATCTGAGGGGCCCCTATTGAGCCAAAACTTTAAGTACTAAATTAGTGGAAAAGCAAACTTTTAATTATGCATTTTTTGTTGTGTAAATAGCGTGTTAAAAATGAGTTCCGGAAGGAAACATTTTCTTCACGATTTGTTTTTCCTTGATGGAGAGCCATGAGGGTTTGAAGCGCTGAATCTTTGGTAGAGCGTTTTGAAAACAATTTTGGTCTCGAGATTATACAACTTCCTAAATAGCCCCTTCAACCGTTGAATGCAGGTAAAAATTTATCCAAACAACGGTTTCCTAAAAATTTATTTTACGCCTTCTGAAATCCTTACTTTAAGGGGGTAGACATCAATAATCGGATTTCCTGTCAGTGTTTTCTCAAATTTTTAACTTAGTGACCCCCTTATTTTTTCTGCTCAAAATTTATTTCTGGCAATTATCTATTTCCTGTAGAAGCCAAAAAATTAAATTTCTTGAGCTTTCGAGGTGCCGCAATGCATCTCTTCTTGATGATAAAATGACCATTTTAGGAAAATTAGCGATCTTTGAAGAAAAATTTTCCTAATTTTTTTTTTTGAAATTCGAAATTTCAGCTTCCATAGGAAATAGAGAAAGGCCTAAAGTTTTTGTTTCCAAAGTAAAATAGGGGTGTTACTATTTTAACTTTGGGAGAAAAGTCTGACGGAAAATGGCGATTCTTGATATCTACCTCCTAAAAAAAGCAAATTCCGCTAGAAATGAAGACTATATTATTCATCCATCTTTGTCGGAAAAAACGGAGTACTTTCTGAATTCTCTTTTCCAGACAAGGTCGACCATAAGAAGCCCGTGATTTCGAGGCGTTTTCTTTTCCTCCGCGGTCAATCTAAATACCAGTGTAACATCTTTCGGCAGGAGCGTGTTCTATTGAAAACTGCAGCCAGATAAAATAATATTTTCAAATGGCTTACCGCATAGACCTGCGAGTCCTCACGTGAAGAATTACTGTTGTTGTAAAAATTGATTCTCCTCCTGAATCAATTATTTTCAAGGGCGTCAATTTATGCCTCAATTACGGATAATAGCAAAGGGGAAATGTATTTTAGCTCTCTAAACTATCACTTTTAATTAACTTTCACTTATAGCTTTATGCTGCTCAATATCCACAGCACAGAAAAGGCGGTCGAAGAAGGGTCTACTGTCAGGTAAAGAATACAGACGGGGCAAAAAGTACCTCCCGGAAAAGACAATCTCCACGAGCTCAATGAGCATCCGACGACCTCAAAATCCAGAAAGCAACAAAATTATTGCAATGGGTATTTTTTTGTAGAACTCAATTTTTTTAATTTTTATGTCAAGGCTTTTGATAATTTCAAATTATCCATCAAGCCGCCAGGTGCTTCTATTTTTTACAGCTTCTTATCCGTTGTCTACAAAAATGAGCCACTTCAGTACTGTTTGCACGAGCCCTTCTTTCTTCTTTCACGGGTTAATTGTATTTTCGAGGCTGAGAATGATAGTCACCCCTCCTAAGCCCCGAACGAGCGCTCTAGAAAAGGTTCTAGCAACATTTTCCCGCGTCCGGGCGTTAATTCTATTGTCCCAGAAGGCAGCTGCAAGAATTTTTTTGTACAAAAAGAAAAGGAAGCCTGCCATACTTACTACTTCTTGCGGCGGGATCAACACAGCTGGCGTTTGAGTTTAAGGGTGTACCTTTCTTAAAAACTTTCTTTGGCTTTCTTTTTCAATGCTTTATTTTTTATTACTATTGGTGTTATTTTTTATATTCCTCTTGTTTCCCTTTTGCTGGGTTTTAAAGTATGTTTTGTAGACAAAGAAGACAGCGGCGAGTGTTCCATCGAGGCGTCTAAGCGCGTCGAGTGCGGCTGGCCCGGAATCGAGAAATGGATTTGCGAAGCGCGAGGCTGCTGCTTTGACAGTTCTGGGGCGAAAGGCGACATTTGGTGCTTCGCCAAAGAGACTAGCGGTAAGTTTCCAAATAAGATCTTCGATTCTCCTCACGATTTATCAAACGTCAACTTTTCTCTTTTTCTTGAGTTGAATTCTCAGTTTACCCTAAGTTATCAGTTTGTTGTTCAAAGAAGATAAGATAAGATGCCTATTATTTTGAGAAAAACACTAAAATTATTCGTTTTTATTCGAGGATTGAATAATTAAAAAGTACAGTGGCTTCTTTCCTTCATTGACCTTTTTGGAACCACGTTTTATCCAATTTTAACCTTTTTTCAAGTCGCGCGTTCCAACAAAAATAATGATACAGTGAACGTTACAAAGCGCTTAAGCTATAACCGCTAAGCCGCTTGCGCCAAAATTATATTAAGGTTTTTCACGTTTTTTAAAGCGGGTAGATTAATGTCGCACGTGCTTTTCTTCGGTAATTGAGAGTCACACGCAGCCGTCGGTAACAAAAAGAAGAACAACTTGAAACTGATAAGGGCACACTGATTAAACTGGACGGTCTTGATTTTTGGGCGAGAGAGGATCTCTCTTCAAGTACCAGCGATCTTTGATCAGACTTGTGCCATCTTGAGCGCATGAAGCGTTTTCTGCTTTTTTCTAAAATTGTAGTCGTAAATTTTTGTGTCCCCTGCTACCCTCGCAATGAGGACATTCCTCTGTCAGTTTTTGTTTGTCCGAACTGGTTCTTTTAACGTGAACAATGTTGCAACCTGGCGCAGGCGGTAATTTAACTTATCCTCACGAATCCGCCGCGGACCAGCACTCACTTCTTCAGAAAAAGGCGCCTTTTGAATGTAACAATTTGGATTTAGACTCGAGCCAATGTGGAAGAGCGGATTTCCGATGCGTAAAAGACGGCAAGTGCGTGAAACGGGACGCAGTCTGTGACGGATACTACGACTGCCTCGATGGATCAGACGAGCTTCAGTGCGGTAAGTGTCGTCAATTAATTGAATTACAGTGAAAACTCAAAAATTGGCCGGTTTTCAGATCCGAATTCGCATAAAAACCGGCCAAATTTTGAGTTCTTTGCCGAGTTGCCAAATTTCTCCTTCAAAAAAGAAAATTTTCGTATAATTCGAAAATCGGCATGATTTTCACATTTTTGATGAATTTTATTCAAATTTAGCTTGTTTGAAGTCGTTTTTATTAGAATTTTGTCATTTGAAATGATTTAAAATAGCATAAATAGCATAATTTTGGCACATTGTTGATACAAAATTTTTTATTTTTGAAAAAGCGGCCAATTTTTGAGTCTTTTTCAGATTCAAAAATCAGTCAATTTCGACCAAAACCGGCCAAATTTTGAGAAGGCAAATTTTGAGTTTTCACTGTACAGGGAAAGCCCGAAATTCTAGCCGAAAATTTGGGGAGGTGTCGGAAACGACAAAAAATCCCGAGAAATTTTGCGTGGAAATTTCAACCAATCAGAAGCCTGCATTCGGCCAACCGGCCAATCAGCAGCCATGTAGCCGCCCACGCAAAATTTGTCGAGATTTTTAGTCGGTTCCTGACACCCCTCAAATTTAGAGGCGAAAATTTGGGTTCTCACTCTTTTCTGATGCAATTTCTGGGCTAATATCAACATCTTGGATCAGATTTTCGTGTCAGTAAACGTGGTCTAAACAAATTATCCACATGTTGCATGTTCTGGCCGTTTATCAATGCAAATATGTTCCTTATCGCGTCTTTTTGGGCTGTGAAATTAACCCAGTGAAAATTAAGGCTGGGCCGCTTGGACTGGCTGGACCAGATGTTCGCGAACATGCGGTAATGGATTGCGATTGCGCGAGCGTGCTTGTCGAGGACACCAAAAACTCTGCAGCGGGCGCAATCGAGAGCAAGAAGAGTGCTTTGCTGGCGCGTGCGTGGATACTGTTGCTGGCGAACGAGATGCCGACGTCTTGAATGCACAAATCAAGGCGCTTCAGGTGAGCACACTACAAGTTTAAGCCCTTCCAAAGAACGCTTTTGAATTTTTATTCTAAAATTTAAATTTTAGGCTGAAATCGGAGCTCTCGAGTCCCACGTCAAAGAAACCGAGATGAAAAACGAAGAGCTGCGAATCGAAATGGAGCTTTTCGAGGAAATGAACGATTCAAGCGTCTGCGACCAGCTCAATAATCTGAGAAAGCAGCTGGACAATATTCTCGAACGAAGACTGAAAAAATACCGTGGAAATTCCGGAATTCAAATCAAACTAAAATCGACATCGACCGCTGAGTCACAAGAAACAGACGCTGAAAGCACCTTTATCGAAAAGACGACAAGCTGGAAACCCCATCCTACCCGAGCACCCAAGGGAAGCATCGAAGAAGTCCAGTGGAAAGACAAAGGTGTGTTTTACAGCAAATATTTTTTTGCAAATAACTTTTTTTAATTTAGCGCAAAACAACACTTCTTTTGCCCGCGTGGCCGTTACGCGAACCCAAAAACGACAGCGAACACAGCGAAAACAAGCCAAGGGTCCAATTTTGATCGAGAGTCCAAATGAAGTTCGCGTAAGTATAGATATCGGCACTCGATCAATCAAAGCGAGCGCACGTTTCAATGCACGAGCCAAATTTGAGAATAATTGATATTCCATCTTTGATCTTTGAAATCGTAATTGTTATCAATTGAGCTGATTTTTCTTTCAGACGTTTTTAATGGACTTGGATGTGACGATAAAGAGTAACCAGATTTCGGACCCAATCCGTTATCTTCGCGATGAAACTTATGAGCGCTTGAGACTTCGGCTCGGCGAGAACACTCGGATCATGGGCCCAGATGTTAACAGGCTGCGTGAAAACTTGTTTGAGCTCCAGTTCCTTGTCTACACCACTGAGGTTCGATAAGCCTCGCTTCTAGCCTGTAATAAAACTATAATTTCAGCCAAAGTTTGACCAACTCGAGCTGCGCAAGGTAACAAGGGAAATCTTTCAACAGATGGAGTGGGTCAACTGGCGAGAGAATACCATTCAAATTCTTGCCTCAATCAAGGAAGAAGATAAAAATCAAACGAAAATTAAACTCAATAAAGAAGAAACAGACGATCAAACGATTCTTTTGGAAGCGGAGCTTTTGACACCACCAGATGTGATTTTGAAACAAGCTGTCGCAGAAGAGTTTACAGAATGGGAACAGTGGTCGAAATGCTCCTGCAGCGAAAAGGAATGGATATTCTTTGGGTCAACTATTATACCAATGATAGCAGACTCAAATCCGGGGTTACGCCGCCACTAAGAGAATCCTGTCTTGTGATTGGCTGACCGGATAACTTGTTCGCCATCCGTGGCGAACAGCTTCAAATCCCGGGCAAAGACCTGCTATCATTGGTATCAAGAATTTATTATAAAATAGTTTACTTGAGTAAAAACACACTGAGTATCCAATCAAGCGTCCAATGAAATCAAGATCGCGAGAATGCCTTACAGATCCTTGCTCTGAATTCCTTTTGAGTGAAAGCTCTTACGATTGCGTCGAAGAATGCCAAGAACTTCTCAATAGAATCAGTCTCGATGGCCATAATGAACGTAGAAGAAGACACGTTGACACCCCAGACCTTGTCTATGATCCTTCGCTTTGTGCTGATGCTCAAAGACACGCAAACCTTTTGGCGAGCACTGAAACATTCGAGCACGACCAAACGCTCGGTCAAAAGGGACTCGGCGAGAATTTGTACCAAGTGACTCCCATCCGCCGCAGCGAGGTAAGATTTAATTTTACGCGTTTCCTTTTCAAATCGCTTTTCTAAGAATGGTGTCTGGTATACCGTTCCGAGCAAAGCTGATGAGCATTATGAAAATGCCGTGAAGAACTGGTACAACGAAAGAACGCGATACTTTTATCAAATGGCCATGTTCACGCCAATGACTGGCCACTTCACTCAAATTGTTTGGAAGAGTACGACGGCGGTTTGCATGGCGCATGCATATTCTGATGAAGATAACCTCTACATTGTCGCGAGATACTCCGAGGGAGGAAACACTGTTGGAGAGTTCAGGGAAAACGTCCTTCCGCTGAAAAGCAATGAAGCATATGCGCAAGACGAGTGTGAGAGAATTCCTGCATCAGTGCTGGCACCGCACCTTCCTGCTCACTGGTCTTGCGAAGAATTTATTCAGTGCGACGAACAACGAGTTCCTTTTATCAAGACATGTGCTCCGGGAACAGCCTGGAGAGCCTATGTAAATTCTGTCGATGGAACTTGCGACTTTCCGGCCAATTCAAATTGTATTATCGAAAATGATCCTGGAAATGGAAAGTTATACGAAGGATACAGGCCTAGAACCTACGAACAAACAACTAAAGCTACAACTACAACTGTAACAGTTACGGCTACGGCCACCAAAACGACTACAACGACTACAACCACGACTACGACAACCACGAATACTACGACTACAACGACTAGTACGAAAACTACGACTACAACCACGTCTACTACAACCATAACTACGACTTCGACAACTACTTCAACTACGACTACTACGACTTCAACGACTACAACGGATACAACGACTACGACAACAACGTCGACTACAACAACTACAACTACGACTACAACGGCTACGACCACTACGACTACGACTACTACGACAACAACTACAAAAGTTACTACTACCACGACAACAAAGGCTGGCTCAACTACATCAACAACTACAACCACTACGTCATCAACTTCTACGACCACCAAAACAACGACTACGAAAATTGAAATAAGTTCTTCTGAGCAAATCATTGACGAAGCCCAACGTTTAATGGCTGCCGCCATAAATATTACAACCAAAGTTCCTACAACTACGACAGTATCGACAACATCGGAAACCAGCAAAATTTCATCTTCCACCGTGTCTATGTCATCAACAACAACAGTCACCACAGCTAGAATAACAACTACCAAGATAAGCCCTACGACAACGAGTACCAGTACGACTACAACTATGACCACGACTACAAGTACCACTAGTACTTCAACAACAACCACGACTACGACTACGACAACAACTACAACTACGATTACGAGTACGACTACGAGTACGACTACGACAACAACAAAAACAACTGTTACGACAACAACTTCTTCGACAACAACAACTTCAAAAAGCACGACAACAAAGGAAGAAAATCTTCCAACTGAATGCACTTGCATATCTAGCCGTGGTGACAAAATCCGAGAAGGTCGAATCGAGCAGATTCAGATAACCAAGGCTTGTTCTCAAGTGATTATCTGCCGTCAATCATGTGAGATCCAAGAGCTCACACCAATCTGTGACACGATGGAACTTGTGTCTAATGCCTTGATTAAAGGACAAGCGCGAACCACGCCACCAGCACCTCGGCCAACAATTCCAACGACACGATCTACAACCAAAACCACTACAAAAGCAACGACCACGACAAGGGCAACGACAACTACTCAAGAATCCTTAGCTCCATGGTTCTGGAACATGAACCCTTTCAAGTCAACAACTCAAAGACCAACCATCACTACAGCAAGCACTGAACCTCCCACAACAATTACAACAACTCAAGGATCCTTAGGATGGCTATGGAATATGAATCCTTTCAGACCAACAACTCAAAGAACAACCACAACAACAAGAGCCTATCCTACTCCGTGCACTTGCAGTAGTAACGGTCGAAATCTTAGAGAAAATGAATCTGCCATTTTCGAGATGAGCGCAAACTGCCGTCAAACACGCACCTGTGGCTCTGGATGTATTCTTCGAACTTCAACGCCAATCTGCAACGTGCAGCCCTCGCCTAGCAACTCCTACATTAACAGGTTGGTACTTTATTATGATAAAAAGCTGAGAGATACTGAGTAATGCAACTAAGGAATGATAAACGTGTTAGACGCGACACTTGAGTGTATCAAAACTTCTTATCGCCTTCATTCAGAGTAAATAGCAACTGCCAATGCGGCTGGAAGGGGCAACAGTTCTCCGGCCTTATCCCCAGCGACAAAGTCTGCTACTGGCTTCGTTGCACTTCCTACTTAGGCTACTGCCAGGCTCAAACGGTCGTCTCATGCGTTCATCCAGATACTAAGAAGATTGGTCCCTACTGGCCGGATAAGAATCGTCCGGCACCCACTGAGCATCCTAGTTGGAGCGCTTGGGAAGTCGCCTTTGTTAACGGGGAACCAATGAGACAGAGAGAAGAGGTCGGCCAAGCTGTTCAAGCTGTCAATCCATACAAACAGAAGATTCAAAAAGAAGACTGTTCAGTCTGGCGAGGATGTCTCCCACGACCAGAATGCATGAGCAACTATGTCCGATGCATCGGCACAAACTAACGAGAAAAATCGACCCTTTCTTTTAAAGAAATTTACATGCCTGTATAAAACAAAATGAAACTGACGTATTCCTTCCTGTACATACATTTCCGTGATAATGACATTATTACTTGTGCTGAAAAAGACAGCGCGAATGACACATTTCTATGTTTACAGAAAGCTCAACCCTATCTATAAGCGTAGCCTATCTGACCTCACACGCGATATTATAGAATTCCTTCAAATAAAAATTGCACCAAAATACAAATTGTCCTTTTTTTTCTTCGCGAAAAGCATCTTCTGCAGAAATTTCTTTTTTCGGCAAAGTAAGAGATCAATCAGGCGGCTGTAAAATCACCATTATCTCAACAAGAGGAGCAGTCAAATAACTGTCAAAAAAGTGACATCTGTTTTATAATAATATAATGTTTGTGTCTTTGAGCGCTCCGGAAGAGGTTCTCAATCATTTTGAGCCGTTCCTTTCCTTGAAGGAAATGAGCGCCGCCCTTTGTTGCATATACACTTGCCAATATTTAGATAATCAATTTAATTGTATATTAATATTATCGCACTTTTGGCGCGCGCAACTTGTTCAATGCCATCTCTCTTCCTTTTAGACAAAACTCGAGATTGATGAGTGCATCTTCTAGCTCCATAAAATTTACCCTAGCTTGCATTAACACTAGTCCATGTCAAAACGAAAAAGAATGATAGTTCCGTCTCCTGCTGAGAGGAATGATCGTAATCAGATTAGATAGATCTAATCTGGGGTCAGAGGGCGCTAAAATACAGTTTTCGGCGGCATAAAATCAGCCAGATGGGTTTATAAGGGAAACATTCAAAGAACAAGAGCCCTAAAATTCAATATTAATTTATCTTTTGAACCGATTATTCTGAACTATGCGAGTCTACAAGTTGCATTCTTCCAATCATGCTCGAGAACTGAAGCTCTGGTCTTCTGAAGTTATCACTCAAAATGTTGGTGAACTTCACAATCTCTTCGGCAAACTCGAGACAAAAGAAAAACACCAAAAGGAAATTTCCCGTTCAATTAATTTTCTTATGAAAAAACTTCGCCCGAAGACAAGGAGTGAAAGACGCAAAATGCATGAGAGCAAAAAGTCGGTACGAGAAAGTGCAAAGAAAGTGAGGGAAGAAAAGCGGAGAATAGAAAGATCACTCGTCCAGTACAAGAAGCAGTACAATCAAGTCGTTGCCGATATTCGAAAAATCCAAAGCCTTATTTACCGAACTTTATCTCGTGATCTTTGACTGCGCCAGTTCTAGTCTACTGTAAGAGACTAGCAAAGATTCATAAAACTGTCTTTCTTAAAATAAGAAAAAAATCTGAAAAAAATAAAGAAATGAAAGCATTGAAAAGAGCAATTGAAAGAGCAGTTTTAATCACGCGCTTGGTAAAGTCAAGTCCTCTTGCCTTTTCGTTTATCAATTTTCCGCTTCTCGCAGAATCCAATCCCGGGAACTACAACTTCTTCACAGTTCTTCTTCTTCTGCTTGATTTGTTATTTCGGAAATATCGTAATACGCACCGTTGTAAGAAGATGTACCGCTCGCTGATAAGAGATTTTGTGATGTCCTGCCACTTCTTCCGCTTTCGCGAATCAAGATCCGGTCTCCTGCTCTGCTTACAGGATTATTCCTGTGTAAGTCTTTGAAAGTAACACTGAGCTCAGCTGGATTAGGATTCTTTTCCGCACACGTTTATTTGTATCTCCAGCCTGGGCGGCTCCGATTTCGCTGGAAACGAAGAAGAAGACACTTTTATACCGCCTTACGAATGGTGCATTAGATGGTAAACACGCGAGTGGCATCTGTCAGACTGTCAGCGAATTGAATTAGCTGAAGTGACCTGCTGGGTCAATCACTGTTTTTACGGGCCGCCGTGCACACAACGTGTTCAATTATCGCCTGAAATCGTGAATTACTGCTATTTTGCTCAAAGAAAACCCAACCTGTCCCTTTTATTTTCCAAAAAAATGAATAAAAAATATAAAAAAAATAAAAAAAAAATAATTTTTTTCTAAAAATTATTTTCTAGTACAAAAAAGCCATAAAGTTTTAAATGAAAACTTTTCATGAAAACTCATGAAACTCTAAATAAAAATAAGAAATACAGAAAAAGACCATCACACTTAGTGGCGAGTGGCCTTACAAGAGTTTCAAGAAGTATTATATCTAGATTTGGTAGAAAAAAATCTTAGCAGAGTGTTCTTAGCCTAAATATTTTTCCGCCTCCGACAATTTGGCGATTGGAGATATGCCCAAGTCTAGTCTGGAATCTTCTTATGCTCATGAGACCCGGACAAATATTATTAAAGCCACCACTAGTTTTATAATTAACGTGAATGATATGATGTCATCTTGCCCTTCCTGCACAACAGTATTTTAGGTTCTTAGTAGAAAATAGGCAAAAAATATTCCCTAAAATTTAGAAACACTTTGTTCATTGTGTTGTGGATTCTTGGCGTAGAATTTTTTGGAGATGAAAAATTATGATGGTAAACATTTTTGTATACATAAGATTGCATGAAGTACTCTTTGCCCAAAATGCGTATAGTTTATGTATGCGCAGCTGAAAACAGATAAGCATTCAGGGACGAATATCAATTACCGAAGCTCGCATCGTGAACAAACCGATAAAATGCAATTTCTGGAATGCTTCACAAACAGGCTGATTTAATCGTAAGAGGGTCCCAAGGATCCTTCGCTTAAAATGCACTAGAATGAATTTTTATTTTCATAATTCGTCGACATGTTTTGCTCCAAGCTTAAATTTGTTGTTTTCTTCTTCGTCGACGTCTTCTGAGTAAACCCCATAGATAATGTTTCCGTCTAGATACCGTCGTATGTTCAGGCTCAATATTTCTTGTAAAAAAACGAGTACCTTGATCTTCTTTGACTTCAATGACTTTCTCAGACGGCCCTTTCATCTTCTGATGTAGATATTTCTTCATTTCAGGAGTCAGCTCTTTCCGCTTGAGTGCTAAAAATACTTATCCGTAGGGGGCTCGAGAAAATACTTTACCTTCGTAGTCGCCGATCACATTGTCCAGCTTGTCGCCAAAAGTGTCGAAACAGCAGCCGAGGATCTTGTCACAGAAAAGCGCCAGTCCTTCAAAAGTTTCCTCTCTTTTTGATTCTGTTTTTCCGAAAAGTAGCTTACCTTCGTCATACTCTTCCTTTTTAAAGTTCAATATTGTACAGCTGACACACGAGTCCACATCACAATCCAACTTCAACGAGGCCTTGACTGAAGTGTCGCGAAAAAGACCAATCATCAGAAAAATTGTCGAAAAAATTGCCTCATTTTTTTTACTTTTGACGAAATATTTTTTACGCGCAGATTTTTAGTGCTTTCGTTTCTTCGCACATTTATGTAATTTTAAAGGCAGTGTCGTTTATTCAAACGCTCGCAACTTGCCAAGATATACTTTCACCTCTATGCTTAAAGTTGTAAAACTGACCTTTTTGCCGAAGAATCTTCGGCGCGTGAACTTGCTAGACGCGCAAAGTTATCGCTCTGAACTTCAAATATTCAGTTTTACTCCTGAATAACTGATAAAGTTATTTAAGGTCGGCATTAGAGTCTACCCTACCTAGTCGCCTTGCTTCATATTTTGAGATAGTCGCAAATGCAAAGATGCTTTTTCGCTTCGATGCTTTGAGAGGAATACTTTTTATAGGAATTTTAACTCGGTTATCGTTCGGATTCGATCTCAGAGCTGCGAAGACGCGACAACAACTTGCAGAAGCTATACTTCGAATTTACGTTGCAAAAGATGGAACAAGATTGGTTTGAGAAAGTCTTAGAAATCTTAGATATAGTCGATATGTTGAAAAAACCTTCGTTAGTTTACCGTTTTCGATTGAAGAGATCTTTTCAAGTGGTTGCTGGTGTACTTTCAATTCGTTCAGTGGACTCAAGGGGCGTCCCCAGTCTGCTATTGATAAAGTATGTCGTGACTGGCACCGATGCGAGCTCTGCGCTCAAATTGATCATCAAGTCGATTGGAACGCCGCCGTTACCTACGATCTGGGACTTCATTCTCCCGATAATAAGCAGCGGTTTTACTGTGAAGAAGCTCAGAATAGTGTGCAAGAACAGAACCAGTGTCTTTGTGACATAGAAATGATACACAGAATCTACGAAATTATCACTTCATTCGACCAGTCTCATGCGCTCTCGGCTGGATTCAATAGAGAATTATCATGTGTTCCAATCGGGCATATTGACAGAGAAAAGAAAGACCAGTGCTGCGGAGAATACCCTACACGATTTCCATATTCATCGTCAAGCAAAACATGTTGTGGTGGCAAGACCTTAAATCCGTTGTTTATGGAATGTTGTGATGGCCGAGTATCTGCAATCGGGACCTGCTCTACTCTTGCGCCAACAACTGATCCTCCGATTTCTTCCACAACAGGAGGACCACTTTCAACATCAACTCTTTCAACTCCTGGACCCACAACAACCACTCCAGGTCCGCCTGGAACGACTACAATAGGTCCACCAGGAACTACAACAACAGCTCCGCCGAATCCTCCTGGAACAACAACTGCAGGACCATTAGGACCTTCAACTACAGCTCCACCAGGTCCTCCAATAACAACAACAATTGGTCCACCAATGCCTCCAACAACAACAGCTCCCCCTGGACCGCCCGGAACAACGACGTTAGGACCACCAGGACCATCAACGACGGGTCCTCCTGTCTCAACTACAGCTCCACCAAATCCTCCCGGAACAACAACAATGGGTCCTCCAGCGCCTTCAACAACAGCTCCTCCTGTACCGCCAGGAACAACGACGTTAGGGCCACCCGGACCATCAACGACAGGCCCTCCTGTCACAACTACAGCTCCATCAAATCCTCCAGGGACAACAACCGTCCAACCACCTGATACGTCAACTACAGCTCCACCAGGACCTCCCGGAACAACTACAATGGATCCTCCAGCGCCTTCGACAACAGCTCCTCCTGGACCGCCCGGAACAACGACGTTAGGGCCATCCGGACCATCAACGACAGGCCCTCCTGTCACAACTACAGATCCACCAAATCCTCCAGGGTCAACAACCGTCCAACCACCAGGTCCGTCAACTACAGCTCCACCAGGACCTCCCGGAACAACAACAATGGGTCCTCCAGTGCCTTCGACAACAGCTCCTCCTGGACCGCCCGGAACAACAACGTTAGGGCCACCCGGACCATCAACGACAGGTCCCCCAAACCCTCCAAACACAACAACTGCCGTGCCAACAGAACCTTCAACTACTGCTCCGCCAGGTCCCCCCGCGACGACAACACCAAGTCCTTCAACGACAACTACAACAAAAACTGTGACAACGACAACTTTCACTACAACGACAACAAGTACCACAACCACGACTAGGACTACGACCTTTACGACCACTACAACGTCTACTACGACTACAAGCACGACTACAACAACCACAACTACGACAACTACGACAACGACTACGACAACTACAACTACGACAACAACAACGACTACGACAACGACGACTACAACGACTACCACGACTTCAACTACGACCATTCTTCCTACCACAACAATCGCACCAATATGCGTCCCTTCCCCTTGCTTGAATAATTCCACATGTGTGGCAATCAATTCCACTGTTTCAGATTGTCAATGTCAGCCAGGATGGGCAGGTGAATTCTGCGATGTTGTCTGCCCAGCTACGTTAACGGGCCGTCTCGACTTAGCAGTGCTTATGGACGTTTCCGGGACTATTGCTTCGAATCCGAACAAAGATGCGGATACTTTTGCATTTTTCGAAGCTCTACTAAACGAGTTCGACACTGTTAACCAAGTTCAATTATCCATAAGCTCGTTCTCAGATGATGCTGTCATTGACCTTCCGATGGGCCATTATAATGAGCTTCAAATCATGAGCGCAGTAAATAGTATCGATTGGGTGGGCGGCCTTACTGATATAAACGAAGGACTGATAACTGCGTTGAGTACCATGAATACGACTGACGATGTTCCAGATGTAATGATCTTTGTCTCTGATGGATTTGATTCTTTTGATCCGGCTGCGATTGGAGGAAACGCTGCAAATATCACCAATGCTGGTGTAGAAGTGGTTGCCGTCGGCTTTGGTCTCAATGGCTTTGTTAACTTTATGACTCTTATGACCGTTGCTGACAACGAAGGTGGGAATGTGTTCACAGCTAGTACTGGTGATGAGCTGATGGATCAGACGTCGGCGATTCTGGAAGCTTTGTGCACTGCAAATTCCCCAACACGGTTCGCTGTCGAGCATAATGATCCTGTCGGAGAAGGAGAGGTTTATACTACTAAAACGTCTAATATGTTACTTGAAAAATAAACCATAAAAGCCGACTTCATGACGATTCAAATGATGGCTCTTCATATCGATCTGACAGGAGAACCACCGTTTTAAAATACCGAGAAAACGAACGAATATTCCAAATCTGACCACACCTCTTTCCATATCTTGCCATCACCTTTTTTAACTTTACTTTACAAACTTTTGCAATACCGCTGAAGCAGCTGATTCAAGTTATCTGACATTTCAGAATAAATTCGAGCTTCTTTGCAGCTGAATCACACGCGCTTTGTGTCCGGAAATTTTATAGTTCCTTATGAGATGTATGTTTAGTCGAATAGCTTTCTCGGCAACTCGTCTTTTACAGAGAGAAAGAGAAGAAAGAGAAGAAAACTATGGCTTCGGGGGCCGCATTGTCGATTTTAATAACACTTGTTTGCTATGTTTTGCCGATGATATTAGGAAAAGAGTCGAACTGCTCTTTAATATTATGATGCAGCTCTCTGTATGCGTATTTCGACATCAATAATAGCATTTGCATACGGCTTCTACATCATTTGCAATATCAAGTACGAAGACTCGGAGAGTGAAGAAACCTGCGAAAAATGTAACAGCAGAGAAAGAAGTCTCGACCAAATTTTCGGCAATGAAAGCAAAATGAAAGGAGCTGCAATTATTACTTGCTCAAATGTAATTGAAAAATTTTTATGAAAATTTTTGATAAAAAACAATCCAAGTGCTTCGTTTACTGTGGATGCAAAGATGACCCTGAAGTCGGCAAAGACGAAGACATAAATAATCAGGGCACAACCAACTACGGGGCTTCGATTCACACTCTCCCCCAAATTCCACTTGCCAACGGAACTGGGCAGCAAAGCGAAGTCTTGCAACGAATGGAAGAAATTGGACAAAAGCTGGGTCAAAATCGCAGGTTTTCTTCCCAGCGAGGATCAATGGTTTCGATGCAGCAGCCAGAGAGCTCGAGGAGAAATTCAAGAACCACGAAGAGAAACTCTCTTATTGACGATTACCGAAAGACTCAACAGCTTGAGAATCTCACTGAAGAGACTGCTTCGGACGGATTCTTGAGGTACTATTCGTATTTTTTGTTTGCACGAAGGTAACGCAAACTGTAGCTCTATTTCTACACCACTGCCGACGGCCGGTTACGACAGTATTCCGGATGGCGGCCCAACTTCCGCCAAATCCAATAGCAACGCGTTTAAATTTCCTTCTTCGGTAAAACTATTTATTCAAGACGGCAAGTAACAGTAACTATATTACATATTTCAGGAACGACACGGTGACTCTCACCAGGCTTGAGTAAATTCCGACATATTTTACAGCTCAATCACATGCTCGTGTCTTCTCAAGATCGAGTTGAAATTCTCCGGAAACGTAACTTTCTTTTTCTTCTTTGCACTGCTGTCTCCCTGAATAAAATTTCATTAAAATTTCCGATCAAATAATCGAAAAATTTGCCTTTTTTAAAATGTTTTCATGCGGCGGCAAATTACTGTTTTGGTTCGTGTTTTTGCTCTGTTTGTTCATATTCGAGCATATTTTGTCGGTTTCTTCGAGGATATCATCGACGCATTTTGAATCTTCCGTGCATTCTATTCAATTCAAATATTCAACTACTAAAAAAACAAAAAAAAATACCTTCAACGACGAAAATTTTCACGGTGCTTGAAAATTCTTCAGCAACAATGAGTCTGTCGTTAAAAAATCTGAAGATTTTCGGAAAGTCGAGGCCGCAATTTCCTAAAATGAGAGTTTTCAGGGTTTCAGATTTATTCGTTTACTGTCGGCAAGAATGGCGGTTTCTGAGGTGTTTTGGTCAACTTTGAGGATGCTTTGTGTCCAGCAATTCGATATATACAGATTATTGTCGGGGGACAAGGTCATTCCGCTGATTTCCTGAAAAACATAGTAAATAAAAATAGTCCATAAGAGAACTAACATCTAAACCAGACGGATGAAGAATGCGGGAGAACGAAGAGCCTTTCGATTTTGAGGTGAATATCTTTATACTGTTATTCGCAGAGTCGAGCATGAGCAGTTCATCTTTCAGCTGAATCAGGCAAGAGCATTGAGGTAGGGTTGTGTCGTTTGAATGTGCAGTCGAAAGCTGAAAAATATTTTGCTTTGTTTCACTTTTCTCGTTTTTCTCTCTTACTTGAGATAAAAATCGCCCATTTTCAGTCATAATTGTTATTTTTTGATTGGAAGAGTCGAAAACAAAAAGCTCCTTTTTCTTGTAGCAGCTTGTAATGGCTGTTGGTCTAGCGATACCGCCATCCACGACGCGTCTAAAAGTTAATGAAAATAATATTGCTCATTCTTACTTGAGAATATGGCCGTCAATAGGAGAAGCAAGAACCAAAGAGTCCTCATATGTTAGAGCCAATTTATCGCCGTAAAGACAGAAGGAAGTGGGCTCGAAGGGAACTCCTTTCAAGGCAAATTTAAAATGCCGCAAGAGTTTGCCCTTCTGATTATAAATAATCAACTTGGCGTTTTGGAGATCAAGGAGGAAAATTTCCCCAGTGCGGGAGACCTCGATCAGCGGCGAGGAACCAAGAGTGACGTCCTTTTCAAAATCGCCGAGTTTCATAAACAACCGCACAGAAGGATTTTTCAGAACAATTTGCTTGACATTTTTGCTCGGAGGTTTTGGCAGAGGAGCGACGGGTTCCGGGGACGGTTTCTTGTTCGAACAAGATGGGCTGGCGGATTTTGGTGGGAGATGCAGCACCTCGTGTGTGTCTTGCTTTGGCTGCAGAGACGAGTTGGACGGACTTCGGATGGTTTTTCGGGGGCAGTCGGGGTGGCTCTTCTGTGATTCCAGAATCGCTGCCTGAAGAATGAATGCTGTCAGGCCGTTTGAGTTCGACGGTTTGCGTTTTCAGTTGAGTAGGTGTCTCGCAAGAGAAATCCTCGACGTTTGAAATCTCTGGAGGAACGACTTCAAATGTTCCGAGATCAATATCCATCAGTCTTTCTGCATGATTGACATGGTAGATTGTCGAGTTTGAAGGAATATCTATGTTTGAGTTGGAAAGAAGGCTGTCTATCGCATTTCTAGCGCGCTGAAGCTGAATGATTTCGTTCGGTGTCCCGATCTGAACGACGCGCGAAATAAAGTCCCCACAGCGACGCAATTGACGATCGCGAGATGTCAAAACCTCTCGCTTCTCCTTGCAATCATCGAGGTCGTGATTGTACTGCGAGTCTATCTCTGCAACGATTCTTTCCAGCCAGCTGTCGATGGCACTGTGAGCATCTTGAGCAATTGTTTGAGATTCTCTCAGAGCTTTATTTTTCTCGAGAACTAGCTGCTCTTCAATGCGAGTCATGTGCTTCAGCTCGGCTCTGAGAAGTTCCGCTTTTCGATGAACATCAGCCAGGCTTGTTTCAAACTCAGCGAGTTTTTCCGCCATGGCGTCTTTGACGAAGACTTCCTTGTGTCTTTGATGTCCGCTGCAGAACTGGCAAACCGATTTGTTACAGTCGAGGCAAAATAGTTTCGTCTCTTCTGACGGATGCTCTTGACAAAATACTTTCGCGCGACTTCTTATTTCTTCGTCGTGTTTTCCTGTCTTGATTTGCTCCATTGTGAGGACCATGTGGCCACGGGTTAGTTTTGTCCGGCAGTGAAAGAGAGCACATTCGCTGCATAGCCAGTCGGAACATTCGATGCATTTGTGAGTTCCACGCGAGCTGACGTTCTCTGGACAGATGTCGCAGTTTGGCAATGCAATCTCGTCCAACGTCATGTCGTTCATATGCTGAAGATTCTAGCTTTATTTCTGGAGAAAAAAGTAAAAACTCTCGACGGTGATTGATTGGAGAAGGGAATCGAGAGAACCGTTCAACTGAATCTGGCGCAGATCAGTGTTTTACAGTTTTTCTAGAGCGAGTTCTGGCATACGAGTATTGATGATAACTGGCAGTCATTGATGGCAGTAACCCCTCCACTATGCACTGACTGTAAAGGACTGCATAGTGGGGGTTTCGAACTCACTCGGGCCTACTATCCGCGGAAGGCGCAATTGGTTGTCAGTACCAACTGCGCCACCGCTCCCGACACGTGACCCTAGAAACAGGACTCTTGTATCATCAGTAAACAACCATATCTCTAGAAAACATCCGAAAATGCACCCATTAGATTCAGTTCTCAATCTTTCCACATTTTCATTCGAAATACCTGCGAAGGAACTGCCGAGTAGAGCGCGATAAGGGGATCCATTGGCAAATCTCTGACAGAGAGGGACAGCTTCGTCGATAATCCGCACTGAGCACATTCTACTCTCGTTTCGTTTTCGCTATCGGGTTGGACAGCTTTGGTACTCTCCATTCGGCACTCGAGGCATGCTAGGCAAAACGAGTGTCCACACATTAGTGCGCGCTAAAGGTGGTTAATGCCAGTAAACTGCTTGCTAAATTTGAGTAGGCATCTGTGTAAATACAGCTATTTACTCAAGCAACCCAAAATGTACGAGCGAACATATATTGCCTACCTGGTCGATTGAAAAGTTGCCGCATAGTTGACACTCCATCAGCCTGGAAATAGAAGAGTTAGCCGTTGAAGAATTAATCTTTGAGGAAGAACTTGGCCATAAAGTGTTCAAAAAAGTGATGAAGCAGAAGCTATTTCCTATCAAAATCGAGCTTTGAACACCTCATCGAACATGCTTGCAAAAAATCGTCTGACTTGTTGAATTTGGCCAAATTCAAAAATTCGGTGTTTCTGTATTTGGCAAGGTTCGCAAGGGATTTTTCCATTGAGGAGTGCGCGTCACATAGATTCTGGAGCACTCTTTTTCTGAGTTTTTAGAATGCTCTTTTAGTATTGTTAAACAAAGCTAAGTTGAACGAGCCCAACCCACTGTCCTTGAGGAGCCTGATCCCTTCAATTCAATTTCTTGCTTTTCAAAGTCTTGAAAGTTCTCTTCGCTCGGAGTAAGCCGCAGAGTCTCCGTGAAGCCGCGGCTAGTGGTTGGCGTTCCCAGTGGTAGCCGCGCGGGAACAGCCGGTGGTGCCCTCTTTGGTCGACATTTGACGATCCTGTTAATAGCTAGAAATCTTGCTAAAGACAAGCGCAACTAACCCTGGATTCAGCTCATCAAGTACACATCCTCGCACTGGCTTTTCAGACATGCAAGTCAGAAACGGACTAAACTCTGAAAATGTCTATTGAGAATTTTCACCAGTTCCGGAACACCCAAACCATTGTCAGACGCAGCCGAGACTGAAAATGCAATAGCATCAGCGTCAACATGTTCGGCATGATTTTCTGGCGTCGTGACCAGGGCTGGTTAATTAGCGCACTATTTTCTCTCGAAGAAAAAAAAATTAGCGCACTAATTTTATTTTAGAGACATTTTCGCGTCTTTCGCGCCTTTAGTGCACTAAAATGACACTAATTTTTCCTCTTGGGGAAATTAGTGACTTTTCGAGAGCTGATCAGCACTAAAGACGCGAAAAAAGAGGCTCTTTTTCATCATCCAATGAGCGCGCTCTTCTCGGAGGACAACTTCATGGAAGACAAATTTTCAAGTTCAATGAATTTTTTTTTGTTAATTTTGCGCCGGGACTGAGCATATTTTTTCCCGGCGAGTCGAGGGTATTCTAGAGATTGCTAGAATCACCAACTATACCCATTTTTAACGCTTAAATATTTTATATTTTAATCGTTTCTTATCAAATGTTTCCCCAAGAAATGGTTTAGTAGGGGTTATAACTTGGGTTTATGGTTAGGGTTTAGGGTAACTATTGAGGAATTGTGCTAATCGATAAGGGATAGGGTTACGGTTGGTGACCCTCGACTCGTCGGGGTTCTGTCTGCATATTTTTCCCGGCGAGTCGAGGGTCAGGCGAAAATCCCGGCGAGTCGAGGGTCTCCCTGAAAATTTGCGCGGGAGCGGGGGCGCGGGAAGGATTCCCCCTCCTTTTGCTCCCGCGGAAGCCCGCGGGAAAGAAAAGTCAACGTGAGAGCTGGTTTAAAAGGTCTTCACGTAGGAAGAAGCCTGAGTCAGGCCCCTTAGATAATTCGACAATTGAGAAATAAAATTGAAAAAATAAATAAAAACCAAAACAAAGCTAAGAACATGAACAATATTAACTTTCAATTTGAATGGTGGTGGGTGGGGTTGGGGAAGAAACTGAGATAGATAAACTCAGACCTCCCCGACCTTTGTCAAGCCCCTTAAATTTAAAAACCAAGGAACGGGACTGAGACCTTTAAAAGCTTCTTCCCCGCTGCTCCCGCAGCCCCGCGGGAGCATTTTTGAGTTTTCGCGGCGCGGGAAGGGGCGGGAAGAAGGCATGAAAATTTAGGGCGGGAGCGGGGGAGGGAGAAAGATCACGAGAAAATCTCGAGGGAGCGGGGGAAAGAATATCCAAATATCTTGGGGGCGCGGGAGAAAATTTCGAACTCTGGGGAGGTCTTCTCCCACAAGAGTCAATAACAAAAATCCGCAGCTAGATCTTCCTGCTTTTCTTCATTTTTTGCCTTTCTTCTTCTTGTCATCGTCCGACAACTTCTCATCGCTGTCCTCAACAGTCTCTGAAGCTGGAGCAGCCTTGACTGATACGTTCTACTTTCGTGGTCCAAGAGCTCTTCTCAGTATCTTTATTTAATTCTTTATTCACAGAATCATATTAATTTGATAATTTAGAAGGGAGGTCTCCTCCCAAATTCACGCTTACTTGATAACTGCTAATGAAGAACTCCTCCCAAAGTTTTTTTAGTCTTCTAGGATATAGCAGTGTTAATTTTTAGAGTAAAATGTATCGGGAGTAAATCTGCTTTCTGAATTATAAAGTAAGCATGAAATTGGGAGAAGATCTCCTTATGAATTGTGAAATAAATATTATTTTGTTATATTAACAACTCGCACAAGGCTGCTCCAGCTGCAGAATTTTGAGGACACCGAAGATTAGTCGAGCGACGACAAGAAGAAGATTGAAAAGAAAGGGAAAAAGCAGGAAGAACAAGCTGCGGGTGGCCCTTCAATAAAAAAATTAGGGAGAAGACCTCCCTAAGAAAGCTAATTTAGGCTAAGAGTCGAAGCTTATCATTCAAATCCAGCACAGAAAGAGAGAACAAACAAAGATTGAATTTTATTTTTCCCTATATAATATAGGCTATATAATAAAGCCTATATTTGTAACTTTATATTTTAAAGAAAATTAACAAATCGATTGATAAAGTCTTTTTGACTCTATATTAAAATTTACCCCCTCGATTACCCAGTCCACTTTATTGAAACCAAACTTTTGAAATTCTTATATTAACGAAGTTTGAAATTCTCAAACTTACGTATTCTTCCGAATTAAAGTGTCCGCGCTCATTGGCGGGCCAATCAGCAGCCCTTATTTTCGACACTTTTCGAGACACACGCGAAAGAGACGCGAAAGTCACTAAAGTCTCGACAAAATAAATTCGCGCACTAATTTTAGTGCACTAAAAATTTTCGACAGATTTTAGGACGCGAATTTACCAGCCCTGGTCGTGACCGTCGTTAGCTGTTCTTGGCAGCAGCTTTAGATGAGAAAATGTTCGTTTTTTTACTATTTTCTCGGCGTTACGAGGAGCACGAGTGAATTTCTCATCCCTAGCGACAATAAACTAGCGGTGTCTCCACCCACCATGGCCTGCTGCTTCGATTCTTAGCTGTGTACGAATATGAAGCTCGCTGAAGATCGCTGTCGTCCCTTAGCTGTCGGTCCTCGGGAGAACTTCGATTAATGCAACTTTCCTCACTTTCGAATGTCATAAATGTTTTTTCAAACAAAACAAATTCAAAAATATCCAAGAACTCAAAAGTCAACCCCTAATGCTGGATTATGAGCGCTTAGTGCATTTCCGCGAAAGAAAGTGGTCCCTTCCCGGAGGATTTACGAGCGCTGTCAAGGGAAAATTTCGTGGGAACAACAATAAAAACGGTGATTACTCGATTCCTTTTCGATCGACGCGTGCGACTGTCAGTCCCTTCGCGCTGTTTGTTCCGGGACCGGCCGCAGCACCGAACGTTGAGGGATTTATCATCGTAGCTTTCGTCTCTTACTGTGCTTCTCATTAACAAATATTCGCGTTGGAATGAGAGTCGACGGAGTGAGCCACATTCCTGAAATCGTTTGCTGCTTCATTTCACTAGTTTTTCACTGCTTCTTCTTTCCACTACTTTCTCGCGTTTTTCCTCTCTGGTAATCCGGCTAATCCCTCGTTTCCGGATCAAATTTAGGCTTTGCTAGGTGTTATCGCAACGCCTGTGGATCATTTACTGAAGGCGCAAAAAAGGTGTGTGGAAATTTTGCTGAGCTGTCGTGCTTAGAGAATGTGAGTGCAGGCTCGTTCACAGAACTACGTTTCAGTCCAAAAAGAGCTTGCCACTTGCCAAATACAGACAAACGCTTTTGCGCTAATCAGAGCTACGCAAGAGCGTGTTGGAAGATGGCCACAATCCAGAAATGACTGTAAAAATAGAGTTCGCTTTTTCCGAAAATCCCGATAAAGAAAATCTTCCCAAAAACTTACCCATCCTCGAAAGTGTCCGAAATATAATCGGAATCTTCCGCTGCCTCAAGAATCGTATCTAATTCGGGTTCTTTACCAATCTCTTACTAAAAATTCGCGGAAAATAAGGTAAAAAGAGATTCGCCTATTTCCTATCATCATTTTGCTTATTTCTAAAAATGAAAAAATAAAATGAGGACGGGCCGTTCTTCCTCTCATAAAAAAGATCAAAAACCGAAAGCCGATTTTTTCAAGAAAAAGTTCAAAGGGAGCACGGGCTCTTCGTGTTGACAACCTTGTTCGTAATGAAGTATGATAATTAATGGACCTACCAGGACTCTGATACTGGCATTTCTAGCACGCTGATCATCGATTTGCTCAGTTCTCTGTTCATATTATAAAGCTCTTTTTGCGGATTTTTTACCTGTTCGTCTGTGTCGTCGATATTGTACGGCGGGTGGGTTGGATCAATCTCTGAGTGTCCTCCTCTATCTCTTTCTCAAAAATCGAAGAGCCTTATCGAGGCCTACAAAGGAGCCCTCCTTATGATAGCGGGCAGAGTATCAGCGGCGAAAGTTGATTTGCGCCGAGCTGTGAAAAGTGCTCACGATTTGGACACACGCGAACACTCAACCTCCCCTCGCCGACAATTTTCGAGGTCACACGATCAGGCAAAATGAAAAATCGGAACCGCCTCAATTTGGGTATTTGAGCGAGACTGATTGAGAGCAAATTCAACAAAATTTTTTCTTTCACCGATTTATGATCCGTCCGGCGTTAACACACGTCCGCTGGACTTGATTTATTGCTGTCAGAAAGCGATTACTCCAGAATGAGGAATATAAGTGCTTATTGTGATGTATTCCAGCGAAAAGAATAATATTTTGGGGTGAAGGATCAGAAAGAAAGGCTACTGCTCCGTTTCGGCGATATACTCGTACTGCTTCCTGCGATCTCGCCCAGTCGCGTTCGTCTGGACAAAGGCACACAGCGATATCGAAACAATCAGGATCAAAAGGGACGCAAACGCGCCTAAAATAAATCCACCTCTGTTGTTTCCTTTTGCGAGTACCTTTCAAGCCGTCGCCTCTGTTGGACGAGCAGTAGTACATAGTGTAAGGTTCGCCGGTGCTGGCATCCTTCACGTCAGAAAGCTTATACGAGCCCTGCGTGTAGTGGCCGGCGCAGACGCAGCGGTGGGGAGCGACGCAAATGCTTCCAGGCCCAGCGCAGAAATCGTTGCAGACGGGCTCGTCGCATCTCGGCCCTAGAACTCAGAATCCATTTTCTCGTTCTCTTCGGATACTCGAATACCTGTGTAATGATCAGGGCATACTCCCACGTCCCCATCGCAAACGCCCGTGTTTTTATCGCATCCATTTTCGCCACAGTTGCAGTTATTGAAACAATCCTTTCCCCAGGCCCCTTTGACGCATTCTTCTAAAGTTGAAATAAAGTTGAAATCAGCTGACTTGTAACTCGACTTCACCTGTTTCGCCATTTCTTAGCACAGCGCTGGTGCCATTGTTGCTCCCATCGTTGAGGAGAGAAACGGCCCTGCAAAAAAAGAACAATTAGAGTTGTTGAAAACTCTTTGATTCTTACTCAGTATAAGAAACTACCGGAGCCTCGGTAGCAGATGAATTGCCGGCAGTCGCGAGATCTTGGCCAAATGAGCTGGCGATGAGAGCTGAAAACGCGAATGATCTTTCTCGAAGAAGAACTGACCGGTCTTACCGAGGGAAATCTTCATTTTGGTGACTCCAATTTTGGTTTCTCTTGAGCAATTCTGGGAAATAAAAATCAGGCTCTGACTCTCGCTCGGCAGCGTGGAAATCAACGGAGGCGGCAGATTCGACTCGTCTACCCTCGAGGTCTTCCTTGCTCGCGGAAATCAAGATAAAGAGATTTACCAAGCAACTTTCATGCTTTATTCAAATGCTCACGAATGGAATTAATCAAAGCTGAGGATAATTTCATCATTTTTATTCGGATAAATTCGGAGGGAGTGTCACAATAAGAGTCAGTATCAATAAGAGGATTCGATCTTCTTGAGCTGCGATGTTGTTCGGTAGGCGAGGTAGTCGGAATGTCCTATGATTTGAAGATATTTCTTTCATTTCAAAAAGTCCACTCACCTGGAATGGTTGAAACGTGCTTGGTAACTCCAAAAAGGCTCTTGAATTTGCACCAGCCAGACACGGGCGCATCCAGGTGGACTGTTTTCTTCTGGCTAAAAGGGAAGACTTTCAGTGGCACCATATCTTCTTCCGTTACCTAAATGCTCTCTTCAGTCGGACGGATCCTCTGCGCAGGAGACCGACATCATATTGTTTTGCACTTTCCGTTCCGTCGAATTCTCGGTTAAAATTTAGCTATTTTGACACTCTTTGGCTTTCAAATACCTCTCAAGTTCTTCTTGTTCATTTTCGGCGAGTCTAACTTGTTGGATCTGGACATGCTTAAATCACTTTGACTCCCGGTAGAGGAGAAAGTTACGCTACCTGAAACTGGTGCGGTGCTGGGCTCTTTGAAAGGGCGAAGCGGCTCCTGCTGGCTAATTTAGGTGGCGAATGCTACTTGACAAAAATCACAAATCTCAAGTCCCCTTACGACGGGCTTCATTTCCCGCTTTACTATTCTCAAAGTAGCATCAAAGTCACCATTTCCTGCGTAGCTTCACTCGACTCCTTGGAGCAATTCTTGGACGAACCTTTTCGTGGCGGCTTCGCTGGCTCTGGCATTGAAGAAAAAAAGGGTTTGGAAAAGAAAAAGGAATGACTCTGATGCCCGGGTCGGTCAGGTTTAAAAGGAAGATCGGAGGTGTTAACTTCGAGAGTACTTGTGAAAGGGGCCACTGGCTTCGTTTCTTTGTGTACTTCTCATGTCTGCCTTCCATTACTTTCCCCCTGCATCTTTGACAAGTCAATCTATCTGATTTGCACACTGCATGCTGATAAAAAAAGATGCAAAATTACTTGAGAAAAGTTCAATATATAATACTTGTGATATAAAATTGAGCGTCAAAGGCCAGGTGTTGGCCGGCCGCGTGGCCTAATGGATATGGCGTCTGACTTCGAATCAGGAAGTTGTGGGTTCGAGTCCCATCGTGGTCAAAACTTTTTCCCTTTTTTTTTGTCCGACGACAGTAGAAAGCAAATTTTGTTTATTTTCTAAGATTAAAAAACACCAATTTGGAATCTTATCAAAACTTTTTTATTGAATTTAATGAACTGAAAAGTTAAATAACAGTAAATAACACCGGATTTAGGGCTTTTCACTGTTCTTAGACTGAATTCTCGATGATAAGATTGAAATAAAATAAAGAGTATAGAAAGAGAAGAGTTATCCACCCTTTCCTTTTAAAATTTTATATCTTGATAGCCTATCAATGATAGGTATTTATTGAACTTGAAAAGAAATATATGCGGCAGAGATTGTGAAAGAAATGTCTAGAATTAATTACTCTCTGTTTGTGAATGTGACATATTTTCTGGGCAAAAAACTGTTGTTGCCAACTGCTCGGCTTCCAACTGTACCGCTGGGTCTCATGTGCATCTTGTAAGAGATAAAACACGTCTTTCCAAGAGCTCTTGTTTTGAAAAGATAAGAGAAGTGTTTTATCTGTTCCTGAGTAACTGAACAGTGCGAAACTGAGAGATGAAGCCATGCAGATGGAGGCAACTGAAGTCCACGGCAAAAAAAGTATCGGATCACGTTTCCGTGGCAGACAATCACGGCCGCCTCGTTCTCCTCGCTAGAAGGCTTGGCACGGCGAATGAATTTACGGAAGCCGGCTTCGATAGCTGCAGATTCTTTGTACTCGGTCCATGGCTGAAAAATAGTAACGCTCAAGCGAGGTACTGTAAGCTCGTACCTTTTCAGGGTAGCCTTTGAGTGGAGGAGAGGGCTCGATAGGGCAACCTTCTCTGATCAGATCGGAACTCTGAAAGAAATGAAATCAAGGAAGAGAACGCAGCTTTTGATGACTACCTCAACTTTGCAATCGACTTGCAGCACCGAGTTTATGATATTGGCAGTTTCAGTCGCTCTGGTCATTGTAGAATGAACGAATTGTGTCGGTTTAATTCCAGAAGCCTTCAGGTACTCCCCGCAGAGGCGAGCTTGCTCGCGACCTTTCTCGCTGAGCACGCGATCTGCGTCTTTCTCGCCGTCCATGTACTGCCCATGTCGGATCAAGTACACATGTCTTGTCTTCTTCACTTTGTATTTTTCCTTCATTTCGTCAGTCCAATCGGCCTGAGGATGCCGGTGATCCCAGTTGTAATCCCAGTCGGCCTTCTCCGTCTCTTCTTTTGCTGCGACTTTCAGCTTCGGCTGAGCAAGGTACTTTTGTAGGCCCTTTGCAGCGCAAACAGACCCGACAAACGGAAGAAACGTGCGTATTACCATCAGAAGTTTCTAAAATGAAGAAAGAGATGAGACAATTTCTTAAAGAAAAGAACATTAATTGTAGCACGAGTAGTACGTCAGGCTAATTTTTTGGCTAAACAATAATAACACTTATTCGGCAATCTTCTTGGCGAGATCGCCATTGGCAGCACCAGCGGAGGTGTCGTCCCCACCGCCGTAGAACTTGCCATTGACGAAGACGCGTGGAACTGATCGAGCGCCAGTCAGCTCCTTCAGGTAGTCCTGGATGGCATCCATGTCTAAAAATTAGTAGGAAATTTGTTCAAAGAATGCATCTAATCTTACCGCTTCGGTTTTCAATCTCCATGACTTCAAAAGAGGCACCGACGCTCTTCAGGGCGTCCTTGGCCTTGGTGCAGAAAGGACAGTAGGTCTTTGAGAAAACCATCACCTTATTGGCGGCGATAGCCTGGTCGACGATATCCTTCACCATTATTCCTTCTAAAAATGATAAAAGTCAGCTCGACCTAGACTTTTCCGTTTATTTCTTGGGAGAATTTTTCTCTCCAGAGAAATTCTTGGGGCAGATAGCGTTGTTGAGGCAGTTGGAGCATTGAGGCGCCTTGGCGGAGCAAATTTGCTGCCCGAAGCCGACAAGGAGTTTGTTGATTTCTTGCCACTTGTCTTTGGGAAGCCAGGACTCTAGCTGAGCGCGAGTGGCTTCGGGGTCCTTTGGCTTTTTCGTGAAGCAGAGACGCTGGCAAATGCGATGGACGTGAACGTCAACACCGATTCCGTCGTTCTTTCCCCACGCACAGCTGAGCGCTAAGTAGCCCATCTTCGGGCCGATACCCGGAAGCTTGACGAGATTTTCTACATAAAAATACGTTAATATCCAGCCTGACTTTTAGAATTACCGATTGTGTCAGGAATATCACCGCCGTATTGATCTCGGCAGATTGCGCCAACTTTGACGATATTCTTGGATTTGGTTTTGTGGAATCCAACTGGAGTGATGAGCTCAGAAAGAAGTGACTCGTTCGCTGTAGCAGCGTCCTCTGCGCTAAAGGATTTGAAGTGCTCATTGAGTCGCTTCATCGCTCCGGCGTTGACTTCATCTTTAGTCTGCGAGCTCATCAAAAGTGAAATCAAAATTTGAAAGCGCTTCTCAACCGCAGTCGCTTTGCCAGAGTACAGCTCGGTGCAACCCATTGTGTCAACAGGGGCGTCGGCTTTGCTTCGCATCTCCTGAATGTTTCGGTAGAGCACCTCCCAGTTCTCCGGGGGCTGATGTCAGTCGTCTTCTTTGCTCCTTTCTTTGTATTCGTTGGAACTGTAGGAGGAGGAACTACGGGAGTGAAGCTCTTAGTCGCCTCAGGAATAACAGCGTCAACATCTGCTTTCTTTATTTTCTGTTTCTTTCCGGCGACTTTCGGAATGTTCGCAGCCGGAATGCTTGAAGCAGCACGCTTTATGCCATTGGCACTTCGAGTCCGCATTTCGTCTGTAACTTTCTATAACATGCCATAATTTAGCGAGACTGAAGTGAAGGGTAGAGGAATTTGTAGAAGAATAACAACAACGAATGAATTGGAACAGATCGGGAAGAAGTGAGGTCAATGATTAATTTTTGAATGACATGGACTGAGTAAAAGGCATTTTAGTTCGTATCATAAATTGGGAAGTGTATTTACAAAAGAAGTCACATTCACCACATGGTATAGCCACCGCCGCCTCCACCGGTGACGAAATTATCCTTTTTCTGACTTATTTGAACGTTTGCACCTTGCGCCTGGGCCACCTTAGATCTGTGTGAGAAACAAAAAACAGTTCAAGATTACCTGAGCTGCGTTTGGAGCACATCCAGGAGGTGGTGGGGGGATAGACGCGTTTCCATTGAATCGTGCACCCGCATCAAAGCCACCTATGTATTCAATAACGACAAGGAAATGATCCAAATTCTTTTACCGTTGACGATTACTTGTTGTCCAGGCTGAAACTGTCCCGGTATGACCTGATAACCAACACCTCCTTGTTGAAAATGCTGCGGCGAAGGGGCTCCATGAGGCGGGTACATTCCTTGTGCCGGTGGATATCCAGGGTTTTGATGAGGAACGGGCGGATAATGCTGAAATTAAGGTAAGTTTTCTATATAAAATCGCTGCTTTCTGTACCTGTGGAGCTCCAGGAGGAGCATATGGTGGAGGTGGTGCATTTGCACCTGCAGAAGGCGGGTATCCTTGATGTGGTGCTGGAGGATAAGCCGGTTGATTTGGATAGTGAGGAGGTTGGACTGCTTGCCCAGGTGGAACAGGGGCTCCTGGATATCCTTGGGGTGACTTTTTCTCTTGAGAAGGATACGAAGAACCTCCTTGACTGGGATAGGAAGCACCTCCTTGTGTAGGATAGCCAGATTTCTCAGGAGGAGGAATGCCTTTCTTCGAACTTTCGTTGCCCATTCTAAAAGATAATACCGACTTATAAACACCATTCATTGATAATAAATGCGATTCATCTTGAGAATAACAGCACAGAAGACTTAAGCTAAAGCCGAATAAATAAAGCTTACAGTAAGCTTAAAAGGAATGTATAATTGAAGTCCAGCTTCAGTAATCGCCCAGGTGATTACCTTAGAGCGCCAGCTTTTGGCAGTTTCGGCGACCTGTAAATTGTTAATGAGTTTATATTAATTAAAGAATTACTGTTGCGACTGAATCTTGTAATATCGAACGCGTTTGGTACGATCAACCGCCCTTCTCCGAATTCCCATACTAAAAATAATAAAGTCAATTTCTAGGGGCAGATATTTTAGTACAACTCATCAGTTTACACAACGAGAACTGCTTTTTCCGCCGCTTATCTTTTTTCTTTTTCTTCTCGACGGCCTCTACGAAGAGTTTTTCTTCGGAAGCATCGTCCAACCTGCTCTGTAGTAGACTCAAAACAGCGTGGTTGAAGTCGGCAACTTCTTTCAACTCACAAAGCGAGTCCTCCGTTACTTTGCGGCACCTTGGTACATAAGAAAAGACTGTCAAAATAAATCCTGTACCTTTCCAAAAGCTGTGAGTATCTCGATGATGCTGTCAATTGTGTAAAAAACAGTCGTTCAACCGCAGCGAGCGTATATGACAAGCGTTCCACCGATTTACGTCGCTCTATTCCATCACAACAAATCTACAACGGAAATATATTCGTGTATAAGAATTCGGAACGCACCTTCATGAATTCGGTTAAAAACTGCATCGGTAGGAGGAGCAGAGCCGATTCCAACTCCTGCTGATGAATTTCGTTAATACTTTTGATAACATAATCAACACTTGAGAGCGCCAACTGTGCCAAAATGGGATGCTTAGCATCGTTTTCGTTCTTCACCTTCTCTGAATTATTATTAGTGAAAAGAAAGCTCTTGTGGTTTCACTGACCTTGGTAATGGATTTCGATCGAATCGATAAGTCTCTCAGCAGCGTTAGCCGCGAGATCAGGGTGAATTTGTGCGACTGCCGCTTCCGCATCTGGGTTAACTCCAGGAATGACAGTGTCGGCGTCTTGCTCCCCACTTTGGTACGCATTCTTTGCCTCCTCCTCTCTTCTCTTTCGTTCCTCATCTTCAAGAACGACGACCTCTTCGCTTCGTTCCCACAGTCTGATAGACTTGTCTTTACCCACGGAGCAGACCATATCGCCATTATAGGACACCAAACCCATGTTAATCTCATCTTGATGTCCGGAAAGAATCTGAATAAGTCGGAATCCGTCCGCATCCCACTGTTTGATAAAACCATCCTTGCCCATCGAGAAAAAAAGATGAGTGTCAACGACCCATGAAACCGAGACGACGCCTTTTTCATGAGCGACAAATGATTTGTGGCAGTCGGCGAAATCCATGCCCCATATTTTCACAGTTCTATCTGCGGATCCGGTCGCCATCAAGGTTGAATCATCCGAAGCGGCCAAACAATTGACTGGTAAACTTAAATTTCGATTTGCAAATGACTTAACAAGGAGCTGAATGATTTACCTGTGGCCGTACATGGAGTTCCAGAACTTGAGCGTGTCTCTGTAGAAAACTTTCACGGTGCTATCGATCAGCGCGACAGCGATGAACTTTTTATCCTTGGTAAATTCAATTCCAAGGATGCTTTCTTTCAGCTGAAGGGTTTTTGTATGCTTGAGCGTGAGTGTGTCTTTCTTGAAATCCAATTTCCACAGTTTCATCTGCCCATCTGTTCCAACTGTAGCCCAATCTCTGAAGTTTTTAAATTAACTGGGGGACTGAAAAGATTCCTTACTGTTTAGATGATTTTATTTGCCAAATTTCTCCTTCGTGCGCTTCCTTCTCCTCTAGAATATCGGCAGAAGCAATATCAACTAGAAGAAGCTTTCCAGTTTTTGTACCAATAAGTGCTTGTCTATCGCCCCGTACATAAGCAACGGTAGTCACTGGTTCAGTCTCCACGGTTCTCACAGGCTTACATGTTTCTACTGACCATACTTTCACGCAATCGTTGCTTCCCGTAAGAATAGCACGGTTATCGGAAGAGAATGTGACGGCTAGTGGACTATCTCGATGTCCAGCTAGGGTTAGCTTTCCAAGGTTCTCGACGAGGAATACATCGCTCCTCAACGAGTGCATTTGAAGTTGGTTTGAGGTGTGCTGCGCAACGATCTTTATTTCTTGCGCTGAAGCGTGGATAACTGAGAGACCGCGCAGCTTGCCACCGGACTTGTGCGATACATTATTACCAAGTCGATCTTCAATCGTTTCATCTTCATTTACGATTATTTCTGACGATGCTTCTCCATTTTCCGATGCCTCTATTTTGCGCTTCGCTTTTTTCACTCGTTTCTTTTGTCGTTTTCGTGCTTCAGCAGCATCATTAAGCTTCCAGATGTCGATGACGTTCTTGAGTCCGTGTGCAACGAGCAAGTTTTTCGACACTGTCAGAAATGTCGTTTTGTCCGTGGCACTCCTGTTCGTACTGCCGAAATAATCAAGTTTCAGCTCCGCGCCATCTTCGAAGCGCTTTTCATCATCACTTTGCCACGTGATTTTGAAAAAGCGAAGAGTAGCATCATCGGACGCGCAGATGACCAAGTCAGACATCAGCACCATCGTGTTTATCTGTGCTTTGTGATGAATATTGGAGACTTGACAATGTTGCGTATCCAGGTCCCAAATTTTGATCATTCGGTCGGAACTCACCGAGATGAGAAAACGCTCTTTTTCTTCTCCAGGCTTGCTCAAGAATGAAACTGAGTTCACTTTCTCTTTGTGACCACGAAGTCTTTGAGGGGTTGAAAGACAGATTTAACAATCTCGAGTTAACTGAAGCTGCTCAACCCTAACCTGTACAAGCCCGACTCTTCCACTGCATCCCAAACAATAATTTCGGTATCGAGAGACCCTGACGCAAGTCTTGTCCCAGAAGAATTCCAGACCAATGTTTGGATTGCCCTTTTATGTCCATGAAGAAGGACGGTGCGATCGCCGCTGTCCAAATCAAACATGCCAACACTGCCATCCTGATAGCCGACAGCCAACACGGTGTTACCCGGTCGAAGGGCAATGTGAGTGACGGGGAAGTCTCGCCACGTAACAGCGCAACACGCTGTCCTGTCACGACATTCCAGAGCAAGACGTTTTCGACACATGCGCAGGCGACAACGCGCGGGGAGATAAAAACCGGAGGACAACGGCCAGAAGTAACAAGCCCAAAAACACCCACCGGGTGGTATTTTAAGTGCTGAGTCGTCAACCCCATGTCTGAATAGAAAACATCTTCATTTATAATTCGGGAATTGACAGAATCTAGTTTTTGTGCAGTTTTAATTTGTCTACGGAAAGACGATTTTCAGGCACGCCCGTTTTAACAGCTTCCTCAAATAATAATCGCTCTTTAATAACAGGAGGAACATCAACGTCACTAGAATCTTGTGGAACATGAACTTCGAAGTCGGCTTCCAAGTATTTTTCCTCGAACTCGCGGGGGACTATACGCCAGCCGGATAAATTATGATCGACGAATTCTCGTTCGAGGCCATCGGTCTCACCGTAGTGAAAGACTATTCCATATGCGTAGCCAAAATTACCAAGATGGCTCTGTTTCGTCACTTGGTCAGTGTTGGGCGTATTCCAGTCGTACCAAGCTCGAGTGATTAGCTAAAGAATAGTTACTATTGTGTAATTTTGATTAAATCGGGACGGTTATGAATGAATTAATGGATTAAATACGTACCCACATAGTGTCGGGAATTCGCGGCGCTGTTGACCCATCAGATTGAGTAAGTGTTCCGTTTAGGCGCTCGTAATTAAGCGAGTTGTTGGTGCGCTCGTATGCGTTGTACACGAGTCGGCCAACACCGTAATTTGGCAGTTTCTTGGTCATTTCGAACAGTCGGCATCTGAAATATTTTTAGAGCAGTTCACACACGGCGCATGTTTCAGACCCATTCTCGTCTCGTTCTTGGGTAGCGGGATGGTAATGGCCCCAGGTGTCTTCTTTGCGCTCCGGGTTACACCTTTAAATACTTAATACGCGCAATTACGAATCAGTGCTTGTTACCGCTCAGTGAACTTGGACATTTGGCGGTAGAATGCGCCTCCATCGTATGCGTGTTCCGAATTCCACATGTAATGCATTTCTTGCTGTCTCCACATTAGCCTCTCTGCCCAAGGAGCAGTGTTCCATACCCGAGCGTACTTTTCGATCAATTTCAGCCGATTCATCTCAATCAGACACACATTTAATTATCATTTATGAAAGATAGTTGGAGCCAGATAGTTGAACAAGCAGCTCGCAACTTGAATTGTTAGTGTGGTACGTAGTGGTCAGAAAGAAATGAGAAGAATAATTCAGAAGCTATTTAGTGCTAGATAATTGCGCGACGAATTTAAGGGACCTGGGCGAGCAGCGCGGAGCCAAACTTCACGGGCTCGTAGCTTATCTTAGAAGTAAGATTTTTAAGAATTTCTTTTTGCAAATCATATCTACAAACATTTAGCTTTCTCTACCTTTTTTCAGAATTTCTCTATCATTACCGGTTGATGAACTAGAGAGAAAAAGAGAAGAGCAACTTCAAAAGGCATCAAGTCCTGCAAACTAAATTTTATCTTCCTGAAACTAGCACCATTGAAACGCCCGTTTAATTCTGCACAGATTCCACCTAATGCGCAAAGCTAAATACGTACTTATCGCCAAGTAACGCCAAATAAACAAAGTTTCTTAGCGCGCTCAGCTGGTCGCGGCGCAGTAGGACGCTCTGATGAAGCTATTTTGGTCTTCCTGGACATGATTCCCGCTGAGTGCGCGCTCAGTTATCTTGTTTATCTAGCCTCTATCGCCAATAGGTACTGTCCCGTATTTGCGCATTAGGTGGAATCTGTGCAGAATTAAACGGGCTTTTCAATGGTGCTAGTTTCAGGAAGATAAAATTAAGTTTGCAGGACTTGATGCCTTTTGAAGTTGCTCTTCTCTTTTTCTCTCTAGTTCATCAACCGGTAATGATAGAAAAATTCTGAAAAAAGGTAGAGAAAGCTGAATGTTTGTAGATATGATTTGCAAAAAGAAATTCTTAAAAATCTCACTTCTAAGATAAGCTGCGAGCCCGTGAAGTTCGGCTCCGCGCTGCTCGCCCAGGTCCCTTAAGCGCTTCTTGGAATGCGTTCTCGTCATGGCTACTTTTGGCCAGTCAGTCACAATCTAAAGACATTCCTCGAGGAGAGAACGCAAAAATCCACTAACTTGAGAGTGATTTAGCGCCTTCTCTTTCTGGCCTAGTTTGATGTAGCACTATCTTGAGAGTTCAATAGCTATTTTCATAGGATGTCGAAAAAGCCTTTTGTCTAAGTCTGTTTTGAGAACTCAATCTTTGCGAGCATCAAATGATTCTTGTCGAAGAACATGGGCTCATTTTCCTCTGCTCGCTCAAACCAGCTAAGGGCTTCCTCGTACGACGCCTGTGGTACTACGATCATGCGTCATTTCTTTAACGACAGTACAACTAGACGTACCAGCGACACGATAATAAGCCGCGGCGATTTTACGCTTGTACCAACTCACTTCCGTAAACTGGAAATACCACATTCCAAGGCAATACATCGCGGTAGAGTCGTTATGAAGCGATATGCTCCGCTCAAAGTGCTCTTTATCCTGAGCGACTCTTGTAAGAGTGTTCGGGTCCCTTGTTGCTCGGCGAAGTCGCTGAGAAGAATGCCCATCCACTTGTGCGCCGCCCAGTTGTTTGGCTCAAGCTCGACTGCCCGGGCAGCTGCTTCGTATGCAAGTGGGATGAGCTTTTTCGCCTCGGACGGGAACTTGAGTGCATATTCACGGAAGGCACGCGCAAGACGCCACTGAACACCCGCATCGTCAAGCTCGCTGTACGCGGAAATGAATTCGAAGAGCTGCTCCACGTTGACAATGCGCCAGTACTCGTCGCACTTTTGACAAATGAATTTGACGTTCGTGCTGCCTTCGCTCTTCGCTTCTACACGATTCTGTTTTAGTGAGTTTTCTCTGTGGACGAATGATAGGTACCCGACGGAAGACACGGCAAGGACTTTTAGCCGGAGAAGCGAACGATTCATCAAAACTCTTCGCAGATCTTTATTAAGAATTTGTATTGGATTTACAGTCATGTACAGAAATGAACAAGGTAAAGGAAAAACAGTGTTTAAAATAAATATTTATTGCTTGAGAGAAGCTTGAGAGAGCATACATCCCTGTTGAAGCATCACGAGTTTCTGCTGTGCAGTTCGCGAGACAACCAAATATCTGTCGGCGCCCTTTCCATAGCTTCTCGATCGAAGACCATATCGACTCACTGCCATATGTATAGCTTTTCTTTCTTCTTTTCGAAGGCCTTTAGAAAAACTCAAGTCCTCGGTGATCTGGGACGTCGCATAGCGCGATATGAGAACATCAGCTTGTTCCACAGTCACTAGATATATTTTTAATCCTAGTAAAATTTTTTTCTTTAAGACCTTGACAACGGCCGTCTTCATCAACTCCCAATCCGGTTGTTTCCCGACCGTAGCGTGCTGCATTATGCTTTAAAAACATTCAGAAAAATGTTATATGAACAAATACTCACGTCAATGGGCTGTTCGATTCCATCTTCGGCCGCTCCAAGTCCACCGCCGCTCCAGCCCATCAGTCGCATTAACATCAGTCCTTTGTTGTTTTTATTAGCTTGTTTCTCTCGTGCTTTCGCCATTCTGACGAGATGCGGTTGCGCTTTGTCGATCATTCCATTTTGGACTTCCTCGATTCCTTCAAGAAGCGATACTTACTTTTTGAGCTTGGCGAAAGAACCTACCTAGCGCATTTTCGTGTGCATATTCTTTCTTCCTCTCTTCAAGTACGCGGCATCGCTGAAGCATCTCTTTCAAAGCATTACAAGCAGCATCCGCCTTCGCTTCTTTTTCGAGTTCCCTTCGCCTTCTGCGATCTTTGTCGTGTTAAACGCAAGTGTGGCACGCCATGTTCCGCCCCCTTGTTTCTCGTTCTTAGTTTCATCTTCTGTCCATTTCATCGAGAACTTGTTCAAGTTGGCCGTTCTGGAGATGATAGTCAGCGGACAATCCATTCCTTCAAGCATGAATAGAGTTATGTCTTCAAGTTTGATTTCAGGTTTAACGTCTTCATGTTTTTCTTTAAGCTTCGACTGCTGTGCCTGTAAGTCCGCGAATCTAGCCTGGTCCGGCGTCACGATTCTTCCTGCGTCGTTGGCCGGCAAGATGTATCCAACTTGGCGGTCACCAGGCGTGAGCGCAAGCGTCAGTTGCGGTTCCGTGCGCACTCCATTATGACGCAAAGCAGAAACGACGTGAATCCTATTTTCGCTGTTTTCGCGGAGAAAGTATTCCAAGTTGTCGAAAGCAACTCGCTTGGCGAATTTGCCGAAGCCGTAAGCGCATTCGACGCCGCGTATAGACAGAACGCAGTATTGTGACTTTTTCGTAATGAAGAGGTCCTCGGTTGCCTGGTATAATCGAGGTCGAGTGGAGTTGAGATACTCACGAATAGCAAGGATATTGCCGCCACACGTGTACATGTCCTTGGCGATATCGATTCCAGCCCGACGCGCAGCTTGATCGACGCAATAAGGCGACCCAGCTTTGAAGTCTGAATTCTTAAATTAATTAATAACTAACATGTGAAAATCTAAATTATCAGAATCTTTGATATTAGATAACTCACCTTTTAGGCGTCTTTTTATTCTCATAATAGCGTCCTTGTGTTCTCTCAACGGGACAAAGTTATTTTCAGGTGCAGCTTCAGTCTTGGCGTTCGTGAATTGGAGATACTCAGGTCTTCGTATCTCATTTGGCAGTGTTTGTCGTTCACTATCTTTGTCCAGCAGGCCAGCACTGTAGAAAATCACCTTGTCTTCTAGCTTTAATTCGGGCTTCTGCGGTTTAGGTTTTTCTGGAGATGCTTCAAGAGCGTCAAGAATTTGGTATTCAAGAGATGTATCCTTCACTTCGTGCTCGCCGGCCTCGTCAATTGGTACCTCCGGCTCCGCCTTAATATTCCATCGTATTTACTCGCTATAATCATCAAAACAAACATATTATTTGTAACGTGTTGGAAATTAGCCCGTGTAAATTGGAAAAAACTCCAATTCAAGTTCTTTTCAAATTTAATTTTAAGTTCTAAACTAGAATTTTCAAATTACCTGACTCTTGAACTCCTTCGACACAATTTCGTAGCCATCTCGTTTTCCTTTTCTCTCAACGTAATCGCATCGTTGTCTTAGCACACTGAATGCGCTTGTCCAACACGCACTTTTGGCCGCTTTTTTACCAGATGACACGGCAGCGCTGATCTCAGTGCCATTCAAGAGAACACGCGCTCCCCAGTCCGGCATTTTAGAACCCTCCTTCTTCACCTCGTACACTTCTGTTCGGAATTCAAGCCCGTTCTGCTGCGCGAAATTCGACAAACTAGTCGATATCGGCGCATCTTGGATGTGAGAGAATTCTAGCCCAGCAAGGTCTTCCAAATCCAGCCCAATGAAAGCCTCGGATTCTGAATTCTCTTTTTTGACTTCTTCTTCTTTCACCTCTACTACAGAAGAAAGCGGAAGGGGAATCGCCATTTTCCTCCTTGCGAATGCCGATTTTTTATTGTGCACACTTGGCTTTGTATTGAAGGGGACCACTTTTCCGATCTTGCGAAGATTTCTCTCTGCATCTTGAATGCACTCCTGCTTCGCAGCTTTCTTGCCAAAGCCGCGTCCAGTTCCAATCACAACTCCATCGATTTTAAACTCGAAAAGCTTCTCAAAATTGCCGTATTTGTTCTTGATCTTCGTTGACGTCGTTTCGAAAAAGTCCATTTCGAATTCAGGATTTAAATCCTTCGTCTTCTGAATCGTCAAGGATCGATGTTCATCATTAGCGTACACAATCAGGTTCGAGAGCTCAAGTTTCTTTTTCTTCGGACTCTCTTCATTTTGGTTGCTTTCGCCTAGTCGCTTTAAGTTTGCTCCGCTGTTACCGCGATTTTCTTGTTTTATATCTTGTTCCATTACTTTTCGGTACGACCTCGAGTTCTTAAAAAACTTATGAAACTAAACGGTCCATTTCTTCCATTTTAGAAAAGAGGCTTTCTGGAGGATGGAGCCCCTGATGAAAAATGATTCCGATTAAAGAAAGACGAAAATTTCAAAACTTTTTTTGACAAGGGCAGGTTTAGAGCAGTGTTCTAAGGTAGCTCGTCTTCAGGGGTGAGTGACTACATGCAAAGAGAGAGAGACAGTCGGCTTTTTTGGAACTAGCGGTGTCATAAGCCCGCTTGCTTTCGCAGCATGATGTAAATCTTCTCTTTGATCCAGTCCTAGCGAAAGTTAGATTGAGTTAAAAAAAGTAGTGTTTACTTTGTTGTAGGGAGCATAGGACATGGAGGTTCTTTGGTAAACGAGGATCGACAGATCGGAGAGGTTGTCGATGTAGTCGAACAGTTGGCTAAATATATAGGAGAAAAGAAGGAAGAACAAACTGTTCTTACCTGATATCGTAAGTGATCTGTTTCATCGTGACATTCTCCTTCTTGAGCTGCTCTTCGTAGATTTTGCAGATTGCCTCCACAGCTTCGTTGACTGACTCGAAATCTAAGTGAAATTAACTACTGCATTCGAGTGTGGCTATCTTACCAGCGTAGCTGCGAGACTCCTGCTTTCTGTTCGGCTGAACGAGCAAGATTGCGTGTGACATTCTCTAGACAACAAATTATTCAAAATTAGCATTCTATGATTGTTCGGCGCCCCAAAAAGAAATTCTAGCTTGGGATAATTAAAAGTGAATCGCACGGGATATTTACTAAGAAACCTGCGGAAATTAAGGAAATGCGACATTCAAAGATTGATTATTCTTCATTTATTATGATTAAATAGTAAAGTACGTATTGATATGAAAGGAATAGCGTTTTTTGTGATGCAAGTGTTTCAGATTAGTGAACAATAACACTTCCAGAAAAAGGAAACAAAAAAAAATAGAATAATAAAAATAGGAAATAATTCCTAATGGCTCCAAATGAACTCCCACTCATGAAATTTGAGTGAGCGGCCTCAATCAGGAGGAGGAAAATATTTATAAAAATGATAACGATATTGAAATCATGCATAGTTGGCAGTTTTAGATTCGACAGAAACGAATAGTGGTAAGTGTTTTTTTTTCAGTATTTTGAAAAAAAATCTTGAAAGGCAAAATATCGGATTTGGATTGAATTTCGGGAAACTTAAGGATCATATGGCAAGAGTAGTTTTCGAAATATGCGCTTCAATGAATTCAATATTAAAGGCACTTCTCTTCTTTCTTCGTAAAAACATATTTATAGTGAGTTAGAATTGAATTATCAACAATCAGTGTTCGCCGAAATAAATATCAACAATTAGTCCGGTGAACACGATAATCGCTCCTATCCATTGCTGAACGGTGAGCACGTTGCCGAAGATCAAAACAGAAAACAGGACGGAGAAGAATTTCCTAAAAGAAAGCTTGGAGCAAAAATGTCGATTTTTCCATTTCCTACCTGCAGGTCGTAATGATCGAAACGGTCAGCGGGCCGAAATGCTTGATCGTCAGGAAGATGAAGTATTGACCGGCGACGGAGCAAATGCAAAACGCTAGAATGCGCGGGAGTATTTCGGGATGGCGCGGAATGAACGCGTTGCCGCCGAAAAAGTCGCCACTCAAGAAGCAAAACGGAAACAGAATGAGAAAAGAGCACAAGTTCGTCCAGAGCATCATGTGATTCTCGTTCGGGCAGAATTTCGAGCGCACCTTTCGAGAAAAAGAAAGCATGAGCGCTTGTTGATAATTTTACAGTATACCTTTTCCTGCATTCCACCACAGAGACCATCACAGATAAGCGAGAAGATCAACAGCCCATGGCCGACGCCTTGCTAAAATAAACGGGCTCGATAAAGGCGCGCAGGGTCAGACCGCGATTAGAAGCGAGCTACAGTTTGAAAAGAAAATAAACCACGCATCTTTCGTGAACATCTTTCACGAGCCACGAAAAGGTGGTTCTCAGAGGAAAGTGGTATTGTCGAAAGGAAAGACTTTTCAAGCGCGCCTCCGAAGTTAAAAATCACAAAAGAAGGAAAGCTTACCTTTTGAACGGTCTCGTCCGTCGGGTGGTACAGAAACATGGTGATTCCCAAGACTAACGTAAGAACGCAGAGGTACTTCACATAATTGTAACTCTTCCGGCCCACAAGCCCTGACAAGATAAGCACAGGAATTGGTTTGCATGCCTTGCCGACGACCTGAACCACGTCGCATTAAATCAACATCAACCAAAACATCTGCGAAAATAGAAAACGTGCGTCTGACCCTACTATGCTCAATTGGCAAAATTTCTAGCCTACTTCTTTCAATCAATTTCGACTCTTATTATTTGGAAGCAATTATTTCTTTTCACCAAATTATTCGTCAATGCGAATATTTCGTATATTTTATCAACAATTTCTGCTGGGCTGATGATAATTGAATACTTCCAAAGCAAGCTTTATTCGTTAACAAAACAATTATAATTGATTATAATCCTTTTAATTATCGGTATTTATAATTGTGTTGGTAACGAAAAAGGTTTGTTTTGAAAGTATTCAATCATCATTAACCGAGAAGAAATTGTTGATAAAATATATGAAATATTCGCATTGACGAATAATTGGTCGGAGATCAATAAATATAAATTTTAGTGGCCCTTGAAGTCAATTAATCTGCGAGGGGGGAGGTATTTTTAACTATAACTCGTGGAAACGAATTCTGCAGAGTTTGAAGATATCTGCGAGTTGTGATTTTACTTAATTCTGAAGGAGAGATTCCAAGATTCGCGAGTGGTTAATTGCTCCTTGGGATCAAAAACGTGTGTGGCGGCCACTTGCTACTCGTGTAATGTATGAAGCGCTCCTTAGTCGACCGAATGAAAATAAACTCGAGTGCGTCTCGGAGTTTCAAGTTTGAGTTTTGCTTTAGAGGCTGCCTTGACTTAGTACCTGGCTGGGGTAGCTTAGATATTGAAGAGCTTGGTTTGAGCCGAAGATCGCACCGCAGAAGAATAACGCGCTACAAAGTTCTGGTTAAAAGTGCTCCCGCCCAAGTCATTATCTAACCAGGCAAAGTAGTATTTGAAGGGAGTCTTATCGACTTCGCCGGGTCGGGAAGAGAGCTGTACAATGATCGAGGCGACTGTCATGTTGGTCAGTGTCTGCACGGAAATCAGCCACAGCGTGAACGTAAACCGTTCTCCTTCGTAGAGCTAGAAACTGTTGTTGAGCGAAAGACTCTCCTTGATCCTTAATAATCTACATGTAGCGTGGTTGTATGACCGAATTCCTAGACGATTAGGGAATTTAACTTTAGCAGTCGACTGCGCAACTCAATTCAGATTCATCATCAGATGAAATCTAAGGAAGCTGTTTTTCCTAATTGAGAAAGGTACCTGTCTAGTGATGGACTCGTGGCAAACTCCGTAAACAAGATAACAGGAAATCACGGCGGTGAAGCATTTGACCAGGAGAAGTCTTTTCTGGGCTACGGAAGAAACGACCGTTTTCGCATTTTGCGATTTGGCAGCGGTAAGCAGCGGGTTATTCTCCACATCGATGTCGTGCATCTTCTTCTTTTCTTCCTTTCTTTGCCTTTTCTTCACATCATTTCATCACATTACTTTCTGGAAAAAAAAGTAATAAGGTAAGTGCATAAAATGAATTCTTTTTTTACTGGTACGGTACACTAAACAAGGTTTGAGTTGATCAGGATTCAGAGAAGGCGATTTCTGAGCAAAAGAATGATTATTTTTGAGTTGGAAGGGCAGTTGTTCTTTTTCTTCAGTTTAGTTTTTTAATCAGCGGTAAGGTCTTCTCTTTCTCTAGTTTTGGAATTCTAGTACGGTCGGTATCGCCGTCGCTCGTCGCGCATTGGGCCGTCTCGTCGACCATCCTGAAGAACAGTTAGATTCTAGCGCCACCGAAAGCTGCGTAGAAATCCTGACTCAGGGTCTTTAAGGAGCTTTAGAGGTCTTCCGAACCCTGACTCAGCTTTTTCAGACAGGTTGCCGATCCTAGACAGAAAGGTCTTACTCTAATTGCTATGTCCATAAAGTCGCCAATCTGAAACTTGGAGTCTTGCAGGGAGAGATTCTCATCGCCAGACTTTCCTCCAGAGACAGTCTTTCCAATTTCCTTCACTCGATATCGGTTCATTCTCGTATCCTAAAGACGGTTATACTTCGAAAACGGGCGTCGATTTAGCTAACCTGGTAGACGATGGCAAAGTGGAATTCAGTTCCTCTCTTGCGCGTTTCTGGATTGACGCCGCGGACGAGATTGGTGATTTCCTTGAGCGTCGCGTCCATCCAGGTGTAGACTGAAGTATTTACGTTTGTTTAGGGTTATCGCTGGTAGGGTACCTTGCAGTTCATTGTCTGGAGTTTGATTACGCGAAAAGTCATCTGGCCGGTTGTGTCGTCCTAAGTACAAAGATTAAAATAAACAGAGCCAGCGAAAGTTGGAACTTCAAGAGTTGTTTTATCTTCAGAAGATACCTTTCGAGTGGAAAACTCGGAGCAGCATGGGGCAGGTCTTCTCTCTGTCGACTGGCTCGCTTCTCGACTCCTTCTTCGGCGAGACTTGGACCACATCGGACCTCATGCGCGAGTCGACACCCATCTGAATAAAGAAAAGGGTGAATACAGTGAAATACAGTCTAAGTAAAAAGAAAATTGATAAATAATATCTCTTAAACGCACTGAAAGAAAGAAAATTAGTTTTTATAAACATTTTTACAAAAAAATGACACATTTCCACTTTTTTCTGCATGAAAATGACAAATACAACAAAATTTTGAAATAGAATTTTCTAATATTCACAAAATTTTAATTCAATTACATTTTTTCCGAGGGAAAATACAGTAGTAAATTTAAAATGAAGAGTTTCTCTTTTAAAATCGAAAAATATCTCGAAAAAATAAAAAATCATGATTTTTCTTCTGAAATAAGTTTCTTCTGAGCATAATCTCTAAGTCGAAAAGGTTGAGATAGGTGTAGATTTCGTCTTTTTTAAGATTCTTGAGATTCGCTGGGAGCGGCTCTTGGAGTTTTGCCGATGCGTCATCGGGTGCGCGGCGGGGGCGAAGCGCCGCGCTCTTTTCTTTTTTCAAAAAGGATTTTCCTTTTCCCGATTTGGAAATCCGATTGTCGCCACTCCGCCCAACCTCTGGAGAAGAACCTGAAAGAAGAAAGAAAAAATGGCGACTTTTGATTTGGGATTCTACATTTAGACATAGCATAACTTTTCCTATGATTTGTCGAGGCGAAAAAAATAACATGAATTTTTGGAATTATAGACGAAGATTCCGGACTCGGAAACCTGAGTCAGGATTTGATAGTCAGGTATAGTATAGGCTATACTCCTGATTATCAAATCCTGACTCAGGTTTCAGAGTCCAGACTCTTCGTCTATAATACCAAAAAATCATGTTATTTTTTCGCCTCGACAAATTAACTCAAATAACTCAGTAAGTACCTCAACATAATCCCCTGTGGAGGCTTGAGAGGTCAAGTCCAGCAGCAGAATTATGTTAGGAATCCTATCGAAGAAATTCAAGGCTTCCTGGACGATTCAGCGAGCGGCTACGTCATGCCAAAGGAAGGTCAAATTGTAATTTAGGAAGCACTCTCTTCTGATCTTTGGAATGAGGACAGGTGGCGTCTTCTTCTAAAAAGGAGTGTTTTATCAATAAACTTACGATTTGAGCTTTGAGCCAGGCCAGCTGTGAGCATTTAGAAGAGCATGTAAAAGTAAGGAGCTTACTCGAGCAAGTCAAGCCGGATAATGTCTGCGGCGAATGGTGAGTCCTGATGCCTATCAGTAGATATTTACAAAACTCGAGGCCTCTTCCTGAACAAGGCGCGAAACGAATTCAACAGTTTTCAAGCCGGCGGAACATAATAACTTTATTCACAAAAATCTAGCGAAAAAATAAGTGTAGCGCGAAAAAATTTGCACGAGAAAATGTGAAATTTTTACACAGCGTCCAACATCCAAAAACTGCATGTTTTCTGCTTTGGTTGAATTTGGAGCTCTTCATTCTGAATTCAAATGAATTCGAAGCCTTTCGCGAATTCTGTATACGTCAACTGCGCCAACTGCGGGTTGTAGTGGCTCGTCGCACTGTAGTTCTTTTTTGGATGGGTAATCGAGACTCTCTGCTTTTGTTTTTTTAATTGCTTTTTTTCTTAAATTCGATCTTATTCCACATTTTGGATTAAAACGATCCTGTAGCCCTCAATCATTATACCAATCTAAATCAGAGTTGCAAATTTGTTGAGCGGAGTGAGCTGAGCTAACTGAGTGAGCTGAGCAGTCGCTCTGCTCAGCTCAGCTCAGTGATTTTTGAAAATGATCTGATCTGCTCAGACTATTTTCACTCAGCTCAGCTCAGCTCAAATATTTTCAAACACGATCTTTTCTACTACGCTCAGCTCAGCTCAGACAATTATCAATTAGCTCAGCTCAGCTGAATGATTTTAACACAATTTCTCTACAAAAAACACAGTAAAAAACAGCTCAGCTCTAATTAGGGTCCGCTCAGCTCAGCTCAACTACCTTAAAAAAAGGTCTGCTCAGCTCAGCTCAGTTACCACCGAAATAGGCCAGCTCAGCTCAGCTCAAAAAAATTTTTACTCTGCTCAGCTCAGCAAAAATAAACCAAAATTGGCAACTCTAATCTAAATCGCTAAATCAACTTCGATAATTAATACTGTAACTTGCATAGAGCTTCAAGCAAATAACGAGCAAGACGGGGTCCACGCATTACTACAAACTGTAATAGTGAAACACGTTCTTGATGAGTGAAACATGTATTTCCCAAACAGTTATCCCAAATTTCTGTATCTACTCGAAAAAAGTTTGGAAAATACAGTTCGAGCTAATCAATAATTTGGCTCGTACAGAAATTTTAAATGACGTTTTTGGGCCGAAATTAATGAAAATTTCCCTTTTTAATTTTTTTGGAATGGCGCGCTTCGCGCGCCATTCCCAAATTCTTCTCGATTTCTGTATATATTCGAAATTCCCTATTTTCAAATTTCTTAATTTCTAATCTACTACATATTTTCCTATTTTTTTTATATAATGGGCGCTGAGCGCCCAATTTTCAAATTCTGTACGAATTCGAAAATTCTAATTCAAATTAACTACTTTCTAATCCCTACTCTATTTTCCTATTTTCTATATATAATGGGCGCGGAGCGCCCAATTCCCAAATTCAACAAATTTGAGGCGTCATTATTTTGGTAGCTAGGGGCGGGGCGGGGGAGATTTTACCTACCGATCTTCTGATGAGACCTGTAGCCTTTTTACGGATTTTGCCGAAAACCCTGTATTATCTCGAAAACCTATATATAATATATGAAATTTTAAACGTCATTATTTTGGAAGCTAGGGGCGGGGCGGGGGAGATTTTACCTACCGACCTTCTGCTGAGACCTGTAACGTTTTTACGGATTTTCCCATAAACCCTGTATTTTCTCGAAATCCATATTCAATTTTTATTTGGCCTGAAGCAATTATCGCTTATAACCGGAAATCCCGTTTTACTCGAAGTGGATGATCCTTCGAATAGTCAATTATGGTGAATTTTCGAATTGGCTTGAGCTCTGAGTGCTCTTGATCGACTAAAAGGATGTCTTGGATTCCGTTGATTCCTTTTGCAATCAAAGTCTGCGCCCTTTTCAGCTAAAAAAACCTTCTTGTCAGACAATTAACCATCCCTGATCTTTCCATAGATCTTATTCCTTCTTTCAATGAAAAATTTCTCCTCTTCAAATCCATTTCTTCTCTTTCCATCTTCTGTCATATCGGAGTAAACAGTCGCTAAGGTCCTGTGTAGCCGAGCATCATCCAAGAATGGTAAAAGGGCGACTCCCGTCCGTTCGAATTTTTCCCTTTGAGATCGACGACGAACTCAGTTTGGTTGAAGTTAACGATTTATATGAAAGGCATCTCTGGAATTCAATTCCAAAAAAATTCAAAAAAAAAAATTTTTTTTTTCGAGGGTCGTGGGTTGATTTTTTTTTTCAAGTTCGAAAATTTTGGCTAATACATGTTTGGCTAATCAATAATTTGCCTCGAAGATAAACTAAAAATGACCTTTTTTGGGCCCAAATTAATGAAAAATTTCCTTCTTTTTTTCTAGTCTTTTATATTTTCCTATTTTCTTTATATAATGGGCGCGGAGCGCCCGGTTTACGAATCCTATATTCTGGAATTGGTTTTTGTATTGAAATTGGTGCTCAAACTCTGAGCTCTGAACTGAAGCTCTGCTTACAGTAGAAGAAGGTGAGCCGCTTGCCAAACTGGAGAGTCGTTAGACGAGTCGTAAAGACTTGGAAGCTCTGTACTCTTATTATTCATCCATGATTTGATTGCCGCAAGGTTGCTTGAGATTGCCGAATCCAAGTTGCCAAAATGCTTCACTCGTCTCTGATGACGAATGCAATTTTCTTTCTGCTGCTCCGTGAAGCTATCATCGAATCCACAAGCGGCGATTTCGTTTGGCTTGACGAGAATGTCTTGATTTTGTAAGACATGATTGAGTTCTGGCAGCGCGATGTTGTTTTGGTAAAGTAAAAACTCAATCTTGGCGAGAAGGAGGCCGAGACAGATACGATTCTGGTGGAGCAAAGATCGAGAAGCTCGCAGATATGTAGCCATGACAAGGAATTTGACGATTTTGTCCAGTCGCTCGGCCTTGTCAGTAGCTTCCGCAGGCCCATCAGCGATGGCGGAGTTGAAAATATCAAAGAAATTGAGGCTGAATTGGTAAAGCCTGTTGATATAATGTAGCGAGTCAAGTATAAAGAAAATGGACAAGCAGGCGGTTGAGAGAGGCTGATAAGTAGCAGATTCTCGCTCGATTTCGTTCATTACATCTTTTGTTTCGGAAGCCTTTTGAGCGATTACCTTAGCCTCCTTCTTGAGTGTTTTAAGAGCAGTGATGACCTTATCGTCGTTCAGGATTTTTCCTTTGACATCGTTGAGAGTCGAAAGAAGCTGTTGTTCGAGCTGGCGAGTTCGTAGCTGATATTCTTCTTGAAGCTTAAGCGTGTCATTTCTTTTGCGTCGACATCAGGCCTCTCAGCACGTAAAACGGAGCTCAAGCACTGGCTCATAAGCGAGCTTCGAGTGACGGCTTAGTTGACCATAGTGTCACGCGAGCAAAGAGACGCAGAGAATTCATGAGTCGTATCACGAGTTGCGAGGAAAATCTTGAAGTTTGGAGAAAGATCAATGTCTTGATCACCGATGGTAATCAAAACACGTCCACCAGATTTGCGAACTTAGCGGTTCAAAACCGGGTTCAGAATCGGATCATAGGATTCTGCATCGTGAACCAGGATAGGGTTTCCGAATCACATGAAGTTGACACGATCTTGTTGTCGGCATATTGCGTTTTGATGTAGCCAGTCGCTTGTCCGGATAAGAGTATATCGGTTGTATCGCTCCAACATGATCGCATTTTCAATACAAAGATCATCAACTGGCAAGCTTATCCACGGTTGAGAGATATTCTGACTGTGACAGAGTCTCGCGGAATGTGATCTCAGCTTCCAGAGGACGGTCTTCCCTAGCACTTTCAAGGTTGGCTCGCATTTCTTGGTCAAAGTAAGCAGCGTAAGATTCGAAAGCGGTGGAGAGAAGACAATCTCCCGGAAGAGTGGACATCTGAGCCTGGAAGTTAGTTGATGACTCTTGCCAACGCTCACGCTCGGAACCAAGATTCGCGAGAAGACCTTCGGATCGATTGACCTTTGATTCGACATTTTGCATCTCAGCCTTGATCGCTTCTGCTTTCGCGATTAAGGATATAGCCTATGAAATTGAACTTTCATAGCGCCTAAATGCGACGTCGAATCATTTTATTTCAAAGACAATCCTATCTCAAAATGTACGCAGAACTCGATTCTAGTACTTGTTTAAAAATTTTCATTAGAATTTTTCTCTTTAGAGCGTTTTAAAATCTTACGATCGCGATTTCTCGAAATATTTACATTAAATCGCTAAAAATAAACCAATAACTGCATTGACAAAATGCTAAACTAGAATATTGTGGCTGAAGAATTCTCAAACTGGGCCAAATTTTGATTCTAGTGTTTTCCTCTTTCTTGCTCCTGTTTTTCTTCCATGCGCGCTTTTTTCGGTCCAACCAATCAGAGCGCACTTTCAAACGCGCAGACTCTCTCGGGAAAGAGGAATCGAGAGATTGAGCACCCAGCGCAGCGCTTTTTACACTATTCGCGCGCTGAGGAAGCCTCATGGAAATGACTCTAAAGTCGGTTTTTGTCGGGATAAGAGAAAACCGAAGCCACAATATTGTAGATAAGGGTCTAGATTACTTTTCTATCAAAAAAACTCGACCGATTTAATGTAAAGATTTCGAGAAATCGCGATCGTAAGATTTCAAAACGCTCTAAAGGGAAAAATTCTAATGAAAATTTTTAAACAAGTACCAGAATCGAGTTCTTCATACATTTTTAGATAAGATTATTTTTGAAATAAGATGATCCGACGTCGCATTTAGGCGCTATAAAAGTTCAATTTCATAGGCTATATCCTTAAGGCAGCGAATTCTTTCTTGTACTCCTCGATCTTTGTGAGAAGTTCAGCGATGAGCGCTCACATATCCGCTGACTCTTTTTTACTTTGCTCGGTCTCGTTCATGAGCGATTTCAGTTCTTGACGCAATGGATCGACTTTCTTCAACATGTCCGAGTAGTTAACGTGTGTGGATGCCCACTTGACGAGAGGTCCACAAGCTTTGGATGCCTTGTTGATTTTTTCGAAGCTGTACTCAGGATTATTGAGGAAGTTTGATTGCAAAGTCTTTCTCGTCTTGTCTGGAAACAGCTCAGAGTCAAAATTGACAATACTGCCAATGAATCCGTCTTTGACGATAGTTTTACGAATTTGGGGCCATTCAGAAGATGCTTCACCAAGAAATGCCAAGATTGTCGGACTCAGTGATGTATTGATGGTAGTGCCTGAACCGACGATTAGACATCTTATTAACAAAGGCATCCCACAAAATCGCGTTTTTCATTCGACCGATACTTTTCATGTAATAAAGCGCGTATATTAAGGCCAAAAATGCACTTTAAATATCCTCTTTAATATAAATGATAATTATAATTTAGATAAAATGCAAAAAAAAAAATTTTTTTTTCGAGGGTCGTGGGTTGATTTTTTTTTTCACGCGCGAAAATTTTGGCTATTACATGTTTGGCTTATCAATAATTTTCAAAATTTTTAGCACGTTTTTAACGCCCAAATTCCAATTTTAGCCCCTTTTAATTTCATAAGTTCTGAAAAAAAATTTTGGGTTCCCCGATGCTGATTTGCGTTCAATCCCTACCTACACGGAATTGTGGTGTTTGTCTAGACCAGTTGGTATTGGAGACATTTCCGGTGTCGAAAGAATTCTTCCAGGGATGAAAAAAGCAGCTCGAGCACTAAAAAAGAAATTGAACACATTCGTGTCATCTTCTCTTACCTCAGTGGCCGGGTTGGTTCGATCTCCATACCAGCTTTAGCCAAGTGGGAAGACTTACGCAGTTGCTACGGCCATTTTCAGCAGATCGGTAGGCGAACGACTTTGATGGACGGTCTCGACAATGCGCTTTAGGGTTTCCCTTAGATAAGATCATTAAAATATCAGCTTGAAATACTATTGTTCTATTAAATTTGATCTTTTTCCTGAAATGCGTCGCAAATCGATCATACAACTTGAGTGTTTTCGGCAACAATCGACTGAGAATCGCTAGTCTCTCAATCACGTAACAATCCATATCTTCAAATCGAGGACATGATCTTGGCGTTATCTTCTCAAGAATCGGCTTCAATTCGCTGTGGATGGAATCCATCGTTATCTCGGTCGCTTTCTTCCCCATTGTTTTTTCAAGAAAGAATTCTTAGCACAGCCAGAGTTGCAAATTTGGCTTTATTTTTGCTGAGCTGAGCTGAGCTGCCCTGAGTGAGAAATTCTCTGAGCTGAGCTGAGCTGAGCTGGCCTATTTCGGAGCTCACTCAGCTGAGCTGAGCTGAGCTGGCCATTTTCAGAGGTCATTGAGCTGAGCTGAGCTGAGCAGACCTTTTCTTAAGGTAGTTGAGCTGAGCTGAGCTGAGCAGACCCCAATTAGAGCTGAGCTGAGCTGAGTGAGCTGGGTTGAGCTGTTTTTTTACTGTTTTTAGTAGTAAAATTGTGTTAAAATCATTGAGCTGAGCTGAGCTGAGCTGAATGATACTTTTCTGAGCTGAGCTGAGCTGAGCAGAACAGATCATTTTCGAGAATAATTGAGCTGAGCTGAGCTGAGCTGAGCTGAGTGATAATTGTATGAGCTGAGCTGAGCTGAGCAGATAAATTCATTTTCGAAAATCAGTGAGCTGAGCTGAGCTGAGCGACTGCTTAGCTCACTCAGCCAGCTCAGCTCACTCAGCTCAGCAAATTTGCAACTCTGAGCACAGCTCGGCACTTTTTATCAGCTCTTCATCCTTTTTCTTTTCTTTCAGCTTCGTCATGTTTTTAAAGTGCGGAGAAGATGTCTTCTCTGAGCTTTTTGATGTTGCAGCAGTGGGACATGACACGCATAGCTTCAATTCTGAGCGGAGTCAGGGAATTTTCATAGCTATGCTCGTTCTTGATCATTCACTTTTTGTAACAGTGCCGGTTTATATATTTTTCATCGGCGGACATGATCTTAAACGTTTCGACAAGGAAGGTATGGCATTCAGCAGTAGGCTCAGGACTGTAAGCAAATACAGGAGGGTCCAGGCCGAGGCAAAAGGCAGAACCGTTCAAAATGCCAATCTGGATTGGAATTGCCTTGAAGTTCATGTTTCCAAGTTTTCCTTTTGACGGAAACTGGAAAGGTGGAATTTCAAGAATAGTTTTATATTTGCCGACGATTTTAAGAATGATTTCAGAAGTGTCTTTTCCGGCTTCTTTAGCGATTCGCTGGAGAGTCTTCTGCGAGAAATCACGGACAATTTCGAAAGGAGAAATGATATCATTAACCATCGCCTTCAGAAGCGATTCTCTGACCAACTTTATATCTTGAGGGTTGATGTTTTTCGAATTGTCAAGAAAAACGCGCTGGATGAGTTTCCAAAGAGTAGCATGCGTCAGCTCGACGGCTGAAAAAGAAACTTCGTTTTCCAAAATGTACAAAAGCGCATTGTACCGCGATTCACATGCGTGAGTGACCAACTCAAAATCGTTTGTAGAATGGTAAGCTGTGCTCGTAGACCCATGTCAGGGGAAGTACTCGAGAAGCTTTTCAATGGCGTTTCTAGCAGCGGACTTGATGTACCAGCTACGCTCGTAGCAGACTTGGTGGAGCTCGCGGGCGATGAGGACGAAAAATAGGAGCTTGGTGACTTTGACTCCATTTTCAAGCAGCAAAGTAGTAGTTTCATAAGCAACTTTTACTAAACACAGCTGAGGAAATGACATCGATGTTACACTCCTGGAGCTCAAATGTATTCACGATCGCTTCGACAATGTAGACCATCTTGCTGTTCTGATAATTCATCAACGGAAGCTCACTCATTGGAGATACGTAAAAACCGCAATTAACAATGACTAAGTGGCGGATCAACGTCTCAATGTGGAATCGAGCTACATCGGAGATCGAAGAATCTTCAAACTGAAGAGTCTTCAGTGAAGACTGTAAATTAATTTTTCAAGAGGAATTTCCATCTTGACATCGTTGAACTCCATCACCATGATTTGCGAAAAGGCCTTGTTGAACTCTACCCATTCCAATTGAGGGGCTTCTCACAACGAGCTCCTGCTCTCACCACCGAATTTTCCGAGAATTCAGAATGCTGCTGTGCAACAGTTTTCCCTCTCCTTGCTTGATCGAATGATATCATCGCGATTGATGATGTCCCACAGTGCTCGCATCATTTGAGGCCGAACAGGTCGAATCTTCTCTTGCAAGAAGTCTGGTTGGAGATTGTCGACGAAGAGCTCCAATCCGCGACCATTGTATATAATAAATAGGAAAATATTAATTGGTTAGAAAAATACGAAATTTAAATTAGAATCGTTCAGATTGGTACAGAATTTAAAATTGGTCGCTCCGCGACCATTATATATCATAAATAGGAAAATATATTGTTTATTAGAAAAATTGAAATTTATAAATAGGGAATTTCGAGTTAATGTATGAAATCTGGAATGAATAGTATAATAAAAAGCTTTTGCTCTCCAAGTCCGTTTTTCCATCTTCTGTCAAATTGGAACTAACAGTCGCTAAGGTTTTCAGTAGCCGAGCATCATCCAAGAATGGTGGAAGGGTGACTCCCGTCCATTCGAATTTTTCCCGTTGAGATCGACGACGAAATTGGTTGGGTAGAAGTCAAAGATTTGTTAGAGAAGCATCTTTGGCATTCCAATAAAAAAAAAAAAAAATTTTTCCGGGGGTCGTGGGTTGATTTTTTCAATGTCGAGAATTTTGGCTATTACATGTTTGGCTAATCAATAGTTTTGCTCGTACAGATAAATTAAATGACGTTTTTGGGCCCAAATTAATGAAAATTCCCTTTTTAATTTTTTTTTGAATGGCCAAACATGACACGCAAAAGATATTACTGCCATAATTCCAGTACATGGCATAGATAGATAATGATCAATTTCAAATTATAAATTTGAGTATAATATAATATAAAATACATTCGGGCAAATACAGGGGTTTCCGGAAAATCAGTAAAAAGACAATAGGTGTCATCAAAAGGTCGGTAGGTAAAATCTCCCCCGCCCCACCCCTAGCTTCCAAAATAATGACATTATAAATTTCGCATATTATATAGGTTTTCGGACAAATACAGGGGTTTCTGGAAAATCAGTAAAAACCCTATAGGTCTCATCAGAAGGTCGGTAGGTAAAATCTCCCCCGCCCCGCCCCTAGCTACCGAAATAATGACCCCTCAAATTTGTTGAATTTGGGAATTGGGCGCTCCGCGCCCATTATATATAGAAAATAGGAAAATAGAGTAGGGATTAGAAAGTAGTTAATTTGAATTAGAATTTTCGAATTCGTACAGAATTTGGAAATTGGGCGCTCCGCGCCCATTATATAAAAAAAATAGGAAAATATATTGTAGATAAGAAAATAGAAATTTGTAAAAAAGGGGGATTTCGAGTAAAAACAGGATATCTGGATCGATTTGGAATGGGCCGCTGCGCGGCCCATTCAAAAAAAAATTAAATTCGGGCGAAAAATCGAGTTTAAAATTTTCGAAAACATTGATTAGCCAAACATGTATTTACTCGAAAATTGATTTTTTGTTTGGTTAGTACATGTTTGGAAAATACATAAATTTTTTATAACGGTTTGGGTAATACATGTTTCATTAATCAAGAACGTGTTTCATTATTACAGTTTTCAGTTATGCGGGGACCCCGCAAGACGGCGCTGGTGACTCCCATTCCGCTAAAAGTGAAATTTAAATTTCCAGAATGGGAAAATCCTTCGCCTGCATGAGAAGCAACAACACTTTTCCCGGGGCTCGGCTTCTGTTCAATTCCGCTGCCCAGCAGTTTATAAATATTTTCTAATTTTAGATAACCGTCAAAGAGTCTAAGCTAGTGCCGAGCCGCCGCCTTGTAAGGAGTCGTTTGTTGTTTCTTCTTCTGCCATTTGCGCTCTTGTCAATAATGCTCTTCGAGTTGTAATTTTCTGTTTGGCAATAATAAAATGACCTTCCACCAAAAAGAAAAACTCATTTCAAAAAGTGCTTTTCTGCCAGATCGACGCGCCGATCATCTAAAAGCCCTTTCGAAAGCAATCATTTCGAATCACGTTTTTCAATAATCTTTTCATTCTTTGAACAGCTCTTTCAAAGGGCCAAGGAGCGAGAAAATAATTTCAATATAATTTTAGCCATAAATTTTAATCGGAGCAGAAATCTCTTATATCGAAGAGCGGACTCATTTTTTTAGTAGCCGCTGTGCGGCTTTTCATTAAAGATCGTTCCAGACCCTGATACAGGGATTGCTACACAGGTTACCTGGGCTCGGCAACCTGAGTAGAAAACCTGAGTCAGGCTCAGGAAGAGCTAAAATGAAAAGCCGCGTAGCGGCTTTTTTTAAAAAAGAAGCCGCAAAGTGGCGTCGCCAGGTTTATTTGCGAAGCCGCTTTAAAAAAGCCGCTACGCCAGAGCCTGACTCAGGTTTTCTACTTAGGTTGCCGAGCCCTGGCTAAAGCTAGAATCGAGGGGCCCCTATTGAAAAAATGAAAAGATGCGCGTTCTCTAAAAAAAGAACGCAGCTCACCCGAGTGATGTACGAGTGTTGTCCGGGAACACGCTAATGGATTAGAGCCGACTCATCAAGTTCACGTTGTGATGCTCCGAAATGCTAAGCCAATTACTCAAGTATCATCTTGGGCTTCGCTTTTGAAAGGAACGCGTGCTTTCTGTGTTTTCTCCATTAAAAACTCCGCTCGTACATGCGTTTCTGCGTGTTATGATTAAAGTGAGCCTAGCGCCAATTTGCTAATTAATTAAGTCTTTTGAGTGGATAATAACACGTCTAAATGTCGACTTTATTGCTTGTTTCGCCACATTTTAAAGTTCCAGGATTATGTCTCGACCTGTCAGAAATAATTGAACTATTAAATTAATTAATTGCTGATTTATGTAAACTTTTAAATGAAAATTCTTAATTGGAAAAAGAAAAGTGAATTCTCACGAATCTGGTTGAGCTCATAGACGGGCGACATTTGAAGTGAGGGCGCAAGGATGAAAGAGGGCCAGCCCTGGACTGGTTTTGTTATCACCTTTTGCTTATTTTACTGCATCTCACAGTGTTCTTTTTTTAGCGGTCACGAGGAGGAGAACTGGATTTGCTTAGCTTGTGGGGATTGCTTCTGCGGCAGGATCGGTTCAACTTTAAAGTAATGAAAAAACAACTACAGGAGAAGGGAGAGAGAGGGAGGCGTAGAGAGGGGTTATCGTTCGAGCCATCCAATATCTCTAGAATCTGGGCCAGTGGTTAGGGTTAGGGTCTGGGAACTCTTAAGGGGGTATTGGGAGGCGAAGCCCCTGCATTAGGCCTTACGTGAGGGGGTTCCGGGGGTTAGGGTTAGGGGCAGCTCGAATGATAACCCCCTACTACCGAGGAAGAACCGCGTACAGATTCATCAACCGCCACATGGTGGACCACTCAATGGAGAAATACCATCTAGTGGCTTTGGAAGGGCTCTTTATTCACTCTTTTTTTTCTGGACAGACATGTGCAGGAGGGCGAGAATTTGGCGAATATGCTTGTTAATCCTTGTTAGCGGGCTCTTGACTTTTTAATGAAAATTTACCGCCGGCGCACTTATGCACTGCAATAGATTGCGTAAATCGAGGAGTGCGGCGATAATAGGCCACTTTGGGGAAATCAAAGGGCCACTTTCGATCACGTAACGCATTTAGATCTTGTAGACTCGGACGTCGTATTGTCGATATCTGACAAAATAGAAGTTATCTTGTCAGAAACGCGCACGTTACGATCGCAAATCTAGCACGTGGCAATACTCTCCGCTAAGAAGAACAGATTTTTCAGTTGAATAATATTTGGCGGAATTATGAACGCGTTTGTTTTTCTTGAGCCCGCGAAACATAATCCAATATTAAGGGCTATGAAAACAGCTCATTCATTTCTAAATTAGAGGCAGCCCGAATCGCTGCGCCTATATTAGATTTTGAGGGCTTGATTTGATTTGCCATTCCTTGGGCTTTGAAAGTTCGAAGATCCAAAAAGCGCGTCAAATTCGATTCGATCGCGTATATGTAGTCGCGGTGTCTAAACGCTAAATAAAGAAGTTCCTCGTCATGAATATCAGCCCGTTCAGTCATTATCTGATTTGTCGTTCTGGTGCTACGTTTGCGACGAATACGCACGGGCTTTAGCGCTTATTTTCATCAATTCACTAAATCGCTCAATTCGCGCCGCTAAAGCCCAGCGAACAGATCATTCACACGAATCCAATCCTCCATCCTCTCTACAGAGACGCCCACAAGGCAGTAGTTTTAAATCAAGCCCACGGAGACCCCGTTCATCCATTTCTTCTTTCTATGGATATCCTCTCGCTAACCTGTGTAGAAAACCTGAGTCAGGGTCATGAAAGATGGCTTTTTTAATCGTTCACTTTCAAAATCCTAACTCAGGTTTTTACACAGGTTGCTGAGCGAAATAAATTGAATGAAAAGAGGCACCACAGTCTGGGCTTGGCAAACTGTGTAGAAAACCTGAGTCAGGGTCTGAAAGAGCAGAAATGAAAAGCCGCGTAGCGGCTTTTTTATAAACAGAGCCGCAAAGCGGCTTCGCTAGAATTTTTTTATAGATTGTAATGTTAATATTCGCGACTACGCGGCTTTTCATTTCAGCTCTTTCGGACCCTGACTCAGGGGTCCTACACAGTTTGCCGAGCCCAGACTGTGGTGCCTCTTTTCATTCAATTTCTTTCGCTCAGCAACCTGTGTAAAAACCTGAGTCAGGATTTTGAAAGTGAACGATTAAAAAAGCCAATCTTTCCTGACCCTGACTCAGGTTTTCTATACAGGTTGTTTAGTCCAGACCACAGTTCTATCATTCTAGATCCAATAATTATAAATAGTTGTTATTGAACTACGTGAAATAGGGAAAGTTTGGCGATTATCCACCAGGCACGAACGAATCAGATCAATAAAAGAAACATGCTCACTCTTTCGCGACTACTTGGTTATAAATATGTTAGCTCTGGAATCATAATAAAAAAGAATAATACAGAATGTCTTTGAGTGGATCAGCGCGTTCTGTCGTGGTGCCACTTGTTGCTTGGGGAAAATAAATTAGCGCCCGAGAATGGTAACTAACCAGCGTTCACGTTGGGCGGTTTCGAATTTACAAAACCGTGTCAAAACACGTATTACAGTTGCTTTTGCCGGAAAGAATGCGAAAAGCCTCTCTTGGCGTTTTCTACGAATTTCATTAGCCGCAGCTCTAAACTCACTGCTTGCTTGCTTACTGACACTTTGTATACAGGCGATAATTACAGGCGCATATTCGTAGACTACTCCATGTTTATGCAGAAAACAGAACCCGCAACTACTGTAGTTACTGAATCAAAAGCGAATAAACCTGCATCCTGCAACTGGGCTCGGCAACCTGAGTCAGGGTCTGAAAGAACTGAAGTAAAAGCCGCTACGCGGCTTTTTTAAAAACGAAGCCGCAGCGCGGCTTCGCCTGAAGATTTAGTAGATTAAAACGGTAATATTAGCGAAGCCGCTTCGCGGCTTTGTTTTTAAAAAAGCCGCTACGCGGCTTTTCATTTCAGTTCTTTCAGACCCTGATTCAGGCTTTTAACAAAGGTTGCCGGGCCCAGTCCTGCAATAAACGGAAAGAGAGAGACAAGCAAAAGATTAAAGTTTTGAAAAAACAATAATCTGGATTTTAAATTGGGGTGAGAAAATTGATTTTATTCAGGTTCCATAGGAGTGATCTTCTTTTTTGAAGAAGTACAAATTATCCACTGCGCTGTGGATTTCCACGGCTTTCTCCAAAGAAGGGGATTGCTCAACGCAGTTGTAGAACAAGCTACTAAAATAGTGTGTAGTGAGCTTACTACAAACTCAACATGAATACGTACCTAAATTTTTGCGGCGTCGGACTTGTCCGATTCACTCTGAAAAGCGAACTGAGGAAAATTCGGAAAGCGCTTTCTTTATAAAGCCCGGTCCCATGTCAATATCACGTGATTTTTAGAGATTCTAGAGATGATTTTTGTTCTCTCTTTTTGACTAATTTCTTGCTTTTTGAATTTCATGAATCTCAAAATAACAAGAGATTCTAGAGCTTCTTTGGAAGAGACAACTTCAAAGGGCCGTCAATTGTTATCCAATTTTTTCGCGAAAATTAGCTCCGCCAAATTTAAACAGGTCTCGCGATATCCGCTGCGACCGCAAGAAGATTTATTTATGTCCTTGGAACATTTCATAAAAGTGAGCTCAAGCTTGGGCAACAGATAATCAGAGGGATAACAAAGGGTAAATATTTAATTTAAAATCCAATTCTCCCCGCTGAAAATCAGCTTTCTACGCTTTGAAGAAAGAGTGCCGTTTTAGCGCGTTTATACTCAACGAGCTCGCTCGCTGCTTTATCGCTGCTCAGCTGCAAGATTGTGAAATGAGAGGTTTTTGGGCGGAGGCAGACGCGTGAATTTGACCACATTTGGAACGGAATGAGCTTGTGAGCACTTCTGCGGCTGTAGATTACCCTCGCATGACTGTATTAATGACTGCTGGGCGAAAATGATGAGAGACACGAAAAGTGGCCCCTTTTGTGGATCAACTTTTCGAAAACTGCGGTCCAGTGGCTCAACTAACGAACCCTCAATCGGCGAGGCGTTATCGCGCAAATTACAGTTTTCGCGATTTGTAACTTTTTCGAGTTTGATTTTCTCTTGTAAAGTTTTCGCGTGTAACGGATTAATGAATAGTTTCGTTTCTGGTTGCGAGCAAAGTCGATTTGGCTGAAGTTGATTATCAATTTCTTTCGACTGTTATTAACTCTGTTATTAGGTAAAAGAGCCCTTCAAGAGGTAGAGTAGCGCCCTTGAGAAAGAGCTATGTCCAGCATTCGTCAATAAATAGCTTAATTCGATTGCTGACCTTTTAGATAATTTTCGATTGGGCAAAATATAAAAACTGCTAATAAGTAATTGCCAGGTACTCGCTTCTTCTTTCTGTGAGAGCAAGCGAACGTGGTCTCGTTAGCCAGATTCCGGAAGTGGAAAGAATCTTCGAAGAATTATGATAGAGTATACTTGTGACTCGGAGCCACGACTGGTGTTTACTTCGCCATCTTCCGGTTCATGTGCATCTTCTTTCATAACGGCGAGGGTCGACATCACCAGAGTTGCAAATTTTGCTCCATTTTTCCTGAGCTGAGCTGATCTGAGTAAAAATTTCTCTGAGCTGAGGTGGCTTATTTTTGGAGGTTACTGAGCTGAGCTGAGCTGAGCTTTTTCAGAGGTCGTTGAGCGAAGCTGAGCTGAGCAGACCTTTTTTAAAGGTAGTTGAGCTGAGCTGAGCTGAGCGGACCCTAATTAGAGCTGAGCTGGTTGAGCTGAGCTGTTTTTTACTGTGTTTTTAGCTGGCCTTTCTCAGAGGTCATTGAGCGGAGCTGAGCTGAGCAAACCCTTTTTTAAGGGTAGTTGAGCTGAGCTGAGCGGACCCTAATTAGAGCTGAGCTGGTTGAGCTAAGCTGTTTTTTTACTGTGATTTTGTAGTAAAACTGTGTTAAAATATTTGAGCTGAGCTGAGCAGATCAGATCATTTTCGAAAATCGCTGAGCTGAGCTGACTGCTCACTCAGCTCAGCTCAATGATTTTAGCACAATTTTACTACTAACAACACAGGAAAAAAACGGCTCAGCTCAACCAGCTCAGCTCTAATTAGGGTCTGCTCAGCTCAGCTCAACTACCTTAAAAAAAGCTCACTCACTTAGCAAATTTGCAACTCTGGAGTCCAGAGTCTGGACATCACAAAGCCCGACTGCCGGGCTTCGTAAGTCCTTTGACTGGCTCAACACTGGATGATGGAGGAATCCATCATGAAGGGGTAGTAAATCTTGTGGCCGCGATTCGTCACAGTGTTGCTGTCTTCCCAAATTTTTTTCTCTCCACCACCTCTATGGTGCACTAATCGATTCACTATTTATTAGAAATTGTTTAGCCCCGTTTCATTCAGTCAGAAATTTGCCGCGAAAAATGCGCCTGATTTTAGCAGTTTTTCTCGGACTGACTTTTGCTCAGTTCAAAAACGATCGCCTCTTGGCTCGCTTTGAAAATTCAGCTGTCAAGGAACCAGGTCTAAAAAAGAGAGAGAGAGATTTTTCCTTCACGAGAGAAGCTTTTTTGAAGAATTTGGTTACCAAGATGGATTCTAGAGCTTCAACGTGGTCTCAATTTTTGTAATTACAGAGGAGCGGATATAATTGATCATGGTTTTTTGGTGACTTTTTTTGATGAACACTATCGGCTCAGTTCATCGATGAATCTGTCGAAGGTTCTTTAAAATTTGTAAACTTAGAATTTGAGCACCTGGGATAAGCTTAAAAATGCCGATAAGAAGAAAGGGCCGAACCTGGAATGTGGCTCTGATAAAATTGAAATCAGCTTCGAAATGGCAGAACTCGAGGCGATGAAACTAGGAAAGGAGACAAGAAAAGAGAGAGGAATCCTCTTTTGAAGACCTTAGAAAATGCTAATCGCCAGTGGAACTTGAATTTTTTGAACGCCTTAGAAACTCGTCCCTTGTTTCGTATTTTCTTTTGAATGGTGCTCTCCTATGTAATTTAACGAAGCGGGATCGACACCGGATATTTCAAATGCTGGCGTTTGTTTTCCTCAAAGTACATACTACGCGATATAGGCGCCGATAACACGACGTCCGCTACGTTGAGGCGATAAGGTTGCGAATTATGGGTCGCGAGGCTCTTCTAAAAATTTTTAACTCTCGCTCTCCCAAAAAAAGGTGTCGACGATCCAACAAAGATATTCTTCAGAGGGAACAAAAACTGCTTCTCGGTTCTCGACGGCACCAAGGAAATGTTTACAGCACGAGTATTTTGTTCAATTCAAGAGCATCTAGACTCGTGTCCTTCAATTTTCAATAACCAAATCAATTTTAACCAAAAAAGGTGGATTCTGAGTTGCAAATTTGCTGAGCTGAGTGAGCTGACCTAGCTGAGTAAGCTGAGCAGTCGCTCAGCCCAGCTCAGCTCAGTAATTTTTGAAAATGATCTGATCTGCTCAGCTCAGACAATTTTCACTCAGCTCAGCTCAGCTCAGCAAATTTGCAACTCAGAATCCACCTTTTTTGGTTAAAATTAATTTAACTCAATTTTACTACTAAAAACACAGTAAAAAACAGCTCAGCTCAGCTCAATCAGCTCAGCTCAGCTCTAATTAGGGTCCGCTCAGCTCCGCTCAACTACCTTAAAAATGGTCTGCTCAGCTCAGCTCCGCTCAATTTCCTCTGAAAAAGGCCAGCTCAGCTCAGAGAATTTTTTACTCAGGTCAGCTCAGCGAAAATAGAGCAAAATTTGCAACTCTGGGTGGACAGATAACTATAGCAAAAATCAAGCAAGGATCTTGATATTATCGAGATCTGTTCATTAATTATTACTTCCAGAACAAGTGATAAGTCACTCCTTTAATAAGCCGTCTAAAATCGCGTCGATTGAACCGCGATGGAACTCTCCGCGGCGCGTATTTAATTGTAGAGGTTCCGTGAAACAAAGTTTTTGTTCTAAAACGTAATTTCGAAAACGTTGCATCACACCTGTAGCGCGTTGTGTGGAGCCAACACCCGAACACAAGCAGCCCCTTCTTTCTCTATTTTAGCGAAACGTGGACAAACACGGTCGGGCTGATTCAATCAACCGCCCTGTGACCAACCGGTTCATTACTGCCTAGCCATCACAAATTATGTGGCCCAGCAATTGCCTCGCCCGCTCCTTGCATTTCTTTCTTTCTCATAAGAATAGTTTTTATTTGTTTGGCTGGCTTTTCTGTTTGGTTTTTTGCTGGGTTTTATTTGTTACCTTCGTGACCCGAGGTTGACTTTAGTTGGTTCTATCCTCCTCGCACTACTGTAATATCCGATTGTCGAAAAGAAACTTTTTAGAAGATTCTCCGTTTGTATAGTAATCACGCATTAATAAATATGGTAACAGGAATATTCCCGAGCACGCGCAATTACTATACTATGGGAGACTCCGCTCGGAGATCGGGAGTCTAGGTTATGGAATGGGTAGTATGTAAGCGTGTGCTCGTTTTACCTACATACTATCGTTTTCGTTCTTAGGGATGGAGGGTGGGTGAGTTTTTTGAGAGTTGTTTGAAATCTCGGCTGCGCGAGTTTGGCGGCTCTCAAAATTCTCTTAACCTTCCCTATTAGAAATTATAGCCTGGGGCTATAATTTTCGGAACTGACTTGCGTGATTCCTAGCAGCTTCTTTTTGTGACTCGCTCTCTTACGCCCGTGTCACCTCCCGCTTCTAGAACTAGGTCATGGCGCTCCTGCTTCCTTCGCTGCTAATCCGAGCTCGCCGAGCCATGGAGCTGCTAATCCTTATCCTATATTCGTATAGTAATCACGCATTAATAAATATGGTAACAGGAATATTCCCTCCCTACCATTTTTGTTATTCTCATCATTTGGAAAATAACTGACTCTTTATTTTATGGCATATAAAAGAGAGGAGAAGGCAGTTTTTTGGTATTCTTAGTGAAGGAGCTTGGCTAATTGCCCGCTGCTTCTAAGCTTCTGGGATTTCGGCTGTGCTGCTGCTAGGTTCGACGTCTGTACGTGCTCTCTTGGTAATGCCTTCGCCTTGTTCGTTGTCGCTTTGGGCGGGGCTCTCAGCTTCTGAATGGTTAGAGATTCTTCTTTTCGCTGCTCTAGCTTCCGCGATGGCTGCTGGCGCTCCGTCGTCTGTGCATTCTAGCCAGCATCGTTCGTAGTAATCTGGCATCGCGCTTCCCGGGGCCCAACGCATTGTGTGGGTTAGTGTACTTTGCGATTGTCCTGCTCGGCGGCCTTCGATGTAGAAGCTTACTCGGCCGGAGTGTGCTGAAACCTGAAGCGTTGATTATTTTGAAAAGTTTTCGGGCTTACCTTTTTTCCGATTCTTGCCTTATCGCTGTATCGCCTTAGGTAGTCCCCCGCAATGCTTGTCTTTTCGTCCAGCAGCGGAAAAAGCAGGCCTAAAAATGGGTTATTTTTATGGCTTCCCTCTTTTTTTTTGAGGCTTTTTCTCACCAGAGTTTTTGTCTCGGACCAGGTGTCGTAGTTCTTCTGCTAGCGGCACTCCGTGGTTTATATTCATGGGGATATTGAGCGTTTCCATTCTTTTACAGAAAGGGTCCGTCTTGCTGCTTCTGATATGGAAGCGCCAGAATTCTTTAGCTGCTTCCTTCATGATGCTTCGGTCCTCGATTCTGAGGCTCAGTGCTTCCCCCATTCTAGCTCCTGTCACGTAGGTGACAAAGAATGCGACAGCAACCTCCCGAGGCTTGGGCTTGTTGGTTTCCATGAGCTCGTCCCAGAGTTTTACAGCTTCTGGTTCGTCGAGCACTTCTGCTTGCTGAGTTGTCGAGTTAAATGGCTGAGCTGTGTAGCTGCTTTACCTTTGGGAACTGGAGAGATTCTTTTGCTGACTCTCTGGCCCTTCGTTCGCACCAAAGCTTGATTTGGCGCTTGAGCTTCGAAGTGAGCGGCTTTTTTAGCTTCGATGCGGCTACGTCTTGGATAATGACTACGCCCTTGCCGTAGGCATAAGCCTTGAGCTTCGGTTTATCCAAGAGTCTGTCCAGAAAGTTCTGGATGGTGGATTCGTCATCAGCTTCTTCCGCTTCGGGGTTCGTGAGCGCTTCCGTAACGTCCCAGATTTCCTTTAGATGCTCGAATTCTAGCCAGGTCATTTCTGAAGTACAAATTGACCTGAAGCTTTTTGCATTATTATATTCTTTTTTTTTTAAGAGATTTTTTAAATTGCTGCGGGCGACGCTAAATGCAGCTGGGAGAGGGTTGCTTCTTTTTTTACTAAAGAAGCTGGGAGAACTCGCTAGTTTTCAGGGCAGTTTTTAGGATTTTTTTATTAGCAGCTTTATTCGACGCCTCCTTGGTCCTGAAGCTTCTTGGCGTTGCTGTTGGAGTTGCTGGCGCCTCCTCTTCCGCGGCCCCGACCTCTGCCTCGACCTCTTCCGCGTCCTCTGCCGCTCTTGCCCTTCTGGTCTTCCGATTGGTCAGTTTTCTGGCCGTTGGGTTGGTCTGTTCGCTGTTTTTTGTACGTGCCTTGGTCGTTAAAACCCCCTCGGCGTCCTTTTTTGTTGTTTCCGTCTTTGCCGTTGTTTCGCCAGTCTTCCGAACCGTCCATTGCCGCTTGCATCCATTTCTTGTGGTGCGGTGTGGTCCAATTCATGCTGAGCGTGTAATCGAAATCGTGCTGGGTGGTTGCTGTCATGAGGGAGGAGCAGCGGAGCAGCGCATTTCGTCTTGGCATGTCTGGCATCTTGATCAGCGTGTCGATGATGGCCGTGACCACTGGCTTCGCGGAGTGCTCAGGTCCCATGGCTTCTTTGTAGCGTCTAAGCAGCTCGAGAAGCTCTGCTCCTTTGAAGCTTCGTTGCTTCTTCGGGTCTGTGACGAATTGGCGGAAGAGACGGCCCATGTCGTCGATGTTTTCCCCTTCGTGCTGGTTGAGGTCAATTGCTGCTACTTGGGTCTAGAATCGGTGTTTATTTTTAATTTCTTTTCTTCCCCATTACCTTGAAGTAGGATATTTTGCCCGTGACTGGGTCAACTTCTGTGTGAGTTGCTGCTGAGTCGCCTTTCTTGAAGGTTAGGTCTGCAATTTCCGCTTCGCGGATCTTGATGGCTTTGAGCATTCCGGACTTCGCGTTGTAGCGCTCCATTTTCTTGCTGCTAAGCTTCTCGAGGACCTCGGCGATCTCCTTTGGATTGTTCTTGTCGTAGAACTGATTCTCCTCGGCGGTTCGCTTTCTGGCGTTGGGTTCGGCGGCCTTGATGGCGATGCTTCTTTCCCGATTCTCGACGAGCGTTTTCATCTCGGCCTAAAAATGAAGGGATTTTCTTTTTTTTTTTTGTATCCCTGGTACTCACGATGAGTTCGTCGGTGATGCTATCGTGCATTGCCAAGTCGCCTCTGATGTCATCGATTTCGAGTTGGAGTCGTTGGATGTCGCCTGAAGCTTCGGGCGCATCTTTTGCAGCGTCATATTCCGCCTGGGTGATGGCGAATCGGGTGGCTCTAGTTTTTGAGTCGTGCTGCGTTGCTGCTAGGTGCTCCTTCACCATGGACAACACGTTTTGGCGTTCGGCCATTCTAGCTTTTTTTTTGATCTAAAGAGAGGGTCTTTTTATTTCAAGGCTTGTACTCTCTTGAGTGGGAAATGTTACGAGTGGAAGCAGCTTTTAGAGTCTGTGTGCTACAGCTTTTACAGTTGAGATATTAGATGCTATTTTCCAGTAGCCTGCTGTGGTTTTTACTTTTGCTGGGGTCAAGATGGAGTCTGATGGAAGGTCGAAGATTCTGTAGCCTCTTGATCTAGCTTCTGCGATGACTGCCGTTTCGGTCTCGAAGATGGCCACGAGTAGTACCCACGGCGTCGGAATTTCTGTAAGCCGCTTGAAGTATCTGAAAGCCACTGCTTGCGGCGGGAAGGCATAAAGTTTTCTGCCCATGAGCTTATGGATGGGGAAGCTGAGAAAATCTGCTCCAAGCGCTCCTTTTGATTCTCTGCGGCTTATGAAGTCCTTGCATTTTGAATTCAGGATCTTAAAAAAAAGAATAATTCGATCTTTTTTCTCTTTGGGTTGGTTTCTGGCGTTTTGGCGCCTTCTTATTCACTTACCGTTGCTGCCACGTCGACGTCCAGCGCGTCCGTGAGATGCGATTGCAGATATGCGAAGCCGTTTGCCGTTAGTCGCTGCTCTCTTGAGTCGATGATTCTCGAAGGTGCATCTGCCAGCTGCTTTTTAGTGCTGACCCAGTCGCATTTTAAGTCGATGTTGAATCTTTGAGCGATTTCCCAGATTCTGACTAGGATGTCGTTCATCTCGAGGTCTTTGCTTCCGGCTATTATTCCTTGGACGACCGAGTCGTTGTCACAAAGAAAGAGGATTCTTTTATTTTCGAACTTTGGGCCATACCATTCGACAGCGTAGAGGATGGCCATGGCTTCTTTGATGCAAATGTGCTTGTCGGCTAAATCGGCTTCCCAGGCAAATTTTTCTTCTAAGCCCCATTGTTCAATGACGATGGCTCCTGCGTGTGATGACGCGTCTGTGTAGATGATCAGACCTGTTTCTTGGCGGCTGTTCTGCGTCCAGATTCTTGAGAGTCCTTTTTCTTCCAGCTTCTTCCATCTTGCCCATTCTGCCTTGATCTGAGGCGTAAGTTGGACTTTCTCGAGGTTTTTGTTGTCGGCCTGTTTTATGAGGAGTGTCGTTTGCCTGATCAGGAGTCTCATGTTGGAGAAAACTTCTGCCATACTTGCCATTGTTCCTCTGATTCGTTCTAGCAGCTTCGCTTCTACCAGTTGTTTATTTTGTGCCTCTTCCATGAGTGCAGTGAGAGCCTTCCATCGCTGCGGCGGAATCTCGACTGTTTCCTTGGTCGTGTCGAGGATGAATCCTAGGAACTCGAGTCTTTGGGTGGGGAGAAAAGTACTTTTCTCGATGTTTACGAAGCCGCCGAGCGCCACTAATGTAGCTGCTGTTGCCCACACTTCTCTGCTGATTTTCTTTCCTTCCAGAAGCTGCTTTCTATCTTCCTCCGAAGCTGGTGAGACGATGAGGAGTCTGTCGTCGAGGTAAAGCGTGATTTTGATGCCATTCTTTCTAAGAAAATTTACGCCGCATAGATTCATAAGCTGGTAGATGCCTGGTGCTGCTGGGAGGCCAAACGCAAGGATGTTATTTTTGAATCTTTGGCCGCCCCATCCGAAGCATGCCATCTTTTTGCTTTCTTCTGAAAGCGGCAGCTGATGAAAACCTGGAGAAAAGGAGACGGTTACTTTTGGTATATTGTTTCTTTTTACGTACCTTTTTTATCATCAAACTTGTAGAGCAGATCCCCTTTTTTGAGCATCTGGATGGCTGTTCCGACCGCTTCCAGTTTGCAGGGGAAGCTGTAGAGCTGCAGCGGCTTCAAGATTCCCCCATTGAGGCAGACTCTGGTCTCTCTGCCCGGCTTGTCTACCAGAATAAATCCTGATTGTAGCCACGAATCTTTAGATGCTTCGGGGAGCCTTGAGATTGATCCCATTTTGCACCACTTGGATATTTGGTCGATTATTTCTTCGTTTCTTTCTTTGACTGCTTCTTGGCTTGCAACTTGCAGCTTTTTGAATCTTTTCCCGATCTTTTCGTAGGGTTTTGGTACGAACTTTGAAAGCCTGAGGCGGCCGTTGTACCAGGTCTTGAGGTTCCCGCCAAGCTTCTTTATCGCGTCCGAGTTTGCGTGATTCCTCTTCCATCTTGTGACCAGCTTCTTTTTCTTGAACTCCACTGGCTTCGTATGAGGGATCGCCTTTAGATTCAAAAAGAGATCTGCTCCGTTCATGACGAAGTGGTAGATGAGCGGCTTTACCTTTTCCGGCATCTGATGAATGAGCGTCCTCCAATTCTCCTTATTGTGCGTCCAGATTCCTGAGATGAAGTCTGCTTCTTTTTGAAAAACAAAGTGGTCCAATCTGGCTTTTCTCGGTGTTCCAAAACGTCTAAGACTCTGTGCAGCAGCTTTGACTCGTAAATTTTCCACTCTTCGAGAGTTTTTGGGCCTTTTAGTGGTGATTCTAAGATTGTGACAGGTGAGATAATGTTGCGGTTCATTTTTTCGAAAGCTCCTTTAGCTGCTAATGCCTCCATTTCTGCCTTGATGCTCGCCCATGTCGCTGGCTTCTTCGTCTTCTCTCTTTCTCTTGCTTCCTCGGCCGTAGAATCCATTGTATTCGAAGCTTCGAGGGATTGGGATGCGCCAAAATAGCTTCTCGTATGTCGTTCCCTTTAGTGAGGCAGGGTAAGCGATTCCCCGTTCGATTCTATCATCGATCCCGCCCAAGTTGAGGATTTTATATTCCGCCTCGGGGATGCTGTCACGGTTCGGCCAGATTTTTCTAAGCGATAGAATCGCGTCCCACGCCGTGAAGCTAGGATTTGAATCAATGTTGGCAAGGAAAGTTTTGAGGATGCAGCTGATGGGGTTGGATTCGCCTATCATGCTGTTAAGGTGGGTCCATGCTGAGCGTGCTGCACTTGCCAGGAGCCTCGGGAAAATGCAGCGGGTATTGGTTATCTGGAAAAGTATATCTCCGAAAATCGCCCTTGAGATGGCCGCTGCTATTTGCTGCTCGTTCGTGAAGGCCGCTTCTCTGTCGCTTTCTTGTCTTTTGAGGATTTGTTTGAATCTCAGGTTCCAGATATGCGTAAGCATGACAAATCTTGGCGAGGTTTTCGAGGTCATAGATGCTGGTTTTTCACATTTCGCCAAGGCCATTCGGAGGATTGCCGCTGCTGATTGACTCCAGAGCTTCTCAAGGATCCACGTTACGGCTTCTTCCAGCTTCAGTAGCTGCTCGCTGCATACTGAGTCTTGCTCCGAGGGCTCCATCATTTTGGCCCAGAACACGAGCTCTTTTGAGCAAAAAACTTGCGACTTGTGGACTTGTTTCATAAGATTTTCCACTATTGGTCGAACTTTGTTTTGGAGCATGTTTTGGAGTTCTTCGATCTCGATTTTGTTAGTCGAGGCTAGCCGGCGGTTGATTTTGATAGAGGTGGCGTGAGAAATGGTTGCGATTGCTTGAAAAGCTTCTATAGCTTCTGCTGCTTCAGTTTCTTCCTCCTCCATCTGAGTCAGAATCTTTCGGACTTGGTTTGATGCTTCTTGGGATTCGGAAATTATTTTTATTGCCTCTTTCACTAGGTTGGACATTTTTTCGGCTACCGTTTCTCCGTAGCATGCGATTCTTTTGGGCGGCACCGCCGCGTTTGTGTTGAGGCTGTTCTGAATGTCCCAGATCAGACTCTTGAGGATTTCTAGCTTCAGGCTGGTTTTTGATGCCTTCGGCTCTTCGCTTTGGGCCATTCGGGGCTCGTCTGCGATGGCTGCCTCTGGTGCATTGTCTGAATCCACTGAGTCTCTGCTGTTGAGGGATTCTTCTTGTCTGAGGCTTAGCATCTTTATTATTGATCCATTTTTTTTGGGAATCATAAAGGAGGATTTTAATAGGTTTAGCCGTTTTTGGCCTTGCTGCTTGGGCTTCGGAACTTAAAGTAAGAATACCGAAACTAGAATCAGTCCTGATTTCAAATAATTAAGTAGCTTGACTATCTTGAGAAACAGACTCTCTGCTGCCTATTCCTGAAGCTGAGGGCACTAGAAGCTCCAGAGCGTCGGCTTCTTTAGCCGCTTCCATGCCCGAGACAAGGTATTTTTTGGCTTCTGAATTTAAGAATTCTTTTATTTCGTTTTTATTTTTAGTTTGAGTTGCAAATTCTGCTAAGTCTTTTTTTTTTAAGAAAGAGTCTTTTGTCTTCTAGTGAGACTTTCTAATTTATTCTAGTACAGTTGGCTTCTGCCATTTGAAGATTTTTTTTTCAGTGAGTTTGAAGATAAAGAGGAAAAATTTGAGGCAGAATGCAAATTTGGAAGACAATTTCCTTGTCTGTAGATGCTTCGATGCTTGAGCTGCTTAGTAGTTTGTCTCTGGGGCTGCTTCGACGTTGATGCTGGGGATGGCGATGTCGTGGTCGCGGAAACAGCGGACGAACATCTGGCGGATGAACTTCACCAGCCTTCCACCAACGATTTTCATGGTGAAGACCATGAGGACGTCCAGCCGCTGTGGGTCGATGAGGCCGGCTTCTGAAAATCGCTATTAGTTTTTGGAAGTATGATTTTTGGCTTACCGTATGCTTCTTTGAATCGCCGCTTGATGCCTCTGTAATTTAAAAATTCGAACACGTAGTGGCACATTCGAATCTCGTGGCTGCGGATGAGGTCTGAAGCGTTGAAGGGAGGCTCATCCTTGATTACCCAGCCGCTCGCTCGGTGATACTTTGCGAGTTTGTGGTCAGGCTTCCTGGTGTTGGAGAATTTCTCGAAGCTGACGCTGCTGTACCAAGCCTCCTTGACTGCTTGGCGTTCCTCCTCGCTGAGCTTGTCGTTGTAGCTGCGTTTGTAGTTGAGGGCTTCGCGGACGCTGGCCTTATCCATGAGCTTGGCTTTTTGAGGGTTTACTTTTTGTTTTATTTTGTATTTATGTTTTTAGATTTTTGTAAAAAATATAAAAAGTTTTCCCCTTTCCTTGTTTTTTAGTGAGGAAATAGTAATTTCCTCGCTCTCCAGTTTCGGCCACTTGGAAGACGCTGACTCGGGGGTTCTTGAGCGGCATGTCGTCGGACTGGGCGGCTTTGGCGGCTTTGGCGGTTTCCTGTTGCAGCTTCTGTTGGGCGGCTTCCTGGCGCTGTTTGGCTTCTCGTTCCTGCTGCTCCTTCTTCTCGAAGTATTCCTGGCGGATTCTGGTGTTCTCTTCTACCTGTCGCTTCGCCGCCGCTTTCGCTTCCAGTTTTGCCTTCTCTTTTCTCGCCGCTTCCAGTTTCTTTTCGAGCTCGCGCTTCTCAGCTTCTTCTTGCTGCTTCTTCAGGAATTCCTGTCGTCGCTGGATCTCCTGTTCTTCTTGAAGCTTGCGCATCTCGAGGGCTTGCTGGCGTCGCTGAGCTTCTGCTTGCTCTCGTTTCGCTTCCAGTTCTTTCTGGCGCTGAAGGGTCTCTTCTTCTTCTTTCTTGAGCTGCTCTTGAAGCTTTTGTTCGTCCAGGCCGCTCCTGCGATTCGCTCGGCCCATTCTGCGTCGAAGTTGAGCTTTTCCCTGGAAGCTGGACTGTTCTGGCTCCTTCTGCCGGTCCTGGGCTGGGAAGCCCTTGAACTCTTGTCCTTCTGAGGGGATTATTTTGGTTTTTCTAGAGATTGAAGTTCTTTAGGATTTGTAAGCTTACGTTTTCATTTTTATTTTTGTTTTTCCCCTTTCCTTTAGCGTCCTCGACGTCCTCCTCTGCTTCCTCATCGCTGTCAGCTTCGACGACTGGCTTGAGCTGCTCTGGGTTCTTGACGGCTGGAGGGTCGAACTGGCTCGGATCTTTTCTAGGTTTATAAATGCTCCTTATCATTTTATTTATTTATGAGCATTAATAAATCCTTTCCTGACTGGGCGTTGTAGGAATCGTCGTCTTCGCTGCTTGAGTCGTCTCCTTCGTCGCCCACGGCTACGCCCTCGGGGAGGGTGTCGATGCCGCTGCTGTCCTCCTCTTGCATCTCAGGCTGCTTGGCGGCTTCAGCTTCTGTCTGGGCCAAGTCTTTTGTGAAGGTTAATCACTTGTTTATTCTGACAGATTTTTTTTTTTTACTTTTAGTAATTTTTCTGTTGGTGATTAAACCTTTCCTGGATCCGTCTGGCACTCTTGCTGCTTCTGAGGTGCTGCTGGAGTCTGGGTCGCTTCGTCTTTCGGCAGGTCGAGGAGGTACTTGACCGCGTAGGAATTCGCTTTCGCGTGCTCCCAGCCCTTTTCCCTCATAAGCTGCTTTCTGATGCTTCTCCTCGTCTCTCTTCGTTCTTCCTTGGAGAGTGGTCTGTCCTCTAAAAACCGGAAGTTCCGGTTTGCCTTGACGTCGGCGATCTTGTCCCAGTAGCTGGGCCTGGCTGCTTCGATGTCTTCGCCTTCCTCGAGGTAGACGAGGCTGATGATCCAGGGGATGTCGACGTAGTTTCTGGCGACGTTCAGAGCTGAGTAGAAGAGGGCTTCTGGCGTCTGGTGGTGGTGTTCTTCCTCTAGATCGTCGAAGGATTCTCTGATCGTCTTCGACAGGAGTCTTGATGCTTCCGCTATCGCTTCCATGTGCTTCTGGAGAGGTATTTTGAGGCTTTCGTCCAAGAGACCTTTTTTAAGAGAGTCTTTAACTGTTTTAATTCTAAATGAATTGTTTTTTTTTTTGACTCTTTTCCTTTGACCAGCTCCTCCGTAAGTGCAGTGAACTCCCTGACCACCTTCGCCCGGTGGCGTCTGAAGATCTTGCCCTCTTCTTCGTCGACTTCCACCTCTGGATCGTCCCTGGCCTTCTTGAGGATGGGTTTTGGCTGCTTGATGCTGTTTTTGCTGCTCATGTTTTCCGAGTCTGTAAAAGAATTTTTTGTTATTGGGGAAAGTTTTTCTTTTTTTGTGAACAAAATTTTGTAGAAGCAGCTAAAATTTTGCAGCTAAAATGAATTTTTGGCGGAATTAAAAATGAAATATGGGAGGGGAGGAAATTTGAGAAGGAAAAAAGAGGCGAAATTTCTCGGGAAAATAATAAAAAACTAGCAGCTTTGTTTTTGGCGGCTTGTTTTGCAGCTTTTTTCTCTTATTTTCCTCTTGTGTGGTCGTTTTCTCTCTTTTTTAGGAGTTTTTCTCTTTTTCCGCTAGGTTTCCCTTTTTCTCTTTTTCTCCTTTTCCTTTTTTCGCTTCTCTGCCTCCGCGCCGCGCCGCGCGCTGATTGGCTCCGGCGCTGTTTTGAAGGATTTTGATTCTGCTGCTTTGGAAAATTGGTGGATTCTATTTGGGCTGCTTTTTTCTAGGAAAACTCTCTTCCTATGGTAAAATATGAGTCTCATAAAGTTGGCGGTGGAAAAATTAGGCGAAAATTCTTTTAATTTTGAGTTTTTCCTTTCCTGAGTGGGATTTTTCTAGGCTTAGCGGCGGTGTATTCTTTAACCTTCGCTAAGGAGTCGTGCCAGTCTTTCTTCAAGCGTCTTTTATCGAGTCTGAGCTGCTAGAATCTTTATGTCGACCTAGGCCCCTTTTTTTTACTTTTTATGGCCGGAAGGATTTCCCGATTCTCTCTTTTTCTTTGGACTCTTTCCTGTTGGGCCGGCGTCCAGATATTCGGAAAGAAATTTTCCGGTTCCGCAGCTGGGAGATCTTCTTTCGCGGTGAAACTGCCGGCAGCTTTGACTCCGTCCATGAGGATGTCCCTGATATGGGTGGTGAATGGGCCGCTGATGCTTATGTCGAGCTTTTCAGCAGCTACTTCTTCCCAAGATGCTTTATTGCTTCTGAGTTGGAACTTCTTTGCCGCTCCAATTGTCCAGTTTTTCGTGGCTCGGTTATTGCAGACTCTGAACATTAGTTCCGCGACTCTCGGGTGCGCCCAGCACGGCATAAAGACTGAGTCGTATTCGCCGTCGCAGGCTACAGTCGCGATTTTCCAGATGCCTGTGATTCTTTCCTCGTCGTCCTTGAATCTTGCATGAAGGTTTTCGCTTTCTGCCAGCGTTACCAATTTCGCATTGAAAATGGTTTGGCAGAGCTGCTTACGGAGGCTTTCTGCATCTTCCTCGCTTGGCAGAACGATGATTATATCGTCTAGCTTCGCTGCTGTTCGTCCAATTAGGGCTGCTACTTGCTGCCAGTCGCCTTTCTTGACCTCCGTGATGCTTTCTGCTAAGATCTTGAGAGGTTCATTCAGCGCTTTCGCGCTGCGTCTGATTGGGAAAGCTGCGAATCCGTTCCTGGTGTATTGGAGCGCACTGTGGTAGATGACCAGGCCTTTTTGAAAGGGATTTTCCGTTCTCTCCCGCTTTTTGACGGTCGAGTCTGACGCTTTGAATCTTCTGGCGAAGTCGGCTATCTTTTCGTTGCCGCCTCCAAGAAGGATTTCCGTTGATTTCCAGGCTTCGATGATCGAGTCGAAGCCTTCTACTTCTGTGTCTTGAAGTTTTTCGATCAGGCTTGCCGATGCCGCTTTTGGGGAAATCTTGCTGAAGAGTTTGGAGAGATCTTGGTGGAGGTTTTGCCATTCCTCGTCGGTGATTTTTAAGGCTTTACGCCGAGGCCTTCCTTTTGAGATGGCAGCAGCTTTTTCTTCGTGGAGTTCTTGGCAATCTTGTTTTCTCTTCTCACAGATTTCCAGTTTTAGGCCATGCTTCTCGCACCAGGCATCTTTTTTGCACAGCGGCCACTTGCAGCTCCAGATTCTTTTAGCTTCTGCTTCTGCTTCGACGGCCAATTTTGTGTCTTCAGCTGCTTTGGTTCTATAGAACAGCCAGGCATCTGTGAATCTTTCGATAATTGGAGAGGGGCTAAACTTTCCCCCCGTTGGCCATTTCCATCCGGTGGTGAGGATTTTTAGGTGGTGCGTTACGTCTCTTGGGACTTCAGGATGCTGGTTTAAAGTTCTTATTATTCTGACCATTACGTCGAGCAGCTGCTTCTGGGTGGTTGTTGGTCTTGCGGTGCCGACTATGCATCTGTCCTTTCCCCAGAAGTTCTTCGGGTTGTTGAAGCTTTGGATGCATTCCTCGCAGTTCTCCTTCGACCAGTTTTTGCTTGCCAGATTTTTGAGCATGCCGGCTTCTTTTTCGTTGAGGACTGGGTGTTCTGCCAGAGCCAGAAGCGCTTTTTCCCGTCTTGCAGGATTTTCGTCGCCATAGCATACGATCCAAAGCTGCGGAGCTGCTTTATGTGGGATCCACATGGTCCAGTTATTCTTGCCCTCTCCTACTTTCTTGATTCGGAGAGTCGAGTCCAACGGAGTATATTTTTTGGCTGCAGCTTTGAGCCATGGTACCAGCGTTTTTGCCTCCGTCAGCTCTTTCCATGACGAGTGCCACTGGGTGATCATTTCGCAGCATTCGCCGTCTTGTCCCACGATGCTATCATTCGTGAGCTGCGCGTGAGTCAGGTGGAGGACGAGCTGTGAGAGTATTCTCGTAAGCGGCGTTGAGCAGGGTAGTCTGGAATCTTGATGATTAAACTCTCCTAGCACTTCCGGAATCCAGGCGTCGCTGTTTTTTGGTGGTTCTCTGGCCCATTTCGTGTCTTCGCAGCTTTTGAGGCTTAGCCACGCGTTCTCCCTGTGGCAAATGCTGTGCCAGGTTTTTGAGGCTTTAAGCATCTGGAGTTTTGCCAGAATTTCTGACGGTGTTGGCTGGGCTTCTATCTTGTAGATTGCGTTGAAGATTTCTTCGAGTCCTTTAGTTATCAGCTTTCCGAGCCACGAGCGGCTATTGAAACCTTGGTGTTCGTAGTCTGCTTGAGCTTTGGACGGGTTTTCCTTGATGATTTGGAAGCAGACATCGTGCCAGAAGCCCTGGTCCAAGACTTGATCGTAAGCTAGGTCCTCCCAGACCGTGAACCACTCTTCCGCGCGTAACGCTTGTCTTTTGGAAAATTCTTCCAAGAGAGCCGTTGGGAAAAGTCTGTTTGCTTCTTCCGGATCTGGGGCTGAAGAAAGGCGGAGTTTCTCGCTGCTTCTGCTGCTGAGCGGCTTTTGAATCTTGCGTGCCACTATTTTTAGCGGTACTTCTCTTTTTCCTTCCGCTCTGATCTCGTTCAGGAGCTCTGAGAAGCTTGGAAATTTTTCCAGATCGACGCTTGGGTGAAGCTCTGGTGTGCCCCTTATGGTCAGCTTCGTTGGGCTTACTGATGGATTGAAAGGGTTGGGTGCAGATTCTAGCTGCCAATCTTCCAGCGTTCTACCTTCAGCGGCTGCAATGTTCTCCGAGATGAGTTCCAGCGTCTTTGCCGGGTTATTTTGCTTCGGTGTCAGCCACAGTGATTGCTTTCCACTCGAGGAGCAGAAGATTATCTTGCACCAGGACGCTAATTCTTCGAATTGAAGCTTCGCCTTTTCTGGCGTTTTCGGGTTGAAAGCCAGATTCTGATTCGCAAGGATGCTATGGACGTCGGAGAGTACGAAGAGTCTGATGATTCTGATTTCCTCGTCTCCCGAGAGGAGGATTGTTCTGGAGATTCTCATCCAGTCAATGATCGCGTCCATGAGAAGGTCGTTCCTTGAATTAGGCTTAAGATTTCTTTTCTTACGGAAAAAGAAGGGATAATTTCAATTTCTTTTTTGAGCCTTTTCCTGGAGATTGATTTCTCCAGTTTTTGGAGATGTTTAGCTGCATGTTCGAGCGGCACTTTTGGCGTTGCATCGGAAGCTAGGCCCCATTTCGGTGCGTAATTTTTGGCTGCTTTCACGAACGATTCTCCGAACATTCACTAAATACGGAAATCGAAGGTTTGAAGCTTCAAAACTTCGCTTCAGAAGCAGCTGGGAAGATCAAAAGATTCTTGGGTGCGCACAGTAGATAGCTGAGCAGAGAGAAAGAGAATGAGTTCTTTATTTTTTCTTTTGCTTTCCTTTCTCTGAGCTTCTTTTTTTTAATGGTGGCTGTTTTGGCTGTTTTTGCGCTAGCCTGAAAATGCCCCGCGCTTATTGGTTCTGGGACCTGCTGCGCGCGCATTTTGAATCAAAAGAAGCTGCTGGGCTGCTGCGCTCTCCCGGCTCGCCCTAGTTCCCTTGGGGTTTGAACTTGCCGCTTGTGTTCTTGAGCTGAGCTTCTGGGCTGCGTGTAGGAGAAAACGATATATGTTCGCATCTCTTAGCGGAAGTTAATCTGGAGTAAGGAGCGTCTTATCCAAAGATTTTTTGGAAAGAATAAAATTTTATAGTCACCAGGACTTAGAGCTTCCTTATTCCCGCAGGGCTAAGTTTTTAGTCTGAGTGAGACTTTCTAGTTTTGGAAGTCTTTTCGGACTTAGGGTTTAAAGTCCTGAGACTGAAGGTGAATTTTAGTTTATAGTCTTAAAACGGACTAGGTATTTTAAGTCCTTGGGACTGGGAAAGGTGGTAAGAATCCAAATGATGGTCTACCTTATGAGTTTTTTGAGAGTTGTTTGAAATCTCGGCTGCGCGAGTTTGGCGGCTCTCAAAATTCTCTTAACCTTCCCTATTAGAAATTATAGCCTGGGGCTATAATTTTCGGAACTGACTTGCGTGATTCCTAGCAGCTTCTTTTTGTGACTCGCTCTCTTACGCCCGTGTCACCTCCCGCTTCTAGAACTAGGTCATGGCGCTCCTGCTTCCTTCGCTGCTAATCCGAGCTCGCCGAGCCATGGAGCTGCTAATCCTTATCCTATATTCCAAAAATAATACAAGAGTTTAGGTATCATCGACTCAAAGATTCAAAGATTTTAGTTGTTGAAGAAAGTTTTAACCTTTTTTTGGACTAAACCAATTTATGGAAGCGCATTTTTGGATAACCAATAAGATTGCTGTATTTGGCCTACTGGCCAATCAAAACCCTGATCTATAAAATCAATTCCATAAATTGGTCTAACCCCTGATGATTTCAAAAACTTTTTGCGGAGCCGGAAATCATGAAAAAGTGCTTGTGCAGTTTTGTCGAGCTCGTCGAGACGAGTCGATTGGTATAGGTCACTTTTGAAAATTTTAAGGATTTACCGGTTAACCGGCTGGTTACCGGAAATCACGTTGTCAGCTCCCGTTTTTGTTCTAGTCGACGGATTTTCATGTTTGAAGTGTCAAAATGATCCTTATGATCAGGGCTACTGTAGCCTCCGAGATGAGCCCCATATCTCAACTCCTGCCGAGCTTATCACTAAAAGTTTGATTTTTACGCACTTTTTCAGTTTGAAAGTTCATAAAGTAAAATTTGTACGGTAAATACTAATAATTTTTGCGGTTTTGATAGAGAATTCAAAATTAATAATACCGACCGGTCAAAACTTTGTAACCAGCCGGTAAAAAAGCGCTAAATCGAAATTATGCCCTCAAAAACCACTTTTTGATTATATTCACACAGATATGTGAATTTCTGGAAATATAAATTATTCTAGTAGTGATGCTAAATAAATTATACAGCTTCGAGCCCTCGATGCCAGGAATCAGGTGATGAATATTCTCATTAGATCCATGAGTCTTTCTAACTAACTCGTGATTTCTAGCAGTACTCATAATCGTGCAGGCTTGTTAGATCTCTCACAGTTGGTTGAATTAACACAAATAGATGAGCGGCTTGCCGAGAATTAAAATGTAGAATCAAGGACGAAAAATCTGGCTGGACTGTCTACTTTAAAGACCCCGCTCGAACTGAAAGCTTCCCCGTTATTCTCACTCACATCATTTATCTCAGTTATACAACTCTTTTATCGATATTTTTCTACTTAGAGTTTGAGATTTTCCAGGGACTCGCTACGGAAAATTAATTTAAGAGAAATGAAGAGAGAAAAATAATATTTCTCCTTTTGAGAGTAAGAACTAATTCTGTTCCTATTAGGGTAAACCAGATTTATAACCGTAAGCAGTGATTCCAGCAATGATAACTGGAACAACCTGGGCTGTTGCTTTCCTCTGCTGGCTCTATGCGAACTCAGTTCTTGGCGAAGCTTTTACATTCACGATTCTGGCGACAGATCATTCTGTCTTAGGTTGTGTCGTTGGAATTTATTTCTTCAAAGAAGTCAGTGAAAAGGCTCGATCAAAAATTGAATAGAGATCTAAATACCTTAGTCCGCATTTTCTGAGACTTTTTATAGCGAAGTCTTCTTCTAGCACTTAATGGTAGTTTAACTTGTGTTGCCGGAGTCCTCTGCACTTCATTTGGCCGCTGAAGATGCGTAAAAGCGCATTATCATCATTATATCCCTTGTTTCCGAAAAATCACCATTAGAATAATTTATATTTCCAGAAATTCACATATCTGTGTGAATATAATCACAAAAGTGGTTTTTGAGGGCATAATTTCGATTTAGCGCTTTTTACCGGCTGGTTACAAAGTTTTGACCGGTCGGTATTATTAATTTTGAATTCTCTATCAAAACCGCAAAAATTATTAGTATTTACCGTACAAATTTTACTTTATGAACTTTCAAACTGAAAAAGTGCGTAAAAATCAAACTTTTAGTGATAAGCTCGGCAGGAGTTGAGATATGGGGCTCATCTCGGAGGCTACAGTAGCCCTGATCATAAGGATCATTTTGACACTTCAAACATGAAAATCCGTCGACTAAAACAAAAACGGGAGCTGACAACGTGATTTCCGGTAACCAGCCGGTTAACCGGTAAATCCTTAAAATTTTCAAAAGTGACCTATACCAATCGACTCGTCTCGACGAGCTCGACAAAACTGCACTAGCACTTTTTCATGATTTCCGGCTCCGCAAAAGTTTTTGAAATCATCCCTTTTTTGCCACAGAACCAAGAAAAGAAAGTGATTTTCTGGATCTGGGTTTTGATTGGCTTGTAGGCCAAATACAGCAATCTTATTGGTCTTTCAAAAATACTATTCCTTTTCTTGGTTTGTCCCGTAAAAACCCTAGCAGTAAATCTTTCTTTCTTTGGCAATTAAATTTTCAACTTGAATGCCCCCTCTCGTTTTCGTAATTAATAATTTTGTAATATATGTTGAGCAATAAGAGCCCCAATTAATAATGATCCGTTTCCCGAGTGGTGTTGTAAACAGTGTTAGTACAAGCTTACACTCTTTTTCCATTCACTAGCTGCGGGACAAACGTGGTCCACGACACCGAGGATTTCGTCTACACAAATCAAATCATGTTACAGGAACGGTGCACGGCTACAGACGCGCGTTTACGTTTCCACGCTGTTTTTATCGATATCGCGGTCGGCCACGGGTTACTTTGAACGCTGGCCTGGAAAAATGCATTAGCAACAACTGGCAGTGCATTTCGCGCATTTCCGAAAATGTAATCTTTTGTTGAGCAACTATTTCTTTTTCTTTTTCCTTCCATAATTATTTGAATAATCGAGCGCTGGAAAAGTTACGCGAACCTGCTGACAAGGCTCTATTTGCGCCCATAATATATGTTTATTTTTACAAAAACTATAGTAGACGAATTGTTTCGTCTCACTCACGCAAAGGCCACACGTTTTCGTCATCTAGCAAATTGAAGGTTCAAAACTGTATAAATCAGTTAAGGGGTAGATATCAAGAATCGCCATTTTCCGTCAGGCTTTTCTCCCAAAGTTGAAATAGTGACACCCTTATTTTACTCTGGAAACAAAAACTTTAGACCTTTCTCTATTTCTTGTGGAAGCCGAAAATTTGAATTTCAAAAAATTTTAACAAAATTGTTCATCAAAGATCGCTAACTTTCCTAAAATGGTCATTTTGGCGACAATCGGACGTGTCAGATTTGCATTCTAGCACCTCGAAAGCTCGAGAAATCTTAATTTTTGGCTTCAATAGGAAATAGATAACTGCCTGAAATAAATTTTGAGCAGAAAAAATAAGGGGGTCACTATGTTAAAAATTTGAGAAAACATTGACAGCAAATCCAATTCTTGATATCTACCCCCTTAAACGTTTCTCTGCAACGTGGCCTCTAATTACCGTGATCTTCAGTGGAAGAAAGCCACAACTGGTCAAAAGTACTTGCATTTTGAATTGACTCTTTGAATCAAGTTGCGCGTTTTTCGTTCACATCCGTCAACCCTTTAAAGCTCGACAAAAACCGCGATCTGACGTTGCTCCACTTTCGCTGTGTCTACGAAGACAAATATATTGTGTCCTACAACGAAGGGATTACACCTGTCAAGAGGTACTTCGTGGCTCCATCCTCGAATAAATATTTAATTCGAGAAATTCAAAGGAACTTAAAACGATTCTTAAAAACATTCTTATAGAACCCTCCAATTCGACACGAAAATGGGCAAATTCGACGTCGATATGAAGCTGTACAAGGAAGCAGTTTACAGTTACTTCCCTCTTTAGTACCTGAGCTCGGCAACCTGAGTAGAAAGCCTGAGTCAGGGTTCTAAAAGAGTAAAATGAAAAGCCGCGTAGCGGCTTTTAAACGAAGCCGCGAAGCGGCTTCGCAAGTTAAAATAATTCATTGAGTTGGTTACTTGAGTTTGGTTACTACGCGGCTTTTCAATTTACTCTTTTAGAACCCTGACTCAGGCTTTTTACTCAGGTTGCCGAGCCCAGTTTAGTACAGTCGGGCAGCTGTTTAACTGAACTTGAAGACTCCTCAATTTCAAGAATCCGAGCGGCTGGAAAATCGCGCTGGCGTATTTTTAATTAGGGCTCGGAAAAAGGCTGCTTTTTGAAAGGAAAACAGTACTTGAAAAGTCAACTCCCAAACTTGAAGTTTGTCGAAAAACAACAATATTACGTTGGTCCTTGAGTGGGTACAGAGTGCTGACCTATTTTGCGAGTGAACTTCAATTTTGGGCAAAATGAGTTTGGAACGCGCGGAATCCGGTTCTTGAATGGAAGGCGTGCGTTTGCTGACCGCCGGATTTTTAAAATAGAAATTGCTCGTCACCGTGCAGAATAAAGTAAATCCGGCTGATAGCCAATCTTCCATTGCATTTCTAATCAAGCACAAAAACCTAATTACGAACTATGTCAACATTGTCGAACTTCCCTTAAATTAACAAATAATACGAGCTAAGTGATGCAACACGACTCTAATTAGAGTTTTTGGCATTCCCTTAGAAGCGCCTAAATGACCCCTCCACCGCCGGGTTTATTTCAAAAGTGCCAAGCGCCGAGATTATTAGTGAGCGCAGCTGTGTTTAAAAAATAACACGCAGGCCGAGCCCTTTTAGATGAAACAGTCTATGTGTCCACCGAAATGTACGATCCGCTGAGACGACCCGAAATTGTACTTTCCATTCAGGTACTTTCCAAACCAACGCGAAAAAGCAAACTAGGCCTTTTTACCTTCATTTTCGAGCAGAAAACTTTAAAGTAGTGATACCCTTATTCTATTTTTTATTCTTTTTACTTGTTTCGATGAAAATTTTTTTACAAAAAAATACGTCAAAATAGCCAATTTAGCCGAGTTTTCTGATACTTTATTTTTTAGAAACTAGAACTTTCAAATTGGTATATTTTTGTTTAAAATACTGAGGGTTTTAACGAGTAGTTCTTTTTTTTTTCATGGACACGTACGTGAACACGAGCTTCAGGATATTACAGATGGATGTTATCATCTTTGACGATGAGTCGTGTACCCTTAATTTGTTCCAATTATAAATTGGAATTGGCTCATTTCTTTAGAAAAAATAAGCTTGATAGAATTTTAGATTGTTACAAAAATGATAAAAAAGACATGGATTTTAAAACGCTTGCGACTAGTCCCGAGCGATTAAATATTTATCCTCTTTTTTGAAAAATTATGATTTCACTTTTGCAGACTTGTTTTGCGACGGACTCGCCGAACTTCTCCGACATGAACAGACTCCACAACTTGATCGCTTCGATGTGCACTCACCCGGACGACGAAACTGTTCAGGACTGGATTCCGCAAGTTTCGATTATATTATATAATAATATATATTATATTATATAATTATATGAGCAGTCGCTCAGCTCAGCTCAGCTCAGTGATTTTGGAAAATGATCTGATCTGCTCAGCTCAGCTCAGCTCAGACAATTTTCATTCAGTTCAGCTCAGCTCAATTATTTTCGAACATGATCTGTTCTGCTCAGCTCAGACAACTATCACTTAGCTCAGCTTAATGATTTGAATGCAATTTTACTACCAAAAAACAGTAAAAAACAGCTCAACTAAGCTCAATCAGCTCAGCTCAGCTCTAATTAGGGTCCGCTCAGCTCAGCTCAGCTCAATTCTCTTAAACAAAAGGTCTGCTCAGCTAAGCTCCGCTCAATGACCTCTGAAAAATGCCAGCTCAGCTCAGTAACCTCCGAAATAGGTCAGCTCAGCTCAGCTCAGAAAAATTAATCAAAATTTGCAACTTTGTATTATATTATATTATGGCTGCCTAGCTACGAGTTCGTACGCCAGAGTGACAGCTTTGGATGGCGCGATGGATGGTGGTGTTGAATTTAAGCAATCGACCCTTTCAAGCTCGTACATTTTCTATTCATCTGGGCGCGAACTCGTAGCGTCGTTCATGAAAAACGTGGAATTCGGACTTAGATTTTGGAAAACGGAGTTTCGGACCGCGCTCGCTTTTCCTTCAAAATGTTCCGTTTTACGGAGTCCTTCTCGTACATTTACTTGCACTGCGAAGTGAGGGTCTGCAACTCGACGGCCGAAACGTGTGTTGGGTCGCAGGGATTATGTAACGGTAGGCCACAAGTGGCTCTAATCGCGCCAACTTATTAATTCAGGCGGTCAATGGTCCAGAAGAAGAAGAGCCGCGGAAGTCGCCGAAGGACCTGCCGCGCCGGGCGAGACTCAGGTGATCATTCTTCTCTCTCGAGTTCCAAGTCTAGTCAGACTGAGCGCAAGTGTCTCGCTATTAAGCCGTTTAGTTATGTGGATCTGTAAATGAGCGTTACCTCGTTTTTGGTCACAGCTCATTTTTGCTTTTGAGAAAAGCTCAACTTCTGCGGCGTATTAAACTCAGACAGCTCTTTTGCCGAACTGACTGTTATGTAAAATTTCCGTTGAGAGGGGTTATCATTCGAGCCTATGATTTGAGCTATCCGATATCTCTAGAATCTAGGCTAGGGTTAGGGTCTGGGCTTGGCAACCTGTGTAGAAAACCTGAGTCAGGGTCTACAGATCTAAATTGAAAAGCCGCGGCTTTTTTTTATAAACGAAGCCGCAAAGCGGCTTCGCCAGAAATCAATTATTAATCGAGGTAGTTATATCTGCGAAGCCGCTTTGCGGCTTCGTCTATAAAAGCCGCTACGCGGTTTTTGATTTCAGTTCTTTCTGACCCTGACTCAGGTTATCTACACAGGTTGCCGAGCCCACGTTAGGGTTAGGGACAGGAAACTCTTAAGGGGGCCCTTAGTTTACCCTTGGGTGGGGTCCCGGGGGCGTAGCCCCCTTGGCTAGGTATAGGGGCAGCTCGAATGATAACCCCTACTACCAAAATTTCAATAGGTTTACTATCGATGAAAAACGGAATCGGAATTAATTCTGTTTCTTTCGAACATTTAATATTTCAGCCGCTACTTCACTAATTTGATAGGAAGAACTGCTGACAAAAAGGGGGACTGCTAATTTCGTTCTCTCGATTCTGTAATAATGCGCGCTCTGGAAGCCAGCTTGCCGTAATATTTGTCGTCACAGCAGCAATTGCTTGATATATGGCGAATTGGGATAATTAGACACAATTTGGCCCCTAGCTCTGAGCTCTGTGGAAAACGTGTTTCAGCCACGCTGGTTTCTAGAGCAAACACCAATCGTCAAATAGTATTATTATCACTGAAATCAAAGACTACCCATAAACGTAAGAATACGGTCTATCTGGGTCGCGCTCTTCTACCTCCTCGAGAAAGGGAAAGCGGAAATATGTCACGCATAAAAATGAAAAAGACAATTCTGCTGAATTTAGCGGCTTTTCTCTCCATAAAGAGCTCCATAAAGATACAAGGGTAATATTGTATTTTTCATTTATTCAATATATTTATTTCAGTGTTCGTTTCCCTCTGACAGAACTTGCATTATTAGGTGTAGATTCATTTTATAAAAGCATCAATTGTTCTTCCATAGGATAATACGGTCTCTGGAAGTAGTGGGAACTCGACTTCAAATTTGGCATACCTTTGATCAAAATGGTTAAAAAGTGTTATGTTTTCATTTGACAAAATTTATCCTTCTTTAAAATTCTGCCCCTTTTATCCCATTCAGTGGTCAAAAGAGGGCGCACTAGTAGAGGAATTCACCGCGGGAGATTCCCCAACCAGCTGGTCTTGGTTAAAAATATCTCCCAAAAATCTTTGGAAAGATATGATCTACTGTATTGATAAGCGAAGTTCCACATTTTCTCGATTTGAAAAAGAATAGTCTAAAAACCCATCGCTAGAAAGCTATTTTAGTATGCAAGAAGCGAGTGATTGATAAAAATCAATTATACTGATCAATTTTTGCTGTCAGTTAGCTTGTCATTCCGCTTGTTCCTGTGACAGTCATTTCCTCGGCGCTCTCGATGAGAGAAGAAGACTAGCGCGGATTTCTTGCTAATTTTGGACTCCGGCGGGCACTAATTCTTGTTTTCTAGCAATTCATATCCCGTGGACCTCTCATTGCTTATATGCAAGAGAACGCTGGCGAAGGCAGGGTTCAAGTAATTCGAAGCATTTTTTCGATAATAAAAATATTCGAACGATTTCGCGGCTGACTAGCGATTTCGCATCCACGATCGTCCACGAGCACACACTGCCGTACTAACCGCATTTGACTACCCTTGAGAAATTTTATTACAAAAAAGTCGCCCCAAAAGTTCCCAGAAAACGACTCTTCACGAGAACAAACGTATTTCTAGGACGAATTGATAAGTAGTAGTCTTAGGTGCCACGCTAGAATTTAGCGCTTAGCTGCGGGTTAGAAGTGAATCCGTTTTCCGGAACTGGCGGTTCTTCATTCTCCCCACAAAAGATTAACTCTGACTGTTAGAAAGAACACTCCCCTTCTTTTTCGTTTAGAGCGATAGTAGAAAAGAACCCTGAGCAGGCGATTATACAGTAACGTCGCTCTTCCTCGAAGAAGATGGAGTGAGCTACATTCTTGGCAATCCAAAGCTTTACATTTTCGGCACTGTGGCATCGGGAGTTATTTTCGGCGTCGTGGTTGGACTGACGATGATCATTTTCAAGGATCCGGTTGATAACGCTAGAAACGAAAAGACGGCGACACACGTTTTCGAAAGTAATCTCTACCTCTTGAAATTGCATTTGGCTACATGTAGATATACAGACCGATAGATTTACTGTATATCATATACAGCTAGCTTTAAGGGGGTAGATATCAAGAATCGGATTTCCTGTCAGTTTTTCTCTAATTTTTAACATAGTGACCCCCTTATTTTTTCTGCTCAAAATATATTTCAGGCAATTATCTATTTCCTTTGGAAGCCAAAAATTAAGATTTCTTGAGCTTTCGAGGTGCTACAATGCAAATCTGGCACCTCCGATTGTCGCCAAAATGACCATTTTAGGAAAGTTAGCGATCTTTGACGTGAAATTTTGTTAAAATTTGTTTCGAAATTCGAAATTTCGGCTTCTATAGGAAAAAGAGAAAGGTCTAAAGTTTTCGTTTCCAAGGAAAAATAAGGGTGTCACTATTTTAACTTAGGGAGAAAAGTTTGATAGAAAATGGAGGTTCTTGATATCTACCTCCTTAATAGCTTCTTTTGGTGAGCCACGTCTGCGGAGCTTTCGAGCAGCGCTAAGCAAAATAGGAATAAGCAAAATTACAAACTAAAACAAACAAGCGCTGGCTTTGAATATTCCACCAAAAAGGGGTCTCTCTACAACCGGTAACAAAGCATAAGAAGACAGCGAAGGTGCAACGCGAGGAGTTTAAAAATTTCGAGCAAATCCAAAGGACAGTTTCGCAAATAAAAAAATGAGCTTGTTCGGGCGAGACGCGTTTCGGGTTGAGCTAGGGACGACGTTTTCATTCGCCATGATGGGTGGCTTAGGCTCACTTGCGGGCGGCCGGATTCATTCCTGCTCGCCGAAATGCGTGGCGGCGAATCGCTACTGGCATTCTATCCTTTCATCAAATTCATTTCCAATTTGCCAATTGCCAAAAATTTCCGCCCAAAACGCGTAATTCAATTTTGTCGAAACTCGGCCAAAGCATTTCAAAGATTCTCGCTGGTTGCCGACCTGGCGGCGCTACCTTCGGCCGCTGGACGCTCAAGAGGCCTGATTTCCAGAAGACCTAGAAACTGGTGTTTTCTTAAGTTTTGTAAATAAATTCGTAACTTTTGCCTTTTTTAAATTCATTACAAGAGGCTGGGCTGGGTTGGTGCTTGAGCAAGTCTGTTAATTATCATCCACGTTTGGCCTCGGAAGGAGAGTAGTGATATCATCGGATTTAGCCTCTAGCACTTGAATGATCCCTTGGCATTCGTTAGAGACAGGTTCGATGCCCTTTAAAATGCTTATCAAGTCAATTAAAAAGCGAGTCGGACGAGGGGAGCGTCATTTTCTCGCATTCCAAATCTCGCAAATAACACTCGCCGCGCCGCTCTCAGCCCATTTCAGAAATTCCCAAAGTCAGACAAGTGTTCCAAAATTCACGAAAAATGCTGCTTTCGCTGAAGTGCAGTTTCGGTCTCACAACTTTCCGCAAAGCACGTATTTAGAACGTGTAATCAATGAGCGGACTGTTGTTGCACCAAACTCGGCATTTGTTTGTTTCTTGCTTTTGCCATGCAGATCCGTAATTGCTCAGAGCGGATAGAAGTAGTGGCGAAGTAGAGGCACGGGAGGAAGTGGCGGAAAAGCGCCGCTATCTGGAAGAGGTGTCAAACGCACCCCGCCTAAATTATCAAAGTTGTTACTTCCAACCTCTCGGATCTGACGCAAGCTGGGCGTTTTTCTTGAGACTCTTTCAGGGAAGTTACAGGAGCTCGTGCGAGTAAGACGCGGTCTCTCCCTATTTCTCTCGCTAGTTACTGTCATCTGAAAGATTTTTTGATAATAATTTTATCTAGTATCTACTGTATTCATTTTATTATCAACTAACGCTTTACTTCGGCGATATTGTATTAGCGAGTTTTGTCTTATTTTATCACTGGCCATCAGTTCCCAAGCGACCAATTCTACAGTCTGGCGCGGTGATTATGGTTTTTGAGAAATGAACAGAAAAAAATGAAGATAAAAGAAATTCAAAAATGAAGAGTGAAATGAAGAGTTTATTCTGACGCGAAGAGAAAAAAAAGTTTCTAAAAAAAGTTCTAGCGCTACTAATTCATGAAATGAAACGGCACTTGACTTGACAAGGTGGAATCAAGGAAGAGTGCGGAATTCACTTGAATAAACGACATTGGCGGCTTTGCGCAATAATCGAGTGAATATGAGTTGAGTATTTGAAATTGAGGTGGCCTTTGCGACCTTTGCTGGTTCAACCTCGTTTTCGCCGCGAGCCATTTGGAACGTACCATTGAAAAGCGACTACGATCGGCCGTCCGCGCCGCGCTACGAGTGCTGACTTTATAGATGGCGCTGGGTACCTTGGTGCTACTCCACAGCACCACCGCCTTCTGCATCGATCCACGCTCCCGCTCTAGCGCAAGGAGGAAGCTCCGCCGCAAAACCGTTTTGTAGATTCTTTTGTACTTTACGCCAAAACGCGAGAGACTTTTTGCTTCGCGCCCGGAAGATAACAATTTTCGGGAAACAGAGATTTTTGGTGAAACAACTGGAAAACGAATCGGAATAGAGAACCCTTTTGTATATTGCTGAAGAAAAAAACATAGAAGTTTGCTGCTTTTGGATTTTAAATATCCGAAGGAAAGGTTTTAGAGAAATTTAAAAAGAAGAAAAAATGTCACAAAAATTAAAAGAAATTATAAAAAAATAAAAGTTAGGGAAAAAAATTAAACAAGGAAAAAAAATTTAATCAAAAAAAAATTGAAAATAAAATTAAAAAAAAAAATTAAAACAAATTATTTAATTAAAATTTGCGCCATCTATTATAAATAACGAGCGAAAAATCCGGAACTTCTAAAAAATATTCGTCAAGAAATTTTTTCATAAATTCGGTTTGTCAGTGATTTTTCTGTGTTTTTACCAAAAGTACTCATAAAAAAGTAGCCCAGCGACGTTTTTGCAAATTGAAATTCAATTAACCTGTCGGATCAGAACATAATCTTGTCAATAATACTAATTTACTAAATGTCTGAAAAAGCCTATAGAAGTCAAAAAATTGAAGGTAATTTTTTCTTAGCAAAAAATTTCGCTAATTTTTTTCACTAGTATCGTCGATATTGCTGATCAAACGACTCATCTGTTCAACACTCAACTTTCTACTAACCATCTCCTTTTTTTATATTTTTATTACTAGCACTAGTTTTAACTTTAACTTTTCGAAAAGCCTAAAGGACTATTTGATTGGTTTTGGCTTTGAAACGATAGTTATTCGATAGTGAATCAAGGTAAGAGATCGACTTGTCCCCGTCTTAGTGCGAAGCCGGATGCGTCTCCGGTTCCGAGTTAGCAGCAAATCCTAAAGTGCGCTGTAACCTTTCGGTAGATGAGCGCTAAGCTCATCAGAGGCGGCGATCAGCGCTTTTTCGCTTTCTCCGAAGCGGTCGGAAGCTGAGGCAAGCACAGGAGTGAACCCTGCTGGCAGCGGAAGGACGGCAACGTTGCCATCCCCCATCCGATCGTTTTAACCCACAACAAAACTGAATAGACCTACGAGCACAAGTGCTCATCTCGTCTATTTTTCCTTAGTAACTACTAACCGGGGCGCCTTAATTATGGATAAACGCTAATTTTCATTTATAATTTATAATTAATATTTGATGAAATCCAATTAACAATACTATTTGCAAATACAAATAAGAAAAACTAGGTGCTAGGAAAGTTGCTAACCCGATAAGTAAATATTGCATCATTTCGAGACCGCCTGGTTTTCGTTTTTGGTAAATTTAGGAAAATTTTTTTAGCATGGCGAGTTAAGTTTATCGTGTGCCCCATCTTCAGTTTGGGTTTAGAATCGCTGCCCGCTCCTGGCGCTTCCTTATCTCAGGCAGCTAGTTCCTCTCACTGAGCTAATAATTTAGCCTTTTCTCTTTCTAAGCCTCTTCTTTCAGGTAAGACAGATCGAGAGATGGAAGATCATCGCCGATCAACCTCTCCCATTTCCGTCGACTTCGTGCAGAACGAGCAGCCGCTGCCATACGGCCATGCTCAGCACGACGACTTCGACGCCGACGATCTACACAAGCCCTGCGTAAGCACATGCTGCCTCTGCTGCAATCTCGGCCTGGGATCAATCCTCACCGGCGTTGGATTTGTGGTAAGTCTTAGGTGATAAAACAGCAAGTAGAAACAGCAAGTGTTGACAGGAATAATATTCGTAGGGGGCTTCTTTTCAACCGTGAGAACTCGACCTTCTTAGATTTTCTCGCAGACGAAGTTGACGATGTATTGAAGAATTTTTTTACTCTTATCGGTGTTTTCGCGCAAGAAATTCTGACATAATTACGAAAAAGGCGATAAGGCCGCTCCTGACGGCTCTCGTGGCAAAAGTCCGCGTTGTCGAAAGGAGATCTACGATGGATTGTCGAGTACCGCGGTACTATCATCTAAACAGCAGCGATATTAATCCATAATTTACTGTTTTGCAAGGTGAACGAAAGTAAAAAGAGCAACGCGCAATTTTCTAAATTCTTACGCGATCGCGGGCGCTGATCATTGGCTGACCCGGGCAGAAATTCTAAAGCCCATGTCAATGAACATGTCCGAGGGGATGAGTGAGCGACGCACACGTTTTGGCGACTCACCTTTGTTCCTGAGAGGCTTGGCCAGCTTAGATCGCGGCGCAGACGCATTTGCTTTGCTTCTCCGCGCATTACTGTAATTTGCGAAATTTATTGAATTCAATTCACGCCTATTTTTTAGGATTTTTTTAAAATAAAATTGGGTCTCTTCGTTGTTTTCCGCTTTTCCTAAGAGAAGTACAAAAAACAAGAATGGGCGTATTTTTCTCTCTAAGCGCATTATAACAATCAATGCGTAGAAAATTATAATTCGGTCTTTCTCTCTCTCTCTCTGCGTTGCTCTTTTTTTGAATTGGGCAGGCTCGCGTCAGATCCTGTTTTTTGCGCTTAGCTGATTTCATTATATTTTGCATGTGGCGTCAATTATATGTTCGGTGATGACAATTAACTCCCAGCATTATCGACCCGGGCGGTTTTACAGTAGCTAGTTCTCCCCCGGTTCCTTCTAAACTGGGCTAGATTTACTTAACGCTCCTTATCGGCAAGAGCCGGGCAGCTCTAAACGAGTTGGACTCTGTTTTCCCGTTCGAGGGTGTCCTCCGCAGATGAGCCCAGCCGAAGGAATCTTGGGCTCATCACTTGGAGTGTCAGGCTCTTTTTTCAAAGAAGCGTAATGAATTTCACGATTGTTTATTCTCATTTGCCAACAAACAACAACGCGGTCGCAGCTCCCAAAATCACGAAAACGACGAATAATGCGCGCTCCAGCATTGCCGCCGCCCAGTGCCATTCATTCTAAATAATTACATGAGCCTCAAGGAGCCTTTTCGCGTTAATTTTTTGTTAACGTTGGATTATGCCACTTCCGCAGAAAAAGCTGTCCCGCGCTCTTGTTTACACGAAATCGAGAAAACTTATATAAAGCTTAGAAAAGCGTGAATTTCGCGATCCGCCGTTCCGCCAAAAACAAACTAGAATTAGCAGTAGTTACCTTGAGGGTTTCCTCGCGCGCGAATCGCTCCACTCCACGGCTGATGTAACTGATGATTAGTTAGAACGGTGGTGGAGAGGAGTAACTCTAACCTTATGTGGTGGAGGACCTTCTTCCCCAAGCCGTTGGCGAACGTGTGCGTCTGCGAAAGCTCAAAGTAGGGCTAGAATTATGGTTAGCGAGGAGGAAGAGGAGGGTGTCATCTAGAAAGTGCCTGTGACGGGGAGCCCTCGGAATTGAGATCATTGTCGAGGAAGCACTCGTCGGGGAAGCCGCCCAGCTTTCGGAGCCATTTCGGCAGGCGGCCAAAGACGCGCACGCGCGTTTCCTGGCATCGCACAATAAACACTGAAAAAAGCTAATTAAAAATTGACAGCTATTTTTGCATCAACAGTTGCTTATTTTTAGCCGAGCGCGTAGACGCCACCAAATGCAATTTCGCAAAAGTTAATTGCGGCGGCGCTTTACGGAATATTCTGTCCGTATTCCAGATTACTAGCATTACTGTTGTGTTGGAATTTTTCGAACGTCACTTTTTCCGCAAGCCCTTGTGCACGTTATGGAGTCACAGGGGCTTGGAATGGATTCCGTGTTTGAGGTGCGCAGCTTATTAGAACTACGCCAGTTCAGGGGAGAATTTCATGTTTGGTCTTACACGTACCTGAACAGCATACCGACGTGGTAATTAGCACAGTCACACAGAGCAGAAAGACTCCTAAAAGTGAGGCATTGCTTTTCAGTGCGGATGGCGACTCAAAAATGCGGGAAAGTTCACAGACCCGGAATTTGAACAGTTGTTTTCTCGATTTTAGAGGATCCCCGAGTCCTCATTAGAGCTTAATTGATTTCCGAAGTTTGGGAGTTAAAGGGGGTCACGTGCCGCAGCGCTGTCATCTTAAGGCATTATGAAATCGGTGGCCGTCTTGAGGCATTGTTAATCAAGCGATCAGGCTGGATCCTTGAAGGCTTTTTGCATAATCTTGGTTTCTCGGGTGCATAATTCCAATTAAGCACTCAGTGCCAAAACTGCCGCTCCGGGTCCTATTCGTCGGCATAATTTCGAACATCAGCATTTGAAACAGCGTCAGGCTCACTAACAAGGTTATGCACAGGGTGACCTGAATGTTTTAGAAAGAAGCTGAACGTTAACTTAACAAAACACCAAAACAGAAAAACACCAATACCGTAAGCTCTATTTTCTAAACGCGTCAGGGACCTTCTTACCTTCTCGCTCGAGTCCACTGGGCAGCAGAAGGCGGCGATCGCGAGGAAAATTATTTGGAAGCAGGGAACTTAACGGCCCTGTGATTATGAGGAGCGAATTAGGCTTTACCAACCGATTACGTTTACCAAATAAAACGTTGGCTCTCGACGCAGGAGAAATCGAAATGTTATCACTGAATATTTCATCAGCGCCTGGCTTCGATACTTTTTCGCGGCTCACTAGGCTCTTTTCGCAGCTACCGATGATAGCAGCCCTTTGCCCGGGATTTCAAGCTGTTCGCCACAGATGGCGAACAAGTTATCCTGTCAGCCAATCACAAGACAGGATTCTCTTAGTGGCGGCGTAACCCCGGATTTGAGTCTGCTACTGGTATCATCGGTAGTTCGCTTCCTTCCGAGCCGGGCCTTGTAGAATCCCTCTAAAGACTTCTCGATGCGGGAGTCTATGAGCTTCCACTCGCCGGACTTGACGAACTGTTGCCGCATTATAATTTCACATAAAAGGGATTAGAATTATGCGCTGCTACGAGTAATTGGCATGGCTTAATCCTTCAATCACCTCCCTTAAGGTCTCATTATTTCCAGTCGGAAGTAGCAACTGCTCCTCCGCCGTAAAGCTCCACGAACCGAACTTAATTTGAGGACTGCGTTGAGCTTCGGCAAACAATCGGCGGCCGCTTAACTGGCCGTTTCTAGAGCCCCATTCCTTTAGCGTACAGTTCTGCGAATCGAAGGGGAAGAATTTCGTATCAATGCCGCATGAAGTCTGATAAAGCGCTGCAGGCTGCCATTCCACCGTTCCGTTATCGAATATGGTCACTAGAATTGAATTGCGTAAATTTCTTTGAGCGTAGATCCGTCTTGGGTTTCTGGGATCGAGCACGTTCGACACGGGCACTTCCCATTTCCACACGCGATTAGTTCTGCTACTGACCTTTACCGCTGTAATAATAACATGCTTGTAAGCCTTTTAGCTTACTTGCAATTGGGCGGCGGCGGGTTACGACAGACTTTCGCGTTCAAAATCAAAACGGCTCCGCAAAATATCAAAACGGCTCCACGGAGCAATTAGACCTCACCTTTGTAGTAGTGGCCCTGCTCCGTCGTTTTGAAATTGCCTGTCACGGAGTTATGCAAGACAATGTCGGGTTTCCATACTCGCGTGGAGTTGAGCTTGATCTTCGTCATGCCACCGAACTGCGCCCTGAGCAGTCATGAGCTACTCAAGCTCAGCTAGAATACTTACGGATCCCAGCGGAGCCTTGGATCGTACCAAGAAATCTTCAGTCTAGCTTTAGTGTGGAGAATTTCTTTGCGTTCCTCCAAATCGGCGATTTGAATCAAATAGAGTTGAAGCTTACTTTCGGGCTCTTTTTCGTCTTTTTTAGATAATAAACGTGTAGTTTATTCTGGCGACGAGCGGACATGGCGGACATTGGCACATGTCTGATGACATTTGGAAAGAGCGGTTGTCAGCCTCGCGCTTTATCTAACGTTCTGTGAGCCCGTTATCAAATTATTATCGGATTGGGACGCTTGGTGAGCGAGTTGATGGTCACGGGGCGCGAGCGGGTGTCGTAGTTACCAATAAGTCGCTGGAAGAGCTTTTCTTCGTCGCAGCGGGCCTTTTTTAAAATTTTAACCAAAAGATGAATCTTTTTGAGCTCTCCAAAGAGGATTATCTTGTAGAAAAATCCATAGACTTACGTTTTGAAAGAAAAGTAATCCGACGAGCAAACGCATAATAATATTAATATTCTGTGAAGTAAATTCGCTTCTTCTTCTTCTCTCAATATTTTTCCTGCGCGTAACGATTCGCCACGCATGAGTATGAGTCTCTATGTGAACATCGATTTTAAAATCAATCAACCCTTTTTTTTGCTCTTTGAAACAGAGGACGATTGAAAATTACTTTTGCACGCGTTCAAACGTGAGTCAATAATTCTGCAAAAACAGCGTCGAATTTCGCGAAAAAATGGATTTTGGAGAGAATTTCGATCTTCGAGTTCAACGAACTTATTGAATTATTCGTGACAAAAAAGGGGTTAAACCAATTTATGAAAGTGTTTTTATGGATCAGGGTTTTGATTGGCCGGTAGGCCAAATACAGCAATCTTATTGGTCATCCAAAAATGCACTTCCTTAAATTGGTTAAGTCCGAGAAAAGTGAGAATCTATGTTTTCTGCTTCCGATTTTCCAAGAAGGCGAAAGTGTGGCTACTTGGATGGCTTTGCTGTCTTAAACCGCACCAGCCGCATCAAAATTATAAACTTGTCGCAAAACAGATGTCGGTTAGTTTTGCCATTTTCGATCGGGATGGGAGGCTAAGTGACCAGAACACGTCCTAATCTGCGTCTCCGTCTAAGTATTTTGAAGGCGATAAAAGATCGATCATTTGAGTTTTGATTTATTGATTTTGAAAAGTGAGTAAAAATGTGCAAAGTGGGAGTACTTGCAACCAACGTCGTAAAATGCAGAAAAGGCCACTCAACACGTCGGGTACAGATGTAAGCGCCAGCGCTTTAGCAGTTTCGGCAAGACTCTGCTTGTAAACGGTTACTTTTGCGGACGTATTCACACAGCGCAACGAGCAACGCGGCGACGACGCCAATGCAGAGGATGATGTAGATGCCGCCGAAAGACTCCATGCCCAGCGAGCTCTTTAAAATACACGTGAGGCCTTTTTTTTGGAGCGCGGTTATTAAAATGAACGTGTCGTGATCTCTATTACGATCCGGGTGCGGTCACCAGCCGGCCTCGTCATTGCCATTGTGTCGGCTTCGGTTTGACCCTGCCTGACGCTAATGTGACAGCGCGGAAAAGGATCATTCGAGAGAGAGAAGGCGAGTTTCTATTCTCGAGCAATAATTCAATTGGAACCATATCAATTCCATCTGCATAATCGCGAAACGAGCGCTTCTTACCTTGTTTTCTTGCAAGACGGGGCACGGTTTTTGGTTGCCCTTCCACCACTTCTGCCGCAATTCTTCCATTATCCCGTTCTCGTGCATTTTGAGTATTTGCATCGAAAGTATCTGACGCCACTTCGACCCTTGGAACGTCGTCTTTCATTTATTTAAAGCGAATGAACGAATACCTTTTGGCGTGGCGATCCCGTAGCCCTTGGAGTCAAGGAGGCCCCCGACTTGTGTCAGGTTGCAGTTGAGGGTAGTCAAGTACTCGATGGAACTTGCGTCGGGGAGTTAAAATTGTATGGACACGGCACAATTGAGATTTTAACCACCCGCCTTGCTTCCATCAGAAACGCGTAATCGCCATCCAGAACCCGCTGAATGCCCGTCTCCTGGCTGAAAAGGGAGTTATTGAGCGCTGGTTGGTTAGAAGGAGCTCTTACTCTTTCACCAACACATCATTGTTGCTCGCCATATATTTCCACATTTGTTGATAAACATCGGGTTTCCCACTCACCTCTCCAGAGCTAAAATGTTTAGACTTGGGAAACCCTTTTGGATAAAGAGGAATTTTCGAGTTTCTGAAAAATGACGACGTTGAGCCATCGTCTTCCCTGGTGCTGATCAAGTTGCTCCTTTGAGAAGTCAAGTAGCGCGATCTAAGCACCTTCCCATAGTTCCATAGGCAATGGCGCTCTGCTGAGCCAAGTCTTGGGCCCCTTTAATAGGTACGTCCATTCGCTTGACGGTTAAGAAGGCCGCCAAATTCGCCGTGTAGAACATGCCAAAGACTAGCGTGAAAAACCACTAGATTGCGTGTGAGTCGTTGATCATTGACAGACGCTTTTCTGCTGTTTAGAAATCAAACTAGCTCCTTACCCAGATAGCCGTAATCGTCCGCGAAGCTGGTGTTGTAAACGTAATGTCGGGCCCTTGCTAAAGAAAAAGGTCGATGATTAGCACACGTTCTTTTTTTCTTGCCTGCAAAAGAGCGCCTATCGTAAACCAAACCGAATCACAACATCCAAGTTTGGCCTCGTCAGCCGCAGTTTTCGTCACGACAAAAACTGCCACGGTGACGAGGAAAAGCGCGACTAGAATGGAAATCCAGACGGAGGAGGAGAGAGGCGCCAGAAAAGAGAAGGGCCCTGGAAATTGAGTAAAAAGGGATTGGCATTCTTTTGATTTTGAGTTGAGTAACTTTATTGGTGCACCTGACCTGGATCCGAGGGCTTAGCCGTTTTGTATAGAATCGAAACGCCCGTGTTCATGAAGGGAGTGGTGAATGAGACGCGCTGCTCCCGCTCATAGCTGATCGTCAGTGATCCAATCGCCAAATCGGCTTGGCCTGTTTGGGCTCAACTCTGCAATCGTACAAACGAAATAAGCTGCCGTTGTGGTAAAAGCCCTTTACTAGAATCACTTCGCCGATCATCCCGTTCTAAAAAGTCTGAGCAACCATTCATTCAAAAGCTTTTTTTGTTTACCCAAGTGCCATCGGCCTGCTCGTTGCCGTACTCATTATCAGAACATAGCCGAATGCGATACTTGAAGTTGAGCTGCCGGGCCATTACGTCGAGGATATCTAGACAAAAGATCTTGCCGCAGACGTAACTGTAAACGTAAAAGTACTATCGAGCTTTGCGCATTGCATTTAGAACGTTTTAAAGCGGGGAAAGGCGATTTCCGCCGCGGAGATTTGTCCGCCGCGCTCTAAAATATTCAAATTCGAATATGGAATTCGTCAGATTTGACCATTCCTAGCTTCAATTCAATTCAGTTCATTTAATCTGCGCCCGGGAAAAGAGGCGAAATTCGATTTCAAAAGGGCGCATTAAACTAGAATCGCGGGCTTGTTTCTTTCTTACCTTTGCAAAAGCCTTCGAAGTATTCCGAAGGAAATGACCGTTCGCGTGAGAAGTTGCCATGTCCCACTTGCCAGAGCAGAGCGAGGGGAAATTTGTCCGAGAAGGCTAAATTAAGGCCCAGTTAGACATCCTTAATAGCCCCTTTTTGCGTCGAGTTGGAGAGCGACGAACTGATACTTACTCATGTAAGGCTCAGTGCGACTTGAAATTTCTGTCCCGGATGAGATATTCCGAGGATGTCCTTTTCGATAACCATCGCAGCTACTGGGCCTAATTACTCGCCCCCTTAACGATAAACAAAGTCCTTTATCAACACGAACTTTATTTATTTCGCCAGTTTCAGTAAAGTACGGTATTTATCCCGGCTAATAATAATGACTGTGGTTAGTGAAATGAAATAGCTTAGAAGTCGCATTCCTGAGAGATTAGCGTTGTGACCAGTATGTACTCGGGCTGCTCTTTGCTATTGGTTAGAAACATGTTCTATTAATTATAGATCGATTTGTTTCTAACATAACTGAGGCCGGAAGGAGCTGGGAGTACGTCATCCCATCGCGCTTGTTCCACTGCGCCGTAAAGTGGTTGTAGCCAACGTGCTGCTCGTACAGATAAAATCGCGGCTAGCAGGGCAGTTACACAAGAGAGTATCAAAATTACTGGAGCACGGTTTTTGAGCGCCACGTAGGCTCCCTTCAAATGTGACAGATTTGAAGCTAACCTGGAGGACTTCACCATCCCACGACATATTGAGTCCGGTAATGAGCTCGGACGTGTAATTTGGGCTGTTCTTGATCATCAGCGTGCCTGAACGGAGGTGTCCTTATCCGCCCCGTAACGTAAAAAACGGCCGAGACAGAGTGTGTTTGGCTAGGTTTTATTGGAGATATCCGCATGGGATCTAACCTTGCGTCCATTTGCGTTTCCTCCGGCAGGAGGCTGCCAGCGGCGCCAACGCGTCCGGTTCTGTGGAAGGTATCGACTTTACACGGGTTGCGGAAGAGGCGAGCGCGGCTTAGCGCTTCTAGAGCCAGCTTCTTACCGGAACCTTGATCAGCAGCGAGCCGAACATTCGCAAGGATTCGCTTGTCAAAATCATCCCAGTTGTCACATTTTCCATCTCAAGAAGCTCCGCCCTCGCATTGAATCCGCTCGAGTTCTTGTCATAAGGGAGCCATGTTGTCTTCACGGGTTAAAAATTTTGGACTATTTATTTTTCAAATCAATCATTGATTTTTGACCCTTCGCAAATTAGCATCCGTCGCTTCTACATTCGCGAGAGTCTTGAGGATTGGATATAAAAGGAGTTACGCAACAAGAACCGTGCACTCTTGAATTCGTATTATTTTTGCTTCGGTAATCAAAATGTCACTGAATGGGCGGCTTTATATCCCGAAGCCTGATCACTCGTCGGATCCAGGAATAGAATATTAATGTTGCGCTTGAAGAGCCCAGTCACTTGCGCAACTAGAATCATTTCGTTAATGATGGGCCCGCCGCAGATGCATATTATCCGTCGAGAGCCGCGATCGTACAGGGCCAATGTTCTCGCAATCTCATCAGCGATGCTTTTCTTGTCGAAATACATCACAATCGGTTGAACAGTCTTGTCCTTGTTCAGTTGGAAAACTCGCGCAACTGGCACCACATTCGCCTTCTCACAGGCCCAGATGATCGTTTCCCGAAGATCTGTGATTTGGCTTTTTAAAAATGCAAAGATCTGTTCTTCTCCTTTTTCCGATTTCACTAAGCCGTGTAATTTTTCGAGTGAATGAATGAAATCCGGCCTGGGAGAAACGACACCGTGGTTGTGGAGTCCTTAATTCGCCCCGCGAAAGGTGTAATCAGCGGCAATCCCATAGTCTCTGCAAAATCGGCCACTTTCGGCAACGCGGGCGATCCTAGCTTCACATCACTGGAGTTTGTAATTCTCAAAGTACCTGCTCGTGAAATGAACAGAATCCCGTGCAGCGGCTTTTCCAGCAATTTGCACAGCGCCGTAAAATCGCGAAAGGGATTCTTCCCGTCGTTCAGCTGCTCCGGCTCGTACAAGTAAAAGCTGACATTCTCGTTGGACATTTTCGCTGCCACTTTGAACACTTGATCACGTGTTAAATCATGCCCAGGCTCACTCAATACGGCTAAATGTCATGTTAGATGTCTAATGTTCAGAACATCGTGAATAAATACCTAGCCTAGCGGATAGTGAAGACCACACTACAGTCAGCAGAAATACAAGCACAGTTATCATTATTTTTCTTTTAAAAATTAATGACTCTTCTTTTCTTCGATTTTCTCGCTTTTCTCTTTTCGCGGCCAGCTTTACTGTATTGACGGGAGTCTGCAAGGACGTAAAGTCATAAGTCGATTCCAAAAGACACGGTATCAAACGCTTTGTAATCCCCCAATCTGTCGAAATTGCTCTTCGGGTTTTATATATACGCTTACAAAGCAAGACACCTGTCACACTTGCTGTCAATAGTTGGAATAATTAACAAAGTACGTGTCCCAATTTGCCATTTAGATACTCAACGTGATCTACATCTTCCGCCAGATGTCGTCTCTTCAAGCTGCTCTGCTGGACTCGTCGCTGCCTGAGATCTCTTTCAATGATGGAAACCTTGACGCGATCTTTGCTGTTGTCGGAATCGCACTCGCCGGCGTTGCTGCCCTTGCCGCATTCGTGTTGATGATGTTCTCTTGCTGCTGCGGCGTCGCCGAAGAAGTTTCAAAAGTGAAAATCGGCGCCTTCAGCTGGACGGTTGCCACCGGACTCTGCTCAATTTGGGTGCTCGGCGAGGCAATTTACCGCACTGTTCCAAAAGAAGAAGAGCAGTCCAGCCGTGGCTACATCATCGTCACCAACATCAACAACGTCGACGATCCAAACACGATGGACGTGCAAGAGCTCGTCGTCACCTGGCTCATCGCTGGTTTCTACCTTCTCTTTTACGGCTACTTGAGCATCGTCACCATGAGTTTCGTGGCTCTTCTTTCGCGAAACCGACAAATGTCTCAGAAAGAACACCTCGCCGCCAAGCAAGGCATTCCCCCGCACAAGTCCGACTCGCCAATGACCGAGAACGACTTCCTCCAGCGAAACATCTCCAACATGGGCCTCCTTCGCTCGCCTTCTGGCTTCAGCTCGCACATGCAGTATCCACCCATGTACGGAATGTCGAACCCCAGCTACTCCCCCGAACCAGCCACTTTGGACAACCAAGCATTTATGCCGCCGATGTTGCCGCCAATGTTCCGCGAGCAGATCATCTCCGGCCCACAGGGACAGCCCATCTCCGTCGTCATCGATCCAAACGGACAAATCGTGCCGCCAGAAATCGTCAACCAGTTCGTTCAACAACAAATGGCCTATCAGAACCAGCTCATGTCTGAGAGCCAGAGCGTGGTTACAGACATGACTTACAGATCGGGCGCCGCGTTGATCCAGTCTGAAGTTATGGAGGCGCCAGTTGAGCGAACGCGCTCAGTCAGATTCAACGACATCCATCAGACCCGATACATCCGAGATACAGACAGGTAAATTAATATTTCGTCATTCGGAGACCTTATCAAATCCTTAGCCCGAACAGACACGAGCCCAGCTCCTCGAGTTGCGACGATTTGAGCTCGACCTCAGTAGAGAGCAAGAAGAAAACAGAAAACAAAGTTCTTTTTACGTAAGTCAAAAATCGGAAAAGCTGAACCTTTTTCAACCTTTTTTTCGTTCAGTGAACAAGCGACAGATTCCAGCGAGCCGCCAAGCAGTAATGACTCAGCATAAAAGATAGATTCGACTTCTTTTTCAGCAAGTACGCAATTTAAAAAAGAAAGAAAGAAATTGATTGTTTTCTTTTTTAGTGTATATATTTCAAATTTGTATAAAGTTGCCGCGAAAATGAGAAATACAAATTCCGCGATGCAGTAAAATACTTTTTATATTCTCTATCCATCCATTCGGAGCATGTGAATTCCAGTGATTCGGAGCTACAGTGAAACAAACCACGAAAAACGGAACAAACAGAAAACGAAAAAAAACGCGTCAAAAACCGGTCAACCGGACTTTGGACATTGCAAAATGTAAACCGCTACAATGACGATTACTTAAACTGTACATTTTTAATTTCAAGCGTTGCGAATTGCTTGCAGCTCATGCGAGTAATTCAAACAAAAAGCGTATTGGCGCGTAGTAATGAAGATACTGCGCGGCAGCTTACTGTACGTACTGAACTAAGCACGAGTTTAACGACCCTACCTTTCTGTACAATTTTATTTAAAACACGTACTCAATATCAAATTTGAAATTGTCGTTTTATTGTTCAGTTGAAAAGCGAAGGTTAACTAGTTTTTTGAGGACATTCTTCTAACCCGCGAGTTATGCCCGTTGCAATTAATTCTTTTGAATAGAACTTATTAAATGCAGAATATTTCAAAGAAAGAAACCGCAGCTAAAAGTGGGTGAACAAGAGTGGAATTTATGTTGTAAATGCTTCTAAGTGCAGAGCCAAAGAGTGGAGTCGTAGATCGTTTTTTGAGCAAAAGTCTTGAAGGAAAGTTTAAATAAGAATGCTAACGATATGCTTTCAAAACTCACCAATTGTAAAAGGTGTATCCTTTGTAAGTGTATCCACCAGGGAATGCTTGGTAGATCGAATCCCAATCATCGGATGATTCATCTTAGAAGTTGTTATAAATATGCATGAAAATAGAAAAAAAGGTTGAACAAAACATATCATAATTATCCTTTAATAATTTACCTGAATCAATGCCAAGCGCATTCATCATGTAATGAAGCGGGTCGAAATACCCGTACATGTCATCGTCATCATCATCGTCATCGGAGTAAGGATCGTCTTCTAGGTAGTTATTATCGAAAAAATTGCTATGATATCACCTGAGTCAATTCCAAGGGACTCGTACATCTCCCTTCGTTGCTTGGCGAAGGTTTTCTCAAATTTGGCCAAGGTCTTTTTAGCCAGAGGATGACTGAAGTCAGATCATTTTTCAGCTCCTTTATAGATCGAAAAAATGTTTTTTTCAAAAAAGTATGACCGTTTCCTTTCATCATTGTCTTTGATCTCAACTGATCGTCCTTGACTCTCCAGAAACTCTACCGCTTCATTCCGGGAAAAGAACTTTTTCATCAAAGAGTGAGGATATCGATGAATTTGTGCTTGCGCTACGGCGCTATTCTGAAATAAGCCCGTTTTTCGTCCATTAGCGACAGCATAAAAACGTTCTTTCGGTGGCAAAACGCCAGCCTTTTCCAGGAATTGCTCGGCCGAGTCCTTGCTTTTGAACTTTTTGTAGCGCCCGTTTCGAATCCCTCGAGTTTGAGTCTTTGCCTCGTTGAAATCCGTATAGATTCCAGGCTGTTGACCAACAGATACTGCGTAAAAAGTCTCTTTTGGCATTATTTATTAATTTCCAATTTCCGCGAAAACGGCCTCTCTTGGCAATAATTTTTAGCGACTGGCGAATTTTGCTCCTGCAGTTGAGATTTTAAATCTGATTCGCGCCGAAACGGTTGGTTTGAACTTTCGCTGCTCTAACTGCAAATAAACACCTAATGAAATCATCGTTGATATCAAAACAAGCTGATTTGTCGTTTTTAAGATATTTTTATTGAATGGATATACAATTGAATTTCGTCCATGAGAAATGGACATTTTTTGAAAGCATTTTCTTGAGAAAAGAAAAGAAAAAACTGGGCGACAGTAATAATGAAGGAAGAAAATTAAGTACAGAAAAGTATTTTTAGAGAAAGTTTAGTTGAAGTTGAAATTATGAATTTTGTCATTTCAGCCGACCAGCGGGGAGAGATAGTCGTAAACCTCGAGGTAGACGCGCGACGGGTGAAGAATTGCAATCGCAGAGTCCGAAGTGTGAACAGAGTGCGGACTCACCGATTGTTTCAGGAAGGCGCGCTGGTAGGAAACGGTCTTGGTCTGGTCGTCTTTGCGGTAGAACTTGAGGACGAAGGTTTGCGCGTGGATTTGGTCGAAGCCGGTCAGAGTGATGGTTTCGCCGTTGACGAGGACGTTTATATCCGACTAAAGTTTCTTTTAATGCGGATTTGAATTGAAGAGAGGGGTTATCATTCGAGCCATCAAGTATCTCTAGAATCTGGGCTAGAGGTTAGGGTTACGGACTGGGAACTCTTAAGGGGGTACGGGGGCGAAGCCCCTGGTTAAGGCCTTAGGGGGTCCAGGGAGTTAGGGTTAGGGGCAGCTCGAATGTTAACCCCCTACTACCATTTAAATCGACAAATTAGTACCTTGCAGCGGAGATCGACCGGAGTAACAACGGTTCGTAGGTCATCGACAGAGCTAATTCGAAACTCCAGTCGATCATGATACCAGAAGCAGATTTCATTTCCGAGGTAGGCGAGGCCAACATCGTCTGGAATCGTAAACAGCGTTCGCTGCTTGAAGACCTCTTCCTCCTCGGCTCCTGCTCCCATCTTCGAAAATGGCAACTTGACGCATTTTATGTTTACGGCCGAACCAAAGTATCGTGCGCATCTATAATTGCATTATCCGTAAATACGATTGATAACTCGATAATGCACTTTTTTTTATTTATTTTGTAAAAAGAATGGATAATTGACGAGAAAAGTGATAATGAGCGCACTTGTTTTTCCACTAAATTTACACAACTTACTTTTCGAGGGTGAGTTTGTAGAAAACACTGCCAAAGAGGTAGAGCTTCTGGCTCAATGCCTCCGTGTTGATGACAGTTTCAATCTCCGTCACATCCGTCGCCTGTGGGCCTGCAAAGAGATACGTAGCCTCGGTCGTGTCCATATCCTCGAAGTCGGCGGCCAGACCTTCTTCCTCGATGTCGGCCTCGTCGCTGCGCTGGACGCAAATCAAAATTCGCCCATTGGGATCGACGGAGATAATCCTCAGCGTTGTGTAGTTGTAGCTTCTAGAAACAGATTTGTTTATTCCGCCTCGATCAAGCGTGGACGAACATTTCCTGAATAAACTTACTTGGCTGACTGGAGCCCCCAGAGTAGATTGAAATTGATGGTGCAGTAAGCTCTGATCTGGACATGTCCATTGTCTGAAATCGCAGCGTAGATGATGTATTTTTCCGATGCGTAGAGCTCGATGTTTGACTTGCAAGTCCAACTAGAAGAATACATTAAGGGGGTAGATATCAATAATCGAATTTGATGTCAGTGTTTTCTCAAATTTTTAGCATAGTGACTCCCTTATTTTTTCTGCTCAAAATTTATTTCAGGCATTTATCTCTTTCCTATGGAAGCCAAAAATTCAGATTTCTTGAGCTTTCGAGGTGCTTTTTAGAAAAGTTAGAAAAATTCAAAATTTCAGCTTCCATAAGAAATAGAGAGAATGTTCTAAAGTTTTTGTTTCAAAAGTAAAATAAGGGTGTTACTATTTTAATTTTGGGAGAAAAGTCTGACAGAAAATGGCGATTCTTGATATCTACCTCCTTAAGAGAATTAATCAATCATTTTTTATCATAAGAGGACTTTCATAGATTTAGATAAAATGCTTTAGATAATGTCAAGTTATGTAACTTACATGTTCTCGACTGGCGTTTCCGTGCAGTCGATGTAGTGCATTTGCTGATTCTGACGTCGCCAGATGCAGAGCTTTTTGTTTCTTGTGAAGCAGACGACGTTTGTGTTCAAGACAGGATTGTGCATCGGCGAAGCAGCGTCCAGCACGTGAATCGAGCACTTTTTCTGGTCAAAGACAGAAGCTTCTTTGAGCATCTGGTGCGCCGAGAGAAACCTGTAAAAGAGTCAGTTTGACAGAGTTAAGGCGATTTAAGGCGACTTGCCATGCGACAGGCTCGCGATTTGTCCAAGACGAGAGGTTCGGATTCTGCCGGGCGAGCTCGTCATAGTTGTAGTTGAAAAAGTCGACGAATTTCGCGTCGTATCGGAACTTGTCCAGAAGCGGGTAGTAACTGGGGTTTTTGCGAGCTCTGCGCGCCTGATTCAATTAGATTAATATTTTCTCGCCGATGAGAGCAGAGTTGCAAATTATGCTTTATTTTTGCTGAGCTGAGCGGGGCTATTTCGGAGGTCATTGAGCGGAGCTGAGCTGAGCAGACCTTTTTTAAGGTAGTTGAGCTGAGCTGAGCGGGCTCTAATTGGAGCTGAGCTGGTTGAGCTGAGCTGTTTTTTTACTGTGTTTTAGTAGCAAAATTGTTTTAAAATCATTGAGCTGAGCTGAGCTGAGCTAAGTGATAATTGTCTGAGCTGAGCTGAGCAGAACAGATCATGTTCGAAAATAATTGAGCTGAGCGGAAAGTGTGTGAGCTGAGCTGAGCTGATCACTGTAAGAAATCACTGACTCAGCTCAGCAAATTTGCAACTCTGGATGAAACTTTCATCATGAAAGAAGTTCTTTACCTCAATCGTCAGATAGTCCAAAATCGCGTCCTTCCAAGGATGGATCTTCAGAAGCGTCAAAATCTGCGCCAGATTGACTTGGGAGAGGATCTTGAGCTGCAGCTCCATTGGGAAATCGGTGAAGCTCACTCCCGCCTGACTCATTTTTAACAAACTGAGCTCCATCTTTCTCTTGAATTTTACAAACACCAAAATTCACGGCATTCTAGAAAATATCGAAAATAACGATAAAAGAATAATTGAAAAACAAGACGGAAATTTAGATGGAGCTACTTTTTGCTTATTCTGCAGAATACAGCGCGTCTTCCAGACAGAAACTCCAGAGAACTCTTTTATTTTCCCAAACTTGGAACTTTTAACTCTTTTCAGAAGAGTCTTCTGATTGTGAAAAAAAATCGAAAAAAATATCTGCCCCAAAATTGGGCCAATAAAGATCCTTGATCGATTGTAAAGGGTTGAAAATATTTTCCGCGAGCTCAGCCACTGTAGCGTGAAAAATTGGTGTCGAGTTTTCTCAGATTTTTCCTTTGTGCTGCTAAAGATCAAACAATCCGAAAGAACGATCACCGAAGAAGCTCATTTCATATTTATAGATTATAAAAATGAATAAAAAGCAAAACTCATCTTTCAATTTCTCTCATTTCTGGCTCGCTGAAAAACCTCTTTTCTCGTCGATGAAGCTTGGCGACCTGCCAGGGATCTCCCTTTTCTTCCGAATGCTTGCGTAGCTTTTCATCATTTTTCGAAAAAAAATAATCTCGGTTTTTTTGGAAAAGAAATTTCAATTTCGCTTTTTTAAAATTCCAAATGCTCTTTATTGTTTTTGACAGTGAACAACACGAAAAAGACTTGAAAGAGTGAAATCAAGGAAGAGTCATCCTCCAATTGAGAACTCGCGGAGACGGGCAATCAGCTTCGCAAAATATGGGTCGTCTCGCATGGATGGCGGAATGGGCGAACTTCGCTTTCGTTTTTCGTAGCTTACGACTGTATGCGCCGCTAGATAAGGTAGCTCTTGTTTGGGTGACACGATTTACCTTGCAGAGAGTCTAACAGTTTAGTTCAACGTTTATTTCTAAATGCGTTTTAAGCAGTTATTTATTTTCCGCACGAGATAAGCTACTTTTGCTAAGCTGAATTACTATTCTGTATTTTGAACTCTGATCTGGACATCCCCACACGACGCTTCCGTCCGGCGCGTTGTAAATGATACATCCACCTGTTTCAGTTTCCAAAATTAGCAAAAGTCATTTTCAGCGAAAAAATGGCTACTCGATTGGAACAGACTTGCAAATTTTGCTGAGTTGAGCTGAGTTGGCCTTTTTCAGAGGTCATTGAGCGGAGCTGAGCTGAGCAGACCTTTTTTTTAAGGTAGTTGAGCTGAGCTGAGCTGAGCGGACCCTAAATAGAGCTGAGCTGGTTGAACTGAGCTGAGGGACTGCTCAGCTCACCCAGCTAGCTCAGCTCAGCTCAACCAGCTCAGCAAATTTGCAGCTCTGAATTAGAAACTCTTCCTGTCGAGCTCAGTCCGTCGTGTCCTTTAATCTCCGTTGCATTTGCCACCGCCAAGACCAGCAAAAGTTTAATCAAGTTTCTCATGTTTTTGGTTGGATATTTCTCTCTAGCGAAGGATCTTATCAATGTAGTAAGTCTTGCTTGTTTTCTTTTAATCGCGTTACTGATTGAAAACCTAATTAGCTTTGCATCGCAACGATTTTTATTTTTAGCGAAAGACCCTTTTTTGTGGCTCCCTTTTGCGGCTGAATTTGCATCGGCTGAATGCAAGCTGTCAAACAAGGGTTTATATACCAAAGAGGGCGATTTGGATTATCCGCCTTTTCTCTTTTAAAATTTGAGTCAAGTGTTTTCTTGTTTTATGTTTTCTTTTATCATTTATTTATTGTTGAATCAAATTGGGTCATTTATCTGGATTGATTTTTTACATGTGTTCAGTAGTATAGTTACAGTTATCTACAAAATAGTTTGAATTGATTGCTATTTATACAGTTAGTTCGAGTTACAGTTAATTTCGCGATCGCGTAATAGTAGAAGTCGTGGAGGAGGAGGAGCCACTCCGCGTGTAGGAATGATTAGCTGCATCCGACAAGAGCGTGGGAGAGAGGATCGAGTACTCGTCTTCTGATAATCCGCTCGAGTTGCTCGAGCTCGAGCTCGAAGATGACGAGGAGGATGAGTCCGAGGAGGCATCAGAAGTGCCCGAGGCGATTACGCTGTGTTGTGTGTGCCTAGAATAGAGAGTGTTTTTATGTGCTTACAGCGTTTTGACACGGCGCTAGACTCTCAACATTAATAGACATTGATAACGCACTTGACGAAAACTAAACATCCATGTCATACGTCGTTGACGGTCTCGTTGAGGGGCGATTATCATTTAATTCGGTGTCGGAACTGAAATTTATTATTTATACACGCGTGTCCAAACCAAGAAGAGCGCTCGAATGAGGAAATGTTAGAAGTGCCTAAATTTGCTAACCTGATGGAGGAGCGATCAAAGTCGATCTCGACGGCGCTATAAGCAGAATTGTTATTTGTGTTGCTGCTGTTCGTGGTTGTTGTGGTGGTCTGTGCGGTTGTGTTTGTGAAACTTGGTGTTTGAGTGATAGAAGGTGCTGTGCTCGTGTGATCAGAATTGAACACCGAAGTGTATTGGTCGTAGGAGACCTTGGCAAATGTGCGTGAGTTAAGCTGCTCTCCAGAGCCGCTCGTTTGAGTTCCCAAATACGACTTCATCCTGCTTCCGACGGGAGTCCGACCGCCAAAGGACATTTTACGAGGAGATTTCGAGGTTGAACCATCAGTCGTGAAACGCTCCACTTTTTCCGAAAAACTTTCCGGCGACTTTTGAGAAACGCGTTTACTCCTCGTCGAGGAACGCTTCGCCTTTGCTCCAATGACAGGATGCTGCCGAAATCGACGAGGTCGCTCGTTGATTTCGCTTTCAAAAGTAGAGAGCATTTTTCGCACTGGAATTCTCGAAACTTCTCGCTGACACTCGGCGTCGGAGCGCTCCGACATTTCAGAAAGGACCTCCTCGAGCTCGTCCATAAAATCGGACATTTTCAATTCCAACTGGGTCGGCGATTTTCGCGACTTTTTACTTTTCTTGGTTTCAATTTTCTTTACTGACAATGTCTCTTTGTCTGCCTTTTTACGTGCTTTTTCGGGGCTCTTTGCTGGAGCCATTTCTGCGCTTGTATTTTCCGCTTCAGTGATTGAAATTTCCGGGAAGGTTGAAAGAGAAACGTCGGTTGGATCGTGAGTTGGTGCGGCTAAATTGGTCTCATCGTGGGATTTCTTCGAACTGGACCTCTGAGAATTTTTTCGCGATGATTTCCGTGTTGAACGCGAGCTCTTCGAACTCTTGCGCGATTTTTCTCATACGATCGGCGGGAATATTCGGTTTTGCCGGACTTTCCGCTTTTTGAAAGTTGAGAATCGGAGCAACTTGACGATCTCGATGATGATGATGAACTGGAGGATGATGATGAAGATGAAGATGAGGATGATGATGATGAACTGGAGGAGCGGGATCTGGAGGATCGGGATGTGCGAGATCTTGAGCGAGAAACAGAATATCTCGGTGAGCCTGATCTTCGAGAGCTTGTATCGTAATCTGTTATCTTCGTATTCGACCTTGTAAGCTCTGAATGATCGTACTTGCTTAGATCAGTTTGTGACAGGTTGCTCAGCTCGTAGGTCCGTGAGCGCTCGTCTTCCTCGATTTTTTCGTTTTGCATGGAGTAGTAGTATCCTTGCGATCTGCGCAAATCGTTTGTGGACAGGGTACTCGAATAGGCCCCCTTTGATCCAGTCGAATATCCTCGAACCCGTTCATCGCTTGAGTATTTCTCAGAATAAGAGTTTTGCTTCGAAATGTCAGAGTACGATTTTGAGTACTGATTTAGGCCCGATTTAGACCAGTCTGTCGTATTGACCACAGTTGGCTCTGTGTAATCTGTCGCAGTGTAGTTTTTGCTTCCAGAGTTAGAATGAGAAATCTCATCTCGGGATCTGGAGTAGTCCGTTTCGTCTACTGAAAAAATGAAGTTATAAAGCTTGTTTTGCTTGAAATTGAAATTCACCTTTTGAAAAACTGTGCGTTCTTGTCTCAGTCTCGCTAGTTTCGTCACGTGATCGTTGAGTTGTTGCTTCGGTTTCTGTTTCAGTTTCCGTTTGCGTGAATGTTTCGGTTGTTCTGGTCATACTTGATGAAGTCATCAAATCAGTCCTCGAGCTCGTCATCGTCGTTGAAGCGGTAATAGTCAATGTTGTTCCCGTTTTCGTTCCTGTTCCTGTCTCAGTTCCCGAGAAAAAGCTTTGATCGTTTCCAGTCCAGCTCGTGGTTCGTGTGGTTCCAGTGTCTGTCGTTCCGTGAGTCGACAATGTCGTTGGATCGGTTGTTGTCTTCCCAGTGGTGCTATCCAACACAGAAGTATGAATATCCGCAGAAGTATCGTTTTTCTTTGTTTTCAAGAGAGTGCGAGTTTGACTTTGGGTCGTCGCCGAATTTGTCAGACTCGAGTTCGAATTTTTGCTCGCCTTTTTGTTCCGTTCTTTCACCGATTTTCTCCTTTGCACTTTCGGCTTCACGCCTTCCACCTCGCTCAGATCTTCCATTCGAGGAAGCATTTTTCCCTTTTCGCGATTTCGCCGTCTGTACTCGCTTTCCGAGTCCGTGACAAGAAGACTGTCCGATTTCGCTTTGGCAAGCCACTTTTTAGCGTTTTTCACTTTTTCGGCGATGTTTTTATTTGCGTGCTTGCTTGTCTTTTTCTTGCTTGTTTCCTTCTTTGTTTCTTTTTCGACGATCATTTGAACATCCGAACATGGCGCAGAGTCCATCACAACGTCATCATTCCCTTCTTCTATGAATCGAATTTTTATCTGTTTTACTTTCTTTGTTTACCTTCAGGAATGCTGTCAACATCCACATCTCGCTCTTTGATCGAACGTCCTTTTACTTTCTCGAAAGCTTTCGCGATCTCGCAGCTTTCAGAAATGTAGCCAGCTTCTTTCTGGTCCTTCTTGAAGATGTCCGAGTTGATGGAAATGCTGTCGACTTTGATTGTCGACGAGTCCGTGCCAACTGTTTCCGTGAAGCTCTTCCGCAAGTTCGCTTGGGAAGAACGGTCACTTACAGAAGCGAAGAAGACTTTACCTTTCACTTTGTCCAGATGATTTGAACTGATCGTTTTCTTGTCTGACTCGGAGGAGAAGACAGATGGCAAATCATCGAGTGAGAAATCGTTATTTTCAGAAATGTCTTTCGTGCTGTCAAAACAAAATGTGAGCAATCAAAAATCAAGCAATCGAGAGTTAGTGAATAAGAAAAGAGTGAACCGATGAGAAAATGTTTTCTTATCGTCTGTGCTTGCCACGTTAGTGCTGCTTACCTAAGCTGCGCCGAGCCTGGAACATCAATGATCGAGCTTGGACCAGTCTGCTCGTCAATCTGTGCTGTTACAGTCGCTGAAATAGTTAATAGTAGTATCACTCGATTGTTGGTTCTATTTATTATTAATACTAAAATTACAATAGTCTTTTTTTTTGTTTATTTAGTTGAAAAGTGCTTAAAAAACTTACGTAACAAGAAGTTTGGATTGTAGTAGCTTGGATTCACGTGGCCTGGTGCCATTTCATGGTCCCACTAAAATTATAAATAATGAAAATGAATTTTCAGACAAACCTTATCGTAATTTGACCCCGGCTCATCTTGGGCAAATTTCTTCATGGGCTTGATTTCACTAGCTTTTCGGTTTCCAAACATGACGAACAAAATTGCCACTGCAACGAGAAACATAATTGTTGGAATAATAACTGCCACAAGTGATTTTCCCAGGATTGGGGGATCTTCGCCTAGTTCTTCTTGCGTGCTTGATTGATCTGAGAAGGTGCTGGTTGTGAGTGTTAGGGTCGAGACCAGCGTGGAAAAGGATGAGGAGGAGGAGAGTGTCTTTGTTGTTGTCGTTGGAATCGGCGTTGTTGATTCTGAAACAAAATCTTAATCCAGCACTTTTGATCATTTTTGATTCAAAAAATGATGAAAAGAAAAAAGAAATTTATCTTTATTTAGTTGTTTTCAAGAAAAATGGAAAGTAGTAATTACTATGATTGATTGAGTCTGAGCCGGTATTTTCGCTAGATTGAGAGCCGCTATTTCCAGGAATTGTTGCCCAATACGGTGTTGAGCCCTGATGAATGGGAATCGGAGTGTTTGTCGGCGGCTCTTCTACAACCTCATCGACGCCACCAAAGTCTTCGTTGTCTTCAAAATCGACAGTAATAATCGGCTCGGCAGAGAATCCCGTGTTTCCAGAGCCTTCTTGGAACCCGAAAGAGCGTTGAATCGAGCCACCAGAGCCCTCCATTTCCTTCAAATCGTTCCCGAACATTCTGCTCTGGTGATTCTTCTTTTCTTGGATGTTGAGGCTCTTCTCGAACTCTTCCCAGGTCTTCTCTAGCATTTCCTGCATAACTCTCTTTTCTTTGTTCTCATTTAGCTTCTTTTCGCGTCTCTCTTGCTTTTCCAGCCTTCTTAGCTTTCTCTTCCTTCCGTGTTCCTTTGGAGCTTTTCTTCTGGACCGACCGAATTGCACTTTCGGTGGCCCCATAATCGGAAATCTCTCGTTTTCAAATCTCAAAAAATGGTTCTTCTCCTTTTTCTCCTTTTTGATAATTTTGACCTTCAGAAAGTGGAAAGATTAAGGGGCGATGTGTCGCCACCAGTTGCTCAGAAGTGAGTTTAACTATTCATGCGCCAGATGAATAAAGAAAGGCGGATATCGAAACATGCAGTATCCGGGTACTGAGCGTGTTTTGAGGGAACTAGCAGCCATCATGAATGCTAAATGAAACGCGAGAACATGGCGAGTTTTAGTACCCGCCCAGACAAAAAATAACATAAAAGAAAATACGATTGCCCAAGTAGCTCATCCGCTTTATCTTGGAATCTAATTCAGAAATTACTTGAAACTTAATTTGAAAATAATGAGATAATAATTAATTACATAATCTATCGGATGAGGAGCTAAGTTTTCTAGCATCTAATGATTATACCATGAAAATGAGCGACCAAATAATCATGAAAATAAGGGTTAAAAATGTGTTATCGCTAAAAGCATACCCCCATTCGGAGATTTTGCATGAAAAATCGTCAGGATTATACCAATGATAGCAGACTCAATTCCGGGGTTGCGCCGCCACTATGAGAATCCTGTCTTGTGATTGGCTGACCGGTTAAGCTGTTCGCCATCCGTGGCGAACAGCTTCAAATCTCGGGCAAAGGCCTGCTATGTCAAGCTATCGGAATCTTGCTTGCTTTCAGTAGCAAGGTACTGTAAGAGTAGAAGTGATACACTAGCTTATTCAATGAGCGAGCTGACGCGAAGCAGTTGTGTTATCAAACGTTGCATATCTAATTCTAACAAATTCATCATTCACAGATGCAGCGCTATAGCTGGCTCAGAGTACTATAAACTACAAATAATTCAGCTAGTAGTCCACGTAGCGAGCAGGCTTCAGAGAATCGTCTTATTCGATAGTAGATATAAAAAATAAATCTGGAATGATACCAAATCAACGTTTGTGTCTGTTTAGCGTCAAGAGGATGTTTACCTGTTTCTACAATCCCTGTCGTCATCGTTTCAGCTGTCGTCGACGTTTCTGCGGTCGTCCCTGAATAATCAGCGGTTGCCCCTGTGGTCGCAAACGAAAACGTTGAAAGAGTCTCAACCCCGCTGGAACTTTGAGCTGTTGTTGGCAGCGAAAGTGGACGCGTTGTGACATCTTCTGTTGTTGTTTCGTACTTTTCCGTGGCTTTGGTTGAATAAAATGGCGTTGTCGTGAATTCAGGAAAAGTTGATGCAATTGTCGGAAGAAACGTTGTAAGATCGAAAATTGAAGTTGAGGAGAAAAATGTTGAAGAAAATATAGCATCAGTAGTTGGTTCTTCGCTTGGAACTGTGGATAACGAGTCTTGGAACAAAACAGTTGTAAGCGCTTCTGAAGTCGATAAAATCGTTGTAATTAAATGTGTGGTAAATGTAGTTGTGGTAGAAGTTTTCGTGGTGGGGTCATCGCAATATTCATCATATCTTCCACAAATTTTATTCAATCCGCATTCAAAATAGCCAGGAATTTCAGTTACATTTCCTTCAATATCTTCCGGATCTCTGTTTCTAAGATTCATTATAATTCTTCAAAAAGACAAAAATGAACTAAGATTAATCTTTTTCCTGAAAAATAAAACTTGGTCGCCGGGGCACTCTTGAGTCTTAGAGGAAATGCAATAAATTCATAAGCAAGATAGAAAATATTTCGATCATTTGAATTCTTTCCTGAACGCCGTATGTCTCATTACACATGAAAAACTGATTGCTACAACCATTATCAACCCAATAGCAAAAAGTACAAATATCAGGACAGTAACCGGAACATACTCTCTCCTTCATTTTTCTCTCAAGAATTGAACTCTTTTTTTAAGAAATCTGGAGCAAGGTCATCTCCTATTTCTTCTTATCTCATTTAATTTCGGAATTCGGCATTATCCAAACGTCGAGCATATGATGATCGCGTTTTTACGAGCAAGCAAAGTTCAGTTGGCTGACGAAGAGGAGCGTGTTGGATCTGCTGCTCCTTTGATGTTATGGAGCAAAACTTTCGCTGCCAGTGGTGACATCGCCATAAATTTCAACGTTCCGGAAAATCGAAAAGTCCGAAACGGAAATGGCAGCACCCGACTAGAACTACACATTCCCTTGCCCCTTATTTAAGGGGGTCCCCAACGATTTTTCCGAAATGAGCGATTTTCAAACGGCGCTCACGGCGTCACGGACTTAGATTTTTCAAAAATTTTTTTTCGTACAACTAGATCATTCTTAGATCTAGTGAAGCGTGTCTCAAATTTTTTTTAATCCAATCACATTCGGCGCTAGAGCGCCGAGAAGGTAACCATCTCGCGCAAAATCGCGTTTTTGGGTACTTTTTGAACGAGATTTACTCCAAAAATTTAGGAAACAATTTATTTTTTTCCTGTGGTTTCTAAAAGGTCTAACGCTAATCTAGTGAAGCGTATCTCAGTTTTTTCAAATTCCAAAAAATGATAATGTAACGAAGACGATCAAAATAATGTACGATTTTTGAAATTTCAACCATGCGAATTGCCTTCCGGGCATTACCCAAACCCATATTTTCGGACATAAATAGAAAGTTGAGCTCATAGCCTTTCTAAAAATGTGCCATATTTGTACTTTAGACAACTGTAAATAAGGGTTGATTTTTTAATTTCCATGCAAATACATCAAAATTGGCCACTTCAAGGTCAATTTTGGACACTTTTTTCTAAAACAATCGAAAAAAGCTAGGGACCTTTTTGAAGCTTTTTGCATGAGGAATTCAAATCTGAAGAGAAAAATCTAGAATTCGAAAAATGTAAAAATCGTGGGGGACCCCCTTAAGTAAATAAGACTGATGTTGCTCAGAAGAAGCGTTGCTTGCTTATTTTGAAAGGTTCCATCGCAATTCCATCAATTCCTGAACGATCATTTCATTCATAATCTGTTTGTGCGGTTGAATAATTAAGTGTAAGTGAACCAACACGCATTTCGAGTTTCCTGCTGAGTAATTCAGTCCCTTTCTTGATTATGCAGAGCGACAACGCTAGAACAAATAACACCGCCGTCCAGCAGTTTTTCGCATACGAATCAAGTTTTCTATTGAGTAAATTTTATTTTCCAAATAATTCCAAATAACCGCGAATTTCAGTAAAATTTTCGGCAATTTCATATTGGATTCGATCATTATCACTTGGTAAAAGGGATAATTTTTCAATTATTTTCGTTGAAAATCAAAAATTAAAGCAATCAGCTCAGAAATATCGTAAACAGATGGTGCTCAAGAGCTCTCGTAAATATAAGTGAACATCCCCTAGGGAAGTCAAAATAAAATCAGTATCAAAATAAGAGCAAAGCTTTCACCATGAGTTACGAAATGGACGGGGATTGGGCTCATTTCTCCACTACCGCAAGCCCAGTGATACACGAAGATACGACTGGATTCGTAATTTTGGTATGCGTGACTCTCATCGCTTGTTGTTACGGATTGTTCGAGCGCTGTAGAGAAGATGGGCAAGAAAATCAACTAGACGAAGAGAAAGAAGAAGCAATACTCAAAGTGGAACATCAGAGACAAGTGAAAGCTCAACAGGAACCAAGCCGCCTGAACTCCTTTGAAAAGCAGAAAAGCCAGGAAGTTAATACAAAAGAACAGACACAGCAAAACCCCTCTTCTTGCCCGATTTGCTTTCAAGTCTTCAATGGTAACGATTGTCAAGAATGCACTCTTCCCTGTGGCCATCGCTTTTGCAACGATTGCTTGAACCGTCTTTCTTCCTGTCCAATTTGTCGAAAGCCTTTCACCAACGACCAGATCATCAAGCTCTACTGAACAACATTTTCCCCTCAGCAACACTTGTCTCTATCACACTGAAAACTCTCCAAAAATTTCTCATTTATTTTCGCTGAATATCAAGAATTATAGCAATCAGCTCAGAAATATCATAAACAGTCGGTGCTCGAGAGCATTCGTAAATAAAAGCGAAGTCAGAAAAATGAATTTATCAAAAAAATAAGAGCAAAGAAAATTTCATCATGGATGCACTTTATATAATATTGATTGTTCTTTTTGCTGGTGCGACTTTCATAGCGATGTTGAAATGCATCGCTGTATATTTTTTCTTTGAACTGATCGACGACTGCATTGGAGATCGAGGAGACAATTTACGCGATTCAGGAACTTATGAAGGAGCATTTCGATCAGGCCATCAAGCTCTACTGAACAACATCATTCTCTAAGCAACCTCTGTAAAACTGATAATTCGAAAGAAATGAATAAAAATAAAAAAAAAACTGATTTCATTCATTTATTTCCTATTTTTCCTTCAAGTATCTATTAGATACTTGAATAATAATTAGATACTTCAATAATATTGATTCAAATGAAATTTTTTAAGAAGATTTTTGGTCAAAAAATATTCAATAAATTGCATAATTTTTGAATTGTATTTTGAAAGCTTTTCTTGAAGTGGTGCGCTGGAGCACGCGGCGTGCAAATGGAATTTGTTTTATTTCATTTGTCAGAACTAAAAGGATTGAGTTGCTCGATAACGGACTTGGCGACTGCATCGGTGGCAGCTTTCGTGAAGTCCTGCGGTTGTTCCGTGACCACTTCTGCTTTTCCAAAGCCTTTTGTATCTTTCTAAACGGAAGTGTTTGCATGCGATTATGAGCTAAATAGGTTTCTTCTTCTGGCTCGACTTGGATCCTTCTCAAGCCAAAAAAGAACGTGCGTAAAATTCGTATTTTCCTACCTCTTTCAGATCAAGTTGTGCTTGAACAACAAAGGCTCTGGAGCATAAAAATAGTTTCATCCACGTGGTGGCGCTTTTTTCGCCAATGTTTCTTTCTTCGACCATTTTGGAATAAGTAGCTTTGGTCTGGGCTCGGCAACCTGTGTTGAAAACCTGAGTCAGGGGCTGAAAGATCTCGTGGGTTTTCAGTAGAGACCTGACTCAGGTTTTCAACACAGGTTGCCGAGCCGACGCTTTAGTAAGACAAGCTTTGAAAAGTGATGTGAAAAGCATCGTTATTGGAAAGCCAATATAGAAGAAGGGATTGCCGCAGCAGCCGCAGCAGCCGTGGCCGAGAAAGAATGTCTAAGATCGTTCTCTTGACGACGATATAATCAAGGTCATTGTCATACCCCTGCAAAGCCTGCGCATTCCAACACGTCGGCAGAGAAGAGCCAGCAACAAGCAGCGGATAATCCTTTGCTACGTCCTTCATACTTATCCTTGATTCTCTACTGCTCGGCTCGAAAACTTGTGTAGAAAACTTGAGGTTAGTTCTGAAGGGACTTTGAGGAAAAGCCGCGTAAGGATTAACCACCTTCAGAACCTGACTCAGGTTTTCTACCCAGGTTCCCGAGCTCTACTTTTAATCAAAGCTCAAGAAACTCATTTAAGAATCCAGTGGCTTGTTATTGTGCTTTCCGTGGTAGTAATAAGGGAGACAGCAGCCAATAAGGCAAGAAATCTGGTCGTGCTCGCCACGACACGGGCAGCAGTAGTCGGAAGTCCAGCGCTGTTTCTAAACCATCAAGTGAAGTGCGAGTGCTAAATTGCCGCATCTCGAAATTTTCCAAAAAAAGGCGACACTTTTGCGATAAGATTTCAATTTCTCGAAATTTTCCCTTTTCTCTCACGCTCCTTCTTCTCTACCTGCGGAACAGTAGACGGTGCTGTGGTGGTGGTGTCGACCACGGCTTCCTCCATGCTCGAATTAAAAATGCTCGAGAGGGATAGATAAACGAATAAAACGTGAGGCGCGATGCGCAAACAACGCAAACTCAAAAAATCGCACAACAATTGCAACAAATTAAACAGCTAAAAAAAGAGTGCTCAGCATCAAGGGTTAGGTTAAGGGTCTGGGCTCGGCAACCTGTGTAGAAAACCTGAGTCAGGGTCTTCAAAGAACTCCTGAAGCAGGTTTTCTTCACAGGTTGCCGAGTCCAGATCTAAAAATCTTTTTTTCAAGTTCGGAAAAATCGAATTTGAAAAAAGATAATAACGATTTCAAACTTGGAACATCGTTTACGACGCTAGCGTCATTACCACGATGAGCTCAGAAGTGTTTTTAAATTATAACCTGGCGGTGGTCGAGATGTTAGCGCGAGAACGACCTTTTGCGGATTCAGCCAGACGGCCATTCGTTTTGGTCGAACATAGAATGTCTCCGCCATTCCAAAATCAAGTCTCGCAAATCAAGAATTCTGAGAATGACCCAATTATTCGTAAATACTTGCTCGCAGGAACTTGCATGCCCCTTCATTTTTTTCTGCAGTTCTTGTCGCTCAAGCTGGCTGATTGGGTTAAAGCAGCTCGAATGCAGCGTCGGACGTGGACATGATTGTTTCTCCTGCATTCACCACGTGCTTCTTGCTTTTCTTTCTTATGCAACGCATCCGATACCGCATCATCCTTAATAATAATAATAATAGAGATACCAGCCGTTCACACTGAGATGCCCACTTCAACGGCAAAAGAGGAAGTTTTGTCGCCACGTAATTATTGACTTCGCGGCTGGGCTCGGCAACCTGTGTAGAAATCCTGAGTCAGGTCCTGACTGAAGACCGGCTTTTTTTTAAGACAAAGCCGCAAAGTGGCTTCGCCAAAATAATCAATTAACGAAATAAATAATTAATCATAATTTTTTTATTTTAATAAAAAAAATTTTAAATAATAAAAAATAAATTTTTTTTTTAATTCTTCTACTCGTCTAAAATTTGAATAAAAATTTCCTTCAAGTCGTTCTAGTTCTTTGATGAAACCTGGAAAAAATATTTTGGGTTCGTAAAATCCCAAAATCGAGCGTGTTATTAAATTAAACTCGCGGGTTATTACCCCACATCAGCACACGTATGCAAAACAAAAATTGACCGCATACGTAGCTTTTGTTTCCAAACTCATTTTTTCTGGGCAGTTCAACCTCTTCATCCTGGGCAATTACAATTAGGCGGCCAATCTTTTCCTTGAGAGCCAAGAGCGCCGGATACTTGTCTTCTTCTAAAAAGAGAGAAAAGAGTGATAACGGCGCTGTAAGAATTTCTCACTAGAATTCTTGCGCTTTTTCTGATTTGAATTCTCCTTATTAACGCATGAACGCACGAAATTTTTTTCCTGCTGAACGCATATTGCGCAGATTTCTGCGCAGCACCTTTGGAGCGTTGTAGCGACGATTGTGGTCGAGATTTGAAAAAACCGAATCTACCAAAATGAAGCTCAGACGCTTGCGAAGAAGCTAATTATAGTTTAAAATCCTAACCCTAACCTTAACCTCGCGAAAACAAGTGATTTCAAGTATTACCTAAAAAATGCCATTTTCTCAAGTTTTATCGATTGTTATACAAAAGATGATATAGTTTTAAATATATCGTCATTTTGATACCTTTTAGATTTATTTTTACTAAAATAAAATTAGCAGATTTCGTCAAAAAAGAATCAGTTTATAAGGAAAATTTCGAGAATTTAAAAGGGACGGAAATTTTCGCTCTGAAGCCAAAATTTTAACCTGAGGCCACAAAATTTTTTTGATGACAGATTTAGATTCCTCATCGAAAAAGAGTCCGAAAAGTGGGTGTTCATTTTAAATTTTGATAAAGTAAAAGTTGAGTTATCGAGCTTGGAAGGTGCTCTGCGCAGAAATCTGCGCAATATGCGTTCAAGCGTTAACGTGTTATTGGCAGTTTTTCTTAAAAATTTGTAAGAATATGAGAGAGAGGAGCTGATTTGAACCGCTGGAACGAAGGATTGAGTTTTGGGTCATGTTCTGATTATTTTCGAATTCCTGATCGCCTTGTTACTCGCAACAAACGCGCTTTCTAAAAGACGTCTGTCCCTTATTTTTTTAGATAAGTCAAACCACATGTAAGGCTCAAACCCTAACCTGCACTCGACAACTGGGCTCGGCGACCTGTGTAGAAAGCCTGAGTCAGGGTTTAAAAGATCATTAAAATCTAATTATTGGATTCAATCTTCATAAAAAAAGGGAAGTTAGACAAAATCAAACAAGCTCTGAATGAATTAATCTCGAAATCTGTAAGCGTGCCGTAACACTCTCACTGAAGCGTTCCCGGAGTTGTGAAATATTCAGCACGTGCTCGCCAGCCACAAAAATCCATATTTTCATTATCGAGAGTCCTGTCCTCGCGAAGCAGGTGAAAAGCGCTGATGTTCCTAGCTCGTTAGAATGCCCTCGTCTCCCACGTCGCTGCGTCTTCTTCTTTTTAAGCACTTCAACTTGCTCAATGCTCCATTCAAATTTGAGCTCGGAAGCCTGCGTAGAAAACCTGATTCAGCATCTGAAACGTCTTTAATTATAAGCCGCGTAGCGGCTTTTCATCAAAGTACTTTCACACCCTGACTCAGGTTTTTTACACAGGTTGCCGAGCCCAACTAGTACTGTTACATGAAAAAAGCTTGTTTTTTCTTTGAACTTCGACTGGAAAATGAACTCTCGATAAATCCCAGCTGTGTAAAAATTTCCTCTCAGATGTGGCAGCCCGCAGAACTGGTGTGCTAATAACTTTACAAGAATTTTACGGAGCATTCTTTTCTCCCAGCTCGAACAAGTGGGATTTTCTCGAACTTGCTCTGGACGAATTCTAAATACTCAAAATGCATGAGAACACAAGTTTTTAAAACGACAAACGATGAGGAACATTTGAGATGACATAAAAAGTGTTTCAGAAAATGTGACAGTACTAATCTTAATTCTTGGCGGTAGATTACTTCACGCTGGAGCATAAGAGCTTATAGATTTCTTTGCCTATCTTCTAACCAACCAAAAAAAAAGAGAGAGAGAAAAGAAAATTTTATTTTTACAGTCTCTCACCCTAACCCTATCCCTAACAACCTGTGAAGAAAACTTGAGTCAGGATCTGAAGGATCACTAATGAAAAGCCGCTACGCGGCTTTGTTTAGTAAAAGCCGCTGCGCGTCAGTTTATTGAAGATCCTTCAGACCCTGACTCAGGTTTTCCGCACAGGCTTCCGAGTCAAGCCTAACCCTAATCCTAACCCTATGATTGATCTTATCAAGATTATAACCTAAAAGATTCATGTTATCTATTTTATTCAACTAAAATACTCTTTTTCGTCTCATAAAATTTTTTCATTGATTGTTAAAGAAATCAAAATTATCGATTCTTTAAAAGTACCAAGAAAAAACTCGGAATCATCGAAAAAAAATCTTCATTTCTAGTGATTTTTCGATGCGCAGCGACGCTCCGCTCGAGCGCCCTCTTCCCGAATTCACGATTTTGAATGCGCGATCTTCGGAGCGCCAAATTCTCAGTCTTTTTTTCTCCGTCAAGAGAAAAGCTGAAAAATTATGAAGGGGTCGTTTGTGCCCCTGCTGGCATTCGCCAGTGCCGAAGGAGAGAATCGTTGGGCTTCGGCTGACTTTCCTGATCAAAAAGGACCAGTCCACGTTCCGAACAACAGATGGGGCGGAAACTCCAAGGAGAATGGCAACTATGAGCCGCGCAAAGAGAAATCGCCAGTCGACCTGAAGTTCTTCGTCAAAAGCCAGCCGGGAAATGCGTTCTTTGTTCCAGACAGCTTCGAAGTAGCCGACTGGGTCGAGCGATTCAGCGAAGAGTTCGACACCAACGAGGTCGCTACTAATTTCACCGACGCCGATGGCAACAGAATTTACAACAGAAAAATGAACGTTTTCAATTCTGACTACTGGGAATTCGCTCAGACCGATACAGAGAGAGAGAACAACTGGGTCCGAGGAGTCAATTCCTGCGGAGCTCACAGAGAACTCGGCCAGCAGGACGACGTCAACTGCCCGAATGTCATTGTCATCAACACGGACGACATGAGTTGGGCTGATCTTTCTGTCAATAATCCTTCAAAGGTAAGAATAAACTCATAAAGTAACCCTTACTTTAATCCTAACTATAAATTGTAAATATAAATTAGCTGGCTTTTGGGGACTCCCTGACTTTGTCGTGAATGTCGTTAATGTCGTGAATGTATATGATATACATATAATATACTGTATATTTAATATACTATATTATATTATACAGTATATCGTAATATTTTTTTTGGCTAGGACATTCACGAGATTCACGACATTCACGACATTCGCGACATAATTAGGGTGAACCGTCTTTTCTTCGGCAATTTCGATTTTTTCTCATAATTCGGCCTAGATTTAAATGTTTATTGTTTCAAAATTTGCGGTGCCTGAAAAATTTAACCTAAACTTGTATTTTGCCATAATAAATGGAATGACAAAATTAGAAAGTGAAGTAGATACTTACGTCAGCCTGCCGAATCCGTAACAAAAAGCCACGATATGAACCTAATCGTGTGTCCATTTCCGCCCATGTTCGTGGCTATTTTCTAAATTGTAAAATTGCAGCATTATTTGTAGCTAATTCCGACGCCGAATTTGGATCGGCTGGTCTCGAAGGGAATCAACTTCCGAGATGGCCACAGTTGCACTGCTCGATGCGCTCCCAGCCGCTACTGTTTGATGACGGGCCGTCACAGCTGGAGAAGAGGCGACTATCACTACAAACCGATGTATTTGGAACACGGGCGAAAGATTATCCCGCAGATGTTCAAGCGCGCAGGCTACAGGACCTACCTCGTTGGAAAGGCTCAGCCTACAGAAGCCAAGATCACCAAGATCTTCTCGATCGACCACTACACTGAATGCCGAGTAACGCAGAGTGATGAATTCGGCGATGAAGAAGCAAATGAAGAGAGACGAAGACGTCGACAGGCCAGTGACTTCCAGGTATTCCTCTTTTTTCCTCCGACTTGGGTTTTATGCTAATTTAGCGACTTGTCTACAATGGAGGCGCTTACGATCCAGCCGTCAACGATTACATGTACATGGATATCGGTGAAGACGGAGAGGCAATGGGCAATGTCGCTCAGCGAGTATGCTGGTTCGGCGCGGATGTTTTGCTTAGAAACGATTGCGAAGAGAGCTGGAGATGTTTGCCGAAACGGTTCAACGCGGCACTGTATGCTTCTTGCGTCGACGAATGTATGGCCCAAGCAGTGAACCGAGGAGACGATGCGAAATATCAGGAAATTCAAGATACCTCTTGCCCAAGCAGACAGGGATTCTGCGATCCTGACAACACAGACTACAAGGTAACTTAGCTCTCTCTTTCTCAACTTCTAACCCTAACCCTAACTTCGGCTCGAAAATAATTAAAAATTAGAACTTCGCTCTCCAAGAAGGTGTTCTCAAGTGGGGCTACGATACTGGCTTCAACAGTTTCTCCTACTGCTGCTACCCAGGAGCTGCTTTCTTCAGAGACGATTACAATATTGAGTCTCTTCGATCTTATGGCATCTATGTTGATATTCGAGATGATGCGCATATGTACAACGACAATCTAAGAAGTAAGTTTGGTTGAACATGGAAATTTGTCAGTTTTTGGGCGATAAGAGCGATTTTTAACATTGAAATTCAAGTTCGCGATGATTGGATCTCGAAGAACATGCAGTACATCATCGGACGAAGTGGTTTATTCAAGCATTTCCAGGGCGAAAGCTTCCGCCCCTGGTCTGGAGCTGGCTACCCAATTCTTGATCGTTACACAAAACTCACTGTTGAACGAACAACTGGAGAACCGTGCTCTGATCTTTCTGAAGAGAACCAGTGCAGCGAGCCTGAAGAAGTTAGTCAGTGTGACTGGTTCGATAGCCTGGAAGACACCCTTAGAACTGCGAAAAATAACAGGCCAGATGAGCTTGTGCAGTTTTTCAACGATGAAACATTTGGAGACATGCTTCAAGCACTCGAGGCTTCGTTCTTCACTATGACTAGAAATGAGACTGTTGCGTAAGTAAAAATTATTTCAATGCAATATTTAACGATTGCGAATGATATATCAATGACTGTCAAATTATTAACATGTATCTAGGCTCAACAAATTCCAATTTGTCGAGAGAATCGTCGTCGAGAACAACTCCCTTCTTTCTTCGAGAAAACGAACTGAGCAAGAAATTGCCGACTCCATGATAAACGTGATGGGTCCATGGCCAGATCACGATGGAGGAGAGTTTAAAAAGGTAAAATTTCGCGCTAGCATCACTTCGTTTATTTGATATTTTAGATCGATCCAACTTTCACCGTCCGATTCTTCAAAAACTACGCCAATCGAGGAGCAACATCGAAAGAAAAGAACGAGCGAAGACGAGAAGTCGAGTCATACATCATGGATTTGGTCGCGAACATGCTTGCACGAATCGATCTCATCCGAGACATCGAGTTGAAATGTGACGATCGGCGAAAACGAGACACTTCGGTTAACCTCCGTCCACAGCCTCAGCAAGGCAATACGTCGTTTAATCCCGCAGTCGCGATGAAATTCGTTGTGCGCGGTAACATTAAGTCCATGGATCAGGAAATAATCCGGCCGAATCTAAATGCCACCGAGTTCCAGCAGTTGCGGGAGAACTACGAGTTCAGCTCCAACATGTACAAATTCATCTACTCAGCGAACTCAGCTGACATCATCGAGGCACCTTATGGCGCGGAAGGAAAGCCACGTCACTTTCATTCCAAGGCAGAGGCCAAGGCGTTCGTGGATCGGGTCGCAGATGCTTTCCTCCAGTACCAAGGAATCGAACCTGACGGTAAGTTAATTTCGCTAATCGCAGCACCTGTGCATCCTTAACCCGCCGCCCTTCAAAGTAGCAGTGATTAGAGAGAGAAGACCGGACTTGTGGTTACATTAAGTTATCACAGGCACTCACGTTTTCTGTTGATCTAATTTGAAATCAACTTGAAGCAAACAAAACTAATCAACGAATTAAGGACCTCTTAATCCTGAAAACGGCCTGAAAACTTATACCGACGATCAGCGAGCGCGCTTCAAGCTTTGGGAGTGGGCACACACGAAGAAATACGGAGGATATGGATTCAATTCGCCAAGAACTCAACCATCTTTTGATTCTCGTGAAGTGATGAAAAACTTCCACGAAGAGGCGAGCAAAAACTTCGTCGAAGCAAAACACCACATCGCCGAAAAGAACCAGCCCTTCTTCATGTATCTTGCTTTCCGTGCTCCTCATCGCCCATTCTCGCATATTGAAGAATACGACTACGCCAGGCCAGGTGGATTCATTGGAAAAGCTGGAGAGCAGATCCGCGAGTTTGATGATCGAATTGGTATGCTCATGAAAACGCTCGAAGATCTCAACATTGCGGATAATACTTTTGTCATGTTCACTTCTGACAATGGCCCAGATGGCTCGGGATTTGCGAACCAGGATTTCCAGGGACATGTGAGATTTGGAACACTTCGTGGAAAGAAGGCTTCTGTCTTCGAAGGCGGTCACAGAGTTCCATTCTTAGTCTGGTGGCCGAAGGGAACTGACCAGTCTCTTTGGGGTTCAAACTATGATCTTCCTGTTGGTCAATTGGATCTCTTTGCTACTTTTGCCGATATGATCAAGTACCCACTTCCGTCTGCGGAAAAGTGCAGCTATTCTTTTGATACCACTAACCCGCCGATCAGAACAAACAAGAAGGTAAGAATTGCTTCAATCAGCTTTAAAATTGAAAAATAAATCCGACGAGATTTCTTAGAAAAACACTCATTCCGCTACTTACGAAAGATTGTTTTAACTCTTATTTTCGTGGCTCGCGGAATCAAGTGCATTCCAATCAAGAATTATTTTCAGAACCGATCTTTGGCCGAAATTAAACGTGAACAAGCTTGGGTGCACGCTGAAGCCTCCAAATTCCCCGACCTGATCGTCAACGATAAAAACGCTTTTTGGTCGATCGAGACGTTGAGGACCAAGTGCACTTCAGATGATGAAGACTGTCCTTGCGACAATTGGACGAACGAGAACAATCCGGACTTCAACAAAACCATTTCAGATATCTGCTACCATCGAACTCTCGAACCATGGAAAGCACACAATCTCGGAATCTGCCATTGCAAGCCCATTGAAAAAGACTGCCCAGAGGGTTACTGTTTCAGCAGAATCTTGCCAGGATCGACCAAGGAGGATATGACTGAGATAACTGGTGGACGACACGCTATCAATAACCTCTTCTACCGGACCAACGAAGATGGATCCTCAAGCTATGTCGGTCCATGGGACACCATGTCCGATGATGAGCGACGAGACTTCCGACGAGGACTTGAATCTGTCCACATGTATCATCAGTTCCTCACGCTCGAAGAAAAGACTGGCCTCGTCCTCGGATTCGATGGCTGCATGGCAGAAGACTCTCATTCCTTCCTCGACGCTTTCAAGGCTTCTGACGAATCGAAAAACACTGGCAAGTTCCATCGACGTCCAGCTGAGATTTTCGGTGGTAAACTTGGTGATATTTCGCTTCGAATGGGTCGATACAAGCTTGTTCGATGGAATCCACCAAAGGATCGACGAACTGGACCAAACGCTCAGCATCTTCGACCGAACAACGAAGCCGAATGGCCACGTGATCCGAATGGCGGCAAAACCGACAAGGAAAAGCCTGAGAACTGGCAAGATCAAGAACTCTACCAGCACTGCACTTGGGCTCCAGTTTACACTGAAGACATGGAGAACCCTTATCTTTCGAATTTGGTCATGGAACGAAAGAATTTGCCAAAGAATCACACTGACAACCAGCGATGGATGTGTCAAAAAGATCATTTCTACGAGCTCTGGGACTTGAATATCAATCCGGGTGAGCGACAACTTTGTAATTCTGAGTACAATGTCGATGTTTGGGAGTCAATGCGCGAGCAAGGATCATTCCAGGCCGCTGACAACCCACGTGAAGATGGTTTCGATGTCTTGTCTGCTCGAGGACTTGGAGGAAATACAATCAATACTGATTACCTTTACGGAAAGAAACTGCAAGACGGAAAGCCTGAAAAGCACCCGGATCCACATGGAATCGGCTCAGGCAAGGAATCCACTCCTGTTCCCGACTACGTCACCGACTGCTGCCTCGTTGATTACGGCAAGCTTGAAGACAGACCATGCCGAAACAGTGAGAGCGATGTATGCGTGAAACCAAGAAATGAGCCCATCGACTCAGCAGCCGAGATTTTAAAAGTCAATGCAAAGAAAGCAGCTAGATGGATGGAAAAGCGAGCTAACGTTCTCGAGCTGTTTAAAGCCTTCCCCGATGACTTCAAGGATTACTTCGCTTCTGTCGACCGTGAAGCTCGAGCTGAATACTGGACTGAAAGGTTCAACGCTGCTGAACCTATTTTCGAGAGCCATTTCAATCAGGAATTAGCTGAAGCTACAGCTCTCAGAGAGAACCGACGGCTTTACATGGCAAGATCCCGTAATTTCGAGAATTTACCGATCTTTGACGAAACTGAAGGAGCAAGGAGTGACGATCCTTGTCTCGTTTTTGCTGCTCTCCGTGTCCAGCGAACTGTTCGAGGAGCAGACCGACTCACTGATGCTCGATTGACTGACATCATCGCTTCCGATTCTTTCCTCGAGTGCAAACGAAGCAACTCAGACTTCAAACTCAACGAAGATGGCTCGTACAAAATGTTCTTCAACATGAAATTCAGCCGCTTCCTCTTCCCAAAGAGTACCAATATCGATGACTACTCTATGGAGTATTTCGAGAATCTCGCTGGATGCGAAGATAATGATTGTCTTCTCTCCAACATTGATAACATGCTCGACATTGAACATCGCCACGACGCAAATAACAACATGAAAATGGATCCCGCTGAAGTTGTCGAACAGTTCAATAAACGAATTTTGATCAAAGGTGGCTTCTCCACTATGAGCACGTACGAGCCCTTCTGTCCACGAGGATGCGTGAACTCTGCCTCCTGCAAATGCCCAGTCAACGGTACGACTGCTGCCCGTAAGCGAAGAAATACTTCTCCTAACCCAATGTCTGCATCTGCTATCATCCCACGCGCAAACAAATCTATCCTTCGTCGATCATCCCGTTCAGCCCTTCCTCCAATGAATAACATGTACTACTTGAAACCAGAACACGTCGTCTGGGTCATGGACAAGTTTGAACCAAAGCTTTCAACTTTCAACTCTTGGGTTGCTGAAAACTACGAGGTCGGATATCGCTGTGCGGAATCACCAATTCTTTCCCCTGGCCAATACACACGGCTTGATATTCCAGACATCCGTGGTCGATTCTGCAAGCCAAAGGCCGAAGAAGATACACTCAAGTGCAAGGTGCCCGAGCACAGTGGTTCTGTCGGAAATGGTTTCAAGATTGTTGACTCTGCTGAAGATGCTGTGCGTTTCCCAGGCGCCGAGGAAGCTATTGAGATCAAGGGCTTTGGTGCATATGCTAAATTCGCCAAATGCATGGCGGACGTAATGCTCGAAATCGAAGGAGCGGCACATTATCCGGAATTGGACGAGAAACTCAAGGCCTTTGCTGGTCAGGAGGACACTGCTCTCTGGCGTCAGGAAGCGAAAGATGAAAAGTATCAGTTCTCGGGACTCCGAAATGGTCTTAACCCACGATCATTGCAATCTAAAGCTTCAAATGTCCGAGGAATTGACTCTAGCAGTCCGTACATGGCAAATGAACCAGCCGGAGTAGAGTCTCAGTACCTTCACGGAGGAGGATCTCGATACATCCAGCCGAACAACGACGACTACTACGTCAATGGGTGCTTGAAATACCTAGAAGAAGCAGGCCTTCCATCTGCGTACACTGTCCCAGGCAGCAATATTCCAGGCTCGCAGCGAGAGGACCACACTGTGAACTCCATCTTGAATACAGAGAATGCCGGTGACGGACCAGGATCTCTTGATTATGATATGGACGCCAGTCTGCTCGGTTACTATCCGCTCAAGGTAATAAGAGGCCTTATGATCACGGCTATTCTTTTACAACTGCAAGAAAATATCTAATTTTTTTTAGAAAATGCCCCGTCTTGACGGAAAGTGCGTCATGGTTCCTCGCTGGCTGCCCGAAAGAGAGGCCAACTTCGTAAAATATGGCATCGTCAACTGTTAATTTCGAAGAAAAGAAAATGCAATTCAGTTTCTTTGAACAACTTATTTCATGATAAATAATACTATTTGACCCTTATCTGGTATAATTACAACTAATGTTACATCAGTAATTTGCCATTCCTCATGATTCCTGTAAATAAATAATAATCAATCAGAAAATCGTTGCATTTGACCTGCAAATCTGCCACTATTAGCAAGTATTTCTTAACTTTGCACAATAGAAATCAACCAAAGTAAACATTTGTAGTTTTGTGAGCCATTTGAAATTTATTCTAAATTTTGACAGGGTCTTTTAATATTAAAATGGCAGTGTGAATAGACTGGAATGAGATAAGTTATATACAGTTAGGTAAATGAACCAGTCTATACAGTTGTGGAGGGTTTTGAATCGGAGTAGCGAAGTTGGATGGTGATGTGAGTGACTGTGCGTAGAGAGGAGAGGTGATTTCTGGTGGTATTGGTGACACATCGGGCGCACGAAGATTTCTCCAGTTTTTCTAACTTTGCCCCAAGTTGGAAGAACTGGTTCGTCGTTTTCGGCGACTAATTCTGGTGATCAGCGAAAGTCGATCTTCGTCAGTGACGTTTTCGATGTTCGCGTTGATCGCCTCCTAAAATTAATCAAATTAAATCGAAGCTAAATTAAAAAATAATACCTTGATAGCATTATAGGCGGCTTCGCGATCGTTAGTAGTCGGCTCCGGAATCGAGGGCGGAAGCGGGCGCATTCGAGGTGACCCTTCAGGCCTGGCCATCCTGAGCATCTTCTCGGTCCGAGTGAGGCTCTTTTCAGAACGAGGCGAAGGGATAGACTCACTGCTGGGTCGACGCTTCAGCGCGGTTGGCGAAGAGCTGCCAGGCAAAGAGGTGTTGCTTGGAATTCGCCTGATCTCAGGGCCACCGAACTGTTCGTCGATGAAGGAGACTCGATGTTTCTGAATAATCATTGAAAAAAGAAAGTTCGCGCGAAAAATACCTTGCTTGGGCGAGAACCCTCTGAAGAGCGTTTCCGCTTCATGATGGGACCGGACTTGAGATCTTTTGACATCGTCATGCTCGTGTTGAGCTTCTGATTCTTCTTAGCTTCCTCCCATCGGTCCTTGTGGAGCTTGGAGGCAGGGCTCAAAGAGCATCCCGCTCCGCTTCTCCCTCGCTGTCGGTCTTGATAAGCTCTCTTAGCTCTTTCTCGTCCTCCTCTTCCATAATTTCCCACTCATTCTTGGGCCTTCGCGGATCATTCCTCAAATACGGAACGTCGTGACCGAATTCGTCCTTCCAAGTCTTTGGAAGTGGGTAGGTTGGCTTTTTCTCCGACTTCTCGTCCTTCGCTTCCGATGTCGATGCTTCCTTGCGCAATTCGTCGAACTTTTCAGGCGACATGCTCATGTCAGTCGTGTTTTTCTCCTCGGAAGGATCTTTTCCAGGAGAAGAAAGCTTCTTGGGAGACGTTTCCATCGCGAGCTTCGAAAGTCTATCGGGCGAAGTCGGTGGTGTCATGTCTAACTTTCGCGCAGCCTTTGTTTTCTTTCGCTCTGCAGAGCCCTCCGCGACTGTATCATCTAGGATGATAACAGAATAGTCGTCCGCTGTTCTGTCAGGCGAGAGAAGATCGACGACAGGATCCGGCGTTAGGCTCCCTTCGTCAAGACTAAAAAGCTCATTAAAATTTGAAATTGAGCCCAAGCTTTCATTTTCTGCGAAATAAAAAATAAATACTCACGTGCTCGCTTCTGCGTCTTCATCGACTTCATACATGGACGCAGTTGATGGAATCTTAATGAAGTTTTTAGAAATTTGACTCTATTTTAACTCAAAGTACCTCCATTTCCACAACATCAGAATCAGCTTCGCTTGACTCTGGTTTCTTTGGAGAAACGGGTTTAGGAAGACCCTGTTTCTCGGGAGAAGAAACCGGCTTGGGCAGCGCCTTCAGTTCGAGAGTAACTGAGAGTTGCTCTTCGGACTTCTCCGTTGCTTTGCCATCCTTCGACTCTTGAGAAGCCTCCTCGACAGCCTTAAGAAATGTGATGCCATGAAAAAGCATTAACTTCAAACCTCATTTTCATGCACTCGTGTGCTGCCTTCCTCACTCATGCTATCGCTGGGATACTCACTCGAGTAGGTCTCGGGACAAGCACACTCGATATTCTTCACGAGCCGTGCGTCCTCAGCCTTAGTTTCAACTTTCTCGGCATTCGTCTTGACCTCTAAATCGTTCTGCATTCTTTCTGAGCGAGGCTGCTTTGGCGTCGGCAACTTCGTCATAGTCGTGGCGGCCATGCTCTCATCCATCGACGAGTCGATGTACGTCATCTAAGAAAATTTAAAAAGGGACAAAAGTTTTACTCATTACTTGGCAGCCAATACCCGACGTAACATCCATCGTCCGGTCCTGTGCAGGGGCAACCTCAGCCAGGGTGGCTATTTTGGACAAAATTTTGGGGTCTAGCCATCCAATTTCCATCCAATAAATTTTGAGTCGGAACTATCCATCCAAAATCCAACCCAATCCAATTATTACCCAATTCCCCAAGAATCCCCAATTCCAATAAGATCCAATTGGATTTCCAATTTTTCCAAGGCTTTTAGTACTTTGAAAAGAAGCGAAACAGTTAGTTTCTATCCGAAAGGAGGATCAACATAGCCAAAAGAATGATTTTTTATCCGAAATTTTTCATTTTTATCATGAAAATGACCCTTCTTTGCATAGTTAAGCGATACAGTGAAAACTCAAAATTTGCCCACTCGAAATTTGGCCGGTTTTGGTCGAAATTGACTGATTTAAGAATCTGAAAAAGACTCAAAAATTGGCCGCTTTTTCAATAATAGAAAATTTTGGATCAAAATTGCGCCTAAATTATGCTATTCCTGGGCATTTTTAGCTTTTTTAGACTGTTAAAATTATTTAAAATGACTAATTTCTAAAATAAATGTCTTCAAACAAGCAAAAATTTGAATTAAATTGTTCAAAAACGTGAAAATCATGCCCATTTTCGAAAATTTGGAAAATTTGCTTCTTAGAAGTGGACTCTTGGCTATCCGGTAAAAAACTCAAAATTTGGCCGCTTTTTTCTTGAATAAGGATCTAAAAACCGGCCAATTTTTGAGTTTTAACTGTATATATTTTATTGGATCCAATTCCCCAATTTCCCCCAATTGCCCAATTTTTCCCAACAAAATCCGGTACCCTGGCCATCCAAATTCCATCCAAACCTTATTGGATTGGATCCAATCCAATTCCAACTAACCCCCAAATCCAAAATAGCCACCCTGACCTCAGCTGTAGTGTTCCATTCCGACGTGTCCATCGTCTCCTCGAAGGAGCTCTCGGGCATGCCCTACAATTTGAAGATAGATAAACACAAATGTGTCGATAGTTTTTACCTGAAGACCGATTCCCGCTGTCATGTCGCAGGTTTTGTTTATCGTCATGTTGGATTCGTCGACAGGGGCGATCTTCGTGGATTCTCCCTGAAAAATGATAGAAACTTGATTTTACTTTTGTCAGTACCTTCGGTGGGACTGGCGGAGCTGGCAATGACGTCTCAGAGATGCTCTCGTCGATCTTTGGCAAGCCAGCTGTCATATTGGACTCGTCGACAGCTGCGATCTTCGTGGATTCTCCCTGAAAATTGATAGAAACGTGAATTTTTAACGAATAGTACCTTCTGCGGGACTGGCTGCTTCATAGTTATCTCAGGCTCGAGCACAGTAGAGTGGGCGCTCGGATTTTGCGCCAAAAGCTGGTCCCATCCATGGCAGTTTCGTCCATATGTTCAATATCGACGGAAGCTTTTCGGTTGGGCATGGACTGAGTAGCAGTGTCAGACGCTTGTGTATTCGAGTCGGTGCCGAGATACTGAGACATGCGGGACTGTGAGTCGTCCACGTGATTGTAGAGCGCAGTTCCGACCTGTTCCTCCGACTTTTTCCTTCATTTTTTCGCGTTGGGCCGCGGTTAGATTTTTCTTATTGAAACTGATCGGAGAATCAATAATGGTGAAATCGGCGGTGGCACCGTTGTCGCGAATGGTCGAAGACATAATTCCAGCTGCGCCACGGCGGCGATTTGGTGGCGTTTTGGAGAAGATTGGGTCGCTCCTTGAAGCGCAGCGAGTTGGCGGTTGTATCGCTGCGGCGTGCCTCCATTACGCTGAGGCGTCCCGTTTCGACGCTGGGGAGTGCCATTCTTGCGTTGAGGAGTTCCAACCTTTCGCGCTTGAGCTCCACGAACTGGCGTAGACGGCCCTTTTTCACTCTCACCTACTGCAGCAGCTACAGACGCTGATTGATTAACAGTCGCTGAAGTAGTGGCCAACTTCAGTTGAAACTTTGATGGAGGATCCCAGTCTCCAGTCTTGTAGTGGATCTAAAAAGACAAAATCAGATTTGCTCGATAACAAATTAAGTAATTTCAGTTGAAACTTTCAACGTTTTGGATTTATGAAAATGTCGGTTGAAAATTACCTTAATCAACTGCCAGAAGTTTTCGGACATATCCAGTTGATTATGATCCTCGAGGAAGCTTGCCTGCCAGCACTCTCCCACAGCTTCGGAGACTCGGTGAACGGACTTTTGGAAAGGAGCAAAGAGAAAAGCGGCTCGAGGCCAGGAAAAGTTTTTGCTAGAAGAATCGATTAAGTTTTGAAAGTTTTGTTCATTGCTACCTGGTGTCCGGTTGGCGGTGGAAATGGATTCCAAGACATCCATGATGCAATCGGTGGCGTTAGTCCACATGAGACTCTTTTTGTTCGCTAGAGCAACCTTGGCGAACTCGGTGATGATGTTGCCAAGGACCATGACTGCCTTTTCGCCATGGTTGTCGATCAGCTTTTGCATGATCTTCAGAGCGCTGACAGTACCGCGGCATGAGAAGTTCTCGAGGGGACGACCGGTTGCTTCGTCAAGGATATTTATGACGAGCTGGGAGAATTTAGTAAATTCGCTGCCTCCGTCACCGGATTCGTTGTCGAAGATCTTCTTAGACTCTGACGCCGCCAACATGCTCAAAATGAAAGAAAGAGGGGTCGCTAGCTGATAGTTCTTCACTCCCTCTTCGCCAATAACCGTGCCGATCTCAACATTGAAGTCGTCTGAGTTGAACCCTCGGACGAGTGCAGCGCCGGAGCGAACGGCCAGATAGAGTTCCTTCCAAGCGCGAGACATGGCTGGAAGAAGCTTGGTGAAGTCGGCTTTAAACGCACCAGTTTCAATCTGATCCATCTTCTTGACCCGGAAGGGCAGGCACAAGAAGTTTTTCAGGATCCTCAAGTCGCAACTATTTCTCTCTGAAGAGACGTCGCCACCAGCAGTGAGTCGCTCTTTGAACTTTTCAGCTCCTCCGACCCAAGCAGTAACAATAGTAAACTCTTTTTCACCGGTTTTGAGTTTACTTGATTTGCTGCTTGGCCGGGCGCAGGAATCTTCGAGGATGGAGGTGACCTCTTCAAGAGCAGCCAAATGACTGTCGCTACCACTGAGCATTAACTCGACGAACACCTTGGCATCGTCGGCCTTCATCGTCATCAGCATGATTTTGAGGAGTCGACCGGCGATCGAGTTGAGGCCTTCTTTGGTATCATCAGCCACGAATCGTTTTCGCAACACATCGGCATGGAGGTGATCGCAGACGAGTTTGATGAGCCAGTTGTTGTTCTTGGAACACTGCTCGGTCAGGTAGTCGGTTATTCGGCCGATCGAAGAGAGCGCTTTCAAACCACAGCCTCCAAGCATCGAAAGCAGGATGAGCATAATTCGTTCGATGCCACCAGGGAACAGCGAGTCGTTGGCGAAGCCAGTGCTGATCAGTGAGAGAATTTTAATCGAATGCTTGGCCAGCGAAGGCGCCATGAGAACGAACGTCTCCTTGGTACAGTTCTTTACATCGAGAGGATGGACATCGAACTTCTCGAAAGCGCCGCCCTCGAGGAGCAGCTTCTCGCCTTCTGCGCCGCAGAGCGACATCACCATCAGCACGGCGAAATCGACGCGGTCCTGTTGTTCATCTTCTTCGCCCAAGCTGGTCTCGGCGAGGAGGGTGTCGAGCGCAGCGCCGAAGGTTTGAGTGTAGTCCTCGGCCACCCACGGATGGAGGTTGTAGTAGCGCGCGCGTCCGCTCGCATAGAGGACCTTGACGCGATGCATGCGCAAGACAGTCAAGAAGCCCGGCTTGACGGAGAGCGCCATGAACTTCTGCTTGTGGATCTGCTCGCGCAAGTTCCAGCAGAAGTGCGGCCAGAGCTCTAGCATTTCTTTAATCCAGTCTCGCTTGGTGTTTTTCGCTAAACGGTTGTTGACCATTTCCTCGCCGAAGGCGAGCCAGAGCTTGATCAGCGAGCGATAGTCGGCCAACGGTCCCAGCCACTGGAAGGCCATTTCCCAGCAGACTAGAAGCAAAAAAATTAATACGAGAAATAGGAGAGGATCTGAGCTCTGGAAGCTGAGCAGGAACCTTCTTACCTATCATTCTGGAGATTTTGTCGTCCTCCATCTTCTCGTAGTCGCGGACCTTTTTGCCCTGCTTGACAGTTAACTTGGTGAGTTTGTCGTTGGCGCCCCAGTGGGTAGAATAGTTGTCGATTACTTTTCCCCACTTTTCTTGGACCTCCGGCTTCGCTTTCTCGTAGAGATACTTTCCGAAAGAGCGCATTTCCTCGTCGGTCATGATGCTCGTATCGTGCCAGATCGAGAGGAACCTCTTTCCGAGGCCGTATAGCTCAGAGTCATTTTGGACCGATCCTCCCTTTCGCCGCCACTCTGAAAGTCGAAAATTCAAATCATTCGCTCGAGTCATTTTTTCTTACCTTGAAGAACCTTCCATTGCTTGGAATTGTCTCGCTCCATTTCTCAGTAATTTGTCGTAAACCTTTTTGGCCGGATTAAAAATCAAATAAATATGAACACAGGAAAATTCGAAAATCTGAATTTCTGTGTTTTGAAACTGAAATTTTCCAACTGTCAAAATTTAAGAAGAAAAGAGGAGCGCAAGAGCAACGATATTTATCGATAAAAAAGTTGTCGGAGTTCAAATTTTTCAACAACCGTATTTTCCCAGATTTAAGATTTTTATCGTTTTTTCTCGAAAAAACCGACTTTTTGTCCTGAAATTTCCGCTAAGACGCATTAAAATCATTGATTCTGAAAAATTTAAGAAAAAATATTTTAACCAAATTATCTAACAATATTTATAATATGATTAATTATTTTATTCCGTTCCTTTAGGATCAGTCCAGAAATGAGCCTGATCGGCTCAAGAAAAAATTCTAATTTATTTCTTCTCTCTTTGTCGAATTTCTCCGGCAGTGGAAGTGAGCTACAGTAATCCACCGATAATCAGGAGGACTGCTGCGCCACGCGCGGGCCAATCAGAGGCGCCGTTGATTTGCGCGCGCTTTTTGAAATTGCTTCTCTTCAACCGTGGGAATTTTCTCATAGAAAAAGACCCTCCTCTCCTTCACTTGTTATAGAGAAGTTGTAGAGATGGTTTTTGCGGTTCAGTTATCATTATGATTTCTTAAAAAATAATTTTGATAAGATTACCTTCTTCCTTTTGATTTTTTATTATTTAAAAAAAATTTAAACAAAAAATTAATATCTTCTCAAAGTTCCCGGTTTTTGAAAACCAATCTTCAATTAAAAAACATAAAATTTTTCGTTTTTAGTGAAAAATTATAGTTTTAGTTGCAGAAGCTAATTCAGTTCTTTTCCGACTGAAAGAAGCTAGAATTTCTTCTTAGCTGGAAAGTTTGTATTGAAAAAGCTGTCAATTCATTCTCTAGAATAATTGATCCTATTTTTTCTAGTAAAAATTCTAGCTTTGAAATCTTGAGCTTCTTTACTTTAGCCGAAAATGATGACTTTCAAATGAGTTACAATGTAGCCGATTTTCATTTTCTATTTTCAGAAAGAAAAGGGAATGAGTAGAGGCGTGTCGCGAATCGAGGCGCGATTGTCGTCCAAAATCGCAGAAGGAGAATACTACGAAGCTCATCAGATGATTAGAACACTAGCTTCCAGATACAGGTGTCTCTCTCGATTATTCTGATTGCTGACTGAATGATTTTCGCTCATATTCTGATTGTTATTCAACTAATTGAGCAACTATTGGGCAAGCTTCACGATTTTCAGCAGAACGTTTTGAGAATACTAGCAAAAATCAGTCAGAGACAATCGGAATCCTGGAAGTTTCTTGATTTCAATTGTTTATAGAACGTCAAAGAAGCACCAGGACGCGCTGCAGTTAATCACAAAGGGCATTCTGGAGCTGTACGAGTTGAAACAGAGCGGCTCCGCCTCCGATCTTGGTCTTCTTTATTGCTCCATCCTCGACGATGTGGAAAAACTGACGGAAACGAATCACGAGCAAATTGGCAAAATCCACAAATCGACGATCGAGTGCCTCGAGTTCGAGCAGCCCGAGCGCGAGCAGTTCGAGCGGCGCATTCTCAAACGCACTGGCGAAATTTGCGAAAATCCGATGGGCCACCCGAAGACCCGTCTTGCCTTTGCGCAAAACTACGTCCAAGCCTCGGACAAGGCGAGATCGGCGAAGAACATGGAAGATTTTACGGTTACGATCACTTTGGCTAGGCAACACTTTCAGTACTCCGAAAACGGTCGCGAAATTGCCAAATTTCTAGCCCAGGTAAGGAATATCTTCTTTATGCCCAGCAACCTGTATGGAAACCTGAGTCAGGGTCCTGAATTAGCTGAATAGCTTCTTAGCGGTTTCTTCATGAGTATTTGAAAATTAATTGGAAAGATAACTTACGAAGCCGCTTTACGGCTTTCATTAGAGGTCTTCCAAACCCTGAGACAGGTTTTCTTCACGCGCTGCCTATTCCAGCTGCCTTTTCTCACCGTTACCTTCAGTTGACAGAATATAGCTCGAGAAACATGAGCGAGGTCGAGCTAATCTGCACGCAGATGACCCTCCAACTTCTTCACCAGCACACAGTCCCCGTTGCAAACGAATTTCTTCAAGCTTTCTCCCGCTTCCACCCCCAACTCGAGTCGCGATTTCCCTCCAACTACCCTCTACTAAATTATTGCTTCTTCCTGCTAAAAACGATAGATTCAAAAGACGTCAAGGCATTTAAATTTCTTAATTTCGCATACCAAGTGAGTTCCTATCCGAATCCTTCAAAAGTAAACCAAGGTAGCCTTTCCTAGCGGAGCCCGATCCAACTCTGATGGAATATATTATACGAATCGGGGAAATTTATTTTGGAATTGTTGAGAAAAAGAGTCGCCCGCAAGGAGGACTTATGGACATTATCGGATCTTTGATGGGCGGCAGGCCGCTGTCCAGTGATAGCGATGACGATGACGACTCTGCTGGTACGTGTTCGTGTTGATTTTTGATAAACGATGTGCTAAGTGCTCTCTAACGCAATTTAGGTCCTCCTGCTGGACTCGACATGGGCGCGCTAATGAACATGGCCAACGATATGTTCTCTGGAATGATGAACCAACCACAGAGCCAATCGAGTAAATCAGCTCCTCCTAAACCAGCTGCGCCCCCGGCCGACGAAGACGTCGACGATCTAGACTAATATACTTTAATACTTTATATAATCAAATCTGCAATCAAATCTTGCGTGTACAATAGTTACAATTGTAATAAAAGACGTGACAAAAAACAACTTGAAAAGGGGGTGTGTCAGCACTCTCTCTCTGTCTCCCATGTGAACCTCTTGCAAGGTCAACTGACTGTAGCGATTAGCTGTAAGCGAGACTTTCGAGATTTTACTTTTTTGAAGATTCGATTATTTCTTTCAGAAGATGCTAAACAGGACGTCGAATAGAGTCGCAACGCGAACAGTCGCCTCTGCGAAGACGAACTTGGGCGGACGGGCGTACCTGCTAAATCCGCATGTGAACAAAGGAACTGCGTACACGATTGAGGAGCGAATGGCCCTCGGAATCCACGGCCTCCTCCCTCCCGCCGTCTTCGATATGGACACGCAGCTCGAGCGACTGAAGAAACAGTACGAGTACGAAGCCTCCGATCTGGCCCGATACTCGTTCCTGATGGCTCTCTACGAGCGAAACGAAACCCTCTTCTATCGCCTCGTCCAGTCTGACGTCAAGAAATACATGCCGATCATCTACACTCCCACAGTCGGCCTCGCCTGCCAAAAATTCGGCGCCATCTTCCGCCGACCCCGCGGCCTCTTCATCACCATCCACGACAAAGGCCATATCGCTTCCATCCTGGACAACTGGCCAGAAACGGACGTCCGGGCTATCGTTGTCACTGATGGCGAGCGAATCCTCGGTCTTGGCGATCTTGGTTGCCAGGGAATGGGTATCCCAATCGGTAAACTCGCTCTTTACACTGCTTGCGCTGGTATTCGACCTGATATGACTCTCCCAATCCAGGTTAGTATTCCGTTTTTCTTGTGAGTATTTTTTATATAAAATAGATCGATGTTGGAACCAACAACAAAGAATTACTCAACGACCCAATGTACCCTGGCATCAAGCTTCCCCGAGTCCAGGGAAAAGAATACGAAGAATTCATCGAAGAATTCATGCAAGCAGTCACTCACAAGTGGGGCAAACAAGTGCTCATTCAGTTTGAGGACTTCGGAAATCACAACGCTTTCAAGGTACTTTCATTTATGAATAGATTTCTATTCAATTTATTGAATTTAGCTGCTGCGAAAATACAAGAACCGATATTTAACTTTCAACGACGATATCCAAGGAACTGCTGCCTGTGCTGTGGCAGGTCTTTTGGCGACTTCCCGAATCACTGGAAAGCCAATTTCCGAGGAGAAGTTCCTCTTCCTTGGTGCTGGAGAAGCAGGATTGGGTGTTGCCAATCTTCTTGTTCTTCTTCTCCGAGATATGGGCGTCAGTCCAGCTGAAGCGTACAGAAAGATCTGGCTCTTCGACAGTAAGTCATCAAGTCCATTATCGAATCTGTAGCAACTGAATCTAGTCGACGGTCTGATCACTTCCAACCGAATGGATCTCGATCCCCTGCAAATTAAATTCGCTCACGACCACGAACAGGTGAAGACCTTCGAAGACGCCGTTGATTCGCTCAAGCCATCCGCCATCATTGGCCTCGCTGGTGCCGGAAGAAAGTTTACACCTGCCATTCTGAAGAAGATGGCGGCAAACCACGATCGACCGATTATCTTTGCTCTTTCGAACCCGACTTCAAGAGCTGAGTGCACCTCCGAAGACGCTTACAACCACACCAATGGTAAAACTTAACTTTTTAGAAATTTGAGTTAATCTTTGAAATTTTACAGGTCAGTGTGTGTTCGCTTGTGGCTCTCCAATGAACTCCGTGACTGTTAATGGACAGGAGTTCGTCCCCGGACAAGGAAACAACGTCTACATTTTCCCTGGAGTTGCGTTAGCCTGCATTCTCACCGGCGCCACTACCATCAACGATAGAGCATTTTTGATTGCTGCTCAGGTAAGCCCTATTTATTTTTCTGAATTTTCAGCCGCAATTCTAGCGGGTTGCTTCCGAGCTTTCCGAGGAAGAAGTAGCCAAGGGAGCCGTCTACCCCGATCTGGACCGCATCCGAGAGATCTCCGAAAAAGTCGCCATCGACGTAGCAAAGTACCTCTTCGACGCTGAACTGGCGACCTACCGACCAGAGCCTCACAATGTTGCCGAGTGGGTGCGATCGAAAACCTGGCATCCAGAGTACCAATCGATGATTCGGGCCAATTACGCCAGTCTATTCGACAAAACAAGGTTTGGATCTCGGGTTTACTTTTCAATATCGGTAAAAGTCAAATCTTTCAAGCTTTGGCTTTTAGCTTTTTCCCGATATTGAGAGTTCTTACTTGGAGTTACAATATTCATTTATACTAACTCTTCAGTTCAAGTTGAAGTGTTAAACGCTTTGCTTATAATCACAAATTTAGCGGAAGACCGGAGTCCCTTTTGAAAAGAGTTGATTTTAATAAATCGCCATGTGAGGAAAAAACAAAATCATTTTTGTCAATATATCATTCTTCATTATTAATCCTATACAAAAACAACCATTCACTAATTCATCCCAATTAGTATGGGAGCCATACTGATGGAGGTCCCCCCTGGTGTCACCTTTTATTGAGCCTGGGCGCTGCACCCTGAGTAGAAAACCTGAGTCAGGAATTGAAAGAGCTTCAATAATAACTATGTGGCTTTTAATTGAAGCCTTTTAAAAACCCTGACTCAGGTTTTCTCAACAGTTTGCTGGTCGAGTTCGAGTTCACTCTCTGCATGATTCTTGAAATTCACCGATTGCAACCTACCTTGATAAGTTTTCATGAAGCAAACTGACGTCTCTTTCTAGTTCTCCCAAAAATTGAGGACTGCAAAAAACAACGAAACTCTTCAAACTGATAGCAGCTGATCTGCAAGTTCTTCAACCCTGTTCTCCCTTCAATTTTCAATTTCCAATAAGCAGATGTTAAAAAGAGAAAAAAACAGATTTCAAAAAACAAATTGAGTTTGTTCTCTTTCTATTTATTATTTCCAGCACAGTCATTTCAGCATTCAAAATAAGCACCTACCCGTTCTTGCTCTTCAAGTTCAAAACTATTTAATTTACTGTGTGAAAAACCAGCCTTGTATTCGGACAGCTAAATAAAAATCGTTCCATCATAAGATTTATAAAAAAATGGCGGAGGACGAGGACGTGTCTCTCTTTGATGCGATAAAGCAGATAAATGATAAGCAGCAAGTCGAGAAGGAGAAGGAGAGGACGATGCTCTCGAGCAATCGTTCGGCTTTTGCCATTGGAGGCAAATCCAAGCTCAAATGTAAAGTTTCCAGTTCTAGGCTCCGCAACTTGTGTATAAAACCTGAGTCAGAGTCTGAAAGATCGTCAGAATTTGAAAAGTGATACGGAAAGAAGACGCTTTGCGGCTTCGTTATTAAAAAATCCGCTACCTGGAGATCTCTCTGACCCTGACTCAGGTTTTTTACACAGGTTGTCGGGCTCACTTGCTCTCACTTCGAAGTATATTTGAAAGTCAATCGCATTATTTTTAGTAAATCAACTTCCCAAGAAATCCGACGCTTCTCTCAAAAAACAAACCAACAAAGTTCTCCGAAGCCATAATCTTCTGCAGACACCGCTAGAATCGAAAGAGAGCAAGAAACTCACGCGAAAGCTAATCTATGAACAGACATCGACGAAATTGGGAAGATGGGACGACTACGTCAAGAACATACGCCACGGCAGTCAAATAGATCTGCGCGATGTCAACCAAAAAGTGCAAATTGTCCCGTCTGAAGCGCGAAAGCGAAAACTCGGGACAGAAGTCGAGAGGGAACTCGATGCGCTTCTGAATGGCAACGAGTATGTTCCTACTGGAGACGATGAGCTTTCGATGGCTGAGAAACGAGTACTGAGCTCCGTTTCGATCCAGGAAGCTAAGCTCAGACAAATGGAGCTCAGAAAGCATCGAATTCTTCAATGTATGAGAATCGGCCCTGTCATTTTTCTTTTAAAATTAAATTTCAGCGGAGTACCAAGTCAAAGCCCGGCGCATGCGAAAGATCAAGTCAAAAACGTTCCATCGTCATTTGCGAAAACGCGAGAAAAAGGAACAAGAACGTATCCTCCGAGAAGGAGGAGAAGATGAAAAGAAGGATGAAGACGAGGCAGCAAATGCGGCAATTAAAAGAAGAGCCGAGGATCGAGCTACTTTGAAACACAGTTCTGCTGGAAGTAAATGGTCGCAAAAGGTTGTTCTTATAAAAATTAAGCTGATTTTCATTTGAAAATTTAGGTGAAAAGAAAGAAACTTATCCACAAAGACGATGATATTTTGAAACAAGTGAATGAGCAAAACGCAATTCGCGAAAAAAATCGAGAAAGAGTCAACGAAGCAATTGTCGAATCAGACACAGAAGAAGAAAGTGATGCAGAAGAGACCGAGCAGACTGGACCGTCTGCAAGCGCAATTAGTATCATCCAGCAGATGGGAGACAACGAATGGTTCAAAGTTTCGAAAGATGCTGAAGAAGTCGTCGATAACTTGGAAACCGCGGCCGAAAATGCAGATAAGATTGTAGGCGAAGAAAAGGGAGTAATGAACTTGCCGAGTGTGAAGAGCAAGGACTTTGAAAGCTCCTCCACCTCTATCACGCCGAGAAAGACAGAAATTGGTAAACTTAAGCGGGCATTTACCTGTTCTAATTTGATTGTTCTAGAATTGGAATTGGAAGCGCACATGGAACGCAGAAGGCGGAAAGCACTTTTGAACAAAGATACAGACAGTTCAGATGAGGACGGAAGTGCCGATGAAGCAGTAAAAGAGCCAGAGAAAGAAGTTCAGGAAGAGTCTGTTCCAGTTGAGCTCGTCCCAGCTACTGGATCCGAAAAAGCTGAAGAAGAACGACCGAAAAAGCGTGTCAGCGAAAAAGAAACAATTGATACAACAAGTGAGCCTTAAAATTGATAAAATAAGTTCTAGCTTTTGTTTTTAGAGGTGCTGAAGCAATCAGATCATCTGTCCACCTCCCTGCCTGATACGATCGATGAAGATGGACAGACGACGTCGATTCGAGAAGCTTTCCAGGACGACGACATCGTGAAATCTTTCAAACAATCGAAAAAAGACACGGCTGAGGAAGAAAAGGGAAAAGTCGTGGATTTGATTCTGCCCGGATTCAACGGCGCTTGGGCGGGCGAAGACTTCAAACCGTCGAGAGCGCAGAAGCGACGATTTAGAATGAAGCAGAAGATGGCGCCTCGTGCTGATCGTCAGCTGGGCCATGTCATTATTTCTGAGAGCGCAAGCAAGATGGATGGCAAGCGGGTGAAGCAGCTACCGTTCCCTTACCAGAACGCGGAGCAGTTTAACAAGGCCATGTCGCAGCCTATCGGAAACACGTGGAACACTGCTGCTAGTTTCAGGGAAATGACCCAGCCCAGTGTTCTACAGACGCCAGGACAGATCATTGCGCCAGCAACGGTACTTGCGTGCACTTTCAATGATCAGGTTTTATTCACAATTTTAGTTGGAGGAAAAACAGCGACACTCGGACATTTTCACCGTTGAGAAATCAGTCGCTGATAGTTCGAAACAGAAGACGAAGCAATTCCCTAAGAAGTATAAAGGTGGAAGACGGCGAACCGCGGCAGATGATCTTTCTTTATCTCGAAGCTGAAAGTTGATTGTTGACTGGAAGAATAGAATATAAAGATTATATAATTAGGGGGCCTCATTTTGTGTGTATTTAGAATGGAAAGCAACGAACTTGCCGATGTGGAAGAGAAGGCCAGCTTCAATTTGTGCATTCGCTTGGCTCCCGTATTCAATGCACTGCAGAAGATTGACTCAAATAAGTGTTCTAAAGAGATGGCAGCGACGATATCGGCGGCGACGCGGAAGTACAGACAGATCTTGAAAGAGCTAGAGGGAGAAGGGTAAGAAATATAAGCCAGGAAGGTCGAATTCTCACTTTTCTTGTCTTTAGCCACGATGTAATGGGCGAAGTTTGGGAACTGATCGAAATCATGATGGTCGACTCTGAAATTACCGGCATCGATGCAGCTGGAAACACGCTCGAGTCGCTGATGCAATGGTGCCAGAAACACAACAAAATCCCTGACCAGCTGAAATCACTGGCGATCGACGCAGAGTCTACAAATCAGCAATCGCTTTCGACCAACCAAAACTACTTCGACGCCATTGCCGGGCACTTGCTCTGCGCTGACATGGAAAACGCTGTAGAAACGCTCAAGCTGCATCCGAAATTCGACGAGGGCGGCTCAAACGAAGTCTGTGTCCTCGTCGACTTCATTCTCAACAAGCCGCTTCTCTCCGAATACACCAATTTCCCGATCAATCAGTACCAGACAGCGTTTGAAAATTGGCAGCAAGATTTGAGCGATGCGCTAGAAAACGACTCATTCGAGGATGAAAACATCGTCAAAATTGTCGGCATTCTGTGCGGAGACGAGCAAATCATTGACGATTGTCTGCATCTATGCGGTCAATGGTATCGACTTCTACTCGCAAAGGTACACTCCTGCGCACGGGTGTGCTTACTTTTTGTGATTCTAGTGCTACTACACTTGCCCAACGATAGACCCACGTACTGTTATTCACTCGTCCTCCGCGCCAGCTTCCCTTGGAGCGCTAGAAAACACAATTCTTAATGAATTGATCAACCGTATTTTCGAGCTGGACAAGGAAGAAACCCTCCGCATGCTCGTCTCGCTTTCCAATTCGTGGTGGCCCTCGGCCCACATGGCAGATTTAATTGCAAAGTCAGATCCCAAAAATAAGAAAGTACAAGAACTCCGAGAGCGCTTCGTGAAAAGCTACGCTGAAAGTTTGATAAAGCAGCGGAAGCTTTTCAAAACTGGCCTTAGATATATTCTCTCTCTTACAAATATTCAATACGTAAGTTGCCCTCTTATATGTTGTTTTTAATGATCGCGCATTAGGTGAGAGAAAAATTGAATACTGCAATTTTGGGCGTAAAAGTAGAAGAAGAACCAGAACTGGAAAAACTGTACAGGCTTCCGAAAGAACTAAATCTTACAGCTGTCATGTACTTACAGAGACGCATCGCTGAGAAAGCAGGTAAATTATCATCACTCTTTTTATAGTTAATTCTAAATTTTTGTTCTTAGCTCGTCATTTCATTGCGAAGGAAGAATTCGGAAGCTCGCTTTGCTGGGCGATCAGGGCCAATAATGATAGCATTTGCTCGGAGGTACTAAATGAGGCCCTAAATACATTTCTAAAGGATGACTGCTTAGATTGCTGAGAAAGTAATGAGAAAATTTCACGAAGAAGACGACTGGGAGCTGCCATTTATGATCGACAAACTCGGGAGGTGCCAAGAAAAACTTCCGAAGAAATTGATATTCCTCTACAAATATAAACAGGTGGAGAGTGCTGAAAATTTGTTCAAACTAATGCTGTTTTTGTAGTTCCACAGCAAGCTCAAGGATCACAACTCACAAGAAGCAATGGAGGATTTGGAATCACTTCTGAAGTACGAAATGAAAGCAGGTACTGTTAGACAACTTTTGTTCAAGAAAAATGAATCAACCGACTTCTTTTAGAGATTCTTTCTCTCGTATTACGGCAAGCGATGGTGCTGCTCGACCATGAAGTCATGTTCAAGCAGAAGCAAATCGTCTCAGTTACTAAAGCACTACAACGGGTAAGATTTTCTTCTTGATTTCGATTTTATTTCTTTCATATTTTCAGCTTACTTTTCTTCAAAAAATCAAAGACGAAGCAGACGTGGAGCAGGCGAACCTACTGAGGAAAAGTCTGGGCGAGCATCTAACTAGAATAATTTTGAAAAAGCAAATCTTGTAAAAAGAACAACCCTAGAATTCAATTTAACTTGCATTTCACACTGCCCAGTTCAGAAATTTGTTTATTGCAAGCCTTTCCTCGACGATAGATATTAACAGTGGTTAACTTCACTAAATTTGATTCAGAAAAAGGAGCATAAGATGAGGATCGGTAAACGAGGGCCGAGCCAGGCGGAGACCGTCATCAAGGTACACTTACTAGTTTTAGTTTTGAAAGACTTACGCAATAAAAGGCGATCATTCGGAAAATTGTTCAACGATGCCAAGAGAAAGGAGCCGCCCTTTCCGAAACGCTTGTAGGCTTTATGGTCAAGTCGGTTGTTCTTGATCCAGAAGCTAACTTCTCCGTCGAGCGAACCCTCACCCAGCCAGACGTAGACAGACTGATAGACACGTGTACCAAACGACTCACTGAAACCAAGTCCTCTCGTCTTGAGACAATCAAAATGCAGGTAAGCACATTTGGTTTATTTTGCCTATATTGGAGCAAACGCTAAATTAAGGTTTATTTCGACATGAACTACACAAGTCGAACGGAATTCATCGGAGAGCATCGGCGAGTCATCAGATCGCGTCTTGTCACGACTGTCAATGAAATCTGCGAGTCACGTGCTCTTTCGCGAGAAGAACTGCAAAACCTTTATCGGCGAATCGTGGCGTACATCCTTCTCGAGTCTGGCCTCGGCTCTCCCACAGACATGGCGATCGTGCGTGAGACAACCACCGCGCTGCAGTCTGTCTTTCCTCCTCAGGAGCTCGGCACATTCCTTGAGTTCTCCAAAAGAGAGAAGGAGCGCCACCTTGCCGAGTTGACCCGCATCGTCTCTGGCATTCGCCTTTTCAACAAGAAGAACGGCACCGGTTCATCAAGAGGAATCGAGGATCTGCCCGTCATCATCCAGGACGCCATCAATCCATCATTAATTGAAGTCGAAGCGGAGCGGCAAAATGCTCAAAAACTTGCAGAGCACTACACAGCAATTATAATGTCTGATACCTTCGATCCAAATGGAGAAAACATGGACAAGATTCATGACGCTCTTTATAACATCGCCCAGTGGGAAGTCTTCCTGAGAATCATTTACAACGAGCTTGTCAAATCCAGGTAATTCAAGCTTTAGAATATGAGTAAATTAAAACACCCAATTTCCTAGCCATCAAGTTGACACATTGACGGAAAAGCTCAACGCTGCATTTGAATGTATCCAGAACGCAGTTCAACAGCGCACAGCCGTGCCGACGAATCAAGTCTATCCGCTCTTCATCAAACTCTCCGAGCTGTGGACTTTCTTCCAAGAAGAAATCGTGCTACTGTCAGTGTTCCAGAATATCCGACAAAATGCGAAAGAGTTCATCAAACAGCATGAAATCCTGTTTCCCTGGCCAGTGATTCGAAAGCTCACCGCAGACATGACCGTCAAACGAATGGACGAGTATCTCGCCGATGCTGAGGCCAGCGGTCGTATTGATCCATCAACTGGAAAGGATTCCGCCGACAAGGACGACATCACCTGGGTTTATCCCGAAACACTTACCCAGAACATGAAGATCGAGTCGATGACATTCCGCTTCCGGAGCTTCTGTCCTTTGATGCTCGCCGAATACGGCCTGCTCATTCCTGGCAGTGCTAAAATCGGAATGCTCAATCACGACGACGGATTCTACGTTTTCTCCAGCAGCCAGGCGGCGAAAACCTTCACTGCTGATATCGGAGGCTTTTTGAACAAGGTATGAAAGTGAGCAAAACGACGATTGTAATTGAAACATTCCTAGATCTCAGCAAAAGCTCGCATCTCGACAGAACTCATCAACTTGGTGCAACTTCAACGACAGTTTCAAAATCTCGCCCAACACGAAGGCTTTGGTAGTGGCAGTGGGCAACGCTTGCAACAAGGTACAGTGAAAGGCAATTGTAACGATGAATGACTATTTATTTAAATCAGACACCGCTTGTCAAACAGACACTCATCTGTTGCCGCCGACGCAGGACAAGGAGTATGAATGGAACGAGTGGGAGATGAGGCGAAAGGCACTGAAGCTCGCAAATCTGAGAAAATGTGTCACGCATTCTACGCAAACTGTAAGCCCCTTTTTATCTCTAGGATGCAATAAGACTTCAATTTTCAGGTGCTTTCGAACTTCCGCCGGGAGAACGAAACGCAAGTGTATCTTCCTAAGGAGAACGACAGTCAAACGAAGAAAGAGTCGTACACAAATGCTCCGAAGAAAAATGTCTACTACGCTGGACTGCGTGGCGATACGCGCAAAAATGCTTTCAAGCAGTGGGACATTACCGACTACCGCGGTGTCGATCCAAACTAACAATTTGTTAGTTTTTGAAAGAAGAGATCCACCCATTGCTGTTTATATTTTTATATTCAAAATAATAGATATATATTTTCATAAATTTTACACATTTCGGATCTAAATATCGCTGCTTTTAGAATGAGATAGTTGTGTAACTGAATGGACAGATATGGAGCCAAGTGAAGTTGGGAGTGGACCTCAAGAGAACCTTGAACAAACGGTCATCAACGCTGTTGAAAAAGAAGAAGTTGATGCTGTGCCCGCCCCAGCCGAGGAAAAAAGGGATGAGACGCCACAAACGGCCGTAGAAGAATCAACCAAGATCGAACAAGAAGAAACGGAAGAACCAGAAAAGGAAGCTAAAGATGCTCGACTTGAGGAACAGACAAAACCAGTCAGCGAATCTGATTCTGCAGATGTCAAAAGTACTGATAATCGATCACAAACAGCGGAGTCAGAAAGTTGTGCTCCCTCCTCAAGTGGGCAGAATCCAGAGCAATCTGCAAGCCAAGAGGAGAACAAAACCGCTAGTAGCATAAGCGAGAGCGAAGATCTTTCAGAAAATCAATCACGTGTTCAAGAAATGTGCCCGGAAAAGGAGCGCAAATTCCGCATTGAGAACGAGCTCGTGCACAAATTCGAAATGATCGACGGCGAACCTGCCGAGCATCTGATGGTGAAGGAGTATCGTCGAAGTGCGGCTGATCTCGTCGAAATGAATGAAGAAGATTCGTTGAGATCGAAAAGCAGCCTAGAAGCGTCGATCCAGCACTTGCTGACCAACATCATGATGCTCGAGGAGCCCTTCCAACTAAAATTTGACTTCATCGACGATCGCTTGAGAGCAGTCCGGCAAGAACTAACCATTCAGGTTTGCCACAGTTCTGTCGAAAGATCTTGAACTTATGTTTTAGCGGCTAACGTTGACCTGGTTCGGCTGTAAACAGCTGTTATCGTGCGTCAAGTTCTACCTGATTGCTAGGCGTCTTTTTAATACAGTCGACATTGACGCTACTGCCAATGCTGATAGATTACATGCCTGCTCTACACGCATTTTCGAGTGCATCTCGTCCATTTCCGAGTTTGTCAAGGTACACCAACATTGAAGTAAAGTTTAAAATCGAAGAATAGGCCATCAAAAACGAAGATCTCTTCGGCCGTGAAATACAAACCACGCGCGACGCATTTTCGGCAATGATCCTGACCAGACTAGATGATCTGAAGCCATCTGGGCTGATTTACTCGACAATCTTCCACCGGATGAGCGAGCTGCTCTCCAACGGCGTCTGCCTCTTGCCAATCGAGCTGCTGAAAGCCTACATGACCGAGAACTGGTGCAAATTCGCTAGAATTTTCAACAGACTCTCGCGCATCCAGCAGATCGCCGCTGAGCCTTATGTTTTGAGCCTGCGCAAGGTCAGTTAACTCAGTTAAATTTCCACCGAAATAAACTGCGTTTTAGGTGTGTCTATCTTCCTGTGCCGTTGCCTACCACAACCAACAGATCCCCCTTCGCATGATTTCAAGCTGGCTTGTATTGACTGTTCGTGACACACGTCTGCTTCTTGAGTCCAGTGAAGGCGCAAAAGTGGCCGAAACGGACCAAGATGGTGTTTTCGCCATTTTCAACAAGAAAGAATTCCAACTGCCCGAACACGAGTGTCTTTCCAATCCAGCAGCTGGCGAGTTTTCCTTCCAAGTTCTAGCGCACATGTTAAAAAGTTAGTGCTCCTCTTATTCTGACCCAAGAAGTCCTTACTTATTCTTTAGCAAGTCCAGAAGTTGGAGCAGAACTCCTATCAAATTCCACTACGGTTGAACGTAGCCCCGCAGTGCGCACGAATCAACCCGCGGATACTGGGAGAGTGCCTGTTCTATCCAAAAATCCTCTTGGTAAGAAAATTAACCCCTCCCAAAATCGTAAGCTCTGCATGATTTCCTTTCAGATAATATTGCTAGCGACGACGACGATACGCCGATCTGGATGAAATCGGGGAACAAGTCTTACCGAAAAAATCACCGCCGCCAGCGTGATTCCGAAAAGAAGGAAAAGCAACGCCGGGATAGTAATCGGGACGAGAAGGATTCTTTCCGCGAAAACGACCGCCACCACGACCACTGGTCAGAGCCCAAGAGGTAAGAATGAAAGTGGTTTACTTTGTTTTAACTGTTGTTTTTTTTCACTAGGAGCGGGCACAATCGACACCGAAATCGAAATAAAAAAGACAATTTCGGAGGTTCGCGGGGCGCCCGAAAGCCAGGCTCTACTGCCTCTCGAAGCTGGCAACACGACGACCGTACCCGCACGGCTTACTAAGTTATAACTCGTTGAAACAAAAGATACTTTCTGAAAGTCCATTTATTCATAGTCCTTTTGCGAGGCCTTGCTCGGTTGAAACTGAAACACACGCTTTGAAATCAAGGAAGAGAACAAGTCACTCTCTTTCGCCCCGTTTTCACCAAAAAGGTCCACTTTCCGAAACCTTCTCCGATATTGATCTCATTCCTTCTGCGCTGCTTATTTTTTATTTTCTCAATTTTTCGTGGTAGTAGGGGGTTATTGTTCGGGCTGCCCCTAAGTCTAAACCTAACCCAGGGGGCTACGCCCCCGGGACCCCCCCACCTAACGCCTAAACCAGGGGGTTTCGCCCCCCGGACCCCCCTTAAGAGTTCCCAGTCCCTAACCCTAACCATTAGCTCAGATTCTAGAGTTATTGGATGGCTCGAATCATCGGCCCGAATGATAACCCCTCTCTTCGTTTTTCGTTTTCTCTTTGAAAAAATTTTCTTAACTTTTTCAATTCTGAAAATATTTGAATAGTTGTTGATTGATCCTATACAAACAATATAACTGCTATCGCCTACAGCATACTGTGCTGGGCTCGGCAACCTGTAAGCAAACCTGAGTCAGGGTCCTGAAAGAGCTTTCATGAAAACGCCGCTACAGGACCAAGACTCAGGTCTGTGCACAGGTTGCCGAGTCCAGTTACCGTGGAAAAGCATCTTTTGTTTTCCGCAACTGTAACTGATCCTCAGTAAATCATCTCTCTTCCTGTATCCTGGGATATATACTGGCCGCCCGATTTCCTCTAGAATCTGTAATTTAGAATCAAAGATCACCAAGTTCATGGCCGTAAAGATTTAAGATTTTTTTTGCACAAATTGACCTTCTAAGTTTATCTTTCTTATGTTCTCGTATCCAGCTTATTCAAAAAACTTTCTAAATGAAGGCCAATCTTTTCGTTTTATCGGCTCCTTTTTCCGAATTTAGCTTGTCGAAAATGCGTTTTGGAAACTCTTGAATTCGCTTTCTTTTATCCCGCCTTTTCGACAAGCTAAAGTCGAACAATTTTACGTTACAGTCGGACCACATTGATACTGCTTAAACTATTTTATGTTGAACTGTACAGTGTACACAGTACAGTTACTCTCTATAATACTTCAATACTTTCTTTAATTTCTCGAATTCATAACTCGAAAATAATTGTTTTCCCTGCAAGTGAAAACTCATTCACAAAGAAATTCATTCAGATGCCAAACAGAAGCTTGCCAGACAACTGGCTCAACTGCCCTCAATTCGGAGAGACAATCGAAGGCGTCGTCCCCATTAAAGTGCCTTTAGATCCTCAATACCGCTACGCTAGAGAGAAAAGATGGTCTTGGGAGGAAGCTCTTGCAAAATATCCTCAGATCGGGCTTGGTAACAACTCTTTCTCTTGTTACTGTATCTATCTGTATTATCTAGTTGTCGATCTGACGAACACGGATCGTTACTACGACAAACAGCAGCTCTACGATCAAGATATTGAGTACATCAAAGCCAAGATGCCCGGGCACGGACAAATCCCTTCGCGACGAGAAATCTTCACTCTTGCTGGCAAGATCAACGGTTTCATCGAAGAGCATCCAGACAAAATAGTAGCTGTCCACTGCACGCATGGCTTCAATCGCACGGGATTCCTTGTTTGCGCCTATCTCCATTTACACAAGGAATATACTATCCCACGCGCCGTAGAAAGTTTTGCAAAGGTTCGACAAGGTGGCATCTATCGAACAGAAATCATCCAGGCGCTTCATGATTTTTACCACGACGAAAAGGTGACTGTGAATGAGGTTCCCAAGCCAGCGTGGCATACTACAGAAAAGAAGAAAAATACCAAGGGGGCCGAAGAAAGCGTCGCAGAAGAAAAAGAAGGAAGAGCCAGAAAGAGAGGTTACCGTCATTGTTGACAAGCCTCAAAAGAAAGAGCGAAAGGTCTCGGTTGAAAAAGCGCGCTCCGAAAGTCGAAGAGGCTCTGGTTCCAAAGGGTCGAGAGGAAGCAAGCCTCATTTCGCCTCTGCGAGCTGCAACCCACTTGGTACTAGTTTTCAAAGATAATGTGTGATGAAAACCAATTTAGATGCGATCGACAGTCGTGACACCGAAACTCCTGTTTGGATAATTCCAAGTCGACGATCCAAGGGCCCCAAAAACTAAACTAGACTATACCCAGAATTTTACTCAAAGTGTGACCATTTTATCTCGGATTCCTTACAAAGTTATGTAAGTAAAGCATTTTTTTTTGAGTACAGGAAAACATTTACAGAAAACACATTTATCATTGACAATGATAATGATACTGTCATCATTAATGATTCATTGATTATTTCAACTTGTTTTCATGAATTTGACTTTCACTTTTCATGAATTGATGGTAAATAAGTTCAATAATTATTTTACCAAGCCGTTTTTGTTATTATTAAGTTCATACTTTACATTCTGAAACGCTACATTTTGAACGGCCCTCATTTACGATAAGCAGCTCTCATGTTGAATGCTCGTGTCTTTTAGAATGCGCATGATGTACTGAAGAAAATCCTAAAAGAGTAAATGCCTATCGTTCGCATTAAATACTTCCCCGAAGAAGCGACCTCCTCTGATGTCCGCCGCTTCTTCAGAAAGATCGAGATCCCGGATGGAGGGGTCCACATTGTGGGTGGACCAAAGGGCATCGTCTTTGTTCGTCTTTATGACCGGGAAGGTATTTCGAAATGTGCTTTGAAAAGAACTAACCGATGATGATTTCCTAGATTTGGAAATTGCGCTCAAACGGGACGGGAAGAAGCTCTCACCGGCCCAGTGCGAATACTCCTTCAAAGTCAAGGTCTCGGAATCTAACGAAGACCAGATGAAAAAAGTCATCGCCGACATCACGAGTTTGGTCAGTACGAGTGAAAAAGAAAATCCCCCGAAAGGACCGCGCGAAGTAACTCCTCCCCCTAAAAATGACTTTTTCGTGCGTCTCGCCGACCTCGCTCCTACTGCCACTGTTGACGACATTGTGCAGTTCTTCGATGGTATTCGCATCGCACTCGTGAAACAAACGGACAGTGGCAACGCACTCATCAAGTTCAAATCTGTGGACGACAAGCAGGAGGCCCTCACTTACGATCAGAAATTCTTCGGCTCACGGTTTATCAAAGGTAGATATCTTCTTGATCATTTTTCAGCTAAAATCGTCCACTAGTAAATCATCTGGGTTGTGATGTTTGGGAGAGCTGTAAAGCCGACGCAATCAGACCTGTCTATCCCTCTGTTTCTGATTCGAAAGAAGTCGAAACCGAAGAACAGGAGGGAACGGAAACACCGCAGATTGAATCACAGTGTGTGATGCTCTCTGGGCTCGCGCCTGAAGTCACCAAGAAAGACCTAGTGCACGAGCTGTTGAAAGCGTGCAAGATTACGAAATACGGGCTGTACATGGAAGCGCGGGACAGCAAGTGCACCGGCAAATGTTACGTCGAGTTCGTTGATCAGGTTCGATGACCTTTTGTTACACAAGTTCGAGTAAGTAAGTTTGATTTTTAAGGCTACTAGAGATAGGGCAATCCTCAAAGCGGATAAAAGCGAGTTTCGCGGCAATACGGTTTCCTTGGAAGCAATCACAGCTGAAGACATGAAACACGGAGTACAACAACATCGAAAAGAGTTGAAAAAGATCGAATACGATCGACGTAAAGAAGCCAAATCTAAGAAAAGGAAACGCAAAGAAGACATTGGCAAACGCGAAGAGCGCGTGAAAGAAGAAGAAAAGGAGCGCGAGCGGCTAAAAACAGAAATGCTCAAGGAACTAGAAAAAACTTCTACAAAGCATAAAAGTCCTAAGAAAAGCAAAAGGCCCTCGAGCCCACCGAAAAATCAACAGTCCTTCTCCTTCTCCCACGGTAACTCCAAGTCATTAGACAATCATTAAACTCGTCCCAGGCTTCGTCGAAAAACACCACTACCTCTTCTGAAGATGAAGGTCTCTCTGCGCTTTTTGCACCAAAAGGAGCGTCTGTGAAGGTAAGTAGACTTCTATTATGGAATTCAATTTACACTTTTTGAAGCCGCTGAAGCCAGTGACCGGAATCAACAAACCAGCTATTAAAATCAAAATGAATCTATCCACCACTTCCAATTCAAATGAACCTGAAGAAGAGGTACTCTACAATTCACTTCTCATTATTGATTCCACTTCTAGTCCGTTCTAAAGCGTCTCCAGCAAGAGCAAGAGGCGAACGAGCAAAAGTCTTTGAAAAAAGAACTCAAAAAGAAAAGCGAAGAAGCCGAAACTGCCACAAACACGATGGGCTTGATGCTCATGTCGAACATAATGACGAACATGATGACTCTGCAAAACTCGCAAAAGAACAACGCTGCTACCAATCCCCCTCCCTTACCGCCACCGTAAGTTTACTAGTCCCGAATTCGAACATCTCGATCTATTTAAATTTTAGCGAGCCTAGTCCTGCCGAGCCGCCGACGCTCCAGAATGAGTACCAACATCAAGCTTACATGCAGTTACAGAGCCAAACCAACCAACTGCCAAATAATCTGTCCGGCTCTAGCGCTCCCCAAGTTCCGACCCTTCCGCCCAACTACAATCCAAACAGCCAACTTTATCAAGCACCGCCGGCAATGCAAGCCCAGCATCAACCCAGACCTCCTAAAGCAATGCGTTTCCAAAATCCGGCTGCGAGAAACGCTCCTCAACGATATTCTGCTCCTCGAATGCCGGTGCCGATGACTCCTCAGAATTCTTTCAACACAAGTGTGGACAATTTCGACACGTCCCCGCAAAAGAATCGTTATCACCAGACACCACCAAATCGTGGAAGAGGCGTTCCTCCGCGTAGTGTTAGACCTCAAGCACTTAGTGGCAACTATCCAAACCCTGGACCTCGTGGAGGTGGCCCTCTCAGACCTACTGGCGAGCAGAACTACGGTACACCAAACTACGGAAATCAGAACTACAACATCAGAGGGGGAGGTCATCAAAACAACGGCCCATCGAATGGTGGAAGTCATCAGAATCGAAGAGGACACCAGATGAATGGAAATCGTTTTCCAAATCGCGGCGGTTATTCTTACCGAGGCTCTCCTAAAACAGGTTTTGGAGGACAAGCTTTCGATAACAACGTTTCGTATGGTGCTCCCAACAAGGCTCGACCTGTTCCTATGTCTCAAAACGGCTATTCTGGTGGACAAACTTTCAACGACCAAAGCTTCCACACACCACGGGGTGGGAGCAGGGGCGCCCCTCATCGTGGCGGCTTTCAGCAGCGCGGGCGATCGTGGATGGGCGGACCCCGCTTCCGCTAAATTTACATCCGGCAATTTCTGTAGCCACTTACTGACTGATCTGCTGCCCTTGATTGTATCTAAGGCCTATCTGACTCTTTTCCTTTACTGTTCACGCTAACCTAAGAACGTTCCTGTGTCCTTAGTTCATCGCGCCATAACGCGGTAATTTCTGTATCAACGTCTATTATCAGTTTCTACTTTAACCGCAACCATTCAGTTACCTTCATTTACAACTTTTCCGTCGCTTATCAAAATACGCTGCCTTTTGTCGCAAACGAGCGTCCTCCTTGATTTCTCTTTAGAATGTGAAGCCAAGCAATAATAAATGGGAAACACGCAGTCTTCCAACGATCCCTACCAAACGCTGAGCGGCAACGAGCTCGTCGAGTTCACCCGGCTCACTCCCTTCTCCCGCTACGAGATCGAGTCCTTCTACGACGATTTCCAAAAGCTCGATCATTCGCCCAACCCGCGACGGAACTTCAGAGCACGCGCTGAAGACGTCGCTCGGCTTCCCATACTCAAGTGCAACCCCTTCAAAGACAGAATAATTCAAATTTTCGCCGACCAGAACTCCTTCCTCACTTTTGAAGACTTTCTCGACATGATGTCGGTCTTTCATCCGCGCTGCTCGAAGATGGTCAAGTTGTGCCATGCTTTCGCTATCTACGATTTTGACAACGACGGATATCTCGGCATGGAAGATCTCAAGCGAGTCGTCAAACGGCTGACCCATCGAGGCGATGGCTCGGAAAGCATCATCTCACAGGTGCGTCCCTTCTTTCTCGTCTCCTCTTTACTAATTTTCATCTAGGATGACATCGTCACAACTGCCGAGCGATTGATGAAAGAGCTCGATCTTGATCACTCCGGGAGAATCTCCATCGAAGAGTTCGAATACTTCACCTCCAAAAGTCCTGATTTTGCCTTGCTTTTTTCTACCCGCCAAAAAACCTGCTAATTCATTCCAAATGAAAATTAACAAAATAAAAATGACGAAAACCAAAAACATCTTACGCTTCTTCAAGCTAAAAGAAATTGCTTCAAGAAATGGTTTCTGTGGCTTACTTGCAATTAGATTTGATAAAACAAGAAAGTAATGTTGAGTTTTGGTATATTATTTACAACCATCGAAAATTAACAGTGGGTGGAAAAAATATAAATTTAACGAAATTACAAAATCTTTTCTCTCTAAATATTTTCAAACTTTGGATAGATGTCTTGAAAGAACAGGCCAAGCTACATATTCTCCGAGGAAAAAAATTGAAATTTAAAAGTTCTAAAGCTGTCTAACGGCAATTGAAGTACCTTTCTACTGACGGCTCTAGCGTAAAAAATATTCATTGTAACAGCATAATTTTTGAAGGAAATATATTCTTGAGCATCTGAAGTAAGACGCCAGCTATTTTTTATTTCGTTTTTATAACGCGATTCTGCTCTTATCAGCGATTAAAGTCAGACGAAAATTTTGATGAGACGGGGAGCGCGGCAGTGACAATGCGTCATGGTGACGCTGTGGCGCACCCTAGCCAAGCACGAATGAAATCTCGTTCAAGCATTTTCCTTTCCAGCGTCAGGCTAGGGTGGGCAACAGCGCCGCCACGCTGTCTAGTCACCGCCGCGCTCATCGCCACAGCGAATTTTTCACCTAACTTTGATCGCTGATAAACCGGTGATAAACTGATCAGAATGGACAAAAAAATAGCTGGCGCCCTAGTTCAGAGTCTCGAGAATATATTTCCGTCAAAAAATTGGAGTCCGTAATGGGTACTTTTTGCACAATCGCTGTCAGCAGAAATTTACTTCAATTGCTTCTAGACGGCAAAAAAAACTTTTCGATTTTAGATCTTTTTCTTGAAAAATATAGAACTGGACCTACTCTATCAGCTCATGCAGTCAGATTTTGAAAATGTTCACGGAGAAAAGATTTTGTAATTTCGTGAAATTTATATTTATTTCACCCAGTACAGTTAACAGCCCTTCCTCATTCTTTTCGCAGCAATCTTCTCGAGCTGATGAGCTTTTCGTTTTCGATATTGACGGACTTGATACTCGGAAAGGTCGTTCATGTATTTTCCTTCGACTGTTTCTATGTCGGAGTACAACTGGCGCTGGTGACAGTATCGAAGGGTCGATCGCAGAGTCTTGATGTCTTTTTTCGTTCGTGGAGACAAGGGCATTGAAGACAGGAGGTTTGCGTCGAGCTTCTCGAAGAGCTTAATTTCCACGCGGCGTCGGAGCAACTCGGTGTACTTTTCCGTTCCAGGGTTTTCGGAGTTCTCGTTGTTTCGCTTCTTCGGTGGTAGGAGAACTGGGATGTAGGGGATCGGGAGCGCGATCTTGGATGGAGAAGATGGAGGCGAGGGCAGGGCTGACGGGGAAGAAGATGAGGGTTTTCGCGGAGTTGATGTAGCGACGGGAGAATTTCCCGGCTCAAGATCTTCCGGAAGTTCGCCTGAAGAAGTTTCAGCGGCCTCGACCGGGTTGACAGTTTTCATAGGCTCCACAACTTCAAGCTCCTCGAGCTCTTCGCAAGTAGACGGCTCCTCCAACGTAGCGTCAGTCGAATCAGGCTCGTCCAGGGTAGCATCGTAATCAGAATCCTCGGGATTGTCACATTCATAGTCGGAAACGGGCTCGGTCTTGATGGCTGGCAGATCCTCGTAACATGTCCCCACGAACTCTTTCTTGATATCGTAAGCTTCCTCATCGCTTGAAACTTGATCAGTGGTAGAGTTGAAAACTGTGCTCTCGTCGTCAGAAGATGGAGACGCGATTTTGCCTTGGCCAAGATCTTCTTGGATGTAAGCATCATCGACGAATTCTTGCTTGATGTCGTAGACCTCCTCACCAGGAGCGAGTTGCTCTTCGACAGCGGAAAAAGGTTGATAATCCTCGTCGACGGGCTTCGGAACAATTTGCTCGTTGTAAAATGCCATTTTTTGTTGTTTTTTTTTTTATTTTGTTTGACTGTCAAGTGAAACTGTTTTGATGATTACGGTCGGAAGGGGCTACTTATTCTAGGAAGCAGCTGAGATTTTCGCAGACGGCGCGCTGATTACTTAATTGCTTGCTTTGATCAGCGATCTGTTCGTCTGCGCGGGATCGACCCTTTCTTTTTTCCATTTGAAATTCTCAGCATAATGCAATTCGTGTTTTCTCTTCGCTTCCGCTGTTCAGATTTCAAGAGCTCGTTTTGCATACAATCCGCGCGATTGCTCCTCACTTTCTGGCCAAAGTCTCTCTTTTCCGAGCATTTTGGAATCAACAAAGACTCTGGCGCTAGAAATGCTTTTTACGCTGACTGAGGAGGAGTACACACGAGTCGATAGCTGATGAAATATGCACTGGACAAGTCGCTCATTTTGAAAGTTTGGAATAATTATTCTCAGCTTGTCACTTAACAAAGCGCTATTTATTTTTCAAAGAACTTGGAAATGTACAGTTCTCGCGAGTCATTTATTGAATCTGTATTGTACTGTATTTGCTAATTCTGCTCGACAAAAATATGAAACATGCAAAAAATGAGACGAAAAAAAGATGATCAAGGAAGAAAACTTGGTTAGAAATTCTAGCCAGTTATCAAAACTTGAGCATCTTTATTCACTAGAATAAAAAATTGGAAATTGATTTTATTCAGGTAACAGTAAACGGAAAATCCTTTGAAAGGATCGTTAGAGGGAACTTGGTGTTTTTACGAGTCATGTTTTCATCCACGACTTTTCGGGAGTTTTGCTCTTTCGATTGAGGCTTCCTCGTATTTCAGTCTTTTAGCTCGGGCGTCTGAAGAAAAATTATTAATAAAATATTTCTTAATTTAATAAAATTAATTAACTAATTAATTAAAACGCGATTTACCTGAAAGTAGTGCGGCGCGGACTTTCCAACTTCGAAAAGTGAAGAAGTGAGCGTCAACTGAAAAACAACTCGCTTTGCCGGGCCTCTTCTAGAGACAAACTGACAGAAGGAAATGTATGTTTCTCGCCCCATTCGGCCGATTTGATGTGACATTAATAAAACAAAGTCTTTATTTTCGCCCTCAGAAGTATTTTTGATCACTTCCTGGACGGATCTATATACGACCCAGGAACCATCTAAGATTATAGAACTCGGTAGTTTCCTAACTCAGGCGGCACCACTCACTACTTCCTGGCAATAGTAAAAAAATCATTTACGAGAGGGGCGGAGGGAGAGTGCTGGTTTCGTCAGACACCGCGGCGGAACCGAGATTAACAACTAAGCACTAAATAGAAAAGCAACGGATTTCGGTACTTTCTCGAGCGAAATACGCACCAACAATTCAGTCAGGGAATAAACCTGTGTTGAAACCCTGAGTCAGGGTTTCCATTTCAAGCTTTTTTCTTTAATTCTCGCGGCTGTTTGAATGTTTTGAAATAAAGTCGCAAAGCGGCTTTTTATCAAAGCTTTTTTCGAGACCCTGACTCAGGTTTTTACACAGGTTTCCCAGCACCTGACTCAGTTAATCAGAAGTTCTGCCCAAGAACTTGTCAACCACACATCTCTTTTTTGTGATTCCAAGATTCGGATTGTCCAGAGTTGGATTTTGAAACTGAGTTTCTCAGTTATTATGTTTCTTGGAGACTCTTCTGTTGATATTTGAGCTGGCAATGTGGGTCAGGCACGGGACTGCCTTGGATTCGAGTCTCGCTCTCGGGAGCTGTCAAAGAGTTCTTTATAGTGGCGAAGGCGGAAGTTGAGTTATGCACGCGCAAAGTTCAGCCAACTTAGATTAACTACTGTACATCAGTCCAGATTTACAGTCGCTGCTACTTCTGGTAGCAACTTATTGTGTCCGAGAGCAAGGAGCAGCCAAGTTATTAATTATTTTTGGCGTGGAAATGGTGCGTAAGGATTTGGCGATTCTGCTTCATCAAATCCGGCAGTGACAAGGCGGATAGATTATTCTAATTCGGCGACAGCCAACTGTCACTCACTTTTAGCCAGCTCTAGACTTCTAGGCACGGGTGATACCGGGGCGGATTTTTAATGAAAATTACGATCCAGAGTTTTAATCCGTCGAAATTGGAGGAGGCCGAAATTGACAAAATAGCAGCTAATCGTGGCTTAAAAAATTGAGGACACTAAGAAGTTGAGTATTTGTGTGTTTGTGCTCATTTGCATCTTCATTTCATGCACAGCTGCGCGGCATAAGTATACCAACAAAAACATGCTCGCGAAAGGAAAAAAAACCTCTGGAAGTCAACTCGACTTTCCATGAAAGACAATAGAGCGGCGGTTATTTCCTCAGCTGAGGGGCAGAAGCAGGCCACTTTTGGAAGCGGATTACTTCTTCTTTTTCTGTCGCGAGGCGGATAAACCGCTATGATAACAGCTTCCGTTTCTTGTCAATGGGCAATATTTAAAATAAAAACGAAGAGCACCTGACTCTTTCCATTCTTCGCGGCACAGCAGCTGCACCATCGACGAGGAGAAGGAGGGTGATCCAAGAATGGACGCTAATCCGATTTCGGCCCTCACTCTTTCTCCAGCGATCCAAACTTCTAGCTTGTCTCGGCAACCTGTTAACAAAACCTAAGTCAGGGTCTGAAAGAGCGAAAATAAAAGGTTACTTTTCACGGCTTTCTACAACTTTCTACAACTCTCGTCATATTTTCGGTAGTAGGGGTTATCATTCGAGCTTCCCTAATCCTAAACCTAACCCAGGGGCTACGCCCCCGGGTCCCCCACCTTAGGCCTAAGCCAGGGGCTTCGCCCCCGGACCCCTTAAGAGTTCCCAGTTCCTAACCCTAACCACTAGCCAAGATTCTAGAGATATTGGATGGCGCGAATGATAGCCCCTCTCTACTACCGGGCCCAACCTTCTACGACTCTAGTCATATTTTCCCGGTGACTACATTTCTATTTTTAATTGTCTTCTATGTCAAGTGTGTTTCCTGGTTCTCTTTTTTGACATCATAAACCATCATAAAATCGCTCGACGTCTACGCACGACCACAAAACATTATTTCCGTTAAAAACATTATGAAGTAATTAGCTAATTTCAAACAAACGATTTGACATTATGAGAAGTTTAAGCCAGCAAAAATAAAGCCCGCGCCTTTGAAGTGCTTTTAGCACCGAGCACGAGCTGCTAGAATCGTAAAAAACGCTATCAGTGATTCTGAAAACGCTGTTTTTAACAAATTGTAAATTCAAGAAAGAAAGAATTTTTATTTTGATTCCCTGGGTTAATCGTAAATACTTGGCGAAAAATAGACGTCTGCCGTTCTAAACGACTAATCTTATGAACATATCACACTCATATGTTTTGTGTGTTTTGTTTTGTTTGAGCATAAGCCGCAGCTGACACAATGGACGAATCATTCGATTGTTGTGATTTTCCAACTTGTAAAACTCCGAAAAGCTGAGACAAAGTGGCACCGGCGAGGGCGATTTCCAAATAGCTTCTTTTGAAGTACCAAAGCAAAACATGCCAAATTTTGGCTTCCAGACAACTTGATGATAACTAATAAAATTTACAATTGGAGATCGACAATAATTCATAACTTATGAATTATAAGAAAAACGATGGAAGAAGAAGGACTATTTCGATCCTTTTTCTCATCTCGAGTACTTTTTTTTACTCCTCGGGAAGCTTTGGCGCTGCGTTTTCCCGAGCTGGGAACCTAAAAATCGCGCTGAAAAAATATCATTAATTTACGATATTTTGCTCCCTCCTTCCTTTTTCTTGAATGAAAGGAAGCCATCATTATTGATATTGTTAACCATTTGATATTGAGCAATCAGCAGTTGTTCCCATGTTGAGATGCAAAAAGAGAAGCATGAGAATTCCCATGCATTCAGAACTGGCTTCCTGCTTATCAGATATCTAAATGGGATATTTCTTAATTTAATAAATATGTAAAGCAAAGCAATTCCTAATTCCTCAAAACATGCTGCGTTGTATTTTGTAGTACCGGCATTATTCTTATTTTCGCGATAACCTGAAATGTTAATCATCTATCGTTAATTGCTAATTCAAAGTGAATATGCGATAATGGAACGAAAAAGCGAGAGTTGCACATTTTTTTATTTTATAAATATTTTTGATACAATTATGAAATCAAGTGCCAAGCTTGATTTTCGCCACTTGAAGATGCATGTTTTTAGCATTGAAGGGATGAGAAACTAACACCAAGAGATTCTATTTCGAGCAGTTGTTGATCCTCGGAAGTGCTAAAATTATCGCTGGCAGATCTTTAATAAAAGGAGATATAAATCTCTTACAGATCTCTTACAGCTCGCATTTCCATCATTTCCGGTCACGGTCGTTCTAGAGCTGGAATTCCAGTTCTCAGATTGAACGCTTCATTTCCTCCAAAAAATCAGCATGCAATTGGTCAATTTACATTTTTATGGTCTCCTCCCTTATCGCGTTTTTTTATCAGTAAACTATGTGTGACAGTGATACAGGGTTCAATTTGGCGATGGCCTATTTTCGATTCTCCAATTCTAATTCCAGGGCCGTGGTTCTAGGTCATCCTATCGCTCGCGGTCGTGGTGGTCTAATTCAACACAATAAAAACGCAACTCTTACTTGACAAATTAGTGAGCACTAAACAAACAGCCCTTACTAATATTAATCAATCACCATAATGCACTGCTCCTACAGGCGAAAAATGAAGCTACAGAAAAAAGCCGGAAGCGTTTCAAAGAAGCAGGAACAGCATCGATCAACTGGAAGTGATCAATTTCTCGGAGACTCGGACAGATGGACTTTTGGATCATTATTGAGGAGCACAGTGGGAAGCTCCAAAAGTCCAAACAGGCAAATTTGGGGAAAACGCGGGCGAAAATATCGAACTTCCTTTTTTTCCGAATTTCGGGGCATTTACCCCCTTCGTTTGAGTTTAGCAGGGAGATGTCACTGACCCTAAATGAGCGTTCTGTCTTCACTTTCCTTTTTACTTTCCCCGTGTTTAGACAGCACAAGCATGCTGCTGAGCTCTAAGTCAACAAAGCTCAACCACATGGACACTATTCACCTGTTTCGAAATTAACAAAGAAGAGTTCTGCCAGACAGTAACTCACTGAAGCAATCTTCAATCTAGAGCTTCAATCTAGGAGCCCACAGATTTTCCGCCCGCCTTAGATTTTTACTCCGATGTGTGTTTTAATTATAATTCCTCCTGGGAGTGTTTTTTTCCCAGCGACTTTTCAAATTATGGTGAAAAAATGGGTGAAAGATGGGCTCAGACAAGGGCCAAGAGGAGGAGGAGGCTGTAATAAACAAGTCTTGAAAATTGGTGGTTAGGGTTTCAACGCAATACAGCAAGTAAGAATTTGGTCTAGAATTTCGCCCGGTGCTGTGATCAAAAGAAGAAGGCGTGGGGTACATGCGCTCATGCGCTCATCCTCCTTTTTCAAACGGATCGCCGACGCTTTCAAACAGCTGAGCATCCACTTGTGCCATTCCAAAATTTGCTGTAGCGAGAGGTAGAGCATCTTTTATTGAGCAGGAGGAGTGCTAGGGCCAGGCGAAAAACTGCACGGGGTAAATATTTGGGGGACAACGCTAGTTACAAGGGCTCGGAAGGTTTTATGGCGCGATCGGAATGATTTACTTGGCGCAATCGAAGTCTAAATATTTTTACGCCAAATTGACCTCCAGCCCGCCGCTGATTTTTACAACTCTCACGGCTTCATTCTTCATTCACTGCAGTTTTCTCGCTGGAAAAGATGATTTTACGTTAGGCGAGATTGTGGTTCCGGGAACCGCTCATCATCGCGAATTCGATAAAAGCAGGCGGTGATTGTGGTGAGCTTTGAGCGATAAGGCGCAGTATCCTGCTGAGATCGAAAAGCGGAGAAAGGGATGAATCCACGCATGTTCCCGCCGTCTATGTGACGTCCTTCCCTTTCTCACGGAGTAATGCTTGTATATCACCGCGATAGACTGCGTTTTATGCTCACCTAAGGGTATATCGGCCGATATACATTTGCGGATACACTCTCAAAAGTGAGTATTCTCGATCAGCCGTAAAAATCAAGGATCGTTTTTTTTTGAAAGAAAGGCAGTGTTTTGGTTCACCGCGTCATGAGGGTTGTCAGGCTTAAATTTCCGCGCAGTGATAAATTAACTGCATGTTCGTGTCAAGAAGACGACGAAAATTATTATCCTCCAACCTAAAAAGCGATATCCCCAAATGCCATATCAATCATTGGCGAAATTTTCATTTTGGCAGCGCAATTACTCGACACTCCCTCTTCTACCCTCTTCGAGAATAGATTACAGTTGTAGCTTACAAGCAGATAATGGACTCGGTAACTTGTGTAGAAAACCTGAGTCAGGGTTTGGAAGATCTTTTATGAAAAGCCGCTACGCGGCTTTTCGTTTCAGATCCTTCAGAACCTGACTCAGGTTTTCTACACAATCTTCCAAGCCTAGGGGGTGGCCTTCTTTTGCTTTTTTAGACTGAGAAGGGATTAAAGCTGTTTTGCAAACTTCGAAGCTTGTGCGACTGATGTTTGCTTTGTTTCATTTTTGGAGCGTAAGGGAGCATTAGTACTGAGCGCAGTCATGTCAAGTGTGATCCCCACTTGGATTCTGAAAACAAATCTCGTCCCTCTCTCTCTTCAAAGAGGGTGTCGAGCGTGGGAGCCTCTGAAAGACGGTCTGATGACGCTTCTCCAGAGGGAGAAGTTCCAAAACTGCGGATCAACGGGATTAAAAACGCGCCGCTCAGCAAGAGACCAGACTATCAATCCTGACGGCGTGGCACATCTTTCGCGGCGAAAAAAAAACTCACTTTCTCAGAAAGAAAAAACGATCCGGTGATGGATTTGCCGGCTTCAGAAGTTCAGACAGGCCATCATTCTCGCTATAATGGCAAGAATCGTGGCTGCTGAGGCAGTGTTTCTTAGGATGCGAATAAGCTATCAGATGTTCACTTCCGGGGCCTGTCGATGATCCCAGAGATAGGGGTGCTGCAAAAGCTGAAAACAAATTTGAGAAGCAAGAAAAGCGAACTGCCAAGGCCGCCGTAATTGTCAATATTGTCAGATGGGGAGGCTCGTTCTCTCTTTCTCCAACTCAAGCTCAACTGTCAAAAACTTTTATCGCGTCGAGTCGTGATCCGCCTCCTGATCCAAAAGCTAAACATCTCGAACTTTCCCACAAATTAGTCGCAAATAGAGTTGATCTTCCTTCCTCCCGATTTTCATAATTGTCTCCTACAGGCATCCTCAATACAGACATCCGCAAATAAGCGCGCTAAAAACTAATCAAATTCAACATTTTAAAATCAGTTTGATGACTTCAGAATCAATTTATTTGGCGCTCGCCGTTGACAATATTCATAAATCAGCGCTCAAGTAGGAAGCAGTCAATTTTGTCGAGTTTAACAACGCAGAAGACGGCTTTAAAAAAAAGCCCGGTCAACATAATCCTTGACGTTATTCTTCAATTCAAAATAGAAGCTGCAGCTGAGTTTTATTCAATAATAGTTTATTGAATAAACTTGATTTTCGAACAAGTGGAAAGTGCTTGTCCCTTGCTTGTAATGAGCTTATCGAATGGAATCAAGGATTGACGTAAAAATCATCACAGGATCTTAGACTTTCCATGAGAAAGAATCAACGATTCCTGTGGTCAGCATGCTGTGTAAAAACCTGAGTCAGGATTTGAAAATGATAGATAAATTGCCGACTAGCGGCCTTTAGAAAACGAAGCCGCGTAGTTCTTAAGGGTGTCAACATCGATTTCGTCATTTTTGCGTCCGCATTTTAGACACTTTCCCTAACTCAATCGATGTGGACACCCTTAAGAATTATATCAATGGTTATTTTCGCGAAGCCGCTTCGCGGCTTCGATTTTTTAAAAGCCGCTACGCGGCTTTTTATTTAGCACTTTCAAATCCTGACTCAGGTTTTTTACAGTGTTTTTTCAGCATAGAAGAATGGAAAAAAAAAGCTAGAATTTCCCTTTGGAAGTGAAAAAAAAAGATCAAATTGATCTCAAAGTGAGCGGAAGGGAATATATAGTACGATGGTATCATCAAAAAAGAGGAGGCATACGTAGCCTAATTCGGGGAGCGGCGCTTCAAAGGCCTTCAATGGCGCCGGATGCACTCATCGGTCACGGACAATAACGTCTTCCAGATACACAAAACCCCATAAACATTTATACGAGTGAGCAAATAGTAGTAGCCCTGGAGTTGCGCAGTTCGCCCATCCATAATTTACGCATCATTATGGTTCCCACTTATGAATCTTTAATCCTCTCGAGTAAACAGCATAACCAGTATCGCAAAATAACCGAAACTCCATCAGAATTATCAGATGTGCCAATAACCATATAATTTTTGAGCTCAGAGCTCTTAAATTATAAATTTTGCTGAGCAAAATTTGATCTGTCAAAAGCATAATAGAAACATAATAAAACTGTTAAATCTACTCATTTTTAATCTGAAGGCTACTCATTCTCTCTCGTAAAAAAGGCTTATCAAACTATCGACCCGCTGCAAAATTACGAATGACAAACGAGCCAAATACAATTAAAGAACTTGAATCTCAAGTTGACCAAGAATTTCTCACGCTTATTTTAAATTCTGAAAAAGGAGAGTTCCAAATTGTGATTTCAAACTCGGCTCGGCAACCTGTGTAAAAAACCTGAGTCAGGGTTTGGACGATATTTAACGAAAAGCCGCGAAGCGGCTTTTTCTAAAACGAAGCCGCAAAGCTACTCTGAAATTCTGGCAAAGCCGCTTTGCGGCTTCGTTTTAGAAAAAGCCGCTACGCGGCTTTTCGTTAAATATCGTCCAAAGCCTGACTCAGGTTTTTTATACAGGTTGCCGAGCCGAGATCTCAAATATCCAAAATTGAAAGTCCAAATTAGAAAGTCTTTGAAATGAGGCATAAAATCACCGCCAAACAAGACTACAAACGCGCTGTTCAGACAAAAAAAAGTATGAAAAAAAAGCGTTCCCCTAAGCGCAGTGTTGTCTGTAGGCAGTGTTTGTTTTATAAATTTGACTTCAAAGAGCAAACTTCCAAATGCAAACAGGGAGTTCTCGTGCAGCTTGGCGAGAAAATCTCGAACCGCGGCACTTTTGGACGGAGCACTGATCTCGGCTGGAGACTGCGCATGAACTTTCAAAATTCCCAAATCAACAATCTTCTTTTGAATCTTTCCCACATCCCCAGAATCGTTCTCTCTGAACCAAAATTCGGAACTGGCGGCATCAAAAATATTTATATTTTAGTCATAGAAAAAGTTGCCAATTTGGAATCTAATTTGTTCGATACTCAGAATTTGACGACGCATTTCGTAGTCATTTTCGCCTTTTTTCCTGTCTAAAAAACCTGAGTCAGGATCCAAAAAGCTTAAATTAAAAGCCGCAGAGCGCCTTTTTCAAAAAATCCTGACTCAGGTTTTTTACACAGGTTTTCAAGCCTAGTTCAAAATGTTCGAAAATGATTACGCCCTTATTTTGCAGTAAGAATCAATTATTCCCGATTATCTTCGAGGTCCTTTTTGTTATTAACATAAAGTTCGTAAGTTGCCACGTAAAAATTATCAGTATACGAGGACGATAAAAATCACCAGCTGGCCTGAGCAGCTCGATAGGCGCATAAGCCGAGAAGTGAGTGAGCTTGAGCGCGCGATTTAGCGCGCTAGCGCCCTACGCTACAAATTAGCGCCATCTCGTAATTTTTTTTTTGCGATTCTATTTTGCCAGCGATAGCTAAAGGCCAGAGCAGCACATACAGCTTCGTTAGCCAGGAGACACCGGGTTAGTTTCATCCCTTTTCTCCACGGAAGCGTAAACACACTCGCGCCAAATCACGGACAAAGAGACCTTTGAAGAAGCAAGAGATCGGAACAGAAAAAGAAGAAGCTCTAGAAAAAGCAAGTGATGAAGATGATGTTCATCCTTATCAACCTCGCCGCAGCTGCCTTTGTCGTTGAGGGCACGCGCTATCAGAGGCCCGCGAAGACGATCCACCTCAGAACTGGGTAAGCAAATTTTACATTCGCCTCGTTGACATTACTTTTATCGCCCCGGGGGAGTCTCCTTTTTTCTTCGGAGGCGAGAGCATCAGCGGAAGCAGTAAAAACTTTCTTTTTGAATTGAAAAGTTTATAATAGTCATATCAAACTCGATCAACAAATACTTTTCGATTGAATTGAAAAAGCAAATACCAGTACCACAGACCATCACTTTTTTTCGTATTTATACACAAGCAGAGCCATTTACTATTTGCCGGCTTTTGTTATTTTTCGTAAAATAGCGAGAGGCTCCTTCCAACGAATTTCGTTCTTTTTCTTCTCTCCTGGGAAAGTGGCTGCCAGGGGACATGATTTAGCCGAGATCGCGAAAGGAAGTCCTGAAGGCCCTTGGCGGAACTTGACTACAGTATTTATCCATTGTGATTTGTTTTAAGAGCAAACAGTGCGATCGCATTCAGCTTACCCCGCCATTCGAACTCGTAGAGTCAGCTTTGTAGGCTTTAGGCCCTTTATTCGGACTCTTTTTACGAATTTTGACCACCCGATTTTCCAATAGTTAGAATCTGCCAATTTGTAATTGTGCGATTGTAGTGCTGACCTTTGCGGTAACAAGGCTGGGTTGCTCATTATGGCTTTGATTTCGTCAAATGAAATCTATTTCCAAAGGGGATGAAATGCGGTGATCAATGATTGAGCGGAGGGGAGCCATAGGTCGCCCCTTCCGAGCCGCTTCCAATAAACAATTTCGCCGAATAACCACATTGGCGGTCCTCATCATTGATTGCCGCTTAATTAGGGACACACTCCAAAGGAAATCCGGGTCTCTGAATTGAGCTAAGCGGGGCTGTTAGCTGTTCTTTGTTCTTAATTTCGAATGTGGCGCTTGAACTTTTGCGTTTTTTGCACCAAATCCCCCATTTTGGCAACAAGAAGCGTTATCTACGATTCGAAGGGGGCCACGCGCCACCCAAGCCTATCAAACATTCAAGTGATGGATTAGCTGCCTCATTGTCAGCCGAAAATTAATATTTAATGCTCAATACTCAATTCTCAATATTCTCGAAACTGGGCAAACAGGAGCAAGTTCCACTTTTGCGTGAAATTGTTCACCTACTTCCGGAAAATACTTGGCCCAATACAGATTGACTGGGCGGATAAAGTAAGTCCCTCCCGATTTTCTGGGGCCGAATTTTTCTTTATCTTATCGAGCTTTTTTTTCTGTCGATTTTTCTTTCGCTTCGCACGAGAACGACAAGTCCTTGACAGGCTTAGAGCGATCAATTAACATTCAGCCGGATTATCTGGCAACAAAACCAGATTCGAAAGATTTCAAAATCAAGCTCGGATCTTTTCTTTTGCCGGAAATTCCGAAATTACAATCGACTTGGCCAAAAATCTGGAAGAGGGATAATTAGATTCAATTTCGATCGACGGAAAAAATCGAGGGAAAAGATCGATTTCGTTTTCCGAGTTTTTGGAGGTAAATTCAAATTGGGCCTGAAATTTGGCTAATTGCTGTTATTATATCGCCTTGGCTTGGCGAGCAGCCAGCCTGATTCCTGATTCCCGAAAAATGTGTATCGCATTTATCGATGCCTGTTAGGCAACATTTAGCGCAGCGCTAATAGCGCTGATAATGAGCCCCGTTACTGTAACTAGTGTGGAACAGTAGCGCGCTGGGGAAGTATACTACGCGGGAGATATTGTTATGATAGTTCCGGAAAATCGTAGGTAGATCCATTAGTGCTTAGACGAAATCTGGCGCCTTTTCGTCGGCCGCAAAGTGCCTCCCCGCCGCCACTTGGACAAGGCATCTCTGCTCACGCTCTTTCGTGTTTGACTTAGATAGAACTTGCGTGTTCCTTCTTATGGGCGCCGCGCCAAACCCATAACCATTAACTCGAAACCATTGCTGAATAATTCGCAGCACTTGAGCCAAAAAAGAGGAACCTGTGGCTATATTTAAAATGCATTAGTAGCGGCTTGGTGGCAGCTCTATTTTAGTTCTTGCTAGGGTTAACACTACAAATCGGGGAGAAAAGAAAGAAGGCGTTTATTTTTGGAAAGGTGGTGGCGAGAAATCGACCTTTGACGGACGTGATAAGCACCATGGGCAGTGCTATTGGAGTGTTGGAGCTTGCACAGGTGCCCGTCAGGGGTTAATCCCCGCCCATGAAAATAAATTCTAAGTTGGCAATAAAAAATCTGTCGCTAGAATTGAAAATTCGTAATTAGGGAGCCTCATTAGCGAACCGGGGGAGTAATGCAGTACGAAATGCGCTGAGAATGTTGCCTCTTTCATCCAATTAACGTGTTTGTTTTTCAGTGCCTCACATGATCACTCGGTGCGCATGCGCGACAAGATCGACTTTGTGTGCCCTGAAGACGAAGACCTCGACCTGTTCAAGATCGACATGAGCATTGACCCGGCGGGAAAGGACTGCCCCGACCTGGCCAAAGGTAAATTTACTCAGCGACCGTTCCTTTAACTAACTGACCCTTTTCCAGCCGAACTCGTGTGGCGCTGCCGATACACTAGAACCGACGGCGACAGCCGCTACTCCATCGAGATCATCCCCTTTTCGCCGATCCCGGGCGCGCCGACCTTCAACTTCGGCGCTGAATACCATTACTACGGTAAGTCCATTCAACCAATAATTATTATCGCCAGAGATGAAAGCGCTATTCTTTCTTTTCATTTTTCGCTATTTCGCTTTTTCGTATTTTGAGTTTATATATTTTTATAGCTCGTTCGAGTGGAAAGAATACTTGCGAAGGGCATTCAATCCAGCTCCGCGTTCAAGAAAAGAAGCCAAAGGAGACAACAAGGACTACCACGCCAGAAGTCACTGAGCCGAAGAAGACCACAACCAGCACAACTCCAGTCGCCAAAACCCAGCGATCTTCCCGAGCTCGCCCTCGACCGCGAAGCGAACAGCCCAAAAGACCAGTTGTTATCGTGCCTGAAATTTCACCACTGGTCCAGTCTGTCTCGCCCAACTCGTCTCAATCTGCCTGTGTAAATGCCTTTATTTTCGGACTCGCCGTTTTACTTTTGAATTGGTTGTAATTTTGGGCGAATTTTTGAAAAATTTTCGCCGAAAAATTTTTAAAAATTATTATTTTCTAAAAAGTGGAGAAGCGAAAATTACTGGAATTATAATTTTCCCTTCCCAAAAAAGCTAGCCAAACTGACCTCTCAAAAAAAAAAAGAAGTATCGAGCTCGAACTCAGCCGGTCTGAGTTCATTTTCTCGACTTTAGTTTTTCGAAGAAAACTTCAACGATTCCCCAAAGTTCACCAATTCGCACCTTGCTTTTTACTTTCTGCAACTTTTAACTTTCGTGTGCGTTTTCCATTTTGAATGACCCTTTTCCTTTTCCAAAACTCTGTAAATGAAAATAAATATTTATATATTGAATTTGGTCGATTTTCGTTCCTCTTTTTGAATTCTGAATTTCAAGACTCACGTCAAAGTGTAGCCGGACACTTGCGTTTTTCGTCATTTGAAGTCAAATTGTGAAAGACACCTGGCAGGGACAAATAATCGTCGCTACTTTTTTTCAAAAAAGTGGCACTTATTGAATCGATTCTGCGTAAGCGAATTTTCCATTCTACAAAGAAAGAAACTTATTTACAGCCATCTGACGGAAGAAAAGACTTCACGCCAGAATGAGCGTATATCGCCACTGACAGTCTTTACTGTCTCGAGCTCTGTTTATGTGGAAACTTCTGCGAGACTGGAATGGAATGTCGGCTCTTTCACATTTTGTCTCTAGAAGAGGCCCGGCAAAGCGAGTTGTTTTTCAGTTGACGCTCACTTCTTCACTTTTCGAAGTTGGAAGGTCCGCGCCGCACTGCTTTCAGGTAAAATCGCGTTTTATTTAATTGGTTAATCAATTAATTTATTAAATAAATATTTTATTAATAATTTTTCTTCAGACGCCCGAGCTAAAAGATTGAAATACGAGGAAAGCCCTCAATCGAAAGAGCAAAACTCCCAAAAGTCGTGGATGAAAACATGACTCGTAAAAACACCAAGCTTCCAACCACGATCCTTGCAAAGGAGTTTTCGCTTGCTGTAACCTGAATAAAATCAATTTCCAATTTCTTATACTAGTGAATAAAGATGCTCAAGTTTTGATAACTGGCTGGAAATTCTAGCCAAGTTTTCTTCCTTGATCATCTTTTTTCGTCTCATTTTTTGCAGGTTTCATTTTTTCAATTTTTGTCGAGCAGAATTAGCAAATACAGTACAATACAGATTCAATCAATGACTCGCGAGAACTGTACATTTCCAAGTTCTTTGAAAAATAAATAAGAAGCGCTTTGTTAAGTGACAAGCTTAGAATAATTATTCCTAACTTTCAAAATGAGCGACTTGTCCAGTGCATATTTCATCACTTATCGACTCGTGTGTAATCCTCTTCAGTCAGCGTAAAAAGCAATCAAGGCTTTTCTAGCGCCAGAGTCCTCGTTGATTGCAAAATGCTCGGAAAAGAGAGACTTTGGCCGCTAAGTGAGGAGCAATCGCTTGGATTGTATGCAAAACGAGCTCTTGAAATCTGAACAGCGGAAGCGAAGAGAAAACACAATTGAAAGTGAATGAGACTCTTGATCGACGGCCACAAATAAGAGTTCCTATTGAGTTTTCGCGAGAAATTAAAATTTTGCTCATTTCAATTAGCTGCAGCTGACATTTTATTCTTTAGAAAATGCCGAAAAAAGTTCAGTTGGAAACCTTGTAAACATTTTCGTCAGTGAAATCAGCTTTGCATTTCGGACACTTTTTCTCCGAAAGGTTGGAGATGCAGTTGAAACAGGCTTTGTGGCCGCATGGGGTGATGATAGCTTCTTGATGCTCGTTGTCGAAGCCGAAATCGCAGACCATGCATCGAGGCGTCAACACGAACGAATAAAATGAGGGTCTTTCTGGGCTAGTCGCTCTATTTTCCTCCGCATCGCTATCTTCATCAGATGATGAGCGAGAATTATGTTCAGCATTTTGTTTAGACCTTTTTTCTACTGGCTCTTCTTCTGAAAATAACATCAATTATCAATTGAACAATAAGTGGATTTTTTGGCTGCCGCATAATTTGAAGACTGTATCAAGGGGTCTGGGTCGTGCCCGAAAGGCGATTCATGGGACCGGAAGTTCCGAAATGAGTACTAGAACAGTTCAGAACTCTTCATTTGAGTCATCGGTTGGCTTGAAAAAATGCTAGTAAAATACTGCTGACCTGTGACAATATACTAGTGTCAAGGGGCGCTAGAATAGTGAAAGGGAACGCAAGAATCTTCGTTTCAACCGGACGGTTTGGTCACTCCTAACATTTATACCGTTTAAGTTCACGAAATCCCATTTCCGGGGCAAAATTCGACTTTCTAGCGACCCAAGCAGCCACTGTGATGCAGGTCAGCAGCATTTTTATAAATCGATTGACATGTCCATTTCGTAACTTCCGGTCCCATAAATTGCCTTGCATGACACCCCTTGATATTGTGTTAAAATGAAAGCTCAACATCTTAGCTTTCTAAAGCTGTATCATAAGACCCCTAAGCATCGCTAGAAAAATCGATTATCTAACAATCGTAAAATAATTAATTTTCTAAATAATTTATTAAATCAAAGTCAAATTGAAGAGTTACATTTTTCCATTAGAAAAACAGCGCTTTTACCTGAACGGGGATTTTACCTGAGCGTTGGATTTACCTGTCAGGTCAAACCCCCGTTTAGGTAAATCCGACGCCATGTCAAACCCCCGCTCAGGTAAATCCGCCGGCAGCCGGATTTTTTTTACCAAAATCACTGTTATCCTCCTTTGCTAAAGATTTCGCAGCGATAAAAATACGCTTTTGAACTTTTTTTCGCCAATTTGTTTTAGCAAGGTGTTTTTCCCATGCTTTTGCAGCGTCATCTTCTTTCATTTTTAGTTTTTCTTTGGCAAAATAAAGTTTCACTTCAATATCTTCAACGGTCATTTTCGCCGGGTAGATAGACAAATTAGTTTCTTCCCATTTTTCACGAAAAATTTTTTCGTCAGCTTTTGATTGATGATAAATCTTTTGCATGAGCAATAACTCTTCGTTTTTTTCTTAAATTTTACATAAATAAACAGACTTAGTTGATAAATGATCAAAAATGATAGGTTAGAATCAGAGTTGCAAATTTTGCTTGATTTTTGCTGAGCTGAGTTGAGCTGACCTGAGCAAAAATTTTTCTGAGCTGAGCTCGTCTATTTCGGGGGTAACTGAGCTGAGCTGAGCTGGCCTTTTTCAGAGGTCATTGAGCGGAGCTGAGCTGAGCAGACCTTTTTTAAGGTAGTTGAGCTGAGCGAAAATAATTGAGCTGAGCTGAGCTGGTTGAGCTGAGCTAAAATTGTGTTAAAATAATTGAGCTGAGCTGAGCACATCAGATCATTTTCAAAAATCACTGCAGTCGCTCAGCAGTCGCTCAGCTCACTCAGCTCACTCAGCTCAGCAAATTTGCAACTCTGGTTAGACTCATTAAATTCACCTTCCCTGACATCTCTATCCAAAGCAGCGTCGCAACAAGACCCAACATAAAATTCCCGGTAAGAGAGTTTATCAGCTCCACAACTTTTTGCTGGACATTTGAATGTAGCGTCCGTTTCTTGAAACTTTGCCGAGGATTTAGGATGTTTCTCATCCTTGCATTCACGGCAAAGTCGTCTGCCCTGAATCTCAGCGGTTGAATCTACAGCACTAAATTTAATCTTTATAAAAATAATTCTCGGAAATTTACTATTTGCAATTTTCACATCGTCCAAATTTGCCATAAGAGTTAACAAATTTAGGGTAAGGAACAGGGAGAAGATCGGATTTCGGCATTCTTTATTTCCTCAAAAAAACAATGTGATGTGATTTTTTCTCTGACAGTAGTTCGCTTAGAAGGAGTAGTTGATTAGCGCTATTCAATTCCTCTTGCCCTGGGACATTTTGATGGCAGGGCAGGTCACCCTGATGAGGGTTGATTAGAGGTCATTTCATTTTTCATGCTTACGACTAGCAAAACTTCTAGTTGAAAGAGCTTCAAGTTTGAAAATCTTGTAAACATTGTTTTCAGTGAAATTAACATGTTAGAATAGTGAATTTAATTTATTTCGCAGGGAATTTCTCAATCAAACAGCAACCAAGTCGAGCTCCAGCAGCTCCAGTAGAGCTCGGATCACGATCTGGATTTCCATCGTCGGGCAAGGCGTGAATTACAATAGCTTTGTCGGTAATGTCATTTTCGCTGCCAACTTCAAGGCTGACCATTTTGTCTGTGATGTCGACTTTGCTCGTTCCTCCTTGAACTGTTATGCTGCCCAAGTCGCCTGTGTGGCTAAATGGAATTGTTTCTTTCTTGAACAAATTTCAATAAAGCATACTTTTCTTGGATATATACTCAATAAATTACCGGTCTGGCGCGTTGAAATACGGAAATCCATGAATCTGATCAGGGGTTCCTTTGAAATGACCGCCAGCAGCGCCGCAGTCCGGAAAGACGTTGCCAACTGCATGGACGTGGAATCCATGAACGCCATCTGTAAAGCCATCGTCAGTGGAGGAAAGATCGCCAGTGAAACTAACTCCGTCTTGGGTCTGCTTGATATCGACGACGCCCTAAACATCGCGGTTTCGTTGTTGATTGCAGCGTCACTTTTTCTTACCCGGATAATGCCATGGCCGGCTCGGAAGTCACATTGGTAGGAAACTGGCTGGATCAAGCAGCAGCCAATCCTTGCTCCTGCTGCTCCGGTCGACGATGGATCTCGAGTCGGGTTGCCATCGTCTTGCAAAGCGTGAATGACGATCGCCTTGTCGCCAATGAAATCAGCGCTTGTTCGGTCCAGCGAGATGCGGGAGTCTTCGATGTTCACCTCCATTTTGCCGTTGTTGTTATCGACGTTGCCCAAGTCTCCTGTGTGGCTGAATCGAGCTTTAGACAAAGACGCAAATTTGAATAGAGCATACAATGAGGGTGAGCTTCATATAATCGACAAGTTACCGATCAGGATAGATGAATTCGGGATATCCGTGAATCTGGCTCGGATCACTTTTAAAGTGTCCTCCAGCTGCAGTACAGTCGGGACTGATTTTGCCCTCCGCATGAACATGAAAACCATGCATTCCTTCTGCGTTGTCTCCTGCATCCAGAATGCCGCTTACAACGACACTTCCTTTCTCTGTGCCCATCAGCTTGACGGCGCCCTTGATCGATCCATGCCCGTTCGAAAAGTCGCAAGTGTATTCTTGGGAGGAGAAGTAGCCAGAGAAAAACTTATCAAGTCTCATTTTTTGACTATTTTTCACTTGGAATGGTGCGATTTGCCTCGTGGCTTATATTGCACTCGATTTAACCTCTGTTTGATCCTTGTCTATAAAACCATGCAATATTAGAATTTGATCGCGTAATAGGATTGCTTAGCAAATTCCAGATACTTGAAGCCATCGACGAACTCGTAGACGAGGTTAAATTTTGACAATATTTGATGGGCACTACGTAGATCGACCTATTATTTAACCTATTTTACGAAGTGCATTTCTGGATTACCAATAAGATTGCTGCATTTGGCCTAACGGCCAATCAAAACCCAGCTCAATAATATCAATTCCATAAATTGGTTAAACCCGCTAGGGGCTAACTCTAACCCTAACCCTAGGAAAATAGTAACTTCCAGTCATCTTCTGGTGACTTTTTACTGTACTACAAGGACCGTAGGAGGTAGGTGAACAGTTTCTCGATGTGAAACCACGTCGGCACTAAGAGGTGATTATTATTTCTTCTTCTCCAAATAGTTTTCATAACACAGAAAGCACTTGAAAACGAGGAATGTTGTACCAGGGGCGCCGACTCTTCGCCTAAAGCGCCATAAAAGACTTGGATTGACCAAGTTGATCTTTTTAAGAAATTTCAGAAGAGAAAGTTCTCTCTTGCGATCGCGGATCCGGCATGTTCTATTTTACAGGATGGGCTTTTCAATCAATAACGCCAATCATTCATTTTTTCTTGAGATTAGAAAATCCCGATCGAAGTTTCTGTCATTTTCGGTCTCTGCGCTTCTCAAAATCAGTTTGCCGATCCGATTTGGATAACCTTTCAAACCGGGAGTACAGTCTACGAGTACAGTAGAGGTAAGAGACGCAAGTCTATTCCAGAGAGAGACAGAATTTAGCCACCGAATTTGTAACCTACAGTCAGGCTCGAGAACGATGTCGAGCTATAAACGCGTCGCTCCCGCTTCCATCGAATCTTGAAGAAAACCGCTTCTTTAGGTAGAATTCTTCGAGAATAACTTACGGATCGATATTTTGATCTATAAACTCATAGGGCTATCGGAGGCACGTTTCTCAGATTAATCGATTCGCCTGGAAACTTGACAGCGGAACTTGGCGACGGGATCCACTATGACGAGCTGACAAATGCTCGTCCTACCTATACCCAAGTAAGATGGCTTCATGGCTCGGCAACCTGTGTAGAAAACCTGAGTCAGGGTTTGGAAAGAGCTAATTCAAGCTATACTTTCAATTCTGGAAAAGCCGCTTTGCGGCTTCGATCTTAAAAAAGCCGCTGCGCGGCTTTTCATTTAACATCTTTCAAAATCCTGACTCAGGTTTTTCGCACAGGTTTTTGAGCCCAGAATAGCTTTGAAAGATTTCTGACATATTATTTAGTATTGCGCTTCGAATATTTATATAACTGGACAGTCGGAACCGATCTATTTGGAGTTCAACATCCTTCCAGGTTCGTAACTCATACTTCATCTTTTTTGAAAAGTGACAAGGGTGCTGGCGGCCACGGACGCTCGACGAGGTGAATGCGTTTACCTGTGTGAGGAAAATAGGACCAGTTAGCAACTTTCCACCAAGGCTGTCTCAAGTCGAGGAGAATCTTGCGAATGTTACGACAGAGGCGCGACAAGGACTAGACTCCACTCAGGAACAGGAATAATTCTGTGCCTTTCCCTCAGAGTCCAACTCGATCAATTAGAAGTTCCACGCTCATGTGAGTTACTAATGGCGTTATTATTTCTGTAAAAGTTGGTGATTGAACGTCTTGAACAACAAATTGCGGTACGGATCCATCAAAAACGTCTATTTTGACATGAAATTTTGTAAATAATTCTAGACTTTGGAGGCAAGCCTGGAACTCTTAAACTCAACATTCACCGGAACATCATCTGCTCAAGTTTTTGGAGTGAACTTATCTGCGCTTTTTATTCTTTATTTTTCAGTATTCTGATTGAAAGAAATAGCAATAAATGAAAGTCGTGACGTCCTAGAAAAGCAATCTTGTTAAGGGTGTCATCTATAAAAGGAAAAGAGAGCAAGAGCATTTGAAACAGATGTATTCAGCAGCTTTTTTCATCATCCGGTCAAGAATATCTGGCTAGGAGTCGAGGATCTCACGAATAGAATCTTACGAAAGAAGTAACTTTTTCATTAGCGCCACCAACTTCTCCGTTATAAATATCGATAAATGAGCGTTGCCAGCAGTATCGAAGCCAAGTTCTTCAGAAAGTATTCGACTTTCTCAACCATGAAAGCTCTCAAGTTTTTTGCTTCTTTTTTCGCCGTCTCGTCCGCCAAGCTCGTTTGCAAAGAAGACACTTGCGACTTGTGCTCTCACGCCTTGCAGCTCAACAACCTTAAGAACAACAACCAGCGACTGGCAGCTGAATGCCAACAGTTCTTGGCGAGAAAGTGCTGCGACGCATTCGGCGGCCACTTCCATCATGGACTGACGTTATCGACCTCTGATCGGGAAAGCGTCGTTCCGCCACCAGAGCCGGCAATGATCGAGTCCGGCCTCGGCTTTCAAAACAAAACCATCTGGATCCTGCTCGCTGTCATCCTCGCGTTCGTATTTCTCGCATCCGTCTTCGAGAAAGTCATCATTTTCACCTGCTCCCGGCGTTCTGGCAACAAGCTCTGCGACAAAGAACATTTCATTTGAATCTGCGTCTTGACGTCGTCAATAAAATACCCTGTCAAAAACCGTATTGAGTTTTCTCGTTATCCTAATCATCTTTCATGAGAAAGAGGCAGCCCGGGGCAAATTTCTAGCGATGCCCTGGTTTTCAGTCATTTTAGACGAGAAGATTCAAAAAAGAGAGAGAAAAAATATGAGATTATTTTCGGCAGGAGCATTCATTGCTATGGCGAGCTCAGTAAGTACAACAAAATTCTAGTTCCGAAATGTGATCTTGTTCTACTAGAGCTCATTGCATTGCACTCCAGTCCAATCGCAAGGCAACATGGTCTACAGACACTGCAAGTGTGTCAACGCCGACGGAAGTGACGTACCCAACTCACTTCAACTAATCATTGGAAACTCGCCCTTGCCAGTCTGTGCCCCGGCGCAGATTCAACCAGTTCTCCCCGTTGGCAACTTTGCCAAAGTTGAAACTTCCAACTCAGCAGCTCTTCCGACAGATGCCCCCTTGGTCGACTTTGAGGCTGGGCTCGGCATCCTGTGCAGGAAACCTGAGTCAGGCTCTGAAGAGCTAAAATGAAAAGCCGAAGCGGCTTCGTTTGTTAAAAAAGCCGCTGCGCAGCTTTTCATTTAAGCCCTTCAGAACCTCACTCAATTTTTCTACACAGGTTGCCGAGCCCAGCTTTGAGGCAACCACTGTAGACGACCATGGATTCAACCCAAAAGAAGCAAATGCTCTTGAGCCAGCAAAGAATCTCCATTCTCTTCCTCCGTGCGAGTACGAGATTCAATTCGGAACCGGGCGCAAACCAAAATGCGATGAAAACGGAAGCTACTATCCTGTCCAGTGCGAGACGCCCAGATACAGTTATGGATAAAAATGAAAGAAATCGTATATTAGAATCGTTGAGTAACTCATAATATATCCATCTGGCAGATCTCGTGTGACAACTTGTTGGTGCGTAGATGTCAAATCTGGTGAAGCACGGCCAGGCTCAAGAAGAACAGTTTCCGTCGACACCATCAACGGTAAGATTCATCAACATCAAATTTTTTCCGTAGCTCTTTTCTTTTTCTAGGAGCGCTGCCCGATTACGGCGAGCCAAACCTCGATCACGGAAAAGACTGCCGCGCGTTTGGATCTTCTGGATCCCGACCGATGAACATTTATAAAGGCACAGCAACGAATTCGTACTTGTATAACCAAAACGCTGGCCCAAGTGTTCGCCAGGATCCGACAATCAGCTCTGAGCCAAGCCCTATCAACTTGTCTCCTTTCAAAAGCCCGGTAAATATTCCTATTTCTATCATCAGCCATTACTTGATTATTATAGTTCGAATCCCCTGTGATCTACAATCCAGCATCAGAGAAATCCGAGTACGTTCAAAAGCCACCAGCAACACTCTCCAAAACTTACACGGAAAAAACTGAGCCTATGTACCGCCCAAATCCGCAGATCTCTCATCCCAAAGTCAATTACAACCCCTTTTTCGGGCTCTTTGGCCGAAACTGGTTCGGATAAAGCAATACCGCTGATGCTTATACTGACTTAGTAACAATCGGAATAAAATGAAAAAAAGAGAAACCTTCTTGTTATGGACATTTATTCTGCTTGTGACAGTAATGGTAGAGAGCTTGCTTAGCTTGGTGGTGAGCTCGGCAACCTATGTAGGAAACCTGAGTCAGGGTCTAAAAGATGCTTTACGAAAAGCGAAGCCGCAAAGAGGCTTCGCTAAACCATTATTCTTATCGATTTAAAAATCTGGCAGACCCTGACTCAGGTTTTCTACACAGGTTGCCGAACCCAGGCTTGGTGGTGATCGTTGTCTGCCGCGTGTTTCAAGTATCGCTCTGTCTCTCCTAAAGACCGAATTAAATTGCGGGGAGGGGAAGTTAATGCAACCTGGTGTGATGTCTTTCGGGTCAGTGAAGCCGTGAATGTTTCCGATTCCTCGGTGCATTGCCGCTTCATGATGTCCCTGATCTGCTGCGGCCTTTTTTTTGAAGGTCATGAAATAAAATAAAGGGATGAAATTGCGCGTGATCAATCAAAAACGGCAAAGTCAATCAATCTCGTCCAGTGACACGAGATAACCTTCTCCTTAAACCATTTCATTGCTTCCCTCTTGTCTTCTGCGACTCCGACCCCGTGGTAGTGCTTCAAGCCCATCTGATGCTGCGCGATGTCGTAGCCTAGATGAGCGTATCCCTTCGCCACGTGAAAATGAAACTCGTTCGGGTAGTAATAAATTAAAGTAAGCAAAAACACCGCCACGGCGAGAACTTAAATGCATCACTACTTCTCTTCTGCTAATCGCGCTTTAATTACCCAGCCACTCGAGAAACGTCTGAATTCTGTGCGTTCGGAGGAACTTGCGTTCATACCACGCGTCGAAATCACCGTCTACTTTCTCTACCTCTTCGATTTTCGGCAATAGCGGCTTGTTCGTAATTTCGAGTTTTTGAAAAATTGACAAAACTCTTTCAAACTTTCAAAATTCATTTATTCTGCAGTCTGGCATCGCAACCAGTATAGAAAACCTTAGTCAGGGTCTGAAAGATGTATATTGAAAGCCGCAAAGCGGCTTTTTTAAAAACGAAGCCGCCTAGCGGCTTTGCGAAATTCTCGTTTCGATCAGTTTTTGATTTTTGGCGAAGCCGCTTTGCGGCTTAGTTTTTAAAAAAGCCGCTTCGCGGCTTTCAATTTACATCTTTCAGACCCTGACTCAGGCTTTCTACACAGGTTGCCGAGGCAAATCTGCCGTCTTGATTCAAAAACTCTTAGCAAAGGCATATCAAGCGAGTCCTTTCGATTCATTCTTCTCCGGATTGATTTCAAATTCACCATTTTTCCACCAGAAAGCACTTTTACTCTTGAAGCTCTTGAAGGACGTAAAAATAGAAAGAAGCGAGGGCGTAATTTTCTGAAGAGAATTCTTCATTTATTAATAAGTAGATGGCAGTGTTGTGAATTTTCTTTTTTTTTTGCGAAATTTACAAGAACAATAGACAGAAGATTGAGACGAGGCACATAGTTATCAATTCGTAATTTTTCCAGTTGCGCGCGGAGTGGTTAAATACTTTCACAAGCTCAAGATTCTTGGGTTCGGCAAACTGTGTAGAAAAACCTGAGTCAGGATCAAAAGAGCTAAAATGAAAAGCAACTATTTTTAATAATAGACTCGAATGGTTCCATGATAGAACTTCTATCGCGAAGCCGCTTTGCGGCTTCGTTTTAAAAGCCGCTACGCGGCTTTTCATTTTAGCTCTTAAGATCCTGACTCAGGAATCTGTCTACGCAGATTGCCCACTCTAGCTCTTTGAATTTAACATCCTGGTATTAATCCTTTTTGAAGCCTTTCCTACTATTTCGTAGTCCACATCGCTTTTGCTTTTGTACGTATTGGGATCTTAGATTCGTTAGACTCCCTCGTCCCCTAAGGTCACTTGCTTATCTAGATCGAGCTTTGCTCGGTCGCCGCCGTGTATTTCTCTCCATTCGGTAATTCACGCAGTTCGTGAATTAACCTCTATTTTACTCCAGCTCGAAATACAGACGTCAAAGATACTTTACTCGTTTTCTTCACTCGTCCAGATATAGAGAGCAGGCAAACTACGCTAGAAGTGGGAGATTCAGCAGAAGCTAGGATCCCTTCAGTGGTATCAGAGTAGTCCCGTTGGAGAAAAGATAAATTTTTCCGCCATCGACAACCGAAGTTTCGCAACTTGGACGCTGATTGGCCGTCAGCGGAGTCGAGGGGAACCGAATCACCAACCGCCACCGCGCCGCCGGAGAAACTCCACTCAGAGAATTTTCCGCACCACACCAACACCACCCCGAGCGAGCGCCACCGCACGAGCGCCACCACGACCCACGCGCCGAAAGTCGCGCCCACGCAACCACGCACGCACGCCGGGGAAAACCTAAAATACTGAGAAAAACATAATTCTTTCGCCACTTTTCACCAAAAATCGAGAGAAGTTTACGAAGAATCGACCCTTGGACCAGACCTTGAAATTTCGACAATCGCTGGACAGAGAAATCGTCGGGCGTTTGCGCAAAAGGCACCTCAGCTCATCATATTGCGACTTTTAGTCGCAGTATTTTCTGAGGGCCTGAAAGGTAATCCAAGGCCCATAAACCCTTACTGCCGATATATTTCGAGCTATGGCGGCGAACAAATCACTGCTAGAAACCGTCACCGAAATAAGAAGCATAAACGATCGAGTAAACTACCTCGAAGAACAAGTGCGAAATGACGAATCACTAAAGCCAAGCCTAGAGCCCTTGATCACAGAAAGCAGAGTAAAATTAGAACAGCTCAGTACAACGCTTCTTACCTGCGAGCTCGATCAAGGAAAAGACTCTACGAATGCGACAATGAGAGAAGAAGCATGGGTGGCCACTACCTGGTCTCGTCACGTCCAAGACTTGCCGAAGCTGGACGCCGCATGCAACACATCTTTCAACACCTTCTTGGGCAGAGCCGACATTTATCACCGCGCCTACGTCCGCGACAGACCTTCACGTGAACAGCCTTTCATCGCAGCAGTGTACAGCCACTTCGACTTGAACATCGAACGCTCACTTGGAACCGAATTTCTGAATTGTCAAGACTGGAAATCGGCCAAGGCGCTGCTAGAGAAATCATTCGCCGCGAAGAGTCACTACTTACTGAAGCTAAGCGAAGTTTTCGACGTCGAATACGACCATTCGAAGCCGTTTGCACACTACACCGCCAACGTCTTGCAAAAGATGAACGAGGCGAAGCAAGCGACTTTGAACTCTTACCGACAAGAGAAGTCAGCCGACGCCGGGGTCGATGAAATATTTGACATATTCTCGACGATGATGCTGTACTTGAATCTTAGGAAAGAAGAACCAGACGTTTTCAACGCAATCCTTCCAAGCCTATCAAAAGTTTACGATATCAACGAACTCTGCCGTCTCGCCCAATCCACAAGACAGAATCGAGTTGACAGCGCGACCGTCTCCCAGCACTTCAACAGAAATAAGAACAAAAAGAAGAAGAATGCTAAGCGCGCCAGCAACGATTCTAAGGATGGGAAAGACGATAAACAACCAGAATCCAAGAAGATAAATACGACTAAGAACGTTGAAGATTTCCAACCATTCGACGTTCACTTTTACACAGTGAAGAAGAAGCGACCAGGAAAGGCTTATTTCGCTTCGGCTACCATCATTACGGGCTCTAAAAGTTTTGACGTATCGATGGAAGTCGACAGCGGAGCCGAGTCCTCCTGTCTGTCCGCTGCTTACGTTCCCGACGAATTTCTCCAGATGCTGAAGCCCTGTCCCTTCAAGGTCACCGGTTTCAGCCCAAATATTCCCGCCGAGCAGCCGATGGGTATCCTTCCCTGCCGCTTATCATTCAATGGTGGCCCTGCATTCTCCCTGAATCTCACCATTATGCCAGGCAGTAAATACCCAAGTCTACTGGGCCGCGATATACTAGAGAATGCGATGACGGACAGCTTCACAGTCGACAATAAGAATCGTACTCTCTCATTTTGCTACAACGAAGCCTTCACACAAACTGAGACTCAAGTGGTGAAGCTGGACGGAGTGAAGCGGACCAAAATCAAGAAATACTTGACTACTAGATCAGCGGTCAAGGATAGCGATCGATCCCGCACTCAACCGCCACCAAAAGTCCCAAAGCTGGACGCACCTAACAAGAACGCAGCCAGGTGCCCCATTCAGCTAGCGAAGCAAAAACTCGGAATTACCCTACCAGCAAACGCCGACCCGGGGCAAAAGAAGGTGGTCGCCGAGCTGTGTTTGGATTTCGACGACAGATTCGGCTGCGACGGTCAAAAATGGGTGAATTCCCATTCGAGATCGAAATCCCGACTGATGGTACGAGTCGAAACATCAGTCAACACCCTATTCCGCAAGCTTTTCATGGCCAGGTCACTGATCACATCTCCGAACTGCTCGATACGAAAATAATAGAAGAGATCAAGGACCAGAAAGGGTTTAATAGCCCCGTTCTGCCAATCCCTAAGAAATCTGGGGAAATGCGCTTCTGCATCAACTACAAGAACAGCTTGAACAAATGCCTCTCCGACAAATCCGACCCATATCATCTTCCGAGCATGGAGGATACGATCGCGAACATTGGACCGGGCAACAAGTATTTCGCCACAGTTGATTTGCGGAGCGGATATTGGCAGTGCCCTATTAAGAAAAGCGATAGGTATAAGACTTCCTTCCAGTGGGGTGGGAAATCTTACGCCTTCTGCAGATTACCTTTCGGTTATCGATGCTCGGGGAATATATTCTCGCGCGTCGTAAACACGATTCTCGACTCAAGCCCCACCAGGAAGAAGATGCTTTCTTATATCGATGACATAGTATGTTTTGGGAAGTCTTTCAGCTGCTATTACAACACTCTCCGAAACCTATTCATCGCGCTCCGCAAGTTTAACGCTAAACTCAAGGGCGAAAAGTGCTCTTTCCTACAATCAGAAGCTCACTTTTTGGGCCGAATCATCAACGAAGAAGGAATCAAACCGGACCCTGCGCAAGTCTCCGCCCTTCGTCAGATGAAACCCCCACGCTCCCAAAAGGAGTTAGCTTCATTAATCGGGTCATTGAATTGGATCCGAGGTTTTCTAGAAACAAAAATGGGCGAAGCTATTTCATCCGGTTGCTTCTCGAGCAGAATGAAACCCATAAACGATGTTCGAAATTCGGCGAACGAAACAAATTGTTTCAAGTGGACCAAAGAAGCGGATTTGGCGCTCAAGGAAATTCAACGACGACTCTCCGAGACTCCTGTCATAAGCTTTCCTAACTTTGACGAGTCTTTTCACCTCTACACAGACGCGAGCCTGTACGCAGCGGGTGGTGTTCTGCTACAAGAGTATGGCGGGAGAGTGCACCTAGTAAGCGCGATTTCCCACACCCGAAAGAACCCAAAAGAACCCGTCCAAAGTCTTCACCAGATCGTCAATACTCAGCCGGCGCCGATCCGAATGCGACTTTAACCGAAGTTGGAGCAGCTCATCTCCCGAAACATACAAAACGAGCACACCGTGAAACGAGGCCCGTCGAACCTCTAAACATCGGCACAAACTCGGGTCAGTCATACGACTAAGCGCAAGTACTGCCCCACTCAGGTCCCCTATTCATCGACCGGGGCCTGAAAAGGTACGGAAATTATCACAGTTTACCGTCGCCGACGTATTTTGAGTTCTTCTACATGTGCAGCTACTCCTTCATGTCATCACCGCTCGGACATCACGAAAACTTCGCATCTGATTCAAGCTTTTTCCCAAAAAAGGGTTTTTTAACGCGAATCAGACTGCCTCGACGTTTCGAACCTGCCATGTTACTCATCTTACGCTTATACTCCTGCAAAAATCACACACTTTGGCCTTAGAGGACGTTTCAGTCTCATGGGGGGTATTGGGATCTTAGATTCGTTAGACTCCCTCGTCCCCTAAGGTCACTTGCTTATCTAGATCGAGCTTTGCTCGGTCGCCGCCGTGTATTTCTCTCCATTCGGTAATTCACGCAGTTCGTGAATTAACCTCTATTTTACTCCAGCTCGAAATACAGACGTCAAAGATACTTTACTCGTTTTCTTCACTCGTCCAGATATAGAGAGCAGGCAAACTACGCTAGAAGTGGGAGATTCAGCAGAAGCTAGGATCCCTTCATACGACTCGCGAATTTTCGGAGTCGGAAAATTTTCCGGCGCTGGTTGATCTTGAGGCATTTTTAATTTTGAAACAGCTCGCTTTTTTGCGCTGCAAAACGGATTCCAGTCGGCGTACAACTCGTTCATCCGCTGCCAGTGGGAAGCGAAACTCAGCGGAAGTGCACACTCTAGTTTGAGATTCTTTCAGACACGAGTTTATCGAAATTGAATTGAATCGATCATTCAGTCAGACGTCTCAGAATCGAATATAATATCTCTTTCCTTTCTGCACCAGCTCTTGTCGGCAAAGTGAGCCCTCTCATGAGTTGTCAATATTGTCTTTAGATAAAAGCTTTTATCCTTTTTTTATTTGTAGCTTATTTTAGACGCGGCATTTTTTATGAGCGATCATTGCTCCGATTAATTGTGACCTGTTTCGCATCATCAAAATATTATCTATCTATTTTTAACGTCACTGAAATGAAATGACCACTGACAGGTTGACACTCTTCCCTGTCTGTACAGCCCGCATAGCTCCATGTCTGCCGGATTCGAACGGAACACTCGATGAAAGGGCTCAAGCTGAGCTCGGAAACCTGTGCAAAAAACCTGAGTCAGGGTCTGAAAGGTCTAAAATGAAAAGCCGCGGCTTTTTTTTATCGAAGCCGTAAATAAGCCGCTACGGGGCTTTGCATCAAAGATCTGTCAGACCCTGACTCAGGTTTTCTACACAGGTTGCCGAGCCCATGGCTCAAGACATTGCTCGATTTTCTCAAAGTAGGACTTTTGACAGAATCGACCAAACTCGCCCAGAACTGGTTTGCTCAAGCCACCATCATTACTTATTCAATGGGATTAATTTGCCTTCCTTCGAAGATGATGGGGGGAATTGATGATGTATTGTTTTGATGTCAAGTTTTTTGTATAAAAAGTGACTTTTTCGAAGATTTTTTTCTTCGGATTTTCGAGTATGGCTTTTTGGCCGATCTTGGCGAAGTTTGAAGAATATATTTCATGAAAGTTTTGAAAGTTGTCATTTTCTAATTTTTAGTAGAGACAGCCAAAACTGTAAAAAAGCGGACAATGTGCATTTCATTAAAAAGATCATTGTTTCGGCGAGCTTGTTGCTCAATTTTGTATGTATATTGTTCTTTATTCAAGTGGTTCAACTAAAGATAACCGCAAAATTGAAATATATCAACAAGCATTTGTTGAATAATGAATAATGCTGAACTAAATTGAAGGCGATTTATATTCCTCTTTTTATTCACGAGCAAGTACGGGAAGTACATGGCCAAGGTGCGCGAAAATGAGCTCAAGCGTTGGGAAGAGTACAAAAACGAAACCTTCTCATCGAGAAAATCATCGAGAAAAAGCCGTTAGTTTTGAACTTCCCCTTCTGAATTGTCCCCAAAAACGTGTATTTAAGATTTTTCGAGAGACGTATTCAGATTAAACCCGGTCCAAAAAGACGCCATCATTCCACGATTGAGCTCCTGAAAAGCAGAAGTAATAGTAATGGTTAGCATAACGTTCATCAATTTTAAGATTTTCATCCTTCTGCTACTAAATACTCAATTCTGGCAACGAGCCGTATTGAAAATTGAACTAATCCGTCAAAGACTGATAATCAACCGCTCTTTCGAGCCTGTTTCTTTCTATCGTCAATTAAAACGCCAAAAATACAGACCGTGTTGTTTTCAGCAGCTGTGGCCGGGCTCAAGCATTGAATAGAATCCAGACAGGCTGAGAGCTTGATGAAATGAGCGCGGCAATTGGCACCACTGGTCAGCACCATTCCATCGAAAAACTTTTGTTGGCAGGCTTTGATTTTGTCTTTTCTGGATTTCAACTTTGACGAAATCAAGGAAGAAAATCTCGCAAAATTTCCAATTTCAAGCAAGAATTTTGAAAACCACTTGGCAATAAATTTCTCAGCGCAGTCGGAAACTGGGCTTGAAAACCTGTGTAGAAAACCTGAGTCAGGGTTTTAAGAGCATAAATGAAAAGCCGCTTAGTAAAAGAAGCCGCGAAGTTTTAAAAAATAGCCGCCACGCGGCTTTTCATTCAAGCTTTTTCAGAGCCTGACTCAGGTTTTCCACACAGGTTTCCGAGCCCAGGTCAGAAATAACAAGCTCCACAAACAAAGTAGCCATCAGGAGAAGCTTGATTTTCATACTACTCTGTCTCTCTCTAGAAAAAGAAAACGAAGAGCATACTTCTTTCGTCGAATTTAACTTCTGGGCGCCGATGGGCTTATGTGTGTCGGGCGTCGTATGTGAGCTCTGGTGCTCGTCAGAGTGAAAGGGATCAACGGTGAAGCGCGCTAGTAGCGTCGATAAGCGCGTGCATGCGCTACTATTCTGGGCCGTCGAGCAGCTACCGAGCGGATTAATGGAAATCAGAGAGGGCTAAATTAATTGAGAGGGAATCAATCTCGAGGCAAAGAGGTGAAATTAAACATTTAAGCACGCTGCTCATCCTGCTAGTTAATAGCAAACTGTTGGCGTGATGCGTGCGCTAATTGAACAGCTCACTTGCTGCTTACAGTATCTATCTTAATGCATCTTGCGTTACGAGCTTTCAGAACTCTCAACAACGCTTGATCGACTCGTCACGGTCTTGGTCAATAATTGAGAAGCCGCACTCTTCTCTCTATACATTTTCGCCTTCTCAAATTATGCTGACTCGCTGTTGCTTACTGTTTTTTGCTGCAGTTTCAAAGAAAGAAGGCCTTGGTCGTCCATAAATTAATTTGCAGAAGGGGTAATCACGTAGAAAAGGGATGAACTTTTCATACTGTGTACTACTACTAAATGAGGCCATGATTACAATTGGGATTGCAAATTGCTACTACCGGCGTTGCCGAATTCGAAAAAATAAATTCATTATCGCTACTGGTGATTTTTTCTACTATTTGAAAGAAGAACCGAGAACCTAGAGTTGATAGGTTGGAATCTGGGCTCGGCAACCTGTGTAGAAAACCTGAGTCAGGTTCTAAAGAGCAAAATGAAAAGCCGCGTAGCGGCTTTTATGAACAGAGCCGCGAAGCGGCTTCGCTTGTATTAAATATTAGATAAATTTGGTAATCATGGCAAAGCCGCTTCGCGGCTTTGTTCATAAAAAGCCGCTACGCGGCTTTTCATTTTGCTCTTTAGAACTTGACTCAGGTTTTCTACAAAGGTTGCCGAGCAAAGGTTGGAATTCTTCCTGTTGATTAGTACAAGCAGGAAAGGACTGTTTGGGAAAAAGGTTGAAAGAATCTCATTAAGAAGTAGCAACTTTGCCCGCGGCGGTGCTCTCAAAGCGCTCTTCTTGATTTCTGAAAAGGTTGAGGAAAACGAAGGAGCCGTTAGTTTTTGAAATGAGAGAAGTGTCTTGAAATCGGATCTGGATGAAGTCGAAGTCGGAGAAGATCTCGCTTCTTGGGAAGAAGAAAGGCGCCAAGAGGTCCAAATCGGCGTCAAAGGGGCTCAAGCTCGCGAAACGGGAGAGCGCCGCCGATGCTCGTCGCCGAATCGCCCAGTCCTTTGCCGGCAATGCTGTCCTGACCGTTCTTCTTATCACTCTAGTCGTTTTGTTCGTTCTCGTACAGCAAAGAAACCTTGACCTGGAAAAACTTCTGCCGCATGTAAGATCTAAGAATGTCGAATTGTTCGACTTTCTTGTTCGATTTTTTACGATATTTTTAAAGCTTTCAACAAAACCAAGGCCGCCAATTGAAGGATTCGAATCGCAGCTTGCTGAAATGCTTGAAAAGAAGGATGAAGTGCATTTGATTCAGCGCGACACCCCAATTTCCTTACCAGAACTCTCGCAAGTCGACTTGGATACTCTCAATGCTGCTCCAAAGGAGAGTTTTTAATCTCGCTTTATTTGATGATTCTCATTAGATAAGCCCTTATTAACAAATCCTAGCCCTAGTTCAAACCCCAAAATTATCTAAAAAGCACTTTGAAAACTTGAAAAAGTCGCTGGTAGCTCCGAATCCCGGTTTTATACTTCACAACAAGTTGCCAAAATGCGGTTCGACCACGATGCATAACATTTTGACGATGCTTTCTCAGTGGAACAACTACGAACACATCAAAATCGACTCGGCAATGATGAAGTTCGACGACGAAGAAGGACTTGGTAAGGGAAACGGAGCACTCTTCATTTTCTTATCGTCTTTTTAGCCGCCTATTTGAAGTCGATTCTCCGGCCCCCGATGACCGTGATGAAGCATCACTATTTCTTCAATTTCACCGAGTACGGAATGGAAGCGCCCACATGGATCAACGTCATGCGCGAGCCCATCAGCTGGTTTGAGAGTCGATACTGGTTCAAGCAGAATGGTTGGATCCACAAGGTGTGATTTCTCCAACTTCCGATTTTAAGTCATCTTAGACTGGGGCGAGAACGAAGGAAAACTCCCACGACTTCGAGGACGAGCGGCTCGACATCGACACCTGCATCCGTCGAAAGATGAAGGACTGCACCACCGTCGTTTGGAAATACACCCGCTTTTTCTGCGGCAACTCCCAAACCTGCAAGGGGAAAGCAGAGGCTACGAAGCCAAGGCTGCGGCCGCTGAAATCGCGAAGAAGCGAATCCTGCGTGATTATTTCATCGTTGGAATTTTGGAACAATTCGAAGACACTCTTTCGCTCTTTCAAAAGCTCCTCCCGCAGTATTTCAAAGGAGCAAGAGAAGCAGCGAGATCCGAGTTTGCCAAGATAGGTAATGATAAAGGCTTTGGTGAAGAAGTTTCTTATGGTAATTTTCTAGCGATGAATACAACAAGGACGCTGGATAAGAAACACATGTCCACCGCCGCGAAGGAGTTTTTGATGAAAGGGCCGTTGTCGCACGAGGTAGTAGATGTAGTAAGATGCTGATCTTTTCAGAGCTGGGCTCGGCAACCTGTGTAGAAAACCTGAGTCAGGCTCTCAAAGAGCTGAAAGACTCTGAAGAATAGCTGCGCGGCTTTTCATTTCAGCTCTTTCAGACCCTGACTCAGGTTTTCTACACAGGTTGCCGAGCCCAGTCTCACAAACCCGGAATCTTCAGGAAACAAATTTTGATTTTAGATGGATTTGTACGTGTTTGCCCGAGCTCTTTTCAACGAAAAACTGCGACTTGCCGGTCTCCAGGCTGAAAACCCGACTCTTTGGGACGCGCAACATCCTGAACAGGCCAAAGACAAATTCTCAGAAGAAACGCTTCAAGAGAAAGTCAACGAAGAGAGTGGCACAAATTCCAGCTGAATCCCTGATTGACCCTTTTTTAATTAATTCGCGCTGTACTTGTATAACTGCCAGTATCTGTTAATATAGTGAAAATAGAGCATTTTAACGATATGGCCTGAGCTCGGAAACCTGCGTAAAAAACCTGAGTCAGGTTCTGAAGAGCTAAAATGAAAAGCCGCGTAGCGGCTTATTCAAACAGGAAGCCGTTTCGCGGTTTTTATTTTAGCTCTTCAAAACCTGACTCAGGTTTTCTACAAAAATTCCGAGCGCGGAATATGACTTTTTCGTTGATTTTGAGCAAGTGAGATGCATGTAGGTGGATTATGCACTTTTGGCAAGGTCTGGGAGGGGAAGTGACAAAAGAAAATGAGCCTCCCTGGCTGGTCGAAGAGAAGATTTTCAAATTTTTGGAAGCGCGGAGCGACGAGAAGATTTACTTTGCGATCGTGTTCGAAAAATGGAAATATCTGGCGAATCCAGACGTGATGATGCAAACTTCATCCTCGATTGCATTTTTTATAGGGCAAAATCAGGAACTGCCGAATGAGATTCGAAACTTGTATCAGACGCATCATACAGTTCTCTGCACAAATCTACTCAATAGCATAGGAATGGAATAGAAAAAAAGGAACTAGAAACAGAGTTGTAAATTTGCTGAGCTGAGTGAGCTGAGCAGTCACTCAGCTCAGCTCAGTGATTTTTGAAAATGATCTGATCTTCTCAGCTCAGCTCAGACAATTTTCACTCAGCTCAGCACAATTATTTTCGAGCAAGAGCTGTTCTGCTCAGCTCAGCTCAGCTCAGACAATTATCACTTGGCTCAGCTCAGCTCAATGATTTTAACACAATTTTACTACTAAAAACACAGTAAAAAAGAGCTCAGCTCAACCAGCTCAGCTCAGCTCTAATTAGGGTCCGCTTAGCTCAGCTCAGCTCAACTACTTTAAAAAAAAGGTCTGCTCAGTTCAGCTCAGCTCAGTTACCTCCGAAATAGGCCAGCTCAGCTTAGCTCAGCAAAAATAAAGCAGAATTTGCAACTCTGACTAGAAAAGTGCTGATTATCTAATGAAAATTCTATCCAAAATAAGACGAGGAATTAGGTAATCGAAAATCGAATGAACGAAACCGCTTGAGAAAACGTGATTTAGAGACAATCATGGGCTACAGAAATCAGAAACGATCGAAGTACTCGATCGCCCTCAACTCGAGACTGCATTCCTTGCCGATTGTTTACGGTAAAAAAAGCGCTCTTTCGTATAAATTGAAAATTTCAAGACGAGTTCCATGCGTTTTGCGGTTCGCCAAAGGACAAGTCTTTCGAAGCAAGAATTCACTGCGTTCTTGAGCTCGCTGTCAAAGATTTTGACCGCGAAGTTCGGGTCATGCTCATTCGCCTGATTGTCCTCATCCTTGGCGATTCTAGAGTGCTCAGCCTGCCCAAAAACTTCCTTCAAATCGACGACATAAAGCTTCTTATGCGACAGTATCCAAAAAACAAATGCCTCTACCAATTCGCGGACGAAAATGACTTCCTCTTCGAGATCGCCGTCTTTGGCTGTGAATCTGAGTTCGGCAACCTGTGTTCAAAACCTGAGTCAGGGTCTGAAAGAGCCCAAATGAAAAGCCGCGTAGCGGCTTTTAAAACGAAGCCGCAAAGCGGCTTCGCAAAACTACTTTTTGAATCAATTTCCAAACTATAGCGGCCCAATTTGGCTCTTTCAGACCCTGACTCAGGTTTTCTACACAGGTTGCCGAGCCCAGCTGCGAATTCTTTCACGACATTCTCGCCGGCTTGCTGGAAAATGGAATGAAAATAGAGCAGCTCCATTCGCCTGCTTGCGGAACTACCCTCGTTGATTTCTTGAAAAACGAGTTGGAAATGCACAGAGAAGCGATGGAAAAGGAAAAACAGTCGGAAATAAAAATTCCAGAAACTTTGCGCGACAAACTGCACGGCGACAAAATCGTGGTTCAATCACTTTCAAGTCTGGGCTACTATCACCTCAAGTTTGTAGACGCCGTGACGAAGGCACTGGAAATGCTGCAACAAGAAACGAGAAAAAATAAAGTGTAATTGTGAAATTGTGAAGAAAGCGTTTTTATTGGTATTGAATAGCGGAGAGTGTTGAGTTTAAGAAAATTGTCCGCGGACCATGTCGCCTGCGCTGAGAGTGCCGGCGCCTTGCCCAAGAGCGTACTGCCTGTGGACCATGAAAAGCGAGTGGAACTTGCCATCGACGTTGAGCCCGTTGAAGAGGTTGCCATCGGCGGCCCAGACGAAAGTAGCACCCTTGTCCGTGTCGTATGCTTTGCCGGGAGATCCAGCGTATGACTTGTGGTTGCAAAGCTGGGCGATAGCGGGCTCGTATCGGTCGAGAGTGTCAGTAAGAGCGTCGCAGCACCATCGGCAGACAGAATCGGGGTACATGTTCGTCTCTCTCAAGGTTCCAGCCTTGCATTGATCGCCCTTGACCTTGGGATCGTTGTAGGTGTTCACCTTCCAGTGGAAGTTCTGGATCATTCCTCTCAAGCAAGCCTCTGGAGCCTTGCAGCCTCCGGCAACACCGACGACGACGCCCTTGTGGCGACGCTCTTCCCAATCGCAGTAGTACTCTTCGCCGACGCATTTCTCGATGTAGCCATCATCGAAGCACGAATCGTAAGCGTCCTCATAGCCGGTCCAGACACCATCGGAGTCGTACTTCATCTTGATCGTAGTTTTGCAGTTCCAGCAGAATCGACCGTTGCCGACAACATCTGAGTCAACGCCCTTGCCGGATCCGTCGCTGACTTTAGCGCCATAATTGGCGGCGTATCCGGTGTTCCAGCCGGTGTTGTAGTTGTATGGATCGGAGGCGTAGTTGTTGTTGTTATAGTTGTTGTTGTTGTAGTTGTTGTTGTTGTAGTTGTTGTTCTTGTTCTTCTTATTCTTCTTCTTTTTCTTCTTGTTGCCGAGCTCGTCAATGTACTCGTAGAAGTAGTACTCGTCGGCGTAGTCGGTGCGAGCGATGTCGCTATCTGAACTTACGTTTTACCTTTCTGCCTTTTTGCTAAACTCTCTAGAAAGCTCTCTTTCTCTTCCTTACCGTAGGTGTACTCGTAAGCATCTTGGGCGTAAAGGGACCCGATGATAAAGGCGGCGAGCTTCATCTTTCAAAAGCTGGCTGAATTCAACTACGATCGTATCTCGCAGTTTGAAACTGATAATTTCCGATGCAGGCCAAAGTTGCTTATAAAGCTCGGCTTGCGTGAGCTTCGGAGCATAGGCATTATTTACGAGTGTTTGTCTCAAGTGGGAATCACCAGTGGTTTCGCCGTTGCGCTTCTAATTATCGAAAAACCCAGAATCAGCATACAAAGTCGTCACCACTTGCATTTTCAACAAATCAAAGTTCACTGAAAATTACGATTTTCTTCTTGAGCAACTAGCTTTTGAGCTCATTTATGAAACAAAACAGACAATCGATCAATTTCTTTCTATAGAACAAAAATTGACCGACATCGTTAGTCTTCTATGACTTCAATAATTAAAATCATCCTAAGATGATTTACCCCCGAAAAAGAGTTGCTCAAACAGAGATATACTGTCATTAGGTCGATTTGCCAGTATAAAACTGACGATTTTTAAAAAAGAAAAGCTATTTATTTACATTTTTATGAGGTAAAATTTGCCAAAAGCTTCTGTGGGTCTAAAAATTCTTCGAAATTCGTGACGTCGGTGGCAATTTCATTGAACATTATAAAGAAATTTCGGCAAATTAAGCCATAATGATTGTAAATATGCGGTTCGAGAAGAAAGTCTTCTTCCAAATTTGCGGTGGCGAATGATCAAAATATTTGAGTTTGTCAGCAGAATCGTTTACATTTGAATTATCACTGCGCTCTCATCGTGGGAATCTTGAAGGCAAATTGCAATGTTTTAAGATTTTTGATGAAATGATTACAGAAAAGGTTTAGTTTATTGAAACAGTAGAGAGATTCAGCAATAGCAGAACTCGAGCTTGTCCACTCGCGGCATGTACTTGTCATGCGTTCCTTCGAAATTGATTCTTTTTAGGCTAGCTAGCCTTCGTGGTACATCAAAATTTCAAGATTTTCGAAGCTCAAAAGAAGTGACTTTCAAATGAAAAGAGAAGAGTAGCCGTTGCCTGAACCAGTCGCGTTTGAAAGTGGTTCTCTCGTTGAAGCCAACTTCCCATAAGTTACCCTCTTTTTCCTCAAAACTGGCGATGGGAAATTGCCACTTTTTATTGAAACTTTTCTGGAAAAGGTCAGTTTCACTTTTCCAGTTTTATCGAAGCCGGAAGGTATCCTCGCCCCGCCGTGCACTTGAAAACTGTCCGGGCAACTCCAGGTTGGTCGAACATTCGCCCCTGAAAAACTCAAAGCTTGTGAACGAGTTGTTATAGTAGACAAGTACCTGTGCTACCCGTGTACTTTTCCTTGTACTCTAAGCATTTGCAGGCCCCGCTGGCAGACGCACTGGAATCGCTTCCTTGCGACGGAGAATTTCCGCTATCAAAACGCGAAAATTTCGTGGTGGACTTTGGTTCTGTTGGAGGGACGGTTGCAGGAGGTCCGGAGCATTTGATCTTGTTGAGAAATACCCGCTTGGTTTTTCCTTTCTCTCTGGTCCAGTAGCAGCCCTTATTCTTCTTTCTATGGCAGAAACACCGAACTGGCGCGCCGAAAAGAGCTGCAAACGTCAATAAAGGCAAACGAGCTGCTGATTTACCTGGGAAACGAAGATCGCCACCGTTGGTGCATTTGAGATCGCAGAGCCTTTCGTTGGTTCCTTCCCTCACGAAACAAAAACTCGCTATCTGAGGATCAGAAAACTCATCTTCCGAGCAAGTCACACAGTCAGACAACTGATGAGTCCAGTAATATCGGGTTTCTCCTTTTTCTCCGTTTTTTAATCTCAGTTCTTGAAATCTAACGAAGTTCAGAAATTAAATAACGAGCCTTTGAAATTAACGGAAGCTCTGCAATTTGTTCGATCAGATCCCTTTGGCGTCGGATGATAACCTTTTACTGGAATCAACAAAAATGATACCGATGAGAGCAGACTCAAATCCGGGGTTACGCCGCCACTAGGAGAATCCTGTCTTGTGATTGGCTGACCGGATAACCTGGCAATCCCGGGCAAAGGCCTGCTATCATCGGTATCTTATGAAAAACAATTGCTATAAGCAGATGGACTCTGACCCTGGAAGACAATTGACAACGCAAGTAGCGCCGTTGCAAACTACTTCTGAAGCTCCTTTCGGATTGTTTAGCCGCGGACAGAGCTTGCTATCTTGGTAGCTTTCGTTTGGAGGCCTGCCCCATGTCACCTGCCCAAACTGCGATCCTCGAGCAATATCACTGTTCTTCGGATTTTTGAGCAACTCGTAGAGCTGCTTCCTCGTCGGTCTGTAGTAATCTTCTGTCCGCGCTCTCTCTGATTTAGAAAAGGAAACTAGGAAAATGTAAAAAGAGAAAGGTAAGGGTCTCATTTTCTTGCTTCTAAAAAGTGTCTGAGTCGGAACTCTTGCGAAGCCCCTTGCGGAGATGCCACGCGGAAAATCATCTGCGGACAGCGATGATCGACAATTTGCATTTTACCAACCGCGCGCCAGAGATTCAAACCCTTTGCCAACTCATCGTTATATCACGCTGCCGGAAGTGAGCAAAAAACGCTAGAAAGTCCGAAACATGAAAATCTGCTTTATTTTCTTTTATTTTTTCATTAAATGTTCACATAAAGAGCTCCTTCTGAAGATTCCATTCTTGAGTCGCGGTCTAGAAGTGACACTGTAGTCATTTCGCTCAGCTGATTCAGCTCGTTCTGGTCTGGGCTCGAAAACCTGTGTGGAAAACCTGAGTCAGGGCCTGGAAGATCTGCAATGAAAAGCCGCGTCGTTCCAGACCCTGACTCAGGTTTTCTGCACAGGTTTTCGAGCCCAGGTTCTGATAGGACGTGCATGAAACTGTCCTCCTTCTGAATACAGTCATTTTTTCCCTCATGCTCAGCAAATTAGAATCACCTTAGGTACGCAAAGTCAGATCTTTTCTTCAAATACTTTTGGGTCATCCCCAGTTTTATCATCCGCGCGAACTTGATTTTCAGCTCTTGGCTCATCAGCACGAATAAAACTCCGATGATTATCGGATACACAAATTGACTCACTAAAAATTCCATAACTACACAAGAAGAAATAACTAAGAAGTAATATTTGGCTCGGCAACCTGAGTAGAAAACCTGAGTCAGGGTTCTAAAAGAGTAAATTGAAAAGCCGCTAAGCGGCTTCGCCAGTTAAAATAATTCATTGAGTTGGTAACTTTGGCGAAGCCGCTTTGCGGCTTCGTTTTTAAAAGCCGCTACGCGGCTTTTCATTTTAGCTCTTCAAAGCCTGACTCAGGTTGCCGAGTCCAGCGGTAATACCTTCTATAAGAACCAGATGAATTGTAGAAGAAAGGTGACTTTTCTTCGTGGAGAGATAATTTTCTGGAAAGAAGTGGACTGTGATTTGAAAAATATTGAACAGCGGTCTAAAAGTGGGCTTCATTTTTGTTGATATTTTTTTGTCTTACATTAGATAAAAGACAGCGCGGGACATTTGGTGGAGTTTCGTCTTCTGCTCGCCTTCTGTGAAACCCGCGCTGAGATAGATTTTCCTGTGGATCGCGTACACTGTTATTACAAAGAGAATAATGTTGCACGCTATCTGCACGCATAAATAATAAACAGTGTGCTTTGGTTCGTCGATCTGACCAAAGACCTCTTCGGAGTACTTCCCGTGGCAGCCGCTGATCATCCGCATGTGATGAAAGGAATGGTCGACTTCGTTTGGGTGGTTCATCTGAAATAAAGCTAAAGTTGAAAGAACCGTTTTTATCCCGTTTACATAGATTGCCATTGCTAGGACAGGTAGAGGCGCCAACCAACCAAGAAAAATGTAAATATGGTTGCGGAAAATTGGCTCTCAAAGGGATACCTCTCTCTCTCTTCAGTACTAGTCAAGTATCAAGATAAGGATCAGGGTTTTGATTGACCGGAAAGCCAAATACAGCAATCTTATTGGTAATCCAAAATGCACTTCCATAAATTGGTTTAGTCCCAATAAGGAGAGAATTTATCCCCTGCCAAGACCCCGAAATTGCAAAGAGTCAAATTCGCAAGATAGATCGTCTGTAAAAGATACCAACTGCTCTGCGCCATGAGCATATAATCGTTGAAATATTGAAAAACGTAGCAAATGTTCATTACTTTCTCGTAATTCTCGATATAAGCAGAGCACTCAATTTTCTTGCTGATATTCTGCAGAAAATCGCTATTGCTTTTCAAAAGACTATTTTCCTCGCAATCTGGGCTCGGCGACCTGTGTAGAATACCTGAGTCAGGCTTTGAAAGGCTAAAATGAAAAGCCGCGTAGCGGCTTTTTGAAAACAAAGCCGCAAAGCGGCTTCGCAACAAAATCACTCTTATATCTTTTAGTATCAGCGAAGCCACTTTGTGGCTTCGTTTTCAAAAGCCGCTACGCGGCTTTTCATTTTAGCCTTTCAAAGCATGACTCAGGTTTTCTACACAGGTTGCCGAGCCCAGCTCGCAATAGTTTGCCCGTCAATGTCGACTTGGTTGATCGCGGCACGAAATCTTTCCCTGGAAATAACATCGTCGTCTACTAAATTGTTGATTCTTTTGTAAATCGGTTCCATGGCCAGAAAAGAGAAGCAATAAAGAGTCGAGCTGAGGAGTAGATTCATCAGAACAATCACCCGCTGCGTCTTCTTGAAATATCGCTTGAGCAAATAGACGGCTGGGGCGCAAAACATGATGCAAATTAGTGGAAAGACAATTTTCTGAATGCGGAAGTCGATCATATTCTCCGAGAAGTCGTCGAGCAGTTTCTTGTCCGAGGAAAGGTTGTAGTTGAGTTCGATGTGGTCGACGAAGTGATAGTATTTTGCTGGTTTGGAAGTGTTCTGTGGACTTTGAAAAGAGGTGACAAATTCTTGATGCTTCTTAGGTCTTTATGGACTAATGGAATTATTAAGGAGGTAGATATCAAGAATCGGATTTTCCGTCTGTGTTTTCTCAAATTTTTAACATAGTGACCCCTTATTTTTCTGCTCAAAATTGATTTCAGGCAATTATCTATTTCCTATGGAAGCCAAAAATTTAGATTTCTTGAGCTTTTGAGGTGCTACAATGCACCTCTTCTTGATGATAAAATGACCATTTTAGGAAAGTTAGCGATCTTTGACGATAAATAATGTTAAAAATATTCTTGAAATTGGAAATTTCGGCTTCCATAGGAAACAGAGAAAGGTCTAAAGTTTTTGTTTCAAAAGTAAAATAAGGGTGTTACTATTTTAACTTTGGGAGAAAAGTCTGACGGAAAATGGCGATTCTTGATATCTACCTCCTTAAATTTCTAAATTAAATTTAATTCGATCATCAAAATCTTTGCCACTCTCGTACATAGAATCAGGACAAACGCTAGAATTCAATGAGGCGGTAGAATTCTGAGGAGGGATACACAAAGTTCCATCCTCTCCACTAATTACTTTTGAAGGGCAAGTGTAGTGTTCTCCTTCCGTTTCTGTTAGGTTCAGACATCTCGTTATTTTCTCTATCACATCGCACAAGTTAATGTAGTCAAGCTCAAATTCAAAATTCTTGGTAAATGTCATTTCTTTGAACAAGACGATTTTCGCTGGAGATCAAGTCAAGAAGTTTGATCATCAAAATTCATCAATGGCGCGGAAAGAAAGCTAATTTTAGAGATAATTGCTCACTGCGCCTGATTTTTAAACTTCAAAATATTTTTTCTTGCAAATAAGAATTTTTTCTGCTTTGAAAAGAAAAAACACAGAAGTTTTTAAGCCAAATCAATTAAATATATTATACAGAAAAATCTTTTGAATTTTAGGATTTTGAACTGCAACAGAAAATCTTCACGGGGCAGAATTACGCGGAGGTCTTCATTGAGGCCTTGGCGACTTCTTCGTCGATGTTCTTGCCTTCTTCGAGCGCCTGCTCCCATCGGATGATTTGAGCGGCGCCTTCGATGAAGATGTTGACCAGGTCAACTTCGGACTTGCCGAGTCGATCGGCGTTGGAGATGTCCCAGGTGCCACCGGTCGAGGCAGAGTCGACGCCAGCGGTTCCACGGGCCTAGATTTTCGATGAGATCAGAGAAGCGAAAATTGGGCGATTTACCTGGAGACCCATCTTGGCAAGGACGGTCTTGAAGTCCTCGCGGGCGGAGAACTTGGGGATTTTCACCATGCAGCCGGCACGGAGACCAGTACCGAGGTTAGATGGACAGGTGAGAATCCAGCCGAGATGGTCAGAGCGCATGAAGTCAGCGTCGTTTTCCTTGAGCACCTTTTGGATCTGCGCGGTGCCGAGCGAGAAGCGGGTGATGATGGCCTTGATGTCATCGCCCTTCTGCATGGAGACGATGCGCATTTGGTCCTCCTCGTTGACCCAGACGAAGAAGTTCGAGGCCTCGTTGTGGTAGATGCCTCGGGCGTCGGGCCAGTGGCGGCCGCAGCCGGAGGAGAGAAGCAGAGTCGAGTCGGGCTCCTAAAGATTGCAATCAACGAAGAGAACGGAAAAACGGTTTTTTACCTGGAAAAGATTTCCAGCTTTTCGGAGCTCCTCCTCCTTCTCCTTGGACATGCCTTCGGGCTTGGGCGCGTAGGACTTGGAGCCGTGGAGAGGGAAGTAGTCACCCTTGAGCTCGCCTTCGAGGGAGAGGAGACCCTTGACGATGAGGGCCTCAAGCTTGCGGCGCTCTTCGAACTCGATGACAGGAGGGAGCTTGAAGCCTCGCACGGATCGTCCGGTTCGGCAGCGCGAGGTCAACACGTACTTGCCGGTGGGGTCGATCTTCGTGTCGGAAAGCTTGGACACGTCGAGGTCGGTGGGGTGCTTGGCGTCGCGCGCGTAGCCGTTGTGGCGGGCGCTGATGACCGGCTCGAAGATGTCGGCGAAGAGTTCGAAGCACTCCTCGTCGCCGGCGACGAGGCCACAGGTCTTGATCATGGGGTGGCCTGAAAATAGAAAAATGATGATTCTCAAATATGAGGAGACGATTACCTTTGTTGTCGATGCCGGTCTTGATGCACTGGCCGAGGGTGACGCCGAGCTTGGTCTTCTTGTCCTTGAGCTGCTTGTAGAGCTCGGGGTTCTTCTTGAGAACGTCGGTCAAGAAGTTGTTGTGGTCCTTGAGGTCGGGCAGCTCGGCGGGCATCTTGTCCGCGGCGCCCAAGAAGGTCGCGTTCTGAGCAAAAAGGATGAGTATACAAAAAGAGGTTGATTATCTCTGATTTACCTTCTCCTCACAGTAGTACTCGTCGTTGCCGCAGCCCTTCTGAATCCATTCAGGAAGGGTCTTGACGTTCTCGGAAAGACCAGTTGGTGGGTAAGTAGCCATGGTTTTTGAAAACTAAACCTTGAAAAGTCAAATTTCTCAAAAATTATAGACACTACGACTTTCGTACGTACTGCGAAGCTCTGCGCTCGGAGCCGCCTTTTTATAGGCACCATGTTTTTGAGGCTGCAATCGAACCAATTTCGGCCAAGTTCAGGCAGGTCCAAAAAACAGAGAAACAACCGGTGAAGATGGCGCGACACAGTCCGGGTTACGGCGGTTTCAGGCGCCAAATTGTTAAAATTTTCCGTTGTTACATAAGATAAAATATCTTTTTCCGCGAAATTTTCAAAAATATTTCGTCGATAATTGGCAAAGTTTTTAGTTGGAGAATCTATTGAGCCTTTGATTGTGCTTTTTATCGTGGACATTTATTAATAATATTATTAATTAATTAAGAAAGATACAGAAAGCGGCAGGAATCAGTTGAAAACAGGCAGAAAAGAAGGAAGAAAGAGTCACCAAAAAAGATTTCCGTTGCTTCTTCTCCAAACCTCTCCCCTATTTCTCGCGATAATGGCCATGCACTCTGGGTTTCTAGTGCACCGCTGCACTCGATTCGAGATTTTCATCTGTCTTGAGACTTGACGCGCATGTCCGTTCTGCTGTCTCCTTCTGGCTGCAACTACTGGTAGCTGATGAAGATTGAAAAAGTAGAGTGTGAGGAGAAGAATGTTCATTTGTTGTGTTGGAGTTACTTTTCGTCGGCTTCCTTCTTTTATAGCTTTAATAAACGATATGGATGGTGCGGCGAGAGCGACCTCACTCTTGTTCGTCAAGAACTCGCCTATTTCGATGATGAAAATGGCAACTGAGGATCAGTCAATTATTCCTCTGATAAAGCTATAATAACTGCCGATATGGGCACGTGATTCATACTTTACACCTTACATATTTTATATAGGTTCTTATATCATCAATCTTCGAATTGCTTCTTATCAAAATAATTAAGTCATTTTTGTCAATTAAAGATTGATAAATTATCAGGCACCTTTCATCCTTCCATTATCTTTGGAGATCTCAGATCTATGATTTAGGACCTTATATCTACCTTTATAATTTTAAGGTTCTCAATATATATGAAAGCTATAAAGGTATAATTCGCTATTCAGTAAGCTGTCGTTAAGTTAGCAATTAGAATTTGGGGGCATATTATGGCCCATATATTATATGGCTAATCCCTATTTTAATATTTAGTGCCTAAAATATAGGCTTTTTTTGAAGATTCTTTCCCGGAAGAAACTTTCACCGAAACTTCTATTCATAGCTCAACGTCATCATTTATTTGGTAGAATTGAATGGTAAGTTTGCGAGAAGCGAGCCGTTAAGATGACAGATCTGATCGACGATTTCATTTTCCAAAAGGGTTTTCTTCTGCGTAGATGCAAGGTTAGATTAATTTTAGACGAATTTCAGGATAAGTAAGGACAGCCGCGAAGATCTGACCTTTTGACCCCGGACAGAAACGACAACTTGTGTAGAAAACCTGAGTCAGGTTCTCAAGAGGTAAAATGGAAAGTCCCGTAGCGGCTTTTATAAGAACGAAGCCGCGAAGCGGCTTCGCGAAACAATCTTTCTTATCAATCTTAAAATATTGGCGAAGCCGCTTTGCGGCTTCGATCTTAAAAAAGCCGCTACGCGGCTTTCCATTTTAGCTCTTTAGAACCACGCGACCAACAGTTATTTAGTCATAATTGGGGGAAAAATCAACATTGGCGAACCCTGGTTGCACGAAAATTAGCGGCCATTAGAAATGCTGCCGTTCGTTTTCTAGCGCCCGTGAAATGCGTTTTACAACATGTGGTGGTGTTTTGCTGAATCGACCAGCAATCGCGCGTCACGGCCGATTGTGTGGCTTCGGCAAAATCTACCCGCCTGCCTTTTTTTCGAAAAGATAAGTAAAAAACTTCTTCCTCTCTCAAAGAAAAAAAGGCGAAATCAAATCTCCATTGCGGTGGTAAAAGGCAATTATCCCCTTTCCGTTCACTTTTCACTCGAAACGAAGGAGACGATAATAAATTATACTTCTATATGTATTATACTGTATATTATATACAGTGTATAATACATATAATTTATACAGAATTTTTCTTGTATTTACCGACTCCTTTGAAGGCAGTTGAATTCACGTAAATGACACTTTCTCGGTCCTATGATCTGCTGAGCCTATCAGCAAAGTGCCAGTTGATAGTCCCAATTTGAGACCGTAAAACTTTTTATGAAAGAACTCCAAAATTTACATAACATCTAAGAAATAAAACAATTCCGACGCTTTTTATCACCTAATTTCTTTATTCATTTCTAGCTCGCATTCTCTATCGACAATTAGATACAGTACAATAAAGTAGTTTATAAAACACGTGACATAATTAAAGAGCGGCTTTTTTTTACGGAGAAGCGTGAAATTTCTTTTGATGAAATTTTCGAAAATTAGCATGTTCCAAATTAGAAATTAGAGTATATGATCTGAGCAGAGCTCACTCATGTTCCGCGCACGAGTGTGTTGAATTTTGAAGCGGTCACGTTCAATCGTTTTTTTCATTCATAAAACAACGATGAACAGAATTTTTTATCTTCAGCTACAAGAATCAAGAGCAGAATTGGAAGAATCAATCTCGGAATTCGCTGTGGTCACGAAGATATTTCATATATTTTTTATCGGCTTTTTAGAGAGAGTAAGTGACTCTATTAGCTAATTTACCGCTAAGCTGAAAATTATTTACCTCAAAATTATTTGATTTCTTGGAGGTATATTAAGGAGGTAGACATTAAGAACCGCCATTTTCTGCCAGACTTTTCTCCCAAAGTTAGAATAGTAACACCCTTATTTTACTTTGAAAACAAAAGCTTTAGACCTTTTTCTATTTCCTATGGAAGCCGAAATTTCGAATTTCAGAAAAAATTTTAACAAAATTTTTCGTCAAAGATCGCTAACTTTACTAAAAATGCCCATTTTCGAGACAATCGGAGGTGCCCAATTTGCATTGTAGGACCTCGAAAGCTCGAGAAATCTAAATTTTTGGCTTCCATAGGAAAAAAATAATCGCCTGAAATAAATTTTGAGCTGAAAAATAAGGGGGTCACTATGTTAAAAATTTGAGAAAACACGGACAGGAAATCCGATTCTTGATATCTACCCCCATAATCGGAGCGGTTTCGAAAGCGGGTGTTTATGGACCATAAATTATGGTACTACTTGTTTAGCTAACTTCGGCTCGCTACTAGTGATGTTTGTCTGTGTGTGTGCCCAACAAACCTAAATAAGAAAATTGCCCGTAGCGCCGGGCGCGCGGCTCACACCCCTAGTCAACTAGTTTTGCCCGATTTTCTCACGACGTAAGAGAAAAGAAAGAAAAAAGTATGAAACTAGCTGTCTGGTTTTGCGCCGCTAAATGCATCCTTGCTGACTACGAGGACAGTAATTACTACGGCGACAGTAATTACGAGTATTACATAAGCTACTACGACCCAGATGGAAACAAGCAGACAAGAGTAGCGACCCTGGAGGAGATTTGTGCAGATCCTGAGTTCACTCGGCCAGATTGTCCCGAAATTCCAAGCCAGATTGATGCTGTGTATGATTCATATGGAGTGCCAGAAATTCAAGGCAGTCCAACTCCAGAGCCCTATTACTGGCGAACTACTGACTGGAGAACCACATCAACATCATCTTATATCTGGAGAACGACGACTAGGCCGAGTACAACTACGACTTCGACAACGACTTCAACGACAACTTCGACGACGACGACAACAACAACTACTACTACAACTACAACAAAAGACGTGAGCTTGGCTCGGCAATCTGTGAAGAAAACCTGAGTCAGGGTCTAAGAGATCTCTAATTTAAAGCCGCGAAGCGGCTTTTAAAGTCGGAGCCGCAAAGCGGCTTCGCCAGAATGAAGAAATAGATTTGAATGATAATTTTGCGAAGCCGCTTTGCGGCTCCGACTTTAAAAAAGCCGCTATGCGGCTTTTCATTAAAGATCTTTTAGACCCTGACTCAGGTTTTTACACAGGTTGCCGAGCCAAGAATCTGAGAAAGATTGATCTTGGTGTTAGAAATTTATTTCAGAAGCCGTGCCGCCCGCTCGTTGACGGTCCCAAAGAAGTAGAAGGCTACGATCTCGACGAAAACAAAGTGATCTGGTCGTTGAAGCTGAAATTCGTAAAAGTAGCGAACCCGTTCGAATGTCGCTTGGAGTGCGAAAAGTACATCGATTTAACCCGAATCAGCCGGAACGAAGAAGAGCGGCGACGATGCGCAGCTTTCCGCTACCACAAACGTGAGTAGAATTTTGTGCCAGCTTCGCGCACTTAGAATCGGGGAGTTAAATTTAACCGCTTAGTGAATAATTGGTGCTTCTTGCTGGAACAGACGCCCGAAAGCGCAGGGCTCAGGAACGGGAATCGATCTCTTCTTATAAGCTGACAGGAGTGCATTTCTCTCCATTCCCATCAAAAAGCTACGCGGACGACAAGAACTACGATTTATACATCAAACGAGCGGCTCACTGTCCGGTGAAGAACGACGTGGTCGATCCGTGCATCCATGGCGCGCTCGGGCCCCGCGGCTGCTCCTGCGAACACGGCTGGGACGGCTTCGATTGCGGCACCATGACCTGCGACAATGGTGACGCGCCCGAGTGCTTCGGTGGCAGGTGTCGCCGCTATCCCAACCCTCATGACACCTTCGCGCCTTCCTTCGGCTGCGACTGTCCCACCGGCACCCAGTACTATCAAGGTATTGTTTTCCTTCTCAAGAATCCCGGCGACGCTATCAGTTCCATTCAGCTTTTTCTAAAGAACAATTTCTCAAATGCCGATTCTAACAATAAAATGCACTAATAAACTGGTACTGGCTTTGAAAAGCAACATTCCGAGTGAGCAGGAATTTTGTTAATTGAGCCATAATAAGAATCACGTTTATAATTCTAGAGCGAGACGAATGCGCCCCTCCACAAATTCCGATAGCAGTTCCGTTCGACGAGCCTCAACCCTTGTCTGATCTCATTCCTGGCCATCCTCTAGTCAAGGGTTACCAGTTAAGCTAACAAAAATTAATAGGGATCATGATAGCAACTTGGGCTCGGCAACCTTAGTGAAAAACCTGAGTCAGGATTCTAGAGGAGTAAAATGAAAAGCCGCGTAGCGGCTTTTTCAAAACGAAGTCGCAAAGCGGCTTCGCTAGTTAAAAATTCATTGAGTTGGTAAGTTTGGCGAAGCCGCTTTGCGGCTTCGTTTTGAAAAGCCGCTACGCGGCTTTTCATTTTACTCTTTAAGAACCCTGACTCAGGTTTTCTACTCAGGTTGCCGAACCCAGATTGCTATTGCCTTGAAATTAATTGGCCTTTTTAACTTTTGGTCAAATTTTGGTAATATACTGTGAGGCAATCTGTTGACTCTAGAAAGACAACAGTCACGCCCCTTCAATCGCCGAAGACAGTGGCGAGATCGACTGGGTAGATGGAATGTGGCAGTGGACCGAAGGAAGCGAACGTTTCAGAAGTTTTCCTTCAGTACGATTCTCATTCGATCAGGAAGCGTTCTTGATTGCATCGGAGTGACTGAGTCTAATTCAGCACATTATCAGATTGAACGAGAAAGAATGGATATTTCTCTTAAAATTCTGAATAATGAGGTAAACACTCACTTCCACCTGAATTAATACAAGAGAGAATCTGCTACTGAGCTCTTTTGGAACGCTAATAAAGCCCAAATCAATCAGTTGTATAACCACGTCTGGCGGTCAAGGTGGCTACGTCTCAGAGTTCAACTTATATAACACCGGCGCGGAGAGTGGAAACAGAGAATTCATACAGGTAGTATTGCGTAATCGGGCTTTTCATCCCTCTTGCCGAATCTATTTTCGGACGATATTCTTGATTAGTTAATTTTGGATAATGCTCCCTGAACTCCATTCCGGGATCGGGCTAATTTTGGAACGCGCTAGTAATAAATGTAGTCATGCGCTTATGTTCGAGGCTGAACTCTTTCATAAAAGAATATGAGAAACAAATCAATCAACAAGTTCTATTTCAGACGATCGAGGTTGATACAAAAGACGTGACTCAACAGAAGACTGCTTGCTTGTCGTCTCCGCTGACGACTTCGGACTTGATCATCATGCCAACTGGAGGATCGAAGGACTTTTTCATGCGCTTCTTGATCTACCAACTGTAAATTTACAATTTCTGCTAGTACAATTGATGCAATACAAAACAATTTATCAAAAATGGATTTTATTTTTAGAAAAGATAGTGTAACGGTCAGTCAGTTGCGGGGTTAGAAAGAGGGGTTTAGATTTAAATTTGAAAACAAAAAATTCTGAGAATGAATCGCAACCGACGCACAGTGTACTTTCAATAAGCGTCGAATTTTAATTATAGACGCAATCCCAGAAAATCTTGCGATTTCGACTAAAATTTTAAGGGCGAACTCGTCTTAGAAAAATAATGATCTAAGGCGAAAAGTGTTCTTAGACGGATCCCATATGGAGTTTTCCATTAAAAATGAGAGGGATATTAGTACAGGGTGGTTATGTCATAAGTTATGACTCATAACCGTTATGAACATAATGTTCATGAAGTAAGATCAAGAGGATAAATACGCACATGCAGTAAAAGAAATATGATTACATGTGCGTATTTGAAAACGAGCGATGGAGATCATGGATCTCTGATTGATTCATTTCGACTTGCTCAAGGCCAGAATGAAGGTTGGTTTCATCAATTGAGAAGACATTTATACCCGTATGAATGCATCTTGGTACATCTTGGTGTTGTTGTGGGTCTTGTGGTCTTGTTAGTCTTTGGATCAATTCCATATCCTCAATTGATGGCCCAGACATGGCACTAAAATTCCATCAAATTTGGGAAATTCATTCTGCTGAATCAGCAGTGCTGATAATCAAAAATAAGACTTACACTGACTGAAAGTTACACTGTCTGATACGTATATTTTTCTCCTATCGGTTTTATGCATCCGCTTGTTAGCTCACACATCGTTGTTGAATATATAAAGCTGAAATGAAAGGAAACCCCTAAGATAGGAAGATACTGTAGAAAACAGCTTTCTAATCGCAATAGAATTGAACTCTTATCTCGACCAAAAAGACGAGTTCCAGAATTCGATTATATCAATGTTCAACATCTGCAGCTGTTGTCCGAAAACTAAGCCAACCAGTTATCGCCAGTTTAATGAACTTGGCGGGTTTTCTGTAAGATTGAGCCAGCGATAGGCGATAGGTTTAGAAATTAGCCCGCACGTTGGCTTTTCTGAGAGCTTCCGCCGCTAATTGTCGAAATTGGCGAAAATTTCGAAAGTGTTTCTCTCGATCGCGAAAACTCGCGGCAGCGGCGGGGGGCGCGCGGGAGCCCACCGCTCCTTCTCGCCGTGAGAACTCACGATCGGACTTAGGCGATCACTTCGATCAGACTATCCGAAGAGAAACAACAGATCAACGCTAGAATGAAGTTTGCCTCCGCTCTCTTGGCCCTCGCTGTAAGTAGATTGAACTCGCTAAAACGCTTCATTGAACCGTTTCTATCTTTTATTATTATCGCCGATAATTGAACGGACCAACATTTTGACGATAAACAATATCACGTAAAAGATATAGGTATTTTATTTAATTGTGATTCTATCGGAGCAATATTGATATGACTATACCTACTATTGACGATCTGGAAAGATAACAAGAACTTTTACACGTGATTTGAACCACTCTATATCTGTATTTTCAGACAAGTAAGGCTCGGAAACCTGTGTAAAAACCTGAGTCAGGGTAAGATCGATACTGAAAAGCCGCGTAGCTTTGCCAAAGTCTGAAATTAGACTGCATTGATAATTTGCGAAGCCGCTTCGTGTTTAAAAGCCGCTATGCGGCTTTTCAAAAGATCTTTCAGGTCAAGACTTAGGTTTTACACGTGACTTGAACCACTCTATATCTGTATTTTCGGACAAGTCAAATTATTGACTTGAGTAAAAACCTGAGTCAGGGTAAGATCATTAAAAAAGCCGCGTAGCGGCTTTTTCAAAACGAAGCCGCAAAGCGGCTTCGCCAAAGTCAAAAATTAGATTGAAATGATAATTTTGCGAAGCCGCTACGCGGCCTCGTGTTTAAAAAAGCCGCTACGCGGCTTTTCATTTGAGCACTTCAGACCCTGACTCAGGTTTTATACACGGATTGTCGAGCTCATTTAAACTGTTGAAGAAAGCGTGAGTTCTAAAATAACTCTCAAATACTCTCGTGCCTTTACTATGATAATAAAACACACATTTGAAAATAGCTGAAATTAGATGCTTATAAGGCTTATTAAAACTGCTCTTTAAAGATAATAATGCGAAATTGCCCTATTTCATTTCCATTGCTATTTTTATTAGCGTTAAATCATCGTAAATTGTTCTTATTAAAAAGTTATAAAGAAGATGTAAAAGCTGCTTATTTTAACTTGGCGCAAGCAGCGCGATATTTTTCTTGGAGGAATCCGAATGCGATTAATTACGGGCAAGAGAACATGCGCTCGCAAATTTTAAAATTTCGTCGGTCAGGGTTAGGGCGCTGAAAATCCGCTTTCACGCTCGGAAAAAGAGGAGAAGAAGAGGGCTTTTAGAGAACGGCCACATGAACGCGATTTGGATTTCATACTTTCCCTTCCTTCTTTCGTTTTGTTTTCTACCAGCGCCTTTTTCGGGTTTTCGAGTTCCAAGTCGTTAACTTGGCTTTTCAGGCGGCGGAACGAAACGGCAAGCTTGACGATGATGGAATCCACATTGGTGGTGGTGCTTTTGACGCTGGCACCCCAGAGGAAGGTCAGTACTTAGTCCGATTGTTACTCAAGTAGCTGCTAAAAATCGAGAAGCCGCTTGCGGTTTCGAGTCGAAAAAGATTGCTGCGCTTCGCGCGGCTTTTCTCCTTAGTTCGCTCGAAGCCGCAAGCGGCTTCTGGATTTTTAGCAGTAAGTCTACTTGAGTAAAAATCGTTAAAAAGAAGCGATTTGTAACAGTTGATTTTCAGTTGCTCTTTGGTCGATCAGAAAGTGCCGAAAGAAGATCTGCGCCGCCTGGTCCTTTGGACGGTGCCCGATCAACAACATCAGCGAACTCGATGGGCAGGGATTCACAAATAGTGACAAGAGCAAATTTAATTTTTTCAAAAAGCAAGCTTGACTGACTTTCAGACAGAGATTTTCGTGTAAAAGTGAATAACCAAATTGAAAGAAATGCAAAAGTATCACGTGCGCCTTGTTGCCACAAATGCTGGAACAAGTGTCCTCCATATCTAGCTCGACGATTCTTGGCTGATTCTAGCGTCTTCCAGGACAAGGAGGTCCGAAGATACGTCAAGGAAGAAGTCTGGAGCTTCCTTTCAGAAGATGTCCAGGTAAATCTAAATGATACAAGCCTGGTCTTATTCTGTATTTTGGGATCGGCAATCTGAGTCAGAGCTAGCTCTGAAGTGCTCAAATGAAAAGCCGCGTAGCGGCTTTTAAGAACGAAGCCGCAAAGCGGCTTCGCGAGTATTTAAAAAAGATCAATATGGTAATCTTTCGAAGCCGCAAAGCGCTTTCGTTTTAAAAGCCGCTACGCGGCTTTTCATTTGAGGACTTCAGACCCTGACTCAGGTTTTTCATACATGTTGACGAGCCCATGTCGCACTGAATGAGTAAATTTTCACGTTGGAAGCTCGAACCCGAATTTCGTTTTGGCATGAATCTAAACATTTGGACTCAAAGCTCGCCGGATTTCTTTGTTTCGCTCATCAGCATAATTTCCCTTCCGCCGAGCGAGTCACTGTTTGGCATTATTAGACGCTTGTAAAAATAAATCCAATTTCAGTGCGATCTCAGTCGGCTGGACGAGTTCGAGAGTCTCCAAGCAGCGGAGGTGGTCGAGGAGTCTGAAGCCGTCGAAGTCGCCGAGGGCATGCAAATGGACATGGGCATGGGTGGCGCCGCTGCTGCGCCCAATCAATGCGGCGAGAAATTCGGTAAAAACCATTAGACAAGGGATTGCATGTCTAACGACTCTTGCTAGGCTGGTTCCAATGCCACGGACACCGCGACGCGCATTGCTGCTCAGACACCTGTCTCAACCAGCCAGAAAAGGAATCCGGCAAGTGTGCCAAGTGCGGCTGCGAAGGACGTAAGTAACAAGCCCTCAGTCCTCTTAATCCAAACTCCATTTCAGAATGCGACTTCCGAGACAACATTGCCGACACCGTCGCCAAGGCCAGCGAGATGGGCTGCTACGTCTGATTTTGATCAATTCTGTTGAAATATCCAACGACTTTTGTTACTCCCTTCCTTCTGTACATTCACCTGCGCTGAAAACGAGTTGCTTAATCGAGCACGATCGCGATGCAAAATTTTAAACGAGCTTTGCGCCGATCTCCATCGAAGATATCTTTGTACCAATAAACTAATTTATAATCAAAGCTTTTCGTGTCCTGATTTCAGCTGGAATATTTAATCCCGCAAAAGGGTTGAGAAAAGATAGTAAGAGATTGAAAACGTTTCTCAAAGACCATAAAGAAGAGTGGAATGTGATGATATGATGTTTCAGATTTTTATGAGCATTGAAGAAATGGATCTTGAATGCATGTGATGCACAGATCGTAGTGTCATGCTATTGCCGAGAATATAATTAATATAGCAAATTTATAAACAAGTTGGAATCCCCTTCTATTACTATAATAATTCGCCAGTATTTGAGAACAGATATAGATGGTAATGTTGCGAAGCCGCTTTGCGGCTTCGTTTTAAAAGCCGCTACGCGGCTTTTCATTGAAAATCTCTCAGACCCTGACTCAGGTTTTTCACACAGGTTGCTGAATCCAGTTCAACAATTTTATTTAAATTATAGTGTATGTAGAATTTATTCAAGGGTCGTTTATGATAATCGACATCGTACGGTTGTTCTTTTTTTGATATGTACAGAGATATGACTGAGTTGTCCCAGCTTGTGGGAGCGCGAAGCCGAGGTTGGCAAGGAGGCTGAGTTGCTTTTGGTTGCGAGTGTACGCGGCGACATTCACACTCACACAGTCGTTTCCTTTACAAGCGTGGTTAGAAGTGCCTGCAAGTCCTCGCAGTCGGCCAGCACGGCGTCTTGCTCCGTCTTTAGCTCGTCTCTTCTCACCAGCAGGTTTACTTTGATCGGGGTTTTCCCTGATTGGCGATCGTAGAAAACGATTCACGTCACGTTAAGTTACGTTGCTGGTCACTGGAGCAATTAGTAGTACTAACCGCATTGTTGTGCAAGAGCCAAAATTGCTATTTCCAAAACAAGTACTTAGTAGCTCCACAATGTCAATAAATTATTGACAAGGATGAGATTCAAATTCTCTAAAAAGCGAATTTACGAATCAATTATAGCTGGATCTATTTTCAATAAAGACAAAAAAGACGAAAGTGAGGATTTTGAATCCTATCTAGCACTGTGGTCGTCGATTGACGTCAGCGGTGGCCCCTCCCGAATTCGGAATGGGCTGGAAAACGCCTCTTACAGCAACGTGGCTGGAAATGGTGTAATATGCGGAATATTTCATTTTTGGGCAAGCTATATTTAGGATAGTCTGCAGGGGGTCCTCTGCTTGGCTTGGCAACCTGAGTAGAAAACCTGAGTCAGGTTTTTGAATAAAGAGCAAAAATGAAAAGCCGCGTAGCGGCTTTTTTATCAACAAAGCCGCGAAGTGGCTTCGCAAGATTACCACTTAATACTAGCGAAGCCGCTTCGCGGCTTTGATGATAAAAAAGCCGCTACGCGGCTTATTATTTTTGCTTCTGTGGATCCTGACTCAGGTTTTCTACACAGGTTGCCGAGCCCAGGTCCCCTGTGCTTCCCAAAAGGGGCCCTAAAACCAGTGAAATTTGGAAAACCCTTGCTAGTTCGTCGTTGAGCTCTGCAATGCGTCTCTCCAGCAAGAGGTGATGGTTGCCCAACTCGGCCAGGTTCATTTGGTTTAGCGTCGACGGCGCATAGCTCGTCGGCGTATTCGCGCTGGAGGAAGACCTAGAAGCGTGGGAAGAGTTAGCAATTATGCACAAAAAACGCGTTTGAAAGTCTAATTGAGCCTGAAAAGTAAACCTGAGAGTGGCGGATTCGATGCAGGCGCGGCGGTGCGCATCTTCCATCGCTACTTTGGCAGCTTTCTCCAGCCGCCGCACGTCAGATTCGTTGTCTAAAATAGGCTTTAAAAAATCGAGCCACAGCTGTAGCTCTCAGCGGTCTTTGGTCAAGTCCAAAGTGGCGGCGAAGTGCAAGGATAAGCCGCCACGTTGAGGGGGATCTCCTCCGTTGATCGCCCAAATGCTCATTAGAAAGCCCTCGCGGTTGCATAATTTATTGCGAATTTTGGCCAGCGCGACTAAGCCTGCCAATTAGCCTTTGATCGCACCGTGGACAGCGACTTTATTGAAACTATTCTAGATACAACTAAGTGACTTATGAAATCCTGAGTCAGGGTTCTAAAAGAGTAAAATGAAAAGCCGCGTAGCGGCTTTTTTTCAAACGAAGCCGCAAAGCGGCTTCGCAAGTTAAAATTCTTGACTGAGTTGCTAGCTTTGGCGAAGCCGCTTTGCAGCTTCGTTTGAAAAAAAGCCGCTACGCGGCTTTTCATTTTGCTCTTTTAGAACCCTGACTCAGGTTTTCTACTCAGGTTGCCGAGCCCAGGTTGCTGAGCCGAAATGCAAGAGTACGAATTATGGTGGAAAACAATCAAGTTTTCAAATTTTTAATAGCTAAACAAAGTATTGGGGCTTTTTGAAAAAAGGGTTTGCAGCTTTGTTTTCTGTTTAATTTCAGTTGTCCATTACCTGAGGCTTCCGATTCCGAGGAGAGCTCTGATACATAAAACACTTGCATGTTGCGTTTCGCTTTCTTCTTGCGTCTGTTGTTTTTCTGCAGTAATGACTAGATATACTGGCGTTGGCTTGAGCTGCGACCCAAAAGTATACCTTTGAGTTGCTCGAGTGGCCCAGCTCGCTTACTTTGGACCTAATTTCTCTCAGCCGGGCATCGTCGTCTTCTTGCGGCCGGGCGCTGAAGAACGAATTTAAAATAAAAACGAAATAAAAAATAATCATGGATGAATAATTAAACACGCGTAATGCGAATTAGCCGCTGCTATTTTACCGATTTAGGATGATCATCTCCTCCTCCTTTTTTTTCTCTGCTGATCTCCGGGCCGAGTCCTTTAGCCGAAGTCTGAGCTGACCGCTGAGCGCGCCCGGGGCGAGAGCGCTCTTTAATTTTGCATCTTTCCACTTGGCCAATTAAAAATTTAACGCGCAAGAAAACGCCAGAGCATCAACCCATGACAAGGGACACGACACCAACCATCACAAACTACCTTTCGAATTATTAACACTAATCCAAATTCAGCCTCACAACTTTAAAGAGGGATCAAGGGACTTTACTCGCACTCTTTTCTTTTCAGCCAATCTTCCCAAATGGAAGCAAGTACCCTAAAGATCCATTTTAAATCATTTAAATTATGGGCGGATTCAAGGTCGGAGAACTCCCTAATGAAAGCCGCGTAGCGGCTTTTTTAAACGAAGCTGCAGAGCGGCTTCGCAAAAGAACTTACGCGGCTTTCATTAGAGATCTTTCAGACCCTGACTCAGGTTTTCTACACTGTTTGCTGAGCCCAGAGTCTACTCTCCAACTTAAGGGTGTCCCCAACGATTTACAAAACAGTGCATTCTCAAGTGGATAGAGATAATATCCTGAGTCAGGGTCTGAAAGATCTCTGATGAAAGCCGCGTAAGTTCTTTTGCGAAGCCGCTCTGCAGCTTCGTTTAAAAAAGCCGCTACGCGGCTTTCATTAGGGAGTTCTCCGACCCCGAATCCGCCCATTCGCGGTTACCTTTCCCACGTTGATTTTACCACCATTTTCTTTCACGGGAAAATGGCCGGTTGTTCCTTTGGTTTCGAAAATCAAAGAAGCATCGCCGTAAACAACAATTAGTGGTTGTCCATTGCTTCCCTTGTTTCGAGAATATTGGTACTCGCGTGGAACTAGCGCAAGAAATGCTTTCTAATTATTCAGTCTTGCGTAGCAAACAAAGATGCGACAACTTCAGCTGGTTGTTGACTTGTTGATTTTCGGCGAAATTAAAAATTTCCAAACACGAAGAGTCATTTTTTCTTTAGAGCACTTTTTTTACAAAAATTTGCATGCCGGGCTGAGTCAATTTTCAATCAAGCCTTCAAGCCTTCAAGTTCAATTAAAACTCTTTGATAATCGAATTAAACCATGGCTGATTTAGTAGATTGCTGGTAATCAATTCTGAACGCTTCTACTACCGGTCAATGCTGGGCTCAGCAATCTGAGTAGAAAACCTGAGTCAGGCTCTGAAAGAGCTAAAATGAAAAGCCGCGTAGCGGCTTTTTTAAAAACGAAGCCGCAAAATTTATATGGTTTCTTGGCGAAGCCGCTTTGCGGCTTTTCATTTTAGTTCTTCCAGAGCCTGACTCAGGTTTTCTACTCAGGTTGCCGAGCCCAGGGTCAATGCTCTCAATGAAACTCGAACAACATATCATCAAAAATAATCCACTCAAAATCTTTTTCAAAACCTACCGATTCCACCAATTTCCAGAGCTGCAATTAAAACTTATGCCTACCTGGATGTCAAAGTGGACTCAAGCTTGGACCAGTCAATCTCTGGAAGAAGATCTTCCTCTTCGTTCGAAGAGAGAGAGGCTCCCTCTGGATCGCCACGTGGGGAAAGATCCTCCTCTTCGTTGTTCATTTTTTTTTTTCTTGGATTTTTGCTCTTGGAGAAATGAAAAATAGAAAATAGCTGAGAGTTGTGTGTGAAAGTTTATGGTTTTTTTTGCGCAGCGGGGGGACTCAGCACCACTACTCGAGCGTGTTTGATCACCCTAGTTCAACCTCGGCCACATGACTCAGCTCTCTAATCCCATTGTTCAAAATGCGAAATTTGATTAATTTATGAGACGCGCCGTATGAAACGACGCTTCTCACCCTTTTCCAATAATACGTATGTTTGTAATTTTATTAAAAGCTTGGAAGAACTGATTTGTGGAAGAATGAAGAAAGGAAACTAACTGATTCAGAATGAAAGGGAAAATTCTAAAATTAAAGAAATCTAAACCACAGAGCTGGGCGACCTGTGAAGAAACCTGAGTCAGGGTCCTGAATAAGAATGGTCGTTGAAGCTCTCTCAGGACCCTGACTCAGGTTTTCACGCAGGTTACCGAGCCCGGCTAAAAGAAGAGGGCTTTTAGCTCAGTAAAACACGGTTCGGCAGAGATGATGTGGCAGCCGTTGGCACTGGTTTTTATCCAACATGGCGTAGGTCCAGAGGAAGGTGTCGACAATTACGTCGGTGATCTTTGCAAACTTCTTTTGAACTCTTCGCTAGAATGAAGATGAGAAGAAGAAGGTTATCGTTATAGGAAGTTACCAGTTCCGAAGTTCATTCGCTACCAAATGAGCGGCGTGAACGGAGACAGCACGGATTTCCACTTCTTCTTGCTCTCCTGGCTTGAACCGGTGTTGCTCGTTTAGCAGCTTTTTCAGATGCTCACTGAAGTAAAAGTTAAAACTGACAAGGGCTGTTTTTAGCGTCGACACCTATATTCTAACGCGCCCATGCTTTCCAACGATTGCGGTATTCTGTAGTCTGCAAATGCACTCAACTGGTGGATATCCTCGAATTTACAGAGCTTTGAAATTTCAGTTTCTTCGCTCTGCATCCCACAGTACCACAGATCCGCGCAAAGAAGCTGGGCGCGCTTCAAAATCCACATTCTTTCATTTCCCACTTTTTCAAAAGAGTTTCACAATTTTCGGGTTTACTCATTGACAATAAATTTTAACTTGGCAAACTCTTGCCTGGGCCGTAGAGCAAACTGTCGTTCCAGTTCGGCATCTAAATTCGTGAAAATTCGAGCGTTGTTCTCTCTTACTTCGCACAGCAATTCAATCAGCTTCAGACATTTTCCTTCGCAGCGTTCCAGGATTTTCTTGAGGCCGCCGTAAGAGTCGATCCACTTGCCAAGCTCGTTGATCGACTTGACTCTTTGGTCGAGCAGCGGCACTTCTCCACTGCCAGAGTCGCCTTCGAAAATAAAGGCAACGTCACTCCGCGTGGCCTTCATCTGCCATTTCGGGTCAGCCAGTTCGACTTTCCGACCATCAAGCGCTCGTGTGACCGAAGCGATCATCGCCCAGCTCCGCTTGTACGTATGTCCCCTGTGACTGATCGTCAAGGGCATTTCTCCGTCCTCAGGCCAAAAGCAATAATTCCAATTTCCGCAAAGAAATATCCAATTAAGCCCGTGCTCGTCCAAAACTGTCGGACGTAAATTATGCGTCCAGGTCTTTCTGCAAAAAGCTGGCATATCATCAAGTGCGTCGCCAATCTCTTTGGCAACTTCAGCAGCTACGACTTTGATTCCTGCTTCATTTACCTGCCATTTGGTTTTCCAACTATCAAAACTACAACAACAGAAATTAAATCACGAGGAAACCAAAGCTTGACATGCTCTGCAGTTTGCGCTATTCTGCCACAACTGCTAACTGCGCTGTAATCTGCCATCTTTTCTGAAAATTACATCGTTGACTTCAGTTGTTTTAGATTTTATTGAAGGCGACAATGTCAACAGATTGAACATAATCTTCCAAGGCGGTGATTTGTTCTTCAAGGTCTTCGGTGGAGACCTTGTCGTCTTCGACAACTGTCGTGATCTGCAATTTCTTGATACCGTAGCCGATGGCGACCAGCTTGCCAGTGCCCCAGAGTAGACCGTCCATGCTGATCTTTCTAAAGAACAAGGTTAGATTCCAACAAGAGCTTCGGTTAAGTTGCTTCCCACCTGACTTCGGCCTCGAGCGCCTTCATGTCGGTCTCGTCATCCCAGGGCTTGATATCAAGGATGATATTCGACTTGGCGATGATCTTGCCTTTCTTCTCTTCCTTGGCGGCTTTCTTGGCGTTGTAAGCGGCAACTCGCTCGGCCTTGATTCTTTCTTGCTCAGCTGCGGCATCTTCGTCTTCGCTATCATCGCCGAAGAGATCGATGTCGTCATCTTCTTCTTCCTCTTTCTTCTTGGCTGGAGCAGCTAAAATACATTTCTAATCTAGAATTATGGAGGATAACTAAACATAATCAAGTCTAAAGAGGATCTAATTTAAAACCAACCTGGAGCAGCGCCGGGCAACCTTGGCTCTCCAGGAAGAGAAGCGAACTCGCTTTCATAAGAAGCAATGTTTCGCCACCATCTGGCGAGGTTGACAAGTTTCTCGTCGACTTTCTTGATTTGAACAAAGTAGAAGACGTCCTCCTGGCTTGGGGTGTAGCCAGAGACGTAGGGCAAATCGAGCAGCTTTCCGTTCAACTTTGCTTTTTCCGCGTCGCTCAACTCGGGGTACGAGACCTTCTCGACGGGTTTCTTTGGCGCTGGCTCCTCTTATGAAAGACTGCAAAAGAGATCAGACTCATCTTGAGAGTCCTGATCGCGAATTCAAAAAGAGAGAAAGACAGAAGAATACAAGATGAGTCTGAGCAATTTACTGTATTTGCGTGAATACAGTAAGATTATCTCAATAGTTTTGCAGCCTCTATTCTTCGTAGATCCAGCTGTACATGGCGGAGTCCCAGTTGACGAGTTCGTTCTTGTTGAACCAGAGTGCGATTTCGTGGTTGGCGGAGTCGACGGAATCGGATCCGTGGCAGATGTTTCGACCGACCTAAATTTGAAGATTAAGAAGTTAGGAGACAGCTTCTGTTGCTTGCCTGGATGGAGAAGTCTCCTCGGATGGAGCCAGGAAGAGAAGCCTGTGGGTTAGTCTCGCCGAGCATCATTCGGCCGCACTTGACGACGTTGAGACCTTCCCAGACCATGCAGACGATTGGGCCGGAAACCATGTAGTCGACGAGGTCCTTAAAGAATGGCTTCTTGGAAAGATCGGCGTAGTGCTTCTCGAGGTGAGCTCGGCCAGGAGCGCACATCTTGAGCGCGACCATCTTGAATCCGCGCTCCTCAAATCGCTAAAAATAAAAGTTTAGGAAGTTTATTTTACCACATCCTGGCACAGGAAAAACCCATTTGCCAAAAACCAAGTTAATAAGTTATTTATAAATACAAATTTATTCTACTACCAGAATTGGGCTCTATATTTATTTATAGCCTATAAATTAATAAATTATAGAGCAGATCTCTATATAAAATCTAATATTTCATACACATATTTTGAACCAGAATATGGCTCTTTTTCTAAAAATAAAAAGGACCTTATTCTGGTAGCTACTAGCTAAATTGCAGTATAAGTTTGCCTATGATATAGATACACGTAATAGCGATATCACTGATATCATATCAGTAGATGGATATCCTATCATCCTTGGTTATGATTTTCGAAGGAAGAAATGAACGTACCTGGATGATCTTGCCAACGAGGCCTCGCTGAACACCATCAGGCTTGATAGCAATGAAAGTTCTTTCTCGAGTAGCCATTCTTTCGTCTGAAATAAATTGTAAAGGCGCGAAATCAATTCAAAGACCAGGGTAGTACAATCTCTAATTAAGCCCTCTCTCTAATATCCCAGTCGCGGGGATGAGTATTCAATTTGCAATAGTAATAGTAGCTAGTGTGGTCATCTGATTCGCACCTTTGCGGAAACTTGACGAGGAGCGTTGCCATGCGCCGCATGTGACGATTTTTCACGTTTTTCGCGAAGGATTTTTGAGCACTTTTCATTTCTGAATTAGATTTTCAAAATTGATTGGAAAAGGAAGGGCTTCAGAATATTTTCAGAATTTATTTATTCGTGATGTGTTATCAGTGTTATGACTTTGACTGTGAACTCTGATAAAGAAAATAAGATAATAAAAATAATTAGTTTTTTTTTCGAAAAATGCGCATTTTCTGGAATGAGGTTCTTCACAGGGTTGAAATTTAACACAAGGACAACAAAATCGTATTTACAACAGTTGTGTTTTGCAGACGAAGAAAGTAAGTAAGGGTCGGTTTACATGCCAGTCGTTCTGTCCGAATTCTGCTGGTCGAAGTAGCGCGTGTCCCAGTCTGTGCGGAGAATTGGCTCCCAGGGCGCGTTGATTGTTCTTTTTTGCAGTCCTTGCCAGTCGAAAGCCTAGAAATGAACAAATGAGTCGGTTATTTCAACTAATTTTGGCTAGGAAACAGTAAGAAAGTCTACATTTTTGGACATGAAATCAAGGAAGAGAACGAGAGAATAAAAACTAACCTGGAACCATCGATGATTTTTGATCTCGTCAATGCCGCCCTTGAAGTTACCGAGTCGCTTACTGGGATTGACCTGGACAAGTGCCTTGACAATATCTTTTCCTGGGCGCGTGATTCTGTTCGGGAAGGTGGCGACGTCGATTCCTTTCATGATGAACTTGGGGCTCTTGAATGGCGGTTCGCCCATCGTTAACTCGTAAATGAGCACTCCCAGGGCCCAGTAATCGACCGAGAAGTCGTGGCCGTATTTGAGTAGTACTTCAGGCGCCATGTATTCCGGCGTTCCGCAGCAAGTCCATCGCTTTGATCCGGGCTGGGTGATTCGAGCAAGGCCGAAATCGGCGAGTTTCGCGTAACCGTGTCGATCTATCAGCAGATTCTCGGGCTTGATGTCTCGGTAGACGATCTTGCGAAGATGCAAGAACTGGATCGCTTCTATCGTACATGCTACGTAAAATTGAGCGCGCTCTTCTGGGAAACGCTAGAAACAGCGAGTCAAACTTCATCTACATAACAATCGTACCTTGTGTTTTTTAAGATGTGTCCAAAGCTCTCCACCGAGACACGGCTCCATCAGTAAGTAAACATAATGACTGTCAGTGAGAGTATAGAATAACTTGCAAGGGCGCGACAAAATTCAACACGAACGAGTTAACTTAGAAATTAGAGAGTTACTCACAAAGCAATAAAAATATTTGCCCTTTCCTTGACGATGAATTTGCACTCGGACGTTTGCATAATTGTTTTCTCCAGCTCCATGTCTTTCTTGTTGATCTTGGTTCGCGCGACCCGCTTCCTCGCATAGAAACGGTTCTGCTTTCGTACTTTGACGAGTTCGACCTTGCCGAAGCCGCCTTCGCCGAGGATCGACATGGTCGCAAGGTTGGCAAGGGAGATGTCGGGGTCTTTGTCCGCTTCGGGTTGCTTCTTGATCTGCACGTAGCCTTGGTCTGGATCGGGTCGTTCTGGGTAGTTGTCGGGAATGTTTCCAATCAGTCGCAGAACATCCTTCTTTTCGAGCGTAAGAACTTGGACTTCAGTGCTTGCTTGGACAGTGGCAGTTCTTTCATGGAAATGTAAAATTGTTCGAATAAAGTCTACTAACAAATCGAACCCTTTTTCTAAAGGTAATGCTGGAATATATTTCGCAAAGCGAGCTCAATAAACGATAGTAAAAGACTGAGCTTAATTTGCCACGGAAATCCCTCAGTGTATGCATTCTTCCACCGCTGACATTAAATATTTGGCATTTCTGTAGTCACAGTAAATCCCTCTACTTCCTAGTTCTGACACTATATTTTCAAAATTATGATTCCCTTCCTTTTGTTCGAGTTCGCCTTGTTCATCAGGGCCTTTTCTCCAAAGTGGCTGCCAGCGGCGAGTTCTCGGAGGAACATTTGCTTGTTTGTCTTTTCGTCGAGCTGGTAGACCGCGCATTTACCCTTGACGATGATGTAGAAGGTTTCGCCTTCGAAGCCTTCCCGGACAATGTACTGGTTCTTTTGGTAAGTTTCGCGGTCTGCTACATGGGCAATCTTGGCCACTTCATAATCGGACAAGTGACGAAGAATGGAGATTCGACGGAGGAAGGTCGATCTAGATTGCAGTTTTATCATCTTTGAAATGCTTGATTTTGATGTTATTACCTGTCAATATATTCAGTTTCGTTGGTGTTCTGCATGATCTTCTTGAATTGCGCACGATTGATGCTCCAAATTGTGCAGTTCATCGTTGCGATTACATTTGCCGTTCGTTTCGTGTTGAAGAGCAACGCGATTTCACCAAGAGTCGCTCCAGCTTTCATCTTGTGAATAACCTGACGGCGTCCATCCCCCTCGTCATGGCTTACTTCTACTTCTCCATGCTCAAGAACGTACATTTCTACTGCATCAGTGCCTTCCCTTTATTTTCGTTTCGACATTTCAAGTTCATAAGCTCATCTTTAAAAAGCCCAATTGTAGGAAAAGAATATTTCGAAACTATCCTAATGACAACATCGTCCTTTTTGTAAGAAGTCTGCTGCATAACTTCCACGATCGCCTCAATGTGTGTGATATCCAGAGCTTTGAGCAAGTCACAGTTTCGCAGCGCCGTCTTGAGCATCGTCGTTGTCTTCGCAGATTTGGAAACGCGCTTGAGCTCGACTGCTTTGCCATCGACAGGATCTGCTGCTTCCTCGATTCGTCTTCGAGGAGCGACGGAGACTGTTGTCAAATCGCTTACTTCTTGGACGGTTGATATTGCTTTGACTTTTTTGGTGAGAGCATCGATTTCTGAAATCTTTGTTGATTTCAAAAAAAGGATTGAGACGAAAATTTTCCAGTTATTTGACCATTTTTCTAGCACTAGAATCGAAGTAAAAAGATGTCCTTGAAACCAGACTTTTCGTCTTTGAATTTTGAGGAAAATAGATCATTCATTATTATTCTTGAATTTTATGTGGCCACTTTATGCCCGTTCTTTGATCGCTTCCCTTGGAACTGAAAAGCAAAGAATGCTAACCTTTATTCTTCTTGTTTACATCTTGCGTCAGCGAGGCGTTCTGACTGCGCAAAAGCTGCAGCTCGCGTTCGACTTCGGCCGGCACTTCCTGCTTTCCTAGCTTTTCTACATTTTATTAAGATGGACATCGCCATTACATTTGCCATAAAAACTCGAAAATGCTCTTACGACAACGCTCAACAAATATTTACTCGAATGCATGGCAATTGAATGCTCATCCATTCTTCTCGACAAGTAGCCTAGCCACTTCCCACATTAAACATCTTCGATTTTCACCCGAGCAAATTCAGCTACTGATAAATCCTAAAAGCCATTCCTGTCGGAAACTTTCATTGTTGAGCCCTTGATTATTTTTCTTCTGGTCTTCAAGCTTTTTCGTGTCTTTCTGAAGTTTGTTCTCTCTCTCGCGCACCTCTCGTTCGCGATTGTCAAGTACCTTCTCACGGTCATCTTCTCGGGCTGCTCTATTTCGATTAAAAAAATCCCTTTATGGAAGATATATCTGCTATTTGCACTTGGGCCCAAGACCGGCAACATAAAAAAGCTTAGAGCGCGCCCGGTTCCTAATTCTTTTTCGCGCTCTTTTGAAGAGTCTGAGCAGCAACCAAAAATCCCCATGTCTTCTCAGACCGTAGTATGTCTCTGTTTGATTCTAAGCGTTTCTCTCTGTTTCTAGTTGTTGGGTCTCTAGTTGAGTTATTCGCGTGTTGCAGTGGCTACCTGACCGATTAAGCAAATTCCAAGTGAGCAACTCGTTTCGCTGGTTAATCATCAACTACCGTCGAGCACACCGAATTCAAACGCTCCGAAGTAAACAACCATTATGATATGAGTTCGGTGGGATCTAACTTCTCTTATCTCACAACACAACAAACACTAGCCAGCTGCACCTTACTGTAGATTCAAAATTGACAGCCACACCTTCATGACTTCAGTAAATAGCAAAGACCGAGGTAGATATGAAAACTATCAATTTTCAAGCACACTTTTTCCGACAGTTAACAAAGTGACGCCCTTATAAAATAAGGCTTATACTATCAACCTGAGCATCAATTACCGTAGATTATGAATAAATATGGGAAATAAATAACAAAAAATTAGAAAATAAAAAGAATTTATTAAAGATAGAAAAGCATAAAAAAATTTGTTGGAATTCGAAAGTTGGAAAGAATGTAACAGTAGATGAAGTTTCGTAGCGGAGGAATGCTAGTTGGACTGGTCGGAGAGGGAGTTGTCTGGCTGTTTAAGGATTATCGAAATGTTTCGCCCTGTTTACCCTTTGATAGCATTTACTCGTTAATTCGAGCTTGACGTCAGAGAAACGACGCTTCTCTCTTCAAACAACTCAAACGCTCCTAGCCACTTTTAGGGTAAATGACTTAAACTAAGTAGGTCTAAATCCTATTCCTGTAAGTCAGTAGGATCATCGTACTCGGACTCTTCCGAGATTGTCTCTTCGAATGGGGCAGACATGGCGACATTGGCTGGATTTGCTTGATTCTTGACTCGGTACCGAATTTCGCCTTCAGAGAACTCTCGCGAGGTGACCGGAGAGACATCGTTCGCTGAGCACTCTATCTCGCCTGAACACGTGATTTATTTTTATACGAGCACATTAGCGCATTTAGGACGGCAAATATCAATAGCAAGTGTGTTTGATAATGTCGCGTTTCAGAGTGGACAGATAAATCTCCCTTCTTTCGGGAGATTCAAGCGTCCAACTTGAGTTCTTTGGATAACCCTACCTTCGGATAAGCTGTCCCCTGTTTTCCTGTTTCGCGTATTTTGTCGTTTGGGCAGTGACTTCGGAGGAGCTCTGTATTCGCCGAAAGAAATGATCAATTCACCCGGGCTGAATGTGGCGTCGGTCGAGCTGCAAAGAGTTGACTCTTCCGATTGAGTATGAAGCGAGGGCGGACTCTGCACGACGGGCACCTCCTAAAACGTCATTGAGCATCAACGAATGACTCTCAAAGAGTGGAAAACGCGATCCTATCTCCGCAAGAGCATCTGGCCTTGACATCCCAACGGGCGAATCGGTGCTCCTACACATGACCGGAAAAAGACGAAAGCACATGTGTGTGTGCGAGGAAACTCTACCGGAGAGCACTGGATAGATGAGAATACCTGGATAGACGGAGGACGCTCTTCAATTTCCTGAGGCGGCGCAGCCTTCCCTGGAGTAGACGACCGGATGGGTGTAGGTGACGACTTTCCATCCAGCGAGTTTATGGAAATAACACTAAAATGACGTCTAAGATATATAATATCCAAGCAGTTCTCACATAAGATTCTCTTATTCCGCTGGTTGATTAGAATAAGAGTATCACTATGTTACTTCTAGAGGTCAAAAAAGGGATTCACGATAGCTAATCAGGAAGAATAAGGATGATCTTTTCAAAACTTACGATTTTGTGGAAGCGCCGGGAGTGATAATTTGACTAGCAGCAAGCTCATCATCAAATTCATCGTCGTATACGTTCGACATTTCTGGCGTGTGGCCAGCAGTAAACGACGAGATTGTCCGTTCACTCTCCGACTTCTGCAGAATTGGTTTGAATGATTCTATTGATTCAATTTCAAAGTCTTGACTGTAGCTTTCTTGGTCTTTACCATCGGACTCGTCGATCGGCAGATTCTCCAGAGTGTTGTTTTCCTTGAGTGAAGGGGAACGAGGAGGCCTTTGTGACGGATCAGGAGTGGAAATGTTAGCTACCGTCTCGTCGATGAATGCTTCTAACTCGATCGGCGCTGGGGACTAATCGATAATCTGTTAGATCATATTCTTTGAAGAGATCTTTTTACCTCAATAGAGTGGATCGGACTCGGCGTCATCGGGCGAACATAAGTTTGGCTGACAATAAGCGGCTCTGCTTTTCGCTGGACTACAGGTTCAGGCGCTGGCGGAGTCTTCTCTCGCCTCATTTCACGCAGGTACTTGCGGACCCTATCTTCCACCAATTTACGAAGAAGTCTTTCGTCCTGTGGCTGTTGGTGATGTCGTGGAGGAACAACGGGATGAGGGTTTGGCTTGACACCCTGTTGGATGAATTTCGACATGAATTCGCGTTCCAACCAGCCCTTGAGCTCATCCACCCGATCATCCACTGAAAATAACGTTGATCAGGGATCAAAGAGAGCGTGACAGATGAAAAAGAGAGAGAGAGGGCAATTAAGAGTTTAGTCATTTCGCGCTCATTAGATATATGTTCTTAGTTATTCACTTTTTTTCCCTCTTTTTTAATCTATAAAAATCAATTACCTTGTGGAGAAGCGGGTCTTTCATTGATGGCTTCGTATGATGGCTTGATTATAAGGGGAGGCTGACGAGAGTCCTAAAATGACAATTATAGAACAATAAGATTAATTGCTATAAATCTTCAAAGGAACGTCTTGATTGATACACTATCAATAATGTTACACAATAGACTCTAAATGAATATAAAATTCAAAACAAACTTACGCTTGTTAAGGTTGCCTGCGTTTCAACGGATGAGTAGGGCTGAGTATTGGTGGGCTCCGTCGTTGCCATTGGGGTGACAGAGGTATTCTGGCTTCGATCGACTAGTTCCGCGGAAGGAATCGGCGTCGAAGAAAGCACCTCCGAAGTACTGGAAATGCTTACTGTGCTAGCAGACTCGGGAGAATAGCTTCTGCGATTTCTGCTGGAAGGACCGGCGCGAACAGGCGGCGCGATTTGAATCGCACTTTCTCCTCGTTCCAGGCCGAGTCTCGGCGTCGTCTGCGACTTGGAAGAGCGCACACGGATTCCTTGCGAAATCTGCACGTTTGTATGATGCTAGTATAAAGATGAGTCTTTTGGATCAATCGATAAAGAGCAGAAGTACCTTTGGCGGCGATTGATGATAAATGTACGGGTTTCTGCCGAGCCTCTTCGCTCCGCCTTGCCATTCGGCTCTGCCATAAATCGACCTTAGCTTTTCATCCGCAAATTCCACCGATTGTGTCTTCCTAGCCGTCTGGGGAGCTTTACGTCGTGGAATCACACTGCTCCGTTGTGCGGTTTGAGCAGCTTTGGGTTTTTCTCTCTGAAATCGCTGCTTGGATGCTACCTTTGTCGGTACTTTTGCTCGAGCATCGCTGATTGCTTTTGAAACCTTGAGCTTGATCGGTTTTTCGTCCAAGAACTCGTCCTCTGCAAGGGGGTCAATTTGAGCACGACGCTGCTTCTTTAGGTTTTCGTCGAATAGTCGCCGTCGCGCAGCCACTTCTTCTAGCTCGTTCTCAATGGTGCTGAAAGCCGATTCTGGCTTCTCGTGCCAGATCTTGATCGGCTGGCTCTGTCCGATTTTGACTGGACTTGAAGGACGCACTGGCAGCGGTGACACTTCATCCAACCAGTCAATATTCAGCTCCTCACTAACAAAAACGGGTCAGAAAAGAACTAAAGGTTATTCAAGTCTAAGCTCATTTTCTATACAAAGTCTGCTTCAAAACCGTTTCTGCAAAAATGTTGCCAGTAGTCGTTGTTGATTTCAATGCCTATTTCCTGATCCTGCTCAAGAAAGAAAAGAAAAGTAGTGAATAGCTATGGGTTGTATTTTCTAAACAAAGACAGAAGAATGTTAAAAAAAAGTTGCTTGAACGCAATGAACGTCGAAAAAAAGAAGAAGTGAAAGCAAGAAAAAAAAAGTTATCATTCGACCAATTTACAGCACCATGAGAAAATCGACCGTGTTTTTTTGAAAATAAAAGTGGCAGGGAAGGGGAACTACGTCGACTGTACAAATGGAACAGGGTGAGTGACAGTAATACACGCTTTGAACTGACTAAGTACATGAACTTGAGGAAGACGCCTTAAGTCGAAGGCACGATTTTAGGGTGGGGCCTTTTATCCAGCTTGTTTCTACAGTAACTAAAGTATTACACAGTCACGCAACTTGTTCTCGTCGTGTTTTTTGTAGTGCATGTGTATTTCTATCAAACGAAGCGTTTAACAAGTTAGAGGTAAATTTGCAAAAGTGAAATTGAAGAACCAGATTTCGAGAATAAGGGCTCGTTGCACCGTTACCAGTTGAAGAGAACGAAGAAAAAGAAAATAAAAATAAACGACAAAATGAGCATTTAATGAACTGTCACAATCCTGGCCAGAAATCAGCGTTTTTTCGGTGAAAAGAAATGGGAAAAATACCTTTATTTTTGGCCAGAATTACGCGATGGCCCTTAATTGAGCCGATGAGATGCTATCTTGTTCGTTGCTCATTTAGAATGTGTGCTATTTATGCTATATCCGTGTGTGTATATAACCATATGACAAGTTATTTGATGAATAATGTATCATTTTGCCGCTTGAAATTAGTGAAGGGATGGAGGAGCAATTATCGGAGCACCAGGACAACGAATTGTTTAAAATTGCGATAAGTTGCTCGATATCGACGGTTAGCCGACTCTCTCCTTGACGCCTGGATACATGGAGAAGGCGGCCGGGTCGTTGGCGCTCATCGGAGAGAGTAGCGTGTATGCGGGAGGGACCCCAGCCGTGCGGCGATTGCGCGGATTCTTGAACTCCTGGCTCATCAAGTTCGAGAGAGCCAGCTGTGTTGGGTTTGTCGGTGTGAATGTTGGAGGCAAGTAAGGAAACCCAACGCGCTGTTGCAACCATTCTTGGCTGAAAACAGCGTTAGAAAACTTATTTTTGGAAAATCAAAATTCTTGTAATGGACTTACCCCATAAGCAAACGAGGGTCGTACTGGGCTGGTGGGAGAGCTTCGGCCTCGCTCATCACGGTCCGCGAGTTGGGAACAAAAACCGTCGGTACATGTGTTGTTGAAACGGGAATCTTGGGCGACTTCTGGGAAATCACCGACTCCTGAGTATGAGTTGGGAGAGCAGCTCGTCCACGCTGATACAAAAAGGTGGCTAAAGAGAGCCATTTTTGTCCGTCGAAAACGTTCATTTGCACCTTTTTGGGGATATGACTAGAATGGCTTAGATTTATAGTCACTGTAATTTTTTCTACTAAAGATTACTCGACTTTGATTCTGTTATGCAACATTATGTAAACAAATAATATAGATGAATGCGAGAAATGCGCGTCTCAAATTTGCGTAATAAACAAATGAATAAACAGGACTATCACAAGATAAGAATAAGCGTCTGTCACATCCTATCCTTGCTCAATTCGAACTGATTCTGTGCCAGCGTCATTCTAAAGTCGGCAATATTCGTAAACTTTTGTCCCTGAAGGAAGCCATCGTCGACGACGATGTGGTAGATATCCGGCGCGCTGATGACGACGTGAAAATTAAACGAGCGCCTATCGCCGCTGCCGACGATGCCGCGGTAAATCATCGGCATGCCGCCGTTTCCGGCGCCTGTTTCTGCGCGGCCGCTTGATGCCACGCTGCTTGTCGCAACTACCGGTCGCGAAGACGTCACTGGCGGTGGCGTCAGCGTTGCTACTGCGCTCGAGTAACTGATCGTTGGCTTGCTAGCACTGGAAGACCTCTCTCGTGTCCGTTGCCGATGGTCCTTCATGTTCTCCACCGCGCTTCTGATCAGCTCGAGCGACCCTTAAATTATTTCATAATTACTTTCTCCAACAGAAGTACAGCTTTATGTCATCAAACAAAAAGGGTGTAACAAAATGGTATAACAATAAAAAGCGCCCATAAAACATATTATTATCTTTTGATGACTAGAAAGAGATACATTCATTAAAACATAAATTTTATTCTTCTTGAAAATAAATATAATAATTTTACAGCCGTAAATTATTTTGAAGAGTTGTTTTTGTGGTTAGAAAGGATTTTCAAAATAAAGAGTACTAGTCTTAGATGATCTTGTTTGACACCGAAAAGAATGTACAAAAAGGTCATCATCATAACTCAATCTAACGAGCTTCGGCTTTACGAGCTTAGGGCCCTTGTGGCGAAGCTCTGAGCCACTTTCTCGTTCAAAAATTGCGGGATAAGCTAGAATAAGGCTACAGTAAAGGAGCCCTCGCAGTAAAGGAGGCCTTTAAAAGGAATGAAATATTCAGAAATGAGCGGTCTGCTTTTCAGACGAGCCCTTTTAAATATCGATGACTTCTCAGAGAGGTTATCGACTGGGCACGAGTCACGTGTTCGGTAAACCCAGGAGAAAAAAAAAAGAAAACAATCATAGGATTGATTTTAACGATATCATAAAAAGAATAATGATAACAAATAAACAATGATGTCTTCTATTTTTTGATAAGGAATGCGCCCTAAATATACATACTTTATGAAACCGTCATTAATTACGATTCTCTTTATTGAAAAATATGTAACACATAATCGACTATATAATGGAATAAAAAAAGACCTTAGATCGGAAAATATTTTGTTGAGTTGTAAAAATAGCCTTCTATTTATGGAAAATACGATGTATTATTACAAATTGAAATGTATATTTCTGAAGCGTTGTTTCTTTCGCGAGATATATCACTTATGGAAATTAGGGCGCGTGGAAACTTCTATTTATAAACATTCAAATAGAGGTGAACTTGGGGAGATGTAAGCTTACGTACCTTCGTGATTGGCGCATGCTCGGCAGACGTGCTCGTTGTTCAGGTGCAAAATGTCGCCACCGACGAAGGCCCAGCAGTTCTTCTCCTCTTCGCATAAAATGCAGGTCAATCTGCCCTGGATCGTGCTCGAGGAAGACGTGCCGTTGGAAACTGGCGATATGTGAGGCCCGTTGTTGGAGCCGACCGAGACGCGCCCGCTAGACATTCTTTTTTTTTTGACTTTCTCTGGCGACTCTGGCTTCTACTTTCTCTTCGTTGATTGCACCTTCTTCTCGATCAGAATCAACTCTTCATCAACTTGGGATCTGTTGTGTAGGGTCAAGTTGTTATTATTCAGCTCGATCTGTTTCTCTTATTCCTTACACTTCTTCTGTACGCGCTTCTGTCTCTCTGGCGCCACCACCCGAGCGCTCGTCTTGGAGGCGATGCTGCTTCTGATGAAGAACACCTGCGATCGATGCTTGAGAAAAAAAGAAGAAGAATGGTCAAAGTTAAAATCGGAGAAAGGCGCTCTGGAATCGCGAATCGCTCTATTTCTGGCCAAGTGGCGAGTTAAGGGACCCCTCCGCGCGATCTGATACACGCTCCCGACAACACGCGTAACAATTAAATTAGATTAATAGCTCCGCGTTGAAGTCTCTCTCCCTCTCTCTCTTCCGACTTTCCCTAGATAAAGTCTAGTTGATTAATAATTGAAAAATCAGAATCATAATGAAGCCGAGTTCAAATAAGCGCTTTTGATTATTTATACGAGCAAAGTTCAACTAATGGAACAAACAGAAAAAAAGGCATCGCTTTGGTTTCTAATTTATTATTTAATAAATTGAGGCGTGCTTCAGTTTGTCGCCAAGACGAGAATAAAACCATCGATTATTATTTTACTCAGCACGAAATTACGGGCTCGATCAAAGCTTCAAAGCATCAAAAATTCGCAATAAAAGTAAAAACCCGTCTTTCCGAAAGTGAACCCGGCCGACAAGCGTTTTAATATTTTACTCTCGCTGTCGAGCGAGATGGAACGCCAAGAAGAGATCTTTGGTTAATAAAAAATTCAATAGTAAAATTTATACAGTACTAGTGACTGAAGTGAGCCTTCCATCATCCCTATTATCTCGCGAAAAAACGGCCAATTTGTTCTAAAAGTAATTTTTTTAGACCAAAAAAGTAGCAGAATCGATTGAAAAAAAGAGGTGAAAGTCAACAGTAGTAGTTGTCTGTAATTCGTTCTCCTGATATAGACCGCCCTATAGAACCCTACAGTCCTTCTTTTTTAGACGCTAAACTCAATAATTCTTCCAGAACATGATTAAAACAGAACGCATTTGGAATTAGTCAAATAATCTGTCCAAATGTCGTGATGGGTTAAAACCGCCACAATCGGATTTTGTTGGGAATAATCTTAATTTGCTCTGCTCGTCTACCGAATCGCTAATAAGAGGAGTGAAGTGGACTCGCTCGTTATTTGGGCAACTTTATTTGCAATTAGTTACTTATGGAGACTTGATTAGATTCTGTCAGTGTCAGGACGACTGTTTTTGTTTGTGAATGGCAGCTTCTTATTGACCTTGTCTATCTATTCCTTCTTTATTTTTCGAACGCTTTCGAAATTGACGCCACCTGCTAAATAAATTGCAAAACAACATGTCGTCACCCATCAACATGGAGTGATAAAGAAAAAAAAAGTTGATAGCCCATGTCATCTTTGATTTTTTCGCTGCCGGGATTCATAATTAGTTCGCCTGCAAATTGCTCCTATTGCGCGAAGTACAGTCAAATGCCAAAGTCGAGAAGCCGCTTGCGGCTCCGAGTTAGCCAAAGCTTTGCGCGGCTTTTCTGTTTCCTTAATCTCAAAGCTGCAAGCAGCTTTTCGATTAGGCTTTAATTTCTGGTAGTTTGAGCTTTGAAGGTTGACTGTAAGAAAGAGTAACTTACGCTTGGAAATGAACTGAGTTTTGCCCTGCTATGCGCCCTGTTATAAGGCAGCAAGGTGGAAGAGGCTCACCTGAGGTGATCCCTCGCTCGGCGAGGAGCTGAGCTGAGGGGATGATGCTGCTCCACTCTCGCTGTGACCGACGGTCTAGGCACATCAACGCGTGGATCTGCAGAATTGACCCGAAAATCCCCGCAAAGCTGCTTTCTTTAGGTTACAGCTCTGCTTCGTCACTTCTGGCAGCGTTACCCTTCTGTTTAGCGTACTGGAGCACTTGTCTCAGCAGTTCAAAAAAGGTTAACTCATCTACAAAAAAGAGATGTATGCAAGTTAGTGACTGCTACTCCCTTATTTTAATTTCACATGAAGAAATTGGAAGACCCTTAGAGGACATAGAAGTGCATTTAAAAAACATGGTGGAAATTCGAATTCTGAGTTTTAATTTTGGCTGTAGCCTTTCCTGTCGGACAAGTTGATTTGATTGCTTCATCTGTTCGAGGAGCATGTTTTGAACTTGGACTTGTTGGCTCTGAAGCTGCTCCATTGCCGTGATGCGTCTGTTAGTCAAATCTGTCGAGGGGATTACTCTCATACATTTTCTGTCACTTTCTGGGCAGCCCTTCTCTCAAACTGGTGCTGGGAAGCGAACTGGCTCTAGCTTTAATCCCCTTCCTTCAAGCGGATGACTCGTCAGCTCCTTGATTTTCTCCGTAAGAGAGGCGATTTTGCTTTCCAAAGAAGCTAAATCAGCCAGTTATATTGGTAAAATAAGTTTAAAAAAACCTTTCAATTCCGCAGTTTGTAGAATTTGTGGAATAACCATACTCGCGTTGAACTGGTTATTCGCCGTTTCAAAGTAACCAGAGTCCATCGTCTGGGTATTGAGCCGCTTTGTCTGGACGGGACGGAACGTGTGACTAGATACGAAATTAGCAACTGACGGAAAATCACGGCGGCGGTGTTACTTTTCACTGGCGAACTCGGGCGCGGCCGCTTTCAGCTGCTCCATCGCTTCCAACTCGGCGAAGGAAGCTTCGTGCGCCGCGTAACTGTCCGTCGAACGAGAAGACGAGTTCGACTCCGAAATCGCTCTAAAGATCATTTGCCCGATCTGAGCGTCGCTCAGTTGATTCTCCATCTTCTTTCAGCGCATCTTAACGGAGAAAAACGCTGGCTAATTATTTGATAATTGCGAATAATAGAACTTTAAAAGGAATCGGAACATGGACTCGGCACTTTGAGTCGAGCCCTGACTCAGGTTTCTACACAGGTTTCCGCGACAAGTTCGTAACAGAATGATCAGAAGTCAAAAATAAAATTTACAAAAAGAAAAGGAGATTTTTCAATTCTTGGAAGTCGAATTCCACGATTTGTAGTCCAGTTTGCGCGCAACTGCTTGACCGGCAATGACACTCGTTGCCGCAGCAACACCGGCGGCGTTGAGCAGCGCACCGGTTTCGAGCATGATCACAGCCGGAGGAAAACCGCAACTGGCGATCAAAATGACAGCGTTTCGAACGTAGGAATTGATCGCGTTTTGAGGGTACTTTAGTAAATCCGCGTGTGCGCTTGTATCAACTCCGAAAAACGTCAAAAGCTAAAGTTTCGTTATTTCTCTGTGCATGTGAGATTTCTTACAAGCAAAGCGAAATGGATGCAATTGTAGGTTTTAACATCGTATGCTGCTTTGGTGAATTGACCGTCCGCTTTCAAGGAGGAAAGAAATTTCTCAAAATCTTCTCGACTTCGGGGTTTTCGTACGTTACTTTTTTCAGATCACCAGTGAACTTTGACAGGCACCTGATCTGGAACAATACCTGTCTAGAAACCTGAGTCAGGGTACAAAAAAAGCTTTAGCTCTCTTTTGCCACCCTGACTCAGGTTTCTTAACAGGTTACCGAGCCTGCTTTTTCGAAAAACAATCGTGAACTGTGCCTAACTGTTTGATTTCGAGTGGATCGAGCTTCGGTCTTCTTGTTGTTGAAAGTCCATCGTCTCCGTAAGAGTACTCTCTTCCAAAAGCAAGCACTGATGCATGAGGAAACTTGGCCCCAGTGGAGTTGGTGGAAGACACAAGCCCTTTCGCTGGGTTTGTCTGTAGTTCAACATTATTGAATCTTCTTTGTGAGTGAAACCCTTTTATTTGGTCATTGTCACGAAGGTACCCTGACGAATTTCTCTAACTTTCAGGTAGACTTTCGTTGAATCAATTTCCATAACAGGCCAATTCTGAAAGAAGAAGACTGTAATTTTCAATAATCGCATTTTAGTATTAAAAAAGAACACGCGTGCGCAATAAAAGGAAACAGTTTCAAGAACTCAGTTCAACTGATTCTTGAGGAAAATAATAATAAATAGTGAAATTGTGAATTGGCTTTTTGGAACTTTTGTTGAATAGTAATAATAATTATCATATGTTGCATATAAGATTGTAAATTGCACCGAAGGAGAAGAGTAAATGGTGAATAGTAGCATTTTACTGGAACTGTTACTGTAAGTGACAGGATCTCAGAGGACCGAAAGCCACTGGGAGCCGGTCCACTTTTCGCTGGGCTATTTTGGGAGAAAGATGATTTTGTTATTGAGGGGGCACTGCTTTTTTGAATGGAAACAATCTCAGCTGACACTCGCGACTGTTCGGACTGTAACTGCAAAGTTAATTGACCTGGAAACCCTCCATAGCCGATGTATCCCAAGACGATATCATAATTAGCTCCTGCGATTTCGGCTAATGACCTGTTTGACCAAAGAAGCGTATCTTTTTACTTCTACACGCACTTCTGAAAGCGCTGATAAACGAAGATTAAAATCTTTCCCAGAAAAACCCGGTTGAACTTTTCGCTAATCCTTCGAAATAGCAAAGAATAGCGCTTCATTTTCTCCATTCCTTCAAAACTTTTCGCTGGGCAACGTAACCCGGCTCAACGCAGACCATATTTTTGTATCCATCGTCGTTGAAATCCCCCATTGCTTTGGCTTTCTCGATCCATGGATTCCAGAACACGACGTCTTAAATGAAGAACGATGAGCTTCTCTCTCGAAAAACGGGGATTCTTACCAGGTAGTCCTTTGCGCGAGACTTTGACCTTGCCTAGATTGGAAGAGACAATTTGGTCTTTCTCAACGCCCTTGTAGATTTGGTCAACATTTGCTTCGATTTTTACTGCGTCGGAGGTTTCCACGAAATCTTCTCCTGTCAACGAGTTCGAGCACTTTTCTTGCTGGAATCCATTTACTGAAAGTTAGGGTTACGGCCCGTAACTTACGGGAAGTAAGAAAATCTTATCACCTCTCATATCAGAGCTCTTTTGAATGCTTGAGAATGTACCTGTCATTGACTGAATATCTACGTTTAGATAGGTGTGAAGAAGGGCGGTGAAATCAAACTCCTTCTGATCGGTATTCTCCACAGTCATGATCGTATACAGCGTGCTTTCGTCGATCCGAACTTATTTTGAGAATCTTTACTTCAGAAACCTTTTCTCAGACAAGAGAGTCCTTTCCTGAGCTCTAGAAAAGATCTAGAAATAGTGATCCTTTCCTGTGTATTCTATCTTGAAGGAAAAGTCCCACATTTCCCTCGACTTCTGACAAGGCTCAAGGGAAAGGGTGACGGATGATTCAGTCTCGTGGACGACTTTCCAGGGCAGAATTCGCGCGAAACCGTGCTGCGGCCCGTGAGCCCAGGGACCGAAATTGGGAAAGACGACCGGAATGCCGCCACGAATCGCTTTTGAACCATCGAGCACGGCCGAAGAAGACAGAAAGAGCTTCTCCTTGCCGTCGACTTTCCAAGACGTGACAGTTGCGCCGTGATGGTAAATCTCACAAAGATGGGTTTTTTAAAGAGTTGAAAACCAATTAAAATGAGAGAAACTTAATAAATCGGAAACGAAAAGTTCATCTTGATAAAGAACCCGTAACAAGTTGCGCTTGCGAATTTTAGCTTCGTTATCTCCGCCATTTCTGAAAACGGACTTCGTTTGTTTTGTCGACTCTTTTGTAGGGAACCCGAAATTTTATTTACAGAATATAAAAATATATCTTCGAAGTAAAAAGTAATGAACAGAAGTCTGTGTATCTTCAAGTAAGTATCAGTGTTTCTTTTGGAAGTAGCGAAGTTGGTGCATGTCAATGGAAGATTCATCTTTGCTAACCCAAGAAGTCCAAGAATGCCCTTACTGGTCTTTTTGTTGGGTGAAGCCCTTAAGACATAGGTAAAGTAGTATTTTAAGGGGCAAGAGACGGATGTAAGGACACAAAGGACTTCTGGGATTAACTCTTTTTTTTGTCATTCAGTTTTTGAGTTTTGAAGGGTCAATTTTTTGCACTTTGGAAGAAAAAGGAAGGTTTAGTTTAGTTTAGACATTCTGGCGGGATTTGTTCTGCTGCGAGAGAAGATTCGCGCGCGCCAGTTCCATCGTTATTTGACGCTGCAGATTGGGGCCCTTGAACTGGCCACCAGAGCGAATCCAAGCGTGGTTCAAGACGCCGTCTGCGGTTAATCGCTTCTTTGGGTTGATCACTTTTTCACTGGCTAGCTTACTTGCTATTTACAGTCATTTACAGCGAAAATCCGGAATTCTACCACATTTAAAAAGCTGTAAAAGGCCTCTTTGTTGATAAGAGAAGATGTAGCCGTGCCTAGAAGCTGTCTGATAAGATCCATTGCTCCCTGAGAAATGTCGTCCCAATAAGGAGAGATGAATTCGTACTCGCCGCGGACGATGATGTCGAAAAGTTGGTTCTGATCGCGGTTCGGCGATCGGAAAGGAGGGAAGCCACACAGTAGAATGTAAGCGATAACGCCCACTGCCCAATTGTCAACCTTTTTCGAAGGATGAAAGAGATGAAAGTAGACAGACCATTTCAGAGTTGGAAAGATGAAAAGATTAAAGCTTGGCTGAAAGTCTGAATTCATCAGATGTTCGATGAAGCGTAATGTAACTTATGATCATATCTAGTTCATTTTTACGGAAGAAGAGTAAGTGATTAGTCGAGATATCATCTCAATAAAGAGAGCCTCTCTCTATTTACATCCCGTTCCTCGAGTCCATATCCGTTGCCGCCGCCTTCGACGAGAATTTCGGGGGCAACGTAGGTCGGCGTGCCGCACACTTGAAAGATCGGCTTGGTCACTTCCATGGCGAGGCCGAAATCCGCCAGTTTGATCTGAAGCTTGCCGTTGGGGTGCCGCTCGAGAAGGCAATTTTCGGGCTTCACGTCTCGGTGAACGATGTTACGAGCATGCAGATACGCTAGAATGAGGTGAAAAGAAGAAGGGAATGAGATGATTTGAGAAATTTGAAAAGCTCGGATTTGAAAATTTGGAAGGAATGATGAGATCTGGGCTCGGAAACCTGTGTGGAAACCTGAATCAAGGTCCTGAAAGTGGTTTGATAAGTTCAGGAACCTTAGCTGGCTTTAGAATCCTGTATACAGGGTCAGAAACAGGGTTAAAACGCAGCTTTTCATTAGCATGTTACTTTTAAATCCTGTTTCTGACCCTGTTTACAGGATTCTGAAGCCAGCTAAGGTTCCTGAACTTATCAAAGCTCTTTCAGGACCCTGACTCAGGTTTCTTCACAGGTTACCGAACCGAGGATGAAATTTGATGAGTGTTTCTTGTGCTTGTTTGAAATGACTCAGGTTGTTTTGTATATTTACCGATTGGGGAGGCTAGGTCTTGAATCAAGCTGCTGGCGACGCTCTCGTCGTATCTGACACTTTCGGTGATTGCATCGAAGAGATCGCCACCGCGGACCAGCTCGAGGACAAGGTAAATATTCTCCACAGTTTCGAATTCCTCCACAAGCCGGATGATGTTCGGATGGCGACAGAGACGCATGATCGCGATTTCGTTTTCAATCATGTCTTCCTGAAAAACATCTCGCTAGTTTCGCAGAATCCAAAAGAAACGAAAAGAATTTACCTTTCCCTTCATGATGCCTTTATCGATGATCTTCATGGCGAATTCGGAGCTCGTGTTGGCCATTCTGCACTTGTGGACGATCGCAAAGTTTCCGTCTCCGATTTTTTTCATGATTTCGTATCTACAGATAATTACAATTTGTTCAAAAGGGAGAAAAAACGAACCTGGTCTCAATATCCGATTTTTGACGAATCGTTCTGGGCTTTGGCTCCGCTCGCAGCCGCTTTCTCCACTGATCGACATCGTCTTCTCGTTTTCCCGGACCGACGACTTCGTTGAGTCCCTCGTCTTCTGACTCAGAATCGGAAAATACAGCTACGGCATTTCGAGATTTTCCCTTTTTACTCGTAGGAGTGGGCGCTGGAAAGCGTTATTTCAATTCTTTAAAATAAAATTAATAATTACCTGGATGAGGATTCGACTGAATTGAGTTTCTGGAAGTAGACGGTGCGGTAGTTGTGTCATTTAGCTGGCGTTTTTGCTCTAGAATTCGAGATCTGTTAAACTTGAAGTTTCTCTATTGATAAATTGTCCGCGAGCGCTGATTGGTCAGCGCCTTAAACCCTAATGGGTTTTCCTCAAAGTCGGATAATCAAGAATGAAAAATATTACTTTATAAATAAAAAATAGGAGAAAATTAGTTCGCGTCGAAAGCTCTAGAATTTTTGAGAAAAAAGACCTCCTTTTATTTGTATTTTTGTGATGATTATTAACCTACCTTCCAAAGATTGTTTCTCGGCCTCAATCTTTGCCCACTCTTGATTGAGTTTCTGTTCGATTTCCTTTCGCCTTTGTTCCAGCTCCATTTCAATGATTTCTGCTCTTTCCTGTTCGATCTTCCGCTTCTCTTTCTCCAGCCGTTCACGTTCAGACTTTTGACAAGACTCCAAAAGGCCATTCAGTAACAGATCGACAGTGCTACAATCCGGATTGCGATTTCGGCTGAGCGCTGAGCGGTTTCAAGCAATGAGCGAGCGGAGCGATAAGTGAAGCCAGAAAAGCCGCTTGCGGCTTCGAGATAAAAATAACAAAAAGCCGGGCGAAGCGCGGCTATAGTTTATTTTGTCTCGAAGCCGCGAGCGGCTTTTCTAGCTTCACTTATCGCTCCGCTCGCTCATTGCTCAAAACCGCTCATCGCTCAGCCAAAATGACAATCCTGGCTAGAAAGCCGCCTTTTCGAGTCAATTCCTGAATAGAAAGCTCCTGTTTCTGTCTGATCTTCAACTGGGACTCCTCGAACTCGCGCTTGAATCTATCCATTTTCTCTTGCATTTCGCGCTCCTTCCGCTCATATTCCAGCTGAATTTCGCGCATTCGTTGTTCCTCAGCAACTCGCTGTTGTTGGTGCCGCGAAGCTCGGGCTTGCTCCCGCTGCGATTTCATGTCCGCCTTCATTTTCCTGCTGATTTCTTCTTGTTCACGAAGACGGGCCAGAAGCTCCTGAAAATGAAAAGTTGAAATCATGGAGGAAATTTCGACTCTAAACAGAACTCAAAATACAACTAAATCAAAAGCTAAAGCACCGTCTACTGTATCTCCACCCATCTCCACGTAAAATTATTATCAACCTGGTAGCTTTCCTGAAAAATTAAAATTAACTCTTATATTCTGGTATCAAATTATTCACCAGTGTAGAATACCTGAGTCAGGTTTTGAAGAGCTTAAATGAAAAGCTCCGCATGGGCTTTTTTTAAACGAAGCCGCAAAGCGGCTTCGCTAATATTACCATTACAATCTATCGAATATTCTGGCAACGCGGCTTCGTTTTTAAAAAAGCTGCTTCGCGGCTTTTCATTTTAACTCTTCCAGAGCCTGACTCAGGTTTTCTACACAGGTTGCCTAGCCCAGACTTCGGGTTTTCAATACAACTTGACAACTTGCCCAGCCTGAGATCCCCTGGCTTGAGATCCCACGGTGAACTTCACTTCATGGGAGACAAAAGTCGACGACCTGGGATTTTTTCCCACATTAGAGACTGGGGCAAACTTACCTCCTGCTTCTTCTCTTGACTTTGGATAAGAGCTTCTTTTTCCCTGAGTTCTTCCTGTAACAGGAGTTCATTTCCGATGCTCATACATGAAAAACATATAGAAGAAATGAAGACCTTTCCTTTAGGTACTTTTCTTCCTGCTCCATCATCGTCAAAGTCCTTCCATTGCGCGTCGGCTTCGTAAAGGTCGGATAGGTCTTTCCCGGTTGTGGTTCTTGGCGCTTCGAAGGACGCCCGTAGCTCGTCAACTTTTCCGAACTTGAAGAATAATCGTCGAGGTGATGGGTTGAAGAATACGGGGAGACTTTCACCTTCTGAAAAAACCGTTGAGTTTAAGCTTACTTTCTTCCTGATTTCCTTAAAGATAAATTTCTATTCTATTTTGCCAACACCAGATTCTAGTACCTTCGACCATGTGTAGGGCTTTAGTCTGTGGCGATCCTGTTTTTTTTAAATGAGAAAGAAGGCGAAAAAGAGAGAGAGCTTACCACAGCGCTGTCGGATTTGCTCGCTTTGACACCGGCCTGGCGCTTTCGCTGATCCGATAACCCCGGAAGTTTTTTCGCCGTTTTCTTGGGCGGCGAGGCGCGCGCGTCTTCGTATTCTTTTATCACTCGGCGGCGGTACTTTGAGTCCGGATACAGAGATTCCATAATTCTATTAGGAGAGGCATTAGTCGCCTGTTCGACAGCAATTCAAATTATTCAATTGTCAAATTCATTCAAAAAGAAGAAATCAACAAGGACCCTCCCGGGGTAGTATTTTTTTTTCATAATAATATGGGCTCGACAACCTGTGTAAAAACCTGTGTCAGGGTCCTGGAAGAGCTTTAAAAATAAGATCGAGATGGTCATTTTGGTAAAGGGAAGGAACCTGACTCAGGTTTCTACACAGGTTGCAGAACCAAGAATTAATTAAGGGCATACCTGTGTTTTTCAGCAGATCTAAGGATTTCTCCATGTCCGACGGCGATGAAAACATCTTGTTCAGAGAAAAAAGTATCGACGTCTTTTACTTGCTCTCCTCTTATCGTGAAGATGCGGCTTATTCGATCGTTTTTCCACTATAAAATTGCGGATTTCCTACTACTGTACAATGGGATTTACCTTGGGTCTTCCTAAATGATTGGAAATTTCTTGAATAAACGGTCCAAGTTGCGTGACATGCTGTTTGGAAACGATCATGTTTTTCTGAAGCGCAATAAATCAAAATCGCCCGTGTGTTCTATTTTTTACCATGACGGGCGGTGTCGTATTTGCGAGGATAAAAAGCAGGCTGCGATTCTTGTTGAACTGGGAAAAGTCTGGATGCCCGTGGCGAGCGTTGAACACCATTGCTGAAATTTTGAAGTGGACTTTTTTGGGAAGCAACTCTCTTTTTTTCTTTCTCATTTTTTTTGGGAAATTCAATTGACTTGTTCTTGGCTCACCTGGATTCGAGTTGCGGTAGGGAGAGACGCCGCCGGAAGTGTTCGAGTGGCTGGGCAGTGAGTGGTTGGTCTTGTGCATTCTGTTCCGGCTGCGTTGCTCGAGTTTTTCTGTTTGGAAGGAGGGTTAGAAATACTCTTATAACTTATGAAGTAGCTCGCGTATTTCCTATGGATCGCTTCATGCTTGATCCGTGTTTGTGCATTTTGGTAAAAGCTCGTGCTGTTAAATTCAAGTTACGAAAAGCTCGAAAAGAAGAAGAAGAATCATGCGGTTAATTCAATTTTAAACTCAATCAGCTGAAAGTATAACAATAAAACGATTCGTGCCCTTTTCTGTGATCGCATCCACTGACCGTATTCAACCTTTTTCCACTTCTCGAAACCCGCACAGACATACGCTTGGTCATTTTGCAGCTTTTCGATGTCTTCCACGAGTTTTCCATCCAAGGAGTAGATTTTTCTTGTCAAAAGGTTGATCACTTGCCCTTGATTTACTTCGTACACAAAAAACCTGTGTAAAAACCTGACTCAGGTTCTGAAAAGCTTAACTGAAAAGCCGCGCAGCGGCTTTTTTTTAACAAAGCCGCGTAGCGGCTTCGCCTCTTAATCTGGGTCGGCAACGTGTATAGAAAACCTGAGTTAGGTTCTGAAAATCAAAAATGAAAAGCCGCGTAGCGGCTTTTTAAATAAACGAAGCCGCGGAGCGGCTTCGCCAGTGTTTAAAAATAGATAATAGTGATTGAATTGCGAAGCCGCTTTGCGGCTTCGGTTTTTTATAAAGCCGCTACGCGGCTTTTCATTTTTGCTTTTCAGAACCTGACTCAGGTTTCCTACACAGGTTGCCCAGAAATCTACCCCCTTTTCAAATTCCGAGCCGCTGTGTTCAGCATTTTTTTGTTTATTGCGAATCAGCATTCCGAAATCGAGAAATTGATTTCAATCAAGTGAAGAGGTTAATTATTGAGAAGAAGTGGGAATAGTGGTGGGACAAGAATATTGTTGGTCTTAAATTTTTGTTTGGTCGGTTGCATTGGTGGCCCTGTCACGACGTACTTGAGCAATACTCAAGTAGGGCACTTGCCTCTGGCTTCTCAATGACCAGAGAACAGAATGGAAAAAATCTCTGATCAACCAGGCCTGACGCCGTACGGCAGGTTGAGCTTCTTCGACAGATCGGTCATCAATTCCTCGAAGTTGAGGTAGCGATGGGGCGTTATCTGAATCTAAGAAGCACTTTCTATAATGCTCGGGTACCTGGATGGTCTTGCCCTGAAAGTTGCGGTCTCCATTTTTGTAAAAGGTGATCGTCTTCGGCCGTCGCAGTGGGCTACGAATTGAAATTTTGAAAGTTCTCTCTTTTTGGAAAAAATGAAGATAAAAACACGCGAAAGTGGATTATTGGATTACTGTGTGTGCCACGAACGCGTGTGTGCGCAGAACTCACCCGTAGCGGTCGTCTGTCAAGTCCCTTAATTCTTTACTGCCCTGATGATGGGCAACGCGGCCCGCCGGATTCGGCCCCTTTTTATTCATAGATCCGGTTGTCATTTTCTCAGCCAGCTCCGCATCTTCTTCAAAATATCTCTTTCATTTGCCTTCTTCTCTTATCTCATCTCGTTTTATTGCTCGAATTCAAACACCAGAAAAAAGAATCAACAGAACTCCACCAGCCGCCGTGTTTTTTTCTTCTCTGAAGTTCGGAGAACTTGTTGATCTAATTGAGGTATTGTTGGGTCCAGGACGGCTCACTTGACTCCTGACCGAATCGTTTTTTTTTTCTTTTTTTTTATTTTTTTCTTGTTTGAGAACGGACTGCGACGCTGCCATGGTTGCGCTACGCAAACCAATTGTAACGCAGACGAGATCGTCCTCGAAAAGATCGTCCGCTTTAATTATTGACGACTTGTAATGACTTGTAAATTGTATCATTACGAGCCATAATTTATGGCCTCCCCGCGCCCAGAGCTACAAGTTCAACGCTGCTTCTAGTCCCGATTTCACAGGAGCGATACTGTCAAGCCAGTATTCGAAGCGATAAGGAATCCTGAGCAAACGCGTAAATCGCCGTAAACGGCCATTTTGTCATGGAGACTGAGCCCAGTTGGACAAAACTGATTCTAGTCTATCAGAAGATGACTTTTTTTCCTACACTGGAAGAGTCAGGATCCTGAAAGATGGGCACGGCGACCTGTGTTGAAAACCTGAGTCAGGGTCTGAAAGAACTGAAATTAAAAGCCGCTTTGCGGCTTTTTTAAAAACGAAGCCGCAAAGCGGCTTCGCCAGAATTTTTGATAGGTTAAAAATGGTAATATTAGCGAAGCCGCTTTGCGGCTTCGTTTTTGAAAAAGCCGCTGCGCGGCTTTTCATTTCAGTTCTTTCAGACCCTGACTCAGGTTTTCAACACAGGTTGCCGAGCTCAGCATGAAAGATCTTAAACGAGAGCGGCATTTTCAAAGATGAAGGCATATCATATAATAAGGGCTGTTAATTCTGAAAGGAAAATTTTGACCTTGAAACCTTGAGCTTCTGAGACAGAAAGATTGTTGATGGTAAAAATTACCTTGTCAGTGACAAAAGAGCTTGAAGACAAAGCCTTTTCCATTTGGAGATATGTTGTTATTACATGCTATTATACGAAAATCAAGCTGGAATCGAGCGCATCTATCGCGGAGATAATAGACATGACCGGAGATAATCTGCTCGCCTAAACACACAATCGCTGCTTCAAAAACTCCTACTGACAAATTGATTCGAATGTCAACGTTTGACATAGATCTCTATTTGAGCACTCGAAAGTGCCAGCACTTCAGAACTGCGCGAACATTGCTCAAATACAACGCGTTTCTGCGATAAATTAAATCAAGAGAGCGTTTTTTTGCTAACTGGGTTTATCATTTATTCAGATTAGATAGACAGGAAGATAACTGTAGAAAGATTATAGTGCAGATTATAGTTATTTTTAATACTTTTTTCGGGATTTTGAGATTTTTTTTGGCTTTTTTAGATTTTTTACTTTTTCACGATTACAATAGTTGATTTTTTTTTCGTTTTGGTTTTTGAATTTTTTTATTTTTTATGATTTTTTTCAAAAATTTTTTGAATTTTTTTGTTGATTTTTGAATTTTTATATTTTTTATGACTTTTTTTTTGCAAAAATTTTTCAATTTTTTTGATGATTTTAGAATTTTTATCGTTTTTTTGTCATTTTTATGATATTTTTTGTGCGTTAGATTATAAATATATATATGCTACATGTTACAGCCAATGAAGCACTCCACCATATTCACGACAAATTACCTCTGAAAAGAGACGGATAAAAAATAGATGCAGGTTTAAAAAGCAGCATCCGTGTTCCAGTAGGGCTTGGGGTCGAATGGAGATTCTTCTCCTTCCGCAGCCATTTGCTCGCCAGCAGCAACTTGTGAGCGAGTGACAGAGGGCACGAAGGAGGGGAGCTTCTTGTAAGTTTGTTTCTGGACGATGGAGTTCTTGTCGACTTCAACTCCGTTGACGTAGGTGGTGCCGTCCAGCAACTTGATGCACTTTGGCTTGATCACGTCGCACTGGACGGGCAAGCAAGTGTAGCCATGGCCTGGGGCGGGGATAGCGTCTTCCGCGGCTCTTTCGGTCTTGATGTTTTGGAGTCCCGAAGGCCCCGGTTGATCATCCTGGGCGGATTTTGCTTGCTCTAATAGAAGAAATCAAAAATTGAACGTTGAAAATGAAAAGGTTATTACCTTCTTTAGCCGCCTTCATTCTTTCCATGTGCTGGAAATCCTTGTGGATCAAGTGCGGCTCGAAAACCGAGAAGAGATCGTGCGGCTTTTTGGGGTCGTTGATGTAGCCGTACGCGTTTGGCTGCTCGAAGGGCCACTTTCCAAACTTAGCGTCGTCACGGGGAAGAGTGTGAATTGGAGGAGTGGGGACCTCTTCGAGGATTGCCATTTCCTCCTCGTCATCTTCCTGCTAAAAAAATGATTGAAGACCTGGCTCCGAGTGCTCAAAAATCTTAATTGAACCCTGACTCAGGTTTTTTACACAGGTTTATTAGTAAAAGAGCTTTCTTTACCTGAGCCACTTGTTCAGTTTTGAGGATTTTTCGGGGTGGTCCTGAGTAATTTCCTAAAAAGCGAATTTAACATTTGAAATCAAGGAAGAAAAAACTTTTACCTTGGTTGGAATAGCCCGAAGTAGATGGCTGTGACTGTGGCTGCATTCGCTGGAGCTGGCGATTCCACTTCAGGTCTTGGACAATGGGCTGTCTTGTAGGCCAATGCATCATTCTTGATGGCCCAGGAGTATTTTGAATGAGCTGTTGATGATGCTGTTGGTGTTGAAGATGGTGGTGGAATTGATGGTGGTGGGGCTTTAACGATTGATTTAATTGACGATATTTTTTTTGAAGAACTTACCGGCGGGTAGTTTTGATAGGGCTTACTGAACACGCACGAGTAATTGATCACGTAATTCAACGCGATCTGAGAGCCCATTTTGTTGAGCTCCTCGGTTGGTTGTCGAGAGAGGTTGTGCTCGACCATGAAGTGCACGTAGATATTGGTATAAATCTCCGCGAACTCCTTGGTGAAACATTCTGCGATGGCAAGGCAGTGGATGTGCTGATACATGCCGCTCAAAGAGGGCTGCTTCTTGATTGCCTCGGCAACTGCACCCCTGACGTATTGAATCTGGCCGTTGAGATGGTCCCGTTCATGTTGGATCTCTTCTGGAGAGAGAACCTGCTCAGGATGCTGCTGAGGATACTGAGGATACTGAGGGGCCTGTGGATACTGAGGGCCCATTGAGATGCTTGAGGGGACATTGAGATGCTGCTGTTGAGGTCTGATGCCTTCTGGCTGAGGAGGAGGCTGCTCAGGATACTGTGGATACTGAGGGGCCTGCTCAGCAGGTTGCTCAGGTTGCACCGGATACCGAGGATGCTGAGGGGCCTGCTCAGGAGGAGCTTGCTCAGGATACTGAGGAAACTGGGGGGCCTGCTCAGCAGGTTGCTCAGGTTGCTCAGGATACTCTGGAAACTCAGGGACCATGTCCTGGCCAGGTGTCCACGGTCCATCGTAAAATCCAGGAATATCCTCACCCACTTGAAATTGAACATCCTGGGCCAAGCCAGCGTTCTCGACTTTTCATGTTTTAAAACTTTACAAAAATAGCGCGCGCTGATTGGCCAAGGCGCGCACCTGACAAGTGAAGCGCCACCACTACAAAAAAACCGACAATTTTACCGGCTAATAATTTATAAAAAGAGCTTTCAGATGATATCTTACTCAAATCTGAAAAAGAGCGTGAAGCTTAAAACATTCCGAAATGTCCGTCGATCGCGCCAGAAGTTCCTGCCTGCAAGGTGGCATCATCAGGAACTTCTTCAAGCACCACGGTTTTCAACTCAGCATAGACGGGTTCTTCCTGCTCCTGCGAAGTGGTCGCCTGCTCGTATTCCATAACGTCACTTTCAGCTCTCTCGTGCGTTGTGACGAGCGAGAATGAAATTCGCGAGAGGAAAAATGCATAATCTAGAAAATTTCGCGCCTTTTTGACTTGCGAACGCTGCTCTTTTCGAGTCGATTTTCTGACTGCAGACGGGTTTTTAGAGACGACTGATGGCTCTTTAGCTCCCTGTTGATAATTCCAGACGGTTAGGAAGGAGATTATTAGTACTAATTATAATTATAGTGATTTTGGCGCGCGAGCCAATCAGCGCGCTCGATTTTCTGGATAATCTGCCTAATTATGAAGCTCACAATTTCGCTTTTTTCCTGCAAATGAGTAATGATAATTGAGATTTTTTGTTTCCTTGAGCGTGTTTTTTTATTGAACAAAGTCTACTACAATACTATCTACAGTTGAAATTGAGCCTTGGCTCTTGTTCTTTTGCCTTGTACTAATTTCTCTGGCGTTGTGGCCTTGATCTTCTTTATCTTTTTGGAACGTCTCGTTTTGATTGCCTTCTTCGTGTCTGCAAATCCCCCGAAGAGTTCCTCCCTCGTCTTCAATCGATAGAGCCTGACCAGGCCCTTGGATGTGGTGTAAACTTCTTCGAAATATTTCAGGTTGAAGTTTTTGTGGCCGATTTCAACGCGACGCACTTGATCGTAGCCGTACACTTCTCCCTTTTGGTTGCGGATTTTGTGCTTGGTGCCGAACTCGTGATAACTCAGCTTGTACATCAGAGAGTCGCGGAAAGTCGGGGTCAGATCGTCTTTTCCAGGGCTGTAGCGGCCGCGGTTCGAGATAAAGTCCTTCTCCTTCACGTCTTCTGGGAAGACGCCTTGAGCGATTCGAATCATCCACATGAACTTAAAATTGGTTTAATCGAGAGGAAAATCGAGTTTTGGGGACTGACCTTGTTGATATCGTCGCCAGAGTGGCCGTTAATGCCGCCGAAGAAGATCAAAAAGTAGTCGATATCGAGCTCTTTTGCGAGTCGCCAAGCTTTGGCCTCCGGACTTGCGAGGATTCTTCCCACCTGGGCGATGTGAGTGTTGTTCCATGTGTTGTTGTCAACTACTGTTGTTCTGTTCGAGAAGCCAGCAATTTGATAGCCATAATCCCACCATGAAGCGATTACTGCGTCTTCCTTGATTTTCAATGGTTACGTTTCTGTCCTTGTCCTTGTCATTTATTACCTTCGTATTCTGTCTGAGCCAGTAGTAGCTTTCCCGCCAGTCATCCATCAGTAGCTGGTTTCCTCGAGGGCCTTTTACGTACTTCATGATGGACGGACTTGAGTACGCAAGAGAAGTGAACATACTCGAGTGATGAACGTAGTGGCTTCCAAAGCCTCCAAACGTCGCTAGAATCCTAAAAAGCTCATTGAGCACAACCTCAATTTTCCACCAACCCCTTACAGTAATTTCAAAGGAAGAGGGTGATTTCTAAGAAAGCCGAATCGATCTGTCGCGGCCTTTTCTTCCTCTTTTTCTTCGACTTTTTCTTCCTTGATTTCATCATCATCTTCTTCGTCACCGTCCTCGACTGCCGGTTTCTCTTTCTCAGTAAGTTCTGGAGCCGGAATTTCTGGCGGCGGGAGTTTCAACAAAAGTCTTTCGATTGAAACACTGAATCCAATTCCAGCCAGAACGCTGATAATTGGCGCAACCGTCAACATCAGTCTTGTCATAATGCCGCTGAAATAGCAACTGCACACGCCATTTACGATGAGGAATAAATTCTGGGCATTGAGATTCTAAAAAAATTGAAAGAAAGATTCTCAGCAAAAATCTCACCTGGAAAATGTACCAAATTCCGGCAAAGGCAAAAACTGGCAGGAGATGAACGTCCATCGGATATCGCTCCCAGCCGGTCGGTTGATGCTCGGACACGGAAGAAATGATCGGAATGTGCTTTCTCGCGTAGCCAGTGTCATACATCGAGTAGAATCGCCCAGTGAACGGAGCAACGTATCCAAGTCTAACAGCCAAAACAAGTCCCACAGTTCCGAGCGCTAGAATGACCACAACGACGAATTGAAAGAACCTTCGGGATCCTTCTGCGCCAACGGTTTTCGTCAATCGACTGTGGAAAGCAAAGAGCTAAGGGGAGAATTCGTTGTATCAGAAAGGGTTCATTTGCGGTACCTGTATGAGACCAAAAACGCCAAAAGCAGACATATGCTCCGACGTGGTGACGGGCTGCGTGTTGACAAAGTGAATGCACATCGCCATCATTTGCCCGATGCAGTAAAAGCTCGTGTAGGCCGAGTAAACTTTCTCCGAGTATCGCCCAGTCAGCAGAATGACAAAGGTGTGCAGCGCGATCATATTGATAATGAGGACATATCCGCCCCAAGCAGAGGTCATGTACCAGTAGCAAAAGGCCGTCGCAACGCCCCAGAAGACAGCGCCAGTGCGAACTGCACGGAGCCAGCAATAGAAGGAGATTTGCAGGGCGAAAATGGCGACGCCCTCGTTGTCGAAACTGCCGGCGACGGAGCGCTGCGTGTAACCGGGGATGATAGACATGAAAACGGCTGCTACAAGTCCTGCCTTGGTGTTCCAAACTTCTTGTGTCAACAAAAACGTAGCGGTGGAAGAAAACATGGAAAAGATCGGCGAGGTAAACACGCAAACATCCTTAAACCATCATCATGGCATGGCATGTTTGACTTCCGGGTGTACCTGAATATCCGTGGTGAAACCAAGTCCATTGAGAATTGCATGAATAGTTCCCGCGGTGTACATGAGTCCCGGATAAACAGTCGGTCCAACAGCGCGCCCTAGCGGGTACCAAGCGGTCGAGTCGAACCAATTGATGAAGTTTTGAGCGCCCATTTCGACGTACTTCTTTGTGGCGCGGTAGTTGAACCAGGGATCCATCTCGTGAATGATGGACTCATATCTTCATTCAAACAGTGAACAAGACATATTTCAGCTTCGTCCTTACCTGATAACAGCGAAGAGGCGGCTGAAAAATCCAATCAAACAGGAGCCGATGAGAACAACGAGGACAATTAGCGAGCCAACAGCGTTGCTCTCTCCCATCTCGAATTGTCTGAAATGAAAATGGTCGGAGTTTTTCCAGGAAATAGAACTACATTGTACAGTCTACATCTCGTCAAGATAACTAAGGATATCGTCATGGGCATAAGAGTAAAAGGCTCGTTTTGTCTTGTAAAGATGCCAGTACGCCCAGAAGGAGAGGAAGGCGAGTGCGAAGCCAATGAGCGAGGTGAACAATCGGTAGTTGTGCGTCGAGTTCATGAGCAAAACGCCAATCAGGCAGGTTAGCTGGATAGAAGCTCCGAGAGCGTTTTCAATTCCTCTCATGGATTGACCCGTGATTTTGAATAAATCTTCGATTGTTCCAAAAGGCACCTAAAAAGAAAGCCAAAATGGAGAAAAAATCCATTCAATGAAAACTCACGTTTTTAATTTTGAGAAAAGCAGATCCATTTAGAGTCGCCGTCATGCACAAAATGCAGTAAATAGCCACGGCGCTGCGAGAGAAAATCAACTTTCGAATTGACCAAAGCACCCAGATTGCAAAAAAGACCGCTGTTCCTTTTAGAATTAACTTTTTCAAGTTGATGGGTCGTCTGAACTCGGGAATGTTGATTTTGTTCTTTCGGAGGAAGGCGGCCATCTGCTGGGCCATGTCTTGGTTTGGATCCATTCCTTGGCGACTGATCAACCGTTTGCCATCTTCAATTCTTCCGTCCTAATATTTAACAGGTGAAAAAACTTCTCTGTGGAAATCTGGGCTCGAAAACCTGTTTAAGAACCTGAGTCAGGGTCCTGAAAAGGGTTTCATGAAAGATTTCATAGATTCTTGTCAGGGCCCTGACTCAGGCTTCCTACACAGGTTCCCGAGACCATGTAAAGTTACTGTAAACTTACGTTGAAAATAACAACCGCCGGAATCTGCTGAACCCCAACAGACTTGAATGCATTCAAATTGGACTGCGTCAAGTTCATCCAGGCAAAAAAGACCTTGTTCTCTCCCTCGCCCTGGATCACATTCTGCGCCACTAGTTCAAAATCCTGCAGATTCTGTGGACACTCCGAGCACGAAAATGACGCCTGTTTACTGGCTCCAATCGAACTGTACAAAAAGACGATCTTGTGAGGCTGCACCAATGCGTTTCTGTACGGCTTTCCGACGAGTTCTACCCACTCGTCGTAGTCCATTTCTAGCTCAAGTTTTAGTTCAAATCAATTTTAGTCGAAAACTGCTAGAGGAAAATCGAGAAGATTTTAGTAAAGTAGAATTACTGCTGAAAATCGAGAAGCCGCTTGCGGCTTCGAGTGAAGAAGAACATAAGCCGCGCGAAGCGCGGCTTTTCTGTCTTATTATCTCGAAGACGCAAGCGGCTTCTCGATTTTCAGCAGTAATTCTACTTTACTAAAAATCGGAATTCGAATAAAACCTGGAACAGCTGCTGGAAGACCCTTTTTCTTCGGCGGCTTGAGGGTCTTATGAGTCGCGCCAGCAGTAGCATCCATCATCAACTCAAAGACCTGTTCTCTTGTGAACACATCTTCCTTCGCCGTTACGGCAGCTGCCAGTAATGACAGTAGCTCGATGCCAAGTCTCATACTACGAATATGCGAAAAATTATTGTTGTACAAATTTAACCGTGCCGCCTGGATAGCCTACGAAGTGACCCGACCTGCCGTGCCCTCAAACCCTTTCACCGCTTGAATTTTCGCACCGCGGGAGATCTGAGATCTCGCATTGAAATTTTTCAACCTTTTTTTTTTGATAAAAAACGAAATTTGATTAATTGTGTTTTTTTTTATTTTCTCTCTTTTCCCTTCTTTTATACAGAAATTTACAGTGCAGTTACAGTTAGTTTGAGGTGTATTGAAGAAGTTTGCAGTTTCCACCTTTTAAAATTACACTTTCCGACAGTTGTTCAGTTGGGTCATTGTTCGGGCTTTTCTCATTTCTCCTTGGATAAGTCTTTTTCGCGATCTTGGGGATTTAGGTTAGAATATTTTATTGAATCTTTTTTGAGAAATTTTGCTCAGTTCTGACCTCCGAAACCTGGGCTCGGCAACCTGAGTAGAAAACCTGAGTCAAGTTCTGAACAGCTAGAATGAAAAGCCGCGTAGCGGCTTTTTTTAAATCGAAGCCGCGAAGCGGCTACGCAATTCAATCACTTTAGTCTATTTTTAAACACTGGCGAAGCCGCTCTGCGGCTTCGTTTTTACAAAAGCCGCTTCGCGGCTTTTCATTTTAGCTCTTCAGATTCTGAAGTTCAGAACCCTGACTCAGGCTTTCCACACAGGCCGCCGATCCCAGTCCGAAACCTGAGTCAGGGTCGTGAAAGAGCTTTGGTAAAAAGCCGCGTACCCTGACTCAGATTTTCAACACAGGTCTCTCAGACCCGGCTTACTTGAGTGCTATAATGATTGCCATCACGTGGATAATAATGCCAAACATTTCTAGCGCCAGGTCGACTCGTTGATAATGATATTTGAGATCGGGGTCGGAGCAATCGACCATCTCTCCAGTTATATCATCCGTTGTCGGCTCATTTTTTCCTGAAAAAAAATTTGATCTTCGTTGACTTTTGAAGGACTTACCGAAGGATTCTATGCTATTGGTGAGGACCATGAGGTCAATTACAGAATTGAGCGAGTAGCATGAACAGGTGCAGCAGGCGGAAACAATGAAAAATACATAAAGAAGAGGATAATTCAGCTTAGCCGCGATAAGTCCAATAATAGCTATTTGAAAATCGCGGGATTAATTTTTAATCAACTCGGACGTTCGTACCTCCCATTATATAAACGCAGTCGAACAAGGGCAAAACGCGGTAGAACACTGTGTCGCATACCGGATGGGGTCCGTAAAAGCACTGAAATCGCACTTTCAAATTTTGATATCCTAATTTTTCATTTATCAGCGAAAAAAACGCTTTTACTTCAATTTTTTCTTTAATTAGTTTCCTGACTCAGGAATTCTGATCATTTGAATACAGTTCTTTCAATAAATAACTGTATATTTATATTTCTCTTATCGGAGTTCTCTGAATTTTGATAAAAAATTGCTTGAAAATTATTGAAAAACCTGCGTAAAAACCTGAGTCAGGGTCCTAGAAGAGCTTTTCATTCAGGACCCTGACTCAGGTTTCTACACAGGTTGCCTAGTCGTGGACCGAACTGATCAATCCGGTCAAATTTTAGTCTATTTAATACTTCCTTCAATTTTCAATACAGTAACTCTTCAATTCTCCTGTTTCTCTACTCACATGAAAAGTAATTGCGCTAACGCAAAGAATCAGTGCAGTGACGGCTACTCCTATAAACGCTAGAAAAGTGTTTTTACAAGCTTTTTCCTTCCAAGTGCCTTACCTTTATTGGACGCCTTCTCGGCCATATCTTCTCTCACATACTCTAGTTTGTTGAGGCAGTCTGCTAAAGTAGAAGTAAATGGCTCTGCTGCGTCGCGCGTCGCGAGTGTTTAATTCTGTCGCGAGTGAGTGACAGATTTGGTGGAATTTAAATTAGCTCTCCATCATTAATCATTATCTATTCGCAGGAGTTCCATCGATCCCACTTCTTCTCAAAAACACGGGCCGCCCGGGGGATCGCGCCGATATCTGTGCAATGCGCTCAACGCTCGAGCTGCTGCTGCTTTATTTAGTTCCAGCTAATTTAGTTTTGTAACACTGTTAACATCAAAAAATCGAATGTCGAGCGAGAGAACGGCAAAGGTTGCAACCTTCCCAAGAGGACTGCCCTTCCACTAATGCGCCAACTAAAAAAAGCGACGTACAGTAAATAGGCGATACAGTTCAAGGACAGTTCAAGCCACGCAGCAATTGAAAAGATTTGTCTACCCTGGCAGTCAATTACTGTATTTATTGCAAAGGAAACCGCCGCGCATCCTGACGCACTAATCCCCGCCGCGGATCTGTGGATGGTAAATTACAGTCAAGTAGCTAATCTAAAAGAATCAGGGCCAGTCATAAATCAAGCATGATTTTCTCTACTCAATTCTACCCAATTCTAATATTGAAAAGAAACTTAAAACAAGGGTCAAACGGATCAAACCTGGGCTCGGCAACCTGAGTCAGGGTTCTAAAAGAGAGTAAAATGAAAAGCCGCTACGCGGCTTTTTTTCAAAACGAAGCCGCAAAGCGGCTTCGCTAGTTAAAATGATTCATTGAGTTGGTAACTTTGGCGAAGCCGCTTTGCGGCTTCGTTTTTAAAAAAAGCCGCTGCGCGGCTTTTCATTTTACTCTCTTTTAGAACCCTGACTCAGGTTGCCGAGCCCAGGGTCAAACCTTTTGCTCGGCGGTAAAAGTGTTGTTTCTCTTGAAAATGGGATCGCAAATTTTGTGCTAAAAATCAACGAAGAGAGTCATTTGGATCCCTTCCTTTGGATTCATTTTCCCCGGCCACTTCTTCACTCTTCTTCGTTTGCGAATTCCGATATGCCTGCTCACGGATTTATATAGTATTCAACTATCCAATTTTTTATTGGCTGCTCGAGACAATTTCTCTCGCTCTGTGTATTAAAATTGCAACATTGAATTAACAAAAAAAATCATGAAAAAACATGCACTTTCACTATCGACAACGATCTGGGCAATCATCGGCAACCTGTGTAGAAACCTGAGTTTCAGGGTCCTAGAAGAGCTCTAATAAAAAGCCGCGAAGCGGCTTTCCTCCAAACAAAGCCGCGGAGCGGCTTCCTTAGAAGTTGAAAAGAATATTCAGATGAAAATTTTGAAGCTCTTGAAGGATCCTGAGTCAGGTTTTTACACAGGCAACCTGAGGTTGTCGAACCAAGCAAGCTTTTTCTAGTTTTGCCTCGGCAACCTGTGTTCAGAACCTGAGTCAGGACCTGAAAGAGCTTGAATGTGACAATAAAGTTCTTTCAGGTCCTGACTCAGGTTTTGAAGACTCAACTTCTTTCTCAAACTCGATCTATCTGTAAATCCAGGCGTCTGAAAAACCGAAGAAATCATAATCGCGTTCGCGACATTTTGCTCTTTCTTGTTTAGGCCGCTCATTATTTTTTTCCCCAAAAACTGGCTTTCTCAATTTTCCAAAAAAAGAAAGAGTGAAAGACTTCCCATTTCAATTTCTATTACTGATGCTTATCCGATGATCCTTGGTCGCCATGTACTGCATTGGAGTCGATTCTCTCTTTTTCGATTAGTTCGTTTTTCTCGCGAGATTTTTATCTGTAGAAGAAGCTACAGGTGGAGAGATATATAAGTTTAATGCAATGAAAATATTAATGGCGATAGGGTTACGGAACATTCATTTTCGCGCCGCCACATAAAAGCTGAGGTGTTAGAAAAATGACAACTCCTGCCCAGCCCAAGTCGAGCATTGAGCTTTTTGTCATTGAATAAATATTTTCCGATTGAACAATTTTTCTTCAACAGATGTTCTCTCTAATTATTTTTTATTTATTTTATAAGAAACAGTCAAATCAAACTTGATTTCAAATTTCAGATTTTGCCGATATTGCAGATATTGTGGACTGATCGTATCATTTCATTTTTTATAATTTCTGCCAGCCCAGTGGTTCCTAATAAGTGTTTTTTTTGCCCAAAAGAGGGCACAAGACAAGATATCCCGCGAAGAACATCTGCTCCAAAAATCTCCTGCCGAACTTATCTAAGTTGGGGTAGTTATTGAATCGAACCAAAATTCAAGAAGTTCTATAACTAAAACTATTCTACACAGAACGACGAAGTATGAAATCAACGAAGACTAAGCGCCAGAAAATTAATGAAAGAGGTAAGTCTCCAATTGAGGAAAGCTTAAAACCATTTTGCTGATTACAGTTTCAACATCCATCGGAAAAGGGTCCGTCGTACAAGTCGACCAACAAAAATTTCTTTTTATTTAGCTGATACGGATTCAAGATTTTATTATACACTGTAGTCACTGTACCAACTACACTCCACGACAAGTACCTTACTACTCCTCAACACTGAACCTTTCCCAAATGCAAAAGAAAGGACAACAACAACACTGATTTTTGATTGTCAAAATTGATTTTATTCAGGAACTTTATCAGGAGCATCCACACTTTGTGGTCCAAGTCCAGACTTTTCGCCGATTTCGCGTTCAGTTTTTCGCTGTTCGTCCTTTTTTAGGAGAGCGACGAAAGAGTCACTTCCGCAGTCGAGTTTGTCGACTGCAGGTTGAATGCGACTCTGTTTCCAGATTCAAATCAGTCTGGTCCAGCGTCTCATTTCTGCCTAAGCTGGACCTTCAGATCTCTGAAGAAATTTTCAATAATCGCTTTTTTGTTTTGAAGAAATTTACCTTTTTACGGGTGGCTTCGGACTGTCGAAGTTTGACGAACTGACTTTTTCAGTTTTTTTAGCCCTGAGGTCAACAGAAGTTCTAGAGATTCGCGAAAAGGGCTCGTTGGCATGGCAACATGGGATTATCTAGAATTTCGAGCGCTTGCAGGAAGAGAGCAAGGGATTGCAATTACCACCTTGTTTTCTGACAAATTAGCTCTAGAAAAGTGAAAAACTCATCTTCAACAATATTTTCTAATAAAATATCAGATTCATTATTATTTATTTTAAACAGAATTTAAATATAAAATCAGAATATTTTATTACTCGGGAAGAAATCTTGTAGATTCATTTAAAATTGAAATTGATCATTGTATGATTACTTTTTTATAATTAATGCCAACCCAATGGTTCTTTATAACTGATTTTTGTCCAAAAGAGGGCGCGAGACAAGCTTCCGGATAGATATCCCGCGAAGAACATCTGTTCCGAAAATCTCCCGCCGAACTTATCTTAGTAGGGGTAGTTATTGAATCGAACCAAAATTTAAGAAGTTCTAGCCCTCTAATTCATCATTATCAGAGTCGAAACCAAAAAATGGCCTATTTACTTCATCAAAAAATAAATTGTCTGAACGACATTTAAAAACATAGACGAGATTTTTTTCGGGCCGTGGAGCCTTTAAAAACGAGCCGCAGCAGGTTAAAATCTCCACTTTTTTGAAAAATTAAAAATGTCACTCCCGAGAAAGGCAGTTTTTTCAGAGCAAGAGAAGCAGCTACTTCACGGTATAATTTCCATTGCGTTGCCGATCTCAGGTGCAGTCGAGAGGGTTGAGGGAGGAGTAATCGTGTTTAGGCGTCGAATTGATTCTGGACAGGCGATTATGCGAAATGCAGAGAAAAGCGAGAGATATAAAAGGTTCGTTTAATAGATCACTTGCAGATTATTTATTTCGCATTTCAGGGCAGCTTTTGACGGTCCCCATCGAGTCTTCCGGAAAGGGAATCATTCACCTTGCGATCGAGCTGTCCAACGAGGAAGATCTCCAATTCCTGCTTGAGTTTGAACCGCCCCTCGACCAGCAACATCCATGGCCGATCTTTTCAGCTTTCGAAGGCGAGGCAGTAAATGAGCGACTCCAGAAGTTGTTTCGACTCTGCAAACCAAAGACGCATGCGGAATGGTACGAAGGGCTCAAGGAAAGGGTCACCATAAGATCAAGCCTGATCATCAGGTGAGTATAGCCATTAATAAAGCTCGAGAAGCCGCTTGCGGCTTCGAGCCAAAAATATAAAAAAAAGCCGCGCGAAGCGCGTCTAGAGTTTATTTTGTCTGGAAGCCCCAAGCGGCTTCTCAAGTGTAATTTATGGCTATCTCAGCTGAAATGTTGATCAAATCACGTGACCTGGAAAAAAGTACTCGCGACTTGAAGGAAAAGAGTATCTCAAAGCGTTCTGGTGGGTCGAGCAGATGAAGTACTACGCGGAAGAAAACGAGAAGGTCAAGGCATTCGTCCGGCCTGGCTGCTACACGCCAGACTTTGGATGCAACAGAGAGAGGCCACGGAGAGTTCGAGTTACAGGTATTTTTGATGGAAAAAAATTGTTCTCAACGTTTTTTTAGATAAAATTGAAGTGAAGGAAAAACAACCGAAGAAATTGAAGAGCAATTCTTTTTCAAGAAGAGTTTGGAATGGCCTTGTAAAGGTAAAGGACCGAGAAATGGGAGGATTTCTTGAATGGTTTTTTAGATGAAAGAGCGACTACTGGTTGTGAAAAAGAAAAGAGACAGCAACGAGAAGGAGAATGAAGAAAACGAACAGGAAGACGAAGGATTCGGGAGCTTCGATCGACGAGATGTGCGAAGACGATATGTTCAGAAGAGAAGTGGAAGTCGGCGGTTCAGGCAAATTCGAAAAAACACTGGTAAGAATTCGCAAATTATTATTCTCCTCGTTGATTCCTCTTTTCAGCGGCGAATTTGTGGCGAGTGAAGTCAGACTCGGCGCTGGAATCTGAACCACCGTCTCCGCCGTTTCCGCAAAGCAAGACAATTCCAGCCGAACTGAGCGAGGAGATCAACAAGATTCGAAAAATGAGCAAGAGTACGAGCACCTACCACCTAAATCAACTCTCTGCGGACGAGCCGGAATCTGGACCGGTTTCGGAGTTTCCAATGTCGATGCCGGTCAGTGTTATTTTCAGAAAAGTCAGCTAAATTGACTGTTTTAGAATTTGCATGCGGAGGAATCGGAAGAAGGAAAACTGAAGCTCAAGCGTTGGGATACGACTGCGACTCTTTGCGAGCTTACTATCACTGCTGTCTGACTGCTACATCTAGATAACATCTTCTGAATAAAATAAAACTTTACTTATAGAATAAGTTTTAATTCTTTATTTTCTCACAGGTAGATAATTTTCAGTATTCAAGCTACCCGGGGTAGCCTGCCCCGAGAGCCACTACTTGTGCCTAAACTAGAGCTTACTCATTTTAAAAAGGTTAAAATCAGAGGCATGTAGTTTCTGATTTTGAGTTGTTTATATCCAATTTTTGTCCAAAAGAGGGCGCTAGAGAACTCCTTGTACCTCGCAGATACATATCCCGCGTAGAATATCTGCTGCAGGAATCCCCTGTCGAGCTTACCTTCCTTAGTTATTGAATCGAACCAAAATAATAGAATTTCTGATCATGATTTGATTGACAAAATAAAAGAAGGAATACGCTTTCTCTGCTTCCTATTCAAAGGTAGTAGGGATAAATATTTCGGTACAGTAGGAAGCCTCTTCCTGGAAGAGACTTTTAGTTTTTCCCTAAAACCTAACCCTAACCCCCCTAAAGTAAAAGTACTTAGTTCCTAGCCCTAACACCTAACCCAGGGGGCTTCGCCCCCTTGGAACTCCCCTAACACTAGCCAGAAATGAGGTTACCGAAATATTTTTCCATATTACGTATTGAAAGATACAGAGAAAGATCTGCTTACTAATAGTGTAGCAATAAATATATATTCATTTGGATATAAAAAATAAATGTCGATTTTGCAGATATAAAATACATAAAAGAAAACGTTGAGCCTTAGAAGGGATGGTGGAGGCTATGGAAGGAGGTGTGAGACTGCTGGAGCATCGATTGATGATTCTGAGCGCTCACAGAGTTTCGCAGCCGCGAGCCTCCAGTGTTAGACTGGCGAGCTTTTTCCAGGTTCATTTTTTGGAAAAAAGGGGGAAAGGAAGCGAAAAATGAACCGTTCCTGGTCCAGGGGCTGAGTAGAGCGAGCTCGTGTTGAAATGTCGAGCAAAAGAGCTGCTGGAGTGGAGGCTCATCTCGGAGAAGCCAGGGACCATTTCTCGGTACTCGATAGTAGCGCCACGGGCTGGGATCAAGTGGTGGGGCTTCTTCTTGATGTCCTTGGCTAAATAAAGGCTAGTTTTTCGATCAGATTTATAGAATTACCGGGAATGGTGACGCTTCTGATTGCGTGATCTTTTCGGATGTGAATCGTCACGCTGGTTTTGCTCTCTTGGTACCAAAACTCCATGTTGCTCTTGTTCGTGTTGAGCGATCGAACAGAGCCGGAAGCGTTGGGGCCGAAGAGAGTATCGTTCTTGCTTCGTTTGTAGTAGCTGACGGATTCAACTACATCCCGGAGCTTGGCGCCAGGGCGGCACATGTGCTCCAACAAGGAGATTACATCTGGCCGGGGGTGCTGGAGCACTCGCTTGAGCGCCTCTAAAAAGGAAAAAATGAGGCTGTCCTTGTTGATTTAAACGAAGATCTTTACCTTTGACGCAGTACGCGGCGTGGTGGTTTTCAAACTGGATGAAAGCGATTTTCGGCTTTCCTTCGCTCTTCTCGGGAACCTGGGGGAAGTTATTCTCGATGTACTTTGCCGCCTCGGGAGAGATCTTGGAAATAAGTTTTTCAACATCGTCTACTGTCACGTGATCGCTCAGCTTGCCGATGAAGAGTTTTCGCTTCAAATCCTCTTGATTGGATTCCTTAAAAAAAAGATTAAAAACGGGAATTATAAAAGTGGCCTTTTAAAATTTTCCTGAGTTCGGCACCCTGTCAAGAAAACCTGAGTCAGGGTCTTGAAAGAGATTGAATTGCAGCGCGGCTTTTCGCTCTCTTTTAGGACCCTGACTCAGGTTTTCTACACAGGTTACCGAACCAGAAATTTGCTTCAAAAACTGACCTTGATGTTGAGAACAACTGGGCTGCCCTTGAAAGTCGCTTTATCAAGTGCTTTTTTGTGGATCATCGGTTTCGCAAATCGGAGAAACGCGATTTCTAAAATGCAGTTAGAACATCCTTTCCTTCGTAAAAGACACTTACTCTTCTTCGTCCCGGAATCTTTGTTAGAGATTTTCCTGTCGAAGTGAATCTCTTGTTCGGCTTTGTCAAGTGGGATGTGGAGGTACTCGCAGATGTGCTTGCAGAGGTTTTCGTGCGTCCATGAGCCAGGAATCAGACCGACAAACTAAAGAAATAGTTGATACAATCACGGATCGTGGTTCTCGGCAACCTGTGTAGAAATCCTGACTCAGGTTCTTGAAAGAGCTTCCTCGGCTGTTGAAGCTCTTTCAGAACACTGGCTCAGGTTTTTACTCAAGTTGCCGAGCCCGGTTTTGATTCAAAAGAAATAGCTGGCAGAATCACGGACTGGCCTTGGCAACCTGTGTAGAAAACCTGAGTCAGGGTCCTGAAAAATCTTTAAAAAACCGCGAAGGATTAAGCTCTTTCAGAACCCTGAGTCAGGTTTTCCATACAGGTTTCCAGATCAGGGACTTACCAATTGACGGCAGAGCATTCGGTTGTTTTCTTCAGAAGATTCGCCCTTTGGTCTCATTTTCAATCGAAAAGTAGCTCCGAAATTCGTTACAGATATCTTAAATAATCCTTCAAAAGCTTATTTATTTGTTAATTGATCAATTCTAGCGCTAAAAATGTCCATTGTGCGGCGCACGTGGCCCCAGTCGAAAAAAAATCCTCCTGATTGGCCACTTAGCCAGGCGCTCTTGCCGCGAAATACTCTATTTCCGACCAAAATTGACGAAAAACACTGTTTTCGAACATTGAAGTTCGCAAAAATGAAATCTACAGCGTTTAAATAACCAGAACTTACCTCTTAGTCTCACTGCGCGTTGAGTGCAACTGGCAGTTGTTTTCTGGCGACAACTTTTTGCAGCGCGGCAATCTAGAACATTTTCGATTTTTGTTTCGAAAACTCGAAAACAACAAGAAAATCAGTCAGAAATTTCGCCTTTTCGCGGTAAAGGCCGCGGTAAAGGCCGCTTGCGGCTTTGAGTAAGGCGAAATTTTAGCCGCAGAAAGCGCGGCTTTTCCTTGTTCCAGGCTCAGCAACCTGAGTAAAAAGCCTGTGTCAGGTTCTCGTATTGACTTAGAATATCGAGCCCAGAACAAGGAAAAGCCGCGCTTCGTGCGGCTTTGGTTTTGTCTTACGCGAAGCCGCAAAAATGGCGGCTTCTCGATTTTCAGAAGTCATTTTGATTTAATAAATAATCTTGAATCAAACCAATTTTCCGATAAATTTAACTGTCAATTTACTTTTGCACTGTACTGCAACAGTATCAGTAGTACTGATTCAGTACAGTATTCTTTGAAATCCACGACGTAGTAGTTTTTTGAATGGGAGAAGTGTGCGTAATCGGGGAGAGATGAATCAGGCGCGATGAGTCAGCGCCTCTCAGTTCGGACGGGCGCGCGTTTCGGCCGGGAATAATTTCAATTTCCAACCCTTTTTTTGAAAGAAGAGAATGAATTTCGGAATTGAAGAGTTCGAAAAGTAATTCACCAAAAGTCGCCAGAATAAGGTAAAGAGGGAAATCAAAAAAGAAGACAAAAGAACCTGCCAAATTTACGACGAAAAAAAAAGTTACGATTCGACGAAAATTAAATATTGCGCGAAAAATTGAAATTGTCAATTTTCATAGGAAAAACGCGTTTTCATCAAAAATAAGACTCTGGTGAATTCTAGAGGAATTCTAGAGGAGCAATGTTCCGCGGCGAGTGGCCGTACTGGGAGTGGCCGCCCATTCTTGAAAAAGTATTTGACGAAAAAGTCACAATTTGAAAATTCGATTTTCATTTGGTGAATTAGGGTGATTTTCTCATTTAGTGGTAAATACGCTTTTTACAGTAGCCTACATTCAAAGCTAAACATTTCTTTATTGGAAACGAGCTCCCGAGAAAGTAGCCAAGTGATTCTTCTTATTCTCATTCTCCTTATCGTTATCATTCTTTATCAATCAATTTTCATCAGAACTTAAGGGTACACCCTTATTTAAAACTTTTCATATTCAAAGATGTCCAGAAATTTAAGGGTATCCCTTCCATTTCGCTTTGTAAAGAAACATGGTGCAAATCGTGTTTCATTGGGATACCCTTAATCCATCGATATTGGCAACCAAAGTTGACATTCAGACTTGAGCATGAGAATTCTGTTGGTCTTATCGAGAGCTCGCCATCTTCAAATAGATTACGTAGAAATAGAAGTTTGCTAGAAATAGAATCAACATTGATTTTTACCATATTTTCATCCCCGGTGTCTATTCCGCCTGGAAAGCTTCAAAGAGACTTGAGATAGACGAGAAGTGTCACATGACTGGCTGCGATTGAAAAGTCTCTCTCTTTCTTCAAATTGAAATCCGTCTGATTTCAAATTGGAAAAAATTTGAAAGTATTTTCTTGTTTTGATAGTCGCGCGAGAGATCAGGAAATTCAGCACTTGTCGGGCATTTCTCGATTATCTCGATTCTCACTTCGCAAGTGGCGTTTTTCTTGTTCCTTTTTTCTAAATTGGGTCTCGTTTAGGATGCGATGCCAGTACAGAATCGGGTCGCGGATTACTTCGTCGTCGCCGGCTTCAACCCGAAAAATGCAGAGAGCTTGAGACTCCCAGGAGAATCCTCCAAAAATGGTAAGTCTTTTCTATTCCAATCTAATTTTGATGGAATTCTGATTGTTACGAAAGTATTTCTAATGCTGAAAATCAAGCGTACTCGTTGTTGATTTCATTTAATTCCAGATCCGATCTGCGACGTCGTCGTTTTAAATGCCAACGAGCAGGAGTCCGTGCCACACGGGTACACCCTAGTCGACAAGACAGTCGGTGGCTTGCCAGCTGATCTCAACCATGGGAGCTTCAACGCGCCGTGCATGTACATCTGCATCAGGCGCGGGAAAGATAAGCCTCCAATCGTGCGCGTCGACGTCGTCCAGGGCGAGCAGGCCAAGGGCGAAGTGATTAGACGGACGCCCCACTCCCGCTCCGCCAACATCAACAACACGTGAGCATTCCCTTCTTTCAGAATTCAAAAATTATTCAGCACGTCCTTCAATGCGACGCCACTCTATCTCCGCCTCCACCGCGACAGCTACTCGCCCTTCGTCGTGTCAGAGCTGGCAGTAGTGATTCCTTCCAAGGGCGAGCAAGACCCGCTCGGCTTCGTCCGTTGCCCGCAGAACCTCAATCTCGGCATGGTCGGCTCCGGTGTCTTTCTCACTTACAAGTTGTCGCCGAAGTCGGTGAACAGAGCGAGCTATCGGGCCGATTTGCTTGCCCGATTGCCGAAGGAAGACCATGCAGATGTGCCAATGGCGCCCTGGGTCAACTCTGTGCCTATCTTCGCCCTGCCCTCCGGCGCCAGCCTCGAGAGCTGGGACACTGATCAACATGGCGAAATTAACTCGAATCCTCAGTTTAGGAACAGGGCTTTCAATTATGAATAAAAAGGAAAGATCTGATTGATGGTAGACGAGTTAGTTTTTCTTCAATTTCTGTATCAAAAGCCTTGTTTAGTACGTTCGTTTTGACAACAGAAACTTCGGAAAAGATTTACGGCGCATCGCTGGTCTTTCTTGAAAAGTTCGACAAGGCGCTGCTGAAAGAATCGCAACGCCGCCGCCTCGGCCTCAACGCGGGCAACAACGAGCCCGTCCCAGGCGCCGAGGAGAAAGAAATCTTCGTGTCCAAAGCCATTTGTCTTCTATCAAAGGAAATGCTCGCCAAAATATGAAAAAATCATTTTTCTTTTAAAATTTATCAACAAGAATTCGAATTTGTCGAGCTTCGCGCAGCATCCTTTCTTCAACGCCTTCGAGGCCTTCCTCAAGTTCCTGTATCAAATGACGATTTCAAACTCGGTGCAGAAAGTGTCCCTCGAGCGCCATATCTCGCAATTCATGAGTCTACCCTTTCCCTCGCCCAGATGTCCCCGTATTCACGCTCACCTCTCCATCCACCACGAGATTCACCTCTCGCTTCCTCGATTTCGCCCCTTGCCGCCCAGCGGCGCTAGTTTCAGGAAACAGTGATACATTTTCTTACTTATCTCGTTCAAAATCTGCTAAATTTTCAAGTTAAAACTTCTACTTGAACTTCCCCATGGTCACTTTTGAACAGCTCGTTGTTGTGGCACTTGGGCTCGGAGCGGATGATCTCCCTCTTTCACGCAGTTCTGACGCAGCAGCGAATTTGTGTCCACTCCCTCCATCTTCAAGAATTAACGCCGGCGGTAGAAGCTGTCGCCAACCTCATTTTCCCTCTTCAGTGGCAATGTCCTTTTATACCTCTTTGTCCCATCGAATTAGGTAACAAAATAACTAAGAAGCAAGGGCTTAATCAACTTATTTCTAGCGTGCATTATCGAGTCCCCTACTCCCTTACTTATGGGCGTCTCCAGCACCTATTTCGAATGTCCGGATAATGTTCCGGACGAATCCGCGGTCTACCTGGTTTCTCTCGATCGAGGAGCCATTCCTGATCAAGACAAAAAGTTCAAACTCATTCCTGCGCGTTTCCTCCAGCCCCTAATGAGCACCGTCAAAGAAATCGAAACGCGACTGCGAGCTGTTGGACGAGCAGGAAGCGATTTCAACGGTGGTGGCGGGGATTACAACACATTAGATGATCCTGAAGCGGAGTCCGATCGGGCGCAGATAGAACTGGATCTACGACAAGCATTCCTTCGCTGTTTGTGCCATTTACTCGGGAAGTACCGTTCATTCTTGCTTCCGATTCGACACCAGCCAACAACAGAAACAACCGATCTAAAAGTTCTCTTCGACGTCGCCGGTTTTATTTCAAAGAACGCTGGGTCAAGCAAAAGCAGTCGCACATTCTACGACTCTCTGACGAGCTCGCAGGCTTTTTGCGCATTCATCGAGTCGAGAACCTTCTCTGGTGGCCACGTGGGCATCCAGCAGCACGAGTTCTTCGACCAGTGCCAAGATCTAATCGAACGGAATCCACAGAACGCCGGAACCATTCATTTATTAAAAGCTGGCACGCCGAGCGAAGAAGACACAATGAAAATCGTCCCTCCTCCTGAAGACGACGGCGAAATCGCTTACAGTGAGTTTCCCACTACGCTAAAGTCTGTCGTCGAAGTCACGACGCAGCGAATCGAGAAGATGGAAAGCTCTGCTGGTCAACGAACGCCCCAAGAGCTGGATATGGCCAGAAGTACTGCCGATACCTACTGGAGAGACGACAACCTCTGGCCTCTGTTACTCCGTTCTTACTACTACGCACTCAGTCTCATGTACATTCCAACTTATACGAAGACCGCGCCAAGTGCAACAGCCGCCTTTCGCGAAGGTCTAAAAGTGATGGAGCTGATGGGGCAGGAGCGCATCACTCTTCCGGACGAAGCGCCTTTGAGAATGATCCTCGCTTCTTGTCTCGACCATCACAAACCGATGACAGCCGTGCGGGTCCTAAATGCTGCCAAGAAAGTCCTCAGACTTCAGATCAACGCGGCCACTTATGCGCTTTACAATCAAGTGTTGTTGGAGGCAAAATGGCCAGAGAACGCTCGCGATGGATACACTCTTTGGAAATTGTTGAAAAACACGGTTTTGGCGACGATCGCATTCATGGAACCTGTTGAAGGTTACCGTCGATTCCAAAGTCCTGCGCCGGAGAATCAGTTTAACATGAACATGGGCCTCAATCACGCATCGATGCAAGCGGCAAAGACAGGCAGCTCGCGCTCGCTCGAAGGTGCCTTCCATGTTACTACGAACGAAGAAGCGGAGAAAGAAAAGGTCTTTGAACCGCGCACAGACTCGCCCAGTGCACTTTCCGTCGACACTTTAAATTTGAACGATTCAAATCGAGACAAGGGAGGAGTCGAGTCTGGTTTGCCCAGGCCGGACCTGGGCTTTGCCGTTTCCCAATCCAACCCGAATCTTTCCAAGACTCTTCCTGCAACCCCGACAAAATCTTCTTCTCCACCCCTGATCGCAGCTCATCCTAAATCAAAAGCCGTCGCTTCCAAAAGCTGGGGACTCAGTTCATTTTCCAAGTCCTTCACGGTCGACAACCTTGGTCTCTCAAAAATGTCAGAAAAACTTGGAACCAGCTCGCCAATGAAATACTTTCAGTCGCCAAAGGTTTCCAAGGCCATCACGGATACTGTCGACTCCTTTACTGACACTTTCGAATCTGTCAAAGCGTCGCCAAGTTACAACAACTTGAAGGATGTTTCGAAAAAGTACGTGGACAATTTCTCGGCAGCTGCAAAGACAATGATGGATAACATGGATGGAAAAGGGGTCGAACAAGAGGAGGGATCTAGCGAAGACTCGATGGGTGTCAACGAAGACGACGCAAAGAGAAGCTCCCTGAGAAGGAGAGTAAGGTAAGTAGCTAATGATTATTGAAATATCGCAGTTGTTCAATTTAATTTCAGACCAAACTCTCTGGAAAAGCCCTTATCGGACGGAACTGGAAGCGTCAAATCAGCAACGATCCTCTCTACTCCTGATATTTTCGTGACAATGTCAGCTGCCTGCACATGCTCGAACTGTGGCACGCCACTGTATGAAGAAGAAATCATGGCCGGCTGGACGAGCGACCCGAATTGCATGCGAACTTACTGTCCCTGGTGCCCAAAGGTAATCATTGATTACTAATCAAAGTTTTGAAGCAAGAAAAAGGATACACTTTGGTTAGATTAAAAATGGCTTTTATTAGGCAAGTGTGTTGTGAACTAACAGTAAGGGAAGGAGAGTCTATTCTTCGTCGGTCTCTTCATCCGACTCTTCTTCTTCGGTGTCGTCGATTTCGGGCTGAGCGTCGGGCATCTCTGTTGCCGGGAAGAACTTGTACTTGGCACTTTTTGTTCTGTTTCTTGGCCGCCAGGGAATGTAACCAAGAACTTCGCAGATCGCCTTTCGTTCTTGCCAGCCAGAGTCGGGACCATCGTGGCGGGATGGATAGGGGTAAATCATTCGGTCCTCCAGGGCCTTCCGCTTGTTCTCCGGCAGGACTCCCACCAGGTTTTCTAAAGAAAGAATGAGAAAAAAATCATGTGATAATCTTACCTTGTTTCTCCGCCGACCAGCATTTGCCATCACTGTAGGCGACGGTCCACTTGACCCAGATTCGATGCTCTTCCTCTAGAAATTCTTTAAGTTTTCGAGTAATACTTAGTCTCCATACCTGGCTTTAAGTAGTGTTGAATTGCCATAGTGCCATCATCTCGTCGGACTTTTCGTCTTCCCCAAGCGAGTGAAAGTCCGCCGAGCGCCTAAATAAAATTGATTAATTCCTTTTCCTCAGTAAAAGATCTTTACCTCAAGCTCCCACTCGGCGTTTTCGTCAAATTTCTCGGGCGCCCTCTGTACCTCCTCTTCGTCCGATTCTTCGATCCTGCCTCGTCGTTTTTTCTCAATTACAGCTGGAGTTCGTCTCGTCTTCTTCGCGACCTTGTCATTTTTCTGTGCCACAGCGTTCCGCGCAGCTTTCGCGACTTTCTTCTTGCGGTGCGATGTTTTTTTCGCCATGTTATTGCTCTTCTCCGATCTCGCCATTTTCGTAAAATTAGAAAATATCAGTTTTTTTTATTCTAATAAAAAGTTTCGGTGAATGAACTTTATTTTAAAAAATGGAGGTGGGTATCAGTTACGTCGGCTCAAAAAATTCTGACAGCCAATTGAAATGAAAGAAATTTTGCGTAGTTTGCCATTTCAGGTGACCTCTTCTCCTCAACAACAATTTGCCATGATTGCCATATTTTCGACGGCTCGTCTTTGACAATTTCGCTTATCATCTAATATCGAACTCTTTGTTTCCCATGAGAGTAGCGATGAGTCTACATTTCTTGTAAATTAGTCTTCAACGCTCAAATTTTGAGCAGAACCGAGCGGAAAGGCCGCTCAGACTCCGCTCAATGATCTTTTCGTGAGTTCTTTGGCCGCTCGCTCCGATTTCTGACAAAATATTGATGTTTCCTTTCAGACAACTGTTCCCGAACTGTCAGTGCTGATAGAAGATCGCCGCGGCAAAGTGACTTACAAGCGCATTCCGCCGATGACGTTCCTCTCGCCCATCGTCCTTCGCAAGGAACTCGAGACGCTGCTAGTTGTCCATGGCGAGAAAATCCTCCGCGAGCAAGACTTCATCGAGACGCACAAAATCCTCTTCTGGAATCTTTTCTACGGTAAATTCCTTGTCTATCAAACTCCAAATTTACAATCATCTTATTTAGCGTTCGAAAAGATGAAGCTCAAGCACTCACTTGACCAGCTTCTCGCTGCCTCGTCGCTGCTAAATCGACAAGAGCAAGACGACGACTCAGGATCGCATTCCATGAAAGAACTCAAACCAGTGGGTAAGTCAAGTCGCTATTTGAAGAACTTTTATATTTCATATTTACTTTTTTCATTGTTTGATTTGAATTTTAGTGGGAACGTATCTGAACTGGGACTCGACGCTGGCGAACAAGTCCACTCCTTACCCTCCACTGTACCGCATTTTCAAGGAATTCCAGAAGCCAGAAGATCAGCAGAACCGCCTGCTCGTCTCCAACAGTCATATCAAGCGCGATACCCTTATCACCATCGTCGAGTCAATTAAAAACGTAAGAAACAAGAGTCACTTTCCCATAAAAACGAACTCGAATTCAGAACGACTGTCAGACGCCACTGATGAAGCTGCTTTATCTCTGCGAAGGCCTGACTCGGGATTCGAAAGAAAAGGTGCCGCGCCGCTCGTGCTACCGGGAAGCGCAGTTCTTGCTCGTCGCCGCCGTCGGCCAGCGCAACATCGACTTCTCCCTCTTCGACCGTTACTGGCAGAAGGCGCACGAGATCCTGCAGGACCACGCGAAAGAGCTGCGCAATTCCAACGACCAAACGCCCAACCAGCGCGTCTACATTTGCCGCAAGATCTTCGGCGAGCCCAGACTCCTCTGTTGAAAACTTACACAGCTATTTTACTGTAAAAAATACTTGTCAATTTAATTACTCATCGTCCCTTCACAAAAACTATCAAACAACTATCGAACATCTACATCTATATTTATATATATGTGAAATTAAATTACTGTACTTCATTACTTTCATCCTTTCATACTGTAACATTGCGGACACGCTTCAAGTTCAACCCGCTTCATTTCCCATTTCTTTCCGATTTTCCAGCAATTACAAATCTAAAAATATGCAATTTAAATGATATAAAAAACTACGAAACTAACTCAAGTCACATGACTTATTATGATAGAAAACAAGCTTCATCCAATTTAAAACTAAAATAAGCTGAGCAAAGACGGCCCTGTTTCTTTCTTTATCCATGTTATTACTTGATTTAAAAAAGCTAAAATGTTATAAGCAATAATAAACTCATGAAAGATAAATCTAACAAATTTCGTCAAATTCGTCGATTCTCATACCCCGCAAGTTTCTTTCAGACAGCAGAACTGGGTTTGGCAATATCTGTTGAAAACCTTGACTCAGAATCCTGACTCAGGTTCTCCACTCATATTCCCAAGCCCAGTAGCAGGATGAGGATTTTTATTTTATTTCCGCTCAGAAAACTTATTCAGACATCACTGAACTTTGAATCATCAATTGAGCATTTTGGGCAGCTCTTTTTATATTATTACTTATTGAGCAAAAGTAGCAGAAGCAAAAGTTTAGCAGATAGAGATGTTAAAAGTCCTCGTTGATTGCGATCCGGGCGTGGACGATATTTGCGCATTGCAGTTTCTTATTAATCGCAACGACGTCGAAATCGTCGGAATCAGCATCGTTCATGGAAATTGCCCGGCTTCTGTTGGAGCTAAGAATGCTTTAAAACTTCTTACGTTGAATAATCTGCAGGTACAGAAGACAATTTCTTCATTTTCGTATTTTCAAATTAAAAATTTCAATATTCTTTTCAGCATAAGATTCCGATCTTTTTGGCTCCGATACAACGCTCGTCGCCGAAGACGAAGACTGGAAAAAGCACCATCTTTACCACGGAAGGAATGGATTATGCGACGTCACTGAGAATGATGTAGAAATTGACGAGAGCGTTTTCTTGAGATCCCCGGCAGAGGCCGCTCCCAACGCAATTGTCCAGCTTTCCCAACTGTACGCAAACGAATTGGCAGTGCTGGCGATCGGACCTCTCACAAATCTAGCGCTGGCGATGACAATCGATCCTCATTGTGCGAAAAAGTGGAGATCCTTGACGATCATGGGCGGGACGAGTTGGGGAAGAGGAAATGTGACTGCTGCGGCCGAGTTCAACTTTTTCCACGACCCAGAAGCAGCGGCGACTGTTTTGAGAAAGATACCGGAAGAGCTTGATACGAAGATTGTGACTTGGGAAGCGACGCGCGAAGGGACATTTAAAAAAGAAATGATCGATTTTCATCCCTATCAAACTACGTTCAAAGTACTATCTTCACTTTTCCATGGTTTTTGAACTTATTTCAGGGAGAATGGCTGTGGGAGCGCTGCAAACGAATGGGAGTTCCGATAGACGAAGAAGCATTCGACGACTTTTGCATTTGCGATCTCGTCGCTGCGGTCGTGCTGGTCGAAGGAAAAGCAATCAAGAGCTCCCGAGACTGCCACGTCGCCGTCGAATGTGCCGGCAAATTCTCCCGAGGCGCGATGGTTGTCGATGCTCGAGATCGACCCACAACAAAGCAAAAGGAAGAAGCTGGATTTAAATTAGGAAAAGGGCGAAAGTGAATAGAAGATGTTCCTTGGAAGAGCCAAGCGAGTTAGAATTCATCGTTTGAGCCTTTTAAAAAGTCACAGTGGTAGACAAAGTCGACTATAGCAGGCCTTTGCTCGATCTTCATGGACTCAAACTTGCTTCTACGTAAACAGTTATAGACTATAAGTTATAGTTAGTACATATTATCTCTCTGTGTTTATTACTCGTACAATAAACGATTTTTGCTTTGTCAAACGAGTGCGCCAGCTGCTTGTTTCTGGTAGCGGCGGAGAATCTTTTCGTATTCTTGAGTCACGCCGTCTTTTAAATCGTCCACCTCGTCTTAATTTAAGATCAAAACACGCTCAGAAAATGGGCGTCTTTACTTTTCGCTTCTAGCACCATTTCGTAAATGTTTTCCAAATTTCTGAAAACCGAGTTATCTGGATGATCGTCCATCAGAATCTCATCCTCTGTCGGGACTGCTTCTCCTGGCATTTCTCTGTAAGGAGAAGAGTTTACCGCATTGAATCTCTTCACAGAATAACTGAATAAGAAGTTTAGTCTTCGTTGATTTCCAGACAAAGTTTGGGCTCTTGCCTGTTGTCAAAGGCACTCTTCTTCGGCTGTCTGTAAATAAGGCCGAGAGAGAGGCCAAAAAGAGGAAAATAATGCGCGGCGCTTTTTTCATTTTCTGCGGTGAAAACTGGCGAAATTGCCACATGCATCTTTGCTGGCTCTTTTTAAAGCCCCTGGAAAATTGATTTTGTGGCGTGATACTTGTCTCATTCCAAAAGGGATAATTAATATTCTCTTTCAATAATATTTCATTGCTAAGAAGAAATGCTTTAAACGTTTTAGAAATGTTAAAAAAGAAAATACAGCTCTGCCCACTTTTGGTCGAATTTGATTGTCGAGTAAACAAATCACCGTTCTATTTAATAATATGATAAATTTCTTTGTAAAAATTGAAGTCTGCGGTGCAGCATGGATGCCAGGTGGCTCCAAAAAGGTCAATATTTAAGAGTTACTGGCGCGTTTTGAATTTTATTCAATATCGCCAATTTAATATTTGAGCAAACAGCAATTGAGGCACAGGCGAGGGTCAGACTGTCCCGAGCCCGGAAATCGACAGATGAGAATAAGGAATAAGCTCTTCCTGTTTTTCGGGGCCTTACAGCTTGCGCTTGTAGCAGCTGAGAACTTTATCGAGAAAACGAGCTACAGTACGGAGATTCCGTGCTCCGAATGCACCTGCGAGGAGAAATGCTCTTCCTGTGGTGTTTGTGTCAATTTCATTCTTGATACGAGGTAAGCTTCGAAAATAATGATAAGGGATAGTAAAGAATTCCAATTGTTCTTTCTTTTCTCACTGATATTTCAAAGCTGCGATTCTATGGCCGAATTGCGGCTGATGAAAGACTTCATAGGAAACCTGGTGGACGAGATGATCCTCTCCGACGATCGACATCGCTTCCACCCGTTTCTGATCATCAATTCTAACGGACGAGATATCTTCAACCTTCATCCTTCCCAAACTAGCGCTTCCCTTCGCCTCAACGAGATTAAAGTGGCAGTTAACGCGCTTAGACCTTCTGGATCTTTCAACCTTGATCAAGGAATGGATTCGAAAATATTTCCTTTAAAAATGAACTTTTTTTAATTGTAGTGTCCCCTACTGTCTCCACTCCATTTATTGCTTATCAATTGCCCCCGATACTTACCAGGTCATGCGCTTCGTTGCGCATGACTTGAACTTCCTTGGCTTATAAGCCGCTCGTAAGCCAACATTCCACACAAGTGATCTCACCTTGACATTGAATCACTATTACAAATAAACTATGAATTGACACTCCACAAAAGCCTTTTTATTTGGAGACTCTTGCAGGACACTAACATAATAAACAAATCAATTTTTGGAATCCCAATCAAGCTCTCCGCGCGTCCTCGGAATTAAACGAGGATTTGGGCGCTCACTGCAGCTCGAAAATCAACGTAATCATCAGCAACGGCGGCGATGGCCATGTTATGATGGAAAGATTTGAGAACAAGGCGGATGCGAGCTATTTGCTGACATTGAACAACTGGGCGTGCGATCGGGGACAGAAGGAGGATTGCTGGAGAGCAGAAGTGGTAGACAAACTGCGCGCAAATGGAGCTACGATCCTCAACTTGCCAGTTGATAGCCATCGAGATTATGTGAAAACAGCGATTGTCGAGTACGTCGACCCTTGCGAAGGTTCGACAATTTTTCTTCAAAGAATCTACCATTTTTTCTTTGCTTTAACCTTATACAGTATAAGTTATACTTGAGTTAGCTATTTGCAGAAATATGAATAACAGAATTAACGAAGTTCACAACAACTCCTAAGTTGCTGTTTTCAGAAAAGTGCGAGGAGCACTGCACATGCGACTGTCAAATTGATGTCAAGAATTGCGCAGATGACGAAGCTCAAAAACCATGCTGCGGAAAACGGGGCGAACAGGGCGCAACTGGGCAGAAAGGTGGAAGAGGAGCTAGCGGACCAGATGGGCCAAAAGGAAAAGATAATCAAAATCATTATACAGTATAATTTTTAGACTTGTTACAATAATCTACTTTGATAGAGTTCAAGTAACTCCTTTATTTTATCTCGATAAAAGGAGAGAAAGGGCAAAAGGGAGCAGTTGGAGAAATCGGAGAAACTGGAAGAAAAGGTCCTCAAGGTCCCCAGGGGTAGGCTTGATTTGCTATTTCTCCTACAAATAAAATGATTATAGAGCTCCGAATGACGTTCGAGGGCCAGTTGGGGAAGATGGAGTCGATGGCGCTCCTGGAGAGAGAGGCGAGCCTGGCCCTGCTGGATATCCTGGTACTTTTTGATAGGAGAAAAAGGACTTACTCTGTTTAGGTTCCGCTGGCGAAATGGGTCCGATGGGCCATCCTGGCGATGAAGGCGACGTCGGTTTGGCCCCTCCTGGAGCCAAAGGAACTAAAGGAGCGACAGGGCAAAAAGGCGAACGCGGCCGAAGCGGTCCCATGGGTCCAGCGGGCGCCGGAGTGGGCTCATCCAGTTTCTACGACACTTACAAAAGCTTACTCAAGAAATCGCTGCTGGAGAGCTTTCGAAAAGGAAACGTTCCGACTTCAATCGCGAACAAGTTCAAGAAAATCGCCGAAAAGGAGTCGAACAAGATGTGTTCTTGCAAGTATGACCGTTTGCAAATGCTATAATCTTTTGATGAGTTTGAATAGTTGCGATTTGAATGGGCGCTGTGACAGGACTACTTCACAGCCGAGCTATCCGCAGAGCAAACAACTGGATAGAAAGATATGCCTTCCTAAGAAATCGACCGCTTTTGGTAACACTCTTAATACAGCCCCTCCCTCTTTACTTTGTTAAATCAAGACAATCCTTCCGTGCGAGTCCCACCAACAGTCGCGCCATCAACGATCCGCAAAGTCTACCGCCAGCCAACGAGCAACGACGTTGTTCCATCAAAGAAACCAGCTCCGCGCAAATTCAGAAGACGAAGATTCAGAAGAAAACGATACCATCACTAGTTCTTTTTGTTTCTTTCTTTTCTACACTTCGCTTGAGTTCAAGAATCAAAAAATAAACTTTCTCGCTTTTCTTTCCAACAAGATAATTAAAAACATTCGGTTCTTTCAGGATGATAACGAGGTCGTAATGTTTTTAAATTTGTTGTTTCTCCTCCTGGCGCAAAGTGTTTACAGTGATTCGGAACCCTTTACTATCTCCATCGATGGGCCACATGAAATCACCCTTCCCTACGATGAAGATTTCGTTCTCACGGGAAATATTGAACCCACTGGAAATGAACTATTTGATCCGCAACTATACGACGTCGAATGGACTCCAGTAACTCTTCCCAAAGACTCCAAAGCCAGTGAGCTACTGGATCCAAAAGAGCCATTAATCTACAGAATCCCAAAGGGCGGTCTAACCGTCAGTGGCTTGTACAAATTTTCGCTTTTCGTTTCGTCTACCTCCAATTCAAACTACAGTAAGTGCTAATTAGTAATTGCCAATTAGATGCTTGTTGATTTAATTACTTTTTTCAAGACCAAACCGCCTTTTTCGATGTGACGGTGCATGATATGCAATCAAAAGTGCCTCTTACTGTAAATATACCGCCCAAAGTCGTGCAATTACCGCAAACTCATCTCGTCCTCCAGCCAGAAATCAATTTCGAGGATTATCCCGAGGCCCGGCTCATTATTATCAGATGCTACTAAAATCAATTGATTGAAACATTTTCATTTTTCTCCATCGATTGATAAATTGAGCCTTGAGCAGGAATCGTTAACGTTCAAGTGGGAAGAGCAAGAAGTTCCTCTCAACACAGCGGAGCTCATCGTCGACGCGATAAAAAACGAAGCGTCGCTGGAAATCGACGTCGCTCCGGAAGCAGCCAACATTACTTTCCTCTTGACCGTATCAGACAATAACTCTGACCAGAAAGTGGAAGTACACGCCTCATTACAAATTATCGAAGAAAAAGACGAGCCTCCTACCGCTGTAATCATCCCAAAAGGTGCCTAGTTCGAAAAATTTCAAATTTTTCAGCGAAAATTGTAGAGTTCAAAATCACGCTTCCGACTTCCACCGCTAAACTGTGCGGAAACTCGTCGACAGACGACCACGAAGTAGTCGAATATCTCTGGGAAGTGGAAAACGATGAGAATCCCGAAGTTGTCGATCTGTCCGGCTCGCACGAGCCTTGCCTTTCCATAAACAGCATCCGCAAACCGGTAACCTTCTCCTTATCAATGCTCTCGTTTTCCTAAAGAAGCAATTAAGGGAACTTATCATTTCTCCCTGACCGTGGCAGATAAAAAGGGGCAAAAGGATCAGACTACCGCTACGATCATCGTTGACCCGGCGAAGAATAACAACCCAGTAGCTAAACTCCAGGTAATTTTGATCTCAACTATCCAATCTTTTAACTTATCAATGAAGATTGGAAACGTCATGTTTTCATCGGAAGGCAGCGCACTCTACTTCATTCCAAGCACAAAAGAGCTCGTCCTCAACGCCTCCACCAGCGTTGATCCAGATGGCGACAGTTTGACGTATTTCTTCTCCACGGGGAAGAAAGCTCCGTCAAAACAGATCCTTACCGTAGATCCGCTCGATCAAAGAATCGCCAGGGTTTCAAACATCACCGCAGTCGGCCTCTACAAGTACCAACTGACGGTGACGGATGATGGAGAGCCACAACTATCAGATTCGGTGGAAATCGTTGTCAACGTCACTACTGGTGCAAAGCCGACTATCGTCGTCGAGGAAGAGCAAACAAAGGTTGGCCCTCGTGCAAACTTTGCTATTGACGCTTCGCGCTCTCATTCTTTCGGTAAATGCTTTTCCTCATCAACATTACGAAAAAGGACGTTTTTTTAGACGATTCTTTACTTTCGTTTTCGTGGACGGCTGATCCATCCGTCCTCGCTGGATTCACCGTCTACAACAACTCCATCAACTCGCCTATCCTTCAAATCTTAAACGCCAACATCGGCACCTACAAGTTCACCGTCACTGTTACCGACAAGATCGGTCAAACCAACTCTCAAATCGCCACTGTCAACGTCGTCGAGGATCCAGAAATCGATACTATCATTGAAATCACCGTTTATGACTGCCCAATGATTACGAAAAAGGAGTCAAAAGATGCTGAAACGGAGCTGTTGCTTAATTTAGCGGTAAAGGATGATTTAAAGTAGTTTGTTAGTTACCATCTTTAGGATAACGAGCCTGAATTGACAAAAGTGTCTATTACCCACGTTTTCCAGCCCTTCCACTCCCCGGACTTGGTGCTTCTCGCAAAAGCATACGACATCTTCGAAAACGCAACGGAAACATCTCAAGTCGTCCCCTTTCTCGACGGAGCGCTCGTCTCAAGCGGCGGCTTCAAATCATTTTGTCGCGGGCATCCTGTCACTGCCAGGCCTCTCGTTTGCCTCTCCGACTGCAGTGGCCACGGCATTTGCTCCAACTCGACGAAAGAGTGCGAATGCGACAAGTTCTGGATTCGCAATCCAATGCTGGCGTATCAGAATTGCGCCTGGAGCCTTGTGTACTTGGTCCTGTCCATTTTTCTGATTCTCATCAGTGTCCTCGGTAAGATTGAAAAAACAATCAACAATAGCCTATCGTCAAATTTAGCCGCTGTAATAATGCTAACACGAAAGCGAAAACAGAAAAGCGGGCGAGCAAAGAAGCATCAGAAGCGTCGATCGGACTATGCCGCTCTTCATGCCTTGGATTCCGAAACTGACGAAGATGAAAAAGCACCGTCGAAATTCTCTCGTCCACGGAAGAAGCGCCCACTGCGAGCAAGACCGCCGAAACCTATAAAGAGCGATCACGTCGCTCTGATCGACTCCGACGGTGCTCCAGGGACGAGCGATTCGGATACGCTCTTCGAGAAGCCGCGCTTTTCGGAAGAAATCCTGTAGCGAATATTATCTTTAACTTTATTTCCAAAGCCGATTATTTTATCGATAGAAGAGGTCCTTGACCAGTTATTCGCAATAATTAATTTTGGCTTTGTTATAATTCCTCCTGGTAGCACTAGTTACTTCTTAGCTCTCAGAAGTTCGACTTTTCAGACCATGCGCTCGGCAATTTGTGCAGAAAACCTGAGTCAGGGTCTGAAAGATCTTTTTCATTCGAAATCTTTCAGGCCCTGACTCAGGCTTTCTACACAAGTTTCTACAGCAGGGCCTCTGTGAGTTACTAGATATTTTTTTTCTGGAGGCTGCGTCTCTTCAATCATACGCCTTACAATCTTCAATACTTCTGTAAACACTGCTTGAAAATATATTCTATTCAAAAAATGAAATATTTCTTCAAAAAAACTGATTTAGATGATTAATGAATCGGTTTTTGCGAAATCGTTTGATAGAGTTATTCAAAGCGGTCGTTTTTCTTGCGTTGGGCTATTACCTCGGCGCTCTTTATGCCACGCATGAAATAGCAGCAGTCAGTTCTTTCAAAGATTTTTCAATTGCGAGGAGTTCGAAAAGCAATCTTGATGAAAATAATGAAAAATCAAAAAAATCGAAAGCATTTTTGACGGTTTTTGTTGTTTCCGCGCCTGATAACAAAGAGAAAAGGGATGTTCTGCGAAAAACATGGCCAAGTTCTTAAATTAATCGTCGTTAACAATTTCTGCAGTTTGCTACGGAAACCATCAATTAATTGAATTGCTGATAGAATTTATGAATTGACTAATAAACGCCAGATAAAGTTGCGAACTTGGATGTAAGCTATCAGTCTGCGATCCACCGGAATGCATCTTCAAGTTTGTTATCGGAACGGCTGCGCTTTCCGAGAAGGTGATTCCAGATTTGACAAGCGCTGACATGCTACAGCTGCCTCAGCTCAAAGGTTTTTTTGTGAAACAAAACAAGTAAATTTAAAAAGGGCGACTAATAAGGAGCTATTAGACTCGTACCACGCACTCACACAGAAAGTCGGTCTCTCGCTGGTCTGGATTCATGAAAATGTTGATGCCGAATTCGTACTAAAAGCAAGGGTTTTGGAAGTTGTTCTTCAAAGACTAGTCGCTTATTTCGTGGAAAAGAATTGATGAGTCTCCTATTTAAAAAACCCTGCCAAAAGCGGATGAAGACACTTTCGTTGATCTAGCCAGATTGATTCCTGAGTTGAAAAAGCACGGCTCGGACCTGTACATGGGATACTTCTCCGGTCGTGCAAGGGTGAAAAAGAGTGGACCATGGGCCGAACCCAACTGGAAAATTTGCGACTACTATTTGCCCAATGCCAGAGGCGGTGGTTACGTTTTAGGGAAGGATGCTTACACTTTCATCGGTCGAAATTTTGAAAGGTATGTAGCCACGGATAGGCGATTTATTTTCAATCTTATAAGAGTGCCGAAATTGTCTAGCCTAGGAACATGCATAAAACTTACTAGAATATAATGTCCGCTTTGATTTTCGAGCTACTTCTATCTTTGAAGTTTATAGTGATAGATGCGTCAACTGGCCCTTTTCTTCAACAATGTAAGGCCCAGGTGAGTGTTTGGCCCCACGCAATCACTGCTGGTTATCGGGGCGAGCGCTTGTCGAAATTAGGGAGATCCTGCGCATCTCGCATCTTATTAATTAAGAGGGAGAGAGTTTTATTTCTTTTCACTCAAGATTTTTCGCTAAAAATAAACTTTTTCTCTTTCTTGAAATCAACAAAGACCATTTTTGAAATTCAGCCTTTCGATTTGGAACAACGAGGACGTAAGTGTCGGAGGCTGGCTCGGTCCCTTACCGCTCAACAGAGTCCACATGGTTGAATTTGATACAGAGGCGACCTCAAGAGGCTGCTCAAACAGCTACATCGTCACTCATAAACAGACGCCAGAAATGATTACAGAGAAATGGAACCTGCTCAAGCGGCATGGTAAAATTTGCAAAGAGGAAGTTCAGAAAAAAGCGGGCTACATTTATGATTGGGATAAGCCACCAAGGAAGGATTTTCAATTTTATTTATGACAAATTTTATGAATTCAAAATCGTTTTTCAATGCAGAAAACCTCATAAAAGTCAATGCTGCACTCCAGATCCAAATATCCACTAAAGTTCTATTCTCGTTTTACTTTATTACTGTATATTTTTACATATCATGGTACCTAAGTGCAATTTCTCTATTCAAGCTCATACAGTTCAAATAACAATTCGTAAACTTATCAACTACTAAAAAGTACTTTTTCAGAAAACAATGATAAATGCCTAAACACAGGCTACTAAAACTTATAATGGGAGCTGTATGTCAAAAATCTTCTCCGCCCGGGACTGTTGGGAAGCCGGACCCAGGCGTGAACGGGATTGAAGAAGAGCAGGAGATTCGCTTTCGAACAGATACAGAAGAAGGTAAGTAATCAACATACAGTCAACTTTGTATTTAACTTTATTCTAGGCTACGTTCGGCTTTCTACAAACTCTTCGCTGACAAGCGATCTGCGGGCCTCCTCTTCCCGCATCTTGAGCGAACCGCTGCCCGACCCAAGCAAAAACAGCGCCAATCATCACCGCACTCGCGCCTTCTCTTGCACCACTAACAAGGCTGCCCCATCAACACCGCTCAAGTCACCTATCCGCTCTAAATCTACATTCGTCGACCAAACCAACAAAACAAACAACAACAACTCGGAAGACGAAAACGACGACGTTTTCCTCGAGCACGGCTCCAACGTCTTTCGTCTCCCAAAACCTTCGCCAGACGAAAAAGAGCCTGCCAAAAGAGCCAAAAGCGCGGACGATGGATACTCTCGCATTCAGCGCAATCCCGCTATTCCCTCGTAAATACCTTGTTTAGTCTGCAAAAACCTGTACTAACCGAAAATTTAAGCCGCTCTACATCAATACTGAAGGATCCAAATTACGACAAAGTAGCTGTTGTCTCGTAGCTGGTGCTAAACTTGGTGAAAAAAAGTGAATTCTCGACTACTGTTAATGAAAAACTTCAATTTCTGTCATCCTCTCTCTTATTTTCTGTACCTAAATAAACAAAGATACGATTTGAAATCAACAAGGACTCACTCTACAGGAGACGGAGTTGTGTCTTTTTGGACATCCCCGCTCCCGATTACCGGTATTGTTTCTTTTAACTTTTAAAGTTTAATTAAAGGAGCTCTTAAATATTAATATATACATGATGATCTTCGCAGGATCTCGCAAGAAAAGAGGGTTAGATCTTCTCGGACCAGGCGTGACGAAGGTCGAGCTTGGACTCGCGGCATTGGAAGGTGTTCCGATTCAACCAGTCTTCGACTTTAGCCGCCCTCGACTTACTAGGCTATTCGAATTAGTTATCAAAAGGTCAGGAGTGCGTGGCATGTGACATGCTATGCGGTCAGTACCTGTATGGGTTTCTGGTAAACAGTCGTAGAGGGTCGCCGCGTCGGCGGAGTGAAAATGTGGTTCTTCATTTCCGATTTGGCTCTTCGCGGCCCTTCCAAAAACACCACTTGCGGCGGCGTGGCCCAGTCCTCCGCCTTCTGCGTCGTCCAGGGAAAGCCAGGGAAGGAGATTTGTTTCTTAACCCACGCTAGAAAACTCAACAACAATCAAACGAGGCCTACCTTAATCTGTTTCTGCTGGGATGCTTTGGTACTCTTTTGGTGGCTTTTTACTTTGTCCTTGACGGATTCTAATTGTCTAGATTTCGGCCTCGTCTTTGGTTTCATGGGAACTTGCGAGCAATGAGTCTTGCTCTTCGTGCTGACGACCATGCTCTGCTCAAGAATGCTGTGCGGGCGCGAGTTGATCGGCAGCGTCTTTCCTAGAAAAAAATGATTAAGGGGGTATAGCGCGGCTTTTTCATCTTGAAAGCTTGAAGCCGAAAATGTCCTCACAATTACCTGCGACTAAATACTTGAGATTGGGAGTACTGCTCTGTTTGTGAAACTTGACAATCGCCTGACTTCGCCCTCGATTAAAGCGATTCGGATTCTCGCACTTGAAAAATCAGCGATAAAGAAACAAACGAACATTTCAGAAACTAAAACCTGTCGCTGAAGAAGCTTGCCGTCCTTGTGATGCTGCTTGAATGCATGCTCATGGTATTGCCGATGTGCTTGGCTCCAAGCTCGGCCGGGCGCGAGCTCTCCTGTTCCAGATTTCCGACGCTGCATCTTTTTCAAAAGCTCTGAAAAAGTGTATTTTTAACCGTCGTTTTCTCGTAACCTAAGCTCGAAAACCTGAGTCAGGGTTCTGAAAAAGCTTCAATGAAAGCCGCGTAGCGGCTTTTTTCAAGAATAGAAACCGCAAAGTAATTATTTCAATCTATTTTTTAAATACTGGCAGATTTTAAAAAAGCTGCTACGCGGCTTTTCATTGAAGGTCTTTCAGACCCTGACTCAGGCTTTATACACAGGTTGCCGAGCCCAGAATATCAGTAGAATTGGATTTTAGATAAAAAATCTATCTCACCGGATCTCGTTCCTTTTCGTGTGAATATCAGAATTCCATTCCAACCGCGCACGTTTTTTTTCCTCAAAAAAACTTCTGCTGCAGGTACCGCTTCTTTTTTTCAACTGAATTGTCTTTTGGAAAAAACAACTAATCCTTGGCGTGTACTAGAAACGTTTACTCGTTTTTATGAAAACGAAATACACAATTTTGAAAAAACACCGCGAAAAACCGCGAAATCCGGCGAGAAATAATCGTCGCTGTTCAATTCAAATCGGTGCTACGTCATCTTTTGGCAGGTGCAGTAATTAACTGTAATTTTTCAAAATTGGCTTTTTGGAAAATTGAGAAATCGTCGCGCGAAATGGAGCTTTTGGCGAATTATCGATCTTCTCAGAATGGCGTCTGTGTTTTCGTGCTAGAATTGATCCCGGATTTTTAGGACTGATAAAGAACTGATAGAGGCGCTTGCCCGCGCTTGAGTGCCGGATTATGAGCCATGCTGCGTCCAAGTGCCCCTTCTTGTCTCCCTCTCTCGAGTACTTAGGCCTTCTACTAATTTAAAATTTTGCAAGACTTAAAACTTCTAACTTCAAAAGCCTTGAAAACCTTCAAAAACCACATGATGATTCAGACTTACCTCGGCAACCTGTGTAGAAAACCTGAGTCAGGGCCTGAAAAATCTCAAAAGAAAAGCCGCGTAGCGGCTTTTTCAAAAACGAAGCCGCAAAGCGGCTTCGCAAATATAACCGTTTTAATCTATCTTTGCGGCTTTCTAGCTAACCCTGAGTCAGGTTGTCTACACAGGTTGCCGAGCCCAGAATATATTTGATCTAAGCGCGGCAACCTGTGCAGAAACCTGAGTCAGGGTTCAGAAAGACGGCTCAATTCTTCTATTCAAGTTTTTTCAAGACCCTGAGTCAGGTTTTCTACACAGGACGTGTGTCTGGAGCCGCGCACGTAGATGATTGAGATGTTTAGAGGAGTATTATTGATGCAGCAAACGGTTGTGACAAGAATGAACATCTCGCCACAGTGAAGTATTCGTGTAGTAAAAAATGTGGTGGAGTATCGCTGGTGCAGTGGAAGAGCAACCTGTTGACCCATCCGTGTCAGATTCTTGGCGCGCCCATCGGCAACCCCTCTCCAGTCTTTTAACCCGCTCCTGCGCGCGCGTCCTTTTTTGGGCTAAAATTTGCTAAAAAGGTATTTATTGAGCTATTTAGCCGTCATTTGGTAGATTTTTCAGCATTTTCTCAAAGCTGAAATCTTGAAGAAGAAATTTTCAAGAAAGAAATTTTTGATTTGACTCGAAAAAAATAGTCAAATTATCTTGGTTAGGGTTCGGATTTGGGTTAGAGTTAGACAGGGATAGGTTAATTTGTTTTGAGGGTAAAAAGGGATGATCCGAGTTTCGAGCCGAAAAAGTTCAAAAACAAAAATGCTCAGAATTAAAAGCTCTTTCTTTTTTGTCTTGATGGATTTCCAAGAAAATGGATATTTTTAAAGTTTGTGTTAACCACTCAAGAATAATGACTAGAAAAGCGAGTTAGCTTCTGAGTTAAGTATAGTGGCTCAGAAGGGCGGCTGAAGCTGCCGGCGGGCTTTCTTGACTTGGTGGTAAAACTGGTGCTGGCGCCACCACCACTGAAATCGTAATTCAGCATTTCATACGGCCTCTAGCAAGCGAGAGATTTTCTTGAAAAAGTAGAGCTTTTAGTAAAGAGAATACAAAGAAGAAGATGAAGCTGGGCTTGAAATTACTCCAGTGGGGTGCCTTTATCTCTGCAGGTAATTTTTTCCGTCTTATTCGCTTTTTCGAACACGATTTTCTAATTTTCAAATTAATTAAATATTTCAATTTTCAATCTTGAAAATTTCAAATTCCAAATTTTACAAACAGCTAGTTATTTTCAATACACGTTTTTTAACGACAAAGAAACGTGAAAAAAAGAAGGCGATTGATAAATTTCGAAACACGTTTTTTTCTTTATCTTCGAAAATAAGGGGATAGAGAGCGTTTTAGAAAATCAATCAAATTTATATTTAGGCAATTATCTTTGTTAGGATAATATACAATATAATAATTTTCACATTATTTATTTATAAATTGGGATTTTTTAATTGGCTAATTTTTAATATTGATAGAAAATGTTAATAATTTTTTTATTGATTTTTAAAGAAAATTAAATAGCTTTTTTTTAATTGAAAATTAAATCTTTTATTTGATCATTTTTTTAGAAATAATTTCCAAAAAAATAATTGAATAAAAAATTGATAATTTATTAATTAATCAAATATTCTATATTTTATTTCCTAGAAAAAGATATGACAACTGAGTGTAACCCTAACCCTAACCTAACCGACAATTATAGAATATTTAATAAATTATTAAAATTATCAATTTTTTTTAGAAATTTTTTTTAGAAAATTATTTGTTAAAAAATGAGCAAATAAAAGAGACAGTTTTTAATTTGAAAATATGGATTAGTTGTTTTATAATTTATAAGTTGGAGGTTAATTTAGTCCTGTCCTCTAAAACATTGGTTATCTGATGTCAGCGTTTGAATCGGTCTAATTTGTGGGGATGTAATCAGCGGAAGGCGAAATAATTGTAACACGGGCTCAATTTTAGCCGCGGCGGAGTGCAACGAGAAATTCACGGCGCAAGTGCTTCCCGACGGCTCGTGCCAGTGCAAGGACAACTTCTACGGGCCCACATGCGACGGCGTCGACTACGATCTCGTCTGCGATCAGGCGCTCGTTTCTGTCAAAGTGAAAATGTCAATCTTCGAGAGCATCGGAATTGACAGCGCCGAGAACCTCCACCTCAACGACATGGCCTGCCAGGAACCGATTGAATAACTTTTATTTAAAAAAATTAATAAAAAAATAATAAAATTTTTATTTGAAATAAAGTTTTGGTCAGTTTTTAAAAATACTTGATTAAAATCGTAATTTTGCGAAGCCGCTATGCGGCTTCGTTTTGAAAAAAGCCGCTACGCGGCTTTTAATTTAAGCTCTTCAGATCCTGACTCAAGCTTTCTACACAGATTTCCGAGACTAGAACTTAGTTATTATTTTCTTCGAGAGAGCCTTAAATGCATCTACGATCACCGCGGAAGGGGTAAACAACAGGGCTCCGGTAGTAGTTCGGCATAATCCGTGAAACCGCCTGATTAGATCAAAGTTATTCAATCAGTCGAAAGGGCGTTGCTGGCGTCAATGAAGAAGGAGAAGACATCGTCGTCTTTTCCATCACTGGTTCGCCCGCCTCCTGCGGCGCCAGTGTCGAGTCCAACGGCACCTACATCCGCTACTCCAACTACATCTCCGACAACGACCAAACCAACGATCCCTCGATGACCACCCGATCCAGAGTCAACATCGGTTTCCACTGCGCTTTCCCAGTCGACTACCGAGTTGCTCTTCCTGCCATTGCTCCTACCGTCTCTACTGTTTCTTTCCAGAACGCCCGGTAAGTCATTTCTTCTCGTTTTTGGCTCGAAAACCTTTTTAAAAAACCTGAGTCAGGGTCTGAAAGATCTTAAATGAAAAGCCGCTCTGCGGCTTTGTTTTTTTAAAAAAAGCCGCGAAGCGGCTTCGTTTTTAAATAAGCCGCTTTGCGGCTTTTCATTAATGATCTTTAAAACCCTGACTCAGGTTTTCTTCACAGGTTTTCGAGCCTGTTTTTGTTGAACTAGGGCCTCAAGGGGGCATTTATTGAAACCTTGATTGCTAAAAACAACAGAAAAAGAGTCGCCTATTTCTGGAGCAATTAAAACCAAAAGAAGGTCTTGCGCCTTTTTAGATCACGCGCAATCCTTGAGGACTTATCCTTGTTTTGCTCGCAAATATTTTCACTTTCCTTAAATACTCTCGACTTTCTTTCATCGCACAGCGTTTACTACAAGCCGCGATAAAATACGAATTACGAATCTAAAAAGACTCTTGTCTTTCTAAATTCTAAACTCGCAAAATTCATTCAGGGGTCAATTCGTCGTCAACATGGATCTCTTCGCCGACGAATCTTACAGAAACCCGCTCAGTGCTGATGGCGCCGTTATTGGCAAGGGAGAATGGCTTTATCTTCAGATGGCTCTTTTGAACCAAATTGACGGAAGTAAGTTTTTACCAGAAAGAAAAAACGATAATGGACTATTTTTTGGCTCGGCAACCTGTTTAGAAAACCTGAGTCAGGTTCTGAAGAGCTAAAATGAAAAGCCGCGCAGCGGCTTTTAAAAACGAAGCCGCGAAGCGGCTTCGCAACAATACTCTTCAATTAATTATTCAATACTGGCTTTTCTCCTATAATCATCAATAGACTAAATATATTTAACTATAATTTCCGCGCTTCGAATAATTTGAGAATGGGGCTGGGATAGTACGTGCCCGGGAGCGCGGAGCGCTGCTAATTGATACCATTTCTAACCTTTCTCACCAGGCGCCTCGAACCTCGTGGCTGAGCAATGCTGGGCTACACCTGTGCCGCAACCACACTCGGACGCTCCAGACCTTGAATCTGCATACCACAATATTCTCCTGGTAAGATCTGCCGCTTCTCACGTTCTTTCTCTTTACAGTACCCAACTACAGTAGTCGCTAACGCTAACTTCAGTCTGGCTGCCCCGTCGACTCCTCCGTCGGCATTGCCCACAACGGCGACAAAGAAAAGGTCCAGTTCAAGGTCCAAATGTTCGGCTTCAAAGGCAACAACCCAGAAGTTTACCTTCACTGCGTCGTCCGAGTCTGTGGCGAAAACTGCGAAAAGGTAGCACTTTTTCTTTCCAGCGATTCTCAATTGTGCCTTTTGTAGCAATGCGGCCGAACCCGACGAGGTGCCGCTGATGAGAGCATGTACTCCGACATCGCCGTCGTCTCCTCCGCCAAGATCATCATCGACGAGCGCGACGAGGTCCAGGTCGAGCAGATCGCTGAAATCGAGCCATTCATTCACTGTAAGTAAAATTCTAGCACCGCTCTTTATTCAAAAAATTCTAGCCAAATTCGACGCTACCATCATCTACGTTCTTTCCGCCATCTTGGTCTTGGTCGTCTTCGCTATCTTTGCCGCCGCTCTTATGATTCACCAAAAAAGCAGGGTAAGAGCTAAATCACCTATTTTTCCTCATTTTGATTCGCGCGACGCCGTTTTTGAGCATTTTGATTGGTCTAAAAAGGACCTACAAATAGGTCTAAAATAGAAAAATCTGAGTCAGGGTTCTTAAAGATCTTTGAGAACCCTGACTCAGGTTTTCCACACAGGCTATTGAGCTCAGCCCAAAACAAAATCACGATAAGAATTTGTTCTTCTTTCCGAAAAGTGAACGGAATCCCCCAAAAACGAGTTCGGCGAAGCAGGGGAGCTCCCAGATTAGGGAGTATCAAGTACTCCGCGCCGCAAGCTAGATAGGAATGTCAACCTGCGGTCACTTTTAAGTGCTCTACTCAGTTTTTCTTTCATTCCGAAATTTATGATATGGATGTTTTACACTTTTCGCAATTAGGGACTAAATTTTAGAATGAAATGAAAAAGCTCCAAAGCAAAAATAAGGGCTACCATTCGTACTTCCCACGCCAGTATCTTACTGTATGCTTCTTTTCAGATCTCCCTTCTGGACGCAGAAGTCAACGCTGATTCGAAAACCGCGGTGGCGAACAAGAACGCCGGAACTGCTTTTTCGCGACTTTTTAAAACGCCGCTAAATACTGGCTGCCACTAGTACACAGGTACTACCGACCCTTTTAAGCACTCTTCTAAACACTTTCTCTCTTCAGAAAAATACTACTAACTTATGATGATCCTTCCGTGATGGTGCAATCAAGTCGCATTCCCAACAGACTACTTCGTGCAGTTTAAATTTTATTTTATTTCTTCTTTTTTCTACTGAGTCGCTCCGTGAATCAACTTTTCGGAAAAAGCCGGATCGTTGGAACACGCGTGCAGACATCACCCCAGCCATAATAACCAACAGAAGACGCACCGGTCGCATTTGCTGTGCCGCTGGGCGCCTGATCTACAGCGGGAGCTCAGCGAAGATACAGCCATTTCAAATGCCACTGTTCGACTTTCTTTTTCTGCTTTTCACTTACTTGTACATACAACATATATTTACTCGGAAAATGGCGAACACCAGCCTGGCACAATTTTGCTACACAAGCAACTTATTTTGTATAACGCGTATTTTGAATAAACTCCATTTGCCATACTCTCATTTGTTTCCATCTTACGGACAAGAAACCGAAATCAAGGAAGAAACTCGCGACGTAAATTGGCATTATTCAATGCAGTTCAAAATGTCAGTGCAAAGTCGTAAATTGCAAGTCTTTCTGCAGGGAATCAAATGTTTGTATTGAATCAGTGTCAAATATTAGTATCTGACGAAGCGCATTTATCCTTTTTCAAGCATTTTTATGAAGAAAAAGAGATCATAAGAAGCATGGCCTGGAGGAGGGAGAAAGAGTGCAACTGGATCGAGCATGAGTTCAACAAAAAGTAAAATATTTATTTTCATTGTTTTCTTTCTTTTTTCAGGATCAGCTTTATGAATTTTATAGCAAGACGACCTCAATCGTTTTATACAAGTGTAAACTACAGAAGAGCTTGGACATCGGGAAAATGAACGACGCTTGGGAATATACTGTGCGTGACCATGAGAACTTATCGAAGACGATTCGTATGGAAGAAAGAAAGACTAGCAGCGTTTTCATGAATGCGAATCAACCCTTGGGAGAGTCGCACAAAAAGATCGAATATCTCAAAAACATCGACATTCCAGCATTTTTAGAGCAGATCACAAATCAAGACGATGAAATTACATTGAAGGCGGTTCCGTTCCGTCTTTGGATCATTATCAACAATGAAGGATTTAGAAATATAAAGGTGGTATGCGGTCACCTGTGCAGACCTGCACAGGAAGTCAAATTCAGTTCTGGGTTCTCCCAGGCCCTATGGCTCCTTTGGCCCGTTTTGATTTAGCCCCTTCCCAGGAACTCAAAAACACCTTTCCTGTGCAGACCTCTGCCCAGGAAGCTGAGCTTTGAGTTCCTGTGCAGAAACTGCACAGGAAAGTGAATTTGACTTCCTGTGCAGGTCTGCACAGGTGACCGCGTACAACCAATATAAAGCAAGACAAATTATGGATTTGCTTCAAATTGCCACGCTCGATGGCGGACAATAAGTCCATGCAGATTGTTGTCAACGGTACACGTATATTTTCTCTTCAGAAATTCATCAGTTTAAGATCTTCTTCAACACTACGACGGGGCTTATTGGCATCAGGGGATGACAATTAGCAGTACTTACAAAGGCAAAATCTTTGAGACCCAAGATATCAAAATTGAAGCTCACGATAACAGAAAACAACAGCTCAAGCATTTTCATGGTGGTCTTAACATTCCAGTCTCGCGAGGAGAAGTATATAAAATGACCGATCCCTGTGGAGTCTTGACCGCATCAATCAAGCTACACGATGATTACAAGAATCCAACAGAAAGACAAAGATTTATCTGCAAAGCGATGGTTGCTTCGATTTTCGGGATGTGCGAAATGCGAGTTGTGAATAAGAATTCCATCAGTCCGAGACTCCCTCTTCTCGACTTCGAAGTTGACTTTGACTTCCGAAATCTCCACGGGAACTTTTCTGACGGCAATGTATCTTATGAAAATACGATGGGAAACTTTTCCTTTGATATTAATTACTTAATCACAAAGAAACAAAAGATACAAGAAGCAAAAGGAATCCACGATTATATTTGGAAACAATTCTTTGAAGACGAACAAACTAATTTGATGACTTTTGAATCAAGAATCTTCGAAGAATACCCAGCAAAAGAGAAACACGCAAAGAGCGCAACTCTTCTCGTTCAACTATTCGTCCCAATAATCAAGGCTTCACGCGTTCGGTTGCATTCAGTTTTAATTTTTTCGAAGAAACAAATTTCAAAGCGCGAACCGGTCGTACTCATAATTTGTGTAAGTCGTTATTATTCATAAAATTTATTCAATCAAATTTAGGCGATGTTCAAAACGTTTACTTTGCTGGTGGACACCATACACCCCTGAGAGCTGCGTACATTGTCAACTTTACATTTATCGGTAAACGAGCATCTCTTTGTGTCCTGTATCCTCGGACACAGACAACGAATGAAAATTTATACGTCGCTGAAAATATCTGCGAGAACATCCAAGATGCTTTCGAATACCTCGAGAACCATTCCGACGCTACCTTCGAAGAATTCAAAAGCCAACAGTCAATGAAACGAGATCAAGACCATGAAAGAGCTTTCACTAAAGTCCATTCATCAACTGTCAGTGAATCCGAGAAAAATTCTGAGAGACTTCCAGAGGATTTAGTTAACAATACAAAATCTCTAACACCCAAACAACTATATTTCCAAAACGACACAGCCACTAAAGACGAATTTTTCAAAACCACCGAAAATCCTCGAAAACAATTTGATCCGTACGAAGTGAACTCTTCAAGTCCTTGCTCATCGAGTCAAGCATTCGAAGATTCTAAAGAATCTAAACAATTCGATGTGCCGAAAGAAAAGCAAATCGATATCGTATCTGAGAAAGATAGCAAAGTTCCGGTCAGCTGGGTTAAAAACCAACTCTACTGCAGCATCTTCTGGAGAAAAATTTTTAAAAGCAAATCCTTTTTCAACAGGTCGACCTTTTGAGGACTCTAAACAAGTTTCCGTGCTCAAAGAGAAACTTGAAGGCTGGGCTCGGCAACCTGTGAAGAAAACCTGAGTCAGGGTCTGGAAAGTCTTCAATGAAAAGCCGCGTAGTGGCTTTTTAAAAATAAGAAGTCGCGGTTTTTCATTGAAGACTTTTCAGAGATTTCCAGCAAAGAAAAAGAAGTTCCTTTGTCACTGCGGATTTGAGATTCATGAAGATAGGATAATCAGACTTTTTATCTAAATTCTGTGTAAAATAAATAATAAAGCTGATATTTTTTCATAAGAAAATTTTGTTGAAGATGAGTTTTTTCACTTTTCTAGAGCTAAATTAACAGAAAACAAGGTAGAAATTTCAATCCTTTGCTTTCTTCCTGCAAGTGCTCGAAATTCTAGATAATCCCATGTTGCCATGGCTAGGCCTCGGACGTAAAAATTCATCACCACCAGCCGGTCGTCGTACGGTAACAAGAGTAGGCTCATTCGAAAGCTCTTGAACAGGGCTTTCTGTTGGGCTTATAAAAACTGGGCCCTGTCCTCCTTTTTCGAGATATTTGACTTTGAAGGTAAGCTTCGAAAAATATTTTTCAAAATAACTCGTAACAGAAAGGGAGGGCCCAGTTTTTATCGGTCAAATAGAAAGCCCTTATCAAGACCTTTCGAATGAGCCCTCTCATGTTCCCGTACGATGACCGGATGGTGAAAATCGTCTTTTTTACGTCCGAGGCCTAGCCATGGCAGCGAGCTTGTTTCGCGAATCTCTAGAACTTCTGTTGATGTCAGGGCTAAAAACGCTGAAAAAGTCAGTTCGTCGAACTTCGACAGTCCGAAGCCGCCCGTAAAAAGGTAAATTTCTTGAGAAAAAAAGCGATTATTGAAAATTTCTTCAGAAATCTGAAGGTCCAGCTTAGGCATAAATGAGACGCTGGACCAGACTGATTTGAATCTGGAAACAGAGTCGCATTCAACCTGCAGTCGACAAACTCGACTGCGGAAGTGACTCTTTCGTCGCTCTCCTAAAAAGGACGAACAGCGAAAAACTGAACGCGAAATCGGCGAAAAGTCTGGACTTGGACCACAAAGTGTGGATGCTTCTGATAATCTTCCTGAATAAAATCAATTTTGACAATCAAAAATCAGTCTTGTTTTCATTTCTTTTGCATTTTGGAAGGATCAGTGTTGAGGAGTAGTAAGGTATTTGTCGTGGAGTGTAGTTGGTAGAGGATTAGTAGTGAGCGAGGAAACTGTAGGATGGTCTTGGCTCCGGTCTGAAAACCTGAGTCTGAAAGAGATTCTGCGAGAAGCCCCGTAGCGGCTTTTAAAGAACGAAGCCGCTTAGCGGCTTCGCAAAATTACCTTTCAAATCTACCGTCGTTTTCCATCTTAAGAGCGTTTTTCAGATGACAAGGGTAGACCAAAACGCTCTTAAGTTGGAAAATTAACGATCAAACTAGGATGACAGTGGGAAAAAATGATGAATGAAAATGCATAAAAGAATTTTTCCAAAACTCTAAAAATGCATCTGAGGTCATTTTTACCTATTTATGATAAAAAATTACGATCTTTGAATCAGAGGCTATGATTTCACCTGAGAAAAAGCGTAGAAAACAATTTTTTCAATGATTTTTCAGGTTGAAATAAACGCTATTCTAATTATTAATTAAAAATTCCTAAAAACGCTCTAAAGTTGGGATTTTTTCAGATAACAAAATTTGGAAAATATTGGCAAAAACGCTCTTAAGTTGGGCGCTCTTAAGATGGAAAACCACGGTAGTTTTAAATTTTGGCGAAGCCGCGTTGCGGCTTTGTTTCAAAAGCCGAATACCTGAGTCAGGGTCTGTAAGACTTTTGGTGAAAAGCCGCGTAGCGGCTTTTGAAACGCTGCTTCGCCAAAATTTATAGCTAGATTTGAAAGGTTATTTTGCGAAGCCGGTTAACTGATTCGTTTTCAAAAAGCCGCTGCGCGGCTTTTCACCAAAGCTCTTTTTCAGACCCTGACTCAGGTTTCTACACAGGTTGCCGACCCGTAGAAGAAGGTCATTTTTTCATGGGAAAAATGAGATTGAACCGAGTTCGGAGACATTAATTTCGTTATTCTATTTTACATGTGACTCAGGTGAACTCGGGATGTTCGCTTTGTATTCGATGAGTTTCGAGCAGATGCTCCAGCTTCAAATAAAAAATGATCTGCTCAGAATGGCAAATATGCCTCGGAAGAGAATCAAATGAATATCTGTAAGTCAAGATAAATAGAGTAGAAATCGGGCGGTGAAAATCGCGAATAGAGGGTTGAAAGACTACTTAGAAGAAAAAGACAGTACTCTCACTAGAATATTAAGATGAAGTAAATGAATTCAAAAACTCACTCTCTGCCGGCATCCACGCTTTTCTCCAAGAATCTCAGGAACGAGGTGTTGCTTTTGGAACATTTGAATGAGACTTTTCTTTTGAATGAGACCACAAATGTTTATCTGGAAGTCTTCTATCTTTTAGCTCGAGTTTCTCTTTGTTAGAAACTGATTAAACTATTCAATGAACATTAAATTTAAAGGGAAGAAAAAGTCAAGTCGACGCTCAAGTTCAGCGGCTGAACTCTATCACAAGCTATTTACAGTCAAGGCTTGTCCATAAATACAGTATCAAAATTTCACTGAAAATCTAAGCTTAATTTTAGTCCGAGAAACCTAACTCTAACCCCAGTGCTGGGCTCGGCAACCTGTGTAAAAAACCTGAGTCAGGCTGAGACAGGCTCTAAAAGGTCATCAATAAAAAGCCGCATAGCGGCTCTTCTATCAACGAAGCCGCAAAGCGGCTCCGCAACATAGCATTCAGATTTTATTCTTAAATTCTGTTGAAGCCGCTATGCGGCTTTTCATTCAAGCTCTTTCAGAGCCTGACTCAGGTTTTCTACACAGGTTGCCGAGCACAGTCATAGTCCAATTATCTCTAATACTGTATTTATGTACAAGACTGCATCTGTTTTCAAATAAGTCTAATAACACCTCGCTCAGGAAGCATTCAGCGTTATCCGTTGGTAAGGAACAAACGGAAACTTATTTACATTTGCCCAAAACGGAAAATCGAACATCAGAAAATTAGAAATTATGATCAGAACTTTGGATCAGAATTTTGAAGTTTTCTGGAGAACGAGAGAAAACACAGTAAAATGAGCATTTACTTTAGTGAGACGGCAAATTCGCTAGTTTCGTTTGACTGGACTTGTACTTGTTCGGAGTTGAGCGATTGGTTCAGGCGGGGTATTTACAGTAGCTTCTATATTTACAGTCAAACGAGACGCTAGAATGTTAGTAATTCTACAAGGCTAGGGTAAGAGTTGTTTTAAGGGTACGCCGTTTTGTTGGCCCATTTTGAGCGAGTTGCCAACTTTGACAGGCTAGATTTCCTAGAAAAACTTGACCAACCATCAAAAGCTCCTGACAAAAGTGAGATCTAGCTTTGATCTGTGAGACAAGCTATTGCATGTATTTCTAGCGTTTGTCATTTTCCAGGAATAAACCCTTAAATTCCGCCATCTCGACCTAGGTAGCCTTAATGGAGAAAAACTCTTAACCCTAACTTTAACCCTTACCCTTATTCTAATCGAGAATTCAGAAAATTGGTTTCTTCCTTTCAAAATTTTCAAATAATAAAAAAATTAACCCATTAATTAATTCAATCACTAAAAATCCGAGCGAAGAAAGTTTTACGCTTGGGAACCGCTGGAATGGTATTTGAGTAAGCTTATCCGGAAGCTTATGAATTTAAGATAAGCAAAGCATTCAGACACGCTGCGAAGGATCGGAACTGACTGTGGGAACGAAGAGTGCTGTGATGTTTACAGTAAGTGCGAAAAGTCTGAAACGCTGAGCTGAAATTCTCTTGAAATAGAAAATGAATGCGAAAATCGAATGTACAATATGGCCGGCCTTTTTGACAATATTTACGATAGAAGTTGTAAGAGTCAATGTCAACCAGGTATTTGACGATACTGTAGTTCTGTCTGTAACTGTAGCTGCTAGCATCGCGAGGGATCAACGACGAACACTCGGTCACGAGATCGAGAATGTGCTACGACAGTATGATCGAAATAGAAAAAGAAGCGCGGAACTCGTCCATTTGGTTTGACGACCAGGTTTGTTGAAGAGAGATCAACCAGAAATTTGATCCCAGGTCCCATTCGCCGGCTTGCAATTCTGCCAGATCAACGGCGATTCCAGCTACTCTCCTTGGACTTGTCTTGATTCCTCCGCCAAGGCTTCTCTAATAGGTTGGCTCAGAAAGAGAAAATGAAATTGAAAATGAAATGAAAATTGGGAATCATGAAATCAGAACTTTCTGAGCTTGTATTATCAGTTTGCTGCATTATAATCAGTCTCATGGCTCTTGCATCTGTCGTCTCCAACATTCTTGTCCTCAAAATTTACTGCTCTCGTAAACGGCTCAGATCGGCAATAGGTAAATCGTCAGATTAGTTATTAAAAAGACCAGATAAGCAAGATTCTTCCTTGATTTCACTATTTACTGGGCTCTGCAACCTGTGTAGAAAACCTGACTCAGGGTCTGAAAGGAATTAAATGAAAAGCCGCGACGCGGCTTTTTCAAAAACGAAGCCGCAAAGCGGCTACGAATAATAGCCTTTCAAATCTATCATGAAGTCCTGGCGAAGCCGCATTGCGCGGCTTTTAATTAAGGATCTTTCAGACCCTGACTCAGGTCTTCTATACCTTTAACTCCCACAAATTCAGGTTATCGATGGCGCATTTCTTTCGCCATTTCGGATCTTTTGGTTGGCCTGGTTGTTTTGCCCTCTGCAGTGTACAATATCTACCTGCGCTACATGAAAGTGAGTTCAACTGGAAAATAAGAGTTTTATTTTACAAGGAAAGAGATCCCTATCCCGCTGGGCCTGGTGGATTCGATGACACTGGCGAAACGCATTCCTTCATTGGCATCTATTTGGAAGTTGTCGGCGCTTTGCAGGGAAGGCTTTTTTTCGTTCCGACTTGAGCCTAGTCCCTATAATTCAACATTAAAACTAACATTCTTCGAAAGAAAAACGCCTTGGACAGGTAATTGCTGTCGCATCAGAAATTTATGGGCTGATGTTCCATTCAATTGAACGGTGTGTCAACATACGGTATCCACTCCTCGGTAATGAAAACAGCTTTAGAATTCGCTCGGAAAACTCGAACTTCAGATAGAAAAATGTGCATCACAATGGACAGAGCTGTAATTGCTACGATTCTCTTCACCTGGCTTTTCTCGATAATAATGGCAGTGGTTCTTTATTTCTTTCCAATGGAGTTGTCTGAGGGAGGCTTTTGAAATGAGCAATTTTGATTCTTATTTGGCTCATTTCGAAATCAACCAAAAGGCGAAAACGAAACTCGAGCTCATTTCCTACTCTTGCAATTATTTCAATTTGTTCGGATGCAATCTCTACTCGAGTAAGCTATTTTCGAGCTTTTCTGTTTGTGGTATTTATCGAAAGTGTTCAGTTCAAGACGAGTCGCTTATCATCTTCATCGTGATCTACTCCCTCCCTCTTTTAATCGTTTGGTTTGTCAACATCTTGCTTTACCGATCAATCCGCGTTTCTTCTTCTCATCCGCTGGCTCAAGCCGCTAAAGATGATCAGACAAAAGTCGCTAGAACTTTGATCGTCCTTACTCTCACCTTCTCCTTGTTTATTCTACCACTAATCATCTGCGCGATAACAGGTAAATTCAAGCTTTATAAAGTCATCTTCATTTCCTCTACACTAACTCTGGATTCGGCAACCTGTTTAGGAAACCTGAGTCAGGTTCTGAAAGGCCAAAATTAAAAGCCGCGTAGCGGCTTTTTTAAAAGAACGAAGCCGCAAAGCGGCTTCGCAATTCGATCACTCTTATCTATTTTTAAAAACTGGCGAAGCCGCTTTGCGGCTTCGTTTTTTAAAAAGCCGCTACGCGGCTTTTCATGTTGGCCTTTCAGACCCTGACTTAGGTTTCCTACACAGGTTGCCGAGCCCAAGCTACCAGAATTTTAGAGACTGCAAGTCCACGTCTTCTAATGTTACAGTATTAGTAGTGCAGCTCTATAATAAGTGGAAGACAACTGTTGAAGCTCCTTACAAAGTTAAGTTCTGAAAAGAACTTGTGCATGTCAGTTCATGCTTTTTTTAAAAATAAATTGAGGAAACATGTTTTAGTTTGGCTTAGGCGAATTTTAAATTTAGAATGGAGCTTAGTTGTTAAGAGCTTCCTTTGCTAACACAGATGCAATTACTGTTTCTAGGCATATTGCTGGACACAGTTTACATCAATATTCCCGAGCACTACGATCCCAACGCTGCGAATTTGTTCAATTCGTTCGTCTTCCTCGCCGTTTTGGTCAGCAAAATGAACGGATTCGCAAACATAGGAGTCTACTACTATCGAAACGAAGAGTTCTGCCGCGAACTGAAGAGCTTGTTCGCCCCTTTTCGGTAATATTAGCCTCAGAATTTGTTCTACTGATTCAGAGCGTGTAAGATGCCGAAAATCGTAGAAGGTCGATGCACTGGAACTGGATCGCGACAAAATCGCGCGAAGTTGAAGAGCAAGATTTCAGGAAAAGTGTGAGCTAATGCATTCCTTGCAAGTTGCAATCAACAAAATTAAATTGCAATAGAAGAGTGTTGACAAGCACGCGAGTGGTTATACTGGCAGCGATCATTTGTGTATCATTAGCGATAATTTATTTATAAATGTTTCCTGCTGGATAACTTGCAAATAGGATGGTTTTTCTTGGCAGGGTAACATTCGGAGGAATGGACCTGGGGATCCAAGACTCCGGGGTCGGCAATTTGTGTAGAAAACCTGAGTCAGGTTCTGAAGAGACTAAATGAAAAGGCGCGTAGTATTCGCCGTAGCGGCTTTTCATTTAGCCTCCTCAGAACCTGACTCAGGTCTTCTACACAGGTTGCCGAGCCTACCCCAGAGTCTGGAGCGCAGACTGGGTCGGACTTGAGTAACGGGCGCAAAATATGCTTACAGTCTGTTTACTGTAAAATTCCAAGCGATAATAGCGGGCTGCAGGCCACAGATCTGCAAAATATATACAGTCGGAGACGCCCTCCACCCGGTGCACTTATCTGTATTACACCTAGTAGGGTGATGAATGAAATGACCGAATTGAGATGACTGTATAATCATGATGCTTTTGCCTTGTTATTCTTATTCGTTATTGAAACTACTAGCAGTTTTTCCTTCAAATGCAAAATACTGAAATAAAATTTTGAGCAGCCTTCGCATCATAAAATCAACACTTCAGAATAGACCCCGACTTCACTACAACCAAAAAGACATGATGAAAGATGAAAACGAAGATTGTTACTCCCAAAAGCTGTATCTATAATTTAGGGCGAATAAATTAATTACTAGTAACTTGGAATTGCTCGATTGGAGTCAGAAAGAAGAGCACACTCTAGTGTCGTTTTCTTGCATTTCTCCAGGTCGCGGGTTCTTGGCTCGCGATCCAGAATTTTAAACGAAGCCACCCATTTAGCCTTGAGTTCAGAGAGAAAGTAAACAGACTTATCGGAAGGCAAGAGAGTGGACACGGAGAAAAAGAGGGAGAGATAAAGAGATTATGTTACTGTTGCTGATGATACTTTCTGTTCTTCCGAAAAGATACCGGATTCAAAACTCGAAGCTTAAAAAACGATACACAGTATTTAATTGGGACGGCAAAATATTTACAAAACCTGAGTCAGGGTCTGTTAGATCTCAAGTGAAAAGCCGCGCAGCGGCTTTTTTATTTTAAACGAAGCCGCAAAGCGACTTCGCCAGAATATAAAAATAGATAGGAATGGAATCTTAGAATAAGTTTTTATAAAAGCTGCTACGTTGCTTTTAGTTGCAGATCATTCAGATCTTTCAGACCCTGACTCAGGATTTCTACACAGGTTGCCGAGCTTAGGTCTTGAGAAAACAAGCCGTATAAACAAAATGAATCCTGTTTTAGCCTGACTATAGCAGTTGGGGTTCCCTCTTTGGTGAAGATTTTAAATATCCAGCGAGACCACAAAAGTTTATCCAGAGCAGGGATGAAAAATCACTTTTTTTTTTCTTTGAAAATTGCCTCGTTGTCGAGAAAATTTACATCCCTGGACCTAGAGGAGACCCTTTCTACCGAATGCCTCTGCTAAAAGAACTGCGCGAGCAACGAAAGCTAATGAGATATTTTCTGGGAACTGACTACAAAGCTGTGAAATACTAGAATCTGTAATCAAGTGTCAGTGCAAATAAAGTGTGAAATACAAGCATCGTACATCCAAGTTCTTGAATATACAACTGCCTACGCGCAAATGCATATTATCATTATCCTTTTATTGATAGGCACAGAAAAAAGCCGCTCTTGCAATCTGATGAAACGAGTCAGTTAATTCTCAGCATAGCAAAAAATAATTGAGTAAGCTAAGCAAAACTTGTGAATTTTACACGGTCATCAGAGAACATCAAAATTTTCGAGGGACTTGACATCTTTTTCAGGCAGAAATTAATGATCAACGAACATAAATGGAATTTATTTGATAAGTTTTTTTTTAGTTAAATGTTTGAACTTGCTATTGAAGACTGGGTTCGGCAACCTGAGTAAAAATCTGAGTCAGGGTTTGTAAAATTACCATTCTCACTTATCTTTGAATTCTGGCGAAGCCGCTTTGCGGCTTTGTTTATTAAAAAGCCGACACGCGGCTTTTATGGATATTTTTTCCTGGCCCTGACTCAGGTTTTCTACACAGGTTGCCGAGCCAGGTTGATAACTAATTTAAATGAAAGCATAAAATTCTAGTGATACTTGATGTCAGTCCCCCCAAAGCAACAGTACAAGCGTACAATAAGCTACTGTAGATACTATCGGAAAAGCGCGGGCGTGGCACACTTTGGCAGTTCGTCAGAGAGCTCAAAAAATATCAGCCACTGTTAAATTTTTTATCAATCCACTTCAAATTGCTTCGTAAGTTACTCAAGAGTCCTTTAATTCTTGTCAATAATTAACAGCTTCAGAAGTTGAACACAAAGGGCTGATACCACTTTGAGAAAACAGTTCAATTGCTTTTGAAAATAAGAAACAACGGCAAAGGAAGAAAAGAAGAGAATAAATAAGTTTATTATCCATGGCATTAGAAATAGAGTGAGATTGAAAATTAGTGTTGGGACTCGTGAGTAGCTCAATTTACAAAAATAAAAAGAGTTTTTACAAATTTAAAAAGAAAAAAAAAACAAAAAATGAAATTGTAGTTGACGGCTCAGTCGTCGAGGTCGATGATTTCGGCATGTGGACAGGGCTTTTGGTGGCGCGGTGGAATGAAGAATCGCATCGGTTTGAAATCATCCTCGTCGTCAGCATCGTCCTCTTCATCATTTTCTCCGCCTGAAGGAATAAGTTAATTTCAGGATTAATCTTCCTTGCTATCACCTTGATTAAAGATACTACCGCGACTCTCATTCAAGACTGACCAATTTTCGCTTGATAGTAACTAATAACCGCTCTAATCCAGGAGGCACTTGCCGGTTTGAGAAAGAGAAATCGAAGCGCGGCTTTTCTGTCTTGTTTTGCTCGAAGCCGCAAGCGGCTTCTCGACTTTTACCGGTTATCAAAAATTAGTGACGATCGGAATTTAAGCGAAAATATGGCAGTCTGGAATCAGAAACGCGGGAGTTATTAGACGCTTTTGAAAAGTGGACTCACCGTCAAAATGTGTGTATGCTGCCCGGGGCGAGTTTAGTCGTTCTTCGTCGGAAGTGTTATATTCAGCATTTTCATCGTCAGTATCGGGAATCACGTATGTCGCGCTCTGACCATTTTGATTCATATTCTGCTGATTGTTGGGCACGGCGTTTTCCTCGACGTTGTAGTCCTCGAGGACCTCGAAGTCTGAGTCTCCATCTACCGCTTCTTCCTCCTCTTGCTCGCTGGAGTCGATTATTTCAGCGCCCGAGAGATGATCGTCCATTCTGTATGGCGAAGCTCGCCTTACTCCTGGCGGGGGTGGGACGTCCCATTCATCTTGCTCTTCTTCATCCTCCTCCTCTGTGCTCTCAATTTCACTGGATGCAATTTCAACTGGCGATGCGGGACGACGGCGTTTGCGATTAGACGAAAGAGGAACTTCCTGTATCTCTTCGTCGTCGGAGGAGAGCTCAATTACATCTGAATCATTCTCTTCGTCGTCCGAAATGTTCAAAGTCTTAAATTGTCTTTTAGGATTTGCACTTCTACTACTATTTTTGCTTACCTCTGGCTTGCCTCTTTTCCACCTGAAGCTGACAGAGGGATAGTTGCGTTGGAGGGTCTGAATGGCATCCAAAGCTTGAGCCACTTTTCTAAAGAAATAAATTATAATCATCGAACTGTTGCTCTAAAGATAAACTTACAAAAAGTCCACAGTGGCGACAATTTTTCCACCACCACCAGACTGGAATAGGTTCGCCGCTTTGAGTTCGTATTTCAACCTATCAGTATTGACGCGATGGTACGTTTCCCAAGTGAGCACTAGAATCGCGCGAATGCCTTGGCCACGGCGGAAGAGATCGTTTGCTTTTTCGCGCTCTGCCTCGTCGTAAGCGGCGAAAAAGGTTCGATGACGCATTCGTTCTTCAGCTTCTTTATTTCGCTTCATCCGTTCCATAAATTCCTTAATGAAAACATTTGTCAACAATCTTGACTCTAGATTCTAGAGTTTTATATTAGTGATCTTACTCTATAAATGGGCGACTCGTTATGATGCTGCTCGCTGTTGAAAGTCGCCTGATACGTTCCATCCGGGTTGCGTCGATACTGAGGCGGTTCGCGCTGTCGATTTGACGGTCGGAAGACGCCTTGCGCCGGCCGTGTGTACGGATTTTGACGGTTCGCTTGCTGCTGATTGTGCGTGTATACTCGATCGCCTCTCTGCTGAGGGCGACCACGATTGGGAAATGAAGAGCGAGGTCGAGTCGCGTCATAGTTTCTGCGTTCTGTCGGGTTCGAGAGAATGTCATAAGCTTTCTTGATGTTCAAGAAAAGATTATTCGCATCGGGGTTGTCTTAAAAAAACATGAGAACAAGCCCTCTTTCATGATTCTTTCTTACCTGGATTCTTATCGGGATGGTACTTTCTGGCCTTTTCCCGATAGGCCTTCTTGATTATATCGGTGGACGAGTCAGGGGCAATGCCAAGGATCGAGTAGTAATCTTCACTCATTATTCAAAAAAGGAAGAAGATCTGCCCATTTTCTTAAATTTTCTCTTCAAAATAGATGCTCATAGTCATTCTAGAAAATGTAAATTTTTTTTATCACTAGTTTAAAATTTACAGAATAGGAATAGAGCAAGGATTTAGCATGAAAAGTTGAAACAGATGGATTGGCCCAGTTGACCAGCGCCAACTCGGGGTGGAGCGACGAATGTTTTCCTCGGCGCCTGGCAGGCTGTTTGAATCAGTCGTGTTTGATGCCTTTTGCCCATGTAGTGGTTTATCGCTTGGGGCTTCTCGCAGAATTTCATATCACTGGAAAGGGATTTTTATCAATCGATTGCTGTGGTAGTACGAAGGAAACGCTGTTAAAAATGAAAAAAAGTAAATAAGAAAGCATTTAAAAATCCGTTCCAAAAACGACATTCGCTTTCTTCTTCTCCAGGAATCGGCTGTTTTCCGGGACCCGCTCCAACACCCTTCATTTTGATGCGATGGCCCATTCTGTTGAATCGCTGTCTACCCCACTGTGGTACTTCTGATACCTCGACTTTGTCTGCCCAAGTGCCTGTGAATTGGCGGGGCTCCTCACCCCGCTGTAATGAGCTTTTTCCAGGCAGGCCTTTTTAGAGCTCCAAATTTCAGTCATATTTTTTTAATGGAACGTACATTCTCAAATGGAAGCAAAACTGAGAGCTCTTTCCTGGAGTGTCAACGCCGATTTTCATGAATTTCAAATGCTCCTTTGACGAGTAGTGTCTCGCCGCAGCAACAGGATTGTCGGAAAGTTTCAGCTCACAGAGCTCGCAATACTCCAAGTTCATCCCCACTTTCGCCACGACTGCTTCCTCAACCCTCCTTGGCGTCGCTTTAACAACAACTGACGATTCAATTTTCCCGTCTTCGTATTGTTTCATCTTCTTCCTGTGTTTCTGTCCGTCGTAGTGTTGTTTGGCAGGAATCGGACCGCAGAATTCAACGTTGCAGACGCTGCAAAGACTGTCTGTCATTGCTGGTGGCACTCGGGACTTTTTCGCTGGTGGCTCTTCGTCCTCCTCCTTGTTGTCTTCAATCGCTAGTGGAGCAGATGTTGAGGACTCGCCGAGGGGCTTCGGTCGATTTTCTTCCGCCACTTGCACTGGCTTCGGAACTGGAAGACCTTTCATCTGGCGCTCTTTATCCTACTGCAAGTTTGAATTTTTTGACTCGATATTAAAGAAACTAGCTCACCCGCATCATTCGCTCTTGAATGTACTGGTTGCCCGGATGATGCTGCCAGCTGGACCTGACTTTGGTCGCGAACTCGTCGCGGAAGAAAGATGCTTCTTTGATGAATTGCTTCGTCGCGTAAAACGAGGGCTGAACATTCTTGTAACTCATCTTTTGAACTCTTTCTTCTCTCAGACGCATTTGCTCTTCTTCGGGAAGATCTTTGATTTTGTCGAGGAAGACATCTCGATCTTCGGCTGAAATTATATAAGAAGTAAAATTATTAAGATCAGTCATTTTTTTCTACCTAATCTTCCTCGTTTGTTGAGCCTCGAGGTTTCCGACTCGACGTGATAGTTGACCTTTTCGTCGTCCTCGGAGGGTTCGACTCCTTGTGATTTTAAGATATTGTCGCGGGTTCGTTTCATTTTCACCATTTTGACCATCGCTTTGTGTCTCTGGCCCATGTAGTGGTTCGTGGCTGCGCGGTCGCAGTTGAAGTCCAAGTGGCAAACGTCGCACTGCTTCATGTTCTGCTCCCAGACGTTGTTGTCATCGTCTTCTGTCGGATCATCCTCCCCGTCCGCCAATGCTTTGAGTTTCTCCGTGATGGTGGATCTGACCGGGCCGCGCATTTCTTGCTTGAGTCCGCGTTCCTCTCTCTTCATTGTCGTCTGACGAGCGGCCCATGCTCGCGAAGCACGGCACCACGCCGGCCCCGAAGTGATCCATTCTTTGTCTTCTTCTTTAAACTTGATGTCATATTCCATCCGCCGATTTCCCATCTTGCATTTATCCAATTTCTTAACTGATCACTTCATAGTAACTTTGAGATTCTGATCCTGACTCAGGTTTTTACACAGGTTTTCGAACCTAGAACTAGTCTTTTTAGATACGATTCGCTTCAGAAAAAGTCAAAAGTTTTTTATTTATTTTCAGTGAAAGGTGGCATTTGAGGTGTCCTTTGTACAGTTACTAGTTTAGTTGAAGGTCTGAGAGTCTCTTGGTTATTCTTCTTGTCACAATTTCCCCTCGTCGCAGCAGTTACACTCGTCGCACTGGGATGGCCCTGGTTCTTTCTTACGAGCCAGCAGCGCTTCGGCTGCATCTTCAATGTCTCCTGAAAATGGGCGCTAGAATGGACGAAAAATTACAAAAAGATTCTTACCTTTGACGATCTTTGGCTCGCTGGTCGGCGCAGGAGGGATGATCTTTGTATTCGTCTTGTGGCAGTATCTGACTTCGGGCCCTTCGCGCTTCTTTTTCCAGGCTGCGTACGCGACGTAAAACGCGCCGATGAGGAGAATCACGGCGAAGACGCCCACCAGTCCGCCGATGAGCGGCCACGGCACTTGGCTTGCGCTCATTCTGAATTTCTGGAAATATGAAAATGAGCTGAATAGGTAAAAAATGGGCTGGGAAACAGGTTTTCTATACAAGTCCCCGAGCCTGGATTGCAAATTTGAATAAACAGTTTTTCGTTCTTTTTTGTTTTCAAAAGACATTTCTCCTGGCAGGAAGAGACGATTTGTCCTTCCTCGCCTGTTTCTTTTCTTTCGCCGCTTCTTTCTTCGCGAGTTGATGTTCGGACATTTTCGAACTGGCCTTTTCGCTCTTTTCTTTTGGTACTCTTTCGCAATTTCGCCCTGAAATTTTGAAATCAATATAAATGGAGCTCTGGTCATTTCTTACTCTTTTCCGGTAAAAGGCTGCTTTGCCATCTTTTGCTTTTCTCTTTCTTCTTTTTCCACTCGCTTTCTTTTTGTCGAATTTCCATCCTTTCTCGCCGCGCGTTTGCTTTTTGCTCGATCCTAGAAAATAAGGGTTCAATATAGAAAAACTTTCAAAAAGAGTTGGGCTTGGAAACCTCTGTAAAAACACAGGTCCTGAGTCAGTGTTCTTCCGGGACCCTGACTCAGGTTTCTGCACAGGTTGCCGAGTCATGAGATAATGATTCGATTACCTGTTGACGAGATTGTGCATATTTTGCTTGAGGTCCGCGTTTTTCACTTTTTCAGCTTCTTTTTCAAAATGCTCTTTTCTCGCGCTTCTATGTCTGCGATGAAGGCGAATCTTTTGTCGAAGGCGGTGTGGTTGAACTCGCCAAGCTCAGGGTTGAATCGAGGATCCGTGATTTTTGAGCGATTAGGAACTGAATACTTTCGTAAGTATACTGTTACAGTAGCAGCTTTGATCTTTCATTTGAGCCCGATCAGGTTTTCTACGCAGAACCAGGTCTCTCTCTCGACCTACCTTCTACGACTTGCCTCAACTTAGGCGGTTTTTTCTTCGATGAAATTTCTTCTGGTGCATTTTTTTCAAGCTGAAGCTTTCGCTTTTCCGCGATCGCTCCCGATCTCTTGTCCACTCGGCGCACTTCTTTTCCTTTCAACTTTGCCACTTTTGGATGCGTTACTGTTTTTGCGAATTCCTTGGCGCCCATTTTCCGCCGCAGCTCGAGAATTTCACCCATGGTCATTTCCGAGGTATCGATTCCTTCGCTTTCCATTATTTCTGAATTCCTGAATCGATAATCGTTATTTTAAGATTTCAGTTTCTGCTGTTTTTTTCTTTGCACAACTCAATTTTGGATTTTTGGTCTGAGCAAGTCATTTTCGAGTTCGAGTAGTTTCTTTTTTGGGATTATTAGCAATAAAAAATAGTAACAAAGGGGATGAGAGGAAGAAGAGGGAGACGAACTGGGCTCGGCAACCTGTGTAGAAACCTGAGTCAGGCTCCTGAGAAAGCTTGACGGGGCTTTTATCTAAGCTCTTTAAGAATGACCCTGACTCAGGTTTGTACACAGGCTGCATCTCTAGCCCAGAAGACGAACGAAACAATCAGCTCGTTATTTAGGTATTTTTGAGATTAAAATACGCTTTTGGCGAGAGGTATACAGATAGATTATTATTTTTGTTGGTTAGAGAAGGAAAGAAGAATAGACTGGCAGACAGTCTGAAAGACAGATGTTCAAAGTATACTCGGACGGGTGTCGCCACAAACCGGATCGTCGAGCGGGTGGCGGAAGGATAAATGATCAGCGCTTTGCGCACGATTATCTGGAAGAGGAGTTACTTGAGAGCGAAGAAAGAGCAGAGTTTACCATTTGATAAGAGGTCTAGTTTTCGCTGAGGAAGTGAAGGACTTGTGGCTTCTGGATGGAGGTTCTGGCTTATTCCGATCGGTTGGCCAACCTGAAACAATCAAATTGAATCGCAACCGTTTCATCTTTATAGATCTCTAATTCCCACCATTTTATTTATTTTTTGTTCAAAACTTTTGAGTCATTTTGAACTAGAATTCACCGATAAACTATATTCTGCTAGAATATGTTGATCTACAGATGAAATTCCATAAGAATTTTTCGGCAAAAAAATTTTTTTGTGAGCTATCAGCATATTCTGAAAGCCCGTATCAGAATTAGTAGAATCCCTAAATTCTAGCACTTGATGACGTCACGATGACGTCATCACTGATGATTGATGGTCCAGAACCGCGGAACTTTAGGTACGCTTTTTGAAGACGTTTTTGTCGAAAAAATAATTTTTTCTTTGCAGGAGGTTGTTCAGCATCGAAAACTACACGGGAATCCGGGTTCGAACCGGCCATAACCAGCCGGTCATTTTGGCGGTTCAATTTGTAACCGGTCGGTTCGGAAAAATTCTTCCGGATTCCCACGTAGTTTTTGATGCTGAATAACCTCCCGCAAAGAAAACTGCTTTTCAACAAAAACGTTCTCTAAAAGCGTACCTAAGTTTCTAGGATTCTTCACCTTCAATCATCAGTGATGACGTCATCGTGACGTCATCAAGTGCTAGAATTTGGGGATTCCACTAATTCTGATACGGGCTTTCAGAATATGCTGATAGCTCACAAAAATTTTTTTGCCGAAAAATTCTTATGGAATTTCATCTACAGTCACCCTACAGTCGCTGTAGCGCCTATTTAGTCACCAATCTACAGGAGTAGAGTATACCGTCAATTTTACGATTGGTGCTTGTCCTCTGGTTCTTTTTACTCATTTTTGGCCGATGGTTGCTAATTGCTGTTAGTTGACTAACACTTAACCGTTGCGTTGGCGGGCCGGCGGAACGAGGACGGGCGCAGTTGCTCTTCCCGTCCATGATGGTACCACTGAGCATCTAAAACGCGAAGTCAAGGAGCTGAAGGGTTGTTGGAAGCTACCTGCTCCTGGCGTTTTATGTGATTATCGCTTTCCAACTGGCCGGCGATCCTGGCGATGTCCATTTTGTCGATGGGCTCGCTGGGCGCCCGGCGATGGCCGCGACCGCGCGGGCGCTGACGCGTCATCCCCGTCGCCGCCCCGTTACTCGGCGGCGTCGAAGCGGAGATCTGCAGCGACTTCCGCGCTGCGAACTGATTCGACTGTTTTGGCAAGGGAACATTTTTTCGAACATTGGAAGGACTTGCATTTTGTACAGATGAAGCCTGAAAATCTCATTTTTAGTCAAAATTTTCAACTTTTTTCTGATTAAAGTGTTTTTAGGGAAACATTAATATTATTACTAGTTAATTAAATAATTCTTACTAATAATTTATTAAATAAAAGTCATTTTTATTAACAAAAACGATAAAGAAGAGGTTTTTCTGATAAAAAGTGGTTTTCTAGAGCTATTTTGAATATTATATTCAATAATAATTATTATAATTAATTAATCAGATAATTCTTATTAATAATTTATTAAATAATAATTAATATTGTTAACGAAAAAGATGTAGGAGAGGTTTTTCAATGAAAAAAGAAAGATTGCTCGTTGTTTTGAATTTCTTGGAAATCCACCACTTTCTCTAGAATCGGTCCCATCCTCACGCTGTTTTTCAAAAAATCGTCACTTCCAAAAACGGAAGAAATGACAGTCCGAACGGCGAAAGATCTACGTAAGTACCGATTTCGATGCTAAACAAAGCTAACATTTGTATTTTTAGGAGAAGCAAGATCGTCTTACTTCGTAAAAACGAGAATACATCCACGCATAATCAGAAAATGATTATGCTGGGGATGATCTAACCAATCAAACCTGAATAAAATCAATTTACTTTACTTCTAAAAGAAGAAGTTATCGGCTGAAAATGGCGATAACTTCTTTCACTCGTGTTCGTGTCTTATTTTGAATGATTGCGGTTGTTGTGTGTAGTTGAGAGGTGTTGTGTAGGGAAACCTGTGTAGAAACCTGACTCAGGGTTTTCAGAGAGCCTTTGTCAAAAGCCACGTAGCGGCTTTATTTTAAGAAAGAAGCCGGAAATGGCAGAACTTGAGACAAAAAAAGAGATTGAAAGCTCTCTGAGAACCCTGACTCAGGTTTCAGCACAGGTTGACAAGGGGTGTCCCTGGAGGGAGGATTTTCTAGCAATAAGACTTTCCGCTATTTCCGGAAATCCTCATTGCTGGAAAAACCTCTTTCGTTGCGAGTTTACTTACATGGGGCAAAAGGGCAGAAAGATTTGGTGAAGATGGCGGACTTTGTTGAACTTGATTTTGAAAAGAGTTGGTTTTCGAAAGAGGCGGCTTCGCGGGAGACTCCAGCGACGTCCTGCTTGTTGGCAGCTTGTCGAGCGGCTCGCAGATGTCCCTTCCTAGGCCTACGCCGATGAATAATCTAGCAACGTCAAAAAGTGGATTTTGAGGCACTCGTGTTTGGTGGAAGACTTTCCGATTTTATCCATGTCTGATTCGCGGGTTTGTTTTTGCAATTATTTTTAGTAAGCTGATTCTTTCAGTAAATCAAAAATGATTTCACTGTTGTTAGAAGTTTACTAATAGCGAAAATTTAGATGCTAAATTTTCGATGATTTTTGGGACGCTTTTCTAGTTGATTTCAAGAGGCACCATAACGGTCTTTTCCGTTGCTCAATTGGGATTTTTGCTTTTTGGGAACTTCAACTTGTATTTTGCATGTTGCGGTGATGATCGCTCGAAACATAACAAAATAGCGCGTAGCCATTTTAATTCATAACATAAGTTTTGTAGCCCATCAAAGCGCACATTGATGGGTCCTATCAGAAAATCAACACAGGATCAAGCCCTTCTTGACCTGAGCTCGGCAACCTGAGTCAGGGTCAGGAAAGAGCGTTGAAACAAGCTTCGCGGCTTTTCATCGAGGCTCATTCCTGATCCTGACTCAGGTTTTCTAGACAGGCTGCCGAAGCAAGCTCTTGAAATCAAGGAGGAAAGGGAATGATTCTTGCTACTAGGCGATTTTGACCAAGAAATGTTAAGAAACTACGAGTGAAAGGTCTCTAAAAGCGAGAGAATCTAACCCAAAGCTGAGGTCGAGGAGGATAGCTGGCGAATTTGAGCAGCAGCGAGCTCGCCATTCCGGTGGCCCCAGGTCTTCGCCCTCGGCTCCACCACCTAAATCCACCAGTTTAGAAATCAAAAGCCTTGTCTTTTTTAAATCGAGATAAAACAAAGATAAAAATCATTATCTTGAATGATTTGTTTTGTTGCCTAAAAGAGTGCTTCAATCATTTATTAATTGAAAATTTGAACATTCAGAATTTACGCTTTTTTGTTGCTGTGAAATTGCGAATTTGCAAAAATATAACGCTAAAATTGATAATCGTAATTTTCTGTCTATCACAGTATTACTGTATCACTTGCGAAAGAGCGGAAAGAACGAAAGAGCGACATTACCAACGAGGAGCGATCATCCCAATTGTACTCGGAGGAGTCGTCCGGAAAGTACAATTGAGACTGCAGAATGGGGCCCTAGTAAAGAAGAACATTTAATTCAAGAGTTAACGATTCATAACTTTGAGAATGCCGTTTTTTCTCTAAACTAAACGCAGCGGAAATAAATATATTTTGATGGACATTTTGTTTTTGGCCAAAAATGTCCATCAAGCTTAAAAATAAACACTCTTTTCTTATCACCACTAAAGTACGACACCGTTGGCTGGTCTCGGCGACCTGTATTCAAATCCTGAGTCAGGGCCTGAACGAGCTTATCAAGGCTCTTTGCGAACCCTGAGTCAGGTTTCTACACAAGTTGCCTAGATCAACACCAAAAGAAAGAAAGGGAAAAAGGACACCGGTAAGTAAAAGAGAAAGGAACCTTTCTGTCCGGTTGCAAAAAGCGTTGCAAGAACGCGGGCCGGATTCTCAGCGGATTCTGGCGCTGATGAACGGAAGGATGAGCTGCCAGCCCCGCCCTTGCCTCGGATTCGGGTGGCGAGGAATTCTCCTCGGATTGAGTCGAGCTCGCCGTTTCGGCAAAGGGCTCCCGAGAAATCGGACAGAGCGAGTTTTGGGATGCCTGATTCAGTTTTAATAATTTCAATAACAATTCTTGGAACGCGCTGCTCTAGAAACTCGAAAGAAGAGACAAACCTGAAGTCCTCCGTCGCGCGGTTTGACGGAGACAATGTGCTCGAAGGTGCGCGGGCGGCTGATAATCGGCCCCAACTTGCGATGCTTGTCTTTCTTCTTTTCCTTCGACTGGGCGCTGCGCTGGTCAATTTCTTTTTCTTTCAGAAGAAGCATGATTTCGCGTTGAACCACGTCCATTTCTCGCTGCTCCAAGTCTTTCTGAAAAAACTAGTAAGGGGCGTTTTCGATTCTTTGGGAAAGCTTCACCGAAATTGAGTTATCAAAAAACTGCACAAACTATCAAGGAGTGTCAGTTTTTGGTATCACCATTTTGAATATTGAATAAATAAGGAGTCACCGATTATCATAATTACTTCAAATTTTTTCTGCTCTTTAATGACCCGCTCGCAGTCTTTGCAGCGTTTACACTTGATACAGTCCACTACTGATGACATATCAATCTGGCAGGAATTGAGTGTTAGAAATTGATTGAAAGAAAGAATCATGCTCGTCGATTGTTGAGTTTGCTACTTACGTGGCGCCTGAGCAGGGCCATTTCTTGTTCCTTGAGCGCGACTTCCTTCGTCCGCAGCTCGCCCGCCTTTTCCTTCAGATCCTCGAGCATTCCGCACACCTGTTTGCGCATCGTCGTCTGCAAATTCACCGAATCCTGGTTGTCGTAAACAGAGAGCTCCTTCTGCGCGCAGTCGAGACGCACAACGATCGCGTCAAATTCCGGACGAGAATTGGGCTCTTCTTCCCAGCAGTTACGCATTACACTAGAATCCAACTAGTTTGGGAGAAGGAAGATTTGTTTGATTAGTACCTGGCTAGAATTTGAGGAATGGATTCGGGAACCGGAAGCCTCAATTGACGCTGAGCGACGGCCAAGGCCACCTGCAGCGGTTCCATGCCTCTGTAAGGCACTTCGCCGGTGAGAATCTCCCAAACGAGGACGCCAAAGGACCAAACATCCGAAGCGGGGGAGAAGTTGCTCGATCGTATACTCTCTGGGGCCATCCAAGCATAAGTACCAGCCGTAGTGAACTCCTCGTGAGACTGTTGCTCCCGGCGAGCGCGCGCCAGGCCGAAATCGGAAATTTTTAAAACTAGAATTTTTCGTTAGATTTTTGAAATTTAATGCGAGCCCAAACCTTGTTTGGAAGGATCAGTGGCGCCCGGATAGAGAAGCAAAATATTTGAAGATTTGAGATCGCGGTGAAGAAAACTGGCAGGCGCGCGTTTGTGAAGATATTCCATCCCTTTTCCGATCTGGAGGCACCACTGGATACTCTGCTGCAGGTGGAGGCGGTCCTTGTGGTGCTTTAGCCACTGGTTGAGCGCCCCGCCGGAACAGAATTCTAGCGCGATGCCCTGATCGCTTGGTCCTTCGACGATTAAGCCAAGCATCCTTCAAGCGTCAAGTTCGAGTTTAGAAAAAAGAGTAGAAAAATACCGGAGAATATTGGTGTGATCTAGCATCGAGAAGATTAGTGCCTCCGAGCGTAGACCGTATGGGTCCTGGGTTTGCGACTGGTGTGGAATTTTAACAGCGGCTTCATATGACTCCCTTCCAGCGGGATAAATCGTCGCTCTGTACACCTTTCCAAAGCCTCCAGCGCCGATACATTGCTGGAGATGCACTTTTTTGGGGATTTTGAAAATGGAAATGACCCTGATTCTGAGTATTTTTTTGTGAAGAATTCGGACAAAAAATAGTCCGTAATCAGAATCTTCGTATCAAAAATTAAGATATCCGGTCCTTCAGATCTTCGAATCGTATTGAGATTTGCATCTCGACTCCAGCTAGGTCCATTGTCGAGAAATGCACGATAATTGTTGGCTGGAAGCTGAAAAACCAAGTAAGCAACCTTTTTCAACAGAACTTTTCGCCGAGGAACAGTTTTTTCTCATGGAGAATCATGAGTTTGACGAGTAATCACCGTTACAATAGAAAATACACCATCGAATCGATTCAGAACGACAGAACGACCGATTCGCGACCTTTACCGACGATTTTTTTGATACCTGTCTCGGGGGCAACGGTGGCGGTTCTACAGTAGCATTTGTAGAGATTTGATGACGCTCAGCGTCATACCGTACTGTAAAATCGGAATCCGACATTATCCCTGTTAGCAGAAAACGTTAGAAAGATAGAAAGAGCGTTAAAAGGGCTTCATAAAAGTCATAATCATCGAAAATCGACGTTACCTGAGGTCCACTTTCGCCCAAAGGCTTATAGAAGTGACTACTCATTCAGGAGGAGAAGCAAAAAGGAGGACGCGTATTTTCATGATTCCGATCCGATCATGCGGATGCACAGTTGCATACAATGATGCCTGAAAAAAACGATCATCAGAATTGAAGTTATTGGAAATTGAAGAATTCTCAGGCAGTTGAAGAAACACAAGGACAAGACAAAAAAGGGAAGACGCAAAAGATTCGTTGAAAAGGTATCATATCCTGAACATATCCGAAAATCGAAAATAAAATACTGATACCAGAATTCTAAGAGGAAAATCAGCCGATAGAATTTACAAAAAGGCCAAAACGGGACAGACAAGATAGGGGAAGTTCTTATTGACTCGAAAAGGGATAAAATTTATCCGATAAATTACTGTAATGGACTGTACACTATACAATTATCAATCAAAAAACGGTTCGTCTATGCTCTTGGCTTGGCAACTTGTGTAGAAACCTGAGTCAGGGTCCTTTTAAAATATGCCCCACTCTGTCTGCAGAACCCTGACTCAGGTTTCTACACAGGCTGTCGAGCAGGCCAGCCGAAGCTACAGTGGGTATTTCCGTTATCATTTCAATCATGATTTTCTTTTGCCGTTTTTTTCTGCATATTTGCCAGCTTTCAGCCTATTTTACTAGAGTAATACTTTCACTAGAATTCAAAGAAGAAACTTTCGAATACTGGATACATTGAATCTTTCGTTTTTATGTTTTTTTACTGTCAGTATCTCGACGGAAGACAATACTCTATTGCACAGTATTTACAGTATAGTAAAGTAAATCAAACAAGGTAAATCATACGGTTGCTTTTCAAAGTTGAAGTTGGAAGAAACTTTTTTCTGGAAGAAAATTTCTGAAGATTGGGAAGAAAAAAGAAGAGAAGGTAAAATGGCGGGTCGTGTATCTTGTTTTTTGACGATCGTTCTTTTTGATAATTTATAGTTGTCGCTAGAAAGGGCTGGTCAGGGTGTGCAGAAGGTTTGGTCTTGAGGTTCGTTCTTTTTCTTTCGATTTTCGATTTTGCGATCGTTATTTTTTGGCTAGTAATATTCCCTCTTTTCGACGACGGTTTCTACGGTTTGGTCGATCCTTGTCGATTCTTCCGAGAACCTCTTCGCCTCTTCCTGCATCGACTCTTTGATCTTTTGAATGACGAAGCTGCCCCCGTCCACTGGCGGCTGTAAGCTTTGGAAATCAGTAGCACCACCTGTTCCAGCAGGACCGCCAGAAGAGGAGTTGGACTCTCCCTCGGCCGCGGAGGAGGTGGATGGGACGACGTTTGGAGGCGCTCCTCCGCCGCTAGAATGCGAGGGCGACATTTCCGTTCCCGACGGGACGACGGGAGGCACGGCGCCTTGGGCCATGCCATCAGGAGCCATCGGGGCACCGGGCGGCAGCGGCATCGGACTCGAAGAAACGGGGATTTGGTCCATTCCAGGGCGCAGCATTCCTCGATACTAAAGTAGAAAGCGTTATTTGCCTCGCCTCTTGTTTTCGTTTCTTACATGATCTATCGGCGGCGCTTGAGAATACATTCCTTGATTCGGTGGTCCTGGCGGAGGCTGGAGACCAGTTGCGACGCGCGCTCGGATCGCCGGATGGGCCGGTGAAATTTGATGAAAGCCCGGTATTCCATGCCCTGGATGGCCCTGAAAATTGGGGTTTGAGATAGGTATCATTAATAAATAATTACGGGAAAGTAGTTCTGGAAAGCTGGATGTTGCTCTGGAGGAATTCCAGGATGAGCTGCTGCGGGATGAACTTGGGCCGAATAATCGTGGAACGCTTTCGCCTCGCCGGAGTGTTCGTTTTGCTCTCTTCGCTCTGGCGCAGCGCAGTAGAGATCCCAGAAGACGCACCACCTCGAAATCGAGAAATAAAATAGAAAGGATCAAAGCTACTCACCAGGAATGAAGAAAGCCAGGCGCCTCGGAGACTGATATTGATTTCTCCCAGCGGATTTCGGATAAAAGGTCTGAGCCGCTGCTTTTGCGCCGACGTGCACCAGATATTCGTATACATACACCTGAAGACACGAGATTAGACTCTATCCTTACATCTCGCGATTTTCATTTCTGAGTAACTCATTTTCGCTTGAATTCCGTTTTTAGTAGACTAGAAAAATTTCAAAAATCGAAAAGCCGCAATGTTTTGCGGCTTCGAGTAATTTAAAATGTGAAATTGCGCGAAGCGCGGCTTATGCTTTTCTATTCCTCGAAGCCGCAAGAAGTTGCGGCTTCTTGATTTTTAGAAATTTCTTTAGTTTGCTAAAAATCAGAATTCAAGTGAAAATGAGACAGAAATGAAAATCTCGATTATCATATTTTACTAAAAAGTTTTTCAAGTCAAAACATGAAAAAGCCTCTCTTTTCCAAAGTAGCAATAATCTACTTTTATTCTCTTACTTTCTGGCACTGAGCCACAACGAGGCGCGTTTTCTCACTCAAAATCGACAAATAAAAAAATGATTAAAAATTCTTCAGTAAAATTATTCTCTTTTCTTCATTTTTTCTTTCCAAATAGAGATTTGATTGGCCGAAGATTCTTCTGTGGTTTTTCCTTTTTAAAAATCCTGTAGCGTTTTGGCCAATAAGAGACGCTGGCAACATTTATTGACCAATAAATTGGTCGATGATAATAATTTTTAGTAAAATCAAATTATTTTTTAAAAGAACTTACCGCAAGTTTCTCCCTGGCTTGTGCATCGCTGACAGCTGTTTTCCCACTGGGACCATTCGAGGAGGGAGATTTCGCCCCAGGCCGCCCAGCAAACATAATTTCCAGCGCTATTTCTTCTCAACCCCTTTTTTCTCGTTTCCCACTTGACTGGATGAATATCGAGTAGAATCGTAGTCGGCAATTCGAAGTTTGCAATTTTCTAAAAGAGCCAAGTTAGGGTTTTCATTTTTGCGTTAACAAAATAGGAGGTCCCATTTTAACGGGCGAGTACTTCTGGAAAGTTCGCACTTTAAGGGTAGAACATGAAATCGGCGCGCGGCGCCTCGCTCGCCCTACTTTTCAGAATGCCCTTAAATCGGAACGGATAAAGCTTTTCAAAAATTTCTTCGGATTTCAGGTAATCAAGGCTTTTACTTTTCACAGATCAAAAATCAGCAGAATCGTCAAAGAATAAGTCGGAGAAAATGACACGAGTTGGTTAAACTCTATCTCCTCTCACAATTCTTATCCGATTTTTTCAAACTTAGATAGGTCGAAAGTGCTCCGTTTGACCTAAAATTTCGTAGTCTCAGAATTAATTTTGGAGCTTTATGAAATTTTATATGAGCTTTGAAATGAGAGCTGCACCGTCGTGAGGCGCGCTGCGTGAGAGAAGAAGCGGCGCGGCGTGAAAGCACTTGTTTTGAGAAGCCGTGTGGAACTTGAGGAAGCTTCAAAATTAATTCTGAGACTACGAATTTTTAGGTCTAACGGAGCACTTTCGATCTATCTAAATTTGAAAAAATCGGATTAGAATTGCGAGAGGAGATAGAGTTTAACCAACTCATGTCATTTTCTCCGACTAATTCTTTGACGATTCTGCTGATTTTTGATCTGTGAAAAGTAAAGGCTTTGATTATCTGAAATCCGAAGAAATTTTTGAAAAGCTGTATCCGTTCCGATTTTAGGGCATTCTGAAAAGTAGGGCACGGCGCGGCGCTGGGCGAGCGAGGCGCGGCGCGCCGATTTCATGTTCTACCCTTAACGGATTTAATATTCCTCAAGAGGGTCCCCAACTTAACGGATTTTTCAAGCTACAGGCTTATTTCTCAGCAATATTTCAGAAAATCCGTTAAAAGGTTTTACCCTAACCCTATTTAACGGATTTTCTGAAATATTGCTCAGTAACAAGGCTGTAGCATGAAGAATCCGTTATGTTGGGGATTTTCTTGAGGAATATTAAATCCGGTAAAATATGAACCTTTCAGAAGTATTTAGCCGGAAATGGGACCCCTATTTTATTAACGCGATTATTTAGGAAAAAAGAAACATTTTTTCGTTTTCATCTTGGAACTGATTAAAATGATTATTTAGTTGCAGTAGTTTTTAAGTAAGAGTCACAGTAGTTGAAATTGTCAAAGTTGAGAAACTGAAAAGAAAGTGGTTTAGTGCTTGAGCGAAGATACTGTAAGGTTTTGTTCAAAATCAGAGTTACTGTAATTTCGACTTGAGGAGGCTTTTTTCTAAGAAGTATTTTTGAGCTCCTTAATTTCGAGGTAATAAAAGACGTTTTTTCATTTTAGGCAGAGTTTGTTCTTTTTCAAATTGAATTGAATTTCAAGAGCATAGAAAAAAGACGATTTTAAGATTTTACAGCTTGTAAATGTTGAATTCAAAAGTCCACTGAAAGAAATTCAACGATTTTGAAGAGATTTATCAAAAAATAACGGTTTTTGCCCGTGTAAAAAACCTGAGTCAGGGTCTTGGAAGAGCCGCGGCCTCGACGGACTCGCTATTTCAGGACCCTGACTCAGGTTTTCAACGCAGAATTCTCTCAAAATCGTTGTTGTTTTCACGGATATTTTGAATAGTTCAAAAAGGCCTCTAGCTTGTTTTGTTTGTTTTTGTTTAATAAGAACGAAGGTGACTGTTTGTGATATTTACAAATTCTAGCGCCTGAAAGAGTTCTTTCCGAGTCTGAGGCTGAAATTCAATGGCACTTGCTAGCGAAAAAACATAAAGGAAGAGTCGATCGATTTCCTTCTTTCTTTTTGGATTTTCGAGATCGATATCCAATCTGTTACAAGTCCTTGAAGACGGATCTTTGTTGCGCCCAGGACATATCCTTCGTTTGCCTCTTTTTGCCAAGTCTTGGATCGGGCTTCACCTTTTATTATTCGAATTGGCTCCCTAGTGGAAATCGAGGAGAGCAGTTTTCCGAACATTTTCTCGCGTAAATTGGCGTTGGAAACTTTCGATGGTAATTATGCGAAACGTCAGAACATGGACGATTCCATCGACAACCTGCGTAGAAAACCTGAGTCAGAATCTGAAAGAGCTTGAATGAAAAGCCGCGTAGCGGCTTTTTAAGAACGAAGCCGCAAAGAATGATTCTGTTGCGGATCCTCTTCGCGGCTTCGGTTCTAAAAAGCCGCTACGCGGCTTTTGATTTAAGCTCTTTCGGAAGCTGACTCAGGTTTTCTACTCAGGTTGCCAAGCCCAGCTTAGCATTATTACTTGCTATTCTTATTTTTAGTTAATAAAGTGAACCCTTTCCTGATGGTACTTTTGAGTTCGCTGAGGCTCATTCTGGAAAAGTCGATATTGCTAAAGTTTCCGTTTTCGTCTTGTTCTTGATCTTGTTTCTCCGAGGACGAGTTCGCCGAGGAAGTCGAGGATTCGTGCACTTGCGCAGAGCTCGTTGTCGTCGATGATCTCGCACTCGTCTCCGCTGCCAATAACGACTGAATAGGATAGATTTTATTTTAAAGAAAAATTAAGATTAGTGCGAGTTCTACTGTAGTACTGTAGCGATTCGAAAAAGAGTGGAGATAAGAGTTGATTTAGAGTGAACAAAGATTTGAACTGGTGATCCCTTCAATCACTATGTTTTTAACACACAAGCACACAAATTTTTCTCAAAACGAAGATCTTACGGAAGATGATGGTTCTTCTGGAACCACGCGGCGGAGAGCAGGCACCCGCAGCGCCTGACACAGCGACAAGTCCAGCATGTTGTGTCGATTCACCACCACCACTTTTATCACTTTCTGGGGAATTTTTAGCAAAAGAAGAAAGAGTTGGCTTACCTTGTCTTTGATCTTCTGGACGACTTCTGCGTGCTCGAGGTCGGAAGTGATCAGCTCGCCGTCTATCTAGTTCAATTTTGAAAAAGACAAGAGAGCAATTGAAGATTGATTCTCTCAGAAATGTTGAGAAGCCGCTTGCGGCTTCGATACACTCATATTTTAGCCGCGCTTTGCGCGGCTTTGTTAACATCTTTAGCTCAATTTTCAGTAATATAGGTGAAGAATAGAGAAAGCCGCGCAAGGCGCGGCTATTATTTTCGACTCGAAGCCGCAAGCGGCTTCTCGATTTTTATTAACCAGCGTACCGAAACAATTTTGTCGTCGTTGTTGACGCCAGCTTCCCAAGAAGCGCCGTCTTCTTGCAACTTCGTCATGTAAAACGTCGTGCTTGTCTTTTGTTTCCTCTCCGAATGGAGCACGAAGCCGAAGCCCTTGTCCTTGCGCGCGAGAACGCACTGAAAGAGCAAGATTGAAACTTGGACGATGGTGTTCGTACCTCGCGAGGCATCTGGAGCATCATTTGGCGATCGTCAGTCAAGTCTAGCGTCGGGGAGGGGCTGATCACCACCAGTCGACAACTGCTGCCAGATTTGCGGATGAATTCAACTACTTCCGAATGGTTGTGTCCAATGACATTCTCGTCGTTCACCTGCAATTAGTAATTACCAATATTTTCTTATGAAATTTATTCATACACTTTAGTTTCTCTTGAAAAGAATCATTTTTTCTCTTCCATGATTTCAAAAAAGAAGAAAAATTAATTTGGGAACAAGGAGATTTGATGAATATAAGATAGAAAAGCCGCGCTTCGCGCGGCTAAATCTTTGATAAACTCGAAGCCGCAAGCGGCTTCTCGATGTCTAGCAATCATTTTTTATTTACGATCGAAATTCTAGTGAAAATTACAGTAATTTGAGTGACTCTGGTAAATAGACTACTAGTTACAAAAAAGTTTACGTTACCCCTAAGAGGCGATCGCCTTCGAGCATGCCTGCATTCTGCGCGGGGAATCTTCGACGATTCGTCTGATGAACTGCATGCCCTTCTCCGAGGCGAGATGAAAGCCATATCCGTCGCCTTTGTCGAGGTAGACTGCGCGCGCCATGTCTCTCTGAAATAAATCTTCTCATCCTCCTCTTCATTTTCGAAAAAGTAAAAATCAAAAAGGAAAAACGGAGATTTTCTCACTTTCCCACGGCGGGGAGTTTGACTACAGTAGTCTACTACTACAGAAGGTGTTCACATTCAGCATCGATTAAAAATATTTCTCCCCGTGATACGTATGTATTTCAGCCATATCGACGGGCGCGAATCGATGCGAGTCTCAAAAAATTCTGCCTTGAAGGGTTCAAAAATCGATCCCAAGAGAAGATCGTCCCCTGAGATGCAAAAATAATAAAGCTCTGCGCCCTCCCTTTTCGTAAAAACCCATCCTCGAGCCGGGGATTGATTTCATTTTCGGAAACAACAACCGTCGTAATCAAATATTAATCAAAATGGCGAAAATTGAGAGCTTTTGAGATCCCTTTTGGAGATTTGACAAATTAACTTTTAGTTACTAATGGAAGACTTCTTATTTCGACTATTCAAGGAGGTTAGGGTTAGGCTTAGGACCAGAGTAAGGGTTAGAGTAAGAAATTCTAACGAAGAATCTAGAAAAATCTAAAAATCGAAAAGCCGTTTGCGGCTTCGAAGATCAAAGATAATAGCCGCGCTTTGCGCGGCTTTTCAGTTTTGCAGCTCGAAGCGCGGCTATTATCTTTTGATCTTCGAAGCCGCAAACGGCTTTTCGATTTTTAGATTTTTCTAGATTCTTCGTTAGAATTTCTTCCCTAACCCTAATTCTGGGCCAAAGCCTAACCCTAACCTTTAAAATCTACTGAAAACAATTGAATCGATAATTTCTAGCGCTGTCAAAAAAGAAAGAACAAACTCAAATTTATAGACTAGAAAATCTGGTCGATTTAGCGGCCAATTTCTTTCTTGCTTTTTTCTCTCAGATTCTCTGAAAATGCTGGCTGCTTGGTACGGCCAGAAAATAGGTGACAGGGAACGGATGAAACTTCCGTCCTTTGTGCGCAATTTACTCAGCAAACATTTCCAAAAGAAGAAGTTTGACTTTATCTTTCTACTTTCCAAATCAAAGACAAATCGCAAATTTGAAATTTTCCAGATTGCGAAAAAATGGTTTTCATCTTTCAACCTGTGTAAAAACCTGAGTCAGGGTCAATCTCAAACAGATTAAATAAAAAGCCGCGTAGCGCTCTCAATCAACGAAGCCGCTCTGCGGCTTCGCCAAAATTAACATCTCAATTTCGTTTTTATTTTTGCTCAGGATCCTGACTCAGGTTTCTACACAAGAATAAAAAAGTAGGTTGAGAAAGTATTTCTAGCGAAAAGCTTTGTCTCAAAAAGCCGCGCTGCGGCTATTTGTTTAAGCTCTTTTGCACCCTGACTCAGGTATTTACACAGGTCTCCGAGCGCAGATTCAAACAGTTCTTGTTAAATAAAAGGAAGAGTTACTACTTTCTCTAGAAAAATGATCAAATGAGTCTTATCAACAGTGTGAGGCGTAGTAAAATTGACAATTGTATTGTAGCGCGAGCTACAAATAAAAGGTTACACGCGCTGCTTCCTTTCAAAAGACAGAAATCGAAAGCGATATTCAAAAAATAATATTTACGAATATTTTCTAAATCTTTATTTCCGCGCTGAGAATCTTGTAAAAACTACACGGGGCTAATATTTCGCCGCCAATACAAACAGAAGCCAGCAAGAAAAAGAAATACAATAGAATTCAAAATTTCAAATTTCTGTTTCAAAAAATCGAAAATTCTTGATTTCAGATTTTCAGTAAATTGAATCCTACAGCTCTGAGCTCAAAAACCTGTGTAGAAAACCTGAGTCAGGGTCAAAAACGGCGGCTTTTCGCGGCTTTGAATTTCAAATCTTTTGATCAGTAATTTTAAATTACTATCTCAATGCACCTTTTAATTCAGGACCCTGACTCAGGTTTTCAACACAGGTTTTTGAGCTTAGAGCCCTGGTTTTCGGTGATTTTTTATAGAAAAACTCTTTTCGAATTTGAAATTTCTTCTTTGAAAAGACTAAAGAGCTAAATAAATGTTTGAGTTATAAAATAAGGGAGTCATTATGATAACTAAGAGAGGAAAAGAGAGACTCATCAGAAAAAATCCGATTCATGGTTCAAATAAAATAAAGATGTCTTCTTTGAATAAATTCCAAATCTCTTCAAAAAAGGATCTTCGCAATCTTTGAAATCTTCGTAATCTCTTAAATCTCCATAATTTTGAGAAAAAAGCAAGAAATTTCAGCTTGGATGGGCAAAATTAGCACGCGTGATCAGACAGGAAGTCATGCTCCTAATCACTCTTTTTCTTCATTCAGCTCGTCAACCTGCGTAGAAAACCTGAGTCAGGATTTGGAAGAGCCAAAATGAAAAGCCGCGTAGCGGCTTTTAAAGGAAACCGCAGAGCGGCTTCGCCAAAATTACCAAAGCAGTCTTTTTCGTTCCTTCTCCGGATCCTGACTCAGGTTTTCTACACAGGTTTCCGTGGACAGCTTCAATTTTCTCAAAAACAGGGATCTCTAATCGGAAAAAATGAAAAGCTCGCAAAGATTTTAAAAGAAATCTGCTATCAAAATCAATAGTAAGAGTAGTCCGCAGCAGGGGCGCAACCCATTCAGCGAGCGCGAAGGGGGCTTTCTTTTGAACTTTGGGAAATGATTAGATGGCTCTCGCAAATCAACAGAATTTACATTTTCTTTGCCAAGCGATTCTAAATCTTTCAGTTCGAGGAAATGATTCACAGGGCAATGGATTCCCAGTCAACCAGAGTACAAGCTACACTGATCTCTGGTCGGTGAAACCTGTGTAGAAAACCTGATTCAGGATCCGGAAAAATCTGAGTAAGCACGAAAAAGACTGTTGCAGTAATTTCGGCGAAGCCGCTTCGCGACTTCCTTTAAAAATAAGCCGCTATGCGGCTTTTCATTTTGGCTCTTCCGAATCCTGACTCAGGTTTTCTACACAGGTTGCCGAGCCCAGCGCTTTGAAAAATCGCTAAATTCGAGTACTCTTCTACTACTCTCTCTCTGTCTATAAGCCGTGGGAAGCTTGAAATTTGCGTCTGAATTCAAATAGTAATAGACAACAAACAGGAGAAAAGTTAAAGAGCGAAATAAACGCATCTTAAAATCCTAAAACCACCACGCCGTGGAGAGGATCTCTCTTGACCTTCAGAGAAAGAAAAAAGATATTTTTCTTCGAGTTCCAGTAGCGAGTGGAATTTCAAATTAAAATGAAAAAGTTGATTTTGCGGGGCGCTCCATTGTACCTTGTCAAATATTCAAGAACTCCAAATAAAAAGAAAGCCGCTCGGAACAGAAATCGTCTTCTATGTCTTCAGTTCTTCCTTGTTTCTTTTCGTTTCTATCTTAGGTTTATCTTTCTTTTTTCTTGTTTGTCGCGGAGTGATGCTCCTCAATCCGAATCGATTGTTCCTTCTCTCTTTTTCTCTCTCCTTCTCTTCAGATTCCGCCGCGGTTCACCCTCCCTGCTCGCAGCTCGCAGGGAAGAAGAAGTGAGGGCCACCACGTGACAGGACAAGGAGTTGTGTCCGATGATTTGGGCACGCTGAGTGCGCCGCTTCACAGCTCGCTGCGTGCCCAGAGAGCCGCCGAATTTATGCGGGATCGATGGGAGCAGCCCTGGTGTCAGCGGCGGGCAGGTAGCGATCAGTCAAACCAGCTGGCAGAAATGAAATATTCGCTCCCCGAGACCAAACGCCCAACCACACGCGCAAGAGGTCAATCACGCCCGAAATCGATCAGAGACAGATGTTACTTACAAACAACATACCACGAAACATACCACGCCTCTCTTACTCTTCAAACAAAGTTACGCTCACTTGTCATTTCTCTCCTATCGCCTCTTGACAGACTCTAACAAACTCGATTTACAGATCAGTTTATTTTTAACAGGCCGGCTCGACAAGAGTCACTCGCTCCAAGGCTTCGATAACGTCAGGAAGCTGCTGGTCTCGAACAGCTTGACAGGGCGTCCCAGACGAGCACATTCCACAAAGATCTGCTCGGTGGGGTTTTCTTTTCTTTCCAGGGTCATTCTTGTTGTCTTCCTTGATTTCATGCTCGATCAGGTTGTGCGGCGTCGCTTTAGCAAAACATTCCTAAACAACAATAAGGGCCTTGCCTTGACTATTGGCTTAGCAACCTGCGCTGAATACCTGTGTCAGACTCTGAAAGAACTCAAATGAAAACTTTTTTGAAAACGAAGGGTTTGAAAGTTTATTTTGCCAAGCCGCTAAGCAGCTTTGTTCTTAAAAGCCGCTGCGCGGCTTTTCAGACCCTGACTCAACTTTTCTACACATTCCTACAGTTTCCTCGCTAACTACCCGTCTACCAACTAAACTCCACGACAAGTACCTTACTATTCCTCAACAGTGATCCTTCCCAAATGCAAAAGAAATGAAAACAAGACTGGTTTTTGATTGTCAAAATTGATTTTATTCATGAACATTATCAGGAGCATCCACACTTTGTGGTCCAAGTCCAGACTTTTCGCCGATTTCGCGTTCAGTTTTTCGCTGTTCGTCCTTTTTAGGAGAGCGACGAAAGAGTCACTTCCGCAGTCGAGTTCGTCGACTGCAGGTTGAATTCGACTCTGTTTCCAGATTCAAATCAGTCTGGTCCAGCGTCTCATTTCTGCCTAAGCTGGACCTTCAGATCTCTGAAGAAATTTTCAATTATCGCTTTTTTCTGAAGAAATTTACCTTTTTTCGGGCGGCTTCGGACTGTCGAAGTTCGACGAACTGACTTTTTCAGCGTTTTTAGCCCTGAGGTCAACAGAAGTTCTAGAGATTCGCGAAAAGGGCTCGTTGCCATGGCAACATGGGATTATCTAGAATTTCTAGCGCTTGCAAGAGGAAAGCAAGGGATCTCAGTTAACACCTAGGGTCGGCACCGACCACCATTTTTCATGAAATTTTTTCAATGAAAATTTCCGAAAATTCTTTTCTCTTCCAAACCTAGCCGAAAAAACTGACGGGCAAGAATACCAAGGGAACAAGTTTCGCGTCGATCTTCTTCCTTGATTTCAAAAAACGCCTCCCTAACTCTTCAAACAAAATAACGCTAACTTTGCTCATTTTTCATTTCTTTCCTGTCGCCTCTTAACAGACTCTAACAAACTCGATTTACAGAACAGTTTATTTTCAACGGGCCGGCTCGACAAGAGTCACTCGCTGCAGGGCTTGGATAACGTCAGGAAGCTGCTGGTCCCGAACAGCTTGACAGGGCGTCCCAGACGAGCACATTCCGCAAAGATCTGCTCGGTGGGGCTTTCTTTTCTTCCCAGGGTCATTCTTGTTGTCTTCCTTGATTTCATGCTCGATCAGGTTGTGCGGCGTCGCTTTAGCGAAACATTCCTAAACAAAAAATGCCCTGCTTGTACCCTTGACTTTACTCCTCCTCACCTTGCATTTCTGCCAAACACGAGCGTAAGAAAACGCACTTGCCCATCTATTCGCACACTTTTTACAGCCAAAATGGCCGAACAAACGGCCGTAGTACTTTCTCTTTTTCTTATATCCTTGACATATTCATCGTTGTCACAGTTCTCATTTGGACACTGCGACTTGAGTTTTCGATACTCTTTTGAAGACCAAGAGGTCTCGCAAGTTTTGCACTGGAAAAACGTTTGATCTGGCCCATCTTTTTGTGGTCTGGTTTCAGTCAGGAAATTTTTATTGCTATTTATGTAAAAAAGGGAAAGATGGATGAGCAATGTGCGAACTGTCGCAGGAGGCAAATCATAAAACAATCAGAAAATATTTTAATACAGCAAATAATTACAGTTACACATGAGTCGATCGTCTCTGCGACTGTTGTCTTTTGAACTCGTCCAAAGTGGCGTAACTGAAGTCGGACTGGTTCTCGAGATAGTCGAAAGCGTCTTCAATATTTTTGCATATGTAGTCGGCGACTTCGTAATTTTTATTTGTATCTTTCGTCCGAGGATAGAGCACAGACAGAGATGCTCGTTTACCGATAAATGTAAAGTTGACGATGTACGCAGCTCTCAAGGGCGTATGATGCCCACCAGCGAAGTAAACGTTTTGAACATCGCCTAATTTTGATTCAATCTTTTACATGGATAAAAACCACTTACACAAATCATGAGTCCTCCCAGTTCGCGCCTTGAGCTTTGTTTCTTCGACAAAATTAAAACTGAAGGCAACGGAACGCGTGAATCCTTGATTATTGCGACGAATAGTCGAACGAGAAGAGTTGAGCTCTTTGCGTGTTTCTCGTTTGGCTGGGTATTCTTGAAAGAGTCGCGATTCAAGAGTCATCAGTTCGGTTTGATCGTCTTCGAAGAACAGCTTCCAAAGATAAGCCTGGATATCCCTCGCTTCCTGATTCTTCTGCTCTTGCGTGATAACGCAGTTAATATCAAAGGAAAAGTTTCCTATCGTTTTTCGTAAGATACGTTTCCCTCGGAAAAGTTTCCGTGCAGATTGCGGAAATCGAAGTCAACTTCAAAGTCCAACAGGGGAAGGTTTTTATGGATAGACTTGTAAACAGATGTGCTTCGCATTTCGCACATTCCAAAAATAGAAGCAATCATTGCTTTGCAGATAAAAGTTTTTCTTTCTCTTGGATTCTTGTAGCCCTCGCGTAGCTTGATTGATGCGGTTAAGACTCCACAAGGATCCGTCATTTTGTATTCTTCCCCACGCGACACTGGAATTGAAAGACCACCATGAAAATGCTTGAGCTGTTGTTTTCTGTCATCGTGAGCTTCAATTTCGGTATCTTGGGTCTCGAAGATCTTGCCCTCGTAAGTATTCTCTACTGACATCCCCTGGTGCGAATTAGCCTCGTCGTAGTGCCGAAGAAGCTCTTAAACTGATGAATCTCTGAAGAAAAAATATGCGTAAGTTACCGTTGACAATAATCTGCATGGACTTGTTGTCCGCCATCGAGCGGGGCAACTTGAGACAGATCCATAAAGTGTCCTTGTTGATGACGAACCAGAGTCGGAACGGAACGGCTTTCAGTGTGATTTCATCGTCTTGATTTGTGATCAATTCCAGAAAGCGAGGAATGTCGACGTTCTTGAGATATTCGATCCTTTTGTGCGACTCTCCCAAGGTTTGATTTGCAGCCATGAAAACGCTGCTGATCTTCGTTTCTTCCATCCGAATCGTTTTTGTCAACCCTTCATGTTCGCGCACAACATATTCCCAAGCGTCGTTCATTTTTCCAATGTCCAAGTTTTCCTGCAAAATGCATTCGTATAGAACGATTGAAGTCGTTTTGCTACAAAAATTCATTGAAATTTATTCGATCAAAAAATAAATTTCAAGCCTGAATTGCGCAACCTGTGTAAAAAAACCTGAGTCAGGATTTGCATCTACTTTGAAATTCTAGGCGGCTCTTTGGAACCTGACTCAGGTTTTCTACACAGGTTGCCGAGCCCAGCTTTAGACCTTGAAGACTTTAAAAACTCCGCTCGTAATGGTTGTTTAAAAAAAAAAAATTCCTGAATTACTTTTTATTGAACTCATGCTCAATCCAGTTGCACTCTTTCTCCCTCCTATTCGCCATACTTCTGTGTTTCTCTCCCAGTAAACTTTATCGCGGAAAAGCGAACCGAGCAAAAAGGGAAAATGAGAAAGCCAAGACCTCGCCAATCCGAAGGGGCGAGTATAAATTCAACAAAAACTAATATTTGACAAGAATGCATACTCCAAACCAATTGATCTGCCAATGCGGAAATTTCCAATTTGAAACTCAAAAAATGACAATTATAAACGACAACCATGAAAATCTTGGTTCGGAAATCCTGAGTCAGGCTATAAAGAGCTCAAATGAAAAGCCGCGTAGCGGCTTTTTTAAAAACGAAGCCGCAGAGCGCCTTCGGTAGTATCCAATAATAGACTCTAATGTTTTTGATGCGAAGCCGCAAAGCGGCTCCTGTTCCAAGAAAGCCGCTACGCGGCTTTTAATCTAAGCCCTTTAGAACCTGATGGGGGCCCCATAGTTTAGTTTGCTTGTGTCCTGCAAAAGATAAGACAGATGGTTTCGATTATGTCTGGTATCCTTTATTGTTGTTCACTTTTTTTAAAGAAAATGTACGCAGCAAGAGCAAACACAGATATTTACTGTATGAAAAGAAAGAGCAAGATATAATTTGTTTTTGTCGAGTTTTGAATTTTGTGAATTTTTTGCGCGCCGTAGGAAGTCTGTGTAAAAATAAAAATCTCGAGGGGAGATGGGCCACTGCGCATCCTCACCGATCGTTTTTGGTGAAAAAACGTAGGAATGATGCGGTGAAGATGGCGGTGCCATCTCGGCGATCCTGCGAGCCTGGTGGCACTTTTTAACGGTTTGAGTGAAAGGCGAGAGCCGAGGAGGAGGCCTCAGCGCCCGGGTGAATTTGAGTTGTTTAAAACTGAACTACGCGAATTTGAAAAAGAAGGGTTCGTCATCATCATCGTCATCGCAAATCTAACAGCTGCCGAAGGTGTTTTCACCGGAATAGGCTACGTACAGAAAGCCATCTTCATCCTTGTGTTGCTGGTAGAGCTCGCCCATGGTCCAGCTAGAAAAAGAACAGTTAGCCAAGTTGGCGAATTACAAGCCGACTGAAAATTTGAACGCAAGCGGGGAAAGCATGTTTTTGGCGGGTTTTAAGATTCACCGGGTTTTTGGATTCTAGCGACTTTGACGGGAAGAAATAGCCAAAGAAAGCCCTGTCAAAGCTGCTAGAACTCGGCCGGCCAACCTGTTTGAGAACCCTGACTCAGGTTTTCCACGCAGGTTGCCGAGTCCAGAATCTAGGAAAAATTGATTGAAAATCAAATCAATCAATTTTTCAGTAAATCAAAAATCAAAATTTAAAAAGCGCAAATTAAATTTTATGATTAAAATTTAGGAATAAGCGTAAGTAGCAGTTTTGCTCACGTAAATGCGACGCGCACTTTTCCCGATTGAGACTCGCAAGAATCCGAGTTCTGCGAGTCCGAATCTGAGTCACATTGCTCAACGGAAGACTGAACGAACCTTGACTGCGGCACCATCTTGTCAACGAACAGAAAGATCGCCCGCTCGGCATCGAGATTGATGCGCTTTCGGATGATCCACATGAACTGGGCGGCGGTGATGTCGGAGGGAACCTGAAAACACGCGATTAATGAAAAAAATATGAAAGATAATGAAGTTTAAAGGGTTGTATCTCCTTCCTGATCCAGCAAAATCAACTAATTATGGCTTGTAAAATAGATTTGAATGTTACCGCGATTCAGATTTTCGCTAGAAATCCGATTGTTACTCAAATTCAATCACTGCTAAAATTCTAATAGCCGCTTGCGGCTAAGAGTAAGAAAATTTTAAGCCGCACGAAGCGCGGCTTTTCGTCTTTATGCTAAACTAGAATTACTGCTAAAACGGATAATCAATTCTAGTTTAGTAGAAAAGACGAAAACCGCTCTCCGTGCGGCTCAAAATTTTCTCACTCGTAGCCGCAAGCGGCTACTCGATTTTCTGCAGTGATTGTATTTTAGTAACAATTGAGTTTTTAGCGAAAGCCTGAATCGCGCTAAAATTCAAATCAATTTTACAAGCCCTAATAAGTTGATTTTCCAATATTTTTCCCTTTGGAAAATCTCAATCAATAAAGGCAAAAATTAGATCAATAGCTCGGGCGCCAGAGCCACCAGTAGTGCGGGCCATTTTTTCTGGCGATTTTCCAATAAAAATTATTCACAAGTTTTCACAAGCGCCACTCTTTTTGGAAACTTACGAGGTATTTTCGCTTGTCGATGCGCTCGATGTTGGAGGTTTCGACTTTCTGGACGATGACGGGGATTCTGTCGGGGTACTTGGAGCGGATCTTGCTGCTCTCGGCCATTCGTTGCTCTAAAAACAAATACAGTCAATTCAGATACAAACACATACAGTCATCGCGCATGTGACTAGCTGATCGCTCAGGATCGTGAGTAACTGGGCTCGGCAACATGTGTACAAGACCTGAGTCAGGCTCTGAAATTTCATTTATGTTCTTCCAGAGCCTGACTCAGGTTATCTACACAGGTTGCCGAGCACAGACGAGTTATGACAGTAATTACGGTCTGTTTTCAACAAAAGGAGCTGCTACTATTGATTGCTAATTACAGAATTGAATTATTAAGAAAAAGGGATGAAAAATTCAACATTTTCCCGCGGTGGGAATTTTTATCGATTTTCTTTTCTGGAAAAAATTTTTGTATGGGAAAATAAGTTAGTAAAGTTTAACTGCTTTAAAATTGAAAATGTTTTTATTAAATAAATCAACAATTTTAATCTTCAATTAATAATTGCTTACCGAGAGGATGGTCCGCTTTAAATTGCCAATTCATGCTCATTTTTGTCGCTTTTTTTTCGGTTGTTTCTCGAAAAGCTACTTCTGTAGCCTTTTCTGCTGGAAATGGATTTGCTCGGCGTTGTTGTGGTGCCGAGTCGAGAGTGATGCGTTTCGCGCTCGATTCGTTTGAGCTCCCGTCTCGCCAGTGGCATCACGCGAGAGTGGCTCAACTACGCCCACTGAGCTGGCGGCCAATCATGATCCCCAGATGCCCCCTCAGACATCGACTTGTTTTCGAACGACCACCCGCCCTATGACCGTCAGCATCCCATTAGACGCTTTCCTTCCAACAACAATCACGTGACCCTTCTACTTTCGTCATCCCTCCTCTTACTTGTCCCGAGACTCGCGACAATCATAATCATAATTCTCGGCTCGGCAACCTGTGTCCAAAACCTGAGTCAGGGCCTGAAAGAGCTTGAATGAAAAGCCGCGAAGCGGCTATTCTGGAAACGAAGCCGCTTTGCATTCGCAGCTTCCTTTCCAAAATAGCCGCTGCGCGGCTTTTCATTTAAGCTCTTTCCGGCCCTGACTCAGGTTTCGACACAGGTTGCCGAGCCGAAAATCCCAGACCATCGTCATTAACCGCATGGGACAGAAGGTGTATTCCACTGCACTTAAGGACTTTTCAGCTTAATAACTTCCGAACAAATTGTCCAAATTAGATAAAAATTAAAATGGTTGTTCCTTCATATAATTGGAGCAGGTCTGATAAGTTTCAAGGAATTATCGGTTACCAACCGCCCTCTGCACCGGATTATATGCGGCCTAATCGCCCTCCCGCTGAGTATTTGCACATTGAAACCGAACCAATATCAAGAATTTTGTCTACTAAAAGGGGTTTTATATGTTTTCGATATCGCTGATTTCAAATATTGAATTTACTTTTTCAAGAAATCTAAATAAAAGATAATTTTTGAGACCCCATGTGATAAATGCCATTTTTTTCTGCAATAAGGAAAAGCGCTATGCAAATTTTGATGGCGGATTTGAAATCTACACCCTAAAATTAGTATTGGGTATAATTTTCAAGTTTATCCGACCAGTAGTTTTCTTAAGTGCAGTGGAATACACCTTCTGTCCGAGCGCCTCTATCCCCCGATCTGTCCCATGCGGTTAAGTTGATCCCTTTCTTGGAAGTTCTTATCGCTCGAGTGGGAAAATAAGAGGCCGTTTATTGTTGCCGTTTCAGCAATAAAAGAAGTCGTGGGAATTAAAGTTTCATCGTGAACTTTTTATCGCATCGATTTTCATTTCAAATGGTGGTAGACGACCTTTTATCAACTCTTCTGGATGGAGTGATAAAGAATACAAGGCTGAAGAGCAAATGGCGGCCTGTGTTACCCTCTGAACATAGATAGAACTTAAAATTACTGAAGCGAATCAACAACAACTCAAAATAGAAACGACGATGAAATTATTTCGTCATTGACGATTTGGATGAATGGAGACATTCCAGAATACAAATTAATCGCCAGTACTCATAAAACAAGCTTCTCAAGGACACAGGCCTCGACTTGCAGAATACAGTAATGCTACTTATTTCATGGCAGCTCCCGTTTCGCCCAAAATCCCGGATCGCCCACATCCCGGATCGCCCATTTTCCTTGATCGCCCATTGTGGGCAAAACGGGAAAATGTGCGGATCAGGAAAATGTGCAATTCAGGATTGGGCAGAACGGGATTTACAAAATTAGAAAAGGAACTCTTTATCCCTGAGTATTATATCTTTTCTTCTTTTCTTCTTTCAAAAAATCATAACTCGGTCAAATCTACTTTGGAATGTCCGATATGAAATTGGGAATAGGGGAAAACACTTTTAATTGAGCTTTTTTGGGCTTAGTAAGGTGAGCATATAATACAGTTTTAGATAGCTCAGAAGCTGGGGATCATTTTGACTATTGATAGCTGAGGGTTATCTTGTGCCCTGAGGGCATTTAGGTACCTCCGAAGTCCCAAAATCTGGCCAACTTCGGAAATTTGAATTTTTGAATGCCCAGACCGCCCTTTTAGAGCTAGTGGCTGTGCTAGAATTGTAGCCCAGGCTCTGACGTTCATTTTGAGATATAGAAAAGTACTGAGACCAGGGGTTCCTGAGGAGCTAGAGGCTCTTGAAGTCGGGGAACTCGACAAAAATTGAGTACTTTTTCACAAAAAGTACACCATTTGTGTCACAAATGCCCCCAAAAGACATTTTATCTATCTTTCTTCATTAAAAACTGTCATTTGGGGTCATCCGAGGTCAGATTTTTGCAGGGATTAGCACGCGCAAGTATGAGATTCAACCCTTTTTGGAGGTGATAAATTGGAGGTTGCGTGCAAACTAACGTTAGAATTTCTAAACCACCTTCTTTCATTATCATATTTCAAATTTACAATTGCAAATCCTAGTTTGCACACAAATCCCGTTCCGCACATTTTCCCGTTTTGCCCACAATGGGCGATCCAGGAAAATGGGCGATCCGGGATGTGGGCGATCCGGGAATTTGGGCAAAACAGGCGCTGCCTTATTTCATTTGCAGACTGCAAATTGCAGTTTTTCATTTGCAAAGATCGTGTTTTTGTGCAATTTGATGCATTTTTCTGGCATCTATTTTCAGGAATCATCAAAATAGAACCTGACTCAGGTTTTCTACTCAGGTTGATGAAGCTAGCTAATTCAGTTTTTGGCAATTTTCCAAAAAGGAAAGCTCGACAAGGTTTTCTTGGCAAAAGTAGGGACCTTCGCTTTTGTTAATAATCACCTGTGCTTTTGCAACTTAGCAACCGTCCTCGCCTTCTGGAGGGTTTTTCTCGATGTCGACAGACGTCCAGCATCTTATCTCGGCGAAGCTCTCAAGATCAATTGATGCGAGACCCTTGTTTAGTCCACCTAGATATCTTGCAAATACAATTGTCGATGTGTCTATAAACAGCTCCATTTTTTGTGAAGTACCTGTAATGCTGGGCTTGGGAACCTGTTGAGAAAACCTGAGTCAGGGTCTCAAAGTTTTTTGATGAAAAGCTGCGAAGGAATGGTAAACTATGCGGCTTCTTTAAAAGAAAAAGCCGCTTTGCGCCTTTTCATTTAATATCTTTGAGTCCCTGACTCAGGTTTTTACACAGGTTGCCGAACCTAACTGTACTGATGAATAGAACAAATAAAAAAAAGAAGTTGAAATCAAGGAAGACTATCAATAATTTCATTAAGAAAATCTCCCAAGAAATTTTATAAGAAATCTGAAAAAAAAATGTTTTTATCGTTATGTTTTTTAAACTCTGATTTTCCGTTTCTCCGGGACGAAAATCGCGCCCATCTGCGTGAACTTGGCGCAGCGAAAGTTGCAAAAAGGCCCCCATTTGCGAGATTTTTGCCGTCGGAAATGAGGCTTTTTATTTTTTGCTCTTTGCTCGCCCTTTCTTTTTGCCAGTCGGCGGGAGTGTGCCGAGAGAATCCCTGTAGCAATGGCTGTATTTGCGAAGAGTCCTGTCGAGATGAGGACTCGTACTTTTGTAGGATGGAGCATAATTCTCCCTTGATTGGGAAGAAGTGTGATTACGAGCTTGATTTTACCTGCGATGGAAGCTGTATTAGGAAGGGCTAGATACAAGGGAGCTGGGCTTAGGAACCTGCGTAGAATACCTGAGTCAGGGTCTGAAAAACTTGAATGATTAGCCGCGTAGCGGCTTTTTTAAAAAAGAAGCCGCAAAAAGCCTTTTCAATGAATTTTGGAATTCTGGCGAAACTGCTTTGCGGCTTCTTCTTTTAAAAAGCCGCCACGCGGCTTTTCATTCAAGTACTTCAGACCCTGACTCAGGCTTACTACACAGGTTGTCGGGCGCAGGAAAATGGTTCCAAATCTTCTGAGACTTGTGGCGAGCCTAGGATAGAATGGCTGTTCCAAAAGCGTACATGGAGGAAATGGAACAAGGAAAACAAAACGGAGTACTCCACATGTGCCGAGATCAATTGGGCATGTGTGACTTTTTCGACCCTTGCAAATTCAGGCAAGAAGTTTCAACCCAAGCTGATTGCTAAATCGGGTATTTCAGGCTCGAAGGAGAGTTCTACGTCTTCGACAGCTGCAGCGTCGAGAACCGTGGCTGCAACCAGATCGAGCTCCAGCGCGACTTCAGCGGCTCGTTCTTTTCTTCTAGCACTGTCGTCTGGGACCGACAATCCTCGCAGGGCATCCGAATGCCGAGACCGCTGAAAGAAGTGACCTGCAAAGTGATCGTTGAGAGTGTCGAGCAGGCTATTTTCCCCAGCGTTCTGGTAATTCAATTGGATCTTAGGACCTCCCTCACTCTTTTCAGAACCCGATGAATGTGGAAGACAAGCCAGTGGAAGTGAAGATGACTTTGTGGAAAACTGAGTTTGGTATTTGGCCGGGAATTCCAGGTTAGCTCTTGTAAAATGAATTAGATCCTCAATAGATCATTTCTAGCTTCGATGGCGGAACTGCCCAACGGTGAACTGAGCTACATCATCGGAGAAGTGATTCACGCCCGAATCCAACCCGTGCTCCCTCTTCGGCGAACAGTCGCTTTTGACGGCGAAGAAGTCGACTTCAACCTCAACAACTGCTGGCTTGCTTCTCCAAACGACCCCTCGATGAAATACCTCATCATTTCCGGTAAACCTTCCTCCTTTTTGTCCGAATATTCATCATGATTTCAAGACAACAGCGTGGTTCCAAATCCAATCGTCCCAGTCGAAATCGAAGCTTCGCCAACTTCCTACATCGGCCAAGATTTCGAATACAACTCAAAACGAGCACTGGCGTTCAACTTCCAAGTCGCGATTTTCAGAAACGGAGACCCAATGAAACTCATGTAAGAATCCTCTTCCCCAACTCTCTCTCTAACCTTCTTTTCCAGCTGCGAGACATCCTTCAAGTTCGACACAGTCAAGATCATCAACTCAACTCGAAAACGAAGAGGAGCCCGAGCTCAGAAAGCGATCTCTCCGAATGAAATCTTCACCACTGATGCGGAATTCACGATCTACAGCAACACCACTGAATCGATGAACGAAGGACTGTTCGGAATCGAGAACTACAAAGAAAAGAGCATTCTGGAAGAAATCAAGAGCAAAATCGGTCAAAAAATCGAGCCGGAAAAGATCCTAAACGCTCCCGAAGTCAGAGCTGTTGTCCAACCTGGAGCTTATCTTTCGTAAGTTCACTGTTTTTATCACTCCTTTCGATTACTCTGTGTTCTAGTGAAACACTTCCAAAGACGAAGAACCTGACCCTCGAAGACATCCATGAAGATTTTAAAGAAAACACGAGGTATTCCTTCACTACCCTTGCCTAGGCTCGGCAACTTGTTGAAAACCTGAGTCAGGGTCTGAAAAGCCGCGAGTGATCTTCCAGACCCTGAGTCAGGTTTTCTCCACAGGTTGCCGAGCCCAGACCCTTGCTTTGACCATCAATATAGTCATCATTCTATCTGTCGTGATTTATTACTTCAACTTTGAATAAATTGAAAACTCTTTTGCTGAAGATCAATTTAAGAAGTGGCTGGATCACGATCGAAACTCTCATCTTGCTGCCAATCCTGAGCCTGCTCATAATCGCTGCCAGAATGTACCGAACCTACAGCTTGCTGGAGCGCATCGGCACTTTTTTCAACAAAAAGATGACGAAGAAAAACGAGCTCCTCAAGGACAGCGACAACAACGAAGAGTTCCATCCTCGAACTTCCACTTGTTCTTCGGAAATCTCGACTCACTCTTCTTCCCTCGAAGACGAGACCATTCATTTTACTCATGTTAAGATTTAGCTTTCATTATTTATTAATTAACTGTGCTAAAAAACTTCGGGTTCAATAATAAAGAAGTTTTCAAAACAAAAATATGTTTTTTCGTCTTATTATTATTATTATTTTCATTCAATTACTTGTCTGGATTCGACAAACTGCGTAGAAAACCTGAGTCAGGGTCCTGAAGGAGCTAGGATTGCTTGAGATGGTTATCTTGGCGAAGCCGCTTTGCGGCTTTGTTGTTTAAGCCGCTGCGCCGCTTTTTATCAAATCAATTCAATTACTAATCTGCTCTTAGACTCAGGAACCTGTGTAAAAAACCTGTGTCAGGGTCAGAAAGATCTTTTCTGAAAAGCCGCGCGCGGCTTTTTTTCAAACAAAGCCGCAAAGCGGCTTCACAAAATTATCTTTCCAATATATTTTTAAATTCTTGCGAAGCCGCCTTGTTTTTAAAAGAGCCGAGCGCGATTCTCAGAAAAGCAGAAAATTCTCTAGAAATTTTGTTGATGTCAGGGCGCGGAGCAGCGGCGCGCTCAGTCTCCGAGCTTCATCGGTCCGAGAGCGCAAAAAATAAGGTACGTAGCCACGAGATAAATTGATTAAATTAACGATAATATTTTTAGTTCCGAAGGCGGAAAGAAACCCAGAAGGAAAATGAGCAAAGAGCTTCTCAAACGAGAAGATTGAGAAGAATACCGAAGTGTTTGTAAAACAACAAATACAAACACTTTATCTCTAAAATCCTGAGCTGCTCAATAACGATCCTGAATAAAATCAATTTCTTTCATAACAATCTTACTGTGTTGAACACAGTGTGTTCAAGTTTTTCAAAAGCACAGTTTTTGAACTTTTCTGTCGTTTTTTTTTTGCAGGGTTGCATCAATATTTTCTCACAGGCGCGCCATTGGTCGATGACTCTCCTTTTTCTCATTTTTTGGAAAGTCTGGCAGACTAACGAGAAATGCTGGCAGGTTTCAATTTGTTAATTTCGCATTTATACAGTATTCATAAAACATTAAATTTCAATAGATTTTATCGTAAAAATATGAGTTTAAATAGATCTTGCGCTTGAAATTTCGTCGTTTTTCGACGTAAAAAGATGATTTTATTGCTTTTATCGATTCTAAAATTGATTTGAAACCTTGAAAAAGGACTCGGCAACGCTCTTCGACGAGCTGCCGAAGTCTATTCCGATCGAGTACGAAGACCACGGCGACGATTTATTGAGCTTCATCGAAAAATGTCGCAAAAAGCGAATCCGGACGGACGTCGAATTACGCATCAGCGAGCAGTCCATTCTCGTCCATTCTTACGTCCTCGCTGCTTACTCTGAAGTCTTCCACGAGTTCCTCTTCCCCGAGTTCTACTGCAACCGCCCGCCGAGCAAGGACGAAGAGAGCATTCTCAGCTACTCGAAAAAGGACGAAGACAATATTTTGCAGATTTTGAAATGGATGTACACCGGCGAGCTGCATTTGCACGAGCAGAGCGTCTACCCGATTATGAATCTCGCCAAGCGTCTGGAAATTCCAAAGCTGGTTTCAAAGTGCAAACGAATCGTTCAAGGCGACACGGTTCTCCCGCCCCTTCCTTCCGTCCAAAAGCGATTCACTGAGAGCTCCACTCAATTCGCTCTAGAAGACGGAGAAAATGCGAATTCAATGAACCAAGAAGCTAGTACAATCATCATCGTCTCTCCTGAACATGCACAAGGAATGGGCTCGGCAACCTGTGTAAAAACCTGACTCAGGGTCCCGAAAGGGGTTAATTACGAAGTCGACAAACTTTCATTTCAATCTCTTCCTAACCCTGACTCAGGTTTCTACACATGTTGCCGAACCTAGCCCAAGGAATGGATGGCCACAGTAGCGAGCCCCGTCCCCTAAACAGCGGCGAAGAAAACGGCGAACTGCCGCAAGTGTCGTCGACGACGCAGATCATTTCCCTCGCATCTTCTCGACGGCAGCAAGTTGGAGGAAATGCTCAAAACGCTGCTGCGGAAACGGAAGAGATGGTGCTCCAAGATGACGATGGCTCCATGCTGCCTTTGAATGACGATTCCGTGCTAGAGAACGAACGCGTCGAACTCGGACAAGGAGTGGAAGATCGCTTCGAAGCCGTGCCGAACGGATTCAAGTGCAAATCGTGCCGCCAGACCTTTCCATCAAAAGAAGAAACGCTCAAGCACATCAAGGCATTGCACAGCCATCATTTTACCTGCACCGTCTGTCAGCGTCCCTTCACGAACCAGCACAACCTCCGGCGACACATGATGATCAAGCACTCGGACGAAGCGGACAAAAAGTTCGAGTGCGACGTCTGCGGAAAACGATACGCGATCAAACAGAGTCTCCAGTATCACATGAAAAAGGCGCACAAATCGCACGACAATGACACGAACGACGATGTGAATGAAGAAGAAATGAAACGCGTCGAGGAAGACTACACCCGTCAATCAGCCAGGCCAGAATATGGATTGGAAGAAGCGCTGGAAGAGCTGAGTCGACACGAAGATCCGCAAGAAGAGCAGTCCATTCAGGTATTGGATTTCAGCCTTGTTTTTCTTCACATCTACTGTTTCTTTTTAATAGTACCGGAATATCAGTTCGAACCTGCTTCCTCCGGCGGCAAACACGATCTCCGCGCAAGCTCCCTCCCTTCTTTCCGACCCACTCGCCTCTTACCTCAATCCTGTTTCAACCCTCGCCCAGACTGCTCCTTCAATTCAAATGATGGCTAGCTCACTGCCAGCGCCGATGCCCTTCGAGGTTCCTGTACAACGTAAGCCTCCCCTTATCGTTCCTGCTCTAGAATCGCCTTTCAGATGACCATGGAGAAGCTGCTCCGACGCTCACCATGCTAACACCAGCGCCAATCAGTCAGAAAACCTATCAAATGTACCATCTTCAAAATCAGTGCGATTTCTGCAAGGTGAATTCCTCAGTTTGAATGCAAGCCATATTTCCTACTCCTTCAGAAAATCTTCAACAACTCGCTGGACTACCAGAAGCACAAGAAAAGCTGCAACAAGCACAAATGCAAACACTGCAACAGGGCGTTTTCCCAACTTGGAAATCTTAGGCGGCATGTGACTATTCTTCATTCAGGTAAAAATAGAGGCTTGGTACTGTAAATAACGAAATTTTCAGGAGACAAGCCGTACAAATGCAGCATGTGCTCCAAAGCGTATAGCATCAAGCAATCTCTCCGTTATCACATGCATCATACGCATGGAATCTATGAAAGGTAGCCAAGCTGAATTTCATTCCAGCCTCCAAATTTCATTCTTTTCTAGCCATCCAAGTCAGAACTCGTCGCATTCGAATGCCATGCTCGGAATCACGCAGCCTCCTTTGATGCTTCCTTCGAGCGAAAGCTGATAGAAAGACATCCCAACTTCAAACGGTCGAAAACTCGTCCTGTAAATCTCGCTTTACTGTAATTTCAGCTCTTTTCCCTCTCACTGCCTGCAAAACCAACCTATTCGTTCCAACCTACTAGTACTTATCGAAATAAGTATATTTTGTATTATTTGTTAATAAAGAAGTCATTCTATTCACACCTGACTCCCATTTTCCTTCATTTCGGGCAGGACTGGGCTCGGCAACCTGTGTACAAAACTGAGTCAGGGTCCTAAAAGAAAGGAGATAGATTGATGGTAAAATTTGCTTTTCAGACATCGATGCAACGAATTGCAACAGTGCGCTCTTTGATAAAAATTCCTCGGGACACTGTGAATTGGAAGAAATTTGCGGCTGCGAAAGGGCGAGGAGGACAGCATGTGAATAGAAATGACACTGCCGTGGAAGTTAGATTCAGCATCGATGAAGAGTGGATATCCGCGGCGGACAGAAGCGTCCTCAAAAGAGATTTTGGGCACTTGATTTCGAAAAAGAGCGAAATTGTGCTGATAGAAAGCAAGCATCGAGAGCCGCTAAGGTAAATGTGCAGCTTAGGAAAAGAAAGGCCATGCGGAGTTTTTAGGAACTTTGAAAAAGCGCTGCGAGACTTTGAAGAAAAAGTGAATCCAGCACTAGAGCAAGAAGAGAGCGAAATAGCGCTCAAAAGAAAACGATATTTGGAGAACCACAATCCGAAGAAATTAGAAAAAGCCAACAAGAAACGCCTCAAAGATAAAAGACTCAAGAAATATTCTAAAAACATGCGAAAAATAACACACAAGGACTTTCAGTAATCACTTCATTTTAAATATTCGTCTCGGTTTTAGAATGAGAAGAATTAGAAACAGATAGTCTTCCGTCTTTCCAGAAATGCTAGTTCGATTCTTCAAATGATGAAGGGAATTCTAGCAGTGCTTCTTATCAATCTAAAGCTGGGCGATGGCTCGCCGGGTGACCGAAGTAGCTGGTATCGATCGTGTTTTTCCAAATGCACTTCTGAAAATTGTGATGGTGTATCTGAGCTGCCAACTTATTCATTTCCATTAACGCCCTTGCCCTGTCCCTTATATTGCAAATCAATGTGCATAGAGAAGACCGACGAAGTCATCAAATCCAAGTGGAACAAACAAGAAACGGATTTTCAACCCTTTTCTCTTCTCATTTATCAATACTTCGACGCGTTTGAAAATTCCGCTCTGAGTGCAATTCTTCGGCAAATGGCCATTTCGTCGAATAGGGCCGGGCTCGAGCTTGATTATTAGTAGCGTCCCTGGGAGCCTTAAGCCATCAATAATGCATTCCAAATTTCGAGCCTATTAAAAGGTAATTGCGAAGAATTAGCGTCATGTGTCTTCTCCGTTGGGAATTTAGTGTTTACTATCGCTGATTAGGTTATCCATTTATGTAAACAAAAAATGGCTGAGCAAAAATAGCTACCTCGCGTTTAACCTTTTGAAGGCTTCATAAAGGCAAAGAGAAAGTTCGCCCTCGACGACAAGGAATGGGACAAGAAACGACAATTAAAAAGCTATTTCTGTTTATTGATTATCGAAATGGAATTTATAACCTGTGGTAAGGCTAGGCTCGGCAACCTGAGTCAGGGTTCTACACAGTTTGTCGAGCCCAGTCTGTGGTGAAAACTGGGATTCAATGAACCTATTTTTATCCGCTGAAATAGCTCGTACTGTAGCTCAGAGTTAACTGAGTCGTTTCAAATCCCATCAAGGTGTTACTCTTCCATGCTGTTGTTTGCTCCGTTGGGAAAGGGCTCCTTTCACCCAGGACTCAATTTATTATTTTTTTGCGTTTTTAGTAAAAGTCGCGTTAACTCGAAATTAAAAAAAAGACATCGATACATACAAGCGCCGTTTGTATCGCTTGTATATTCATGATATCAACTCAAGTGGGTGAAAGCTGAACTGACAGCTGGATAATGTCGGCGCAATTTCACGCTCGAGAGACGAAACTTTCAGAGAAAATGGATTACCTAGGCGCCGCCGCCATCATTTACTCCACCCTTTTCCTCTCTCTCTCGCGCAACTTTCCCCGGAAACGAAGCCAGGTATGTAGAAAATGATCGTTGTACATTCGCTTGGTACTCCTCGTTGATTTCAATCAAATTGTAAAATCAGATTGGCATGGCTGTTGCTGCGTGCTTTTATTGTCACGTGTATTCGATGCGAAATAGAATCGATTATGGTCTGAACATGAAGCTGTGCGTGTGCTTAGGGATCATCTCGCTTGCTTTATGGGTACGCGTTTATCTCATTGAGAGAAGTGAAGCGCTTTTCAAAGTCACTTTGGTATCGATCGGCTCGGCCCTGCTACTCGGACTTGAAATTTTGGACTTTCCTCCTCTTTATCGGATTTTTGACGCCCACTCGCTATGGCATTGTGGTACGACAATAACAACCCAAATATACAGTACACACACAGAGCAATAGATAACAGAAAAAAAAGAGAGAAAGAAAGAAAAAGAGAGATAGAGCAGCCCACGCAGCTCATCCCTCGTCTAAATGCATTTTTGCTCATCATACATTTTTCCAAAAATTACTGTATTAAAAACTGTTTTTAGGAACAATGCCAGCTCCTTGGCTTCTTTATCCAGCCCTCATGGAAGACGCTTACGACCAGTTCCAGAAATCCAAGATCAAATTGCCTTAATTTTGAATGGATCTCAAATCAAAGTCAAATCTTCAATTTAGCCAACTCATTATTTTATACATTGTGATAAAAATTGCCTCTCCGAAATGCCTTTTTTTCCAAAACACAAAAAAAGAATATTCAAAGTTTTCCAAAGCCAATACTTTCAATGCTTCATTCTACCTTTACTTCCTATCTTCACCTCGAAATCATCTTTTCTGTAGAATTACGATTATGATTACTTTTACTACTATTTTAATTATTATTTTTTCTTCAATCAAATGTTCGATAATCGAATCGTTGCTTTCAGAAAAAGAATGCCTCCTGTTCACGAAATGTGCGACTCGCCTGTGCAGCAGGATATTCGTTACGACCGACAAATTCGACTTTGGGGCGACCACGGGCAAACAGCACTAGAAAACGCTCACGTGCTCGTCTGTGGAGTGACTACTACTTCCTGCGAAACAGTCAAGAGCCTGATCCTTCCTGGCGTCGGCAAGATCACGCTGATCGATCACAAAGTCGTGGAGAAAGAAGACATCTCGTCCAACTTCTTTCTCACCAAAGCCGATCTGGGAAGGAATCGTGCTGAAGCCGTTCTTTCGAATATTTCCGAACTCAATCCGTCCGTGAAGGTCTCCTACGACGATAGAAACGTTGCTGACGTCCTTGCTTCTGGCGACGAGTTTTTCAAAAAGTTCACTGTCGTTTTGGTCTCCAAGATTGACCGAAAAGTCCGTCGAAAGATTGAAAAGCTGCTCTATCCGCTGACAATTCCTGTTGTCCTCGTCGAAAGCACAGGAATGTTTGGAAGAATTCGCCTTCTCTTCAAAGAACACTTCGTCCTTGAAGCTAGAAATGGTAATTAAAACGGAAAGGCATGAATTAGTCAGAAATGAAATCTTCGTTTTCAGAGCACCAGGTTCCTGATTTGCGCCTCGACAATCCTTTTCCTGAGCTGGGAGAATACCTGCAGAGTTTCGATCTTGAAAAGATAGACGATTGCGATCACAAGGTAGGCAGATCATCGAAACGATGGATTTTAATGATCTTCTTAGCATGTTCCGATGATTGTCCCTCTCTTCCTTGCGCTAGAAGAATGGCGAAACGAAAACGATCGACGGATGCCCGACTACAAAGGGAAGAAAGCAATCAGAGAGAAAATCAATCGGATTCGACGAAGCCCCGACGAGGAGAACTTTGACGAAGCAATCGCCGCTGTCAACAGCATGATTTACGAAAGACGAGTTCCTACGGAAATCGGGGATTTTTGCTGCGAAGTGTTGAAGAACAAAAGCTTGACTCCAGATACGCCAATTCACTGGGTCATGTTCAAAGCCTTGCACGACTTTATCAATAAGGTGAGATTCCGCAAATCTCATTTGTGAATGACTAATTTTCAGACGAATAAACTGCCTCAAGATCCAACGATTCCAGACATGTTCTCGGACTCGAAATCCTTCGTCCGCCTGGCCAAACTTTACCGAGACAAAGCTCAAGAAGACGTAGAACTCTTTAAAAAGTTCTTACAGCATCATTGCTCCTCAATAGGCATCCCTTCGCCGGATGAAAAGTTTATCACGAGATTCTGCAGCAATGCTCGGGGTTTACGAGTCATGTTCTGCGATTTGGATGGTTTTGAAAATACGGATCCTGAGTTGCCTACCAAGTTGCCTGAGCTTTTGCAGTCAAACGAAGACAATCTTCATGCGTTCCTCTGTTTCGAAGCAGCGCTTGATTTTGAGCAGCAGTTTTCCAGGTAAAAATCGACAACTTCGAATTCATTATTTCTTGTGTTTTTAGACATCCAGGCACAGATTACGAGCAAATGCTTGACGGGCAATATAAGGACGCCGATCGGCTGAACTTCTTCTCCAGCAAAATCACGAAAGCTCTAGACTCGTCGTTCCAGCTCAAAGAAGACTACATCGACGAATTCTTGCGCATCTGTGGACTAGAGTTGAACTCAATCGCGACCTATACGGGTGGACTGGCGGCGCAAGAAACAATAAAGGTAGAAAATTCTCCAGCTACTGTTGCTCTATTCTTAGCTCATTACGCGCCAATTCATCCCAATTGAAAACACAGCGATCTACAACGGAATTACCGAAGAGCTCCAGACCTTCGTATTGTAACAGCGAGCGGTATTGCCAAAGAAACATCGAAGACAATCGTCGTTCTTTCAATTAAAGTTCAATTACCAAAAAGTTAACAGTAACAAACAGATATCTTTAAATTTTCATCCATCTTCAATGCTAGACTGTTACACCCGGTTTTACAAAGTTCAAATCAATTATTTGACACTTTTATTGCAAGTATCTTTTTACTTGTATAGGTGTCTACCTATCTCACTGCCCCTGAAAAAACATTTGTATAGAAATAGGCCGAGCTTGATTTTCCTTGTTTAGATGTGAAAAAAGAACCCCGCAAAGGAAGTTAACGAAGAAGCATAGCAATGGCGGCCATGTGCGATGAAATGGCCGTCATCTATGAAGATGGCGTGGACGAAAACGGGTTGGAGAGCGTGGTCGAGCGTCTGGCCGAAGAACGAGATCGGATCCAAAATGATCTACAAACTAGTCGCTCCGAGACGCAAGAAATCCGCAACGAGATCAAACAACTCAACACCGTCATCGATCGACTGCGGCAAATCAACACGGATAAGCTTCCGGCGAATCTGCAAGGCATTGGCCGAGAGTTATGCGAAGCCAAGGAGCGCATTCTAGAGCTCGAGGAGGAGATTCACGAGCTGAAGGCCGAGCGGCAGAACACGCGCTTGTTGCTCGAGCATTTGGAATTTTTGGTGATGCGGCACGAGCGCTCGCTCCGAATGACTCAGGTAAGAAAGAAGAAAGAGCTCAGAACCTGTGTGCAAAACCTGAGTCAGGGTCCCAAGCCCAGGCCAGAAGGAAGAAAGTATTCTGAAAGTATGCGCTAGTAAATTCGTGTAAATAATTGAGCAGTAGCAATTTGCCCTCCTTTTTCCTCGAGTCCCTTTCCCTGGCTTCTTGCTGCTTATTTGGGCAATAATCAAGGTCAATAAGTTGAAGCTCAAATGAGAACGCATGCGACTCTCTCCCCTCCCTCTCGCTTTCTTTTTCAATATTCCGTTTCGAAAAATGTATGTATATTTATATTAATAAGGGAAAGCGAAATGCCGGTGCTCAGCAAAGTGTCTCCAGCGAAGTAGAGGTGTTGAAGGCGTTGAAATCCCTCTTCGAACACCACAAGGCGCTTGATGAAAAAGTCCGAGAGAAGCTTCGCGTCCAAGTCGAGAAGAACCAGGAGCTCGAGGCTCGTCTCATGGAGGCGAAGCAGAAGCTCGAGAGCCAGTCTGGCTCTAGAGGGGCGGCCTGGGGAGACGGTATAGCCGAAAATAACGCGGCAAACGGCGAGCTCAACAAAATTGAGCAAACTCGCAAGGAATGGTTTCAAATTCGAAAATTGGGTACCTAGGGTCGGACTTCCTTCCTTAATTTTTTGCTTACTAAGGGTCCTTTCCTTAGTAAGGTAAGGATTTTTTCCTTACCCTTTTTCGGATTTCCGCCGAAAAAAATCCTTACCATAGTTCCTTTCTGAGTTTTCAGAGATCCTTAGTAAGGATCTCCAATCCTTAGCAATTTTTCCTTAATTCCTTTCCTTACTAAGGATTTTAAAAAGGATTTTTTTCGTGTGCCTGCGCATTTGAAGAGCGCTTTTATTAAAAAACCTTTTCAAAAGCCTTAGTAAGGAAAGGAATTAAGGACGAGTTGTGAAGGAATTCAATAAAAATGTCTCTTGCCAACTTACTGACAGCAAAAAAATACCCAATTGTTCGAAATAAAGGGTCGTTGACGTAAATAATTGCTATTTTTATCAATAAGAACATTTTTGCAAATCGTACCTAATCAAATCCTTACTAAGGTTACTAAGGCCTTAGTAAGGAAGGCCCTTAGTCCTTCCTTAGGCTTTTCTTGATTCTCATCAATTTCAAAACCCTTACCCTTAGTAACTAAGGAAACCTTAGTAAGGGGTCCGACCCTAGTTGGGTACTGTATTAAGCAATTGGAAGAAATCCGCATTTGATCTTTTATGATTCCAATTTTTTGCTGAAACCAAGTGAAGGATTTCGCCATCGAATTGGAACGCCTTCAGCGGGAAAACCAAGCAGCTTCGGCAGAGGAGAGGAAACTGCGGACCAAAGTTGACGAGCTTAAAAATGGAGAAAAAGAAGCGCGAGAGCGTCTCAGTGCACTTGAAAAACGCTACCTAAACTTGCAACGAGAAAATGCAAGCTACCAAGAGCGCAATCAAAAGCTCGAGTCGGAGCTTTCCCAGCAATCGGCTCTTGAAAATCAACTTGCAAAAGGTTTGTTTTTGCTTCTTCAAAGTTACCGCGATTCTCATTTCTGACTAGAATTACTGCTGAAAATTGAGAAGCTGCTTGCGGCTTCGAGTATAATAAGAGATAATAGCCGCGACTTATTTTTTCTATTACTCGAAGCCGCAAGCGGTTTCTCGATTGTCAGCAGTAATTCAAGCAGTTTAAAACTTGCCAAGCAAAATTTTTACTGTGATGAGAAAACTCGCTGTTCCGGTTGAAATTTGCACTCTTATTATTCCGGAAAGACACAAGTCAATCGAAAATTCTTTGAATTAATTATTTTCGCAGCTGAGGAAAGAAATCGAAGTTTGCGCGAGCGTCTCGAACTCCAAGAAAAGCGCTGGACGAGCCATGTGAACGAGCAGAAGCAGTCCGATTTTTCGATAAATGCGAATGAGAAAAATGTCAGAGAAATGGCGGACCGCATTCACGCGCTGCAAATGGACATGGCGGAAAAGAACGAAGAGATTAACTCGCTCAGGTCGAGGGAAAAATCGACAGAGGAGTATTCCGCCCGACTGGCCAGAAAGCTGGATCGGCTGATGGTTGAGAATCATCAGAGAACGCAAAAAGAGCTTCGTAAGTATTCGAAATTGAAATCATGGAAGAGTACATCTCATAAAGAAACCCTAACCGTTGTTTCTAGGTGATCGAATGAGTCTCTTAGAAGAAAAGAACCGCTTGGCTGTGGAGAATTCTCAACTGAGGCGTCAAATCGAAGAGCTCAGCAACCGTATTATGGTCGAGAAATCATTTCAAGCGATCCCCAGTCTCCCTGGTGGCTACCAGGTAACACTTTTCCTCGTCTTTGAACTGAATTACTGTTTTCGAACAGTAAACTTTACTTTATCTTCACGATATTTTCGTGATTTTCAAAGCACTGGCTCTTTGTATTTACACACTATTTCCAGCTGAATGAATATTTTGAATCCGATGATGATGAACTCGTAAGGGCCCAACCAACCTTCACTAATCACAACTTTTTCTCGCCTCACTAAAAACTTTAAATAACTCATTCTACTTTTGAATTACACTCAACTCACCCCTTTCAAACATTTTAAAGTTAATCATCGCAAAAATTTGATTGAGTTTTGCGAAACTTTTGAGAGTCTGTTTCGTTTTGGAAACAAACAGTAGTTGATGAATAACTCGATGAATAACGTGCTAATAGCTCTTATCAGTTGAATAAGATGGCTGTTTTCAGGCTTATCAGCCGATCGAAGACCCTGTCGATGACCACTGGGACTCTGACGAAATAGTGACGGGTCCCTACGGATACGCTCACAGCACCAGCACCCACCCCAAACAGCCCAACAACGAAGTCCTCTCACTAGCCAGTCAAATAGAAGCAATCTCCAACGAAATCGCCATTTTACAGGTATTCAATCATTCGACAATTGTGGGTTGTTTTTTATTTATTTGTAGCACTATCGAGTCTATCTTTACATTTTTGTATACAGTGTATTTACAGTAGTAAGCGTCATTTGTTTCTTGTGAACATGGATCTGATGAACTTGAGGGAGCATTGGTTTGAAGGGAGTGTGTTGCGCTTGTTTTGTTTTGGTTTTTTTTTTGTTTGGCTGCTACTGTAGCAAGGGTCGTTGGGTGAACTGTACAAAGCAGCCGCTTTTTTTCAGCGCTCCCCACGGGAAACGCGGTAGAGCGACTCACTTTCGTCGGCCAGAAGTTTTTTGTAGAAATCGGAAGCTCTGAAACTATCAAAGGGATTGTATTTGCTAGTGCTTGTATAATCTGCTGGTGCTATTTTTAAACAGCGATTTACAATCCCTTCACAACTGTAGCCGTTTTCGGCGAGCATGAATCCGCTGTGACACGCGCAGTAGTAAGACCGCGCGTCATTTTCGCAGTAGTGCTCGCATGGGCTAAAGAAAGTTTGCTTTACTTTGAAAGGATGTTTTATAAGAAGACGGACCGCTTTTGATATTGCGCGTAATAGAGTCTGCAGTAGTTGAGCTGATGCTCGCAGTTGCGCCCCTCCATGTGAGCCGGGCACAAGCAGCGAAACCACTTCCTTGATCGCTTTGTTCTGATTTCCAATTCTCCTGCCCCGCAAAACTCTTAATCGATTGTTAAAGTGTTTTGAACTAGAAAAAAGGATTCGCAGACGTCGAGAATCTGCGGTGGTTAGACAGAAAAATCAACACACTTCCGATTGAGGGTACTTTTTAGTGATTCAACAACGATTATCGTTTTTTATATGACATGATCGGCGTTGATTCACCTGGATTGTCTAGCACCAGAAAAACTTGCTCTTTGCAACGTACCTGGATTTTCAGCCATGTTTTTCTGCAGGAGGCGGAATTTGTTTTTGCGGCCTGTGTAGATCGGACCTTGCTCCCCTTCCGGTGATTTCTCTTCCGCATCCGTGCTATCGGACTCGATGTTGATCTCTCCAACAGGGGGCAGCGTCGCTTTTGTGAAGAGTTTTTCGATTTCGACAATTGGACTTTTCGTTGAAGTCCTTTTTAATGTTGATTTTTTGAAAGTTGAAGTAGTGGAAGTCGTTTTTATCGTAGTTTTTGTGGTGGTTGTCGTTGTTGTTGTCGACTTTTTGGTTGTTGGCTTTTCGGTAGTTGTAGTTTTAGGTCTACTGGAGCTGGTAGTTACAAGAATTGTTGGAGACGGTAAAGTCGTAGAAGTTTTATGCGTTGTTTGCAGTGGCTTCTCCGTCGTATGTTTTTCGATTACTCCTGTCTTCACGGTCAATTCCAGCGGCGATTCTGTCGATATTTCCGCCTGGATCTCTTTGTCTTTCTCTTCGCCCTTAATTTAATATAAAAACTCATCGCGCTTCTCCTCGAGTGTGGACTCACCTTTGGAATTTGCTGCGCGGCGCAGGAATGAAGAGGGCACGTAACTCGAAATTTCTTGAGCTGGCGTTTTTTCCTTCTTCCCTTGCTTTCCACACGCACGTTCCAGCAAGTGGTAGAGTGTCGATCCGGATTGCCGTACGAGCACTTTGTCGGCCGATGACTTCCGGAATCGTAAAAGTTTCCTTCGCTGTCTTGATACGAAACGCTCGAAGAGGAGTAGTACGAGGAAGGGTCGTAGCTTATGACATCATTGGAAACGCGCTTCCCGCAGCGTTTGCCTTTGAAACCGCTGAAGCAAATGCACTTGCTCCTACCGTTCAGAAAACTCTCTTCGCCGTTTTTACATTTTGCTGAAATTTTGGAAAAATGAATGGTTGAAAAGAGCGATTTAAGATTACATTTTTGCTTCTTTTTCTTCTTCTTGCGCTCCTTAGTGCAGCGTTTTCCTCTCCAACCTTCGTCGCACTTGCATTTATGTACAGTTTTCGCCTTATTTTTCGGATTTTTCGACGGTTTTGGACTTTGAAGCTGGAACCGTGCGCGCCACATTTCTCTTAGATGAAGATTAAACATTTACCATAAATTTTACTACATGAAATTTCGATGAATAAGCTGACCTATTCGGAGCACTAAAATCTTTAATGGCGAATTATTTCGGTGACTGTGCACATTTAGGGTGCCCCTGCTGTTGATTCTGGCTTTGGAAAAATGCCACTAAAGTATCTACGATTGACATAAGTAGTTGTTTAATTACTTAAGCATTAACGACAAGATTTGGCCCGATAAATGCGACAGATAACTCATTTCTTCTCACGCAGGGCCATCTCGTTTTTAGAGGCTTGCCATTAAAAGTTGTTGGCGTACTCGTATCGAGTGACTACAGTTTAACGCAGCCGGAAACCATTTCGCCGTAAATTAATTCTTAGACTACGGCTAGCGAGTTTGTTTTACCTTTGTGGCGACTGCTGGGGGACTGGGAAAGCTCGGTATTTGGCAGTTGGAGGGATGGAAGGCTGTTTTTGCGGTACTTGATGTAGGACTCAACGCAGTTTTGAACGAGTATGATCCGCTGCTCTTCATCCGAGCTTTGCGTTTTCGACAATTCACAGCAGTACTAAAAACCCTTTATATAATCAAAACGAAGGTTCGGTCAATTGTTACCTTGTAAGTTCTCTCGTATAAAGGAAGGTCTTTTGCAGTCGCCAATGACGCACTCAGGATTCGCTTGTAATTACTGCAAGTAATCTTTTGTGAGGTATTTTTAATGCAATCGACCGAGACCACCAAGAAAACTGAAAAAGTAAAAATAAGTCACTGATATCGAGAAAAAGAGTGTTTCTTTATTTCTTTTGAGGCTAGGGCAAGTTGAATGGCTTTTTTTATTTGAGTTTTTGCGGTCTGAGCGCTGAACAAGTCAATTTCTCGAAGTTGCTTGTAAATGTCGTCTTTTGTGTGATTTTTTGAATGTGTTTACTCGATGACATGTTTGTACACAATCATTTTTATCGTGAATTGAGACGCTCAATTTAATTATTGTTTCAATCCCTTCCTATTTATTTAATTCATTATTAATTTTTCTACCTACATATCCTGGCGATCCTCTTCAGCATAATTAGACGCTTTGTTGAAGGACTCTCTAATTAGAGGCTAGTTGCCTCGGTGGACCTCTTCGCGCTCCCAATCTCTATCTTCTTTCTGCTGGGTTGATTTTCTGCTGACTCGTCGAACCCAAAAAGGTCGGAGCTCTGAATAAGGCCAGTGTGAACGGCAAAGATAACTGAGAATTGTAGCGCCCTCTCTGCTAGAGCGCGGCACTCTCTCTCTCTCGCTCCGGGGCAAGTCAAGACAAAAAAAACGCTCTTTCAATTTTTGTCTCTGAGCCAACCCTCGGTGATAGCGGACTTGAAGTCTTTTTCTTTAGAATATTTCTTGTTCTTGGTTAGAAAAATTAAATGTGCACACATCTACGGGTTGTGTTGGTGTTAGGCACACGCTCGCTCGGCACCTGCTGATAGCACTGTATGCCGACGGCGCAGATTCGGGCAGATGTATGCAAATCCATACTCAGCTAACTGGCGTCATGAAAATGGCGTTCCTCGTCATTTGAACAGATGCACATTATGATGTTAACGGTGGGCGCGAAGTTCTTGCTCTCGAAAGAAAATAGAAGGAACAGTTAAGTTCAGCACATACGGACTTTGCTCGGCTACGTTTGTAGAAAACCTGAGTCAGGGTTTGAAAGAGCCGCGAACTTCGCTGACTTCAATTTCTGGCGAAGCCGCAGAGCGGCTTTGTTTAAAAAAGCTATGCGGCCTTTCATAAGAGATCTTTCAGACCCTGACTCAGGTTTTCAACACTGAGCCTAGATACAGGCACGCGGAGATTTTGAACTCGCGCGTCTTCCAACTTCCTTTCCGAATTATCTGGGCGGAAATAAACATCACAATATCAGTATCCGAATAAACAACGGGCCTCTTGGCGGCGCGCATGTACAGGATATTCTTGAGAGCGAATTGAGAGAATTTCGATTAGCTAGAATCAAAAACTCGGCTTGACAGTTTGTTGGAAATCGAACAATTTGAAGTCGCCAGGTGAAATTGAAAAGAAATCTCCTGGGAACTAATTGTCGTCTTAGACTCTACCAAGAACATGTCAGAAAAGGAGCGATAGCGGGGCATCAGAATTTCTTAATCCAGGCTGGTTTATTTCTTGAGCCGCACATGCCACTGATGTGTGTGTCTATGTGTGTGCTGGTTCCGCAGCAGCTGTGTGTGCCCAAAAAGAAATCCAGCGGTGCTTGGGTCTAATGTGATCTATCAATGGACTCGTGGCTAAATTTTGATAGCTGATTTCCGCCGCAGCTATGATAGATTTGCACAGATCCACCAGACCGCGCCGGTGATGGGCCCCAAATAGACAATACGAGGAGTGGCATTCTTTAATTCCATTGCGCGCAAATCTATGCGCAAATTTTCCACAGCTTGGATCGCCAAATTTATTGAATTCAGTATTTATGCGGTTAATCCTTCCATAAATCCAAGATGCTATTTTGTCTGCGCAAATTAAGGGGCCTTTCTTCCGAGTTTTTGAGGTTTTGAAATATACGAGCTAAATTATCACTCGTGGGTCCATTTTGTTGGATAACTTTCGAACAAATATCAGTCATCTCAGTAGCTGACGGGATAAATGCCAGTGGACCACTATCAATTACTTTGTTTAAAGTATTTCCCCCGTTTTCGAGCTTATCGGTTGGCCTCGAGTCCAGGATTCTCATTTCCGATCCCCCCGATTTGGCAACAATTCTCACCTAAAAAGACTAGTCTTTCTATCTTCGTATAATTCCGTCTTTCATTCTCAATATTTTTTCTCTTCCTCGATGAAATGTGAGTCTCTGCAGCAGAAAGGAATCTGTGTCTTTTTTTTCTGCAAATCTGAAAAAATGTTTGAGCATTTTTGCGATATCGGGCGGCCTTCATGAAAAAGCTAATATGGCAATGAAACTGTTATTCTCTCTTTGTATTTGAATTCCGCCGAAAAGTGTTTGGATCCGTTCCCTTGACGCCACCTGGCCCAGGGTTGTCTGAAGACAACGAGGTTAAAAGGCAGAATTCGTCAGATCAGGGTAACTCCAATGCCAATATTTAGTTCCTCGAAATTTGTCCCCAAAGTCGATCTGTCGATCAAACTTTCAACAAGTAGCCCAATTTGCATCTTTTATTTGTTAGTTTGATTTCAATTTATTTTAAATAAATTTATGCGAATTGGTGCCAATCCAAACATTAGATTTACCATTAACTTGCTTGAAACTTCAGAATTCGCGTCTTGGCACGGTTGATTTAATAAAAAAATATGAAAATTTATGAAGTTTTCTTAGGGGCAAGGAATGACCTTTATGGCTAGTAAAAGCGGGAAATGAATGGAGGCGATTGTTTAGTTAGATGTACAACTGTAGGACATTCGATTTCTCCGAATACAGCAAAATTCCTCGTTTGACGTTTTTTTTCAGAAACAGAAGCAAGCTCCCACATCCGTCCCACTGCGGAATGACGGATACAATGAACGACCATTTTTGTACAGTCGCCCGCATTCTCCTGGGTAAGAAAAAAACTGCTTCCCAAATTTCCAAATTACAAATTTCAGTCGCGAGCTTGATCTTATCGACACGAACGTTCCACTTTATCCCTCAACCAATTCTGCCTTTTATGACAACGACGCCTTTCGAAATGGAAATCGCAGCTTCGAACTCAACACTTTAAATACTTCCGGCTCCACACTTGGCAAAGACTCCTGCCTCAAAGATGGCGAGAGTGTCTTGGATGGCTCAGACTCCCTTTCGGGCTCTGAAAAGTCCAAGGATCAGGGCATCAATCGCCCAAAAGTAAGAAAATCATCAAAAAAGAGCAGCTAACTCATCAATTCTTTCAGAAGCTCAAGAAACCTGGCATCAAAGCTTCAATTTCTCAGATTTTCAAAAAGTCCCGCTCTGCATCAAAGTCTGAAAAACTCTGCTCCCTGGAATCCGAGTCCTCTTCGAATCCGCGCGAACAGCAGCGGCGGCTCAAGAAGAAAATGGAGCTGCTGGAAAAGGTTCGCGCCGAACGAACGCCGTTCTCGAACTGGAACGGGGCGACGATCACCGCGTGGCTTGAGCTGTGGGTTGGAATGCCTCAATGGTATGTTCCCCTTTTTCTTCCTCGAATTTTGATTTACGGTTTGATTAAATAGGTACGTCATGGCCTGTCAAGCCAACGTGAAGAGTGGGGAGATCATGTCTAGTCTCTCTGACAGTCAGATTCAACGCGAGATCGGCATTCAGAATCCCCTCCATCGTCTCAAACTCCGTCTGGCTATTCAGGAAATGCTCTCGCTCACCTCTCCCGGAGCTCCTTCTACGTCCCGATCTGTAAGTAACAAAAACTACATCATTATAAATTATAATCCCAATTAATAATTCTGATTAACTCTTTATCAATTACCCTTTACCTGGTAAACCCTTATATTACTTAACTAAACAACGAAAACTAACAAAGACTAACTACACTAGACAACTGGGTCAGTCTGGATCCGCCACGAAGATCTCCTCGAGGAAGAGGAGACTGACCTAATCGACGAGCCGTTTTGGCCAGAGGTTTGATTCATGTCCCCGATTGTACCCTGCAATGAAAGGGGCTCAAAATCGAGCAAGTTTCATTGCACCGACCGTCTACATCGATGTTCGTTATGTATTTTTGTCTCTTCCTTTCTCTCGTTCCATCATATTTTTCTCTATTTTTTCATCCGAGCGTTTTTAATCTTCAGGAAACTGATTGAATTTAATTCTAGCACTTGGCTTATGGAGAAATGAACCACGAGTGGATTGGAAACGAGTGGCTTCCTAGCCTTGGCCTGGCTCAATACAGAAGTCATTTTATGGAGGTAATTCATGATTTTTGAGAAACTTGAGTTGTAGTCTCTTCTTGTTTTAGTCGCTTGTCGACGCAAGGATGCTGGATCATTTGGACAAAAAGAACCTTCGCTCGACGTTGAAGATGGTCGATGCTGATCACAGGTAGTTTTGGATGAATTATCAAATTATTAAACAACAATAGACAATCGCTCCAATGGGGCATCTACTGTCTCAAACAGCTCGATTACTCAAAGGCGGACTTGGATGCGCGGCGGGAGGCGAGTCAAGACAACCTTCAAGATGTGATGGTCTGGAGCAACACGCGAGTGATCAAGTGGCTTAATTCCATTGGGTCAGTGCTCATCCCTGTTTTATTTTGTCGAAAAGTGTGATTAAGACTGCAAGAGTTCTCGTCGAACTTGAAAGACACGGGCGTCCACGGCGGAGTGATAGCTTTGGAAAAAGATTTTCACGTCGAGACGCTGGCCCTCCACCTCAAGCTTCCAAACAATCATCCTGTAAGTAGCCCTTGTTTTGGATCAATCATATATGTAAAACCCAGAAACGCCGAGTGCTGCTGGACGAGTTTCTCAAGCTGCTGCAGACCGGCACGACCAGATCGGTGGACGAGTACTACCACGGCTCGTACCGCAACTCCTACCGCCGTCGAGCAAAGAGCGGCTCCAACGAACCCAGCCCGCGTAAAATTCCCAACGCCTCCTCCCACAACGACTCCATGAGCGGTGAGAAGCAACTTTCTTGATTTTTCATAAATTCCCACCGCGCGAAATCGAGCTAATTTTCCTCTTCAGCGCTTCAGCACAGCTCGCCAGCGCGCCCGCCTCTTTGAAAAAATTCACCAAAATTGAAAATTACAAAAAAAAAGAAAGAAAGAAACGCTTCAACCTTTCCTCACAAGCTGCGAATCTCGAGAATGAAAAGACTTCACTACTAACGCTTCAACCCTTCTCACTACTAGCACTATTTATCTTCACTAACCTCGTGTCAATCAAATGTTCCTTTTTGAAAAATGAATGACCCCGAAACCACTCTTCACGAAACTTCACTCCTCGTTCATCCCTTTTTTATATTTATATATATTTAAGCTATTAATTATTAGAATCCATTATTATAATAATTTTCCCATCTAGCGCTCTTGAATCTTTATTCCTGCACTTTCACCTCACTTAGAAATGAATTTCTTCAAAACCGAGTTTTCACTTTTGAAGAGTTCAGCTTTGTAAAAAATCATTCAAAATTGTAAATATTTTTTTCTTGCTCTATCTATCGACCAATCTCCCTGTCCAAAAGTTCTTCATTATACAGCGTCAAAACTAGTAGCACTTAGTTTTGACGCAATCGCATTCTTCAAAGTTATCTAATAATGAAAGTATCTAAAAGTACCTAATTTCCAAACCACTAATTTTGAGTACTGCGGAGTTACCTCAATCCCCTGAAAATATGTTACACATGTAAATTTAATGACGGATGTGCCACCCTTTGCCACTTGTGGCGTTCTTGATTCTGTAATAAAATATGACTCAAGAAAACAGCCAAAATAGATAAGCAGCGAAATCGGAAAAGGATCAACTCTCGTCTTTTGTGCTCGGCAACCTGTGTAGAAACCCTGAGTCAGGGTCTCAAAGATCTTTATTGAAAAGCCGCGGAGATCTTTGAGACCCTGACTCAGGTTTTCAACACAGGTCGCCGAGTCCAGTTTGTATTGATTCTTTTCCAAGACTCCTATTTTCATGTTTTGAGCAAAATCGCAGGCTGTGAACAGGCAGTAAACACCGGTGCTCCATTTAACACGGAGCATGTTCGATTCTAGCGACTCGGCAAGGGCAAATCTCTGCGGCTTTGCCTCGATGTTCAACCAAACAAAACAGTCCTTAGAACTCTCTCCGACTCGATAACCATCTTAAACCAAGTGCGTGAAATGCATCAACAACTATTTACTGGATGAGCGGATTCACTATGCACCGAAGCAAGCAAAATAACACCCACCAGCGGTTCGAACGAGCGCCACTTTTTCGACTCCATTTTCGACCCCATTTTTCGTTGCATTTTGAAATTTAAAAAAATGAGAATTTCTACTTTCTACTTTTTTTTGGGAGTTTTTTCCCTCGACATTGAAACAGTGTTAGATTTGTCTGGAGAGAGCATTTCCGATGCCACAACTTTTCTCGCTGGATTTGAGAGTCTAACCGCTACTACTTCGGCTGTGACTGCAATTGGGAATTTGGCCTCGCGAAATAGCCCGAGAATCTCCTCCGTCGTTTTCACTGCGGCGCAAATTTCAACCCTCGGCGACGATTTGTTTGGAACTCTTGAAAGTATGAAGGCGAGTTTGACTTCCCTTCTCGCAGACAACGGCGATGAAAGCGTGGAATTCCTCGCTTTGCAATCTGAGTGCGAGACGCTTGATTCCGGGAAACAAGTTCGGCTCGCGAGCTACTTGGATTCGAGCGGTCAAATTGTCGGTTCCGTCAATCGCTGCGACGGGACCGCGGATGACTTAACAACCAGCGACGCTTCTGTTGAAATGTCGCAAGTATTGGATTCATCTTGTGCGTTTGACGCGAGCAGCAGCGTTATCACCATCGCCAAGGCTTTAGGAGACACTTGCGGAACAACGTATGACGTTGAGGACAACGAGTACAGAATTAGAAACACGCTCAAGGTGAGTTAAAGCCCCCCCTCATCGTCAATACTATTCTTTCGCAGCTCGTGGATAGTGCTGATTCGAGCGTGCTGGTCACCCAGCCGGTGGGAATCGATGTTCTTCTTCAAGGAGTTGTGACGGAGAATTCTGATGCTGGACTCACGATTACGATGTATACTGACAGTTCTTACACGACCATCGACTCCAGGTAAGACGATGCTTCTGTAAAAACCGCGTGTTTGATACGTTTCATCAAGGACAACGAAGACGACTTCAATCGGGCAGCCAATTTACTACGAAATCGGCGTCACCTTGAGCATGGACGACATCTACTACTACGTCGACGAGTGCCAGTTTGGAACGAGCGAGAAGAGCTACACCTTCCTAAGGTTAAAAAAACTTGAGCCAGCCAATTTCAAACATGTTCAAAATTAAGGTCGAATCGGTGCTACTCAAGCATTGTCGACACAATGACCACTACGGAATTTCTCACCGGCACTAGCGCACCGCAGCAATTTCAGTTCAATGCGTTTGTCTTTCGAAGCTATTCCACTGTCGGTCTCAAGCTTTCTTGCAAAGTGAAGGTAATTACTCTTCTTTTTTTGGAAACTAAAACTCATAATTTTTCTTTAGCTTTGTCTGAACACATCTACAACTCAAAACTGCCCAGACATTACGGACCAGAGTACTCCTGCTTGTGACGCCGACTTTTCCCGCCCCTAGAATATTGGCTCAAAATTCTGCCTAATTCTACAGATTCTCTTTGAAAATGTTGCTTTGAGAAAGATATTTTTAATAAACTTTTTCTATTGTATCTGAAAATGCTGAGTGATTGAGGCGAGACCAGACTAACTTCATGTTTCTCGTTTCAAACAAAATCATTTAAATTTGGCAACTATTGAAATCAATACAATTTGAAAGTTTAATTCATTTCTAAAGAGGTTTATTGCCGCATGTGCACAGTTTTTACTCAAAACCTTTTCCTTTTGGACGAATAGTGAAGTTGACTATAAGCCAATATTCTGAGGGCTTCTTCTTTTCAACCATAAATTGGACCTTCTGTCGCCGGACGCGACTTCCATCTGTTTCGACAGCCTTGCTGTTTCCGGTTGGATCGTGGATGAAGGTGACGTTGAAATTTCCATTTTCAGTGAATCCGCGATTATTGAGGATTCTTACGTCGACATTGAAATTGAAGTCGCGGCCTAAAAGAGGAATATAGTGTAATACAAATTCAAAACAATTTTACCGATGTTTTCGAGGTGAATCGTGAGGAAATCCTCAGTATCGAATATCTTGTTATACTTAAGAAGAAATCCCCATCCATGTCCGCTGTGAGTAATCGGCTGCCATGGATTCAATTTTTCTGGCGGAATCTGTGCTAAGATTTTAAAAATTGATTAGGTCAGAATTCAATATGTCATTTTAATCATTTTCCTTGAGATGGACTCTAGTAATTCCAACACTGATCATCTGACAGAGATAAATGAGACCTTGCATCCAAGTATGGCATCCCTCCCAAGTGTGTGCATGGCCGTATCCGTCTTCCCTCCCAAGTTTGTTCGCCAGCTCGACTTGTTTTTTCTTGAGATCTTAAATGCGAGATAATTACTGAGCAGAATTGTGACATTTCACCTGAATGATAATTTTTCAGTCCAAGATCCTCCACGCAGCCGCTGAGTTTCGCTTCATCCTGAACTTTCTTGGCTTGCTTAGCAGTTAGTTCTCCTTCCAAGGCTCTCAACTTCGCTGTCGCTTTGTCGATCTTCTTTTGAGCATGTTCCGCTGCTGCAACAGCGGTATTCTTCTCTTCTTCAATCTTTCTGATACTTTCTTCCACGGATCGGATACTTTCCTCGACGAATACTTGCCCATCAGTGATACAAGTGACAACTTGCATCCACTTGAAGACAAGTTCCTTAGCACAAAGCTGGCAAAGATACTCCTCTTCGTGAACTTGATAGGATATTCTTTGAAGATTTTTGTAAAAATTAATAAATAGACAATAACTTACACTAGTTTATTGCAATGGGCGCACATTTTCTCTTCCTTGATTTCAAGCTTCACGAGCTTCTCTCCAGTTCCATTCCCTTCCATCTTCCGTTTTGCCTTCTTTGGAGCCATGTTTGACTTCTTCTTCGTCTCTTGATTTTTTGAAAAGTGCTCAAAAAATCTCCGTGCACGAAGTTTTAAACACCTTTCGAGCCGAGTTCCAGAAAATAAATGCGACCTACTACACCGGTCTGAGAGACTAAAGAAGTCTAGAAAAGACGCGCTTCGTAGAAATCTATTTCTCGAAGCCAGGAAAGAAAATTTAATCGTACTGGATTTGAAAAGAATGGGATAATGCAAATGCTCAAGAATGGAATTACATGCTTTTCGAATCAAATAATTTTCAAATGAAGAAAGACGCGTCTCAAACTGAACAAAGTGTATTGCTTTGAAGGGTAACAACAAGGTTTATCATCGGATAAGAAACGAAACAGAGTTTTTTTTTTGTTTGACGATCATGGGTTACTGTGGCCGACTGGTTTTACATGGAGTGTGCGTGTTTTCTTTTTGAATATGACTTTTCTTTTTAGGTCTTCTGGGGAGGCAAGAACTCGTCTTTTTCGTGATAAGAGGGCGGGTCGGTGTTGGAACCGGCGGAGGAGGGGCTGAGCGACCGACTGAGAGTGTAAGGGTGTCCACGGGGAAAGATGGGCGTAGTGAGCACTTCCCAGCGCTAGAAAAAACGGTTTGTCGACAAGAGACAAAAGGAGGGTGTTTTTACCTCAGCTAGAGTGCCAGGAGTTGTTGATAATCGATAGATGGCATAAATCGGTACGAGTAAAATGCTCGACGCAGCCATGCAAATTCCTATCCACTCGCCGTAAACTGGGAAAACGTAATTATTATACGTCGTTGGCGACCAGTCGAGGAAGATGTACGCGAAGGTGCTGGCGCAGATGATGGGCGAGCCGTACTAAATATCGCGGTTTCCAATTGATCCTTTTTTTGAACAGCGCTTACCTTCCACAAAAAGGCAAACACAGTCCATGGATGTTTTTTGATGGGAAACTTGTGGCCGAACATGCGGTCCAAGTCCCTGTAGAAATTGTCGACGCCGTAGATCCACGAAATGACCGAGGTTTCGAAAAACGCCACCCACAAAAGACAGAGTCCAGAAGCTCCGTACGTGTCCGCCAGCTAGAGAAGAGATGAGTTTCTTCCTTGATTTCAAACTTTCAATAATTGCATTACCTGAAAGACGTAAATGCCTCCGCGAGTGACCATCGGGAGGGCGAAGAAAAAGCAGACAACGCAAGCCGCAGCTACGCAAAGAGGTCGCCTGTACGGTGTTTTGTACCAGAAACGAGGCTTGAGATCGACAATCATTGTGCACATTCCCTCGACCGCTAGGAACGAGTTAATCATTTATTTCAGAAACTCGATCGGGAGATCCTCATCTCCCGAAATTGCAATTTATCTAATTTTCTTACCGACATATTGCGAGGCCAGTCCAAGGAGAAGAATCATTACAAAGAAGAGCAGCGACCAAATTTGTGGAAACGCCATCATTGACAAGGCGCGGGGATAGGCAATGAAGGCTAATCCTGGACCCTTTTCGGCAACCTCGCTGAAAAGAAACATTGTTTGAAGACTTTGAAGACCCCCTTTTGAGCGCTGGCAAATGATGATCCTACTACCTGACTTCGCAGCCGATTTCCTGAGCCATGTAGCCGAGCACGGAGAAGATGGCGAATCCAGAGACAATGGACGCACCTGAGTTAAAACCGGAAAGGATAAGTCCCCACTTGAATGAGTTAAAGGAGAACTTATTGTACGAGCCCAGCGAGGTCTGCGAGCCGAGGCAGATTGCGTAGCTGAAGAAGATTTGCGTGCCCGCGTCTTTCCAGACCTAAACGGTTGATCCGCTCAAAACTGCTGAAGATGGCTTGATTCTTACGTCAGGGCTGGCTAAGCGATTCCAATCGGGCTTGACGTAGAACTCGATGCCCTTGGCGGCGCCGGGCAGGGTCACGCCTCGGGCGAGCAGGACGAGAAGCATGATGAGCGGGAATGTGGATGTAACGTAAACCGATTTGCCAGTTGATTTCACGCCCTTCCAGATGCACGCGTAGCAGATCATCCAGCTCAGGACAAGTGTACCCACCAGCTCCCACTGCAGGCCGCCTGGCGTGCCAAGATCATCAGTCAATTGCAAAACTCGATTTCTAAAGGAAAACAAAATAATAAATTGATGCGATTTTCTGCGCGAATGAAGGCATAATTTGTAATTGACCTACTTCCAAAACTCGTTTTCTGGGAAATCGACGGAGGAGTTGCAAGCGGCCGGTTTAATCAAAGTGCCGTTCACCGAAGTTGTCGAGCAACAGGGAGTATTCCACCAGCCATCGCACTTGGTCCAGGGCAGGGAGGGGTCAAACGCCTGGAATAGATAGAACAGGTTCCAGGCGAGAATGACGATGTAGTAGACGTTCAGCCAGAACACGATTACCAACGAAGCCCAGCCGATTCCCTGGAGAAATAGAATATCGTAAGGAGAGAGGAAGAGTCACCTTGAAAATAGGAACCAAGTTCCAGGCCTCAATTCCACCTCGAGACATAAACTGCCCGAGCGCCACTTCCATCAGGAAAATCGGGATTCCACCGATGACCAAAAAGATGCAGTAGGGAATGAGAAACGCGCCCCCTCCGTTCTTGTAGCAGAGATATGGAAAGCGCCAGACATTGCCAAGTCCAATGAAGCCGCCGGCGACGGAGAGGATGAACTCGCGCTGCTTGTCCCATTGTACGCGCTCGTGGCCCTTCACTCCATCCTCATCCTCCTTAAACAGCTCAGTTTAAGAGCTATTCAAATTTCATTTCTTTGTCGTCCTTGAAAGGCGATCGCAGCCTATTTTCACCCAGGGATGCAAAACAGTTGCTTTTCATACAAAGCTCTATTGAAAAAAGACCAAAGCCTGATTGCAATCAACGAGGAATAAATAGCGGATGGGCTCGGCGAATTCAGAAGAGCTCAAATGAAAAGTCGCGTAGCGGCTTCGCCAGTTATTTAATAATAGATTGAAATTTTGATGTTGCGAAGCCGCTTTGCGGCTTCGTTTTCAAAAGCCGCCACGCGGCTTTCCATTTAAGCTCTTCTGGACCTGACTCTGGTTTTCTGCACGGATGCCGAGCCCAGAATAAGCGCTTTTTTAATGAAAGAACCGATCTGATCATCATTACCGCAAAACTCGAATTAGCAGTAGTAAGGTATTTACTTATTTGACCTCAACTCACGTGGTATCGTTAACAAAAGGGGCTTAACACGGTCAGAGCTTATATAAGATTGGTTCTTCCGCTGAAAAGTTCAATGACGTGTCTATTTTGGAATGAAAAAAGACTGTAAAAGACTTCTAAAAGATAATTCAATAAAAAATGCACAAGATCCGCACGGCTTAAGTATTTATCGCTCTTGGAAAGATAGCTCAGGGAAACTCGTTAATTTTCAATTACACTGTGTGTGTCCTTGGCTGCGGGACCGGTATGTTCTAGCGCGGGGCAAGGGGAAAAACTGAGTGTTAGAAAATACCTCTTGATCTTTCTTTTTGGGGATGAGGCCAGAGTCGACGAGATGTGGGTCGACCAACTGGTCGCCAGATAAAACTGCGTGTGTCGTTAAACAGATTAAGTGCTCGCGAAGCTGTAATTACCTGTACTCTCTCTTCCATCACAGCTCGAATCGTCATATCGAGACTCGCGTTGATCCTGTTCACGAGTTACGCGTGTGGTCTCTTTCATCAATTAATGAGTTTTAATACCTATTACTAATAGGCTATTAGGTATTACCTATCTTTGAAATTTTTAAGATTAGGGGTTTCACTTCGTAACTCGTGGCTTTCTCTTGCTTTCGCCTTCTATAGGGCAGAAGGTCTTCATAATGCAGGTTCAGGATTTTGCTGAAATAAAGGTTGATTATCAAGTCTGGGCTCGGCAACCTGCGTAGAAAACCTGAGTCAGGTTCTGAAGAGCCTGTTTGAAAAGCCGCTATGGTTCTTCAGAGCCTGACTCAGGTTTTCTACACTGGTTTTTGAAATAGTTTAAATTGAATATTTTTCAATAAAACCAAGAAAATCAAGCTGTTTTATCGATTTATCTCTTTATTCTAGCGTTAAAAAAGGCACCCTTGGCTGAAGTAGAAAAGGATGAGATGAGCCAGATTGACAAATCCAGTAAAAAGCCGCTCTTCTCCCTTTTTGCTTTCAAAGCTCTCAGTGTTGAAAAAGTTTTTGTTGTGTTTTTTCACTCGCAATTTCAAGCTCGCGTACAATCGTCTAGCTAGTCACTACTAATCGAGGGTTTAGCGAAAAATTAGCGCCAAAGTTGAAAATGGGGGCATTATCTTTTTCGCCTAGGCTTCGCGATCCTGCAGTCAATTTACTGTAATATGCGATTCATACTTTTCCTCTGTTATTTTCGCTTGCAAAAGAAATATATTTTTTGAGGAAATTTTGGAGTAAAAAAAAAGAAGAAGTTCAATCAACTAAGTTTCCAGTCAACTATTTTGAAAGTCGTTAAACGCGAAACACCACGTGACGTTCGTAACCGTCAGTTTTTTTGATATTTTCTTTTCTAAAAATAAAGCCGCGGAGCGGCTTCGCTAGAATAAAGATGTGGATTGAAATGATCAATTTGCGAAGCCGCTCGGCGGTTTTTATACAAAATATAGCCGCTACGCGGCTTTTCATTAAGGGTGTCAACATCGATTTGGACGAACTTTTGGAACAGGTTTTCGACAAGCAAGACTGACCAATACCTAATCGATGTTGACACCCTTAAAGTTCCTTTTGGAGTCCAGAGGGTATCCTGAGTCAGGACCCTGTCTCACGCTTTTCACACAGGTTTTCCACGCCCCTTATCTGCGCGATTTTGAAAGAGTTGGGAAATAAGCTCACTTTATTGAATTTGAATAAGTTTTTTACCCCGCCTATTTTATTAAAAAAAAACACCATCATCGTCAAATGAAAAATTGAATTTCGAAGTTTCTCACTTCAATTTAGCAATTTTTCCATTTCGCTATTATTTCCTATCGAGCTAGAGATGCACAAAGAAGTCAACTTGCAGCTTTGAAAGACAAAAAGAACAATTGCGAATTTTAAACTGCTGAAAAGAAGAAAAGCAGATTTGAACTTTTCTTTGTCCCTCGCTGAAAAACGATGATGAAAGATAAGATTATTTTTCAGTCGTGGGAAAATGCTCCTCTCAAATAAATTTAATAGCGAGTTGATTATGACGACAGTTTTTGCTGGAAAATGAATGATTGCGATTCTGAGTGTGGCAACCTGTTTAGAAAACCTGACTCAGGGTTGTAAAAGAGCTTTTAAGAAAAGCCGCGGCTTTTTGATAACAAAGCCGCACAGCGGCTTAGCCAAAATTATTTTCTCAGTATATTTTTGAATTCTGGAACCTGTGTTGAAAACCTGACTCAGGACCCTGAGCATTTGAAAGATAGATTGACATGATTATTTTGGCAAAGCCGCTTTGCGGCTTCGTTTTTAAAGAAAGCCGCTATGCGGCTTTTTATTAAACTTTTAAGAACCCTGAGTCAGGTTTTCTAAACAGGTTGTTGAGCCCAGTCGACAGTTTTATGGAAAAAATAGTCAATAATCGAATTCGGGATGAAAAGTGGCATATTTTTGAAGTGAAGCCTTGAAAAGGGTTGGAAAGAAATAAATCGATGTTTTAGACTTGGGCATGAATCGATTAACTGAAAACTGAAAAATGCTGGTTTTTTTTGGGACGTACCTTAGGTAGTTCTTCACGAGTCCTCTGTGCATAGAAGTTCGATTTCTTCTTTCTTTACCGGGACGCTTATTACGAGTCACGGCTGCTTAAAAAAATAGTCAACGAAGAAATTTAGAAGTAGCTAAAGAAAACAATTTTAATTCACCCTCAGGCGCTAGAAAATGTCAACTACAGTTAACTACCATATTATTTACTCTGCTGGGCTCGGCAACCTGTGCAGAAAACCTTAGTCAGGATCTGAAAAGTTTTTAGAGAAAAGCCGCTACTGATTTTTCAGATCCTGACTCAGGATTTCTGCACAGGTTGCCGAGCCTATCTACTCAGGTCTAAGGAGCCTGTGTAAAAAACCTGAGTCAGGGTTAGGGCCGAAAATAGATTAAGATTGTAATCTACGGCTTTGTTACAGAACCCTGACTCAGGTTTTTTATACAGGTTTTTATTTGATTTATGAATCAATTTAACTCGAATAGATAAAAATCAGAATCGTCTCTCAGAATTTTTTCTATTTCAATTTTTTTTAAAGATTTAATTTATAAAATATTTTAAGAATTATTTAGAAGAAAATTAAAGCCTACTTTTAGTAGAAAGAGGAGAAATACGGGATTTGCCCTATTTTTTTTTTCTTCGTCTTTTTGTTCTGTCTCGTTCTCCGCGGAATGGAGAATGTGGCTTTGGTCGAATGCCGAGAAGGCGTTTCGGTAACGGCCTAAATTCGGAGCGCCGCTCGTGGGCAAAAAAACACAAAATATAACTTTCAAGGGTTCCAATAGAAGTGGAAATCCGCCACTCCCATGGGCATTCCCATCCTCCCAATACTTTCTGCTACTCCTGCTCAAAATTAAACAAACATACTTTTTGTTTGATTCCTAGAATTGAAATTGCTGAAATAGCGGGCTTTCTTTTCGTCGGGTAGGAAATCAATTGATGACTGGAGCAATTTGATTCTTCCTTTATTGAAGAGCACATAGTTGGAACAATTTATTTACGATTGTGTTTTGAAATGAGCGATTCTCAAGGAGTAATTGAATTCATTCATTTTTCCGGATAAAACGATTGATTTGGCATTTATTGTTGAAATTCATCAGAACGTATGAATGTACTTCCGACTCGGCTTGGCAACCTTTGTAGAAAACCTGAGTCAGGGTCTGAAAGATGTAAAATGAAAAGCCGCTTAGCGGCTTTTTTAAAAAACGAAGCCGGAAAGAATAAGAAACTGATCAAAATGATGATTGTTTCAAAGCCGCTTCGCGGCTTCGTTTTTAAAAAGCCGCTTTGCGGCTTTTCATTTTACAGCTTTCAGACCCTGACTCAGGTTTTCAACACAGGTTGCCGAGCCAGACTTCCGAGGGCTACAAAATCTAACATGAAACATTTTTTTGAAAAGTAATTATTGTTGTTTGTGTATTGCTTTGTACAGTTGAAGAACCTTGAAGATACAGAATTGAGAAAGAAAGAGTTCAGCGATACTTTTAAAAAGAACTAAGTCCAGCCCGAAACGAGTCTGTTTTGCCTATTCACCATGAAGCTCGAAAGCTCATTTCCCTGCATTGTCGATAATCTGCAGAAAGTGTCGTTTTCTTTTGCTTTTTGCAGCTTTGGGAGCAGCACCATGTCTCCGGCCCAGTTTCTTTTTTTTAGCTCTTTCACTTGGTCAATAAAATTTCAATTCGGAGCTGGGCAAACCGTGTAGAAAACCTGAGTCAGGTTCTAAAAGGCTCAAATGAAACGAGGCCGCGAAGCGGCTTCGCAAATATATTTCTTGTTGAATATATTTTTGATTTAGTAGCTTTGCGGCTTGTTTATAAAAAAGCCGCTACGCGGCTTTTCATTTTAGCCCTTTCAGAACCTGACTCATGTTTTCTTCACAGGTTGCCGAGTCCAGTTTGTAATTCTTTTATTTGTAATAGGTTGCTTATTTTTGCAAAATTGAAAAGCGCTTTCATGAAGGGTCGGATGCCATCTTGGCAGGCATCTGCGAGCTGCTCAGACTGATACTTTATCTCATCAGCTCGCCGCTGCACGATGTCTAGCCCTATCTCGTCTATTCTCGCCCAGAACGTTCTGTTGAAATGCTCGTACAGCATAAAATCGGGGTAGTTGATCACGCGCACCAATTCTTCGTGATACTCCTTCGCTTCTTGGCTGTGTTTTCTCCCGCTATTCATCGGCAAGTAAGCCAGGTCTGATGGCGGCCAGTTGAGTTCAAATGACAGAAGAGCCAGTCCGAGATCGAAATATTCCATGATCAGGATTAGGTCAAAATGCCCGTGGATTTTCTCTTTTCGGGGGATCTTTTTCTTCTCTTCCTTGATTTCAATTCAGAAAAGATCGACCCTTCCTATGTAAGCTTTGACAACGTCTCTATCCAAGTTCATCGTCGTCACTTCTGGTCCAAAGAAGCTCCACAACTGAGGCCTTAGCAAGTGCCTTTTCCACATGGAAGGGTCTGGAATGAGCATGGATTTCTTGTAGAAATCAACTGGGTCGGATAAAAGCTCGTAAAGAAAAGAAACGCGTTCTTTTCCTTCTTCTTTTTCGAAGAGCGAAGGGAAGATGGTTCGAACTTGCTTTCAGAGCGGATGAGTTATTTTACGAACAGACAAAGAGAGACCTGTGTCAGGGTCTTCAGGGAGGGCTAAGGAAAGACTCAGGCTCTGGAAGAGCGAAAATGAAAAGCCGCGTAGCGGCTTTTTTAAAATCGAAGCCGCGAAGCCTTTTTTCATTTTCATTTTAGCCTTTTCAGAGCTTGACTCAGGTTTTCCACTCAGGTTGCCGAGCCCAGGTTATCATGTTCACACAAGTTAATTGATACTGTCTTCAATAAAGAGTTCTTCCGCTTTCCTTATCCCTCATCGGGTTGAAGTAGTATTTCCACGTGCTGGTCATGTGAGTGGACGGGTGTCTCAAAATCGAGATCTTCTTCGCTGTGGGAAGATACTCGTCCGCGAATGTGAAATTGTACGTCATATGATTAGCGACGAAATCATATTGTTTTGACTTCTTCTGCCAGCCAATAATTCCGAGCCCGTCAGGATTCAGTGGCTCAGCTAATTCCGCCTCGCCGTAAGGAAACAAATGCGCTAAAGATGCAATCAATCCAATGATGCCGAATCCAGCCGGTTTTTATCGCGGCTTAGTGGGTCCAGAAGCTGGATTATCATTTTAAATTAAATATTCTCCTCGATCATAAAATAGAAAAGCCTCTATTGGAGCTATAATTTATAGCTTTCATTAAATTATATACCTTTTATCTGGGTCGAAAACCTGTGTAGAAAACCTGAGTCAGGGTCCGAAAAATCTTTAATGAAAAGCCGCATAGCGGCTTTTTTAAAAACGAAGCCGCATAGCGGCTTCGAAAATAAGATTTTAAACCTATCTTTATTTTCTAGCGAAGCCGCTTTGCGGCTTTGTTTTTTAAAAAGCCGCTACGCGGCTTTTCATTTAAGCTCTTTCAGACCCTGACTCAGGTTTTCTGCACAGAATGCCCAGCTTTATGCAGCGTTTATTGAATAATAAAAAGGAATTTTAAGACTAGCCATAATTCTTGTCAAAAGTAAGCTGAAAGAAAAAAGATAATTTACGTGATTATCATCCGGTCGTATATCAATTCTGGTGTCTTTAAATTTAAGCACTTACATCCAACATTTTGAGTCGTCAAAAGCATCGACTTATTGTGAGTGTAGCAGTAGCGGGAAAATATTGTTGCTAGCGTCGAACTGCCAGTTTTGTATGTTTTCAGGAAAAATACACTGTCGGCTTTTTCGGTGGTCGACTGAGTCAGGGTCCGGCAATCTGTGTAGAAAGCCTGAGTCAGGATTTGAAACAGGGTAACAAAAACGATGTTTTAAAAAGCATTTAGCCAGCGTTTAAAAAGTAGATAAAAATATTGGTAATTTTTGATCCTGACTCAGGTTTTTTACACAGGTTTTTGAGCCTACACTAAAGACCACTTTCCTGCTTGGCTAGACGAAGTATTTTGCGGCAACGTTTTTGAAGGAGCCTTTGCACGAGGAAATTCGTCGGTGATCCATTGAAAGTCGAGCGACAGCACTTCGTATTCTCTGATGTACAAGAAGAGCGATAAAAAAATGCAACAGGCCCAGGGAAGATATTTGTGGAAGCACTCCCACCTCCCCATCACTGAAATTTCACTGTGATGCTCTTTCAACGGCATTTTAAATTTAACTTCTAGCTGCTATTTTCTAGCGCCCTAATAGCCCGGGGGCAATATCGCAGTACATTCTGGCGGGGACCAAAATATGAGCTAAAATAGGCTTTGTTCCTCAAGAAATTAGATGACGGCAACCTGTGTAAAAACCTGAGTCAGGTTCTAAAGAGCCTATATGAAAAGCCGCGTAGTTTTTTTTTAATTTTTTTTTTAATTTTCTTTTAAAATAAAGCCGAAAAGTGACTTTGCCAATTTTTTAAGAATGATTGAAATAGTAATGTTCCGAAGCCGCTTCGCAGCTTTATTTCCAAAAAGCCGCTACGCGGCTTTTCATAAAGATTCTTCAGAACCTGACTCAGGTTTTCTACGCTGGTTGCCGAGCCCAGGGACAAAGTAATTAATTTCGTCAATCCTTTTTTTTCATTAAATAAATAATGATGATGACTTGAAACTGCTCCGAGTTAATTTCAACTCAAACTTACAAGATTTGTTTGTCAAATTTTCTTCTTCAAAAGTTGAATCTCTTTCATAGTACTCGAGTTTAACACTTTCGCACTCTTTGGGTCGAAGACTCATCAATTAGCTTAATTTTTACGATGAATTTGATAGGCTTAGACTCTTGGACTGCGAGCTGTGAACCCGGTAATGATATTAATCACCGGCGCTTATCCGGCCTTTTTCTTTTCTTTTGGATTTTATTCTTTTTTGAAAAGGAAGAGTTTCAAACTCACGATTTATTACGATTACAGAAGAGTTTGACCTTGAGAGTAAATAGCTGGGCTCGGCAACCTGAGTAGAAAACCTGAGTCAGGCTCTGAAAAGCAAAAATGAAAAGCTGTACAGCGGCTTTTTTAGAAACGAAGCCGCAAAGCGGCTTCGCCAGTGTTTAAAAATAGATAAAAGTGATTGAATTGCGAAGCCGCTATGCGGCTTCATTTTTCAAAAAGCCGCGTTGCGGCTTTTCATTTTTGCTTTTCAGAGCCTGACTCAGGGTTTCTACTCAGGTTGCCGAGCCCAGGTAAATAGTAGTAAGTCGATAATGAAAAGAAGAGGAGATCATTTTTGGAAAGTTTCGCAAGTTGACTGCTTCGTTGACGCGTATATACAGTGATTTGTGCCCTATCGAGTGCGAAATGAAAGTTGTTCTTGCTTGGCGAGATTGCTCGATCAATTTGTTGTCGAATTTTTACACTGATTTAAAACATGGACCCAAACATGCTCCTGTCTAATTGACCGCGCCACTCATTCTAATTAGATTTCTCTTCTTTTAGAGAACTTTTAGCCGCACTTTCGCTCTCTCCCGTGCGCTCCTGATTAATTGAACATTGCTTTTACGATCATGAATTTCTTTAATTTTTCATGAGAAACAAAAAAGAAGGAAGAAAAAAAAACGCTCCTATTGCTGCAAATTTGATCGTTGCAAATTGCAACCTGTATAGAAAAACCTGAGTCAGTATGAGAAGAGCCGAAATGAAAAGCCGCGTAGCGGCTTTTTTGAAAACGAAGCCGCAAAGCGGCTTCGCCAGTATTTAAATATAGATTAAAATTATATTTTGCGAAGCCGCAAAGCGGCTTCGTTTTGTAAAAAAGCCGCTACGCGGCTTTTCTATAATGGATTTCAGGACCTGAGTCAGGTTTCCTACACAGAGTACTGAGCCCAGGATCGTTGATTTTGAAGATTTGATTATAAAAAAAAACAGGTTTTTTTTAATGTTTTGGCTTGTTGGTGGGAACTTGAGTTTTTAACAGGGTCAAAGAAGAAGAAGAAGAAATTACAGTAATATTCTGTGCGCTATTTACAGCAAATGTTTCAAGAAGTTTGAAGAGTTTGAAAAAGAGAGGTCGCGAGGATATTTTAATAAGTCTAGATTAGTTGCTGCGTCACACCATTTGGGACGGTTTGGGCGAGTGTTCGAGGTTGGCCCGGCCGAGGGTGTAGCACTGCCTCGGGCCGCCGTTGTTCCCGCCCGTCGGTGCTCCACCGTCGTCCACCGAGTCTTCTTCATACTCTAAATCTACACTTTCAGAAACGAATTCTCTTCCTTGATTGCAAACCTGAGTCTTGATAGTCTTCGTACGCGAAATAGGCGCCAATGAAAGCAGTGAGCATACAAATATACGCTAGCGAGATGTCAACAATGACCATGCTCTTGGGGGTGATGTCGGGATTGATGCCGCCCTTGGTGAGCGCTTCCATCCGCTCGTGGCAGTACTGGATGTGTTTCTGGCAGCTCTCCCAGTCCTCCGTGCAGCTCGCGCTCTCCAGGTTGAATTGAGCGCAAGTTCCAGCTGGGTGCATTTTTTCTGAAAAACGAAAGTTAGTTACTGACACATTTACCTATCTAAGCCCAGGAACCATTGTAGGAAACCTGAGTCAGGTTTCCTGAAAAAGCTATGATGAAAAGCCGCGTAGCGGCTTTTTTCAAACCAAAGCCGCGAAGCGGCTTCTCTAGATCTTTCAAATATCATCGAATTTGTAATCTTAGCAAAGCCGCTATGCGGCTTTGATTGAAAAAAAGCCGCTACGCGGCTTTTCATCATAGCTTTTTGAGGAACCCTGACTTAGATTTCTACACAGGTTGCCAAGCCCTGAGTGTAAGAAAGTCTACCTTTGGTGGTGAACAAGGGACTTTTGGGAAGAAAGATGAAGGCGTAAAGAAGAATAGTAGCTGCGGCGGCGTAGAGGAGAGAGGCAAGTCCATGGGCGGCAAAACCGACGACTGGGAAATTAACGCGAATGACCACCCGAACGATGCAGAACACCGCGGAGAGGATGAAAGAGAGGCACAGGAGGATCAACGGGGCCAGGAAGATCCAAGGAGGTGGCTGATCGCGCGAGAGATTCGTTATTCCGAGCACCAGCAAAATCACGATCGATAAGAAACACAACGCCGCGTGTAGCAGCCGGAATTTTGTATGCAGCTCGATTCCCATTCAAAACGGGAAACTGAAAATCAATCGTTAAAATAAAACTTGATGAACTTGAAGTCCATACTTTGATTTTTACAACATGCCCTTTGTTAATTACCCGGCTGACCTTTCCCTTATATCGATAATATAATGGCAAGGAGGAATTTAAAATGCATCATATTTTTTTCCAAAAATGAAGATGGAAGGCTTTCAAAAAAAAAATAAATAAGTGGATAAGATAGGGTTAAGAGGGTACTATCGCTTAGTCTTTACCTTTGTAGAAACCTGAGTCAGGGTCCAGTCAGAATTTGAAAATAGATTGAGATGCTAATTTTGGCGAGGCCACGTTGCGGCTTCTTATCCTAAAAAAGCCGCTAGGCGGCTTTATAATTAGGCTGTCTCAGAACCCTGATTCAGGTTTCTACACAGGTTGCCTACCCCAGCTTCTGTCTGTGTTTTGCCCCAAAAACCGTTCCATAATTTACGAAAGTGACAAGTTTCTTTGCAACCTTGCTTGATTTTGCTTTTTGTTGAACGAGACATTGATTGGAAGCAGAGTAGAGTGTCGCCAGGGACATTAAAGTAATATTAAAAACAGTGCACTCGTCCATCGTCAAAATGTCAACCTTGTTGGCAGCCGCTGACGGGCGCCGACTAAGGAGCGTTTACTCGAGCTGCAACTTTGATGCGAATTTAACCGCTACTTGCTTTATTTGTATACATGTTTGGCTAGCACATCATGCCTTCTATGTTCGAATGTGCATCTTTAAAGCGGAGATTGTTTAGAGACGTGTGTTCTGAACGAGTCACTTGAAGTCGAAACACTCGCTTTGAAGGCACGGTAATAGGAGCTATTAGTTATGTATTCAGTGCGCTCGACGTGACAAAGGGTTGTCCTCCATTTTAGATTAGTGGATTGTTTCTAGCGTTTTGTCTCCGTTTTCGTCCAATTTTAAAAAGAGCAACTTCCAAAAGCCACATTTTTCGACTTGATTTTTGGAAACTGTAGAAAACCTGAGTCAGGGTCTCCAATTTAAAAATATATTGAAGTGGTATTTTTGCAAAGCCGCTTTGCGGCTTCGATTAAAAAAAAGCCGCTACGCGGCTTTTCATTAAAGATCTTTCAGACCCTAACTGAGGGCTGCAATCAAGGAAGAGTACAGAAAAAGGGGTCTGTGAAATCCTCGGTCTTTGAAATGCAGTAATCTGTTCGGAGTTTTTACGGGCCAGAGAGGATTATCCTGGTTATTATCCCCAATCGGGCCCTGGTTTAGTGCCTCCTCCGCGCGATTCGCCAAAATGACGTGGGACTCTGATTGCCAAATTGTTTCCTTCGAGAAGGGATCGATCCTGCTCGCGGTCAAATTTAATCACATCAGCGCTTTAGGGGTACACCCTTAGGGGCACGCCGCAAATGGAATCAATTGCTTACTACTCGTTTTTTTCTTTACGAAAGGGTCTAATTTTTAAGGGGCAGGAGTTAGGGTTAGGGCTTATTAAAGGCCATCATAAGAAGAAAAAGGGTTCCTCGGATGGAAAAAAACTGGAAATCTTTGGATCTTGAAGGTATTCCGAAAATACTAGTACGTACTTTTCGCAGAGTTAATCTTTATATACTTCTTCATAGACTCCTCTTATTGTCATCGACTTTTCTCTCGAGCTTCTTATTCTTTTTTTTTGGTCTCTTTTGGAGGTCTGGATCTCTCTTTTTTTTGAAATTCCGGAATATTCGAATTCAGGAAAGTTGAATTCTCGATTGTCTCTCTTTGGCGTGGCCTCTTTGGTGTTTTCAGTAGATTGCAGGTAGATTTTCTCCACGATGAGAAAGTCGAGGCTGGAGGGCCTGATGGGCACGCAGAGTGCGCGCGCACCACCGGCGCTGGAGAGTTGGATACCGCGCCGCCGGCCCTGCCAGGCCCTCCCCCGAGAAATGACTGCTGAACAACTTTTTTTAATTAGGGCACAGTCGCCCATGCCACAGTCGCAAACTGCAAACGCAAAATTTACTGTCATCGGACGTATGTCAACCAGCGCCAAATCCTCAACCGTCAAACTAGTTTGGAAAAGAAAATACACGGGTTAGAGCCTTAGCTCAGCACTTTACCTGTGTAGAAAACCTGAGTCAGGGTCCTAAAAAGCTTTAATAAAAAGCCGCGTAGCGGCTTTCTTAAAAACGAAGCCGCAAAGCGGCTTCGCCACATAAACTATCTCAATCTGATACCCTGACTCAGGTTTTTTACTCAGGTTCTACACCAATTTCCGGGCTTTTTGGAAATCTTGATTCGAATTTAACCCATTTTGTTTTGGCAAAGATTAACCTGTTTAACCGAAGAAGCAAGCAGAGCCGTATTGAAGACAAACAATGGAAAATGAGAAATTAATGGCGAAGCTGCATTATTAAGTTTTTATTTTTATTGCGGGGAGCGATGATATTGAGCTTTTCTTCTGCTTATTTTTCTGGGGAAGAAGGAAGGGTAGTTTAGTGCGCCCGGGGGAATGCAACCAGCTGGCCCGAAATCGACGAGTTACTGTGGAATAGCCATTTCACTGTAATTGACCGTGCTCGATTTGACCAACAAACAAAATGTTTATTGCCCTTCATTTATTCCGCGACGCCATTTTAAAATTCAGAAGAAAATACTAACACACCAAATCTCTTGCCAAAAATTTTTCAAGGAAAATTTATTATTATCAAAAAGCATTTATTGTTAGGTTTACAGGAAAGAACAGAAACATGACAACGCACCGTCTGAATTTAAATCTTAGGATAAGGATTCATTTTATTATCGTTCACAATTACTTAATTGGTACATACGATCAAGATTCGTTTTATTCTTCATATAATACTCTTGTCTTTTAAAGTTTGCAATTAACCGTCGCCGGACAACAAGAAACTAAGAGAATTCAAGAATGCATTTTACTCTATGAAAAAAGAAAGATCTCATTCAGCTTATATGGGGATAGATTACGATCAATGCATGGAAGTACCAGTTATCTGATAAAGAATGAACCTTTTACCATCAACCAAACCACTCTTGAATATCAAAATGGTTCGATTTCCTCATCATACTTATGCATTCAAAATATGACAAGAAGAAATTACTAATATACCAAGACTCTCGCCAAAAAAAGGGTCAAGCTAAATCTTTCAACAACAATTTATTATTATCAATTTATTATCAGGGTTACAGAAAGAACAAAAACATGACAATGCACCATCTGAATTCAAAAGTAAGGATAAGGATTCATTTGAATTACGGCTCAAACCAGGGGATCATGATGCTCAAGGTTCATTTTATAAAGTCAATATAAGGATGGAGGTTGATCTTATTCAGCTTATATGGCGATAGATTACGATCAATGCATAGAAGTACCAATTATCTGATGAAGAATAAACCTTCTCCCTTGAACCAAACCACTCTTGAATCTCAAAATGGTTCGTTTACCATCTTTTTGCATTAAAAATCGCATGTAGAAAACAATGATATCATCAAAATAGAAGATATTCCATCGCGTAAATAATGCATCACCAAAGAAGTGAAAGTGGTACTCCTTTTTTTCCCTTTTTTCCTTTTTTATGAAGCATTATTAGTATTAGCATCGGCTGCTTTCTCGTTCATAATTGAGAAGTATTTTTTTCGGGAAGTAAGATTGATGCTCCACTAGGCATTTTTATTAGAGCAGTTAATTATTCATAAACTGCAGAAGAGCTATTTTAAACCGGCTAGCGAACTAAAACGATTTAGTGACAGCTGATCGAGCAACAACTTTAATTGATCACTTATTCTGAGTTTTTGGCGATTTTTCTATTTTCTGATTCAATGCGTTTTCAAACCGCATTATTTCAAATATGCCTGGCTTGGAAACCGGAGTCAGGGTCTTGGATTGGAATGAAGGACCTCTCCTGTCAAGATGAACAAATTTTTTTCCGAAAATCTTAAGGGTATCATACCGAAATCGCTGTTTGAAAACGGTGTTCCAACTTGACGGAGGGTTCCTTATTAAAAGCCGCATAGCGGCTTTTGAAAAACTTAGCCGCAATGCGGCTTCGCCAAAAGTAAGATCAGTTTGATAATCTGGCGAAGCCGATTCGCGGCTTTGTTTTTTAAAAAGCCGCAACGCGGCTTTCATTAAACTCTTTGAAGAGCCTGACTCAGGTTTTAATTCCTGAGTCCTCAGAATCATTTCCAACTTTTCCTGCATTTTTGATTTGTTGCTTGTTGATGATCTGCCCTGGGGGAAAGTGCCCAATTCGCATCTGTTGTCGAAAGTAATTATAAATGTATTGATGGCTGATGCAGGTCGAACTTTGTACAAAGCAGATGGATTGTATCTTTATAACAAAGCGCAAAAGATATAAATATTTGAATAGTGAATTGAATATTAATTTCATTTGATCGCGCAGGGATCAGACTACAAGGCAGTGCCCATATGGTGCCGATTTAGGGTCATGGCGGTGTGGCTCATTGTCTGCGCCAGGAAGGTGGCGTTTGCATCTTCGTACGCCTTCTCGCCCTCGCTGCCGAACGAAATCTGGATCGAGGGGTCACGAAAAGAACAATTTCTATTGGAATAATTTAAGGGTGGACAAACCTATATCGCAAACAGGCTCCCTTGAATGGTGAATATTTAATGCTAAAGAAGCCAAGAAATGTGGTTGAAAATTGAACTCTATTTAGGAGGAAATTAATCTTTGAGAGAAATGAATGAATCTATCTCTCAAAAGCTGCACAAAGCCGTTTTCTAACGAGCGCTTCTTTAATTATTCCCGAAGAAAAAAGGGAAACAGAACTATTTCGTGACCCCGACGTGGCAAAACATTCTTGGCGGCTTCGCGGATTTCCGGCTCTTGTCCGGCCATACAAACATATTGAAGTTGACGCAGCGCTTCTTTTGCGTTGAGGAAGCCGAGGGCGATGCACGACGCTCGGCGGAGCTTTTTGGACTTGTCCTCCAACAACTCCAGGTAGCTGGCGAGGGCGAAATCGCGCGGCCGCCAGGTCCCGTCGCCGGGCTCGTTGGCGATGTGGCGGAGGTGGGCGGCCGCGGCGTCGCGGAGTTTCTTGTTTTCGTCGAGAAGCATGATTGCCAGCGCCTTGGAAAGGGTTAAGACTCCTTTACTGACCTTTTCAAACCTTCATGTTGGAATGTTTTCGAACGAGCAAGGACTGGAGCAATCCAATCGCTCTCAGAACAGAGGGTTCGTCTCCCGACTCCAATTCGCCGGAAATGAACAACTCGAGGCTGAGCATTTCGACGTGCTTGCCGAACTCGCGCTGCTCCTCTGCTTTGAGCTCTTCTAAGTAGTGTATGATTTGATATACAGTGATGATTTGGTTGTCGAGGTCCTCTTCGCGCGTCAAATCGGGCCGGTCGAGAATGCGCCTCAATAATTCAGGAAAAACTTGATCGGCGACGGCCGGACGCTTGCGCACATGCGACGAGTAGTTGCCAGTCAATTCGTACTTGTACGTCTAAAGTGTTCCATTAATACGAGCAATCCAGAATCGGGCGCTGCGGTTTGATTAAAATTTAAGGAAGTCTACCTTGACAGGAACTGCCAGTTTGGTCTTGTTGTCGCAGCAGGATTTCCACTGCATGAGCAAAGTAGGCCTGAACTTGAACTCGTACTCTTTGAGCGAGTCGAGGGTGAATGAGACTCGCGACCGCGAGAGCTCGATCAATCGGCTGATTGTCCGGCCGTGGCGCATCTTAAATTTTCCCTTTTTTATACTTGACAGCTGTGGTCCACTTACCAAGCTCGTGATGGCTTTTATCTCATTGACGCGGCATGGGCCGTAGTTGCCCACATTGCCCAACAAGTTCTTGCAGCACTGCAAATGTGGAATCTTTCAAAGGGATCTCAGAATATATCGGATGTAATTTAAAGTTCTGAGAAGTTTTGAGACCCGTAGCAACGCCTCGTCAATAAGAGGATTCCCCGTTGTTGGAGGAACATCATCATCGAGTTCGAAAAGCTCCGTTCTACAGGACCGATACGACTGGGTGATCATCGTTCTCTGGTCATCTTCTAGAGGAGCGATGGTGCTTCCTAGAACTGTCGATGGACTTAGCGTCGTTGTCGCGCTGAAACAATTGGTTAGAATTGTTGATGCATTTTTGGGCATTTACCGCTCGGAGTTCATAAAGTCGAGATCCATGGCAGACTCGTTCTCGGAAGGTAGGGGCACAGACGGCTGATCACGTCCGCCGTGACGGACAATCGATGCCAATGTCTGAAAGATAATTTTACATTAACAGCACTAGAGCCTGTTTATTCTCGCTTATTGGTCACTTTTCAAAAGTCGCTTTGTTTATCAATTTTCAATTTTGGTAGAAATGAACTTCACCTTGGAATTTGGGAATCAAGGAAGACAAAATAAAACATCGATTACCTGAATAGACTCTTCCAGATGCCTGAGCTCCTTGTATCTGCCACGGAAGTCGTCCAAGGCCAGATTGAGCTGATTTGTGGCTTCCATAAGTCGCCGCCCTGTGCATTATTATTAATAGATTTATCCCCTTCGCGACAGGAAAGCTTACCGATGGCCGCTTCCATTTGCCGTTTCTCCTCGATTTGCTCGATGTCAGCCAAATCTCAAAAAGGTTCGACTTTTGTTCATTAATTAAAAAACAAGCAACTAATGAAGATTAATAAATAAATGCCAAGTTGAAGTTCGAACCTCATGACTGAAGCCAAGAACTGCGAGGTAAACAAGGGTGGTCTCGGATCGATGGAGTCGCGCACTTCGTCCATAAAGTCCTTCGGCTTGCCCGCATTTTCAAGTCCCTTGATTCTATCCGCGATGCCAACACCCTTGCCAGTCTGCCCGTCAACTTTACCAGGGATCCGACTTTTACTCTTTGCCTGCTGTTTCGCCCTGCGCTCGATATTTACCCTCAGTTTTGCCGTCCGCTTTTCATTGAAATTTTTCTCATCTGAGCGAGTTTTTGGCTGGGGAAGCGGTTTTGGCACTTTTTTGGCCAGATTTTTTGGTGCTTTTTGCAGATTATTTTTTGGTTGAATTTTAGTTGCTTGACTTTTGGGCCTTGAATTTTCCCTTGACCTAGTAGAATTAGTTTGCTTTGGAGCGGTTGACTTTTTCTTCAAGTTTTTCGGAGACGACTGCTCTGGCAAAGATTTAGGCTGGTCTCTAGGAGTTCTACGAGTTTTTGATGGTGGACGCGTTCTTTTTGAAAAAGGTTCATTTTGCATTTTAGGATCCCTTGACGAGAGTGTCATTATCGCGGACTGAGTCGGCAATGTCCGGAATCTCGATTGCCGATGTCGCCGCGATTGAGGTGGCCGCCACTTCCGTCGCCACAATTGAAGGCGCGCGCATTGTTGACATTTCCGACGGAGTCATAGTGGGCGCCAGCGAAATCTACAAACCAACAACATAATCAGAACTATCGCCCTTGATTTAACTGACCTGATCGCTGTCTCGAATCGACGGTGGAATATCCAACCCGCCCGTCATGTTCGCCGCCATTTCAGACAGCATCGCCGAGCCAATTGGCTTAATATCCTCGCCCACAAAGGGCTTCCAGTGGACCATGATCGACAACTTGAGCGAACCCATTTCGTTCAGCTCAACATCGAGCTGCTGCATGTCCGAATTGAAGAGATCTTTCGTCTCGCACGACACATTGCCGACGACGACGCCCTTGCCAATCTTGCGCGCTTCGGTGACTTTGATCGCGATGAACTCGCCCACAGTCGGCCTGAAATCAACAATGACTAATAATCAACAATCATGAGCGGAGTCTACCTGAAAACAGTGTCTGTCTCTGTCCAGGATTGTTTCAAGTTGAGTCCATCCTTTTCGACTTTTCCTTGCGACTTCCACTTTTGTCCTTTTCCGTATCGGAGCGTCACTTCATATTGATCCCCAGCTTTGAGTCTTGAGAAACCGAGCAAGCCCTTCATCTTGACCGAAAACTCGCCCAAGTAACTGCTCATGTCTTGCTCGTGTTGAAGCATCGCAGAAGAAGGCTGCTTGATTTTCTCCTCGCGCCAGTCCCTGTCGATCTCCGTGTACGACTCGTAAAGAGTGTCTATTTCTTCCTGGTGCTCTTGAAGACGGACGAGCAAATGCTGCAAACTCGAGCAAGTTTCAATAAGCTCGTTTGATGGATTTTCCTGATTGAGCCGCTGTGTTTGGAGGACATTTAATTCGGCAGTGTTGATGGAAATGTAATCGCCAATTCCTTTCCGAACTGCGAAGTAAATCTCTGCCAGTCGACTCGGGCGTTCCTTCTTTTTCGATGAGCCGCGTTCTTTCTTTCCGAAAAGGCCAAAGCGTTTCTTGCGCTCTTGCCCTTCTGGCTGAGGGTCTTCGATCGCCAGCGATAAGATTGAAGAAGCACGTGACATGGAAGGGACAGAGAATTTGTCGGAAAAGACGCGGTTCACTTCGTCGTTGAGCCTCGAAGTCAGCGCTTCAGAGACCGAGAGTCCGTCAGCATCGGCGTAAGTGTCCGGATCCAAACCAGTGGTCACTTCTTGATCAGAAGCAAAGCTCTTTTCCTCTCCATCGAGATTCGACGGGTCAATCGTAGCTGTTGGGTCCTCGTCAATTGCACCTTCTTCGGCTACTGCTTCCGTTATCGTTTTTTCAGTAGCAGCTGGCTCCTGGGCTGTGAGTGGCACTGGCGCACCAGGAGGTGGCGGTGGTGGAGGAGGAGCACCTTGAGCAGCAACTGGAGCGGCTTCTACTCCAGGTGGTAGCGGCGGCGGTGGCGCTGGAGGCAGAACTGCTTCGACAGCAACTTGTTCTTCTGGCGCCTTTTCTGATTTTTCTTCAATTTCAGTCGGTGCTGATTCATTTTCTTCTACATTTTGTTCAGCTGGTTTTTCTCCCTCTGGCTCTTCATTTAGTTGAGCTGCTTGCTCTTGAGAACCAGGAGCACTTGGAATTTCAGTTTTCATTTCGTCAGGATTTCCATTTGTCAGCACTTCAGTTTCGTTTACTGGCTCTTCTGAAATCACTTCTTTTTGTTCCACCTCCTCGGAAACTTCTTGAACATCTTGATTAATTTCTGGCTGCTGAGCAATTTCGGGCTCATTATTATTGACAGCTTCTTCAGTCGGCGTTACGTTAAGAACACTCCTTGGAGCAGGTGCTGGTGGAGGGGCTTCTATTTCTTCAGTTTCTTCTTTGTTTTTGGGCTCTGTGTTTATTTCATTATTGTTTTCCTCCACCGCTGGTTCGGTAGTAGTCACGGGCTGAGAATCCTCAAGAATTTCCGACGCGGGCTCGAGCTGGGCTTGCTCCTTGTTTCGATTTCGCGAGCGTTCTCGTTTCTCCCTCCTTTTCTGTCGCTCCGTGTCTTTTCGCCCTCGCCGCTCTTCGTCATTTTCTCCGACAGTTTCGGAGCGCTCAAGTGCCACCGCCATAATTTGCTCCTCCTTCCGCTTTCGCGACTTGCTCCGCGCTCGTTTTCGCCTTTCCGCTTCTTTTTCAAGAATTTCCTTGTCCGTCAAGCCAGCTTCTCTGTATTTTTCCTCTCGCTGAAGACGACGCGCTTCTGCTTCTGGATCCTTGCTTCGCTTTCGTCTGGGCCGCGAGGATCGCTCTGAAGCAACAGTGCTTGCGATTGAAATTGTTCGGTCCACATCGATAGGAAGTCCTTCTTGGGGCTGGACAGCGAGCTCAGCTTTTTGACGGGATCTGCTTTTTGACCTACAGTTTGTTTGTTAAATTCGGAGGATTTTCTAATAATAAGGGGGTAGATATCAAGAATCGATGATCAGTATTTTCTCAAATTTTTAACATAGTGACCCCCTTATTTTTTCAGCTCGAAATTTATTTCAGGCAATTATCAATTTTCTATGGAAGCCAAAAATTTAGATTTCTTGAGCTTTCGGGGTGCTACAATGCGAATCGGGCACCTCCGATTGTCGCCAAAATGACCATTTTAGGAAAGTTAGCGATCTTTGATGAAAAATTTTGTTAAAAAATTTTCTTGAAATTCGAAATTTCGGCTTCTATAGGAAATAGAGAAAGATCAAAAGTTTTTGTTTCCAAAGTAAAATAAGGGTGTTACTATTTTAACTTTGGGAGAACTGTCTGACGGAAAATGGCGATTCTTTATATCTACCTCCTTAATAAAATGAAATCACCAGAAAATCATTTTTTAAAATTGATTAGCAATCAATTTTGAAACTATTATTAACTATTTTTTTGAAAAATAATTTAGCGTGACGAACCTAGATTTTCGTTCCTTTCTTATTTTTCTCTTGGCGCCTTCAGTGACCTCTGGAGCGACCGCAGTTGGCGCTTGGTCGCTTTGATCCGGCTGCGTTGGGTGGAGAATTGAGGCGGTGCGCCTCTCAATCTCGACTGGGTTGTCGACGTCTCCATCGCCGTCGTCGTCGAGCCCGTCGAGCAAGTCCATTTGGACCGAGCCTCAATTCACCGTTTTGTATACGTTTACGGTGAACTCACGAAATTTCTGTTTTGGCGGTGGAGCGAGTAGGCGGCTCCTCCAACGCCGAAACTTTGCCCCGCGGAGCACCCGTGGGAACATACCGCAGCTAGCCTTCTTTCCTTACTTTTTCACTCATCTGAGAAAAATATCTCAGCATTTTTTTCGCTCGATGCAAAAAACATTATCAATAAGAAAAAAGTCTTCCATGATTTCAATCAAAAAACTTAAGGGGGTGCTGGGCGAGAATCAGACTTTTTTCGACTAAAAAAACTCATTTTTTAATTATTTAATATTATTTAATAATTATTTAATAACTATTTAAATAAATACTTTTTATTATATAATTATAATTATATTATATAATTTATTATTCAAATATATAATTAAAATATATATATTTAATTAAATAATAATTATTAATAATAATTAAATTATTCATTAATTAATCATCATTGAAAGAGTTCATTTTTGAACGATAAGAAGTCAAACAAGTCCTCTCCTCTGATGAACTCCAGTATACCATCTTTAGTATGACCATCAATTCCATGCTTCCGGCATCTCTTCTTCAGAAAGCAGAAAATCAACTTATATGACTCGCCAAACAATATTCGCCAAGGCCGTTTTTTCGTCTTCAAATCGTCTTGATATTTGCCGAAGTTTTAGGAATCCCAGGCGACTTATTCTCTCAATCCTTATTCTTGAAAAAACGAAAGTTGAAGAGTCGCTTGATGGGCTTCTGCGACATTCGTGAGCCGAGGGGGAGGACTCCTCCTCGCAAAGAGAGAATTCAGTTCTGGCGGGCCGAAGAATGGATCAGAAACATCACCACGGTACGGTAAAATGGCTCCTCTTTTTCTACTTTTTCCAGGGTCGATTCGAGCTTTGGAATCAGTTCTGGTCGGAAATGCTCGGAACACTCGTGCTTGTAACTGTCGGCAACGCGTCTGTAGCTCAAAATCAAGCACAGTATCACAACGCTGCTTTTCTCGATATCAACTTGGCTTACGGGTAAGTTGAGCTTTTAAATTGTTGAATAAGAAATATTTCAAAAATAGACTTGCTTGTGCGGCGGGAATTTACGTCGCTGCTCGAACCAGTGGTGGACATATCAACCCTGCTGTGACGATTTCCCAGTGGCTTTTGGGACGGATGAATATTATTCAAGCTGTGGTTTACATTGCTGGCCAGGAAGGTGCTCACATCCAACAGGCTTACAGTTAGGTTCGAGTCTATCGACAACATATCAATCTAATCCTAACCCTATTAACCCGTCGCCGAGCAGTAGGCGTAAAAATGCCTTCTAGGCCAATAAGTTTGCCGTATTTCGAGCCTCGGGGAGTGTTGTAGCAGCGAAACTGCTACGCGCTTGGCAACGGGTCAATTCCTAACCATAACCCTAACCCTATTAACCTATTGCCGAGCGTGTAGCAGTTTCGCTGCTTCGACACGCCCCGAGGCTCAAAATATGGCAACCTCATTGGCGCAGGAGGCAAATTTACGCCTACTGCGCGGCAACGGGTTAACCCTAACCCTGTCGGTATCAAAGAGCACGAAAAAGATTCTCGGCGGTTTCTTATCCGGGCCAATTGTTTACCTCGTCTACTTAGATGCCATCAACTGGCTTGATCCCGAACGAACAATTCCTCTAACAAATGCCACTTATGGGTCGAGTTTCTAAAAGACAATCATTTATAAAAACTAAGTAGCGGGTTCCTCTCGTGGCTCAATGGTCTAGGGGTATGATTCTCGCTTTGGGTGCGAGAGGTCCCGGGTTCAAATCCCGGTTGAGCCCGTTTTTGAAATTTTAGTCAACTCAGTACAGTCGCCCTACTGCTGGAATCTTCGCAACGTATCCCACGGATCTTTACAAGTCGACTTTGCCAGTGTTGTTTTTCGACCAATGCTTTGCCACCGTCATGCTCGTCGTTTCCATCAACGCCTTGTTGGACAAGCGCAACTCGGTTCCGCCAATGCCGGCCATGTAAGAAAGAAACTTGTCGGTCTTGTTCATTCTCGAACTTCCAGCATGCGGCGCCTTGTTCATCCTTGGGCCATGTAGCCTTACCCGTGAATCAGAGGGTAGTCCACGTGGCTCAAGGATGAACAAGGCGACTCATGATGGAAGTTCGAGAATGAACAAGGCCGCCCTATAAATGCTAATGATTCTTACTGACTCTCTTCTAGCCCCATTCTGATCGGCCTGTTTGTCATTATGATCGGTTTGTCGTTCGGTGTCAACGCCGGTTACGCCATCAATCCGGCCCGAGATTTCGGACCTCGTTTGTTTTCTGCAATTATTTATGGACCAGAAGTTTTCTCAGGTAAATTTACTGATCAAAAATTTTGATTAAATTTCAATAAATAATTTGCTAGTTGGGAATTACTACTTCTGGATTCCGATTCTTGCGCCGACGGTTGGAGCGATCATCGGTGGATACACTTACTTGCTCTTTGTCGGAGCCTATCTTGATGACTTGGAAGAGCCGGCTAAACTACCTGTAGAACCAGTTATGGCTTGCCAACTACTCCCATTTCTCTTCAGAGAGTGAGTTAGTAAGCCAAAACGAGCTCAAACGGTCGTCCAGAGCAACTCAAAAGTCGTCCCTGTTACAGTAGTCGCTGCAGCTCACTCAACATCTGCTGAAAAAACAACCCTCCCTCCACCTGATTATGGAGCACCACCTCCACCTTCGAGCAGAAAAGGCTCCGTCTCGTCGAAAAAGTCGAAAAAGTCGAGAAAATCAAGCGTCGGCGACTTCGAAGGCGAAGTTCATCGACTTTAAACAACAATCCTGCTCCTCGCTTGAATTCATTTTAATAAAAAATACCATCGCCGTTCTAGAACATGCTCGGAATGTGTTTTCGATTAGCAGGAGAATTCGAGGTTGCATTCAGTTTCCTTTTTACAGGCAGAAGACTCTAACAGTCTCAGAGGCAATTTTCATGTCGAGCAATGATCTGGGCTCGGGAAAAAGCTGTGTAGAAAACCTGAGTCAGGGTCTGAAAGAGAGCTCGAATGAAAAGCCGCGTAGCGGTTTTTTTTTAACGAAGCCGCGAAATTTCGCGGCTCCGAAAAATCTGTTTTTTCAATCTATTTCAAAATTCTTTAGACCCTGACTCAGGTTTTCAACACAGGTTGCCGAGCCCAGGCAATGATGATCGAGCGCATCTTGCCCCGTCATGCAGGGGAGAAGCAGGGAGAAGACGACCACGATCAAGGTAAGAAGATTCGGAAAATTGAAAATCGCGGAGGATCATTTTTTAGGCGATCAATGATCGGAGCAGAAATGCGACAAATGCACCACCATTTTAGCGAGAACTGCGAGGTATGAAAATCCTTGCTAGTTTTTCTCTTCAGTTTTTAAAGTACTGCGAGCTCGAAAACTGCAACAGAAGTGTCGCCACCAGCGTCCTGACCCGCTCAACTTCGACAAGATCAGTTCCAAGCGTTTCCCGAGAACGCCGAGAACGGTTTAGCACGCCTGTCTGCGACTTGGACGTTCCAGCTCCTGATTTTCTGGAGATCGCTCTTCAGAAACTAAAGTACTTAGGTAACTTCGTTCAAAAAAGAAAAGGCCCTGAAAGTTTGAAATTCAATCTAATCGAAGGTTTGCGATATGGCTGGCTCCTGGCAATCGTCATTTTTTGGATCTATGTTCATCCAGTTGACGTCGTTATTTTCAGGCCACGGCTTTCCGAAACCCTGAGTCAGGGTCTGAAAGATTTGTATTGAAAAAAGCAGCGTTGCGGCTTATTTTAAAAGCGGCTTCGAAAAATTAGTTTTCCGATCTTTTATCACCAAAATCTGGCGAGTCTTTCTTCGGAACCTGACTCAGGTTTTCTACACAGGTTTTTGTCGAGCTAAATTCATCAAGAACCAAAGTTTATGCGGCTGAATTCTGCGGTGAATCACAGAAACGAGCAGCAATGGGATTTTAATCGAAAGCCATAAAAAGCCTTGACCTTCACACACTGCTCGTCGTGCTGACTGTAACAACTATCCTCTTCTGCGTGTAATTACTCGTCTCTTTTTTCTTTATTTACTTTCTATCAATAAATTTTGCCCTTTTGGAAATAATCACCGCGTCATTCTCCTTTATTACTTTTTTCAATGACCAGAACAGGTGACATTTCAGCTATTCTTACTGTACTGCGGGAATGTTACAGGGACAAATTACAAGGCAGTTTTGCCCAGACCACATTCGCCCTTTAGTTTCATCTTGCATTTGTTCTTATTCGCGGAGCAGGCGCACGTCACTAGATCGCCATTCCAAGTCTTTGTTTAGCTTTAAAATTGCAAATTTTCCAGTTTACAGTAGCAACAGTAGGATTTAAAGCCGCTCCTGAAAGTCGTCGGAACACTGGACTTTGCAATTGGCACCGTCAGGAACTGATCCAGCGTTTTCTACGTTGAATACAGAGCCAACCCCCATAATCATCAAAGAGCACTCCAGATGTCTGAGGATAAGAACTTCTAAGTGGTACTCTAATGGGACTTGTACCTGATTGAGTCTGGCAAATTCGCTTTGCACGACGTTTTTGTTTCCACCCCATCCGTCGTTATTCCGTCTGGATCGTCTGACAAGTTGCATTTTCCCTTGATATTCGCCCATTGACAAGATTGCTTTTTGCACTTGCACTATTTCTTGGCTTTCAAGGCGAAGCAACCTGTGTAGCGAACCTGAGTCAGCGTCTTATTCAGAAAAAAAAATCATTGGAAAGGTTATTTTGCGAAGCCGCTCTGCGGCTTCGAACATTAAAAAGCCGCTACGCGGCTTTTCATAAATCCTTTTTCAGGTCACCCTGACTCAGGTTTTCAACGCAGGGTGCGATCTTAATCTTCAAGCCGTTTCTTGGGAGGCTTGCCAGAAAATGTCCCACCATTGAGGCAAGTAACATCACATGAATTGGAAGATCGCTTCGGCTTTGCTATCATTTTTCTCCTCACTTCGTCAGAGCATGATACAGAAAAGCCTTCGCCGAAGTCGACTGTGCTTGGATCGGGGCATTCTGGGGCGAGAGCGCTGCACGGCTTCTTGGGCACCCATTCGCACTCGTTTCGCTCTTTGCACCGGCACACTGCTCTGAGATCGTCGTTGGCGCTTCCATCGCATGTCATTGGGCAGGAAGTTGAGGGTCCTACCAGATCACCGGTCTTCAGTTTAGATTGTTGAATAACAAGTCGTTCTTATTCTTGAGCTCTTAGCTCTTAACTTTCAACAATGATCCTGTGATCGATCGCAAACGACGGAGAATCCATCGAAATCGCCCGAAGTTGAACAGCCAACATCTTCGTTTGTTCCGGATTCAGAAGAAGAGCAAACCGACGGCAGTTGAAAATCGCAACTGGGGCCGCTGAGATAGTCGATTGCGTCGGAATCCGCGCGGCCAAACTCGTCTTGTCGGCAGACACATTTTCCCCAGCCAGATTTTCCCTGAAGACGATTTTAGAGGACGGGGATAGAAGAGAGGGCACTTTCCTTCGGACACTTGATCTTGCACTCGGCTCCGGGATCCATCGGAAAGATGCACGGGCCGTCCAGCTCAAAGCCAGGCTGAAGAGGAGGCTTCAGCCGTAAGCATGCCACAGGAGCCACGGTAGTAACAGGCTCGACCGAGTTTGGGTCTTGAACACAGCGTCCCTTTGGCCTCTGGACTTTGCATTTTTGCTTCTGCAACGGCACTTCACAGACGGTCCATTTTCGAAGACGTTGTCTCGCGGGGTTAAATCAATTTTAAAAATCACAAACAAGCTTATTTTATATGAATCAAACCCTATCCTTGCCCCTGTGGCCGGAACAGTAAGCCTCTTTGGCAAGTAACTAAAAAAATACAGTAGTCCCTAATTTTTAAAACTTCCAGACTGTGAGACTGAGATGGGTCTCATCACGTGAGAAAAAAAAAGGGTTTTTACCTTTGCATACGGATCCCTGAGGAATAGGCCACTCGTATTCGCAGTCGAATATCATTTTTGAAGCTGAAAGTTTGTTTAAAAAATCAGCTTGAAATTCTAAATATGAAGATTTACCTTGAGTCCCTTCTATTTTAAGGCTCTAAGGACATCACTTTAACTAACATAAATTTCCTAAACTCTACCTGGACTCGACAAACAGTGTAAAAAACCTGAGTCAGGGTTTTTGTTGTTGGTTGAAAGGTAATTTTGCGAAGCCGCTTTTCGGCTTCGTTTATAAAAGCCGCTACGCGGCTTTTGATTAGAGATCGTTCAGACCCTGACTCAGGTTTTTACACAGGTTGCCGAGCGCAGCTAATCAATTTACGCCCTTGAACCTAATCTGGTGCATTCATCCTCAGCTCTCTCATTCTTGCGCTTCATTTTTGCAGAATAAATTCCCAATAAAGACAGAAAAAGCCTCATATCAGAGATTCGAAATAGAAAAATTCGGATTTAACGCCGGGCAAGTCTTAAGTATGCCGAGTGACAGTTACTGTCAAAAGCCGAGAGTCAGGCGGAAACGGACTGTTTTTATATTAGAGGTTGACTCTTTCCTAGAGTTTAGTCCATTTAGCAACTTTTTGTAGAATGCCTTCCGATCACCATTTTCATTTCCATTTTTCGCCATTAGTTTTGTATGAATTCCATATTACAATCAACGGAGAAATATTAGTCAGTATTTATTATTATTCGAATTGAAAAAGGGCACAAAAACTTCGGCCTTATTCTACATACTATTTTATTCGTCATCTTCTTTTGAATTTCGACTTTTAGAAAAAAATGCTTTTGTAGATTTCTCGACTTTCTCTCATTTTTCGATCGATTTTCAATCGAGACTAATTCGCAATTATTTAGATTTCCCGGCATAGGCGCTGCCAGTGGGACTCGAACTCGAGACCTCTCCGCCCCGTGGCCGATATTTTGACACCTGCGCCACGTCCAGGTCGAGGGAGACGGCGAGTTAAAGCCTCATATTCAGTCCGAAATCGGCGGAATCGACAAGAAATCGACAGCGAGGCGGATGGACAGCGGCAAACTATAAAATACAAAAAGAAAATTGGCTTTGATTTTGTTAGATTTAATGTTTGTTTTCTGTAAATAAAGTAAAACTGATACAACGGAAAAAATCGGAGTATGAGATCGTCGGTTTGTAGAGAAGAATAAACATATCTCTTGCCTGCGACAATTCTAGAGACTCCTCTATTCAAGTCTCAAAAAAAGCAAAATCTATTGCAAAGATAGATTAAAAAACACGCAAATAAATTTTTGTTCTTTTTTCTTTTCTTTGGTCAAAAATTCGAAAAACAAACAAGCAGAAAACTTTCTAGCTATTGACTCTTTCTCCTTCTTTCTTCATTCGATTTACTGTTCTTCGGGCTCGCAGGAAACCTAACGATTACTTATTTGAAAAAACGTCGTTTTCACAAACCTCCATTCGTTCGCCATCTCGACTTGCTTCGATCGCCGCAATTTCTTCTGCCAGCACTCTTTGCTAATAAAAATCAGATCAAAAGAAATGGCAAAAGAAGATACCTTTTGAAGCTCCTTGTAAATGGGAATCTTGGTAAAGTCAGACTCGCTCTCGACCAAGCTTTTTAATGAATTAAAAAAACACTCGAAAAGTGGGGCGCCCTGGTTATGTCGCTGAATGTCGCAATTTTTTGTTTTTGTTCAAAAGTAGAGAGTTTTCGACATTCAGCGACACTCGGCGACATAACCAGTGGCGCCCCGAAAAGTGGTCATGCTTTGATTGAATTCATTCCTGTTGCAGACTTTTTGACTTCGAATGGGGCCAGCAACAAGCCTGTGAATTCAGTGGCGAGACTGAGGATAACCGTAAAGCTCTTTTTCAAAATAAAGGACGAATACCTGGCCGCTTTGTTCTTCACTTCCGAAAAATTGGCGGCCACCTTGCTTTTCTTTTCGAAGACCTGTTCGCGGTAGCCAACAAGGCTGGTTTTCGCAGCTTTGCTCTTCTTCTTCGCCTTTCTCAAATCGCTCTTTATTTTCGCTCTTTCTGCCTCTGAATTTCGCGCCCGTGAAACAGTAAACAGTCACTGTGACATGCGAAAGCACTTATTTAGAATTCGAACTTACCAAGTTCGCGACTTTTCTGGAGCTTCGAAAGAAGAAGAGTTCTGTAACTTTTCAAGGAAACTCGAAAAGAATACACTTTTTCAGTAGCGCTAACTTATTAGTTGCATCTAACAATCAAGAAAACTTCATTAAAAAATGGTCTCTACAAATTGTCTGTTTTATCAACCCGTTTCCCATCTCGCTGCTCTTCAGTGAGTTCCATCAACCCTTCCTCCCCCGACTCCTGGCTTTCCTTCTTTTCCATCTTTTCCAAAAAATTCAAATTCTCGATTTTACTTGACTGAAGAAGACTTCGTTCTGGGTTTCGGCCGTCTTCCTTTTCAACGAGAGTCGACGTTTTCGACTCGAATCGGAAATCCAGAAAAGCCAGTTTTTTCTGCTGAGTTTGAAAAAGAGAGAAAAGAGTTTTCGGAAATTTCCGTTTCGGAAGTTGTCCAATAAGCACCCAGAGTTACTTCTAGACTTTCCCATTTTTTCACTCGAAGCGAAAGAGCCCGATCATTCTTCAGTCTGAAAAAGAGAGATGGATTCTTCTTCACCAAACGGTTTCGAGTTTTCGCAGCAAGAGGCGGAAACCGGCTTCGGTCCGTCAATAATAGACGTTCTCAATGATGAGGAGGGGATTAACATGAAGTCCTTGGGCGAAGCCGCGAGGAACGGACCGCTCGGCGAAGGCTGGGTAAGTTATAACTTGCGTACTCTCTTCGTTGATTTCCTTTCAGCGCGAGGACGAGTTTTTGCTCCTTGCGGACATCATCACCGACGACGCCATCTTCTACGAGGAAGATTATGGGCCCGACATGGTCATCGGCATTATCAAACGATTCCTCAGAGAAAGACCTGGCGAAACCGAATTCCAAGCAGTCTGGCTCCCCCAATTCATCAAAGAGCTCATTTGGTAAAGTAGTTTTTCCTGCAACGCGTGTCATTTCGGATACACGACGTTTAGCACAAACCGACGTTTGGAACAAGTACGTTTAGCACAAAGCGACGATTAGAACAATATTCTGAACGTCGTTTTATTCCAGGCGTCGTTTTATTCTAAACGTCGCTTTTCGCTAAGAATTGCGTAGGCGCTCTCAAAAATATGATTTGGACTAGAATCAGTTTGAAAAACGACGTTTTCCACAAACCGACGAGGTTTTTACTCTTCTGAGTCATGTTAATATCATTCAATATTATTTGAGGTTATTCTTATCAGATTTTTCGGGTTTTTGAATAAGTTACATATTTAAATCACATACATATATGTTATATAATATATTTATTCGGTAAAATATATCATAAGATAATCAGTATTGTTATTCTATCGAATTTATACTGTTTATCAAATTAATATCTTGAGGAAAACTCAGGCAAATAACTTGCTCTCATTTCAATCTAATTCGTTCTGGGCGCCCACGCGTTTCAGACTGAAAAGCGACATTTAGAATAAAACGACGCCTGGAATAAAACGACGTTTAGAACAGTGTTCCAGACGTCGCTTTGTTCCAAACGTCGTTTGTTCCAAACGTCGCTTTGTGCTAAACGTCGTGTATCCTGTCATTTCTCTTTTTAGCGGCATCGAGAAATACGCAGAGTCGCAATCAGAAGACGAGTATGTGAAGACGCAGCATCTTCTTGCACGAGTTTTCGACCTTTGGCATGATGAAAAAAGCGCCAAGATTCGACAGGAGCTCTTCCGGGCGATGTGCGCTCTTTTCGACGATTTCTGTAAGTTTTTGCCTGGAAAGTTTAAACTAAAAAGCTACTTGCAAATTTAAGTCATCAAGAAAGAGCTGAAGCTGCCATCAAAACATCTGGAGTTCATCAAACTAACGATGCTCTTCCAATTGAGCGACGGATACTTGCCAGAAAAATCGATGGCGAAGAAAATAGTCGACCTGATTCTTCGTCCAGGGTGCTCGATTCGTCCAAATTTTTAAATTCTCCCGGACGAATGACGGACGAGGACGAAAAATCCTCGCCGGACGGACGAAAAACGGACGAAAACGAGGACGAAAAAATTCGTCAAGCTCGTCAAACCGAAAACCGAAAAAACTCGTCAAGCTCGTCAAGCCGAAGACCGAAAAAACTCGTCCAGGTCGTCCAACCGAATTTTATAAATGACTCATCTCACCGAGAATTCTCGTCCAAGCGAGATTTTTCTTTCGCAAAATAAGCCAATCGAAAACCAGTGATAGAAATCTGAGCGGCACGTTCCTTGATTTTTGAATTCAAGGGCTTGACGGCCCTTCGGGCCGTTTCAGCCCCGTTACTTGATTTTTGAATTCAAGGGGCTTGACATTGGCTGGAAACACTGCTATCTGATTAATGAAAATGACATTCTCGGGACCAAAACCTGACCCTCATGTTTCTTGTGCTTATCTTAAAGCCCGTGATCTGGGGAGTCGAATGGTATAGGTAAGGGGTGTTAGTCATCAACTATGACGTCATAGGGCTACCTATTTTGGTCAAAACCTATGTAGTGCTCTAATTTTTAAATGAGCTTATAAAAGTATATTTATCTTGGGCTCATTAGAAAGAGCAGCTCGAGATCTAGGTCGGGAGGGGAAAATCGCGGTCAACCACCCGGTAAACCACGTGGTCAAAATTTTGAAACCGGTCGGTTAACCATGGTTTATAGCTCCCGACCTAGATCTTGAGTTCCTCTATCGAATGAGCCCAAAATCAACGTAACTAATAAGTCCAATAAAAAGTTATGGCACTACATAGGTTTCCCCATAAGGCCCTTATTTCGACCAAAATGACGTCATTATCTATGACTAAGACCCTAAGTTATATACCATTCGACTCCTTAGATCATGGGCTTTCAGATAAGCACAAGAAACAAGGAGGTCAGGATTTGGTCCCGAGAATGCCATTTTCATTCATCATCTTAGTAATGTCCCCAACCTCACCCTCACCCATATTTTGAAAAATTCAAATTATCCAAGATTTTAACTATATTATGGTTTTCATTTAAACTTTCGAAAATTATATTAGTACACTAGAAGATTAAATTTCTTTTAATAAAAATAAGCTATATGATTCAAATTTGTGCCGTGCGGTGCCGTGGTGCCGCGGCACTCCATTATCGAATTTCGTGCCGTGCCGTACCGTGCCGCGGCACGGGTATTTGGTTGTGCCGTGCCGTGCCGATGCCGCCGGAAAATTTTGTCATATTTCCATCCCTGGTCTAGTATTAAAAAATAAGAATAGGTGGAAAAATATAAATTTAACGAAATTACAAAATCTTTTCTCTCTAAATATTTTCAAATTTTGACTAGACGTGTGAATAAAACAGGTCAAGTTTTATACTCTCCGAGAAAAAATCTGAAATTGAAAAGTCCTAAAGCTGTCAAAGGGCAATTGAAGTACATTTCTACTGACGGCTCTAGCGTAAAAAGTATTCATTGGACCGGCTTATTTTTTGACGGAATATATTCTTGAGCATCTGAAGTAAGACGCCATCTATTTTTTATTTCGTTTTGATTACGCGATCCTTCTCTTATCAGCGATCAAAGTCAGACGAAAATCGTGATGAGACGGGGAGCGCGGCAATGACAATGCGGCACGGTGACGCTGTGGCGCACCCTAGCCAAGCACGAGTGAAAATCTCATTCGAGCGATTTCGATTGGAGCAACAGGGTAGGGTGGGCAACAGCGCCACCACGACGCTTAGTCACCGCCGCGCTCATCACCACAGCGAAATTTTCACCTAACTTTGATTGCTGATAAACCGGTGATAAACTAATCAGAATGGACAAGAAAATAGCTGGCGCTCTAGTTCAGACTCTCGAGAAAATATTTCCGCCAAAAAATTGGAGTCCCTAATGGGTACTTTTTGCGCAATCGCTGTCAGCAGAAATTTACTTCAATGTCCTCTAAACGGCAAAAAAACTTTTCCATTTCGAATTTTTTTCTCGGAAAATATAGAACTTGACCTACTCTATCACGACATTTAATCAGATTTTTAAAAAATTAACGAAGAAACGACTTTGTAATTTCGTGAAATTTATATTTTTTCCACCCAATATGATTTTATTTTTTTTGAATTATTTCATCTTGATTCAAGAAAAATCGCTAGCATCTACCGACATGGTCAGCGTCGAAGACGATCACAATTGGTATCAACCATGCCCCTTAGAATATCGCTAGCCTCTACCAACCTGGTCAACTTCAGAAAAGATCGCAATCGGTATCGGCCATGCGAATTCCTAAACCTATTATTCTAACATTATTTTAGTAACTAACATCTACCGATGAGTCGGTGTCAGCCATGTTACTATTAAGTGCAACTAGCCTCTACCAACATGGTCAGCTTCAGTGAAGATCACAATTGGTATTAGCCATGTTGCCCTCGATAAAATATTAAATACCTTATTTATAGAAAAGGTATCTTGTAGTTAGTTTTTTCAGACAGGAAAAATTTTCTCTCAGAAATGTGAACGACAGAATAAAAATAAGGAAAAAAATGATTTTAAAAAACGGAATCGAAAAGGGTGAAATGTCACCGGATAAATAGGTTTTGATTAGTCGAGAAGGGAAAATGACTCATTTCCCCTTTTTTGTCTTGGGTTTTCCCAAAATCTCGGTTTGACGAGGGGACGAAAAAAAACGAGACCGGAAACTATTTTCGGTGGGACGAGCGGACGAAAATGAAAAAAAAATTCGTCATGACGAGTTTTGACGAGGATTTTTCGGGCTCTCGGACGACGAATTGACGACGAATTTTCTCGTCTCGTCTCGTCCTCGTTTTGGACGAATTTGACGAGACGAATCGAGCACCCTGTCTTCGTCAAGAGCAACCAGCGCCTGTTCAAGTCTTTGGCTTCAAATTGCTTCAGACTCTGTGTGAGTAATTATAACATAGAAATTAAATTTTTGGAATCGATCTTCCATTTCAGATGCTCAAGGAAAGAATAAAGAAGAAATCTTCGAGAACTTCGAGGAATTCGCCAAGTACCTGGGAAACAAACCTAGTCTTGCGGAACTTTGCCGAATATTCCGAACCATCAACGCTTTCGATCAGATCGAAAAAGTCATGATCGGAAAGAAGGAGTTTCAAAGGGCGTATCTCTCCTTCCAAAGAAAATTTGCGCTGATGATGGTCATCATCGAAGGCTCCAACGAGGTCGACTTCGTTCCCATCTTCAAGTACGAGATGAAGAGAGCAGCAATCAAGAAGAGTGAGAATAATGTAAGTTTGAATCTTGTGATCGTTTTCGATTAAAATCTGTTTCAAGGTCGTCATCCAGTTGGAGATGGAAAGCGAGGAATTGGGCGGCCAAGAAGTGACGATTTTCTTCAATAAAAACTCCACCTTTCACGGAGAGAATACTGAAGATGTGGTCAAAAGAGAAGGGCCTTTCTTCTTTGTTGCAGAGAAAGAGGAAAGCTTCTCTTTGGAAACTACAGCTGCCAGTCCAGTTCCCGCCAGCGCAACGAAAGGTATCTGCCCATCGAATGGCTTAAGTTTGAAAACAAGTTATAGAGTTAAAATCCGACTCGGAAGCAGGAGAAGAGGATCTGCTTAACCCGACGATCGCCGCTGGAACACCGGAGATCGAGATTTCGGCGAAGAAAGTCAAGCAAGAAGAAGCAACTGCCCTCGAAATTGCCACGATGGAAGAAGATGAAGCGACCTCCTCGAGTAAAGTTTCAGGCGAAATGAGAGGCTCGACTCCGGATGTGCCAGTCGAGAGCAACAGCAGCCCAGCTGACTTGAACTTGGCGCCTCCTCCGAAAAAGTCAAAGCCGGCAACGGCTCTTCCTAGCTCCAACCTGCCGCCGGAGGTGATGGCGAAAGTGAGAGAGGTAGGATTGACAGAATGCATTCAACTGAAATGATCTTTTTTTTAGAAATTCGCGAGCATTAACCAACTCATGCCGCGGGTGGAAGAAAGCATCGAAGAAATCCAGGCCGTCAAGAAGCAATTCGACGAGCAGTTGGAGCAAAGGGAGAAGGCCCGGGAAGATCTGCGCCGAAACGTGGAAAAGGTGATGAAGGACTCCGAGGAACATGTCGCAGAGAGCGAGCGTAAGAAGGCGTTGGCGCTCATGTTGAAGGAGTACATGGAGAAGCTCATCGCGGACATGAACCGCAAATAGGAAAACTATAGCGAGCCCGTTTTCACTGCCCATCTTTTATCACCTGCTTCGCTTACTGAAAATAAACAGATTATTTTTACCACAAAGAAGAAATTACTACTTCTTGGTGACAGTATTTTATTGACTGCACTGGCAAGGCATTTTCTCGTCAATTTACAGTATCAATCATGAAAAATTCAGTACCAAGTTGGTACTACCAACGGTTGTCATCCTGGAAAGCATCATTGGAAAGCATACAGAGCAGCTGGTATTGGCACCGTGTGTTTATATATTAGAGGTTGACTCTCCTAGACTATAGGACCTAGAGTTTAGTCCATTTAGCTACTTTTTATAGAACGCCTTCCGACCACCATTTCCATTTTTCGCCATTTTTTTATGAATACAATATTACAATCAACGGTGGAGAATTATTTGTCAGTATTTATTATTATTCGAAATGAAAAAGGGCACAAAAACTTCTCGGGCAAAATTGAAAAATTAAGTGAGAATAAGTTATTATTCTGAATAACTCTCTCCTACCGAGTATCTCAGACTCAAAAACCGAGAAGACGGTTTAATTCCAGGTTTTCCTCTTCAGGAACAATCTCCTTAGAGATCCAAGTCTGTCCTGTGATAATCGCTTTTGATATGATTTCCCGGCAAAGGAGCTGCCGGTGGGACTCGAACTCGAGACCTCTCCGCCCGTGGCAGATATTCTGACACCCGCGCCACGTCCACGTCGAGGGAGACGGCGAGTTAAAGCCTCATATTCAGTCCCAAATACGCGGGTAATCTTTGGACGCGCGCCCCGCCAATCAGCGCGCGAGGAAATTTAAATAGCGAGAAGAGAAAGAGAGAAAGGCTAACAGCGATGAGAGAGGGATGAAAAAGAAGGAAAACGGCAGGGAAACACTTCTTCTACTGTAAACACTTCGTTTTTAGCTTCTTCAAGATGACTTTTTTCTGAAAATAAGGACTTCTCTTCATAGAATGGCTGACGGCTTCTACAACACAGACTGGGGCAACCAGGAAGCGCAGGGCTCCTCTTACGGCAGCTACAACCCGAACGCGTATTCGAATCAAGGGTTCACGAACCAAGCCTACGACGGCGGCCAATTCACGCCGCAGACCAACTTCGCCGGTCAAAACATGGACCAGGGTAAGAAACAATCCATAAAATCGCGAACTTCATTATTTTAAAGTGGTTAAGCTTTGCTTTTTTATTCGCCGAAACCTTCGTTTTCGAACTTCCACTCTGGGAATCCCTTTGGTAACACCTTTACTCCTCATTTATCACATTTTCATTTATCACCTCCTTGCTATCATTCTTTCAGCCTCCTTTCAGATCCGCCGACAGACCACGATCCCTACACGGGCACATTCGACTCCGAGCCGCCGCTGCTCGAAGAACTGGGCATCAACTTCGACCACATCTACCAGAAAACCATCGCCGTGCTCAACCCTTTCAAACACACCGAATCGGCCATTGTCAACGAGGTCGATCTGACGGGCCCATTCGTTTTCTGCATGGCGCTGGGGACGGCGATGCTCATGGCCGGAAAGGTTCATTTTGGATACATTTATGGAATTGGCGCGGTCGGCGTTGTTGGCATGTGGGTTCTGGTAAGTCAAGGCTGATTTACTGATCTTGTGTAGAAATCCTGAGTCAGGCTTTGAAGACCTTCGCCAGTATTTAAAAAATCTGACTCATGTTTTGTATACAGGTTTCCGAGCCCAGTTACTGACCCTGTTTGCTTGGCAAAAGCCTTTTGTTTTCCTTGGTCACTTACGCAAATTTGTTTTATGAGATAAGAGGTCATAAAAAGGGAAAAAAGGGAAAGTCAGTCAAAAGCGCTGCTCGCAAATGACCCTTATTTTTGTAGAGAAAATATGAAAGAATAAAAAAAGGAAAAAAATAAGCTAAAAGTACTTTTCCCTTTTTTTCTTCGCTCGTAGAGAAAATTTAAACTAGAAAGAATGAATCTCGACAGCAGTTTTCTTAAAAATTCCCCCTCTTCATATTCATTACTCTAGCTGAACTTGATGGCTCCAAAGGGCGCCCACCTCGGCGTGATCGCTTCGATCCTGGGCTACTGCATCCTCCCGATCGTGCTTCTCTCCTTGCTCAACATCTTCCCCTTCTTCGACCTGAGAGGCATCGTCGGCACTGTTTGCTCCATCGCGAGCGTGATCTGGTGTGCGGTCAGCGCGTCGAAGCTGTTTTCCGACGGGCTCGAAATGAAGAGGCAACAAGTGCTCGTTGCTTACCCCTGTGCAATTCTTTATTCTGTCTTCGCACTTTTGACCGTTTTCTGAATTTTACCTTTTGCCACTAATTAACACGAAATCTGATGAAAAAAAACTGGGACAAATAACAATAAATGAATATTTTAAACTTCGACTCCGATCAATCCAAAAAAATAGAAACTTCAGACAGAAATTCGGACCCAAAAAGGGAATGGAGGTCGGGATATCTCCCGGAACCTCCGAAGCCGAACGCGACGAAAGCGACTTATCCAGAAACTTGTTAATAACTCATGTTAAATTTGTAAAAGCGGCGCATGCGTTCTGTTATCTCACGGCGACGCTGAAGGGGAGCTTCGAAATCGAGTACGGAGCAGAGTTGAACGTACTCGGCCTCAAAGACAATCCAGTAGAGGACTACCAAGTTGGACTGCCTTTTAGGATTGGTCTTTTTATGGGGGGATTATTTTTTAAATTGAAGAAAGAGTTCCTAGCAAGCTGTGTAGAAAACCTGAGTCAGGGTCTGGAAGATCATCGTAGCGGCTTCGCCAGAATTTAATAATAGATTGACGTGAAAACATCCCGGCTTTCCATTTTCTCAATTACTCTTTATACCACATAATTATATCAAAACCTTGGTCCTCGGAATCGGAAAAGAAAGCGCTAATTAACACACAATAAACTAGGAAAATGTGAATAAAAACCCGGCTTCCGAATCCTAGAGAACCATTCTCACCGAAACGAAAGTATGTAATAAACTATGATTTTCAAGAGATTAATTCCTGAGCCCAAATAGAAAAAAATGCATATAGATTGAAAGTTGTTAGCTTTCTTCATTTCCTGAACCCATATTTAGACCAGTTTAAGCTTGACGATAAGAGTAGATCGCGAAAAAAGCAAGATCTTTGGAATCGTCGAGTGCGCTGAAAATGACAAAGAACGGCTGCGAAAAGGAAGACCTGTCCAGTTCGTGATTGTGACCCAAGATGTTTTCGATATTAGGCGTCTACCAGGCGTAACCATCGGCGAAAACCTGCAGGACCGATTGGGCAGAAGCGCAGTTACGGTCGAAGAGCCACATTCGCTGCACGAGCGCGCTCGTAATTACCAACAAGAAATCGTTCTGAGCGTCGAAGGCGGCGTCACGAAAAACTTTGAATCGCGAAAAAGATCACGGCGGGAACACATCCTTGAGCTTTATTCGGAAGAGCAGAAGAAGACGATCCAAGTAGAGTACGAATCCGACGACGACATTGGCTGCCTGCTCAACAAGATCAACTACAAAAGGCGGAAGACACGGGGATTGAAGAAGATCTACAACTTGACGCAAATTACGCTCCGAATCGGCGACGAAAAGTTACAGGCGGACCAGCTTGTCAAGGAGCGGTTTGGAGGAGATTAGATTGGAAATCCGTGACTGGAAATTATTCATTGAATCTCAATTTCTGGGATATCAATAATATATATTCAAAATCCAGAAACGGAAAGACCTTTTGCTATTTTGAAAATCACCGGAAATTCATTCTGTTACCGCTCATTTGAATTAATTAATAATCTCGATAATGCGATTTCCAAACCTTCTCAAACAGGACGTACTCGAAGACCACGGCCACGCGAAGATTACTCAATCCATCGATCGGCCCCGCGTTCCTTCCCCGTCGACGCTCCTATGCCCTCTGAACAGCCCAGCCCAGCATCGCCTGTGCGAGAAGCAGCTCCGTCTCGGATCCCCGAAGACCAAAGAAGCTCTCCCAGCACGTCTATCGCCGAGCCAAGCGCTCGTGCAGAGTTAACCCTGAAGGTCCTTTTGCCCAACTCTTCTTACATAGAAATCAATATAGCCGAGGACGCAACCATCCAGCAGCTCAAAGAAGTCGTCATTGAAAAGCTCAACGAAGGCGAGTTCGATGTGGCCACCTTTGGAATGCCTAACAGCGACAATCTCCGGCTTATTCGACAAGGTATCGAGCTCCAGCCCAATCAAGCGGCGATTTCGCAGTTTTCCATTGTCAACAACGACGTTCTGAACTCGCAGTGGCCGCGGCCCCCGCCGACAGTGCAGGAGGGACGCGTTATCAACAACCAGCGAAACGAAGAGGAAGGCTACGCGCCCGAAATGGGCCGCGGCGAGGAAGCCACCAAAATACGAAACATGTCGATCTTCCAGCGCAACTTCATCGAGTGCGTTAAGGCGTCCAAGCGCGGCATCAATCCGAACGACAGGCCACGATACAACGATCCGTCCCGCGAGCCGCCACCCAACCCGGTCGTTCGCGACTTGGGCAATCCCTTGGACGAGCTTGGGAACGCACTTCTTCAGTGGAGCAGCCAGCTGCACAGGACCGCGGACGTGCTGTACGCCGATCCGAGATATGGAAACGACGTGGACAGGCTCGACAAAGACAGGAGGCTGATCGATAACAACATGCAGGCAGCGCGATATCTTTCGCCCATTATAAAGGTAGGATTGAAAATTGCGAAACTGATTCTTGAAAATTTACAGCATTTAACAAATGTGATCATTCCGATCGACCGCGGAGAAAATCCGCGAAGGTTCAAAGTCCAGCGCCAAACAGATCAGCAGTGATCTCGGCTTTCGATGTGCCTGAAATTCGTGAAATCATCAATTCGATCTTTTGAGAAATCCAAAAAAGATGAAGACCCAGCTCGTAGAATCTCCAGCTCAATTACAAACCATATAAAAAAAGCTAATCATTTGTAAATACGCCCAATTTCTCTTCTTTTCTTCTACCCCTCATTGAAAAAAACGACTGAAAAAGAGTTCCCTTTCATTTCTCCGTATTTCCGTAATTCCTTAAAAACTAAAAACGCACGATCATATATCGCTTAAATCATCCTTGAAGACACAGAAGATGCCGTGCACAGCTGTTTTCTGCCCATTAATCCAATTGATTGTTAGTTACTCTTGTTTTCTGAAAATTCTATTTTTAGAGCAGAGAAGGAAAATGAGTGGGAGTAATCGAGTGATGATATTTCTGCAAGTGACGTTTATTTTATACGACTTAGTGGCTAATGTAGCTATCGACTCCTTGGCGCGCACAGGTTCATTTCATTTCCTAAGGCTTTCCATATCGATCTACTTCTAGGCTACGTCCAACTCGTGGTTTTGGTCTTTCAGCTGATTCTCCTAGCCCTCTCCCTCCTGATTTTCTTCCTCTCCGTGTTTTACACATATCCAGTTCAGGCAAGTTCGCGTAAACTCATGACGCAATTGAAACATTCTTCTCAGACGGGGCAACTTTGGCGTCTGTGTCGCAAGTTCCGCTCTTATTTCATAAGTCTCTCCATTTACGCCGCCATCTCTGTCGTCGTCATCATCATTTCTGTCAACGTTCGGCTAGATTTAACCGCTGAAGATGTCGCCGACTGGATCAGTATTTGGGGCAAAAATGGCTTCATGGTACGAACTATTAAAAATAACAGATTGAGACCTTTTCGCAGGTGTTTTTCGTTCTCCAGCGCTGGTTCGCTCCTTTTTACTACTACTCGCTGCTGCGGGCATCGCTAAGAATCCGCGACCCAGTGTTCTACTCCGAGAGGCTCTGGAACCTCACGCTAGCGCAATGATGATCCAAGTCGTCCGTCATTCGTTCCGACTTCGCCAAAGATGTCACATGCTGTACAGAAAAACCCAAAACACGCAGCTGAGCCTTTTCCGCGGCAGCTGAAACTGTTCAAAGTCGCATTTTATTTTTTACGATGAAAATATTTTTCTACTCTTCCATTTTCTTACATGAACAACAATTGCCAAAATCAACCTCATTTTTTTTCAAAGTTTGTTTCAAATAAAAGTTTATTTGTAAAATGTGAATAAAACCAGAATCATCTTTTTGCGCGGCCAGAAAAGCTCTGCCAGTGCAAAAAAAAACAGAGCTAGAACTTGTAGCCTAGAAGTTGAATTTATTGTCCTCGCTGTCTCGTGTTCGACAGGTAGATATAGTAGTCGAGGATCTTTGGCGAGTTTGGTTTTCTGCGGCTTCTGGCGTAGCGCGGCGTGTACAAGCTAGCTACTCCGTTTTGGTGGCGAGGTACCATTTGTTCCAGCTCCCGGAAGAGAGCCAGGGCGGCTCTGCTCGAGGAAAAAAGCAAAATCGAAAGGTTGAAAAGAAATCTCATTCTGCTCTGATGCTAGTAAATGCTCAATCGGCGAGTTCGGCTTTCACATTCGCTCCAGTGGCACCGTCCTTGTTTATATATTATACCCGGCGCAACTTTGCGTCATTTTTCGTTGATAGTCTTGTGAAGAAACCGAACACTCGGTCGACTTCAACTCAAAATACTCCGAAAAACACTGATTCTCCTAGCTAGCGTCTTTTGCTACAAGAAACTGGTTGACCTTTCGAAGCCAGAATTAATCAAGAGAGTCAAGATGCGTCAAAGAAATCGTTTATTTTATACATAATACACTTTTTCCTTGAATGCTGATTTTCTTCCGAAGACTGTTTCCAGGTTTCTCAAGAGTTGAAAATTTAGTCGAGGAAGAAAAGTAGTTGTTTCAGAAAACCGTTCCTTCCTTTTTGTCCCTTTCTTTCGCCGCCCCTGTTTGAGCATGGAGATAAATCTTCAGCGCGTTTCGATGAGAAGAAGGCAAGATTTGCAGAATTTGATGCCTCTGAATGGCAAAAATAAGGGTTACTAGATCTACTTCGAAATTGCTCACGGTCAGCGTGCAGGCCAGCATGAGATCAAGAACGCTGTCGGACAGGAATCGCTAGCTTCAATTCCGGCCTTCAATTTTGAAAATAATTAGCCGCAATTAGCTCAAAGTGATAGTATAATCTTTCTAGCAGCGGAGCATTCATTAAAGTTTCCGATTCCCGCGCCTATCAATGAAAGTCAAGCAGCCAAGGTCATTAATCACTTTTGCTCGGCTCCTAGACACTCCGAACTCTCGAATTTACCGATTACATAATCCGTTGGAGCCGACTCATTGTGCAGTTTCTTTTTGATCTCCTCGTTTTTGTTGATTGCGGTTTTCTTGCGCCTCGGCCAGGAGGAAAAGTGCGTTTCCTGCGTTTGAAAACGAACTCGATTTAGACTCTTCTGTCTCTTAATTTTGTCTCTTGAAGTCATTTTTTAGGAGTTTGTACATTTGAATTTATTGAAAAGAAGTTTCGGGAGATCACGTGTTCGACTATGCTTTGTGTTTGGAAGGATTAAATGGCAGTTTCACAAAAGACTCGCTTCTTCGTATTTGATCCCCTTCTTCCAGTCGAAGGGATGGACGACTGTTTCTCCGTCGATTTTGTAGGCAAAGTGTCCTTTCTTTCCAAAGTTACTTGCGCTTTTGAGCTTTCATTGGTTATTACAGTCATTTTTTTCAATGCAAGCACGAATGTTTTTTAACCACTTTCCTGCGATACCTTCTTCGTCCTCGAAAACGGGTGATGATAGGCTGACTTGAGACGAGTGTCGACGTTTATTTCCACCTAAACAGGTTTAATTGCAATCATTATTCGCCCGATGAGAAGGCCTTTCTTTACGATTGAGTACTTAAATGAACCCAAACTCTTGGAGCTTATCAATCTCCTTTCGAATCTGAAAATGAAGCTTTTGGTCAGTCTGTTATCAGCTGTAACGCGAGGAGCAATCCTTGTCGGAGACTACCCTTTTCAGCCGACCATAACAGTAAGATTCGAAAAGAGAGAGAGTTTCAAGAGAGAGTAACCGTATTTTAGCAAAATGGGCAGCAGATTTTCTTCGCGTCGCCTTTCAAGCTCGGAATCAGAACCTCCATTTTCCATAACCTTACCTTTCTGCCTAAAGCTTATTCTATGACTGGCTCTACGTCAAATCCCATATGCGAGGAGTAATTTATGATTAATCATTCCCTCGAAAGCTTTTTGGAAATCGTGAATTCGACTCTGCTTTTGTCAACTTCGACGGTTCCATTTCTTTCGACGGCCCTAGTACTGGGCTAAACTCCACCTCTCAGACGTTGCAAAGCGATTATGGTCACAAGATAGTTATGGCACCGTTCATGGGCGATTTCCAGACATCTGGGGCGCCGAGTGTGCACTATTCCACGTTCGTGGATGGCTTTTTCCGAGCAGGCGTTGAAGCAACGATCAGAACACAGGTTCGTTTCCATTTATTTGCTCCTAGCCGAGTTGACAAGCAACTAATCCTTTGTCAGACAGAGTGGGAAAGCTTCTCGCTGGAAAACGCATTCTCCGCGACATGGGTTGACGTAGTTGGCCCTGATGGCGCTAAAAAGACCTTCCAAGGACTTGATCATGACATCAAAATAGCATTACTGCCAGTAGTCTAGACGTTATCTAAGTATCTGTCTTTGACCAATATCTAAGTTGCCTTGGTCTCGAACAACGTCCAAACTTTCAGCGTATTCTCCTACCACAACGGTCCTCCTTCTTGGACAGAAGATGATGCTGGCCAAACTCCTTTTGTGGGAATTTTGGCGCACGAAGGGTAAGCCTTTCCTATTAAGGTGAATTAATATTGTGCCACCTTGCAGCCATTCGAATGGCTGCTTCAAGACTGTGCTCGGAGAGAAGGACGTTCCATATGGCTCTTCGATGATCTGGGACGCGAGCAACTATCTCGAGTGCACGGACTCTCGGAGCTTCACGGAATGCGGCGAGCTGGAAGTTGGCTCGACCCAGTACGAAACAACTCTTGTCTACAAATCCATCAGTCCCTCTCTTCACTCTTTTGATGCAGTCGCTTCTTGTCTCGAAGGTATTTTTTGCTTCCGATCGACCCATTTTTGCCCTCTTTTCTTTCAGGATTTACTACGGACGCTGCTGGAAATACAGACTTTTCTGTCAGTTGCGCCTACGACCCTGACTTTTACGAATCGATCTGGACGGTTCCGATCAACCCATCGACTAGCAGCGAGTATAGCTGCAACGACAACTCGGCTAAAGTTCAGATAACGCTGACTGATCAACAGCTAGCTGTGGATTCAAGGTGAGTGGGGAGCAGAAAATATCACCACAGCATGCCTTCGAAATAGACAGGAAACACGTAATGGAAAAATGAATGTCTCTCTTCCGATGTGCGGGCCGACGCTTCTGATATTCGCCCAACTGTCAGCCTAGCGCATGACTACCTCTTTTAGTGACCCATTGGCCTTCTTATTCTCGATTGATCCGAGTACTCTCTCCGCGCGAGCAGCGACGATTTGGGAGTTGCTTTTGGAAGTTATGATTGAGGATCTTGTTGCGAAGGAGTTGTCCATTGACGTACGTAAAAGCCGGATTAGATATAAAACATAATATTATATAAAATGTGCCTGGGGTAAAAATTGCACGATGGAAATCTTTGACAGGACATGACATCTTATACTTTTTTTCCATAAGCTGCCATTTTATACTTAAATCCAGCAGAATAAGTATGAAAAGAGTGAATGAACGCGTCAACAGATTGTTAAGGTCTCTGTCCACGTGACAGACGTCAACATCGCCACAAGTGTTTCCGTGGCATCCGGAGAAGTTGAATCTGAAGCTCCCTGATCGCCACGCCCAAGGGTCGTCTCCCTGTTCGAAAAAGACGAGCTGTTGCCAATTTTAGCGCGATTTCAACTGCTCTCTCCGCGGCTGGCGAATCTTTCCAGTCTTTTGAAGACATAGAAGAGTACCTCATCGCTGAAGCCGAAGCTGCTGGAGCGTATCCCTCCGACGTAGCCACCATTTCCTACACCCTTGGTTTCGAAAACGGAGACACTACGAACGAGCAAATCCAAGAAACTGTTGTAACCGTCATTCAGAAAATGCACGATCCCAGCGTCACGGAAAGCACTCTCTCTGGCAGCATCCCTGACTTTTCGGTGGGACTATTCAATTAACGGAAAGCGCCTATATTAGCTATTTTTAAGGAGCAAAGTAGTGCTGAGCTTTCGGAATCCGAAGTATCAATTTCTTGCCTGGGGAAAGGCACTGTTCCATCCCAGCCAAATCCGCTGTGGGTTAAGGTAAGCCTAAGCCTCTTTTTCTGTAAGTCAGTCTAATGCTCCTCTCATAAGCCGGACATTTGCTGTGGAAACAAGCCCATCGCGTCTACTGTTCGTGGATGCTGCCATAATTCGAATGGAAAGGCACGAGACTTCGTCCTCGCCGAGGAGAAATGCTGCCACGGAGAGGTAACTTCAGACAAATTCACATAAGCCAGACACTGACTGCTTTTCTAGGTGGTTTCGAAGACGACTCTTTGCTAGACAAGAACCCGTGTTGAACATCTACCCAGACACAAGTTATATTAAATAAATACTAATGACATATTTTTCCGACTCTTACCATGGCATATCTTTTGGAAACGCAGTCCAAGGGCATCTGAATATCCTCGTAGTTGGTGAAGAGGACAGTACTGTCTCCCTCCCACAAAAGGGCAGCTGAAAGAGAGTGGAAGATTTGGTCACGAGGCCATTTTCGCTCACCTTGAAACTGATTCTTGCCAGAATGACGCGTGTTACATTGATGCCCGTCCACTGGCATCATTTCGTCCCAGGTCATCAGAATACATTTGGGCTGATTCCACGAAATCTAGGAAATCACTCTCCTCGTGACTGCTCAGTTTCCGTACCTTGAACATTTCTCGAGAGATGGTGATTAATTCCTCCCGAAACTTCCCTCTCTCTTTCGCAGTATAGCGCACTGTTCCGCCTCTCAGGGACATATCGTAATTCATCAAAAGAATTGGGATTATCCGGAAGTCTCGCTGCGAGTTCGAGCCGCCGATGAAGCCATTGTAGCCGAGTTTGAGATGGTTATAGTAGAAGCCGTCCAGCTTCAAAGTTTCTTCTTTTGAAAGGTTCCGTTTTTTAGTAAAATCATCCTCAATACCAAATGGTATCTACCAAAATCTACCAACTTCGCGAAGCTTCTCTCTTTTTTGTTACATAAAGTCCAACCTGTGGAACTCGTCATCAAGACCGACTCACCTATAGCAGCTGCTATGGTTAACTTTCCGTTTTCGGGAGTGATGAAAAAAAACCTCTTCCCTAAAGGCAAGGACATCTCCTTCGAGTCCATCCTGAATGAATGTTCCACATGCAGAGGATACATGCGATCTCTGGCCAGGGCAAGTGACGCAAAAACATTTAAAGAAAACACCTTCATCTTGAAAAGTGAACGAGAAGAAGCAAAGTGAGCGAAAGAATCTGCGCAAGAGGATCCATTTCAAATCCGCGCCCGGATCTACTTTCTGACAAGCTGCCTAGCCTAATATCGAGAATTATAGAAGACGTAAAGAGGGGCTATCATTCGAGCCTATGATTTGAGACCTCGAATATCTCTAGAATCTGGGCTTCTGGTTAGAGTTAGGGATTGGGAACTCTTAAAGGGGGTCCGGGGGCGAAGCCCCTGGTTTAGGCCTCAGCTGGGGGTCCCGGGGGCTAGTCACGTGGGTTAGGTTTGGGGTTAGGGGCAGCTCGAATAATAACCCCCTACTACCATACAAGATTTTGCTAGAAACATAGTTCTTTCATTTTTACAGTCAAAATCCAAGAGATCGGATTTTCAGAGTCTTCCCTAGAATTTCCTTTTTCCTCTCAACATTGATGAGCAATTGATGAGCAAGTATCCTTGGTGGCAGATCTGCAGTTTAATCTCCTCCCATTTTTTTCCAGTACGTCAAACTACCATCTGTAGTGGCCATTTGTTTGGCTGGAAACTACCTCTCGTGACCTGAATCAGGTGATGGCAACCCTCCGAGCAACAGGGAGGGACGGTCTCCCAGTCGCGGAATGTTAATTCAGACATTCGCAGACTTGCTCGCTCGAGAATCGGAAATGTCAGCTTTGACATTTGTCCGATCATGGGACCTCAACATTGACGTGCAGGAAGAACAGTCTACGGACTGGGGCGCATCTGACGGTTGAGAATTTCGGCGGGTCTGTTCGTCGCAAGGAGAAAACGCACAAATCGATAAACCGCGTAAATTGAGAATTCATTATGCTGATTAAGGAGGGCCTCTCCCGTTGAGAAGGTGGAAAATGTAATTGACACGAATACGTAATCCTGCATCACAATTGAATTCCCGTTCGTAAAACTGGCGGTTGCTACTGTAGATTCTACACTGTACAACTAACCAGAAGTAAGCTTATTTTTAATTCAAAAAGAAGCGCTGGTTCTGAACCCGGAAATCGGTATTTTAGCTCGCTTGATCCGATTTAGTTCACTCCGGAAATCCGGAGATGATGTGGATTGCCCCGGCGTTTACCGCTATTTCAATCGATAGAAAATAGGAATACTTGGATTAGAATTTATTTTGTAATGAATTTGCCTCTATTATTTCCCATACTGTATTATTTCCCATACTGTATGGGTAATAATATCAGAGTTGATACCCTTAAAAGAAGCCCAAAGTATTATACGAAAATCGCATAAATGAAGCTTTTCTTGTCCAAGCTACAGCTATACCCTTAAATATTTCAAAATCCAAAACAAGATAGCGTAGACCCTTAACTTGAGTAGAGTAAGCAGTAAGGGGCAAGAAATTAAGGGTGTACCAGGCCTTTTATCGTATAGAGTTCCCGTTGAATTTGGAAAAAAGAATGGTTTTAAGGGTGTCAACATCGATTGAGTAAGGGTATCTCTTATGAGTCGAATGTCTCTTATCGATGTTGACACCCTTAAGTATCATTGGTATCAGTAATGTATCAGTAACTTAGCCAAAATTAAAGCTGGAAATGAAAGTACGAAAGACGTGCTATAGTTTTCTCGTTTCCACTCGAAAAAAACGTCTGTACGTCGGAAAACTGTCTGTATATAGGAGTAGAAGGGTCTAGAAACGGGTCATTACCTCGATTCTACACATGATTCGAAATCAGTTTGTCACGAGAGGGCTGCTACGTTCGCATTTACGCCACGAAGGAAATAGCGCCCCCAGGCAGCGTTTATAAGTAAAATGGCACATAATTATCGTAAATAATCCAAAACTCAAGTCAAGGAAGAAAATTGCAGTCATTTCCCAAATTTCGCAAGTGCCGATTGTCGATTCTCCACTCATGTCAACGTATGGTAGGATTGATTTCGATCCGCTTCATTAATACCTCGCTAATGGCCCATTTAGACGGCCAAAGTAGGGGAGTATAGTCGTGATGAACAGTAATGAAATTTCGATATAAGCAGCTCGGGACCACCCGGATAGAGCCACTCCTCGGTCAACGCTTATCGCACTCGTTTTGCCCGCTTTTCTCTCGATTCCGATTCAGCGATCAGAATTTTTCATCAGAACGATTCAAAATCGAGCTGTTTCAAAATTATTATTTTTTGAGAAAAAAGGAATTATTCCAGTTACTAACATGGATAATCCGTTTCAAGTCGACATTGACAGCCTTTTTAATCGTAAGTTTGTGATTCTTACCCAAACCCTGAAAGCCCTGGGCTCGGGAACCTGTGTAGAAAACCTGAGTCAGGCTCTGAAGAGCTAAATTGAAAAGCCCCGTCGCGGCTTTTTTGAGAACGAAGCCGCGATGCGGCTTCGCAACACAATCACTCTTTCTACACAGGTTGCCACTGGCAGGGAGTACTCAACTCTTAAAAAATGGGCGCTCGCGCCTGTAGCTAATTCCAGCTTCAAGTACCCGCGCAACAATGCGAATGTTTAGCTTGGTGTTGTAGCTCGAGTGAGGTGTGAATCGGGAATAATTGTGATAGTTGGGCACAGCCTTTAGCTCACTTTGGTGTTATAAGTGCGCGTTGTATTGCACTTGAAGTGCACTCCAGCGTAATTTAGGCAACTGTATCACAGTCTTAGCTCTTGCTCTGGATTCACTCGCGCGGGCGTTTTTTTCTTGGGCACACACGACTTTGAGAGACCTAGCCCTTTTTCCGAAATGACGCTGCCGCAAATCGACAGCTTCAAAAAAGAGAACTCTTCGCTCGGAAGCGCCTTTGACACTCTTTCAGCCTCGAGTAACGATTCCACCGCCTCGGACAGAGAAAACATGAGCTGGTCGCCCTGCGAGCAAGACATGATGGCGGCCCACCAGACGCAGCAAACTTTCAAATTCGAACCGGTGAGTTTTTCTCGCTTTCTTCCTTGATTCCCACTTTTTTTTATAATTTTAAATCATCTTTTTAATCAAATTTTTTTCTAAATTTCTTGCCCTTTTTTGCCATTTTAAAAACAGTTCTTCAGATCTCAGACACAGGCTACAATCAGCAAGTCGAATTCGGCTCGAGTTCCGACTACTGTCTGGACTTTTACAATTCATCTTCTTCCGGCGCCGAGTTCAGCTCTTCCTCTTCCCAGCTTTGGCGAAACGGGCAAAATCCGCCCATCAGTGCGTCCTGGGAGAATATGTACGAAAACGTGTATTCTACTCCGCACAGCAACCTGTACAGCCTCGACCAGCACGTTCCGGAGCAGCCGTCGTTCAGCTACTCGAGCCACCACCACTCGCATCCTGTCTTCAACGGCTACGGTACATTCATCACTCTTTCTCTTCATCGATTACTGACCATCTCATTTCAGGCTTTGAGCAGTCTCCTCAGCTCTCCTGCCGAAGCCACTTCAACGAACAGCCAGACCTCAACATCCTTTCTTTCCAAGTCTATCACCCCGAAAAGAAGGCCAAGCGACAGAAAACACGCAAAGTGCCAAAGAAGGCCATTTCTTGCGAAGAAGGTAACTTTCTTTTATTTCTCCAGAATTAGGAATAGAATCTCGGCAACCTGTGCAGAAAACCTGATTCAGGGACTGAAAGAGCTGAAATGAAAAGCCGCGTAGCGGCTTTTTTAAAGAGGAAGCCGCGAAGCGGCTTCGCCAGCATTTTTCATAGGTTGAAATGGTAATAGTAGCGAAGCCGCTTTGCGGCTTCGTTTTTAAAAAAAGCCGCTACGCGGCTTTTCATTTCAGCTCTTTCAGGCCCTCAATCAGATTTCCTCTACAAGTTGCGAAGGCCAACATCACTCTTTCCAAAGATTTTCCATCCACTCACCTTCTTCTAGCCAGCAAATTTACGGAGCAAGATCGCCTGGCCCTGACGCCCAACCACAAGAACTCGATCCATCTCTGGCAGTTTCTGGCCGAGCTTTTGAACCAGCAAAAGTACTTGAAGTGCATCAAATGGGTCGACCGAGAGCAAGGTAAGCCACTCTCTTCAAATCTCCGTCTAACATGATCTGCGCAGGGATTTTCAAGATCGAAGACAGCCAAGAAGTGGCGAAGCTGTGGGGGCTGCGCAAAAACCGCCCGAACATGAACTACGACAAGCTCTCGCGCTCGATCCGGCAGTACTACAAGAAGGGCATCATCCAGAAGCCGCAAGTGAGCAGCCGACTGGTCTACCAGTTCAGTCCAAAATTCAAAAGCGGCTGAAGCCCGCGCTCTATTTATTCTGGACCGATTTTCATTCGTTCTCTTCCGGCCCTAATTTAATTCTTATTTCAAAAGCAAATGTGCAAAAATGCATTTGCGCCACCTAGCGATCACTACTGTAGATATTTGTGTAAAACTGCATTTCTGGTGCTCGATTGTGAAAAAAGTTAACTTCCCTATTTTCATTCACCACTATTTTATCAAACTTCATTTCGTAAATAATAAGATAAACCGCTTTATTCATTGAATATTTATAAATATATAAAATTGATGCTCTGCGAACATTGAAAAAATAAAAAAATATGTACCTCCACTGCTTTTTACTGAATCAATACTTTTGGGTGTAGGGCGCCCAGGTTCACAATTGTGAACCCGGTTCGCAATCTGTGTGAACCCGGTTCACAAAATTTTTAAAAGTATAAAATCAGGGGTCTGTATGCGCTCCGCGCCTGATTTCAAAGAGAAACTCATTTTTGACGTTATAAACTTTCTCTACAGCCGCGCCTTTAGTCAGTTTGAGACACTTTTTTGACCGAAATTGTGAACCAGGTTCACAAAACTGTGAACCGGGTTCACAAAATTGTGAACCAACCGATTGTGAACCTGGGCGCCCGCCACCCATACTTTTGGAAAATAGGGAGTAGCCTTGTTCATCCTCTTATTTACTGCATGAGCCCCCTTGTTCATCCTCTGTGCTCGGCAAGCTGTTTAGGAAAACTGAGTCAGGTTCTGAGAACCTGACTCAGGTCTCCTACACAAACTGCGGAGCTCAGAGAATGAACAAGGGGGCTCATGCAGGAAGCAAGAGGATGAACAAGGCTACCTCCTGTTTCACTCTTTTGTGTCTGTTTTGTTGGAAATATCAGCTGCGCGTCTTCATTTTTGCAAATCCAAAAAAATTTGGATTTTGAAATAATTGGCCACTAGGGCGAGAAAAGAGCAGAGCAGCTCCTCCTGCGCGCGCGTATTTTCAAAGCGAGCGCCGGACGAGCCGATTGGGCGCGCGGCGGCAGCGTTTTTGGAAAATCGATTCAAGAGAAAAAAAAGAGCAAAGAAGAAAGAAGAAGCACAACTCAAGAATTGCCACTCGACGAACAGACGAATAGGCTGCAGAAGACCAGCATGGGCCCGGACTTGCGTTTTGGCGCCTGCAAAGAACTAGAATCAGATCCAGCGCTTTTTACTCTTCTAGGTAACCTGTTTTTTCATTTCTACAGAAGGTTGCTTTGATAACGAATATTTCCATCCAAGACTCTGATTGGTCGATTTACAGTAAAATTGGCTTATCAGAGAACTTGATGACAATATTCGTTATCTCAGTCACCGTCTGTAGCTTTTTTCTTGTATGAAAAAATTGAAAAAAGAGCCGCGCGCGGCTTTTCATTTCAATTAACAAATTTCCAACTTTTTTGCCACTTTGTTAAAAAAGAACGGAAATTGCGGCTTTGAAATTCTTCTTCTGACGTAAAAAAATGAAAAAAGCAAAATAATCCGGAGTTCCATCGTTTCGATTTTCTTTCGTTCAAGACTGACTTACAGCTTAATTTCAAATCCGCCCAGTCGCAGCGGAAAAAAGTCGGCCTTGGTCCAGAAACAGGAGCAATCTCCCGGCAGAAATCATCCGTTTTAATTCAAGCTAATTTCCTTTTATGGAGATTTCCGGGTGATTTTTGGTTCCGGCTTCCGCATTAAATTTATGCGGAAATTTATTATTTCTGTTACAATTTTAATTCTATTGCGTGAAAAATCGCAGCTTCGAATTTTTATGGAAATTTTGATTTTGAGGTAATTTTTTTATTGTACTTCTTATTTATTTCTGGCTGAAAAAATAAGGGCGTACCTGTTTTAGCTCAAGACAAAAGTCTTCAGCAGGAAAAATCTGGGCTCGGCAACCTGTGTAGAAAACCTGAGTCAGGTTCTGAAGGTTCTTAAATTTGATTGTCCGCTTTTCATTTAAGCAAATTTTCAGAACCTGACTCAGGTTTCAACACAGGTTGCCGAGCACAGATCTTTACTACTAAGGATTTTAGATAACATAGTCACGCCCTTATTTTTAAGCCAGAAATAAATAAGTAGCTAGAAACGAGTCCAGGTAAAGATTGGACTAAAAATTCCATGAATTTTGAATAGATTCCACCAAAATCAAATAATCCTAAATTACCATTTTACGGTCTTTCTTTATATATATATATATATATATATATCTACAAGCACGTGTGCTCTATCGTTACTGTAGTGAACGAATCATTTTGGGAAAAGTTCGCACTGTCCCCTCGCCAGAGCGTCATTTTCGCCCTGTAATGACGATTTTCAAGATTAAAGAGCGCAGATGTTTGATTTTAGTGGAGGAATTCGGCTGCAACGAGGTGGAAGTCGAGGAAGTCTACGACTTGGACTCGCTGGAGACGCTCTCGGCCGACTCGTTCGGACTCATCTTTCTCTTCAAATGGGCGAACTCGATCGCCCAGAACAGCCGTTCGTTCGGAAGCAGGCGAAACCGCGCGAGCAGGAACCCTGAGTCCAGCCCCGACGAGAATTCCACAGCTTCGGACGAGAACGGAAACGTGACGCTCTTCGACGCGGCTATTTCGCAGCGGCTGTTCTTTGCCCACCAAGTGGTGCCGAACTCTTGCGCTTCGCACGCTCTGCTCTCGGTGCTTCTTAATTGTTCAGGAAACGGGCTCGCGCCGCGTTTTTCGATCGCTAGAATCGTAATTGGCGTTAGCGACTCGTAGATAGACTGAATCTCGGCGCCTGGCTGCTGGAAATGAAGGAGAAGCTCTGCCAAATCGAAGACCCGGAGCTGCGCGGCTTTGCGATCGGCAACATGCCCGAGTTCATCGCCAAGCACAACCGCTTCGCCTGCTTCGAGCCGCCCAGCATCTCCGACTTGGCCGGTGCGACGACCACTTCGCTGGGTCAGGGCGAGACCTTCCACTACTGCTGCTACATTCCCTACGAAGACTCCCTCTACGAACTAGACGGGCTCAAGGCCTGGCCGATAAATCATGGACAGACTGGGGGCCAGTGGCTTGAGGTACGTATTAAAATAGAGAAAAAATGGATCAATCAAACTTTTCTCTAGAAAGCGAAGAACGTAATCAGTCTGCGAATATCCCGCGCTCGCGAGAAAGACCAAGGCTGCCACGACATCCGCTACAATTTGATGTCTGTAGTTCCTTCCCGCAAGCTTCGGATCCGAAAGCAAATCGTCGAGCAGCGAGGGGAATTGACGAACAAGCTCAGAGTGCTCAACAGATTGGCTATTTCCAAGGCGGAGAAAGATGCTACTTTGGAAGAGGTTGACGAAGCTAGAAAAAGCGTGAGAAAAGCGCTGGAAATCGGCGAGGACAAGGAACTGAATGGAGTCGACAACGTCAAGCAAGAAAGCCTCCCTCAGAACGTCGAGGAATTCTGCTCGCTCGTCAAGACCAGTTGCCAAGAGTACGTTTTTCATCTTTCGGCTGATTTTCAAGTTCTTTTAGATTTGAAGAGCTGCGGATTAAGTTCGAAGAAGAAGACGAGAAACACTTGCGCTACGAACGCGACGCTGAAAGGAGGAGGTAGGATCCAATCAGTTACGTCTTGTAATAGCACATTGCAGTCATGACTACGGACTTTTCATTCAAAAGTTCATCGAGTTTCTGCACCGGAACGGCTCGCTGCAGCACGTGATCGACGAGAGCCAGACAAAAGCGATGCTCTCCAGTCGGATGCGAAAGAAGCCCAAGTCCTTTTCGTGAAATTTTCTGTTTTTCTTTGATTTTGTCTAACTTACGAACTTCCAGTTTTCGCCCCCCCCTTTCCATTCTTTTTCATCCTGTCCTATTTGAGTCACACTGTAAGAAGCTAGCTGTGTATTACAGTGTCCTGCCAAGTGCCAAGAACAAACCTTTTCCCGAGTGTCAGAAATATCAACTTTCGCTGCCTATTTTTTATTTAAAAAAAGAAACTTCTCTATTTCATTGTGCAATTTGCAAATACGCCTTCTTTGAAAAATTTTTCTTGAGAAAAAAAAGAAACCTAAATTTTGAGAATTTCAGATGGAGGAGATTTCCCCGACTCCTGAAACTAGTGATCCTCTTGAATTGGCCGGAAATGGAGACGAAAAAGCGGAAGAAAATGGCGAAAATGGAGGAATAGCGAAGATTTTGGACAAGAGAATTGTCGACGATCGGGAAACCTGGTATCTGGTCAACTGGACCGATAAAAAGTGAGAATTTTTATTCACTAGAATTTTGATAATTTTTGCCTAGACGAGAAAACAGCTGGCTGGAATCGTCGGAAATCGAGGCTTCCCAAACGGCGGCGATTGAGCGGTTCGAGGAGGAGCTGGCTGAAAAGGATCCAGACGAGGAATTCACCCTGGAGAAAATCACGGACAAGCGGATCCTCTCTGGCGTCGTCTATTACTACTGCAAGTGGCTCGGCTTTCCTGAGTAAGTGATCTTGATCGCTGGGCTGGGCAGCCTGTGTCTGGGCTTGGAATTCTGTGTCAGACACAGACAGAGAAATAACGTTTTTAGACCTTGATTTTACACGGATACTCCGATAGAGCCTGTGTCAACAAAGAAGAGGGCCTGTGTGAAGCCCTTAGTCAGGTTTGCAGACAGGTTGCCCAACCCAGCAACAGAGCAGAAAGAGAACGTAGCAAAGTACCGATGTTAAGTTCAGATAGCACCTGGGAGCCATGTGAAAACATCTTCGCAAAGAACTTGATCGACGATTTCGAGAAAGAAGCGGAAAACTCGAAAAGCGCGAAAAAGCGGAAAAAGAGCGCCCGGCAAAACGATGAAGATTTCACCCCAGAAGAAGATATACCGCGATTGGCATTTCTGACTGACTGATTCTGATTTTCGAGTGAAATAGCTAATCAACCAATTAAAATTTGACTCTAGTGTCTCTTCTTTGAGAGTTCCGTCAAACCAGTGACGCCTACGCAATCTACGTTACAAATCTCCTATGTTTTTAGCATGGAGAATTGTAACGTCAATGTGCATCTTTCAAAAATCAGTCAGTCAGGACTGCCAATCGCGGTAGTAGCCGGTCAGTCGCGGAAAATATTAATCCGTTTTCGATTCATCTTTTCATTTTTCATTAGGAAGGGCGAAGCGCCGCCGACCAGTGAGAAATTCAACGCGAGTTACGCCGCCTCTAGGAAACGATTTTCAACCCTTTTCAGCCTTTTCGTTGAAATTCTGAATATCGTCTAAAAAGAACTTGTTTCTGACGGGCAGGAGCAGCGGAAATCACGAAAGAAAGGTGCCCTTTCCGAGGCATCTGAGCTTGATGAACCAGAAAGTCAAGTAGACACTCAGCTGGATGAAATGTATTCCTTGATCGGAACTCGAGTTCCTCCTTGCTCCTACGACTCTTCAGACTTTGAAGACGGGCACAAATTCTCGGTGCGAATGAGGAACGGGTTTTCTTCTTTCTCGGCTTGGTAGCCTGTGTAGTAATCTGAGTCAGGGTCCGACAGAGCGGCTATATAATTTCAGTACCCTGACTCAGATTTCTAAAATGAGAATTGCAGCCCGCAAAAAGCAATTATCTATCCTGGCTGGTGGTGGAGCACCACATCTGCGTGTACGAGCAGTTCAAGAGCTACACGCGCCAGGAGCGAAAAACAGCTCTGGAAAAGCGATTAAAACAGTACTCTATGTCGGACGCAATCGTAGAATTGATTCTGAGCCGGGAGAACGGAATCTGGGACGCGGTAACTTGCATGAATCTGGGTGAGTCACAATTCCCAAAGGAAAAAGCAAGAGTCGATAAATACTCAACTAATCGATAGACAAGCGCAAGATGGAGACGATCAGAATGCGGCGATTCATCAGAGACAACGAAACCATCCCTCTCCCGCTCGACTGGCCCATCATGAAGTTCGTCGCCCACATCGAAATGCTCAGGAGTCGAAGCTTCGAAAACGCGCAAGAAACGACGAAATATGTTAAAAGCAGAACGAAGGTAAATTGTTAAAGGATGTCAAGGCTAGCTTCTTTACTAAATAAGGATAAATGATTGTCAACTTTAATCCTTGTCTACTCGCCTTTGATACCGAGACGTTTAAAAGTAACGATTGGCCAAATGAGGAGTATTCTATTTTAGGCTCGTCGAGCTGGAAGGCGGAAAAAGCGGCAACCACCGAAACCGAAAAACAAATCCTTGTCAGATGAGCTAGAGGAAGAGCTTGATCCTCCTCAAAATGACTCACTCGCAGATGCCTGGAATTCAAGAGACCCTGGTACGTTTACTCGAAAATAGATTTCGTTGAAGACAGAGGAGGGGCTAAAATTGAGTTTAGAGGGAGAAGAAATACTGCCAGAAATAGAAGAAGGTGCCCAAAACTCTGAAGAGACCGCTTCTTCCAAGAAAAACCAGCCTTTGAACGAGGAAAAAAGCGATTCAGCGAATCCCCAGGAGCCCAGTCTTTTCCAAACAAATCAGCAAATGACAGAGTCGGAATCACCAGCGGACATTTTCGAAGAAATCTCAAAAGAACTCGATCTCGTCGCCGATGGTCCCAGTTCAAATTCCGCGGAAGAAAATCCAAATCTGCCCACAGTTCAAGTTTCTGAGTTAATTTTAACGAATCCGTGAAGTTCACGATTTTCAAAAAGTAATCTCAAAATCGTCTGTTTCAGATTATGGCTAAAAGGGGATATAGAACGGCATCTGAGTATGCATCACAGGCAGCTGCCCGGATTCAGATTAACGACAGTGGGTTCATTGACATCGTAAGTCGCCTGTTTACCTAATAAAATACGGGGGTCTACATTTAAATCATGCTTGATGCAGTGATGACACTCCAGAAAATCCGTTAAAATGTGGATACTTTATATTAGCCCGTTATATTCAATATGCTACTCGCTCTAAAATCAACTGTAATTGTAGAATAAAGTGGTGCAAGAGAACACGGAGCTGCGGCACAAAGTGGTCTACTTGGGAAGTCGCTGCGAACAGCTTGAAGTCGAACTCGCCCAAACGAAGGACTACCTCAAATCCGAAATCCAAAAAGAAAAGAGCCTCACTCAAAAGGAGCAGGAAACCGTCCAAGTCCAGCAGGCCAATTTGAAAGAACTGGAAAAGCGCATCGCCTCCCTCGACTTAGGTTAGCCATCTTTTGAAATGAATGAAGAAAAAAGGACAACTTCAAGCGTTAATTTCCTTTTTTAGAGCTGATGGAAGCGAAGGAGCGCGCCGACGATGTAGAACGCGAGTTGAGAGCTGTCCGCCAGCTGCAAGCGCAAAGGAACGGCAAAATAATAGCTGAAAATCTAGTCGATTCTAGTTCCTTCTCGCCATAGCCAGCATGCTATGACGCTTATCCTATCTGATTTAGGATTGTGGTCAATATGAATCTGTCAATTCCATCCAGCTAGTTACGTACAAAAGCACATGATGTTGTTGAGCCTAAAACAGATATCGCGAGTTCCTGAATCCCCTGAACACGGCTGGAAGCGACAGCGACGAGGACAGCTGGTCGGACACGTCGATTCTGCCCCGCGAGACCACCATCATCTGATCGAACTTCAACTCGTTTTTAAACTCTGCCTGAACTGCAGCCGAATTTCTTTTCCGAAAATTGACTCAGATTTTAATCTCCAAAACTCCTGTTTTCAATATTTTTCGTCTTTTCTTCAATCTCTTCAAACAAAGAAACTTCTTCAACGTCCAATTTCTTCAACTGCTCTTTTTCGCTCTTTGCAGATCGTTGTCTCGTTTTTCCAACTTTCAAAGAAAATATACTCCAGACTTCAAGAAAGCTATTTTTACTTTTCCATTTGAGAGCAGTCGTCTCAGCTAGTACCGAAAGGAACAAGCAAGCAATGTCGGGTCCAGGTGACACGCCCTATCTCGGCTCAAGAATCTCGCTCATTAGCAAGGCTAAAATCCGATATGAGGTAATTTATTAGAATTTCAAGACAAAAAGTGCTAGACAAAGGCAAATAAAATTCTTGTCTTTGGGTTATTAGTTCCGGATTCTTCAAGCAAAGTTAAGGGTATCCTGTACGCTATCGATACAGAGAACATGACTGTAGCTCTGACGAAAGTGCGATCCTTCGGAACCGAAAATCGCGACTGCGAGCGTCACGTGGCCGCTCGTGAGGAGACCTTCGAGTACATCATCTTCCGTGGCACAGACATCTACGATCTGACGGTTTGTGATCTCCCCCAGGAAAGTGGTATCAAGTTAAAATCGCTAAATCGCGCTCAAACCTCTTGACAATTGATTACCCGAAAAAAGGATCGTCTTCCTCAAGATCCCGCAATTCTGAACGTTTCTCAGCAACCAGCTCCCATCGGTCATCCCCAACCTGGCTACGGAGCTGCCCCAGTGCCCCCAGCACAGCCTGTTGCTCCCACTGTAAGTCCAGCTTGAGCATCCAAAGCTTAAAACTATTCAGTACGCTCCTGAACCTCAAGCCGCGCCGTCCCCAGCCGCTGAAGCCGCTCCCCAGCAGCACAAAGACCGACGTGACAACCAAGAGGTTCCTCATCCTCTTCCTTTCTTCCCTAACTATGATTCTAGCGCAACCAAAACCGCAACCAGAATCGGCAGAACCAAGGAGGCAACCGGCAAAACTACAACAACCGCGGAAACAACAACGAGAACTGGAATCAGAATCGCTCCCAGCAAAACAACCGCCAGCAAAACGTAAGATTCGAATACTTCATTCTTTGATTAACGCGAAATTCAAGGAAAAGGAAAAGTACACTGAAGAGTTCGACTTCGCCGCGGCGAACAAGGAATTCGAAGAAATCCGTGACAAGCTTGATCGAGAGCTCAAGATTTCCCTCGGCGTCAATAAAGACGGAAACGACTCTGGTAAAGCTCGCAGAATTTGAAAGAGTGTATTTTTATGGTTAAGAAAACGAAGAGAACGATCAGGAGCCAGAAGAACTGGAGAGCGGAGAGATCGAAGAAGACACCACCGAAGCGTACTACAATAAGACGAGCTCCTTCTTCGACAACATCTCCTGCGAGGCAAACGACCCGAAGGGCGAGAGGATCACGCGATCTGCCGAGCGCAAGCTCAACTCGGAAACGTTCGGCATCACGGCGAACAGGGGCTACCGCGGAGGTGGACGCGGTCGGGGCCGAGGTCGCGGCGGCGGGGGCAACTACCGCGGCCGAGGAAACTACCGTGGAAACAATAATTACCACAACAATCGAAATAGCAACCAAGGTAACTTAATTCTTCAGGGCCGATGTCTTGTTTAATAACCACTAATTACCCTTGTTTTATCCATTTTTCAGACGGCAACTGGCGGCAAGGCCACGACAACCGCGGTGGCAACCAAGTCGGCAACGGGGAGAACAACTACAACAACCGACGCAACAATTACAACAACCGAAATCACGGAAACAGTAACAACCAGGGCGGCCATTGGAGGGGAGGCAACAGCCAGGGCAACAGGAGCTTCAGGGGGCGCGGCAACTACAGAAACAACCAGGGCCAGAACGACAACAGAAATAACAAGGTATCGTTCCTAAAATAAAGATTAGTCACTAACACCCATTTACAGCGAAACGAGTGGGTGGACTACGACTACGACGTTTCGAAAGCGCGCCAAAAGACCGAAGCCTGAATTTTTTGAATTTGCAATTCGTCGTTTCATCCTTCTTCCGAACAAGGAGCTTTCTGTAAATCCTCAACCGGCCGATCGACTTTTCTCTTTCCTTAAAATTCCTCAAAAGGGATGACGCGGTTCTCTCCGGCCCGTTTTTAAGTTCATCTTTCCACTAGGTTCAATTTCTTTTATTTTTATTTTACTCTTTATTTTTTTCCTGTTCTTCTTTTTTCAACTTGCAATTTTAAAACTAAAGCTATCCAGTCAAATTTTGGGATACGCTTATTTCAATTTTCTTTCTTTCCAAAAGAAAGTTAACGATAAATATGTTGCGATAATTAAATACTTTTTTTCGACTATTACACCTTTTTGAAATAAAAAAATAATATCGCCAAAAACACGCTTTCTTGTGTTAGAAGTAAAAAAATACAACTCAGTTAAACTTAGTTTCTTCAAAACCTAAACTAACAAAATCAACTCAAATCCAACTTTCCCACCAACACCTTTCCAAACTGACATGTAACTAAAGAAGTCCAACTTCTGAATCCCTATTTTGAAGTCCCCATAAACTACATCTATTATAGCCCTATTCCTCTAGCCCTCACGAATAAATGAAAAAACGACTTCTTCATTAATCTAAATTTCTCAATTTTCAACTTATTAAATTTCATTGCCGAACTTTCAATAAAAAACAACATGTAGAGCATCTCAAATGCTTTTGAATGAAAAATATACAAGCTACAGGCTAATGATTATTGCGAACTGCCTTGAAGTATGCGCCCAAGTCGTACCTAGAGCAGGAAAAGTCCAGCGAAGGCGCTCTAGTTGAGGTTGAAAAACGAGCCTTTGCACCTTTTCCGACTCGTGTATTCACTATCATTTCCAATTTCATGCATATCGCTACATATATTTCAATATTAAACACGTATTATATATATTTATATATGTCCATCAAATGCATCAAAAATACACCTAGAGCCGAGCAGAGCACGTACTCAAAAAATAATCGATTTCAAGTAACTCCTCTTTTATCATTTTCGGCGTCAAAGAACAAAAAACACAAATGGGATTTTGGATCAATAAGTAAATTGCAGCTCGCTTCAGAACTGGCATGAAATGAATCCACGATGGTCGAGAAAGTCGAGGACCAAGAGCCACACTTAGTTCCAGAGAAATCGACTTCGGATGAGAAACAACCGTCGGTGAAGTTAGGACCACTTTCGCCCAAGAAATCGGAATCGGACAAGTGTAAGCGCTCCAGAAAATGGGGTTGAGATGAAGAGTTATTTAGATGAAACAGGGCTGCACCGGCTGTTCGCGTCGGAGCTGTTCGACGCCAATATCGCCATCCACTATTTATTCAAGTCGAAAGAAGTGGGCATCCTCCAGTTCCTAGGAAACCGGCTCTTCGACTTGCCGCCCGCCGAGCTCGACTTTTACCTCCCCCAGCTTCTCATTCTCTATCTGTACACCGAGGAGGACACCAGAAAGTGCATCCATCCGTTTCTCGTCAAAAGATGCAAAGGTAAACGCCGAAATTCTTCTTTTTCAAAAACAATCGTCAGAAAATATCGACTTTGCGCTGAACTGTGCATTACTTCTGGGCTCCGTGAACGACTCATTGCCACAAAGCAGAAAAAAACTCGCCGAAAAACTCCGAAACGCAATCATCAAGGGCGAAAGTGCAATATCTCGCCAGAACTCCTCCTGCTCCGACATCGGCGCAGCCCAAATTCAAAACGCCGAAAACAACGAGCAGCTTACTTTCATCGAATCGCTCATCGACATTGGCAGGCGGCTGGTTTCACAACCTGATAGGTAAAGTAGAGAATCGAGGAAGAAAAAAAAGGGTGTCAATAATTGAACTTTTCAGAAAAGTCTGAAATTTAGACTCTTCTGAATTCCGTCGGGAGCAATCTCTAAGGCACTCAATAGCGTCAAAGCTCGTGTCAATTTAGAACTCGTTAATTGACGAGCCTTATTTCTAATTGGCAATTTAGGGAGTCGAAGACGCAGCGGCTTGTTTCCGAGCTGAACGAGCTAAACCTGCACCTGCCGCGGCGGGTTTGGAACCCGATCGCTTCGGAGCTTTCCCACTTCGTGTTGCGCATCACTCCCGCCGCCGCCGTCGTCCTAAACTCCAAGGACAAGGCGCCCTACTTCGCCTATCTCGAGGTGCTCCTCACGCCCGACAAAGCAGTCGACAACTTGCCGCAAAAACTTCTCGAGTCCTCGCTGCACGAGGGCTCTTCCCAGTCCCCGCCGGTCATTCTGGACAGACAGACCTTTTCCGACGAAGAGACGACCGAGGAAGAGCTCGACGAGACGATCAAACCAGTTTCAGTTCCTATCGCAACTCACATTTCTTCAAACGACGCTTCCGACGTTTCCGACCACGACGAGCAGGCCTACTCGCCGCCTTCCCAGAAAGAGGCGCCCCAATCCGACAACGTCTCTTTATCCCGCATTTCCATTCGCTCCGGCGACTCCGTCCAGTCCTACGACACAGGTGAGCTTTCAACTTTAAACAATCTCTTTAAAACTTCTTTAGGGCATACTGTTCTCGCTGCTGACATTCGACTTCGACTGCATCAAGAAACTACCGCTTCTATGGGCGATCTCAGGTAATATGCTCAAGCAAACCTGTGTAAAAATCTGAGTCAAGGTCCAAAAAAGTCATGATATGAATCTGTTTTTTTTTATTCAGGCTCTTCAAGAATCCTACGTCAGGTTTTTTCATAGTTTGCCAAGCTCTTCTGAGGTCTTAAATATACTTTGAATAAATTAAGAAGAAGTGTTCAGCTTCAACTCGAGTTAAGCTCCTTAGGTTTTTACCACCGAGCCTCGGTATCCAAGCTTATGGAATAAAAAGAGTCAAATCTTAAGTGTTGCCGCTTATTTAAAAGAGTATCCTCCAGTCAGACACAGATCGATGATTAAAAGTGAAAAAGCGGATCCGAATTAATGATTGTTTAGAATTGACCCGGATGATCCCTCCGCCGCGGCGCTGAAAGAGCCCTTCGCCGAGAAAGAGCGCAAGATCCGCGAGGCGTCGCCCTATGGCCACCTCAAGAACTGGAAGCTGCTGCCCATCATCGTCAAGTGCGGTGACGACCTGCGCCAAGAGATGCTCGCCTACCAGCTGATGACGGCGCTGAAGGCGGCTTGGGACAAAGAAATGACAAAGATCTGGATCAGGCCGTACAAGATCCTCGTTACTGGGCCCGACTCGGGCATTTTGGAGCCGATCGTCAACGCGCCCAGTGTCCACCAGATCAAGAAGATGGAGCCTGGCGGACTGCAGGCTTACTTCGTCAAAGAGTTCGGCGCCCCCACTTCCGAAGGCTACATGACGGCGATGAACAACTTCGTCCTCTCGTGCGCCGGCTACTCGCTGGTCTGCTACCTGCTCCAAGTCAAGGACAGACATAACGGCAACATTCTGCTCGACTCGGAAGGCCACATCGTTCACATTGACTTTGGCTTTATGCTCAATAGTTACGCGTTCTCAAATTAAAGACAACAATCAGGCGTTCGCCAAGGACTCAGTCATAATTGAAGCCTAGCAATTAGAATTAAAATCAGCGAAGAAATTAGAGTTCGACTGAACTAGATAACTCTAAGTGACCGCGAAATTGATCCTGCTTAGAATCGAAAATCGGTTTATTTTCAAACTAGTGACGAAATTGACCAAACGTAAAGCCCCTCCAGCCAAATCCCCGCGGGGAAATGGCCGGAGGGGCTGGCTTTAAATAAAATAAAGTTTTTTAATCTTAGTCTGAGATTGATTTTGACCAAGATTCTGAGAATTCTCTCCACAAATATTTTTTTCCATCGATAATTTAACGTTGAGTAATCGCTAATTAACGTTATATTAGTGTCAAATTTATAATTATGAAATAAATTCTTATCTAAATCTTGGTCGTAAATTTTCTGACCAGGATTTCTTAATTTTTTCCGTCGATAAAAATTTTTATCTCAACGATAAAAGGTTGAAAAGATAGTCTCAAAAATAAAAAATAAAAGTAATTTTTCAGTTATTTTCGCAGTTTTCTGGCACTGTCGTTGTTTAATTATTAGCCGATCTGTGGCCACCAAGGTTTCACTTGAACTAATCAAAAGCCGCATTTTTTTTCTGGCAGCGAGAAAGCAGCATAAAAGGCATTACGAAAGTAGAAAATAATCGTCTTGCCTCTGCCAGATTACTGTAACGATTTGGAACTCGTCAAAGTTCGCCTGGCAAGAACTTGGGCTTTGAGCAATCCGCTTTCAAGCTGACAGAGGACATGGTGGAACTGATGGGAGGGATGGAATCCGACAAGTTCCGCTATTACAAGGTCTTGCTAATGAAAGGACAGGCGCCAGAGACATTTATTTGTGTGTGTGTACGAGCGCGCATATACCGTCTCTTCTCGCGACGCCTTGGAAGGGCTGAGAGCGGCTGCCAAGCACAGGGACAGTATCGTCACGCTCGCTGAGGTATCAATTCAGTAGCCCCGAAAATCAATTCAAAAATGACTTTTTGAGGTGGCTCAGTGTGGTCCAAGACTCAGCTGCTTCACTTCCAACACGGTCAAGCAGTTCCAGGAGCGCTTCCTGCTCCAGACTCCGGACGACCAGCTCACTTTGATTATTGACTCCATGGTCGAGGTAAGCGGCCGCTTTGAAAACGCGCATTTCACGAAAATTAAACAGGGGTCGGTGAACTCGTGGACGACGAAGCTCTACGACCAGTTCCAATACTTGACCAACGGAATTCTGTGAACTCGACTCTTTTTCTTGATTTTCCGGGCCTGGTGCAACGCTGGTTTCTGTTTAAAACTACTATTATTACTATCTAAATAAGAAATTTAAAACTATTCATTTGCAATAAAGAACAATTCGCACTTCTATCCAAAACTGAAAAAAATGAAATAACTCCCGAATTTCGGGGAGATATTTTATTTTTTATGCGATCTTGATGTTACATCTATTTTTCTTGGAGATGAATTTTATTGAATTAATAATCGCCTCCATGAGATGCGTGCATTATTCTGTCTGTATTTTCCTTCGCCTGGTTTTTATGCAAAAAAGAAGCCCTGGGAGACAAGTAAAAGCACAAGGGAATAGCTATTAGCCCGTAAGTCAACTTCTTTTATCAGCAAAGTCGAAATAACTCCTCATTTTACTGCATCTTCATCAAGTCGTTTTCTTGCACTGCCCGGCGGCGAGTGTAGGGGGCGCTCGAGCAAGCTCTCATTCTTATCCTCGCATCCGAAACAGAAGAAGGAAAGAGAAGTTATTTCCTCGGAGGATTCTCAATTAGAGAAAGCTCAAAATCACCAAGTACTTTTCGAAATCTTCGTTCAAATTAATCTGATATTGCTGGAGAACTTCTGCGTTCGGCAACGAGGAATCGTCGAGCTTGAGCGTTACTGGATTCCGGAGCGCAAGTTTCTTCATTTTTTCGACTTGTTCCGACAGGTTGGCGGACATGAGGAAGGAGTGCTGCGTTCCAGGGAGATGTGTAACGGTTTCGGCGACCACTTTGTCCTAAAGAGTCCGAAAGAGTTCCACTGCGCAACTTCCTGCATTTTCTCTTCCGCTTCTGACATTTTCCGAATTCGGCTTCTACGAAAACAAAATACAATTGTGAGACGGTTTTTATTTATTTATATATTACGTTTATTAAAATGTGTAATTCTTTGAAAGTTTGAAACTAACAGGAATGGGTGAAGTGAGGCAGAAAATGTAGTGAATATTGATTTTTTTCGTGAGTTTCAAGTTCTGTATGTGTCAGGGTTGAAAATGTGCGGAGGAATGATCGCGTGGACATCTTTGATGAACGACTGAAGAGTCATCGCGTTCTTCGTGGATTGAACCAGCTGCTCGAGGACTTCATCGTCCGACTCAGTTTCGGACTCAGAGGTCGACGAGGAGGATTCGGCACTTTCTTCCTGCTTAAAAATAAAATAAAAAGGCGTTCTAAAAATTGTTTGAAATTACCAAGTCTTCCCAACATGTAACTTCCGGCGATTTCGGCTTTGCCTCTGGCTCAGGTATTATTATGTTTATTTTTCGCCTCCCACGAGTGTGAATTTTGTTGCTAGCGCGGACAAGGGTGCGAGTTTTTGACGGACTGTCTTCCTCGAATTCGAGACTTCTGTTCGCAGCGGCTTCTGTTTCAAGTTCATCAAGAATTTCTACTAGCGAAATTTAGACCTGGGCTCGGCAACCTGAGTCAGGCCCGGAAGGAGCAGAAATAAAAAGTAGCGCGGCGGCTTTTTGAAAAACGAAGCCACAAAGCGCCTCCATGAGCTTAGCGGCCTGTATCCAGAAAATCTGCCTCAGGGACCCTGAGTCAGGATCTGAAAGATCTTTCAGCACCGACTCAGGATTTCTACACAGATCGCCCAGTCCAGCTCACAGATCGTCTAATTGAGCTAATTCGATGAACATTTCCTTTCACAATCGTCGGATTTCCTTCCCCAGCTCTGACCAGCGAACCTGCGCAACCCCGCACGATTGTTCTTGTTGAGTCGCCGATGGTTTTTCGAGTTTGAAGTGGCTTTTTTGAAGGTTGAAAAGGGAACTTTTTCATAAAAAAATGATTTCTTTCTTGAAAATTTCTTGCAATTAAAAAACTTTTCAACCCTTTCCTCAACAGGCGCCGTTTCAGAGAAAACATCCTTCCGATTTCTCCTCAATCTGAAATGCTGCGTTTCGTTCCTCAATCCTCGCATTTGCGCGAGCGGCACAGGCGACCACTGTTCTGATTTCCTCGGTTTCTTCGATTTCGTCAAATCGACCACTCCATTCTTCGTCGATAAAGGCTTCTTTTTTGCGCTTGGAAAAGTCGAGTTTGGAACGATCGGATCGTTGAAAAGGTCATCAAAAGTGAGATTTTTCGATGACGAATGGTTTCGTCTTTTCCGGATTTCAAAAATTCAAAGAATCAAATAAATAGAAGAATTTTTCAAATCCGAATTTCCTATCAAAGGACCTATTCGACTTTTCGTTGAATTTCCTCGCTTTGCTTTTTATCAAGTTCTCCTGCGACGAGTCCGAGTGTTGGTAATAGTCGTGAATCGAGTCTGCCGACGAATCTCGCATCACATCATCCCTAACGTTACATCTCTTCGCTCGAACAGTTCGCGGCTTTCTTTTAATCACAGCTTCCTCGGATCCCGCGTCGCAAATTTCTTCTCTTGGAACGTCATCGTTAGGGGAAATCACTAATAATGGAGCATTTTTTTGGGCTTCTTCTTCTTCTTCCGATAAAAGCACTTGGTTGCTCACTTTTCTGGATTTATATCAAATTATCGAATGCAGGGCTCGGCAGCCTGTGAATAAAACCTGAGTCAGTGTCTCAAGCGGCTATTCAATGAAAATCTTTCAGACCCTGACTCAGGTTTCTGCACATGTTGCCATGGTTTCAGCCAACCAAAAACCCGTATTTTTGGAGATATCTTTTCTGATTGGCTAAAAAGCCTTTTTTACAAGAAAAATTGATAATAACCGATAAAAGTCCGTTCCTGATTGAGCCCGCTGCTCATTGGTCGACTCCAGCGTTTCTCCAATCGTATCCGAATTCTCATCAGAAGCCGCGGATTTCGTGTCTTCCTCCAGCTGCGATTGCTCCTTGAAAAGTAAATTTGAGAGTTGTTGAGACGCGAGAACTTTTCTTAAATGAATGAACTTACATTTTGAGCGATAGTTTGACTCCGCGTTTGAATTTTTCTTGGATGAGAAGTTACCGGACGAGGAGGTCGGGGAACGTTTTCAGGAGTATTTTCGACGATGTTTTGGACAGTCTGGGTTTGGATTGGAACTGACGAATCGGTCTCTTCCTTGTTTTCCAAATGAGACTTTCTTTGCGACTTCTTTCGCCCCTTATTGCCCCGGAATTTCGGCTTGGACCGTGCCTTTCGTCGCGCTAGGTAGCGACTTTTGCTACCCATTTTTCTTCTCTTTTTTTTAAATTCTCTAACTGAAAAAACTTTTGAAAATCGAAATGGGCAAAACCGCGCTTGACTCGAAAAGGCGGCGACGGCGAAGCGTCTAAACTTCTGGAAAAACACGGAATGATCAAAAAGCCAAGCAAGGCAACTAACAAGAAAGCATTCAACTCTCAGTCTTCTTCTGACAAAAGCCCCTCACAATTCTAGCGCTGAATAGAGAACCTGAGCAAAAATCAAGCGAATCTCGGCTCAAAAAAAAAGTTTTTTTTGCTCCGGTTTTTTAAACTGAAATCAAGGAAGAACAAGAATTGTAAAGCAAAGATTCTCCGTTTCGAATAGAAATACACTCTTCTGGCATTTTTATTCTAGCGTTGATCGTTTTTCTTCCAGCCCCTCTGGCCACTTCCCCGGGGATTTGGCTGGAGGGGCTTTTACGTTTGGAGAGCCTTGGGCCCAAATTGACCAAACAAAGCCCCTCCAGCCAAATCCCCGCGGGGAAGTGGCCGGAGGGGCTGGCTTTTCCAAACTTCTGATTTTTCATCAACATAAAGCTCGATTGAAAGGCGAAAAGAAGGTTATACTCGACAATCACATCGTCGGTGAAGTTAGGACCACTTTCGCCCAAGGAATCGGAATCGGACAAATGTAAGAACTCCAGAAAAAGAGAGGTTGAAATGAAGGTTTATTTAGATGAAACAGGGCTGCACCGGCTGTTTGCGTCGGAGCTGTTCGACGCCAACATCGCCATCCACTATTTATTCAAGTCGAAAGAAGTGGGCATCCTCCAGTTCCTAGGAAACCGGCTCTTCGACTTGCCGCCCGCCGAGCTCGACTTTTACCTCCCCCAGCTTCTCATTCTCTATCTGTACACCGAGGAGGACACCAGAAAGTGCATCCATCCCTTTCTCGTCAAAAGATGCAAAGGTAAACGCCGAAATTCGTCTTTTTTTTAAACATCGTCAGAAAATATCGACTTTGCGCTGAACTGTGCATTACTTCTGGGCTCCGTGAACGACTCATTGCCACAAAGCAGAAAAAAACTCGCCGAAAAACTCCGAAACGCAATCATCAAGGGCGAAAGTGCAATATCTCGCCAGAACTCCTCCTGCTCCGACATCGGCACAGCCCAAATCCAAAACGCCGAGAACAACGAGCAGCTTACTTTCATCGAATCGCTCATCGACATTGGCAGGCGGCTCGTTTCCCAGCCTGATAGGTAAATTTGAGAATGGAAAAAGAAAAATATGGATGTCAATAATTGAACTTTTGAAGAAAAGTCTGAAATTTAGACTCTTCTGAATTCCGTCGGGAGCAATCTCTAAGGCACTCAATAGCGTCAAAGCTCGCGTCAATTAAGAACTCGTTAATTGACGAGCCTTATTTCTAATTGGCAATTTAGGGAGTCGAAGACGCAGCGGCTTGTTTCCGAGCTGAACGAGCTGAACCTGCACCTGCCGCGGCGGGTTTGGAACCCGATCGCTTCGGAGCTTTCCCACTTCGTGTTGCGCATCACGCCCGCCGCCGCCGTCGTCCTAAACTCCAAGGACAAGGCGCCCTACTTCGCCTATCTCGAGGTGCTCCTCACGCCCGACAAAGCAGTCGACAACTTGCCGCAAAACTTCTCGAGTCCTCGCTGCACGAGGGCTCTTCCCAGTCCCCGCCGGTCATTCTGGACAGACAGACCTTTTCCGACGAAGAGACGACCGAGGAAGAGCTCGACGAGACGATCAAACCAGTTTCAGTTCCTATCGCAACTCACATTTCTTCAAACGACGCTTCCGACGTTTCCGACCACGACGAGCAGGCCTACTCGCCGCCTTCCCAGAAAGAGGCGCCCCAATCCGACAACGTCTCTTTATCCCGCATTTCCATTCGCTCCGGCGACTCCGTCCAGTCCTACGACACAGGTGAGCTTTCAACTTTAAACAATCTCTTTAAAACTTCTTTAGGGCATACTGTTCTCGCTGCTGACATTCGACTTCGACTGCATCAAGAAACTACCGCTTCTATGGGCGATCTCAGGTAATATGCTCAAGCAAACCTGTGTAAAAATCTGAGTCAGGGTCCAAAAAAGTCATGATATGAATCTGTTTTTTTATTCAGGCTCTTCAAGAATCCTACGTCAGGTTTTTTCATAGTTTGCCAAGCTCTTCTGAGGTCTTAAATATACTTTGAATAAATTCAGAATAAGTGCTCAGCTTCAACTCGAGTTAAGCTCCTTAGGTTTTTACCACCGAGCCTCGGTATCCAAGCTTATGGAATAAAAGAGTCTAATCTTAAGTGTTGCCGCTTATTTAAAAGAGTATCCTCCAGTCAGACACAGATCGATGATTAAAAGTGAAAAAGCGGATCCGAAGTAATGATTGTTTAGAATTGACCCGGATGATCCCTCCGCCGCGGCGCTGAAAGAGCCCTTCGCCGAGAAAGAGCGCAAGATCCGCGAGGCTTCGCCCTATGGCCACCTCAAGAACTGGAAGCTGCTGCCCATCATCGTCAAGTGCGGTGACGACCTGCGCCAAGAGATGCTCGCCTACCAGCTGATGACGGCGTTGAAGGCGGCTTGGGACAAAGAAATGACGAAGATCTGGATCAGGCCGTACAAGATCCTCGTTACTGGGCCCGACTCGGGCATTTTGGAGCCGATCGTCAACGCGCCCAGTGTCCACCAGATCAAGAAGATGGAGCCTGGCGGACTGCAGGCCTACTTCATCAAAGAGTTCGGCGCCCCCACTTCCGAAGGCTACATGACGGCGATGAACAACTTCGTCCTCTCGTGCGCCGGCTACTCGCTGGTCTGCTACCTGCTCCAAGTCAAGGACAGACACAACGGCAACATTCTGCTCGACTCGGAAGGTCACATCGTTCATATTGACTTTGGCTTTATGCTCAATAGTTACGCGTTCTCAAATTAAAGACAACAATCAGGCGTTCGCCAAGGACTCAGTCATAATTGAAGCCTAGCAATTAGAATTAAAATCAGCGAAGAAATGAGAGTTCGACTGAACTAGATAACTCTAAGTGACCGCGAAATTGATCCTGGTTAGAATCGAGAATCGGTTTATTTTCAAACCAGTGACTTTCTCGATTTATTTCGCTACCAGAAGATTGAACTTTTTGTCGATTTCTTAGAAACTCGGGACGACATCCTGTGTAGAAACCTGAGTTCGCGGTTGAAAGCCCTATCAGGACCCTGACTCAGGCTTCTACACAGGCTGTCGAACGAGTTTAGTTATTTTCGCAGTTTTGTGGCACTGCCGTTGTTTAATTATTAGCCGATCTGTGGCCACCAAGGTTTCACTTGAACTAATCAAAAGCCGCATTTTTTCTGGCAGCGAGAAAGCAGCATAAAAGGCATTACGAAAGTAGAAAATAATCGTCTTGCCTCTGCCAGATTACTGTAACGATTTGGAACGCGTCAAAGTTCGCCTGGCAAGAACTTGGGCTTTGAGCAATCCGCTTTCAAGCTGACAGAGGACATGGTGGAACTGATGGGAGGGATGGAATCCGACAAGTTCCGCTATTACAAGGTCTTGCTAATGAAAGGACAGGCGCCAGAGACATTTATTTGTGTGTGTGTACGAGCGCGCATATACCGTCTCTTCTCGCGACGCCTTGGAAGGGCTGAGAGCGGCTGCCAAGCACAGGGACAGTATCGTCACGCTCGCTGAGGTATCAATTCAGTAGCCCGAAAATCAATTCGAAAATGACTTTTTGAGGTGGCTCAGTGTGGTCCAAGACTCAGCTGCTTCACTTCCAACACGGTCAAGCAGTTCCAGGAGCGCTTCCTGCTCCAGACTCCGGACGACCAGCTCACCTTGATTATCGACTCCATGGTCGAGGTAAGCAGCCACTTTCACGAAAAACGCGCTTTTCACGAATTAAACAGGGGTCGGTGAACTCGTGGACGACGAAGCTCTACGACCAGTTCCAATACTTGACCAACGGAATTCTGTGAACTCGACTCTTTTTCTTGATTTTCCGGGCCTGGTGCAACGCTGGTTTCTGTTTAAAACTACTATTACTATCTAAATATGAAATTTAAAACTATTCATTTGCAATAAAGAACAATTCGCACTTCTAAAACTTCCAAAACTGAAAAATGAAATAACTCCCGAATTTCGGGGGAGATATTTTATTTTTTATGCGATCTTGATGTTACATCTATTTTTCTTGGAGATGAATTTCATTGAATTAATAATAGCCTCCATGAGATGCATGCATTATTCTGTCTGTATTTTCCTTCGCCTGGTTTTTATGCAAAAAAGAAGCCCTGGGAGACAAGTAAAAGCACAAGGGAATAGCTATTAGCCCGTAAGTCAACTTCTTTTATCAGCAAAGTCGAAATAACTCCTCATTTTACTGCATCTTCATCAAGTCGTTTTCTTGCACTGCCCGGCGGCGAGTGTAGGGGGCGCTCGAGCAAGCTCTCATTCTTATCCTCGCATCCGAAACAGAAGAAGGAAAAGAGAAGTTAGCAGGAGTTTCTTCCTTTTTTTGGCAGAGAAGCGAGAAACAATGGGAGACGCATTAGAGAACATAAGATATATCGACAAGAATCAAATACCCAGGCATGGATTTCCAATTTTAAGAAACTCCGTGTCAAATATCTTCAAAAACTCGCAATATCGAAATTCAAATCAGCGATGAAGGGCAACTGCTGGACAATTTTGTTGCCCCGATTCTTTATGCCAAGGTTACGCAAATTTGCCATCAGAAATATTTCGACCAAGATTTCGATTAGAATTTATTTTACACTATTAATTTGACACTATTATTACATTAATTAGAAATTACTTAACGTTTAATTATCGATTTAAAAAAATTTTTATGGAGAGAATTCTCAGAATCTTGGTCAAAATCAATCTCTGACTAAGATAAAAAAACTTTTTCGCACTTTATTTTATTTGAAAAAGTCAGCCCCTCCAAGACTTTTTCCAAGACTCAACATGAATCTTCCCAAGTGCATATTTACTGTACTTGCAAGTGTCAAAAGTAAAGTTTGCTCAACCTTGACCTGGCAATTATCAGCATACTCGGAGTCGTCGGCAATCTACTAATTATCGCGCTGATGCTCAAGCGAGGGCTCAAGACGGCGGTTGACATTTTGAAAGGGATTGTACATTTCTTAACCAGCTGGATTAGCTTACTTCGTCTTAGAGTGCATTTTCCACTGCGTGATTCCGGATAATCACTATTGCTCCTTTCTGCTGCAGGCTTTTTGCGTTATTGACATTCTAACTTGAGCGTGAAACTAATTCTTTATTATCGCTTTTTAGTGTCAAAATCAGCTTGGCCAGCAGCATAAGACCCCCATATGTTTTTAAGGCGCTAATGAATTAAAGCCAGATTTAAACTCAAAAGAAGAAAAGAAACAGTAAAAAAGGGCGGAAGAGGGTGAACCTGCGGGACCGTTTCAGTACATATCTGAGTCCATTTTTAATTGATTCGGAATTGAATTCGTCCAATTAAATTTTCAACGCTGTGGTATTGCACTTGAGAAGGAGAACTAAACGGCAGTAACGCTCTATCTACAGCTCAGTGTGTGTCTAATCGAGCAATTTACAATTCAGGCGAGATTTTGAATCTGTCCGCGGCCGACTTTCTGTACTGTCTTGGGCAAGGGCTTTGATAATTTCTCGAGTTATCGCTTTTGAAAACAACGAAGCGACCTTAAAAATGGATGAAGGCGCATCATTTATACCCATTTACATGTGTAAGCATTATTATTAATGTACAGTAGTTATTTACAGGAGAAGATCAAAGCCAACACAGACTGCCCATTTGGGCGAATGCTAAGGTCCTCGATTTTAGCAAGATTAATTCGCCGAGAACTTAAATCGTGACTTGCCATCAGATCTCTTTCGCCTGCGTCGCTGGAATCTCGGCAACGCCGCCTGCAAGGTCTTTTCTGGAATATCGCTGCTCAACCTCTACGGCTCGGTCTACTTCTTGTCGATTATGAGCATAGACCGGTACATCGCAGTCTGCCATCCAATACAAGTCAATAGGGCTTTCCAAATCAAGTTGTTAGTTAAAATAAAAAGGGTTAAACCAATTTATGGAAGTGATTTTGTGGATCAGGGTTTTGATTGGCCGGCAGGCCAAATACAGCAATCTTATTGGTAATCCAAAAATACACTTTCAAAATTGCTTTAGACCGAATAAAAAGGGTTGAAATGAATTGGTAGCCCACTCTAAGCGAGGAAAATCAGGACGATCACATATGGCTGGCTTCTGGCCTTAATCGCCTGGACTTTTTCTTTGGGCCTGTCTAGTCAAGGTACGGATTAGTTTCTGCAATTTCGCCCCTCAATCCATATTTCAGCAATCTTCTTCCGCACAAAAATGATCTACAAGTACGACCCAGTCAAATACTGCCGCGAAGACGACTCAACCGACGATTTCAACCAGACAAGTTCGAACAACTGCGATCTGCTCGCCACAGAAACGATCCAGTACTCGCGATGCGTTTGGGACTTTTCATCGAGAAAGATGTCGCAGATTTTCTTAATTGGACGCATGGTGACGGGTTTCCTTTTGCCGATTTTGATCATTACTGTGAGCTACGCCTTCATTTGGAGAACCGCCTCCAATTTGCAGTAAGCCGCCTTTTTCGAGTTTCTCCCGTAGTTACTCAATCTTTTCAAAATAGGAAATCGTCGAGTGCGAGCAGGAGCAAAAGAGTTAACCGAATGATCGCCTGCGTCATCGCTTCTTTCGTCGTCACCTGGACGCCCAATCACTTGCTCACGCTCTCCATGCTCTTGATCGACAAAAACCAGCCTTGGATGTTCTACTGGAACTCCGTTACTCAGGTATTCTCTCCTTATTTGTGCTCGGCAACCTGTGTGGAAAACCTGAGTCAGGCTTTGAAGAGTGAAGGGATCCTAGCTTCTGCTGAATCTCCCACTTCTAGCGTAGTTTGCCTGCTCTCTATATCTGGACGAGTGAAGAAAACGAGTAAAGTATCTTTGACGTCTGTATTTCGAGCTGGAGTAAAATAGAGGTTAATTCACGAACTGCGTGAATTACCGAATGAAGAGAAATACACGGCGGCGACCGAGCAAAGCTCGATCTAGATAAGCAAGTGACCTTAGGGGACGAGGGAGTCTAACGAATCTAAGATCCCAATACCCCCATGAGACTGAAACGTCCTCTAAGGCCAAAGTGTGTGATTTTTGCAGGAGTATAAGCGTAAGATGAGTAACATGGCAGGTTCGAAACGTCGAGGCAGTCTGATTCGCGTTAAAAACCCTTTTTGGGAAAAAGCTTGAATCAGATGCGAAGTTTTCGTGATGTCCGAGCGGTGATGACATGAAGGAGTAGCTGCACATGTAGAAGAACTCAAAATACGTCGGCGACGGTAAACTGTGATAATTTCCGTACCTTTTCAGGCCCCGGTCGATGAATAGGGGACCTGAGTGGGGCAGTACTTGCGCTTAGTCGTATGACTGACCCGAGTTTGTGCCGATGTTTAGAGGTTCGACGGGCCTCGTTTCACGGTGTGCTCGTTTTGTATGTTTCGGGAGATGAGCTGCTCCAACTTCGGTTAAAGTCGCATTCGGATCGGCGCCGGCTGAGTATTGACGATCTGGTGAAGACTTTGGACGGGTTCTTTTCTTGCTGTTTTCAGTTGCTGAGCCCTCAACTACTGTTGAATTATGTTTATCGACTGACATATGGCTATTGTCGGGCGCAGCAACCTCCGAAATCACTGTAGCATCAGCTGACATGTCCTCGGCAGTTTCATAAAGAGTACCACCAGAGTACCAGCGATCTGACGGCTCGGCTGGAGCTACCGACGAGTCCAAAATAGATGTAGCGGTTGTATCTCCCAGATTTTCCATGTCCAATCGGCGTCTACTTTCCAAAATAGGTGATAGAGATGATCTTGGCGGTTTTTCCATAGCAACCATCGGAGTCGACGCGACCTGAGAAGATTTCCTCCCCCCATGCGACTTCGACCCGGACTTTTCCATCGGTTTGGAAGTAGGAACAGGCGATTTTTGTGGGACTTTCGACTTAACGATTTCGGTTAAATGTGGGAATACGTACTCGGCCTCGTAGTAATCAATCCAGCGTAAGTCGTGATTTCGTTCTGCGGCGTGAACCACGTGTTCTCGATGGATGAAATCACGTTGTCCTTTTTTATCTTCGACCATGACGACCCAGTCGTTGCTCGAAACGGCTTTCAGGGGACCTACCCAGCGTTCCTTCTTGCTTTTAGCGTCGGTCAGGTTTTCTCGCTTAATGTACACGACAGCGCCAGCGGGGATTGGTCTCGGCTTAGGCTCGTTTTTCAGCCTGTGCTCCATGGCTCGGTCAGCAGCTTCCATCGCAGTTTTCACAATGGCTTCCGCCGATTTCGCTAAAGCTCCCACATTGAGACCAAACACCTGAGGTGTTTCCGCTGTCATTTCTGCGCCAGTAGAGTGGGTGAAAGTACTTTTTCGGCCAAACCAAACTTCTCGCGGTGAAATTTTCGTGCTTTTGTTTTTCACACTATTGAGCGCGCGCATCACGTGGGGAACGCAGTCGGCCCAAGTTTTTCGACCGGAAGATGAGTTGACCATGCAGAATAGACTGTTTTTGATAGTCCGATTCGCTCTTTCTGCGAAAGCGTTTGATTGAGGGTGAAATGCGGTACTTATTGTATGTTTTATCTGGTTAAGCTTACACATTTCGTCAATCACGCTTGCGCAGAAGTGGGTACCTCTGTCACTGTGTAGATGTTTCGGCAAGAAATCCATGGGAAGGAAGACCTTGTAGATGAGCGCTTTTGCAGCGCAGATAGCAGTGTCGGACCGCGTCGGAATGCACCAAGTGTAGCGAGAGAAAGTGTCCGCCACCACCAAATAATACTTGAATCCGCCAGCGGGAGGCATACAAGCGAAATCGATCTGAATCGATTCGCCAGCTGTTTTTCCACGACGAAGGGTTCCAAGTGGCGGTTTGGTACGAGTTCCAGCAGATCCTTTTCTGCGTAGGCAAGGGACGCAGCTGTGGACGTAGTTAGAAACATCGTCTTGAAATGAAGGCCACCAAACGTCCTCTAATCGCTCTAAAGTCCGCGGCTCGCCCAGATGACCGGACAAGTCGTGAGCTAGAAAGAGAAAGTGACTTTTTACCGCTTCCGGTACCACCGCCCGCGCGCCAGATTTGAATTGACACATCAAGCACCCGGTAGTGTTATCCAGGAACAGAGCTTTTTCCATCTTGAGTAGAGACGATTGTCGGTGGTCGGAGTCCTTCACCAGCGATTTTATGTCCAGTGGCTCCTTACCAGATTCCAGAAAAGTGATGATTGCACTCAGAGCAGAGTCCTCCCTTTGATAGTCCAGAATGTTATTATAATTCGCTGACACCAACGGAATCTCCATTGGCGCCGCGATAGCCTTGACGTTTACCTTATGTATCTTCACCTCTGATAAAGTGATTTTCTCCGGAAACTGATTTTCGTTCCAGAAAGGGACGAAGACACGTACTGGTGAATTCTTGTCGATTTCGTACTCGCGACCAACGGGAAACTCAGAGTCGTATCCAAGTGATTTGTCGTCCTCGCCAGGTCTGCGGCTCATAAAGTCGGCGAATTGATTTTCTGATCCCTTGATGTAGACAATGTGAAAATCGAATTCTTCCAATCGGCTTTGCCATCGGCTTATTTTAGAATTCTTGAACTTCTTTTTGTGTAGGAAGATCAAAGATCGGTGGTCTGTGTGAATCTGAAAGAATCTACCTTTCAGGAGCTTTTCCAGTCGCTCGCAGCACCAGACAATGCTAAACATTTCCTTTTCTGAAGTGTTCCATTTTCTTTCAGCTTTGTTGAAGGTGTGGGAAATCGCGCTTACTAGGTGCACTCTCCCGCCATACTCTTGTAGCAGGACGCCACCCGCTGCGTACAGGCTCGCGTCTGTGTAGAGATGAAAAGACTCGTCAAAGTTAGGAAAACTTATGACTGGAGTCTCGGAGAGTCGTCGTTGAATTTCCTTGAGCGCCAAATCCGCTTCTTTGGTCCACTTGAAACAATTTGTTTCGTTCGCCGAATTTCGAACATCGTTTATGGGCTTCATTCTGCTCGAGAAGCAACCGGATGAAATAGCTTCGCCCATTTTCGTTTCTAGAAAACCTCGGATCCAATTCAATGACCCGATTAATGAAGCTAACTCCTTTTGGGAGCGTGGGGGTTTCATCTGACGAAGAGCGGAGACTTGCGCAGGGTCCGGTTTGATTCCATCTTCGTTGATGATTCGGCCCAAAAAGTGAGCTTCGGATTGTAGGAAAGAGCACTTTTCGCCCTTGAGTTTAGCGTTAAACTTGCGGAGCGCGATGAATAGGTTTCGGAGAGTGTTGTAATAGCAGCTGAAAGTCTTCCCAAAACACACTATGTCATCGATATAAGAAAGCATCTTTTTCCTGGTGGGGCTTGAGTCGAGAATTGTGTTTACGACGCGCGAGAATATATTCCCCGAGCATCGATAACCGAATGGTAGTCTGCAGAAGGCGTAAGATTTCCCACCCCACTGGAAGGAAGTCTTGTACCTGTCGCTTTTCTTTACAGGGCACTGCCAATATCCACTTCGTAGATCAACTGTGGCGAAAAACTTATTGCCCGGTCCAATGTTCGCAATCGTATCCTCCATGCTTGGGAGATGGTAAGGGTCGGATTTGTCGGAGAGGCATTTGTTCAGGCTGTTTTTGTAGTTGATGCAGAAGCGCATTTCCCCAGATTTCTTAGGAATAGGCAATACCGGGCTGTTAAACCCTTTCTGGTCTTTGATCTCTTCTATTATTTTCGTTTCGAGCAGTTCGGAGATGTGATCGCTGACCTGACCATGAAAAGCTTGCGGAATCGGGTGTTGACTGATGTTTCGACTCGTACCATCAGTCGGGATTTCGATCTCGAACGGGAATTCACCCATTTTTTGACCGTCGCAGCCGAATCTGTCGTCGAATTCCAAACACAGCTCGGCGACCACCTTCTTTTGCCCCGGGTCGGCGTTTGCTGGTAGGGTAATTCCGAGTTTTTGCTTCGCTAGCTGAATGGGGCACCTGGCTGCGTTCTTGTTAGGTGCGTCCAGCTTTGGGACTTTTGGTGGCGGTTGAGTGCGGGATCGATCGCTATCCTTGACCGCTGATCTAGTAGTCAAGTATTTCTTGATTTTGGTCCGCTTCACTCCGTCCAGCTTCACCACTTGAGTCTCAGTTTGTGTGAAGGCTTCGTTGTAGCAAAATGAGAGAGTACGATTCTTATTGTCGACTGTGAAGCTGTCCGTCATCGCATTCTCTAGTATATCGCGGCCCAGTAGACTTGGGTATTTACTGCCTGGCATAATGGTGAGATTCAGGGAGAATGCAGGGCCACCATTGAATGATAAGCGGCAGGGAAGGATACCCATCGGCTGCTCGGCGGGAATATTTGGGCTGAAACCGGTGACCTTGAAGGGACAGGGCTTCAGCATCTGGAGAAATTCGTCGGGAACGTAAGCAGCGGACAGACAGGAGGACTCGGCTCCGCTGTCGACTTCCATCGATACGTCAAAACTTTTAGAGCCCGTAATGATGGTAGCCGAAGCGAAATAAGCCTTTCCTGGTCGCTTCTTCTTCACTGTGTAAAAGTGAACGTCGAATGGTTGGAAATCTTCAACGTTCTTAGTCGTATTTATCTTCTTGGATTCTGGTTGTTTATCGTCTTTCCCATCCTTAGAATCGTTGCTGGCGCGCTTAGCATTCTTCTTCTTTTTGTTCTTATTTCTGTTGAAGTGCTGGGAGACGGTCGCGCTGTCAACTCGATTCTGTCTTGTGGATTGGGCGAGACGGCAGAGTTCGTTGATATCGTAAACTTTTGATAGGCTTGGAAGGATTGCGTTGAAAACGTCTGGTTCTTCTTTCCTAAGATTCAAGTACAGCATCATCGTCGAGAATATGTCAAATATTTCATCGACCCCGGCGTCGGCTGACTTCTCTTGTCGGTAAGAGTTCAAAGTCGCTTGCTTCGCCTCGTTCATCTTTTGCAAGACGTTGGCGGTGTAGTGTGCAAACGGCTTCGAATGGTCGTATTCGACGTCGAAAACTTCGCTTAGCTTCAGTAAGTAGTGACTCTTCGCGGCGAATGATTTCTCTAGCAGCGCCTTGGCCGATTTCCAGTCTTGACAATTCAGAAATTCGGTTCCAAGTGAGCGTTCGATGTTCAAGTCGAAGTGGCTGTACACTGCTGCGATGAAAGGCTGTTCACGTGAAGGTCTGTCGCGGACGTAGGCGCGGTGATAAATGTCGGCTCTGCCCAAGAAGGTGTTGAAAGATGTGTTGCATGCGGCGTCCAGCTTCGGCAAGTCTTGGACGTGACGAGACCAGGTAGTGGCCACCCATGCTTCTTCTCTCATTGTCGCATTCGTAGAGTCTTTTCCTTGATCGAGCTCGCAGGTAAGAAGCGTTGTACTGAGCTGTTCTAATTTTACTCTGCTTTCTGTGATCAAGGGCTCTAGGCTTGGCTTTAGTGATTCGTCATTTCGCACTTGTTCTTCGAGGTAGTTTACTCGATCGTTTATGCTTCTTATTTCGGTGACGGTTTCTAGCAGTGATTTGTTCGCCGCCATAGCTCGAAATATATCGGCAGTAAGGGTTTATGGGCCTTGGATTACCTTTCAGGCCCTCAGAAAATACTGCGACTAAAAGTCGCAATATGATGAGCTGAGGTGCCTTTTGCGCAAACGCCCGACGATTTCTCTGTCCAGCGATTGTCGAAATTTCAAGGTCTGGTCCAAGGGTCGATTCTTCGTAAACTTCTCTCGATTTTTGGTGAAAAGTGGCGAAAGAATTATGTTTTTCTCAGTATTTTAGGTTTTCCCCGGCGTGCGTGCGTGGTTGCGTGGGCGCGACTTTCGGCGCGTGGGTCGTGGTGGCGCTCGTGTGGTGGCGCTCGCTCGGGGTGGTGTTGGTGTGGTGCGGCGCGGAAAATTCTCTGAGTGGAGTTTCTCCGGCGGCGCGGTGGCGGTTGGTGATTCGGTTCCCCTCGACTCCGCTGACGGCCAATCAGCGTCCAAGTTGCGAAACTTCGGTTGTCGATGGCGGAAAATTTACCTTTTCTCCAACGGGACTACTCTGATACCACTGAAGGGATCCTAGCTTCTGCTGAATCTCCCACTTCTAGCGTAGTTTGCCTGCTCTCTATATCTGGACGAGTGAAGAAAACGAGTAAAGTATCTTTGACGTCTGTATTTCGAGCTGGAGTAAAATAGAGGTTAATTCACGAACTGCGTGAATTACCGAATGAAGAGAAATACACGGCGGCGACCGAGCAAAGCTCGATCTAGATAAGCAAGTGACCTTAGGGGACGAGGGAGTCTAACGAATCTAAGATCCCAATAAGAGCGAAAGTGAAAAGCTGCGTAGCGGCTTTTGAAAACGAAGCCGCAAAGCGGCTTCGCCAAGATTTTCAAGTACATAAGAGTGATTGTGTTGCTACGCGGCTTTTCATTTTCGCTCTTCAAAGCCTGACTCAGGTTGCCGAGCTCAGCGGCCACCTGAGTAGAAAACTGGTTTGTTACCTTGTTTAGGTGTTCGCCAGTGTTTCCGCCATTGCGAATCCGATCATCTACGCCTTCACTCGTGGGGATCTACGTCGCGTCGGAAAAGAGTGGTACCACTCCTCCATCAGAAGTCATTTGCCAAAAAGAACATGCTGTTCTTGCTCGATTCCCCAGCAGAAAGCGGTAACTACAACACCAAGATAGATGACTTATGGCTTGAATTCAGGAGTCGGTGCAAAACAACCACGTGATCGAGCCGTATTACGAAGACACGGACTCGGACGACGCGCAGCAAAATGTAAAAAGTGCAAAATCGTCATGTAAAAATGGAAACACAACTCAAATGCCAAGATTCGAGATCGAGGGTTTTCGCGACTCCAGCGACGAGAAGCTTCATCGACTCTGCTCTGTTCACGAATTCAATCTCACTAAACACGGACAAACAATCATTTTCCAGCGAAATAAATAAAATTCCACCGTTCCAAGTTATTTCGGAATTCAATAATTGAAATCTACTTGATCGAAATCTAAATTTAAAAAACAAGGAGCTCCAAGAAGAAGAATCGAGCTTCGAAATGAATATCTGATGGCAGAAGGACGGATTCAATTATGCATCTTTTTATTGGAGTCGTCGGCCACATACGGTAACTGGCGATTTGGAATGATAATGCTCAAGTCGTCTAAATTGGCCAGCGCTGATTAGGAACGCTCATCGCGGATTACAGTTAATAATTTATTCTAAGCCTGCGGCTCAATGCGTTTTTATTCGAAATGGAGAATCTTTGCTTTAGAATTTTTGTCTTCCTTGATTTCTGTTTAAAAAATGGAAAATAATGCTCCGATTTTAGCAGTACCTTCTTTTTGTGGGTAAAAATATTCTGTTTATTACAGCAAGCGAGGCAGGTGATAATAGATGGGCAGTGAAAACGGGCTCGCTATAGTTTTACTATTTGCGGTTCATGTCCGCGATGAGCTTCTCCGCGTACTCCTTCAACATCACCGCCAACGCATTCATACGCTCGCCCTCTTCGGCAAGTTCCTCGGAGTCCTTCATAACCTTTTCCACGTTTCGGCGCAGATCTTCCCGAGCCTCTAAGTGCTCGTCGAATTGCTTCTTGACGGCCTGGATTTCTTCGATGCTTTCTTCCACCCGCGGCATGAGTTGAGAAATACTCGCAAATTTCTAAAGAAAGAAATCATTTCAGTTGAATGAATTCCGTCAATCCTACCTCTCTCAACTTCGCCATAACATCCGGCAGCAGGTTGGAGCTTGGACGAGTCTTTGCCGGCTTTGACATTTTGGGAGGAGGCGCCAAGTTCAAGTCGGCTGGGCTGCTGCTGCTCTCGACTGGCAAATCCGGAGTCGAGCCTCTTGAACCTCTCATTTCCCCGGAAACTTTACTTGAGGAACTGAAAAAGAGTTATTAGAAAAAAGCAAGTTAAAATATTGAAGCGTACTTTTCCTCAGTCGCCCGCGTCCGCTTCAATTTCAACTGGCAATCCTCGAGACCTCTGCTGAGTGGAGCCAATTCTGAATCGCGCCGTTCCAAGTCGGAAAATTTTAACTCTATAACTTTTGTTCAAACTTAAAGCATGGTAGAGACAGTTACCTTTCTTAGCGCTGGCGGGAGCTGGACTGGCAGCTGTAGCTTCGAAAGAGGAACTTTCCCCTTCCTCTGCGGTGAAGAAAAAGGCCCTTCTCTTTTGAGCACGTCTTCAATGTTCTTTCCGTGAAAGCTGGAGTTTCTATTGAAGAATATCGTCACATGCTCGTCATATTCCATCTCCAAATGGACGACGACCTTGAAACAGATTTTAATCAAAAACAATGACAAGATTCAAGCTTACATATTTCTCACTAATTTTGATCGTTGCGCTCTCCGTCTGGTGCTTGAAGATGGGAAAGAACTGGGCCTCGAAATCTTCGACCATGACCATCATCAGCGCAAATTTTCTTTGGAAGGAGAGATACGCCTTTTGATACTCCGTCTTTCCGTACATCACTTTTTCGACCTGATCAAAAGCGCTGATCGTTTGGAATCTTCGACAAAGTTCCACAAGACTAGATTCTTTCTCCAGAAGCTTTGCGAATTCCTCAAAGTTCTCGAAGATTTCTTCTCGATTCTTTGCTCCATCATCTGAAATGAAGTTTAATTCCAGAAGATACTTTGTAATCGGTGCTCGCAATCTGCGTAGAAAACCTGAGTCAGGGTCAGAAATTTCTCTAATTAAAAGCCGCAAGAATTTAACCTGACTCAGGTTTTGTACACAGGTTGCCAAGTCTAGGCTTTACTCACACAGAATCTGAAACAATTCGAAGCCAGCGACTTGAACAGGCGCTGGTTGCTCTTGACCAAGAATCAGGTCGACTATTTTCTTCGCCATCGATTTTTCTGGCGAGTATTCGTCGCTATATCGGATAGGATATCCCCATGTTAGTTTGATGAGCATCGTTAGTTTGATGAACTCCAGGTGCTTTGATGGCAGCTTCAGCTCTTTCTTGATGACTAAAATTTGAAAGTAGCTTTTTAGTTGAAAGTTTCAGGCAAAAACTTACAGAAATCGTCGAAAAGAGCCCACATCGCCCGGAATAGTCCCCGACGAATCTCGGCGCTTCTATCAAAGTACCAAAGATCGAAAACTCGTGCAAGAAGATGCTGCGTCTTCACATACTCGTCGTCTGATTGCGACTCTGCGTATTTCTCGATGCCACTAAAAAGAGAAATGACACGCGTTGAAGGGAAAACTGCTTTACCAGATGAGCTGTTTGATGAATCGGGAGAGCCAGACTGCTTCGAACTCGGTTTCGTCAGGTCTTTCTCTGAGGAATCGTTTGATAATGTCAATGACAACGTCGGGCCCATAATCTTCCGCGTAGAAGACTTTTTCGTCGGTGATGATGTCCGCAAGGAGCAAAAAATCGTCCTCGCCCTAAAAGGAAATCAACGAAGAGTACACAATTTGTTACTTACCCAGCCTTCGCCGAGCGGTCCGTCAATCACAGCTTCAACCAAGGTCTCCATTGTGTAACCCTTGATACTGAACACTTCTATTATCGACGGACCGGAGTAGCTTTCCGTCTCTTCCCCCGAAAACTCAGAACCGTTTGATGAAGAATCCATCTCTCTCTCTTTTTCAAACTGAAATGATCGAGCTCTTTCGCTTCGAGTGAAGAAATGGGAAAGCTAGGTCTAGGATCGGGGGTGATCGCTGGAGATCCGAAATGAGGCGCTCGAGAGGAATCACCAATGAGTGGAGCGCGGGTTGTTTGGATCTCCGATTGCGTGGAGATCCGCGCGATCTCCACCCCGAAATTGTGGTGATCGATCACCACTCTCGATCTCCACTTCTTGAAGATCCAAAAATTTTCGATCCCCGAAGTCGGATGAGTCACGTTATAACAATCTTATGCCTGCCTACTGATATCAGAAGCGACTGACCGGATCAACTTAAAAATCTCAGTCAATACTAATTCTGCAGTGCAGATTTCAAATCTTTTGTCAAAACAAGTGCATGGATTGTAATTTTGGATAAAAAATGTACTATTTAATATCTCTGCTCGAGTATTTTTCTCAATAGGATGGTTTTCAAAATTTTTCAACACTTGAAATCACATACTTCTAAAATTGGTTCGGTTTCTATTTCCAAAGACTCAGCTCGGCGGGTGAGCGATAATTTCTTGAAGATTAGCATTAGAAATTACTATTTTCTGAGATACTGACCTGCAAAGTCCCTGCAAAATATGAATTTAATCGAGAAAAATCCATGCTCGAGAAAATTCAGAGCTTCGATCTCCGAAAACTGGAGATCGAAAAAACGTTAACTTCTCAATACACGTGGTCGGTTGAACCGACCACGGCGACTTTGAGCCGCCGTAATTTCTCTTGTGATAATCCATTTGACCTGATTTTTGTAATGTGAGCTTAGATGACTAAAACGAACCATTTTGTGAAATTTCGGAAGTTTTCTCAAAAGTGGAGGCGTTTTGCACCGGATTTATCTTTCACTCTGCAGCTGAAAATCCAAAAAGTATTTTTCAAAAGTAATTGTAAATCTTGATAGCTGAGTGTTCAAGCTTTCCAGCGATATGTATTGTAACTTTTTTGCTTGCCGCAAACGCAAGTTAGAGCTAAAAGTCTTGAGCGCTCTTTATCACACTCCGAATTTTGCGCGCCGCGCGGGGCTGAATAATGCATTGTGGTCCCCTCACCCGACCCCGTGTTTTGAGCGCTTAGTCGCGCGTCCGTGTATTGATTTCGAGAATCTTTTTTCTTCCTTGATTTCAAAAAACCTGTATTTAGTAAATTTATTTTGCTTGTTTATTTTTCTCAAGATATTGCACAGATTTTTCCTCTAGGGTCGGACTTAGCTTTCCTCTTTTCGCTGCCGCGCCTGTCAGGTGGCTTTTGCTTCCGCTGCGACATCTTCTTCTTCTGCTCTTTTGGCGTCTCGCAAGTTGGAGAAGCCGTTTTCTCGCTTTTCTCGGTCCCCGTTCTCGTCAAGTTTCCAGAGGAGCCGTCTGTTTCGTTGCTGGAGTCGCTGTCCGACGATTTTCTGGATGAAAAAAATGGTTAATTGAATTTTGAGTTTTGAAAAAAGAACCTTTTTTCGGAAATACTTTCGGCGGTGGAGTCATTTTCCATCGTCGTTCCTACCAAAGAAATTGCCAGGGACGGTTTTAGGCCCTAAATTTTATAAATAAGGGTCTCCCCGGCTTTTAATTAAAGATCCTTCAAGTGAAAATCCTGAGTCAGGATTTTTTCAACACAGGTTTCCAAAGCAGGTTCAGCTCGGTGATTAAGGGTGTCAACAATGATCAAATAAGGGTCTGTCTTAGGATTCGACAAAATCGTTGTTGACACCCTTAATGCAAAGTTTTCTTCCTAGAAAAACTGTATTTTTTTGTTACCTTTACAGAACAGTACTTCTGCCGCCTGGAAATGTCCTTGGTCGCTTCCAAGTAGTGACAGTAGTGGTGCACCTCTTGCGGGAGGAGCGTGTTGTTGTGTCTTTTCAAGTAGCGGAGCTTGGCGACGTGCTTGTATCTGCTGAAAGGAGGGAGGTTCGGGACGATGTCCATTTTAAAGGCCCACTGGGTGCACTTCTTCACTTGCTCGCGGAAGCAGTTGACGAACGCGCGGTTGCCCACTTTTGGCGCGCCGAAGGTCGTGCATTCTACCTCGATGTCGTAGCCAACGTAGGGCAGCGGCTTGTTCATCTGGAGATCGAGGGTGCACTTGCGAAGGGTCAAGCCAGGGCAAGCTCTATTCTACGATTTGCTCTATTCGGCGATTTGCTTGTTCCTGCTTTGATTGCCCAGCGTCAGTGACTGATGAGTTATTAGCCTCGGCACTAATTACAACTCGAACATGGAGCAATCAAGCAAAACATTTTTAATATTAATAGGCGACCCCTTTGTCAGAATCGCCAGCGCGCCGCCCAGCGAGTGCCCCACGCAGCTGATTGTCAAAGTACTTCCGCTCTTTTCCTCTTGCACCGCGCCACCGCCAAAGAGCCGCTTTTCCAGGCAAGAGTGCACTTTTTTCAGGTTTTTTTTCGTTGGGGTATGAACCCCCTTTCTTTATAAAACCCGTTGCCTTTGTCCCTTACTGCTGCGTATTGCTGAAGAAAGCCAGAATGAACGAGGAGCACCGGCTGGTCCAAATAATGAAATTTCGTCTGATTGAACTTCAAGTCCTGGAAATTTGAATTTCTGCTCTGAGCGTTTTCGGGTTTTTTACTTGTTTGATGTCCTGCAGCGAGAAACCATCTTCTGCAGTTGCTTCCGTCCCTCTCCAGGCAATTATCAAATTGCTTTTGTTCGAGAAGATGTAACAGTCTGTTCCGTACTTTTCGGAATTCACGTAGTCGAAATAGTTCTGAAAAGAAGTTGTTACAGTAGCTCGGCTTTGGAACCTGTGTAGATTCCTGTGTCAGGGTCCTGAAAGCTTCCAAAAAGTGACACAGGGCTGTTTTTTTGACAACGAAGCCAGAATTTTCGAAACAGCATAAGATGGAAAATTTGATGCCCTGTGTAAAAACCTGAGTCAGGGTAAAAGTCTGAGTCAAAAACTACAATCTAAATGTGTCTTCTTATTTCTGGCAAAGCCGCTTCGCGGCTTCGATTATAAAATAGCCGCCACGCGGCTTTGTATTCAAGCACTTTCAGGACCCTGACTCAGGCTTGTATACAAATTCCTGAGCTAATTTTCAGTCTGTTTGAGTTTGAAAAAAAGGCTCTTGTCTCGGGTCTGTGCTGTAATGTATAGCTTCTAATGCAAATAAGGCGCTAGTAGGATGATGCCAGTCTAATGTATGAAGAGGCCGCGTTGAGGCGCTGGCTAAGTGAATATTATGCGACTTGGGCGGCCTAGCTACCTGGGGATCATCCTGCGAGGGGTCCATGAAGCGCTCGATGATCTCGTGAACTTCGTGGCACTTGTACGATAGACTGCATCGATTGTTCTTTTCGACGGGACTGGCCAACTGCTCCTCCGACTTTTCCTAAAGCGAGCAAATCACGGAATATCGAGCTACTGTACGAGCTACTGAGCGCGTCAATTTTCAGAAAGCGTGCATTATTAAAAAAATAGTGAGCAGAATTTACAGTCGCTCAATTTCGTCATCGCTTTCATTCCCAGTCGCCAATATCGCGAAACAGAAATCGATCAATGAGCAAGTTAGTTTACCAAGTGACAAATGTGCAATTTCGTTTATTTTCGTTTTTGAGCCTTTCTTGGCTGAATAAGGGCGGCAAGGAATAAGGGCAATTAGGCCCCCGAAATGAGCGACTGTACTCTTCTTTTTCCCTCGCTGCGGAAATCAGTAATTAATCAGTACCTGTGAGACCCCCTTAAAGGTTGCCTTCTTCAGTTTCACATCGTTGACGAGGTGTTTGAGCTCTCTGACCTAAACTGGCCTCAGGAAGGTATGAAGAATACCTGAGTCAGGGTCTTGGAAAAGCCGCGTAGAAAAAATAGCCTGACTCAGGTTATCTCCACAAGTTAGCGAGCCCAGGACCTGTAGGTACGCCAGTCGTGCTATTCGCGCTGTTCAAGGCTCGCCCATTACTGTAATATTAGCGCGATTACTGAGGTACTAATCGAGCAGAGCCGCGTTTCTTTCTCGACGTACTGAGCGGTTTCCTCCTCGTTGACTTCACTCTCCGCCTCCATTTCCTCATTTCTTTCCTTCTTGCTCTTTTTGCGCGATTGCTTTCTCTTCTTGTCCGAATTTCTCTCACTCGCCTGGGGCGAAAAGTGCTCTGGCTCTTCTTGGGAACAGCGATCTTCTTCAAAAAATGAAATCTTGGCGGCTAAAGTGGCTTCGCTCAGGCAGAAGGAATCGCGAAAAAATGAAAAACGAAGCGCGCAAAGAAAAGTTGAGTAGTGGCGCCGTGCCCAGCCCGAGTAGTGGAGAAGGAAAAGGACGAAAAGGGCGAAAGGCGAAGACTTTGAGCTGTGGTCGATCGGCGCCAAACCAGAAACGCCGCGCCCAGGCCGCACCGCGCCACTCGCCCTGGACTGCCAGGGCCCAAGCGACCCGTTATGGAAGGAGCACGGGCTAATTATGCAGCGGATACAATCCCGCAACGCCTTTTAACAATGCCAATATTTTTGAGATTGGAGCAGATTCTCTTCTATGTCTTCAGAAAACTCAAAAATCGATCAAGGCGAAAGCTGTCTAGAATCCTGAGTCAGGAATCTCAAACAGGTTTCCTGTCTCAGGTTTCCTGAGTCAGGTTTTCAAACAGGTTTCCTGAGTCAGGAATCTCAAAAGGTTTCCTGACTCAGGTTTTCAAACAGGTTTCCTTGGGTTCGGCACCCTGTGTAAAAATCTGAGTCAAGGCATCAACTTCAACGCCCTGACTCAGGTTTTCAACACAGGTTTCCGAGCCCAGGGGCGTCCGCTACAGTCAGATTGAACTACTAATTGAAAGGGTTCCCCCGTAGCGAGCCAAATTTGAGAGCACAGTAGGCAGCTAACTCTCAAATTAAATCAGCTCGAGTCTTATCTCATTTCTATGGAGCGAGAATAGTAGGGCAAAATTTGTCGGGTTATTTTCTGTTCTCCAGGGAACGAGCAGGACTGGCAATTAAATAATAAATTAATTTTTAACTTCATCAACTTGGATTAGCAGCAAGCAAAACTAGGCTCGAACAAATGAGTCTATTAAGCTTTGCTGGGCTTATCCAAGGCCTAACTCGAATAATCAAAGGCCCCTTTGTTGCCGGACATGTCCGAAAAAGCACGAACGAATCAAGCAATTAAAATGACGCAAATACCAATTTAAAATAAAGCCCGTTTTAACATTTCGACAATGCGCCAATGTCCGTTGTTAATAACTCGCTGCCCTTCTCGGATCTACTGCATTGCACTTTATTATTCTTCATTATGCTGCATAATCTAGTCCAATATAGCCAGCCGCGCTAAGCAGATTTCGCTCTTTCTCTGCCACTTTCTCGCCAAAAACCTATCTGCGCTCAAATGCTCTTAAAATCACTCTCAGACAATAATTGCATTATAATCCGCAATTCAAGAATTTTGCATTTACGGGAGTAGATATCAAGAATCGGATTACCTGCTCAGTGTTTTCTTAAATTTTTATCATAGTGACCCCCTTATTTTTTCTGCTCAAAATTCATTCCAGGCAATTATCTCTTTCCTATGGGAGCCAAAAATTAAGATTTCTTGAGCTTTCGAGCTGATACAATGCAAATCGGGCACCTCCGATTGTCTCCAAAATGACCATTTTTGGAAAGTAAGCGATCTTCGACAAAAAAATTTTGTTAAAAATTTTTTTGAAATTTGAAATTTCAGCTTCCACAGGAAATAGAGAAAGGTCTAAAGTTTTTGTTTCGAAAGTAAAATAAGGGTGTTAATATTTTTACTTTGGGAGAAAAGTCTGACAGAAAATGGCGATTCTTGGTATCTAACCCCTTAAAGAATTCCCATTTACTAGTTATTTTTAGTGAAAATTTTTCATGTTGAATTTTTTAATCCTTGAAATGCTGTTTATATTCGAAAATAAGAGCTGGAATAGTCGGACAGCGAAATATTCGGAGCACCCGGTTTGCCCTACGGGAGGAGCTTGCTCTTGAATGCGTCCAAATACTCTTCTAGCTCTTTTTTTTCGCGGGAAAGAGATTTAATCTAGCTCCGAAATGGTGATTTTCATAACTGTTTCAATTTTGGGCCTGGCGCTGGGAGGCCTGAAAGACGAGACGGTTCACAAAGAGATCGACGAAAAAGGCGGAGAAATGGAACTCAAAAACGGCGCCAAGGTCATCGTCGAGAAAAAAGACGTAATCGACAGGAAATCGTTTTCTTTCGCGGTTTTGCCATCTGGCTCGGTTTTCAATGGGAAATTGGAACACGCCGCGGGCGAAGATTATTTGGCCCAGAGCTTTACTTTCAACAACGGTCTCATAAGAAGGTAGATTTCGCCAAAAAGAACTCTTCATTTGACTTTCTCTTCAGAGCGATGACTTCCCCAGTCGTTCTCCAAAAAAGCACGCGCAACAAAAACTTCGATCCTCTGGGAACAGCGACTTCCGGAAACAGCAGCAAAGTGTGGGACTATCACAACGAAACCGAAGCCGTGGGGGAGTACATGACCGACTATTATCTTCTCAAGCCGCAGAGAAACTTCAATCGGCCGATTACTGTACTTTTGCCGATCAAGCACGAGTTGAAGAGAAACTTTACTTATCACGTGTTCGTCGTCAGCCAAGGTAAGCGCAAGGTCATCATCTAGGCTTAACAACCTGAGTAGAAAACCTGACTTAGGGTGCAAATTCTGAGTCAAAAAAAAACGATATGAAAATTTTAATCTATTTGGTAAAATTCTGGCGAAGCCGCTTTGCGGCTTCGTGTATAAAATAGCCGCTCGTCGGCTTTATTAGAACCCTGAGTCAGGGTCCCTGACTAAGGTTAGGCTACCATTATTTTATCTCAAGCTATTTTTAACATTCTGGCGAAGCCGCTCCGCGGCTTCGGTTCTGAAAAAGCCGCTACGCGGCTTTTAATTAAGGCTCTTCCAGGACCCTGACTCAGGTATCTAAACAGGCTTCCGAGTCCAGACCACCAAACTCATCAGTTTCAAGCAATTATTTTTTTTTTAATTTTTCAGAATTCTCGCACCACGCGCCAGAACTGTCGACAGAACACGTGGAGCACTTTTTCGTAGAAGGCTGGGGCTTCATCAACTCGAGAGAAGGCTCGATCGAGCTTTCCGGCGGCTTTTTAAAGTTCGAAACGGCGATGGGCGGCTTGTTCGTCGCCGCCCAGTTCCGCGCAGAAAACGGTAAGAAACTCGAGTAAACGCTCTTCCAAGACGACGCTATTCCTCCTCTTCAGATCCATATGCGCTGGTCGGCGTCGCCAAGCCATCTGCTGGACGGCGCTTTGGCCTTGCTCTCGTCATCATCTGTTTGATCGTCTTGAGTGCAGTACTCGTCTACCGCTTCGGCTTCAGGAACAACGTCAAATTCACGGCGCCGCCGGCGCTCGCGCAAACTTTCAAGTAATTTTTCAATAGAAATCACGCTGATTAAGGGGGTACACATCATAAATAGAAATTTTCATGATTTTCTTTACTTAAAATCTATAATTTTTCTGAAACTTTGGTCTTCAAAAGAGCCGACTAAAAGCTTGAGTTTCTCGGGATAAATTAAGGGTATCACTATGCTAATTCCACAGAGAAAACAACGAAGTTTGTGACCTTCATTTTGGTCAAATTAAATAAGGGCGTCACAGTGTTAACTTTGTAAGAATAGTCTTCTGAAAAATGCCGATTTCAACGATACCCCCTTAATTAACACTCTTCTTCTTTAGTTATCTGTCCTGGCGAAAACTGACGACAAGCAATGCAGTAGTGTAAATACCGTATTATACGGTCCGTATATATTTCCGACGACAACAATTTGAACTGGATTATGTGGCGACATAATCAGCGAAAAAGCCGAATAAAGACTCTTCCTGTAATTAAAGATTGTAACCAATAAACTCTTCAAAGCTCGTTTTCTTTTGCTTTATTTTTATCATAAAAGAAGAAAATCATCTACTGGAGATCGGAAATCCAAGTAAGGGAGTTTTTATTTTTTTCAAACTGCGCGCTCTAGTGCGAGAGTTCCGTCGCCTCCGCCAATCAGAGAGCGCGCTTTTTTTCCGTGAATGTTCATTTTCTGGATTTCGCCGAAGAAAGATTTTAGAGAGAAATAGATGAATATGAAGATAGATAAATTTTCTGTTTTTATTTTCAATTAAAAAAGAGCAAAACTAAAACCTGTGTAAAAAACTGAGTCAGGGTTTGTGACGCTAATTCCTCCGCGGCTTTTCAATTTTTCTTTTCCAAAACCTGAGTCAGGTTTTTACGCAGGTTGCCGAGCCCAGCTTTCAAAGCGAAATTTAACCCTAAGTTTTACTTTTCAAAATTTCCTAAGTTTGCTTTAATTCCAGATGCTGTCGGAAGTCGAGAATGTGTTGAAGCAGCTGAAGAGTTGCAAGAGTCCAGAAGACGTAGAGGCGATTTGCGAGCCGCTTAACTCGTTGGCGTGCGCCGAGCCGGGCCGGGCCAACATCGACCTCCGCGCCGCCGGGTTAAGAGACTGGTGGACCGAGCTCTTATGGGCAGGGATTTCGAGTTAGCTCAAAAACAGCGTTTAAGTTTGCGACATCCCTTTTCTGGATTTGCAAGCAAAACGCGCTGACAGACGCGACGATCAAAGAAGTAATCAACATTTCCGCCGCTGTTTTTCAACAAGTCGCTTCGGAAACTCCCTTTACAGAAGTCGTCAAAGACCTGCACAAGATTTTCGAGACCTCCACTATCAAGGTAAGCTGGCGTTTTTCCTCTGTTATTGATTTCTTTTTCAGCAAAGCTGCTTTCTGGACTTTTTCATGAAGACGGTGCTGCAGCACTTCAAGCTCTGGCGCCAAGTTTTGACGAAAGACCGCGACATGACGTTTATTTCGCGCGACCTGTCGATTGAGAACCTTGAAGAGCCGCTGTACCCCTTTCCGCTGAACATGGCGCTGCCGGAGTTGTATCTTAACCCGCCGCCGCGAATCGACCCCGAAGAAGACGCCGAAGCGGCCGAGAGCGGCTCCGGAACGCTCTTGAACGAACTCGTCAATTCAGAAAACGGTGCGTTTAGGCAAAAAGGCTTTTCGTGAAAGCTCATTATAGCTGGGCTCGAAATTCAAATTTTGAAAATCTCTTCAGAAATAGAGCCGATCGAAATCGAAATCCCGATCGGCGCGTCCGTCAGTCGTGTGGCCCAGTTTTACGAGAAAATCACGAGTTCGATGATGGAAGAAATGAAGACCGAAATGGAAAGCCTCATCGAAAAGAGCGAAAACGAGTTGAAAGAAGCCTACCTCCCAAACAGCTAGAAACGCTGCTTTTTTGTTGCTTTTGCCTTTTTTTCTATTTTCAATAATCTATTCTATATTTTTCTAAAAAACGCTCATTATTTTCGCTTTTATAGAGAAAAGAGGGATGACGTTTCTGTGTTTTCTCTGCACAAAAACTATCGTCTTCGGTGGCGAGGTGACCTGGGCGGTCCACTGCGTCCAGTGCGGACTCAGCTTTCATCCTTCCTGCCTCTCGCGCGCTGCCGACTTCGCCAAGGACATTCCGAAACAGATCGACTTCGCGAACGAGCAGCTGAGCGAGCAAAACGTCAAAGAAGACTTCGTCTGCGCGATCTGCCACTGGTTCAACAACGAGGAGCTCTTCCTTGCTCCTTCGCAAAAGAAGTGCCCGAAGAAACTGTCGAAGGTCATAAGAACATGGTCGCATATCTTATTTAACTGGTAGAAAGACAACGCTCTTTCCGCCTAAGAAATATCGTTTAGGTACGACGAGGCTGAGTGGCAGGCGAGTGCTGCCGACAAGGAAAAGGTCGATGTCACGAAAGTCATTTCTTCGCATTTAATTAAGGAAAAAAGTGGCAAAAATTAAATTCTAGCGATTGTTTGGCGAGATACGGCAGCTTCGCGACAAAATTTGCATGAAATTTTCAGTCAATCAGACGACTCTATTCAGTCTACCGCCCAATCAAATGCAGAAAACTAGCCCACGCAAATTTTCCGTATCAAAAATTACATCAAAACTTGCGTGGGCGTCATTATCCGATGCTGATTAGTCGGCAATCTGAATTTAGTCTTTTGATTCGCTAAAAAATTTAACACAAATTTTGTCGCTTCTTCTTTCAAACGGTTTTTTTGCCACCTTTTTTAAGCAAAAACTGCTTCAAAAATTCAGTGGCGGGGTGAATTCGGCGACTGGGAGGGCAAATCCGACTCCGCTGAAGCTTTCGCTGCCGAACGGAGACAAAGACTTTCCGCTTATCTCTCTGGCCGACTTGCAGGCTTTGGTGATGGACGAGAAGATCAACTGCGTGCGCCAGTTTCTGTTCATTTTGCTTTGCTGGCTCCTGCTCATCCGGGCGTCCAAAGACAGAAACAGTAAACAACTCTAAAATTAGGCACTCCCTTCAGAGCTTCTTTTTTTAAAGGCATCGACTACTCGCTGATCTGTTTCTCCGATTTGATGAGAGAAGTGCAGGAGTATATGGTCTGCCCGGACCACCACCTCAACATGGACATCCTCGCCTATGACAATCAGTGGGACCAGGGTTCAAACTTTTTGACGAAAACTGTAGCCGATGAATTTTGTAGAAAAAAAAATTAGTTGAAATTTTACGTCATTGATTTTAGTCGTTCATGGTCAAATATTTTTAGTGAAATATTTATGCTAAAATGAAATTTTAGTCCATTTTTACTTACTGAAAAATTACAAGTCAAAAATCATCTATTCAAAATTTTAGTCGTTTTCAAGCGTTTGGCAAACCCTGCAAAGATTTCGTCCCCTAAAGATTTCAAAATTCCGGAGCAGTTTCTGATTTGCGCCATTCCGCACAAGTTCGCCTTCCTGCAGACGGAGACAGACGATCGCCCGTGTCTTGTCCAAGTCCTCGGGAAAAAAGCGATCGGCCAATACAGAGTTTTCCCGCTTTTCGACTGCGATGCCGAGAGCTTTCCAATTCTCGACTTGAGTGGTTACGTCGAATTTGTCGACCACACCGATCTTTTGAGCATTTCGGCGAGTCAGCTTAGAAATTTCAAGGTTTGTAAACAGAGCGACAAAAATAGGGCGACAATTTCTCAGCGACAAAATTCGATTGGTGCCTATTTAGCTGCTGATTGGCCGACAGTACGAATGCATGATTTTGACTGGTTAAATTTTAAATGAAAAATTTGTTCGATTAAAAATTGTCGCACCACCGACACTACCCCCATATTTGTCGCGCTTTTGTCGGTCAATAATAAAAATAAAAGAATTATCAATAAATTTTTTGAATTAAATATTTTCTAAATTTAACTGACTTTTCAGCCCCAATTGAGCAGTTCGATGCCGAAGAAAGAGCAAGATGAGTATTTGGAAGAGTTCCAAAAATTCCTGGACGAGCTGGAGCGGCGAGGCTACGATTTGGACGACCTGGTCGATTTTTCACCTGACGAGGTTGTCGCCCGTGTCGCTTCGGTGCACACGCAGACGCCTGTGGCCGATTTTCCAGAGCCCGAGGCGAGTTTGAGAGACATCGAGCAGAAACTCAAGCTCCTACAAGTCGAAGAGCAAGGAAAAGCGATCGTCGAGAAAATCGAGCGAGAAGACGCGGAAACAGCGAAGCCGCCGCACTGCGCCATTTGCTTCTTCGAAAAGAAGGTCATCAACCAGAAAAGCGTGGAGCTGTGCTTGAATCCTGAGGAGCCAGCAAAGGCGCTCTACTTCTGCTTCAAGCTACAGTGGTTCCTCTGCGAGCCACACTACCAGCTAGGGTCCGAATTTTTCTATTTATTTAGATGTTTTTGATTTTCGAGAGCAAGCGACTAAGATAGCGGCATTTTTGCTTGTCCAGATTCCGACCCTTTTTGTGCAGTTTCTTGACCTCTTCAGCGAAGAGTACGTTCGAAAAAACACGCAGAAGAGCAACGACAGCTTCAAGGACGGCAAGGAGCTGCAAAAAAGCTGCCAATTAATCACCGAGCTGCAAAAAAGCTTCAACTTCGAAAACAAGGAAGAAAGTTGAAATAGGAAATCTAGCCTTCACTCTTCACTGCCCCTATTTTCCTTCACTGATAGAAAAAAAACGACTCACTCACTGATAAAAATGATTTTAGAAAAAAAAATGGAAAAAAGAAAATCCGCGAATTTTTCAATTGTTTTCAAATCAGTTTATTCAGAGTGTGAAGGGTGGATTTTGACGATGAATGAGGAGTTGGAGCGACTTTTGCCGAAATTGTCGGTTTTCAAGTATTCGATGAAGCATCCGGCGCGCTTCGATTTGCAGGTCACGCTCGTCCAGTGCGTGATCGACCGCCTCCTCGAGATGGAAGGGGAGGTTCCCCTCAGAAGGTAGCTAGAAGATTGGATTGTTGACTCAAGTGTTCTTTTAGAGTGATGGAAGTACTGAACGATTACTTCCAGAGGAAGAATAGCGGTATCTGGCGCCAGTTGAAGATGTCTCCAGAGAAGGTGCGTACGATTGTCTTCGGCCTCGCCAAGCCATTCGACAAGAGAGTGAGCAAGGTGGGAATCATCAATCCGACTTTTCAATCGACTTGCATCAACAAGCTCATCGAGAAGTTCGTGATGACTAATGAGTGCACTGTCGCGCGGGCAAGGTTTTCAGCTTTAGGTCTTTTCGGGCGGAGCTCCACTTTCGTAAGAGCACGAATTGTTAGACTAAGTTGATAGCTGGAAAACCAAGAATAAGCGAGAAGAAGTGAGACGTCAGTTCGACACGACGATCGACTTTAGCTACATTCGGCGAGGATTTCTGCTCAACGTAGAGCCAGTTTATTTCGAGCGCATTCGCACGTGGTGGTGGGACGAGTCCACCAAGAAGGGCTTCGTCAAAACCAGAAAGGGCAAAGAGATTGTGTCGAGAGCGGGTTGCCTCGTCCGCTTCCTTATTTATTCGCAGAAGGACTCCCTTTTGAAACGATACCGTTTCCAGCTCTACTCCGAAATCGGTAAAAAAAATTGCTAGTACCACGACTATCATTTCTGACTTGAAAATCGACTGTAACTCTGACTGTAACGAGCTTCTTGCTTTTCAGCAGGAATTTTTCATTACTTCCAGTCAGAGTTTCAGTCAATTATCAAGTCAAAAATCAGAATCTTTTCTGTAGCAATTTCATTAATCATCATCATCCTCTTTAGCTGCGAAAATCGGCAAAGCGATTGAGAATAGCCGCCGCGGATTCATCGACGTGACGAGTGTTTGTTACGCGGTATTCGGCTTCACGCCGTTTTTCGTCGACGAAGGCATCGTAGCCAACGTCGTTCTTGCGACAAGAGAACTCGAGGTACTCTAGACAGCTGAATGTGAAGCTTAAATTTGTTTCAGTTTCTGGACCGCTTGACAATCCGCTTTTCGGAAATCGAGGACTCGAAAGAAAAGAAGAAGAAAAGAGAAGCGAGGAGGGCTGAGACGCGCGAGTCCTCCCTCGAGAAGCGAAACTACTCTTCCGACGAAGACTACTTCACAGAAGAAGTCGACTAGCGCATCTTAGACTAGGCCAAGTACCTTCCTGCCCAGGCGAGAAAAAATCACGCTGCCTTTGTTATCTTTTAAATTTGCACAAGCTCTGATAACGCAATAAAATCCTCAAAAATGATACCTCTTGAACTTTATTCTTATCATTATGTTTCTGTTTATTACGAAAAAAATGACACTAACAAGGCAGGGTTCATCTCCAATGCAGTATCTTATGAAATAAGGGGTTACCAGTCGCATGAAATTTCCTGAAATATGAATAATTGTAAATTTTCCATTTGTGCATTTTGCAGATGTAAGAACTAAGATTGATTGTTTCGCGATGGAGACGAATGATAGTGAGCTGAATAGTATGGACTTCGAAAGCACTAGCGGCCAGTCTTCTTCTGCGATGGAGGCTGCAGAGATCGTCGAGCTGAAGCCCTGCGTCGAGGAGCTTAACAACTCGGCGGACAGCAACATGGTCCAGCTGGACATGGTAGAATTGAACGAGGTGCCGCCGGAAGTGGGCGAAATTAAAATGAAGGGCTCGAATGTGTCGATCACCCCACGTTCGCTGATCTGCGTCGAGCTCCCTGTCAAAGTCGACAATCCGGAAAAGATCATCGGCGCTCTGGGCGGCCGGCAAGTCCTGCTAGACACCTTCAACGACGTCGGTACCTCGCAGTTCACCAAGCGGCGGCTAAATTTTAGCTTTCGGCCGGACGATCCGCACGCGCACGCCGCTTGTGGGGATCCCTGCATCACCGAAAATGCTCTCGTGCTGATCCAAAAACTAAGAAGCAAGAAAGACCCGAAAAAGACGAAAATGCGGATGAAAATCGTCGGCTGTTCCAGCATCGCTTACAAGTTCCAGGCGCCGGCGGATTGCCAGCAACTGCCAGTGCTGCCCTTTGAAAACGAAAAAGCAAAGTGCGTTCAATTTTGCCTGCTTTCGATCCGGACTCCGAGGCGATTATGGAAACGATGATCAACGCGGACCTGCCGACGGGAGGAGGTCCCTGCGAGCTGAACAAAGCGCTCGAAAACTACTTCGAAAAACCGGAAATTCCAAGCTTTCTTCCGCCGATTTTCTTCCTCCAAAGCGACAAGCCAACGATGTATCTATTCCGAGACCCACTGCCAGAAAACAAGTCGAACAGGAGCAAAATGGAAGCAAAGAAGACGGCGATTGAAAAGGGGCGAAAGCGGCGCGTCGGCTTTTCCGTCGAGATTAAATTCCACGAAAACTCGCAAAGCATTCCAACAGAGCTGTCAGAAAACGCGAGGAAAAATGAGGCGTGCTTCAGAGCGCGAAAAGATGCTCAAAAGGTCATTGCCTTGTTCGAACAAAGACCGCTCTGGTCAAAGGTAAATCAATAGTGAAATCAAAATGTGGTGTCCCTATTTTAACGGATTTTCTAGCACCTGGAGAAATTTCATGAATCCGTTAATTCGGGGACTTTTTTCAAAGAATATTCAATTCGTTAAAATGGAGACATCCCAGAAGTTTATGCTCGTTAAAATGTAGACCCTATTTAAAATCATTTCTGTAAGTAAATTGATGATTTAGCATGCGCTGATGGATTTGACCGGAATGAAAAGTGATACAATGAAGGAACTCTTGCCGATGATCGCGTTTTATTGGAAAACCGGTCCTTGGGCACGACTGTGGAATCGGTTTGGCTTCAATCCGCTGAAGGAGAAACTCGAGGGCCGGAAATACCAATCCATCGACGTACGCGTGAACATGGACACGAGCATCCACGTGAAACGGAGAACCATGTCCAAATTGCCGAATGTGGTTGTCTACAACACGATTCTCAAAGACGGGCCGATGGAGTGGGCGCACGAAGCTCAGCGCATGTTAGATGCGAAGAAGAAGGAGGAAGAGAGAAATGCGCAAAGGGAAAAAGGCAAGTAACTTTTGGATTCTTGGATTTTTAATACTAACTCGATTGTTTAGCACTGATCACATTTATACGAGCGGATGCATGCCTCCTCGGCGCCAAATGTTCTACCAAGTCTGCGATGTTCATCTGCCCGAAGTTCAAGAAAAGCTAAAAGAAAGTTTTCCCGTCACGCTAAGGATTGGTTCCACAATTTATTTAAAATTGATAGTGTTAGTCCTAGTCATATTCGGAGAGTTGCAATAATGATCAGTTGTTTCAATTTTTTGGAGATAACTAGCAAAAGATTAGTACATTCGGCTGTTGCTGCGCATCTTGGAAATGGTGGATTCGGCGATGTCGGCTCGTTCCTCGGCTTCTTCCAGTTCGTTTTGAAGCTTTCGATATTTCGAGGTGTTTTGGCTGGCGATTTCTTCCTGCTCCTCGGCCTGGCGTTTGAATTGTTTCACCTGGAAAGACAAGAGTTAAGAAAAGAAGAAAGAAAACTGTTTTACCTTGAGCTGGAGCTTGTCGACTTGGTCCTGCGCCCTATCGAGGTTCTTCTTGTCCTCTTCGCCGACGTAAGTCGCCTCTTTGACCTTTCGCTCGAGTTTGCGAATGTGTTTCATCTCATCAGTGCCTCGGCGTTGCTCGTTCTCCAATTCAGCGTTGAGCTCGCGGAGCCGCACTTCCAGCTTCTGGACATGTTTCTTTCCACCCTTCAATGCCACCTGTTCGGCCTCGTCCAGCTTGTTCTGCAGCGTTTTCACTTGGGTCTCCAAGTTCGACTTCATTCGTGCCAGATGAGCCGCGCAGTCCTGCTCCTTCTTCAGCTCATCACCGATGATCGACGCGTCTGTGATGGCCTTTCTCGCCTTGTCCTCTGCGTTCTTGGCTTCTTGTATCGCCTCCTCGACTTCGTTCGCAACGGCTACGAGTTCCTTCTCCATCTTTCGCTTCTGGTTCGCCAGCGCCGTGTTTTGAGTGTGAAGCAGATTCGCCCGTTCCGTCGCTTCCATCAGCTCCTGCTCAGCGCTCTTTCGGCCCTTCTCTGCTTGCTCGAGTGAGCTTCGGAGTTCGTCAATCTCAGCTTGGAGAAGATTGATTCTTCGCTCAGTAACAGCCAGTTGTTCGGCCTCAGCGTCCTTCAACCTCTCTGCATCGTCGATGTTCATCTGGAGGTCCTTCATCTGGCCCTGGACGTCTTTATTCTGTCGGGTTGATTCGGTCAGGCAGCGATTTGCATGGGCAAGTTGAATTTCAAGATCGGAGATTTCACCTTCCAGTTTTTTCTTGATTCGAACGGCTTCAGATCTGCTCCGTGTTTCCTGATCAAGCTGTTGCTGCACGGATTCGAGCATTCGCGCTGCGTTGCGTCGCTCGTTGTCGATTTCTTCCTCCTTTTCTTGCAGCTTCTTGTCGATTTCAGCCTTGATTTGGCCGAGTTCGATCGAGACCCGGAGTGTCTTGGCTTCTTCTGATTCTACAGCGCACTCGACCTCTTCCATCGACGCTTGGAGCTCATTCTTTTCGACTTCGATGGATCGCTTCGCCTTTTCAAGCTCGGAAATGGATTTGGCTCCTTCGGCGAGTTGGTCCGACAGATCGGCGAGTTCTTCTTGGAGAAGTTTGTGTTCCCTCTTGGCTGATTCCAGTGCGTCGAGGCTCTCTTCGTACGAGTTCTGGATTTTGAAGACTTCATTGCGCGCCTCTCGGACTTCCTTCTGCGAAATTTCAAGATCAGAAAGGATTTTGTCCTGCTTGAGCTTTTCGTCCTCGATCACGCGGTCGAAGGAGCGTTGTTTCTTCTCAAGTGCACAGCAGGCAGCGTTGGCTCGTTCCAGCTCAACCGTCAAGTCTTCGATTTCAGTCTGCAGCTTGCCCTTCGCCTTCTCTAGCGAAGAGCATTTCGTCAACGCAGCTTCGACGCCTTCCTCGGCTTCTGTAAGACGCCCAGAAAGCTTTTTCTTCGCCTCTTCGAGCTCCTCGGTTCGCTGGACGGCGTCAGTCTCGTACTTGGTTTTCCACTGGCCGACTTCGCCGTTAATTTTCGACAACTGGCGCATGAGCTCGTTTTTGCCTTCGATCTCCTCCTCGGCCTGCTCTTTCAGCAGCTCGTAATCGTGCTTGGCAGCTTGGACCTGGTGAGCGAGCACGTTTTTGGCCTTGGTTTCTTCCTCCAAACTGCGGCGAATTTCATCGTTCTGCTGGTTGAGCGAGTTCTTTGATCTGGTCATCTGGGAAAGCATGGTTTCTTTCTCCTCGAGGGTCCTCTTCAGCTCGTTGATTTCGGTCATCTGGCGGGCTGTGTCGGCCGAAGCTTCGTTGATCTGCTTCTCTCGCTCTTCGAACTGGCCCTTTACTTCGCCCAACTGCTCGTCAAGAACGCGGCTTTGCTTCTCAAAGCTGACCTTCGACTTGGAAAGAGAATCAACAGTAGCGATGAGATCATCAATCTCCATCTTCATTTCCGATTTCTCCTTCTCGAGCTTCTGAGTCACCCGCTGGAGATTGTCGATCGTCTCGTTCAGTTCAGCGGAGGTGTCGGCATGCTTCTTTCGCAAAGTGGACAAGTTAGACTCGTGGGAGATGTTGTGTTCTTCCAAGTCGCGGTGGAGTTTGGAGACTTCAGCCTCGCGTCGCTTGTTGATCTCGATCTGGCCCTGAGTTTGGTTGTTTGCCTCTTCCAAACGCTCGGAAAGTTCTTCCAGTTCTCTGGCGAGATCGCTCCGGCTCTTTTCGGCTTTGGCTCGTGCGGCGCGTTCAGCTTCGAGCTCTTCTTCGAGCTCCTCGATTCGCGCATGCAGCTCCTTGATCTTTTTGCCTAACTGGGCGACCAAGGCGACCTCGTCTTCATAGCGAGTGGAGAGCTGGTTGTACTCAAACTCGGCCTTTTTCAGCTTTTCTTGAAGTCGCTGCTTGTCGTTTTCGAGGTCCATGACTGTCTCTTGCGCCAGTCGAAGATCACCCTCCAGTTTGCGCTTGAGTCGTTCAAGATCGAGTCGACTCTTCTTTTCGATTTCATAAGTCTGCTCCAGATCGTCAACCTGCTGCTCGAGCTTCGATTTCGCCTTGGAAATGGAATTGCACTTGTCCTCCTCGGCCTGGAGATCGTCCAGAAGCTGCTGGTGAGCTTCCTGCAGCGCCTTCTTCTCCTTGGAAAGTTTCGCCACGGTTTCGCCTTTGCAATCGAGCTCGTCCGTTTTCGATCGAACTTGCTCCTCAACACTGCACTTTTCTTTCTCGACCTTGGCGAGCGTGGATTCGAGGTCGTCGATGTCCTTGCGGAGTTCAGAGCACTCAGTCTCCAGTTTTCGCCGCTTGTGCTGAAGATCAGTGGAGATTTCCTCCTCATCCTCCATTCGCTCGTTGAGCTCCTTGAGTTTGCCCTCGAGATCGATTTTGGTCTTCATGAGGCTCTCGAAACGGTCCTCAGCATCGGCAGCGGCGTCGTTCTCGCCATGAAGATCCGACATGAGCTTGTTCTTGGTCTGGATGAGTTTTACGTGGTCCTGCTCGAGCTTCTTGCGCAGCTTCGTCTCCGACTCCAGTTCCTTCTTCATCACTTCGTATTCAGCCAAGAGTTCGTCCATTTCTTTCCGCTTCTCAGCCGTGTTCAGTAAGGGCTTGATCTTGAAGAGAAGTCCTTGCCAAGGCCAGTTTTTGAGCTCGTTGAATTTTCGCCAATTTCGCTGGATCACATACGCGCCATTTCGCTCGTTGATCGTTTGCACGTATCGTTCGCGAGCAAGCTTGCATCGAACATGCGTCTGGAGCTTGATCAAAACGCGCGCAATCGTGTCGTCACGAAGATCTTCCAGCGAACCGATTATTCCAGCTTTGAAGAAGACCTTTGTCTGGCCGAAACGGTAGCTCTCGGGGTCGATCTCAGTGATGCCACCAAGGATCTTTTCGACGGCCTTCTTTGGCTCCATGAACTGGCCCTTTGGCACAGCGTTGGGGTTGAGGATTGAGTATCGCTGCTTCCACTCGTCGTATTCGACTCGCGACGGGAAACCCTTTCGGCAGATTCGGATACCTTCCAAGACACCATTACATCGAAGCTGGTGGAGGACGAGATGGTTATCCATCAATCCTGGCTTCTTGATTTCGTTGGGGACGATGCATCGGACGAAGTGGGGCTGTGTCGCCTTCAGATTCGTCATCAATCGGAAAAGCGACTCCTTGTGCTGTCCAGAAATGGTCGAAGCACCGCCGCCCTTTCCTTTCTTGCCTTTTCCCTTCGATTGTTTCGCAGCTTCTTCGGAGGACAAATAAGTCTCCCAGATCTCAGCGAAAGTCGGAATCGATGACTTTTTGTACAAAGCGATAACGGAGGTGTTCATTGGATCCTTGTTCTTGGTGAGCCAGTCGGTGACGTTGTAGGCCACGGAGCCGGCGTAGTGATGCAGCTCGAAGTGCGCTTCAAACTTGCCTTGCTTCTTCACCTTTCCGAGGGCTTTTGACTTGCCGAGATGCTGCTTGAGGAGTTTTTCTTTGTAAGTCATGTCTGTTCCCTTTGGAACCATGCACTCCTCCTCCAGCAGCGAGAGAATACCAAGAGGCCGCTCGATCAGATCCAGCGACGCCTGCAAGTCCATTCCGAAGTCAATGAACTCCCAGTCGATTCCCTCGCGTTTGTACTCTTCTTGCTCGAGAACGAACATGTGGTGGTTGAAGAACTGCTGCAGCTTCTCGTTCGTGTAGTTGATGCACAGCTGTTCGAAGGTGTTGAAGTCGAAGATTTCGAAACCTGCGATATCCAAGATACCGATGAAGAAGTTGCGCGGTAATTCGGTGGCCAGAGCCCGGTTGATCGTTTTCAAGAGCCAGTCGAAGAGACGACCGAAGACGCCCTTAGTCAGCGCGCCCAAAGCGTAGTTGACCTGGTCCACTGTCTGTCCCTTTGTGACGTATTCTGTGCCGACCTTGACTTTTGGATTGCAAATCGCTTTCAACCAGTCGGACGAGTTAACGCCAAACAAGTAAGCAAGCTTGTCTGCTGCTTCAGTTCCATCTGGCTCTGCCTGTTCTTCGCGTGGCTTTTGCTTGAATTTTTGGTTGCCGCTGTGCATCATTCCCGCCGTGATCTTGTAGATTGCGTTCTTCTCTTCCTGCGAAAAGCCGAGAATATCGAAGGACTCGTCCGTCGCATCCAGTTCCTCTTTGTCGTTGATGGATTTGACGACGATTTCTCCAAGAGAACAGAACTTGTAGTCGTACGGATCGGTCGTGATCATGCACATTTCGTTGATTTCCGGCTTGTGGCCGGTGCACATTTGGTAGAAGATGTGGAAGCATCGCTCAGTTGGAAGCTAGAAATAAGGATATTTTGGAAGGTTGGCTTTTTAATTTACCTGGAAAGTGACTCGCGATTTCTCGAGAAGATAAGTGTCGATATCACCAGATGAGAGCTTTCCATTGGAACCGAAGTGGATTCGGATGAATTTACCAAATCGAGAGGAGTTGTCGTTTCGAATGGTTTTCGCATTTCCATACGCCTCCATCGCCGGGTTGGCAGCGACGATTTGGTCTTCCAGCGAGCCCTTGTCGTCGGCCTTCTTTTCTCCGCCACCGAGAGCGGCGACGGTGGCGAAATAGGCGATGACCTTCTTCGTGTTGACGGTTTTGCCGGCGCCGGACTCACCCGTAATCAACATCGACTGATTCTCACGATTTCGCAACATGTCGTTGTAGGCATTGTCGGCGACGGACCAGAGATGCGGGGGCATTTCCGTCTTGCGCTTGTTCTGGTAGCAGCCGACGATGTGCGGCTCGTAGACGGGCAGCATCTTGTACGGATTGACAGTGACGCAGAAAAGACCCGAATAAGTGTAGATCAGGAATTTTCGGTATCGCTCGCCGAGATTGTAGACTACAGCGGCTTCGGAGAGGAAAGTCATGTTCGCCATGTCTTCGAGGAGCTCGTACTTGGGCGGGTTTTGCGGCTCGACGTCCTCCGCCTTGTATTCCTTCTCCTTTCCATCTGGCTCTCTCTTCACCTTGATCTTTCCGTCCTTCTCGGCGAGCTTGAGCGCCTTGCAGTAGGCAGTCTCGGAGTAGGGCACCCAGACGGAGCCCTTTTCGAATTTGGCGCTTCGCACAGTAATTAGCTCTTCAGCTGGCAGTCGAAGATACCGAGCGGCGGTTCCCGCTGCGTCCGGATCGTAAAGTCCCATTTCTCGTTAGTTGAAGTTTTTTTTGGAAAATAAATTCGCTTTCCTTGCTGGAACCAAATCTCTTTCTTTTGTGAATTACTCTTGCCGATGCGCTTGATATAAAAAGGGTGCAACTGACGCTCGGGATTATCATTAATGATGGGAGCAGGCGACAATGTCAGCTGGTACATTTCGGAAGGGCAAATTTTTGAAATATCCAAGGTGGGAAGCTTTCGTGCCCTAGAACCTTATTTTTCATGTGAATTATCGATCAATGTACTCGTTACTAGGGGAAAGGGGCTTCTTTAAACATGGGTTAAATTTATAAACTAAAAAAAATTATTCAAAAATCGGAACCAAGAAAAGATGCACAAAGATCGATGGGTGGTTTCCGACTGGCCAGATCGCCCAAATTAGAAGAAAAATCACGAACGACTTGGAAAACAGCCGCGAAAGGAGAGAGTCTGCCAGCAAGAATACCAGCGATCTTGCGGAATAAAAAAATTGAACTCTGTATAAACTTTCTTGTTTTACTGCAATTTGTAAAGGGAAATTATTAAATCCGATAAAAGGCTATAGATTATAGCTGCATCACTGTATGTATCGAATTGTTTTCATCAGACTTATACTCGAAATTCTGAGATTCCCGGAGTACTCAAGTACCAACGCAGCGGCGATTTTCCCATAACAGGGAACTGCGCCTGAGAAATTTATTGCTCCACGCCGGGAAACTTCCTTTTGAAATGTTTTTTTTCGATGTTGTTGAAAATTAATAATCAACGATAAATTATCCAGATAAAATGAGCGAGTCGAGTGAATCAAACAGCCTCTCCTCGTCGGAAGAATCCGAGTCCACGCAGTCACAAGGAAATCGCTCCCAAAGCTCAGCTCAAGAATCGCAAACTGGCTCAGACAACGAGGACAACTCAGAATCCAAAAACTCATCCCCAGAAAACGGAACAGAACAGCTCCAAAGACAGAGAGAGCCGACCAACTGGGGTAAGTCAAAATTAATATACAGGACCCATTTTAACGGATTATGTATTTCTGATGGGGCCCTTATTCTAAAAGATTCAATGTTCCTCAATAGGGTCCCCTTTTTAACGGATTATCTGAAAAGTTGTTGCTAGAAAATACGTTAAAAAGGGGACTCTATTGAGTAATATCTAATCCGTTAGAATGGAGACCCCTCAGAAATATTTCGCCGTTCAAATGGGTACCGTATTTTCAGTCATTTTTGATCAATAATCCAAATCTCGTTAAATATAAAAAAAAGTTTAATTTCAGCGAAAAAATCATTTAAAAATTTATTCCATTAATTTTATCCTCAGCGGTTGTTTATGCTCTTTTCCTCGTGACCCGTTCGTAAAATCGATTCAGAAGCAAAATATCCGTATCGATTTCACCCGGAGCGGGATGCACTTATGAAAGAGTGCGTCCAAATGGCCGAGTACACGATGAAGCCGCCGATCGTGAAGCCCTGGAATCCGGCGAAGGGACGCGCGAACAATCGCGGAAACTACCGCGGCCAGAATAGGAACGAACAGAACCACGGCGGGAAGAGAAGACGCGACTTTTGAAGAATTCCATTTCAAGAAGATTGTCTTTTTTTTTGAAAAATTCTTTCTGCCGCGCCAGCTTCAATCTCAGCCCTGCCTCCTCTAACAACTTCTTGACCCTTTCCGAACTAGAATGGCCATGTATAAGATCGCACCAGTGCTCCAGCAGTACAGCATCGAGGACAAAGAGATAATGTACAAAGTGGCGCCGATCCAGAGCATCGCGCAGGCGGACGCAGCTCCTCTCGACCTCGAAGTCGTCGAAAGCCAGCAGAACGAGCTCTTCGACAAGCTTAACTCTCTCAGGTGAGAAAAGGCAACTTCCAGCAGCACCTATCAACCCTTTCTAGCTCGCGAGTGAACACAGTAATGAGCGTGCTTTCAAAGAGCGCAGCTACTATTCCGAAATCGAACAACGGCGTCAAATTCATCGAAAAATCGAAGCCCCTCGATATTGTTATGAAAATCAATCCATCGCAATGCATCCCCACAGGTGAAAATTTCTGAAATACGACTTTTTTAAAGGAGCAAAACTAATATTTTTGATGGAGTTAAAAATCTCGGCTCAGAAACCTGAGTGAGAAGACTGAGTCAGGGTTTCAAAGTAAATTTTGAGAAAAAAAAAGAGTAAAATGGTCATTTTGTTAAAGCCATTTCGCGGCTTTTTACTTCAGTTCTCTTGGAACCCTGACTCAGGATTTGCACACATATTGAAAAAAAGAGCGTTGGCTGTTTAGCTGTGGCAAAATAAATTAGAATTGTAATTAAAAATCTGAATTTCCAGGTCTTTCGAAAATGTGCGATCAACTGGCGAACCGCGTTAAAGTCGAAGTCAAGACGCTGGTCCACTCGAGTGCCACTGGCTGCGACTGTCAAATCTTCAAAGCGACGCCCAACCAGGGCAAGACCACCGGCCAAGTCGTGCTCACAGTCATCTACACTACTGCTGTCCCGGAGACGACAATTTCAGTCCGCGGCGCTACAGTTTCGGGAATTGGAAATGTCTCGCGATTTTTCGGAAAGCTCTTGGATATCTACCCAGAAACGGTAAAATTAACATTGTGACACCCCTATTTACGATTCGGCGATTCACATTTCTAAATTATCAATTTGCTCCGAATCCCAGCCCAAAAAAGAAGTAATCACAATAATTGATACATTCAGGGAGCAAACGAAGTTTCAGTTGAAAACTGGCTGGACCTAGCCGATCTCATTTCGGACCCAAACACGGCGGTGAAAGAGCGAATGGCCCAGCTGAAATCTTTAGACGCCCATCTCTCCAAAAATAAGGTAAAACCACACTTTTCCATTTTCCGAAATCGTTTTTGAATTAGTTTGTTTGCGGAAAAGAAGTGACAGTTGCCGATTTCGCAGTTGTATCTGCTGCTCTTTGTGTCGACCCGAAGAAGCATGGGAAGTCGTTGAAGGCGTACGTGGCCGCGGTGGAGAAGTTGTAGATTAATTTAAAAGAGTGTGCGTTTTTTCTAAAAAAGTATTCAAAAATTAGCAATAAGTGACTTGTGGGATGCCGGACTATCTAAAATTTTCTCGTGCTATTTGACTCGTGCAACTGTAATTTGCAACTTATCTGCGTCAGATTCTGGGCAACGAACGATTAGGAAAATAACCTCTTTTTCAATCCGATTCTTTTCAGATGCCAATTTTATAACAAAAAACGGCGAAAAATGAAGTCGGTTTATTTGATAAGTAGCATTTGCTTATCACTTGCGAGCGCGAAAATCACCAGACATGTCGGAAGCAAGCTGCTGATGATTTCAATGGATGGCTTTCGCTGGGACTATTTGAACCGCGACCAGCTCGATTTGAAACACTTTCACGACTTTATTGATCAAGGAGTCCGGGCAAAGGTTAGAATAGCACCACAACTGGGGACCCCTATTTCATCTGTTTTGTAGTGGATGACGAATCAGTTCCAAACGCAAACTTTCCCGAATCACTGGACAATGGTGACGGGTCTCCACGAGGAGTCGCACGGAATCGTGGCCAACAAGTTCAAAGACCCGAAAACTGGGAAGCGCTTCGACTACCACAACACTTCGTCTTGGAACGAATCCCCGAGTTTTGGGGCGGTGAACCGATTTGGAAAACCAACCAAAAGGCTGGCCACAAGTCGGCGGTGCAGTTCTGGGTAGGCTCGGAGCTCAAATCGCAGCTGCCGACTTATTGGGAGGCCTTCAATGCTTCCAAACCCTTCATGTCGCGGGTAGACACGATCGTTGAGCAGCTGCAGTACGAAGACGTTACTCTTGGCTTACTTTACTTCGAAGAGCCTGACGCAACTGGACACAAGTATGGCCCCGATAGCCAGGAAGTCAACGACAAGCTAGAAGAGTACGTATATTTTTGCCTCGGGGACCTGAGTAGATACCTGAGTCAGGATCGTGAAAGAGTTTGAAGGTATTTTAGGACACTTACTCAGGTTTCTACACAGGCTACGCAGTTTTTCTGAACTCAGGAAATCAATAAATTTTATTTAGGCTGAACAACGTCTTTGGCTACTTGATCCAGCAGCTGGAAAAGAACGATCTTTTGGAAAACGAACATCATCGTCACTGCCGATCACGGAATGGCGACGATGTCCAAGGAGAAAATCATCACTCTGGATCGCGTCGAAGACTTTATGGAACTCATCGACATCGACAACTCGTACGGGTACGACTGCAACGCCGGAATCGCGCCAAAGAATGACTCTGTGAAAGAACTCTTGTACCAGGTACGAAAACTTGCAACGCCATTTTCACAAACAAAAAATAGCGACTGGTTGACCTGAAAGATCCAAATTTGAAAGTGTGGCTGAAAGAAGAGATCCCCGCCGATCTGTATTACTCGAACAACGACCGAATTCAAGATATCTGGCTCTCCTCAGAAGTCGGCTACGCCATCGTCTACTCCGAAGACGACTGGGGAAAGACAGGCAACAAATTCGTCAGTTCAAAAATGAAGCAAAGTTGATTTAAAGTTGTTTTAGTCGAATTACGGATTGCTGGGAATGCACGGCTTCGACCCGCACTCTGCAGACATGCATCCGATCTTCTTCGCTAGAGGACCCGACTTCGCGAACAAAAGAGAAGAGCAAGAACCGTTCACGAACTTGGACCTCTATCCGCTCTGCTGCTTCCTCCTCGGTGTCGAGCCAGCGCCCAATAATGGCTCTCTCGCTGAATTACATGCCTATCTCGGTAAGTTAAACTCAAGTCCTCTTATTTCATATTCGATTTTCAGTGCGCCCGCTGGACCTAGCCCTACCTATCGCGATGGGCGTGCTGTTTTCCTTCTTCATCCTTTTGGTGATCGTCTACGCCATCTACCAACAGTTCTGGAAGTGGAAGCCGCTCACCCTCCTCCAAGACCAAGACCAATCAAATATTCAATATCGCGGACTCAGCTAAAAACTAAAAGTTCCGAAAGTTTCCTTCTCTTTTTCCTCGCAAGGCAACGTTTTCACATGTGCCATTTTCGTTTCGTCCCTTTTTTCCATTTCAAGTGCTTCGTTTCTATTTTGGACTCGCGAAAAAATGCTCTATCAAAAAATATTCTGAAATAGAAAGCTAAAAGCGGAAAAAAGGATCATATTTCCGACTTTTCCATTCGATTGACTCTTTCTGCGCACTTTTTTCTTTTGAAGCAACAAAAAAAAATGACGTCGATGCTGATTTCGGTCGACTGACGATTTCAGAAATGCAGAAATTCCGAAATTCAGACCTGCTAATATTTCCTATTCTTACACAGCACACATTTATGTATTCAAAGAAAAACATTCATTACGGTCGATAATGACATTTGCACTTTTCAGAACTATTAGACTTCAAAATTGAAAATGGACTCATCACATTTGGGAGGGTATCATTCTCAGACGCCTCTGGACTCTCTCTCGGGCGCAAAGCTCGACCAACAAATCAGGCAACGGTTTTTAAATTCCCTTGGAAGAAAATAGAAGGTGGCCTTGTTCATCCTTAAAATTGTGCGTATGTGACCTTGTTCATATGCGTTTGGCGAGATGATTTCTAGCCCCAGTTTAAAATCGTTAAAAGGGACTCATCAGAAGACATGATGGGTTGCGACATCATTCACGACCTGGGCCCGATGGGCCAGCGCCGCCAAGGTAAAAACTTAAATTAGGTTCTAGCTCCCTTAATTGATTCTAGCGCTCGAACGCGGACTTCTCACTAGACGGGACCCAATGACTCTTCAACAACACGGGATTCTGCCACGTATGTTCATTTTATCTTCGAAAAATCAACGTTTCTAGCGCCGAAAACGCCTCCAAGCCATTTCTATGAAAGCAAATGCCTGGCAAGAAGAAAAACGGAAGACTATTTGAAAAACAAGATCGCCCAGCGCCCCGATCGAAAAACGCTAATCGAGGTTTTTCTTCTTTTCAAAACGACTATTTCTGACGACGATTTTAGTATCACATTCTGGAAGACAACAATGTGAGCCCATCGCTGGCGAACTCGCAGAAGAATCTGCAGCGCGCGCAGCTCCAGGACCAGCTGAACATGAAGATCGGCTCGCGTCCGGGCCCGATCGAGCTCATCCAGCGCAACATTCTTCCAGTCGACGAAAGCATCAAGCAAAAGATCCACGACAACTACTTCACCGAGCAGACGTTCGGCGACTCCCCGGGCGGCTCGCCTCCAGGACAGAGCCTCAATTTCGACAGCGATTTCGACTTCAACCAAAGGTAACACTACTCGAAGAAAATATCAGAAATAAATGTCTCGAAATCGCCAAAATAGTAATAATTGCTCTTAGCTCGCGCCCGTCATCGCGCATCGGTGATAGCCGCTGCTCTAGAAAGCAAACCCAAAAGATGCACAAGCGCTCGAAGTTCAAGTTCCACGTCTACTCGCCCGCCGAAAACAAGACCAAGAAAGAATCTATCAAAGTAAAGCCCCATTTTCGAGTTTTTCTTTACATTTTTGTTTCAGTCGACAACTCAAGAGTCGTACGAGGATCGCCTGCGCCAGCAACAGCTGCTCTTAGAGGTTAAAACCGCTCTGGAAAGAGAAAAAGGCTTAAAATCTTGATCTTAGATGGATAATCTTCAGCAACACATCGAGCAGTCGAAGCCGAAGGAGAGCTTCGATCCGATGCTGCAACAGAGCTTCGGAAAGAACGAACGCTCGCCGCTGATCCTCCCCGCTCCCCAAGCCATCGGCGACCAGCTCATGCGCGAGATCCAACAGAGGAACAAAATCATGGCCCCTTCGCCCCAGCCTTCTCCAAATGTTAGAGTAAGATGTGTGCGACTCTTAAAACTGACTTGTAATTTCGACTAATGTGACTAACTTCAGGGACATTTTCAAACATTTAAAGATGTCTATAAATGTTCGTAGATATCTGCAGATATCTTAAAATGTCTACAAATATTCATAAATGTCTATGAATGTCTAGAAATGTCGAATAAGTATTAGTAGACACAAATTTTCTAAGCCAGCTCATCCCAGATCTTCTTCTTTTGAAGAAAGCTTTGTTACTAGATTTCACACTAGAATTTCAGGCGACTTTCCACGTGGTGAACGCGAAGCTGGTGCCGCCGCCTCCCCACAACCAAGTGCCGCCGACTCCGCCGCCCTTGGTCGACAGTCTGCGTCCCAAAGAGCAGCAGCGCTTCGATCCAGAGCGCCGCAACGAGTACAAAGTCAAAGGTAGGGATTCTCCCTTTTGCATGATCGTTGACATTGATGTTCTTCTTTTTTGGCAGCGTTGAAAGATTTCTGTCGAAAAAACGGCTTGTCGGTTTCGGGCTCTAAAGATGCTTTGGTAGAGCGGCTCATGGGCCACTTCGGCAAGAAGAGCTCGCCGGAGCACTGCGAAATGCAGAAGAAAATGCGCGAGATGCAGGAAACCATCAAGCGCCAGGAAGAAATGATCCAGAACCTGCAGAACAGCGGCAACAACAACCGCTCGAGCGTCAATCCGACGCCGATGGAGATTTGCACGAGTCTGCCTTCGTCGATCCCCGTCTCCGCCCCCGACGTCCATCACCTCCCCACACCGACCCACGCCATCGCCATGAAACAGTTCTTCGACAGTCAGCCCCGGTAAGAACGCGCTCTTAGACTCGCCAACCTGTTTAGAAATTTGACAATCAACCATTGCTAACTTAATTTTGCTAAAGTTCCGACTCGTCGATGTTCGGCCTCCAGTCGTTCAACCTGAAGCACGAGAACAACCTGTCCCACCAGCCGCAGCGCGGCGGGTAGCTCCGCAGTCAGAAGAGACGCCCTCGATGGAACTGGACAAGCTGCTCTTCCAGACGGCGCCATTCAACGCTCCCCAACCTGACACAACAGCCAAGTCTTCAAATCCAAGCCAAGTCCAAAACCAGCACCACCCAAGTCAAAACTCGAACGCTCGCTACTGCAACATGCAATCGCTGCCCAACGGCAACCCAAGCCATATTCAACAGCAGCCCCCGATCGTGTCGATGGCCAACTCGCACTACGATCACTCGCACACGCAGAACTTGCAGCAGCTAGCCTCAGGAACGCGGGACTATCTACTACAAAAGTAACCGAAACTGAAACCCAACTCAGAATTCCCTCATTTCCTCTCATTCTAGAAACTAAAATAATTGAACAAGCAAAAAATCTCTAGAATCAGTTGAATTTCAAATTCAGTTATGAAATCACTTCTGCCCAGGTATTTTCTGCAATAATCGGAAATTTGAGCTTTAATCTTCATCAAAAAGTAAGTTTGACTTCAGTTTTTCGATCTGCGTCTGAAAATTTCTTATGGAAAAATCAAGATCCCGAGTTTAAAATAGTGAACTGTTCTAGAAAGTTTTTGATTCTCATTTTGCTTTTGTAAATTTTGATTTTTTCTATAAGAAATTTTCAGACGCAGATCGAAAAACTGAAGTCAAACTTACTTTCTGATGAAAATTAAAACTCAAATTTCCGATTGTTGCAGCAAATACCTGGGCAGAAGTGATTTCATAACTGAATTTAAAATTCAACTGATTCTAGAGATTTTCGACTCGCTCAAATATTTGAGTTTCTAGAATCAGGGGAAATTAACGAATTCTTTAATGGATTTGTGTTTTTGTTGATTTTTCAAAAAGTTAAAATCAAACTAAGCTTTTGAGATATTAATATATTTTTGTGAGTTTCAAGGGCCTTCGAAGCCAATCAGAAGCCATTATATTTTGCCTCAGCCAATGGCGGTCTTGCGAACCCCCTCCCCCTTCCAGCTTTTCCCCACCTTAGCCATTATTGATGTTAAAAGTCGCTGTCCCAAAAAGCACATACGAACGAGAACCTGAAATCGGACGAGTTGGATTGGCTGAATCTGGACTCGCGACCTGACTTCCAAAGTTACGAACCTCTGCCGCCCGATTTGATGCAGCCCGACTCCGACTTATTCTCTGCAATTAGTTAAATTCCCGTTCTGAAAGTCCTGCTTTCCGTAATCCATGCTACGTCACGTGGAAAGTCTTTCTTTAAAATTCACTTACACAAAAAATAAATCCGCGCTCCTGCCACTAGCCGCCAAAACCGTTGTAAATAATTACAGTCCACTGGATGTCATTTTGCCAATCGCCCGACTCAGTGTCCTACTTTGAAGAAAAAACGCCTCTTTTACGATTTCTGATCATCATTTTTTTATTCCAATCACCGCTCACTTAGTTTTCCATCCTTTGGAAAGAAGGGATACTCGAAATGTTGATTCTCAGATGTCGATAAACCTGCTCAGAGTTATATTTTTCCAGCTAAGCTAGCTGAGCCCCGATGAAATGCGGCTAAGCTCAAACTCAAATTAGGCCAGCTCAACCCGAGATAGCTCAAAAACAGCTCAGCTCGATTCGAGCGAGCTCAGGTAGCAGAGCTCGGACGGACGAAAAATTAGGCAGCTTTTCTTGAGCTGGCTCAATTTGATTTCTATTTCCTCTGAGCTGAGCTATCTGAGCCAGCTCAATTCTAGCTTAGCTAGGTTTTGAGCTAGCTCAGCTTGAGCCCTCTCAGTTCGAGCTTGAGCTGAGGCGTGTTTTGAGCCAGCTCAGCTCAAAAATCCAACTCAGCCCGGGAACGGAGCGTTTTCCCTTTTCGTGTTCTTATTCAATTCAGCGCAACAGATAACTTCTATTCTTCTTTGTTGATTTTTCTTATGTTCAAGTTCTCCCTGTTTCAAGTTCCCTTCTCAGTCTTCATCGAATCATTTCTTTATATATTTATTTTCTGCCACCTGCGGCGCATCAAGGTGTTTTCATTTAATCTACAAAATATACCTTTTACTAAATCAAAATCAAACTAAACTCACTTTCTGGAATAATGCACTTTTGAAAAACTCCTTGAACTTTTATTTTATTTATTCTCGCTTTTTATTTTCCCTTTTAGGCCTTTTTCTAAGTCTAAAAATTCAAAGAAATAACTTGTTGAAATCAACAAAGAGTATTTACCTATGGGGGCAAATCCACCGGCTCGGCAATTGGGGGAGAGGGAGGATGGCTCTCTGATCCAATCAGAGACCTTTATTTTGTTCATCGTTGAGCCAACCCCACCATCCCCCAGGACCCCCAGTTTTTGCCCTACCCCCATCCTAGGAATCTCCTCTTTCTAGTGCTAACTTTCCCCCAAAAAAGTAGGATTCATTTATTTCTGATTAATAATTTTGCATGTCATACAAAAAAAGAGAAACCAATAAATCTTCACCTGAATCATCAATACTTTTCGGATTCTTTAAAGTTCAAAAAAAAAAAATCAAGTTTGTATTTTTAAATTTCTCTATTTTCAAAAGAGAGAATCGTCTTTTACCAAGTGTACGCCCTGAAAACCAAAACTGAAAAACACAAGCTCGTGCACTTACTTTTTTGAAAGCATCGTGTTTTCAACTCAACCTTGCTTCAGCCTCCGCTCTTTCTTTTCAGTACAAATGCTTTCCTTACAGTATCAACAATATGCAACTAATCAACGCACCCGACTGCACGTTGTTATAAACCAATTCCGTTCAAACTTCTTTTTTCCATTTTTCTTTTCAGAATGCCGCCGAAAAAGAAAGCCGTCAAAAAGGAAAAGACGGAGCTTCAGAAAAACTGGAAGCTCTGGACGACGAAGATTTCATTCCAGAATCTGGATCCAACACTCAAGTTGCCGATTCGCTAGAGCTTCAGTTGTTCGATTTTGTTCCCGATGGGTTAGGAACGGTTTTCGCAACTTTCGCCATTTTATAAAATTCCAAATTATCCCATTTTCGAATTCGCGAAAGCTCTTTTTCAGACAAATCAGAAGAATACTGCCTTGGAATCGACGAAGCAGGCCGCGGACCAGTAAACGGCCCAATGGTCTACTCCGCCGCCTTCTGTGTCATCAGTGAGCTCAAATTAGCTCAAGCAAACTCCGGAACTGTGAAATTTAGGCGAGCACCAGAAAGTGCGGGACGACATCGGCGCCAACGACTCCAAGCAGCTCGAGGAAATCGACCGAGAACGGATGCTCAAATCGATCGACAAATGCAAGTGGGTCGGCTACACTGGCGTCGTCCTCCCGCCAGCCTACATCTCCAAATCCATGCTCCGAAGAGCGAAGTACAATTTAAACGAAATGTCCCACGACACAGCTATTTCCATGATCAGACGTGTCCTCGACCACCACAAAGTTAACGTCAAAGAAGGTTAGTAAACACATCCTCATACTTTGTATTCCAGCATTTTTCAAAATAATCGGGACACTCAGCGAATCACTTATTTGCAATTAACCATGAAACAAGAAGAATCGAGAAGCAGAATCTTGCGGCTTCAAGAAAGAAAAGTGTGAAAGCCGCGCGAAGCGCGGCTTCTTTACTTTTTCAGCTAGAAACCGCAAGATTCGGATTCTCGATTCTTCTTGTTTCATGGTTAATTGCAAATTAGTTATTGGCTGAGTGTCCTGGTTACTGCTGTTTTTTCCTGTTAGTCAACTAAAATTTGCAGTATTCGTGGACACAGTTGGAAAGCCAGAGAAGTACCAGGAAAAGCTGCTTCGATTCTTCCCGCAGCTGTCGATCAGAGTTGAGAGCAAAGCCGACGCGACTTATCCGATCGTCGGCGCTGCTTCCATCGTGGCGAAAGTGACGCGCGACAAGTTGGTGCACAACTGGGACCACGTCGAGCCGGCCGTGGACAAATCCATCGAGGTCGGCTCCGGATACCCGGGAGATCCCAAAACCAAAAACTGGATTCGACAACATTTGGATCATGTCTTTGGGTAAGACAGCGCGAAAATTGACGCAGCGACAGAAATACCGACAAATTTTTTTAACAAAAATTTTAGACTTCCTACATACGCGCGGCTTTCTTGGGGAACGGCGACAGAAGCAATGGCGAAAAACTGTGCCGAAGTGGAGTGGGAGCACGAGTTCGAAAACGAAGAAGAAGAGGCGAATCAGAAAGGTGAGAAAGAAAGTTTTCAAATTTCGGAATTGAAACTTGGCTTTGCAGCTAGAAAGCGAGGGATCGATCGGGAAGTAGTCGGCGCTGGTCCAACGCGAAAATGCGCCTTCTTTCGTGAAAATAACATTCATCGGGTCTCGCTCTGGAAGTCGAAGAATGCCGAGTCCTTCACTGCCTGAACAAGTTTTCGGTTGAAAATCTGCTTGGAAGGAAAACATTCACTCTCTCTCTCTTTTTATTTATCGCCACTGCCATTTACAAAAAAATAAAAAGAATCTCCTCAACTCGTATCTTTTATTTGTTGATTTTTTTCTAAAAGAATGCATCTTTCGGCCTCTTTGGTCCTGGCAGTCGGCGCGGACATCCACAATCCGGGTCTGATCGAGCCCACCAAATGCGAAACTTGCAAGTATTTTACGCTGGAACTGTCTGACAGACTCCGCGAAACTGGCAGCAAGAAAGAAGTGCTCCAGACGGGACACGGGCTCGACAGGAAGAAAAAAGAAATAAAGGTTCGATACCCAACCCATTTTTTTTTCAAAGATTCCGGGGCACAGTTTCTTGCTAATTGTTTATTTATTATTTTCAGTACGCTACTTCCGAGCTGCGTCTGATAGAAAGTCTGGAAGACATTTGCGAGGCGATTCTGGAATACAACATGCACAAAGAAAGAACTGGCTCGTTACGATTTGCGAAGGGCCAAAGTCAAACGATGGAGACTCTGAAGAGCTTGAAAGAGCGCGGCGTACAGGTCGACCTTGGAATTCCTGACGAGGTGGGTACTCCTTGCTGAGTTCAATAGTAGAAATGATCAGATGTGGGACGAGCCGAGTGCTGAAGTGACCCAAATGAAGAAGGAGTGCGAGTCGATTTTGGAAAACTCGGAAGAAGATATAGAAGACTGGTTCTTCCACCACCAGCACGTCGACATCCAAGGTCAGTTTTAAAACTTTAAAAGTCTAAAGAGATCTATTAAGACTTCATCTGCCGGCAGCGAGTTTTGAAGCCCGACGACCAAGAATGCCTCGATGAAGTCTGGACAGGAGCAGAACTCGTCCACGAAGAAGAAGTTTCTCCAGCCGACGAAGTAGATCACGATGAGCTCTGATCAAAAATCGCGATCGAAAGTGCATGAGTTTGGTGTTTGGTTTCTTAAACAACGACAACGAATATTTCATGCTTTTCAATTAAAAAAAAATGATATTTCATGTTTTCTTACCTTCCTTTTTCTGTTCAATTTTCACTTTCGAGAGCCGCAACTGCAAATTCTGCCAAAAATAAAAACTGTATCTGCTTGTACTTCCAAGCTTCTGAGAGTAACGAAAAGTTGAGTTGTTGAGTGCGGGATGAACGGGCCAGCAGACGGATCCTGGACTCCAAACGACAATGATCTTCGAGCGATTCTCGATCTGCTGCACAATTCACAGAGCTCGGACAATGAGGTTCACAGACAAGTTCAACAGAGATTACAAGAGCTCAACAATTACCCAGACTTTCACAACTATCTAGGTAAACAAAACAAACTTTCTAATATTTTATTTCTTTTTAGCAATAATTCTATCTGCCTCGCTCGACCCACTGCGCACCGAATCCGAAACGACGAGAAGTTTGGCCGGCCTCATTCTCAAAAACAACATCCGACAGTATTTTAACGTAATGAATCCACAAGTCATGATGCAAAGGCTGCATTTCATAAAGAGCGAAGTGATCAAAGCAGTGAGCGACCCCTCTCAACTGATCAGGGCGACGGGTAGCATCGTCGTCACCACTCTCGCCTCCAAAGTAGGGCTCCAGTACTGGCCGGAGCTGTTTCCCTGTCTGCACCAGATGCTGGACACGGGCAGGGACGAGTGCATAGATGGCGCCTTCTCAACCTTCGTCAAGCTCTGCGAAGACTGCCAAGACCAGCTCGACCAGGAAGAAATGGAGCCAGTCCTCAACAATTTGATCGAGACGTTTCTGCGCTACTGCGGCTTCCAAAACGCCAAAATCCGCTCCCAGTCGGTCAACTGCATCAACCACTTCATCCACAGCCGCAGCGGCATCGTCTCCAAGCACATCGACGACTTCCTGCGCGCCCTCTTCAAATTGGCGGAAGACGACAGTCCAGATGTTCGCCGCTACGTCTGCAGAGGACTTGTCATGATCCAGGAGTTTCACTTCGAGAAGCTACAGCCTTCCATGGACGACCTCGTCAGATACATGCTTAAACAGACCCAGGCAGGGCTCGGCAACCTGAGTCAGAAACTAAGAAACTTGAGTCAGGGTTTTGGAAGCGTTTCAAGCTCTTTCAGAAGCCTGACTCAGGTTTTTACACAGGTTGCCGAGCTCAAAAAAAAGGACGAAGACGAGAAAGTAGCGCTAGAAGCGTGCGAGTTCTGGATGGCACTGGCCGAGCAACAAGAATGCATCCAAGTTCTGGGGCCTTTTTTAAACCACCTGATACCTGTCCTTATCAATGGAATGCGATATTCGGAGACCGACGTGATGGCGCTGCGAGGAGACGAGGTACGTTACAAATATTGAACAGCGATGTTTTAAATTCGGTCATTTTTAAATTGAATCAGACAAGAAAAAGAATCTCCGCATTTTTTTCTTATTTCGCTACGTTTTCAAGAAATTCAATTCAAAAGAAATAGTCCAATTTCGATTTTCTGGATTTTTAAAGAGTATATTTATTTATTATTTATGCAGGCGTGAGTGTTTTTTTTGGTCTAAATGGCGAGTTTTGTAAAGTTTTTTTTTCATGGAAAGTACTTTTTGCATTGGCCGTAAAATGTATCGTAGTACTTTTTTAACAAAGAAAAAGGAAAGCAGAAAAAGGGTTAAAATAAGAAGTCGATTTTGACGTTTTTTTTCTTCGAAAATTTTCCGAAATTCTTAAAATGTCAAAATTGCGCTGGTGGTCCTCGTTGATTTCAACTTTGGTTGATGATGCCTTCGATGTCCAAGTCGTTGTTTTGCAGCTCCTCGAGGATCTGTTCAGCCGGCTTTAAATATTATTAGCATAAGTTAGAGTTTAATTAAAAAGGAGAGGGAGAGAGGCCATTTTGTTGGAGCGCTGCCAAGAGGGGTTAAATAGTCGAAAATAAAAAGTCTCACCTTTTGGAGCTCTCTGCGGATGTAGCCGTCCAGAAACTGGTCGAATCTTTCCTGGAAGTTTTCTTCAGTCAAATCGTCGGTCAATGGCATCGCGTTTTTTTTTTACTTCGTCTATTTTTTGGTTATTCTTCAAACTTCTGCAAGCGTTGGATTCGTTCTTTTGCGTTTTTTTTTGTAGTTTGAAGATGGCGGTTTTATTTTTTTTCTCTCGCGTTTTTGTTGTTTTGCGTTTTGCTTTTTTCACTTGGTCGAGTGTTGTTGTGCGTCTCTCAAGCTGAAGCAGACTCTTTTTAAAGGCAATGGTCGACGGCGTGGGCGCTAGTCGATTCCGCACCGAGGTAACCCACCAAGAGACAACAGCGCTCTCTCGAGACCGCGCTCACCCACCATTTTTTTTCGTGAGCCGAACCCGTCTTCGGCCAAATCCCAATCGATCTCGCCAAGCAACCCATCTCGCTGGCTAATAGATCCTTCCGGAAATCATTACGACTTTTTGACAAAACCGTTAAAAAGAATCGACTCCGCAATTTTTAATGACAATTGCTTTGAAAGCAAAATAAAAAGTTCACAACTCAATTTTTGTTCCATAGTTAAAATCAGAGTTGGAAATGTAAATTAAAAATTGTGAAATCAAAATTGATTATTTGGTAGAAAAATTTTTTTTTTGTTTTTCGATCGTTTTCTTTAATTTGTGATTTTTTTTATTTCACGTTAAAATTGGTGTGGTTCAATAATTATTAATTCGTTCTCAATTGAACTGCGTCAATTGCATCGATTCGCGCGAAAAAGGAAAGAGCGCCATTAAATTTTCAGCAAAACAGTTCTGCGAAATAATCTGTTCGTTCAGGACGACGAGAACGTGCCAGACTCGGAGCAAGACATCCGTCCTCGACACCACCGCGCTAGAATGCACGGCGGCGGAGACGGCGAGTCCGACGACGAAGACGAAGACCCAATGGCCGACTGGAACATTCGCAAGTGCTCGGCCGCCGCGCTCGACCAGCTTTCCAACGTTTTCAAAGATGACATTCTGGCGCGGGCTGAGCTACATTTTTTTCAATTTTGGGGCTCTGGGGAAGCAAATCCATTAACAAGGGAACCCTCTTGAGGAATGCTTTATTAAATCCGTTAAAATGACAACCGAGATTTATTTAATAAGGGGTCCCGATTGTAACGGATTTAGATTTCCTTAAGGGGGTCCCCTTGTTAACGGATTTTCGAGCCCGTTAATTAGGGTACCGTCTGGAAGAATGGAAAATCCGTTAAAATGAGGACCTAGATGATTACTGAGCAGAGTATCCCGATTTTAATGGATTTAAAATTCCTCAAGGGGGTCCCCTATTTAACGGATTTTCTAGCCCCAGATTTGTTATGTATCAAAATTGTAGAAAATCTGATAAATTGGAGATTTTTCTACAATTTTGAAATTATAAGAGGTACAGTAATTTTTTGTTCTTCCGGCAATAAAAAAAATCCGCAGCTAAAGGTCAGCTCGAGTTAGTAGGTGCTAACAAATGTGTCTCACAGTAATGACCGTCCTTATCGCGCGCCTGAGCCGGCTTTTTACAATTGATCAAATTTGACCCGCGCTGAAGTGACATGAGGCGATGCTCATCGTTTCGTAAACGATGAACGCTTATCGGAAAATATATCTATGTGACGAGTAGTGTTCTATCTCTTCAAAGGCTAAAGTGATAAGTTTAATAAAAATCGAAATTATTTGCTTTTTTAAATATTTTGTTTTTCTTCAAAAATAAAATATTTAAGAAGCAAATAATTTTAATTTCTATACTTTATCACTTTCGCTTTTACTTGATGTTTATTTTCTGAGTCCAATTTCTAGCGGCTCAATTTTGAGTTTTCAGTGTAAAATAATATTAATTAGTAAATTTTAATTGATTTTTAATTTTGATTATTTTACACTGAAAACTCAAAATTGAGCCGCTTAAAATTTAACTCAGAAAATCAACAGTTTTGATTTTGATTGAAATTTTTTAATTAAATAATTGTCAATTTTGCAAGAAAATAGAACTAAAGGAACGTACTCAGCAGCAGGGTTCGGTAATTTGAGCTCACGCTAAAACTCAAGGAAACAAAGCTTGAGACTCACGTTTTTTAATTTGAGTTTTGAGAACTCAGAGATGAGAGCTCGCGTGAGAAATCAATTCTGGCAATCCATGAGCCAATCAAGGAAGCGCTCGCTTCATTTGAGTTTTGAAAACTCAAAACTCGCAAATCTCCCAAAAACTCAAAACTCTCAAATCTTCTCAAAATGATTTCTCAAGTCACTTTGAGTTCTGAATTTGAGGAAATTTGAGCGTCTAGCCAAAATGAGTTTTAGCTTGAGCTCAAATTACCGAACCCTGCTCAGCAGCGTTACTTTGGTAGACGGGTGTTTTGTCTGCAGAAAGAAATGTTTGGCGTGCCAGGACATGATTAAAATTCTTGTCTGCGCGTTTTTCAATTGAATCGCGTTTTTTCTTTTGCTCAGCCCACTTCTAAGCCCCATGTACTGCCCAAGCTCGAGGAGGTGCTCTACCACAACGACTGGGTCTATCGCGAATCAGGAAAAGTTCAAATGTTGACCTTGGCCAGCGTTTTAGCGCGCTGCTTTTTTATGGCTTTGATTCTGCTTTTTTTATATTCGCCGTTATTTTGGGCGAACCCGTGCACCCGGCCAAAGGTGAACATAAGTTTTAAAAAGCATTCTATAGAGCGGCGTGCGGCTTTTTCCGAAAAACTAATTAGCTGTTTTTTATTAGTTTTCAAATTATTTTTTTGTTTAAAAAAGCCGCAGCAACATGTGTAGAAAACCTGAGTCAGGGGCTAAAAGATCTATATTAGCGGCTTTTGAAAAAAAGAAGCCGCGAAGCGGCTTCGCCAGAATTTAATTATAGGTTGAAAATGTGACTTTGCGAAGCCGCTCCGCGGCTTAATTTTCTATAAATACCACTACGCGGCTTTTCATTGAGGATCTTTCAGGCCTTGACTCAGGTTTTCTCCACAGCTTTCTTAGTCCAGGACTTTCTGAGTCCTAGCCTAGGAAAAAGAATGAGTAGATCGAGTGATGATGAAAAATAACGTTACTTTTGTACGTGTGGGTTAATAAAAACGCCAAAAAGGAGGCTCGCTTTGAACTTGGCTAGGCATTCTTGTTCTGGGCGCCATTTCTGACGGATGCTCGAGCGGAATGGCGGAGCACCTGCCGCAAGTTGTGCCCTATCTCATCCAGCGACTGGCCGACAAGAAAGCCCTTGTCAGGAGTATTACTTGCTGGACGCTCTCGAGGTACTCTTCCTGGATCGTCCAGCAGTCGATGGTCTCCCACGGTTAGTAAACCCCTTCCCGCATTCTATTTCCTGCTCTCAAACTCTGAGCTAAGCCAGCCTTTTTTAGACACGTATCTAAAGCCGCTGATCAACGAGCTTCTGCAGCGCATCGTGGACCACAACAAGCGCGTCCAAGAAGCCGCCTGCTCGGCCTTTGCGACTCTGGAGGAAGAAGCCTGTGGCGAACTCGTCCCCTACTTGACCTACATCCTCGACACGCTCGTCTTCGCCTTTTCCAAATACCAGAAAAAGAACTTGCTCATTTTGTACGACGCCATAGGAACTGATCCAAAATATTACTTTTGAATTAGTTATTTTTTATTATTTAAATTTAGATTAATTAATTAAGATAATTAATTGTTTTATTCATTTAGTTATTATTTTTTTATAAATTATTTGTTAAAAAATTCTAGAATTTTCAACTTCGAAAACACAATTTTATCTAATCCCGCGTAATTTCGCCCGAGAAGTGTTTTCTGGGAGAAATCGATGAACTTTTCTCAAATATTGATTTGAACGTCAGCGCCTGCCTAGCGCTCGCCTGAGGCGAGTTAACTCTGGACGATTCTGAATTTGCCCCGCGGCCTTTTCAGAACACGCCCTTGACCTTTTGACTTTTCGCCACTTTTTTAAATGTGATTTTTATTTAAAGTTTTCCAAATTTTTCTTTTTAAAATTTACGTTTTCAATATGGCCCTTCTTTTTGGATCCTGAAATGAGGCACTCTGGCAGATTCGGTTGGCGGCCACTTGAACAAGCAGGAATACGTGGATAAACTGATGCCATCGCTGTTCAACAAATGGCACGGCCTCGCGGTAACTCTCCATAAATTCATGCAAATCTAAAGCGCTCTAGGACGACGATCGCGACCTGTTTCCTTTGCTGGAGTGTCTCAGCTCCGTCGCCACAGCCATGGGCCCCGGCTTTCAGCCCTATTCCGAAGCCGTCTTTCAGGTACTACCCAGATCGACAACTCTATTTTTTAAACCAAAATGCCATATTTCCATTTCCTCATTTTTTCATCCCCAAAGGCGTCATAAAAATCGACAATAATTCAATTTCGCAATACTGAAGGCACCTGTGTAGAAAACCTGAGTCAGGGTCCTAAAGTAGCTACATTTTTAGCTTTTTCAGCACCCTGAGTCAGGTTTTCTACACAGGTGCCCTCGGTATTGCGAAATTGAATTATTGTCGATTTTTACTGCGCTCTTGGGGATGAAAAAATGAGGAAATGGAAATATGATATTTTGGTTAAAAAAATAGACCGGAAATGGGGCCATCAATGATCCCTACGAATTAAGTAATGCTCAATTTTTTTGTCAACTTAGCAATTTCCGGTCTATTTTTAAACCGCAATGCCTCTTTTCCTCAAATTCTATCGATTTAATTTCGCGATTTAGCGCTGCGTAAAACTGGTAGAACAAACGCTTCTCCAAGATCGACTTTATCAAGAAAACTCGGATCATGAGCCGCCAAACAAGGACTTTGCCATTGTCGCTTTGGATTTGCTTTCAGGCAACGTAGTTCAAAAACGAGGATTTTGCGGGGTGTCCCTTCCTGGTAAAAATCCCTTCCTGGTAAAAATCCCTTCCTGGTAAAATTCCCTTCCTGGTAAAACTTTTTTTCTTTACCAGGAAGGGATTTTTACCAGGAAAGGAATTTTACCAGGAAGGGAAAATCGAAATGTCAAATTAGTCAAAACATAAAATGAGCACATTTACCTATGAAATTATTTACTCGACCCCCCTCTGAGCATATTTTTATCGATTTTTAGAATTTGTTATTATCTAATATAATTTAGGCTGCCAACGCCAAGCGTGCTAGAAGGCCCAACCTTACGTTTTGAACGCACTGGAGACCGGTTTTCATTATTTTGTTTTTCTTTCATTTATGAGTTGATCAAGTCATTCAGAATCATTCATTCAGGAATGCTGTTTGGGTTGAGTTCAAAATCGTATTTGGGCTCAGATTGATTCCGACGGATTCGCACTTGGTTTAGAATCAGGGTTCGGGATAGCCTATCCCGGATAGGGCTCTTGTCTGGCTTTTGATATCTCTTGACGGACTCGAGTTTGGGTTAGGATTCCGTTTAGGGTGGGGCAGATACAACCCAACATGGATTTTCATATAGAGCTCTATATGAAAAACCCCTCCGTATGTCGAATAATCGAGGTAAGTTTCCGGTAAGAAAAACAAAATAATGAAAACAGGTCTCCAGTGCGTTCAAAACGTAAGGTTGGGCCTTCTAGCACGCTTGGCGTTGGCAGCCTAAATTATATTAGATAATAACAAATTCTAAAAATCGATAAAAATATGCTCAGAGAGGGGTCGAGTAAATAATTTCATAGGGCAATGAGCTCATTTTATGTTTTGACTTATTTGACATTTCGATTTTCCCTTCCTGCTAAAATTCCCTTCCTGGTAAAAATCCCTTCCTGGTAAAGAAAAAAAGTTTTACCAGGAAGGGAATTTTACCAGGAAGGGATTTTTACCAGGAAGGGATTTTTACCAGGAAGGGACATCCCGGATTTTGCTGCCCAAAAAATTACCAGTTTCTGAATAATTTGCGACAAAAATCGAGAAGCCGCTTGCGGTTTCGAGTACAAGATAGCTTTAGCCGCTCGAAGCGCGGCTATTTTTTTCCTTTTACTCGAAGCCGCAAGCGGCTTCTCGATTTTTGTCGCAAATTATTCAGAAACTGGTCATTCTTTGGTCATCAGAATGGGATGTGTTACGCTAACCCTAACCTATTCTGCAACTAAAGCCAACTTAATAACCCGGCTTTGATTTGAACTTGTCCAAGGCCTCGCCGAGGGAATGGGGAACATTCTAGAGCCCTTGGTCGCGCAAAGCAATCTGCTGAACTTGATGGGCTCGTGTATGATGGACCCGCTGCCAGAAGTGCGACAATCAGGTGAGAAGCGAACAATGCCTCTTTCTGTTTCAACTCGCTCTTTCAGCGTTTGCGCTCCTGGGCGATCTAACCAAAGCCTGCTTCAAACTTGTCCAGCCCTGCGTCAATCAACTACTGCCAATTCTTGCTAGGAATGTTTCAACACGTTCAACGATCTTTTAAATTGTTTTAAACAATATTATTAATTATTCAATAATTATAAAAATAATTAATCTTAACTGTCTCCAGATTTGGAGACATTTTTGAGCTTTGCCAATCAGGAGCCTCGAAACTCGCAGTGGCGGCGCTGTTCGAGATTTGAGGAAAACCACCGGTAGTTTGAATATTTCCATTTTTTTTCACCGATAAATTGTTGAAATTTTCGAAGAAACCTAAATCCGGACTACATTTCCGTTTGTAACAACGCTTGCTGGGCGATCGGCGAAGTGGCCATCGTCCACGGCGAAGGGATGAAGCAGCACATCCAGGTACTGCATTTTTTATCGTTTCAAAAATGAAAAATGGCTAAAAGACGGTTTTGCCGCCGCTTATCGACATTTCGCGGCGGGTGACGACGCCAAAGACGCTTTTGGAAAACACGGGAATCACTTTGGGCCGGCTAGGTCTGTACTGCCACAAAGAAGTGGCCCCTTTCTTGGGCCAGTTCATCCGCACCTGGTGCACCAGCTTGAGGAACATTCGCGACAACGAGGAAAAAGACTCCGCTTTCAGGGGAATGTGCCTCATGATCAGGGAGAACGCTGCCGCCGCCGTTCATGTAATTTTGAAGATTATTTATTTTTAACCAAAGTATATTTCAGGAATTAATATACTTCATCGACGCGATCGTCTCCTGGATCAATCCAAAGGAGGATCTAAAACAGATGTTCTCGCAGATTTTGAACGAGTTCCGCGCGCAGGTAAGTCACTTCGGCAGACAAGGCTACTGTCTATTTTTCTTGCTTATTTTTGAAACTAGAATTTGAAAAGACATGTTTTAAATTCTTGTTCGAATTATTGGAAATCGCCGCCGCATTCCTACTCCAGTCTCATCACGAGTAACTTACCCAAGAGTAATCTTTCTGACTCACCAAAGCCAAATTAAACCTATTCAGAGTCTAATTTTTGAAGCGACTCTTTTTTGACATTTTTCTTGATGAAATCATAAACGACTAATCAGAGCTAATATTTCAAATATTAGCTCTTCCCAATTTCCAGTTACTGAGACATCTTTTTAAAGAAAGAATAAAAAACCGCTAAAATTAATAATTATAAAATTTGAATTTTTGGGCTTATGAATCTGTGTAGAAAAGAGTCAGGTTTCCAACACAGGTTTCTGAGCCTGTGTTCTTCCCTCACCCAAAAACTTCAGGTCGGGGAAGTGCAATGGACGAACTTCCGGAGCCAGTTTCCAGCACCACTTTCGGAAAAGCTCGCCGCCCAGTACAACATGTAGCTTGCCAGTTACAGTCTGCTCACTTCTCCCTTCATTTTAACCATTCACCACTTCTTTATTATTTATCTAATTTTAAATTAAGCATCATTTACAAATTCTCAATTATCACGAGTAAATTTTTCAATTCCGCACAAAAAAATCATCACCACGGGCGCTTTATTAAATTTAATTTCCAAAAACTGGAATATTTTTAATTTTTTTTTAATAATTTTTAAAAAGTTAGTTTCTTCAAAATCGAAATTCCCCCTTTTTTGTGACTGTTTCTGATTCTCTCTTTTCCATTTTTTTCGGGAAACTTTCTTCTTACTACCAATGTTCGCCTACTACTGTCTGAGCTACAGTATGAGTTACAGTTATGAATTTTGCTTTTAGTACAATCAGCGTTGATTTTCGCCATTTTGTTTCTGTACGAGTTCATTAAAGATTATTTTTTCTGTCTGGCTTTTTTCTGGCTATTTTTTTTAAACCGAAAGAGAAATATTTTTTACATTCCTAGAAAACATAAACATTAAAATTTAACACCGTAAATAACCTCCTAAACATTTAACCAAAATGTGACCTAGTTTCTTACTTTTTAACCGCTTCATTTTAAAAGTTCAAATAAAGAACCTTATCCCTCCGGCGCGCATTTGCCAAAGAAATGGCCATCGCGCGCTCACGAGTTAAATTTCTTTGAACCTAACTCTCGGTTGTATTTTCGGCAGAAGACGCGTCCGAGAGTAGAAATTTAACCCTTGAGCGCGTGGTGGCCATTTCTTTGGCAAACGCGCGCCGGAGGGTTAAATGTCTTTCTAAGTATTTTTCCGGGCATTGTATTGTAACTCTAAAACTGTCTAAAATCTATTTATTTATTAACTTTTTTCACTGCCCAAATATATTAATATATCAACATTTAGACATTATTACTATTATGCGAACATAATATCGAATATCATCGAAAATATAAGTCCTTCTAAAAAGTAATATTAATTTTAATATTCCTCCTTTTTGTATATTTTGTGCTCAGAATCTGTTTCATTTTACTGTTTTTTACTCCGAGCATAAAAATATGACTTTAAATATTTTTTATTTATCATTTTAAATAGAAATAATAATATGGAATAGACGCCCTTAAGGTTTTGTCTATTCCTATTTTCAAAAAGAAAAGGTTTTTTCCCTTTTCTTTTTTTAATCTAAATTGCGAAATTTAGAGAAATTTTTTTCAAAAAATGTTTCTCTAAAAAGCGACTTTTTTGGCGTTTTGAGATTTTTTTCTCAAATATTTTTTTTTTTGTCAAAAGCAACGCTAAATAGTTAACGATTTTAATCTTAAAAATTAAAAACGGTTTTAATTTAAATTAATTTTACGGCCACCCTTAGTTTTTTTTAAATAAGGGTGGGAGTGGCACTTTAAAGGGTCGGGAAAAGTATAGCACCATTTCTAAAGTCTAGTTGGATTTTCTAAGGGTCGGTTTTTTTTCAAGCAACGTACTGAAATGGTCAGTATAGGTTTCAAGTCTTATTTAATTAACTCAAAAATAAATAAACACTCAACTTATAATATACTTTTTTCCAGAATGCGCCTAAATAGTATTTTTTTAACTTTTTCCTCTGACCCTCTTTAGCATTTTCTTCTGTTTTTTTCGAAAAATAAATTGGGTTTTTTTTTATTTTCTAACTTCTGTCCTGTCAAAAGTAATTTATCAAACAACTAAACTGTTAAAATTGTCGTGTTGAAATATCAAAACTCCTGAATATCAAAAAATATACAAGCATCGACCTTATTCTTCCATTGTATCTTGCAGTTTATCTTAGACTTAATTTATAAAAGCAGAAAAAATAGCCTTGACGCCTGCTCGAGTCCCCATGTTTATATGGGTTCATTTGGGCTTTTCGGCCAATCAAAAGGCAGTATTTACCGTTTAAGCCAATCCCAGAACATCTTCTCCAACAGTTTCAAAAAGCCTTCGTGATTTTTCCAACTGTTGAGTTAGGTGCTCCGTGATTGGCTTAAACAGAATATACTCCCTTTTGATTGGTCGTAAAGCCCCAACGAACCCATATCCCTATGGAAAGCCATTCCAATGGACTCAATTCTTTTCAAATTTCGCAGGAAAGCACAAACATGCATATTTTCGCAAAAAAAGGTGATTCATGCAGGACTTTGAAGGATCAACAAATTGCCTGATTGAAATGTTATCAAAAATTCGAGGCTTTTTGGTGATTTCGAATTCAGCATCAGCTCGTTAATTTTTTCGCAACGCGAGTTCAAGACGCTTATTCAGCGTGATTCAGTTTCCAAAGAGTTCAATTTCAAAAAGAAAAAGTCATTTTCAGAATTCGCCAATACGGAAAAGCATCCAGAGAGCACTAGTTTAGGCCACAGTCGTTGAAAGACATTTTCTCGATTTTTTGGTCTGAAGTCATTTTTGTTATTTCAGAATCGAAATTCGCGAAATCGGACTCTTCAAAATCTCCAAATCGGCCGAAAATGGGGAGTGCCCCGCAAGTCGGCATCGCGCTGGGAAACTTCAGCCACAAAAGGAAACAGAGTTCAAAACCTAAATTATTGTTATCAAAGGGACATCATTTTTAACTCTTGAAAAAGTTTCCCGGCAGCGCTTGAGCTTTGGCTTGGGGACATGGTCGTCATCAACGAAATCTCCGGCGACTGGTTCCGCGGCTACAAGGTGGACGAGCCCGACCGTCTGGGGATTTTCCCCAAGTGCTACATTCATCTCAAGCCGCAGCGAACTCTGAAGATCATCGACGAAGCAGCTTCGAGCGTCACCGAGTGGTCCAAGTACTTGGAGAAGATGTACGAGTACGAAAAGTACGACAGCGTCGAGCTCAAAAAGCAGGAAGTCGCGGTTCTCATCAATCGCGTTCTTGAGCTTCGAAGGAAGCTTGTTTCTGGCTCGTTGACGCAGGCGGCAACGGCCAAGATTGCCCAGGAACTTGCACAGCATTTGGACTTTGGCAACGCGCATTTGAAGGCGTACGGGGCGGACCACACGGTTCGTGGGCCGAATATGAACGTGATTTTGCCCAGCGAGGCAAACCCCGTCCAGTTGTACTCCAAGTCGCGGAAGAGCCAGAAACAGATGCAGAACATCATCGCCGAGGCGAGCCACTTTCACGACGCGTTGGAGAGCATCCGCAAGGCGGGAAACAAGGACCAGAACGTCAAGCGGCAGATATACTTCAGACTCGTCAACGCGCTTTTCAAATTCGGCGACGAGGCAGAATTCAACGTTTGCGTCGCCAAAGCAGACTCCGTCGGCCGCTTCCATCAAATCTCCGACAATTTGCTCATTCGCTGGAGCCAAGTGCGAATAAACGTCAACACGGATATTTTATCCAAGGGCCACTTGCTCAGGGGTCTCTTCATGGACTTGACAAACTCGGAGCTCGAAGATCCGAATGTGCTGTTGATCGTAACGATCGTCCGTGTCGGCCAAATGGATCTGAAAGATGCGGAGAAGAAACAGATGAGTTTGGGGAGCTCGAAAGCGTCGAAGAACGAGGGCAAGACTGGTGGAATCAGACGCCCCTTCGGCGTGTGCACGATTTCGATGAAGGACATTTTGAGTCCGACGGTCAAAAGCGACGCCATCGTCAGTCTGAAAGTCTTCCGCTACGGGAACGATGAGCCCTTCCATCGCTTCATCATTCGCTGCGTGAACCACCATTTTGGACGGGAAACGAGCTCCTCGGTCAGCAACATGGCGCAGAACTCGAATCTCAAGGAGCTTGGCCAACTGCTCGTGTCTTTCTGCGTTCTGCACGGCTCCCTAGAGCACATCAAGAAAGCGAACAGCGAACTGGTCGGCAACCAAGTCGGCTGCCAAATCGTGGAGCGACGCACCTTCCCGGACGTGATCATGCCCGGCTTGTACCGAAACGACTTCTACATTCTTTTGCGGAGCGGCAACTTCGAGAAATCGACCAAGCAAGCGCGCAGCATTCAAGTGGAAATGTCCGTGCGCGTCCAGGACAACGTGATCCCGGGGACGTTCGCGCACGGCGAGTTCGCCGTCCCCTGCAGCCACTTCCGCAGCCACGTTTACTACATGGAAAAGTCTCCCAACTGGATGGAGTGGGTCAAAATGCGCATCCCCGTCGACGAGTTCAAAAAGCATACGTCCTCTTCACCTTTCGGCATCGCTCGACGACGCAGTCAAAAGACAAGAGCGAGCAGGAATTCGCCTTTGCCTTCTTACCGCTCAAGTCGCACAAAAGTGGCACCATTCAAGACAATGATTACAAGGTGAGAATCATGAATTACAGAATAGCCCTAACCTTCATCTCAGCTGATCGTTTACAAAGCAGATGCATCAAAGATCAAATCGGCCAACTTCTTGCCCCTCCAAGCGCGCCACACGGAAGATGGTCTCTCCGACTTGGCGTCTTCAGACGGCATCCACGCGACCAAGGACTTTATCCACGTGCGGACGTCGCTTTACTCGACGAAGCTGCCCCAGGATGGCGGAATCATCGGCCTGCTCCGTTGGAAGAGCGATCCGAGTAAACTCGATGAATATTTGGAATCGCTGCGGCGCTACGACTCGATCGGCGATTCCAAAGTTAGCGGCAAGCAGCACGAAATCATGATTTTCTTGACCGACATTCTCGACGCGCTCTTCGGAATTTTGAACGACTCAAGTTTGAAGAAGTTCGACGAAGATGTGCTTTTGACTTTGTCGAGTTTGATCCAGATCGTCGGGAACGAACGATTCAAGCAGTTCCAGGAAGTGCTCGAAGAATACATCAACGTTCATTTTTCGCAAACGCTCGCTGCTGTCCGTCTTCTTCAGCTGATCAACAAAAGAATCGAAACGAGAGAACGTTCCAGATCTAGGGATCCAAATTTTCGTAAAAATCTTTTATTTAAAATCCAATATTTCGCAATTTTATCTTTATTTTTTCGCAAAAAGATCCCTTTCCAGATCAGCCCGATCAGCGGACAATGAGTTGAAGGGTCGTTACATGGTTGTGCGTAGCTTGAAATACCTCTTCAAGTTCATCGTACGCTCGCAAAAGCTGTACAAGACGCTTGGAGACTCGGATCCGGCCACTTACTTCGTGCACGACATTTCCTTCGAGTCGCTGGTCGAAGGCTTCTTTTGCTCGATCCAGAGGTTGCTAAATGAGAAGGGCCAAAGTCTGACCGCGCATGCAGCTGTTTTCCAAAATCTGCCCGCGACACTAGACGAGCTCGTGCACGTCATCGCCCCCGACCTACTAGCTCAGGCACGGGGTTAACTTGGTTGAGCTTCGCTTTTCGCACGTTTTCAAATAATCAAAAATAACCTCGATCGTAGCAAATGGTGGCGATAATGCGCCAGATAGGCTTCATTCCCGGAGAAAGCCGCTACGACGAGCAGCAGCTCATTGAGAAACGCGTCGTCTTCTTCAACTTATCGGTCAATTCGGTGGTGTTCACTGACTTCCCTGATTGCCAGAAGATTATTTTGGAGGAGCTTGTGGCTCAATTGAACTCAATGCTCGAATTGAACATCGAACCAGCTGCTACGGCGGCGTTAATTGGCGACATCATTTGCGCCTGCGAAAACAATTCCGTCTCGCAGAAAGTCATTCTTGCTCAGCTACTGCGCCCTCTAATGAAGCGCTTTGTCAAATCTGTCGAGACTGGGAGCTTGGACGAATCTTCGAAAGAGTCCACTCAGCATTTGTTTTCAACGATCGTGACGGTGCTGAACTGGCTGTCGCAGGATCTTTACCAGTACTTGATCGACTCGGTGACGGAAAATGAGGGCTCTAACCACTTCCACCTCAAGCAGTTTTTGATGCAGCTGTACGAGTTCATCCAGATCTCGGCGCAGTGCGACTTCTCCATTCCGAAAGAGTGGGTCCAGCTCAGCATCCAATCCGCCGCGACAATCCTCAACTGCATCAGAATGACCTCCCTGACGCTCTATTCGTACTTCCAGAGCAAAAGTGAGTTCAACTTTGAACTCTGGAAGAGCTTCTTCAACATTTCGATCTTCTTCCTCAGCCAGCCGATTCTGCAGATTGAGGAGAAAGTCTTCATCAAAAGACTAAAGATGAAGCTGATCTATGGGGACATGCGTCTCCAAGTGGCCACGCTGGTCAAGGAAATGTGGAACAATTTGGGTCGCAACAAGCAAGACTTCATCACGCACGAAGCTCAAGACGTTCTGCAGAATTTTCTGCGGATGAGTTTGGTTCCGGTCAAGTCGCTGCGCGAAGAGACGCTGCCAATTTTCTACGATATGATCAATTTCGAAGTGGCGACGAGCAAGAATGCTACCTTCCCAATCGTCGAGCACGCGGTCATTTCCTCGCTGGACAAGCACTTCTCGGACGGCCTGGGCGACCAGCAGTACGTCGAGCTCTTCGTCAACATCCTCTCCTCTTGGTGTCAGCGGAACCAGAAGCTTCAGGCTTTGGGACTCGATTTCGTCCGAAAAGTCAACATTTTTATGAATCTGCTGCTCGAGTTCCGCGCCAACGTCTCCAAAGACCAAATCGACGCCATGATCGTCATCGAGAAGCTCTTGAAGTTCTACAGAAATGAGCTCAACCGGGACGACCTCTACATCGACTATCTCTACAAACTCTACAAAATTCACAAAGAGACTAACAATTTCGCGGAAGCAGCGTTCGTTCTCTTGGAACACGCTGATAGATTGTCCTGGGAACCTCGCTCTCTCTCAATCAGGTACTCAAAACTGAGTTTTTCATCCTTGATTTCATCATTTTCAGCAACTACTGCTCCTCCGTGGTTTTAAAGTACCAGAATTGCCACACAGAGCGAGATTTAAAAGAAGAGCTCTACGAGGAAATCATCGAGCTTCTGGACAAAGGAAAGATGTGGGAAGAAGCGATCCGCTGCTCGAAAGAGATCGAGAAGGAATACGAAGAAAACCAGCTGGACTATGTGAGCCTGGCCGAGCGGCTAGAGATGCGCTCTCGACTAAGCCGCAAGATCGTCGACAAGTCTGTTGTGCGAATCCCCTCGCCCTACTTCTTCGTCGGCTACTTCGGACACGGCTGGCCCGAGCAGTATTCGAACAGGATGTTTATTTACAGAGGCAACGAGTTCGAGCTCAGGGACGATCTCATCGACACCATCCAGGTTTGCCTCCATGATTTACCTTCTTTTTGAAAAGCCTTTTTACAGTCTCGATATCCGAAGTCAAAGGTGATGAACAATACGAAGCCTCCAGATCCACACATCAAGCAGTCAATCGAGCAGCACTTGCAAGTTTACGAAGTGAAGCCAGTCGGCAACATCCCCGCCCAATTCAAGGTAAGCTTCAGTTCTCAAAACCATGAATTACTAAAAGCTCGCAGGAAAAACCCGTGCCTCCGAAAATCCTGCAGTACTACATGTGCAACGAGACGAGCAACTTCAAGTACGACCGGCGATTCCACCAAGGAACGCGGCTCGTCAACAACGAACACGCGACGATGTGGATCGAGCGGCGAATTTACAGGACGGCGGGGCGGTTTCCCGGGATTCTCAGATGGTACGAAGTAGAAGACACAAACACTGAAACGCTCTCGGAACGGATACGCTTTTCTATTTATATTGAGATTGACCGAAATGAAGATTAGATAAGAATAGAGCTATCCCGATAAAAAGCCGCTTGAAAACGCGATCGCAATCGTCGACTCTCGAAACGCCGAGCTGACGGCGATGGTGAAGGAGTACAGCCAAGACGTGGAACAATTCCAGCAGCTGACCCAGACGCTAAAGGGCACGGTCGATCCGGCAGTATCGCGCGGCTTCTCCAACTACGAAGAGGCCTTCTTCTCGGCTGCGTTCGCGCAGAACGCCACAGCCGCCGAATACAAGCAAATCAACAGGTTGAAAGACTTGATGGCCGAGCAGATCCCCATTCTCGAGAAATTGATGGTGCTCCATGGCAACTTAGTGGACACTTACCAGCCGACGCTCGCCCCGCTTCACGACGACTTGACCAGCATTTTTCACAAGTTGAAGGCCGACGTCGAAGAGAAATATGGAAGGAACTGGATTTTAAGAAACAGAATAATGATTCGAATGGCGTTGTTTGGCACGAGCACAGCTCAGTTTTCAACGCTCAAATCTTTGAAAGGGGTCTTATTTTTGTTTCGCGATCGATCCACTCTAAAGGCGAACAATATCTTCCTCGCTGCAGCGTTTGCCAACTTCGATCAATCGCCGTGAGAGTCGTCTCCGTCGAAAGTCGACCGTCGATGCTTCCCGCGTTTCGGTGGAGGACAACTCGTCTGGTTCCGGCTCGCGTCCGGGCAGCGCCTATCAGGATATGCCCGAGATTCCGGTAAATCGACCCTTTACTTTGCTTTTTAGCTGATTCTTATTGTAGATGAAGACGCTGCCGAAGAAGAAAGTGGCCCGTTCGGATTCCAAAATCGCCTCTTTGAAGAAATCGAGGCGGCAGTCGAGGCCGACCGAGTGGCTGGTCGACAAAACCGACAACATCCGCGAAACGCTCAATAAAAGTACTCAACTTTCAACCTTTCTTAAGTCGAATTTTAAATCGTAGCGGCTCAAGAACTCCGCCGTCAAATCTCCTCCGACTCGTTCCGCTCAAAATCGCCAGAACGCATCATCAAGCCGACTTTCAACTTTAGCTCGACGGTAGAGCTGCGTGAGCATGTGAGTACTCTCTTTTGCGAAAAGCGAACTAACCAATAATCAAAAAGGCGACGCCAATGCGCCCAAGAAGACCCAAATCTCAGTCCAGATCCAGACCCGAATCATGGGCTGAATCTGAGAATAGCACGCTAAAGGTTCGTCGCAAACAACGTCTTAATTCATAATCAATTAATAAATTATTAATAAACTAATTAATACCGCGATTCTGTTTTCGTCCTGACTTCTTATCGCTGAAATTCCAACTGCCACCAAACAAAAATTCCTGCTAAAAATCGAGACAGCCCCATTTTCGCGGCTCCGAGCAAAAGAAGATAAAAAAAGCCGCGCTTTCTGCGGCTTTGGTTCTTTTTTGCTCGAATCCGCAAATAGCTTCTCGATTTTCAACAGTAATTTTAGTTTAGTTAAAGTCGGGAATCCAGCGAAAATTTGTCAAGAAGAAAACCGAATCGCGGTGCATTTAAGAATTTTTTGATTGAATTCATTTTAAACAAGCTTCAGATTTATTCCCCACCTCTCTCGCCCGACGAACCTAGGGTTCCGCACGATCGGAGGACCCAAATTTCAAAAACCAAAATTAACTATAAGAAATTTTGAAGTTTTAAGTGGGATTGAGGTTTTCGACTATGGCGAAGAAAATGACGATACTTTTATTCTGATAACTCTTAAAATTCGCCGATTTATCTCGGTTTTTCCGGTATATTTCTGTCGCACACGTTCAGCCGCCCTCCCATTAAAAAGAACACCAAAAAATAATAGTTTTCGTTTTTAAATGAAATTATAACTCAGCGAACTTTTTGTGTGCTGATCAATTAAAGTTTTCAAAACTATTATCATTTTTATTTCCCGTGCGCTGATTGGTCGAATTTCTGACTGTGTTGTTCAGATGGAAGAATCTTCAGTCTAGAAAAAGTCGCTTGCGCAGCTGACCAATCAGAGCGCATAAGCCTTTTAAACTTTATATTTTTAAATAGCTTTAAAATAACCAAAGAAATGGCATTGGGGGGAAACAAGGATCGGATATGGATTCAACTAGTCATTTTTAGTAGAATTTAAAAATTTTGGTAAATATAAAGTCTCTGTCCGAATCGTGCGGAACCCTAGACGAACCTCCTCCTCTGCCTCTGAAAAAAGCTCCCGAAAAGCCGCCCAAACCGCCAAAAATGATTTAAAAAGTCTATCTGTCTCAAAGTAAAAAAAACTAAAGAATCTTCAATCCGTGCAACTATCAAAGTAAAAAAGAAATTCGAAAAAAGTCTCATGAAAATCGTGAAAAAATCAAAATCTCAATTTCAATCAAAATCAGTTCATTCTTCTTCTGTCATGCATTCCATCCTTGATTTCAACTTTCTGTTTTTATGATTTTTATTCCAAAAATTCTGAACTACTGAATCTACTTCTGTCCTTTCGAAACTAACTGCTCTTTTTCAAAATCGCTCTTCCAAAAATTCAATTTTCCATTTCGAATTCGAACATTTCAGAAGTAGACTTTTGATTATCGGAACGCTCCTTTTTCTGAGCAGGGATGTCAAGGCATGAATCTGTTTCCTGCGATAATTGTCTTCAAAATAACTTTGAAGTGAGTATTTCACCGATTTCGTGTTAAAAAATTTGATGTTAGAAGGGGGTCCCTTCGAAACCCAGAGAAAGGGGGTATCGAACAACCCCCCCCCCCCTCTCCCTTCTAGAAGAAAATCTCGCTGAGTAGGTTTCTGGGGGCCCCCTAGAAGCAAATCGCCTACCATTGTCACCCCTAAACGATCAAATGATAAAATATAATTCAGGGTATCCGGTATAAATGTTTAATTTGCCACGACTATGACTTGTGCGAGCGTTGTTATTCCCGAAGCGCGTCGACAAGCAACCACCGGCCCGACCACCCCATGCAGGTAGAAATGAAACGCCAGCGCCCGTTTTTAAAACCGCCCATTGCAGAGTATACTGACGCACCACGACTCGAACTTGTACCACAGAGGGGATTCCGACCCCGATTGTTATACTTGTCCCTTTTGCGGCCATTTCGGCTTCAGGAGTTCTGACCTGGCTTCACACATTTCGTGAGTTCCCCGCTTCTTTGCCCCTTTTTTCTAGCTTCTTTCTTCAGAACAGTTCACCGTGGCGAAGTGAAAGACGTCCTTTGTCCAGTCTGCGCGGTTACTTCTTCAAGCGAACCAAATCACATGACCGACAATTTGTTAAATCACCTCGAAATCGACCATGTCCAGGAACAGGTTAAAAATTGAAGACATAGAGGAAAAATTCCAAAGTTTTGATTGGAGACTTTTTCTTAAGGAAATACCTATTCGTCTGAGCTCGGAAACCTGTGTAGGAAACCTGAGTCAGAATTCTGAATAATTTCATCAAATTCAGGGCCCTGAGTCAGGTTTTCTTTTTGCATAGGTTCTTATTTTTGATTATCTGATTATTCGCTTTTTTAAAAATGGAAAAAATAGTTCGATTTTTGAAAAAAAAACTGGTTCGGGCGGCGAAATTGGTTGTTTTTCGCGGCGCGCCACCCAGTTTTTTTTCATCCCACGCGGAGAGAGAGTCACAGTCGTCATCTGTTTAGAGCTTTTTTCGCGAAATTATGGAGAATTTAGAGCGAGCGCGCTTGAAAAGTTTGAGCAGAGAGTTTAAGCTTTGGCGAAAAGAAGGATCAAGGAGGGGCAACTTTTTTAACCTTGAAAAGCCGTTTCGATCTGCGAGAAACGTCAGGTCGATTATTCGATCGTCGCGAGGCGGAAGCAGGCCGAACAGGAATCTAAGGAGCAGTGCGATCCCCATCATGGACCTTGTCAGCAATCGCGAGATCATTGACCTCACAGGTAAGTCTTGACTGATTCGTAAAGAGACGAAAAAGACAGTTGAAGACCGATTGGATCGAACAAGCATTCGGCCTTTTTGAAATTTGTAAGATCATTTACAATTTAACTCGTCATTTATTACCAACTCTACTCATTTTATCTTTTCCACTTTCTAGATTCTTTCCTCTTCAAAAATAACAGAACAGGGGAGAATCAGTTATGTTCTGAGCGAGCTGCTAACAGCGCTTGTTTAGGACTGAATCCTATGATCGACGACCCGGCCATTCGCAACTTGATAATGGATATAACAAGGAGAAACACCAGCAACCGAACGGAACGAGCTGCGACGCCATCGAAGGCAAGCAACGCGCTCAACGCTCAAAATAATAAAGTTGTAAGTTGAAAAGAAGAAGCTTCGGTGCTCGTTTCCATTGATTTGATTCTCCCTCTCTCATGTGGGTTCAGAAACCTGCGTAGAAATCTGAGTCAGGGGCCTTGCTTTTCACAATAGCTCTTTCAGGTCCATGACTCAGGTTTCTGGGCCCATAGCGAGAAGGAGAATCAAATCAATGGAAAAGAGCACCTGTGTAAAATCCTGAGTCAGGGTCCTGAAAGAGCTATGATGAAAAGTCGCGTCGTTAGTCTGGGCCCTGACTCAGGTTTCGACACAGGTTGGGGAAGTCAGTTTCTCAATCAGTAGCTCAATCAAATAACCATCTTGTTTTAGCAAAGCCAGGCCGTCCCCACTTCACTCCTGCTGGACAATCTATCTGAAGAAGAAGACTCTTCGAACGACGAGTCGCACGAGAAAGGCGTCTTTTTCCAAGACCTGCTGCTTTCGACGCTGACTGATCGCAAACTCAACTTGGTCACATTCTCCCGTAAATCAATTTTTTACTATTCTAATTCTTCAAAGAATCGTATTTTTCTTGAAGGGTGACATTTCTTTTTTCGCGGGTCGTTACTTTTCAACCAGAAATGAAGCCAATAGTTAACGTTTGTTTCAGAAGCCGAAGAAGAGGAAGCAGAAGAGTCAGAAGCGTCGGAATGCGACTTTGGCTTGTGCGACACTGACCCGGAATCGGTGCTGAGTCGGAAGATGCGAAAAAGGCAAAAGGCGCCAATGTGCGAAAAAAGCGACAGCTGGCGAATCCCTTCCTCTTGAAAACAACAACAATCCAGACTCGGAGGCATGAAGAATAAAAAAAGAAAAAATTGATCCTGAAAAACGATCCTGAAAACAACGAAGAAAATAAAAATTTTCCACTTGTTCCATTTTGTAGAATTTGAAGATCGCATTTACATTACTGTACAATTGAATACTGTTGTTGTGTTGAGAAAAAATCTTACTGAAAAATTTTTATTCTTTTTTTTTCCAAAGAGCGACTTTTCTGATTTTACCATTTCAAAAATTTCATATTTCGATTTTTGCTTCAACAAAAATGCGGGCTTCACCAAAAAGTAATAATCACGGTCGGTTTATTTATTGTTCTCGTGCTCGACAGTGCTCAATAGAAAATAAATTCACTTATTTCATGAAAAAAGAAAAGTTTCTAGTTTCTCTTCTTTTTGTTGTTTGGACCGGGTTTTGGGTTGGGAGGAGAAAGATAAAGAAAGAATGAGCATTCCCTCGAAGTATTACAGTCTTGGAGTTACTGAAGTGCTTTCTGATGTGCAGATAGCGACTTGGGCTCGGCAACCTGTGTAGAAACCTGAGTCAGGGTTCTGAAAGAGCTTTAATGAATAGCCGCGGCTTCAAAGGAAACCTATGAGGTTGTCATTTTCGTGGCTATATATTTAAGCTCTTTCAGAACCCTGACTCAGGTTTTAACACAGGTTGCCGACCCGAGATAGCGCAGGAGTACTCAGACGATCCCAGTGTAGGGATCTCACTGGCTTCTGGTCAACCGGTTCAGGTATTTATTCAAATTTTTTTTTTTTGCCTGGTTTTCTGATTGAGTAGAAACAGAAGAAGGTTGAGACGAGTGGGGGAGGGATTTAGCCTTTGGAATGAGCTGAGCAGCGTTTTTTTTTTGTTGTACTCGGCCTGCCCCAGGGCTCCCGGCTGGCCTCTACAGATCGCTTCATTCTGTCTGGCAATAATCACTTTCATACTTTCTGATACTTGAATCCAAATTATATCTTTTGCTTTGGCACTTTTGCAATGCCGAAATCGCGAGATAGTCCAAAGTCTCGGCCCAGTCCGACGAGCCCGCGCGTTGAACGACTTGACGCCATGGGTCACGTCAACTTGCAGGTACCGAACAGCCTTTTCTTTTGAAATGATTCTGACTATTTTGATCAAGCTAAATTCACTCGCACAAAAAAAGAATGATTAACTACCAGTTGATTTTTTTAAATTGGAAAATTTGATTTATGAAACAATTATTTATTTTATAAAAAATTATTAATTGATCAACTACTAATTTGAGTCAATTTAATGAAACAATCATTAGATAAGATTCAAATTGATAATTAAAAAATCAATAATTTAAATTATTAAAATAATAATTTCAAAACTCGAAGAAAGCGAACTTAACTTTTGAAAATATTATTATTTTATACTTAAAATTATTGATTTATTAATGACCAATTTGAATCATATATAATGACTGTTTCATTGAATCGACTCAAATTGGTAGTTGATCAATTAATAATTTTTAATAAAAAAATAAAATTTCAAGACTCAAACTTTTCCGTTAAAAACAGCTTTTAATTAATCATCCCTTTGTGAGTGAGTTTAGCTTGATTACGATTGGCAATAGACGATAATGAGTGGGAGAATCATGCATTTTTATTGCTTCCTTCACCAGGAGCTTTTGAATTGCTTTTTTTTCGATTTTATTTTTAAAATTGAATTATGAGAGAGCTAGCTAGATGGCTCCCATTGCGGGTATTTTTGGTTGTTTGAGTTTGTTGTGAGAAAATTTTGTTGGATGAAGGGATGATCCGTTTTTTAAAGTGGAGAGTTGAGGGTAGATTTACTTTCTTTTTTGAAAATAGGCTGTGTGGGAAGCAAGTGATCCCCAGCTGCAGCCCCGGAGCAATCATCTTGTTTGACACCGCCGGTAGAGATAACTCATATATAATTATTGTTATGCTTCTCACCTTTTTAAGTTCTTTAACGAGCCAGCCAGGGAGAGAGAAAGTCATCTTTTGCCCTAAAGAGATCTTACTACTCTTCTTAAAAAAATACTACTACTTCTGAAATTGGTAAAATGAAAATATGGATAAAAGCCAAAACTGTCTTCGTTTGTTTTGCCGCAGGGTGGCTTCAGAGAGGGTAGCTTATGCTTTTTACGGATTTCGCGGCAGTTCGCGGCTGAGTAGTCCTTGATAAGCAAAGGCGCACTCGCGCACGCGCTAAACATTCCTTTTCAATCAGCGCGAATGAGCTCCTTTTTTCGGCTTGAGTGAAAAAGTGATTGTGTGCCCAAAACTACGCTGGCTTGACAGACTTGAGAGAAACGGGCATCAACGAAGAGAGTTCTTTTTTATTTTCAATAAGCAATTTCGCGCTTTTCAGATTTTGAGTTCCGGGATGGCAGACATTGACGTTGATCGCTACCAGGGGCCTCTGAGAGAGGCGACGCCAAATGGCCACGTCGGATTCGACTCCCTCCCCGACCAGGTCGTCAACAAAGCCACCAACAATGGATTCTGCTTCAATATTCTTTGCATCGGAGAGACAGGAATCGGTAAGATACAACTCCCTTCACCCACCCTACAGCGAGTTCTTTCGACAACGATGTCTTCCATCCAGCCCCATATTGGTTCAAATTGATTGACCAATCAAAAAGCTGATCGAAAATAACCCAATCGAAGGAAGGCTTTTAGATCTTTCTGGATGTCTAGAAATGTGACATTTCAAATGTCTACAAATGTCTAGAATTGTCTAGCGATGTCTAGAAACGTCTAGAAATATCTAAAGCAACAGAAAACTAATTTGAATCTAGGTAAATCGACGCTTATGAATACTTTGTTCAACACTTCCTTCGACGACGATCCACGACCACACGATCTTCCCGGCGTCCGACTGCGCGCCAACTCTTACGAGCTTCAGGAACGGTCTTCAACGCTTCTTTCTTTCTAAGAATAGAAAGAGTTTGTTCTAACGAGGCGAGTTGGGGGAGCTCCAATTAATTTGTGAAAGGGAGAGATCAAAGAGACCGAAAAAGGAAACAAACGTCCGTCTGAAGCTGACAATCGTTGACACTGTAGGTTTTGGCGATCAAGTGAACAAAGAGAACTCTTACAGGCCGATCGTTGATTACATCGACCAACAGTTCGAGGCCTACCTCCAGGAAGAGCTCAAGGTCAAGCGAAACCTCCACGACTACAATGACAGGTAGCTCCCATTTTCTTGGCTCTTCTTTTTCAACCCTTTTTTCCAAGTCGAATCCACGCCTGTCTCTACTTTATCGCTCCTACTGGTCACTCGCTCAAATCGCTCGATCTTGTCACAATGAAAGAACTCGTCGAAAAAGGTACTCCTAGCGCGAGTTAGTTTTGAATCACTTGATCGACTTTTCATTATTCCGTGTACCTAGATGTCTATTGAGGCTTACAAATGTTTACAGATGTCTTAAGATGTCTAGTAATGTGTCGAAATGTCACTTGATGTACCTGGATGTCTTATGACTTCTTAAAATGTTACAGATGTCTAAAGATAGCTCTAAATGTCCCTAGATGTATAAATTACTGTACATAAAAATAACCAACTGTATTTCAGTAAACATCATCCCCGTCATCGCCAAGTCGGACACCATCTCAAAAGAAGAGCTCCAACAATTCAAGTTCAAGATCATGTCTGAGTTGCTGAGCGCGGGAATCCAGACTTATCAGTTCCCCACAGGTATGCGACCATTTATGCCGCCAGACAGAAATTTACTTTATCAATTTTATTATTTTGATTAACTCAGCTCAGCGTCAGTTCGAAACGATTCAACGCTAGCTGGGTTTAAAAATTTCGATTAATTAAAAACTGGAAATTATTAATTTTTGAATTGCAGAAGAGCGTAATCCAGGGCACTGGATGTTTATTGGTATGTTCATTTACGGAATCTTTGAAATCAGTTATCTGCATGTCACCAGCAACTGTTGTACAGTAGTACTGTAACTGTAGTTTTCTACTGCCTGTTTCAGTGTCTTGTCGACCAGTTGCGCACCAGCACCCATTTATTATTATTACCACAGACTTTCCACAACACTGTCGACTATATTAGGTCATCTCCTTGGCCCTAAAACCTGTGTAGAAACCTGAGTCAGGATTATGAAAGATCTAACAGCTAAAAATCAGCTTCTTATTGAAGTTCTTTCAGGATCCTGACCTGTGTAGGAAACCTGAGTCAGGTTTCACCGATTCAATCTATTTTCATTATAGTTCTTTCGAGAACCTGACTCAGGTTTCCACACAGGTTCCTTCAGGCTCAAGCCCAGGTCATGTCTTGTTTTTCAGTCGTCAATCTTCTGGAAGGCCTGTAGCACAGAACTTGAGATTTTCTTGACTAACCAACTAGTAGAGGAGCCTGTCAACGACTCTTTGGCGAGTTTCCTTGACAAAATAACAGACGGCAAAGAATCACGCCGCAAAGCAAAAAGACACAGCGTAAAACTTGAATGTTTTCAGTGTTCGGGGCACAACTTTTAGTCGCAAAAGATTAAACGTTTGATGTTTTATTATTATCTTATTTATTCCTTTATCGTTGATTGTTGAGCGTTTTTATCTCTTCCTTGCTATCAAGCCGGGCTAAAATGAATTCTAGACGACCAGTCAGTTTCTGCGCTAAACGCGAAAATGAACAGTCTCTTGCCCTTCGCCGTGGTTGGATCTATGGACGAAATCAAAGTCGGAAACAGAATGGTCCGCGCAAGACAGTATCCTTGGGGCACAGTGCAGGTGAGTCCCTCTTTTCTGGGTCTTATTCCTTTCATCTTCGATTTTTAGGTTGAAAACGACGCCCACTGCGACTTCGTGCACCTCCGAGAAATGATCTTGAGAACGAACTTGGAAGATCTTCGCTCTACTACTCACACTAAGCACTACGAGGTAGCTAAAGAAAAACTTAGACCTCCGAAACCTTTTCCAAAAAGAGATCGCTATTGATCGCCCCGGGTTCTCGGGCGATGTCTCAATGGCAACTTAGATATCTACAGATGTCCACAGACTTCTATGAATGTTTAAACATCCTCAAAGATGTCTTTAGATAACTCTGGATGCCTATCCATGTCTATTGATGTCTATAGATGTTTACGGATGTTCCTAGAGTAGAGATCATGTCTATTGACGTCTATTGATGTCTAAAGATGTCTTAGGATGTCTCGAGATTCTTCTAGATGTCTGTGAATGTCGCCAGATGTCTTTAAATGTCCCTGAATGTCCTCTTGATCCTCTTACAGTCAGTAAATTGACATTTGTTTTTAGCTGCACAGACGCAACAAACTGCGAGAAATGGGCTTCAACGACGATGCTCAGTCGAACAATTTCAACCTCCAAGCAGGGCTGCCCAATCGGACAAGAAATCTTGGTCTCGGCGATCCGATTCCGATCCGATCCGAACCTCATCCGATCCGACCGATTTCCGATCCGATTACCGATTCCGATCGGATTTTCCAATTCCGATCGGAAAAACATGTCCGATCGGAAAATTTTCCGATCGGAAAAATCAAGGAAGATTTTCAATTTTCAAAAAGTGGCAATTTTTTCAATAGTGTTCATGGCGACAGTAGAAACAGGTTTTTATACTGCTGCAAAATGGTGGAGCACTTTTGACTACCTTAACGCTTGAACGCATATTGCGCAGATTTCTGCGCAGAGCCCCTTTAAAGCTCGATATCTCATATTTTACTTGACCAAAATTTTAAATGGACCCCCACTTTAGGAGCTCTTTTTCGATGAGGAATCCGAATCTGGCATCGAAAAAAAATTTTAACTTCAGGATAAAAATTTGGCTTCAGAACGAAAATTTCCGATATTCTCGAAAAATCTTTTGTTAGCATTTCAACAGTTCTGCACTAATTTATCCCTCGATAAAAATATTTTTAGACGTTTTATCGCATTTATGCATCGAATCAAACATAAACTTTATCAAGAATATCTATTTTGTACATTTGTATTTGAGATCAATGAAATAGAAAAAAAAATGCACAAAACTGGCTCATTTTCGGGGAACTCTAGAAATCACTATTTTTAGTGAGGTTCGGGTTAGGGTTAAGATTTTAAATTATTATGAGCTTGTTTGCAAGCGTCTGAGCTTTATTTTGATAACTTTGGTTTTCTCAAAACTCGACCACAATCGTCGCTAGAGCGCTCTAAAGGTGCTGCGCAGAAATCTGCGCAATATGCGTTCAGCAGGAAAAAATTTCGTGCGTTCATGCGTTAAATTCAAAAATTTTTAGTTCTCTCTTTTGTGTCATGTAGTGTTAAATAAGCTTTTGGTGCCTTCAACATCACTAGTGGTGGAGCAATGACGTCCTGAATCCGGAATTTCCGACTGGTCGTGGGGACATAATAAAATTGAAAAGTGCTTACAGCCTATAGATCTGCAATTTCATCACTAAGGGGTGTTCCTTACATCAATATCAAACATTCTTGACATGTTTGGCGCAAACACCAGTGTTGGTGGTGGATAAATGACGTCATCAAGATTTTTTCCTAAGATTTTAGTGTATTTTTGAGGAGCTGATTACTCCACCGCCAGTTATGGTGTTGACACCAAAAGCTTATTTAACACCCTACAGACCCTCCCCAACTTGGTGCAAAAGAGAGAATTGAAATATCTCGACTCACACCTCCACCAATTTGGAGCAGAATAAAGAAAAATAAGTCTACAAAAAGCCTATGTGAATAAAGTCCCTGGCCTATGTGAATTAAGTCCCTGGCCTATGTGAATTAAGTCCTTGGCCTATGTGAATTAAGTCCCTGGCCTATGTGAATTAAGTCCTTGGCCTATGTGAATTTAGTCCCTGGCGCCATTTTTGGTAGCTTTTTAGTGGTTCTATCCGACGGGGATCCGAATTTTCCGATCGGAAATTCCGATCCGATTTTACCGATCGGAACCGATTTTCCCGATCGGACATGACTAAAATCTCCTCATCCGATCCGACCGATTACCGATCCGATTCCGATCGGATCGGATTTCCGATCGGATTCCGATTCGATTGGGCAGCCCTGCTCCAAGAAGTCTACGAAAACAAGCGAGTCGAACACCAGCGCAACATGCAAGACAAAGAAGACGAAATGAGACAGGTAGATCTTCGAAACAAGTCCTTTTTTTAATTGTTGATTTTCACGAACAGACATTCGTGGCGCGAGTGAAAGAAAAGGAAAACGAGCTGAAGGAGGCGGAGCAGCAGCTGCACGAGAAGTTCGAGACTCTTCGAAAACGACACACGGACGACAAGCGGCGGCTGGAAGAGCGACGCCAGGCGCTGGAAGACGAAATGAGCGCCTTCATCCAGCGCAAAAACGCCGTCGAAATGCAGCAAAGCCAAAACAAGAACAAAGCGCTCAAGAAAGAGCGCAACTAGCTTCCCTCCTTTCACTGCCGCTCCGAACGAATCTCACCAAATCTCCAAAAACGAAAAAAAGAAAGAAACGAAAAAATATTCATTCTAATTCTACTTCCCTCTCAAGAAAGTGGCAAAAAATAAACTTTTCCATGATTTGTCTGTACACCGCCGATCTTCCTGATTTCGCTCTTTTTCCCACTTTTTCATTAAAAAATTGGACGAAAATCCAAACCGGCCAAAGTCCATTTTTTTCATTCGAAATTCGCTTTATTTGAAATTCAAGTTGAAATTTTGAATTTCTACTTTTAAAAAAATTCGCTTTAAAAACTGGAAGCCACATTTTTTATTAAAAACTATCGAGCCTTACTAACTCCTCACTATCAAGCAGCATCAATAATTTCTACGACCCACGAAAAATTCCGAAGAGCAGTTAAAAATTTAACTTTTGAAGTCTCAAGTTCAACGATTTTATTCCTCAATTACGATTTACGACTCTTGCTAGAAGTTTCCAGCTCTGTGCCTTAAAAAATCCGCTCCTTCCTTTTTCTGGAACGTTCTAGTTGGTTGGACCACCCGCTGGCGCTGCGCCCATTGAGTGATTGAGCGAACCATTGCGGCGGTTATCGAACAAAAAATTATTCCATTCCAAAAATTAAGAAAAAAATAGAGAAAAAACTACTCAGAAAAAACATGATAAGACTAAAATAAATGTTCACCATTTTAACGTGAAAATATTTCTGGAACGTCGCCATTTTAACGGAATCTATTCTATTCAAGTAGGTCCCCTATTTGACGGATTTTCTAGCCCCAGGCTAGTTATTTAGCAACATTTCAGAAAATCCGTTATGATCCCCTTATTAACGGATTTTCTGAAATGTTGTTACATAACAAGCCTGGGGCTAGAAAATCCAGTAAATAGGGGGCCCTCTTGGAGAATATAAATCCGTTAAAATGGACACCTCCCAGAAGTAGTTTCCCCGTTAACTTGTGGACCGTCTACCTTACTACAGCAACCACTAAACGGCAGTACCTATCTCAAAGAAAAAAAATAGTCCTCCTACTTAAAATTGCGCCCTGTTTGAATTCCAAGCCATTTTCTACTACTTACTCAGACTCTTTTATTATTGTCATTTTAGCATGCCTCAAAAATTATTGTTTCTCTTTTTTATTTTCTTGCTAACACGCGCAGGCTCCGGGGTTCCATATTGCAAAGGGCTGTAGCATGAACCCGCTTTTGATGATTTTTAAAACACTACTACTAATAATAACGAAACGAACAACAGCTATTTCCGATTTGCGATTGAACAATTTCTAACTTCAGAAAGTCGAAAATGGTGACAACGGGCCAAGTTCTACTCTATGTTCCGAACTTGATCGGTTACGCTCGGGTCGTTTTGCTCCTCGCATCGCTCTTCTTCATGCTCCACGATCCATGGACGACTGCTGGGCTCTACATGACTAGGTATTATTTTACATTACTTATTTTCGATTTTAAATAAAGATCCCAAAGAATCCCTAGAATTCTGATTCTTTCTAAACTAAAATTACTGCTGAAAATTGAAAAGCGGCGATATTTTTGCGGCTTCGAGTAAGAGAAAACTTAAGCCGCTAAAGAATCAGAATTCTAGGGATTCTAAGGGGAGAAAGTCTTTATTTACACTCGTGACGAATAGGCTTTTATGGCTCCATTTCATTTTTAGTATTTGCGTGACGCACTTTTGCCTGTTTGAATTTGAGTTTGGCTAATTCAAAGAAAGTCTAGTTGCGTCACAATTAGTCAGAAATTGAAGTGTTGCTTAAGGGACCTGGGCGAGCAGCGCTGAGCCAAACTTCACGCGCTCGCCGTTCTTGTTAGAAATAAGATTTTCTGAAGTTTCTTTTTGAAAATTATATCTCCCAATCTTCAGCTTTCTGTTCCGATTCTAAGTTTTCTCTATCATTCTTAGTTGATGAGCTAGCGAGAAAAGAGAAGGCCAACTTCAAAAGGCATCAAGTCTTGCAAACTTTATTTTTCTTCATGAAACTAGCACCATTGAAAAGCGCGTTAAATTCTGAACAGATCCCACCCAATCAGCTAAAGTAAATCGGTACTCATTGGCGTGTAAGGTCAGATAAACAAGATAACTTAGCGCCCGCCCAGCGGGAATCATGTCCAGGAAGCCCAAAATAGCTAAATCGGAGCGTCCAGCCGTGCCGCGACCAGCTGCGCGCGCTAAGTAGTTTTCTTTATCTGGCCTTACACGCCAATGAGTACCGATTTACTTAAGCTGATTGGGTGGGATCTGTTCAGAATTTAACGCGCTTTTCAATGGTGCTAGTTTCATGAAGAAAAATAAAGTTTGCAAGACTTGATGCCTTTTGAAGTTGGGCTTCTCTTTCTCGCTAGCTCATCAACCAAGAATGATAGAGAAAACTTAGAATCGGAACAGAAAGCTGAAGATTTGGACATATAATTTACAAAAAGAAATTTCAAAAATCTTATTTCTAACAGAAACGGCGAGCGGGTGAAGTTTCGCTCAGCGCTGCTCGCCCAGGTCCCTTAAAATTGTTAAGTGCGCTGCTGGACGCTTTCGATGGGCACGCAGCTCGGATTCTCAACCAGTGTTCGAAATTTGGCGCTATCCTGGACATGCTCACCGATCGGGTTGCCACTTCGATGCTCTTGATGGCCCTTTCCGTTCTTTACCCCAAGTACTGCATTCTGTAAGTACCCTCATTCCCCACCACCCTTTCAACCTTTGCGTTGCAGCTTTCAACTGTCGATGGGGCTGGATATTTGGGCGCACTGGCTGCACATGCACACTGTTCAAGAACTCGGCCGGGCGTCGCACAAGGCCTTTGGTCCCGATTCAAACCCGATTCTGCGAATTTACTACACCAACCGAATCGTTCTCTTTTTCATGTGCGCTGGAAACGAGCTTTTTTACAGGTGATTGCTCATGTTGATACATTAGAATTCGTTCACGAAAGAAATATCGGATACAGAAGAACAGTTTATTAATATTTTACGTACGCAATTTCGTACCACTACATCGAGACACAGCTTTTGCTTTCATTTCAGTTATAATCTGTATACAGAAGAACAGTTTATTTAGATTTGAAGTCGCGCGATATTCCTGGAAATTCTCGACTTTTGCGTTCATTTCAGTTATTTAATATTCATCGTTTTCATGTTTCAGCAATATGTTGACAACAAGGAGAAACTTCCCCATAAGCAACGAAAATTTGAACTTTTTTCTCTATTTTTGTTTTCATGAAGAGGGGGAAAGAAATCGACCTTTATAGAAAAAGTGGTCGTAAATGGAAAGATATCGCTGCAACGAGGCATCAATTTTAATTGCTCCAAAAAATCTTTCAGCTCCCTCTACTTCTGGGCCTTCACGGACTTCCACGGCCTTGTACCAATCCTGGTCTACGTCTCGCTCCCCATCGCCGTCGTCAAGAGCGGAATCGCAGCCGTCCAGCTGATCTACGCCGCGCGCAACTTGGCCGAGCTCGACGCCGTCCAAGCTTCCAAGCAAAAATGAAGCCATCCAACTCCCAATCGTCGATTATTTTATTATCCCTTTTTCGTCTCTTTTCTCGTTTCTCAAATCTCATCGTTGAAATTCCCAGCTCTGCAAAACACACATTTCAGCAGTTTAAGTTTAAACCGGATCTTCTTCAGCTGCGTCTTGAATTTCAAAAAAATGAATGTTCCATTTTTTGTTGCTCCATTTTTCGTCTCCGAGTTCTTCAATTTCTGCCAGCACCTCTCTTTCTTTATTTTATCGAAATTAAAGCGCTAATTTCAAATTGAAATTCCTCTTCCTTGATTTTTTCCTTCAGAAAATGGAACTTCCCCACTTGGGCACGCATTGCCACTTCGCCGAGTGCAACCGCCTCGATTTCCTGCCGATGAAGTGTCGCGGCTGCTCGGAGTCCTTTTGCTCGGAGCACTTCGGCCTCGACATCCACAACTGCTCCAAAGCCGGCATCGTGGACAGACAAGTGCCGACCTGCCCGCTCTGCAACAAACCCGTTCCGATTGGAACTCAAAACAAGCCGCTGGACCAACTCGTCAACGACCACATTGATCGGTAAGAAACTGTTCATTTTTTATAGATTGTTTGATTTTTTAGCAATTGCGACTCAGAAGCAGCGGCGAAAAAGAGAGCGAAGAAGAAAGAAGGTCGCTGCTGCGCGAAGAAATGCAAGACTAAGGAGCTCATTCCAGTATTTTGCGAACTCTGCAAGCGATCCGTCTGTCTCAAACATCGCTTTCCCAAAGACCACGACTGCCTCCACAACAAGAACAACGGCTTATCCGACCAAGAAGCGATGGAAAAGGCAATCAAGGTTCGATGATGTACTTATCATCCGTTTTTTTAATTTATTGTTCAGCTTTCGATGCAGGAGCAGCCAGGAAGCACGACAAAGCTAGAAGAAGCCCGGCGCGCTCAGCAAGAAGCGCTGGACAAGGCGATCGCGCAGCGCTTACAAGTACCGAAAAACTCGTCCCCGCCCAAACTCCTCCCGAAAGAAACCCACCAGTTCCTCCCAGACTAAGATCTCCCAGTTCTTCCGCACCACCAAGCCATCCTTTCAGAACCCATCCAAGCGTTAAAAAACTCTTCCTTTTCAGCGTTATGAAACTCAGAGACAAAGACGCAGCCAGCAGCAAGCCACTTCTTCGCGCAATGACTCTTCTTCTTCTTCCTCTCGAGACTGTTCTATTCAATAGCTACTTTTTCTTCTTTCCTTCGCGTTATTTTTTTACATGTCTTCTGTTTCCACGGGTAAAAGTTAAACTGAAACTATCAAATGAATAAATGGATATTAGATACTCAAAAAAAATTGCGAAAATGGCGGTTTTTTAAAACCCCTTTTTCATGGTCTTTTCTTTTCTTCATTCTGGCAGTGAAAAACGCGCAGGACCAAATTTTCCTCCTTGATTTCAGTAGTCGAAAGTCAGGTCGTTTCTAGAAGCGCTCCCATGCTCATCCTTTTGTTTACCTCGTGTTACAGTAGCTCGCACTTCGATTATCATCATGTTAGTAAAGTCACTTTCGCAGACGATTTCCGCAGTTTGGTTCTTCATCAAGAAGTTTTTCTTCGGAATTCCGCAGAGTCGCGAAATCGCTGCTTCAGAAGATGTTGAAGCTCAACTCAGCCTCGTCGAGACCGACCTCGGTAATTAGTCTTTCCATTTTTCAAGGCTTAGGGCTTCTTAGACGCTCCCGAAAGGCGTGGAAAGAAGCGAAAGCACGAGAACCACGATGGGCACTACTGCAAGATCTGTGGCCAAGAGTACGACACCGAGAAGCATCGACCAGCTTTCGTCGGCAAGTGCTACCACACATTCTGCATCAAATGCATCGACACTCTCCGATTCACCGAGTGCCTTCAGTTAACCGTTCAAATCTCTAGCTTATTTTTCAACTACTATTTCGGTTATTAACTGTTGAAAAGTGCGGCCTTCCCTTCACCGAAGAATCTATCCACCGCCTTCCCGCTCCGCTCTGGCTGGTCAACTACTGACTTGTGGGAAAACCAACCTTTTCTGCTTTTGCAAGTGACAAAATTGACTTCAATTCCAGAATAAAACTTATTTATTTGTTTCAAAATTTCAACATGTGTTTTTCTTTTGATTTATTCGAGTGCAACTGGGAAGGGATTGAGAAGTTTCTGGTGTTGGGACTTGGTGATTCTGATGTCGCGGAAGGGTCGGTTGTTTTTCGCGTCGGTCTCGGCCGCTTCTATTTGGTCCAGAACTTCGTGGCCTTTCACTAGTTTGCCGAAGACGACGTGTTTGCCGTCGAGGAACGGGGTGCCCTGAATTTTCCGCTCGAGAATCGCAGCTTTCCCGCTTTTTTACCGTGAAAGTGATGAAAAACTGGCTTCCATTAGTGTCCGGGCCCGCGTTCGCCATCGAGAGCATTCCCCGTGATTTGTGACTGAATTTCCGTCGCCTCTTTTTCGCTTTCAAAAGGAAGAAGAGGCGACGCTTTCCTGATCGTGAAGGGCTCGTCGTCGAACTGGGCACCGTAGATGCTGTGGCCGCCTCTGCCATTTCCAAGCGTAAAATCACCTCCTAAATCACCGCCCTTTTTTAATATCGAGAAGACAAGACTGTGATTTACCTTGAGCCATGAAACCGGCGATGACGCGGTGAAAGATCGAGTCGAGGTATCCTTCTCCAACTGGTCTCTTGGCCAGTTCGGCGAAGTTCTTGGCAGTTTTGGGCGCTACGAAGCCGAAGAGGCCGAGAGAGACGTCGCCCACAGCTTCGCCGCCGATCGAGATCTCGAAATTCACAAGGTCTGAAATTGAACGTGTCCATCTTGAAAACAGATTTGCAAACCTGTGACCATTGGCTTGTTGGGGTCGTTTTGAAGAGCTCCGTCGCCGAAGAAGAAATCGTGGTCCATGTCGCCCCCGCCAACTACTGTTTTTGCGTTTACAAATCACTGTCTTTTAATCAATACTGAAGGAAAAGGTGATTGAATAAGTGAGTTTCAACGCGGTCCTTTAGCTTCATCAGCGACGTAGTTCTGGTGGTAGTCGTAGTCCTCGCTTTCAAAAGACTTTTCCGGCTGCGCAGAAACTGGACTGTTCTGAACTTCTGCTTGATCAGCGGCCTCTTCAATAGCACCACGGTTGTTCCCGTCGGAAGTGCACGAAAAGCTGCCGATTCCGTTGTTTCGCTTGCTGGAAATTCATGAAGAAAAATCGCGAAAATTGAATTGAATTTTACCTGAATCCGTATCCTCCTTTTTTGAGGCACATGATTCCTTCCATTTTGGCCATTTTGGGGCTGAGTTTGCTTCCTTGCTGGACGAATTCGACGGTTCCCCGTTGACATTGAACAGTGCATTTGTCTGGACGCCCTTTGCGGTTAAGTCTGGCCCAGGGATTTTACCCTTTCAGGATATAATATAAACAGACTCGCGAAAATCGAATTCGATTAAAATCCCAAACTGCAGTCGACTTGAATCTGGCTGTCGGCGTTCGCGAGCGGGCCACACTTGTCGAACTGTTTCAACGGCTTCGAGCACGCCAGCGGTCTTCTCGGGCTGACTTTCACCTTCTTCTGGGTGCTACGCCAGCCTTTTTCCGGTGACAGATGAAGTTTGTGACCCCGTCGATGGCGCAGCTGACCGAGCATCCTTGCTCGCCGCAGTTGAACGGCTCCTTTGTTAGTTGGGAGAAAGCGACTCCTTTGCAGACTTGATCCGAGGACGTTTCTTTTTGGACAGTCGGTTTTGCCACGGGCTTCTACGATTTCAGCTGCTAAAGGAAGAGGAGCGCGTGACTTACCTTTGGTTTTTGAGTTGCGCGTCTGGCTCGCCTCCTTTCTCCTTTTCCAGCTGTCCGGGCCCGGCGAGATCGTTATAAACCTTCTTTCCGTCTTGGCACCACTTGTGCGCCTTGCAGTTGGCCAGCACTTCCTTCGCTTCCTCAATCCAGTCGATGTAGCCAGCGACTCGAGTGTACACTCCGTATTTGCCGGCGCGCGCGCAGCCTGATCCCCAACTTACCAAGCCGTGCAGAGTCGCTCCTTTTCCGGAATCCCTCGTGACCAGCGGTCCTCCAGAATCGCCCTGGCAAGCGTCTGAAAATGTGATTTGACATCTTCGTATCTCTCAAATTTAACCACCTTTTCCGCCAGCCTTGAATCCAGCGCAAACTTCAGTTTCCTCGTTGATTTTCCGCGTGTACGCTTCGTCGCACCATTCCTGCGGCACGATGGGCACCATTACCTCCCGCGCGAGATCCTGGGTCCAGAAGGCGTTCTCGTTCATGTATCCCCAGCCGGCGACGAAGGCCTCGGTGCCGGATGGAACGCGCTCGTCTCGTTCGGGCAAGCAGACGACGTTCGTGAAGTCGTCGAGCTTCACCGGCTTCTTGAGGCGGATCAGCGCGATGTCGTTGACCAGGGAGCCGCGGACGAAGTCGTAGTGCTCGTAAATCGCCTCTGCTTGCGCAGTCTTGCCGCCCTCGGAGTTGAAGTCCTTGGAGCCGTGGTGCAACTCCATGTGCAGCACTTTGTTCTTTTCCACTCCGGCAATTGGGCCTTTTTCAAGGTTTACAACTCTTTCTACGCTAAGAAGACAGCTAAAAATCGAGAAGCCGCTTGCGGCTTCGAGCAAAATGAGTAGCCGCGCAAAGCGCGGCTTTATTGATTGTATTTCGAAGCCGCAAGCAGCCTCTCTATTTTCAGCTAAATTTCAGTCAGAAATAACTTCATGAAGTTGCGTCATATTGACAAGAGAGTTGACCAAACTGATAAATCGACGCAGTGGGCGGCGGTCAAGACGTGTCTGTCGTCAATGAGGGAGCCTCCGCAGTTGCCGTCGATGGAGACGAGCCAGGGCCAGGCCTTCTCGTCGAAAATGCTCTGGCCGCCGACGATCTTTTCGCCAAGCATGCCCATCCATCTGTTCGAAGCAGCGGAAGGGGCACCGCAGTTCTGCTGCACATCGGACATGAAGCTGCCCAAATTGCGCTGCGAGTTGCGCAGCCAATTCCTTCTTCCCGCATCTTTCAACGAGCTTCTCAACCGTTCTCTTTGCCGTCTCTTTATTTCCTTTTTCTGAGAAGCTGGGCTCGACAACCTGTGAAGAATACCTGACTCAGGTTTTGAAAAAGCTTTATTTAAAAGCCGCGTTGCGGCTTTTTAGAAACAAATCCGCGAGGCGGCTTCGCCAGAAGCTAAGAATAGAGTCAAATGATCCTTAGGCTTTTTCAAAACCTGACTCAGGTTTTCTACACAGGCTCTTGCCGAGCTCAGCTGAAAAGCCCGTTCCTGAAAAGGCGAAAAGCGCAGGAAGCAGCCGCATTTTGTTTTCTCTGTTTTTCTCTGCGAGTCTGAGAGAGCTGCGCAAGAAGAAGGCAAAACCTATATTTACAAATTTGCAAACAATCGGATAATCGCTTCGTAAACAACGCCCGAATAGTCACTGGTTCAAATCTGACTACTAACAGAATATAGAACAACATTTCCATTTTATTTTGAGATAAAGAAGGTAGCAGAGTTAAATTTTTACTCAAATCTGAACGCGACGACCTGTGTAGAAAACCTGAGTCAGGGTCTGAAAGATCTTTTATGAAAAGCTTCGCCAGAATTTAAAAGTAGATAAGCTTTGCGGCTTCGGTTTTAGAAAAGCCGCACGCGGCTTTTCATTAAAGATTTTTCAGACCCTGACTCAGGCTTTCTACACAGGTTGCTGAGCTCCGACTGAACTTGTTTTGTTGAATTATTTTTTGACCAAAGTCAATTTTTAGCCATTTTCAAAATTTGAAATCATGGAAGAAGATCGTCGTCTTCCCAAAGCTCATTGCCTAAAAGACAATATTTTTGCCTCTTTGGTTGAAATAAAAGCTCACCTTTCTGCAAATAATTTCGGAATCCAGGCATGTCCAACACCACCGACGACCGACGGCGTCTTCCACCACGTCAGGTCTGTAGGTTCCAAAAGTTGGAGCCCTGCAACATGTAGACTACAGGCTGTAGTCATTGCTATATATGCATATCTACTAAAATCGGTTTACAAAAGAAGAAATGTTGACAAAGCATTATTTTTTCATGTTTAATGCCTCCCACGGTTCTTCCTGTTCCTTCTATTCGCAATTATTATAATTTCCCGGCAAAGGAGCTGCCAGTGGGACTCGAACTCGAGACCTCTCCGCCCCGTGACCGACACCTGCGCCACGTCCAGGTCGAGGGAGACGGCGAGTTAAAGCCTCATATTCAGTCCGAAATACGCGGGAAATCTTTGAACACACATGTATATCTAGTAAAATCGGTTTACAATCGCCTGCCGAAAATCAAGAATACAAAATGAGAGAGAGATGATCACGGCTGAAACCCGGCCTGAAATTCCGGCCATTCAAAGCCGTGAGCATCTTTTGTCGATAGAATTTACGGAAATTGATTTTATTCAGGTTACAGTTAAAGAGACAAGCCTTTACTAGGCAAGGTGGTCGTCTGCTTGGTTTTTAGCAGTCATGTTTTCATCCACGACCTTGTGGAATTCTTGCTTCGACAAACTCCGGTTTTGAAGCAGATTCTCGAGCAGATCTCACCAGGCTGATGGCCTGATGATCTGAGGCTTCTAAAAGTTTTATTTATTTAAGTGTTTATTATTAAAGTACATTACTTAATAATTAATTAATAAACTGATTTACCTGAAAGCTATGCGGCGCGGACTTTCCGACTTCGAAAAGTGAAGAAGTGAGCGTCAACTGAACAACAACCTGCTCCGCCGGGCCTGTTCTAGAGACATACTGACAGGCTATTTCTTGATACTCATTCAAAAACGCTACTCTATTGGAGGATGAGTAGCTCCTGACTAGCGCGATCTGGCGATACTTTAGTTGTCACTTGGCGTTAGATTTATGACCGGATGCTCTTTTCCTCGCTATTATTCAGCTTCTAGAGCTAAAAATATACGCTCGATAATTATCTCCTTATGAGTGGCAAGATTTGCCAAAGTACCCAACTCAATGCCTGGGCTCGGCAACCTGTGTGGAAAACCTGAGTCAGGGTCTGAAAAATCTTTAATGAAAAGCCGCGAAAGCTTCGCAGCTTCATTATTAAAAAGCCGCTACGCGGCTTTTCATTTCAGCTTTTCAGAACCCGACTCAGATTCTCAAGAATTTACGCAAATCCAAGATTGAAAGTTCCTTTAATATTTCACGTGATCGAAAATTCTCACGCGAAAATAATATGTTTTTTTTCTTGAGCAGTGTCTGATTCGTAAAAAGTGAATAGTTTCCATTTTTTCGAAATCCATATTTGCTCGAGTTAAATACAGCCACTCCATGATTTACGAAAAGCAAATAAATCGTCACGACCTGCGCGTTTTCCTTATTTATTCTTTGCAGCAGACATTGAAATAATCACTGTTTTTGAGACTCAGTCAGTCTGTTTGAATTGAGTTTCAAGAATTGAGGGTCAGTTCAGCTCAACTCACGCTATCTGGGCTCAGCAAGCTGTGAAGAAAACCTGAGCCAGGTGCTGAAGAGCCGAAATGAAAAGCCGCGTAGCAGCTATTTTTAATAATGAAGCCGCAAAGCGGCTTTGCTGGTTTAATAAATACATTGAGTTTGTTTCTTTGGCGAAGCCAAAATTCCTACCCTGAGTCAGGGTTTTTAGAGAGAGCTAAAATGAAAAGCCGCGTAGCGGTTTTTTTAAACGTAGCCGCAGAGCGGCTTCGCCTAAGTAAAAAGCTCGATGTATATATTTTACTAGAGAAGCCGCTTTGCGGCTTCATTATTAAAAAGCGGGGGTACTGAATTGTGCCGCCATGCGCCGCCTTGCGCCGCCCTGCGCCGCCCAGCGTCGCCCGGCCTGGAACCAATCGACTCTCATTCGACCAAACCATGACCTAGGAAAGAGTTCTGAACAAGAGCGAGAGTTGGGCCCCGCCAACCCAATGAGTTCTCTACCAGAAAATGCACGCGTAAGGGCCTTTGGCCCGTCGCGTGCTCAATATATTAGTGATTTTATGCAACATCTGAATTTGATTGAGAACTACGCTACTGGCACCCTAAATTATAGGTTTTACTTATTTTAACTGTTTGACAATATAAATAAGTGAGAATAACTAAGTTGACATAAAAAGCTTAAATTATGGCCTTTGAAAGACCAAATATCTTCAAACCCGGTGAGGCTGGGCGGCACAGGGCGGCGCAGGGCGGCACAATTCAGTGTCTCCCAAAAGCCGCTACGAGGCTTTTCATTCTAGCTCTCTAAAAACCCTGACTCAGCTTCATCAGTAATTGAAATTTTGTAAGCGAAAATAGTCACTCAGAAATGAGAAATTGCCTAGTCCAGTCTGGACACTTGTATCTGTGGTTATCGCTTTTTTATCACTTTTTTATTATCGCGTTTGAGAATCTGGCCGCTCAGCTAAAAAAGCGGGGCAACCGAACACCGGCTTGATTGACGGTAATTATCTATAATTGAGAGCCGTGCACCAGAAAGTAGCAAAAGTAGAACTTTTCACGGCAAAGGAAGTCCACTCAAGGGTCTCGTCATTTCTTTCTCAGCGATTAGAATAAAATGATAAAACTATCAAGTTGTTTTTCTCATAAAAAATTACTAAAATGGATTTATTACTTCTTTTGTCTAGAGCTGGGCTCGGCAACCTGGGTAGAAAACCTGAGTCAGGGTCTGAAAGATCTTTAATGATTTAAAAGGAAGCGGCTTTGCAGCTTTTCATTAATGATCTTTCAGACCCTGACTCAGGCTTTCTACACAGGTTGCCGAGCCCAGGTGTGGAAACCTGAGTCAGGGTCAAAATCGGGATCTTTTTATGAAAAATCTTCGATAAAAAGCCGCGTTTTTTGAAAAAAGCCGCAAAAATTTGAGATCTTTCAGAAAGAGCCGTTTCCCTGACTCAGGTTTCTACACAGATTATGAGCTTGTTGAAAATTTTTTCTTTTCATTTATTTTCTAAGATATCAATTTTTCTATCAAAAAAATGCTGATTAATTTGATTTTTCAAAAACAAAATTTGAGAAAATGGCTCAAATTCAAAAGAAGTGGTTACATAATTGGCGAGGGATGAAGCTTCAAGCTTGAGCCAAATTCGAAAATTGGCTAGATTCTCCTCCTCGTTTCTAGCGTGCCTCCGCAGCGCCCTGCAAGAGTAGCTCTTCAAAAGTTGCAAAATGTGAAGTCCGCGCTAGTGACGTTGTACATTCAGTGACGTCACGGATCACTCTTTTTCTGCCCCGCGCGGATCATCCGCGGCAAGGCTCAGCGATTGACACACGATGAGTCAGACGCTACTCATTCTACTTCTTGCCGCACGCGTTCTATTACACGCCGCGCTGGATTAATATTTGCGCTCTTGATCATTCTCTCGATCTCTTTATCTGTATTCATTCTGACGGATGTTGGCTCAGACGTCAATTTATTTGTTTATTTCTCCTCTGGGAATTATCTAGTCTCACTTCTAGCGACTCAGAATCACTAGAACCGTCTGGGAATGCGACGGTCAAAAGTTCAATGCTCAGCAACCTGTGTTGAAATCCTGAGTCAGGGTCCTGGAAGATGTCAAATGAAAAGCCGCGTAGCGGCTTTTGAAAACGAAGCCGCGTAGCGGCTTCGCCAAATTATCATTCCAGCCTCTTCATTAATTCTAGCCGCTTTGCGGCTTCGTTTTCTAAAAAGCCGCTACGCGGCTTTTCATTTGACATCTTCTAGGACCCTGGCTCAGAATTTCTGCACAGGCAGACCTGAGTCAGGGTGCTGAATAATTTTAAACGAAAAGCCGCGTAGCGGTTATTTTAAAAACGAAGCCGCGAAGCGGCTTCGCCAAAATTATCCTCGTAAAACTCAGAAAAAATAGCCGCTTCGCGGCTTTTTTTCGAAGCTCTTTAAGCAAGATAAAATCGTATTTCGTTAAAATTAGTCTACTAAACTTAGCAATAAATATATTTTATGAATGAAGAATAGCGCGATGAGTCGAGAAAGTGATAAAAAATGGCGATTTCGAATGTAAAAGTAAACTGCTAGAAAAAAAGGAGAATTTGGTTTTAACGAGGAGGCTCGGCGCGGGGCGGAAGAGCGCGGGATTGAGAATCTGGCCTGGCTGAAGCGCTATCGCCAAATATGGAAGTGGCGCTAGCGCGCGAGGCTATATAAAGCGAGGGCCCCCGTCGAGAACCAGAATCCGAATCATCAGACAAGGAAAAAGAAAAAAACACAGAAAAAACTTTCCCTTTTTTCAACCTTCCGAGAAATATCGAAAAAATGAGCGAACAACAGATCATCTACCAAATGGAGCCTGCCAGCCAAATCGTCGACTTTCCCATCAACGAGGACACCTTTTCCGTCTACTCGGACAACTCGAACCCCCGCTACTCCCCCTACCCCGAGAGCGCGCCTTCCAAGAGCGGTAGCTCCTCGAGAAGACGGCCCGGCCGGAACCCAGAAGTCCCCGACGAGGCGCTCGACCAAATCGCCCTGGAACGACGAAACCGACGGCGCGAGCGCAACCGACTCGCTGCTGCGCGCTGCCGCGACCGACGACTTCGAAAAGTCGAAGATCTCGAAGGCGAGCTGAGCCAGACCAAGAGCGAAATGGAAGCGCTCAAGCGAGAGAACCAGCAGCTCAAGGAGCAGTTGGAAAAGATCCGCTTCAACTTGGCGATGAATCACGGCGGCTCCAACCAGAGCCAACAGGCCCTCAAGAAGGAACAGGCCAATTCGCCTCTTCTTTCCAACACTCAAACCTCCAATAACACCGAGAGCGGCTACGCCTCGCCAGAAGAGTCCGTCGAGCTCGAAGAAGTCAAAGTGCCCACCACCACTTCCAGCAACGAAAAAGCGGCGATGCTCGCGCCCATCCAAATCGTCAAGCAAGAGCCAGCAGGGCACTACCACTCTGGCCCTCTTTCCGCGTTCTTGATGACTCCAAACGGCGGCTTGGCGCTGACCCCGCTCCTCCACGGCAGCTTCGCCTTTCCAGCTTCAGACGCGAACGCTTCCGAACTCTTCAACGCCGAGTTTTGTCAACTTTGAAGAAAAAAACCTAGAATTATCAACTATTTTTGACCCTGTCGACTGAAAATCCTCTCTTTCTTTTTAGACTTTTTAGCAAGTTTTCAACTGTTTTACTATTTAAATACTGATATCCTACTTTTTGAAAAATCTACTTCTGGCAAAGCCAAATTTTGTAAAACTCAAACACTGATAATGAAAATAAAAAAATATAAAATTAATTTTCTCGACTCTTAAATTTTTAAGATACAAAAATGCATCACTGAGCAACTTGCAGAATTTTGATGGAAGAGAGGTTTTTGAGTGAAGATAAAGCTGTTTAAAAGCCTGAGTCAGGGTCCTGAAATTGATTTTATGAATAGGTAGGGTCGACGACCTGTGTGGAAAACCGGAGTCAGGGTCCTGAAAGACCTCACGAAGCGGCTTTTTCGAATACAAAACCGCTCAGAAACCTGTGTTGAAGACCTGAGTCAGGTTCTAAAGAGCCTCGTAGCCACGATTTAACTCTTTAGAACCTGACTCAGGGTTCAACACAGGTTGCTGTGCGGCTTCGAGTTCCAATTAGCCGCTTCGTAATGTCTTTCAGGACCCTGACTCAGGTTTTCAAACAGGTTGCCGACCCAAGCTATTCATGAAATCATTTTCAGGAACCTGACTCAGGTTTCCAATTTCGAAAATCTTCTGATTACCATATTTCTTCTTTCAAAAAGAAAAACTGCTGAGACAATAAGAGTAATCGAGAATATCTCAACTCAGTCAAGCTCAACAAAAAATAAGAGAGAGAGCATCGTGAAACTGGTCTTTTGTCTTTCCCCAGCGAGTGAAACGAAATTGCCATCGATCAAAGGAAGCACCTTGAAGCTGCTTCTAAAGATTGATCTTTTATAGAGAGGCCTGTTCTTTTCATTAGACAGACATCAAATCAAGCTCTCTCTTTTCTTTTTCCTCGAGTGTCTACAAATTCAGCTGACGGAGCAGGCAGCGATTTTTGATAAATTAGCGTCTCGAATATTACTGACTACTCGGCAACCTGTTTAAAAACCTGAGTCAGGCTTAGGGTTAGAGGTTCACTGATAAGAAGTGAAGATGTTGGCGAAGCCGCGGAGCGGCTTCGTTCGTAAAAGCCGCTACGCGGCTGTTCATTTTGACGAAAAATGTTAAGGGTGTCAATATCTTATTTTTGAGAAAGAATTGAAAAAAGCCTAGCTTCTTAAAAGTAGAGTACTAGTCATGCGTTTTTTAAGCGGCGAGGAAGGGATGAAAACGAAGTAGTAAAACCGTAGTCATTTTTGGAGCCACCCGCGGGCAGAAAAAATCGAACTTTTGCGAATTTTAGACCTTGGCAGGTGGAGAATTAATGCTTTACGCGGTGGAAATAAATTAGAATGTAGAATAAACATGTGCCTGTGACAGTAAAGTGACCTCATCAAGGAGCCGCGCGTTCACGACCACTTGACCTTTTCGATTATTTGCCGATCTGCGAGAGCGAAAACGGAAATGTGATTTATGGGCATTTTTTCGTTTTTTCGCAGCTGGAAAGCTAGAAACTTGAAATCCTGGAAAAGCTGCCTAATCATCATCTTTTCGGCGACCTGTGTGGAAAACCTGAGTCAGGATTTGCAAATTGAAATTTGGAAAGGTAGTTTTCCAACAGATCTTTCAGACCCTGACTCAGGTTTTCAACACAGGCTGCCGAGCCCAGAGTATATTTGATTAAAGCTCGGCAACCTGTGTAAAGCCTGAGTCAGGGTTCTGAAAGAACATCGATAGAATGCCTCGAAGCTCTTTCAGAACCCTGACTCAGGTTTTCTACACAGGTTGCCGAGCCCAGTCAATTCAGAATTTAAAATTTCCAAGTCGCCAAATCACCGAGACTGACGTTTACTGCTCAAAAGTTCACGGCGTAAAAACGGTTAAACTTTTAATCCGAAAACTGAGAAGGCGGAAATGTCAGGAATCACGTGAATATCCCGAGTTTCTTGTACGTCAACAATAATCACAATAAGCGTTTTTCCCTCTTTGGAACGCGGAAGAGAATATTTCGCTTGTTTACCATTTATCATCTGCTCCGGTAGATGCACTTTTTGTTTGAATTCGATGATCTTAGACACTAGAATTGCTTCGAATTAGATAAAAACGCCAACTCTGACGTGTTTTTTTACGTAAAAAAGGCGCCTTCGCGGATAGCAGAAATTTGGAGCGCGTGTGACGTCAGCATAAACAGTGACGTTTAGAAAGAGTAGCTCCAAAATCGGCACCACCGCCGCCGCCAACAAGTGACGTCACAGCGTACATGCGACGTCAGAAGCCTCCTGACGTCACGCAACATTTCCAAGCGGCAATTTTACGCGTCTCGTGCAAAATTAACTTTATTTTTGGTAAAAAAGTTGTCGAATAAGGATTTATTTGGCGAAAAAGGGTCGGAAAAGGCGAATTTAGTAGGTATTCACAGAAATAATTAGATTTATCTTTGGAGCATAAATAGAGCAGCGAAGAAGTGGGGCAGCATTTGAAACGCAGAAGTTGTGTGGAATTGGATTGATGATTCACATATCTCGGAATTCGTCGGAAGTGTCAGGTACGAAAGTGTCTTCGGAATCCACATCCGAGTCCACTGTCTCTCGATTCGCTGAAATTTTGAAATTATAAATTGAAGGTTCTCTCTTCCATGATTTCAGAAATTGAAAAGCTTTCTGCCCTGATCTCGGCAGCCTGGATAGAAAATCCTGACTCAGGGACCCTGACTCAGGGTCTTGGATGATTTAAAATGAAAAGCCGCATAGCGGCTTTTAAGAAACGAAGCCGCATGACGGCTTCGCCAGTATGGAATAATAAGCTACGCGGCTTTTCTTTTAAAATAATCCGGGACCCAGAGTCAGGGTTCCTGGCTCAGGATTTCTACACAGGCTGCAAAGCGCAGTTCCTACCCTTGTCGAAAAGAACGGGGTGCCAGGGACAAGATGGTTTCTGCCAGGCCGCGACCAAGTTGTCTAGAACGAAATAAGAGAGAACGAAGAGACATGAAAAGCTACCGAGGATTTTGTAGATGACGCGGTTGCGGAACAGCACATCGGGAAAGAGGACGGCCATGCGCTGTCTGTACTTCCAGAGCTCCCACTTGACGATCGCGTAGGATCGTCGCCGCTCGATCATTCCCAACTCGCGAATGCTCCAATACACCCGGTCCGTCAGCTCCAGCCCGATCGGCGTGAACGTCTTCGTCAAATTCAAACGGCACGCTTTCCAGCCCAACGATTGGTGCTCTAACTACGCTTGAAAAAATTTGAAATTCAAAGCATCTTCTTTTGAAAATCAAAAATCATAATTTTGAAAATCGAAATCAATTTCAAGCGTTTCCTAATCTGTTGCGAATTCTGTCGACGACGACTTCGGTTTTGATCTCTTTGGAGTAGTACTGGCGCAGGTAGACGCGAATCTCTTTCGGGAACTTGGTCTTTGCTCTTCTCCCCGTCACAGGCCGGTTGTACAGTCGCCGGACCAGACTATAAATCTCTTTTACACAAGTACTCGTATTTTAAGGCCTGTGTGAAAACCTGAGTCAGGGTCTCAAAGAGCTTACTATTCAAATCTATCATTAAATATCCAGGCGAAGCCGCTTTGCGGCTTCGTTTTTGAAAAGCCGCTGCGCGGCTTTTCATTTAAGCTTTTTCAGACCCTGACTCAGGTTTTCTACACAGGTTGTGTTTTTCTTTGAATAAAAATGGAGACGACTGAGCTAAATACCGTATCTCGTCGTTGAGAACGCTGAGCATTTCGATCGTCTTCATCCAGAGCAGCTCGTAATCGCCAATTTCCAGTCGTCCGTTCTCTACAGGCATTTTCCCGTTTCTGAGCGCCGTATTTTTCTCTCTCGCCCCGATCTGCAAATCTGGCGGAATTAGCGGCGCTCACCCGTGACTGGAAAGCACCCGCCAAGAACCTCCCTGCTCGACAGATGGCACTGACCGACGCAGCAGGTCACTCGTCAGTTCCGCCCTACTGGACACGCGGCGCCGTATTTTCGCGGCTTTGTGTGTTCCCAAAATAGTAATTTTGGAAATTTTCAAACTAAAACTAGGTCGTTCGGACCGGTTTAGTTATTTTGCCTGTTTGCTTATTTGCTGGACTCAATTCGCCAATTTTGAATGCATTAAAAAACCTTTCCAAATTATCATATCTAGGATCTAGGCTTGACAGCATGTGTAGAAAGCCTGAGTCAGGTTTTGGAGAGATCAAAAATGAAAAGCCGCATAGCGGCTTTATTAAAAACGAAGCTGCAAAGCGGCTTCGCCAAAATTAACATAATCTATTTCTTATATTTCGCGGCTTTTCATTTTTGATCTTACAAGACCTGACTCAGGTTTTCTTCACAGGATGCCCAAATCCGGGATATCCTGCTTGTTGTTTTCGGTTAAAAACAATCGATTCACCAGAACGGTTTCTGGCCTTCCCAGACGACCGCTTGGTTCGATTTTTGACCCACGCAGAGATCCAAAATTCCCATTTTGGGAACCTCTTTTCCTTTTTGAAAAAGCGAGTCCCTTATTTTCCTATTTTGAAAGGAAGATAAGCGAAATTTGATGTTTTTACGTTAATTTGCAGTTTATTTTTTAAAGTGTGTTGTTGAGGTTTTGGTTTTCCTCCTTGATTTCACCTGTCTACAGGAAATGACAAATTCGCGAAAAAGGCGTCTCTCTAGAACGCGATATTTTGGGATGAAATTTATTAAAAAATTCTTTATTTGAAAAAGACGGAAAAATGAACAAAGAAGAAGAAGGCGAGCGCCGAGACATCGACGTCGAACATGCCAAGGCACATCAGTAAGCAATTTTTGAAAAAGCTATTTTGAAAGATAACTTATTTGGTGAAGATTTCCGCTGGTCTTGCCAGAATCGGACATGAATGAAGAAATGAGCACGGAAATTCAAGAACTCGTCGTCGGACTTTTGGAAAAGCACCCTTTCGGACTCGCCGCTAAAGGTAAAAAACTGTCGAAATTAGGAGAATAACCAATTTTTTCTGAAAAGAAACGTTTGAAGTGTTAAATAAGAAGTTCGGCGTTGGGTGGAATATTGTGATTGGAAAAGCATTCCACAGCGAGTTTCAAGCCGTCAAAGGAAAGAGTTCCAAAGAGTTCCAAAGCAGAAAAAATTTGATAGTAGTTCAGTAAATTGGAGCTCTCAAAAAAGGCACCGTTCTCATGATGTACTACCAGGGCGTGTACGGCATTCACATATGGAAATCGGAGAAGTAAGCTCCTTCGACTCTCTCTCAGCCCTCAACTCGTCAATTTTGCTTTTTGCCAATTCAACCCTATTTTTATAAATTCATCACTGAACCTGTATCACTTTGACTACCTGTATCAACTATTTTTGAAACTGAAACAAAACACTTTTAATAAAACTCGGGCTCCGCAATCTGTGTAGAAAACCTGAGTCAGGGTCCTGAAAAAGGTTGAATTTAAGAATTGAGCCGTCTTTCTGAACCCTGACTCAGGTTTCTGCACAAGTTGCCGAGCTTTGATCAAATATACTCTGGCCTCGGCAACCTGTGTAGAAAACCTGACTCAGGGTTAGAAAATTGATTGAAATAATAATTTTGCGAAGCCGTTTCTTTCGACCCTGACTCAGGTTTTCTACACAGGTTGCTGAGCTCATTTTGATTCACAGAAACAAACAAGAGTCGTTTTTTAATGATTTTATTATCAGATTCTATTTTTAAATTGCTGATTGTTGATCGCATCTTCTGTCCCATTGCTTCGTAAAATCTAAGAAAAGAAAATAAGCAGGAACAACAGTTGAGATTACTGTATCCAGGGTCATTTTCGAGTGGAAACGCGCTTGACGGAAGAGTGCGGCAGTAAAAGACTTCGTTGACGAACCAGATTCCGAGGGAAACGATGTAAATCATGTACAGAATCAGTAAAATTCTGAAAACTCGCGAAAGAGACCTCCGATTTATCTTTACCGGTCAACAATCATCGCCAGCAGCATCCAACGATCTTTCAGCGCCTTTTGTTGCTGCTTCTTTTCGAGAAACTTGTCGGTGGAGTAAATCTCCTCGGCGGCTTCTTGCATTGGAATCGTAACAGGGCTCGGCGACTTGTGTCGAAACCTGAGTCAGGGTCCTGAAAGAGCTTGAATCTCACCGCGATTCTTAGTTTCGACTGACTGTTTTTCGGTCTTATTTCAGTAAAACTACTGCTGAAAGAATTGCAATAGTTGCGGCTTCGAATAAATGGAAATTTAGCCGCGGGAAGAGCGGCTTTTTCGTCTTATTCTGCTTTTAGCCGCCAATTGCATCTCCCCTTTTGCTGAAGTATGACCGAAAAACTGGACTCTGCAACCTGAGTAGAAAACCTGAGTCAGGGTCATTTCAGTTCTTTCAGACCCTGACTCAGGTTTTCTTCTCAGGTTGCCGAGCCCAGCCGAAAAACATTCAGTCAGAAGCGAGAATCGCGGTATTCAAGCTCCTCAGAACCCTGACTCAGGTTTCTACACAGGTCGCCGAGCCCAAAATCGAGTTGAAAAATAAAAGCCCATGAAACCACTTTGGCCGAAGTCGTTTTCGCGAGTGCGTGTTTCTCCTTTCAAGATTCTTTGCGAGCAGTTTTTCTTCCTTTGCAAGGTCGAGAAGAGTTGTTCCTCGAGAGTTCTTAGAATGAGAATTAAAAAAGGCGCAGCAAGGATTTATCCTTTCCTCTCAATGGCGAACAATTTAGAAAATAAGAGCTTGGAGCAGGGCTGAAAGATGATGCGCCTGAGTGACTCGGGAACATCACAATTTCTATTCCCATTATACTATTTAAGTAAGTTTATCACAGTCCGAATTCTCACAGCGTGGAATTCAAAATTGAAATAAGTAATAAACAACGCTCGTGAATCCAAATCACCAGCACGGAAGCGAGAATCGAGAGAGAGACGCTCATCAGAGAAACCATCAAGAAGCGGGAAAGCAGGGGCAGCGAGTCCGTTTCAGGCGTGAGTCGAGCGAGCATCGACAGATACACTAGAATAGGGGTTAAAAATACTGATGGCCTGGGCTCAGCAACCTGTGTAGAAAACCTGAGTTAGGTTTTGAACAGCTTCGAAACATAACGAATTAAGGGTGTCCCCAACGTTAACTCAAAGTAAACAATGTTTTGGATAAATCGTTGGGGACACCCTTAATTGGTTATGTTTCAAAACTCTTCAAAAACTGACTCAGGTTTTCTACACAGTTGCTGAGCCCAGCTGATGGCCGGTGAGAAGCTAACCGGTGAGTCCCATAAAGACGCTTATCCTGGGCTTGACAACCTGTGCAGAAACCTGAGTCAGGGTCCTACACAGCTTTTTATCGAAGCTCTTTTGGGGCCCTGAGTCAGGTTTTGACACAGGTTGCCGAGCCCAAGGAGCTAATCGCCAAGTGGATTTTGATTCGAAGCTGGGGGAATTATAAAAGTTCCAACTGACAAAAGAGTAATCAAAATGCACGGGACGACGAAAGTGATGATCTGAAAACAAATTGTTCAGTCAGGTTTCTTCCTGACTTTTTACGTAAAATAGACTTTTTCGCCGGAAAATAAAGAAGAATGTGACTTCTTCCATTTGCTCGTCTGAAGTGCTTTTCGCGGGACTTTTTCCGGTTGACGATTTTTATGAGAAATTTTTCAAGAAACGCGACTTTTTCAACCAGAAATCAAAAGATGAGATCCCACTCTCCATTGCTCTGGTAGTAGAATTGATCGATTATCACTTTTTCTTGCTTTCAAAGCAATTTTCGAAAAGATTCAAGAAAAAGCATCCGTTTCTTGAGTGTCTCTTGCCGCGAGCTGGACCTCGTTTTTGTCGTAATTGTAAGTTCGAAATGCCATCGAGCAATTTTGCCAGTCAAAGGGGAAGAGAGACACGTCGATTTTGCACTAGAATTTTATTACTAGAATTTTTGAAAAGCTTTTTCCGAACTTTTGTGCGAAAGATTCCAGGCGGCATCCAGTGAACTCGGCCTGAGCTATTTTTTCTGTTCGCTTTGGAGCGAAATTACTGTTTTTCTTTCCTCTCGAACATTTTCCTTTTTACAGGGGCCATGACTGGGACAGTAGGGTCGTAAATGCCATCAGTATTGCTGTAGAGAATGATCGAGGGCTGCCAAATCTTCTCGACTGGCATGTTGATTGTGTGCTGCTCTGGGCTCGGCAACCTGTGTAGAAAACCTGAGTCAGGTTCTGAAAATCATTTTAGCTCTTTCAGAACCTGACTCAGGTTTTCGACACAGGTTGCCGAGCCCAGGTGCTGCTCGTTGAACTTTTCGGCTCCCACTTTAGCCGCTGATCCACCCAAGTGTACTGAAGCTCTTTTACCGGATTTTTACAGTACTGTTCTACCTCTGGGAAGGCGGAAATCGTTACTGTCTCGCGCTTCTCGTCCAAATTTATCATTTGCTGCATTGTCAGTGCAATTTCCACCTTTTTTCAACAAAAAAGTTCATCCCGAAATTCATCAAGAAACTACCTTTATGACTCCATCTCCATCGGTAGGTTGGGCTCGGCAACCTGTGTAGAAAGCCTGAGTCAGGGTCTGAAAAAACTAAAATGAAAAGCCGCGTAGCATTTCTCTCAGACCCTGACTCAGGTTTTCTGCACAGGTTGCCGAGTCCAGTCGGAAGGACGAACCTCTGGGTTGTAATTTTCAAAGACATGGTTGAAAATTTCGTATTCTTCGTTTTTTCCTTCAGCGAATTCCAAAAGGAAAAAGAAAAAGTAGAAAAGAAGCATTTTGAAAGAGGAATGAAGAAAATATTCAGTAGAAAGGCTACGACCTCTAAATAGACCAATCTCGTCAAAAAGGGGATCATCCTCGTTGATGCCAATTTTCTTCAAGGTCATCAGTTCAGTGTCATTCGCGGCGAAACGGACAGATTAGTAGATTGGGATTCTGAATTGGTTACCTTGCTTGTCAAATAAAGAAGCTACCGGGACGATGGTAGGAAAATTTGGACAGCCCAGATCCTTGTTTGCATGAAAATAGGTTATGAAAATATTTTGTGCTCCAGTTTTTAGCAAAAAATAGCGCCATCGCAAATTTTTCGAATTATAAAAAGCGTCAAAGTTTGAACTACCCATTTCAAATAACTTTTAAAATGCGACTTTTCTTACGTTTTCAGGAACTTTCAAAGTGCTTGGATGCGGAATATATTCGATTTTTATCTTTTATAAAAATAAAATGAAACTCTTTCTCCCCCTCCCTCTAGATTGATAGAAGCTTCTACTTACTTACATATATAATATATGATATATTAATAAATTACTCAATAAATAATATCCATTTGAAGAAATGTCTTTGTTTTAAATTCTCGTACATATTCGTCGATTGAAACTCTGGTGTTCGCTATTTTATCCTTCATCCCCAGAATTGTCCCCTTGCCTCAGAAGGACTTACAGTAAGACAATCTCTAAGGGATGAAGTCTTTGCGAACCCCTGAGTTAAGAAAACTCGGGTCGCCGTGAGCCGCCCCGCCTGGCACTAGAAATCGAGTGACTGCGGCTTGCGGAATAGGGCGTGGCTCACGACTTGGGACTCGGGAATCTCTCCTTCGCGCAAGTTTGAAAAGTTTTTGAACGCCCCGTGAAAGAGGCGCTCGAAACGAAGTATCGGTCAGTCGGAAAGATTCTATCCTCGTGCACATCGACAGCTCTAAAGGGTTTTTCTCGAAGTACCGCTACTGGAGTTTGAAACAGGCTGCGCGACCCTGCTTTGGATTTCAAACTGAAGCCAAGCCGCCCCGGCAGCGCGCTTTTATTGAGCCAGGCCTACTCACCGCCAGAATGACAAATACTGACAATGAGTTGCTAGGGCCAAAGTTTTCCGCTTGCCGATGAAGCCTGCTTACTCAAACAATGAGCATCGTCAGAATTGATGATGCTCAAATCAGCTTGAAAATGAGCTCGGCAACCTTTGTAGAAAACCTGAGTCAGGGTCTTGAAAAAGGCTGAATTTAAGAATTGAGCCGTCCTTCTGAACCCTGACTCAGGTTTCTGCACAGGTTGCCGAGCCTAGATCAAATATACTCTGGGCTCGGCAACCTGAAGGGCTACTGAAAGACCTTTCAGCCCCTGACTCAGGTTTTCTACACAGGTTGTCGAGAGTAGCACATTTTCTATTTCAAACTACTATTACAGTAGCATTCGTACTTTCCAAAATCTCCCTGGAAAAGCCGTAATTGCGGTTTCTGAAACCAATTCTAGAGGAGATTTTGGAACTTATGAATGCTACTGTAATTATGAAACAGTAATTTGAAAGAAAAATGCTCTACTGAAATATATATGAAATATAAATATTCATTAAAAATTCTAATTAGCAGCAATATCTTCTTACTGTACTTCGAGTCAAATTAGAATTAACTGTGATCAAGATGGATTTCCAAAAAGGAGAATCTTGATTGGCCGCGCGCCCTCGCCCCTGGGAATTCTCCTTTTCTTCTTTTCCTTTTTTCCTTCATTTCCTCAAGACGGAGAGAATAACCCAGAAGAATATAATATTCTCCTCATCTGCCAAAACCATCATCCCCTTTTTTAGAGAATGAATCGGATAAGTAAAAGCATCGTTCGTTTTTACAGTCATAAACCGGGCTACCAAGGCGCTGCCCAGCAGGAAAGGGTCTTTTTCTTGCTTTTCAGAGCCTGTGTAAAAACCTGTGTCAGGGTATATCTAGAGGTTTAAGGATATAGCCGTTCTCAAGGCACTTTCGTAACGCCAAAAGGGGACGATAAAATTTTTCATTTCAAAAGGAACCCTACCTAAAATTGCCTTATTTACCCGATTCTAGTGTTCTTTTTAATTTTTTAATGGAAAAATTTCTCTCTAGAGCAATTTTAAAGCTTACGATCACTTTTTCTCGAGAATTTTCCATTAAATCGGTCGAGTTTTTGATAAATTAAAAATTTGGACCTTTCTCTACATTCGTAGGGCCTAAATTTTAATAGATTCCAATTATTTATGATTCGAGAGCCATTTTTATGAGGCTTACTTGAGTAAGCCGAAGCGTCAGACAGCGCTCTGGTTTGCTGCGCTGGGCGCCCTCCTCCATCGCGCGGTGAGGCGCCCATGTGAAAGAGCGCTCTGATTGGTCGAGCGCCCTGAACGCAGCATTTATGAAAAAGAAAAGCCAAAAAGAAGAAGACGCTAGAATGAAAATTTTCTTGTATTTTGAAATTTTGAGGCCCTAGGAAGATAGATTAGCAGTTATTTATAATAATACACGGTTTAGTTTTAGCGATTTAATTGAAAAATTTCGAGAAAAAGTGATCGTAAGATTTCAAATCGCTCCAGAGAGAAGTTTTCTTTGAAAAAATTTTAAAAAACATCAGAATTGAATTCTACACATAATTTTAGGTAGGACCTGTCTTGAAATGAAAAAATTTTATCGCCCTATTTCGGCGCTACGAAAGTGCCTTGAGAACGGCTATATCCTTAAAGAGAGCTCTAGCGTAGCGGCTTTTAAAAAAGCCGCAAAGCGGCTTCGCTGAAATCTCCACCTAAATCTATTTTAGAAGTTGGCCAATCAGAAACCTTTATTCTATTTCTGAACCAATCAGATTGTAAAAAGTAGATTGAAAAGGTGGTTTTAGCGAAGCCGCTGCGCGGCTTCTTTTAGAAAAAGCCGCTACGCGGCTTTTATATATAAGCTTTCTCAGACCCTGACTCAGGTTTTCTGCTCAGGTTACCGAGCCAAGTTAGAAAGCCAAAGCCCCTAAGAGAATCAACCATGACGTCCAAGCCCGCCGAAGCCGTCCGCAAGGAAAGAACTCGAAGAAAAAGCGCGGAGCCGTGATCAAAGGAGCAATGTTTGAAAGCGCGCCGGAGAGAGTCGAAGGCAGTTCTTACTACTTGATGCAGCAGTCGCGCGATCCCTACGCCAAAATGGCCAAGATTCAGAATTACAGATGTCGATCGGCGTTTAAACTGGTCGAAATTCAAAACGAGTTTGGGATCATTTCGCCAGGAATCGATGTTCTTGATATTGGAGCCAGGAAAACAGTTACAAAACTCCCTAAATTTGATTAAGACCATGGAAAAGGTAGAAATACAGTAGCTCGGCTTGCCCACCTGTGTCCGAACCTGAGTCAGGGTCTTCGAAGCGGCTTCGCCAAAATTACCATATAACTCCCTGAAGAACCCTGAGTCAGGTTTTGTACACAGGTTGAAATGCAGTAAAGGGTCCAATCTGAAACTAGGAATATTTGCACAGCCCGGATTTTTGTTTGCATGAAAGTAGGTCGCTGTTAACTCGTTTTTTTTTGCCGAAAATAGGGCGCCTCCGACGATTTCGAAAGTTTAAAAAGGGGAAGCTTGATTCGATCATCACAAAAAATAAAATGAATTTTCTGAATATCGATGCTCAGCTAGAACGACCACTAAATTTGAAATAAAAAGAGCGAAAATCTTCAAGTTAAGATCTACAACAGGAATAAAATGAAAAACTACAATATTTGCCTCTAGAATAATATTTATATTGCCATTACTGAATTATTTTACTAAATAAATTATTGGCCAAAATAATGAGTACTTTCAATTTCGCAACTGTAAAAAAGCCCTGGCGGTTGGAGCCAAGTCATCGTTGAAGAATTAAAACTTGGTTCAAATTCTTTTGCTGATTCAGAAAACGAAACGCTTCAAAAGCAAAAAGTTTTGGAAAATGAAGAAAGTTTGCTGGACGAGATCTACTCGATGTCCTTTCTTAGTTCTTCGAAAGAAAAAGACGAAGAAAAGGATGTAAAACGCGCTGGCTCCTGTGTGAGCTGCGATTTGCGCCCGTTTCGCGAGATCAGCGGGGCGAAACAGATAATTGGCGACATTTTCGAAAAACGAACTCTCCAGCAAATCCAAAACGAACGAACTCACTTTCAACTCATTGTCTCCGGTAAAGAAAAATGAACTGTTTGCGCTTGAAAAAACATCTGATCGTTCTTTGAGAGGATGATCTCTTGAGACTCTCCTAATTTTCCGTGAGCCTGATCGTATCGAAAACTATTTATTCGAATACCTCGGCTTTCCAATCTTCATTCCAGTTTTGTCGAATTCAAGAGACTTCAAAATAACCAGAAAAAATAGTAATTTTTGCTACTTTTCAATTTTGTAAATTCGCCAATGATATTTTTATTTGGCTAGATCTCGGCTCAGTAATCTGTGTAGAAACCTGAGTCAAGATTAAGAAGAGATTTGAGGAAAAGCTCTCCCGAATCCTGATTCAGGTTTCTACACAAGTTGGCGAACCCATAAGCCTACATAGGAACTAGAATAAAGAGTTGTGCTTTCCTTTGGAGAAAGAAAATAAGGGTGTCACAGCACTAATTTTTGAGGAAAAGTTCGATGTCAAAAGCTTTAACTCGAGCTTTGACATCGAGCTTTTCATCTGAAGCTAGCGTTGTGACACCCTTATTTTCTTCCCCTAAAGGAAAGCTCAAACCTTTATCTTGTTTCTCAATTTTCGGGAAAGCTGATTAATGCATTCAATTTTGCATTTAGATGCGCATCCTGGAGCGAGTCAAGACCCGAAGCAGACGATTTATTCCTCCTCGCAACTTTCGCAGCGAATAATCGAAGACGTCCTGCCGCTGCTGCTTAGTCCGGGAGGCGCTTTTGTAACAAAAGCCCTTTCTCAAAAGCTAGTCTTGAAGATGAAGCAGCACTTCCAGCACGTCCACGAGAAAACGGATTTTCAAAGAACAAAAAAGAAAGAAAAATCAGTTTCTATTTTTAATTTTTATCAAAAATTTTTAATCAAATCCGCTATTAGTTCAAGCCGAAATCGTCGAGGACAGAATCAGAAGAGTTTTTCATCATTGGATTGAATTATTACAGAAATTGAGCTACAGAGAGCCATTTTCGTTACTGTATGGAAAGAAACGTCGGCGACGGAGCTACAGTAATCAGTTTCTACTGTCACGTGAATCTCGATTTCAAATATTTATTCGTCGATCTGAAAAACAGTCCGTTTTTGCCGTTTTTCTCCAATTTTAAACTGCCAAATTTCTTCAAAAATTTTTCAAAAAGAAACCTCATTCTTTTCAGAAAATCGAGAATGGACCGAATCGGCGACATTTTCGACGAAATGTCGGTCGCGGAGACGCAAACGGGCGTGACCGGCCAGACGACGGAAGAAGTGATTCCCAACTCGATGGATCCGACGGAACACCAAGTCGTCACGGCAGAAACGACGCCGCGAGAAAGTGTCATTTCCATGGCGCTGCGCATTTCGCCCGACGCGATGGTGCTCATGAACTATCCAAGAAGGGACGAGAAGTTTTACGAAAGACTCAATTCCTTCAGCAACGGCTTTCCTCAATCTTGTCCCAGTAAGTCGAAAGAGCTCCTGTATTCAGGTCACTTTTCAGTCACTTATTTTTGTTTAGTTTCACCCGATCAGCTCGCCCTGGCTGGTTTCCGCTTCTACTCGCCCGAAATCGCCAGCAACGACGAAGAAGTCTCCGACACAGTCCGCTGCGACTACTGCAAAGGCAGATTGCAGCGCTGGGAAGCGTCCGACATTCCCCTCGACGAGCATCACCGACACTACCCGCGCTGCCCCTTTCTCATTCCCTTGCTGCAGGAGTCGCATAATCCAGATTGGCACGCGTACGAAACCAGACTCGCAAGTTTTGAAGAAGCGAATTGGAATGAAACGCATTCGACGCCCACTGCCGAAGAGCTTGGTAAGTCTACTCGATCTATTCTTCCGTAAAACCCGAAAAGCCGCTGGCTTCGAGCTTATTAATAAAAAAGCCGCACAAGGCGCGGCTACAAAATTGAAGCCTTCAGCTCAAGCTGAGCAACCTGTGTAAACCCTGAGTCAGGGTGCTTAAAGAGCTTTAATTCGAGCCTTTACAGGACCCTGACTCAGGTTTCTGAACAGGTTGCTCAGCCCAGGCTTCGAGAAACTAGTATTATGGCCGCGCTTTGCGCGGCTATTTTTCTTCTGTTAGCTCGAAGCCGAAAGCAGCTTCTCGACTTTTCAGAATCCAGGAACTAGTTGAAAGTGAATAAATTTGACAAATCTTTAGCGAGCGCGGGGTTCCACTTTGTCGGCGGGCGAGAAATGCGAACCCATCAACTGCCAGGAGCGAATCAAGAAAATCCAGTTTACAGAAACGACGCGACAAAGTGTTTTCACTGCAGCACGACGCTACATTCCTGGGAAGCCGACGACGACGTCTGGATTGAACATGCCAAGTGGTCTAATAATTGCGGGTAAGTTTGAGTTAGATCAAATAAGATAAGATGAAAAGTAGGATAGGAGTATTGAGCAGGCCTACTTTACTGTTTGCTCGGAGCTAGGGTATCGTAAGATCTTCAGAAGTCATAAAAACGAGCGTTTTTTCATTTCCTACTGAGATTTGACCGCATTTTCAGCGAAAGGAGCGCCCTCGGTTGATATTTTTCGTATAAAAAGGGAGATTTGATTCAGTTATCATAAAAAGAATAAAATGAACCTTATTTTACCGTGGTTTGGAAATGTAAAGCAACGATGAATATTTAACCTATCAAGAAAAAAAAAGTTAGAAAATGAAAATCATTTGGATCGTTCATCGCTATAGAAATTTCAATGATTAAAAATTCGTATGCTGCTCAAAATCATAAAATGAAACTGAACCTAAAAATGTTATCATAATCATTAGAGTAGGCCACGGAGTCTAAATTTAAAACAAAAAATGTCGAGAAAAATAAAATGAAACTTTTACAGCAAACTTTAAATTCATATCTCCTTCTTTATCAGTTTTAATAAATCTTCCATCAAAATAACCCTTCAATGTCTCCTTTGATTTCAGGAAATAAGATTTTGGAAACTTTTTCAAAGTGAAAGACTCCCTTCCTAAACAACCGTTTCTAGCTTCCTGATCGCCTCAAAAGGCCTGGAATTCGTGCACTTGCACAACCCACCAGTCACGCGCCCAGCAACGGCTGACATCTGGCGCGAAGAGCAGTTCAGAACCGGGCGAGAAATGCGAATAAGTGATCAGTTTTTGCCCGTTCGGTACGTACCCTTTTTGGTGGTCTTTTCTTTCGTTTTTAGTCAGTTGCGACTTGCTCGATTGCTTGACTAAAAACATAGTGCCGTGAAAATGAATGATATGCATAATTCGATCTTGAATTCATGAATTTTAACAATTTTAACATTCCTTTTAACAGTAACCATTACAGTAACTCTTTCTTAACTTGGCGAATTTCATCTCTTTCTTATTCTCTTCATCGGTGAAAAAAGTAGCATCATTGGGCATCAAACTAACAAAAAGTGAAAGTGAAGGATATTGATCTTACTTACTGTAACTTTGCTCATCAACCTGTGACACAGGCCCTGTGTGAAAAACCTGAGTCAGGTGACCTATGCGGCTTTTCATCAAAACTCTTCACCCTGACTCAGTACCTAGGCTCGGCAGCCTGTGTAGAAAACCTGAGTCGGGGTTTAACAGACCCTGACTCAGGTATTCTTAGAATACTATTCTACACAGGTTGCAGGGCCAAGTACCGTAAGTTACAGTAAGAGATCAAATCCCTGTTCGAAGGGATTTTCCCGGGGGCGCTCGGTTAGAATACCAAAAATTTTTGGTATTTGAATACCAAAAATTGGTATTTGAATACCAATTTTTTCTAGCGGAAACAATTTTTTTCCCTGAAAAACATGTAAATCACCTCTAGAGCTTCCTAAAAAACAGGCGCGGAGCGCACACTCAAATTTTTTGGCGGGCGAAATTAGTATTCTTTGGCGAATTTGGTATTTGAATACCAAAATTGGTATTTGAATACCAAAATTGGTATTTGAATACCAAAAATTGGTATTTGAATACCAATTGGTATTCTAACCGAGCGTCTCCCGATTTTCCCTCTACTAGAAAACCTCCTTTTCGTCCATCCTTTTTTTTAATAATCGTGATCATGCGTGGGGTTATGTAACATTTCTCATCCTTCGAAGCAGATTACTGGATGATGATTCAAGATTCCACCAAATGGTGCCGTCTCCGCGCCAGTTTCGCCAGAGCGAAGAAACTATTCAAGCAGAAATCATCACCGCAAATTTGGAGCGGCCTTCGGATCCTCTTCCGCCCGCGACTCCGGCAAACTACACGACTGGATATCAACAGCTCCTGCAGATTCTCGAGTGCAAAGGACAGTTTTCAAGAATTGCCTGCGAATATTGTCGGGATAAAATGATAGATTCCAGGTCTCCAATTGATTAAAACCATTCAACAAGCTTTATAATTTATTCATTTATTCAACAGTAATAATACTTTAAAAATTTATGGCCAGTTTATGGATGATTTCACTTCAGTCTTCATTTAAAAAAGTTTTTTTTTCAATTTTATTTTCTATAAATTGTATGATTCATCAATTTCCTCTCCAAAAGACAACCTTATTGGCGTTTTGTGTTTTCCCTTGACAAAGTAAACACTAGAAAGCCCTAAGTGTAACCCCTCTCCTTGCTGATTTCAATCGCGAAAATTGTTGAAAATAAATCAAGTTTGCATGAACGCCCGTTCCTCCGTGATGTTCCTGCCTTGCCACCACATATCGGTAAGCCCTCTCTTCCCTTCCTCCCCTTAAGCCTTTTCTAGTGCTGTCCGGAGTGTGCTAAGAAGCTGCCCGAAGATAGATGCCCCGTTTGTCGAGCAGAAGTCAAGTATCGTCTCGACGCGTTCATCTCCTAAATCCGTGTTAAAAAATCTTCTTCAAGCTCCCTCTGATAAAAAAAATAAGGCCAAATGCTCAATCCGGTTTTTTTTTTAAATAACTTACTAATAAAAGAAAAAAAAAAGACTCACTCCGGTAAAAAAAGTAGCTGTTTTTTATTCTGAAAACAGAGATTTGGATTCTCGACAATCTGTGTAAAAAACCTGAGTCAGGGTCTAAAAAAGCCGCTGCATTTAGGCTTTTTCAGCTTAACCCTGACTCAGGTTTTTTACACAAGTTGCCGAGAGCTAATCAGACAATTTTGAATGAAAATTCCCAGAATTTATAAATTTGTAAATAAGAGTTCATTTTTCTAAAAGCCCGGAGAGCCCAAAACTCAAAATAAAAAATGAAAATAATGATATTCATGACATGATATTACAAAGACACAACACTTGTGTTGGCTGCGCCAACTTTTTTATTTTGCTCAAATTCACTCTTTTGACATTCTTCTTCTTTTCAACTTTTTGACCGCTGTAAATAAATTTATTCAAACACAGGAACTGAAATCAACAACGACTGGTTCTGACTCTTTTTGATGAGAGAAAAGACAGTCTTTTCTTTTTGTCTTTTATTGCAGGGAGTTAAGGGGGAGGTCGACGAGAATCGGGATTTCTGTAACCAAAAATCCGGAAAAACCTGCTTAGATAGGCGAATTCTGACTTTTCAGGTGGAAAGAAAAGTGTTTGAAAAATACAGTGGCGAAAACTAGAAAAAAAATTTTTTCGAAAAAATTTTCAAAAAATTGGGTCAAAGTGGGGGTTACTCGTAACCAAAAAATCTCGAAAACGGGATTTTTTTTTTCTTCGTCTAATTAAATAAATAGTAAGTTGAAACCCTCAAAAATACAGCGGCGACAATATAAAACGGGCTGCTTTTATATAAAAAAATTTTTCTGTTTACTAAAAATATGCGATTTTCCTAAAAATCGTCATTTTTGCTCATTTTTCACGGAGAATTTTACCAAAAGCGCCGAGACTCGAAATTTTTTACTGATAATGATAAGAAAACCATTCAAAAACAATATCTAGTGAATAAAAATCGGATTAAGATTGTTTTTGGGTGAAATAACCAACTTTAAAATTTTGTAAAATCTCGAATTTCAGACACAAAATCGAAGATTTTGTTAAAAAAAGTTAGTCAATGCCCAAAGAGCTAGAGAACAAAAATGTTCCTTTTTTATTAAGGAATCCAAAAATATAACCAAAATTTTGAAAAAGCGAAAAAAATTTTCTCGTCGACCCCCTCCTTAACTTTGGAGGATGCCGATACCTCTTCTTGCGATTCATTTTATTATTACAGTCAACAATCATTTGTGATAAAAATCATTCAGGAAAATCAGAGGCAAACCTTCATTCAATAGTCGTTTTCGGATTCCACTGACGAAGCCTATATATAAACTAATGTTTCATTTTCTCGATAATTCATTTTCCATTATTCATGTCACAAATTTTATAATAAAAATTAAACAAAAAATGAACGGGAGAGGAAATTGCTCTTACCAAAAAACAACAATTTTTAGTCAAAAATATCCTTTCATTTCTTGTCTAACAGCTAAACTCTAATCCTAATCACAGGCTCGGCAACCTGTGTAAAAAACCTGAGCGAGGTTCTGAAGAGCTAAAATAAATAGACGCAAAACAATCACTATTATCTATATAATTTAGAATGTAATATATTATATTATATTGATAATAATATAATATTCTATATAGATATATATCTATATTATAAGAGAATATAATATAGATAATAGTGATTGTGTTGCGAAGCGGACCCATCAACTGCCAGGAGCAAATCAAGAAAATCCAGTTTACAGAAACGACGCGACAAAGTGTTTTCACTGCAGCACGACGCTGCATTCTTGGGAAGCCGACGACGACGTCTGGATTGAACATGCCAAGTGGTCCAATAATTGCGGGTAAGTTTTGTAAGAGCAAATCTGATAAGAGTAAAAGTAGGATAGGAGTATTTAGCAGGCCTACTTCACTGTTTGCTCGGAGCTAGGGTATCATAAGATCTTCAGAAGTCATAAAAAAACGAGCGTTTTGCAAATATCCAACTGAGATTTCACCCCTTTTTCGCCGAAAAGAGCGCCCTCGGTTGATATTTTTCGTATAAAAAGGGGATAAGAATTGAGCTTTTGTAACCAAAATGACAAAGAAACATAAATTAGACTCCCTTCCTAAACAACTATCTTAGTCTAACTTAGTCTTAGTCTTAGTCTTCATAGTCTTAACTTATCTATAGTCTTTTCTTTTTGCGTTTTGCTGCAGCAAGTTAATTTTAACGAAGGACAGTATTTTGCCTGAAAGAGGCAGCCTCAACTGGATTTTCTGTAATCTAGGTAACCGTAGTTAACCGCAAATTACTTCTGGAGAACAACTCCTTTCCACTGAGAATCTGCTAAGAAATCAAAAGTCCAGTAAAATGCCTGAATGATCACAGATCAAAAAAGAACATCATCATGGGCTTCATGGTCGATTTAGATTGATCAGATTGCCAAATTTTATGAGGGAGTGTCGTAAACCCAGCATAAGTACGATTTTCTGTTCCGTTTTTTTATTTCAAATATTTGACAGGAAACATTGACCGTTCAATTTTGCAGCTGGAAACTTGCAGAATTTAAAGATGCTTGTTATCAGAGAATTCGAAAAGAAAGACCAGGAAAGCGCTTATAAAACATGGAAATATGGGATGGCAGTGGACTGGAGTCAGGGACTCGTAAGTTTCGGAATAAAATGGGGCCCTGGTTTAACCGGGGCTCGGCAACCTGTGAGGAAAACCTGAGTCAGGGTCTCAGAAATCTTTAATGAAAAGCCGCGGCTTTTTTTAAATCGAAGCCGCAAAGCCGCATCGCTAAATTAATTCTTCAGTCTATTTTTGTATTTTTGCGAAGCCGATTTTTCTGACCCTGACTCAGGTTGCCGAGCCCCCGTTAAATCAGGGCCCCATTTTCCTATTATAATCGGGACCCCATATAAAGAATATGACAGTAATTGACAATTACTAATTGTTCAGTTCGAATGGTCCGTCCGCTGCACAGAACTCATCATGTTTCCCTTCCTCCTCCAGCTGCTCTTATTCTTCCTCGGTTTCTTCAAAACTCCAGAAGAAGGCAATAATATCCTCATCTTCGTCTGTCTTTTCTGGTTCGCCTGTCTCAAGGGCTTCTCCAAATACGTCGGCCACAGCTACGTCAAATGGCGAGAAGACATGCTCGACATTGAGAAAATCACGGGAAGAGGTTTCTCGTCGCGACGACTGAAGAAGAACCGGATAATGTGATTGGGACGATTGTTTATGTCGAGTCCGAAAAGGAAGAAACCTTCAAGGTGAGGCTCTTTTTTATCAGGAAAAAGAGGTATTTTGAAGGGCGAAGTTTTGGGCGGAAAAACTTGGATTATGTTTTCGATGAGCGTGTGCCCAAATCACAGGAAGAAAGGTATCGCCAGAGCTCTTCTAGGTAAGCAAGGAAAGTGAGAAAACCTGAGTCAGGGTCTAGGAGACCTATGCGGCTTTTCTTCAGAGATCTTTCAGACCCTGACTCAAGTTTTGCCGAGCCGAGCATGAAAAAATAACCTGATTTCAGAGCACTTGGAAAAACTCGCGCGAAGGGAAAAAGTCTCCCACGTGATGTTCGACGCTTCCAGCCCCCAAACCGCAGCTCGTCAGTTCTACACAAAGGCCGGATACGAACATGAAATCCTCACTTTCCCGCTCCAAAGAATCGCTACTTTTTTCGACACTGCGCTTGAAAAATTTTTGGTGAAAAAGTATTTCCAAATCTGCAAAATCGAATCTTTTAATTTTCACAAAAAGATGAAAAAATAAAAATTCAAATTTTCAAAACAAGTCGTTGTTGTTGTCAATTTTGTTGGATAAAATTTTTGAATATTTATTTGAAATTTCGAATTTGAATTTGAATTTGAAAATGGCGAAAGCTTTCTTACAAAGAAATAGGGTAAACAGAATATCAAAAAGTCTAGTTGAGTTTTCGGCTGGTTTTTCGCAAAACTGGCATCGCAAAAGCAGGCGCACTAGAATTGCTCTCCGCGAATTTCTTTCAGTGGCTTTCTCACTACTCATCGTAAAAGTGATGTTTTAAGCCTCAAGACTCAAAAACCTGTGTAGAAATCCTGAGCCAGGGTCCGGAATCAATGAAAAGCCGCGTAGCGGCTTTTTTATCTAATTTGAGATTCTAGCAAAGCCGCTTTGCGGCTTCGTTATTAAAGAAGCCGCAGTGCGGCTTTTCATCTCCGCTCTTTCAGATCCTGACTCAGGATATCTACACAGGTTGCCGAGCCGAGAACAGCTTTGACTTGAAATCAAAAAGCCCGTTTCCTTTTTCAAATCGGGCGATCCAACTTTCTTGAGTCCATCCTTGGCCCTGCCCATTTCTTGCTCGACTTCGGCCGCCTTGTTTGGATTGAGGCTGTCAGCCAGTTCGGGGTTGAAGGTGCTCTTTCGCTTGGGCTTGTCGTAAGGGCCCGGCTCGTCCAATATCGCTGAATTTACATGATCAAAAGAAGGAGAGAGATTAGCAGCTACTTACAGAGGTCTATTTCTGGTAATTCTAGTGGCTCAACCAGGGATCAATCATTCAAGTCTCACTCGGCAACCTGTGTAGAAAACCTGAGTCAGGGTCTGAAAGGTCTCAAATGAAAAGCCGCATAGCGGCTTTTAAAATTCAAAGCCGCAAAGCGGCTTCGTTTGTGAAAAAGCCGCAGTGCGGCTTTTCATTTGAGACCTTTCAGACCCTGACTCAGGTTTTCTACACAGGTTGCCGAGCTCAGAAAATAAAGCGTTTCCAAGAATTGACTGATAGTTTGATCGCTTCCTTAATTCTGCAGGTATAATCGTAATCCTTCATCTCCTCCATATAAACGTCATCTTCGCGCTTGAGGTCGATTTCTAAAAATGATTGGCGCGTGAAAAAATTTTGATGGTTTTACCGGAAAATTCATCTTTCAGCCGATCCACTACTGCGCGCGAGCCAGCGAGTCTGGTAGACAGCTTCGACGAAATTGCAGCCAGCTGCGCCTGTGCGTCCGCCAGAAGAGATTCAGTGTTTGCAGTACTGTCTGAATTAATTTTAAAATATTCAGTAAGAAAATTATTTGAAATCATATTTGAAATATTTCTAAAAAATAAGTCATTTTTCTGCAATCCTTCGTGGGCGACCTGTGTAAAAACCTGAGTCAGGGTCCCGAGAGAGCTATAACCAAAAGCCGCGCAGCGGCTTACTTAAAAAAGAAGCCGCTGAATTTAAAAATACTTTGTGTTCGAGATTTAAGCTCTTCCAGGACTCAGGTTTTTACACAGGGCTCGACAACCTGAGTCAGGTTTAATATTCAACAATTTTCAAATACTAGCAAAGCCGCTGAGCGGCTATTCATTAAAGGTCTTTCAAAACCTGACTCAGGTTTTCCACACAGGCTTCCCACACAAGGCTTCCCACACAAATCTTCTATGTCTTCAATTTTTAAAAATTACCGGAATTATTGGAATTCGTATTCATCATAAATTCTCCTTCTTCTTTGTGCTTTCTTGAACTTCCTTATTTTGCTTTTAAATCAACTTCGTCTCTCTTTACGAAAAAGATAGTGCTGGTGAATCTGGAACCGTTGGCAGCGCAGGCGACTTTTCGCGACTTTTGTGGTTTCTCCAAAATCCAGCGTCACAAGAGTTGAGCCAGCGCATGTGCTCAGCACTCTGGATTAGCGCCTTCGCAATAATCGACCAATATATTTTCATTGTTCTGCTTTCCAGCCAGAATTTCACAATTAGACATTCATTTTGTTGCAAGAATAATTAAGGGAACCCCACGCCATAAATCTGACCTCGAGAGCCTGTGTAAAAACCTGAGTAAGGGTCTGGAAGATCTTAAATAAAAAGCCGCGTAGCGGCTTTTCATTAGGGATTTTCAGACCCTGATTCAGGTTTTCTGAGCTCGACAACCTGAGTAAAAATCCTGAGTCAGGGTCTAAATGATCTCAAATTGAATGATTTTAGATCTTCCAGACCCTAACTCAGGCTCCTACACAGGTTTCCCAACATAACCTGACCTGAGTCAGGGTGTTCTACGATCTGAAATGAAAATCCGCGGCTTTTTTTACACGAAGCCGCGAATTTTCAGTCAGGACCTGGCTCCGGTTTCCGAACAGGTTGCAGCGCCCTGTAAGAAGACTGAAGTGCAGACAAGTTAGTAAATAGGCTGACTTGAATGTAGTCCTCCCAGTGTGGGACTATTGAAATGGACGCCCCGTGAAGTCACGCTCCAATAATCGAAGACTGTAAATTGCCTTTTTTGGGAATTAGACGACCCACTTCCGGCGGTTTTACTCTCATTCAAGGCCTACTTTCAATCTACAGATTTTGGCTCTCTAGAATGCCAAATTGACGAATAAATAGCATAAAAATGAGCATAAAATGGCGTCAGTTGGGGGCTTGGCTCGGAAACCTGAGTCAGGGTTCTGAAAAAGCTTAAATGAAAAGCCGCGTAGCGGCTTTTAAGAGCGAAGCCGCAAAGACTCGCGGCTTCGCCAGAATTTATCAAATGGCTAATTTTCCTGATAAGCTCATTCAGACCCTGACTCAGGATTTCTACACAGGTTTGGGCAGAGATAAAGAAACATTACAGAGTCTGTTATCAAGACTGTAATTGACAGTTAAGTAAGAAAATGATGAAAAAGATAAAATCCAAATAAGGGCTGATTAAATTTCAAAATACAGTAATTCACTGCATTTTGAAATTTTAAAACCGCTGCTTTGAATTGAATCGCCAAAATAAAGCGTGAATTTAATGATTCGGGAAATTTAGAAATCAGCTTCTGAAAATCAGCGGCCGATAAAAATCAGATTCGAAGCTGGTTGGTCGCCATTTTTTCTAATTTTTCTCTTTTGGGTCGATTTGGAGCGCCATCGGGGATTGTCCTCGCCGCGCAACTTTTTTATTTTTCATCCCTTTTCAATTTCCATCCGTTTTTTATTCATTTTCGAGAAGATAAAGAAGATGGAAGCGCTCCAGAGACTCAAAGAGTTAAGCTTCGGACACAGAGAGAAAATCAGAAAAGTACAGTCGGAATCGCAAAACAGCAGCTCTGGCAGCTGGCTAAGAAGACTAAAGGAAACGATTAAAATGCTTATTTTTTCGTAAAAGAAAAAATTTTTGCGGGCATTTTGGACCAAAAATACTCAAAGGGTTAATTTTTATTATGAGAGATATTTTGACTCGGCTTGGCGAAAACCTGTGAAGGAACCTGAGTCAGGTTATGAAAAGTTTAAGGGTGTCCCCAACGATTTTAACAAAACATTCCAAAACGGCCTCGATCGTTGGGGACACCCTTAAGCTTTTCAGAAACTGACTCAGGTTCCTTCACAGGTTTTCGCCAAGCCGAGTCAAAAGTATCTCTCATAATAAAATTAACCGTTTGAGTATTTTCGGTCCAAAATGCTTAAATGAAAAGCAGCGTAGCGGCTTTTTTGAAAAACAAAGCCGCAAAGCGGCTTCGGCAGAATGCGAAAATAGATTAAAATGGTAATATTCGCGGCTTCTTTTATGGAAAAGCCGCCATGCGGCTTTTTATTTAAGGCTTTTTCAAAAAAATAATTTTGAAATGATTTCGCCTTGGCTGATTAACAATTTTTTCGAAGATTGATTTGAGTTTTGGGTTGGTTTGGAATTAATGGGCAATAAATCGCCGGGCGGGCGGGGCAGATGGTTTCTGAGAAATTTCGCCCCGGAAGCGGGAGTAAATTTGGCCGCGGGCCTAATCCGCGCCGTTTCGTTATTTTTTAATCGATCAATAAAGCTTGGCAAGTCGAAAGGGCGAAAGTCGCTGCCGCCACTCCAGTCATTTACAGGAACGGATCTCAGGCCTTCTAAGCCAGCTTTAGCCCCCTCGCTAACTTCTATTTCCTCTCCTTGATCCTATGTCTAAGAACACGAGCCGCAAAACAGCCCTACTTCCAGAAACGCATGGTTCAGATCAAGGCAAAGTTAGCTCCAATGAATTCAAAACTATCTTCTTTTATTTCGAAAAGAGGAATTGAAAAAGCCGCGAGCGGCTTTAAAATTATTCGTAAAAACTAATAGAGTGTCTCGAAGCTTCTTGTTTTTTATCGGAAAAAGCCGCAAGCGGCTTTTCCAATTTTTTAACGAATAAGATTTTTGACCTCCTTGCGCTAGAATGGTCAAGCTCAGTTGGGCAGCCTGTGCCATAACCCTGAGTCAGGGCCTGAAACATCTTAAATAAAAAGCCGCAAAGCGGCTTTTTGAAAACGAAGCCGCAAAGCGGATTCGCCAAATAACCTAAATAATTTACATGTTTTATTAAATTCTTGCGAAGCCGCAGCGCGGCTTTGTTTCTTAAAAGCCGCAGCTTTTTCAGAACCCTGACTCACGATTTGTGCACAGGTTGCTTAGCCCAAACCGCAAAAACGCACCTTTCAGGAGTCAAAATTCCAAAAACTAACTCAACGCAGCCAATCAACCACCTATCATCCGCAGTGGTCAGCCTCGACGCCGTCCAGAACGAGTCTCCCGCATCGAGGAGGAGGAGCAGCGCCTCCTCCTCCCCTTCATCATTCTTCCCAGTGGCCTTTGTCGGATAGTGTGACCGACGAAAATGTTGAAACTTGGGTAAACTCCTCGGTAAGAAGAAGACTCCTCGAAAATGCTCCTGAAAAAGCTCTTCGACGCGTGATTTTTCGCTAAAAGAGCAAAACGCCTCTTTTTCCTCTTTTTCATCCGTTTTTCAGCTGGTGCAGTGTCCTTCGTGTACTCAAAGCTCAATGAGAAGCTCGCTTTCGACCGACACGGTCGAAGACCGCCGCAACGAACTGATAAAAGGTGAGCTTGGAAGGCCTGAAAATTGAGAGAAGAAACGTTTCTAGTGCGAAACTCGAAATTGCTTTGCAAAGAAGAAGCTACTTTGACAGAAAATGAGAAAATTATCCGCCGCTCGCTCGAAAAAGTGAGTTCAAAAAAATAGGAAATCAAGGAAGAGTATTTATCTCAAAAGGGCTAAAACGAGGGAGGGTTCCTAGACGAGGGGGGGGGGGCTCCCACCGAATCACGGGCTAGCAAAACTCCCCCCTCCAGCTGGGGTCAGCACCCTGTGTAGAAAACCTGAGTCAGGGTCACAAGAGCTGAAATGAAAAGCCGCGAATATTAGCTCTGCGGCTTTTCATTTCAGCTCCTGTGACTCTGACTCAGGTTTTCTAAACAGGTTGCCGAGCCCAGCCCCTCAGGAACCCCCACAAACCATCCCAAAGACTCGGCAACCTGTGTGGAAAACCTGAGTCAGGGTCTGGAAAATCTCCAATGAAAAGCCGCGTAGCGGCTTTAATTATAACAAAGCCTAATAATTCTGTCAAAGACGCTTCGTTTACAGACCCTGACTCAGGTTTTCAACGCAGCTTCCTGGGCCCAGACCATCTCCGTTGTTCCTGACCCTCTTAGCATTATTTTGAATGATCTTTCAGGTGAATTCGTGGCTGAAAGAGTTGCCAAATACGTTCGACCCAGTGACAGTTCCAGAAAACGAAACCCAAAAAGCCGCGGCTCGAGGTTTGCACGGACACTACTTCAAGGACCACCGCGTTTGATAATAGCCGAAGAAAATGAGAAAAAGAGAGAAATCAACTGCCTTAAAACGATAATCAACTTTTATTTCAAACTCAGTAAAGCTTATTTTATTTCACAAAAAAACGCTATTTTACTTTTATTTTACGAAACAAGCAATAAAGTTTCTTCCTCGCAAAAAAAGAGTGTTTTCTTCCTTGATTTCAAGAAAAAAATCAAACAAGAAAAATAGCTATAATTCATGAAAAACATAAAAATAAAAACGGTTTCTAAAAATTAACAAGCTCGAAAACCTGTCTAGAAAACCTGAGTCAGGGTTATGAAACATCTTTAATAAAAGCCGCATAGCGGCTATTATAAAAACGGAGCCGCGAAGCCGCTTCGCCAAAATTACAATTTTAATCTATTTTTTAAATTCTTAATTTTATTAGTATTAGAATTAAAAAATAAATTGAAATTGGCGAAGCCAGCTGCGCGGCTTAGTTTTTATAAAAGCCGCTATGCGGCTTTTTAAAGATGTCTCATAACCCTGACTCAGGTTTTATAGACAGGTTTTGAGCTTGTTTATTTTTAGAAACCGTTTTTATTTTTAAGTTTTTAATGAATTATAGCAGCTATAAAAATTATTTTTAGCCTATTGTTGCAACTAAATCCGAGAAATTCTCAATTCAATGGAGAATTTCCAAAATTGAAACAATCAAGAATCTTGCTCCTATTTTTAGCCCGCTGAGAAAAAGCATCAACCATTAGGTTATTAAAAATTTTCGCTTGTTTTTGATATTTACGGAGCTTCAAGAAAGCTGGCGGCCTAAGCAAGTTCGCTAAAAATGTAAAAATATTTTCCAGCTCCATCAGACTCAGGTGACTTGGAGAGCAGCCACGCTTCTCTTGATTTCTTGGTCACGTGCTTTTCCTTTTTTAGATTGGGTGATTTTCAGAATGTTCAGAACAGAATTGAGACTATATAATTATTATTTAAGGGGGTAGAACTAGGTTTTTCGAAAATAGCCGATTCTAGACCGGCGCTCAAAGTCAGGAGAGCTTAGATTTTCAAATTCTCTCTTCGGCTGAAGATAGAACAAACCTAGATCTAACAACATTTTTCTTGAAATTTTTTCGTCAACACATTCTGGCGCTAGAGAGCGAAACGTCAACCCACCTCTTCGAAAATCGCAATTTTAGCGTATTCGCGTCCTCAAATTTCTCGAGTCACGTGACTAGCCAACTTTTTAAATCTCATTTTAAAATAGTTTTACCCCTTATCTAGCAACATTTTTGAGGAAAGTTCGTGATCATAAGTAAAAACAGGTTTTTCTTATTAAAAGTGCTTCTCAAAAATCACTACATTTCGCAAAACCTAGTTCTACCCCCTTAATAAAATATATATTTTTTAAATCATATATTGTTTATTTGTTAACTATTCGTTTAATTCTAAAATAAAAATTCGCATAATTTATTAATTGATAAATTATTATTATAGATTATTAAATTATATAATTAAATTAATTTAAACTATATTATAAATTATTATATTATTAAATTTAATTATTATTTACTATAAATTATTTAATAAATTTATTATTGAAATAAATAATATATTATATAATTTGTTAATTTTAAAAATAACGAGTTGAAAAAAGGCTACGTGACTTTCACGCTGGTACGTGACCCATTCCAGGAATCGTAGTAAGGAGTACGCGTAATAGCCCCGCTCATTGGCGGTCAAATCGCGCGGGCGGGGAGCAGCCAATCAGCGCTGAGCCAGCTCCATTGATCAGGAAATAGAGAGTGCGAAGAGCTGAGCCTGTCTTATGACGCACCAGCTGGCGGCGCTAGAGAGTGCCCAAAAGTGAGAAAACGCGAAAAAATAACAAAATTAACACTTTTTAATTTTGCCAATTTAACAAAAAAAGAGAAAGTATGAAATGGAGAATCTTTCTTTCGGGCGAATTTTGGAAGCGAATCACTCAAAAAAGCTAGAAATCGAAGAAAAACGAAGCGAATTCGCGAAATCGAAAAATCGCGAATTTTCATAAATTCGACTCAAAACACCGCTTTTTAAAAAGCGAAAATTAAAACAAAAAAACAAAAAGAGAATTTCCTGACAAAAAAAGGAGACATTTTGAAGAAAAAGAAAAACGAAAACCGTCAACACAGCCAAAACAGAAACCAGCAAAAATAAACAACAACAACAACAGAAAAAAGAACTCAACGCTTTCCTGACAGGTATACCCTTAATTTTCAATTTTCACTTTTCGAATTTTTGTTTTTATTTTAATTTAATAATTTTTAACGAAAAAACTTCAGAAAGAACTATTTTTTGAATAAGGGTGTCCCCCTCTTATTTTTTCTTTCTTCAAATTTGATGACCTGGGTTGACCTTGTTCGAGCTTGTACTACTGTAGGTGCCAAGGGTGTTCAATGCATATTTCGCTTTCTGTTTATCGACTGTTTTATTTCTCCAAATTTTCACTTTTCGCGGGTTTTTGGAATTTTCGCACTTTTAGCCGCAGAAATCCCTTAATTTTAGACTACATAACATATATTTTCTTCGTAAAATCCAGAAGCCGCCTACGGCTCTTTCGAGAAAGAAATATTTTAGCCGCGATTCGCGCGGCTTTTCTTTTAGTTCAAAGCCGCTAAATTTCAGACAGCACTGTATCCGATTTTAATACAGTGTTCTCTGAAACTTAGCGGCTTTTAGCTAGGAAAGAAAAAGCCGCGCGAATCGCGGTTAAAATATCTCTTTCTCGAAGCCGCAAGATTCAGCTTCTCAACTTTTTTAGACTGCTAAAAGGGCCCTTTTAAAGAATTCGATTCCGCGGAAGCTTGATAGCGAGGGGAAACGGTCTCACGGTGTCTCCGGATTCTCATGGCGCGAATTCGCAATTTCGCGAATTCTTCAATTATAGAATCGGCTTGGAACTGAAAGATGGGAAAGCAACATTTAATACCTGTCAGTGCTAAACTGGCTCATTTTTAATTATGATCGAGAGTTTGGTTGTAAAATGCCAAAATTAACAGAAAAGAAATTAACGCTCTCTTTTCTTACGGTCACTTGGAGTTATTCTGGGCTCGGCGACCTGTGTAGAAAACCTGAGTCAGGGTTTGAAAGATCTTAAATGAAAAGCCGCGCAGAACGAAGCCGCAAATTCCAATCTATTTGTAAATCCTGGCGGCTTTTCATTTAAGATTTTTCAGACCCTGACTCAGGTTTTCTAGTAGAAAATTTCTACACAGGTCGCCGAGCCCGTGGTGGCACTATGTAAAGTTGATGGAGATTTCTTTCGCCTTTTGGAAGATATTTTCTGTCTCAGGAATTTTCCCAAAAAAGAGACTCGAATCCGCGAGGGCGATTTATTTTCGCGAGTCATTGTCTTAGACTCTCGCTCTTTCTAGGATTCTCATGAGCAGCGGATTACAGTCTCGCTTATCGAAATAGAAAGACTGTAAATTAGATTTCGATGTTGTCTGCTCGGCAACCTGTGTAAGAAACCTGAGTCAGGATTTGTTAGAAAAATAGATGAAGATGGTATCTTGGCGAAGCCGCTCTGCGGCTTGCATTTTCTAAAAGCCGCTCTGCGGCTTTTGACATAATTTCTTTAAAATCTTAATTGAAATATGAAGTTAGTTGTGCTCAACGCGAGAGTGGGTTAAAAACTGATTTTTGATTCAAAAACTAAAAAATAAGATGAAGCTTGTTTTGGCGATAATAAGACGCTCGTCTAAGTGAAGAAAAGAAGAGAGAGAGTTACGTTTTTTCGATCCCGTCGAGCACTTATTATGGCTCCGGCTTTCTTTCATGTCTCCAACTCAGCAGCGGACTGGGCGACGTGAGACGGCCTGTATGTCTCGAGACAGGATATAAAACACCCAAAGCCTTTTCCTCCTTTTCTAGCTCTTTGCTAAAAGTATTCCAGCCGAGAGAAATAAAACAAAATGTCCGTAGTTTGGATTTCCCCAGCTAAAAGAATCTGAGAAGGCCAACTTCACTCTTCCTCCTTATCTTCATCTTACCGGTAATTTGTTCGTCTTTCTTGTCTACCAGACATACGCCCTACCAGCCTCTGGACTCGGTAACCTGAGTCAGGTTCTGAGGAGTTCAAATGTAAAGCCGCGGAGCGGCTTTTACGAAAATGAACCCGCAAATCATTCTTGATTGAAATGATTCAAACCCGTGCTCTAGTTCCTCTGGAATGTCAAAACTGACGATAGCAGGGTCCTGGTGTCTCAGAGACAGGTCAAAAGCCTAGGGATTGCATGAGAGCCCGACAGTATGAGAGCAAAACAACCTTCAATTTATTGCGTATTTGTTTTGACGAGAAAGCTTATCGAACTCGTCACGCTCTTTGACCTTCTTTTATGTCCGAATCTTTTAAGGAAGAATGCAATAATGCAAGCTTTTTCGATTTATTCTGGCGTTCTTGAGATTTCTGAAAAACCCCTATCTAAAAGACCGGGTCTTCCATTTTATCGGGCTTCTTCATTGGCAAAGCGCCTTCGCTAGAATTTTAAGATAGATTGAAATCGTAGCATTTGCTACAAGCTCTTTGAAACCATGACTCAGGTTTACACACAGGTCTCCGAGCCCAGACTCAAGTCATCCTTATTCGACTATCCATGAACTCTCCGATGTTCCGATGATTAGCGGGCACCAATGAATAAACCCTTACGCAATAACCCTAACCTAGTTCAAAGCAGTTTGATAAAGGCTGTAAATTGTGTGCCTGTAATCAATAAATTATTTGTTTTCGAGATGGCGCTGGGCTCGAGCAGGCTGAGACTGTGTTATCGTAACGACTCCCGGACACCGTATTTTTCTGGAGCTTTTCAGAAGCGACAGAGAGTCCTCTCTTCCCGAGAATGTGGGACGAGTTACGTACTTAAGCGCCAGGGGTTGGAGCATTCGCCCCAGATCAACACACGCTCGGCTGCGCTTCAGCTCTCTTTTTACCGTTTTTCGTGTTGTAATTCCGACTCTCTCTTGAGCTTTTTACTTTTCCACTTACAGGTACGGATTCTTCCAGAGATTGTAGATGTTCGGATAACATGATGATTGTACGCTAATTAGCTAATCAATGGGCTCGGATACCTGTGTAGAAAACCTGAGTCAGGGTCTGAAAGATCTTTTATGAAAAGCCGCGTAGTGGCTTTTTAAAACGAAGCCGCTTTGCGGCTATGTTCTTGAAAAGCCACTGCGCGGCTTTTCGTTGGAGATCCTTCAGACCCTGACTCAGGTTTTCTACACAGGTTGCCAGACCAAGTCCAGTTGGCCGATGGCTATTAGGATTGAGCTTGCGTTTCCTTTTCTATTTTTATGGTTTGTGTTTCTTGAGTGTGATCGCTCTTGTTGACTCGGTGTTTGATCCTCACTGGTTGAGCAAACGTTCTAGGCGCTTCACTTTTTAATAATGCCAAATTTACCGAAATGGACAGCTGAAAGCACAACGCGCGTTTCCGGCGATGTTAACCATCACCGTTTGCACCTTGGCGATAATGTGGCGAGTAAACTTCCATAATCTTTAAATTGGCTTTACGCTTTCTCCTCCTTGATTTCAACTTTCAACTTTCGAATTCACAAATTCATCAAAAACCAAAAACAAGAAACAAAATCGGCAAGAGAGTGTTTTTCGCCATAATAAGAGAGGTTCATAAACATTCTTGAATAATGACTAGGGAAAAATTCCTTTTGTTTAGATTTGGTAAAGCAGTTTATTTTCAATTGTGAATCACTTCAAAACTTAATTTTCAAAACATTTTTGATCCCAATTTTTTTCCTGGGTTTTTCAACTTTCCGGAATTTAGAAACTTAGAGGCTCCGGGCTCGGCAAGCTGTGTAGAAAACCTGAGTCAGGGTCTGAAAGATCTCTAACGAAAAGCCGCGCAGTGGCTCCTTAAAGAACATAGCCGCAAAGCGGCTTCGTTTTAAAAAGCCGCTACGCGGTTTTTCAATAGAGATCTTTGAGACCCTGACTCAGGTTTTCTACACAGGTTGCCGAGGTCAGCTTAAAGGTACGTTATGCTTCCTCTTTTTCTCGCAGTAGCACTTACTGTATCGCAATGACAGCTGATAATTGTGATTAGCATTACTGTACCTTTCTTTTTCTTTTTGTATTTAGAAAGTGAGTAAGCTGAAGAGTCAACAGTATTGAGTATTGTTGGCGCATTCCCTTCTAATGAGTTTCTGTGACTACTGGCTCTATCATACAGTTCGTGCAAATGACAACGCTTAATTTCAAAAGTTCGCGAGTAATGGTTACTAAAAATACTTTTTTCCAAAAATCTCTAAATTAAAATATCCGCTCTTCGAAAAAGTAATTTCAGAAAAGGAAACTTTTGCTAATCGACTTGTTCAGATTTCCCTGCTCTCCAGTCCTTGTGTCTCAGCTTCATCACTTCAATTCCGCCGCTTTCCGCGCTTTCCAAAAACAACTGACAAACAAAAATTTTAATTTCTGCTTCTTGCTCAAATTTTATGCGATTGCAATAATCGCATTTCCGATTGAATGAATGATGGAATGGAAGACAAAGTTGCCAGGTAAGACAAAAAATTACAAAAAGATTTTTTATTCACTTTTTCGAGTTTTTCCTGATTTATCTCGTTTTGGGCTCGGCAACCTGTCTTGAAAACCTGAGTCAGGGTCATTCTAATCTCAGGACTTCTGACTCATTGATTGGAAGGTAGTTTTGGCCGAGCCACATTGCGGCTTAATTTAAAAATAGCCGCTGCGCGGCTTTTATCAAAGCTCTTTCAGAACCCTGACTCAGGTTTTCAAAACAGGTTGTCGAGAGAGGCCCAGATCTCGCTTTCTGCTTGAATAGTTAGTAGTAAATAGCTCCAGTATTGAATAAGCACCGCGGATTATTCTAATTTTAGTTATTTTGAAAATTGCAGACAGACAAATTACAATATTTTCGAATTCAATTCTTCATGCCTCGTTGGAGAATTAAATTGAAAGTCCAAAAGACAAAATGAACGAACCCAGACGTTTTTGTCTTTTGGCTCATTTGACCGCATTTCTTTCTTCCTAATTTAAAATAATATAATAACTCGATCGAACGAAAAAGGGATGAACTTCGAAATTTTCGAATTTTGGGAATTGAGCTCTAGAATCATCCCGTTGTTTTTGTTAATTCCGGCTTTGACAAAATTATGGTTTTCATTATTGAAAATCGAGATATTCAAGCAATACACGATTTTCAATGTGCATGCTTTTTCGGTGTCAACCAAAGACTTGGGGAGGCCTAAGGTATGTTATCATTTAATTTTTTCAGTCAAATAAACAGGCGGCTTTGGAGTCCTGAGTCAGGGCCTGTCCTGTTAAGGACCCTTTTTTAACAGATCTACCCTGTGTAGAATTTAACCAATCGTTTTTTCTATAAATAGGATTACAGATATTTGATTTTGATTGCAGGACTATACCTGTTTACAGATACAGGCCTGTATAATATATGATAGCCTCGTATCTGTAAACAGGTATTCCTGTAAACCAAAACATATCCCTGTAATCCTGTAACAAAACTGTAAACAGGGAAACTAATTGATTAATTTCTATTCAGGATAGATGTATAAAAAGAGTCTTAAACAGGACAGGTCCTGACTCAGCATTCCCGAGCCCATACAGGTTAGGGTTAAATTTGAAACAGTATCTGCCCTGTATATTTTTCATGCAGGGTAGATACGGGCATAGAAAGGGAATCAATTTCAAACTAGAAAAAAGCGTTTCATTTCGCGTTGAAACGATTTTGAACTTTAAAAATGTTAAAATGGCGACCAATAAACACGCGGCCTTGTCCGTGGTAGTCATGGCCAGCATGCGCGAGCATGATCCTCATTGTTTATCCTGGGGCGATTCAAGTTGGCGCGTCTGGGAGACATCTACAGACTGTCCCGTATTTTGTCCAATAGCAACAATCACGTCTAAAAAGGGGGGCCCCGAAACATGCGATAGTCCACTTTTATGAAAACTTTCAGCGGAGAGCTTCCGAGCCAATCAAAACTCGCTCTAGAAGAACAGGCCGTTTTTAAACTTTCCCCTTCTCATTTTCAATTGTTCAGTCCTGATTCTGAAGACTGCCGCACTTCCATAAAAGAAGGCTTCTTCTACCACGAGAAAGGTAAACTATTATCAAAAAACTCTGGGCCGGGCAACCTGTGTAGATAGCCTGAGTCAGGTTCTGAAAGAGCTTAATTGAAAAGCCGCGTAGCGTATTGAATCTATCAATAGTTACGTGGCTTTTCATTTAAGCTCTTTCAGAACCTGACTCAGGTTTTCTACACAGGTAACCGTACCTATAAAAGAGCTATCATCGAGTGATCTAACTTTAATCTTCAGTTCCAAATGGCCGCTTCGACAAGCTCACGAGGACGTTTCTCAAGACAGAGGTGGAGCGATTGCTCGTGCTGCGAATGTCGGATGGACACGAGGTGGCCAACCGTTCTGAATCAGTCCCGATCCTGGAAATTTACGAGTACGGCTTTTGAATTTTGAATTTTTTCTTGATTTTGAAATTTTCAAAAGGAGCGACGCGCGCTGGCAAAACGAGCGCATCCGAGTGCAGCAAGCAAAGGGCCAGCCCTGGTGTAAAGATCGTTTTCTGATAGAGGACATCTACTACATCTACAAATACGACGTCGACAGACTCAACGAGCGCAAGTCCAACTCTCTCTACTTCCAGCTCATCATCTTCCTCAAAGGCGAAACCCTCAAAAGTAAGCCAGTCTGTTAAGATTAGGGTTTGAATTTTTCGTTTTCAGATAAAAGCGACAACCACACGGGCGTCCGGAAGATCGAGCTCTGGTTCAAGAACGACGACGCGGCGAAACGAGACGACTGGATCCACGAAATCTACAAAATCCGGACGCAGATTCAAGAAGACGCCAAAACCAAAGACATTCTCGACAACAATGTAAGCCTCCCCGCTTTCCCTTTCGTTTTCTAGCTTTTCTTTTCAGATCCCGACAACATTCTTCAACTTTTCGGATCCGTCAGACCCGCTCGCCGCCAAGAAGAAGACGGACTCGAGCCAGTTGTATCCAGAAGTGCAATATTCGTACTTGGAAGTGAACTTCGGCAACTTGCCGAAACTCAAAGAATCCACCATCCGGGACATGAAACGCGTCGCCGAAGCTCAAATGAAGAAAAATATTAAACTAATCGCCGGCGAACATTATCACCTCAAATACAAAGTTTCCACCGGAAAGCACGAAAAATTCTCAGGTAACTTCATTATGCATCTATCCTCATTTCGAGGGTGAAACCATAAATTAATCGAGAAGCCGCTTGCTGCTTCGAGCTACAAAAGTAAAAAAAAGCCGCGTGAAGAAGCGGCATCTCGATTGACAAATCTCTTGAACCCAGATTAAAATTGCGAATTAAGATCTGCGCGAAACGGCGACGAAATACTCGATCGAGTTCGTCAACCCGAAGGATTCTCAAATCATCTACGCAATTGGCAACAACGATTTGTCGAAAATCGGAAAGTTTCCTTGCAACCCCAAAGATCCAGAAAGCCGAGTCGTGGCGATCGAGGTCAGTTTTTTTTCGTTTTTCGATTTTCGGCATTTTTTGTTTAGATTCTGGCGAAGCCGACGAGCCAGATGGAAGCAAAACTCAAGAAGATTCCTGGCTACCTCACATACCTCAAGACTAATCCTCGATGCACTCACTTTACCTCGCAGATCATCTTGCGCTTCACCCGCGAAATCGACAAGAAAGGCTTCTTCGACAAGTATCTGTGAGTATTGAGCCCCCTTCTCCTATCGCCCTAACCCGTTTCCTTTTCTCAGCACCTTGAAGGACCAGAACACAAACGCTAGTCAAAACATGGTCAGAACAAGCCATCGCAGGTGGACAGGTCCGCCCAAGCCCAACAAAATCGCGCAAAAGGAATTGCTGGAAAAGGAAGACTCCGGCGGGTGAGTTTCTCCGGCTCTTTTTCGTTTTCTCATTTCATATTCTAGTGCTCGAAAACGTACAGAATCGGCAGGCCCCGAGAAAGTGCGTCCGGAAGGGAGTGAAATCGAATTGAATGACATTCCAGCACAGCGCTCTGATCCCTCTTCTCTTCCTAGTAAGTTAAACATCATCTTATAATCGAGAAGCCGCTTGCGGCTTCGAGCTAAGAAAGAAAAGAAGCCGCGCAGAGTGCGGCTAAGTTACTTTTTTCTTGAAGCCGCGAGCGACTTCTCGATTTTTAATAAGATTTTAATAAAAAAGTATTGATAATGACGTTTTCAGTTTCCGTCGACATTCACGGGCAGCCGAGCACTAGCTCGAACTACAGCAACATCCACCTGCAGCGTCAGGCTCAACTTGCTCAAGCAGAAGCCGACGAAAACGAGGAGGAGCGCCCGCTTGCTCTGATCGGCTCCCCTCTCGCTTTGCGCAACAAATCTTCCAAACACTCAAATAAGCAGCGCTCCGAAGAGCTCCTCCCGATGGAGACGACCACAACAGTCGAATACATCGCCGAAACGGCCTTCAACTCGTCCCCGATCGCGGAGCAAGCTGTGCGCCAATCCAAGGTCGCTCGAACAAGCTCATCCAGCGCCATTCCAATCCCCTTTTCTGGCTCCATCGTTCAAGGAAAGCAGCTCACATAAATTTGACCAAAAACTTGATTTCAAAAATTGATTCAAATTGTGAGCTTCATTCTAGGGACGGTTGAAACCGACTCGATTCGTAAAGACGTATCTGTGCCTAAAGTGGACTCTCAGGCTCGGTTAGTTCCCAGTTGCTTCCACGGCGAGTACTGTTGATTCTGATTTCAGACGCACTAGTTTTTGCTGGAATTCCGATAGTTATTAGAGCAAACTCACTGCTGAAAATCGAGAAGCCGTCATTTTTGCGGCTTCGAGTAAAAAGACGAAATGCCGCGCTATACCCGGCTCAAGTTTTCTTACTCGAAGCCGCGAAAATTGCGGCTTCTCGCTCTTCAGCAGTGAGTTTTCTCTAATAACTATCGGAATTCCAGCAAAACTAGTGCATCTGAAAGCAGAATCGCGGTAGCAATACAGTCGTAGCTGCTAGTAGAATTTCAGTTCCGGAATAACAGAAGTAACCGAGATGCAGGCTCCCTCCAGCTCTAGCTTTATTCGAAACGGCTAATTCGAACCCAACCAAACATTCGCTAACCCGAGCGTTCAAAACCCGTTCTGTTCTTCATGAAAATGGAAATGCTTCTTCTTTCCTGATTCTGTCCTCTCTCTCTCTCGGGTCTTAACATTACTTTTTCCTCAAACAAGAAAACAAATCAGGTGGTTATTCATTTCCCGCCTTATCATTCAAACAAAAAGACCTTAATTCACCTTCTTTGCTTTCTATTCCAAGGTCAAACCCGTTATATCATATTTATGCTATTCCAAAATTCAAAATTCAAAAAATCTCTAATGAAAAAACTTTTATCTACCTGATCCTCTCCCAATCCTCAACTAGACATCGTCAACAGGAAACTTCGAATGTCTTCGAATTCTCTTCCTTGATTGCGAAAATCAATCAATCTCAAAAAAGACAATCTTGAGTCGGACATTCGAAGTTTTATCCACAATCTTGCCAATGTCTAGTAGAAACTGGGCTTGAAACCTGTTTAGAAATCTGAGTCAGGGTCCTGAATGACCTTTAAAGCTCTTTCAGCACCCTGAGTCAGGTTTCTACTCAGGTTGCCAAGTCCAGAGTCGAGAAGATGTGGGAGAGGCTCAGGTACCAAATCCTCCAAAGAAAAAGCGCCAATGTCTGGCGCGTTTTCCAACAGCGAGATTTGGCCAGTGCAAATGTTGAGAATTTACAACTTATTATTACATTTCTTGTGGCTTTCTTTTGCTCGCGCCGCGGCTCATTATCGCATCCCAACCTCATTCATGTTTTCTCCTTCTTTTTTCCGGCTTTGTTGGGCGCCTTTTTTGGGAAGTAGTTTTGTCAATATCCATGCTAATAGTTTCCCTCTTCGAAAATCCTCAATTCCAGCCTCAGCTACTTCCCAAAAGGCTTTTCAGCCAAACCCTCTTTTTATTTTATCTCTTTGTAAATTGGTGCATTCCAGACAATCACCGTGCTTTCTTATTGGTGCAAAGTCTCTATACCGTTATATATTTTATTGCGATAAAGCTGCGGCGTGGTCAACTTTTCAAGCCTCAACTTTAACAAAAAAACGCCTCACCTCAAGAACATCAAATAGTAAAAACTGCTCGGTAACTTTCAACTAAAAGACTCCCTTTTTTAAATATCTAAATTCGCCAGGCCACTACAAATCTACAAATCGTACATCTGATGTCAAACCAAAAATACAAGTTCAAATCTGTTTCACTCTCCTCTTCTTCAAGCTCTTCATCCCCTAACCCAGCCCTTTTTGCGCCCCTGCTTCTTTTTCCTCCACCCAGTTTCAAAATGCAACCTTTCCCAGCCTAACTGCCCTCTAGCTCAATCTTATAACCACCATCGGCCTCTCTAGGGTCGTCAACTAGACATCGACATTCTCGGTCCAAGACTGCCGATGAAACTTTGAAAATTGAGCCCAAGATTGCGGATTTTGAATGCACATGTTTTAGACTCGACAGCCTGTGTATAAAACCTGAGTCAGGGTCTTGAAAGAGCTATGATAAAAAGCCGCGTAGCGGCTTTCTATAAAGCTTTTTGGGACCCAGACACAGGTTTTCTTGACAGGTTGTCGAGCCTAAAACATGTTCATTCAAAAATCAACAATCTTGGGCTCAATTTTCAAAGTTTCATCGACAATCTTGGCCCGAGAATGTCGATGTCTAGTTGACGATCTTAGAGAAGACTTGTGGTAATAAGATTAGACTAGAGAAGCCGTGGCCGGAAATAATTCCAAATTATACCCTCACCGTCAAAAAATGTAAACTCAATTCTATCCGAACACTTTGGCCCAACTCAAATTTGTGTGGTTCCGTTTTTTTTCTCATTGTCACTGTTCAATCGACCATTCACCTCAACAAACACTTTAAAAATAAACTGCAAATTAAAATAAAAAAATCAACAAATGTCGCTTATTTTCCTTTCAAAATAGGATAAATAAGGGACTCACTTTATTATTCAGGTTTTACTCAGCTTTATTGTTAGACAGTTAAAAAGCATTTCAAAAAGGGGGTATACGTGTTCCAGATAAAAAGGTTTCATTTTCTCGATAATTCATTATTCCATTTTCTTTAATGAAATGATAGAAATGAACCGGAGAGGAAGCTGTCCTCACCAAAAGATAACAACAGTTATGTGAAAAAATATCTAAAAGATGGCGCTTTAGGGCTAGGCTCGTCATCCTGTACTGAAAAAAATACTGTACAGTCTACTGTTTCCTGTTTTTTAACTACTGTACTGTATACTGTCTGAATTTTCGACGAAAAAATTCAAACTGTGTACAGTACTGTTTGCAGTAAACAGTTAACTGCGCGAATTTCAGAGAATTCGCACTGTAAACAGTAACAGTACTGTAAGAGAAAGCAGGTTTTTTCAAAAAATCCAGCTTTTTACTAAAAAAGTACTTCATTTCCTAGCATTTTGGGCCTTTATGGCGAAATTAGGAGATACTCACTTCGAAAATACTGTAAACAGTATACTGTTTACAGCTACTATTTACAGTATTTTCTTACTGTTTTACTGTTAAACAGTGACAGTACTGTTACTGTGAAAACAGTACTGTTACTGTATAGTACTGCCTGTACTGTTTACTGTTTGAAAATTGGCTCTTCTCCGAAAAACCTGTTACTGTTACTGTTACTGTATACAGGATGACGAGCCTAGCTTTAGGGCTTCTGCTAATATCATTTCTCGTATATTTTCTCAGAAACCTGTGTAGAAAACCTGACTCAGGGACCCTGATTCAGAGTCCGGAGAGAGCTTCGTGGCTTCGCCAGGCAGTTTTCATTTAAACTCTTTCAGATCCCTGACTCAGGTTTTCTGCACAGGTTTTCGAGCCCTGCCCAAACCCTTTCGACCCCCTTGTTCTGGCTTTGAAGCAGGGTGAAATTGTTCACTTTGAGAAAATAAGCTTCGAAGGCTTGTTTTTTGAAGTTGACCTCAGTTACAGTTGTACTAGGACTGATCCATTGTTTGGAAAAGGTTAAAAATTGAGGAAAGAGGGCATTTGAAATAAATATTTTAATTCCTTGCTCGAGACACTGTGCTGGCGCCGCTGGCCTCACTTTTCAATATGAGATGTCCTTTTTCGCCTATCAGAATTCTGTAAGGATCATCTTGTTCATTCTCTTTGGGTAAGAGAGAGCTCCAGAGAAGCGTAATTACAGAGAAATGCTTTCAGCTTTGGGATCGTGCTCGCAGTCACTGTCTGCTTACTCTCCGATCAGACTGGATTCGTCCGATTTTCAAACACGAATCCGTGCTTTCTCACTTGGCTTTTTCTGGTCTGGCTCACAAATATTTTTCGTTTTAGCAAAAATTGGAAGTAAGGGGTGATTTAGGAAAGAATGGTTAGGGTTAGAATCAAGCTAAATCGGTTTTTTCGAGGATTTTCGTTGAGACACCCTTATTTTTTCAGTTGAAATTCTGGATTAGCCGCTCTGCGGCTTCGTTTTGAAAAAGCCGCTTAGCGGCTAATCCAGAATTTTACAAAAGTTTACAAAGAGAATATTTGCGAAGCCGCTCTGCTGCTTCGTTCTTGAAAAAGCCGCTGCGCGGCTTTTCCGTTTGTGCTCTTTTAAAACCTGACTCAGGTTTTCTACACAAGTTTTCGTGGGTATGTCGGCACTTTTTCATTTCTCAAAAACAGACTTTATTTTAATTAAGGGTGTCAACAAAGAAAGACATGGTATTAAAAAATAGCAGTATTAAAAGACGAAAAATGCGCTAGAAAAAACGTGGCGCTGAGCGGTTCCATTTTCGTTCCACTTTTTGTTACCGCAAAGGTTTAAATATTGAATGGCGTTTTGTGAGTCTTCCTTGATTCCGCTTCCTTTTGGCTTGGCGCTGAATATGTTGTACGAGACATGTGTCGACTTCGCCGAACATTATGGAGATTTCAGCGAGTCCGGCAACGTCCTCGCCACTGCGACAGGTTTGCAGATGATCTGATGATTGAGAGAGGCGATAACCTTCTAAGACACGCATGGAATTGCAAATGAATATGTAATGCGGTTGGAAGACGCGCCGATTCTAACGCCGATGTCTACAAGGCGACCCTCCAATCTCACCACTATGTAAGTCCAAATGAACTTTTCCGCACTTGAGCTTGCTGTTTGATCAAGGCTTCCAATTTGGGCTGAGCGCTGAGCAAATTTGAGCGGAGCGATGGATAAAATTCGACTCGAATTTGGAGAAGTCGCTCGCAGCTTTGAGAAACTATTGATTTAGCCGCGCTTCGCGCGGCTTTTAATAGACTCGAAGCCGCAAGCGGCTTCTCGAAATCCGAGTCGAATTTTATCGATAGCTCCGCTCCCTCATCGCTCAAATACCGCTCAGCGCTCAGCTCAAACTCAACTTCTTTCGGTGTTTCTTCTGTAATTTTTCGCCTCAAAAATCTTTCTAGCGGGGAAACGATGAAACTGACGAAGCAGCAGCAGATCGAGTTCCGCAAGAATATGGCGAACAAGATGCGCAAGTTCACCGGCGTGACAGATAAATACGACCCTAACACGAACATGAAAAAATTCATGGGCCAGAAATCAAAGAGGAAGGAGAAAAACGAAGACGGCACGATTCCCGAGAAGCTGCAAATTTAGAATTCAAGACTCTTCTTTTCTTTTCCTTGTATATTTGAATAAACCACCAATAAAAAAGGATCAGAGTCCTGGCGACAGGGCTCTTTACAAACGATTAATGTTACATGTTTCGAGTTTTCTTGGCCACGAATCTCGGATAAAAGTCGAGCTTTGATTAATTCTAAGCCACTTTGTTTCTAGTGCTCCTTTCAGGTGGAAAAGATATTCAGGGTTTGAAAAAGATGGACGACCTCGGGGACGGATAGCGTATTGGTCGTGTGACGCTACTCCGGAGCGGAGGGCCGCGAGTTCGAAAGCTGACAGAATAAGATCTTTATCGAACTAAAAAAAAAGTCAGCGGCATCAGCAACTTGTGTAGAAAACCTGAGTCAAAAAAACTGAGACCAAAAAAACCGTAAATTGACGAAAGGCAGCACGAGCCCTGAGGTTTCTCTTGATCCCCAAAGACGGCCCCGTCTCTCAAGAGTTTTTGGTTCCTTTCGTTTTCTTTTATCTATTAAACTAAAAGCTTCAATAAGACCCTGACTCAGGATTTTTGCCCTGGTTGTCAAACCTTACTGTAAATTTCCCACAGTGTGAAAGGAAGAAGAAAAAAAAGGATGAGCCTAATGCGGGGCTCGAACCCGCGACCGTTGGATTAAGAGTCCAACGCTCTACCGACTGAGCTAACCAGGCCCGTTGGAGCGGCCTGATTTTTAATATGATAAAATGCACAAAAGCGAAGCGACATTTTTTTGTTATAAGAAATTCTGAATGAACTTTATTTTGAATATTCATAGTAAGATACTGTCCTGTAACTGTAACTGTCATTTGAAACTTGTGATTGTAACGTAGTTAAATATATTCCGTGCTCAGTAGAAAAGGTAACGAGAATTTATGGTTTCGGAAATTGAAAATTGAAGAAATCGCAATAGTAGATAAGAAATAATAAGATAGGCTAATGGCATTTCTCAGAAAATCAACAATCAACTGATTAATCAACTAATTGATTAGTCATCTTTCCAGACCCGTTTGTTCTGTTTAATACTCGTCTGGAAGGACTGGAACTCGATGTTCTCCTTGCACTCGTCGTACAGGTCGTAGTGCCAGAACTTCATCACCTAAAATTCGCCGGATGCAATTAAATCCTTCCCTTTTTCATTGAAGCACTCACGGATTTGTACGACTGGTGGAGGTTCTCCGCCCTCATCTCGCGGATCTTCCGGCAGAGCATGCAGTAGCCTAGTTCGTCGACTCCGAGGTTGAAAATTGAATGAACGTAGTTTTCGCCATCCGACTAGATAGAAAAAAATGGGTAAGGATAAGGCTTAGGAAGAGGAAAGCGGGGTTGCAAATTTGCTGAGCTGATTGAGCTGAGCTAGCTGAGTGAGCTGAGCAGTCGCTCAGCTCAGTGATTTTCGAAAATGATCTGATCTGCTCAGCTCAGCTCAGACAATTATCATTTAGCTCGGCTCAGCTCACTGATTCTAACAATATTTTACTACTAAAAACACAGTAAAAAACAGCTCAGCTCAGCTCAACCAGCTCGGCTCAGCTCTAATTCGGGTCCGCTCAGCTCAGCTCAACTACCTTAAAAAATAGGTCTGCTCAGCTCAGCTCAGAGAAATTTTTATTCAGCTCAGCTCAGCTCAGCAAAAATAAAGCAAAATTTGCAACTCTGGAGAAAAGAGTGGGGAAAAAACAGCTCATTCCATTTACCTCATCTTGAATCAGCGTTCTCCACTGATGAAAGTCCAAATAAGCTTCGTCGTTTTTATCCAGCCATTCCAAATAACTGACCAGTTGTTCAGGCGACTTGAACCACTCGACATGAATGTATCTAGGCACGAGAATGAAATGAAATCAACGAAGAGAAATTGCTGAAATTGAACTCACGAGTTGGGAGGCGCTACTTTCAAAACATCGTCTGGGTGGGGTCCAAAAACGACGGGAACGGTCTCCGAGTGGAATCCGTTTCGCCAGAACTTTTCGGAAATGTAGTCGTTGCAGTGGTAGGCGTTCTCGAAGGCGAGGTAGAACTTGACGCTTTCGAGGGAGAAGCCCTCTTCTTTCTTCTTCGAGAAGCTTCGTTCCGTCACCTGGGAATTAGGTCAGATAAATTGAAACAATCTGATAAGGTGGGTAAAAAAAGACATCCCGCTGAGAGAGGGGAGCAGCTACAGCGCCATCATTTGGATGACAAGGTGGATATAAGCGCGGTTATTTTGAAATCGACACTTCAAAAATTGAAAAAAATGAAATTTTTATAAAATGAAGCACGACTTCCTACCGAGTATCTACAATTCCTTCGACTGTTTGACAAGTTTGACATATAAAATGAAACATTATCTGCATTTTTTGTGATATCCTAATCTTCAGATGTAATACCTGTACTGTGTTTGTTACACAAAAAATAAAGATTATATTCTCATTATATCGTTCTTTTTTGTCCAATTTATAATTGATCATTTTACCTTTCCAAAGCACTGTCCTTCGCCATAAAGTCTGAGTCCCGCTTTGATCAAGGACTCCCCGTACTCCCATCGTTTCACAGCTCCTTCTGTATGATCACAGTTCGAGACAAACCAGGCGGCAATGTGTTTCTTCGACTTTTTCTTCATCAAGCGCTCAAAATACTCTTCGTCGGAAAACGGGATTTCCTTCCCATCAAATCTGCTAAACTAAAAAAAGCATTAGCGAAAGCCCTTTATTTCTGGGCTCGACGACCTGTGTAAAAAACCTGAGTCAGTGTTTGAAAGACTTTCAATGAAAAGCCGCAAAGTTATTTCAAAGTCAGTCGAAGCGGCTTCATATCTAAAAATAGCCGCTACGCGGCTTTTCATTTCAGATTTTTCAGACCCTGACTCAGGTTTTTTACACAGGTTGCCGGATAAAATCTCACCTGAATTGACTCCTCAATCATCCCAAAGCGCCTGATCGCATCCGAGTCCGTTCTGTACGAGCAAGTTAAATTGAACATTCCGTCGATTTCTTCCGTCATCAGGCTGCTGTGCTCGTGTCCTTTCGTTCCCGACTCGCGCTGGTAAAAGATGTAGAATTGATCGGGCTTACGTTTCTTTTGGCTTGGAAAGACTTCTGGCTCGCTTGCTTTTCCACGGCCGTATGCGCTTGCTGAAACTCGGATATTCTCGGCTCAGCCTCTCGGCGGCCTGTGTAGAAAACCTGAGTCAGGGTCAGAAAGATCCCTAATGAAAAGCCGCGTTTAAAAAACGAAGCCGCGAAGCTTTGCCGAAACTTTAAAATAGGCTTTTCATTAGAGATTTTTCAGACCCTGACTCAGGTTTTCTACACAGGCTGCCGAGCCCTGAGTATATTTGATCCAAGGTCGGAAACCTGTGCAGAAAGCTGAGTCAGGGTTCAGAAAGACAGTTCAATTCTTATATTCAACCTTTTTCTGGACCCTGACTCAGGTTTTTTTCTACACCGGTTGCCGAGATACTCAGGCTAAGAAAAAAGAAGAGCTCTATCCGTTTTCCTTTGAGATAAGTGAACATTTTGCCAGTGTTGAAGATGATGCCATCGGCCTTGTTCTCCAGCTCCCTGTCGACTGAAAGATGGCAGCCGCCGCAAAACGGGTCTTTTCCGGGAACGTCTCTTTCCTTCGTGTGGCGAATGGTGACGTCTGTGTTTTGCCGACGATCGCCTTCTTTTGCGTACCAAAAGAGGAGAGTAACGTCGTCTTCTTCTGCGTGAGAAGGGAGATCTTTTGACAACCAAATTTTGTCCAGCCATTCTTTTCTTTTCGATCATCTTCAAATTGAACCCCCCAAGAACTGAGCTCGGCAATCTGTGTCAGGTTCTGAAGCGTTAAAATGAAAAGCCGCATAGCGGCTTTTTTTTTTAAGAACGAAGCCATCTTTTCAGTTTCTTTTAAAATAAAGGCGAAGCCGCTTTGCGGCTTCGTTCATAAAAAAGCCGCTACGCGGCTTTTCATTTTAACTCTTCAGAATCTGATTCAGGTTTTCTAAGATAATTTCAAAGCTAAATTTGAAGACGCTTTCCTTTCTTCTTGCGAAAGTGGCTTCACAATCGTCTTGTGAAACTGGGCATGAAACTCATCCGTGAAATCGCTGTTCACATTGGCTTGATCATTGCGGTCAATCTCAGACGCTTCCGCGGTTTCGCTAATTTCGCTTCCCGTCATTTCTGATTCGCCGTTTTCTAAATTTTCTAAATTCTTTGTTGATTCTTTTGTTTTCGGATGGAAATTTTTGATTTCAGCTAAAGTTGATTTACTCTTTTTCTCGGCTCGGGAACCTGTGTTGAAAACCTGAGTCAGATTTCTTGAAGAGCTCGAATTAAAAGCCGCATTGCGGCTTTTTTAAGAAAGAAGCCGCAAAGCGGCTACGCTAGGATTTTCAATAGATTCAAATTGTTATATTTGCGGCTTCGTGAAAAAAAAGCCGCAACGCGGCTTCTCATTCAAGCTTTTTTAGAGCCTGACTCAGGTTTTCAATACATATTGGCAAGCCCAGTATTCAACTGTACTTCATAATCCGCTTAGTTTTAATCCGATCCTGTAGTTGCTTCAGAAGTCGTTGTAGTCTCTGATGACGTGGTCGTAGTTGTCGTCGTGGTAGTAGTAGTGGTAGTGGTAGTAGTCTCCTCCGGCTGGTCCTCTTCCGGCGGCGGCGTGGCAAGTTCCATCATTTTCTGCACCTTTTTGTCGTTAGAGCTTTGATTATCCAGTGGCACTTGCTTCGTCCGCTCGCTGCTGCTGATTACCTTCTCGACGTTAAGCTCAAAGAGAATCAAGCACAAGGCGGCGACGAAGAGCGCGATCAAGCACTGTTTCTCTCGCCCCAGTCTGGCAGACATTCTGGCTCACTCTTTCCCTCTTCACGACTGTTTCATAAAAATTGACCGACTTGGCTGGAATTTATAATTTACGAAAGGGTTGATTTTTTCTGAAAATCGCTGAAAATGCTAGTGCCGCGAAATATCCGCGGGCAATGCTATGACCCGAGATAGTGTACTGCCCTTTGCAGCATTCGCCCGCCGTGAAATCGCATTCTACATTTATTTTCACTCGAAAGTGGTCAAATTATCAACCCAGAGAGCAAGTTAAAATAGGCTATTTTAAGGGGGTAGATTATCTTTTTTTGCCTTGCTAAATATAGATAAAGAAGATCGTTTTCAAATATTTTATTAAAACTAGAGACTTTTACGACAGTGAAAATAGGAAAAAAAATAAGAGTTTATGGAAGGTGAGGAGTCCAAACTGGTACTGATTTGAAAATGAGATAACAGCTGTGACCTAGCGCGGCGGTTCTAAGCTTGAACTAACACGGGTTGGCATTGCCTAAGCCAAGTCCCGCCTTTTGAAGATGATAACGTTGACGGAGGGCTTCCATCGCCGCCTCCAATTCTTTCTCGCTCTTCAATAACGCTTCTTCCGCTTTCCTGATTTCTTCTTTCAACTCTTCAGCTTCAGCTTCGAGCTTTCGTGTTTCATCCTTCACCTCTCGTTTTAGGAGCATCTAAAATTAACGAATCAGGAGCTTATTTTTTCCATTTTAATTAACCTCAGCCTCAGCATCATTGACGTTTAGTCCAAGAGATCGCAAAATGGATCCAAGTTCCCTGTCGGTGACTATTATAAATAGTTACCTGAGTGAACATTTTTGATTGTTTTTTTCTAATTTGAAGTGTGTGGAATCGAACGATGAGACTCTCCGAGACTCCGAGGGTCTAAAAAATTTGGGTTGTTTTTTTGAAAAATTTCATTTTTTAACAAAAAAGTAGTCTTTGAGTAAAAATTTTTTCGCTTGGTAATAATTTGACCTCAGTTTTTCTCAAAGTTTCTAGCAGTTTTTCTCTTTAAAAAGCGGAAAAAATCTTCCTGGTTTTTTGTCATCGAGTGAACTGGCGCAATTTTCGAATTGAAAACTGTTTTTATCAGATTTGCGATCTTATATTTTTCAGCAAAAACATGATTTAGGCGGAAAAATGCGCGATCACAAACGATCCGACCCGAAAGGAACGAAAATCTCGAAACTCTGCCGTCGCCGATTGATGGAACTGGCATCAAGAAAGCAATACGAGCCAAAGTGGGTGGCAAAAGTCGACGCTCAGATTCCTTGGGTCGTCGAAACGCTCAAACGAGTTGGCGAAAACGGAACACATTTTCCTACACGATGCCAGCTGCCTTGACCGTCGTCCTTGATTTCGCACTCGGCATTGACTTGTCCAAGCACACAGATTACCGAGACAGAATCTGCTTGTACGCGAACAACGCCCTTGAAAGCGTTGTAAAGCTGGACAAGTACAAACTGTTCTTCATTCATCTTCCAAGCTGGCTTCGTGTTTGGATACCCTTGCGATTCTCGCCGGACTGGGTCGCTTACCAACAGGTTTGTTTAAGAATTGAAGGCGCCTGACAATTGAAAAATCGACTGAAAACTGGACTCTTGGCGACGAAACTGAAAGTCTCTTGGCGATCCTTCCCTCCACGATCTACGAGATCTACAGATACTGCCCGATGATCTACAGAAGTTTGCTGCACAGTATTACCGAGAAAACAGAAATCCTTGGTTAGACAATACGGTTATCTTCGGCGACTTTTTGTTTATTTTGTTCTTTTAGGGAGACTTTCGAAAAGGACGAATTTATTTGCTTCAGCATCGTATTTGGAATTTCAGGCATTTTGAATTCAAACTTCACCCTGACCATCCAATGCCCATCGTTGAGACCGAAAAAGGCTGGAACAGCTTCTGGACGCGACAACCTCACCACGCGCCGATGCACCACTTTTCTGGGAAGGTCTTCTTCTTCTTGAGATCTACCTCCTTAAAGCTATCGCTTCTTTTTAACTTGTTCATCAAAATTTTGATGAGCTTTGATTGATTGTATCAAAAATGGATTTATGCTTTCATATTTGTTCTGTTTCTATGTATATAGAGATATACCAGAGTATATATATGCATATGAATTACTTGTTGTAGTGGTTGTCGTTGTCGTCGTTGTGGTCGTCGTTGTGGTTGTGGTCGTGGTTGTGGTTGTAGTTTCTGGGAAATCAAAAGAAACTATTTGCTTGGAGCAAGCATTAAATTCACTGGCGAGTTTGACGATGATATGATCAATGATTATCGAACCCTCGAGGAGGTCGGGCACACTGATTTCGATCGAGCTATCAGAAGTTGTCAGAGCAACCCATTTCTTGACTTTGAACCACTCGTTGCTCGAGCTGACCGGCGAACTTATCACTTCTGTTTCTCCGTTTTTCTTCGCCAAAACGCTCAAGTTCTCCGTGCTCGAGTCTGTTAAAACCTTGACGTAAAATTGGACGACGTACTGGGCATCTTCGACGATTCTGTCTGTCAAATCAATCGTCACAACCGAGTTGCCAGGGAACTTGAATCCGCGTTGGACGTAGCCGTCCCAGTGGACAGCGCCAAATTGAGCAGAAACAGAGCTGCTTTCTCCACCATCAACGTCTAAGTCGCCTCCTTCGACGAGATTTCCGCTCTCGTAGTTGTTGCAAGGCGAGCTGATGATTTCCTCGCGCTCTTCAATGACATTCCCGTCCGCATCTTTCAAAACAAAGCGGTAAGTTCCAGGAGTCATGGATCGAACGTAAACATCTCCTTCGTTCGAGTAGCTAATGCTGCCCATGATTGGCTCTGTCCTCAGCTCTTCAAGGACGAAGTTGATGTAGGCCATTCCCGCGGCGTTCGGGTAGCTTGGATGGCCGAGGTGAGCAAATGGCTCTGAAAACTCGTTGAGTTCATTTTCCACGAAGGCTTTTTGCTCGCTATCTTGCATGGCGCCTTTCAAGAAAGCCCAGGCGACGAACGCTCCTACAGCCGGATCGCTGTAAACATATCTCATGAAATCGCCGACTTCCTCGCCCCGGGCCGTGACGTTGAAATTGGCGATGTCGAACTCGGTGATGTAGAGCGGGAGGCCGGTGGAAGAGAGCATGTCCATCCGGTACTTGATGTTGTCGAAGTTGAGGCCCGGATGCATGTGCGCCTGGACGCCGACGTAGTCGATCAGCTCAATTTGCTCCTTCGTCACGTCGATCATGCACTGAGTCCAATCCATGTTGACGATGTTGAAGTCGTTGACAATGATTTCCGCTTCGGGATCGTTCGCTTTGAAAGTGGCGAAGATGTCGTCCCAGATGTTCGCCAAGTTGTCGCGGTAAACAGAGCCGTGAGTCGGCTCGTTCATAATCTTGTAGATGACGTTTCTGAAGCCATGCTGCTTGGAGCCATTGTACTCTTGAAGAAGAGCCGCTTCCCAGTCGAGCATCAGCGCTCTGATTTCCTCCAAATCGCCACCCGTCGTCGCCAATTCGTTGAATCGCTCGCCAAACCAGGTTGGCGAAGCTTTTGGATGGTAGTTCCCTTCGTCTACTTCCCAGAAAATCGTGTTTCCGGAAACGGGAATGCTCTGATTCGCGAAAAACGCGTGCATCAAATTCGCTTCGCTGAAATCTCGAATTCCTTCTGTCGATTCAACAGCTTTCCATTTCAACGGATTGACCAAATGCGCGAAATTGAAGTAGTAGGAGAACGAGTTCAGTGCGTAATCGTTGAACTCGGAATCAGCTTCGAACCAGGAGGACTTGGCTGTCCCCGCCCAGTCGAACTCAGTCCTGACGAGCTGCGAAGTCATCCGGCTCCCTTCCGGCGCGTTGGTGAATTTAAACTCGACTTGGTTTTTCTGAACTCTTCGATTCGCAAATTCGCGCCAGCAACCCAATCGCTCTGCCGCTGCCAATTCCGCGCCGAGAAATTGTCGATGAAGACCTCCACACCGCCAGCCGGCATTTTTACGTTTGCCTCGACGCTGGTTACTTCCGCGATGTTCTCGGAAAGAAGATTTTCCAAGCTGCATCTGTTCCCGTATTTGTGCCACTTTCCGTCGGGAACGACGCAGCCGCTGTTGCACAAAATGTTCAAGTTCTCACTCGACCCATCTGTATTAACAACACGAGCAGTGAGAGACATGCTGATCTTCTGCCAATCATCGTCGTCTGGATTTGCCCGAGCGAGTCCGGAATCGACGAATTTCGCCCAGTAAGAAAACTCGACGATTCCCCCAAATCAAGAGAATCCAAGCACAGTTTTTGATACAACTTAAAGTTCTCCTGTCGATTGAACAATCTCAAATGCGCCAAGGCGTTTTGAGATTTGGACTCGGAAAGTGTGTTGTAGACGCTCTCGATTTCACCGTTGCTGACTTGCCAGCCGTTGATGTCGAAGAGAGTGTGCTCGGTGGCGACTTCGAAGTCGGCGTTGAAAATGAGCCCGTCTTTTTCGACTCCGCCGACGAGCGTTTCTGTGTCCACAGCGATGATGTTGTCGATGTGGTAAGAAATGTCAACGTCGTCGACGACAACGGTGAAGTAGCAGTTGTAATTCGCGATCAGTTCGTCTCCACTAATTCCCATCGCGGCCAAAAAGTCCAAATGATGCAGCGCGTGAATCTCTTGCCAGAGATTCTCTCCGTACTCATAAGGAACGTTTACAGTCGCTCTGGCAAACTTACTGGAGCCGCTTCCTTTCGGTTTCGCCTGGAAAGACGGTCGAACAGTAAATTCATCGTGGTCGCCGATAAACTTCATTTGCGCCTTGAAATAGACATCTTTTCCTTCCAACTCGACGAATTTGCTGCAAGGAATTTCTTGAATAACTCCCTTCCAGTTCGCGTCTCGCCCCTGGAATTTGAGCCCAGCCCCGTCATAAGATTCGATTGTGTTCGTTCCCGAGCCGCCTCGGCTTTCCCACGCGCCAGTGTTGATGTCTTGCTCACAGACTGAGTCTACGAAGATGTTGTTTGAGAGGAGATCACACGATTCAACATTGCACACGCGCATTTCTCCGTCAGAAGATGTCTGAGTTCCTACTGAGCCGCTACTAGTTGACACGCAGGGAAGGGAACATTTGCTCCAGGTTTTTAGTGCGATTGGTGTTGTTGTCGTCGTCGTAGTCGTTGTTGTTGTCGTCGTCGTTGTCGTCGTAGTCGTCGTAGTCGTAGTCGTAGTCGTAGTCGTAGTCGTCGTCGTCGTCGTCGTAGTTGTAGTCGTAGTCGTAGTCGTAGTCGTAGTCGTAGTTGTTGTTGTAGTGGTAGTAGTAGTTGGTTCAAGAGAAAGAGTTTGAGTACATTCTTTGTAAACCGAACCTTTCTGGACCAAAATATGATCAATAAATATCTCTCCAGTATATCCAGGCACAGACAATTCAAGTGCACCAACTGATGTAGACAAGGACTTCCACTTTTGGCTAAAATCCACTCGTTATTCGCCGAAACAGCAACTCGGAAAAGTTCAACCCCATCAGCGCTAACAACCGCATCGACTGGCTCCGTCCATTGAGTCAATTTGACGTAGAACTGGATTACATAACTCGACTGGACTGGAACTGTGACGTCAATGGTGATGATGTTCTCTCCGCTGTGGCCGCGGACGGCAAGCGCGTCAGTGACGTATCCATCCCAGTGGATTTTTCCGTTTCCGTTGACAGTAATTTGGGCATCGACGATGCCGGAATCGAACTCTCCATCGACAACTAGTTGTTCTTTGGAATAGGGATCGCAAACTGAAGTGACAGTTTCAACCACTTCGGAGAGCAATTCTCCGTCTGGGCCAGTGACAGTTACCAAGTAATCACCAGGAGTGAGTCTTCGTTGGACAGTTTCCCCGTCGTTAACAGTTTTGGTAAAGTTGCTCATGAATTCTCCCTTGACGAGCTCGATGTAGGCCACTCCGGCGGCATTCGGGTAGCCAGGGTAGCCCAGATCAACGAACGGCTCGGAGTGCTCGTTCAAAACGCCTTCGAGAAAGAGTCGATCGTAAAAGTTCTGTCCCGAAGTTCCGAAAATCACGGACCAAAGAGTGAAACCGACAATTTTCGGATTCGCGTACGCCAGTCGGATGTGGTCGGCGACGTCGAGTCCGCGATCGGTTCTGTTCCAGTTTTGAACGTCGAACTCGGTGACCCAGAGGGGAATGCCAGTTTCGGAGAGCAGGTCGTATCGCTCTTGAGTCACTTCCGCGTTGAAGAAGCCTTTCACGTGGGCTTGGACGCCGATGTAGTCGATGTCGGTGTAGCCGTCGACGAGGTCGTTGAAGCACTGCGAAGTGTCGCCGGAAATGAGCTGGTAGTCGTTGATGATTCGGTCTGCATCGGGATCGACCTCTTTCATCAAATCAAACATGTCCTGCCAGATGCCAGGCAAGTTCTTTCGGTACTGTTCGCCATGAACCGGCTCGTTGAAGACCTTGTAGCTCCTGTTCTTCCCCTTGTACCGCTCGAGCACTTCCCTCGCATGGGCCAGCATCATTTCTCGATAAGGTTCCAAATCGTCTCCGTTGGCGATCGCGGCGGCCCACTCTTCCTTGAACCAAGGAGGAGTCGCCTTCGGATCGTTCCCGCCAACAGTTTTTCGACTTCCCAAAAATCGTGTTGCCGGAAAGAGGAATGCTCCAGTTTTGGAATCGCTCGCTGATGAAATCGCCTTTTAAGGATGCTGCGGAAAAAGACCTTGAGAACTAATAGTATGAGCTACTGTCTACGCTGCGTGAGAGATACGGTTGTTTCCCAGGAGTTGGGCATTATATGAACAGGCTTTCGCGGAGAAATAATCACTCAAAAAGAGAAAAGAAAAAAGAAACAAAACTAGGGCAGTCTGAAATTATCACCAAAAATTATTGACTGCAAATTGACTGACCAGTTGCCTACGGTAGCACTAACTGTAAAAGCCCAATTTAGTGACAAAAATGCTGAGAGACGAGATGAAAGAAAGCCTCATTGCCCGTGAAAGTGTCTCTTCTAAAGAGTTCATTTTCAACGGCTTGAAACTGGCGTTTTTCTGCATTTTGACGGCGCTCTTCCTTGCCAACCTCTGTAAGTCTATACAGCTCAATTGAAAAGCTTCAATTTTCAATTTCTAGACGTGACGATGGACCTGTGCCGACTGCAAAATCAGCAACTGGAACTCAACAGAGTCTTTGCTGACTCCATTTTTGAGCTCACAGGAAATCAACAAGGTAGAGTTTCTTTTTTTTCAAAAATTGAGCAACCAGTTTTTGAATTTTGAATTTTTCAATTTTCAAATTTTCAATTTTCATTTTTCAATTTTTCAATTTTCGTCTAGATCAGTCCAAGATTCTCGCTAAATTGGAAGAAATCGTCGGCAATCCGGAAGTTAACGCTCTCGAAAGAAGATGAATCTCGCAGTTGAACTGCTTTTGCTCCCCTTTGCTGCTTTGAACCCTCAAATTAACGACCCTACCGATAGTACCGAGCTTGACAAAAAAGAAATAAAAACAAGAATTTCAAGAAAAAATCGCGCGTCCCTTCCTTTTGTGTAATCTCTTACTCCCTTGATCCTCTCGACCGCCTGCCACTTCATCTCGTTGGTGATGAATCCGTAGTTGAAGTACCAAGGGAAGTAGTTCTTGTAATCTGGCACGACTTCTTCGCACTCCCAGTTCCACTTCGATCCCCAGGGGTATTCGTAGCTCAGCTGCTCGAAGCTGATTCTGCTTCCATCCGGAAATCCGAGGACGTCAATGTCGACATTGTTTTTCCTGAACTCGTCGATTCTCAGATTCGCGCCGGCTTTCCACTCTTCTTTTCGAACATACGGGGCCGCGCGAATGTTGTCCAAGTCCATGATCGTTCCTGGCTCGGCGCCGTTGATTTTTACCTTGACTTCGGTGATCTGGTCGATCACGGTGGCGGGGGTGGAGATCAGCCACTCGTCCAAGCCGCAAATGCCGGCGTACTGGCGCCACTGATTGTCCGGAATGACGCAGCCGGAAGTGCAGAACATCGAGTAGGAATCGGCGACTCCGTCGGTGATGTAATCGACCACCAAGTTGAGCGAGAGCTTGTTCCATCCGTCGTCCTCCATGATCGCTCGCGCCTGGCTTTCTTCCGAAAACTTGCCCCAGAATCGGAACTCGACGGGGCGGCTCCGGTCGAACTCGTCCAAATCCAACAACTGGTAAATTCCAGAATCGGTGCTTTGACGATCTCTCGCGCGCAGATACGCTTTTCCGGAAGGAGCGTCGTTGTCGTAAACGGTCTCTAGGACTGCGTTGCTTTGCGACTGCCAGCCAGGGCCGATGGGGAAGAGGCCGTTGTCGGTTGCGATTTCGAAGTCGCCGTTGAAGAGCAGATCTTCTTTGGGCACCATCGAGGCCAAATTGCTTTCGGTGGTTAAATACGCCTGGTCGGCGAGATAGGTGATTGCCGGGTCTCGCACGACTGCGGCGAAGCGGCAAGTCATGAAACTCTCGTCCGCTGCCTGCTCGGCAGTGATCCCGTGATCGGAAGCGGCCGTCATCAACCTCGTCTGGGCGATCTCGAACCACTCGTTGTCGAGTCCATCTTCGGCGGAGACCGATTGCTCGCCAAAGTTGAGATAAATTTTCGACGCGCCGCTGGCGAATGTGACGACCACTTGGGGCATGACGCCAAAGACGCCGTGCTCGCCGACGAGTTTGATGAAAAACTTGGCGACAAAGAGTTCTTGGTCGTGATCGACGAGCGCTGACTGGGCTCGGCAATCTGTGTAGAAAACCTGAGTCAGGGTCTGAAAGATCTAAAATGAAAAGCCGCGTAGCGGCTTTTTTAAAACGAAGCCGCTTCGCTTCTTATCTTCCTATATATCTTCCTTGATTTTAGATCTATAGACCCTGACTCAGATTTTCTGCACAGGTTGCCGAGCCCGGAGCGCTGAGCAGGGGAAATTGGTGGTCATTCCTTTCCACTGCTGATCGCGGTTTTTCCATTTGAAACCGGTTCCGTCGTAGGCTTCGGTGACGGCGACGATGCTGCCCCCGGTGCTTCTCCAGGTCGAGGAAGACGTTGGAAGATCCATTTTCGGATCGGGCAGGAACTGGGCAGAACTCCCTTCATCGTAGATTGAGCAAGACTCGACGTTGCAAACTCGGTTGAAGCTTTCTCCGCCGACTTCCTAATAAAACAAATATCGAACCTGCAATTGTAATTTGAACACACTTACAGTCGTTTGAATTCCGATCCCGCAAGGAGCGGAGCACTTGGACCAACGCGCCGTCGACCAGTCCGGAGAGCTAGAAGCCAGCGCCGTCGCCGGAAAAAGCAAAGAAGAGCTTCGCATGAGAATTTTCGCTCTTTCTCTTTTTTCTCGCGTTTTGAACGACTCCCGTGACTTATATGCAAAACGCTAAATGCTAAAATTCCGCCCGGTCAGGCAATCAGAGCGTGATCCTATCTCTTATCCGACTCCCTATAAGTTCTGGCAGGGGTTGATAGAACAAGAGATAACAAAAGAAGAAACAAGGAGAATTGAATGTTAAAAGATAAAACAGCCAATTGAAGATCTGGGCTCGGCAAACTGCGAAGAAAACCTGAGTCAGGGTCTGGAAGAGCCAAAATGAAAAGCCGCAAAGCGGCTTTTAAAAACGAAGCCGCAAAGCGGCTTCGCGAACATAATCATTTCAATCGCTCATTCGAATTCTGGACCCTGACTCAGGTTTTCTACACAGGTTGCCGAGCCCAGAGTATTTTCGATCTTAACTCGGCAACCTGTGTAAAAACCTGTTTGTTGCGTCTCCCAGAGGAAGAACTTTTAATAGATGTCCTATCTTCATTTTTTGAGAACTCAGAATTCGCCGATTTTGCGCGTTCTACCACTTCCTCTTCAAATAGCAGTGACGCGCGGGCAGACAAGTTCAAATATTAACTGCAAACTCAGAAACGCAGAAAATTCCAAATCTCGCCCTCTTTACTCAAACAATCTTACTCTGAGAGAAAAAGGAGAGCTTCTGATTTTTTCATTTTTTGAAGATGGCGCGATCATTGTTAGAGTTTCAAAAACAGTTTTTATAAGATTTCATTTAATTTTGATTGGGATTTCTTTCAAAACTCTTTGAAAGAAAGACGGGCGATACTCTGGAATCCTTGAGTCGAAATTCGACGGCGGCCGAGGCGTCACAAGAGGAAGGGACAACCAGAGCGGCCAAATCGTCGCCTTGAAATGGATCAAAATGATCAGTTCGAGCCAGATCGAGGAAACTGAAGAAGAAGCGAGAAATCTGGAAATGCTGAGCGGCGGAAACCAGTTCATCGTCCAGTTCGTCGATTTCTTGCCGATGGAAAGACCGGACTGGTTCAAGCTCACTTCGATTTCGTTTCTGGTCATGGAGTTTTGCGAGCTTGGAAGCCTGAGCGACTGGATCGAACGAAGAAAACAGCAGGGGCGATGGACAAGCGCGGAAGAAGTGGCGTTGATCGGCGCTCAAATCATTTCCGCGCTGGCTTTTGCCACTCAAGGGACATCGCGCATCTGGATGTCAAGCCGCAAAATGTGTTCATAAAAGGCGATGGCATCACTGTAAGTACTTTTTGGAGTGAAATTCTCTGATTGAAAAAAAAAATAGATCCGGGTCGGCGATTTCGGAAGCGTCATGCAACTGAGGTCAATCGAGGCGACAATTCAAGGAACAAGCACTGAGGGAGTCAAGAATACGCTGATTTACACCCCTCCAGGAAGGAATTTGACTACTTCTGAATATTTAGGATGTGATACCGATAATGTCGAATTCGTAAAAAGAGTCGTTTACCGAAGCTCTTAGAAGATCAGCCCGCCTAGATGTTTGGGGATTCGGCCACATTATTCAAGAACTTTTGACTTTTGAGCACGCTTTTGCCGAGTTGATGGAAGACCAACTAAAATTCAACCCAAAATCGGTAAAATGAATCGATGGTTTTTAAAAGAAAACTTCTTCAGTTCAAAACATTTGCGAAAACAAACGAACAAAAATCGCCGAAATCCGCGGCGAAAACGAAGAAATGGTCGACTTCGAAATTCTTCTCCGAAAATGCCTGAATCCTCGAAAACTGCTTCGGCCCGAAAACGCGCTTCAACTGCGCGGCGAAGCGATCTTTTGCGAGTTTTGGAGCGAATCGAAAGCGGCGAAGCTCCAAATGAAATCATTGCTCCTCCGGAAGAAATCATCAGGAGACTGAGGGAAACCAATCAGCAGCAGGAGAGTTTGATTGAGGCGCAGAAGAGGAGGATAAGCGAGCTGGAAGCGAAACTTGAGAAAAATCAAAATAGAAAGAGGAAAATTCGGGAACTCAAGCAAATTTGTGAAGAACAACAAGAAAATGAACAGGTAACATTTTTAAAAATGGCAGTGGCTCATAATTTAATTTTAATCTTTTTAAAAATTATTTTTTATTTTAGAAATTCCTCGCCGAGATCGCAAATTTGAAGCAAAAAGGTGCAAAGCAAGAAGAAGACTTGAAAAACATTTTGGCTGAAAACGAGCGAAAAAATCAAATTGAAGAAAATTTGAAAATCGAAAATCGAAATATGAAGAAAGAAATTGATGATTTGAAGAGAGAACTCGATCAATTCAAAAATAGAAGACAAGCAGCTTCGAATGAAGGGCGACAACGAGGAGAATTTGATTCGAGAAGAGATGCGGCGCTAATTGTTCAGCCAGTTCAGGAAATCGAAAGAAGAGTTGATGAGGAGAGGAGAAATGAGTTGGAGAAATTGAGAAGAGAGTTGGGAGCGGTTGGCGGCGCGGGGCATTACTTTCAGGATGATAAAGGTCCTTTGGTTGGTGGAGTAAGAAATAAGATGCAAGAAAAAGAAGTGCGAAACATCCTGAAGCTGCTGTCTTTCGGCGAAACCAAAATCAACTTGAAGGAACGGGAGTTTTTAATATTTAAGCGAAAAGAGAATTTCGAAAATCTCTCCGCGAAGTTTTTGTATAGTCAGAAGTTGGAGGTCGCGGAGAATGGATGGAATCTCAAGTTCCAAGGTGGTCATATTTATAAAGGAGATGGTTGGCATCATCTCTGGATCGGAAGCAAAGGTAAGAAAGTGAAATTTCAATTTTAAAAATTTAATTTTAGACGGCGGAGTTCGATTCAAAGCCGTGGTGCAGGAGATTAATGTTGAAAATGGAGACGAGCTGAGCAGAGGAGAAGTCACAAGCGAGCCGGATGGACAGAAGCAGAAAATCAAATACAAGTACGGTCACTTGGCATATGTAAGATACAACATCACTTTGCTGTAAAATTCAAAATGTAAATAAATGATTATCAAACTCAATGAAATTCAATTTAAATAAGAAATCGCAAGAGTCCAGATTTGATAACGCTTTTTTTAGAAAATTGCATGTTTTTTTTACAATCATCGACCCTGATTCTGTTTTCAATTCGACATTTTTTCTTACTAACTATTTTTTTTTCTTTTGATCTATTCTTACAATTTCTTGCCAAAATAAGAAAAGAAAGAATAAAACTTTTTACTTTGTTTACATGTATTTCTCCGTTTGTTTTGTTTTGAGTAGCAGGCGTTATCATCTCAATAAAATAAGTTTACATTTAGAAGAATATTTTCTTGTTTACTCTTGTTTTTCCAGGTCATTCGCAGGCACAGCTCGTGGAAACGGCTAGAATTTCAATTAGCAAGGGATATATTTTTTGCAAGAAGAATTCTAACTAACGAATGCTGAATCGAGCCAAAATCGTCGGCTCAGCTCAACAGTCAAATATTTGCAGAAAGCGAATGCGATCGCACTTCTCAAACACTGCAAATTCTGCTGCAAGAGAAGCAATCTTTGAGCGAGAAACTACGCTAAAATGAGTGAGAGTCTGTTAAAGTTACGAAATAATAAGAATGAAAGTGATTTACAATTGATTTTGTAACTTTTTGAAAGAAAGATGGAAAGTACGCGAACATCGATGTTGGGCAATTTGAAACGAACCAGGGAGTGACGACCGCTTTGGATACCGCGACGGGAGAGACTGTCATCGTCAAGGCGATTTTGCTCCAAAACGCAAGCCACTGGAAAAGCACGCAGCATGAAGCAGCGACTCTTCGGGAGCTAGGTAAGCAAGTTGAATGATTGCAGATAATTTCGAGCAATTTCTTAGCAAAACCTCGAAATTATAATTTTCACGTTTTTCAAGCGACTATCAGAAGTAAAATATATAGATCACGCGAATGTGGTCCGCTTTGTCGACTTCCTCGATCGACAAACTCCGGACTGGGCCGAGTTCGGAGCGATGAGCTTCATCATCATGGAGTACTGCGCTGGCGGCAGTCTCGTCGACTGGATCGAGAAGATGAAACAAGCCGCGCGACGAACAACGCTGGACGAGGCGAGAATCATCGCAGCTCAAATGATCTCAGGGCTGAGCTACTGCCACGGAAGAAATAAGGTCCATCTCGACCTCAAACCCGCAAATATATTTGTGGCCCGAGACTATATCACGGTAACAAAACAATTCAAAACCTTGGCGTAAAACTAAACTTGTTCAGGTGAAAATCGGCGACTTCGGAAGCGCCCATTCAGTCCGGTCGGTGGAGGCTTCATTGACGACTTCAAGTGGCGATGGAATCAAATGCACGCCCTTGTATGCAGCTCCAGGTTAGCGATAGAGAAAACATAGAAACAAGTGTTTTTCCTAGAAATGCACAAGAAGGAAGAGGAGGCAAAAAAGTCCCCGCGTCTGGATGTTTGGGGTTTCGCCTTGATTTTACAGGTTGTTGAAAAATAGTTGTGAGAAATTAAAATGACGCATTTTTTCCAGGAAGTCCTCACTTTGGAACATCCTTTTGGCCGAGTCGATGGTCAACCAGCGCTCACTGGAGAAATAAGTAAAATTCTTGGTTTATTTTAAAGCCGTTTAATTTGCTTTTTCTAGTGGCGAACATTCAAACTGGAAAACGGACGTCGCTGTTTGAAATCTTCGGCGAAACGGACGAAGTTGAAGAGTTCGAAGTTCTTCTCGAAAAATGCACAAAAGTTGAAAGGACCGAGAGGCCGAGAAATACGATTGAGCTGCGAAATGAAGCTGTCTTCGTTGATTTCTTGGAAAGAATCGAAAGTGGAGAGCGAGCGAGCAGCATTGTTCCCTCTCCATTTCCAATTGAAAATGACGAAGTTGAAAGACTCAAGGAAGAGATGAGGCAAAAGACATGATAATTCAAGAATTGCAAAACCGACTCGCGAATTTTGATGAAATCAAGGAAGAAAGCGAAAGAAAAGCCGCGATCATTAATCAACTGCAAGATCGACTAAACGAAGAAAAGAAGCAAAATGAAAAAGCTCTTTCCTCTCAAAATCGAGTAAGTTTATCTAAACTTTAGATTCTAAAGCGACAATGATTTCCGATTTTAGTCGCGATTTCTTGTTTCAAAATATCGACCTCTTTTTAAGAATTTCACAGTTCAGTTATTTTTATCAAAAATAATCGCCATTTTTAGAAATTCCTCGCCGAAATCTCAAATTTGAAGCAAAAAGTGGCAAAGCAAGAAGAAGACATGAAAAACATTTTGGTTGAAAACGAGCGAAAAAATCAAATTGAAGAAAATTTGAGAATTGAAAATCGAAATCAGAAGAAACAAATTGCGGATTTGAAGAGAGAACTTGATCAGTTTAAATACAGAAGACAAGAAGCTTCAAATGAGAGACAACAACGAGGAGAATTTGATTTGAGAAGAGTTGCGGCGCCAATTGTTCAGCCAGTTCAAAGAGTGGAAAGAAGAGTCGATGAGAAGAGGAGAAATGAGCTGGAGAAATTGAGAAGAGAGTTGGGAGCGGTCGGCGGCGCGGGGCATTACTTTGAAGATGATAAAGGAAAAGGTTATGGTGGAGTAAGAAATGAGATGTTCAAAAAAGAAGTGCGAAACATCCTGAAGCTGCTGTCTTTCGGCGAAAACAAAATAAACTTGAAGGAACGGGAGTTTTTAATTTTTAAGCGAAAAGAGATTTTCGAAAAACTCTCCGCGAAGTTTGGGAGTGGTAACTGGTTGGAGGTGGCGGAGAATGGATGGAATCTCAAGTTCCAAGGTGGTTATAAAGGAGATGGTTGGCATCATCTCTGGATCGGAAGCAAAGGTAAGAAAGAAAATTTTCAATTTTAAAAATTTAATTTTAGACGGCGGAGTTCGATTCAAAGCCGTGGTGCAGGAGATTGTTCGTTACAATGGAAACGAGATGAGCAGAGGAGATGTTACAAGCGAGCCGGATGGACAGAAGCAGAAAATAAAATACAAGTATGGAGATTATGAGTACGGTTGTTATGTAAGATACAACATCACTTTACTGTAAAATTCAAAATGTAAATAAATGATTATCAAACTCAATGAAATTCTAAGAAATCGCAAGAGTCCAGATTTGATAACGGTTTTTTTTTAGAAAATTGCATGTTTTTTTTACGATCATCGACCCTGATTCTGTTTTTAATTCAATGCTTTTATTCTTAAACTATTTTTTTTCCTTTGATCTATTCTAACAATCTCTTCCCAAAGCAAGAAAAGAAAGAATAAAACTTTTTACTTTGAAGACCCTGACTCAGATTTTCTACACAGGTTGCCGAGCCAAATTGATGAAATTTTGTTTCTTTTTTTTCGTATTGAAATTAAAAAATGGCATTCAAAGTTCGTGCAGTTGATCATCATCATCATCATTATTCTCCGCCTCGTCATTTTGGAAGATCCGTTCTTGAGCTTGAGCTCCAAGAAAGACCTTTTGTTTGATGCCGGAAAAGGCGACAGCCATGAACTCAAGCGGAGAACTACCAATTCATCAACAATCTTGCGAGCTTCTTTTTTAACTTACACGTATTCGGAGTAGCTGGGTTCGTCGAAGTCTTCGTATCCAAGCAGAGCGCGGACGATGCTCACCATCAGCCAGGTGGAAACGACCATCAACAAGGAAATACAAATGCAAAAGACCAGCTTCAAACTCTGTTTTCAAATTCGCTTCTTTCAAAAAATTGAATTAAAAACTGAAGTGTTTTTGAAACATTTCCATAAAGAAAAACTGACCGCTTCTCAAAGAGTTGGCAATTTTGCAAAAATAAAACAGATTTTTTTTATTTTTTGAACAATTTTGACAACTCTAGTTTTAAGTTCCTCTTCGCAGTCGACTCGCTCGATCTTGTAAGCTGGGCTCGGCAACCTGAGTAGAAAACCTGAGTCAGGCTCTGGAAAAGCTAAATTGAAAAGCCGCGTAGCTAGGGCTGCCACATAAAAAATCGGCCATCATTAACCCTGAGAATGATCAACTCAGATCTCCCCGCCTTTGTCAAGCCCCTTAAATTTAGAAATTAAGGGATAGGGCTGAGACGGCCCGAAGGGCCGTCAAGCCCCTTAAATCCGACCATGGTTGATCATGGTCGGAGCTGCACTTACTGTGGATGAGTTTCGCCCTTATCTTTCAAAATCAGGAAAGAAAACCAAAAAATTCAAGGTCACGTGACTCCGCTGGTGATTTTTCTGATTTTTGGCTATTTTAGCTGTTTTCGAGACTTTTGATCTCAATTTTTTCAAAGAAACTCCCTTGATTCTAGTTTTATTTCTTATCTACGTGATTCTACTGATCACGTGCAACATTCTAGGGGGGGTTTTGGGGGGATTCTTCGGGGTCTTATTTTTATGTGGCCACCCTACGCGTAGCGGCTTCTTTTTAAACGCCAGGAGTTTTAATAAAATTTGCGGCTTCGTTTTTAAAAAGCCGCTGCGCGGCTTTTCGTTTTAGCTCTTCCAGAGCCTGACTCAGGTTTTCTACTCAGGTTGCCGAGCCCAGCTTGTAAGGTTGTGGGATGAGTCTGCTGATGTTTTGCCACATTTTAATTTGATTTCATGGACTCTCTTTTTTATTTCTGACAATGAAAAAGAACTCTGGGCGGCTTTTTTTGTCGCAGCTTATTAATTTTACATTCTCAATATTTCTTCATAATTGAGAAGAGCGAGAATCCTTTATTGTCACCTGTCAATAGAATGGGAATAAATGAGTCATTGAATTCAGATTTATTTTTCGAGAATTGTTTTTGCTTTTTTGATTTTTGATTTCAAAAAAAAAACTTGAGTCGCCCGTCTTCGTACTTTGGTCTGTGAGATATTTTGCTTAGAGAATGTTGTCTACTGAAAAAATGGTTATTTCAAACGGCCGGTCGTTTACTTGGACATCCCCTTTCGATGCAAGCCCCAAATCTATTAGAGAACGTGTGTTTAACGACAATGTGAAGAAGATGGAGGCAATTGTTACCAAAGAAGTCAAGAGGATCAGCAAAGGAAGATATTTAATCCAAGTACTGCCTGAAGATCTTCAGCCGTGGGGTCGCCCGAAATTGATCCACGACGTGAATATCAAAATGGTATCGTTGTTGCATGGAGATTGGACATTTCTCTCGCCCAACTCGTATGCAATTGAAATGATCCATAATCCGAAGATGCCTAAATCACGCAGTTACGGATTAATTGATTTAGCTAAAACGAAATTGGATGACATCGAAAATTTGCTGTCCGATAGATCATCTGGCGGAAAAGCGTATATTTGCGTGGGACCGTGCGTTGATAAAGCTAATTTAGTGGACGTTCATGATCGTATCTTGTTCTTTCCTATTTCTAGTGATGTTGGTAAGAATATTTATTTCTTTAGCTTGCTTATAAAAGCTCATTAAATTAAGAGCCTTCGATCGAATTCGAACCGTACGAGCCTTCACCCATATACCCAGATCTCATTCTTGCTTCATTTGTTTATGAAGTAAGCATCGTCGACAGAGAAGAATACCAGATTCCTGACTGGGTCGAAGAAGAAGATGAAAAATCAAAGGGGAAAAAAGACGCGGGAAAACAGAAGCCGAAGAAAGAGAAAAAGAAACAACCAGCAAAACAAATCAACAAGCAGAAGAATGACGATTCGAAGGAAGAAAATCTCAAGCCTCAAGAGGAGAAGCCTTCATCAGGAGAAAGACCTACTCCTCAGGTACTTTCGACTCTATGAATTATTTCTCAATAAAATACTCTTAGCTTGAACTCGATAATTTTGATGAAGCAGAATGGGTCACAGTTGGAAGCTCAAAGCCAAGAAAAAACGACTTGCAGAAGCTATTGAAGGAACCGACAGCCGTTGCCAAGAAAATCGTCAAACCAGAAAATCAAGTCTTGAAGGATGAAAATGCTGCGCTCAAGGAGAGACTAAGACGGCTCGAAACAGAAATGAAATGCTTGAAGAGTGAGAAAACAGCCTGGGATGCAGAAGTTGGGCACTTCTTCGCCGCTAATCGGCAAGAAACTGATAGCGACGACGAAACGGTAATCGATTTTTTAAACAACATGGACTACGAAAATTTAGATCGACTCTACAATGACGAAATGGGCTGAGTCTTCTTTGGCCATAAGTGAAAGCGTCAGGTACAAAAATTAATATCAAATCATTCATCTAAAAAATATTTCAGCAAAATCGGGCGGCGCAAGGTCATTCCGAAAGTCTACCCTTCTGAACCTCGTCACAAGCCGAAAGAATACTTGGAAGGAGGATCCGGCCGTTACAATCCGATAACTGGAAAAGTTGAATACCCAAAACCGCCAACTGCTCCACAACCAGAGTTCTAGACGAAATTTTCAACTGCCAGAAGAATATTACCAGATGATTGCATTAAACTGCCTAAAAGCCTGCAGTCTGGGCTCAGCAACCTGTGTAGAAAACCTGAGTCAGGTCCTAAAGAGCTAGAATTTTTGATAGATTGTAATGGTTATATTAGCGAAGCCGCTTCGCTGCTTCGTTCTTAAAAAAGCCGCTGCGCGGCTTTTCATTTTAGCTCTTTCAGAACCTGACTCATGGTTTTTACACAGGTTGCCGAGCCTAGTCTACAGTTATCTTTTATTGAAATAAACATTTTTGTCCTCAATTCAACTAGTATTTAGTAAAGCAAGTTTCCAAAAATTTCTCCAACTGAAAAAAAAGGAAGAAGAAAATTGAAGACAAGTAATAAGTGGTTATTTTTCACGCATGGTTTGTCTGACCTTTTCAAGTCGATTTCGAATTAACTATGAAAATGGGCGACAGGGTAATTGTCTGTTTATGGCGCAACTTTGGGCTTGGCAATGTTGACTGGGCGACTCGTAAAGCTACAGTGCTTCCGGAATTTAGAAAGAAATGTTTAGACCGGCATCAAAAAAAGACCGCGGCGACGATTCCAAACAGCTTGGATGATCGGAAATCGAGCGTGAAAATCGGATGCTCAAATCCACAATCGACAAATCCGAAAAATTCTGGATTGTTACTGGGGTCGGAAACCTGTGTAGACAACCTGAGTCAGGGGTCTTGAAGAATTCGAACAATGCTTGATAAATAATCTTGCGAAGATAAACCCTGACTCAGGTTTTCTACACAGATTGTTGAGCGCAAATTCGATTCGTTGAAAATCTGTTTCAATCTTTAAAAACCGCTTTTGAAAAATCGCTAGAAAGAAAAAAAAGAGAAGGGGATCGATCGCGTTCTTTAGTAGTTGGTACTGAGCCAATATGAAAAAGCGTCTTTTTTCGCGAAAATTGAGATTCAGTTTTTGCTCCGAAAATTTTAAATTTCAAGTTCATTTGGTCACGACCAATTCTTGTCGAAAATCTGCCTGGGAATGAGAAGACCTGCTGTGCTTTTCTTATCTACAGTATTTATCGTCAATTTTACTGGAAGTTGGAAAATGAAACTCTCGTGAAATCATGCTCGTTCCAGGCTAGATTTAAAAATTGCTGATTTTAGATGGTGAACTCTTTTCATGCGTAAAATCTGAGCTGCCCAGATTACTGATTTCCTGGATTTCAGATTGTCCCGATTGCTAATTTTTTTTTGCCCCTTGGTGGGAAAAAACGAAACAGAAATTCTCTTGCTCGAAATCTGGGCTGGAAAACCTGTGTTGAAAACCTGAGTCAGGGTCCAAAAGATCTTTAGTGAAAAGCCGCGTAGCGGCTTTTTTAAAAAACGAAGCCGCAAAGCGGCTTTGCCAGAATTTGGAAAGTTGATTAAGGGTGTCAACATCAATTTCGTCATTTTCATGGCAAATTAGCGAAGCCGCGAAGTTTTTTAAAAAAGCCGCTACGCGGCTTTTCACTGCGGATCTTTTGGACCCTGACTCAGGTTTTATAGAGGTTGTCCTGCCAAAGTTGAAAAAGTAGCAAAAAAAAAGGGTTCTTTCTATTTATTGAAAATTGAAGTCGTCAGGAACATAGTCTTAAAAGGGTCGACAGCTGTACAAATAATTATACAATCAATACTTCAGTTGATTCTACTTTCTGCTTCTTCCTGTTTCTTTGGATTATCCGAAGCCGCGGTAGAAGAACTCGTCGCAAGTCTCGTCCGCTTGTCCCGCTTGCAAGAAGACCACGTGATCGGAAATGCGATGTCGATTTTGGCTCGAGTCGGAAGATTCGTCTCTGCTCATTTGGAGAATTCGGTGCGTGGAGCAGGGCGGCACGTAGATCGGATTCCAGCCGACGAAGACGGTTGTCAAGTTGTCCGCGCGCGAGTTGCTTTCCTTGACGAATCGGCGGTACTCGTTTCGCTTCCACCAGAGTTTGTAGCTCATGATTCCGCAGAAAATGAAGAGCAAAAATGACACCGAAGCGGAGAGAATTCCAACCACCACCAGTGACGTCAGCTCGAGTTTCTCCTCCATGTCTTCAATTTTTCTTTTTTTTCGATTTTTTTCTTAAGGGTACTACCTTCGATTTCCCCAACTTCAGAAATTCTTCTTTTTTCTTTTGCTCTTTTTATTCTTCTCGTAAAACTCTCGGAAAATTCGATTTTTTATTTATTTTTCTTGTGAGAAAAAAAAAGACTGATCGCGTCCGAGATTTCACCGTCTCAACGGCTCCTCGCTCGGGGGCGCCCGATTTTTTCGATTCGCAGATGGGAACTGCTGCTTTTTGCCGCCTGCTCCTAATGGTCGCCAATTTGCCGCCAATGCAACTTATCAGATGGAAACAAGCCGCCACCTGCTATGCGAAGAATTTTATTAGTCTTCAACTTGACAATAGAATTGACGCCAAATTATGTTCTAGAAATCTCTAGAACAAGCTGAATTTTCGATTCAATTATAAAAGTACTTCTGCCTAGGTATTTATTAAAACAATTCAAAATCCAAGCTATTATTCGAATCAAAAAACGGCTTTGACTTCAATTTTTCGATTTGCTGTTGAAAATTTCTTATAGAAAAAATCACAATTCAAAAAGCAAAATTATAAAATTTTTTTCATAAAAAATTTCTAGAACAACGAAACCACTAAAACCGGGAATAGGGATTTTTTTCTATAAGAAATTTTCAGCAGGGAATCGAAAAATTGAAGTCAAAGCCATTTTATTTGCATCAAAAATCGGCTTTGACTTCATTTTTTCGATTCCCTGTTGAAAAATTCCTATAGAAAAAATCCTTATTCCCGGTTTTAGAATTTTAATTGTTCTAGAAAATTTTCATGAAAAAATATATTATCTTGCTTTTTAAATTGCGATTTTTTTCTACAAGAAATTTTCAACAGAAAATCGGAAAATTGAAGTCAAAACCGTTATTTGATCCAATTAATAGCTTGGATTTTGAATTGTTTCAATAAAAGCCTAGGCGGAAGTGGTTTTAAATCTGAAACCGGTTCTAGAGACTTTTCTCTAGAATCGAGAAAAATTGGCAAATTGCGCGGTGGATTTCAATTTTGCCCCATTTTTAGCCCTTGAATGGCGATTTTTGAAATGATAATCAAAAAATTAAACTCAAACCAACTTTTTCAGACAAATTCTAGTTTTTTTCAAAAAAAGGATTTTTTCCTATTTCGCTCTTTGAGTTGAATTTTTTATGAAATTTTCAGGTTGGTCAGGGATAATCTTTGCCTTCTAGAATTTGAAGAGATCAGTGCAATAATTTGTTAATTGCAGAGAGTAGGTCACAATTTCTTCGAGGCCAAAACCAGCTGAGAAAAAATCGGCGATAATGATCTGATGATGAAAATCGTTCATCTTGAAGTGTTCTAGTTTTAGCTACAGTCCCTAGGCTGTCAATCATAGAACCTATATTTAGCCTGATCAAAGCCCCTTTTGGCCCCTATTAGTTACTCCCCGCTGACTCTCACTCTTCTCGTCAGCTGTACACGATTGCTCCTCTCAGTTTTCTATTCTCAATAAACCAGTCTATATTTGCAAGAGCTAGCGGCTACATCTTGCCTGACTCAGCAGAAAGTTACCAGTGGATTATTACACTGGTGACTGAAAAGGATATTTTTTTTCGAACACGCAAACGAAGAGTTTCCAGTCAACCTAGAGATTTACAGAAGAAGACGTCACGATACGAATTCCGATTACGATCTTTGGACTCCAACTGCGAACTTCCAAACTTCACTTCAGCTCCAGAACCGGCCAGTGCTCTCCGCGGCGCCACCAACTGCAGCACCCACAACAACTCCATCAACCACGCCAACTTCTCCGACGACGCTGACTGCGCGCTACAACGGGCGAAAAGGTACGAGAGGTTTTTGAAAGGTCTTATTTTTTTGGGTGATATTTTTGAATATTAGAAATTTCAATTTTGGGAGAAACAGTCAAACTTTTTCCAAAGTAAAATTTCAAAAGTTATCACTCGGAAAAATTAATTTTTGGTCAAATTTTTTGAGGAAGGTCAAATTTTTGGCGGTTTTTTTTTCAATCAGATTTTAGAAAATTATAATTTTCTGAATTTTGAAAAATCGAAATCCAAAGTTTCATCGACGCCAAATTTCACGAATCGGCTAGTAAAGTAACGGGTAATTTTTTCTTCTTCATTATTTGAAAATGACTTTGAAGAAGCTTACCAACTTGAGCCGAAGCGAGATTCGCGCTGTTTTACGTAAGAAGGGACTTGACCCCGAGGGAACCGATGATGAAATTTTCCAACGGCTTCATGATTTTGCGCAAGAAAACGGTTGTCGTAGAACGGTAGACGACTCAACCTATCTTGTGAACATGCAAGGGGCGATCCCATCAGAAACAGGAGATCACGTTGAGGACCAGGATGACCGTGACGCTCTTTCCGACGAGTACATCGATGACGAATTAAAACAAAAAAAGTCTCGATTGTCACCGAACTCCTATCCTAGTGACCTTCCACAAGACCCAGCGCGGAAACTACCACGTAGCACTACCAGAGCCGACCTTAGAAGGGACTCTTTCAATAATTTTTCGCAAGCCGACCACGGAAAATCGCGAGTGAGCACACTTGCTAAAGAATCAAGAGACATTCGAGCAGTGACAAAGCGATCAGTCACTGAAGTCGAAACTCTGCTTGCGGAAATTGCGAAAGCAGCCGATGTTTATGGTTGGAGCTCCGCTGACAAATTATTTGTTCTGCGATTAAAACTCTCCGCTGAACTAGGCAAGCAGGCCGGTATCTCGAATCTTTGCTCATTTACTGATGCAGAGCGAAGTGTGCGAAAGCGTCTTGGGCTTAACCAGGATCGAGTGGCATCCCAGCTCGCAAATCTTGAGCGCGGGCCGAATGAATCTACTATGGCCGCCTTTTACAGACTTCAAGTGCTCCTTGAAAATCCACAGAGTGGCTTTACCTATCTGCCGCCTGAGTTCAAGCGAGCGACTTTGAAGAACAATCTGAAAAAGATCCTACCCAGACAAATGTACATGTCGTTTATAACAGCTTGGTCGTCTACGAACCAGACTTGTGACTTGTACGAGATCACTGACTTGCTTGAAACGCTCACAAGTGCTTTTGGGTCCCCGGGTGCAGCGGTCAACTCGATTGACGAAGTCGTTGACGACCTCGATGACTTCGAAGGTTATGATGTAAATGCTGCCGCTGCCAGGGGTCCCATTAAGTGCCACTTCTGTCGCCGGACTGGACACTATATGAGTGCGTGTCCAGCACTCGAACAGATGCGCGGCGGAAATGATCGATTTAGAGAGGCAGAGCTTAGAATGGACCGCCTTGAGAAAAAACTCGATAAAAGTAACGAGGAGAACGCGAGTGCTCTCACTGCTATTCTAGCGCAGCTAAAGGCTCTCAATACGAAATCGGTCAATGCAGCGGAATCGAGTGCACCACCCAGTGCTCGCTCTGATGATAAGCCCCAGAAGCCACGGGGTAGTCAGAAGCCACGATGCTACCACTGCCCACTTAACTCGGAGGGTTACCCTCCGAGACACTTCCCCGCTGCTTGTCCGTACTCGGCCAGAAATAACCATTGACTAGGCCCAGAAGTACCCGAGGTTCACACTGTCAGCTCCCCAACTTTTCTGCCCCATTTTCGCGTTTCCATCAATGGCCAAGAATTTTCTGCACTTGCCGATAGTGGCTGTAACTGTCAGTTAATTCATCCCCGAGTTGCAGATAAATTTACTTCAACTCATCCACCGGTCAAAACCAACGCTCAAATTCGGGTCGCAAATAGTTCCAAATGCCAAATCAAATCGCAAATAACGCTCCCAGTATCGATCGGAGGTCGAGTTAGGCAAATAACATTCTATATCTACCCCCAAATGTCGTATGACATGATCATCGGCTTATCCGATTATGACCGAGTCGTTATCGATAAGGCGAACAACCTGATCACCCTCGATCAAGACACCACCGAGTTGGTCCATTATGGCACAGATATACGTCTTAATTCGGTCAATAATATCACTATCGAGGCGTTCGGAATCACTCCCGTGCCCGTCGAGTGTCCAATCAGGGAGGAAGAGGGATGTGTTGTTGTCGGTCCTGATGATAAGGGATTCCTTTTTGAAAATAACCTGACAGTCGTCGAAGCTTCGTACAACCCAGATCCAACGCTCATGTTGCTAGTTCAGAACACCACTGGATCGAAAATCGAGATTCCCAAGGGCATTCCAATCGCCAGGGATTTCACATGGAGAAAGATCCAGGCGGAAACTTGCGCTGCAATGAGCTCATCCATTTGTACAGTAGTGACGACCAGGACTCGGAGTTTAAAGAGCACCTGCTTTCTCGGGAGCTCCGTTATACACCATCCAAGAGCGATGCGTATAAGAACGTCAAACTGGGCGAAAAACTAACGGCTGCTCAGAAATCACAAGTACTCGGAGTACTCAGTAAAGAGAGGACCGCTTTCAGTACTTGTCCCGACGACATAGGGCTTTTGCGTAACACGGCTTTTCGTATTCATTTGAAAGACGAAAATGCCGAGATCTACGAGAAGCCGCGAGCTCCGAGACAGGCGATCAGGGAAAAAGGAGACCAAGTTATCAAGAGATGGCTCGACAACAAGATCATTAAAGAATGCGCGAGCCGGTATAATTTACCGCTTTTTTTCATCGCAAAGCGTGATGGGTCTGCGCGTCCAATTTTGGATGCGAGGGCCCTTAACTTGGAGACTATCCCTGACCGCTGGCCCATTCCGTGCCTAAAATCGCTGATGACTCGAGTCTCAGAGACATTTGCGAAGGCAAAAGGAAATCTGTGGGTGTCCTCTTCAGATATTTGCTCAGCCTTTAACCAGATTAGGTTGTTTTCGGAGGACACTCACAAGTGCGCATTCAGCTACGGAGACAAGCAATACCAAGCACTGCGCATGCTATTTGGACTTAGGAACAGTCCAAGTTGCTTTGCCAGGGCTGTGTCCCGCATTTTTCAGGACGACCCGGAAGTCATGATCTTAATGGACGATTTGCTTATTCTCTCACAATCGTTCGAAGATCATTTGAAAGCTCTGGAGCGGGTTCTCAAAAAGCTCAAGGAATGCGGTGTAACTTTGAAGGTTGAAAAGACCTTTATTTGTTCGAGTTCTTTTGATTACCTCGGTTTCACAGTTACATCGAGGGGTGTCGCGCCTATTCGGTCGAAAGTACAGGCAATACTTGACTTTCCGCGGCCGAAATCGAGGAAACAAACGCGTTCCTTTATCGGTCTAGGAGTTTTCTATCGCCACTTTATAAAGGACGCATCCGCGATTCTAGAGCCCTTACACAAGCTGTGCGCTCCTTCGAAAGAGCCTTTTACATGGACTTCAGCGCATCAAGAGAGCTTTGAAAAATTCAAGCTCAATTTGGCAGCGGCAACAGAGCTCGCACATCGGGACCCGGAACTGCCTTTGGTTCTTGTGACCGATGGATCCACAAAAGCCATCGCAGGGGCACTGCATCAAAAATTGCCATCTGGCCTCTTACAACCCCTCGGCTACTTCTCACGGGCACTCGTTAGCGCAGAAGCGAAGCTAGCTTCCAGATACATTGAGCTGGCAGCGGTCGTTTGTGCTCTTGAGTACTTCGAAGATCAGGTTTATCTTCAACCAGTCACAGTGGTCAGCGACCATTTCTCGTTGCAGAAGGTCCTTGAGGAGAAACGAATGCGGAAATCGCTCCCTGTACGCGTCGTTAATTTATTACAACGATTAACGCGTTTCAATGTCTCGTCGATAGAGCATGTTAAGGGAACGGACCCAATGATGGTAGGCATCGATGCTCTCAGCAGAGCAGTCCCCATCAGCGAGTTCGATGACTACGCGGAACCCGACGATATAGATAGAGGGTCTCAAATGTCATCAGGCTGGAACCGGGATTTGATTCCGTCTACTCGTGTCTTCAGATTGAAACGCGCCGCGCTCGCAGAATCCGGAAAAACAACAGTGACGCGCCGATTTTAACCATCGGAGATACCGGTTTCACTGCAGCTCAGCTCAATCGGATCCAGAAAAGCGACGCTTTTCTGCAGAAACTCCTTGAGAAGGACCTAGTGACACTTGACGAGCGGGAAATCTATGTCGAAAAGGAAAATAGAGACAAGTTATTCCTCCCTTATGAGCTCGCACTCCAAGTCGCCAGTTTCCTCCACGTCTGCAAAGCCCACCCGGGTACAGGCTGTCTCTCGGAGATTCTACGCCGGAAATTCATTATGCGAAATCCGCAGGCGGTCGCGCGAGAAATCTGCAACTCATGCCTGAAATGTCTACAGATTAAACCACGCCCAGCACTCCGGAACATCGACGTTCCAAAGCCAGAAATCGCGTCCCAACCTTGGGAGCGGGTCTATCTAGACCTCTGTGATTTCGGAAGCGTAGACCAGGATGGTTTTCGGTACCTTCTGGCGGGAGTTGACCAGATGACTCGATTCGTGGTCTGCAAGCCCCTCAGAACAAAATCGGCCCCGGAGGTTGCTCAAGGTATTTTAGAATTAATACTTTCTAACAATGCGATGGGTGGTAGATTTACTTTCGATAATGGGCTTGAATTCGTCAATCAACACGTGACAGAGCTTCTTGAGAAATTCAATATCAAGATTAGCCGAATAAGCCCCTATTCGCCGCAAGGGAATCTCACAGAGCGGAAATTTCGTTCCATTGGGATCAAGAGCAAAATTCTGAGCCTTGACCCTGCCACATGGAGCAAAGAAATTGCATTTGTGGTTTACCACCTCAATAACACGCCCTGTAGTACACTCGGGAATCTGACCCCTTCTGAATGTATCAGTGGGCGACCTATGCCTTACCCAACATTCTGCCTCCCAGATGATCCGAAGGGAACGGGTGACCCAGAGGATTGGGCCGCATATTGCTCGGGCTGGCTTCATCGAATTGCGGGAGAACTTCAGAGCAAGTTTTTAGCTCGATTACCGGGAAAAGATCTCCCAGAAGCCCCTCAGGAAGGTTCGATACCGGTGGGTCGGAAGGTGGCCTTCTGGTCCCCTCAGAAACCGAATACGTCCCGTAAGGCATATGTTCAATTTGCCGGCCTAGCCAGAGTAGTCCGATACCTTCGATTCGGAAGCTACGAACTTGAAGAATTGGGAACGGGGAACAGGCTTGTCCGTAATATCCGTCATCTTAGATTAGCACCGGAGGACCCGAAGGAATGATTTGACCAAAAATATCAAATTTCGACCAAACCAAACCATTGACTAATCTTTTTTTTTCAGATGACGAACGGATTCCTGCTCTTCTCACTTCAACTGATTTCACTCGGCTACGGGGACATGGTCTTACCAGGGGGTGTGGTCCTTGAGGCGTCTGGGGATGTGTATCTGTCACGGCAAAGGGCGGTTCACATTGTTGAAATTGAGCGGCCCAAACCAACGCAGCCTTATCTGAATATTGTACTCCCTAAGTGCTCGAAAGAGAATTGCGAGAAATACTTCTCCAAAGATCGAAGCGCTAGAAGGGAATGCTCAGATAGCCGCGCTTCAGATCGGTTAGCCGCGTTACGGGACTCGATCGACTCTGATTTCAGACGGCGAATTTCGGCAATCAATGCTGAAGCTAATTTGCTCAAAAGGGACGTGCGCGAGCGAAGACGCAAGTCAGTTCTCAGATCTGGTCACGTGATTCGAAAACAACGCGATTTAGTTGCGGGAGCTTCTCTTCTGTCAAGCGTTCTCAATTTTTCAATGAAGGTCGTAAATAACATACAAATTCAAAATTTGAAAAGAGTCACGCTTCATACGAAGGAACGCGTGAATACGCTTGAGAATGCGTTGAAGGATTCAATGGCATCAGTAAGCGTTTGCATCAATGAGACTTACGCTAAAATCGACCTTCTTGAACAGCAGGTCTGCCTTGAATCCAACGAAAAGTTCGAACTCAGCACAAGTGCTATCGCAGCACAGGCTACTCAGAACTATCTGGAGCAAATTGACAGTGAGGTTAGCGAACTCGCGACAGGAAACATCCCTCCAACCATTGATTACATTATGCTCTGGAGGAGCGGATGCCTTGCGGCTTCGTGCCCATCTATGCGAGAACAGTCATGCATGACATTTTGCAAAGACTTGCTCTTCGACCTTCCAAGAGAATTGCGGCCCAGACTTATCGGGTCGTATCTCGATGACAACTCGATCAAAATCTATATCGAGATGAGGTTTCCGGTAATTATGGCTGAACCCAGTCAGCTTCACCGAGTAACCAGTTTTGGCATCGTAGAAAAAATTGAAGACAAGTTTGTCACAACGGCGGCGCAAATTTCTCCATATGCAACGGAGATCGCTGGCCGGTTATTCCAGCTCAACCGTTTTGAATGCTACAGTTCACGTGACACACTTATGGTCTGCAAAAATTCTGCCCTCAGCTCAAACTCTTGCTTGAGCGACGTAGCGACTTGCCCTACAAGATCTTGGCCAAGCGAAGCCCCATGCACCTACGCATACACGAGAAGTGGCGCGGTTGTTTACAGTATTGTGCCCGCGGAACATCGTGTGCGTTCAGTGTCTACTGACCTCGCAAGAAAACGTGACCTATTTCAGGGTCTTCGTTATTTCGAAGCGTCAGAGCTTGACCAAGAAGTCCATTGCCAGGGCCTCTTGATACCCATCACTAAGACTGATCGCATTTACTCTTCAAATATGACACTCGCTAGAGCAGCGGCTGAGATTGAGTTCGAATTCGATGATCGAAACTTCAATGTCACCCGCAGTGACGTGTTCGAACCAACCTTCATCGAGGACATCCAAGAGGATGTGGAAAATAATCTACTTTTCCTCATCGTTTCTAGCGCCTCTCTACTTACACTCATTGCTCTAGTGTTTCTTATTTTTGGAAACAAGGTGAGATTTTTCGCTAAGGAAATAACTCGACTGAATCAACCTGTAGTGTAGCTAGCCGCCCCGCTTAAAGTTCAATTCCCAACAAGCCGCAGTGAAATAGCTCCGTCATGGACCTCTCGCAGGGTGATTATTTTTCTAATTCTAATGTGCTTATGTTTTCGCGGGAGGGAGTAAGGTGCCAAAGCGCCGAAGCTTTCCGAATCAATTTTTCACTAACGATTCGACCCATAGAACACACCATTGGGAATTGGTCGGGTATAAACTGTTCTATTCATAATGCACTTAGTTAAATAATCACTAGCTTCCCAAGTTCAATTACACTCAGGGCGATCAACAGTCTTTTCCGAAAATAATCTCAACACCCAAAATTTTCCAATAATCGAATGTCAAAGAGTATTCAATCTTAAGGGTATCCCTCGCATTTGACCGAAAAAGAAACCTCAACTGACCAATCAAGACCACCTCTCACTAGGGTAACCGGGGGAAGGATAAGGGACTAACTACAAAATATCTTCAAACTTTTGGAATACTTTCTACGAAAGTCTGCATGTCTATCGATCAATTTCTGATCAAAACGATAGACCGACCAGCTCACCCTGGTTCAGATGAGAATCTGAGGCCTAGTAGCGAGGTAACCACAGGAATTCCATCAGTATAGTTAGGAGCTAGAATTCTTCCAAGGTTTATGATCTCACCGCCCGGTACACCCTTAACACCTTTAGACCCAAAGTAGCCAGTGAGCAGCCGCACCACCACCATCACCGTCTCCACCGACACCGCTGACATCACCAACAAAGACAACGACATCGACATCCCCAACATCAGTACCACTCCCACCGACACCGCCAACATCATCAATATCAACCTCGACTTCGACACCAACTACAACAACCATACCGTCTCCCCCGACACCGTCGACATCATCAATATCAACCTCGACTTCACCACCAACTACAACAACCATCCTATCTCCACCGACACCGCCGACATCACCAACAAAGACTACGACCTCGACATCTACTACATCAATACCACTTCCACCGACGCTGCTGACACCAACAACAACAACCGTACCACCTACACCGACGTCGCCTACATCACCAACCACGACTCCACTCGCCACTACGCCGATCCCGACAACGTATCAACCAACATCTTCCAAAACAACATCTCCGACTACGTCCGACATCAACAAGCCCGTTTTTTTTATCCTGTACTCTTCTCTTCACACCATCCTCGACATCAACGACGCCTACTCCCTCGTCACCGATGATCCCGTCTTCTACCTCTTACTAACCCTAGCGCGTTAACAACTTCGACCTCTTCAATAGCTCTGGACCTGATTCCCAAAAACAACCCAACCATCTTGTGCCGACAACAAACTTGATGCTCATCAAATCAACTCAATCTCCTCTCCGTCAAACTCTTTACTAACAACTGTCCATCATCGACGCCGTCAAAACCGCCCCTGATGTCCAGCCCTCCTTACAAAAAAAGAAACATCTTATCCCTGTGCATTTTACTATTATATCTTCTGTTTTTCTTATTATTATTTATCCCTTTAGTGACCACAATGTGTGCTTCTTCTTCATCTCGTGTGATTTATACATCAACATGTATCAACCCTAAGTGGGGGAAGGGTGAAGTGTTCTAGTTTTAGCTACAGTCCCTAGGCTGTCAATCATAGAACCTATATTTAGCCTGATCAAAGCCCCTTTTGGCCCCTATTAGTTACTCCCCGCTGACTCTCACTCTTCTCGTCAGCTGTACACGATTGCTCCTCTCAGTTTTCTATTCTCAATAAACCAGTCTATATTTGCAAGAGCTAGCGGCTACATCTTGCCTGACTCAGCAGAAAGTTACCAGTGGATTATTACAATCTGCTCCCATTGATAACTGGCCAATGGCCAAATTTCAAAATCAGAGCGCGGTGGCAACACAGTTTTTTTTGCGCGCAATCTTTTTCGGCCTCTTTTTCATCCTCGCCGACTTTGAGCCGCCAATTTACAGTACTTTACAGTTCAGCGCTGGAATTGTCTGACAGACTCCGCGAAACGGCCACTGTTAGTCAAATTTGAAAATGAATTTTCGCCGTTGATTTTGAAATGAATCGAAATCGATCACGATTTTTGGCGTCTTTTTGAAAAGTTTCTTTTTTGGCGGGAATCGGCCTACCGCTAACTATATTGATTCGCAGCAGGGCGCTTTTATGGGAATTACCGACAAATGTCAAATATTTCCACGAGGGTTCGAGTCAAATATGAATAAATCCATTTTTGTATTTAGCATTCCGACATCCGATATTTATGTTAAATTGCCTCTGACAGAAATTTAAAAAATACTCGTTGTTGATTTCAATCATCAAAATTAGAGTCACTGAGAATTGAATTTTATTGAATCAATTTTATGAATTAGTCCGAGTCATCTGAGTCTTCTTCGTGTTCTAGAGCCATCGCGCGACCTGTAATCAAAGTTTTAGTCAGAGTTGCAAATTTTGGTTTATTTTTGCTGAGCCGAGCTGAGCTGGCCTATTTCGCAGCTCACTGAGCTGAGCTGCCCTTTTTCAGAGGTAATTGAGCTAAGCTGAGCTGAGCAGACCCTAATAAGAGCTGAGCTGAGCTGTTTTTTTTTTTAAATAGTGTTAAAATCATTGAGCTGAGCTGAGTTGAGCTGAGTGATAATTGTCTGAGCTGAGCTGAGCAGATCAGATCATTTTCAAAAATCACAGAGCTCAACTCAGCTCAACAAATTTGCAACTCTGGTTTTAGTGATAACCTAAAACTAGCGGGCTTGGCTCGGCAACCTGTGTAAAAAACCTGAGTCAGGGTCCAGAAAATAAACTGGAATGGTTTTTTTTTGCGAAGCCGCTTCGCGGCTTCCTGCTAGAAAAGCCGCTACGCGGCTTTTCAGTCAAGATCTTTCAGGCCCTGACTCAGGATTTCAATACCGGTTGTCGAGCTCAAAAGAAAAGTGTACCTGTAATGGACTCGACGAAAAAGGCGTAGTGAAAGTGCGCTTCGTCGGAGCCGGAAATGTCCATCGTCTTGACGAAGTGGCTGAGCTCTTCTTCGGAAAACGGCTCGCCGTGGCTCTTGAGCGCTTGAATCAAAAAGGAACGCGAGATCGACCCTTCCGGCGGCGTGTGGCGGTGGTGGTGGTGGTGCCGCGGCCGCTTCTTGATCAGATCCTTTTCGATGGTCTCGAAGACGCCGAAAGCTTCGAAAAGCTCTTGATACGCTTTTTCGTTTTCTTTCACGGTCAGCATCTGTTTTTCGCGGATTTTAACGATTTAGCTTGAAAATGGCGTTTTTATTGAAAATTTTTAAAATCCGTGGCATTAGTAAAAACTCGTTGAATTCCAGCTCTCCATCATTGTTCGGGTCGCACTGAATTTCGAGTAGAAATGTACTAGAATTTGCTGAGTAGAAAGCCTGAGTCAGGCTCTGAAAGAGCTAAAATGAAAAGCCGCGTAGCGGCTTTTGAAAACGAAGCCCCAAAGCGGCTTCGCAAAAACTCAAATAAGCCGCTTCATTTCATTTTAGCTCTTTCGGAACCTGACTCAGGCTTTTACTCAGTTTGCCGAGATCAGATCAAACCTTGTGCAAAATCGCGTCAACTTCTCCGACAGAAACTCTTCGACCGCGGATTTTTTCGATCGAGGTTTTCAGCTCCTCACGACTGTTTTTTCGGATTCATGATCAAATTCATTTTCACGCGCGCTTGGCCAATTAGAGCTCCGCGCGCGCCTTTCAAAAGCGGAAGTCGCGCCGAAATTTTAATTCAAGAAAACCGAGTTCCTGATAGTTCCTCCGCCATCAATGTCAAACGCGTCAAAAGTCTCCTTGTGGCCGATAATCGTTTCCCTCGTAAAGTACTTTTCCCACTTTTCAAAGTCGAATTTCGCCGCGATCAGTCTTTTCTCGTAGATGTTTTCTTCCTTTTCCTCCACGATTTTCAGGTGCACTGCTTCGCTGGAAGATTCTTTTCCTTCTTTTTGGCGCTGGTTTTCGCTCGGATTTCTGGCTGCCCTTCTTTTTTGGCGCCTCTGAAAACGGCCTCAAAGGTGAACTTGTCAAAATTGAAGTTCAACTTTGAAGAATAAAATCAAATCAGTTTTCAGAGCGCCTTTCCGAAGACAACCTGGATCGAAGCTTTTTGAAGCTCATCTTTTTCTCTTTCTAGATTTTTTAGCAAAAGCAGCACTGTGGTCATCGTAAAGTCGTAAATGCTTTCAACCTGCTCCAGTCTAACGACTTTTTCAAGATCATTTTATCGAAAATTAAAATTCCAAAATTTTAAATTTTAAACCAATTTTGGCGAATTCTTATTGTAGCCCTAACTGTAGCTCCAAGCCCTATTTTTCTAGTTCTGAATATTTTTGAGGGAGTCTTCCTTGATTTCAAAAAAATGGCAGATTTAATGTTTTTAATAAGAAAAAAGTGCCATAAGGAAAATATAAAAACAGATTAAATTTCGGGATTACAGAATTTATTCGGCTAATACGATCAATAAGCTGATCGTAAGACGCAGCAATAAAAGAAACGCGAGGCTAACTTGAAACCATAAACTTCTTTATTATTCAGAGAACAAAAAAGCACGAAGCAAAAAAATTCTAGCGCTGAGAATTCATAGCAAGTTACTATGAGTAAGCTCTTTTTTAATCGGCCTCTTTTGACTCGAATTTTTCTAGCACTTTTCTTCCCGGAGAGTTAATCTAGTGACACCCTTATTTTTGCGATAGAACTGATTGAAGATGCAAGCCTTATTTTGTGAAATAAATAAGGGTGTCATTGTACTAACTGCTGGAAAAAGTCAGCTAGAAAAGCGAGTCTAAAAGAATAAATAAGGGTGTCCCCATTTTAACCTCATAAAGACAGTGATGAATTTTTCAGGCTTTGATTCTTTAGTTATAAAAGTGACACCCTTATTTTTCAGCTTTTAAGGTAAGTAGACAGCACCTTAAAAGCAGAAAAATAAGGGTGTCACTATCATAACTAAAAATTAAAGCGTGAAAAACTCACCAGTCTTTTGAGGTTAAAATGGTGACACCCTTATTTATTCTTTTAAAACGAGCCCGACCCTTTTTCTGCAGATTAAATTATTAATTTAGTAACTCGCGAAAATGGCTTTTCGACGGCTACCAAAACATCATGGTCATTTGGTCGCTGGCAGTTGTAGCCTTCATGTTTCTTTGCGTTTCTTTTCTGCGAATTCTGCAGCGCGCGTTTCTCTTTCTTCCCAGCTCGTTCGAACTGTACGACCCGAACGAGTGGTACAACGGAATCAAGGAAGACCCCGAAATTCACGAAGAGGCGCGCCGCTTCATTTCCAAAAGATGCTCAAAGGGCCGCAGTACAAGAAAATCGTCCTGGCGCACTGGATGAGGATCGTCGGTCTCTTCTGGCTTCTTGTTTCCAACTTGGCGACTGTTTGCTACATTGGACCAAGAGTCGCTTTTTGCGTCTTTGAAATGCTCCTGCTTTACTGGGACATTCTTCTTTACGCAAATATTTCCGGTAAAATCTGATTTATCATTTGTAATTATTATTATTATTCATTATTAATCAATTAAATCAATAAATTATAATAACATTAATGAGAATAAATAAATAATTTAAATAATTAATTAATTAATAAATTAATAAAATTAATTACTCAATAAGAAATAAAATTAATTATAAATTAATTAATTTTTAATTAATTGATTATTCTTAATTTTCAGAAATCGTGTCGAGCTCCCATTCCTGGATAATTTTCACTTTTTACTTTGCCGCTGTTGTCAAGGTAAAAAAGACCGGAGAAAAACACAAGCTTGAAATTCAGGTTTTCGTGACCTCTATTTATTTCCTCAACCCTTCCAAAGAAACCCTCATTCGAAGCAAATTCCACCACTCCGTCGCTCTTCTTTTCTTTCACCAACTTTTTCTCATGTTCACTCAATTCAAATACGCCCAGGTAACCAGTCTTTTCCCTGAGCTCTGCGACCTGTGTAGAAAACCTGAGTCAGGGTCTGGCAAAGTCTTCTAGACTAGAAGTCTTTCTAGACAAAATGCCCTGACTTAGGCTTTCTACACAGGTTGCTGAGCCCATTTTTAGGAAATGCATTTTATTTCTGCCGAGACTTCCGAAGATTTGGCCATTTTGCTCCAGAAGAAGGCGCAATTTCTCATCTTTTTTCGGTAAATTCAAGAGCGTTTGATGACTTGAACTAGTTCACTTTCAGCTGTATTGCATGGTGATCGTGACCCACCATCAATTTCAAAAGACTCGAAAGAAACTATCGCAAAAGCAGACGCCGTCATTTGGAACTTTTTCTCCTTGTCTTCAGTAGGAAACAGGCCAATCTGATTTATTACAAGATGGAGAAGCCGCAAGAAGAGCGGCTTCTCGCTTTTCAAGACCTAAGCAATTCGGTCCTGGGCTCGGGAACCTGTGAAAAAACCTGAGTCAGGTTCTGAAAGGCTAAGTTTAAAAGGCGCTTCGCGGCTTCGCAATATAACCATTTCAATCTCATCTGTTTTCAAATACTAGAAAATTTTAGCTCTTTCAGACCCTGACTCAGGTTTTCTTCACAGGTTTCCGAGCTCAAATCAAAAACAGTAATTGATCTGTTTGAAGTTTACAACGTACTCATCCTTCTCTGTTTAAAACCAGCACTTCAACTTCTTCCCAAAAAATGGTAAAAACATCCATTTCCACCAAATTTCCTCGTCTTTTCTAGCGTCAAAGTAGAGCCAGCCCAACTGTCTTTCATCCCTTCTCTGGATTGTTTTGGCCACTTCGAGTTGATTCTCTCCGGCTGTGGGTCCATTCAAATCCTGCTTTACTTGTGGATCGCTTTCAAAAGTTTCGCCAAAAATTGAATAAATTGGAGACAAGGAAGAGTGTTTTTGGTGAATACTTTATTCGGAAATAAGAATTGTTCAAAAGAGAGGTCAAAACGGTTTCAATAAAATAAAATCAGAAAAAAGTTGCATTTTTCAATTTTAGAAATAAAAATTTTAAAATTTTAAATTTTTTAATAAATATTTTTCCAATTTTCAAAAAAATTTTGTTTCGTTTCGTTTTTTAGCGGCTACAGCGGTAAATAAAATTAAGTATAAATAAAAAGTGAACCAGGAATAAAGATAAATAAATATAAATTTACCAAGAGGAGGAAATTTTCGGAAACTTGTAAAAACGCTTTTTCGGGCTTTTTCGGAGCTTTTTCGGAAAATAGTTAAAATAGAATTAAGAAAAGAATAGAACGTTGCTCTTTTTTAAAGTTTGAGGTAAAGTTGGCGGCAAAAAATAGTTAAAACACAAAATAGTTAAGCAATTATTAAAAATACACGTAGTTTTGTAGTTTAGGGTCAATTCTTTTCAAATTCGAAAAGGCGGAAAATCGAAAAACGGGACACTGAGACGGACATTTATAAAAAGGGAGGAAAAAGAGAAGAGAGAAAGAGAGACAAATAAATATATAAAATTCCAAAGAAAAAAATGGAAATTTCAAGTTTGCAAATGAATGAAATTTAATGTTTTTGATTCCTGAGGCAGGTTTTACGCGGGGGTTCTTAAGGGAGTAGGCATCGATAATCGGGTTTTTCTTCCGAAAGCAACAGAGAGACACCCTTATTTTCCCTCTGAGCAGAAAAAATAAGGGAGTCACAATCTTAAGTTTCGGAGAAAAAAGGGTGAATAAAAGTCGAAATATCGATGCTACACCCTTAATTATTTTCTGTTTTTAAGGGAGTAGGCATCGATAATCGCGTTTTTCCGAAAGTAACAGGATGACACCTTTATCTTTCCTCTGTGCAGAAAAAATAAGGGAGTCACAATTGTAATTTTCGGGGAAAAAGATTCAATAAAAGTCGAAATATCGATGCTACACCCTTAATTATTTTCTGTTTTTAAGGGAGTAGGCATCGATAATCGGGATTTTTTCGGAAATAAAGAGTGATACCCTTATTTTCCCTCTGAGCAGAAAAATAAGGGAGTCACAATACTAATGTCCGGAGAAAAAGGGTGAATAAAAGTCGTAATATCGATGCTACCCCTTAATCCGCGTAATTTTTATAATCACAATGGTTAAAAAGGGATGATGTCTTTTTTTTCAATTTTGAAATGGGCGATATTGGCATTTTTGTTGTGTTTTTGAATTTTGCATTTTGTGGCGTTTTTCGATGTCACGTGAGTAGTTTTTTAGAAGTCGTGGAGAGACTGGAAGACTGGCAGTCGAGGCGCTTGGAAGATTCCGTCTGGTTCGCTTTCGAAGAACCAGGAGCAATTTGAGGAGTTGGAGCTTGAATTGTTGAGTTCTTGATTGTTGAAAGAGTAGCTGCTGGAGATTGGGGGCTCGAACTTGGGCAGCTCGAGGCGCGGCACTGGCTCCACCGGCGCGAAGGGCTCGTAGGCCGTGTCAAACTTGGGGTCGACCTCGGGCGAGCTGGAGCACTCGCGGTCGGAGCTGACGCCGGAGCCGATCGAGCCGAACTGGCAGCTGCTGCCGAACGGTCGCTTGGGCGAGTACATCGCTGAAGTCCACGGAGTCGGCGGCGAAGAGCGCTCTACGAATTGGCTCCCGAACGCTGGTTCCGGGTATTTTGAAGAAGGAGGAGGAGGAGGAGCCACCATCGAACTCTGAAATTTTGGTTTTAGTTTTAACATTTGGTTTTTATTGCAAAAGTAGCGCTCTGGGCTCGGCAACCTGTGTAGAAAACCTGAGTCAGCGTCTGTAAGAACTGAAATGAAAAGCCGCGCAGCGGCTTTTAAAAACGAAGCCGCAACGCGGCTTCGCTAAAATTATCTCTAGAATCTCCCAAAAATTCTTGCGAAGCCGCTTTGCGGCTTCGTTTTTAAAAGCCGCTGCGCGGCTTTTCATTTCAGTTCTTACAGACCCTGACTCAGGTTTTCTACACAGGTTGCCGAGCCCAGGTAGCACTTGATTTGCGACTTGACCGGGGAGCTTGATTTGCCTCGATTTGGATTTATCCGGACGCACTCAAGTTCAAAGATAATCTCGAGTGACTCTAAGAGTCTAAGGGGCTAATAAGTAACGGCCCAAGCAGAATCAATCAACTCCCCTTCTCCATCTCGCCGGACAGGCCAAATCAAGCGAGACTGGTACTAGTAGCTGGATCAGCTGACCGCAAGTCGTGAGTAAACACGCATTTTGGAAATAAGAAATCAGTCCCCCGCAAACACGCTCGAATACATATGTCCGCCCAGACGGCCCAACATGTCGCCGAAAAAAGGGAGAAAAAATTTTTGAGATTTGAAATTTCAGAAATTGAATTTTTGCCAATTTTGAAAATTAATACAAATTGGTACTTTTTTCTCTAACACGATTTTTGGAGTCTTTTTTGCATAAAAAGAAGCTAAAAAAATATGAATAATTACCTCCTTGGCCATTTTGGCGATCCTGGTCGACCAGGTGTTCGTGGAAATGCTGTTTGCCGAGGTTGAGCTGCTGATCGAATGGATCAGCTGATCCGAGCTGGAGCAGGAACCGCTGCTGGCCACTTCGTTTCCAGGCAAGGGCCATTCTTCTACCCTGAAGCGAAACTGGTTAGATTCCTTGTTTTTGTGTTTTTGGAAAGTAGGGGCGCTAATCTTGCAAAAATTGCGCGCTTTTTGAAAATTCATTTTTCGCAAATTTGATTTTTCCAAAATAAAATCATTTTTAAATAAAAATACTAAAATTAAATAAAAAAAATATTGGATGAAAATTCGAAGAAAAATAGGTGGCGCTAAATTTGGAAAATTGCGCGCTTTTTGAAATTTCATTTTTGACAAATTTGAAATTTAAAAATTTTAAATTTTAAAAATAAAATTAAGTTTTTCAAATAAAATAAAAAAAAAATTAAATTAAAAAAAATCTTTGATTAAAATTTGAAGAAAAATAGGTGGCGCTAAATTTGGAAAATTGCGCGCTTTTTGAAAATTCATTTTTGGCAAATTAGATTTTTGAAAAACACAACAACAAAAACACGTGAACAGGTGCGTGTTCGCAAATTTATCAAAGGCTGGGAATATGTATTCGCGCGTTTTTCATTGATCGGGACATTTGGCGGACTTACTTGAGGCTGAGCGCGCCGAGGGATTTGTCGATGGCGAGCTCGTCCGAGTTGGCGCCGGAGGTCGAGGAGTTGGAGCTGTTCGCGCCGCCTTGGTACTCGCTGCCGAGCAGTTCGTCCTCGGGATTGTGGATGAAGTGGCAGCGCGCGCCGTAAGGGCAGTACCCGTTCGTGTGGAAGCTCTTGCACATTTCCGTCTTGTACTGAAGAAAAAGAGTGTTACAAAAGAAAGGAGGGGCGCCCTTAATTCCAAGTGTCGATAAAAAAATAAAGCGGAGGCCGTTTTTCGAGGATCAGGCGCAACAATGAAATGAGGAAACTCTCTCTGGCCGAGAGCTTTGTTTTGATAGCCCATTTTTTGGACAACGGGAAGAGATAAACCCTAAAAATCCAAGCTCTCCATCTGTCATTTTTAGAGGTAAAGAGCGGAGCCAGAATCTTTCGACTTGAGTTTTAGCTGGTGACACCCTTAAAATTAAGATCGAGAAGCCGCTTGCGGCTTCGAGGCAGACAATTCTAAAAGCCGCGTAAAAGCCGCAATCGTTTGACTCGAAGCCGCAAGCGGCTTTTCGACTTTAAGTTTTAAGGGTGTCACTAGCTAAAAACAGGTCGAAATAGTTTTCCTCAGATTTTTGGGGAAATTCTTTCAAACTGAATTTTAGCTAGTGAGACCCTTAAAACTTAAAGTCGAAAAGTCGCTTGCGGCTTCGAGTCAAACGATTGTAAAAGCCGCGCAAAAGCCGCAATCGTTTGACTCGAAGCCGCAAGCGCCTTCTTGATATTAAATTTAAGGGTGTCACTAGCTAAAACTCAGGTCGAAATAGTTTTGCTCATTTCTCAAAAATGAACTTTTACCTTTGGGTGGCGGTTGAGGACGCGAATCTCCTTGAGCGAGTGGGCAAACTGGCACTTTTTGCCGTAGCGGCAATTGCCCGTTTCTTCGTAGCTCCGGCACAGCTCCGTTTTGTAGAGCGAGTTCTGAAGGAAAAAATAAGGGTCGGCCAAGAATAAAACGGTCATAACGAAAATGCCAAAAAAGCGGCGGTTTTGAATTATTGATTTAGGATCGGACAGGTCGACCGCGATTTATGAATTTTTAGGCGCAATCCATCATTATTGCTACTTTTTTCCGCTGCTGGCAATAATAATAAACTGCCCCCTTTCCCCTGAACTGACTCCTTTGAGACGCAAAAAAGTTCAAAAAGATAAAATATGCTATTTTCTATTAACGATGAAAGCTTGAGTCAGGAATCTGAAAGCTTTGAGCGCTTTTAGGACCCTGACTCAGGTTTTCTTAACAGTTTTCGAGCCTGGAAGTGGAAAAGCCGCTTGCGGCTTCGAGCGAAAAATTTGAAAAGCCGCGAATAGCGCGGCTCTAGTTTTTGACTCGAAGCCGCAAGCGGTTTTTCCACTTCCAGGCTCGAAAACTGTCAAGAAAACCTGAGTCAGGGTCCTGAAAGCGCTCAAAGCTTTCAGATTCCTGACTCAGGCTTTCTACACAGGCTTCCGCGCCCAAATAAACTTACAGTAACTTACTTTAATGAGTCTCTTTTGGGCGTGGAAGGAGCGATTTTTAGCTTGCTTTAAACCTGGGTACTCGCTGTGCGGAATTCGCAGGTGCTTTTTAAAATTCGCCATTTTTTTAATAAAAAATGAAAAAACTATCTGTCTTTTATTTTCTTCTGTCAATTGGAAGAGAGAATTACTGTGTTGATTTTATAGGAGCAGGGAGCGAGACGGGGCGTAAAGCAAAATAAAAATATATTTTTGATAAGATTTTGATGTCTCGATTTTTATCGAAAATGGCGAAAGAATGAAGACTTACGTGTTTGCCACTGCTGTCTGAAGAGCCAGTGGAGGCGACGGAAACGGTTCTAGAGCGGAAAGCATGTGGATTCGCGGAGTCACGTGAGCTTTTTCGCGGAGTTCGGGAGAAGGGGCGCATCTCTGTCATTATCGCTGAAAAGTTGATTTATGATTTTTGAATTTTTCGCTCTTTTTTCTTTTTTTCCTTTTTTGAGGAAAGTGGAAGATTTCCTCTAAGAAAAGCATTTGAAAAAATCGAAAATAAACATCAAGTCTGGCCAAAACTCGACAAAACATGATCAATGCTAAAAAATGCATCTTCAAGCAAAAAAGAATCTACGAAAAAATTGATCAGTCCATTTTTCAGTCAGTGACCTTGGGAAAAGACGCGAGCTGTATTCTGTTAACACAGCTTTCTTTTTTCTTCCTGTCTGAGTCTTTTTCAAAAAATCTTTTTTATTTGAGAAATATTGAAAACCTGTGTTGAAAACCTGAGTCAGGGTCCTGAAAGAGGTCGAATTTAAGAATTGAGCCGTCTTTCTGAACCCTGACTCAGGATTCTGCAAGGTTGCCCAGCTGAGATCAAATATACTCTGAGCTCGGAAACCTGTGTAAAAACCTGAGTCAGGGTCCTCACAAAATCGCCAAGAATTCAATTTGGTAACCCTGAGTCAGGTTTTCCACACAGGTTTTTGAGCCCAGAGTATATTTGATCTCAGCTCAGCAACCTGTGCAAAAACCTGAGTCAGGGTTCAGAAAGACGGCTCAATTCTTAGATTCACCCTTTTTCATGACCCTGACTCAGTTTTTCAACTCAGTTTTTCGACAAAACCTTGACTTGAAAATAATGAAAAATGAGTCCCTTTCTTGCACTCTTGTAAAAATATTTAATTAATCATGAATAAGCGCGAATGATTAATAACGATCATACGGCTTTGGCAGTCGTCTATTCTAAAATTGACTAGAAAAGGACTAGCTCAGCGGGGTGATTCACGCCGCGCTGCAAATTCGCGAATTCTTCCAAGGAAGCGGAAAAAGCAGCAACGGTGCGGTGATACGGCCTAATTCTTCGGCTTAAAGGCCGAAGGATTGATGCGTGTAAGAACACTGATTCTTCGGCAAAAACCGAAGAATAAGTGATAAAAGATGCACTGATTATTCGGCTTAGGAAAATTTTTCACAGATTCCTCAACCAAGACCACGGGGCTTCGCCCCTTAGGCCCTAAAATGCCGGGGTCTAGTCTATGGTTACTTAGGGTTACCTTCGGTAACCCTAACTAACCCTAGCCTATCCCCCTCGTGTAAGTTTGTTCTGTCATTTTGCCCAGTGCCTCCTAACCCTAACCTCAAATTATAGAAAGTACTTTTAATAGGTAGCAATTTGCTAAAAATGAGTTTTTCTAGAAAATGTCTTTTTGCAGAAGTTATGACTCATAGATTACAATTATCAAAAGATTTTTAACAATGGATTCTAGAAAATTTGCCGAAGAATCACTGTCAATTTTTTCATTAATCCTTCGGTTCAAGGGAATTCTCAATATGCCGAAGAATCAGTGTGATTGAAAGCATCAATTCTTCGGTCTTGCCGAAGAATCAGCCCATACCACGAACGGTGCGTGTCACTTTTTGCTCCGCCGTCGGTGACGCACCGCTAGCTTCCTAACCGAGCGTACTTTCGCCGCCTTCTAACCCGTTTATGGCCAAAAATCCGGCTGTAATTCTGTTGCGACGGGACTGTTTCTCGCCGCTCCGGGAATCCAGAAATCAATTACTGGAAAAAGACGCTTCAAAAGAAGCTGAGAAGGAGCCTGAGTCAGGCTCTGAAAATCTTAAGGGTGTCCCCAACGATTTTTCCAAAACATTCCAAAACGGCCTCGATCGTTGGGGATACCCTTAAATGAAAAGCCGCGTAGCGGCTTTTTCAAAACGAAGCCGCAAAGCGGCTTCGCCAGAAGTCAAAAATGATTGGAAAATAATTTTGGCGAAGCCGCTTCGCGGCTTCGTTGGTAAAAGCCGCTACGCGGCTTTTCATTTAAGATCTTCAAGAAATAGAACTGATTCACGAACGGGTAGTGCCAGGTGTAGTACTAGCTAATTTCTAATTTTTAGCGCGGAGGGATGAAGAAAATTTCTGTGAGAAAAAAGTGGGGACGCGGGGATTATGTGCATTTTTATTTGATTTGCGGAGTGATAAAATTTCGTCCCTCTTTTCTTTTTTCTTCGCTAGCATGAATGTGCTAGTCCTCCTTTCTCTCTCTCACACGCTTTATTTAAATACAGTCATGTGACCCCGGACCCTATTTCCTTTTCCTTTTTGAATTTCCTCAACAATAAAAATTCAAACAATCAAAAAAGAGACTCTTCCTTGATTTCAAAAAAGCAACTTTCCTCAAAAAATTTTTTACAATAAAAATTTTTACCTGGACTTGGCAGTGGCTCCGGCTGACTAAAAAGACAAAGTTTTCAATTTGGGAAATAATGATTGCGGCGATTGTGGCTTCTGCTCTTTTATTTTCTTTCTGTCTCTCTTTTTCTTGTTTTGGTGTTGTGAGGAGGAGCTACTGCTAGTTCTGGTAGCTGTGGGTGTCGATTTGGGTGCTCGTATCTGTGGTTGAAATGGGTGGTTCCGCTCGGCTGGCTTAAAAACAGCCACGGTGGCGCCTGGCGGGCCTCGGCGCGGGCGCCCTCCTCCGAGACCCTGAAATCGAAAAAACGCCAAGCGGGACTTTTTTCTTCAAGCGCTACGGGAGACCAGCCACCTTAATATTTGCCTTCTTCAAGAAAAAACATCAAAACATCTCAACTCTTTACTTTCGCTTCTTTTTCCTTGAAAAATCGAAAAGCCGCTAAATTTGCGGCTTCCAGAAAAGAAACTATAAAAGCCGCGCGTAGCGCGGCTTCAATTTTCTTTGACTCGAAGCCGCAAATTGAGCGGCTTTTCTATTTTCAAGCAAAAGAAGCGATAAAGACCCGCTGTCTTTTGCTCTGAAAAAGACCAAAAACCGCCCCTTACCCCCTTAATTTTCCGAGAAGAGGATAAAAATAAATAATTTCGAGTCAAAAAGTCAACTCTTCAATCAAGGCACAATGCCCAGCGGGATTTCTGACCCGCCCGCCCGGTCACCTGCTGCGCCGAAAAGAGCAAAAAGTCCTCTTTTTCGATTTTCGAAAGTTGAAATTTTCGGTTTTGAAAATTTTAAGATTTTCAAGCAGGTGTAGAATGTCTTGTTTGAATTGAAATTGCGACGCGGCGATTGTGTAAAATCGTCAGAATACGGTCATTTACGAGCACAAATTGCACAGCCATTACAGAGCCTGGGCCAGTCATAAAACAAGATTCACTCGGATTAGCTCCAATCTCATGCTCCACAAACATTACAACGGTTCCACTTTCATTTGGAGAAAAATAACGAATGATGAAAGAAAAAATCATTTGTTAATTCTTCCAAATTTGGTTGTCAGACTTGATTTGATCAAAATCAGACAGACAAAGTTTACATAGTAACACCCTTATTTCATAATTAAAAGTTCTAAGTTCAGGTCTTAACTTTCAACTGAAAAGACGAAATAAGGGTGTCAATGTGTTAAAAATAAAGGAAAGAGTTGAAAAATTTAAATTCAAGAGTCTCTGAAAACCTGTGTATAAAACCTGAGTCAGGGCTCTGAAAGAAGCCTTAAAATCCTTCAGAGCCCTGACTCAGGTTTTATACACAGGTTTTTAGAACCTCTTGAATTTAAATCTCTTGTACTCTTTCTTATATTTTTAACACATTGACACCCTTATTTTGTCTTTTCAGTTGAAAGTTTAGGCCTGAACTTACAACTTTTAATTATGAAATAAGGGTGTCACCATGTAAACTTTTCCTAGCCTAGGTTCTGAACCGGGTTTTGCAAGAGTGAGCAAATTCGCCCCTTCTTTTCTACTTTTTGATCACTCGTTTGAAAAAATTCCGTTCTTTTCTTTCTTTATATTTTTCGCGCCTGAGCAGCTCTGCTCAAGCAGGTTCTAAAAGGCGAAGCTCAGAAAACGAACGCTTCGGAAAAACAAGCCGGAAGGGAATTTCATTTTCTTGAAGAATGAAAGTGATAAGCCTTATCATCAACTGGCTTATTGACGCTCAATTGGTCGCGATTTTTGGATTTCTTGAAAATTCGGATTTTGATGGGGGACACCCTTAATTTTAAGCAACGGCAAAAAGAGGAAGATTGTTTTTTTGTTGATAATCTGAGATGGTGATTGCGAATCTGAAGATTGTTGCCCCGAGGCGAGTGGGAAAGTGTCCCGCTGGTTTGAATGGGGCTTATTGATTCTTGAATTTCCTGAAAACAAAATCAAAATTGGCAATTTATCGAAAGAGGGGGCCGCCACCGCAGGAACCGTTTTTAGGCCGAAATCGATTTCAACGACAAAATCGCCGTATCTCAACTTGGAAACAGTTCCATTCATTATTAATCACTTAGTCAATGTTCCATTCTATTGCTGGCCCGTCTGCTACTGTAACTCACTGTAACAGCAAACATCTCAGCCAGAAATAGAAAGAAACAGAAGGCCGGATTATTGAGCCATCTTTTTATGAATATTGCATTTCTAATTCGCTAAAAATAGATTTTTATTAGAAAAAGAAAAACTTCGAGAGTTAACATAGTGATACCCTTATTTCTTGATTTTTTAATTCACAACTTTGGCCCAACCATAGCTATAACTTTGACATATGATTTACTAACCCTAACCCTAAGGACAGAAATTTTATGTTGAAAAATTAAAATAAGGGTGTCACTAGGTTAACTCTCATCAAAAGGTTGGTTTAAAATTGACAGTTTGTTTAGCCATTTTTAGCGAATTTTAGTCAAGTAAGAAGACTTGAATTCTCGGCTGAGCAACCTGTGTAGAAAACCTGAGTCAGGGTATGAAAGCCGCTTTCTCACCCTGACTCAGGTTTTCTACACAGGTTCCTGAGCCCAGGATTCAAATCTTCTTACTTGACTAAAATTGGCTAAAATGACTAAACAAACTGTCAATTTTCAAACTAAGCTTTCAATGAGAAAACCTGAGTCAGGGTCTGAAAGGATCATTAAAGCTCTTTCAGACCCTGACTCAGGTTTTCTTCACAGATTGCTGAGCCTAGCTAGAGTGTTGTTTTAAGAATCAGTGTTTTTGCTAGGTTGTAGCCGAGTGGTTTTGTGTCTACACAAGAATCAAGAAAGAAAAAGCGAGTCATGGGAAGGTGAAATGGGGATGAAAGAGCGCGTAACGGATCCGCGTGTCAGATTGCTTGTATACATTTTCTTTTGCTTGGTGGAGTCGCGACAGGAGCAGTTCTGAAACGAGCAGCGTAAAATCGCTTTCGGAAGGAGGCAGCTGGCGAGGGAGGATCAGAGCTCGCCCGCCGAGCCTCGCGTTTTCTGGCCGATTTGGGACGAGCGGGCCACTCGACCCCGCGTAATTGGATTTTGATCAAAACCGCTCCCGCTCTACAGACGGACCGGGACCAACAAAATGTCCAAAAAGAGACATTTCTCGACATTCAAGCTCGCTTTCCAGGCTCGTTAGCCGAGCAATAACTAATTGGCTTCGAAATAATTGCCAAATTTTCATTCTCAATTCGACTATTTCTTCATGATTAGCTTCTAAAAGTCTTCAACCGACACATTTGTTGAAATAAAAAAATGAATATTATTCATTCGCATATTTCTCCACTTCCACCTTTCCCAACAAAACGACATCTAGCCGGTTCTAGTTACAGTAACGCTTTATCCTCAGCGGAGCTCAAAAACCTGAGTAGAAAACCTGAGTAGAAAACCTGAGTCAGGTTTTGAAGAGCTTTTGACAAAATATTAGACGTTAAGGGTGTCCCCAAAGATTTATCCAAAACATGGTTAACTTTGAGTTATCGTTGGGGACACCCTTTATTCGTCATGTTTCGAAGCTCTTCAAAACCTGACTCAGGTTTTTTCATAGCCTATGAATCATAGGTTGCCAAACTCAGCTTGGCAGGGCATGAAACTTCACGGTTTCCGCTTGAGTCCACCTCCAAATGTCCTCTGAGCTGACTTTTTCACCGTTCACGGGTTGGGTTCCCACATTGGGACTCGCTGGTTTTCCTCGCCTCACTTCTATTTCGAGTTATTATTCACGCTGCGATATTTTTCCAGGGCGGCTTACTTTTGGGCTTCTCCGCTTTCGTAATTTTTTCGTCGGAATTTTTCGACTGTAAAAACAACCTTCTCCTAAATCTTCCTGGCTGATTGGTTGGATAATTCTGGCGCTAGAATTTCGCTAAAATTGATTTCAGAGTCTAATTGTCAATTTAGGACCTATTTTGTCGATTTTAACCGACAATTTTGGGCAAGCGAGAAACAAAGCGAGTTTAAAAATGAGTGTGTCTAATTAATGCTCCAAAATTCGAGATCAAAAGTGTTTTGAAAAGAAAGTAAGCTGGCTTGAAAGCGCGTCTTTTTAATAATTGATCTGAGTGAATTCGCCATCTACTAATGCGGCGGGCACTTATTACCAGTCCCAATATAAAATCAAATAAATTTTTAATCGGGGCGAATATTATTATCGTCTTGGCACACTCTTCTCCAAAAACACAACCAGCGAGTCCAATTTTATGGAGAAAAGCTTTATTTTATTCAATAATTAATTAAATGATTATCAATTATAAATTATTAATTAATTATTGAATAAATTAATATTCAATAATTAACTAATTAATAATTATACTCGGCAACCTGTGTAGAAAACCTAAGTCAAGGTCTGAAAGAACTGAAATGAAAAGCCGCAAAGCGGCTTTTAAGAATGAAGCCGCAGAGCGGCTTCGCCGGAATTTTCGATATATTGTAATTTCAATATTAGCGGCTTCAATTTTAAAAAAGCCGCTGCGCGCTTTTCATCTCAGTTCTTACAGACCCTGACTCAGGCTTTCTACACAGGTTGCCGAGCCCAAATATATAATTTAGACGAAGAGGAAATTGAAATTTGAATTGAAATTGGATCGAGAAGAAAAATAATAATTTGAATAAAATTTTGGCAGGGGAGCGCGACAATTATGGCTTCATCAAAAGGTGAATTTTGTGTTTGACAGCTCCAATTATTCCAAATGCGTTTGATCTAATCGAGGGCAGGCTCTCGGTGGATAAGGCCGCCGGTTTGTGCCCAAAACAGCGCATTAGTGAAACAATCCTCCCAGCCTGCAATAATTCGAAATTCGCGCTCATTTTCATTTTCTCACGCCGCTCTTCTTTTGAAAACAAAATTTTAAGGGGGTGTATAGCGCTAACCTCAATTTTCCATTTAGAAATTTTGGCGCTTTTAGGTGGTAACACCCTTATTTAATATTTGTTATTTGAAATGATATACCCTTAAAAGTTAAGGGGTGTATAGCGCTAACCCCGATTGCCTTACATAATTTTTGCAGTTTTTTAACATGGTGACACCCTTATTTAAACTTTAAATAAAAGGCTTATCGAGAGAAATTTAAGGGGTGTATAGCGCTAACCTTAATTTTCTATTTAGAAATTTTGGCGCTTTAAGCTGGTGACACCCTTATTCAAAATTTGTTATTTGATATGATATCCCCTTAAAATTTAAGGGGTGTATAGCGCTAACCCAGATTCTCTTATATAATTTTTGCACTGTTTTAACATGGTGACACCCTTATTTAAACTTTAAATAAAAGGCTTATCGAGAAAAATTTTAAGGGGGTGTATAGCGCTAATCTCAATTTTCCATTTAGAAATTTTGGCGCTATAAAATGGTGACACCCTTATTTGAAATTTATTATTTGATGTGGTATCCCCTTAAGATGGTCCCCAATTTAACGGTTTTTCTTTCAGAAATTTTGTTACGTAAGAATTTTAGGGGAAAAAACCGTTAAAATGGGGACCCCAAATTTTTTAAAAGGGCTTGAAAAATTTCAGCTTCGCTGAAAATTTTGTATTTTGATGTGCGCTGGCGCGTAGCCCGACTTTGCTCAAGTGAAATCGGCGAAAAAGGGGGAAGAAAAAAGTGGCAGATGTTCTCGAGCGAGATAATCCCCAACTTTTTCCCCAAGTGATCGATTTTCTTCTCGAGCAAAAAATCGCAGAAGGGATGAAGAAAAAGAAGCCACCTGTCGATTTTTACACTTGATATATTTTTGCTTGGGCTCCGATTTGTTGAAGTGATGAGCACTTGATGGCGCTATCAAGCGCTTATTTCCGCAACATTCCGACACAATTGGATTCGCTCTGCTGGAAGGACCCTTCAGCCAGCGCTCGAGTGTTTGAAAAAGATGTGCCCAAAAAGAAGCGAGCAACAAAAAAACGGCCACTCGGGATGATTTCCTCCATGATGCCCTCCGCGCGTTTCGGAAAGAGCGTGTGTGCCCAAACAAAGGCCATCGCGCATCTGGCATTTACGAGTGCCCACAGCCTGTTCAGCTCCCTGTTAAAAACAGGGGGCTACTGGTTGCAACTGGGTAGCCCTGAGAGTCAAGCTCGGCTTTTTCGTCCTTGCTGTGCTCGGCAACTTGCGTAGAAAGCCTGACTCAGGGTCTAAAAGAGCTGAAATGAAAAGCCGCGCAGCAGCTTTTAAAAACGAAGCCGCGAAGCGGCTTCGCCAGAATTTTCGATAGATTTTTTGGTAGTATTAGCGAAGCCGCTTTGCGGCTTCGTTTTTAAAAGCCGCTACGCGGCTTTTCATTTCAGCTCTTTAGGACCTGACTCACGTTTTCCACACAGGTTGCCGAGCCCAGGGAAGCCCTTACTGTCTAGGACTTGGCTTGGCTAAGTCTCTTTATTCCAAAATTATCATTTTCTCCTTTTTGAACTTTGTTGCTTCCGCCCAATCGCGCATTTCAGCGGCTCAATTTGGCGGTAATCCGTTTCGATTTTTATTTTATCTAAGAAAGAAGAAGCCATCGTAGCTCTCTCTCTCTTTGGGATTAACTCGGTTAAGTTATCGGCGGTCCAGGTCTTGCGGTCGCGATTGTCACTCGCTACCAGGTGCGAGGCGAAAACGCCGCCAATTCGGCTAATTTTCACTAAATCAACGGACTTTTACCGCTACTGCCAAAGGTAAAAGTGAGCTAAAATTTAGTGAAAAGCCGCATAGCGGCTTTTTTAAACGAAGGCACATTTTTGATACTTTGTAATGGTTAAATTAGCGAAGCCGCTTTGCGGCTTCGTTTAAAAAGCCGCTGCGCGGCTTTTCATTTTAGCTCTTCAGAACCTGACTCAGCCCCTTATTTATGTTGAGTCATTTGTAGCCGCGTTAATCGCATTAGAAATAATTCGTAAGCAGGTGCGTTCCGAATCGCCGTCAATTTTTGCTAATTTCCTTAAAATCGCGAAAAAGGTTTTGTTTAAAAAAAGATGCTGGCTGAATACATGGGCGCGCGCGGGGAGGGCGGAAGTCAACAGCCGGGAAAAGGAATAAGCTGCACCTGCGATGCTTCATTTTCGCATCCGGAATGTCAATCAGCGACGCGATGATGAAAATCGCCACTTTCCAAAGCGAGGATTTCGACGTGGCGAGTTCTTTGAGAAACTGAGGATAAGGGCGCTTGTCAGATTTGAATACCAAGATTAGGGGATGAAAAGGAAAAAGGGAGTTTTACGAGTTTCCGGAAAAGAAAAAGAGGGCAATTGACAATTGGGCTTCTTTGATTGCGACGCCCGGCCAGACCATAAATTTCGTCTCGACAAACAAAAATCCCGGCGCCAGCTTCCCAACTCGTCAAAAGCGGGAAACTGGAGCTCAATTTGAACAAATTGAATACAGCATTCGGAATGGAGATCAAGGCGAATGCTTGAACTGAAGCTCCTTGAACTGGCAGCGCAGCCATCTGCTCTCCTGTATATTTCATTTCAAAGCTGATTATTTAGTTTTAAATCTATCAATTCATTAGTTTTTAAGCTTGGAATGCCTCCCAAATAGAAATGGAAATAAAAATTTGATTTTGCCCTTCAAAATTGATTTCTCAAAGCCTAACCCTAACCTCTGCAGAAAACCTGAGTCAGGGTTCCGAATAATCTTCAACGAAAAGCCGCTGCAAGGAAGATCATTCAGGACCCTGACTCAGGTTTTCTACACAGGAGACCCTAATCCTTAACTTTGGACTCGGCAACCTGTGTTGAAAACCTGAGTCAGGGTCTGAAAGAACTGAAATGAAAAGCCGCGGAGCATTACAATCTATCAAAAATTCTGGCGTTTTAAAAGCCGCTCCGCGGCTTTTTATTTCAGTTCTTTCAGACCCTGACTCAGGTTTTCTACACAGGTTGCCGAGCCCAGAAAGGACTCTTCCTTGATTTCACTTTTCAAAATTTCTGAAATCAAGTAAAAAATGACCATTTTTTCTTCTTGAAAACGATGACTAAAGGAAGAAATCTGCTCTATTCGAAATGAATAAAAACGAATGCCCTTGACTTTGCGTTATTATATTCTTTTTCACGTGAACTCGTGAGCTCAACTGGGTGCAAAACTCGAAGAAGAGAAATTCTGATCTAGACTCGCTAATGCCTTGCTCCGTGGCCTTTCTTGCTACTGCTTCGTAAATAAATAAGAATCGTTTTCAATTCGACTGTATACGATTGAGCTAAGAGATTACTTAGCGAAACTTAATTAATATTATATTTTCTCGTTAACACTTTCACTTACAGTCAGTTACAGTCGGATCAGACTCGAGTTGAGAATATTTTTTGAGTAAGAATGAAGCAGCAAGAGATTGGAGAGCTTCCTACAGGTAGAAATAAGGGCATCACTTTAGTAAGCAAAAATAGAGATTCAAATTCAAAATATTCAATTCTAGCCTTACCCTTATTGTCCCTTTAAGGGTGTCAACAACGATCGAATTATCGTTGGCGAAATCGTTGTTGACACCCTTAAGGGGACAAAGGACAATAAGGGTAAAGCTAGAATTGAATATTTGGAGCATGAATCTCAATTTTTGCTTAGTGATACCCTTAGATCTAGAGATCAAGAATCAGTGTTTTTCTCTGACTTTTCGTTCGAGACTTAACAAAGTGATACCCTTATTCGTTAAAAACATAGAATAAGGATGTCTGCTTGGGTTAACTTTGAGAGAAAAGTCCGGTGGAAGCCCTTATTCTAGATGATGTGTAATCAGGTCTTTTTTAAGGCTGTTCGCAAATAATTGGCACGAATGTTGGCTGCCTGCGAAAATTAATTTGGCTAGTTTTCTTCGCTGGAGGGATCATTTACTCGACCAAGGTTCAATTTATGAATTTTTCAGTTCAAAAACTGATTTTCCAGAGCATTTACAAAAACTGCCTTGTCTACTTTGAATACCGCTCCTCGATCAAGCCCAGATTCGATAAAGTTATCAGCTGATTCAAACAAAGAAAGACAAGCTCCTTTTCTTTAAAAGTTCTAACTTTCTAAAGACCACTCGTCTGCTTCGTATAGTCGCGCTTCGAACATGCCTTTTCCGAGGATCATAATTTGCCCAAACGGAATGCACAGTTTGTCCAAAATGCGTCTTTTCTATCCCGAACTTTCCAACTCTTCCGGCGCCATGCGACTTTTGTACCAGGGCTCGGCAACCTGAGTAGAAAACCTGAGTCAGGCTCTGGAAGAGCTAAAGTGAAAAGCCGCGTAGCGGCTTTTTAAAAGGAAGCCGCGAAAAAGCTGCAACGCGGCTTTTCATTTTAGCTCTTCCTGAGCCTGACTCAGGTTTTCTACTCAGTTTGCCGAGCCCAGTTTTGTACAGTACCAGCGGGGCAAAATACAAAGAATCAGATCTCTTCGAAAGCGTGAAAAATATCAGCTACGATGAATTTCTCGACAAAACTGCCCTCGACTTCGAAATCATTGGTACATTTCTGTTTTGATTTTAAGAAAGTGGACCTTTGAAGGTTGTAAATTTGGCGATACGCGCTGCACGAACTCGTGGAAAGTCGAAAACACCAAGTACGGCAAGTGCAAGAGCTTCGATCCCGACGAGCTCGTCCTTGGCGAGAGCTTCGAGCAAAGTGGTCAGGAGCTGACTCTTTCGCTCGTCGCCGCGTTTAATCAATCGGACGCTTCAATCGGCTACTTGCATTTTCTAACCGGCCTTTCTCTTTACTACTCTGGTAAAACAAAACTATCCCCCTTCTTCAACAACCGCTCTAGACATCAACGACCGGACGATCGCGACGATTCGCTCGGTCACCATGTCGCCAAGTTCAGTTCCCATCGTCGCTCTCAAACAAACCCACAAGCAACTGCTGGGAGAGCCTTATTCCATTTGCCAAGTAACTGATCCCATCACCCTCTTTTTTCGAACAATTCTTTTCGAGGACGAGAAAAGCCACCCACTAAGGCGCTTCCTGAACTACACGAAAGCTGGGCTCGGCAACCTGTGTAGAAAACCTGATTCAGGGTCTGAAGAACTCTTTGCGGCTTCTCATTTCAGTTCCTTCAGAGCCTGACTCAGGTTTTCTACACAGGTTGCCGAGCCCAGCACGAAAGGGCACTGCAAGTTCGAGTGTCTGGCAGACACGGTGGAGAACACTTGCAATTGCACGATGAACTACCTGCGTGGCGAGAATGACGCGATAAAGAAAGAGCTGCGCAGATGCAGCGTTCAAGATCAAGCCACATGCGTCGCCAAAATCGTCAAAGGCTTCAACAATCCCAGTTACGGTTTGTCAAGTTCATAATTCACCCGTCAAGAACAGCCGAGTCAAACCGGGAAAACAGGTGCGACTGTCTCAATCCTTGCTCAGAAAAGATCCCGGAAGGGCAATTCGTCCAGTACGGGTATGTAAATTTGACTGTATCGAAATTCGTCTTACTGTACTTTTTGAATGAAGAGAGTACAAAAACGGACGAGAAATGCTGCAGCAAGGTGGGATCAAATTCGATACGATGGCCTCGGCTGTTCTCTACATTCCAGAAGTGCTCGAACATGTGAATCAAGAAGTACCAGATTACGGTGAGTCGTTATGCGCTTCGCTCTTTTCTTACAGTAACTAGAGTGGGAGCAATTCATGGGAGATGTAGGTGGCTCAGCTGGACTTGTTCTTGGCGTTAGTCTAGGTCAGTACTAGCAATTCGAATTCCCTTGCTTACAAATCTGATTCTAGCAACGATTTTGAGCACTTTGGACTGGTTCGCAACTAGCTTTTGTCGCTTCTTTGGAAGAGTGCGCGAATCTTACAGGAACGGTCCCAGATGCAGTACGATAATTAGTATCCATTAAAATATACTGGATCAGATATCCGAAGGGACTTTTGCCAAGAAGTCCGCTGCTGAAGTCGGATAAGAGCCACGTCCGCCGGCATAGCTACGATTTTGCCATCATTTCTGAGCCCGTTTATTGGCACAAGCAATAACTGTTACTGTAATGCCCTGTAAATACGCAATAAAACTACTCATCTGGCCCTGCAAATAAGCACATGAAAACAAGGAAGAGAATGATCGTAAGCAAAACGAAGATTCTCCAAAGATTGATTTTTTGTTGCTCAACTCAAGCTACAGTATTTATTCAAGAGGAACATCAAGTTCGCCGGCCCGGATCTGTTCGATGAGATCGTGTGGGTCGGAGCCGTCGACGGTGCATCCAACGGACTGGGCAGTGCCGAGGATTTCTCGGATGGTGCCGGAAAGGTCCCGGGCGCCAGATCGTGGTCGCATGATTCGAGCGCAGTTGATGATGTCGTCCATGGTGATGTTACCGTTGTGCTGGACTGAGCAGTTGCGATTAGCGGAAGGAATAGAAAGAGGGGGACTTACTGTTCTTGACCTTCTTTCTGTCTCGGAGGGGCTCCTTGAGGGCCTTGATGATCATCGAGGAGGCGGAGGGGACGACGGAGACCTAGAATCGTTCGAACTTATTCAGTGAAGCTACAAGCTCCTCCTCGACCATGAAAAGCTACGCAGGTGAGTCCACCTCCTTAGCGGATCCCGACAAGTTCTTTGCTTTAAACGGGCACCGCCCCGCGGTCTTGGCCATCAAAACGAGAAGAAGGAAGAGGATGAAGGGTTACCTGAGCCTGTCGGTTCTGGATGGTGAGCTTGACAGTGATCTTGAGACCCTTCCAGTCGCCAGTGGCCTTGCAGATGTCGTCACCGATCTTCTTTGGGGAGAGACCGAGGGGACCGATCTTTGGGGCAAGGGCGGAAGTGGCACCGACTTCGCCACCAACAACTCGGAGGTAGACCTCGACGATGGCGGTGGGATCGAACTTTGGTGGCATCTTTTGAGTTTTATCCGGTTTCTGAAAACAAGAAAAGGTTGAAAAGAGTCTTGAGTTTAAAAAAATAGTGTAATAGTGTAAAAGGTGTAATGGTTCATTGAATAATATAGAGCAGCAGAGGATTGTTTCCTCGCATAATCGGGTAAAGGAGTTTTTCCGATCGTTTCCGTCGTCATTTTCTGAGTCTTCTTCGCCTGAAGCTTTTCCGATGATTCTTCGCGGTTCCTGTCGTTTTCTTCGTCTTCGCCTGAACCTGCTCCATTTTTCGGCGCTGGAATGTTTGGCTGGAGCCGGCTTTTTCCGCTCTTCACTTTCCATTTTTTGCTCAACTCCGGACCGGAGTTCCAGTTTCTCAGTAGATTCCTCTTTCAACTGGAGCTGGAGCACTCTTCCTGTCGCGAAGCGCTTTTCTCATAAGTTCTGAAATAGATGAATGGTTAGATTGAGAAGTGGTTTTGTGGAAATACGAATGTTGAATAGTAATACAGTTGCGGAAATTTGTCATTTTGCTTTGTCTGTGCGGAGTTGAGCATGAATTTCTTGAGAATTGAAGGAACGAAGCGATAGAATTTGCATGTATGGCTATTTGGCTGCTTATTAGCCGGTAGACAGAACACAGGCTTTTGATTGGCCAAAAACTTAAAGCCAATAAGAAACCTTTACTCAGCGAACCGGCCAATCAGCAGTCAAATAGCCACACAGACAAACTTTTTGACGCTTCGTGCCACCAGCCCGTATTTTTAACCCGTTTGCGTGGAGGAAAGCGCCGCGCACAACGGGTTAAACCGCTCGAAAATGGCAAGAGGTTAAGTTGAAGAAAAAAGGGGGCCCAGCGGAAGGTAAGAAAAGTGGGTCAACTTCAGCTAGAATTGGAGAATTGCACAGTAAAATTCACCGGACATTGAACATGAATGATAGTAAAAATAAAGTGTACTGTCGATTGGTCACAGAGACTCTAGAATACCGTGTCTGTTTAAAATAAGAATCGTAGCGGAAAGTGTGTAAGTTCGTAATTGTGATAAAAAAAATACAGCGGTTGAAATTTTCCAGGGTCGTTTTTTTGACATGTGAACGAAAAGAATAGAATTTTAAATTATAAAACTGAAAAAACCCGGAGAAAAAATCAACTCGCAAAAACAAGAAAGGTCAATCTCTGGAAGGAATAAAAGAAATTGAAGAAATTAAGTTGAACGATAGAAGAACTGGGAAAGACTCACGAGGTCTTCCACGAGAACCAGATGATCAGGAACAGCACCAGAATGAAGATCAGAAAGACGATGGCGATGATGAACTTTTTCTTCCGCGCAGCTTGCTGAAAATATGGTTTTAAAAAGAGAGGCCTCGAGAAAAAAGTGTCGCTAATCAAGCGAATTAGTTTTGAATCCCTATCGACGCACCTGATTGGTCAAACGAACCCATATTTCTAGAGAAAGGGAAAAGCGCTTGCTTGACCAATCAGAGGCACTTCCCATTTTTCCAAAGATATGGGCTCGTTTGACCAATCAGAGGCGTCGATGGGGATTCAAAACTACACAAAGTAGGTAGCTCTAGAACTTCGTACACACCTGATGCTCTCGGGCCTGACGAAGCTGTGTATTTCCTGATTGAATGTCGACAACTGCAGTTTCGATGTTTTGCTCGATCGAGTCTAAAAAATATTTTAAGCTTTTGAAATGTAATTTCAACTTTGAACACCGAGATTATAAATAAACGAATAAGTTAAACATAAAATCCAAAAATCAAGAAAACAAGAAATTTTAAAAAAGGGCGTCCCCGAAATTGAAACTTACCGATGATTTCGCCCTGATCATGCACCATTGTGGCAAGGTCTTTGAAAATCATGTTCACGTCCGCGATGTCCGCCTAAAACACAAATTCAGAATTCGTAATCTTGCGAATCGGAATTTTGCAGTTTTCAGCCGGGACCGCGCAGGACGTGGAAATTTGAGGATATGGCAAATTTTGAATACAAATCGAAAAAATACTCGCATATCAAAAAAACACAGAAGTAGGCTCGCCAGTTTAACGGAAAAACGACTCTATGACGTGTTTGTATTAACGGATTCAACAATCTTAGATAGGGTCCCTTAAATAACGGATTTTCTTGATCTAGGTTCCAGAAAATCCGTTAAAAAGGGGACCCTATCGAAGATTGTTAAATCCGTTAAAACAAACACGTCATAGAGTCGTTTTTCCGTTAAATGGCGACCCTATCTATTAGTCTTGATTCAGGCTGATTAAATCTGAAAATTAGTAATTATCACGTGTAAAAGCCATTCAATCAGTAAAATTTTAAAATAGCACTCATTGATTTTAATTATTTGAAAATTTAAGTCGTTTGGAAAGAGTTAAAAAGGCTTCTTACCGACAACTTCGCCCTGTTCATGGACGAGTTTGTGGACCTCCGTGAACACTTCGGCCATATCCTCAATTTCCTGTTCGAGGCGGCCCAGCTCCTCGTCCTGCGCCCGTTGCAGCGGGTCCAGCTCAATTTGCTCTTGCTGCTGCTGATTTACCTCGAGCTGGATGATCGCGTTTTCGCGATCCTGCATTTGAGCCATCTCGTTTGGCGAGAGCTGTTGCTGCAATTGGGCTTGACCAGCGCTAGAATTTTACGTTAAAAAGGGATTGATAAATTACAAAAGCCGCGGAGCGCTTTATATAAAATTTGCGGCTTTTGCGACAAAAAGACCCGGGCTGAGCAACCTGCGTAGAACACCTGAGTCAGGGTCTGAAAAATCTTTAATAAAAAGCCTTATAAGATCTTTCAGACCCTGACTCAGGTTCTCTATACAGGTTGCTGAGCTCGGGCCATTTTGATGCTCAAAGCCGCAAAATATTTCGATTCTTACCCATTATCCAGCGCGATCAAAGAGTTGCCCTCGGATGAGTTGCTCTGTTGGCTGATTTGGGCCTTTTCGCGATTGAGCAAGTCGCGACTGCTCTTTGGTACTCGTTCAGCGCGTTCGAATAATTGTTCGCCAGACGAGTTAGGGTTATTCTTCGCTCCCGCTTCTCCGCCTAAAGAGTTACAGTCAGTTACAGGAAGGGGAAAAGGGGGTCTTACGGGTGAATCCGGCGCGGGAAGACCTTTTAACTCGTTTAGTAACTTTTCTGTGTCTTGACATAATCGCTTTGTTGTTGTCTGAGTTTGTTGACTAAAAATGAAATGAATTTCGAGTCAAAAGTAGTAATATTCAATCTGTTACTCATTAAAAACGTGAAGCCGAATCTTGCGGCTTCGAGAAAGCAAAGTAAAGTAGCCGCGCTTCGCGCGGCTTTTATACTTTAAAGCTAGAAGCCGCAGGTTTCGGCTTCTCGAAATTTTAATAATAAAATAATGAAGAAAAGACTTACATTTTAGTTCTGACGTCTGAATTATCCAATTCGGTTCCAACTTGTTCAGCTAATTTTTTGATCTCTTTGACGTGATTTTGAATTTTCGTGGTGTTCGCGGAAACGACTTGTGTGATTCTGTTGTAGTCCATCGTCGAGCTGGAACTCGCCCCGGGGCTTGTGCTCAGAGAGCCGCCGCCGAAATCGCCTTTGCCGAAGGACATTTATTTCTTCTCTTTTTTCGACTCGAAAAACGGCTCAATTCGGTTTTATCTGCTCTGAAAAGTCGGAAAGTAAAAAGGAAGAGCGAGTTGGTGGCTGGGAAGTGGCGCGCCAATGAGCGCGCGCGCTGCGAGAGTGAGTCATTAGTCACGCGTGACTCACCCGACCAGTTCACGAGGAAGAGAATTGGCGAGATGGCAGCTGTTTTGGCGAGGATTTTCTAATTATTCAAAATTGTTTAATTTATCATTAAAAATATTAATTTTAATAATTATTTAACAAAATTAGGAATAATATTTAGAAGAAATGGTGAATTTTAGCTTGAAAAAATGCGTTTATTTTGTGTAAAATCCATTAAAAGCGAGCCCAAGTTCTGAAAGAATACAAAAACTGCTTCAAAGCGTGTAATTTGGTCTTCAAGGGCGACCAGTATGCTCTCAAACAGAGTAAGTACTCTTTCTCTCTCTCTCTTCTACAGTGCTTCTGAGCTCGGCAACCTGTGTGAAAAACCTGAGTCAGGGTCAGAAAGATTTTCAACGAAAGAGCCACCTTTCTGTTAAGATCTTTCATACCCTGACTCAGGTTTTCACACAGGTTTCCGAGCCAAGCAGTGGCTAATCCCAGAATGGGACGCTCTCTTTATTCCCACTCTGGGACCTTAGGAGACGTCCCGCTCTGGGATTTATCCCTTTTTTCTACCAACTGCTCCACTACCTCAAAAAATAATGAAAAAGAAAGACGTTTTTTGTAAAGTCAGAAATTGATTTTATTCAGGAACTCAGCAGCAGTCATGTTTTCTTTCTTTTTCAGAAACAAATCGAGCTTTGGAACTGGAAGCAGTTTTTCTTTCTTTCAAAACTCGATGACTAAAAAATTTTTGAAATTCAAAGTTTTCAAAGTTTAATTTACCTGTTTTTCGCGCTGCTCGGACTTTTCTACTTTTTCGTCTCTTTTTTCGAAGAGTTGAAAAAGTGAATGGCAAAAGTCAAAAACATTCAGAGCTAGGGCGAAATTCTAGAGAAGCTTGCCAAATTTCAACTCGTTGAAAATTGAGTTTCTTTTGAAAAAACGACTGTATTTCGCTGAAAAACAGTCATTTTTTGTACGAAAATTGGTACCAAGTACGAGAACTCGTCCGCGAATTCGGTACCGCGTACCAATTTTCGTACCGAATCCGTTTTTCTATTTTTGGAAGATTTAATCTTCAAGATTTCTTATTGATTTTTAGTGCACCAGAAGACGAGGGATGAATTCCGACAATATCAAGATCTCAAAGAAGAAAAACTTATTCAGGAAAAATCAAATTCGCTTCCGAAGCGGCCGAAGGAACGGAATTTCTAAAACTATCAATTCTATTTGATTTGATCAAATTTTTAAGCGCAGCCAATCAGAAGGCTCGAGTCTCGTAGTGGCGGCGCTGTTCGCGATTTGAGCAAAAATCATCGGTATTTTTGATAATTCCGGTTTCAAGTTTTGACGAAACACATTGTCCAATTCAAGGAAATCGCCCCGAACCACTACAAAGGCCAAAACCGCCCCGAGCTAGTGTGGATGAACGACGCGGAAATGGCGAAAAAACCGCTGCGCCAGGACGGTGGTTGCAAATTACCGCCAGTTATTGAGCCGAAGAAGAAACGAAGAATACCGCTCAAATGATTCTGCTTTTCCAAATTCTTTAATTTTAAAACGAACTCTTTAAATCTATTCTATTCAAAAAATTAAAAAAGCTGAATTCTGAGTTTTAATCCTGTAATCAGGACTAAAACAGGAATCAGGGAGTTTCCTTTTCAAGAGCAGGATTCAAGGCAGGAAAAATCAAGGCTAAGCTAGCTTAGTCCAGGAAAATTGAGCTAAGCTCAGCTCAGCTAGCTGATTCCCTGAGCTCAATCAAAATTGCAAGGCCTAAGCTGAGCTTAGCCTGGCTTTCGTAGGTTTTTCATTGGCTAAGCAAAGCTGAGCCAATTTTTAAGGTGAGTTAAGACCTATGCTGACCTAAGCCTGGCTTTTGTAGGTTTTCTATTGGGCCAGTATTGGCTAAGCAAAGCTGAGCCAACTTTATAAGGCTGAGTTAATTATGGGTATGTTGCGAAGCCGCTTTGGCCTGACTCAGGTTTTCTACACAGGTTCCCGACTCGGAAATTCCGAGCTCAGTTTAGATGCCTGCTTATCAATTCCTCGAATAGCATTGTCTGAGTCTGAGACAGAAAAAGAGCGATAATACGAGTGATTTGATACTGCTGATTTCGTATCACTGACTTGCTTCTTTTCTCATCTCATCCAGCATTTTTCGCAAACGCAAAGAAATACTTCAAAAAAGCAGAGTCCCGAAAAGCTGTAAAAATTGACGATGCGCCCGACAAGGTCCCTCACGTGGCCAAATAACGATCATTCGAGTGCCCCATCCCAACAAGAGCCAGAACAAGAGGGAGAGAAGATTCAACTCGCAGAACAACGAACACAGCTCGACGAAATGTCCGACCTGTACAGATGGGTCAGGGCAGAAAGCGCGCTAAATGTGAGTATTTTTAGTCGAAAAAAGTCGGAAGCGACAAAAACTCGCGACAAAATCTCCCTCGAAAATGTTTGGGAAAGTGTCGCGAAGCGACAATTTCTGAGCGACGAAATTTCGAAAAAATTTAAGCCAATCAAAAACTTGTATTTGGCTTACCGGCCAATCAGTAGTCGTTATTTTTCGAAGTAAAATTTTGTCGCTTAGAAATTGTCGCTTCGTGGCACCTTCCCGAATACCTGGCTTCTGATTGGCCAGATGGGCAAATGAAGAAATCTGATTGGCTTATTTGAAATTTCGTCGCTGTTTTTTTGTCGCTTCCCGCTACCCCCAATTGCCCCTAATCGATTTTTATTAGAACATATGTAGATTCTGCATGAACCCTGGAGATAATCTGATTGTGCCTTGCAATTGCAAAGGATCGATGAAGGAATCGGGTTGAATTTCAAGCTCAAAGACAATAATAAAAGTAACGATAAACATTTATTAGAGGGGCCGAGACTCAGTTTCGTAACTAACATATCTTCTTTTCGTGATGCGAAATTTGATGGAAATTTGAATTTCTTCAAAAGAACAGGGGCGACCCTAGCTTGTTCTATTTTGACCATGACCTGATTTTAATTCGACTTTTTATCACCTTCTTTGGTCGAGTTTGGCCCCCGTGAGTGACTTTATTTTCATCACGAGATTCTTCTGAAAAGGTTCATTTTTGAACGATCCAAAAATTAATTTTCAGAAGAAAAATAAGGGTATCACTTTGTAAGATTACATAAAAGACAAACCATGTATTCACCTCCTTTTCTCGGCTCGGCAGCCTGTGTTGAAAACCTGAGTCAGGGTCTGAACCGGTCATAAAAGATATTTCAGACCCTGACTCAGGTTTTCAACACAGGTTGCCGAGCACACTTCTTTTCGATCAAAAAAGGTTGAAAATAGAAAATTGAGGTTACTCGTTTATTTTTGATTGATGGCTTTGTTTTCAACCCGTGCTAGTTTGTACACAACAGCTGTCTAATTAAATGGATCATCCACTCTGACAAGGTATTTTTTCAACTTCTGAAAAATGGAAAAACCGCGCTCTCTGTTTCAGAAACAATGCGAAATCTGCAAGTACGAGTATCAAATCAAAGAGAGCAGACGGCCCATCTATCTGTGGGGCTTTTCCGGTGTTTCGAGGGTAAGTTCTAGTGAATTCTAGAGCTGGGCTCGGGAAAAACCTGTGTTTAAAGCCTGAGTCAGGTCTCAATCAGAGAATCATCATTCCAGCTTTTCATTAAGGGTGTCAACATCATTTGCCGAAATCGATGGTGACACCCTTAATAATATATCAGACCCTGACTCAGGTTTTAACACAGGTTGCCGAGTCGCACAGTTTTTGAAATTCTAGAGCTCGCAATTTTTTGTAAACTTGTCTGCTAGACCGACATCCGTCGCTGCGTGCGTGGTATTTTGATGCTTCTGATCGCGCTGGCCAGTCTCGTGGGCGGCGTCTTCCTGATCTTTATGGACTCGGAGGAGGAGCTGAACTCGGCAGCGCATCCTGCAAACGTCACCAGCCCGACTCCGCTCGTCGAAAAAGACCGCGAAGCCTTCTTTGGCAAGCTGGCGATCATCGCCTTCACCCTCCTCGGCACTGCCTTCTTCCTCGTCGTCCAGTGCACCTGGTTCAAGAAGTTCTACGATAAACTAGCGCGCGTCAATCGAGAAATTAAAATTGACGCCAAAAAACAACGACTTTCAACGATAAGTAAGAGCGCTAGAAACCTGAGTCAGGGTTCAAAAGAGGAAACTGAAAAGCCGACTAGCGCCTTTTTCAGAAACGAAGCCGCGGAGCGGCTTTGCCAAGATACAGAAAATAAGCTAAAAAATTATAAAAAAACAGGAACCTGTGTAAAAACCTGAGTCAGGATCCAGAATTCGAATGAGAGATTGAAATGATTAAGAGCTCCTTGAGGACCCTGACTCAGGTTTTTACACAGGTTCCTGTTTTTTATAGATTTATTAGCTCATTTTCTAAATTTGGCAAAGCCGCTCCGCGGCTTTGTTTTTAAAAAGCCGCTAGTCGGCTTTTCAGTTTCTTCTTTTGAACCCTGACACAGGTTTTTACATAGGTTGCCGAGCCTTGTATTTATTTTTATTATTTTTTCAGTCGAAGAAGGGTCAAGCTTGCCAAGTTCGTGGAACAGCCGAGACTCGGTGGTTTCGAAAGCATGAGTACTATGAATTTAGAATTGTTCTTTTTCTTTTTCGAATAATTTGTACAATTGTTTTATATTTCTCATTTCACATGTGACGTTCAAATAAAATCGCAAAACAGACATCCATTTTTTGAAAGAAGAAACGAGCAGAATACAGTTTTTGCATTAATCCGAAGTTGCTTGCATTTGTCACGTGTTCCAGCTCCCCGAGGAATCCGCCGTCTCTTCTAGAAGCAGAAATGTTACCGTGATGATTTACGCAAAAATCAGTAATGTGATTTGTACGCGAGCGTTTGCAAATGCCAATTTCAGTTTCAATATTTGCTCGTCAATCAAATCCGATTCAGTGACGATTATTAGCGACTATTTCGAGTCGAATTCTAAAATTTTCGACATTTTAGGGGTTGAGGGGGACGATTTGTCGGTAATTTAGGGAATGGCTCTTTGGCGGAATTTCCTGTTCTGGGCTCGGAAACCTGTGTAGAAAACCTGACTCAGGGTCTGAAAAACCTTCAATTTTTTCAGACCCTGACTCAGGTGTTCTACACAGGTTTTGGGCCGAGCCCATAAAAGAAATTTGCACCCAAGAATAGCCCACTCCCTAAATTACCGACAAATCGTCCCCCTCGACCCCTAAAATGTCGAAAATATCGTTTTGAGTGCGCTTTACCATTCGTTTGATAAATCGGAGGAGCAGATGGCTCTGGCGCTTCGTATTCTGGCGGCGGGCCTAAACTCGACTGGTCGTAAGCTCTGTTCTCCACTCCTCCTCTTGAAGCATCAAACGTGTCTTCGTCGACTTTGGGCATTTCGAGCGCGTCGTCGTAGCTCGGAAGGTCGAGTCCCCAGTGCGACGGGTTCTGCCACTCCTCTTCCATCGGGTAGATTTGGTTGTTGGAGGCGCGCGCTTCTATTTCCGGCGTCGGCGTCTTCAAATTATTCATTCGTTCAATTCTTACGAAAATTGAAGAGCCTACCACTGGAATGAAGGGCCAGCATCCGTAGAGCAAGCAGTTGCAGCTCTTTATGACCGAATAGAACATGTAGCAAAAGATCAGCGTCAAGAGGAAAAGAAGACCGAGCCAGCGCGCGATCCACACTCCGCAAGGAAAACACTCTGCCGTGTAGGGAGTCGTCCAGCACTCCTTGTGCGCACTGCCGGTCGATGGAGCTGCGCACTTGTCCCACAAGAAACCGTAGCCGATGCAGATGCCGACGATTCCGCCCCACAAAATGAACTTGGAAATGTAACTGCGCCACTGAAGCCACCAAGTTTGCGAACGACGGAAAGCAGCTGTTTCGGTTATTATTACGCAACAATTTCGACGTGGAGGCACAGTATCTACGAAAAGTTACAGTGGCTTATTTTTGATTCACCAAATGATAAAAATGTATATTCTTGGGCCCAAGTGTTTAAGGGTGTCATCTTTGATTTTCGAAAAAAATCGGCTGAAAATCGAGCAGCCACGGCTTTTGCGGCTTAGAGTTGAAAAATTTAAGCCGCGCACGGCGCGGCTTTTCCATCTTTTTCGCTCGAAGCCGCAAAATAGCCGCGGCTGCTCGATTTTCAGCTGATTTTTTCGAAAATCAAAGATGACACCCTTAAACACTTGGGCCTGGCAACCAGTGTAGAAATCCTGAGTCAGGCTTTTCAATTTTCAAAGATCTTTTAAAAATTTCGACCCTGACTCAGGATTTCTACACAGGTTCCTGCCGAGCTAGAATCCAAGAATATTTGGCTTAATTTACCTGAGACATCCTCTTCCTGTGCATTTTCATTTTCTGTCATGATTAATTAATAAATAATTCCGATTGCGCTAGAATAATTTGGTGCCTTTTTCGGAAGAACTTGCTGTATAAAATCTCTTTTGTCTAATCTCGTGCCAAGGGGCCACGGAGCTTCGGAATAACATCACCGTGTGAGCAAGAGTCAATTATTTGCACAAGAGCATAAGAGCAGTGGGAGTATAATTATTAATCACGAAAATTTACGATTTCCTTTCCAAAAACTAAAAACGCAAAGTTAGATTTCACAGGAAGCGCTAGCAGAGCCAAATTCAAGCAAAGCTGATCAAGGACTCAGCAACCTGTGTACAAAACCTGAGTCAATGCCTGAAAGAACTGAAATGAAAAGCCGCGCAGCGGCTTTTTTAAATCGAAGCCGCAAAGCCAAAATTTCGCCAAAATTTTTGAATGATTGTAATGGTTATATTAGCAAAGCTGCCTCGCGGCTTCGTTTTTAAGAAAGCCGCTGCGCGGTTTTTCATTCCAGTTCTTTGAGACCCTGACTCAGGCTTTCCTTTTTCTTTCTAATAGCAAGAAGAGATAATTGCTATTCTGCAAGACAAATAACAAATAGTTTTCGCCTTCTCCAAAGAAATAAAAAAACTTGTCAAAATCAAATAAATGCTTATTCAAATCACCCTTTTGGCAAAACAGAAAGAGCAAATCGTAGATTTTTTTACTTTGCCTTGTGCATTTTTTATCACACAGAGATCAGCAGAGCTAACTTTCCGGCACCAGAAATGAGCGGCTCTGGCGATTTTGGCTTTGAAAATGTTGCTTATAAAGACGGATCAGCAAAGTCATTATGATGCGCTATATTTCTACTGTAGCTGGGCTCGACAGCCTGTGTAGAAAACCTGACTCTGGGTCCTGAAAAGGTTGAATTGAAGAATTGAGCCATCTTTCTGAACCCTGACTCAGGTTTTTACACAGGTTGCCGAGTTTAGATCAAATATACTCAGGGCTGGGCGAACTGTGTAGAAAACCTGAGTCAGGGTCCTGAAAAACTGCGAGAGTTGAATGGCAGCTTTCAATTAAAGTTCTTTCAAGACCCTGACTCAGGTTTTCTACACAGGTTTCCGAGGCCAGAGTATATGTGATCAAAGCTCGGCAACCTGTGCAAAAACCTGAGTCAGGGTTCAGAAAGATGGCTCAATTCTTAAATTCAACCTTTTAAGGACCCTGACTCAGGTTTTCTATGCCGGTCGCCAAGTTGCCCAGTTTGCAACTGGCACACAACTGTGGCATTAAAACAGTTGTTGATCGATGAAAAAGGTCGGAAACAAAGAAGGGGATTGGAACAAGACTTGTGCCCAAATCGGCTCCGCGAATAAAAAGATCAAAAAACTATCCTCCGAAATCGAGCGACTCAGCAAATGCATCGGCAGTTCTCTTGACTCGCCCGACAACCGCGAGCAAATGTAGCTCTCCTTCTTCAAAATTCGTTTTTGTCAAAATTGATTTCAGTGTGCAGTCGCAGACGAGCGCTAGAAACTTGTGCAAGGAAAACGAAAACAGTCTCAACGAGCTAAAAAGTAACATCCCCGCTTTTTCTTCCCGAGAAACGGTTGGTTTCAGAACTTTACAACGAAACAGCTCAGCATCAAAAATCACCGCCGCGCTACTCTGGGAAAATTGGCGAATGAGTTTTCCACTTCTTTGCAGTCTTTTCAAAGCGCTTCGGAAAAGGTTTAAAATCTATGAGTTGCGAAAATAAGTAAAATGTCTAGGCCGCCCGCGCGCTCCAAATGGCGGGAGACAACAACGACTCTTCTTTTCCGCTGCCCGGGAATTCGATGAGCGGTGGACAACTCGATCAGGAATGGCGATTTTTAATTAAAAGCCGCCAAATTTTCATTTCAATAAATTTTGAGCTTCTGGCGATGCAGCTTCGAGGTGAATGTCGCCGAATGTCGCCGAATGTCGCTGAATGTCGCTGAATGTCGTCGAATGTCTGTATTTAAAAAAGTAGCGACATTCGACGAGATTCATCGACATTCAGTGACATTCAGCGACATTCAGCAACATTCGGCGACATTCGGCGACATTCGGCGACATTTGGCGATTTTCTCAGTGTCGCCCGATTTTTTAGACTCTGACTTAGGTTCTCTAAAAAGCTTGCCAAGCCCATTTTTCAGTGTAAATTCTTAACTATCGCTTCGAAAAGCAACAAGTTCTGGCTCAAATGGACATGGATGGAATCCAACGCCAGGCCGAAGAGATGGCGCAGTTGGAAGCGGATATCATGGACGTCAACATCATCTTTAAAGATTTGAACGAAATGGTGATGGATCAAGGCACCACGCTAGGTACTCTTATTGCTTTTTGGTGATTTTTTGATGATGGGATTGAGATACGATCGAGGACAATGTCGGAGCTGCCGTGATGGACGTTCAGGAGGGAAACAAGAAGCTGGAAAAGGCGGTCGACTACGCGGTAATAAATCGATTAAAAAAAGAAATTCTAGTTTTGTTCAGAGAAAAGCGAGAAACAAGAAGATCTGTTTAATCGTCACAATTCTAGACACGCGTTTTCAAGGTTAAAATTGAAACCCAAAAGATTGGTAAAATGAAAAACGCTGGAAAAGTTGTCATCGCCGTGGTTTGCATGATTATCTTTATTCCAAAGAAATAGACTTTCAAAAAATAATAAATTCAATACTTTCAATTCAAGTTTTTCGTTCTTTCTTTTTCTTCAATTTTCAAACTGACATTGCTCGTTTAAAATTCAGCTCTTGATTTCGCGACGCAGTAAATACATTTTTCGCTTTTGAAGCAGCTTTTAGCAGAGTTTTTCTTTGCATTTTTAATAGAAAAAATAATAATAATTAAATAATAAATAAAATATATGCGATTGAAAAAGCTCTAGCTTCAGATTGACGACGGCCGGCTCGATTTAGCAGTTTTTCGTTGGCTTCAAAATGCGCCAGGAAGGTGTCTTTCAAGTAGTTTCCTTCCTCTAGGTGTTTGTCTTCAAAGCAGAATTGCAAATTTAGTGAGCTGAGTGAGCTGAGCAGTCTCTCAGCTCAGCTCAACTCAGGAATTTTCATTGGAGAATCTGCGCTGCTCAGCTCAGCTCAGCTCAATGATTTCTAAAATGGCCTGCTCAGCTCAATTCAATGACTTTCTAAGAGAACCAGCTCAGCTCAGCTCAAAATTGTGTCCGCTCAGTTCAGCTCAGCTCAGCAGCCTTCAAAAAAGGTCTGCTCAGCTCAGCTAAGCTCAATGATTTCTTAAAAAATCCAGCTCAGCTCAGCTCAATAATCGAAATTATTACTCAGCTCAGCTCAGAAAAATTTCAATCAGAATCAGCTCAGCTCAGCAAAAAAGACCAAATTTGCAACTCTGCTTGAAAGTAGCGCCATGCTATTAAAAAAAGTAAAGAAAAAAGCAAGAAGAAAAATCGGTCGCTACCGATGATGATTCCAATGATGATGGTGATTGTCAAACTGACGGAAATCATCGCCAGGGAAAATGCATCTAAGCTCGGGTTTTCGACTTTTTCCACTTTATTGCCATTTTCTTTCTCTTTTTTCGCTTTTTTCTGAAACCCTAATCTTTGAGCTGCTTGAGAATTCCTTCCAAAGCGCTTTGCGACGCTTCTTCGTGCCGTTCCTTCATTCTCATCCCTCTTTTTTCTGTTTCTCGAGTGTTTTTTTGAAAAGAAAAGTCGAAATGGCGAAAACGAGGATTATTTGAGACGCGGGGAAACCAGTAGAGGTCACAACTAATTAAAAAAGGAGAAGGACGATTACGCTTGTTCTGGACTCAAGAGTCAACTCGACGAACTGGGATTTACAAAAGTTACCTGAAACTAATTCAAAATATACTCGGCGTGGTCAGACAATAGTCCCCCAAGCCAGAGTTGCGAATTCGCTGAGCTGAGTGAGCTGAGCTGGCTGAGTGAGCTGAGCTGAGCTGAGCCGAGCGACTGAGCTGAGAGATTTTTGAAAATGATATGATCTGCTGAGCTCAGCTCAATTAATTTCGAAGATGATCTGTTCTGCTCAGCTCAGAAAATTATCACTTTGCTCAGCTCAGCTCAGCTCAGTGACTTTAACACAATTTTACTATTAAAAACATAGTAAAAACAACTCAGCTCAGCTCAACTACCCTAAAAAGGCCAGCTCAGCTCAGCTCAGAGAAATTTTTACTCGGCTCAGCAAAAATAAAGCAAACTTTGCAACTCTGCCCCCATTTTTTACACACTTTCTTGCTCAGCAAAGAACCAATGCCAGATAATTTGTTTCTATAATCTGAATCTCCGACCGGGCGCCTTTGAATCTTTGATTGTTTTTTATCAAAATTGCATCAGTAATTAGGAAGTCTTTGATTTCCTTCAAAGAGTGCTAGCTCGTACCAGCTGCACTTCCACATGGAAATCAACATCTGCCAGCAGCTATTTAATCATTTTTCTCTCCGGAAAATTAGAAAAAACGATGCCAAAAGAATCAGCCAAAAGACGAGTTGAATTCGAGCCCTCCCCGGCCAAGAAAGAAGAAGAAGAAAGTTCCGCCGCCGTTGAATTCGAAATCGAGTGGAATATTGCAGCAGAAGATCTCGTCGTCTTCCACGACATGGGAACTCAAACTTCGCCGAAAATTTCGCCCAAAAAGTCGACAAACGAAGGCGGAGGAAAAAACGCAAAATGGAAGAAGAAAAATCAACGAAGAGAAAAACCAAGCGGCAGAAAAATGATGATGATGAAATCGAAGACTGGCGAAAGGAACTTTTACAGCGCTACGAAGCTGGAGAAGTTAATAACATTTTAATCTGACAGTTCTACTGCTTTCTTTATTCAAAAAATAAACATCAATTCATAAGCTTCGTGGAAAGTTCGATTCAATAAAAATTTTCATTCTCAAAGTGACTTTTCCCCGTTTTGAAAAATCAACATCAATAGTGGTGCATTGTATTGAAGTGCGCTTTATACTTCTCGGGATTTTCGGTAGAGCCGGATCTGCGATTTTCCGTTTCTGCCACGTCGTGTTTCATAATAGACTTTTTCGTTTGATTTGAGGAAAAGAGGAACTTGGAAATGAGAATACACAGAGTGAAGACTCCGAGGAGATGGTGCGGAGTCTGGTTGTGAAGGATTCAATAACTCGTTTTTATCTTTTGAGGAGATAGATATCAAGAATCGAGATTTTCTATCAGACTTTTCTCTAAAAGTTAAAATAGTGACACCCTTATTTTACTTTGGAAAGAAAAACTTTAGACCCTTGTCTATTTCCTATGGAAGCTAAAATTTCGAATTTCAAAAATATTTCTAGGAAAATTTTTCGTCAAAGATCGCTAATTTTCCTAAAATGTTCATATTGGCGACAATCGCAGGTGTCAGATTTGCATTGTAGCACCTCGAAAGCTCAAGAAATCTGAATTTTTGGCTTCTATTGGAAATAGATAATTGTCTGAAATAAATTTCGAGCAGAAAAAATAAGGGGGTCACTATGTTAAAAATTTGCGAAAACACTGATCGGAAAACACGATTCTGGATATCTACCCCTTAAGGTGGTAGATATCAAGAAAAAAATTTTCCATTTTTTCGCCTCAAATTTTTTAACGTATAGTTTCGAGGTCAAGGAGAAATTTTGTAAGCAAAAATTTTTGATTGGACCACGTGATTTTTCACAAAATCGCTCTTAAATCTCGATAATTTGCCCGTTTTATAATAGATCGACCGATTTTTAGTAATTAAATAAGTTATTACATAGTTTTTGTCCAAAAACATTATTAAAAACCCCTGGGAACATTTATAGAATGGTTTTAATACTGCTGAATAAAAATTCAGAATTTTATATTTTCGTTGAAAATTGTGAAATACAGAAAATTGATTTTTTCTTAAAAAATTTTTTAAATTTTAAATTCTGGCCTTCATAGTAACTAGACACGGGTCTTATCTAACTTCTCAGAAGAGAATAAATTCCGCCCTATATAAGGTGTTCGAGAAAAGTCTGCCAAGAAAATGGTCATTTTTAGCGACTTCCGAGTTTTCAACGCCATTTTGTACGATTTTTTCTGGAAATTTAGAAATCTGCCTTCCATAGGCACGAGATAAGGGCCTCAACTCTTTATTAAAACAAAAATAATCATTGGTCACTATGTTAGAATTGGGAGAAAAGTCTGCCAGAAAATCCTAATTCTTGATATCTACCTCCTTAAGGATATAGCCTGTAAAATTCGACTTTCGTAGCGGCTAAACGCGAGGTCGGATCTTCTTCATTTCAAGTGCAATCCTACCTAAAAATGGACGAAGAATTCAATTTTGGTACTTTTTAAAAATTTTTACTCGAATTTTTCTCTCTAGAGCGATTTGAAATCTTACGATCGCGATTCCTCGAAAATTTTTCACTAAATCGGTCGAGTTTTTGGATAGATAGATTCTTTAGACCTTCATCTACAAAATTGACGGTTTAGTTTTCTCTAAATCCGAAAGAAACCGATTTTACAGCCATTTCCATGAGGCTAACCCAGCGCGCAGAAGCTATGAAAAGCGCTGCGCTCGGTGCTCGCTCTCTCGCCTCCTCTTTTCCGGGAGAGAGTGCGTGTTTTTGCGAGCGCTTTGATTGGCTGCACGCGACAAAGCGCGCAGGGAAGAAAAGGAGGAGTAAGAAAGAGGAGCATGCTAGAATAAAATTTTGACTGAATTTGAGAATTTTGTTCCCTCAATTTTCTAGCTTAGCATCATAACAACAGAGAACACGGTTTAGTTTTAGCGAATTAGTGGAAAAATTTTGAGAAATCGCGATCGTAAGATTACAAGTCGCTCTAGAGAGAAAAATTTAGGTGAAAATTAAAAAAATACCAGAATTGAGTTTTTGTGCATTTTTAGGTATGAATGCTTTTGAAATGAGAAAGATCCGAGCTCGCGTTTAGCCGCTACGAAAGTTGAATTTTACAGGCTATATCCTTAAGTTTTATGTTTTTCTTTGCTTGAAAAAATTGAAATATTGCATCCTTGTTTTCATATTTTACTGACGCTGACGATCTGGATCTTTCTCAAAAACGACAAGCTCTTCAAAGAGGTAATTTTCTTCGCCGATTTCTTCAAAGAAAAAATAGTCGGCGACATTGGCCGAGCAGTTGATCGTCGACTACCAAGGCCACAAGTTTCTACATCCGATGGTGGACCTAAATCAGCCCAAAATTCCCACTCAGCGGCGGCGGAAAGCGATGCAGCGACCCCACGTCAATCCTTCCGAGCCTGGCCAGGGTGGAGATGGAGTCGAACTGTCGGAAGAAGAAAAGAAGCTTCCACAAGTGGCTGCAGGCTGGAAGAGACATTCGTTCAACGAATTCGTCTGCGAGAAGATCTCGCTGCACCGGACGATCAGGGACTGGGCTCGGCAACCTGTGTAGAAAAGACCCTGAGTCAGGGTTCGGAAATGGCTTTAATCAAAACCTGAGTCAGGGTCTGAAAAATCATAAATGGAAACCCACGTAGCTTTTCAGACCCTGACTCAGGTTTTCACTAAAGCCATTTCGGAACCCTGAGTCAGGGTCTTTTCTACACAGGTTTTCGCGCCCAGATCAGGGACACCCGCTGCATTGAGTGCATCCAAGCCGAATACCTCGAAAATCTGCCGACTGCTTCCGTCGTCATTGTTTTCCACAACGAGGCGAAATGCACGCTTTTGAGAACAATCTGGTCCGTTTTGGAAACTTCGCCGGAGTCGATGCTCAAGGAAATCATTTTGATCGACGATTTCTCGGATTTGGAAGCGCGGCCCGACATGGGCGACTACTTGGACAAATACATCAAGAAGCACTTTCGAAACTACGTGAAACTGATTCGCCATAAGCAGCGAGAAGGGTTAACCCGCGCGCGCTTGACTGGAGCAGCCGCTGCAACGGGCGATGTCCTGATCTTCCTTGACGCCCACTGCGAGGCGATGGCTGGCTGGCTCGAGCCGCTGCTTGAACGCGTCGCGGAGAAGCCGAATGTAGCAGTTACGCCGGTGATTTTGAACATCCGGGATTCGGATTTCGAAGTACGACCGGCTCAACCGCAAAATGTCCAAATCGGCATCTTCACTTGGGGAATGACCTTTACCTGGGAGAGGTAGAAACAGGCAAAATTGATCTTGATTTTAGCAAAAATTCTAGCGCCTGGAATTTAGCGCGAGACGGTCCCTGGAAAAGCAGCGACAACACGAGGTGCATTCCGAGCCCGACCATGGCAGGCGGCTTATTTGCAATCAACAGGGAGTATTTTTACTACAGTGGTTCCTACGACGAAGAAATGCACGGCTGGGGAGGAGAGAACTTGGAAATGAGCTTTCGTCTTTGGCAATGTGGAGGGGGCATTGAAACTCATCCTTGCTCCCAAGTCGGCCATGTCTTTAGAATGTCCTCGCCTTACAAGATTCCAGAAGGAGCGCAGGTACGAGTTTTCATTACAGTAATATTACTGCTGAAAATCCAGAAGTCGCTTGCGGTTTCGAGTTCTTAAAGCAAAAGCCGCGCTTCGCGCGGCTTAATTTTTGACTCGAAGCCGCAAGCGGCTTCTCGATTTTCAGCAGCTATATTACTGTACAGATGAGTCATTAGTAATGACTTTCTTATGAAGGGATACAATCTGAACATGCGACGACTAGTTGATGTTTGGCTGGACGACTACAAGGAAATTTACTACGGGCGAACTGGAGGAGCTTGGGGAGAAGAAGGCGATCTGACTGAACGAGTTCTCTTGAAGGAAAAACTACAGTGCAAATCATTTCAGTGGTACATGGACAACGTCGCCACGACGATTGATTACTTTTTCCCGAAAAAGGACACGCGCACTGGCTTCCTAGCCAACGCCAACGGGCATTGCCTGGACGTCGGGAACCTTCCTTATCCACTGCCGCAGCAATGCGACGTCGGCACCTACCCTTGCCACTTTGAAGTTGGCGGCAATCAGCTGGTCATGTTCACCAGACTCAAGGGTATGCTCGGCAACCTGTGTAGAAAACCTGACTCAGGAGCCTGACTAAGGAACCTGACTCAGGAACCTGACTCAGAAGCCTGACTCAGGAACCTGACTCCGGAGCCTGACTCAGGAACCTGACTCAGGAGCTTAGATGAAAAGCCGCCACGGTGATTTTCATTTAACCTCTTCAGACCCTGAGTCAGGTTTTCTCAGAAAGTATTTTTAGAAATCCGCGTGCTCGCACATGGCAAAGAGCTGTGCGTAACTGCCTCGCCACTTGGTGCGGCTGGAAACGGCGTCCATTTCAAAAGGAAGCGTCTTTAATCACAATTATTTAATTATTTAGGGCAGTCTCTCTTTTATTTTTACTCCCCCTGTATTGAAGAAGATGGATTAAAACCGCTGTAACAGCTGCACCGGGGTCTACAGATACAACAAGAGCCCGGAAGATGCTCAAATTTGGGATTTAGGGCAGGATGGACTTTTCAGGAGCAGGCTGGAACCGAGCGGATGTCTAGAACATGATCCAGCGAGTAAGAATGAGAACGTTCTTGAGCTGTTTTAAGGGGGTAGACATGGCTAGGATGGGTTTCGGGTTAGAAAGATGAAGGTTTAAGCCGCCTTCTGGTCGGTAAAAATAAGGGTGTCACTACATTAACTCAAGACAAAAACGAAGCCGAAAAATCTAACATATCGAAGCCTACACCCTTAATTTTCAACACAAATTTAGCTTCAACAATCCAATTCAAAAGATGCTCCGGGGAGAAGACGCAAATTTTCGACTTCAAGGACTATGTCGAAAAATCCGAAAATAAACCATGAAAAAGATCAGAACCTCTTGCATCGTAGCCCCGTCAGTTTCTTCAAAACTTTCTGTATACTGAATTTTCTTATTTAGAATAAAAAATTAAATAAAAAGAAAGAATGAATATCGAACTTCTGGGCTCGGCAACCTGTTTAGAAAACCTGAGTCAGGGTCTGAAAAAGCTGAAATGAAAAGCCGCTTTCAGACCCTGACTCAGGTTTTCTACACAGGTTGCCAAGCCCAGTCGAACTTGAAAAAGAGTCGTTGATTCGATAATAAAGTAATTAATTCGTTGCGGAAATGAGGAGTGGCGAGAACGCTTCTCAAGAAAAAACGTGTGAAAAAAAGGGATGAGCGGCCAATAATGTCTTATCGCAAGCGCTGGCGACGAATCGAAAGGAAGACTTTGACCTTGGCTACTTTTAAAACGAAAAGAGAAACTTAAAATGGTCGAAACAAAAGAAAACATTCTAGGTAGTCCTTTTTGATCAACGAAAAGATGAATTTTTAATTTGAAGATGAGTTGACTGCCAAGCTGGGAACGCTAGAAGCTTTGCTAGACTCGCTTGAGCGCAATAAAGCACAGAGATCGCCGCTGCCCTTCACAGTTGGTCTTCCAACTCCGTCAACGTCCGACATTTCCAGCTCTTCAGATTTTTCGACTTCTTCTTCAAAGCTGGGCTCGGCAATCTGAGTAGAAAACCTGAGTCAGGGTCTGAAAGGGCTGAAGTAAAAAGCCGCGCAGCGGCTTTTTAAACTTAGCCGCGAAGCGGCTTTTCTAGAATTACCATATGGACCATATAATATGGTCCATATTATATATTAAATATAATATATTGTATCATATACAGTATATGATATTCTATATATTATATAATATTACTAGATAATATGGTAATTCTGGCAAAGCCGCTTCGCGGCTACGTTTTAAAAAGCCGCTGCGCGTCTTTTCATTTTAGTTCTTTCAGACCCTGACTCAGGTTTTCTACACAGGTTGCCGAGCCCAGCTTCCAAGTCTCGCCCGCGCAGTCCAGAAGAAGAGGAAGAACCAACTTCTTCCTTGTGCGATGTCCATTTTTCTTCCGCCCAGGCGAGCAGTGATTTGTACGAGCGAGACTCGTTGGAAAGCAGCTCGCTCTCCAGCCGCTCTAGCTCAACCTCGTCATTTCTCTCGAGCAGCCCTTTGATCAGCGAGAGCGCGCTTATTGAGGAGATTAGCCACTCCATAAATGAGAATGATCCTTCGCCTTCGCATGGACAGGGACTCACTGACCCCTCGTGGGAAACATTAATCAACTTTGATTTAGGGCTGAATGTTCACCCTTGATTTATCTGGAGCATTTTAATATAATGACACCCTTAATTTTTGAGCTTAACTAGACCTAACACAACATCGGAAAAATGAATTTTCTGGCTTTTTATCAGAAATTTACGACTATTTTATATTTTATTAGTATTCTAAAAACCTAGTTTGACTTTAAGATTTTATTTTATTACTCAAAATCAGAAGAAACTATTAAAAAATTAACCAAAATCTCAATCAAATACAGAGCGACTTGATTTTTCCAATTCTAGAAACAAAAAATGACTCTCTAGAACAGGTTGATTTTTAACTCAAGTTTTAAAACCACTTCTGCCTAGGTTTTTATTGAAACAAATCAAAATCCAAGCTATTAATTGGATCAAAAAACGGTTTTGAATTCAATTTTTCGATTTGTTGTTGAAAATTTCTTATAGAGAAAAATCACAATTCAAATAGCAAAATTATAAAGGTTTTTTCATAAAAATTTTCTAGAACAATTGAGTTTCTAAAACTGTGAATCGTATTTTTTTCTACAAGAAATTTTCAGCAGGGAATGGGAAAATTGAAGTCAAAGCCGATTTTTGATGCAAATAATTTCTAATAGAACAAAGCCCGATTCACAGTTTCAAAAGTTCAGTGGCTCTAGAAAGTTTTAATGAAAGAAATTTTATTTTTCGCTTTTTGAATTTTGATTTTTCTATAAGAAATTTTCAACAGCAAATCGGAAAATTGAAGTCAAAACCGTTTTTGATCCAATTAATAGCTTGGATTTTGAATTGTTTCAATAAAAACCTAGGCAGAAGTGATTTAAAACTTCACTTTAAAATTCAACCTGTTCTAGAGACTTTTTCTAGAATCGAGAAAAAACTGACGAATTGCGCCGTGGATCTCAATTTTGCCCATTTTTAGCCTTCAATTACGATTTTGAATAGCAAATCAAAAAATTAAACTCAAACTAACTTTTTCAAACAAATTCTAGTCCCTTCAAAAGACCTCCTTCTGGAACAAATGAAACAAGCCCCGTGGTGAGTAGTTTGAAAAACGCTTTCATCCGGGGCTCGGCAACCTGAGCAGAAAACCTGAGTCAGGCTCTGGAAAAGCTAGAATGAAAAGCCGCGTAGCGGCTTTTATAGAAATGAAGCCGCAAAATGGCCATATAGTTTTTTTAATCTTGGCGAAGGCTTTTCATTTCAGCTCTTTCAGACCCTGAGTCAGGTTTTCTACACAAGTTGCCGAGCCCAGCTTCCATCAAAACCAAGAAAAAAAGAACGTAAAGAGATAATTTAATTGCGTGTGCTGAAAGAGGACTCGTTCGACCAAATTCGCTATTGATTATTTAAACGTGGTTTTGCGGCTTTCGCTGTTTCACTCATTTCATTTTCGAAATTATTCGAATTAACATTATTCAGCTCCGGCAGCGAGCAGCTTTATCGACCTTGCCTCAAAACAGGTTCGCGTTGAAAAACGACTTGAACTTTCGACTTTTTCAAATTGCTTCTTTTCAAAGTTCAATTTTCAACCTTTCAAAAAAGAAACAGCAAAAGCAGTAACATTAGAACACGAATCGAGCTGGAGCTGGGCTCGGCAACCTGTGTGTAGAAACCTGACGTTGGCTCGACAACCCGAGTAAAAACCTGAGTCAGGTTCTGAAAAGCTTAAATGAAAAGCCGCGTTCGCGGCTTCGTTAAAAGCCGCTAGACGGCTTTTCATTTTAGCTTTTTAGAGCCTGACTCAGGTTTTTACTCAGGTTGCCGAGCCCAGAACCTGACTCAGGGTCCTGAAAAAGCTTTCATAAAGAGCGGCTTTTTGAAAGCCGAAACCGCACCGCTTCACCAATGCGGCTTTTTATGGAAGCTTTTTCAGGACCCTGAGTCAGGTTTCTACACAGGTTTCCGAACCTACTTCTGGACTGCTCAAATGGTGCTCCTTCCCGGCCTAACTTGGTAATGATGGCTCCTTCAAACTCTTCAAACTCGAATCTGAGGAGCAGTGCTAACAAATTGGTGCAAAAGTGCGATGCTACCTCGCAAAAACTAAGCAAGGGAGACCTTCTTTTGATGCATTTTTCGATTTTGATTATTCTTCATTTTCGAACTTCCTTGAAAAGAGGCTTCTACGAGGAGCGAAAAGAGCTGGACCGAAACATGGAGGAAATCTTCCAGCGTCTTTCGTTCTGGACGTCGCTGGAAAAGTCGAATCGCTACTTGATTCTCAAAGAAGTGGAAAACGCGCTGGCGCTCTTTGAACTGCATCATCAAGATCAGGTTTTGACCTTTTTTATTATTGCGCGCGTGAACTTTTAGGAGCTCGCCCTTCCCAAAATAGAAATATCACGAGATCAACAAACCATTGACGCCAGCAGCAGCATCCCAGCAGCAACTCTCAACCCTGGTAAAAAACAAGAAAAGAAACGATCCATCATTCAATTTTCAGACACGAACAGTAGCTCCTCGAATTACTACAGTACATGTTCGCATCAAACAGTTTCCTGGCTCTACTTCATCATCGCTTGCCTCCTGCTTTTCATCCTTTTCACTGGAATTGATTTCCACTGCCCCTATCAAATTGTCTAAAAATAAAATCTACAAACTCCTTGAAAAAAAGGAACTGGCAGCCGCCCAAAATTATAAATTATATCTTGTGACTACGAAACGTTTGCGGCGACTGAAGAGCAATCTGTTGAACTGATGTTCTTTCGTACAGTAGTTGTGGCTACTGTCAGTCTCGGGGATGTTTTACGGGAAAACGTAAAACATGTCAAATTATTTTTAATAATGGAGTCAACAACGATCACCAATTTCTGGCAATTTCTGGGCTCCTGAGTCAGGCTCTATAAAACCTAAATGAAAAGCCGCCTAGCGGCTTTTTAAAAGGTAGCCGCAGAGCGGCTTCGACATTACCAATCCAAATTGGAATCTCCAATTTATAATCTAATTCCGACGAAAACCTGAGTCAGGGTCTGAAAGTGCTGAAATAAAAAGCCGCAAAGCGGCTTTTAAAAACGAAGCCGCAAAGCGGCTTCGCGAATACTACCATTACAATCTATAAGAAATTCTAGAGAAGCCGCTTCGCGGCTTCGTTTTAAAAAGCCGCTACGCGGCTTTTCATTTAACCCCTTCAGAATCTGACTCAGGTCTTCTACACAACGCAAACTACATCTCTCTGTCTCCTTCTGAAAACAACAAAAAAAGAAGTGAGAAAGTGGCGAGGCGACAAGTGGCGTCGTCATAAATCGACAATTACTGCTCAATGATGTTCATTCTCACGGAGGCCGTAATACTATACACGGTCTGGGCACACATACACACACTCTTCTGCGCGGTCATCGATCAACGGCGTGTGCCCAAATCACCCACTCAATCTCGGAACGATTCTTTCTCTCCCAAAGAAAGAGAAAGAGAGCCCCTTAATCTCTTAACGAGTTACTTACCAAGTTACTAACTCTTTTCAACAACAAGAAAAAGAAAGAAAGAGAGGAGGTACTTCTGACGCTCTCGCTTCCTGACAAAAGGAATTAAATCAAGAAAAAGAGCGAAATAAATATTTATTTTCGCGCTTTGAAGAATTCACGAATTGAACGAAAGGAGAAAAAAAAGAAGGAAAAAATTAAGTGATAATCGTTGCGACTCGCTGTCGATTGTCAGGTCCCCTCGTTAGTTGACCCCCGAGGGGAAACTCGATCTGTTAAATGGTTAAATCAACCGTCGAGAAACCTGAGCAAGAAGAAGAGAGAGAGCTGACTCGACTGAAGTGGTGGAGGGAAAGGCTGGGCTCAGCAACCTGTGTGGAGAACCTGAGTCAGGGTCTGAAAGTGCTGAAATGAAAAGCCGCGTAGCGGCTTTTAAAGAACGAAGCCGCAAAGCGGCTTCGCTAGAATTTTTTACATTTTTCGCGAAGCCGCTGCGCGACTTCGTTTTTAAAAGCCGCTACGCGGCTTTTCATTTCAGTTCTTTCAGACCCTGACTCAGGTTTTCTACTCAGGTTGCCGAGCCTAGGAAAGGAAGACAGAACTGGCGACTGATAACAACGAGGAAAACTCAAAAGACAACAAGAACGGAGAGAGAGAGGGAGAAGCTCTTGAGCGAAGAGAGAGAAAAAGAGAGAGGCTTGAAGAGGCAGCGCTCGTGAGCCCAGAGCAGAGAGTAGCGAGCATCGTTTTTAGCGACCGCCATCTTTTGAGCCCAGCCGCTGCGGTTAGCCTGAGCATGCTGCTGGCGGAAAAGGAGAAACGAAAGATAAAAACGCAGAGCACGAGGAGGAGCAGCACAAGATGCTAGTTGGCCCATCCCTCGACTAGTAGCGCGAAGAAGAGAGAGAGAAATCAACGAAGAGATTATTTCACGCTCGGAAAGAGACTAAAAGAAAACAACAAAAATAGAGACGCTCCGCTGCTCCTGGAATTATTATCCCATCTGATCATCATCGTCGGCAGCAGAAGAGAGAAAGAGAAGAGCTCCTTCTTCCAGCTGTTTATGTGCTACAAGGTTCCAGAGCTATTCGAGCCAGTCGGCGACAATTCCTCAGAAGCCTGGTTCCAGTTCAGAGAAAAATTCTTTGGGTCCGGGCTGCTCTCTTAATAACAGGAGCGCGTAACTCGTAAACGGCGAATCCGATCCAATCGTAAATTCGAAATAACGCACTTTTCAATTTTCCGATTCTTCCTTTTTTCGACTTTTTTTTCCGAATTTTCGACTTTTTTTTCCGAATTTTCGAAGAAAAATTAAGAAATTCTTAAGAAATATCTCCTCTTCTCTTTTGTTATTTGTGAATATTTGAATATTTAATGCGCGCAGCTACTAATTGAAAGTGACAGCCTGCCCCGCACTTTATCAAAGGTTATGGCTGTCGTCTGTTAATTAAATGTCTCTTCTCTAAGCCCATATACCGTGTTGCGTACGCTGATAGGGCACATCCCCTCCTTAACAAAAGCAATTATTTATGCTCGCTCTGAGGAGCAATTTTGACACTCTCGGCGGCGCTGATATTGACCTTGAATTCGCAACAGACAAAAGAGCAATTTAGAATTTCTCTATTTCGAATCTTCTAACTTCAACTCAGTAATTAAAGAAGGATCAAAGTAAAGAAGAGCAATTTTCTCCGAAAATAAGCATACTTGGCTCCTGTCAGAAAACTTGAGTCAGGGTTTTGCAAAAGCCAGAATGAAAGCCGCGTAGCGGCTTTTCTAAAAACGAAGCCGCGAAGCGCCTTCGCCAAAATTACCATTTCAGTCTATTTAAATACTTGGCTGGGAAACCTGTGTAGAAATCCTGAGTCAGGCTTTGATAGATCAAAATAGATTGAATTCGTCATTTTTCTTAGCCCAGTTTGTATATAGACTGAAATGGAAATTTGGGTGAAGCCGCTTTGCGGCTTCGTTTTTGAAAAGCCGCTGCGCGGCTTTCATTCTAGTTTTTGCGAAACCCTGACTCAGGTTTTCTACACAGATTGCCGGGCGTAAGTGACACCCTTATAATAAGGGCCTTATTCCCTCATCGAAACTCTAAGCCTTGCCGCTTTTGCTTCTGACTACAGAAACTACAGAAATAACAGTAATTAAGGGAGTAGCCCGGTTAAAAGACAGGAGCAGTTTTGCGAAAACAACGACTGGAGCGGTAACTCCTCCGCTTCGCTCGACGAAAAAGTCCTCTGTTACCACAAAAGCACACATCCTTGCACCCTGATATTTTCGGACTGCTGGTGGAATGGATCTGGACAGACAACGAGTTTCACGGACAGCCTGGATTCGAGTGCTTGAAAAAGCGACCGAAACTCACAAAGAAGGTAAATGCTCAAGTATCGGTCAAGTTTGCTCAATATGCGCTCAAATATACGAAGAAAAAAGGGGCTATCAATTCCAAGTCAATTTTTAAAAGGCTCACTCAATTTTCAAAGAACGGCCGTAAATCAACTGTCACACTCCTTTTCTAATGTGACTGTTTTACGATTTTCAATCGGCAGCTCGTCCGGAACAATAACTTATTGAATACCTAAGGGCTAGAATTCAACTTAGCGCAGAATTTGTAGCTAGAATTCAAAAATTGATTGAGATGTCGATGTTTTTGCAGCTTCTAGGACCCTTACTCTGGGCTCGGCAACCTGTGTAGAAAACCTGAGTCAGGGTTCTGAAAGAACCACGAGGTTTTTATCGATGTCCTTTCAGAACCCTGAGTCAGGTTTTTACACAGGTTGCCGAGCTAACATCAGATATACTCTTGGCTCAAAAACCTGTCAAAAACCTGAGTCAGGGTCTGAAAGATCTCGCGCGGACCGTTTCAGGCCCTGACTCAGGTTTTTTAAACAGGTTGCCGATCTCAGATCAAGTTATTTTTTTTAACCTTTTTTCATTAAAAGTAACGAGAAAAAGCAACTTGAGAGGAGCATCTCTTCCATTTTCGCTCGTTCCACTATCGCTTGTCAGAAAGATGTCAATTTAGCTGGAAGAGAAAATGAGTGGTCCTAACGATTCTGGACTTGATTCAGAAAAGTGGAATGGCGATTACGCTCCGCCTGTCGAAATTGATTAATCCGAAGTTGTTTAGAGCTTGTTCGAGGACAGCAAATCGGACTTGAGCTGCGCCTGATCCAGGCGGACTACCAGTCTTTTAGTGCTCAGCGCTAATCTCGCAAACGCACGAAAACTGAACTGAAATCTTCCATTACCGAATATTTTCGATAATTTACCGCCCCAGCCCGTTTTTTAATTTCCGACCAGTGTCGATTTTCGTGGCTTCTCGTCGATCAAGCAAATGATCTCGCTCAATGAGCCGCGTAATAGAACAAAATTATTTTTTCAAAAAACAATTTCAAATCGGATTATCAATCAGATGAAATTGCCTTTTGGAAATTGATTGACGATTGGACTCTTTTTTAATTAATAAATAACCGTGAGCTGCTCAAATACCAGAAGCTCCCCCCCTTAAATTGTTGTTAATTTGTGCCCCAAAACTTTTGATAGAACGTACCCCCGTATTCTTTAAATATTGAAAATGACGACGTGACATCGCAAATGAGTCATTTTTGTACCATTTTAACGTTGTCACGTCGTCATTTTCAACAGTTTAAAAATACAGGGGTACGTTAACACAAAATTTAGGGGAGTAAATTGAGCACGAATTAACAACAATTTAAGGGGCGCCCTCTGATATTTCATCTCTTTTTTCAGGCTATTGCGACTACATTTACGACACATTCCACTGCATCCACCCGATCCCCGCCGGAGAAACCCTCTACTACCAATGTTCCTACGCCGACACGGCAATTTGCAACGACCCGCCCACTTTGACCCTTCCCGCTGCAAACAGCTCCTTTTGTCGAGGAACGGCGGCTGACAACAGCCCGATTCAGTATTATGCTTCGCGGAAGTGCTACGAAAACGCAACATGGGAACCGAAGGCTTACGATGCACTTTGCGACTTGATGGAGACCGATCCGACGATATTCCGAAATTCGACCTCGGAACTTGATCGTCACCAGACTCTCGATAAGATTTACTATCACTGTAGTATTTGGCCACCACTTCTGTCAGTTATCGTAAGTAACAAATCGGGGACACTGGTTATGTCGGCGAATGTCGTCGAATGTCGTCGATGTCGCCAAAAAGGCAAAAAGGCGACATTCCTGACATTTGCCGACATTCAGCGACATAACTAGTGTCGCCCAACAAATCAACACAGGCTGGGCAACCTGTGTAGAAAACCTGAGTCAGGTCCTGAAGAGCCACGCTGCTTCGCTTTTTCTTCAGGACCTGACTCAGGTTTCCGAACCCAAAATTGAACTGCATAAGAAACATCGTTTTTCTAGTGCTTGATCGTAGCGTGTTTCCTCTTCAACGTCAAGACACTGCGCTGCACGAGAATCTTCATCCACCAAAATCTCATCATTGCCTGGATTTTCAAGTACTCCCTCTCCATCATTGTCTTTCTCATTGGCCGAGGCATCACTGCTGGAATCGAAGAAACTGCTGCAGGAGACGCAAGTGGCTCCTCACAAATGTATGTTCAGGAAGACTCACAGCAGTATTTACCAGTTTATACTACCGGTAATGGAAGCTACTCTTACGACTACGCTGCTGATTATTACGCTTCATCCGGAAATGGCTATGGACCACCAATTTCTAGCGAAAAGTCCAGAAGCCCTTGGAATGATCCTCAAGTCGAAGCTTCGCTGAACATCATCCACCAGTACTTCTACCTCGTCGGCTCAGTTTGGTTCTTCATCGAAGCGATTTTCCTCCAGTACCAAATCGCCATGAACGTCTTCAACCCAAGCTCAACTCTCAAGGAAAGGCTTTTCGCGAAGAAAAAAACGAGAAATTCTTCTTTCTCTATTTTTCTGATGATAAAAAAAGAGCGCGGACGTAATTTTCGTCTTTTAATATTTCCAGAATCCGCTTCCAACAATTTCCTTCTTTCCCCTCGCTCTAAGAAAAAAGCCCGATTCGAGATGAAAGTTCTTGTCGCCGTCGCCTGGGGAGTTCCGATTGTGATGCTGGTTCCGTGGATTGTTCTGACCCACAGAAGACTCGCCATCTCGCATTTTGAAAATCGAGAGCAGTTTTTCAATACAACATGTAAGTCTGGGCTCGGCAACCTGTAACTAATCCTTTTTCTAGTGGCGGTGGTAAACTACAACGAGTTCATTCAGTCGGCCAAATCGTGGAGAAACGTAAACGACTTTGACGAGATTTTCGTCATTTCGGCCCTACAGCTCGCCATGCTCATCATTAGTTTTTTCATTCTTCTCAATATCGGTAATCTTTCTTCCCTAGAAAGTTGAAAACTGTCTTTTAAGTTCGAATCATAATGACGAAAGTGCGCGTCACAGCTGGAAACGACTTCGAAGTATTCAAGTGAGTCAAATTCAATTTTGAAATCAACAACGACACTTTCAACTTTCGACTTTCAGAAAATCCGTCAAGGCGACCTGCTCTCTTCTGCCACTGTTTGGGCTTTCGGTGATCATTGGGTTGTATCACAAACCGCAGAGTAGTGAGTCCTTGTTCCCGACGTTCCTCATTCTTCTTCAAAACTTACAGGTTCGTAATTTTAAGGGGGCGATTCCTGGGCTCGGCAACCTGAGTCAGGTTTTGAAGAGCTTATATGAAAAGCCGCGTAGCGGCTTTTGAAACGAAGCCGCAAAGCGGCTTCGCCAATATTTTAAAATAGAGAAAATCGATTGGTTGGCGAAGCCGCCTTGCGGCTTCGTTTAAAAGCCGCTACGCGGCTTTTGATTTTAGCTCTTCAAAACCTAACTCAGGTTTTCTACTCAGGTTGTCGAGCCCAGGCAATTCCACTAGTTAACCCTTCCCCTAACTTCCTTCTAGGGCGTATTTATCGCGACAATCTACTGTTTCATGAACAAAGACGTGCAGCGAATGGTCAAGTCGCGCTTCACCCGCGTGGTGCAGCGCCATTCCAGCGCCTTCTACTCCCAGGGAACGCAGCACTCCCAGCTCAGCGTCTCAGAGGTAGCCAAACGAGCGCGCAACTCGCGTTGTTTCGATGAGGGTTTTCAACTACTAACAAACTGATTTAATTAACAAAGAAAAGAAAAGATTAACCAGGAAATTGACCAGTGTGGAATCCTCTTTCAGTCAAGCTTTTCCGCGTGAAAGCGCTGTTCTCAAAGGCTCCCACTGGAGAAATCACTCTCCAAACCGAGCATGAACTAACCAAACGAAACTCGCATTTCAACAACTCTACTTCTTAGGTACAAACTTATTGACAAATTATTTAACAATTAAGGGCGTAGCCATCGGAGAACTCGATTTTCACGAGCAAAAATTCATTCACTTCAAAAAGTCGCTTCTATATTTTTGTGCTGGAACCTGTGTTGAAAACCTGAGTAAGGTCCTGAAGAGCCAAAATGAAAAGCCGCGTAGCGGCTTTTCTAGGAACGAAGCCGCGCAGCGGCTTCGCAACATAACCATTAATAATGGTCTATTATGATTTACTAGAATTAAAAAATCGTTGAGGATACCCTTAAAATTTTAGGGCCTTAAGAACTAGCGAAGCCGCTCCGCGTCTTTGAGTATTTAAAAGCCGCTACGCGGCTTTTGTAATCACTAGGAGTTAGAGTTTTCAAAACGTCTAAAACCGGGTTAACGAAGTCTACGTCCTTAAAAATCTCCCCAGCAATTATTTTACAAATTGCTTGGAAAAGTTCTGATAACAGAAAATGCCATGAAAAGAAGCTGATTTCCATTCTAGCAACTTTCGCAGCGATGGTCAAAAGTAGTGGCTCGGATCTCTTCAAATGGCTCCGGACGGCCGACATCGTCGCTGCTGGAGGCGAGTGAAACGGGAATGACCCCGGCGAATCAAACGAGTAGTGGCCTTAGCTCATCCCTGCACCAGCGGCCCGCAGGATCGACTCTTACTTCTATTTAAAAACTGACAAGAAAAACACCGATCAGAAAAAGACATGACAACTATAAAATTTAAAATTTGTAAAAGAAAAAAACGAAAAGAATGTTCCAATGCTTCTCTCAACACTTGCCAAATATCCAGTTCAAAACTTGCTATTTCAAAAATAAAAATAAAGAAAAAGACAGAAATTCCAAAATCGTAATTTATGTAAAGAAAAATCATTTCGTCGCGTAAAAATCGATAATCTTTCATTTTTCTCGGAGGAAAGATTCAGATTCATTATTCTGAATCTGATGCTAGGTGGTTTGATTTTTTTAATCGAAAGATTTTTTGAAAAGACTTTTTCAGAGCTGGTTAACGTTCTTTGCTACGTTGTGATAGGCACTATTTCCAGCTTACTATTGACGAGTTTAAACTAACTATGGAGTTTTCTACTAGTCTGGGCTAGGCGACCTGTGTAGAAAACCTGAGTCAGGCTTTGAAGAGCTAAAATGAAAAGCCGCTTTGAAAGCTCTTCAAAGCCTGACTCAGGTTTTCTACACAGGTTGCCGAGCCCAGCTACTAGTAGCTAATCTTACTGTACTACAATCTGTAGTGGAGCTTCCACTGAGCTCGGCAAACCTGTGCAGAACCCTGAGTAAGGGTCCTGAAAAGCTTTACTAAGCCTTTGTCAGGAGCCTTGACTTATACAGGTTGATCAATTTTTGGCAAAGGGATGTTTTTAAGAGAATAAACTCGGGTTAAGTCCTCATTTGGCCAATATGCCTCTTTTGCGACGCTTCAAGGTAAAACTGGAAAAGACGCATTATCAATTGATCAAAGGAGTTTCAACTATCTATCTAGTGCTTGAAATGCAAGAAACTCCAGGAGCGCGTTGAAATGAGAAATGATGATGAAGAATTCGGCGCGTCTTCCGAACGAAGCTCGATTCCCACGAACGAAAATCGGCGGCCGAGACTGGTAGATTCGCAAGTTGAAAATTCAAGCATCGTGAATTCAGACGCATCAAAAAAGTGTCGAAAGGCGCTTGTCAATTCCAGCTGGGCGCTCTGAGCAAATCACGTGCAACCGAATTATCGAAATTCAACAGAAATTCAGGTAAACTACAAATCAATCTCTAAAAAACAGCACTTAAAGACGAACCGACGAAAATCGACTAACACGAAACGGAAGAACGAGCAGGTCTCTCAGAAGGTACCCTTTCTTTCATTACAAATTCGATCGTTTATTTCACCTTTTCAGATTTTCCCAGGCCCTCGACTGCATTGACAAGGACATACAAATCATCACGGAATGATTGAAATCCTGCAAGAAAACAATAAAAATAAATCATCATCTGGGCTCGCCAACCTGAGTCAAGGTCTGCAAGAACTGAACTGAAAAGCCGCGCAGCGGCTTTTGTAAAAACGAAGCCGCAGAGCGGCTTCGCTAATATTACCATTACTATCTATCATAAATTCTAGCGAAGCCACCTGCGCGGCTTTTCTTTTTAGTTCTTGCAGACCCTGACTCAGGTTTTCTACACAGGTTGGCAAGCCTAGATCATCATTGAATTCGAGTTGTTTTGTTTAAAGTTTCAAACAGATAGAGTCAGGTCAAAAGAGAGTCAGTTCCATATTAAACGACGATTTCTCCTCGGACAGGCGCGTATTCTTTGTTGAGTTCTTGATTTGGCAGAGTTGAAAACGGGGACCCCGTATTAGGGAAGTTAGGGAAGAAATCATTGTTGGAAAGAACGGCCGTATCCGTAGCCGCCCTGGCCAAAGCCGTGGTGGAACGATCGCGCGCGGTTGAATTGCTCCTGAAAATTGAATGAAGAAATTGAAGAAGAAAACCAGTTGTTTTGAAAGTTACCTCTAGTCTGTTGTTGAGCGCCTCGCCATTCACTACGTTGTCGTGCTGTCTTTTTGCGATTCAACTTTGAACGGATTTTCAACTTTCTAGCGTTCAAATGATCATTAGTTAACCCGTTAACAGGCCCGTGGAGATTTCGTCTCCACGCGTGGAAATGAGTAACCAATCGCATGCGCGGATTCGTGATTTGAATCAATCACCGATAAGCTCTTGCGTAGGCAAAAGCCCACTGCCCTGTTAACGGGTTAAGAAGAACGAAAAGCCCGTGTTCCTTTCTTCGCGGCGAATAAACCCTTTGATTCTTTTTTCTTTCCGCCCAAAAGTCTGAAAATTCATTTCCATATTTGCAAAACGAAAATGCGCACCTCGCAAATTTGTTGAGTCTGGCTTCTCCGCCTTCTAGCGTCGCTCCTGTGTACTGCCCCATGTTGACTATGTCTTTTTTCAGCTCCTCTTTTTCTGCCTCTTTCGCCATTGATGCCACATCTGAAATTTTTTATTAATAAAACCCTACATCGGTTTTCGATAACGAAAAACTCTATCCGGCCTTCGCATTTGCTGATTTTCTGTTCAAGTCAACAGAAAATCAGCAAATGAGAGGGCCGGATGGAGTTTTTCGTTGACGAAGCAACACGCAGTAGAAATGAAAGCTCTAACCGTCCGCTGTGATTCTCACTGGCTCAACTGGTGGTGCCGCAGTTTCTTCCTCTTTCTCCGCCTCTCTCTTCTTTTTCTTCTTCTTCTTTTTTCTTTACTCACTTCTGGCGATTCTGGAGCCGGCTCTGGTTCCGGTTCTGGCTCCCTGCGCTTTTCTTTTTACTCTTTTGGGTGGCGATACTTCCAATTCCTAGCAAAAGAAAGTTGATTTTTGGAAAGAGTTTATTTTGATTGATTTTGAGAGAAAGGTGCACAATAGTATAATTGGATTTGGTTAGTGACGGCGGAATTATTCCACAAGTTACAGAGTCGCTTTTTCTTGAGCATCGAGAGACGCGCTTGATTCCGCTCGTTCAACTTTGAAATCAGATGGCTCCTTTTACTGGGGAAACAGACTGTAACTAAGAGTAAGTGATGAGTTCTTGATTTTTGATATCAACAAGGACTCATTCTGACAAGAATACTAGATATGGGTTTTTGGAAAACTAAACTGACTAATTGCCAAGCTTAGCTCGTTTTTGATTGGGCAAAGCGACAAATAACCGTTTCTGATTCGCTGAAAGACCCCACAGAATCCCATTATTGGAAAAAGATTATGGACATTTCCCTGCTCGTTCCGAAAACTCTATCTTCAAAATTACTCGTATCTTTTTCGTGCTCCAGAAAATTGACAAAGTTGAAAAAGGCTGCGGAAAAATAAGGTAGCGAGAAAAGCAAAAATCTCATTTTTTAGGTCACTCGTTTTTTGGCTGTATCTGCGCTCGGGCTTCTGTCTTATACGAACTCATGGAGAGACACGTGATTTATTTTTCATGGAATTTCAGGTGTTGACGCAAAGTTGAAAGTACCTTTTCAGGACTGGGACTGCGCTTGCGATCTTTCTTCTTTTTCTTCTTCTTGTGCCGCCGCTCATCGTCTAACGAGCGCGACATTTCTTCAAACTTTTCCAGGTTTTTTTCATACGATTCCTTATCTTTGCCCATTCTACAAGGAAAAATATTTTGCTACAGAGCTGCCGTTGATAACGAATCTTTCCATCACGCAATTTGATTGGTCCATCCCAAATCTTCGAAGTGAACCAATAAGAAAGCGCGATGAAAAGAGCTGCTATCAGTAGGAAAGTTTGAAGCGCCGACTAAACATTTTAGTCCATTTTACAGAAAAAGTCAAGAACAAAAAGTTACAGTCAGGCGCAAAGTTTGTCCTCCAGCTCTTCTTCCGTAATGAGCCCCTTTTTCCTCTTCTTCATAACGCTGTAGTCTTCGTTGAGTTCCTTCAAGTCCTTTTCGAAATCCGCCGCAATCAATTCCTGCTTCTTCGCCTTTCTGGCCCTCTTTTCCGCCTTTTTGTTTTTCGCCGCTTTTTGCTCGCTCCAAGCTTTGTTCTTTTCGCGCTTTTTTCGCTCTACTTCTTTATTTCGCTTTTCTAGTCGCTCTTCTTCCTTCATTGCTCGCTGCACTCGTACGCTTTTGTCTTTGTACTCAAGTGTAGCTAAACAGATGATGAATCTATTTGTAGGCTCGGCAACCTGTGTAAAACCTGAGTCAGGATTTTACACAGAGGTTCTGAAATCCTGACTCAGATCTTGTACACAGGTTGGTGGCCCCAGCAAATAATGAATAAAAACAGTAGTAGTAAAAGAACATGCGTACTGTCTGTCTGTCCCTGTCAGAAGCTGGACAGCTCGAGCGATAGTAGCTTACCTATATCAACGTCGCTGTTGGTAAAGCCAGTGTACTCCTTGTTCTTCAGCTCGGCCATTTTTGGCATTTTCAAAAGACCGAACATGTGCGCATAATCACCGATACTTTTGATCAGCTCTTTTTCGCGGAAGATGTATTTGCACTCGTGCGCTAAAAATCAATTTCAGAAATTAAAAATCTCCTACAACGACTTCTTTTGATAATGAATTTATCCATCAAGCTCCCTGATTGGTCAAAATTGAAATCTCCGATTAAAATCATTTCTGACCAATCAGAAAAGCGCCCTATGGATTTGTTATCGAAAGAACTCTCTGTAGAAAAGATTTGTTACTGTATTTCATTGTCGTAGTACAGTAGTTACCTTTGTAAGCACAAACAAAGCTCGGAAACGCCCTCTGCGCGTATTCAAAGTTCCTCTTGTCCTTCAACTGGATCTCTCTGACCTTCTCCAGTTCCAACATCTCGAAATCTTCCTTTAATTCGACCATGTCGCCGACTTTTGGTTGAGTTTGATGAACTCGAGGTAGTTTTGCTCGTGCTCCGACGGAGTCACGAAGACCAGGTTTTCTCCACTTTTTCCAGCGCGAGCGGTCCTGCCAGCGCGATGGACGAAGTTTGGAGCAAAGGTAGGAGGATCGAACTGGATGACGTAGTCCACGCCGCCGGAAATATCGACGCCGCGGCAGAGCAGATCCGTCGTAACTGTTACAATTCGCTACATTCAGAAATCATCAGAGAGTTAACATTATTAATTAACGGTTACTGATGCTCTGGGCTGGGCAGCCTGTGTGGAAACCTGAGTCAGGGTTTTAAAGAGATGCAGATTTGTCTTTAAACAACTCTATCAGGACCCTGACTCAGGTTGCTTAGCATAGCTAATGCCTATCCCTTTTAGTAACCCTTTATTGTGACCCCTCAAGCGGGAAAACTGTAGCAGATGACAGTAAACAACTGTATATCGACGGAAAGCACAGCATTTTTGCTACCATTTTCGTCCGCGAAATCACGTCACGTGACCCCTAAGAAAATATCTTTGTAGCGACTTTCCTAGAACAGCTCCGCCAGATCTGTCGGTAAATTCCTTGATCGCTTTCGACCTCAATTTCTGGTTCTTCTTCCCGTGGCACTTGATCACTGGATAGTTGACCAGCTGCCTCAGAACTTGGTGGAAATAGTCGACCTGGTCGGAAGTGAGAAAATAAACGACGCTCTTCGACTTTCGCCGCTTTTTCAACAACGAAACGAGATAACTGAGTTTGTGGCGCGGCTCGACGACAGAGAAGAGCAGTTTGAGTTCTTGAGGCGTGGACAGGTTCTCTCGCGCTTTTTCTTTGACCGAGACGGAGTGGGGATGACGCAGACCAGCCTTTTTCAGACGGAGGACGTTTTCGTTCAGCGTCGCGGAGAATAGACCGGTTCGCCGCTGTTTTGGAAGATTTGACAAAATGAAATTGATCGCTTTTTCGAAACCAATGTCCAAAATCTTAAAAAAGGCTTTGTTTATTAGCAGGAAAGGGTTCAAAACCTGGTCCGCTTCGTCGATAATCAACATCTCCACAGTCTTCAGCTTCGCCTTGAGCACATCGGAGCGTTTAATCAAATCGTCCATTCTTCCCGGAGTCGCGATGATCACATCCGGAGTCGACTTCTCCAGCATTTCCATGTCTTCCTGGATCTTTGTTACTCCGCCGATGCAGGTCATCGCCGTGTACTTTTCAAGAACATCGAGAAATCGCAGCAAAACTAGAAGAATTCCGATAAACGAATAAACCAGCATTAGGATAGGACCTGTGTGAGTTTGATTAGCGAGCTCTCTGGTCGGAGAAATAACGATGAACGAGATCTTGTCCTTTGCCCCGGAAGAGATCATTTTGTGCAGCGCGGGCAAAAGGAAGGCCAGCGTCTTTCCCGAGCCAGTGACGGCTTCGCACATCACATCTTTGTTTTGCAGAAAGATTGGGATCGTGTATTCCTAAGAATCATGCTAGTTAATTGTCTTGTGTTGCTCGAATTTTCTTACTTGGACTGTTGTCATGAACTCAAACTTCTCAACTTCCGCTAGAATTTTCAACAGAGTCGGATGAAGGGGCGGCTTCAGATCCGAAAATCGCTTGCTCGACAATGTACTACTGCTCATTCTTGAAAATGACAGTATTTTAGCTTTGAATCAATACGAAGAGTTTACTGTTTCGCTTGAAATAAAATGGCTGTGATAGAAATAGCTAAGGCGGTGTTTGAAGTGAGAAAGTGGCAAAAATTCAATTATTCCTTGAAAATGGAAGTGAAGAAAAGTGTCAGTAGTGAAGTAAGTTGCAATAAATAAGGCAAACAGCAGTCTAAAAACACTCAAACGAGAAGATGAAATTTGTTGCCGATGACGAAGCCAACATCGGATTGCCAAGGGAGGAGATTTTCGCTGTGATCCCGGTATTCAGGCACGCGAAAGTCCTCTGAATTTTTACGCATTTAGAAAAGGAGAACGTCTTTTTCACCTAGGTTTATTGTTGGTAAGGTTGTCTCCTCGTCGTCTTCTTTATTGATTTTAATGGATCGTTTTCGGGCTTTGGGGATTTTTGTTTGATGTCCTCGATCGTGAACGTAAAGACATCGACGTCGCCTATGATCGGTTCCCCAATCAATCGTGCACAGTTTTTCGACGAGGACGAGACCAGGTGGACGAAACCGTTGTTTCCAATTTTGAGCTCAATTTCGAGATCCTTCTGCTTTTGAATTTCCAAAAGCAGAGGTTGTTGAAGCAATTTTTGCCGATGAGGTCAGAATCGAAACGTCTTTTCTGCTTTTCTTCATCAAGTGTCCTAGAACAAAGAAAGATCTGTTCTCTTCTTCTTCTTCTTGATATTCAGCCCATCTTGAGTAGTAGACCAGATCTTCGTAAATGCCGTATTGTCTACAGGCTGGATCTTCTGGGAATGATGCTCTGGCGATTCGCGGAAACTCGTAAAGAGTCACCGTTTTCGTCTTTAAATCGCTGTGGTACACTTTTCCAGGCGGCGCATCATCATCGTCAAGTTCCGATCTAACAAAAATGAGCCAGTTGTTTTCGTCCAAAACCGAGCTTCCGTATCCCAGTAATTATCCTCTTCTCGCTGGGTGAAATCAAAGCTCCAGACAACCTGCTGCTTTCCACCAGAAAAGTTCCAAAATCTACGACGCGCTTCTCGAACGGACTGATTTCCTCCTCGCTTTCTTCTTCTTCTTCCTCATCTCCGGACGAATGAACTTCAAATAAATCGGCTTCCTGGATCATCGGGACAACACTCTTCGGATTCGTTACGTAATCTCGCCAAGATCGTTGCCGAGAGAAGTTAAAGTCCATCTGCTCAAAGCTTTCAGATTCCAAAAGAATCTTCTTTCCTTTGACGATTTCCGTCGTTACTTGGTCAGGGCTGAACAGCCGTTTTCTGAAATCCGGACTGAGAACCACTGAGTCAAGAAAAACGCCGTCGCGCGGAGGTAAAAATGCAGTTGCGCGAAGGGGATAGAATGGTCGCCGTTCTGGATTTTGCTGAGGATCGTGAGGGTGATAGTCGACAAGCTCGAACTTTGGTGAACGCTCCTCGTTTTCCCGGTTGATTTTGAACAGGAGAAGATTGCTTCGAGCTGCTCCCAAGTCAAGTCCTTGTGGTTCGTCATTCGTCCAAGCAAAAAGCTGAAAAAAGTCATTAGAATTTGAAAAGAGCGAATTTTTCTTACGAATGATCGACCGAATTTGACTTCCACTTCAGAAGACTTGAACTCGATCGTCGCCTTCGGCTCAAGCTTCTTCTTGTTGTACTTCATGTCGTGGCGTTTCTGGACAATCTTCATCACATCAGAGAGCCGGTCTGGCTTTGAATTGATCTCCGCTTCTAGTTCTTTGCCAACGAGCTCGAGAATCGTGTCGCGCTTGTAATGAGGATTTAGAAAGGTGCGACAGAAGAGAGGGCTCGTCATCGCATCGAAATTACTGCAGCCGTCTTCGTTGATTTGCTCCAAAACGATGGGGGCGATCCAAGTGAGCACATCCATCGGCATTCGTTCGAGAATCAACTCCGATAATTCGACGGAGCGGGGATGCTCTTGCATCTTTTTGAGCAACGAGCGGCGCGACTCATACGTCATTCTGAGATTTTCACTATTTTTTTAAGAAACCAACAATGAGAATTGGAAAAAAAGACAAGATTTGGGCTCGGCAATCTGTTTAACAAACCTGATTCAGGTTTTCTGAAAACGCTTTAACTTGGAGAGGATATCAAAATTGATAAGAAAGGTAATTATGCGGCTTTTCATTCATGATCTTTTAGATCCTGACTCAGGTTTTCTCCACAGGTTGCCGAGACAAGGACAAAATACATTTCGGATCATCGAAGAGTTTATTATTTTCATTTGGAATAGTAGTACTGTAATTAGGGACAGTAGCACTGTAAAGAATCAAGACAGAAGTAGAACAGAGGTATGAAATTCGTGGTTGAAGAGGTTGAGCGGAATTTATTTCTTCTTTGGCATTTTTCTGAGGACTTCTTGTTCGCAAGCGGCCTCGAGTTCGGGACTGTAGCCGAACATGAACAGGATTTCCATCGTTACGAAGAGCGGAGCGGAGAAAGCTAGAAAAGGAGTTGGAAAAGAAGAAAGTGGAGCTTGTTTTTACCTTGAAGAATATTGTCCATTAGCGCAGGTTTGCGGCCCTCGAAAACGCCGTGTCCGACGAATTGAGCGACCCAGCCGAAGATTTGAACTGCGAGCAGAAAGTAGAAGGTGTTTTCGTCGCCTTTTTGGACGAGAGGTAGAATGTAGTAGAAGTGGACGATGAGCGAGACGCTGGCGGTGATGAAGCCAGCAAAAGCGTGCAGAATCATGTAGTAAACATACCAGAAGCTCATGATGATCAAGGAGACGTTTACTTGGCGATCGGCGATTTCTACCTGGAAAAAATGATGATGATTCGGAGTAAGAGCTTTGAAAGTCGGGAAATCAACAAAGACTGATGCTTCTTTCAAGCATTATCAAAACCTCACCTTGCAATATTCGAAGAGTCCACAAATCGAGTAGAGAATGAGCGGGATACAAACGATGTGAATCCATTTATTCACAACATTGTGGTGGTAGGCGCCGTAGCCAGAGTAAAAATCAACGATGCCCATTTTCACAATTCTTAAAATCGCGAAAGATTAGTACTCGATTGTTAATCGGAAGATGGATAATAAATAATTGAAGAAATGAGTGTTAGTTCAGGCAGTCTTGTAATGCCGCCTCCATCTACTGTCGATTTGCTCCAGGAAATACGTTCCAGACTCGAGCGAGTCGACCGGACCAGAAGGCGAAAAAGCAGCGTTTTTTAAACTTTCGCTGCTGACTTTGTTCGCTGCTTCTCGTTTACTTGCGAAATCCACCAACTCAGCTGAATTCAAAATTAACGGTAGTTCCCAATTTTTAACTTACGACACGAAATCTGCGTTCTAGCGTTCAGCCTCTCATCTATCAGCCCCGTAATATTATTTAGCTTCTGTAACTTGTCCCCTGCGTGCACTTGAATCGTATAAAAAGTCGCGGACAATCCGGATCCATACGAAAAACAGCCTAGCTTCTCACCGCCCGTCAGTTTGCCCGTCGAAAGGAGCGATAAAATGCAACCGTAGAGACTGGGCGTGTACATGTTTCCGACGTTTTTGGAGATTTTTAAAGAGGGAAGACACATTGTTTTGAAAAGAGGCTTGGCGACTTTTTTCGGCATTAAAATTTTGACGATTTTTTAGAGCAAAATCAAAGATTATCTTTAGGCCGCTTTTCCTGTAGTTAAAGTTTTCTCCAGCGTTTTGTCCTTGAGAGAATCGCTACTCGAAACGTTTCTGTATTTTTCGAGCTGCTCAAAAGCCTCTTTGCCGATTTTGCTCTGGAGCTGCTCCGGGCAGCACTGAAGATCGCCGAAAAGCAACCTGGCGAAGGATTTTTCGACGAGCTTGGCGAAAGGCGCGTGGAAGCAGAAATAGTCCAAGTTCTCTAAAAACGAGAAAGAGGAATTCTTCTTTGTTTTCTGGCGCCAGCCAGAGTAGCATTTGTCTAAAGCTTCGAAGTAGCACGTGATTGAGAGGGGACCGTCTACAACTGGGTACTCGGAGGTCAGGTCGGGTTTGTAGAAGTCGTAGGTATGTCTTAATGAAGTTGAGTTATTAATAATACGTCTAGTGGCTCAAATAAACAGGGGACGGTTAATAGCCTAAGTAGAAACCTTAGTCAGGGTCTGAAAGATCAAAAATGAAAAGCCGCGATTAATTCAAAGATATTTTGTACTTCTGGCGAAGCCGCTTCGCGGCTTTTCATTTTTGATCTTTCAGACCCTGACTCAGGTTTTCTACTCAGGTTGCCGAGCCCAGATCGGACCGTACCCCCTTAAAAATTGGCCTGACATAAGTTCTCATTTTCCAATTCTAATGAGAAGAAACCGATGTCTCCTACCTCATATAATGCTGCTTGACAGGTTTAATTTCCAGCGGCGCGTCCGGCCCAATTAGCAAAGCAACTGCACCGACTCCACCAGTCGGCCTGGCTGCTCCCTTCCCGTAAATGGCGATGTCGGCCATGACGACGATTCCATAGCGCCCGTCCCAAGCGCTGCTCTCTACCCAATTCACAGTGTTGAAAAGCGCCGCCGTTCCACCATAGCACGCGTTTTTATTGTCCACGCCTTCCAGGTCAAAGTTCTCCGCTTCCTCGAATCGCTGCATCAAATAACTAAATATTGACTTGACTGACTGACACTAAAATTCAAAGAGAATAAAACTAGCTCGTCATTTTTCCTAAAAAAAAAGCTAAAAATCAAAAAGCCGCATGCGGCTTCGAGCTAAAATGACGGAAGAGCGGCGCTCTAGTTACTAGAAGCCGCAAGCGGCTTTTCGATGTTTAGCTGATATTTTTTTACTTTTGAAAATAAAAACTACCTTTTGACACTTTTGGACTTGTCGACCATCGTTTCCGTTCCGACTTCCAGTCTTCCAACATTCTTCAGATCCAAATCGTACGACTTGATCAATTTGTCCAAAACCGTCAATGCGATAGAATTGACGTCTTCGCGGTCAGAGACGATTCCCATTCGTTCTTGGCCAAGCCCGATCGTGTATTTTCCCTCTGAAACAAACATCTTCAGAACTGTCATTTTAAAGGGGATAGAGCTCGCTAAATGCAATTTTTAAACGAGAGTTGAGAAGCTCCATAGGTTTTCAGACCCTGACTCAGATTTTCTACACAGTTTGCCGAGCTCAGGCTTTTGTATTTTATCGATGCCTACCCCCTTAAATCGAACCTATAAAACAAGCTAAAAATGTCTTACCAGAAACTCCATCAAATTTCTCCAGTTCTTTCTGGTCGACAAAATGCCTTGGAAAGTAAACTTCTGCCGCTAGAATTCCGACTTGATTGGCATTTTGGCTTCTGCTCATTCTGAATTTCAAAAACTTTCAAAAGCTAATTTTTCTTTCTTCTGTTAAATTTCTTCTCGAGTCGAAAACGAAGACCCAAGAATTCTACTTTCTAGAACATTTTTACATCCTTTGAGAAACGAGAGCGATTACGTAATGCGCGCGCTGGAGTCCGAGCGCGAGCCAATCAGCGCGCGCGGCAGATTCCTTCTTTCCTTTTTCACAAAAGTCGGAAAATACGAATTTCCGCAGCGAGAAAAGGCGAAAATGACAGAGATTTCTCAAGAAGAACAAAAACCAAAGCCAGTTGGACTGCTTCTTGCCTTTTTATCTGCTATTTTCTTCAGGTAAATTGAAAAAAAGGTGAAAATGAAATTTTTCTTAGTCAAAATTTTTGATTTTTCCCAAGTTTTTTACTATTTATTTTTAAATTTTTAAAGAAATAATTAATTATTTAATCAAATTATTAAGTTTTTTTAGATAAATTAAATCTGATGATTTTCATTAATAAAATTTTGTAATAAAAATTAAATTTTCAGTTTCAACGGCGTAATAATCAAGCAACTGTCCGTTTCTCCGATTCAAGCCGTTTTCTGGCGCTGCACAAGTCAGTTCATCATGCTTTTTCCCGTTTGCTGCTACCGAATCAGTCAAGGCAAAGCTGACGCTGATCTTTTGGCCTTTTGCGGAAACGAGACATGCTTCCGGAGCGATTTCTCTGGCTTTGCTTCAGAGGCACCATTGGAAGTATTAGCATGGCCACGGTAAGGTTAGGTTCTTATTCAGAAACTGAAAATTATAAATTATCGGATTCCTGAAATTCCAGTAAAAGCGGAAATTGAGTTCCCAACAGAAATCCATGCCAGAACTAACGAAAGAAACCCTGATTTAGTTTCCAAATCTGCTGAAAAAATCGAGAAGAAACTTACGCTTTCGGGTCGAAGAAGACATAGGCTGTGCTTCGCGCGGCTATTCGGTCTTTTCGCCCGAAGCCGCAAGTGACTTCTCGATTTTCAGCAGATTTCGAGGCTTAATCAGGCTTTCTTTTCGTTTATTCTGGCATAAGCTAGTTCTGCTGGGAACTTAATTTTAAGCATTTACTGTATGTAGAGTTTCTGTATACAGTATACCGCTAAAAATACAAACTGTGTTTTCCAAGTTTTACATACAAAAAAAAATCTTATTTTTCTTTCAGATTTTCACGAGTTTCAAAATGCTTCCGATCGGCGATTGCTTCGCCTTGATCAACACTGGCGTCGTCTGGTCGACTCTGATCGCTTGGCTCTGGCTGGGCGACAAACCCCACTTGGTCGATCTTCTTTCTTTGCCGGTTTCGCTGCTGGGCATTGTCGTCTTCAGCAAGGTGCTTCAGATTCACTTATCCGTTTATATTTGAAATGTATGTATTTTTGACGCGTTTGTGTGAAAAATTTTTCAATTTCAAATTTCAGCCTTCCTTCATTTTCGCGGAAGAAAGCGACGTCAACACGGTCGGAGTCATCATCGCAGTCGCTGGAGCAATCGGAGCTGCTATTGCCCACACGACAGTGCGCAAGCTCGGCAAAAGTGTTCATTTCACCGTCTCGATCACTTATTTTTCCTTCTTTGGCGCGATTTTATCAGGTATTCTTGCGATTTAGGGCTTTCTATTCTTAAAAATTGGCCAGATAACATATTTTACTCAATAAAAAAGTACATTTTTCTTTCAAAAATCGTTCTAAAGCCCTGATTTATATATGAAATATGGTCAAATAAATCTATTTTTCAATCAAAATGGCCACGAAAAGGGCGATTTTGTCCAAAAAATGGTCAAAAATGCCCTTTTTCATACTTAAAGCTCATTTTTCTTGTCAAAAAACACCCCCAAACGCCAATTTTCGCCCTAAAAAGCTTCGCTAGATTCGAATCGTAAACACCATAAGAGCCCGTTTTTCGTTGCGAGTTTGGCCTTTCGTGAGCCAGAAGGAATTCAGTTCAGAGATGTCTGATACGCGCCATGTATCCAAGCTCACGACGTCATAGACAGGTTTGAGATGGGGTTTAGTTTTGACCGACTACAGTAGGAACCCAACCTGATACTAGAGATATCGAGAGAATTGATCCATGAAAATATATGCGCGAATTTTTAGAAGCCCCCCGACGGGCCTTTGACGGGGGCTTTTTTAAACTCTAACTCTTCTCAGAAAGCGACATTTTCGCGGCGACAAAACTTTGCGTTGGCGTCTTTTCGAACGCTGATTGGCCGGTCTGCCCCATTCAGCCATCTCATTGGTTAATAAACTTCACCTAAGAACGGATAGATATTTCAAGGCCAATCAGAGAGGAAAGATCCGCCCACGCAACTTTTGTCGCCACAAAAATGTCGCTTCAAGGGTCCTTCCCAAAAGCCCCGGCTAGTAATTAATCTCCTATTCAGCTGCGTACATCTTGCTTCTGGAGAGCGACCAGCTGCCCTGCTCCAGCGACATTCCGTGGCTGCTCTTTATCGGTCCAAACGGCCTCCTCGGACTGAGCTGCTTGACAATGGCGTTGCAGCGAGAGAAGCCCGGCCGTGTGACGATCATGCGCTCGCTCGAAATCCCCATCGCCTATTCTTTCCAAATCTTCATCTTCGACGAAACACCCGACGCGCTAACCATCGCCGGCGTTTTGCTCATCATGGCGGGCGGCTTCATGGTCACCATTAGAAAACTGCTCAAAAAGTAGCGAAAAATACCTCTTTTTTCAAAGTTCAAGCTAAAATTACGGATACGATTCTTTCTGATTTCACAGTTACAGTTTTAAACAGTTGCCTGTTACTGGGATCGGCAACCTGTATCCAAAGCCTGACTCAGGGCCTGACCTTTCACTCGAGGTATTTCAGGCCCTGAGTCAGGCTTTGAACACAGGTTGCTGGGCCCAAGCCTGTCTATCCTCGTTTTCTTATTTATTCAATTATTTCGTCCTTTTAAAATTCTGACTTTTGGACTGTTTAGATTGTCGCAAGTTAGGTCTCCGAATCCGATTCAAAATGACCCACAAGCGTAAGATCGACGACACCCCCGAAGAGGCCGCCAAAGCCGCCAAAACCACTCAGACCGTTGAGCCACTCACCCGAGAGGATCGACGACGAGTAGACGCTGGCTGGGGCCGCGTCGACGGACAGCTCTATAAACCAGCCAAACGGTCGGCCTTTGTCCACGTCGACCTTGATCTGGCAGCGAGAGAGTTCGCGGAAGAGGCGGAGCAAGAACCACTGCCGGAAGAAAAAGAACCAGAAGCACCAGAAGATGACGCGCCAAATGAACCTGCCGCTACTCAAGAAACGCAAAATGAAGAAGAAGACGAAGAAGTAGAGGTTGTCGAATTTCATGTGGCAGAAGAGGAAGAATCCGACAAGGATGAGGATGATGATGACGGCACTTATTCCGGATACTGCGGATACCCCCGTTACCAGTTTCCCAGACGCGCATACGTGATCGACCGCTCCACTGGCTACATCTGCGTTGTGAAGCCTTGCGACTGGATTCCCGACCATTTGGACTTTACGGATCGCGACATTCCCATTTTCGAAAAAGCACTGAAGAAGCACGGCCCCAAGTGGCAGGTGATCAAGGACGAATACTTCCCCAGAAGCAGATAAAGGATATTGTAATCCTTTACTACTACTGGAAGAAGAACGCCGCCGAATCTGATGATTAATAAGGTGAGCCCAGCTCATTCTTCTTTTAAAAATCAAGCATTTTTCTAGCCCCGAGTCGCCAACTTCTACTATTTTCGACATGGGCTCCTATTTCCCGAGCTGCCACTTATCAATCCACATTTATCTCCACTGTCGCTTCCCCAGCGCTCCCAAAAGGGCACTCTGCCACCGCAATTCTTCAAATTGCTGATTTTCGTTTTCATGAACACTCATTTTTCTGAATTTTAGGCAAATTTTGTTCGTGAAGTTCATTTTCTATTTCAAATTTTAAATCAAAAAACGTTTCTAATTTATTTATTACACAAAAACCGTTCAACCCATCATCTTTTTTTATATTTATTTAAAGCTCTATTTTTATAATTTATTCAACAAAAAATATGCTTCTTGCTAACAATACTACCGCCTATTTATTTTTACACCAAGTGTATAACCAAATCCGTCTTTCTGGCGAATTCCCTCAGATTTCTCAAAGAAAGAGTTCTCTACTGTAAATTTAACTGCTAAAAATCGAGTAACGACATGCTGCTTCGAGCGAAAGAGGCGAAAAGCCGAGCTCTCTTGCGCGGCTTACGCCTTTGTTTCGCTCGAAGCCGCAAGCGGCTTCTTGACTTTCAGCAGTTAAATTTTCAGTAGAGAACTCTTTCCTTTGTGAAGTCTGAGAGAAAACGTCGGAAAAAAGGTCGGATTTTAGCAAATCAAAAAACACAGCCGCTAATTTATTTTCTCATTTTTGCACATGTTTCTGTTGCGCGTTTCTCGTCTTTTTCTTGCTTTCTTTTTTTTTTGCTTGCAACTTTCTGCCGCAGTGACCGCCACATTCGTGCCTAATCTCTCTCACACACTCCTTTATCAAAAAGTCTCGTCTCTTTCATCAATTTTTAGAAGTTGAAAAATGTCGGACTGCGAAGAAATCGAGGACGGGCCACCAGCGCACCCAGCTACTTACCAGCTGCCGGATATTCCATTTGAGGAGATGAACCCGCTCCAGAAGCGATGGCACAAGATCAAGGCGATCGAGGAGTTCCCCGTCAAAGTTACCTACCTTGGCGACTGCGAGATGCCGCTCGAATACGTCGAGTACCTTTCCGAGGAGATGAGAAAACAAGCCTTAGAGGTTCGTTTCTTTTACGAGGTTTTGATCGAGATGGTCATTTGTTCTGTTAGCAAGCAGCGAACAAAGACATCGACATTGGCGGACTCGAAATCAAAGAAACGGAAGGAAAGAAGAAATCCCAATCGCGCGGCGGCCGAGGAAACATCAAAGCCAAAAAGAAGGCAGAGCCGCAAAAGTGAAAGTCGGCCGCGTCCCGAGAGGCCGAAAGAAGGCAGTCACCCACGTGACGGGACTCCACTCTTATGAAGTAAGAATTGAGAACGCAAGAGCTTTCTTTAACTTCCGCTTATTTCAGCTTGATCTAAAAAAGACAGCGAAGATTTTCGGATCGAAATTTGCATGCGGAACTTCTAGCAACGAAAAAGCCGACGAAATCGTCATTCAGGGAGACTTTATCGACGAAGTTATAGACCTCATTCTCGAGAAATTCGGAGACAAGGTAAATTTCACCTCTCTTTTTCATTATTTTCTTAAAATTGTAAGTCCAAATTAAAGTAGCCGCTTGCGGCTTGGAGAAATGACGATAAAGCCGCATGCGGCTTTTTTATTTCACAGGAAAAAGAGCCGCGCATAGTCAAATGAAACCTCAAATTCTTTTCAGATTCCGGCGGATATGATAGAAGACATTGGGGACATGAAGAAGTGATCAACCGATTCCAAAGTTCAAAAACTGTTGCAGGGAGAAAACAACTCGTCTTTATTTTTGTCGCTTTTACAGTTATTCCCTGGAACCAATTTGTTAGGCAATAAATTGTTGATGCTACTGCCCAGTACAAAAAGACTCTTCCTTGATTTCAGTCGAAATTGCTGGTATCGGGACTTTTCTCATTTCTTTGCAAATCAGGGCAGAAAAACTGCCAATAGAACCCAATCGCCTCTTGTTTCTTTGATTGTTTCTCGAAGTCGATTTTGAATTCGCAATCAAGGGAATAATTAACAACAACACTCTTTCTTGACGTTGAGCATTTGACATTCAAACTCCAAACAAACCTTATTGATTCTCGTCTTCGACAAGATGCATGCAAAACATAGTCAGTCGAAAAAGAGAGCAGTTCAGAGATCAAAAGGGCACTTCTTTTCAATGATCGAAGATCGAAGATTGAGATGGCCGATGATTTTGCTTTTTCACTTTTTACAGTTGCGCTTTTTCCGCGCCGAACAAATTGCACACGCGCCAAGACAGTACTTACTCGCAGTTCACAGTCGCAATCAGCAATGAGGTCGGTCAAAGCTATCAGCTAGTGCAGAGCAAGGTTCCAAAGCTTCGCAGCTAGAATGACTCATCTGCTCGGAAATTCAAGCGCTCGATTTGGAACCTTTTTGCAGAGGTTAATCAGCAAGCTACAGGAAGGATCCAGGCAGTTGTTCGAGGTAACGGAAGGGCGCACATTCATTCGAGATGCAGTGATTGTCGTGCCGAGTCATTGGAAAGAACCGGAGAGAGAAGAACTTGATATTACTGGCATCAGTTTCGATGGCGAAACGAGCAACAAGCACTTTGGATCGGCGGACATGCAGGTCTTTTCTTCCGGCAGAGAAGGTGAATGAGTCATCTTCTATTCGAGTATTTTGAATGTTAAGGCGGCTCCTTGATTTATACCGTGAAAACGTCTCCCTGCGAACAACGAGGAAGATCCATTCGCGTCTCTGAGTCTTATCTAAATAATGGTAGAGAAAATAATTTATAAAAATCATTTTAAACTATTTTTAAAAAGACGAGGAAAACTTTGGCGGGGATTTCGTGGCTCAATTCGCCAAGTTACGCTTTGGCGTTTTCGACGAAACCCCGATTAGCCCCAAGCACGAGTTCTATTTTGACAGCGATCGGAAAATTCAGGCGACCAAGTGCTCGGCTGATATTCAGGAAGGGCTTTTAAGTGGAACTTTTCATCGTTTATGAAGCTATTATGAAGCTCATTTCTAAGGGCAAAGCTGTTGGAAAAGAAGGCCCCAGTGGGTCTTGCAGTGAACGGGACAAATTATCCGGAGCCTGTTATTTCCAACCGGGCTCCAAACAGTCAGAAGAGGCGGCGTCGATAATGTACACTCGTTCCGGCGCTTTGAAAAGATTCTGCCGGGGAGAGGACAACGAGGACGTATCTGCGGGCGCGGCGCACGATCCCTTCGCGCCGACCATTCACAATGCTCACTGCGATGGCCGATCTGTTTGGAGCGTGATTGACTCCTGCCAAGATCTCAAGGGCAAATCTAGTCCGTTCGCCTTTGCAGAAATGTCAGTAAAAGTGATGAGAAAGACGCATCGAAACATTGTCCTGGCGATCGACACTTCGGAGGGAATGAAGAAACCTGCTCAAGGAGAGGAAATGAGCTTCGCCCGTTTTGAAGCAGTGAACAAGGCGGCGACGCAATTCATTCGATCCTTCTCGTCAGACACGCAGCTGGGCATCTGCACCTTCAACGAAATCGAAGTAGTGACGATGGCCACCCTCGAGAAAGTCTTTGACAAGATGGTGGAGCGCTTGCCAAAGCGGGAAAAAGTCGGCGGGCGGGCGAAAATGGCGGTCGGGGTCGAACGCGCGCTGCAATTGCTGAACGGCAGGGATGGCGAAATCATTGTGATCGTGAACGACGTCGAGGGCGGCGAGGCCAGTTTGAATAAACTGCTGCGTGAGCTGGAGACAAAGAACGTCCTGGTGCACGTGATCGCGCTTGGACCGGCCGGTGCCGAGCGCGGCAAGAGGATCGCAGACGCGACTGGGGGAAAGTTTATCTTCACGCCCGCTGCTCCTCGTCCGCCGGAGCAAATTATCGTTGGCTTGCAAGACGCGCTGCTGGAACAGTTCCAGGAACTGCAGGACGAAGTCGTCACAATCCTCTCCGGCCACTTTACTCTCAGAAACGAAGAACTCATCATTCCTTTCAACGTCGAAAGTTCCACAGGCAACTTTGGTGCAAATTTTCAGAAACTTTTTCAGAAAGTAGGTTCTCCTTGTTGATTTCAAATAATCAATTTTGCGCAAAAATTTCACCATGAATCAGAATCGATGCGGATATTTATGACTTGTTTGTCCGGAGAAGTGCCAACAGTTCAGAAAATCATCTTTCCGGACGGAACGGACGAGATCAGCAGCGAGTACGGTTTCAAGTACAATGCCGAGTTCAAGCGCTACTGGGACACCAACATCTTCGAAGTGCTCATTTCGAAGCCACTTTCCAAAACCGGCCTCTACAACATCGTCATTTTGCCATACTCAGAATCGACCGCTTCTTTTTCCGAATGGAAGGCGCGAAATCCGAGGAGGATCAAGTAGTGACTGTAATGATTACCGCTAAACCGTCGAAACTGTACGGGCAAGTCTCTTTGAACACCTATTCGATGAGAATTTCTGAGGAACGGGCGCTCGTTTTCGCGGAGCTCTCTGAAAGGATGAACGCCATTGTCTCGGCGAAAATCTACGGGAGGGTTCTTCATTCGGAGCTGGACGACGATCAATTGTCGGAAAAGACGATCGAGTTCTACGACGACGGGATCGGCTACGACATTTACGAAAACGACGGCGTTTACACGGCGCTGGTGGACTTGAATCAAGACGGCAAGCCCTCGATGGTGAGCGTGATCGCCAGTGGGCCCAACATCACTGCCACTGTGGACAGACAAGTCTACCTCGGCCACGGGCAGAGCTTCGAAGAGTCGCCAGAGCAGCGCCTTCGCAGGAGTGTCCAGAGTCTCATCCAGTCGAACACGCAAGTCGGAACTCTGAGCTTGAGTCCTTTCGGCATCGAGCTGGTGCATTTCCAGCGAGACAGCGAAATGACGATGCTGCGGGCGACCGTCGACGGCCGCATCCAAAACCGAGAAGTGTTCTTGCGACTGCCAAACAGCACCGAAATCCGCTGCTGCTTCGAAAAGGGCGAAATCTCGTTCAAAAACGACGCCACGCACGATCTAGTCGCGGCGGTTCTTGAGCAAGGCGCGCCAAGTGGCCAATACATCATCAAACTCGAAAACACAGAGGACATCACCAGAAACTTCCGATACAAGATCTTCTCGCAGAAAAAACTACCAGAGGCAGAATTATTGAATTTATATAAAAAAAACTTTTATCAAAAAATATTCATATATTAATCTCAGAGGAGACTTTTCTCGCCTAAATGAGAATAAGGGTGTCACTCACTTATTAAATTTTTCTAGAAAAGTGCGCGCAAAGATTAAGTTTATACCCTATTTAAAAATATATACATAATTTAAGGATATAGCCGTTCTCAAGGCACTTTCGTAGCGCCGAAATGGGGCGATAAATTTTTCATTTCAAGACAGGTCCGACCTAAAATTATGTCTAGAATTCGATTCTGATGTTTTTTAAATTTTTTTTCAAAGAAAATTTCTCTCTGGAGCGATTTGAAATCTTACGATCACTTTTTCTCGAAATACTTCAATTAAATCGCTAAAACTAAACCGTGTATTATTATAAATAACTGCTAATCTATCTTCCTAGGGCCTAAAAATTTCAAAACCCGAGCAAATTTTTATTCTAGCGTCTTCTTCTTTTTAGCTTTTCTTTTTCATAAATGCTGCGTTCAGGGCGCTCGGCCAATCAGCGCGCTCTTTCACATGCGCGCCTCACCGCGCGATGGAGGAGGGCGCCCAGCGCAGCAAACCAGAGCGCTGTCTGACGCTTCGGCTTACTCAAGTAAGCCTCATAAAAATGGCTCTAGAATCATAAATAATTAGAATCTATTAAACTTTAGACCCTAGGAATGTAGGGAAAGGTCCAAATTTTTAATTTATCAAAAACTCGACCGATTTAGTGGAAAATTCTCGAGAAAAAGTGATCGTAAGATTTAAAATTGCTCTAGAGAGAAATTTTTCCATTAAAAAATTAAAAAGAACACTAGAATCGGGTTTCTTTGGCAATTTTAGGTAGGGTTCCCTTTGAAATGAAAAATTTTATCGTCCCCTTTTGACGCTACGAAAGTGCCTTGAGAACGGCTATATCCTTAAAAATTAATAATAAGAAAATTTAATAACAATACAATAAATATATTATTTATTATATGTATATGTATTTAATAATATATCAGAATTATTCACAATAATAATAATTTAATAATTAAATTTAATTAAAAAAATAATATGAAAAATATATTTATACGGTTTAAATTATACCTAATTTAAGAAATATTTGAAAGAATATTTTCAGAAAAGAGCGCGGCATATCAGAAGCCCTGATATCCCACCAGAGAAAAGACAAGATAGCCGTCCGAGGGTACGTTTAGAGAGAAAAAATAATGTTTGGGATTATTTTTGATTTTATGAAAAATCAAAAACACAGCTGCGAGAGGGCGATATTTCCAGTGCAAATATCCAAGAGTGTTTTTGGCGAAAACAAGTTTCTTTTCTTTTTTGATGTTACGCGAGTTAATAGAAGCGAATGATTCGATTGCGCATTTAGGTCGAAGAGCTGCGTTTTACGAGATCGTCGATTACAAGTGTCGGTATGTTCCGCCGCCTCGTCGTTTATTCTCGCTAACGCGCTCGTTTCAGACGGAAACTACAAACCCTGCTTGGACCAGTTCGAGCACTACTTGGGCAAGTGCTGGCTTTTCGTCGGAAACGAGATGAATTACGAAGGAGCGAGCACTTACTGTCGACAGAAAAGCGCTGCTCTCCCTTTTGTCAACTCCTCGGACTCGTTTTTCGCACTTTACGATTTGGTCAAATACAAGCAGAAAAACAGGACAGGCTTTTGAATTAACTCAGTTAAGATAGCGATACCCTTATTCTGGGCTCGGCAAACTGTGTAGAAAACCTGAGTAGGGTTCTCAAAGAGCGGCTTTTCTCAGGTTTTCCTGACTCAGGTTTTCAACACAGGTTGCCGTCCCAGAATAAGGGTATCGCTATGTTATGTAAACTGAGTTAAAAATTGAGCCCAAGAAAAGCGATCCTCCTTTGGACATCACCATTTGGCTTGAAAAGAACTCCCTGACATCTCCCACAGAAGACGAGTCCAATTCCGTGGCCATTGCTGGCCAATACGAACCGATAGAAGAGCCCAGCTACTACAAAGGGAAGTGCAAGTTTTTCAAGGAAGCACCGGCCAAGCGCTTTCGACGACTCAGGCTTGCGACAAAAACTACATGTAAGATGAAATTTCTACTTTGGAAGACACTACTTTTGGCTTTAGGAGTTTTTGCGTGAGGGATGAAATCGACAGTATCGCGCCAAATCAAATTACGGACTTGTCGATCAGAGCCGTCGCAGGTAAACAAGCAAACTTCGCGGCCAAAATTCGCGGATCAAAATTCGGTCAAAAACGGCCAAAATTTCAGAAATTTCAAAAATTAGGCCAAAAACGGCCAAAATTCGCGGATCGAAATTCGCGGCCCAATTCGCGGTCTTTGATTGCTAAATATTGAAACTAGAAAAAGAGGAAAAAGACGTTTACATGGACTACGCAAGTGCAGATGGTAACTGGTCCTACATTTTCTCGTGGACGAACCCGGACGATTTCGGCGCGCGAAATGAAGAGCGCGAAATCGAGCTGCGCATTGCTTTGGTCGAGGAGGCCCCTTTCGAAGAATACCGCCTCATCGAGCGCGTCCAGACCATCGGCTTCAGCAACATCAACCGCACGGCCAGAGATATCACCAGCTGTCCCAAGAACTTGCCCATCGATCTCGCCATTTATTTGGCGTTTGAGTCGGACGAGTTGATCAACGCCACGGCCGTGCAGTTGCATTCCTTCTTCAACGCCGCCTTGTTTTACGGAAGCCAGGATTTTCAGGTAATTGAGCAGTTGTCATTCGAAACAATGCGGAATTTACTAACCAGGCGGAGTATTTTGGCTACCGACCTTGGAAACAAAAATCAGAAGAGAGCGGCCTCACCTCAGTTTTGGCCAACGAAACGACAGATTTCTTCGTCGAATTTGAAAATCCCGGAAGACGCGACAGATTCAAGTCCTTCAAAATACTCATTCATGACAAATCGTAAGCAAAAGACAGACATTAGAGAAGAGACTCTAGAAAAGACTAGACTAGAAAAGACTAAACACTTGTCTAGTCTAGTCTAGACTAGACTAGACTAGACTAGACTAGACTAGACTAGACTAGACTAGACTAGACTAGACTAGACTAGACTAGACTAGACTAGACTAGAAAAAAGACACTAGAGAAGATTATTATCCGTTTTATTAGATTCGGCATGCAGAATTATTTTTCAAACTTGGAGAAACCGTTGACTTTTTGGAAGAGCGCGCCGGTCGATGTCAGTATCACGCTGGGAGAGTCTGCCGACGACCGTGGTGCCGACTTTGTTGGTCAAGCGGACATCGGCCAAATTGTGAAAGACCTTTGCCAGGCGGCAGACAAGTACAACCGCTACATCAAAGTAGCAGCCTTGGATCCGGCGAAAAACGTCGGCAGAGCTTCGCGAGCGCTGATGATTCCAGTGAAAATGACGCCCGCCGAGTTCGAAGTCGAGCCGCCGCAGCGAAAAGAAGTCAAGGAAAAGAAAAGCGGGCCGAAATTGGGTGGTGCTATTGCTGGTGGTGTCACGGGTTTGGTAAGCATCGAATTTAATTTTCATCGAATTCGTCGATTCTTTTAAGCTGGTGCTCTTGGGCGGACTCACCGCCTGTGCGCTGTTTGGAGGAGCGCGCAAAAAGGGAGACAAGAAGGGCTCCAAGAAGAAGAAGTCGACGAAAAAGAGCAAGTCGAAGAAAACTGTCAGAAAACCGGGTAAAGTCAATCCCGAAACCGCGGCGAAGAAGAAAAAGAAAAAAGGAAAATAATTTTTTGATTTTTGTAAAATTATTTAATATTCTGTAATTTTTAACTATTTTGGAGTGAATTTGTACATGCTGGGCGTCGCGAATAAATCTGCGAAAATGTTGTTTTGATTCTTTTCTAAAAGGTCGACCTCGGCCGCAGAGTGAATTGGCGGCACCACCGAAATCATAATTTCGCAGATTGGAGCTATCACAAGCGAAATCTAACCACGTGCTCCAAAATCAGAATTCCAAACTTGACAAACCAACTTGAACGTTTTTTCGCTTTTTTATTGACAGGGTACTTATCGTAATTTTTGAGTAGTTCTTTTTTATTTTTAATTCTTCTGATTCTTCTGATTGTTGGTTGACCATTACCAACCGACAGTGACAAACTCGCCGATGCATTCAGAGTAGTCGCACTCCATCGAGACTCCTGGACTCGGGAGGATCGTCACCGGCTTCGCACCTGTCCTGGGTTTATATTCACGTCCTCTTTTATGGGGGCGGACCCTTAATTACAAGAGAGCCCCCTTTGTTCTTAAATCGTACCCCCTTAACTTTTGATATAACGTACCCCTGTATTTTTAAAGTGTTGAAAAGACGACGTGACATCGCGAATGAGTCATCTTCACGTTGTCACGTCGCCATTTTTAACACTTAAAAAATACACGGGTACGCTATATCAAAAGTACGATTTAACAACAATTGAAGGGGACCCTCTGGTAAGGGTCCGCCCCCTTAAAAAACTGTGGAAAACCCGGTCCTTGAATGCAAGCCCAGAGTTGCTCAGTGGTAATGTCGCCAAAGCCCTGCTCGAATCCCAAGTACGCCAGGTACTGATCACGTTTCGAGTTGGCAGTTGGATCTGGATTCACCTTGTCGGCCCTAGAAACCAAATTAACCCCTGTAAATAAAATTAATCAGAAAAAAAGTTCATGAAAAAAGGGATCGCCGAATCCGTTTATTCGGATCTCTCAGTTTACTCAAAATAAACGTTCTTGCTTGGTAGAGGTACTCTCTTTTCCGGCAATACGGCCGCCCAGGAAATGGAAAAACAAAAAAAGAAAACTTACGTGAAGCCGAAAGTGACGGAACGGTGCTTGGAGGCCTCGTCCTTTCGGTTTCGGTAGTAGAGACTCTTCATCGAGTTGTAGTTGGTGATTTCGCCCTCGTATCCTTAACGACTTTTAAGGATATACCCGATAAAATTGAACATTCATAGCGCCTAAATACGAAGTCGGATCTTTTTTATTTCAAAAGCAATCCTATCTGAAATTTTGCGTAAAATTCAATTCTGGTACTTTTTTGAAAATTTTCATTTGAATTTTTCTCTCTAGAGCGATTTGAAAACGAACTCTCTCGATTTCTCGAAATTTTTCCACTAAATCGCTAAAACTGAGCCGTGTTCTGTATTGTAATAATGCTAAGCTACAAAATTGATGGGATCAAATACTTTAACCCGAACGAATTTTCATTCTAGTGTTCTCCTCTTTTATACTCCTGGTTTTCTTCACTGCGCGCTTTTTCGCGTGCTACCAATCAGAGCGGTGCGCTCAACCACGCACTTTCTCGCAGAAAAGAGGAGTCGAGTGAGTGAGCGTCCAGCGCGCCGCTTTGTAGAGCTTTCACGCGCTGAGTAGCCCTCAGTGAAATGGCTCTAGAATCGGTTTTTTTCGGAATTAAGCAAAAGTAAGCCATCAATATTGTAGATAAAGGTCTGAAGAACTTATCTATCGAAAAAACTCGACCGATTTATACCAAAAATTTCGAGTAATCGAGAGAGTAAGATTTGAAATCGCTCTAAAGAGAAAAATTCGAATGAGAAAATATAAAAAAGTACCAGATTTGAGTTCTTAGTGCATTTTACGGTAGAATTGCTTTTAAAATAAAAATGATCCTACGTCGCATTTCGGCGCTATAAAAGTTCAATTTTATCGGGTATATCCTTAAAACGTTAAACGTGAAGGATGGTACCTTTGTCTCGCGTCTCCAACACAGTCATATTGAAGCCTCCTTCTCGGAAGAGAGTCAGGCCCGGGCCAGTGCAGACGTTCTTCGAAATGACCCAGTACTGCTGGTACTGCAGTACCGCATCCGTTACCGCTTTCGTCGCGATTTGGACCATAACGCCCTTGTCGCCTATGTACTTCATTTTCACCATTTGGCGATTTCCGAAGGAAGGTTCTGAGTAGAGCATCACGTCCTTTATGAGAGCTCGCAAACTACGGATTCCGGTGAAATTCGGACTTTGAGATTTTGAGCTTTTCCTGAACACATTCGCAGCTGCATGTTGTGTTGCAGTAATGGGGAAGAGTTGTGGTTGTTTCTTCCGCAGTTGTGTGGGGGATAGTGGTCGTGGTTGGAGCTTCTGTGCTCGTTGTCGAAGTGCTCGTGCTTGTTGTTGACGTGGTTGTCGTAGTGGTTGTGGTAGTTGTCGTCGTGGTTGTGGTGGTTGTTGTCGTAGTTGTTGTTGTTGTCGTGGTTGTCGTGGTGGTAGTAGTAGTAGTAGTAGTTGTAGTAGTAGTTGTAGTAGTCGTAGTCGTAGTAGTCGTAGTCGTAGTCGTAGTCGTAGTCGTCGTCGTAGTTGTAGTTGTGGTTGTAGTAGTTGTGGTAGTTGTAGTCGTAGTCGTCGTCGTCGTTGTTGTTGATGTTGTGGTTGTAGTAGTAGTAGTTGTGGTGGAAGTTGTTGTTGTTGTTGTAGTCGTAGTTGTAGTCGTCGTCGTAGTTGTAGTTGTTGTGGTTGAAGTAGTGGTAGTTGTTGTTGTTGTAGTTGATGTCGTAGTAGTCGTAGTCGTCGTAGTTGAGGTTGTGGTAGTCGTAGACGTTGTAGTTGTGGTTGTCGTAGTGGTGCTAGTAGTGCTAGTCGTACTTGTTGTAGTTTGGGCAGCTGAATAAAGTTAGCGATAGAAATTAAATTGAGAAATGAAAATCGCCGTAGAGAAGAATGAACTCCATCGCGCTGGAACTTTTTCTCCGGTCGACAATTTTCGTTTTTATTTTTCTCTGAAAAGCTCGAAAAAGACAGCGAGAGAAGTGTGCCTGAAAGTGCAGAATTCTCTCAAATGTGAGAAATTGAACGAGACGCGATTGAGAAAAGTTGATGCAAAATTCAATGACATTTTCGGAAATGGAAGAAATCAGAAATTAGACTTTTTCGCTGCTGAGAAAGCGCCTTTCCAATTTCATCGACAAGTAAGTTTAGTTTAGACGACGCTCTTTCAACAGGAGATTATCGTTTAGCATTAACGTAATTTCCAGTTAATTGTAGCTGTGTTGTGGTTTGGCACAAGCGAAGCCAAATCGCAACGGTACTCTCTGGCGCACCCGAGTTAGCGCGATCGCCCAAATATAACGGAACGTTCGCTGCTCCGCCACAAGTTACTTTTGGAATAGACCGAGAGTGACTACCGCTAGTCCAGCTGAATTCCAAGAGAGCAAAGATCATTATCGAAGATGAAGTCAGCCGTTTCATTTTTAGCGGCCTCGCTCGTCTCCGCCGGTAGAGCTCCGACCTCGGACGGGTTAAGGGAACTGGACATCATCTCCGAGCGCATCGACCGAGCCATCAGGTAACTTCGAAAAGGGATCGACATTCTAGCGTATTTTAGCTTCGGGGTCGAGCCCTTCCACCCGGAATACGCGCACTTCGACGCGAAGAAGCAACGGCTGGACAACCTCTTCCGGCGGCTGAAAGGACGAGCTAGACGAATCGACGGAGTCTGCTGGCCCGAGACACTTTTCGACGAAGAGGAAGAAGTCGAAGAAAGGTAAGAAAGAAACAGCTGTTCGAAATGAGCTGTTTTTCTGATTTGCTATTTTGTTTTAGATCTGTGGATGTGTGCACTGTTCTACCCAGATTGGTGAAAAGAGTCAAGCCACGTGGTTGCAAATTTAAAAAGAGATACCCTTAATTAAAGATCCCCATATTTTATTCGGACAAAAATTGAACCCGCTGAAAGTCGTGGACTCGCCGCTACAACCCCCACTGCCACAAAGAAGGACAAGCGCTGGAAGGAGTCAACTTCAACCCCTACTCCAAGTTCCACAGATTCAGCCACATCGAAGCCGTCGCCGCCAAACTCGAAAACATTTTCAAGCCTTTCATGAGACTCAGGCGCTGCTGAACCATCCTGCTTTTTAATTAATGCTTTCCCTGCTTAAATTTTGATTAAAATTAAAATTATAATTGTAAATAAATTAAAAACGAAAAAGACAACAAAAAATGTTTGTTATGAAATTTAATTGTGTGTGGTATAAAATTAGATATGGCAAAGATACTTTCGAAAAAAGGGGCAGAGCCAAAAATGGAAGTGATTTTCTGGATCAGGGTTTTGATTGACCGGTAGGCAAAATACAGCAATCTTATTGGTAATCCAAAATGCTCTTCCATTTTTGGTTTAGTCCAAAAAAGGGAGTCACGTACAGAAAATAATTAAGAAATCAAAAGCTCCGCGAAGATCTTCGGAATTTGCTCGGCTGCTTCTTCGTAGCTGGCAGATTGATAGATGAAGCCCTTGTCCAGCGCCTTCAGAGTCTCGACACTTTTTCGCGGTTTTTCAAGTTGAAAAAATGGAATTTAATTTTCAACTTGAAATTAAACCGTTCCAATTCGAGCTTCTCCAGACAACTGCGCAAAGAACGGGTTTGTTGGCGACTGCTTTGGCCACCGCGTTCGTCTTGAAGATCTTCTTCGCCGTGTTTCTGGTGAAGCGCACTGTTCGCAAGCCGATGATGCGGAAGTTGGAGCGGTTGAATTGGTCGATCAATTCGCCCGCGCGCTCGAGTTCGAAAACGAGCACGATGTTTTCTTGAATGCTGTCCTCCAAGTCGGCTTCGAATTGGCTCAACAGAAATATGATTACAGAAGAAAAGCTACAGGGCCTTGACAACCTGTATTTTTACTACAGAGACATCTTTTGATGACGATTTTTTCCATCGATTAGTGAAGAAAACCTGAGTCAGGTTCTGAAGAGCTGAGATGGAAAGCCGCGTAGCTCCGCGGCTTCGTTTTAAAAATAGCCGCAACGCGGCTTTTTATCTCAGCTCTTCAGAACCTGACTCAGGATTACTTTACTACTCTATGAAAAATTCGTTATCAAAAGACGTCTCTGTAGCAATAATACACGGAAGCTAAAAAGTGTGCCTGTCCTAGTGAGCCGCATTCAATGGAGATGTCATAATCGGTGGTTTCCTCTTCTGCCCCAGCCGGGCACAATCCAGACAGCAGTGCCTCGCTCTCCTCCATGTCCTTAATTTCGATTATTCCTTTGTTACTCCTTTTTGTGGCGATTTTATAATTTTAATTGGGGCTCTGTTTTGGTCAATTATCTGGCCATTTATCGCTCCTTTCCAGACATGCAATAAAAACACGAAAAGAAAGCAATAATGCGCGCTTTTAAATCTCTAATCGACTACTTGTATAATTAGTTGATTGTATATTTCACCAACAGCGCGTAAATTGAGCGCGAATTACCCTTGGCAAGTGAACGGCGTTGTTCAGCCGATCGACGCCGTAGCGAGCGCGGATCGAGCCCGGACAGCTGATGCGCGCTTCTTCCGGATCCGCCAAGCCGGCCCAGTTCGTCAGCCGGCGGAAGATGTCGGCGCCCCGGACAACGAAGAGAACAGAAGAGCCGTTCATCCAAATGTCCGCGCAGTTTCGCTTCACGTTTCCGTACATTCGTCGCATCACCTTCAAATTCGCTGTTGAAAGCGAAAACAAGACAGTTTAAAATTACCTGTGAGTTTTGGAAACGTTCTGGAGCTTCAAATTGTCGGGCGATCAGGTCGCCTAAATACCAATCATAAATAATTAGTTTATTAATAAATAATTTTATTTATAAAAAATCAAAATTGGCCTTTTTCCGTTCTCTCAACAAACAAAAATTATTAACAAAAATTTAATAAATAAATAATTAAAATTTTGATAATAAAAATTGTTGATAAATTTAATAAAAAGATAAATAAATTATTAACAAAATTATTAAAAACAAAAATTCTTAACTCAAAACAAATAAAAAATAATAATTAATTAAAAATAAGTTTTTCGGACCTTGATTTTCGTCCATTTGAGGAAACAATCTCAGCGAGACGAGTTCGCAATTTTCTACATTCTGGAGCAGGGAGAGCAGCACTTGCGAAAAGCAACTGTGCGCCATTGGGTTCAACAAGAAGGGCACCACTTGGGTGGGCACGCTTTGAGAAAAAAGAGACTCGGGGATTTTTCTTTCGATTCTGGCCAAAATCGAAGGTGGCCGCGGCAGGAATTGTCTTCTGAAAATTGAGCTTTAATTTGAAGTCGGTTTTGGCAGCTTAGGCTTTTACCTTCCAGTTCATGTGGGAAGAACAGGCAATTAATGGCCCGTCTGGTCCAGGAGGCAGAGTCGGTGAACGTCATTTTGATTTTCCTTTTGAGGAAAACGGATTGAACGTACTCGTCGACTCGCTTGATCGCGTCGATTCTTCGGAGCACCAAAACCACCAGCGGGTTTTCGTACAACTCGTTGATGCTCTCTTCGTAGTTCTTGTCGGAGTAGTCGACGTTCACCAGCTCGCGGGCTTGGTATTCCGTCACTTGGTAGACTTGGCGAATGGCGACCAGTTCGAAGCCGCCGTTGGGCAGAGAGGAAAGCTCATCGCAAAGTTGGTAATCGGAGGAACCGTTCTCGCCGCTGAATATTTCGTAGAGCGTTATAGCGACCGAAGCGGGAGCGTGAGGACCGGAAATGATCAGGCAAGTCGTCTGCTCGCAACTTTCAGAAAGCGTTTTGTACCAGCCGACGGGCTTCCAAGACAAGGGCTCGATCTTCGGATTCGAGCACATTAGATCACGGAGAGGGCGGACCATCTCCGCCTAAAAGACGGTTTTAAATAAGGTCTGCGGAAAGGGACTCACAGTAAGAGGCTGGCAATAGATGGTGTGCTGGAGGACGTCGTCGATCATGTCCGGTTTGTCGCGGAGAAGAAAGCCCAGGATCTCTTCCTTGAGTCTGTTCATGATCCCGACCCAGTGGAGTCCCGCGTTCTCGCGCTTGGCAATGACGCAGAAGCCTCCTACCTCTTGGCCGATCACTTTTTCAAATCCCTCGCCGAAGAGACTTTCAAGCGGCTCAACAAGATTTTTTCTTTTGAGAATTTTCTGTAATTAAATCTGTGTGTTTTTCTTTGAGCCAGTTCCTAGAGAGATTCGAAGACGCGGAAGCAGAAACTCTTCTAATGGCCTGGATGGAGCAGCCGTAGTTCTGCAAGTTTCGCGTAAAATCGCCCAAGTAGCGCAGCTAAAAAGTGCTTGTTTGGCGAAAAATAAATGCATCAAAATTTTACGAAAAGCGGAATAATAGCCTGTTTAGCGGCAAACACGAGCGCGCTCCAAAAAGGGAAAATATCGGATTTATGTTTATTTAAAATTATGCTTCCCAAACTGGCGTGTTTGATTTTAGCTATAATAATTGATTTTGGAAATATAGTCTAATCTGCTTCAAGAAAAGAACCCTTTTAGGGGTCTTTAGCTGGACTCAGGAACCTGTGTAGAAAACCTGAGTCAGGGTTTGAAAGAGCTGAAATGAAAAGCTGCGTTGGCTATTCAGAACCTGACTCAGGTTTTTACACAGGTAGCCGAGAATTTAAGAATTGAAAAGTAATTATTTTAAATTTTTCTATCAAAAAAATAATGATTCTTACAGGAAGTCGATGGCTGACGAAGAAAACAATGGAGCTTGGGTCGTGGTAAGAGCAGAAGTGGTCTCTGCACTCCGCCCGGATCGATTCGACAGTGAGTTTGTTCTTTTGAGGGAGTAGATGTGCACCTCGCCGCCGAAGAAGAGACTGTACTGCTCGTGGCTGCGGTTCGGGCTGCGCGGCGCGTAGAAGAGGCAGGTGTCGCTCACTTGGCTCATGAGCATTTCGCTCTCAGTGCGGATCTCTTTGAGCTGGTGGAGGCTCGCTTGCGAGAGATAGAGCTTCTGGAAGAGGTAGTCGCCGTGGTTCGCCGAGAGACTGTTAGAGTCGGTGAACTGGGCGACCTTGACGTTTCGCGGGCCGCAGATGTCTTGCCACATTTGGCAGGCGTTGAAGCCGCGCACTCCGATCGCCAAGGCCGGGACGAAGGCGTTGTTCCGTTCCAAGTTCTCGTCCGTGTAGGTTTGCGAGAGAGTGACGGCGTTGTACTCAGACTTGACGATCCAGACAAGGCGCAGCGCGGAAATGTCCATGCACTCGGCCTGGATGCGCAGAAACATCTCCATGATCGGCCAGCCGTAAGCGAAGGCGCCGCCGTGGATCAATCCAAACGCATTTTCAAGAGGAATCGCGCTCGTGTTGTTGATCTGGGAAATGTTAACCGGTGGCTCCCCGACGAGACCGAACTCGAGATCGTATTGACTGTTGCCGAAAATGCGCGAAATCGCATTGCTTTTTCGGCTTTTAATGAAATGTTTTATGTTCTTACAGCGAGTTCATCGGATAGTGAACATTTTCATCCGGCGTGCTGATTGGTCGAAGCTTCAATAAAGCCAATCGAACAGAAAACTTGAAAGAACTCATTGTAGTTACTTTCAATTGAGTAAAAAACAAAAATAAGCCGATTCCTATCAGTAGAAACTTGGATGAAATTGCCGAGTTTCTTCTCGCTCCAGGTGACATCAGTGAGGTTGGTGAGCTTGTGCAGCGTTGCCCCTTCCTCCGATTGCCAAACCGAGCTGACGACTTCCATGATGGTGACTGCGTTGAGGTACTTCTTGACCGTGTTGCTCAACTCGTTGAAGTACGACTGTTGCTTGTTCTTTCCCTTTTTCTGGCGCTGCTCGGGCTCCTTTTCTTTCTTGACGACGACGGAGATGTTGAGATATAAGTCGCCACCGCGGCCGCGAACGTCGAAGCCAAGTACGTTGAAGGGCACTTCGTCCTGAAGCGGGGAGACCGGCTCGCCTTCTGCGAAATCGTGATACTTGGGGACCAGCTGGAGCAGCCACGTGATCAAAAACGCGTACGTTAGATCGAACTCGAGCTTTTGAGCCGAGTGTTTAGCGTTTGCCTTTTGATCAGCAGCGGCGATTACGCCAAGTGCTTCGAGCCTGACAGTGAGCAGAATCGCGTGCTCCAGATTGGCAGGTGGCAAGCTTCGCGGAATTTCGCGTCCGGACATTTCAGGATCGAACAGAATCGGCAAATTCAACTCGGAGAAACTCGGTCGCGGGGGCTCCTCGTTTTTCGTATTTTTAGAGTTGTTGTTGTTGTTGTTGGAGGACCCTTTGGAGCCCTTCTTCTTCGATTTGGAGCTCTTTTTGGAAGCTGGCTTGGCTGAGTTAGAGTGGAACTCAATGCTCTTCGAGTTGGCCATCGGACTGGGCTGGTCATGCGCCACTTTGAGCGCGGAGAAGAGATTCATGCCAGCATTTTCTAAAATAAATCTAATTATACCTAGCGAAATTTCTTTCGCTTTTCACCAAACACACCTTCCACGACACTTGTTGATTACAAAAAACACCAAAAATCAAACCCTTTTTTTCGCTTGTCATATTTACTCGATTAAAAAGTAACTGCCCTCTGCTATTTTTTCCACAAGCTCCAGAAACTTTTCCAATTTTCTAAAAAGCCAGAAAGTGACAAAATCTTAATTTATCCTTGCAACTTTTGGTCTTTGCTACCTGTGTGTCAAACCTAAGTCAGGTTCTGAAAGAGCCTAAATGAAAAGCCGGAACAATATCATATGCGGCTTCGTTTAAAAAAGCCGATTCGCGGCTTTTAATTTTAGCTCTTCAGACCCTGACTCAGGTTTTCCACACAGGCTGCCGGGCCTAAAAAACGATGTTGTTGCTTACCAAGTGTTTTGAAAGCAGGATCTTTTTCGTCTTCAGTGTCCGGTCTGGCGAACATGAAGCGGGAAGTGGCGAAGAGTTTTTCGTCGCGGACGATGGAAGTGGACACTTTCTCCATTTCGACCATTTCGGGCGGCGTCGCTGGAATGAATTCTTGCTCCGAGTCGATGTCGATGTTCATCAGCGGCGGCTACTCTCGGATTACAACTAAGCAACCCTTTCAGTACTCCATCATCTTAAACATTCAAATTCGAGGCTTTTTTAAACAGGTCTATCTGGTTTTCTATCTACTGTAGGTGACAGAACTAAAGGTAATAGTAGTAATCCAATCCTTCTGAGAGAACTTCTCGGCGCGCAGCTTCACCAGCTGCAAACTCTTCTTTTTCAAAAAGTATGCACAGATTCTTCAATACTAATCTAAAGCTACGAAAAAAAAGCAGGAGATAACAACGAGCAGACTCTTTTCCTTTATGAGCGCGTGCTTGCTCTCGATCAAGAACTTCTTCTCTTCTTGGTAATTCAACTCGCTGTCGGACAGTCCTTCTCTCTCGATTTCCTTCAACTTTCGCCTAAAGAGAGAAAAGTGTGTTTACAAGGCTCAGATCTAGAATTTCCAATAGAAGGCGCATGAGAGGATCAATGCGGCTTTCTAGAGATTGGAAAATTGTAAAATTCTGAAAGGAGGAAAAATCAAGGATGAATTTTTCTTACTTGACAGCGCCGAGTCGCTTCAATCCGTTATTTTCGATGACGACGAGATTAGGTCCCCGCCACAAGGCGCCGGGGAAATCGAGCTCCTTTGGCACCTTGCCCCTGTCGTACATCTCTTTGAGGTCGAATTGGTCGTCCTCCGAAGATGTCTCGTCGCCGGTAGATGGAGTTCCCGGGTAACACTCCTCCTCGCTCTCCTCCGTTTCCGAGTCAGCTTCGTAGCAACAGTCCTCTTCCGTTTCCATCGTCTCTCCTTTCTCGAAATTCGAGCTTTCCTCCATGATTTCTTCATCACTCTCCTCCTCGCTGGAATCCTCCTCCTCACTGTCGATGTATCTCCACGCTCTCCTAATCGCTCTTCCCAGGCCAGGCAGCAAATAAGGGGGATTTGATCTTCATGGTCGAGCACATCACCCAGTGAGTGAAAGTTCTTGAGCATGATGATTTTCGAGCGGAAAAGGAAGCAGGCAGTGGTGGCGTTGTTGGCAGTGGTTGGAGCGCCAGCTGGTTGGATTTTCTAGCGCCGCTGCTTATGAATGACTTCTTTTTTGAAACTAAGATTGAAAATCTTGAAAAACTTGAAAAGCTTGAAAATCTTGAAAATTTGAAAAGAAATTCTAATCCGGAGATTATCCCCAAGTTCTTGATAAGAAGCCTTTCCTGAAGTAAAAGAGGGTTGAACTTGCCCAAGTGTTTGTTCCCACTTTTGAGATAAGCTGGTTTCTCTCTGATTTGACTGCTTGCGTCAGCAGCAGGACTGGCAGTGACGTAGAGGAGTGCTGCTCGATGCTGACCGCAATTAGCAGGTGTTGATTGGCGCAAGGATCAGACGGAAATGCCGAATTAGAGCCGCGCATTCCAGGCACGTGCCGCGGCCCAGCTCGACTTCCAACCAAACTTCCCTCTTCCCCCAGCTTCTCAAAAATCACCTTTTTTGGTGATTTCGTTTTTCAACGAATTTTTTTCGAATTTCTCGATTTTTTCATCGCGCATTTTTGAATTGCTCATCGCTCGAGCTACTAAATAGAACGCCTCAAACAAAAAGAAAAGGAAAATCAAACAAAAGCCTCTCAAAAAAATGCAAACAAAAAGGTGCTTTTTGGAAGGAATATATGAAAGTGCTCCTCGTTGATGCTCATTTTCTAGTCGTTCCAAAATGCTCCGAAGAAAGTGCTTTTCGCGGCGAAACTTTGAAAAGGGCATTGAATTAGATCTTATGCTCTTTTCGAAGGCGCCTGAGATGCTCGTCATTCAGGTTTTACCATTTACTTGGCGACCGCATTATGCAGCAGTTTGATGAATTGCCGAGTTGGGTATGCATGAAATGAAAATTTTCTTTATCAGTCGTCAAGAGAGCTGGCTATGAGAGGCAGCTTGCAGTTTCTGCTGCTTTTTCGCAGTCCAAAGCTGCTAGAAAAGGTAAACTAGAGGAATGATCCAAGATGATTAACCTTCTTTTCAAAGATGAAAGCGCTCGTTTGTCGGAATTATGGACAGCGGGGAAGCCGCGAAATTGCAATTATCAACAAATTCTGGACGATTTCTGCGCTCAGATGCATCCAGACGCGCCTGCCTTTCCCTTCAAATGTGCAAAGGCCAAGAGCAAAATGGTCGCACGATACGGCTTGAATAAAAACGGCGAGAACCCGGGCTGGCGATGTTACAGATACACCTCGATGTCGAACGAGACCGCCGCTTGTATCGGTCCTGATGGAGAATTGACGGCCGAGGGCTGCTCCGATCCGATCCACGGCGATGGGCACTATTGCAACCGCGTTGCGGAAATGGAAGAAGTGCTCAGGACAGCTTGCCAGTGCCAGTTTCAGCAGCGACTCGACGATTTCTGTTCGCAGATGTCGCCGAATGGAACGGGCGACTTCGAATGCCCACGCGCCGAGGGTTTCGAAGGAAACATGGTCGCTCGATATCACGTCAACAGGAAAGGCGGCGGCTATGCCTGGAGATGCTACGGAGAGATCTGGGACAAGACGACAATCGAAGGCTGCTTGGACGAAGCGGGAGAGATGACGAGCGAAGGGTGCACAGAAGTGAACCCCTGGAAAGCGGACTATTGCGCCCGATCGAAGGCCATGGAGGAAATCATTGCCAATACGGCATGTGATGCTACTGCAAACGTGACGACTTCGACGACGGCGATGACTTCTACTGCCGCGCCGACATGCAATATTCAACAGCGACTGGACGACTACTGTAAGTTGATGTCTCCAACTGGCGTCGGGAGCAATCTCTGCGGCCGTTCGAAAGGCTTTGAAGGAACCATGGTGGCGAGATACGGCCTCAACGAAAATGGAGGAGGACCTGCCAGCCTGCATCGCTGAGGACGGAAGTTTCACGGCTTCGGACTGCAGCGACCCCACTTCTGAAGGAGGCAGATATTGCACCCGGCCGGAGGAGATGCAGGAAATTATTGACGCCGCTCTAGCTGAATGCTACGACGAGCCGCTAGAATGCCCAGTTCAAGCGGAGATGGACGCTTATTGCGCTCAAATGAGTCCAGATGCTCCAGATGGAAGTGAATTCAAATGCAATCGAGCGAGGGGATACGAAGGGAGAATGGTCGCTCGCTTCGGACCGAACGCAAGTGGGGGCAATTATGGCTGGAGATGCTACGGTCCCCTTTACGATAGTTCCACCACAGAGGCGTGTATCGGCCTCGATGGCAAGAGAACAAACGTTGGTTGTTCTGATCCAAACTTCGAGAGTGGCTCGTTGTGCACTAGAACCGAGCAGCTGGAAGGAATCATTACAACTGTACTTACATCTTGCGCGATCTTTACAACAACTTCATCTTCCACGACTTCGACAAACGCGTTCTCTACTGAAACAACAACCGGCCCATCCGAGCCAGGCTGCGGTTCGTTCCAAGCTGCCCTAGATGACTACTGCAGTAAAATGTCGCCAGATGGAAGCGGAGAATTCTTGTGTAACAGAGCAAAGGGATTCGAGGGAATGATGAAAGCTAGATTTGATGTGAATGCAAATGGAGCGAATCCGATGTGGAGATGCTACGGGCAGTTTGAGAATACAGAATCTAATGCTTGCCTCGACGATCAAGGAGAATTTACAGCAATGTGCGCGGATCCAATCCCTTCCAATGGTAAATACTGTACGAGAGACGTGGAGATGAATTGGATTATCGGGAATCTTACCGCCGGCGACTGCCCTGAAATCACGACAACAACAACGACATCGACAACTACTACTTCAACTACTTCTACAACCAGTACGACAACTACTACAACTACTACAACAACAACCACGACAACCACAACAACGACAACTACATCGACTTCGACAACAACAGCGCCAATCCAGCCGTTTTGCTATCTCCAAGAGAAACTCGACGATTTCTGCGGTCAAATGTCCTCCTCTCAAACTGCCACAAGCGACCATCTCTGCGCAAAAGCATCGATTGTAGAAGAAAGGGGAATGAAAATGGTGGCGCGTTACGGACTCAATAAAAATGGAGCAGTTCCAGCTTGGCGCTGTTATGCCTACACTCGTTCGGACACAAATTCGGAAAGTTGCGTCGATGATTGGGGCGAACTGACTTTTGCAGCGAGCCGGTCGGCGAAGACGGTTTTATTGTGGGAAAACTGAAGAGATCGAAGCTATCATTGCAGGAAGTATGGGCGAAAGACGCTACCAAGAAGTACTCGATGATTACTGTAGCCAAATGAGTGCTAACGTGGATGATACGAGCGAGTTCTACTGCGCCCGCGCATCTGGCGTCGTTGATGGAACTATGAGAGCTCGATTCGGAGTCAACAAAAATGGAGCGAATCCAATATGGCGTTGCTATGCGTATTTCCATGACGATCTTGGAGATTTTTGCTTGGATAGTTTCGGTGAAGCTTCTGTTCCCTGTAGCACTCCTGTACATGTTGATGGAAAGTACTGCACCAAAGAATTTGAAATTCCAGAAATAATTACGTCCTTGCAAAATGGACTTTGCCCTGTTACGGCTGCTCCAACGACAACCACTACATCTACGACTACGTCAACAACGACAACGACCACGACTACTACAACCACGAAGACGACGACGACGACCACGACGACGACCACGACGACGACAACGACGACGACAACGACGACAAAGACGACAACGACGACGACCACCACTACTACCACGACTACTACAACTACAACTACAACTCTTGGAAGCGGATGGATCATCAACACGGGTGATATCAATATTTACTCCCACGATTGGATCAACACGCCGACAATCTACCCCGACTGTCCAACGAATCATAACAACGACAGTACCGTCGAGTCCTGGGAGACTGTCGAGTCCGGCTGGATCGACGCTCCATCGAATGCCGTCGTTAATTTGCTCAATAGCGCAACAGCTGACCAAGTTTGCGACGCTATAAGAGCCGAGCAGATCCCATTTGCGACTGAAAAAGCATCGACAGGGAAATCAGTGATTCCGCCTCTCTTTGGCGTTAACTGCACCCAGGTTACTGACGGTTATTGCGTCGAAGCACAGGTCAAGTTCTGCTGCTTGGCGCCGGCTCCAACAACCACTTCAACTACTTCTACGACTGAAAAAACGACAACTACGACTTCAAGCATTCCAATTCAACCCTACTGCCATCTTCAAGAAAAACTCGACGCCTACTGCTCACAAATGTCTTCAACTGGCGAAGGAGAGTTCTTTTGTCAAAAAGCATCGAAAACCGAGGCCCACGGTCTCAAAATGGTCGCTCGTTATGGTCTCAACAAAAACGACGCAGCGCCTGCGTGGAGGTGCTATGGCTACTTGAAAACCTCCTCAGCCGAAAATTGCGTCAATGATTGGGGAGAAATGACGTCCTGCTTGGAGCCGAATCCGGCAGATGCTGTTTACTGCCCTCGAACGGCCGAACTTGAAGCAATAATTCAAGAAAACGCCGGAGTAAGGCGCTACCAAGAAGTGCTCGACGAGTACTGCAGTTTCATGAGCCCAAGTGCGCCCGAATCTTCCGATTTCTTCTGCAACAAGGCGAAAAGCGTCGAAGGACAAATGAAGGCTCGATTCGGAGTGAACAAAAATGGACAGTTTCCGCAGTGGAGATGCTATGCTTACTTCGAAAATGATTTGAACGACTTGTGCCTGGACGAGTTCGGCGAGAGGACTGTTCCTTGCTCGACGCCTATTCATATCGAGGGCAAGTACTGCAGCCGAGAGGTCCAAATGGGCGACATACTCACTGCAATGAAGAACGGATTCTGCCCAGCCACGGCGCCTCCTACCACGACAAGTGAGAGTTTTGATTTTTCTCGATAATTTGATTGATTTTTTTTTCAACCAAGAGTCGTTTTTTTGCCGAAAATGCCATTTATACAATCTTTTTTTTGAAAATGCCAGTTTTTTTTCGACAAATGCCATGTTTTTTTTTTCTTTGAAATGATTTTCGAACTCTAAATGAAGCACTTCTACAACTACAGCCTCGACGACTTCCACGACAGCGAGCACGAGTACTTCTACGACCTCAACAACGTAAGAAAAAATAAATGACTCGTTTTCATATTTGAATTTAGAACGAGTACCACGACTTCCACAACAGCAACAAGTACGACCACAAGTACTACAACTTCAACGACCTCAACAACAACATCGACAACAACTGCATCGACAACAACCTCGACAACGTAAGATCCTGCTATCGGGAAAACATCTCTATTCTTTTCAGGACATCAACAACTACTTCGACGACCAGTGCTTCCACAAGTGCTCCAACAACAACTAGGGAGAGTTCGAAATTTCACAATTAACAAAAAAAAAACATGGCAAAAATGATTTTTGAAAGGCAAACAATAGTGATTTTTATGGCAATCTATTTTTCATGGCACATTTTTTTTTATCTTTTTTTCTTTCTTTTTGGTTCAGCGTTATGAACTTGGCTAGTGCTCCGATGAATGTAACGACATCGACAGCATCTACAACTACAACTACAATGGGGCCAGTCATCACCAACACGGGCAACATCGACATTTACTCACATGACTGGGTCAACACCCCGACAATCTATCCCGACTGTCCGACAAGTCACAATAATGACGGTACAGTCGAGCCTTGGGAAACAGTAGAATCGGAATGGATTCCTGCTCCATCAAATGGATTCGCAAATTTGCTAAATCAAGCAACAGCGGATCAAGTTTGCGCCGCGATCAGAGGTGGGCAGATGACATTCGACACAAGCAGATCTTTGATTCCACCGAGTTTTGGGGTTAACTGTACCTTGGTCGTCGATGGAAATTGCATCGAAGCGGATGTTAAGTTCTGCTGCTTCGCAACTAATCCAACAACGACGAGTACAACGATTTCAACTTCAACTGCATCCACCACTTCAACAACTACAACGACGACTACATCTCCCACAACAACAACATCAACGGCAACTACGAGCACAACAACAAACACGACGACAACGATGACGACAACCTCCACCACCACCAAAAATTCAACAACTACAACGTCGACAACATCTCCCACAACGACATCAACAACAACTACAATGGGACCAGTGATCACCAACACGGGCAACATCGACATATATTCTCACGATTGGGTCAATACTCCGACAATCTACCCTGATTGTCCGACAAACCACAACAACGACAGTACAGTGGAGCCCTGGGAGACAGTTGAATCGGAATGGGTGCCGGCCCCGTCGAATGGCTTCGCAAATCTATTGAATCAAGCAACAGCGGATCAAGTTTGCGGCGCGATCAGAGGTGGGCAGATGTCGTTTGACACCAGCAGATCGTTGATTCCGCCCACTTTTGGTGTAAATTGTTCCTTGGTCGATGGCGATGGACTCTGCATCGAAGCTGATGTCAAGTTTTGCTGCTTCGCAACCGATCCAACAACGACAAGTGCCACCGCTTCGACAACTTCACAAGCGGCGACTTCTACTACAGCCGTTTCAAGTACGACTGTTGGCGGAGGAGCGCGAGAAGTGGCTTATGCCAAGTACGACATGATTCCGGGCAGTTTGGAGTTCTGCTCCGACTTTGACAATCATTTCTCATCGTCGCAGCCGGCCCAGAAGTGGGAAGACGTGATCGGCAAGTCGAGAACGTTCAAAAATGATCTCACTCCTGTCGCCGACGCTTGGTTCTCCGATGACTCCTCCAGTTGGCCCTGTTTCTCGACTGTGATCAGCGACCGCGCAGTGATAACAACTGCACAATGCTGCAATTACGCCAAAGAAGTGCGCGTCTCATTCGGACCCTATTATTTCGACCTGGTTTCGTCGAAAATGGTGATTCACCCGGCGTACCTTCGTTCTCGCAAGATCAACGACGTCTGTCTCATCAAATTCGACAAGTCGATTTCGGAAGAGTCGTTCAAACACTGCGACTCTCGTTGTGTCGGTCAAGCCTGTCTTCCCACAGCTCCGATCGACGGGGGCGAGAAGGTCTACGACGTGGGATTCTTTAACGACGCTCTACTCTCGAGTCAGTTGACAGTGAGAAGCGCGCGCTGGTGCGACAAGAAGACGTGGCTCTACAAGAATCAGCAGTGCTACGCGAAGATGGAAGACGACAACGGCGCCGTCTGCAAGACAGAACACGGCTCGCCCGTTTTCCAGAGCAAGAACGGAAGACTTGAGCTCGCTGGATTATTTACCCGGTTGGATTGTTTTCATTCAAGATATTAAAAATTGCCTTTTTAGCGACGAGTTCGACACTTGCTACGAGGAAGGCAACGTCGGAGTACTCACTGGAATGCTGCCAATCCGAGACTGGATTGAAAACGAACTCTTACACTAAACACAGCCCTTGCCAATAAATCCAGATTCAGAAAATTTCTGTTTTTCACTCTTTTTAATTGAAAATTAATGCAAGAATACAAATAAAAACAAAGTAAGCTGTTTCCTATGAAGGAAGGCTTCTCCCGTAATTTTCTGAGGTTTTGAGAGGCGTAAAATCGTCTGATACTGCGGTGACCTTGTCTCATAAAAAGACAGATGTGGGCCATCCAAATGCATTAATACCTCTCATTAGGTGCCGATTTGATGAATGATTTATTCCAGAATGCACATAAAAGAACATCTATTTCAAGCAATTCTTCAAACAAAAATTATCCGGAGAAGATGAATTTGACTTTGTTCACTTTTGCCTTTTTCATTTTCGACCTGACAAGTGGCTACAAGGATCCGATGAAGTAAGTTCTCAAAAAGGCTAGAAATAAAAAGAGCTTTAGATTTATGAGACAACTTTCGAAGACGATCCACTCCAGACTGGGCTCGGCAACCTGAGTAGAAAACCTGAGTCAGGATCTGGAAGAGCTTAAATGAAAAGCCGCCTAGCGGCTTTTTAAGAAACGAAGCCGCTTCGAAAATAAACAATATAAATTTTCTTTAAACTCCTTTGCGGCTTTGTTTTTAAAAAGGCCGCTACGCGGATGTAGGGCGCGTAGGGTCTGCATGCAGACCCCGGGTCTGCAAAATGCAGACCGCGGGTCTGCACATGAAAAAAATGTATCAGAATTTTACATTGAACAGGCGCTTTCATGCGCTTCGCGCCTGATCTTAGAGAAGACTTCATCTTTGAACATTTCTAAATCAAAACGGGCCAAAGAAGCCAAAATTTTGCTCGTCAGTGCAGACCCCGGGTCTGCATTTGCAGACCCCGGGTCTGCATTTGCAGACCCCGGGTCTGTTTTTGCAGACCCCGGGTCTGGCAGACCCTACGAGCCCGACATCCCGCTACGCGGCTTTTCATTTTAGCTCTTCCAGAGCCTGACTCACGTTTTCTACTCAGGTTGCCGAGCCCAGACTCCAGTCATTCAGTCAAGAAGCGCAATTTATTCTTTTCTCGTGGCCACAATCCCATTTATGAATACGAATGATGAGTGACTTTCGCCTAGAAGTAGCAGAGTAGCTGAAATAAACTTTAGAAAAAATGAAAAATTGAAAAACGAGTTGTGTAATTGGGAAGTTGTAAATGCCGGTAGTACTCGAGTTCGATAACGAATTAGGTCATCGTCGCTGTGGGCGTTGGAGTCTTGTGAGAACGGGAAAGCTCTGAATCGAGATCGGGAGAAGGTGCACAGCTGGTATTCTTGATTGTCGCCCCGCCCATTAAAATATCGTGTCGCCGCCTGTGCTGCCCTTGTTTTATAGTGGGGCGGATTCGAGAGTCGGCTATTTTATTCGAGTTTTGATCATCGTCGTATCAGATCATCAGCATCATGTCGGACAAGTAAGATTTTCATGCAAAGTTAGAGAGCGCTTCGAAATTCTAGAGTCTTCGAGTCTAAAGTGGATTTCCAAGTTGATTTGATCAGTCAGGCTTCGTTCTTTTCAGGTTTCTGTTTACTTCTGAGTCGGTTGGCGAAGGCCATCCGGACAAGATCTGCGATTGCGTCTCCGATGCCGTCCTCGACGCTCACCTCGCCCAGGACCCAAATGCCAAGGTTGCTTGCGAATCCGTCGCCAAGACAGGCATGATCATGGTCTGCGGCGAAGTTTCTTCCAAAGCAAATGTTGATTACCAATCTGTAAGGAATCAAGTGCTTCTTCCTTGAAAACATCAATCCTACCCGTAGGTCATCCGAGGAGCTATCAAAGACATTGGCTACGACTCCGACGACAAGGGTTTCAACTACAAGACTTGCAACATCCTCGTCGCGTTGGAAGAACAATCTCCTGATATTGCTCAAGGTGTTCACATCGACAGGTAATGAATCATTTGAGACAAAATACTGATACGAAACCTGTGTAAAAACCAGGTTTTCAAGAGCATAAATGGAAAGCCGCCTAGCGGCTTTTTTTAAGACAAAGCCGCAAGGCTTCGTTTTCATTCAAATTTGAATACCTGACTCAGGTTGCTGAGCCCAGATTTCATCATAATTAAGAGATGGTAATTATATAAGTGACATGATCAGTTCGTGTAAAACCATTTGATCAGCAATTACATATTATCAAGTAAAAACATAACTTATGAAAATGAAAACACATTTTTATTACCAGTAGTGTCTGATTATGCCCTCAATAAAAAAGTCAAATTCAGAGACGATGACGATGTTGGCGCTGGTGATCAGGGCTTGATGTTTGGCTACGCTACCAACGAGACAGAAGAGTGCATGCCGCTGACGATTTCTTTGGCGCACAACTTGAACCGAAAAATGGCCGAGCTAAGGAAGACGGATCCCTCTTGCGAGTGGCTGCGACCTGATTCGAAGACACAGGTCACCTGCGAACACGAGCTGCGAAATGGCGAAGTCATTCCCACTCGAGTCCACACAGTCGTCATTTCCGTCCAGCACGCTGAAGAGATCACCCTCGAAGAGCAACGAGCCCAGCTCAAGTCCAAGGTTCAAAAAGACATTCAAAGTTTTTTCTGGTAAAAATTGCTTAGATCATTGACGCAGTTATTCCCGCTCATCTGATCGACGAGAACACGATCTACCATCTCCAGCCCTCAGGTCGATTCGTCATTGGCGGTCCTCAAGGCGATGCTGGCCTCACCGGGCGAAAAATCATCGTCGACACTTATGGCGGATGGGGAGCCCACGGCGGTGGAGCTTTCTCCGGAAAAGATTACACCAAGGGTAAGAGAAGCGTTCTCTTTGTTTAGTCCAATCTCGTAGTCGATCGATCTGCCGCTTACGCCGCTCGCTGGGTAGCCAAGTCGCTGGTCAAAGGCGGTCTCTGCAAGCGCGTCCTCGTCCAAGTCTCCTACGCGATCGGTGTCGCCCAGCCCACCTCAATCCACGTCGACAGCTACGGCACCTCCGAGAAGAGCAATGCCGAGCTCTCCGAAATCGTCAAGAAGAACTTCGACCTCCGACCCGGAGCCATCGTCAAGTAATCAATCGACAACAAGGAGGAATTATCTCAACTTTACTTTCAGAGCACTTGGCCTCCGCAAGCCCATCTTCCGACCGACAACTGCTTATGGCCATTTTGGACGAGAAGGATTCTCTTGGGAAACGCCAAAAACTCTCGAGCTGTAATTTTCATTTAGATTTTATTAAATAAACAATCATCAATTCGAATTTGAAAAGGATTAATCCATCTTCTGATTTTTGGATGAGCTTGAGCGATGCACTCCATTTCTGAATTTGAAAAAAATGATAAACAAAATGCAAAATCAAAATTAAAAAACCAACCCTTGAGGTTCTCGTAAAGAGCCTTGACTTTCGGATACGCGTCGATGGAAATGTTCCAGCGGTCGACCAGATTGCGAATTTGAGGAACGAAAGCAAAGTCCGCGATTGTCAAATGATCCCCAACGCTGAAATCATCTTGTTCTTCCTTTATTTTGTTTATTTTTACCAGAATTTTTCGCCGACAAGGGACTCGAGCGTTCTGAGCCCGCGGTTTTGAGTAAACTCCATGAACTCCTTCTTTGCATCGCCCTCCAGTCCAGCAAGCTGAGTTTTTATTTGAAGGGAAAAATCTAGTTATTCATTATTGACCTTGATCATGAAGGGATTCTGCAATGGCTGCATGCCGGAATTGACTATTTCCGTGATTTGGCGACATCTGTTTTTGCTTCCCAATTAAGATTAACTGAGAAGATTACTGTATAAACAAATCATTACTAATGAAACTGAAATTAAGGGGTCAAAGGGGAAACTCTTTCCTGGCTCGTTGAAATGGATCCTTGGGTAGAATCGGCTGCTCGGGATAGAGTTGATCAAGAAGCTCCATGATCGGGAGCGATTCAAAAGAGCCTCTTCGTTTTGAGGAAACTTTACGGCGGGAACAAAGCCCATCGGGTTGACCTTCGCTGTAAAGCCCGCGTCACCGACGTTGATGTCGATCATTTTCTCCTCGAAGTCGACTTTTTTGTAGATCATGGCGGCCCGCACGCGCCAGGTGGCGGAGGAAGCGGGGTACCCGTAAAGCAGGATTTTCGAGTTGCTCATTCTCTTTTCAGCAAAATTGAAAATTGAATTGGCGAAAACGAATTCAGAGCGTAAAGTAGCCAATCTGAGCTCTCGCAAACAAGCTCACTTGCCCGGCGAAAATCAACTCGCAGGACAAAAGGGGCGAACTCTTGTTCACGAGAAAAGCCTGCAAAAAATAAACGAGAAACATTTTTTTTTCTCAACGAGGAAAATTCCACCTGAGAAAAAATGAGGGATGAAGAGCTGTATTTTTATTCATTTTTGACAATTGCACAAATACTATTTTAACGAAACATTACTCGACAGAAATAAGCTTTTTTTGAACAAGATCGGGAACTTCAACAGCTAGCCAAGGAGCTAAACCAAGCGCCATCGCGTGTGCAATGCCAAATTTAGGGATGTTTCGTTGCCAAAGCGGCTTGAAATGATCCGTCTGAATGTAAAAGTTAGACTTTTCGAACGACTAGGAATCTGTTACCAGGCAAATTCGCCCGCCGCGGTACATCTTGGCAGTTTTTCCTTCTAGTTCGGGCAGGGTGATTTCGATGGCGGCTTGGGGATAGGCGACGGGGATGTCAAACTCGACTCGAAACTCGTAGCGCTGGTGCTCATAGAGGTACCAACACTTGCCCCACCATTTGGTTCCTTCCCTCAACAAATCATTCAATTCAAAAACAATTTAACCAGCATACTTGTTAGACTCGAGCTTGAACCAGTCGTTGTCGCGCTCTTTGTTTTGCTTGATGTACTGAATCAAAGCCAAGTACTCTTCCTTGACTCGCGTCACCCAATTCTCAGTATCTCGAGGGCCCGCATTAGTACTCAGACAAGGGATAGCTGCTACTTCCGCGCTTACTTCCGCCATTCTGAAAAATTGAAATCAACGAAGAGAAGCAATTTTCAGTCAAACTGTTATTTATTCATTTTTTGGCAGTTTAAGTTGATAAACGAAGTGATAATTGAAGTGAGGATTTGAAAAAAGCGGTGAGTGATGATCATCATTTGACATTCGTCCGGAGGAATTCCTCGAGCTGGCTTGTTTGAAGCTGGATTCTGATTTCTTGAGTGCCCTCGCCAATCAGCTGGTGATCCTTGAGCTCGACCAGCTGCGCCTTCAGAGCCGCTTCCGAGTTGACCAAGAAGCCCTTTCGGCAGAGCTTGTACAATTCTAAAGCCGAAAGTGAAAATTACGATTGCTAGAAGTATTTACCTTTGAAAGAAGGGCCGTCTTTCTTTTCCTTCATCTTCGCGATTTGGTCTTTGATGATAATCTTGAGCACTCCCTGGCCATTCTGCGTCAGCGAGTCGTAAACATGCTGCAGTGAAGCAACACCTGCAATTTCACTGTTTAAAAAGACATGAACGAAAAGAGCATTTTCTTACCAATTTTCCCGGCGCTTTTCGCCCAAATACTGTGGCCCGACTTTGTCTCGAAAACGTAGGGCATAAATGTGGCAGTCTCGATTGAAACAAAGTTGAGCTGCGATCTTTGGCATTGGTCAAATGCAAATGCTCCGTATATCTAAAAGCAAATGCTGTTATTTTATCATTCTTTTGCTCAAGACAAACCTTGTCCATCGTGGCGACGAGGCTGATCTTCTTGAGCATGACGAGCTCGACAAGAAGATCCAACGACCTGGCGATGCAGTTCGATTCGATGTTGTTGATGAAAATGACGAGATGATAGGCCTCGTCGGTTTTGTAGTGCTCGACGAGTCGTTCGATCGCGTTTTCAACCGAAGAAGATGGTTTCTCGTCCAACGCGTCGGTCAAAATCGTGTCGAAAAGCACCTTGTCGGACGCGTCTTCTCTCCATGCGTTGAAGAAGAGGCAGTCAAAGTCCTGTGCGCGCAGATGATTGTAGTACGCTTTCATTACCGGCAGCTTCGAGCCCAGTCCGTAGAGTAAGAGACTGTAATCATGGGCCAAGTACGCGTCCCAGCTCGGAAAATGGGCAGCAAAATCGCCACACGGAAGTGGCTTCGCCGAATCGCCCAAAATCTCCATTCGCTTTTGCACCTCGTTTTTGTCGATTTTGAGCGTCGCATTCGACGTTTTCGATCTCTTCGACGCTTCGAAGAATCTGTCGTGAAAGGCGATCGCGTCATTGTGCGCGAAATCCTCTTCCTCTCGCTCGCTCCCGTCCGAGTTCTCGTAATCGTTCATTCCCGCGTATTCTTCGTCAATCTTGACGTCCTGCAGCTGCGAGGCTGCTCTGCTCTTGGAAATAGCGCTCGCCAAAGAGCTCGTTCTCTCCCGCTCCTGTCCTCCTTGATCCTTTTTCGGACTCGTTCCAGTCTTGCCGCTGGAAATGCGCGGCACAGCATCGTGAGTGACAACAAACGCCTCGATTTCAGCCCCTTTCACTTTCGCCCGTCTAGTGCTCATTCTGAATCCAAAAATATCAATTTTTTTACAGAACTTTTTCTTTGATTATTTCCGGACAACGCTCCATCCTTCTTCCACCTCCATATCATCCTCTGGTTCCTCTTTCCGCGGCTTCGGCTTTGACTGTTGTTGCACAGGAGGACTCGTCGTTTCTTCGTCGGAGCTAGAATCCTCCTCTTCGTTTTTCGACAGCATCGAGCTTGCAACGCCGGAACACTTTATTATTATTACTTAATTATTAATAGAAGAGTTACTTTGGGAAGCTTCTCGCAATAATCAAGCAATTTCTGGTGGTCTCTTCTGTGCACTAGCCTCTGTACTTCAACCAAATGTCGCGCAACTTCAAAGCAGGAGTCGTCCTCGCACACCAGGTGGAAGTTTGAATCTAGAAGACCTGCCAGCCAGTCTTCCATTTCGTCCACACAAGGGTTGTCCCTGAAAAAACGATTATCGACTGTCAGTTTAGTGCTGCCTTCGGCAATCTGTGTGGAAAACCTGAGTCAGGGTTTGAAAGGGTCATTTCGGCATTTCACCAAAGATAATTCAGACCCTGACTCAGGTTTTCTATACAGTTAGTCGAGCCAAGGATTAGCCAATAATTACTGTAGCGCCTGCGAAATGGGCTCCGGCATCCACTGTCTAATCTCCATCTCGTGAGGATTGTTGGAAATCTGCAAGTCGAGCGCCGTCCAACCCCGAAGAACCAGCTCTACCGCGTCCTTCCTCGTCTGTTCCCAGTTAATTTCCATTCTGATCGAAAAAAATTGATAGAAATTGAGACATTTTTCTTTTTTATTTTTAAAAATCTAGGAAATGAGCCGGAACGCTCTACAGAAAATTAAAATTGTATTTTGAAAATTACAAAAAATTTTGAATTCTTGGATTGGATTTTTTGAATAAAAAATAAACGGAAAATTGAAAATTACGATTTCATGAAGATTAACGTTTTTTACAGCGACGATGACTGTATATTTGTTTGTTTGAGTTGGTATAAGTCGAGTACAGAAGGACTGGTTTACTGTCAGTAAAGAATATATATTTCGTTTGGATTCGTTATTGTTAGACACCTTTTGATAGGGAGCATCAATTCGATCAATTTGAGCGGCTAAAATCGAATTTGCATGTATTTCTCGCCGGCGTCGGAGTAGCCTGCTTTTTCGTAGAACTTGACGTTGTGCGGCGCGCATTCTAGCGTCGTCTGAAAGAGAAGCCATCAAGAAGGAAAGTGAGGGGGCGCTTACTTTGTAAACTCCAAGTTGCTTCGACAATCGCGTGCAAGCCAAAACTAAATACTTTCCAAGGCCAGTTCCTCTCGCCGACTCGTCGACAACAACCTTCAAAAATGAATTCCAAATGAATGAAACGAGAGTCAAAACGAACCTCTTCAACTCGTCCCTTGAGCGCGCACTGGCGAATGAACTTCTGCTCTAGAATGAGCGTCGCCGTTCCGATGATCTTCCCGTTTTGCTCGTTGTCCGCGACGACCAGGACGAAGTAGCACTTGGACGATTTCATCTGGTTGAAGCGGGCGGTGTACTCTTCGACGCTGATCTCTCCTACTTTCGTCAATTGGGCCAGCAGCTCGAAAAATCCGTTCTCATTGTCTTCGACTAAATCAAACGATTAGTGAACAGCGTTTTTTATCGTAAAAGAGTTATTGTGAGAACTGGGCTCGGCAACCTGTGTAGAAAACGCGGCTTTTAGCTCTTTCAGAGCCTGACTCAGGTTTTCTAAACAGGTTGCCGAGCCCAGAACGAGACTTACTAGTTAAGGGACGGACAACGAGATTCGGCGGCAGTTTGATATCGGACATATCAACCTTCTTCAGCAGCTTACTTTCAAACACTTCTTCTGGCATTCTGAAACGAGAATAATTAGCTCTGGCGTTTAATTTAGTCTGACAAGAGAATACATAAATTGAACAGGAAGGAACAAATGGGAAGAGGGAGAGAAAGAGGGATGAAGACATTTGATTTTCATGATTTTGGAGAAAAGAGGTTGTTTCACTCGACACTTCCGTCTGCTTCCGGGTTGATGGGCGTGATCTTGTCGGCTATCTTGCGCATTAGTTCCGGCGTGCAAGTGGAGATGATCTGCCGCTTCATAAGATTGAGCTCCTCGCCAGCCAGATCGCCAACGACGCCTCCAGCTTCAGTGATGATAATCGTCGGCGCGGCGATGTCCCAAATGTGAAAGTTTGCTCCAAAGTAAGCATCTAAAAAATGGCATTAGAAAATATATAAAATTTCAATTTGTCAATTTTCTTTTTGAGATGTTTTTTTTCTTAACGAACTCTACATGCGAGCTTCATTTGGTATATTTTCGTGCTGGCCGCTTCATTAAAAAATTAAAAGTGCAAGTTAAAAAGCAAGTAGAGTACCTCCTCTTCCAGCCGCGACGATCGTCATCGCGCAAGCCGTCGACCCGAGCATTCTAATTCCGATCGCCGGATTCATCAAAATCGCCTCGAGATTGCCCCTCACTTTCGCCAAATTCTCGTAATTGCGCCCCGACGTGAAACCGGAAAGGACCACGGACTCGTTCAGTTCCGTCGTTTTTTTCACGAAAATTTGGTTGCCGTTGAGAAAGCTGCCGTGGCCCTTGCGCGCGCTGAATAACTCGCCGAGAATGGGGTTGAAAACGACGCCGAAAACGGGCTCTTTGTTTAGCAAGAGGCCAATGACCACGGCGACGTATGGAAAGCCGGTGACGAAATTGCTCGTGCCGTCGATTGGATCTATCACCCAAGTCGGTTCGTTACTAAATAAAATACTTGTAGTGGAATATCTACTGGAAATGATCGGTCTGCAACATTATATACTGCACTAAATATACATAGAAATTTTTATTTATTTGTATTACAAATGGTAACCCTCGCGATGTTTTTTGCAGAGCTCTCGATGCATTCAAAGATTTTGTACAAAGAATAGTTTCATTTTAGTTTTCGTCAATTAGTTGCCACAAATTTAAGTAAATTTTGCTTAACATTTTGCTGTGTAATAAATTTTTGCTCCGCTTAAATACTCTAGAAAAAGCCCTTTAGCGCCAGAAATCGCTCCTAAGCGACCTTATCATCATTGATTATCTACCTTATTTCAGCAACTGGCGAAGTATGAAAAAATCTTTGAACTTACGTTAGTGTCAAACTCATAGGTCCAGTAAAGCTTTCTTCTCCGATAAGTTTGTGATTTGGGTATTTCTGCCGGATCGCTGCAAAAATATTCTTCTCGACCAGGCGGTCAGTCTCAGTGACAAGATCTGTCGGATTGCTCTTTGTGTCGACATTCTTTGGCTTGTGAAAGGCGACCTAATCTGAGCTGACCGGAGAGTGTCTTTCCAAACGATCGGGAATCGCAATCGAACTTTAAAATTCAACTCAGGCTTCCTTGACTATTTCGCCATTTTCTACCGCCAGTTTTTTGGCAAACTCGAATGCTCCCTCAACATCAAAATCCTCGACAACCGACATCCGCAAAGGGACAGCTCTCTCTCTCTAAAAGGACAAGTCTTGAAGCGAGTAAAAGTGCGGAGCTGTGGGTAAAAACGAAAATTTGCCTGCTCGTTAATTTTATTATTATTTATTGCTCGGCAAATAACTGAAACTTTGAAACTGCCAAAAGTGAATGAGAAAGTAAGCAAAACTGTTACTTTCTCGGAAACGACTCCTGCGAGGAACTCCGCCTTGAGGTCAATAATCATGAACGAATTCAATTTTTATTATAGCGCTTTCAGAAAAGTGAACTTTCAGAAAATGAGACGATTAATTTTGAATGATTGACAAAAGAAAGCATGCATTCCGGAAGTGACTCTTTCTCCAGCCGTTTGTTTGTAAATTAATTAACCTAAAAACCAATAATTACCACTTCAAGACAATAGATAATCTACCTAAATAGAAGAGGGATCGACGACGGTCTCTTCTTCCTTGATGAGTCGCTCGAAGACGGTTTCAACCTCGGTGTCGTCGGCGTGGTTCTCGTCCTGGTCGAGGCCGTCGCGGAGCGCTTTTCGGGTGGCGATAGCTTCGGGCGTGTTGAACTCGCGGAGACGCATGTTGTGGAAGGCCTTGAATTGCTCGATCATGACGCGGCGCTTCTCGACTTCTTCCTTGTTCTGGTTCGAGAAGAAGGCGCGGTCCTTGATCTCGAACTGGCGCGAGTAGTGTTTCATCTCCTTCTTGACCTTCTTGAGTTCCTTGTCCGAGAGCAGGGTCGGCATTCGCGGCCGCCAGACGAACTGGACAAGGCGGTTGAGTGACGATTCTTTGCGAATTCGTCGGCCGAGGAAAGACCAGATCTGGTACTCGTTGTCGTTCGGCCGGATCCACGCGGAGACGTAGGTGCAGACAAAGCGACCGGTTGGGTCCCACTCGACGTCCGTTGCGTACGGATGCTCGGTAGCAACGAGCTTGTAGTCGGCTGGGTTGGAAGAGTTGACACCAGTGTCGAGGAACATCATGCAGCCAGCGCCCTGTTGGAACTTGTTCTGCTGCAAGTTGAGGAGCTGTGCGAGGACGCAGTATTGACCGGCGGGCGACCAGAAGATACAGTCGATGGAGCGCAGGTCAGGAATGGTCACCAAAGGAGCAACCTTGCCGCCTTGAGTGACGTTGTAGATGGTGCAGGAAACGCGCTGAGGCTCGCCATGAAGCGTGCACAACTTGTTGCCTTTTGGCTCCCACATGAAACGCGTGACGCAGTCCTTGACCTCGATCGTGTCCACGGGCACTTCTTTCTCCTTGATGTGGAAGATCTCGAAGGAAGAGACGGTGCTGCTCTTTTTGCCCTTGACTGGTCGGTCCACTCGCACGGCCAAGTACTTGCCCTGATCTTGCCAGGCCATTTCGATGTTGTGGACGTTGTAGAGGTTCTTGACTCGGATTTCGTTGCGGCGGGGGATGCTGATAATGGTCACACGAGCTGGGGCCTCGCCCTGCTCTGGCAGCCAGTAAGCGATGAGGTTGTCCTTAGGGGACCAGCTGAAGCCTCGCACTTCTGGGCACTTGATGCTGCGCTTGTCGAGGAGGCCACAGTTGGGCACTTCGTAGACGGAGATGGTATCTGCCGTCTGCCTTGCAAAATATCGCGAGTCGCTGCTCCACTTGAGATGGGGCCATTCCATGTGGCCGCTCTCGCCGGTCTGGACGGTGAACTTTCGCTTCTCGCTCTGGCTCCAGACGTCGTGGATGATCACAGTCGAGTGGCCCTCTCCGCGCGCTCCGTTGCCGGTGCAAATGTAACGCTCGTCAGGTGAAAAGGCCATGTTGTCGACTTGGTCGTGCTTGAATCGATGCGAGCGGGACCAAATGCCTCGGGATTTCGACGATGCTCCGGCGAATTGTGGCGTGTACACCCAAAGAGCGATACCCTGGTACATGGTTCTAAATCAACTACTCTATGATGGACTTTTCTTTCCAATTACTTAGATTCAGAACCGTGCCTGGTCGTGGTAAGTGGCGATAAACTTGCCAGTTGGTGAGAAATCGACGCCCCGGTTGGTCCAGGATTTTCGGGAGTGAATCAACTCGATCTCCGGGCGTCGGTTGAGGTACGATTCCGTCTGTTTTCCGTCCGCGTAAGTGACGACGAATTGATCGAAGGCGTCCGGCTCTTCCATGTGTTGCATGAGATTGCCCAAGTCCTCGTGCTCCTTCCTGGTCGGTTCTTGCCACTCGGTGGGCGTGCTTTCGAACTTCTCGAAGTCGGTGAACAAATTCGCGCAGAAAATATGCTTTTTGTCAAAGGCGTACTTGTGCAGGTTCTCCATCGCGCGCAGAGCTGTTTCCTCGTCTTCGAATTCCAAGAAGCAGTAGCCCTTCGTATGCTCCATCATTTCTCCAGTTTTCTGAACGAAATTTGTCTATCAACTAAAAATGAATAAATTACCTTTTGCGGCGCCATTTCAGTGGGAAACTCTTCATAAATCGGCTCTCCAGCGAGTTTCTTCCAAATTCCATGAAGTTTTTCTTTCAACTTGGCGACTTTCTCCGTCTTTGGAATACCATCGATAATCACGACGTTTTCGATTCCATCTGCTTCTCGTGGAGCCTGAAAAGCAGAGTTTTGTAAAGTGAGAAAAAGACAAGTTTTTTTTACCTTGGCCATCAAATCGGGCAAAAGTTCCTCGTTGGAGATGTCATCGACGAATCCTTCCGGATCGTCAAAATCGGGCTCTGGGGCTTCTGAGTTTTCGCCTCCGGCGCGTTGCCAGCCTCCTTCTTCGACCATTTTCTGAAATTATTCACGATTATTACAGTTTTTTCTTCACAAATCGAAATTTCGCCGTTTTTCTGGCAAAGAAGAAAAATTAATATTTTTTTTTTAATTTCTAAAAAAACAGAAGATAAATGACTCATAAGTTGAACTCTCTGTATTAAAATTTATCTCTTATTTCCTGTGATTAGTCTTTTCGAGCCAAAACTACACGAAAAACGAGAAAAAGGCACTTTTTTTACAACTGAGCTGGCGAGAGAGTGGCGCAGCCAATCAGCGCGCGCTATTCAAAAATAATCCAAAAAAGAAGGATAATTTTCAAAAAACCATAATTTCTAACTAAAGCACGATAAATTTAAAATGGCGCCTCAAAAACTTCCTAAATTGACTCTTGAACAAAGAGAGAAGCTTAAACAGGCGAAAAGATATTGCATGAATGAAAGTATCAAGTTAGTAATTAATTTGAGTTTCCAGCATTAATTTGACTATTCGGCGTTTTATTAAAAATTTTATTCGAAAACGACAGCTTCAAAATCGAGAAAAAATCGAGAAATAAGAAAATTTCCAATTAAAAAAATGGAAATTCTTGAGAATTTTACAGTTCAAGGGTATATTCTAGCGATGAAGACAAAATTATAGCGCAAGAAAATCTCCGTCTCAACTGTAAAACGCTCAAAATTTTCAGTCTTTTTATTGAAAATTTTCTTATATCTCGATTTTTTGTTCGATTTTAGAAACGTCGTTTTCGAATAAAATTTTTATAAAAAAATTGAATAATTAAATTAAAAAAAAAAATATTTTATTGTTTTTAATCTTTGTACTTTGCCAGGCACTCGATGAAGAAAGAAGACAAGCAGCAGAAAGCGATCATCCAGAACAAGACGGCGGAGGCGATCCAGAAGCAGCAAGTGACGCTGCTGATGACGCAGTGCTTCATCGGCGGGCTGGACTACAACGTGGGCATGCGGGAGGTCCGCGAAGCCTTTGCGTAAATGCCCCCCGACTTTGAGACTCAAAACAATCAACGTTTCTTCGTTCAGTCCCTTCGGCATCCTCAAGGCCGTCAATCTCGACATCGACCCCCTCACCGGCAGACACAAGGGCTACGCCTATGTCGAGTACGATCTTCCCGAAGGCTCCCAGGCGCGGATTTTATTTAAAATCAACTTCCCACGAGAAATTTGTGGTAAAGTCGAATTATATAGCTTTCAATTTCTACCTTTGATTTTTCAATTTTCTGAAATAAAAATCCGATTTGAAGCTTGCGATCGAACAAATGTGTGGAATAAGCGTAAGTTTCTTCATTTGTAGAAAACCCTGTCCCTGAGCTCAGCAACCTGTGTTGAAAACCTGAGTCAGAAAGAAACAGGCTTTTGATAAAAGATCTTTGAGACCCTGACTCAGGTTGCTGAGCCCAGTCCTGTTCCTGACTTCCCTATTTTTAGTTTTCTAGCTTTGCCCATTTCTGAGGCTCCCTTTTCTTGAATTCATGCTTTTTAGTTGAACAACCGGCCGATCCGCGTTGGGCGCCCGACGAACACGGACGTCTACCAGGAGTTAATCGACAATTTGATAGAAAAGTCGAAGAAGTCGTCGATCATTTACGTTTCGAATTTGGCGCCTTCAGTCGTCGACGACGATCTCCGCGTCATCTTCTCGCCTTTCGGCGACGTCGTCAAAGCGGTGCTCATTCGCGACTTCGTTACTGGAAAGCACAAAACTTACGGTACCGCGGTTTTCTACCAATTTGAGCTTTAATCTTTGAGATAAGGCTTCGTCGAGTACACGACGGTAAAAGCAGCCGCGGATGCGACGGAATCGATGAACATGTTCGAATTGAAAGAAAAGCAAATCCGAGTGGGGCGAGCGATGATCCCGCCGCCGCAAGTGATCAATCCAGGACCAGTGCTGAATTTTCAACGCACCTCTACTGCCATGGTACGTTTCGACCAATCAAAATCTCCAAAACTATTATAGTCTTCTGACCAATCAGAAAGTCAAATGTTTCTGATGCGTTCTTTTCCGCTACTTCTTCTTGATCATTCTTTTGAAGGAAAAGATTCGCAGTTTTGATTTGCCAGAGAGGATTTTTGGAGACTTTGATTGGTCGAACCAAAGTCGGAAAAATCGGGGAATGTTCTAACTCGCTCTTTTCTAGGCAATCACGCAGGGAGAGACAGCAGATTTCGCGGCAATCGGCGCTCCTGGAGTTGCTTTTCCAAAACTCGCGCTCGAGTTGAAATGACCTCTCCCTTTTTTATCGTTTCTAGTTTCAACTGCCACCTTTCTACAATGTCCTGCAAGAGAAAGGTCTTGCTAGAACAGTAGCTACCTGTGACCTGCCGTTCCATGCTCAAGTAAAAGCTGCTCTTTCTCAATTTCGAGTTTCCTGTTTTTTATTTTTACTTTCAAATTCAAATAAAAAAAGCAAAAGACAGAAAAAAAACAACTCGTTCTTGATCGTTCAGAGCATCGTTTTCGGGCGCTATGAGTAAGGGATGAACTTTGAATGGCACTCAATAAGATGGAACTCGCCAACGGTCGAATGCCAGACTTGATCGACACGTCCGGCTCGGTCATCACCAAACACAGTCTTGCCGAGGCCGTCGAGGAGCGCAAACTACGCTCCAAGCAAAAGTTCAACTTGTTTGTCGAGGAGAGCTTTCCCGAACAAGACGATGTCGCTCGGCTAGGATAGTGTGCTTCCATTAATGATACGATTAATAATAATGATTTACAATTATGATAAATAATGATATCAAGGAAGACTCTGGACATCAGAGGAACAAACTAAGGTCTTCTACTTTCTATTTGTAAAAGAAAATAAGGGTATCAATACATAAGTTTCAGATTAATAATGACCTTTTAAAAAAACCTTTTCACGCTTGAAAAGATTACGACCATGCGACGCTGCTACTTATCAGGCCCTCTGCTGTGTTCAACCCGTCGAATTACGACATTGTAAATAGAAAAAGAACTCTTCTGCGAAAGCGAACGAAGCGAAGGAAACGAAAGAAACGACGAAAAATGAAAGTGCTACTGCCACTTCTGTGAAAAGCGGGAAGCTGGCGAAAGAAGAGGAGGAGGATGATGATTTGATCGATTTGGGAATGGTGGTGGCGCCGCGGCCGCTGCGACCTAGAAAGTCGGAATCGAAGAGTTCGGAAAGCGGATCGAGAGGTGGAGAGGCGGCGGAGCCAGCCAGGTTCAAGGACCCAAAGGGAAAGGCCGAACTCGAAGGTGGAATAACCGCGCGAGTGAGAAGGAGCTCCGCTCGACTCAGCGCTTCTCCAACTCAAGCTCCAAAGGGGAAAAACACAGCGGAGCCGGTTGCTTCATCAACTTCCCCGGAAACGCGGAGCGGAACGTCGAAGCGCAAGCGAAAGAGCTCCAACAGCACGAGCAGCGAGACCTCTGAAGCTCCTGCTCCAACGCAGCGCGTTTCTCGCTCATCTTCTCTTGTTACGGGATTTTTGTGTTTTGTCTTGACACGTGATCGAAAGTATAAAAGTAGAAGCGAATTGCAATTCTGCAATTTCCAATTGTAGCTTATTCCATTTTGAGTATTAGATGAGCTTCACTGCTCAATTCGAGCTTTGTTAATTTCGAAACAGAGGCAACAGAAAAGCGGCAAAATTAAGAAATCAAATGATAAGTATATTTACTCGCTTTTTTTTCTTTATTTTGACGTCAAAGCTAAATAACGCAGATAGATAAGAGCATACCTACCGCTTGGATCGATTATTAGAGCTACTTTTTTAAGAAATGACTTGTTTTATGATCGTAAATTTAAAATTGTAAATCATTTTAAAAATCCGATCTAAGTTCGAAAATCGAAGACTTCCGACTCCGCCGAAACTCAAAAGCGCTCCAGAAGCGTGTCCGAATCCCGGCCAAAGCGTGCCAAGGCAAAGAAGACTCTTCCGCTGCTTCGGAAGGCAACACGGAAAGTCAGCAAAAGCCATCCAAGTCTGCGAAGCCGCAACAACTCCGCGGAGTCACTGGTAAATCAAACAGAAGAGAGAGTGATTATTTTCAATTTCCAGGGCTGAAAAATCTCGGCAACACTTGCTACTTGAACACGATCGTGCAAGTACTCGCGTCGTTGAAATGCTTCCGCGAGGCGCTGCAAGAAGTCGAGTTCGCCGTCCAAAGCCCGACGCGCAACTCCTCCGACGACGGATCAAGTGAGCCGGTGGATGGACGCGCCAAGCGCAAACGCGGCGTCAACTCTCTGGAACGGCTTATTCAGAACTTTGAATTTATTCTTTCTTTAAGCGAGGCTCGCTTTTTTATTTACGCTTCAATGGATAAATTATTTTGGCCCCTGATCTGAATCCGAAAGTAGGACATTCTAGCGGGCTTAAAAACTGGGGGCTAATTACTGTAATTCGGCATTACAAATCGAACAGTTCAAAAGCCATCGATCAGACAAAATCGCTGCAGCAGCTGGTTGGGGAGCTCAATGCCGGCCGACGACTCACTGTGGAGCCGTCTTCGTTCGTCCAAGCAGTCCACGACCAGTTGCCCAACTTCAACGGCCACATTCAGCAAGACGTCCAAGAGTTCTTCTGCCAGGTACTTTTGCTCGCCCGACGTGCTCTCTTCTATGTCTTCAGCTTCTTTACAAGCTGGAAAAGGAGCGGACAAAGGGCTGCTCGGAAGACATTCTCAACTGCGTCGTCAATCGAATGTTCACCGGGCAGTGGCAGTCGGAAGTCATCTGCACCCAGTGCGGAAACAAAACCACCAAATCGAAAAGTTCAACACGCTGCCTTTGGAATTCCCAAATAAGTATTACAAGAATACTGGATCCGGCACCCAGGTAAATTTTCCCAGATTTGGAGCATTTTTTCAACAATTTTTGGTCAGCTTCAGCCTCAAGAGACTCAACCTACTAAGGTGCAAAAGTCAGGATTCCTGAGTCAGGACAGGTCAAAAAACAGGACCTGAGTTAACGACTATTTCAAGACAAGTATTTCACAAGCAGGGAGAAACAAGTACTTCTTCTTTCAGGAATGCTGTTGTCCTAAATCAGGCCTGAGTCAATAACACAGGGTAAAAAACAGGAAATTAGCAGGATGCATGTTTTTTTCTGACTTCGCTCAGGATCAGGTCAGGCTAACTTGCCAACGCCAAATCATTCAACCTTTTTTTTAAACTCAGAACAAAAACGTCTCGTTGGACTTCCTGCTGAAGATCTACACGAAGTCTGAGCGGTTAGGCCGCGTCTACAACTGCGAAAACTGTCGAATCAATCACAACTACGGGCGGACGCGGCGACAGTCCGTGCGAACAGAAGCGGACAAGCGTATTACAGTTCTCGAGTCGCCAAAGTGTCTCTTTGTCCATTTGAAACGGGCAAAATACAGGTTTCTGTCAATTTCCTTCTAACATACTATTTTAACTCTCCCTTCAGTCATTCATCCGGGCAGGAGAAGATCGCCTGCCACGTGGACTTCCCAGAAAAGCTCAACCTCACGCCTTACATGACGCACAAAGCGACCAGCCCAGAGTACGTTCTTCGCGCAGTTGTTGTCCACCACGGAAAGTACTTCAACTCGGGCCACTACACGACGTTTTGCTACAAGGACTCGGAGAAGAAGGACGGCAAAGCATCCGGCTGGGTTCAGGAGAGTTTTCAAAACAATCTCAAATTATTCATCTTTCATGAAAATTCTGGATCCTGCGTAGCAACCTGAGTCAGGGTCCTGCAAGAGCTTTGACAAAAAGTTAATGCTTTTTCAAGACCCAGACTGAAGTTACAGAGCGCAGAAGTTCTTTTGAAAAACTTGAAAAAAGTACAACGATTCGGAAGTAACTGGTGCAAACACTGCCGATGTCCTTGCCTCCCAAGCGTACATGCTCCTCTACGTGGACGTCGAACTGGCGAACGAGGAAGCTTGAACGATTAAAACTGCTCTATCTCTTTATTATTATTCTTTTTCTCTATTCGGCGCCAAAACCTCTCGATTATCATTAAAAAAAGACATACCGCTGTTTACCTCTTTTTTTTACATTTCTGCTGCTTTTGCTCAAGCGGCAGGAGATTGAAAATCACACAACCAAGATTTTTTTAATTCTGAAATTCAAATTTAAAAATTAAAAAAGAGAAGAGTTCTTTGTAAAAAATGAGCTTCGGTTCAAAATGAATTTGGGAGACATAGAAGAGAACGAAAAATTTGCTTCTTTGTTTTTTCTTCAAATCAACGTCCGTTCTTCTCGATTCTAGAGCCTAGACATAGATTAATTGAAAATTAAAAAGTTCATCGCAAAAAAATGAAGCAGAAATAAGCTTGCTTTTCTAAGATTGTCAATAATAATCGCTTGAATCGTCACCAAAGAGGTTCAAAAGTGACTTTTCAAATCAAGTACCCAACTTTTATCCCAACCTCGCGGTCTCAAATTAAAACTGCGCCTCTCATATTTGTTTTATCCACGGCATTATGATTGAAATTCAACTGGCCGCATCATAGTTAAACTTTTGTAAAGTTCTTTCAACTCTCGCAACTTGCTATTTTTCAGACTTCCTTTTTACTTCAATTTTACGCTTATTTTCTTATTGTGCACCTATCTTAATTAAAAGACTATCTCTATTTCGATTGTATCATCAAATGGAAACAACTATTTATTTATCGGTAGCACTTTAACAATTTTAAACAATCCAAAAAAGTGAAAACGAAAAAAATTAAAAAACAACTTAGGGACACTTGTTTAAATAACCAGTACAAAAGTGAACTGCCAACTGAAATTGTCTGGATTTTGTACTAACTATTCACATTCCTACTTCTTGCCTCTCTTTTCTTATCCGCTAAAATGCTTCGTTTCTAGATGCTGAGGCGCTTCCTGGCCATGTCCGCAGCAAACAGAAGTCTATCGATGTCGAGCACGATGCTCTCGCCGGAGAAAATCGCCGAGCTTGAGGACTCATTACAGGCATGTTTCAGACAGACAAAAGCAAATTTTTGATTACTTTATCCTTATTCATAGCTTGAGGAAAATTTTTAGCGAAGAAAAAATCGAAAAATTAAGGGAATCTCGGGTTTATTCGCGTTTGAAAAGTTTAACTCCCTGGTTCGTGAGGTTCTAGTCTTTCGCACGCGGGTTAACCTGTTTTGTGCCCTTTACCAATTTCTTGCCTACAAGATTATGCAAATCATTTTCAAATTTCTTAAGGGTATCTAGGCAATATGACTGAATTATCTGAAACGGTAGTCAGAACAACCCCTACTTCATCAAATTCAAAGACAGAATCGTGAAACTGAAGCAATCAGACCCCGAGACGTATCTAAAGCGTCTCGAGCTGATGCACCAGCAGCACGAAGCGCAGAAAAAGAAAGAAGCCGGAAATCCGAAGACGATGGAAGAAATGACGGCGGAACAAGCGGCTGCTTCAGCTGCGCAGCCAAGCTACGTCGCACCGAAAACTCTCGACAGCGTGATGGACTTGGAAAGGCTGAAGAACAAGGACGGAAAGGAGATTGGCGACATTTGGCGAAAGTATCATGCGCACAGATCGGCAGTTTTCGGTGAGCAACTGGACCTCCGGGCTCTTGCAGTCTAATTCTTCTTTTCTTCAGCGTCGATTTCGAAGAAGTACTGGGACTACATCGCCGCGATCAAGACGCATTTTCCCTCGTTTATCTACCCACTGCCGCGCGACGACAACAAGTGGCTCTTCTACATCGGCTTCTGGGGCGGAAACGAGCTCAACTTCACGACGCTGGAGCACTACAAGCTCAAAGGCGCCGATGCTCCAGTTCTCCTGTCCATGTGCCATTATCCAGACCTAATTGGTAAGGCAGAGCAGTAGGGCGCTCTTGCTGATTCTGTTTCAGACACGAAAGGAATCTGTTTAATGGTCGCAGATGTCGATGAAAGTCTAATTGAAAAGCAGGACGCTCAATTACTCGCCTACTACGCTCAGTACTTTCACACGGAAGCAAAAGGAATGAGCCTCGGTGAGTAAAAAACCAGCTGGTTGGAAGTAGTGTTAACTCAATTCTAGTGCAAACGTTTAACACGAGACCGCAGGATTTCAAGTACGAGGACGTAATCAAAGCCGTTGAAACGATTGGACAAGAGTAAAACTGACACTCACTTTTAAATTTATTTATTGAAGGCGAGAACTGCGCGCTTTTCACTGTGTAAAAGTTGAAACGAAAAAAGAATCGGCCGAATGAGTTGAGTTCCTCTCTTTTAGAATGTGAGTGATGAGGACTCTCTCTCGAGCTTTGCTCTTTCTAGCAGCGATTTTTGGACTTTTCGGCGTGGCGCTTGGAAAACCGGGGAAATCGCAGTTCAATCCAAAAACGCAGTTGTCTCTTTCGGCTGATGAATACAACATCACTTACGAAGGCCCCAGTCCCAATCAATTTTCCGCCAAATGGGTAAGAAGGAGTCAACAAAAAACCGAAAACTAGTCGCTTTCTTAGATTTCTTCGCGCTCTTCTTTGATCATCACTCTCGCCTGCGGTTATTGCTCACTCGATTCGTCAAAATCTCAAGATTCGAGTTCTGAAAATGACACTCCAATTTCCCTGAATATCAGCTGTTCTTCTGACGATCCCATTCATCAATTCAACAAATCGATCACCCATTGGAAGAACTCCAATAGATCATCCTCAAAAAAATCGACGATTTCCGGCTCAATCAAATGTGAAGTGAAATCAGAAACTTCAAATTTGGAAATGAGTTGCAGCGATTCGAGTATAACCATTGCCGCTATTATCTCGTTCTTGGCCATAATCGTGAGTAAAGCAAATGACCTCATAATAGAGATATTGCGTGTTTAGATATCTGCTCTGGCTTTGGTAATCTACGCCGTCAACTATCGCCAAAACGAGCAAGAAGCGCAGCTTCGTGGCTTCTTTTCGCCCGAAAAAGAAAAGCTCATTAATCGCTCCTCGCTGCGCCTGACTTCGAATTACACTCCTGAAAGACTTACAATCGTCAAGACCGTCATCGAGGGCGACTACGGTTCCTGCTTGATCGGCAAGTTCGAGCACGATGGCGAAAGTAGACGAGGTAGAATGGAAAAGGGAGGGAAATAACTCACTTGATTTTTTAGTTTTTGTGAAGAAACTGCGCGAAGTAAGCAACCGAGAAGAAATGATGGGCCGGGCGAAGATTTTCGAAAGATTGAAGCCCTGCGATCTCATTCTTTCCGTCAACATGACCAGCTTTCAAGAACGGAACTTCCAAGCGATGTACTTCCAGAACGTAGAAGGTAGTTCTTCCTTTCTCGAGACAAACAGTTCGACAATCGAAATCTAGGACCGCTGAAATGGTTTCTCAAGCGTTGCCAACTGCGAACAAATCCGTCGCATAGAAGTACAGTTAGCACTGTCAAACTGAAACGATTCACCTATCAGGCGGCTGAAGCACTCGCCTATCTATCGTAAGCGTTCTTGAACTACCGTTATATACTGCACCCGGGCAATCTTTTAAACCAGATTTGAAAACAACTGGTGATTCAGGTCGAATGACATCATCCACGGCGACGTTGCTTCACGCAACTTCGTCCTGGACGAATATAACGAAAACATTCTCCTGGGCGACACCGTCATCTCCCTCGAGCTCTTCCCGGCAGACTACTTCGAAGGACGGCCAATTCGTTGGCAAGCTCCAGAATGCATCGACACTCCCAACCACGCCAGTTTGAGCGGCGACGTCTGGGCTTATGGAATATTCGTCTGGGAGCTCTTCTCGTTAGCCCAAGCCCCTTACAAAGACATTGACTGTCTGAACATTTCCCAGTATCTCTCGGAAGGGTATCGCCTCGTTCAGCCAGATGGCTTTCCCGAGTCTCTTTGGAACTTGATCGGAAACAGCTGCTGGCAATACAGGTACTAAAATAAAACTTCTACAGGAAGCGATTCATTCCCTTTTCAAGCTCTTCAAAACGCAAAAACATCCACCAAATTCTTCAAGAACTGCAGCGTCTCCAAATTTGTTCCTCGTCTTCTCCAAACCTTGCTTCAAACCAACACACTCACTGACCTCCGATCTGTTCCCCTTTTTCTCCGCCACACTTCTTCCTTTGCTCTTCCAAAATCCAAAATCTCAAGTGCCTTGTCTGATTATTGATATTTTATTATGTAAATAAAGAACGCCTCTGATTCCAAAGAATGGTCTTTCGGCAGTTCACTAATCGCTCAAGAATTTTGTACACTGGCTGTTTGTGCTCCTTCTACGCAGCTAAGGCATCGTTTCCACTTTCGAAAGTGCGTAAAATTAAAATGATTCTAGGAAAGAGTATGGGAGAGGAAAATAAGTCTACGATTCTTGATTTTGTCTAAGTAGAATTCGAGTTACTTCCGCTAACCCTTCGCAGACTTCTCCTGCTCGTGAACGGGCACTCGATGGAGCCCACTATAGAACACAACTCGTTGATCATTATTCGCCCATTTTTCGCTGGAATCGAAAAGCTCTCTAAAAACGACGTGATTGTAGCTGAAGACCCGGAACAAGAGGGAAAGACTATTTTGAAAAGAATCACTCATTTGGCTGGCGAAAGAGGCAAATTCTAGATCAGCTGATTTTTATTTTACTAAATCGCCTACTGTAGCGTACTGGAGGCGGCGCGTGTATCTAGGTGATGGATGGGAAGATGTCGGGGAAGTTGAAGTTCCAAATGGATGTGTCTGGGTAGAGGGCGATAATAAGGAACGATCTATTGATTCTAGATTCGGGCTCTCATGCAGTCGCTTTCATTAAAGCGGGCCTTGTTTCCTGCGGTTTTTTCTTCCTTTGATCGAATGCGAGCCTATTTTCTGATCGTTTGGTCCGTTAGAAGAAAGAGCGATTTTTCAGAAGTTCATCGGAGTAATGCCCTTTGACGATATTTACCTTGACATGTTGATTGCTTTTCTGATAATATTCATTTGGTACTGACCATTGAAATCAATGCCGACTTTGGTTGCTTTAGAATGGATTGAGCCAGTTTGGAATTTGCTATGGGAAGATGTCGTTTGCAAGACTGTCTCTATCGAGGACAGGACCGAGCGGCACGGGCGTTGACTTGGGAGCCGGCTGAAAACAACGATGAGGACAACGAGGAGGACGAGAAAGAGAACGCGGCGAAATTGTGGAAGAAGAAAGACAAGATCAAGTGTTTCAAGATTTCGAAGGAGTGCGAAAGAAGTCGGCAAGATCACGAGTTTGGCACGATCACGTGCGAGACGATGATCGAGGACTTTCACGAGTGCCCGCTCACACGGGACTTCGACGTCGACGATTTCGTCAAGCTCGAGTTCGACGAGCGCCAGGGCAAAAGTAAGCAATTTTGTCAAAAACGTTTGGAATAATTTAAGTCCCTAAGGATGTCATCGAGAAGGTCTTGAAGCAAGGGGTGCTTTGCGAGGTCGACGGGCAGGGTGAATGTCTCTTCAGATTCTTCGCCTTTTCGTCGTCCCAGCTCCGCTACAAGATGTGCATTTTGGTCAACTACGACGCCAAGTGGTGGACAAGCAGGTGGCTCGAGTACGACAGCGGCAGACTCGACTTTCTCCGACGAACGAGACGGAAAACCCAGCAACGACGCTGTCTCATTTGCCCGTCGCTGATTTGGAACTACTTTGGCAAGTTCGCGGCGATCAAGACGGTGCCCAAGTTTGGCGCGAGATTGGGCCTTCTTCTCTCTTCTACACGCCACGCTGAGTTCATCGAAGACGGCAAATGGAAAATCGAAGAGGACATTCGACACCACGGTTATAACTTTACTGACGGTTGTGGACGAATGTCAACGAGTCTGGCCGAGCGGTTCACTCTCAACAAGCACTGCGCGCGGAGGTATTTTCTGTTTTATTGCCGTTTTCTTTATGAATCACTTTCAGATACTGCCATCAACCCTTCCAGGTTCCCTCCATCGTCCAAATCCGCTTCATGGGCTGCAAAGGCATCCTCGTTCACGACCCGGCACTTGATGGCAGTTCTCTCGAGCTCGTTCTCCGCGAATCACAGGTATTAACCATAACAGCACAAGTTCAACTCAAGTCTTCAATTCATTGAGAAAAGGGATTCAGAAAAAATTCGACTGGAATTTCGCCACGATCAAGGGCCGCCTAAAGTACACTGAGCGCAAGCAAGGGCGCACGGGCAGACTGCTGGGGATCTGCAGAGGCGGAGAGTCGAAACCATTCGTTTACGGGCGCTTGAATCGGCAATTTGTGTTAGTTTTATCCGCCCTGGGAATCGCTAACACGACCTTTCTCGAAATTCAAAACGAATTCTTCGACCTCGTCAAGTTCAGCCAGCAGAACATCTCGTCCGCGTTCGATCTTCTTTCTCTCTCGTCGAAAACAGAAGAAGCGGAAAAACTAACGCTGGAAAACATCGACTGCGAAGACGACTTTCCTCCGGACATCAAGCTCGCAGTGGAGGGCATCTACGAGTCGATATTCCAACGAAGCTACTCGCTCACTTCAGATGCAGATGCGAAGAAAGCCGAGTCCGCAGCCTTCTCTATTCCTCTGCGACACTCGAGGAATCTCTACGGCGCCGCGGACTTTGGCCAAACTCTGCGCAAAGGCGAGTGCTTCATCCAGTACACCGACTACGATGAGACCTTTCTTTCGAGCGGCGAAACGAGGCGATCGAGGAGGCGGCTGATCATCCGCAGCCCGCCGAATGGCACTAGAATCGTCGTCATGAAGAGCCCGACTTATTATCCCGGCGATGTGCGTGTATTAACCCAGCGTCGTGTCCGTTCCCTCGAACATTTGACCGACGTGATCGTTTTTCCAACGCATCAGTCGCTGGAGCGGCCGCATCCGCACGAAATCCACGAAAGCGATCTCGACGGGGACGAGTATTTCGTCTCCTGGGATCGTCGCCTCATTCCTAAAAAAGTGGAAGCCCCTTTGCTTCCCTGCTCACGCATTGCCCCGCCCGTAAAAGAAAACATCAGCAAGGACGATTTGATCGCCTTTTTTGCTCGTTACGAGTCCCCACTCGGCCTGGTCGACAAGAACTACAAAGTCTGGGCGGAAGAGGTGGGCCCAGACAGCGAGCAGTGCCGCCAACTTGCGAAAATCTTCTCGGAAGCGGTGGACCAAGCCAAGCATGGCGGAAGGGTGGAAATCCCTGCCCAGCTGCGGCGCAGAACAAGCAGTAGCGAGACGGGTTTTCTCCTCGAGCGGGATTTAACGGACGGGCAATTGGTGCACGCCGTGCTTCTTCGCAACTTGCTCAGGCAGCCGGCGAAGGAGGCGGCGAGAAACCTGCTCAAGCGGCTCTCCATCACGCCGAATGTGAAAACGGAGAAGGAGAGGAGCTTCGTTCTCGTCTCCAGCGCGCCGAAAACGAGCGATTACTTCGAAATGATCCGCGGCCGGGTGTTTTCACATCCGGAGCAACAACTTGTGCAATATTTAATCGAGCTATCTCAGTACAACTGCTTTTTCGATATCGAAACACTGATCTTCTTCTTCCGCCCGAGCGATAGCGACCCAACGAAAAAGGTAAAAATAACAGCAGCGCTTTGAATAATAACTCCTTGAAACAAACAGAGCATTTCTTGCGTTGGCCGCTTGGGCTCAAATGTTCGCCACGATTTCCTCTTCAACCCTTTCTCTTTCCAAACCTCTTGCTTCATCGAATTCGACGTTTTCTCGTGCTTCGACTTCACGCCCTCCCTTCCCGAACTGTCACTGTATTCCTCCGGAGATAATCTTGAGCAAATCCACGGTAAAGCAACACTTTCTTTCTAGACTAGAACAAACTAACTTTGTTTTAAAACTAGGCAAAAAGCTGTTGAAAGCGGTTTTGAGCGCATCGCAAAAGTCGGAAAGCGCGCTTTTCCACTTGGCTAGATGCACGGATTATTTCTCAAGAACTGGGAACCAAAAACTTCAAAAAATGACGCGTCAAAAACTAAGAAAAACATCAGAGAATCAAGAACCAAGAATGAGAAATCAAAAATTCTAACTGTTGCTTCTTCTTCATTGTCTTCCAAAATGCGGCTTCCGAAAAAACTAAGGGTATACTTGTAGTATATCGTATACTAAAAATACGCGGTTTTGCTCAGTCTTTAATTCTACTCAATTTCAACCACGGAGAAAGTTAAAACTTTCAGAAATAAAATCGTCACTAACGAAAATTCACTTCAGAATCCAGTTCATTATTTAACTAGTACAGTATTACTTTTATTACTCACATTCTTATTTAGAATTCACTTACTATCGACTGGGCTCGGCGACCTGTGAAGAAAACCTGAGTCAGGGCCTGAAAGATGCTTACATTTTATGAAAAGCTTTTCCAGAAACCTGACTCAGGTTTTCTACACAGGCTGCTGAGCCAAGACGAAGATATTTGTTCTTTCCTTCAAATTTATTTATTTGATACTATCATCGTTCATAGCTTCCATTTTCGATTATAAATAACAAAAGATGGCATTTTAAGAAAAAAGACGATTGATCAGTGATGCATTCAAAGAAAATGCAAAGATGGGCAAATTCGATCGGGCGATCTAGATAGCATCAGTTGCATCTTTTTTTGCCCTGCTTTTTTCTCTTTTCTGTTTTCTTGGTTCAAATCAAATTTTGAAAATGGTGACCGAACTGAGAGACGTCTCCAACTTGCTGCAAAACTTGGAGATTGGGAATGCCAGAGTCGAGGACTCCAAATGCTCCAAATGCAAGGGCGACTTCAGACACCCGCTAGAAATGCCCTGTCGCCATATTCTTTGCTTCCCCTGCGTCGTTGCCTGCTGCACGTAAGTTTTGTTTCGCATTAGTATTTTCCACTTTCTATTTTTCAAGAAAAGCGTACGCTGAAAACATCGTCTGTCCTTCCTGCCATTCAAAGGTCACCTTCCCACTTGGCTCGATCAAAAATTTGCCGCCGATTCTTGACACGCGCCAGCAAAGACTCTCGCCCGAAGAAATTGATGCTATTTTGAGTAAGTTCAATTTTCTTTGTTTCTTTGTTGATTTCAACGATTCAGAACAGGCGAGTCAACGGGTCAACCCGCGGCGCGTGATTGAGCTCGATGGAAGCTTCGTCGAAGATGAGTCGTTCGAGGTGATCGATGACGATAATTCTGATAGCGAGGATGGCGACTCCATCGCGATTTTGAGCGGCTCATCGTTTGAGGAGGAGGAGCCAGAAGAATCTGAAACCAAAACTAAAACAACAACGGAGACGGAGACAGAGTGAGTCCCACTTTCTTCATTACTTACTTCAATAACGAAATGTTTAGGAGCCGAGTGTTGTCTGATCTCAGCGAAGCTTCATCCTACGAGCAGCCCTAGAACTTCTCTTTCTTATTTAACTTCAATTCGAAATTGCGATCACTAAAATTCCCAATTCAATTCACTTTTACTCCTAGTAGATTCATTCACTGTCCTAAAAGATTAAGATTACTGCCACGAAGTTCAATAAACAAAGCTTCACATGTTTTATTATTTTCCGAGAAAAAATGATTTTTTTGGAAAGTTGAATTTTGGTGTTGAGGGTTGCTGTTTAGATGTCGCTCTCGGTGGACCGGGAGACGTTCTATCGGCGCATAAAACGGCTCTACGCCGGCTGGAGTAAAGAGGGATCCAAACTCAGCGAGGCGGATGCGGTCATCATAGCTGTCGGTAAAAATGACGAGGATCAATACAGGTAAACAAAAGGGCGAAAATTGAAGCAGTGTTATATTGTGACCGTTCAGTAAGTCGGTGACGACTCAAATCTGGCTGATGGGCTATGAAATGACAGATACAGTAATCGGCTTCACAAAAGAAAAGATGGTCGTTATCACGTCAAAAACAAAGGCCGAGTTCCTCCGTCCAATTATCGACGGAGCAAAGGCAAGTTCTTTTTTACTCTTTTCTTTTTATTTTTCTCTAATTCCAGAGCAGCGAGAACGCGGATGGAACGCCAGAAGTGACTGTACTCATCCGCAGCAAAGAGGACAACACGGAGAACTTTAAGAAGTTCTACGATGTGGTCAATGGCGACACAATCGGCTCCTTCACGAAAGAAGCCTTTGCAGGCCCGTTTTTCAGCCAGTACAAAAAGGACTTCAAAGTCCGGGCCAAGAAAACCGTCGACATCTCCGGTAGATTCCGATAAATTTTACTCATCTTTGATTTATTCGCGTTTTTTCAGTTGATGTCGGCATCATTTGCGCAGCGAAGGAAGAGCACGAAGTGAACTCGATGAAGAAGGCGGCGCGATTGACGACAGAAATCTTCAAAGAAGTCTACAAAACCAACTTGATGGAAACGATCGACGCGGACAAAAAGATTCGCCACGTGAAAATGTCTGCTTTGATTGAGGACTCGCTCAAGGACCAGCGAAAGCTGCTCGGAATCGACCCTCAGCATGTGGAACCTTGCTTCACGCCGATCATTCAGTCTGGTGGAAACTACACGTAAGACCTTTGTCGCCTTCTTCTTTGATAGTCAATTAACCTGCGTTTAGTTTGAAGTACTCCGCTCAATCGGATAAAGAGTACATCCACTTCGGCACGATCATTTGCTACTTGGGCATTCGATACAAAAACTACTGCTCGAACATGGCGCGCACGATGTTCGTCAACCCCAGTGACAAACAGAAGGAGATCTACACGACGGTAACTGAGTGCATGGATCACATCATGGAGAAAATGACGCCGGGTACAAAGCTTTCAGAGCTCTACGAAGCGGCAAAGAGCTTCCTGAAAAATAGCAAGAATCCAGAGCTGGCTGACAAGCTCGGCAAAAACATCGGATTCGGAATGGGCATCGTATTCCGAGAATCAGCCCTTGTCATCAGTCCAAAGGTAAGTTAACTCGTTTTCCGGAGAGCGACTCAGAATTGAATTCTTCAGTGCGACGAAACACTTAAAAAGGGAATGGTCTTCAACGTGAACTTGGCCTTTCCAGACTTGGAGAACGCGGAAGGAAAAGACGAGAAGAGCAGAAAGTACGCGATCTCGCTGGCCGAAACTATTCTAGTGCAAGATGGACCCGTCGTGAATCTGACGGCAGCGAACAGGCGAAAGACGAAAAACGTCTCGATCTACATCAAGGAAGCGTCGGACGATGAAGACTCAGACGACAACATTCAAATGCCGGAAAAGGCGATGGGCCGTGGAATGCGCCAGACAAGCTTGGCATCCAAGTAAACCTTTCTCTTTGATTGATTCTACCCTGTTTTCTAGCAAGCGAGATCATGACACAGCTGAAAGTCGGCGAAAGATGAACCAGGATAAACTGCACGACCAGTTGAATCAGGAAGCGAGGGAACGAATTCTCGAAAACAAGGATGGCAAAAAGGAGGAAAAACGAAAGAAGACCAACATTTCTTACAAGACCAGTGAAGGGTTCCGAATCGATAAAAGATGACAAGAAAGGCTAGAGTAGTCATTTTTTAAGTTTAAAATGAAGTTTTGAAATAGTGCGTAACCCAAAGCGCAGCGCTCATTTTCCAGTCGAGCGGGAAATCAGAGACGGCAAAATATTTATCGACAAGAGGTACGAGACGCTCATCATTCCATTCTTCGGAATGGCCACTCCATTCCACATCTCCACGCTGAAGAACTGCTCTTCTTCGATCGAAGGAGACTACACCTACCTTCGTCTCAACTTCTTCGTCCCTGGCTCGACCATTTCGGCGACGAAGAGTAACACCGACGGGCCCTATCCCGAATCTGCCATTGACGTACGAACTAACACCCTTTTTTCAATAAAAATTTGTCTCTTAGGGATCGTTTATGAAAGAAGTGACATTCCGGGCTCCAGGACAAACTGGCGCCGCGACCAACTTAAACAACGCCTTCCGAGGACTCAAGGAGCTTCAGAAGAAGTTCCGAGCCCGAGAAGCGGAAGCACGAGAGCGAGCTGGAATCGTAACGCAAGACAAACTCATCCTCAATCAGAATCGTGGAGCGCCCAAACTCAAGGATCTCTACATGCGTCCTTCGATCTCGCAGAAGCGAATGCAGGGATTCCTGGAAGCACATACAAATGGCTTCCGGTACACTGCGCAGCGAGGAGACAAGTGCGTATTTTTGGACTTAGAAAAAAGCTAACTGCTCGACTTTAGGGTTGATATTCTGTACATGAATATCAAACACTCGATCTTCCAGCCCTGCGACAAAGAAATGATCATGGTCCTCCACTTTCATCTCAAAAACGGAATCATGATCGGCAAGAAGCGCCACGTCGACGTCCAGTTCTACATCGAAGTCGGCGAAATCACGACCGACATCAACCGAACGAGCAACCTTCGTGACCGAGACGATCTCTACGCCGAGCAGCAGGAGCGTGAGCAGCGCCATCGTCTCAAGACTGCGTTCAAGAACTTTATGGAAAAAGGTAAAAATGGAAAAATCTCTCGCCAACAGACTTATGTTGCTTAGTGACGCACATTACTCGCGACATGGACTTCGACGTGCCCTTCCGCGATCTTGGCTTCTCTGGCGTGCCCCATCGTTCCACCTGTCTTCTCCAGCCAACCTCCTCCGCTCTTGTTAACGTAACAGAGTGGCCTTCCTTCATCGTCTCGCTGGAAGACGTAGATTTCGTCCACTTTGAGCGTGTCTCCTTCTCGCTCAAGAATTTCGACATGGTGGTCATCTACAAAGACTACGCGCGCAAAGTGAGCTCCATTACGTCGATTCCGATGACTTCGCTCGATGCCATCAAAGGTAACTGATTAATTTATCACTTGCGATTGCTTAAATTAAATCTCAGAGTGGCTGAACTCTTCGGACATCCGCTACACAGAGGGAGTTCAATCGTTGAACTGGGGCAAAGTTCTCAAGACGGTTCTCGACGATCCTGAGGGTTTCTTCAACCAGGGCGGTTGGGACTTCCTGAAGGCGGACGACAGCGCCAGTGAGAGTGAGGACGACGACGAGGACGAGAACTTCAAGGTGGACACTCAGAGCGGCTCCGACGAGGATGATGACGATGACGACAGTGACAGTGACTCGTACGACTCGGAGACAGAGTCCGACAGCGGTAGCGACGAGCAGAGCCTCGGCAGCTCGGAAGAGGAAGGAATGGACTGGGACGAGCTGGAGAAAGAAGCAGAACGGGAGGACCGCGGCAAGCGATACGACGAAGACGAAGTAAAATTCTCGCTTTCTCTTCTTTTTTCATCAAAACACATTTTCAGGACCGAGGCGGCAGCAAAAAGCGAAAAGGAGACAGCTACGGAAACAGTTCTAAAAAGCAACGACGACGTTGAACTGCCAATTAATTGAAAATTGAAAGAGATATTTTTATTTTTTTGAGCTACACATTTAGTATAATCCTGTCATTTATGGCACTGAGTTAGAAAATTTATTTTCACTGCCACTTTGCTCCATTTAAAGAACCCAACAAATGATAACTTATTCAAGCGTTTCTTTCTTTTCAGGATGTTTCGCCAGCAGGATCCGAACGATCTGCAATATGTTCGGCGAATAACGACTCCACACTCCAAGGAGATAAAGTACGTCAAAGCTGAGCCAAATGAGGTGAGAGAGATGAGAAATGGTAGATGGAATCGGAAAATACTCTTATTTTATTTCAAATTAAAAAATTGGCTATTTAGGAATTTCATCGATTCTTGGCGGAGCTGCAGCCCAACGACATTCACACAATCGATTTCGAAGAGCATCTTAATGTTTACTCGAAAGGGGAAGCGGTGGGCACGGTCGGGATCAGCGTCGACCTGCGGGTGGAAGACAACATCATCCAAATCGAGGCGGAGACGAACATTGAGGCAGCGGGGATGGAAAGCCGCCAGCAACTGCTTTGTAATTTGACGGCGAAGCTGGAGCTGCGTTACGAAAAACGCATCGAAGAAACCCTCCAGTTCGAGAAAACGACAGAGATCAACTACTTGACGGGGAAGGGATACAAGGTCACTCAGACGACGTATTTCTTCGACAGCGAAACTGAGCAGAAGTCGGAAATGTTCGTCAACGTCGAGAAGTGGCAGCACATCTTGTCCGAGGGCGCCTGCGTCGTTTTACAGAGACTGTTGCCGAAAGTCGGCGTTTATGAAATCGAGCTGCCGTATTTAGGTAAGAACGAGGCATCTTTATCAAAAAATGCAGGGATTCATTTTCAGATGTGGATGCAAAACTCATCTCGTTATCGTCCCTGTCATCGTTGGGCCACGGAAAGCAGAAGATCAACGAAAAGGAAGTCGAGGTTGTCGGCATCCGAAGATCGACACAAACCGCTTATGGAAAGAATGTAAGACAGCGCGCCTTGTAAAGTTGTGACGATAAATTTAGTCTTATAGATTGTGGCTCTTCGAGGACGGGCACATTTGCGTGCGAGAGACGGACCAGGGAGAGCTCCAGGCGAAGGTATCCGAAGTGCCAACGCTGGTGCAGGATAAGGAGGACAAGGTGCCGGAGTTTCCGGAGAAGCGAATCTTCTGGAGAGACGATATCATGCTCAGATCAGAGTACAGACAAGTAAGTTCGAGTTCTTCTCTTCAGGAAAGTAGTTGCTTTCAGAAAGCAGCGGCGATCCTTCGGCAGAACCAGCAATACCTGACGGAGAATCCGCAAATCGTCAGTGTCGTGCGCGACTTCTACACCGCAGTCATCACCGAAAAGCCAGAAGACATTTATGCCTTCGCGCGCGAGCACTTTTCCGCCTTCCAAGAACAGTAGTTTCCCCAATCCTTTTCTTTATTTTTATACAGTGTACACTCACCTTCGAGAAAAAAATATATTTTTATAAAAAATCGAAAAAAAAACATGGTTGTTTTCAGATTTTTCAGCATTTTCAATTTTCTATGTTGTAAGCTTGTCGATGCTGGTAATACGTAGACATCGAAATGGCGAATTTGTGTTCGAGGAGAGGAGACCTCCTCAGAACAATCTCCTCACGCTCGTCATCATGGCCCTAATGTTTCTATCCTTTCAGGTGTTCATCTTTCATTTTTCCGATTTAACGCTTTTCCAAGGCCAATTTGCACCGGCACATGCAAGCGCAACAAGCTGGCCATGCAGGGCACGCCTATCACGAGCGAAACAAGTACGGTGGCGGCCAACAGCGCAATCTGCATCCAAAGTTCCATCACAAACTCGAGCAAGAAGTGCCCATCAAAGTCAACGGCACCCTCCTCGTTGGCGTGAGAAAGGAAGATCGCAAACGCTATCTACCGGATAAAGATGCCAATTTCTTGTGTCTCGATGGAAAACAGACCGTGAAATTCGAAAAAGTAAAGAGCTCATTTTTTCGTTTTTCTGTAACTTATTTGGTGCTCTAGGTCAATGACAACAATTGCGACTGCGAAGATGGCAGTGACGAGCCGGGTACTTCAGCGTGTGATTACCACTTTTACTGCGAGCCAGAACACAGGTTCGTCCAAATATCTGCTGAAAATTGTTGATTTCGATTGATTCTAACTCGGTTGTTCAGGTATATCCGCTCGAAATTGGTAAACGATGGGGTGTGTGACTGCTGCGATGGTTCTGACGAGTGGAAGGGGCTAGAATTGTCGGAAGAAAACAAGCTTCCGAGACAGGGCGAAAACGTTCGCTTCACTCCCTGTTCTGATGTGTGTTACGATTATGAGCTTCAAGAATCTGCCAGACTAGATGTTATTGCACAAGGAAAAGAGCTAAAGGTTCGTTTCGCTGCTTTTTCGATCATTATAAAGGCCCCGTTTAGGAAGAATATGTAAAAGCTGCTGAGCACTTGGAGAACGTAGAAAAAGCAAACTACGGTCCAAATGGCGAGTTCTACAAACTCTCCCAAATCTGCCTGACGTACCGAAGTCCCTCTTATGTGTACAAACTGTGTCCTTACTCTGAAGCAAGCCAGGACGACGGAATGAAGGCAAATCCGCTCACTTTAGGAAAAGGCGGTGTCCTCAACCTTTCTGATCCAAACTCGCCAAAGGTAAATAACATCACTTCGAAAACGATCAAGTGTTCTATCAATTTTTAGCTACTGATGCCGAACGGAAAGGGAGACGGCTGCCCCAGCGGAATCTCCAGATCGGTGGAAGTCAATTTTGTCTGCGGCGTGGCGGATGAAATCTCCTACGTCAGTGAACCCTCTACCTGCCTTTATCGCTTCGATCTGACCACTCCAGCCGCATGCTGAAAAGTTCTTCCGTCCTTTTTTTATTTTTCTTACGCGTCTTCTTATTCTGATAGCAATCTACTGCAATTTCTTCATTCAATCAAATACAATTTATCCAAAAACTTATTTCACTTCCTTATGCTTCCCCTAAGAATGGAGAAAAGAATACTCTTCGGCTTCGCTTCCAAGGGAGGCACAGGAGCAGCCATGGCGGAGGAAGTCTACGCGTTGGCCTCGGAAGCCGTTGATGATTCTGTGGACCTTGTTTTGCCGGATGAACTCAATAATCTCGCGGGTAACTCTTTTTTCTCTAAAATGACTTTACGATGAATTACCATAAGAATTTTTCGGGCAAAAAAATTTTTTTTGAGATATTGGTATATTCCGATAGCCCGTAAAAATTTATACAGAATGACCAAATTCTAGGGTCAGATGACGTCATTATGACGTCATCGGGCTGATTTGAAAATTTTGTCTTTGGAACGCTTTTTCGAGCCGAAAACGCTTTTTAATTTTATTTTTCTCGACGGATTCGGATTTTCCATGAAAAACTACGTAGGAACCCGGGATCAAACCATTGAATATCAACCATTACCGACCGGTTCAATTTTTGAAACCGGTCGGTTCGAAAAATAAGCCTCGGGTCCCTACGTAGTTTTTGATGGCGAACAACATGCCATCAATAGAAAAATCTATTTCCAGCGAAAACCGCCTCAAAAAGCGTTCCAAAGTTTCATTAATTTGGAGCCTTTTCGGACATTTATTCATTATAAATGACGTCATAATGTCGTCATTGAGCCCTAGAAATTTGGGAATCGACTAATTTTTACTTGGGCTTTCAGAATATGTTCTTATCTGAAAAATTTTTTTTTCGGACAAAAAATTCTTATGGTAATTCATCTTACTAACATTCTCTAACAGAAAGCGTGATCAGCGAAACGATACCGACTCTTCTGGTCGTCATTGCGTCCTCGACTGGGCAAGGAGAGCTCCCTCCGAATGGTGCCCAGTTTCTTTCGAAAATCGAAAAAGTAGAGAAGCTGCATCAAACTGACTTCTGCATGCTCTGCCTTGGCGATTCGAACTACACGACGTTTATGGACGGACCGCACGGGCTTCTCAAAGCGATGCTCCGCGCTGGCATGAGACTTGTCGATCAGATTGTCGAAGCTGACGATTCGAACAACGATGCTTTTGCGGATGCCACAGACAAATTCATCGAAGGCATCGAAGGTCTCGTCAGAAAATGGGTTAACAATGAGCTCACTCAAAGTGTCGAGCCAGTTTTCCATCCCCTCTCGAGCACCAGTCAAAAAGCCAAGCAAGCATCTCAGTACGACGCAGTTATTGAGCTGATTCGTAGAAGCGATCATGTCGCCGCTTCAACCGCCTTGAAAATACCGAAAATGCCAGAACCAGCGTTTGAAATAGCTACCGACGATTCTCAGGAAACCTATTCTCCTCCTAGAAATTTTTCCGAGATTCAAAATGGTGCAGCTTTTGAGCCAGTTTCGTCGCCAATTTACGAATGCACGGTACTCAATGGCAAGCGGCTAACCTCGGTTCAAGCGGAAAAACAAGCCTGGGAAATCAGCCTTTCTTTGCCAGAGAGCACCCGCTGTGGAAGTGATAACGGGCGAGAGTTGCATTGCGGCGATTGCGTGGCACTATTCACGCCAAATGATCCAAAAGAAGTGGAGCTGGCGATGAAGGCATTTGGAGGGACGGACGTTGCTGTCTTCGCAAAAGGGGGAAAGAGACCAAGCTGGTTTCCCGAGCGCGCCAGTCTCAAAAATCTGCTAGAGTATCACGTGGAACTCCGCACGCCCGTTTCGAAGACCATGCTCGGCCATTTAATGAATAGCTGTACTTCTAGCGACGTGAAAAGACGCCTTGGAGAGTTTGTGAGTCGTGAAGGGAAGGAGATTTACCGCGCATTGCTCGACAATCAAGTTACATTCGTCGACTTGCTAGTGGCCTTTCCCCAGTTGAGCCCAAAACTGTCGATTCTCGCCTATCTCAAAAGACTGCAGCGGAGGTGGTACTCGATCGCCAACTGGATCGACTACTCTCAAGCTGTCGATTCAAGAGTGATAAGAATCGCTTTCACAGAAGTGTCGCTTCCAAAACCAGGCTTGATGACGAACCAATTGGCGCGGATCATCGACAATTTGAAGGAACATGAGGCTGGTGATCTCCCTTTTGGTCCCTGTAGAAATAAAGTGATTTTGGAATGCCGAGATCCGCCCCCAAACATGTTCCGTTTAGACGAAACGCCAAATGTGCCGATTCTGATGATCGCGGCTGGAAGCGGAATTGCACCCTTCATCGGCTTTTTGGAAAAAATCGCAAGCATTGACGGAAAAGAAGCGAGCCTGATTTTCGGATGCAGAAATGAACATTCGCACATCTACAAAGATTCGATGCAGAAACGACTAGAAGAAGGGACGCTCAAGAATCTATGGATAGCGATGTCGAGGGAAGGAAATAAAAAATATGTGCAGGATATTCTTTTAGGAATGTGGTTCATAAATGAAAGTTAAAAAAAATGAAGGAAAATTAGATTCCTGATTTTGCTAACAATGTTGATTTGTGAACCTCAAAAAGACGAGAAGGATTATGTGAAAGAACTATTAGAGAAAAACGGTCTAATATACATTTGCGGCGATGCCGCTGGAATGGGAATCGGCATTAGAAATTCACTTGTTGAAATTCTCGGTGACGCAAAGTACTGGGAATTGATGAAGAACAAGACGATACGAGAAGACTTGTGGAGATGATTTTCTTTTGTGAAATCCTTCGTTTCTATATTTCATTCCTTCTTGTGCTAATTATATTTAATTTCATTGATGAAAATAATGGAAATAAACAGAATCATCATTGTTCAATCATTTTCGATTTTTTTGAATTATGATCAAATGAACTTTGTGATGATAGAGTTGAGCGAGAGCCGTTACTAACGACATATTAGATCTGATAAGATTGGCAGGGTGCTACCGCTGCTTTCGCATCGCATTCAGTTAGTCTAAACGGACAGCGACATGCCACTTTGATTCTGTTTTTGCAGAGAGAGTTAAGCCGAAATTTTCAGTAATGGAATCGGTCGAGCTTGATAACTGGTCCTTAATTTGGGACAGGACAAACGAATGGATTCAACTAAGAGGAATCCAGGGCGAGTACGAAATCGAGACGACGCCAGTTGAATCTGCACATGGAAGTCATATCATCAGGACTGGAAATACAGAGGTGAGAGCTTTTATCGTTCTTCTGAAATCATGGAAGACTTTAGTATACGCTGGGGGATCCAAGCAAGAACGCTGAAGACTGGCTGGTCCCGGACGATATTCGACGGCGATTCATAAAAGAGGGATTTCCGAAAGAGTGGGTCGCCATCATCGTTGGTCTGCAAGAACGCCGCGTCACTCGCCACACGCCGAAAAGAGAAACCGGCCGTCGTCAGCAACGAGAAGAACTCGACACAAGACGAATCGGCTTGTCTGCAATCGAGCGAGAACGAGCGCACAAGTTGGAGAAGATCAGAGCGTTGCAGAAAATGGACAGCCATGATGGAAGATCTCCTCTGGTGAACATTCCCAAGCCGAGGAAGCGAGTCGCTAAGAAAGTTCCCGTCAAAAAAGCTGCCCCGAAAAAGACGAGCGCGGTCAAAAGTGTCGAAAAGAAGAAAAAGAAGCCCACTACAAAAAGTAAATCGGCAGGTCGGGGTTCCCTCTTGAATTTTGAAAATATTGAACCAATAAGAAGCAAAATAGATTTAGCATTTATCGAAAAGAGAAAGATAAGGGAAACCCTTGGCTAGAAAATGATTCGCCTGAAGCTGACGCTAAAGAAGAGGAAAAGGAGAACACTGAGACGACTCCTGTGCCCAAGAAAACGCGTGGGAGGAAAACTTCCGTGAAGAAAGTTGTGGCTGCTCCGAAACCGAAGAGTTCTAGCAGAGCCAAAAGTGCAGGGGCGAAAAAACGCACTCGGAAAAACTCGAGTAATGAGGAGAAGATCGCAGCTGAAAAGGAGGGGAGAGAGAATGCACCGTCGCCAGCGAAGAAGGCCAGAAAACCGAGATCAAAGAGCGCGCCGGCGAAGAAGAATGCGAGAAAAAAAGATGTTGGAAGTAAAAAGACGCCGAAAAAGACTGCGAAGGAAAAGGAGAAAGAATCGACGGATCCTTTGCTTTCGCCTGATCGTCCTGCTGGGCAAATGACGGCAGCACTACGGCTGGAAGGTCTGCCAACGCCGACCTTCAAAACTAACGAAAAGAAAAAAGCGAAAGCTAAGGCGCCAACCCAAAAAGAAAAACGAGAGCGTCTTCAGCGACTTAACGAGTTAAACAAGGTTGAAAAGCAGGTGATCACGCCCGTGCGAAAGCCAAAGGACTTTGTACCAGAGTGTGAGTCTGACGAGCGCTTTGGCAGTCCTCAAGTCGGCGGCAAAGAAAACCATGACCCATTTTCGACGCCTGCTGCGAACCGCGGTAATCCAAATCGAGGCTTTCAGACTCCAGCGATGGGCGCTTTTGCGACGCCCGGTGCGAGCTCATCAGCTGGCTCTCCTTCAGGTTTCTCGTTCTTCAAGAATTTACCAATTACTATCACCAAATTCAGGCTTCAGATTCCAAACACCAGGCGACGTGGACTTGAACACATCGAAAAAGTTCACGAGAACTCCTACCGCAAACATTTCCAAAAAACAAGCAGCAGATCGAGTTCGAAATGCAGAATTCATCAGAAAAGAAATGGTAAGCTTTTCCTTCAACAGAAAACACATCTTCAAATCTAAATTTCAGGAGAGAAAAGGTCTGGAAGAAGACCTGTTTGACGTCAAAAAGGGCAAAAAGCGCCGCGGACTTTCGAAAAAAGACCGAGTCGAGATGAGCGCTCTTCTTCCCGTCGAGGAAGCAGGCCCGGACGAGGACGAAACTGATGAATATTTCTAAGGGACAATGGTCCCGCCTTTTCTTTTTCCTTTCTTTCACATGTTTGCTTAACTTTCACCATTCCACATTTTCGCTACACCATTCTGCCCGTAAAAACAATATTTTCACAACCACTCAATAAAATATCACTAAAATATCACTTGAATGCCGACTATTTACTGACTTTGCAATCATGGAAGAGTAACTTATTTCTGGACTTTGAGCTTTGACAATTTTCCAAAATGCGAGTTATAATAAAAAATTTCACAGGCTTCGTCGTAAAGACGCAACGATGATAAATCGTTCAAAGCCTCTTGTTGTTTGTTTGTTTCCTTTATTCTATTTACGAGGCGAGGCCGGCGGGCTAACTTAACAAACAAAAAAGGCGTCCTCCGGCGTGGGCGACGTGGCCTAAACCGACCTTATTCCCCTTGACGCGCCCTGAGCCCTTTCATTCACACAAATCATTTAGAGAGAGCGGGACGCACCCAAAACGGCCAAAAGTCGACAAAAAAACCAAGCAGAAGAAGATGAAGTTGTCGGCTCTCTCGATCGTCCTCTCCGTCAATGCGGGCAGAATCGCCGAGCCTCAGAAATCTAAGTTAGACGTATGATCCAATTCATCCTTTCAGAAAAGTACTCTCATCTTTTTAGGAGAAAAAAGAAAAGCTGCAGGAAATAAACGAGCGGCCACTGGTCGCGGACATGGACCGAGACGACCCTGATTACGATCCAGCAGGTATAAATTGTGTTTTTCAGGAAACATCCCCTGGACTGATTTTCTTAACATTCTCCTCTCTAGCATTATGGCAAGACGAATTCAAGACTTTTGACGATCTGACGCACGAGGAAGCGCGCGACAAGTTGATGCTCCTCATTGAAAAAATGGACCGCGACAAAGACGGAGAAGTGACGGAAGAAGAGCTCACTGTTTGGATCCATTACGTGCAGACTAAGTACATTTACGACGACACTGAGCGACAGTGGGAAGAAAACGACACCGACAAGGACGGGCGAATCACGTGGGACGAGTACAGCAAACATACCTATGGATTCCTGACGGACGAACAGATGAATGAGTAAGTCTTGATTGTAGGGATGATTGGATTGAGTTCTTTTTAGGGAGGAAGAAGATGGTTTCTCGTACAAAGCGATGCTTGAGCGAGACGAAAGAAGGTGGAAAGCTTCCGATCAGGAGAAAAAGGGCTACTTGACGAAGGAAGACTTGACCGCCTTCCTCCACCCAGAAGAGTACGATCACATGAAAGAACTCGTCATTCTAGAGACGATAGAAGACATCGACAAGGATGGCGACGGAAAGATCAGTCTCAACGAGTACATCGGCGGTAAGTTTCCCCTTTAATTGTTGACCATTTTGATTTTTATCATTCTGGACCAAGCTGAAATGATTCTCAACATGAGTTCTAGACATGTGGATCGAAGAAGAAGACGGAGAGGAACCCGAGTGGGTGGAAGAAGAGCGCAAGCAGTTCCAAATGTTCCGCGACAAAGACAACTCGGGATTCCTGGAAGACGACGAGGTGCGCGACTGGATCCTCCCGTCCGAGTACGATCACGCCGAGGGCGAGGCACGCCACTTGATCGAGTCTGCTGATTCGGACAAGAGCGGCGCTCTCTCCAAGGACGAAATCCTCGACCACCAGGACGTCTTTGTCGGAAGCCAAGCGACCGGTAAGATCATTTTCCCAATAACAAGTCTAATTCTCGACTTTTAGACTGGGGCGACGCGATCGTCCGCCACGACGAATTCTAAAGAGCATCGCGTCCCTTTTTCTCACTTTGTATACTTTATTTTCTGTCTTCCGTACCAGATGTATCTCATTCTATCGTGCAAACGCAGTTCCTTGACGACCACCGCAGCCGGCCTTGAAAAAAAAAACTTATCACCGCGTTCTTATCAAAAACTCGCAATTCTAAACCTGTGCTTTCTTCAGTTGAGCAATGATTCAACCACCATCACTTTCCACCATCAAATGCCAAGCTTATTCAAAGTAGACACACATGTAACAACAAAGTAGAAGACTCGATTGAAAACAACAACGACTTAATATCAAGCATTACACTTTCCAAAATTGCAAAATAAAATAAAAAACTCGTTCAATTTTAAATTTTCAAATTTGTAAATCGAAAAAAAAACAATAAAAAAGCTCGTCAAGACAAGAAGTGCAAGTTTTTTTTTGTGTTAAGAAAGGCATAAAAGAGAGCAGTTGAAAGATGAATCAGGTCGGATTCAAAAATGCGGCTTCGGGGTTCATCCAAGTGCTGCAGGATAACTGGGTGTTGATTCTCTCGGCGGGCGTGTTGTACTGCGAGATTCGCAACCTGCGACAGAGCATTGAGGAACTTTGGTTACAAAAAACATGAATCAGCAGTGGATTCAATGAGCCCAAATGAGCGTTGTAGAAATTCGCCATATTCAAATCTCTTTGTTTGTAACCGAGACTAAGGACCTATCTCGCTCAATCGACAACTTGAGTGGCGCAAATGCTATCGCTCCAAGACGCTCGAGATCCCTTTCAAATGGTTTGTTCACTCTTTTCTTCCTACTCGCATTAATCACGTCGTTTTCTAGCTTCTAGCAAGGATGATTGGTTCAGTATCAAGAGCGAGGCTTCCTTGGAGTCTTTAGACGACGCGCAGACAGTTATTGAGCATCCGATCAATCCGGAAGACGCAGCTGTCGACGAGTTTCTCAAAGAAGTCGACGAGAAGCACTACAAGTCGGACGCGGGCATCGCCGAAGCCTGGGAGATGATTAAGGACAGAGACCATGCTAGAGATACACAACTGGTAAGATACAACGCCTTTTTTATGTGAGTCTCAAATAAATACTTTTTAGCTGATAAGAAAGACGAGGTCGCAGTGTTCCTTGTATGGGCAGCACAGGAAAAACGGGCCACTTGGTGAAAACTACGAGAAACGAAAGAAATACGCACACCAGGCGCTAGAATGGGCAGAAGAGATTATTCAACGGACTCCTAACGCTTCCGTCGGCCACAGATACAAAGGCAAGTCCAATGTTGAAAACTTTTAAAGACGAAAGATTCAGCTGCTGCTCTTGGCTGTTGTATGGAGTTCTTGGGCGTGACGGAGAAGGCCGAAAAGGGAAAAGTAATAAAAGATTCTCTGAGCGAAGCGCTGAACTGCGACCCAGGCGATTTGAAGGCGCACTACATTCTGGCCCGATGGCATTTTGAAGCTTCGAATCTTCCCTGGGCGCTGCGGGGAGTCGCCTCTAGGATGGGAATGCCGCCCTCCTCCGAAGACGACGCTCTGCGCCACTTCAACACTTCCCTGGGCGGCTCGGGGCACGACAAAGAAGTCCAACTCTATCGCTACAAGCTGCTGACGAAGCGAGGCAACCACGAGGAGGCGAAAGCGGCGGTAAAAGCCGGCCTGGCCCTCCCAATCGTCTTTAACTCCGACCGACCGGTGCACGAAGAGCTCATCAAAATTCAAAACTCTTTCTAGCGATGATTCTTCGTGAAAATGTTAATTTATGATTTCGATTCCGTGATTTTATTCCTCCTCGCCGTGATTCTATTTATTGCTGTCAACGGACAAACAGAGCCAAACTTCTTTCACAAAAGTGATTTAATTAATAATTTAATTATTATTTTATTCTTTTTCGCAATCAAAAAAGGCGCTAATCAGTATTTCCTTTCTACGCTGTACTTCTGTATCTCTAGTAGGGAAAACTATCTCTGTCCTTTCTTTTACGATACACTCACTTATCTTCAATACTGTTTACAACATTCGTTCAAGAGAGAATATTTTGCTTTAGAAAATGGCGGATAATAGCACAGAAGAGGAGCAAACCGTCTGGTGGCTCCGATGGTTAACCAGAGGAGTTGGCACATTAGGTACTGATACTCTTTCAACAGTGAAGAATTGTTCCATCTAAGCTTGTCCAATCAGCTGGCTGGATGGAGGATTTCGTTATCGAGAAAAATCTTGTAGTTTTCACTCTTTCACTTATCGCACTTTTAGGCGCCATCTCTGCTGGAATCGGCGGCGTTTTCATGATTTTAACCGGTTTCCTTCACATAACTTCGATCGTGGCTGGCTGTGTGATGCTGCTCCTCGCCTTCATCATGTGTGTTCTGGAAGCGACGATAATCTGCAGCGGTGTGTCATTCGCCCAGCCTCTAATTCAAAGAATCGACAGCATCAAAAACTGGCACAGGGGCGCTACTTATTGTGGGTGCGTACAACTGCTCTTTTCCTCGCCTTTTTGACGCTTTCTGCTTTGCCTAGATTGTCGGTGATCGCGATCGGTCTGGGCTGGAACTCGATTCTGACGGCGGTGGGTTCGCTGGCGATCCCGTTCGCGTGCGGCACTCTCTACGGAATGATGGCGCTTGGGAAGAAAGGCGACCGCGAGGCGATGATGAACGCCGCTTCTGGCAACAACTACACTCAATTCGACAACGAACCCTGATTGAATCCCCCCTTCTCTCTTTTTCTCGCTTTCTTCTCCAGCAATTTCATGTCGGTGAGTAACTGCATTTGTGGATAATCGTTTCTAACTCGAGTAGTATTCAGACTATCATTCTTCTTTCATCTTGCCTGTCTTGTTCACGAATATTTCCTGTTGACTGCTTTGCACCATTGCCCTCTGTTACCTTCTTATTTTAAGCCGTTGCAACTAGCAATTGTAGTCCGAATATATTATTTGCTTGAAATCGATTCTCTTTTCTTTCAACTACTAGAAGCACAACACAGGATACATAAAAGGAGTCCAAACTACAGAACACAGGAAATAGTTGTCCTAAAAGCAGAGTTTTTTCAGATAGTGACTCTGGAAAAAGGTTCATTTTTCCACATTTTTTTTTCAGCAGCATTTTTAGAATTACAAGCAGGAGAAATTCTTCCTTCTTCAGAATTCAATTTATTTCTTGAGATTTTTTCCTCGCTCAGTTCTTCCAAAAAAGGACATTTTTTTTTCATACGGAATTGTTCAAACATACCAGACAGTCTTCAATAAACTCATTCTTCTATTTTTTAAGAATGAGCAGGGATGTGTCAGGAACCTCAAGGCAGAAAAGAGCATACTCTCCTCTCCAAGAGATGATCAATAGCATGTTAGTGCCGATAGAAGATGACGCAGAGTCAATTTTCGATTTGGATAAGCAGAAAGCTGTGCCCCAATATCAGTTACGGTTTCATTTTTATTGCGATGGATTTTGAAAGCGAGGAGGACATAGAGATAAACGCATTTGATCAAAGTGAAACTCTGCATCAGCCGAAGCGAAGAGCTCTTCGTCCTTCTGCTAAACATCAGCGATCCAAAGCCGCCGAAGCACGACCTCAAGCTCAACGTGTCAATGTCATCCGAAACCATCCTTACCAACGGATGGCCTACCCCCAACCGCGGCAAGGAGGACATTACCAATTCCGACACATAGCTCCGCCGGCAAAAGACTCGCCTTTGCCGCGCCCTGTTCATCAACCCAGGCCTACAACTGGACAACCTCTCCTTCGAAGTATCCTTGAGATACCACAGCAATCCATCCAGCATTCACCTAGCCAAAATGTTCAAGGTCGACCCATTCACCCTTCGCATATGCAGCCACTGCCTATTCAGCGTCTGAGTCAGCCGGTTGTCAACGTTTCCCAAGTACCACGTCTACAAGAACAACAATTCCAGCGCCAGACATTGAAGCGCCCACCAACCCAACCACCCCTTTTTCAGGGCCCACCGGCCCAAAGACCTCTTCTTACAGGCTCAACCACTCAAAGAATCCGTTATCAGGGCCCAACGACCCCAAGAACCCCTTTCCAGAGCAAAAGTATTCCCCAACCGTCCCCCAGCCCTTGCAACGCACTCCTCTCGTGCGAGCAACCCTCAGAGATCAAAATATGAATCTCGCACCCACCCAAAGACTCCCTTTTCAGAGCCCAAATATTCAACACCCAACCGTTATCCAGCCCATGCAACGCACTTCTGTCGTGCGTCAACCCCTTCAAAATCACAATATAAAGCACCCACCTACCCAAAAACCGCCTCTTCAGGGTCCAAATATTCACCCAACCTTTACCCAGCCAATGCAGCGCGCTCCTGTTATGCACTCACCTCTCCAAGGTCAAAATCCTAAGTACCAACTTACGCAAAGGCCCCCTTTCCAGAGCCCAAATAATCATAACCGACCCGTTCCCCAGCCAATGCAACGCGCCCCTGTCGTGGGACCGCCCCTTCAAAATCAAAATATGAAGCATCCAGCTACCCAAAGATCGCCTGTCCAGGGCCCAAATAATCAACACCAGCAAGCCAACCAGCCCATGCAACGCGCTTTCGTCCTGCGACCAAGCCTCCTAGGTCAACATCTTCAACGCCAAGCAGTCCAACGTGCGTCTGCCCAAGCTCAACGCTGCTCTATTAAAAACTGCCAGAATTGCCAGAGCGCCCACCGCCAGCCCATGCAACAACGACCTACGCAGCCAGAGGAAGTGGTATTTTAAAAGTCTGATGTTTCTCTTTTCATTGATCATTTTTGTAGCCCAAAAGCAAATTGGGAGTCCCAATTGTCGGCCCTCGCCTGGATAATCTTCCTCCTGGATTTCGACATGCACCACGTCCGGATTATTCTCAAAAGATGAATCTACCTCTCAAAAGTCCAAGCACAGATCCGAAAAGCAAAAATCGCTTCATACCGCACCCACTAATCTCTCCAGCAAAGCAGGCTCCAAACGGAGCGATAATTCCTCCTGGAGTCGATCGACCCTTCAAGATCATTGTAAGATTGGCACCAATTTTCTTTTGTCGAGCGTTAATTTCAGCCAGAAATTCAGTGCAAGGACCCTTACCAAGCGCCAAACATTGCGGACAAGAAGCAGTGTGGCTATCTTTACGCGGAAACGTCGGTTCGGAATCTGAAAGGACTCGTGGACGGGAATAAGATGCTCTTGTCAGTTCCTAAAGGAGGTCCCCTCCAGGGAATGCCATCCCCACGAGGTGAGTGCCAGACGATTGCAGAGCCGTAAACTGTCTTTTTTCTAGATATTCTTAGAATCGTTCATGCTCAGGCGCCACCAGAGCTTAACGAAAACTTTCAAATTTACATGAAGGCCTTGAAGTCCCATTACCTCGCCTCTCAGGTAACCTTGCCCTCCTCCATGGAGCATTATATAGATAATTTTTTAGGAACGAGAAGCAAAAGAAAAGAAAGAAGAAGAAATGAAGAAAATAAACGATGAAATGATGAGGAAACAGAACGAAAAAGCGATGGCGTCAGGAAACGAGCCAGTATATTTTCCGATAAGCGACCCTGAATCGGAAGAAGAAAGATTGGTTATTGTGGAGGAGGAGGAAGATATTGAGAATCAAGAACCGTTAGATCTCTCCAAGAAGAAATGAATATTTATTTAAATTAACTCTTGCCAAGGTTATTTTAAACTGCCAGTTATCCTCTTTTTTTTCATTTATCAATACACATTTATTTATTTAATTGCTCGCTATCCGAGTGTTGCTTCTTTTTCTAGCAAGAGCTCGCTTTGTTTTTGTTTGTTTTCTTGCAATTATTTTCAATTTGAAAAAAGCAAAAGAAAGAAGTTGTCTGAATCTTCGTCATCGTCCTTGTGGCTGTTGTTGTGCTCGTAGTTGTTGTTGATGTTGCTGTTGGTGGAGATGTCGTAGTTGATTGTGTAGTTGTTGAAGTAGTGGATGCAGTTGAAGTTTAAATCGTCGTACTCGTTGTTGTTGGATTTTTATTAACTGCACTGGCAAGGCATTTTCTCGTCAATTTACAGGATCAATCATGAAAATTACAGCACCAACGCTTGTCATCTTGGAAAGCATCAATTACAGAGCAGCAGTTTCTATTTCCGCCCGAGAAGTGAGTCTGAAATTCGCCCGGGGCGCTCTTCCTCTTTTCGCGCCGCTGATTCGTCTGGACTCGTCTGAGCGCGTGAGCATTTGTTTTGTTCTGTTAGTTTTTGCAGGGAGAGAATGCCAGCTCGCCAGTTCTGGAACTTGGAAACCTGTCCGGTTTTGACGCTTTCCGAAGCGATCAAATGGAGCGACGATTAGGGCTCTAGAATTTTCTCGCGATTAATTTTTGCTCAAGAAAGATTCCTTTCTTGAATTTCGAAAAAATCGAGAGTCCTTCGAAGAGAGAGGCTCCACCAGCGTCCAGTGCAACCTCATCGCAGTCGTCCAAAACGTCACCGGTCCGACCCACAAAGCCAAAAAAGCGGATTCAAAGTCGAGTAAGTCAAAGTCCAATTTCCAACCCCTTCATCTGATTTTTCTAGCGTCGAGCTTTTCGACCGAATGCCAAACGGCGACATCGTCAAGGGCGCCATCAACTTCTGGTCGAACATCGAAGACGAAGTTTGTCCCTGGCTGGCTCCAGCGCTCAAGGGAAGGGTTCTAAATCCACTAGTCGATTTTCGACTAAAGTTGAAGTCGAGTCGAGTCTTAGTCGAAAAGACTAGCAAATTAAGTCGAATTTCGACTAAATTTATCGATTTTTCGAATTTTCGACTAATAAGTCGACTCGACTCGACTCGGGATTTTCAGCTCAGATTTAGAACCCTGCTCAAGGGTGGCGACATCGTTGTTCTCATTGGAGTGTCTGTGGGAATCATCGGCACTAAAATGGGCCCATTCGGCAAAATTCAATACTACGGTGAGCAAAAAACAAAGCATCAGAGAGATAGTTATTTGGTGAATTCAGGGTCGAACCGACGAAGACATGTGCTGGTCTACCAGAATGAGAGTCTTCTGACCAAAGATCCTGTCGCTTTCAAGCTCGGCTCCGCGATGAAGTTTGATCCCCATGATCCCGTGCTCACTGGGAGAAATTTCGCGAGAGAAGGAAAATTCGAGGGTGAGATCTCCAGCCGAGTGGAGAAACTCGTGGAGAAGCACGAAGAAGAGATGAAGTCGGCGAGGAAGAAATTCGTGGTCGGAATCGTGGAAGAGGTCATTTTCAAAAGGCAAGTCGCTTTTTTGATAACAAGGAAGAGTTAACTCTATGTCTAGGATGATAACTCGAACGTCCCGGCTCTTCTCCGCATCAGGATCGGGCTCCTCGGCAACCTGTGTTTAAAACCTGAGTCAGGCTACGCGGATTTTCATTTTAGCTCTCTTTAGAGAACCTGACTCAGGTTTGTGCACAGGTTGTCGAGCCCAGCATCAGGACCAAGGACTTGCTCTCGAAAATCTTCAAAAACGACGCGCCAGAAACCATCAAATTTTTCGAGCAAGAAATTTGGGAGGCGAAGATACAAGAATCCCTCCGCAAACGAAACTGCCGATTAGAAACTGCGCCTCTCAAGAACACCAAGCAGAGTAAGATGATAACTGGGCAAGTCTTTTACCTGACTTTGTCGGATCTGGCGAAAGAAGCGATCCCAGCTCTCAAAGGTAATTCTTGAAGCGATGACAGCTGGGCAACCTGAGTAAAAACCTGAGTCAGGCTCTGAAGGAGCTAATATGAAAAGCCGCGTAGCGGCTTTTAAACACGAAGCCGCAAAGCGGCTTCGCAAATAAACCATGTAGATTTTCTCTGAACTACTGGCTCCTTCAGAGCCTGACTCAGGTTGCCGAGCCCAGGATGCCAGATTGCTCAAGTTTTTTCAGAAAAGCTGAAGCCAGACACATGCATCATCCTCAGCCGCGATTGCATCGAGACAATTCGTGGCGGAAACATGCTCGAGTACCAGATGCGATGGGAAGGCGGCTCCTATCCAGAGGGAGCGATTCAAACAGGTCACCTCAGCGAAATGGCTTTCAACGCTGCTTAGATTTCTTGTCCGACTGGATAAGCCCTAATGTCACTGTCAGCATTTTTTTCACTGTCGAGTAAAAATAAAAATTGAAATCAACGAAGAGATCCACCAACTAAAAATTCTTTCCTTATACAAACATCGAATTTCAAAGCTTCGCTGAACTTGAATAACCTTTCCAAGAGCATTAGCAAATATGAAAAGTCGTTACAGTAACTAACAGCCGTTACAGAAGAACTGATGCAGAAGATGACTCAATTTTAAAAGAGGGAGAGTCATACACGCCCAAGGCCATTTGTGACGTCATTCCGCGTGATTCTGATCGCCTTTTTTATTTTACTTTTTTCCAACAAAAGGAGCCGTGAATTCTACTTTCCTGTCACAAATTCAAAAGAAAGAAAGAAAAAACGAAGAAATCACAGAAAAAAAATGACTTCAGAAACTCAAGAGAAAGTAGAAAAAGAGGATGAACAGACGAAAATTCAGAAGATTTATGACCACACAAGGAAAGATTTAGGAAATTTTACTGGCAGATACTGTATCTTCTGCTGGGCTCGGATACCTGTTTAGAAAACCCGACTCAGTGTCTGAACGAGCTAAAATGAGAAGCTGCTACCTGAGTCAGGATTTGAAAGGGCTATTAATTGTTGCCTTTATTGAATAGCCGCGTTTCGGTTTTTTAAACGCGGCTTTGCCAGAATTTAAAAATTGATTGGAATGCTAATTTTGCGATTTCAAAAGGCAACATAAATAGCCCTTTCAAATCCTGACTCAGGTAGCGGCTTTCCACTTTAGCTCCTTCAGACCCTGAGTCAGATTTTCTACACAGCTTGCCGAGCCTTTGAACTCGCGATGAACTTTTTTGTTTACGGTTTTTGCAAAAGGCGAGTAAGTGACTTTTTGAAGTATCGAATTTCCTAAATCCTGTGAGGATTATAACCCATCGCGAGCAGCGGCTCAAAGTAAACTTCCTGCTTCTAGGCAGCGGCTTCTAAAATCGCAAAATCCTTTATCTTGACTCGCTGTTTTGACACTGAGCTCATATTATGTTCTCATTCGATTTTAGAAGCCCATCGCCAGTCTACTGGTTTCCCGCCTATATCTACGACTACTGGCTTCAGTTTCCCAGCTACGACGGCGTCCATGTCTTTTCCGACTTTCTCTCCAACTGGGGACAGACCATCATTCTTCTTCACTTGCTTTTCTCGCTCTTCATGGACCTCATTCCCGACGAAGACAGGGACAGCTTGAAGTTTTATCACAACATTTTCACGCAAATCGCAGTTGTTCAGGTAACATTGGAATCAATTAAAATTAACTCAGTGACTCCCTTAACTTTTTGGCTCGGCAACCTGAGTTGGAAACCTGAGTCAGGGTTCTGAAACTCAAAATGAAAAGCCGCGTAGCGGCTTTTAAGATCGAATCCGCGAAGCGGCTTTGCCAAATTTGTGTTCAGCTAGAATTTGATCAGTTTTGAATGCTAATTTGGCAAAGCCGCTTCGCGGATTCGATCTTAAAGCCGCTACGCGGCTTTTCATTTTGAGTTTCAGAACCCTGACTCAGGTTTCCAACTCAGGTTGCCGAGTCCACATAAGTGTGTCACTATGTTAAGTATCTAGTAAAATCTAGTTTTTAATAATTTATGCTTATGTCATTAAATTCAGGCTTTCATCGTATCCGCTCTGTTCTGGGGACTACTCGGGGACCGACCGATGGACTGGCAGTCGATCCACGAGCATGCAATCAACGTTATCGTGATGATGACGTCCTATTTTGTCTCCGAAGTGCGATTCCGAAAGGTGTGTGTGTTTTTACGATCTTTTGAGGCTCTCGGTTGAGATTCGCGGCCACAAGGTTGACCAGAACTGCCGTTTTCGTGGCCTCCGCGGTCGCCCAGCGTCCTTTGCCGTGTCATTTTTTGCCAAGGCGGAGGCCAAGAGGTTCACTTTTCATTTCCCCTTTTTAGCGCGACTGTGTGATCTTTTACGGCTACGGGTGGCTCTACATGGCGAACACTTACTGGGCGTATTTGCGAAACCGCGACTCGATTTACTCGATTCTTGCGTGGGGCGAAACTGATAAGCCGAGTACCTTCCCTTGACTACTTTTCAACTGGCTTTCGTATCCATCTTCGGAGCTGCTTCTGTCCTACATGGACTTATGTACGTGGTAAGTACAAGAACATACAGTACCCTTCTTTGATCTAGGATTGTTGATGTAACTTTTAAAATAGAGCTCAAGATTGTCGATTTTCTGAAAACCGAGAAAATCGACAATCTCGGGCTCCATTTCGCAAGTTTCATCGACAATCTTGATCCAAAAAAGTCCCCATCGTCAGTTACAGTCATAACCGTCTGTTTAGATCGACAGAATCCGCTGGCTAGTATACGAACGAGCAGAAAAACGAAACCGCCTGCAACTGGCCATGGCCAAAATGGGCTCATGATCAAAACGAAGCTAATCAATCATTCTTAGGTTTTCTTCCCTAGAAAATTCACAGCCTTCACTTTACCTGCCTTTTCATTCAAAGTTGTTATTAACAAAACGATTAATAATTTAACGCAAATTAGACCTACTAAATAATAATTAAATAAACGACCACTGCTTTTTTGAAATTTTCTTGAAATTGTTGAATTTTTATTTATTAAATTTTAATATCTTTACAGAAAAAATAAAACGAAAGTACGTAGTTGGTATTTTGGGCAAATGAAGTTGAGTAAAGATGATTAAGGGTGTCAACAACGGTTAGGGTTAGGATCATCGTTGTTGACGCCCTTAAACTGGTCTCGGCAACCTGTGTAGAAAACCTGAGTCAGGGTCTGAAAGATCTCTAATGAAAAGAATTACCTTTTCAATTAATCTTTCTGACCCTGACTCTGGTTACCTACACAGATTGCCGAGCCCGGCAAAAATAAGTGTTGTGTTGAGTTAATTGCGGAACCGTCATTTTTTGTTTGAATTGATAAGGCATAAGTTGGATAGAAGGAGAAGTTGAACGGGAGGAAACATTGAAGAAGTTTCTAGAGTCGGCTTTTGCAGGGATTTTTCAAGTTGGAATTAGGAACTAAAGAACACGTCCTCGGCGGCGGAGGAGGACTCGAAGCCGCTGGTGGAGAGCTCCTCCTTGATTGGAAGCTCGGTCAAGTTGTATTTGGCGAAAATACGGTCGCGGACCGCGATGACCGAGGGTGGCAGAGGAAGCTAGAATGGGCGATTATTTCTTGTTCCTCTTTTGTCTACGGCTTACCTTTGGAAGGGAATCGCGGCGGATAAGCAACTCGTGCCAAGAGTGCAGTTCTTGAGAAGTCGGCCGTTTTGATGGAACTTCTTCGCAGCACTAGAATTGAAAGAAAACTGAGACCGCTTGGGGGTTGAAAAGTCTTACCGATCCGGCAATGGCGAAGAAGTAGTTTGGGCACATTTCTTTCAGTGCAAATTTCGTGTAGAACTGGGCAATGTCGACTCCAAAGGAACTTGTGCGCGGGAAAAAGTCTGGATCGGGATCGACGCGTCCGATTATTTCACAGAGGATAATCCCTATTTATAAACCGCGTTAGTGCTGTCTCCGAGAAGACAAGAAGCGTCTTACCGAGAGAGAAAATATCAATTTTGTTATCATAATCGCGCCCGTTGAGCATCTCGGGTGCCATCCAAAATGGGCTTCCGACGCACGAGCGCAGCTGCCGCTTCATCGAGGAAGACGGACGCGACTTTGTCCAGTGTGCCAGGCCGAAGTCGGCAACGACGACGGAACCGTTCTGAAGATCAAATGATTAATTTCAATTTGAAAATTTATCACTTTCACCATACGTCTGGGCTCGGCAACCTGTGTGGAAACCTGAGTCAGGGGTCTGAGCGGCTTTTTTAGCTGTTTCAGGACCCTGACTCAGGTTTTCACACAGGTTTTGGAGCCCAGAGTATATTTGATCTAAGCTCGGCAACTAGAGTAAAACCTGAGTCAGGGTCTTGAAACAGCTAAAAAAACCGTCCGAAACCCTGAGTCAGGTTTCCACACAGGTTGCTGAGCCAAGATTAGAGGGATGAAAACCTTACCTTTTTCAAAAGACAGTTGTTGGAATTGAGATCTCTGTGGGTGATGTTTCTTTTGTGAAGATAAGCAAGACCTGCAGAAATGTCCCTCGCGATTCCGATTCTTTTTGGCCAAGTGAACTCTTAAAATTAGTTTTTTTTCTTATTCGAGCTTGTTTTCAGTACCTTCGGGAGTCACTTTGTTGATTAGTTTTTTGAGCGTGCCGCATTCGATGTATTCGGTGACGAGATTCAACTCCCCGTCGCGGTAGAGGACGCCAATGAAGCGGAGTACGTTGTGGTGTTGCACGCTTCGCAGCACCTTTACTTCCTTCAAAAAGTTGGCATACGCTTCTTGGTCGATCGTCGAGTCGCTGTGCAGTTGTTTTACAACCATCACTTCGTTCGTGTCCCGATGAGTCACCTTGCAATTATCGTGAGAATCAGTTAAACATCAAAATTGTTCATAAGAGTGTCTACTCTCTTTGTCGAAAAAGAAATTCGAATTTCTGAGTCCAAGATTGTCGATTAAACTTCGTTAATTCGAGCCAAAATTGTCAATTTATTGATCAATTGATCTCAAAATCGACAATCTTTGGATCAATTGACGAACTTTAATCGACAATCTTGGACTCTGAATTTCGAATTGCTCCTTTGTTACTGTCCTTTATCTCTTACCTTGACTGCAGTAGCAAAGAAGCCAGTCCCAAGGGTCTCTCCCTTTTCGAGTTCGGCCTCGCGGAAGACCCTGCAAAGGGGGTATCCACTCTTGGTCGTGGCTGCGATGCGCATCGACTCGCTCCTGGATAGATCGCCCGCGTGGCAGCTGTAGCAGCTGTAGCCATCGCCTCTGTTCCCTGCTCTCGAGTGGTTTTGCTGGGAAGAGAGCTCGACCGATGATCGGCGCGTATCGCTGTTGCTGTTCAGATTGCAACTTCGCTGCAGTCTCTTTCGGAGTATCTGGCTGCCAGTTGTCAACGATCGATTGCGCTTCAAAGTCGGCGAGGAAAAGCGCGAGGAGGGAGGAACACCCTCCTTGTCGGACAAATCAGGCTGGAAGCCGGGCAAATCGGCGACCTCGGTCGACTGGGGAATCTGCTGCAGCGAGCGGAAGGGCTCGGGCTCGTCGGATGAGCTCTCGCAGCTGTCCAAGTTCGAACTCGCGTTTTGGATTTGGCGGCTGCGGCTGGCGCGCGACTTGAAGGACGATCCCCTTGAGTGCGAAACATGCAGCTCGCTTTTCAAGTTCCTCTGTAAAACAAGTTTTAACATGACGCTCTCTCTCTCTCTGCTCAGATCAGATTTGAAATGTTGTCTGAAGAGGAAGAATTATTTATAGCGCGAGGGTGCACTATAAATAATTTTACGCAGCCGTAAAGCGATTGCAATTACCCATTGTCGCACAAATGGCAATTTACGCAAACGTAAATTCCACAAGAAAAGAAGACTTACTGCTCTTGCTGCGTCGACGCTCCGCTCGTTCAAGCAGCCCAGCGATGCTGTCGAGGTGAAGACGCTGTCTGAAAAGGGAGGAAAAAGGGTTGAAAGTGGAAAAAAGTGTGGAGATGCCGGGTATCGATCCCGGTACCTCTCGCATGCTAAGCGAGCGCTCTACCATTTGAGCTACACCCCCGTGACGAAAATTCGTTCTAGAGGGAACTATATCACATGCATGATATCAATAATAAGGGTGTCAGTGTGCTTAGTTTTGAAATTAAAAATGATGATTATTGATGCTTATTTATTATATATATTATTATATTATATTATATTATAGATTATTGCTAGTAAAGTCTCAAAAATATATGTTCGAATGGAATATAGATCTACCAATATTTTTTCGATAATCAATTGAGAGCAGGCTTACCATTTGAACTGGGGGTTGAGTCCCTGCGTGCCAAAATTCCATTAACCATGCAGAAATGACAGTGGATTAGGCGCCCGTTCAGCACGAAAAAGGATGAGGAGGGCTGAAGCTTGTATCCGCAGCTAACGCAGCAGAAACAGGAGCAATGGTACTTGCGTGAGCCGAGCGGCTAAATTCAGAAGCTCAAATCACTGCAAATAACTTTGTAGTGAGCTCAATTTGAGCTGAGCGCGCAGAGCCAGCTCAAATCAGCTCAGTCTGAGCAGGCTCAACTTTTTTGGCTCAAACTGAGCTGGACTCGGGAATCTGTGTACAAAATCTGAGTCAGGTTCTGAAAGGCTTCAATAAAAAGCCATTTATGCTTTTCAGAACCTGACTCAGGTTGTCTGCGCAGGCTGACGATCTGAGCTCAGTTTGAGCCAAAAAGTTGAGCCGGCTCAGATTGAGCTGATTGAGCTGGCTCTGCGCGCTCAGCTCAAATTGAGCTCACATACAACTGTATTTTTGAGTTTACTTACAATGAGGTCGTTACTGTCCTTGATGCGCGTTTGGCACTCGTCGCATGTGACCAGCCGCAAGTCTCGGGAAGTGCACTCCTTGCATCTAAAAAAAGAAGGAAGTCTTGTTAATACGACGTCAGAGCCTTGATTGAAATTATCAGCAATTATGACGGTGCCACGCCGTGCTGGAACTCCAATGCTTATCTAATTGATAAATTATTGAGCTGCTTATCTAAATATTTTCATTCTGGGTGAGAAAGCGGCCTGCTGCTACTCTAAACGGAAGAATGCGCAAATTGCTCTTCTTCAAAGTTCCAAATTATGAAATTTTTCGCAGCGACTCTTTTTGCACTCGCCGCCGCCCAGGTCAAAACCTAACCCTTTGCCCCCTAATCGAATTTCCAGGCGCCCTCGCCAACCCAAGCGTGCAACAACTGCATCGGCTTCAACGACGCCGTGCTCAACATGTGCGAGTTGAACGACAAGATGCCCCAGACCTGGGCAAACGAGGTCCAGGCCTGGTGCCAAGCCAACGGAGGCAACAACAACGAGTGCACCATCCTCTACCCGACCTTCTTCACCGGCATTCTCGGCACTTTCCTCAACGACACCGCCCAGGCCCAGTGCGCTGAGCTCACTTATTGCCAGAACACTTACGCCCAGGCTTCTGTCTGTAAGTACTTTTTTAAAGCAAGATCGACTTCCTTTTGAAAAATTATCAAAAATAACACTTCCGTTTTTACTTTTCTTTTCTTTATTAATTTTGTAAAAATTCGTTTTCCTCCAACCAAAATGCTCACAAATGGCTTCCAGCCAATCAAAACGCCTCTTTCAGCTCCCTACACCCCACCAACCCCGATCGAGCACTGCACTCCTTGCCAGAGCTACATGACCGATCTCGCCAACATCGCCAAGGTAAAAGACCCTAACCCTCGTCCGTCCTGAATTCGGAATTGTAGTTCGACCCAACCCACTTCCACCAGATCTACACCGTCGCGATCAACTGGGGCTGCGCTGGACTCCCTAACTTCGAGCAGAAGCAGTGCTACGCCGTAATTACACGCCTCCAATCCCCCCTTGCTAAATCTTAATTCCGGCTTTTAGAAGTTCCGAAATGACGACAACGAGAAATCCATCACTGACTTCATCGCCGGTCTGGACCCCAAGGACGCCTGCGAGTGGCTCTACTTCTGCTAACTTCTTCTTCCAAGGGAATGGATATCAATAATAATCGAGATTTTTCCGGAGACTTTTTTCGTAAAGCTATCATATTGACACCCTTATTTTATTTTCTCAAAAGCAAGTCTAAACCATTATCGAGTTCCCTAAGTTCTGAAGGCCTTAGCCGAAAAAATAAGGGGATACCTGTGCTAAGTAAAAGAGAAAAGTCTGAGGAAAGATTTTGTTATTGATGTCCACCCCCTTAAGTTAACGGAGTATCTTCTGCCTGCCTTGAAAACAAGAGAGCATCATTTTTCTTTTCAAAAGTTTCATTAGCATCATTTGCAAAAATTCTAATTTATAAAATTTTTCTACCTGAACAAGTCTGAACCAAAATAAAACACAACTACGTCCTTACTTTTTCTGCCTGGGCGTTTTCTGAAGCGTCTTCGTCTCCCAAAATCGCTGCTGCTCGCGGAAGCGTGACATTTTCGGAAGCTGACCTTGCCCAGACGAGTAGTTGCCAGAGTCATAATCGATCACCTCGTTTTTCTGGCGCTCGGGCTTCGTCTTTTTAATCTTGCTTTTGCGCGGCTTCCGGCTCCAGATCGAGCTCTGACAAGAGCTTGAGATGTCGTACTCTGACCGCGTCGCCAAGAATTGCTAAAATTAATTAAGATTGCTTTCAAACTTTTAATTTGACTTTTTCAAAGAAAAAATTGAATTATCAAGAAAATCTTCAAGTGACAAATTAAACTTAAAGATCTGTAATGAAAAGCCGCATAGCGGCTTTTTTCAATATGAAGCCGCAAGACGGCTTCGCCAGGCTTTCAAAATTGATAAGAAAGATCATTTTGGGAAGCCGCTACGCGGCTTTGTTTTCAAAAAAGCCGCTTTGCGTTTTTTTCAAGATTTTTCAGACCCGAACTCAAGTTTTTTCCAAAGATTGCTGAGTCAGTATCTTCACTTTAGAAAAAGAAACCGCTTGTAAGATGATGCTTCTATTAATCTTTCAGCGCGTCAGTGGCTTTTTACTTTCTTTCAAAATTAATAATAAGTTGCCCAGAGTCTTTTCTGTGCATCTTTTTTCTTAGAAAAAGAATAAGAAAAGAGTGAATCCTCTTTTCGCGTTTTTAGAAAAGGCTGGTACCGAGCCTCTCCTCTTTTTCTTGTCTTTTGAAAATGAAACATGGAATGTGAAACTTACATTGACATTAATGTCCGCGTGGCCTCTCTCTTTCAGGCGCCAGAAGCGGAACAGATCCGAAAACTTCATTTCTTATCTTCTTCTTCTTTTATTCTTGCTGCGCATGTTCTTCTGCTTCTATTCATTTTCTGAATGAAGAATGCTTTAGTTCTCCTCGCATTCCCTCTCTATCGCTGCGGGGCAAAAAGAAACTCAAGAATAAATTTCGCTTTTTTCAAAAAAAAAATCCCAAAATTCCAAATTGACCCTGACTAAGGTTTTCCACACAGGTTGCCGAGGAGCCCAGCGCCTTTTCTGATAATTTTTTGTTTAGATCGTAAACTCGATTACTCCTTAGTTGCCCGTTAGGATCTGGACTAGTCTTCTTCTTCCTTGTTTACGGGAAACAAGAAAGTGAAAGATGAATTGGAGCTCTTTTTTATGTGGCGCGGTTTTGATTGAATCAGGATTCGAGCTCCTTCCTTGTTTGAAATCACAATTTTGAACAGTTGTTCCGTTCTTCCTAATTACTAAAACCAAAACAAGACCAAGAAAAAAGCTAACTTCGCAGCAAATTCAAACACGCTCTTCCCTTCCCTGGCCTCGGCAGCCTGTGTAAAAACCTGAGTCAGGGTCTGAAAAATCTCTGATTAAAAATCTTTCAGACCCTGACTTAGGTCTTCTACACAGGTTGCAAAAAAAACCTGCGGTTTCCCAAAAAACCATCTTTATTTCTTTAATTCCTGACTCAGGTTTTCACACAGGCTTTATTTTTTTCTTACCTCCTTTTTCTTGAGCATGCATCATTCTTCTTTTTTCTTCAATTAATAATATCTTCACGCAAATCTCTTTGAATAAAACAATTAAAAAACGACAGTTGTTGATTTTGTATGAGTTGTCGCTGCTCTTTTTTTATGTAAATCGGGTATTTTGTGGCGATCTTTTGCGCGCAAAAAAGGGAGGAATCGGTAAACGATGAAAAAGTGCCCAAGAGCGCCCTCCGCAGCGCGTCATACCCGTCCCAAAACGCGATGGAGAAAAAGACACGGCGAGAAGACGGTTCCTACATAGTTCTTGCATAACCTGGGAATACTGGTAATTATTGAAACTATTCGGAGCAGCAGATGCTAAAATCTTGCTCAAAGCTTTCTGGCCTAGGTTTGGCAGCCTGTGTGGAAAACCTGAGTCAGGATTTAAAACCTGAGTCAGGTTTCAAAACCTGAGTCAGGGTCTGAAAACTGAGTCAGGATTTAAAATCTGAGTCAGGATTTGAAGAGCAGCTTTTAATTTAAGCTCTTCAAATCCTGAGTCAGGTTTTCAACACAGGCTTCAAGCCTATTTTCTCTAAAAGTTTCTAAAAGAAGCATGCTTGCATTTTGACTGTATTAAAGAACGTAATTGTATTCTGACTGTAACTGTAAAAAGCAAGTAACTGTATGTTTGCTGACAGTATTAATCAAAGAACAGGAAAGTTCCAGAAATAATTTCTGTTCCTTTTTTGAGTTTTGGTTGTGTGTTTATTTATTTGAAATATAGTATTTAAACAAGTTAGAAAAAGAGGGTTGAATATATGAGCTGTTTTTGAATGGTGATTTCTGGAGTCTGTTTTCTTCAGTGGGAGGAGGTGACGCCCTGTTGCGATTTGTACTCTTTATTCTTCAAAAGAAAAGCTGCCAGCCACTCGACCGCTTTTTCAGAAGTGGGTGGCCGCTCCTAAATTGATAATAACTTAACTGCTTTCTAAAGCAAAGCGGTCTTCGAGCTCACTTCAGCCGAGCACCGTTTCCGCATTAATTTTCAATCAGTCTTTTCTTTTAAATTAGCGAGCTTTAACGAAGTGATACCCTTATTTTTCTGCTAAAAACGATTGAAATCTGTTTAAAAATCGGTATTTTTATTTCTCTGGGTTCGGGAACCTGTGTAAAAACCTGAGTCAGGGTTCAAAAAGAGCTCGATTCGGCCCTAACTCAGGTTCTTACACAGGCTCCCGAGCCCAGAGAAATAAAAATACCGATTTTTAGACAAATTTCTATCTTTTTACCAGAAAAATTAAGGGCGTCACTTCATTAGATTTTGCTAAAGAAAAGACTGCTTGAAAATCCGCCTTTTCGCCGATTTTAACCTACCTTGGTGAGGATGGAAAGTCCCTCAAGAAGAAGCGGAACGACCGTTTCATCCAAGTACTTCCTTGTTGGCAGCGATCGCAGCTCAACAGGATCCTTTGCTCCGATTTCCTGCTTCGAGTCGACGCTCATGTTCTCGCTCATTCTAGCGCCGCGATTTTTATTAAAAAAGAACATTTTATTTAAATAAAAGTTTATTATTTTCGTTTTTTACAGAAAATGAGTTTCTTTTCATTAAATTTTGGAAATTCCGGAAGTATAAAAATGATTTTTGACAATATAAAAATAAAGATCTTTTTTTAAAAACACTCTTGCTTTTTACAATTTGAGAAAAAGGGAGGAAAAATGCTCGGCAGAGTTTAAACTTTAGACAGTACGAAATATTTTTAAATAGAAGGAATATTTAAAAGTAGGGTTTCTTCTTTTTTGAGGTCATTGACGTTGTTTCTTTTTTGAAATTTTGGAATTTTGAAGGTTGGATTTTTCGATTTTCGAATTTTCTTATTAAATTCTCCGCAGCGGGCTGGCACGCACGTTCGAGTCCATTTCCGCGCGGGAGACGGCGTCAGCGACGCGGCTAAAAAGGGTTGAGACAGAGGAATTACAGACGAGCCACGATCGATAGCAATAAATAAACAAGAGAAGCGGCTTTGTGGATTATATTATTGAAATGCGCGATTCTCGCACTGAGGCGCTGCTTCTTTTTTCTCAAAAGAGGAAGTGTTAAAATAGTGAGAGATCAAGAACTGGCCCGAGTTTTTCCCTAAAGTTAATATACTAGCACCCGTATTTGATCATAAAATTTGAGAAGCCACTTGCGGCTTCGAGTATTACCATACTTCAAGCCGCACTACGCGCGGCTTTTTGAATAGTTTTACTCGAAGCCGCAAGTGTCTTTTCGAATTTTATGATCAAATAAAGCGGGTACCCTCCTTGTGCCGGGAAAAACCTTGAAATCCCGGCACAGGGAGGGTCAAATCCGAAACGTTCTAGAAATCCCCTCTCACCGTCTTTTTAAAGGTTTTGCTAAGGGTTCTTCTTTAATATTTGGTCAGGGTAAAGAACAATATTGTTTTGGCGATGCTTATCTATGTACAATTGCAAAGGATTTATAAATCTTCTATTTGGATAAGAATGTTGTGAATTTATATCCATAAAATAAGTTTTATTATGTTATTATATTGACTCTTATGTCCGTCAAGCAGATTATTTATTTTTTGACCGTATTCTTCTTTTATTTGGGTTAGGGTTAGGCGAAAAAATGATAAGACTGTCTTGAATTATATTTAACAATTAGTATCTCTTCAAAAACACACGATTTGAGGAGATTCTTGGTTCAAAATCACGGACTTTTTGAAGCCTCTAGAACGCCACCCTCCGTGTGCCGGGATTCTTGGCCAAAATCCCGGCACACGGAGGTTTTCCCGGCACACGGAGGGTATCCCAAATAAAGTGTTAGTATATTAAATTTAGGGAAGGACTCAGAGGAATTGATAGCTTTCCTTTCGCTAATTTTTGGGTGAAACGCCCTTTACTGATGTACAAATAGCTTCAGCTCACCTATAAAGTCCCTGGGTAGAAAGCAAGTCGGGTGACATTCGCCTTAGCGAGCTCCCTTCGAGCGGCAAGGTAGCTGACAGCGAGGAAGAGTTGAGCCTGTCGCTCGTGTTGAATCTGCTTGTTCCGTAGCCCGACGTGTTGCCCCCGAAGCTCTGGTTGAGATAACTCTGGCTGAGATTGTTGCGTCTCTCCGATGTCGCGAGTCTGTCTTCTATTTCCTTCGAAATCGGTAAGACGGGATCAAGAAAGAATCGCGATCTTACCATTAATCGCTTCCTCATCGCCGACGATTCGTGTTCCGACTTTTCCCGCGCCGCAGTTTCTTGCCTGTACAAGTCTTTGTACTTGGAGTTCTTTTCGTACTCGAATCCGAACGAATTGTCCCTAATTACAGTTACAATAAGTACCCTTACTTTTCAAGCTGTGTGGAAAACCTGAGTCAGGATCTGAAATCTGATCCTGAAATCTGAAATTCAGATCCTGACTCAGGTTTTCTACACAGGTTTCCGCGCCTCCTTTCTTACCTATATCTGGCAACCTCTGCTTCCAATTCCGCGATGCGTTTGACCTGGTACTTCAAGTCATTTTGATAATTTTCGGCTTTCAATCTGTCGAGCTTCTCATTGCGCAGTTGCTGCTCGTGAAGGAACTGGTTGACTTGAGCGAGTTTGTTTTCCAAATCGGCTTGGGACTCCTCCCGGTAGCGCTTTTGAATTTCCTCGATGTCCTTGATGTCGAACTTGGCCTTTTTCTAGATGATTCTTTTTAAGAATTTGATAGCAAGGAAGAGGAATCGCGTAATTACGAGATTGTCGTGATTCGGAGATTTCGAATTTCAAATTTTTACCTGGGCGACTCTAATCCGCAGCCGGTCAAGTTTCATTTGAAGTTCTTTGGAAACGCCTTGCGCCGTCTTTCGCGCGTCCTGTTCGACGCGCAGCTTCGCTTTCAACGTCTCCACTTCGTTCCGAAGATTGATCATCTGATCGTTCGCTGAGCTGTTCACACTTGACCTTAAAAAAAGACCAAATTAATAAGAAGCTTATTAAGACTCAACCACTCGTCCAAGCTCTTTTCAAGCTTTCGTCTATTTCAAAAGAAAAAATCGAGAAGCCGCTTGCGGCTTCGAGTAATTAACATCTTAGCCGCGCGAAGCGCGGCTATTTAAAGTTGTTGCTCAAAGCCGCAAGCGGATTTTCGATTTTTTTTTGAAAAAAGGAAAGCTAGCTTGCTTTTAAAAAGAGACTGAATGAGTGTGCTAACAAAATAAGGGTGTCACTTCGTTAAGTTATAAATTTACTAAAATCATTGAGTAAAAAAACTTACGTTTGAAGTTTGAGATTTTCGATTTCTCTTCTGAGCAGCTGCGTTTCTTCCTGACCGGCGTGACCTTGGAAGTTACCATTATAGGACGAAAAGGGCGTTTATGATTTATGAGCGGGAAAAGAAAAATAACAGGGGAGGGGTGTGACTGATTTACTCTAGCTTGACAGTTTATAGTTCTAATTCGCGTGCTTGTATGATTCTATCAATAAACGCTTGACTTTGATCGGGTGATTCTCGAATTTCTTTCCGCGCAATTTTTGCACCGCACTGTAGTACGAAATTTCTCTGAAAATGGCTACAACCTTTTTCTCTTTCTCTATCCCTTGCTACTTGCTAGACCAATTCCTAAAATGACAGTTCTGCTGATCTCTCCAACCATTTTCGAAAGATTCAAATGGCACGAGTCTAATTTATTCTCTGCTTATACGACTGGCAACAAAGACACTCGACGATCCAGTTTCCAATTCAACAAGGACAATTAAGCCTGTGTAAGCAGTTCGAATTCTTGACATGCCAAAAAATGCCGATTACATAAGCTTACTTCCTCCTTCAAATACTCAATCGGGGGGATATCAAGAATTTGATATTCCCCCAGCTTTTTTTCCTGAATTTAGGTCTTTTTACTGATCAAGAAAAATAAGGGTGTCATCGTGTTAATCAGAGGAAAAAAGGGCGCGGATAAATACGATTATGATTTATGACCTTTAAAAATGGAAAAGCCGCGCGCGGCTTTGAGATATAATGTGAAAGCGCGGCTTTTTCATTGTGTTTCTCAAAGCCGCGCGCGGCTTTTCAAGTTTTTAAAGATTAGAAATCAAAATCGTATTCATACGCGCCCTTTTTTCCTTTGATTAACACGATGACACCCTTATTTCTGTTTGTCAACAAGAAAATCAAAATACTACTACCCTCCTACAGACTTCCATATATCCGACAAAAATATTTATAAACTAAAAAAGAGCCAAAAAAATAAAAATGAATCACAAAATATAATAATCCTGATAAATGGGCAAATGGATAATCAGACAGTGAAGCGATCGAGAATGATTTCTTCGTTTTCCGCCTCGATTTGTTTCCTGATAGTTTGAATCTCAGTCAGAAGGGAGGAGTAGGACTTGACCAGGCGGTTTGTCGTGCGGGACACTTCGATCATCTCCTTTTTTAAATTTTGACAAAAATTTGGATTTTATTTAATTCTGACTTCTGATTGGCTGACTGCATATTTTGAGCATTTTCATTGGTTGAAAATGGGCATATAGGCATGTGCTTAGTAACATGCGTAGAAAACCTGAGTCAGGTTCTGAATAGAGATAAAATGAACCTGACTCAGGTTTTTTACACAGGGTATCGAGTTTTGATTTGGACATGGTCAAACATGATCTCTAGAAAAATTTGTTATCATCTTTTGAAATTTTGTACTTTATCAAAAAATATTAAAATATTTAATTTAATACATTAGAAGAATATTTTTCCCCGATCGTTAATTCAAATATTTAGTCATCGAAAAAGCAGATCAGAAAACAAAAAAAAATGAAGTGTCAACATTTGATTCCTTAGTGAGTTGTTCTTGGTGGAGCGTGGACTGCTCGTTCTTGAGTTTTCTCATCGAGTGGAATTTTTGCTGATTTTGGGAAATGTCTTTGTCCACGATGGTCGGCTTTCCAGTGCTTGACTCCTGCGCCCGTGGGCAGCAGAAAGCGCTCTTCTTCATTTCCGCCATTTTGAAAAGTGAGAATCTGGATTTTGGTTAATTCTCGACCGCGCTTCTTCTATCTGACTACTGCTCCATTTTCTGCAAAACAACAAAAACAAAAAGATCAAGAAAAAAACGTGAAAGTCTCCTGTAAAGAATAAACACTCGGAGTGTTTGGCCACTCTAAGAGGGCGCCCAACCAACAGAGAAAGGGTCATTTAACTCCCAGAACTATCTTCCTCCTCCTAATCATCAGCAACTCAACTCAACACAATAAACAAAAATATCCATCAAGCTGCAGTCAAACCCCTTTTGTCGCGGAAGCGACAATTTCCCCTGCGACAAAATCGCAAATGCGATTTCTTCGATGAAATTCTTGTTTTTCGCGACTATTTTTGCGACTCTTTTTCCGAGCGACTTATTTTTAATGCGACATTTTTGTCCGCGACAAAAATACCGATTTTGTCGAAAAATAGCGTTTTTAAATCCGCGACAATTTAAATTTCAGATTTTCAGCTTTTTTCCAGCGACAAATTTTTAACAAATAAGAAACTCGTATTTGGCCAAATGGCCAGTAGTCACCTGAAAAGCCACCCCCTCCCGAATCGCGAGCGACAAAAAAAATTGTCGCCTGTTTTCCCGTTTTTTTTTTAATTCAAAGAAGGGGTCATTTTTTACCTTTTTCTTCCTGAGCGATAAGTTGCCGATACTGTTTTTCATTGAGTCGTTTGAATCTGCCCAAGTCCTCAGATTTGGCGGCGACTTCGGCCTCGAGTATTTGTATTTTTTGCGCCTGCTCTGACGCGTTCTCCTTGACAAACATTATTTACGCGGCTGTCAACAGCGCAAACAAAGCAAAAAATGCTCCTTCCTTCTTTGAAGTTTAAAGGAATTTTTACCTTTTCCCTGGCCTGCAGATTCTGCAACTGTCGTCTGTCCTCGTTCGACTGGAGCTTGAGCTTGTGCAGCTCGTCGTTGAGCTGCATTTTCTCGCGCATCCATTCTTGCTCCCGCAGCGTCAACGAGCTCTTGCTCTGGTTGTCTTTGCGGCGTTTAAACAAGTACTCCTGATTTTCGGTTTTATAGAACTTTTATCCAATAGTATGGTCAGTAAATATTTTCAAGCAAAAAACTTTCAAGCACTTTTTCACATCTATTTGAGAAAATGAGATATATTTCTCACATAGATTTGGGAAAGCAAAAGTTGTTACTTTGAGTAAAACTGACGAAGCGACAAAAAATGCGACAAAGATTGCGTGGGCGGATTTTCAGCTGCGGATTGGTGGGCTGGTTTTAAATACAGGTTCTCGTTTTATCCAATCAGAAGCCTCTATTTGTCCAACTTACCGATGAGCAGTTGAGAAGCCGCCCACGTAAATTTTGTCGCAGTTTTTCGTCGCTCCGTCAATTGGTCTTTTCTAACATCGGCTAGTTTATTTTTCTTGTATTATTCTTTTTTATACTTGCAACATTCAAGATTTTTGAAAGAAAATATAAAGAACTGCCGAAATTAGAAAACTGATTTAGAAAAAAAAACAAGCTGAAACATGCACGCAGATTCGAGGTTGAGTAGCTCGAAACATTCGAAGCGCATTTTCAATAATTAGTAAAGCAAAAAAAAACGAAAGAGAAAAGAAACAGGCTAGCTATGTTACTGTAATAAACTCCATTCCTGAATCTACCTGTGCCTCGAGCTGGGCGATCTTTTTCGTCTGCTCGACGTCGACGCGTCGGAGCTGGTCGATTTCTTGCACCAGTTTGCGCGTCTCTTCTTTCATCTCGCTGTTGAGTGTGTTCGCGTTTTCAAGCTTGGACTCGGCAACTGCGAGTTTGTGGTCGTTGCCGTTCATTGCTACGTCGGAAGTCGCCTTCAGATGGTCGATGCTTTGGTTGGCCTTGCGCAGCTCCATTTCCAGATCCCTGCTTCGCGTCTCCGCCAATTTAAGCTTGTCATTCGCCAGGCCTAGCTGATTCTTGACCTCTTCCTTTTCGTTGGCCGTATTCAGCGCCTCCGTGCGGTAGTTGTCGCAGTCGTTGCGCAGCTTGAGCACCTTGGCCCGCTCCGCCGCCAGGCTCTTCTCGGCCTCCGTGTTGCCCACTTCTGCGCTGCGCATTTGTTCGACTTGAGACTGGAGCTTTGTCTCCGAAGCCAGGAGATTGTCCCTAAGCCGCTCGCTCTCTTCGTTAAGCCTGATGATTTTGGCCGACTCGGAGGCAGATTTTGCCTCCAAACTCGACACTTGCGTCTTTAAAAAGTCGATCTCGCGCTTTTGGTCCTCGTTGTTTCGCCGGAGCACCGGATCCGTGCGGCGGAATTCGAGCAGCTCTGCCTCGGCGTGCGACAATCGCCCACTCTTGTCAGCGATAACGTCCTTGGTGTATGCAACTTCTTTAGCCAGCTCGGCCTTTTCTTTCTCCAACTCGCCGAGGCGCGTTTGGAACTCGTGCTTCATGTCGTGCATTTTGTCCGTCATCTCCGTGTTCTGGCGGATCTGCTTGTTCTCTTCCTTGAGATCCTCGATCTGCTTCTCCAGCGTCGCCTGCTGAGTGACCTTGTCTGCCTCGACGCGCAGCCGCGCATTCGTCTCATTCAAAAGCGTAATTTCATTCTCGGCCCTGTCCAGCCGCGCCCGCTTCTCGTCTAAATCGCCGCGCAGTTTTTCAATGGCGATGGCGCGCTTCTTGAGTTGGTCTTCGAAGCTCTCGAGATTGCGCATGTTCGACTCGTTGATGCCGGTTATTAGCTCCCTGACTTTCGAGTGTTCGTTCTTTTGCCGCTCGTATTCCGCTTCTTTTTTCATCATTTCGTCGACCTTTTCCCGCAAGTCGCTCACCTCGATCGTCAACTGCAAGTTCTTCTGGCTCAGGTCCTCGTGCTCGGCGAAGGACTCATTGGATCGATTCGCCGCCCAGTTCGCCCGCTGCAGTTCCTTGAGATGATTAACTTCGTGCTGGAGCCCCTTGATCGACTCCTTTTGTGTCTTGATAATACAATCACGCTCGTTCAATTGATTCTGCGAGGTGAGATCTTTGTACAATTCCGATTGTTTGGCCAAGTACGGGTCCGATCGTTGGAGCTCGCTCTGCAACTTCGACGCGTTCTTCGTTTTAGAAATGTCGTCGAATTGGCGTGAGCCGGTCAGGTCTGTCATTGAGCCGATCGGGGTCACTCGGCCGAAGTCCGCAGAGGAAGTGATCGACTGGGCAAGATCCTCTTCCGCTAAATATTGACAGTTAATTCAGAACGGCGGAAAACTTCCACCAAATCAAGGAAAGATTTGCGGCTTCTCAAAATCTTACCTCCAAATGACTTTGACAATCCAGAGCGATGATCGATGGAAGAAAAGTTCGAGGCTGGTTTCACCACTGGCTTGGCGGGCTGCGATGACGTGCGAGATGTGGAAGTGACGGATCCGAGGGAGCTCTTGCTTGCCGACTTTATCGGCTGATTGTTTGAATACTGCGGCTGGATGGTAGGGTCTTTGTTCATCGAGGCGGCAAGGGGGACGTCCATCTTCTGGAACTGCTCCTTGCGCTGGCGCACGCAGATGTAGGGATCGTCATCGAGGAACTTGGAAGTGTTGTTTTCCGACGTTTCCATGTTGTCCAACTGCTCAGTGGGCGGATCTGCGACCAGCGCCGCGTTCGTGCTCTCTGCGGTGGCAGATTCCGATTCCGCTAGTTCCTCGTCGCGTTCTGAAAAGCGGAATTTAATTTTTATTATTCTACTGCTTTGCTTATTGTCAGCTGAAGAAAGCCACTGCTCCGGATGTTGGTTTTAATCTTTGGTTTGTTCCGTTACTTAGGGCACCAAATCTATTCTAACTCAAGTGAAGAATAAACACTCATTCAAAGAGCCATGCTCAGAACGAGAGTTATGCCTTCATGTTTTTGCGATAACTAATTTGGAGCTTGTAAAACACACGCGCCGCAATTCAAAAACTTGAAATGAACAATTTTCAGTTGAATTGAAGCGTTCTCTTAGTTGCTCTCTTACTCGCAAGTACTTGTTTTATTTGCGACAAAAATAATAGTAATAGTTTTGTAGGATATAATCTCGAGTATATATTTTCAATTTTCAAGTTATTGAGTAATGCTGATTATTACTATTATGGAAGGGCGTAATTCTAGTGTCAATATCTGAATTATTCATCAGCAGATTTAAATGAAATATTCAGTCACTGAGCAACATGTGTAGAAAAACTTGAGTCAGGGTTTGAAAGATCATTACCCCATTACGAGGCTTTTCATTTAATATCTTTCAGACCCTGACTCAGGTTTTCTACACAGGTTGCTCAGTGACTAAATATTTCATCTGAATCTGCTGATGAATAATTCAGATATTGGCACTAGAATTACTTGAATTCAAAGCACAAGTTGAAGAAAAAAAGACTCTTCTGAGACAAGCACATAATTTTTTAATTAAATATAAGTGCTACCAAAAACTTGTTCCGCGGTAAAGTCAGTTCAGCTTTTTTTCTCTCTTTTTTCTTTACATCTCTATTTTAGATTAGCAAAAGTCAAAAATGTGAATTGCGGCGCTCCAAAAATGTTTTTTCTTTTTCATATCAAAAAGACAAAAAGAGTGAAAGTTGGTATTGTTCTGTTGAAAAACGATGGAGCTTTGCTTTTTGGTAGCTAGAGTAGTGACGCCACGACTCTTGAGTTGTTGGCACACCGTTGGACTCAGTTGCATCTGGAGCGTAATTTTAGACGATTTACTTGCGCCGAGCCCTGTGTCCTCGTCACTCAAGCGCACATACTGAGCTACACTTACTCTGACTACCTTCTTTCTCTTGAGCTAACAGAGCGGCGAAAGCGCATCAGAATAAATCTCGAATCCGAAAAGATCGAGTTTGCCGAGCTGTCACTGAAGAGCCAATTCAACTATTGATAAATACCAACAAGTATCACTACCAGAAACAAACCAGAAATCGGAAATTTTCCGAACCTCAAAGAGATCATCTGGTCTCGGCAACCTGGGGAGAAAACCTCAAAGATTTCTCAGACGCTGACTCAGGTTTTTTACACAGGTTGCCGAGTCCAGATGATCAGAAAAACCGCCCAATAAATTTATACCTAGCAAAGAGTCGATGCTTTCGTAGAGAATTCTTCGGATTCCATCTCGCGAAAGAGGAAAAGACATAACGCTTTCTAATTATCTCTATAGAAAATACAACAACTGATGTTTTCGAAGAGCCCAGTTCAGTATCGCCTAAGTTACAAGATCGATAATTTTAATTCGCTCATCGAAGAGCCGAAAAAAAACATGAAAGTTTGCGCTCAGAATACTTGAACGGAGAGCAAACAGAGATTGTTAGCATAAGCATAAAAATCGTCAATTATTCCCAAAAATAAGAGAACTGCGCGGTGACGTCAATGACTTTTCAAAAATTTCAACTACTGTTAGAAATTTTCTTCCGCTTTTTGAAATCAACGAAGACTCACAACTGAGATTTATAATTTTTGACTTACCGTTTCGCTTGACAGTTGATTCTTCAAAGGTCGTCGTTTCAGGAAGAGGTGATTGAGCGGAGGATGAGGGCGTTCGTTCGCTTTTGTTTGTTTCTGACGAAGGTTGGGGAGACATTCCATCTGGCCTTGGAGAAATGACGCTCGAGTGAGGCGTCTCTGTTCTCGGCGACATGGGATTTGAGGATTTTTGGGAAGTGCCTTCTTTGTCGCTTCCGAAAAAATCATGGTTGAAGATGTTGTTGCTCTTCTTGACGTTTTCAATGTTGCCTCCCATCGACGAATCTGACGAGTCGGTCCATTCAGATTCCGAATCTGTCGGAATCTCCTCGTTTTTATCTCTCGCTTCCGACGGAGATCCCTGCACTGGAATGGGGTTGAAACCTGCGTTTTGGCCGGGCACATTTGTCTTTTCCTCTTTCTTGGTTTCTAGCGGCACGAGTTCGGACTCATCTTCTTCAGAATGAGGCTCGAGGGATTTTCCCATCGCTCCTTCTTCCTTCGACTTGGCAATAGTCAGATCATGTGAGGGCTGCCTGAGGGATGAACAGGGGGTATCATCCCAGTCTGACTCTTCCTCGATTTTGTTCTCTTCGTTGTCTTCACTTGCGTTTGTCTTCTTTTCTGGGGGATTTCCTGGCGGCTGTGGACTGATCGCTCTCTCCAATTGATCGTCAGAATCAGCATCAAAGTCTTCATCGGAAGAAAAATCAATCATAAACGGATCTTTAGTTTGCGGATGCGGCTGTGGTGGTTCAAGATCCTTTGCTTGGTACAATGTATTGACTTGTTTCGGCCGTTCCCCGCGATGTTGCAGTTCTTCTAAAATCTCGCTGTTTTTTCTCTTCTCTGCTTCTTTATCGACAAGGCCAAGGCCATGTTTGGCCACGATTCCAGCGTAGTCTACGTCGCCAATCGACCCGGTCGAGTTTTTCGCTAGAATTTCTGGAAGAACGAATTCTTGGGAGCTCTTCCAGTCGCTTTCCTCGCTCTCGTCGTTTTTCACTGACGATTTTCTCGACGCTGGTTTTGAGTTATTTGGAGGAGGAGGATCTACGCTTAGTTCTCGAGGAGGTGGGTCCACGCTAGAACTCGGCGGATCGACACTGGAGCTGGGAGGATCAGCAGTTTGTCCGATGAGGTCTTTGGAAATCTTCGTCTCTGCATTTTTAATGCTTTTCGTCGAGCTGCTCTTTGAGGAACCCCAACTGAAGCTGAATCGCTTCTTTGGCTTCTTCGGCGGTTCTGAAAACGATTCTGTCGTGTCGTTCCAGCTGCCAGTGTCGACGTTGCTTCCAGAGGGCTTTTGCTTGCTCTTCTTTCCCGTGTCGACGTTTGTGCTCGGGTGGGTCTTTGGCGGCGCCGCGGAAACTTGCGGAACTTGATTAACTGGAAGTGGCGGAAATCTATTGCTGCTGAAAGAATGCTCCTCGGTCTCGCTGCCCGAGTCCGACTCCGTCGACGACATTTCCGAATCGCTTTCGGAGCTGCTTGCAAACGCCGGTGTCGCAGGCTGCTTTAGCTTCTCTTCCTCCAGTTTACTTTTCAAATGGCCCGCGATGCCACCGTGACCAGCGATTTGCGCCAGTTTCAGAGCATCATTTTCATCCGCATCGCAAATATTTAGCTTAGCTCCAGCTGCTGTTAGCTGATTTACCACGTTGTGTCTTCCTTCTTTCGCCGCCACCATCAAAGGACTAAAAAAAACGATGATGACAAATTTGAGAGAAACCACTTGAAAGATCGAAAGCAAATTTTTATTTAAAAAAGGGGGTCAAAATGGGAAGGGCGGACTTTTTAGGGTGCGTAAATAAAAGGGACCTTTTTGACCTCGTTTTAAGGATATTTAACAGGGTCTCCAGCTCGAAAGATTCATCAAAAATAAAATGGAGCCCATGTTAAATTTTTGAAAAACAAACAAAAATCACCCGACTGAACGATTCAAATCTTAAAGAGGAAAAATATGAAATGAAATCAACATGATCCAAGATCCATTGTCAATGTGATCGCGTTATTTGGCCTACCGGCCGATGAAAACCCCAGACCCATAAAATTACTTCCTTTTCTTGGTTCTGCCCCTTATTTCTGCCTGAAAAAGACCTGTAACGGTCGAAAATCTTGCAAAATAAATGAATACTAAATGAAAAAACGCTTTCAATAATAAAAAAAATATCTTCTCACAATACTCACGTTAAACCAGCTCGATTTGGTTTGTTCAGCTCTCCATCGTACTTCAACAAAATCTCCATCAAATCAGCTTTGTCCTCTTTCGCAGCAATATGCATCGCCGTATCTCCCTGCGTGTTCGGTTCATTCGGGCTGAGTCCGTTTTCTAGCAGCTTTTCCACGACGGGCGAGAGCTTCTTCGCGTAGCAAGAGTAGTGCAGCGCGTTCGATTCGAATCTGTCTTTGCAATTGATGTTGCATTTGTATTTTATCAGCGTTTCCACTGCGTCGATGTTGCCCAATTCTGCGGCGTACATCAGAGGAGTCCGTAAATCTGAATTTTTTCGATAAACAAGAAAGTAGCCCCAAAAAGGGACTCACCAGAATCCGTGGCATTTAAATTCTTCTGCTGCTGCTTGCACAGCATTTCCAAGGCCTCCTTCTTTTCATAGATGACGGCAATGTGGATCGGCGTCCTGCCAATGTCGTCCTTGCTGTTTACCCCAGTCGCGCCCAGCTTTCTCAGCTCCTTTTCCATTTTCATCAAGTCGCCAGCTTTCGCAGCGGCATGCAGCTTGGGCAAGGGGGTATTGAAACTGTCCGTCAGCCGGAGGGAGGACGCGTCTTTCGGTTCTTGAAAAGCACCGTAAATACGCAGTTCTAGAAATCTACTAGTATCTTTACCTCCAGCCATCGAGTTCCTCCTCGAGTCATTTTTTGAGTCCTTCTTTCCGCCGAATACCTTTCGAAGTCTTTTCATTCTTTTTTAAATTCTGAAAAAAAGAGGAATGAATTAAGTGAGTCGAGGAAGAAGTTGGTAGATTTTCGATAGGCACCATGAGGATTTTTTCAGAAAATTTCAATAATTGAACTAAAAGTTGTCTTTTTAAAAACACAGAAAGCTGGGCTCGGCAACCTGTGTAGAAAACCTGAGTCAGGGCCCTGGAAGAAGGTTTTCAATTAAAGCTCTTTCAGGACCCTGAGTCAGGTTTTCTACACAGGATGCCGAGCACAAGACAGAAAAGAATGAGCTGCAGCGTTTGGACAAAAAATATTGCTTTCCGAAATTTGGAATTCCAAATTTTGGAAAAAAAAAGAAAAAAAGTCTAGATTTTGGAAATCCAATTGAAAGTTTTGTGCTTGAGTTTATTTTTTTTACTGCTCCGTTGTTTCGTCCTGTTTTCGTTCTCCTTCGTGTGAAAGGACCTTGTTCTTCAGAAGTCGATATTTTCCAAAGTGGACGTTTTCTTCCCAAAGAAAGGGGACGTAGAAGGCGCGGTAGAACCAGTGCGACTTGCTGGCGTCCAGGATTTCAAGCTCGCTTAGCGTTTCCCAATGCTCGACGGTCAGGTGGTAGAGCGGCTCCAGTTCGGACTCGACGCCGTAATCTGTGTCGATCAGGTAGTGACAGTTCTAGAGATAAAGAATAAATAAGGGCCTACTTTTTGCTTAAATTTAGAATCTAGACTAAAAGAATCGTCAATAAATAAAGGATAATCCTTCATGATAACGAGAAGCCCCTCATTTTCATCGAAACTTTGAAAACAAAAGTTGATGTTCCGTCAAGTACTCGGAGCTTTTTAACCCGTTCGGGTTAACAAATAAGCTTTCACGCTTGAACGACGGAATCTTCGCAATATTCGTTCAAGCGTTAATGCACATCCCATTTAGTATGAGAAAGGAGAAAAAATTCAAAATGAAAATGAAATTTTAGTGATAAATTTGGCTTAAACTCTTGGAGAAGCACAAAAGAAAATAATGAAATGGAATCGTTAGTGAGTTTGTTAATACAGTTATATGTGAAACTACCCTTTCGAGGGCTCATTGTAAAAAATGTCTTCTGAAATTATAAATTCCTGAGAATAAAACTCTGTCAAAAGCAAACATTTCTTTCTAACATCTATCTCTTCAAAACCGAACTTTACAAAGTAAGCGTGTTCAAGCAAGAAAAACAAAATGGTACCTTGTGAGCATTTGTCGGATTAGCGAAGTAACGGCCTGGTTCTTCCTTGTTCGCATCGTTGAAATGATCTGGAATGTCTGTGAGTCCTTTTGGCCACTTGTCGAATTTGGCTGGAAGCTGAGCGGCGAATTCGGATTGAATGATTTCGGCGGTCATATTTTCGTGCAAGAAGAAATGCGTGGGGAACTGGTGCCAGGCTTTTCCAACGCAGAGTGTGGTCGGGCCGACCCAGTGGTAGCCGTTTTGGAGCTTGGAAAAGAGGGAACGGTAGATGTCACTGGAAGCGGAGTAACCAGCGACGAGAGCGCAAAGCCGGGAAAAACCGAAAATGCCGGTGACGATGAGGGCTGCGTAGCCGATCGCGATGAACGGAATCTTCAGCTTTTTGAACAAGACCGCGGCGTAGACTTTTTGAATCGATCCGATCGCCACTGCCGTCGCCAGGGTGAGACAGGGATACATCGGGAAGAGGAAGCGTTCTTCCTTGTGCGCCTGGAAGAAAAAGACGAGGATCCAGCAGTAAAGCGGGGAGAGGAACCAGAGACCAAGGTCATAAACCGGCTGGTAGTGCTTGACGAACTTTGAAATTGTCCACTCGGAAAGGACGAGAATCGGCAGAGAAAACAGCCCGAGAATCCAGGCTGGGCCAAAGTTGATCGTCAGGTTTTTCAAATAATAGGAAATCGGTTCTGTTCCATACAAATCAGGCCCCTTTGACGAGAAAACGTTGTAGGTCAAGATATTGAGCCAGGCGAGCTTGGGCGTTCCATAGAACCACCAGTCAAAGGCCACGATCACCAAGTTGATGATGATGAAACTTTCGATGCAGTAGTAGACGAAGGTCGTCAGCTTTTTCTTCTTCAAAAGACAGTCGATCGCCAGCGGGATTCCCAGAGCAACGGAAAATGGCCAGGAGAACAGGGCGCTGAAAGCGCCGACGTAGACGGCCCAGTTGTACTTGCTTCGGAGCCAGAAGCCCATCCATAAACACGTCAAATACATGCACGTGGACGAAGGAAGAAAAGCTGTGGCGGAGATAAAGTTGCCAGCGGAGAGGCAAGTCAGCCAGAGCCAAATGTTCGCCACATTTCCACCGAAAACGACCTGTATCGACTCGCAAAGCCACAATTGACAGCAGGCACAGACGACGCCGAGAATGAGGCGAAGGAAGAAGAAAAACATCGGCGGCGGAATGATCGAAGTCGGCTACAAATAGAAATGTTAGATTTTCTCGGAAAAGTGAGTCAATCAAATAAGACAGGCAAAGAATACATCGAAGACTTTTTCGGAGCGTTTATTATTTAGGCTAGACAAATTAGCTGATGTTTTATTGCCTTCGTTTTTGGGATATAAAAAGGCATCGCGGGATTTTTTTTTTGCGTCTACGAAAATGAAATCAAAAAGGAAAGGTATTCCTTCTCCATAAAGACTGTGATTTTGGATGATACAGTAAATGCAGCATAGCGCGTGAATCTGGAAACCTGAAAATAGATACATCCCTTCGATTGTTATTCATACTCCTGCGAAATTCCTTACACTGTGGAGAAATAGAAGAATAAAATGAAATCAACAGCTTCCGCATCAATGAACGTACCACAAATTTCTGAGAAAAAACCAAAAAAATGAAGTTTATTCAATATCCCATAAAAAAAAAAGCATCAAAATGCCTCGAAAATGAAAAAATGAAAATAAATACATCTCAAACTTTATTATTCTATATCCTTGTTTCTGTGTTCTTACCAAGAAAAGCGACCAAAGCCCATGGCAAAGAATATAGAACCAACTCCTGAGTCCATATTCCGGCGAGTACTCCCAAGTCTGGAACCCCCCTCCTTTGATCAAATAGTACAGAGGCTCCCAATAGTTGAACGTTTCGTCGCAATCGTTGATGCCATTCAGAAATACCTAGAAAAGCAGGTTATTCTAACGTTGATTCAAAGCTTTGGGTACTTACAGAAAAGAGGGAGGCAGTGAGTAAAATTTTAAAGGTGCTTTTTCCTTGATCTCCGCTGGCAGCATTTGGATCTAAAACACGAAATAATCAATCGATCAATTAACCGATGAATTTAGGGGATGGACATCGAGATTAAGCTTTTTCCTCGCTTTAGGGATAGCGTAGTGATCCCCTTACTTGTTGTAGTCAAAAGATTTATTGGGGCAGAGGGAGCAATAACTCTTGAAATAAAATTGATGGCCCGTAGCGGCGATAACTCTCCATTTACGATCCCCGTCTGGTAGAAGCGCTTTTCCAGCGCAGAGGCTCGAAATGATAGAGAAAAATAAGCAAAATACTTAAAATGATCTCCGAATGGCACCTTGGACGTAGTGATTTTATAACAAAACCAACCTACTTTGGTCGAATTCACGACACTCACTATTTGTTGTTCCCAATGGGAACTATCATGGGAACTTCCCATGATATTAATTAATTAAATTTAAAAATATGAAAGAACTTTTAAATGAACGCTTTATGATGTCTGGCATGATTTTTAACTGTTTTCCGTACTTTAAAAATACGCAAACACTTGTCTGTTACTTGAGCTTGACCTTTATTTTTGGAAAATATTTTTACTATAACTGTTAGTTAGAAAAATTAATAAAAGAAGCAATAACTCATTAAATGAAATTGATAACCCGTAGCAGCGATAACTTTGCATTTACGATCAACACCAACAAAAAATCATTTTTTCGGGGAGAGAAATATCAGTGAAAATAATTGCTATTTGACAAAAACAAATTATCTTGATTAAACTTTTAAAATGAAAACCGAATTTTCCTTAAGCAAAAGGATCCCCAGGTTGGAGACTGCGTACGGTTTATCAAAGAATACTATTACCTGTAACTATTGAAATAAATTATAAAATGACCTCTGTGATATCAAACAGACCCTAGAGTTTTGTCGTCTTTTTCTTTCAAAGAAAATAAGGTTGTTCCTATATTAAATCCAAAAGAAAAGATCAGCAGAGATATATAAATGCTTGAGCTCTTGGTACAAAAAAATAAGGGTTTCAGTAGGTAAGTTAACTTGGAATACAGGTTTAATTACCGTCTATAGTGGAGGTCTGCGCATTATTTGGTCCAGAAGGAAAGGGCTTTCGATCGTCTTCGTCGTCACTCTCTTGCGGCGCGATTTTATCTTCAAAATCGCTTTTTTAGAAATTAAGATTCAAGAGCTGCTGCTTTTTTTTTACCTACAACGCCGAACTTTCTTTGTCTAACTGGACACGGCTGTTTGGGCACGGGCATCTGAAGAGCAACACGAGTAAACAAGGGCGATAACGATTTATGAGACGGTGGAGGCGAATGCTTTTTTAGATCTTTAGTTTTTGTGAATTTTTGAACTGTTAAAATTGAAGTATAAAATTGGAAAATGAAAGAAATTAGCTTTTTTTTAAGTACGAGCGCGTTTTTGAAAATAAAATAATTAATAATCATCATTCTTTACAAAATAAACAATACAGTAGTAGGCTAGAATGTCTTTATGTACAGTTCAATAGTTCTACAGTAGAAACACGGACTTGAAGAGGAGTTGGCAAAGAGAATCGGAAGAAATGAAATCAGAATTGAATCGGAAATGAGTGAGTTTTCGATTCCAGGAGGTAGAAAGAGGAACTTTGCGGATTTTGTAGGAAACAGGATCAAGAACGAAATTTTTGAAAATTTTTAAATTAGAAACAGAAATAGAAAAAATCGACAATCGGCAATTTTCAGACGATTTTCAAGTTTTGCTCTGCAGACTTTTTATTCGGTTTCATTCTCTGTCGATAAATCGAAATAGAGATAGACTGATGAAAACCATTCCTTGAAAGAATAGAGAGAAGCGTTTGAAATCCTCCCTTCCCCGATTCCTTCTCCATCGAGCAAAAGGCGTTTTTCGTGAATCTTGTCCATTTCGGACATTCTTATTTCCCTCGCGTGGTTCGCTAGTTTACTAAAAAAAACACTTAAAAATCACCAATTCAAGCAAATACTCATGCAAATGTCAGTGACATTATGTCACTATCTCTCTCTTTCATAAATGAATCGAGCAAACAAAGAAAAAGTTCAAAAACTTCCTTATTTTTTTCGAAAAAAAAAATCAGAGAATTTCTAACCTGTAAAAACTGGCGCCAAAGTAGACGAAGGCAATGCCGCCTGGCACTAGAAACGCGACAGAAGCAATGATCGCCGCTAGCATTGCCCCTCTGTGCGAAGGATTGTTGTTCGGCAAGTCCGATTCTGGCTCTATCGTCGTGGGAGGAGTATCGTCGGTCGTTTCCTCGACGCTCGGGCTTCCATGATCCATGATGGTCCAGAACTTGATCCAAATCAGAAGAGCCACTTCTATGAGGAAAAGTACCAGGCCGAAACCAGTTGAGAGAATCCACGCCACTTCGATTTGAGATTTGAACTTGTTGTGCGGAGAACTCGACCATTTGCGGATGCCCACTGCGGCTTCGATGTTCGGAAGAATACACGTCGCTGGAATTTGGAATTTTAAAAATGAGGAAAAAGAAGAGCAGCTACTTTAATACAGACGAAAGTCGAGAAGCCGCTTGCGGCTTCGAGACACAATATGGATAATTAAAGCCGCGCAGCGGCTTTGAAAACGATAATATCAAGAAAAAGACCGAAAAAGCCGCGATTCAACATGCTACTTGAGATTGAAGCGCGGCTATTTCATATTATGTCTCGAAGCCGCAAGCGGATTCTCGACCCTAGCTATCCAACTTACCGATCATAAGCGAGAAAAGATGGACAATGACGAGTAGAGTAGTAACGCAAGAAAAGAGAACCAGGAGGATTGAAGGATACGGAACTGCCTAAAAAGGGATAAGAAGGAAGAAAGCGCTAGAAAACGCACATTGTCGAGGGTTACTTCTACCATGGCCACCATGGCGAAACCGGCGAGGAGGGCACTTGTCTGCGCGATCGCTTTTAACTTTGCTAAAAAAAGAATCGTTTTTATTGAAGATTTGGGAACAAAAAGTTGATCGTTCATCAAATACTCGGGCCCTTTTCATTTAGCATCGACAAATTAACTAGCACTTTTTGACCTGTTTTTTGGGTACTTCATGATTTTCAAAGAAACAAAAGAAATAATAAAAATGAATGGCTTGTTGACTTAGTTTTTGGGATATTTAACTGGCCGCCGATTCCTCGGAATGGAAAAAATATAAAATGGAACCAAATTTTGATTTTTCTTCGTCACAGTTCTGATTTCTAAGCCACTTCCGTGAAAACCAAAATCAGTGAATAAAATGGAATCGTTAATATCTACGAATTCATAAGGCGTGAAGTAGAAATATGCCACCAAATTAAAATTATCTGAAAATAAAATACTTTCAAAAAAAATTCTCTCTTGATTTACTCGCAAAACCATATTCCAAATTTTCGGTCTTCAGGCAAAAAAGACAAAAAGAGAGAAGTACTGATAAGAGTTTACGTAGCGAACCGCAATAGGTCGATTAGCTCAAGTTGTTTGAATATTTTACTGCATAATTCTGGCTTGAAAGAAACGCAAATTTTGCTTTAAAAAAGTGGGTCAAAAAAGTTGGGCGGATAAATAATCGGAGGTAGCATTTTGTAGGGTAGGCTAATAGTAGAGTAGTATGCTGCCTCTTTTGATGACCTCGATTTGGGGTGATTTAAGCGGAGTCGGATCTCGAAATCTAAGCAAAAATAAAATGAAATCTAAAAAAATTGCGTGGCTAATCGAAAAGCAGGTTCTGCATGGTTAGATATAGAAAATGAATAAAATGATATTCGAAATACCTAAATACTCGTTTCTGTACTAAAAAATGTTGCTTTTATGCGAATTTCGACTACGTATTTCAATTGAATTTTGCCTTTTGCTTACAGTTATCTATCTGAATTTATTTTGCATAAAATGAACACAATAATATCTGTATAGCCTATTGCTAGTTGTTGGAACATCTGCCTCTTACTCAATAAAATCCCAAAAACGAAAAACCTGTTACCTTTTGAATAAAAAACTCTGTAAATCATTTCCGAGTTGGCGGCGCTCAAATCGTGGTCGGATCCATTCTCTGCTCTGCAGTTATCTCGAGCGGAAAGCATAAACTCCCCCGTATTGCTCTCCATTTTCTGAATTCATTTCTTGAAAAGACTCTTCTTTTCAAAAAGTCGAATTAGCTGCAAAAAGCGCTGCAACGAAATTATTCATAAACTTTTTGATGCTTGATTGAAGCTGTGCTCGGCAACCTGTGGGGAAAACCTGAGTCAGGGTCAGAAGCATCTCAAATCAAAAGCTGCGACTTTTTATTTGAGATCTTTCAGACCCTGACTCAGATTTTCTGCAACTTTGATGCTTGATTGAAGCAAAAACTGAGCTGTGCTCGGCAACCTGTGTAGAAAACCTGAGTCAGGGTCTGAAGTAACGCAAACAATTGAAAGAATCTTTCATTTGAGATATTTCAGACCCTGACTCAGGTTTTTTTACACAGCTTGCCGAGCTGTGCTCGATTTTTGCTTCAATCAAGCATCAAAGTTGTAGAAAACCTGAGTCAGGGTCTGAAAGAGCTCAAATGAAAAGTCTCAGCTTTTGATTTGAGAAGCTTCAGACCCGGACTCAGCTTTTCCACAAAGGTTGCCTAGCCCAGCGAACGAGAGTGTTAAATATTGCTTTATTCTAGTAAATAAGAACACAGAAATAGAATAGTAGTAATAAATAATAAAACTTGCCAAAACGAAATTGGAAATCACCGAATCCTTTCAAAGTGAAAAAAGTGATTGTACAGAAGATTTTTTTAAATAAAACTTCCAGCTCAAATTGAGAAAATGTCATCTAATAGGTAAGTTTGGGAAAAAAGGGAGGGCTCTTGAGACTGCTGGAAGTTGTTAAATATTTTTATCGATGGGTATATTCGCGAAAAAAAAAACGTTTTTGAGCGTGATGTATTTGATATTGCATTCTTCCGTTGAAGTTATGATAAAATGGAATTACTGATAACGGGATTCTAGAGAACGCCGAAATCGGTCTATACGCTCGGAAGTAGATTAACTATTCAAATACTGTGTGTGAGATTCTCTGGGCTCGACAACCTGTGTTGAAAACCTGAGTCAGGTTCTGAAGAGATCTGAGCTGTTCAGAACCTGACTCAGGTTTTCTACACAGGCTGCCGGGCCCAGCTGAGATAGAGTTAAAAAGAAATGATGATGATTGCACATAGTTATGTTGTTGGATGTATGGACAAGAAGACAAATTGTAACTAAAACGAGCTGAAAAGGAATTTCAGCTTCAACTTAAAATTTTGGATTCGCTAAACACAAAAAAATAGGAACTGTGACTTTTTTAAAAAAGGGAGAAAAGAAGACGAGCGGCACAAGAAAAATTCGTTACTTATTTTTATTAAAAATGGAGCGAGACGAAGGTGGATTTACTCAAAGTCAAGATCTTCGGAGTCAAGGTCGTCGACGTCATCTTCGTTGACGTCGATGTTGTCTAGCTCGGCTTCTAGCGCGGCGACTTCGGAATCGGAGATGATCTCGGCCGGGGAGGCTTGGTTTGAGCTCTCGCTTTGGTTCGTTTCAGCTGCTTTGGCGTCTTTCATTTTCGATCATAAAAAGTAATCAACAATTCAATCGTTGATTTGATAATCAACAACTCAAGAATCACCAAGAATAAAACACCAAACTAGCAACCAGGGTTCGAAAACCTACAGTTCTGGATCATTTTTAGATACAGTAAGATTGTGGTAGGCATTTTGCTTCATAGGGTGACTTTTGATTGGCTTGTGGACTGAATAAAGCCATCTGATTGGCTCAAAAAGCATTTCTGCTGTGGAGCCAATCAGAAAGCCGTATTCGGTCTATAAGGTAATCAATTGCTACCTTTCAAAGCAGCTAGCTCTTTCGCGCCCTCTGAGTCATAATGAAAACTAATAACTGTATCTACTAATGATTCCAGCTTGCTGAAGGCGCGTATTCGAACCCTGAGAGCATAGAAAAAAAGGGATGAAATAGAAAAGCGTTTATTTTGTACAGACACCGCTTAAAAGTTTAAAATATTAATATTTATTAAGAAATATCAAAGTGGTAGATAAATAGATACGTTTTTCGTTTATTGCGTTTTTAAAAGAATGGGAATAGAGGAAGTGGTTCATTGAAATTTTTAAGAACAGGTTTATTTATATTTATATTGCACAAACTCGCGTCTTGAAGTTAAAGTTTTCGCTGATTATTTTTTTTCTAAACGGAAAAAAGGAAGAAAGAGGCAGTTCAGTCCGAGTCATTCACCGAGAAAGAATTATGATCGCTTCCTGATTCATCTGCAGCTTCGTTTCCAACACTGGTTTCTTCTACTTCTTCTTCCTCCTCCTCATCGGCAGCAGCTTCTTCCTCTTCTTCTTCCTGTTGCTCGTCTTCCTCGATCTCCATTCCTATCGATTCCTCGATCAAATCGCGCTCCGTAATCGCCGTCATTTCCGGGTACTCAGAAGCAAATTCCCTCGTTTTGTTCTAAACCCATTTTGAACCCACTTTTATAAACCTTTCCCCACCTCGTTGTAATATTTTTCCGCTCTAAGTGAGTCTTCATATTCGCCAAAAAGATTTGCGTACTTCTCCGGCTCCGCGATCGCTTCTGCGTGTTTTCCGGATAAGCTTTCTGAACAAAGAAAAAATAGAGAAAGAAAAACATCAGACTGATTACCTTTCCAAAGAGTAGTGACTCGTTGAGCTTCGGACGGCAGGTAAGTTCTGCAGAACATGGCGGCTTCTGGAAGTCTGTTGGCAGAAAGAAGCAGGTTCAAACAAGCCGTCAAATTGCCGGTAAGCATGTGGCTCAAGAAGGCGACGTTGAATTTTCCTTCTGCTTCGGCGTCTGAAAAATGGTTAGGAAATAAAGAAAGGATGAGACTGACCGTTGGCGAGATTGGTGACCGCTTGGGCATCACCAGCGCTGGTGGCGAGAAGGAGAAGACCTCCATGATCCTTTGCTTTTCGAAGCGCTTCGGAGGCAAGTTTTAATTCGCAGTTCTTTGTCGCCAAATCGGCGACGCTTCGCCACTTTTCAACGGAGTCGATTTCTTTTGCGATTTCGACGACTTTGTCAAGCTCGCCGAGCTGAAATTTTGCTTGGAAAAGGGTCTGAAAGAGAGAAAAGAACCTGGAGGGCAAGGTCGAATTGATGCTCTGGATCGGTGGTGACGGCGAGGGCTTGCTTCTTGAAGCCTTGCTTTTCGAGGAAATGAGCGACTCGCGATCTAGCTGATTTTGGAATCGATGGAAGCACTTCGTTGGCAGTGTCGAAGTCTTGGCGCATCACAGCCGTCTACAAAACACGATGAAATTTTGTTCTAAAGAGGTTGATTGCGAAAGAGATCTATTTTTCGTACCTGATACTGAAGAATAGAAAGTTCGACGTTGTAGGAAATGACGTTGAGCTCCGCATCAGCGAGGAAGACTCGGTTGACATCGGGCAGGTAACCGAGGAGATAAAGTGGCTTCTCCAAATGAGCCACTGTGACGATTTCGCCGCCGACGTAGTAGTTCAGTCGGTTCAACGCGTTGGTGAAGATGAAGCAGTCGCCCACCCAGACTCCGGTCTTGACTGTTTCTTCGATTTCTCCCAAGACTTCGAAGGCGTCTGGGTATCCGTCCTAAAAGAAGGGAGTTCTAGAGCTGAATTAAATGATGATTTTCCTGACCTCATCTGGTTCTTCGTTGTGTTCAGCGTTGTATTTCAAGACGTAGAAAGATTCATCTGAGCAAAGCGCGACGAGATCATGGTTCTCGCTCCAGAAAACTTGCTTGGCGTCGATTTCGATTCTTCGAACAAGAGACTGGTCTTCCCAGCTGTAGAAGGCGAGCGAGTCGCCGCCGCGGACGCCCAAAATTGGACCGGTGAAGATCTGGTCGGCGCCGAACTCTGGCTTGAAGGATTTCGCGTCTTTGGGCTTGTTCATGTTGTGGATTTTGACGGTTTGGGAGGACTCTCGAACGGCGAATTCGGCCGCATTGTAGGACCAGACGAATTCTAGCGCGCTGCCAAAGGCCTAAAATAGGGGTGATTAAAAGAACGGACGGGTAAAGAGCCAGTTACTTTGTTTCTGAGAGCCATGGAAGTGTAAATGATGTACTCTCCATCGCCACATGCGACGACGAATCGTCCATTAGCGTTGTGCTGCAGTGTTTGTGGGAAGATTTCAGCCGCGCTTCCGTCTTTGACGGGAAGGACGATTCGTTCTCCATCGCGGACTGTGCTGAAGTCAAGGCCTTGCAGAGATGTCTAAAATGGAAGTGAGCATATTTCAATTCCATGTGGTTGATTTCTTACGTGGCAGAGCTCGGAGTTCCTCGACCAGATGATTTTTCCCTTGGCGTCCATCGTCACTGCCGGCTCGTCTTTTCCCATTTTGATGAGGATGGTTCCTTCGTCGTAACCGATCGCAACGGAGTTGGATCCCTTCATCGCCTGGACGCACCAGACGCGCTCCAAATTGTAGCTCAGCGTGTCTTCAAGTCGGTAAGTGTTCGAGTGCCAGATTCGCAGCGATCCGTCTTCAGAGCCGGACATGATGATCGGCTTCTCGGGGTGGTAGCAGACTGCTGTGACGTTTTGTGAGTGTCCATCGAGTGTTTGGACGCAGGTCTTGTTCTGGTAGTCCCAAATCTTCACGAGGCGATCGTCAGCGCCAGAGATGAGGTAAGGCTTGTCGCCACCGGAGTAGTAGTCGACGCAGTTGACTCCCTTCTCGTGCCCTTCAAGAGTGAAATTCGGCTGGTTGGAGCCCAGCTGCCAGACTTTGAGCGTTCGATCCAGCGAGGCCGAGCAGAAGGTGTTCGCGTCTTTCCTGTTGAAGACGACTTGCATGACGTAGTGCGTGTGGCCCTCGAACACTTGCTGGCACTGCCATTTCTTTTCCCAGTCCCACAGTTTGATCAGCATGTCGTCGGAGGAAGTTAAAATGAACGGCTGGGAGGGATGTACGGCAATACATCTGGAAACAAAAAATAATTAAGAAAAGCTGAAAACGGTCTTGCCTGATATAATCTGAATGGGCTTCAAAAGCGTGTTGTCTTTCGAGAGTGTTGTAGTTGAAAACGCGCACATGCATATCGTCTGATCCCGAAACCACCCAATTCTTTCTTGGCACGAATTTCGCCGCTCTGACTGGAAGATCGCATACTGAAACGTTACTGTCACACTCTGTTCTGTCTAGAGCCTGTTTCGGAAGCCTGTGTAGCAAACCTGACTCAGGGTCTGAAAGATCCTTCAATCTCTGAGTCAGGTTTTCTACACAGGTTTCCGAGCTTTTGGCAGGTCTAATTTTCTTTCTTCTTAAATTTTCTTGCCATTTTTTCAAATAAAAAGCAGCTGTACCTTCAAAGTTTTTGATAAGAGTAGAACTGGTCGTGTTCCAAATGTGGACCTGTCCGGAATACAAGGAGCAGAGCAGCCATGGCTCGGTGGGATGAAGATCGACCGATTTGACTCGTTCGCTTCGAGCGGTCAGTTCTCGACGGATGTCCAACCTAAGCGGCATTCTGAAAGATTCAATTCAATTCTTACTCTAGGAAAAAACAAGAGAATGAGTCGTTTTTGGTATTTTTCTTAAGCCCGGTAGGGTTTAAAAACTCGGGAAGGAGTCGCCCCCAGGCCACTCTAGTTAAACAAAAACATCAAAAAAGGGATCATTTTCGCCATTTTTGTGAAAAAATTTTACGACAGTTTCATTTTTCAACTAAAATTGACCGACTTTCTCAAAATTAATTTCCTTCTTCAAAAATATTTGAAAATAAACAAACTAAAATATATTTTCTGGCGGAAATTTATAATTTTTTAATAAAATATTTAAGAAATAAATAAATAAGCTTGAAAATAATACGATTACACTATTAGCAGCTAAAATTTAAAATTTCTCTTTATAAAAATAATTTTGAAATGAAAAATTATCGATAAAATTAAAAAATCTAAAATTCGCGCAGCGAAAAAGATGAAAGCGAAAATAAAGGGATTAGGCGTTGTTTGCTCGGATCCGGATTTTGAGTTTCACTCCGACGACGATTTTGATTTTCCTTCTTTTTCTTTCAAATTCGCCCGCGCCAATTGGCCCGCGCTGCTGACGTCATAAACTACAACGTGGAGCTCTTTTTCGAACATTTCCCAAGAAATCGACCATGATTTCGCTAGAAGTTGCATTTATTGGTGAATTGATACAGTAGATTCTTGTTGGGCGTTTTATTTTTCATTGGAGTCAGAAATTTTGATTTTTTCGTCCGGAAAATGGCGAATTTTTCGCCCGGCTCGAAAACCTTAGTCAGGGTCAAAATAATTTTAAACGAAAAGCCACGTAGCGCCTTTTTTAAACGAAGCCGCAAAGCGGCTTCGCAAAGTTTATTTTTCAATCAAATTTTAAATTCTGGCGAAGCCGCTTTGCGGCTTCGTTTTTAAAAGCCGCTACGCGGCTTTTCATTTATGATTAGGGCCGACGAGCAAAAATTCAACCCCAAGAACCCTTTGTGGTAAAGCCTTGAAAATTTGGGACAATATGTATTTAGGCCTAACTAAAAAATTGTTATTGAAATTTTTTTGGTCTGACCACGTGATCACGGGTTACAGACCCTCGAAAAGCTAGAAAAGCTTGCCGAGCTTGATCCCCTTATGGGATCATCTTCTCGTTAGGCCAAAAAGAAAGGTCTTGGTTTGTTCTAGTGGTTTAGCCAAAAAAATTCTTGGTGCCGTCTTTACAGGAGACAGTAGAAGCTATATAAGGACTCAAAACTAGCTAAAATTGAGGTAAAAATCCAGGTTTCACGGGTTACTTAGGCCAAAATACGTTGCAAAAAGGGCCATTTTGGACGCTTCAATTCCCTCTCGCGATTCATGAGATCTTGCCACCAAAAATGTTTTGGATTCTATAGGAAGAACTTTTTATGCTTTTTCATGTTAGCTACATTATGATCACATGCGGTCAGGGGATCGAGGTTGGCAAGCTTTTCAAGCTTTTCGAGGGTCCGTATCACGTGATCACGTGATCATACCAAAAATTTTCAATTACAAATTTTTAAGGTTGGTCGAAATACATATAGTTCCAAAAATTTAGGCAGTTACCTGAAGGGGTTTTAGGGGTTTATTTTTTGGTCGTCGACCCTATTTATGATCTTTTAAACCCTGACTCAGGTTTACTTCACAAGATGCATCGTGGAAAATGAAATTAAGAAAAACTACTACTTAGTTTTAGATTTTGATTAAACTTTGAAGAATTGAAGAAAAAATATATGGTTTTTGAATTTATTATCTTTTTTCAAAACATTGAAGTTGATGAAGCGAAGAAGTTGAACAAGCGAAGAAGAGGAAGGTGCTTCATTTTATCAAAAAGTTTTTGATTTTTGTTTTCACAGTTTAGTCGGGAAATTTCTCGATGGATACCTTCTGTATCTTTTTGAAATCATTTATGCTTATTGATTCTAAAGCCGAAATTCCGTGATTTTATGCGGATTTCGACCGAAAGAGGGCGCTTTCGCTCTCTCGGCGGGTGAGCAGCAAATTTTATCTTTGCTTTGAATCAATCTTATCGCTGCGAAATCTGTCTTTAGTTCTGACCTGCGAGAGAACAACTCGGAAATGATTTACAAAATCGATATATTTTTTATTATCAGAAATGCTTATCGTTATTTTTTCAGTAAAATTGTTCATCGACGTAGGACGAAATGCCAGGAAAAACATGTTACTCTTGATTCCATTTTATCAAATATTTATTTCTCGAGGATTTCTTGAAACAGTTGCACCCAACGTAACAGCAGCTATTCTTTATTTTGTTTCATTTCATTTTTGGTGCTTTTTGCAGATCTGAGTTCGTTTAAATCGCCCAAAATCGAGGTCATCATAAGAGAGGCAGCGCGCTATCCTAATATTTGAGAAGCCCAAAAATAAACTCCGATTATCAGTTTCAGTTCTCCGTCCGATTCGTCCGAATTTTACCGCGATCTTCAAATAATGCCATTTATTGCATTTACTATCAATCAGTTACAGTACTAAGCCTCAGTCTAGGCTCCGCAACCTGTGTGAAAAACCTGACTCAGGTTTCTTCACAGGCTTCAGTCTTCGTTGTCTCCAGCATCAGTAGAAAGGGACAAGATTCTGTCGACGGAGCAATCTATTTGTATAAAAATCTGAATGCGCAGTATTCAAGGATTTCTAGCATCACTTTTTGAAGCAGGTGACTTTTGAGTTTTATTGAGCTTGGCCGCTCGACCGGGAACTCGAAAGCCTGTCTCCCCAAAGGGCAGGAGTCTGTTCCCCTCCTTTTCATTCTTGCTCCGTTTTATTCCCGAGATTTTTCTTCCTTTCAGACGAAAAAAGAAAGAAAGTGTCCTCTTCAAACTATTTGATCAAGTGGAGCCTTTTAAGAGAGATTAGCACTTCCGAGTGAATTTTGAAGCCTAAATTTTCAAGTCTCGGTAAGTATTCTAGCAAAATCCTGACTTCCGCTTTTTGACTCAAAAGTCTGCTCGAGGCAACCTGAGTCAGGGTTCTAAAGAGTAAAATGAAAAGCCGCGTAGCGGCTTTTAAATACGAAGCCGCAAAGCGGCTTCGCCAAACTACCAACTCAATGAATATTTTTAAGTAGCGGCTTTTTTAAACGCTTTGCGGCTTCGCTACATAAAAATATTCATTGAGTTGGTAAGTTTGGCGAAGCCGCTTTGCGGCCTCGTGTTTAAAAGCCGCTACGCGGCTTTTCATTTTACTCTTTAGAACCCTGACTCAGGTTTTCTACTCAGGTTGCCGAGCACTTGGTGAAGTTAAGTGCTCCTTGAAAGCAGTAGATTAAATAGTAAAAGCGCGTTAATTTGAGAATTGGCGAATTCTATTTTGTTCTGGTCCAGATTCTCAATCGAGTAGTACGCTCTCAGTCAGGTGGAACGGACTGTTACTGATCTGAGTAATCCGCCGGCGGCGAGGTCTCGTTTTTCCCTTTCAGATGCGAGGAAGAGAGATGCTCCCCCTTTTTCCAGAGCAATGAAGGGAGAGAGCTAGAAGAAAAAGTCACCTAGAAGAGCAGCTGGCCTTTATCGGCTTAGAACACATGGCGAAAAATCGGAAGTAGGTAGATTTTCGTTGTTGTTTTCGATCGATTAATCCGCCGGCAGCGATTAGTTGCCCCTAGAGCGAGCTACTCTTTCATCCTTTCGGAAAGGGAAGCAGTCACGTGCCCAGGTGGTTGTGTGCCTAACTCGTGTCCGCTAATCGCTGACTTACGCCAGTAAGAACAGTGGCCGCCCTGCTGTGACCCCTCAACACCGCCGCCTTTTCTTCACCAAGCTTTCCCTCACAACGCATGCCCAAACAACAAAATTTTTTAAGAGACTAAATGCCACACAGAATGGTCTAACCGATGTTCCCCGCCTTCTATTCGCAAGTTCCTTGCTCAGTGGATTCGCTCAGTTCTTCTTATACGCACAATATGACGACTTCTCGATCTATGCCGAAGAAGAGTCCAATGATCCAGCAGAGAATACTCTACCTGTAAGTATCAGATCAAAATTTCAATAGTAAGATCATAGATTTGAGCTTCATCTTTCCATAAAATTAAGAAAATAAGGGTATCCCTTTCTTAAAGTCCATTTTTGGACTTAAATCATCATTCGCAAGCTTTTAATTATGACTTTTTCTCCTTTAATTAACGCGTTGACACCCATATTTCATTTTTACCAAGGGATAGTTCACACCCTTAATTAAGAAAAAAGGGTATCCCTTTCTTAAATCTTGAAGAAAAATCTACTTTTTCGACCGAAATCATTATTCGCAAGCATATATATTGAGACCTTTCTCCTTAAGTTAACGCTTTGACACCCTTATTTTATTTTTACCAAGGAATAGTTCACACCCTTATCTATTCGTTTCCAATCAAAATTTTCAGCAAAACATCAGCTACGAGCTAATCATCGGCAATGAAACGTACACGCTGGACAATCTAGCCACCTACAATGTTTCTGTTGAGCTGCAGCTTCCCGATACCCGCTCCTTGCGGCATCTGTTCATGTTGAACACCGCCTTTATCGACGCGGTTTGGCAGCCATTCGAAACGATCGAAGACTTCTTATTCGAGCTACTTACTCTCCAAGTCGACGATCATTTGGACTACGTTTCTAACAACTGGCAAAAGGTACGCTTTCTCAAAATCTTCTTGAAAAACCTTCCCTTACTAACTTGAATCAGGAGCACCAATTCAATACTACACTTCCTGCCAAACTCTTTCTTGCCTTCAAGGTTAAAAATCGTCTCTTTTACTCGTAAAAATGTCTCTTTTTTTACAAAAATTGTCATTTTTTCTCGTCTATGTCTTCAAAAATCAATTGTAGAAAAATACTCATTTCTCTTAGGTGGCCAAGTTCGAAACAGGCTACCTGATCTGCCTCGCCTTCGGTCTCCTTTTCGTCATTTCTATGCCCATCGTCGGTTTGATTTTCTGCTCCTGTCGATTGTGCAACAACTGCGGCGGAAGAAGATACCAGGACATCAAGGATGCCAAATCGGGCTGGCGAATATTTCATTTCCTCGCGCTGATGCTGACCAATTCCATCCTCATTATTCCAATGGTGTTCATCTTTTTGACGAATGATTGGATCGGAACTGTTCTTCAAGAAGCTGGACCGGCTGTTCTTGCGAATATTGATCACATTTATGGATATACAGGAAAAGAGATCGGAAATCATTAATAAAGTAACAGTGACATTCTGATTTTGATCTCGAAAAAGGTTCAATAAAGACGCAAATGGACGACATTTACAACAACTACAAATTCGTCGAAAACTTGACGACTCTTCAACTGGAAAACATCGGCAGCGTCCTCGGCGATCCGATTCAAACGGAGCTGCGAGCGAGTTTTAACCCTTTATTCGGCGAACTCGGCGAGTTTCAGATCGTCCTCGACGGAGTGACGAGCACGCTCTCTTCTGTGGATCAAAACTTGGCGAGGATTTCGAACGGCGTCAAGACTTTCGAAGGGACGCTGGAAACAATCAAGACCAGCATCGAAGCGGATCTGGCATTCGACAATTGCGACAAGAACGCGGCGTGCAGCATGCTCAAGGGATTCACCGCCAAATTGCAGCTCGGCGGCGACTTTCAGTCGGTAAGTTTCTGGACGAGTATTTACCCAGAGCTGCGACAAGTCGCCGACTTTTTCAAGTACATCTACTACCCCTTCATTGAGACAGTGAGTTTTATGCTCGGTGAGATCGATTTTCTGGTGTTTGAGAAAAACGATATAGAGAGATAAGATGGTGCGCTTCTTCTTTTGGTGAAAAAAAGATGATTCATTTGCAATATGAAAATTCTAGCTTCAAGCTCTCCCCGATTCTCCTCATTGATTTAAAAATAATTCTAGCTTGACGATATGTCGTTGGAAATAAAAGAGCTGCAAGATGCTCTCGCGCGATACAACCTCACAAATGTCATCATTCTCGGCGAAAACGCAATCAACGACATTCCAAACACAATCGACCGCTACACGAGTTCCATGATCAACGACATCATCGGCCCTGGCGGCATCTTCGAAAGCGTCGACCAGGACGTCCAGCGCGTGATTGACCAAGTAGACGACTACCTCGACGTCAACAACACAATCGACCTGCAAGAGCACCGGCAGACGGTGCAAGACATTGCCAACGAAATTCCAGAGGCGGAAAAGTACAGAAACATTATCGGCTTGACGATAGGCAGCATGGTAGCGCTTGTTGTCGGCGCAAACTCGCTGGGAATTATGCTCGGCTTTTGCGGCTACAAACGCGAGGCAACGCCGACAAACAGATCTTCAGCGTCGAATCTGGGCGGCATTTTCTTGATGATGTCGGTCAGCTTCAGCTTCATTTTCGGCTGGCTTCTGATGATGCTCTCAATTATCGCCTTCACTGTAGGCGGCCACGGAGAAAAGTACTTTTGCCAGACGATGCAGGAGGACTCTCAGGGCAATTTCACCGGCCTGGAGGTAAACTATCCTTTCTTTGATTAGTTTTATTTATGGCTAGTTTTTGCACGACCTGGGTGCCTCGATGGGATACAACTATCCCCTCGATCTTGTCCGCCCAGTCAATTTTACTTTCGAAAATTCCACCGAGAATGGGTTCATGTCGCCGACTGAATATTTTTCGTAAGGAAAAAAACACGTCTTCCTTGTTGTTTTCCATCATTTTTTTAACAAAAATTGTCGTACCAGAGTCCCCACGACCAGAGTCGTTAAATTTTGCCACATTTACCCCCTTAACTTTTGATAAAACGTACCCCTGTATTCTTTAAGTGTTTAAAATGACGACGTGACAACGTAAAGATGACTCATTTGCGACGTCACGTCGTCATTTCCAACACTCAAAGAATACAGGGCTACGTTATATCAAAATTTAAGGGGGAAGATCTCCTTTTTTTCACATTCATTTTTTACTAAAAAAACTTAGTTCATCTCACAGCTCGCAAGTTTGAATATCAGCATAAGCAGCAACTCGTCAATATCGTCATTAGATTTGTCCTCATCCTTATTGTATGTATCTGTGCAGGTCTTGAAAACCCTCTTAAATGGCCCAAATTTCAGGATGTGTAAAAACAACACGGGTTTGTACAAATTGCTCGAGCTGGACCAGATGTTCGACTTGGACGAGCTCTTCAACTTGACAAAGTACAACCAACTAGTGGACGAGCAATTCGATCAAATAGGAGCTGTGCTGAATGGAACTCTCGACGGATTTCTCAGCGAAGATGATATAGCGAATATTGAAGTGTTGAAGAGTGAGTCTCTCTTCCTTGATTTCAACTCGTGATCACTCATTCTTAGATGGTTCCTGGAGACATATCGACTACGCAACTTACTTGAAAGAAGTAAATAAGGGTCTCACATCGATCGATCTTGAGAGCTTTGCTGGGATGCTGAATGAAACATCTGTCGACATCGAAAACAACCCCTCGCCCATGACAAATATCGAAAAAGCGACTACTGTTGCTAAATTGCAAAAACACAGGTGAATATTATTAGCCAAAGCGAGTTTCGTTTCGGGAAAAAATTTCGACCTGTTCTTCTTTGGCGACACTGGTGACGTCGCCGAATGTCGCTGAATGTCGCCAAATGTCCCTGAATGTCGCTGAATGTCAAGACATTTCGGCGACATTCAGCGACATTCAGCGACATTTGGCGACATAACCAGGGCGCCCAGTCTTTTTCTATTGTTTTTGTTCAGCTACGATGTTCTGAATCTGTATCAAACGCAAATCGAGCCGCTGGAAAGTGCCCTCGCCGATCTGGAAAACGATTTGGACAATTTGAAGGACACGGCGGAAACTGTCGACTCTTCGCTCGATGCTTTAATCGAAGAAGCCCGCATTGTTAACGAAACTCTCATTACAGTCACGCCCGAAAGGTGACTTTTCGAAAAACCCATTTTTAAAATTCATCTCTGTTTCAGCTTGAATCAAATCGCGAGAAGATACTCGAGTGACATCGCCGGCCGAATTCAAACCTTCTCGTCCTGGCTCAAAGTCCAAGTGGAGGAAAACGTCGGAGCGTGTCAACCGATTTACGGAATTTATACAAATGTCATGAACATTGCCTGCTCCTACTTTGTCGACTCGTTAAATGCTTTTTGGTTTTCTTTGGCTTGGGCGACAGGTGAGCCTTCGTTTTTGAGCGAGAATTACAGTGGACAATCCTAAAATCGGTGCACACGATTTTCAGCCAATCAGATAGCGGCATTCCTTTTTTGGCCAATCAGAGCACAGAATAGAGAACTGGACTCGGGAACCTGAGTCAGACTCTTTTCATTTTAGCTCTTCCAGAGCCTGACTCAGGGTTTTTACTCAGGTTGCCGAGCCCATTTCTCTACTCTGTGCTCTGATTGGCTCAAAAGGAATGCCGCTATCTTATTGGCTGAAAATCCAGTGGGCCGATTTAAGGATTACCCACTGTAACTTCGATGAATTTTTTCGATTGTGATTTTATGTTTCAGTATTTTTGATCCCTTCGATGATTTTCGGCGCGAAACTGCACAAGTGGTTCCGGCGAATGAAGCAAGAAGAGTATTTCGACGAAGTGGCGCTGGGAATGAACCGCTCCGGCCAGTTCTATAACGAGTACGGCGGCAGGCGAACGCACTCTTACCATAACCCACCTCCATTTAACCCTCACTTCATCAAACCGTCGCCTAGCTGACGATGGTAAAGTAGCACTGCTAAATTAACGCGCTCGTTTAGGGGCTTTGACTCTGAGTCGGATTATTCCTACTCCGATTAGCAGCTCACAAATTTCAACGCAGTAAGATTCCTGTTGTCATTTTTATGCCATGTAACAAATGACTGTTAAATTTAACCTATTCGCGCGTATTTACCAATTATTTTGCAAAAGGGCTTTCTTAACCCATCTTATAACCAATAAAATGGTCGAAGATTGGAATCGACCAATAAAAATCACTTTTTCCAAAAAATTGGTAAAATGACTCGAAGAGGTTAAAATTTTAAAATTGCGAATTCTCATCAAAAAATAGTAACCAGCTGGCTTTTTATTAGAAAAGACACCGTTGTCGCCTAAAGAAGAACAACTTGCCAAATAAAAGAAAAAGAAGCCGCAGCGTCCAAAAGAACTAAATATTCAATTTCTGTAAAAAGCGATTCACCTCGACTGACCCTGATTTACAAATACAAGTTCAAACAAACTAGAAAACGCATCCAATTGCATAAAAGAAAGGGTTGAGAGAACTGATTCTATTTTCGCTTCGGAAACTTGGTTTGACTTCAAGTTTTTGATTTTCTTCTGAGAAATCGTTGTCGAAACGGAAAATTTTACTGAAATCAAGGAGGAAACGGAAGATTCAAAAATCTCTAGAACAAATTTTTTAATAACTAAAAGCTACTAACAATTTTTCTAGAGCAATTTCGAGAACAAAGCCGCGAAAATAAATCATTTTAAAAATTTTTTAATTAATAATTAATATTTAGAATATGTTTTTAAATATAATTAATATTTTCTATTAATTATTTAAAATTTATTTTGAATTTAATTAATTTAAATCATATATTTGTAATAATTTTTAATAATTCAAAAATTAAAATATTTTTTGAATTAATTAGATTAAAAAAATAATAATTATTTTTAAATTCATAAATAAAAAAAGTAGTAGTTTGTCGATTTTATTACGGGAAGGAATTGGACAGATTGGAAAGGGTAATGAAATGCTCGGAACTGACAAAAAATGATTGAAGGCGGCTTTGACAGATCTGAGATCCCGAGGTACTTTTTTCAGCGCGCATTTTATATTTTTCCTCGAGAGAAAGAGAGCGCGCGGAGGTGATAAGAAGCATGAGATTCTTCGTTCGCTCTTCTTTTTGCTTATTGGCACTTTTTGGGCCTTTCAGGTAAAAAGGGAAAACAGTGTATTGGCGTAAATACGCGTGCTAATCAGTAATCACATTGCGGCGCGTGTCTAATCCCAAGTTTAACCCAAAGCACCCGTTTTTTAAATCGTTCAATTTTGATCGTTAAAAAATAAAATTCTAGCGCCGCGAAAAATGCGAAGCAAAAACAGAAGGGTGCGCCAACTTTGAGCCCGTGTTCCTGGCTCTAGAAAAGAGACCAGGCAAGAAAATGAGAGCAGCATCAGAGTAGGAAGCAGCCGATTCCGGCGTCAGGAAATGGGCCGCTTTTCTACTTTTTGAGGAAAGAAGTTTCAAATTGGGGCTTAGCGATAATCCTGGCCGAAATCACGCCTCGTTTTTAAACTTTACAAAAAATTAACAAATTGAAGATAATTTTAATAATTTAGGAAATAAAGATGAGCAAAAACTAGAATCCAAAATTCAGATTTTGCCGAATTATCACTTTCTGTAATTTTATAGCTATTTTTCTTATTTTGACTTTAATAATTCAATAAAACTGAATCTATTTTACTCTGAGAATGAAAAAAATTGAAGGAAATTTTCAAACAATCTATAAAAATGAAATTTTATTGTTTTAGATTCTAGAATCTTGATTCTAGAAAATTTTACAACAAAAAATCACTTTTTCCAAAAAATTGGTAGATTGATTCGAAGAGGTTAAAATTTTTAAAAAATTAACCTATTCGCGCGTATTTACCAATTATTTGGTAAAAGGGTCTTAGTCCACCTATTAACCAATAAAATGGTCAAATTTTCAACCCCTTTATAAAAATGAAATTTTATTGTTCTAGAAATTATTATCTAGAATCTTGATTCTAGAAAAATTCACAACTTTTTATCTTTGAATTGAACTCATCCATGATTTAAAAATCCAATTTTTCTATAAGAAACTATCGACAGGAAACTAAAAAATAAAGTCAAACTAGAATCTTGAAGTAACTTAATCTTTAAAAATAAAAATTCCGAAATGAACTTCAACAACTTTGATTTTTAAAAAGTCAAATAATTTTTTCAGCAGCGCGGCACTTCGAACTCAGGTAAAAACAATATTTAACTGATTTATTTCTCGAATTCAGCTGTTCCGGGGAAATCTGCTGTTCCCAGGCGGAAGTGGACCAGCTCGTGGCTGAAATCAGCGAAGTGATTTTCGACAAATTCGAGCAGCAGCGCCTCTCCATTCAAAATGCTGTTCAGGGACTCAAGCTCTCGATTAAATCGCTTCTTCTTCAATTTGACGCTGATATGGATAAATTTTTTGCGACAGGAGAAGTTTTTAAAATTTTTTTTAAAAAATTGATTAAATTATTTAAAATTTCCTATTAAAAAATTATTATTTAAAATTATTATCATTTTTTTATAATATTATTTTTTTAATATTTAATTTATTATTATTATTTTATTAAAATTTAATTAGTAAATTTATTTTTTAATTTAATTGAATCGACAATTTAAGAAAGAGTTTAGTTATTGAAAATTAGCTGCTTGAAAAACTAAAAAAGCGTACGAGCAATTATTCTTCCAAAACAGAGTAATCTTTGAGTCGTTTCAAGCCGACCTCAAGGCGGTGGTTTTTTCTGTAAACAAAACGCTGAAATCTAAAATAATTAAATAACCGTGAAAGACAGTTTTCGACTCGTCCAAAAGTCCGAATCCGAAGCTTCCATTTCGCCGCCTTTTCGCGCGAATCCGACTTGAGTACCGCGAGTTTCTCGATTTTCCCGCCCAAAATTGCCGCTTCCAAAACTCATCAAAAAGCGAAATCAACAAAAAGAGAGAAAAAGCGTTTTCTCCTTTTTTAAACCCTTCATCGAGCAGCTCAAAACGTATTGAACAAAAAGTGGAAAACATCAGATCTTAATTGAGTTTTTTTAGCACCCGCACTGTTTTGTGGAAGCTCGAAAAACTGCTCAGATTTTGGAAAATTTGGAAGAAAAGGAAATCCTTCCATCTGCCGAGTGTCTCGCGCCAAAACGGTAAAAAATAATGTTTTTCCCGAAAAACCGATTTTCCGTCAATTCGCTAAAAACACGGTTTTTACCCAAAAGTTGACTTTCCGTCAATCCGGGAAAAGCTTTCTTGAAAAAAAGTTTTCATCGTCGAATTTTAGCCTTTGTCCGATTTGCACGATGGCAGAGAAAGTCGATAGCTACAGTAGCTGTTTGTTTCTCCACGAACGGGACGCGGAACTGTGTCTTCCGTGGCTGAGAAGTTGGACCCGGCTGGTCGAGTTTTGGAACGCACTGTCCAAAAGGACGCGCGGCAAAAGCGACTGGCGAGCGAATTCCAGCGGCTTCCCGAAAATTTGAGTTATGCCATCATGGAGTTTATACAAGCGCTTTCAGCTGAAAATGATAAGCTCTGTCGTCAGTTCTCGCCCAAGGTATAATCGCCGCCCAAAACTACTCATTCGTTTTTCACTTTTCCAAATTCTCAGTCGCGCAAGAGATCGTTACTAGCCGAGAAGAGGAGCACCGTCGAATTCCTCGATCTGAGCGCAATCACGGCCAAAGCAGCTGCTTTTCCTGGCGAATTAGGAGCCAGCATCTGTAGCAGTTCTTTACCAAGGGGAAGGAGAAAAGAAGAAGAGGCAGCGAAAAAGGACGGAAAAAGAAGTCGCACTGCTTTTGCTAAAAGCCCACCTCAAGTAAATCAAACCCTGAGCTCGGCAGCCTGTTTCGAAAACCTGAGTCAGGGTTCTGAATGATCTTCGCCAGAATTTTTGCTAGATTGTAATGGTAGTATTAGCGGCTTTTCATTTCAGTATTTTCAGACCCTGACTCAGGCTTTCTACACAGGTTGCCGAGCCCAGCTTACTCTAACCATGCTATCTAACTCGTGAATTTAGCTCTCCCTTTCGATCGAAGACATAGAACGAATGAATCAAATTCAAGAAGAGCTTGATCAAATGATGATCGACGATTTGGAAAAGAAAGAAAAAGCTGGAAGACATCGACAAATGGAAAATCCAGATGTTTCAGAAAAAGACGAAAAGGAGGAGGAAGTTTTAAAAAGCGAGATTCTGAAAAAGGGTTGTTTTCTTTTGACATCAATTATTTTCTGTACACGATTCTGGCGCTGTCGATTTGTCTGATCGTCGTGACTCCTATTTTGTACATTCGGCTGAAATAAAAAGAAGGCGGAATAAGTAGATTTGCGAATAAAATAGTATCTCAAGTGGGCTGTCGTAGTCTGACATCGCGCTTGTCGCCCGGGGTGGAGGCAGCATTCAGCGCTCTCCATTCAATTTTTGGCAGCTTCCTGCAGCGATGAACAGCAAATCCGGAATTCCTTCTCCTTCGAAGGGGCTGCTGACTTCTTTCAGTGAGACTGAAGGACATGCTCCTTGCAGCTCAATTGGTTCTATCAACTATAGGACCAGTTCTGAAGACTAAAGACGAAGAAACTAAGTGCTCTTTTGACTAATAGTAGACGCGTAAAAGAAAGATTGTGATGGTTACTTTTTGGCAACCTGTGTGAAAAACCTGAGTCAGGCTTTTTGAAGAGCTAAAATGAAAAGCCGCAAGGCGGCTTTTAAACACGAAGCCGCAAAGTGTTTAAAAATAGATAAGGGTCATTGAATTCCGAAGACGCTTTGCGGCTTTGTTTAAGAAAAAGCCTAAAATAACGGCTCTCTGATTTCCTAATTAGCTAATTGATTTATTAGCTATTTATCAAAATCACTTTTGTCTCAAAATCCATCTTCTTCTTTTTCTAATTGAAAAAAAGCAGTGGAAAAAAGGCATTGTTTTCTTTACCGAGAAGGTACAGTATAATCTTTGTCATTGGCGTTTTTTCTGACTTGGTGGCGGTGGTGCCGCGGGGCCTTTTCTTTCCCCAAGTGCGTCCGCGGCGGGGCGCTAGAGTGCACCCTTTGCGCGGCGGGTGGCGATTTCGGGCGGGCGGATTTTCCACTTCTGACAAGTAGCAGGTCTTGCCGTTTTTTCAGTCTACTTTGGGTCTTGCTGACTCAACTTTCAATACTAAAATCGCAAGCAATACAGAGATTATTTCCAACAAGAAGATTCAAGAGAAAGAACAGAAAGAAGAAGAAGAAGCGAAAATTAAAACAGAGATTTTTCAAGAAGATCAAAAACGAAACTTGAAATTTCTTCCGTCGAGCCATGCGGTAAGCAGTGTTAATTCTAACACCAAAGAGAGCTTCATTAGAAAAGCCGCAAAGCGGCTTTTTAAAAACGAAGCCACGAAGATTTTCAATACAAATCGCGCATTTTTACTTCCAATCGAGAAGCCGCTTGCGGCTTCGAATTAATAAAAAAGCCGCGCGAAGTGCGGCTCAAATGATAATTTCTCGAAGCCGCAAGCAGCTTTTCGATTGGAATAAAAACGCGAGATTTGTATCGAAAATATTGGCGAAGCCGCTTTGCGGCTTCGTTTTTAAAAAGCCGCTACGCGGCTTTATTAGTAAGGCCTTCTAGAATCTAGATCGTAGCGGCTTTGCCAAAATCTCCATTTCGAAATTTCCAATTTTCGAAGCCTTTTTCTATCTTTTTTGTCTTGATGGAACAGCGCTGGTATTTGTCAGTTTTTTCCGAGCTTGGTGGTGGTGGAGGAGCGTCGTTTTCTCACCCTTCTGCGTTTACGCGTGTTTCGCTTTAGAGCAGGCGCATCAAAGCGAAACTAGCAATTTGCGCGTTTTGCTATATTTAGAGTTATGTTGCAGGGAGCAGATAGTGGGGGCTTAGATTGTTTCGATGACAACCTTGGACACACACACAGACTCGGTCCGTGACGCAACAAAAACAGCACTGTTCTACCAATTCAAAATACAAGCACCGCCTGAAACTGTAGCTCGTGCCTTTGTCACCCCCTTATCCCGCCAGTTTCAAGTTTACCTGCAAACTACAATCTCCACAAGAAGAAAAAATGGCTGTATTTAATTTTGGCTCTAGAAAAATCAACCTTTTTTATACTTTTTCAAGCACGCGGCTTTTCATTCAAGACTTTTCAGACCCTGACTCAGGTTTTCTACACAGGTTGCCAAGCCAATAAAATACAGAAAATTTTTTTGAGACTGTTTTTCTGCTAGAAATTCATCTTTTTCAGATTTTTTCTTATCCGCGAGTGAAAACGGTAACAGCTCGCGAGTTGCTTTATTTAACATAAACACGCGCCCCGTTAGCCCCTCTCAGTCTTAGTAATTACGGAATGTTTATTAATGATCCCAAGAGAGAAGGAATGCGCACAGTTGGTAATTACTATTACGTGATGAGTTTGACCTCTGCAAAAAGCGAAAGAAAAGGCAAATTAACAATTTTGGAAAGAATTTTAGGATTTTTGGATTTTGGATTTTTTGGATTTTTGGATTTTTGGATTTTTTGGATTTTTGGATTTTGGATTTTTTGGGTTTTTTGATTTTTCGGATTTTTGGATTTTTTCCGGAAATCCGTTTCTTTTCTTGATATTTTGTTATTTGAAAAATGGTCTAAACCAATTTTGGGAGTGAATTTTGGATTACCAATAAGATTGGTGTATTTGGCCTACCGGCCAATCAAAACCCTTTCCATAAAAATTTGTTCCAAAAATTGGTTCTACCCTGAAAAATGATCTTTTTGTTGATGGCGTTGAATTTTGAAAATCGACCTCAATTTTCAAATTTTTCTCCGCCAAAACCACGATCTAAACACACCGGCTTTCGAACCTGTTAAACTGCATCTCATTAGCGCTTGAAATTGAACACCAGCCGCGATTTTACGAAATACGAGATTCATGCTTCATTCAAGCGCGCCTCATTATTTGAAATTTCTTCTTTTCGATTAAAAAATTACTGAACAGTCGATTTCGATCATCATCGGTGGTCACGCTTGTTCCATTAAAAAAAAAGAAGAGACGCGTGGGGAGAGTTTTAAATCAATGCTCGGAGACCTTTTCTTCCCAAAATGCCAACAACGCTGAGAAACTAAAGCTAATGCTAAAGCCACTCTCGCATCCGCCGTGTTGCTGGAGTGCGTGCTATGTTTGCTCCTTTTCCTCGCCCTCTAATTACTACTGTATGTTTTCATACTACACGTTTGTCATAACTCTCTCAGGACCCTGACTCAGGTTTTTACACAGGTTGCTGAACCTAGCCTCTGGAATTTCAAACAGTGGCCCTTCAATTCTAGCATGCTAGTTTTGAGAAAGGTGTTTTGAGAAGAACACTCAATTCTGGGCTCAGCAACCTGTGTAGAAATCCTGAGTCAGGGTCTGAAAAAGCTGAAATGGAAGGCCGCGTAGCGGCTTTTCAAATGAAGCCGCTTCGCGGCTTCTATATAAAAGTAGCTGCGCGGCTTTTCATTTCAGCTTTTTCAGACCCTGACTCAGGTTTTCTACACAGGTTACTGAGCTGAATCGAAACGAGGGATGGAATATTGAGCGAGAAAGAAAGTCTCCCTGCGGCGTAAAATTCGAGATCGGGCTCGTGAAATCAGCTTATCGAGCGAGCATACACAAAGCATTCGGCAAGAGTTTAAAATTCGCCGTCTCATATGCAACGAGTCCGCTGCCATGAGACTGGCGCATTAGTAGCAGCAACAGCATCAGTCTTCCCAAGACGAGGGCGAGGACACGGGCTTTGCTTCTTGCGCCATGTTTTAAAGCCAAGGTTGAACGTTTTTGGGCGACGAGTAATGCCCCGATAATGGATCTAATCGCCCATTTGTAGCTACGGCCTTCCTCGAGAAAGCCTCAGAACACGTCGCAACTTAAGAACCTCCTCTTCCAATCACAATTGCTTTTGTCGAAATTCTGCCCAGAATCGATTGTTTTTTATTCAGAAATAGGAGTAGATAAGGTAAAGAATGAAAAAGGCAGTGCAGATCAGAACTGTTCGATAAATAAGGGTGCGAATGAGAATTCTAGAGCCAAAGACAAAGACGAACTTTGCGATAGAAAAGTAAAAGTTGTCGACGGAGCGAATCAATTCTTCCATTTCTCTCTTCTTTTTCCTCAAAAGTGTCGAAAAGAAGTGAAATTTTGAATGATTTCGTTGATCGATGAAAATTCTAGCAGCTGTTCTAGCGCCGAGCTGAGGTGATTTTTACGATTTATTCCGATTAGACGATTTTCATCAAGTTGAAATCATAAAGTTTAATTTTCCTTCGATTCTGAAGTTCGCGTTTTCGAATTTCCAGTCGAAGCTGATCCTCATTTTCGTCGGCTGGCGGAAATAAGATCTGTCGGATTGCTTCTTTATCTCCGTCAGACTAGAAGGAAAAGAGTGGTTTGGAATTAATTGCGCTTTTTTTGAAAGCCTTTAAAGTTGGAATCGGCGTCAATCAAAAAAGAAGCTGCCAATTTTTGCTGCAATTTTGCGATTTTGCGACGGCGGGAATCGTAAAAGAGCCGCCGCTTCCTCAATTTTACTCCTCGTTAGAAATTACAATCGTAATCGCAGTTGCAATAACTTTTTTAAAGCAGATGGTTTTACGAGGAGCCAATCTCCGTAATTATGATTTTTATCATTCCCGATTCGTTTTTTCCATTTCCATATCGATTATTTAGGAATTAAGGGGGTAGACGTCGATAATAATATATTATATATAGATTATAAAAATAAGGGTGCGGCCCCCTTAATTTTTAACGAGAAAGAGGTCGATTTGGAATCGTTTTTGTCTGAATTAAGGGGGTAGACGTCGATAATAATAATTTATATCATATATATTATAATTTATTATTATCGACGTCTACCCCTTAATTCAGGCAAAACGATTCCAAATCGACATCTTTTCTTTAATAAAATTAAGGGGGCCGCACCCTTATTTGTATAAACTGCGAAATTAAAAGATTTTTCATTGATTTGGGCTTTATTGAATCTACTGATTTCAGAGTGGCGTAGTGACAAAATGCGGTAGGAAATTGACAATTAGAACAGATGCTCGCGCTTGTAAAGATTGAGTTTTATGTAATTGATTTTGCACGGAGACCACAAATTCTCCTATCGGCTTGAATTTTCCGCCTAATTTCCAAATCACTCTCTCTCTTTTTTTCAACACTTTCGGGGCTTGAAAACCTGTGTTCAAAACCTGACTCGAGTCTTTTGGTCGATTTGGGATCGTTTTTATCGAGAATTAAGGGAGTAGCCCTCGATATTCTCACTTTTCAGATTCAGATTTTTACAGCAGTAAATTTCCTGCAGAAATCGAAAAGCCGCTTGCGGCTTCGAGCAAAGACAGAAAAGCCGCGCGAAGCGCGGCTTTAGTTCTTTCTACTCAAAGCCGCAAGCGGCTTTTCGATTTCTGCAGTAATATTGCTGTTGCAAAAATCAGTCAGCCAAAAGTGAGAATATCGACGTCTACCCCCTTAATTCTCGATAAAAACGATCCCAAATCGCCTTATTTCTCAACTGGCGATGAGTGTACATAATTTGAAAGAGCAGGAAAGAGCCAAGTTAGTTTGTTAGTTTAACGCAATAAATGAGGAGTGAACTTTTGCCTGGCGGGTTATGGATAATGCATTTCTGGCCGAAAAGCGAGGCTAACATTATTATTTCCTGCCGAAAATATTCGAGCAGCGAGCTTCTAAAAAGGTTTGTAGGGTTGAGATTAAATTGTCGGCTTTGGGGAGGGCGGTTTAATGTTAATACGAAATTCGGGTCTAGCGCTAGATTAGAAGATCAGCTCAGAGAGCAACAGGTGCCATTTGCGTAGGGTGTACCCGCGTTCTCGTACTCTGGGTGTGTCGCTTTCCACGAACGAAAGAGACAAGCCGCTATTGACTGTAATTAATAATCCCCCTGCGTCGCTGGAAATTTAAAATTTGCCAATATTCAATTATGAATCATTTCATTCTTTTTGGCGAATCTAAGGGACTAGCAACCTGTGTTTTAAACCTGAGTCAGGGTTGTGAAAGAGTTTAACGAAAAGCCGCGCAGCTTCGCCAAAGTTACCGTCTCTTCACAAGATTTTTGACTAGAAAGAGCTGGTAATTTCAGCGAAGCCGCTTCGCGGCTCCGTTTTTAAAAAGCCGCACGGCGGCTTTTCGTCAAATCTTATCAAAACCCTGACTCAGGTTTTAAACACAGGTTTTCGGACCATTCTAGGAAGCAATGTTTTTAAACATTTTATTTGATTAATATTTTCAGATCAAACGAATGAGTTTGAAGCGAGCCGATGAGAGTGTTGGTGCAGTTACACGAAGAGGCGTCCGAGCCGAGCTAGCTGAGAGCGGGTGGTCGAGAAAGAATCATGGTGCTACTACTAGCCACAAAGCAAGCCACTGTAAAGGCACCACAAGTGAAAAGGTACTTTGAGGCGCTTTGAATTTTCTAGCTTGAAATTTTGAAAAATCAAGTTCTTCTCGCCTTTCTCTTTTTTAGTTTCGATAAAAGTAAAAACTCGGGGTTTGTTTCTTTTTAACTCTCCTAGGTTAGAGATTCTTGTTTCACGCAAGTAATCCGGTGGTAGTTTTCCATGGTCGTTGGCTGACCGCGCCGGTTCGTTACTCGTGGTTTGGAATAGACGGCCGATGCCACTTCCAATCCTCCAGTTTGGGCGCAGAGTACTCTCTCGCCCCTTTTTGTTGTTGTAAATTTGACCATTCGAAATTAACGGGATGGCCACTTTGGGATCAAATATTTAAAAACTTAAGTTGTTTTTGAATTGCTGACCAGAAAATTTAAGGGTGTCAAACCGAAATTGGGTTGAGAAAATTCTTAAAATATAAAGTTTTAAAGGGTTAGCGCATTCCGGGCGAACCCGTTGAACTTTGATACTGATCAGTGGGACGTTGCGCGCGCAGTGCCAGTCTCGGCTGGTCAGTTGTCTCTCGAATAAAGTAGAAGCAGCAGCTAAAAACTAGAATTGTTGTCTTTTATTCCCAGGAGCTAGAGTCTCAGTGGGAGAGTGTTTCCAGCAGTGCATTGACCCTTTAGTGGTGTCAGAGACTACGCTTCATTCGACATAGAGAACTCCCGCGGCCCCAGAACTTACACCTTCAACCCTCCACCTTGTCTACCGCTCGACACATCCATCTCATCGCTCCAAATTCTCCAAAATCAGCTGAGTACCCTACGATTCGACAAATACCACCCACCCTACCCAACTTTTGATCGTCTTCTACCCTGTCCAGCGTTTTTCTCCGCCCAAGGCCGTTACGAACCTGGATCAGCACTCGTGTACTTACTTCCGGTATTCGCCGCGTGTGGAAAAGTACCGCCGCGCCAACCGTTTTGCCACGTCAACTTGAGCAACCGCTGCGATTTCGATCTCGCGCCGCCGCTGACGCCCATTTTCAACGACATTTCGCGCTCTCCAAGTCCGTTATCTAACTTTGACCCTCAAAAGTCTCAGTTAGTCGGACCGGTCGAGGTAATTTCGCTCGAAAGCAGTAAATCGGCTCCTCTTAGCTCGGCAGCTCTTCCAAATCGCACATCTCCCGCCAAGTTACGACATCAATCGACTGCTACGACCGCTATTGAATCTTCATTTGCTCTTCAAACCCCGTAAATTTCTCCTAGACAATTCTTGTCTTTGAGAAACGGGTCGGTCAAGGTAGAAATCCTCGAAATCAGTGATTCGCCCGTTCTAGTACATCTCGGAGATGCCAAATCTCCCCGAAACCGTCGAAAGATGCGACGGCGCCCTGGAACAAATCGCCGACTTCATCGCTGATCTCAACAAGAAGCTCGAATCCGCTCCGGCTGACAAAGCACTACTCACAATGAAGGAAGAACAGCTCCAAAAAGAACGTGAGCTATTCTTGCACTACAAGGACCTGGTCCGAAAACGCAAATACGCCAATCCACCGGCCGAAAGTTCCAACAGGGAATACGACCAGCGCGAGCAGCACATCTGCAACTTGTTCTACAAAAGCTTCGCGTCAATCCAGCCCTTCAAAGGGAATAGCCCCGGCCAGTTTGTGGATTTCATAACAGCGATGAGGGTATTCAAAGACAGTCATCTACGCCGCGACGGCGACGAAAAATATTCCTCAACGCTCTTACCAGCAAACTAGCTCCGAACGTCGCCCGATTTATCGGTAACGATCTCCGCGCCTGTGACGACGTCGACGCCGCCATTGGGCTTCTCAAAAGCACTATGGCCCGAAAATCTCGCATTTTCTACTGATGCTCGATGTCAGCGACATCGTTTTTGACCGATCGTGCCCCGTGACTCATTTTACATCCGAGCTCGCTACAAAACTCGCTGAGGCAAAAGCCGCGTTTCTCGAAACCTTCAAAGCCGCTAACAACGATGCTGAGCCAAATGTGGAAGATATCCACGAAGCATGGGCAACAATGTTCGCTGTCAAAGCCCTCCGAGACCAGGAGCCCGACACTTACAATGCTCTTCTGAGCTCTATCGACAAGACCTTCACGCTTAATGACCTCGCACTCAAAGCCGAGACCAGTCGCCGAAACCGCGTTTCTTCAGATGTCATCAACGTCAACAAAACTCAACCCGGATCCAACAACAAACAGAAGCAAGGCTATGGAAAACATGGCGAGGGTAAACGCTCTTGGCACAATCGGGACCCGAATTCTGCGCAGAAAAAGGACGAGAAGTCCGAAAAGCCCGACCAAATGCAGCGTAAAAGCCACTACAATGTGGAACCCGATAATTTCGCCGATGTCCATGCCCTCTTCTCTGCAATTCCAGTGCACCTCACCGAAAAGGTCGAATCTCGCCCTGGATATTTTCTACGCGCCACATTTCAGTCAGGACAAGATTCGTTCGACTGCAACATCGAATTCGATACCGGCGCATATTTAACGATTCTACCTTCGCATGTCATCCCTCAAAACGTGCTACGAAATTTGAGCGCTCCAACCCACGATGTAGCCGGTATTAGCGGAGAAGCTGAAACTCCAAGGGGAACCCTCTACTGCAAGGTTAGATTCGACGAAGGCCCTCAGTTTGAGCTCGCCGCAACTGTGATGGATGGCCAATGCCGCCCAGCACTCTTAGGACGAGATTTTTCGCGCAACAGCAATATCTCTTCCTACTCGATAAACAATTTACTTGGAAACGTCAAGTTCGAGTTCACCGAAGCTTCGAAACTAAAACCCCAAGTTGTCAAGCTACGCCCACTCGCCGGAGACGCCAAAAACTCCAATGCAAAATGGAGTGGCCCCTCCACCCTCAGATCCACCAACCAGCAGGTCTGCCTCGTCGAAGATGCAAACGGCACCGTCGACCTCATTCACCGTTCCCATGTCGCCGCGATCGAGGAAAGAGTTCCTTTCCTTGATAACTTTGATCAAAATCTGGACTTGACCGAGTGGCCACACTTGATCAAAAACTTCAAGTCGAAAATTTAGCAGAACGATCATGTGACTAGGGGAGGTAAGGGTATCGAGTCACAATCTCGGTCACGCAAGCCCAAACCGCCCGAAAAGATTCCATCCTCTCTCCCTCCGATCGCTCCGCCAAAGCCTCTATTCGAAGCTCAAAAATCTGGCTCGGCGACGGATTCAACATCTCTGATACCATCTTTGCTCCTGATCCTGGCTTCGTCACAACCCCAAAGGTCTGCTTCCAACTCCTCGCCTCAAGCGGAATATTCGCCGTCCATCTCCCTCTCGCTGGATTCTACGAAGAAACAGTATGAAGGCTAGTGTTGGCAATTGGGTTTTCTGATGCTTTTGGGGATTGGAAGTTGTCTACTGCTTAGGATCAAAAATGTTTGCTGCTTCATCACCGTACAAAACCCTCTTCAAAAATCTGCCGCCGACTGTCCCAATTCTACCGATGTTCCTCCGAGCCCGAAAGGGACATTCTACCTGTATCTTACTTATTGTCGCACTGTTCTGTATCAAGGGGAGGTAAAGGGTTAGCGCATTCCGGGCGAACCCGTTGAACTTTGATACTGATCAGTGGGACGTTGCGCGCGCAGTGCCAGTCTCGGCTGGTCAGTTGTCTCTCGAATAAAGTAAAAGCAGCAGCTAAAATACTAGAATTGTTGTCTTTTATTCCCAGGAGCTAGAGTCTCAGTGGGAGAGTGTTTCCAGCAGTGCATTGACCCTTTAGTTTTTTTAAATAAAAATTACCTATTTATAAAAACCGCAACGCGGCTTCGGCAAAATTAAAAAATGGATTACTTAACTTATTTCTTAAGGGTATTAAAGCCAATTGCAGCGTCTTTTCACAGTTTCAATGAAAAGCCTCGTAGCGGCTTTTTTAAGAAAGCCGCACTGCGGCTTTGCCTAAAATTTAAGCCGATACGCGGCTATTCATTGAAGCTGTGAAAAGACGCTGCAATTGGTTTTGATACCCTTAAGAAATGATTACTCGTTCTTTTTGACTTTTTAAACTTTTCCGAAGAAAGTTTAAAAATTAAAAGTTTGAGGCCTTTGAATCAAATTCAGCAAAGCGAGTGGTGCTTTTGAGCTTTTGGGCTTAAGGGTTTCGAGCGCGTTTTTAGAATATACAGATAAGTGTGTGTGCCGGCGGGGGCTTTATTGCGAGCGTACTCGAATTAGATTTCACCTCAGAAATCAGAAAAGCCTAAAAAATGAACTCTTAGAAGCATCTGCCGATGAAGCCGGTGCAGCGCGAGCTGAGCAAGCGGGAAAAGAACCGAAAACGCGTGGAGGAGCAACGCGAGCAGCGACAGAAGGAATTTCGCCAACAGATAAAACGTGCCGAGTCCATGCGCCATGATTTGGCCATGGAGAAGATGAAGATTAGGTAATTCCGGCGGTTTTGGAAGAAAATAAAGAGCTAGCCATTTTCATTCTTTAGTTAAAAGTTTAAAAATTAAGGGTGTCAACGCGATAAAATTCAAAAAATTAAAGAGATGATACACTTAAATTCCTTTGATACAGTAATATTTCTGTATCAAAAATCAAGAATTAAGGGTATCAACTCTTGAAATATTTCTATTTTGCAGCCAATATTTTGATGATACCCTTAATACGAAAAATTTAAAAAAGAAAATATGAAGTTATATACTCAAAATACTTGATATTAAGGGTATCATCAAATATTGGCTAAAAAAGAAATATTTCATGGTGTTGAAATATCGCTGTACCAAAAGGAACTTAAGGGTATCATCTCAAAAAATTGTCGAAACTTACAACTATCTATTATCGGACTCGGCAACCTGTGTTGAAAACCTGACTCAGGTTATGAAAAAGCCTGACTCAGGTTTTCTGCACACGTTGCCGAGCCCATCTCTTTCCTTTAGTTTTCGATAAGCGCCCTTAGTAGCTTTTTTAATGAGCGATTAAAGTGTCCTACAACGTGTTTGAAAACGCGCTCAATTTTCTCCAAGAAAAATGTTAAAACAAGAGTTTTTTATTTTCTGTTTCAACAGCGCGTTGCCCAACTCGTAAGTCGAAAAACACGTGATCTTCCTTTTTCATTTTCTTGGAAAAATCGAGCACATGGGCTAATTGAACTCATTTGTTCGGCGGAATTGGGCCTAATTGAAAGAATATGCATCGAGTTATTCCAGCGCTGCGCTATTTCTAGTCACGTGGCTAAAGCAAATGGCTTTATATACGAAAAATTCAGAAACTATTTCTGCTCTTCAGACTCTTTTCTTTCTTTTTAGACACCAATTATGGTGTTTAGTAAAATTGATTTTCAGACGCGTGGCTTCTTTTGGAGACCATCCCCGTCGAGGCCGAAGCGAGCCGAAGCGCCGAAAGAGGTTAAAAACGCGTGGCGAGCGCAGCCGTCGTGCCGCTTCTGTCGAGTCGAGTAGGCAAAGTGGCCGAAGTGCCAATAAGTCACATGACAGTGGCATCGCTCTCAACGAGACCAACGACTCCTCGCTTGACGTTTCCGAGCCGCCGCACCTCCAGAACTTTGCCATCGACGAAGAGTCCGATCAGGTAAAAAAGAGTTTTTATCGAGTTATAATATTTTTAAAACGCGGATTATGGAATTATTCAGGGCGTTATTTGAAAAATTCGAGAAACTCGAAACTTTTCGAAAATTTCGAATATCTCGAAAAATTCAAAAAATTCGAAAAATTCTGAAAATACGAAAATCTCGAAAAATTCGAAAATTTCGAAAATTTCGAAAATTTTGAAAATTTCGAAAATTCGAAAATTTCGAAAAACTCGGAAAATTAAAAAATGCGAAAATTTCGAAAAATTCGAAAAATTCGAAAATTTCGAAAAACTCGAAAAATTCGAAAATTTCGGAAAACTCGAAAAATTCGAAAAATACATTCGAAAGAATGAGTCAAACAAAAAATTTATTTTGACTTATTATGATTGGGACGTTTCGACGTGCCCAAACCATTTATCATTCGGTGGCGCCCATCTGGCGATGACACCAAACAATGCCGTATCGGTAACCTCGGCGGCTCCAAGCCGAGTTTAAAGATGCGCCGCAGCTGCGCCAGAAATTGAAATTCCGAATATTCTAATTTCAAGAAAAGTTTCAATTCTTTGTTTTCAGAAAAACTGGGACTCTTCCGACGAGGAGAAACTGCGCCCAAGTATCGTCTCTTACAATGCTAATTCGGATCCCGATAATACAATCCGCTTTCGCGAGCAATTTCGAACCTTTAACGTCGCCCCCAAGCAGCCCGATAGTGCTTCCTCGAAAGTAAGTAAGCTTTAAGAAAGCTAGCAAAGATTAGATCACGAAATCGGAGAGTAATACCGCCGCTTAGGCCTTGCTTTTGCGGTCAATCTAAGTTATCTCCTCTTTTAAAAAACCCCGAAAACTTAAAAATAAAGGGATCTGGGCCCAGAAATCTGTGTGAAAACCTGAGTCAGGGTTGAAAAAGAGCTTTGATAAGTGATAATGGTTCTTTTGGCAAAGCCGCTTTGCGGCTTTGTTTTCAAAACCGCCATCGAATTTTGATCAAAGCTTTTGGACCCTGACTCAGGTTTTTACACAGGTTTTTGAGCCCAGATCCCCATATTCTTAAGCGTTTGGGGGTTCAAAAAGGAGGAGAGGGCTTTCATTTTGAACGAGCTCCGTTTTGGTTTACTAATCAAAATTCTCAGTTCTACCACAAATCGGATGGCGACTTGCTGAACATGTTCCGACCCTTGGAGCAAATGGCGACGTTCGACCTTGGCTCGTTGAGCTTGTGCGATTACTCGGCCGATGAGCAGCTCGACTCGGCCGCGGGATTGGACGATTCCGCCGTCTTGGCCAAGTTCGACGACTTGATCTCCCAGGTGGAGAAGAAACAGGCCGACTTGTCGAGGCACAAGTCGAAGAACGTGCGCAAAGCGGAGAAGAACGGCTGGAAGTCGGAGGCCGATCTCATGCGACCTGGATCGGCGCTCGAGCAACTGTCGAACTTTGCTGACAGGCTAGAGGCGCAGAAGTCGATCTCGCGGCACAAGAGCTTCGCTGCCATTAGCAACACGAAGAAGGAACACGCCTCGGCTTCGAAAGCGACGACGACTTTAACGGAAAACAGCGCCAGCAAAAGCAATAGCGCCAAGCCACGAAACCCATCATCGGAGGGAATCCAGCGCGTTCCCTCTCTCGCCCTGCCCGACCTGAACGTTATTCCACAGCTCTCTGAATCCTTCCGCTCGAAGCTCCAGTCATGGGACTCGTCCAAGCCAAACAGGCGACGACCTAATAGGAAAAGGGTTTCGAAAATTGGCTGGAAAAGATTGATCCTTTATGTCTCCAGTCTTCATTCAACGTTGATTGGTTTGCTCGAAAACCTGTGTAGAAAACCTGAGTCAGGTTCTGAAAAGCAAGAATGAAAAGCCCCATAGCGGCTTTTAATTAACCAAGCCGCAAAGCGGCTTCGATATCAAAAGCCGCTACGGGGCTTTTCATTTAAGCCTTTCAAAACCTGACTCAGGTTTTCTACACAGGTTGCCGAGCTCAGACTGTTTCATGTTATGACAACATCAGTCCGATTTCTCTTCTTTTGAACGTATTTTTTCTTTCTTTTCGAAACCGCGCTAAGCCTTTTAACTAAAATAGCATTAACCAACTGGTCGGAGAAGAAAGATTTATCACGTAAGCGCGCGCGTATTTATTTGAAATCGCAGCTTCAACAATCTATTTAAGGCGCTTCCGGCAGCTCTTTAAATTCCAAGTCGCTGGGCAGTGGCATCGGCGCCGCCAATTCGAATTCAAAATTGGCGACGGCGAATTCGACGCTCCGCTCCGCCGAGCTCAGCCAGCTTCAGATCGCGGAAGAAGCCGACGAAGTGGCCAAAGCTGCGAAGAGAAGGCGCGCGCGCTGCTGTTTCTTTTCCATTTGTACTTAACCCTCTATCTATTGTTTTGCTTGACATCCGCGTTTATGCAATTTCTAGCGATGAGCAAGGGAGTTCCCTTTTTCGAGTCGATTCCTCACTAGAATTGATCCAAAGGCGCTAGTTCTGGGCTTGGCAGCCTGTGTAGAAACCTGAGTCAGGTTTTGAAAAGCTTAAATGAAAAGCCGCGTAGCGGCTTTTGATAAAGAAGCCGCCTCGCGGCTTGGTTAATTAAAACCCGCAACGCGGGTCTTCATTCGATTTTTTCAAAACCTGACTCAGCTTTCTACACAGGTTTTTGCCGAGCTCTAAGAGTAGCAAGCCGAGCAAGTTTTCTGTCAGCGAGTTCAAGTATTTGTCATTGTATAATTGAATAAGTCTCTCGCACAATTTGAGAGAGACACTTACAAAACACGCATTCTTGCCGTTAACTTTTCTGTAACTCGACAAGCACTTGACAAGTCGCTCGGCTCAGCCCTCTTTCTCATCGCAAAAAACGCGTGGATTCGTGATGCAACCTCTCTTTCACTCGGCCCTAACCACCTTTACCTACTACGCAAAAAGTGTCGATTTTAAGTTTGACATTCCATTCTTCTTCTTCTTAGCCAGGCTTCTGTTGAGGCTTCTGATTACTGTAATACGCTACAGTCTCTCTCACCCCTTAACATGTGCTTGTTATCACTCTCCCTCACAACTACCGATATATAAGCCGAAATGTACAATTATTAAAATAAATAAACTTTAACACTGAACACTTTCTCATTGATCTGGGGAACCTGTCTAGAAAACCTGAGTCAGGGTCCTGACTAAGGAAAGAGCTTGAATATAAAATAAATAGATTAAGATCATCTTAATTGGTAATTTTGGCGAAGCTGATATCTCAGACCCTGACTCAGGCTTCCAACACAGATCTTTCTACTCAGTTTTGAATATTTGAAAGTTTATTTTTGAAAGATAAATGGAAATGAAAGATAAATGGGCAGTTGGTTGATAAATGAAAAGAAATAAATAAATCGGACGAGGGAGGGAAAGAATCTTCCTCCTACTCGTCGTCTTCGTTTTCGATCTTCGGCGCCAGGAAGTACTTCACGTGGCCGAGCCCTTCGATCTCGTATCCGACGACCATGGGCACGTCCGGCGAGATCTGGATGGTGACTTGGCGGGAGAGGGGCGTCGCCTTCGTGAAGAAGTTCAAGTACCTGAATTGTGAATAGTTAGACAAGGGAAAATCGCAGTGGATTCTTACCGAAGAGCGAAGTTGAGATTGACGGGCTCCTGGATGTCGACGGTGATGGCGTCCATCTCGTCGTCGACAGTGGCGCTTTCGGTCAGGTGGATCTTAGCATGGCCAATGTCGCCCTGAGCACTGAAGTCGACGCCGCCCTTGACGACGGTGAGTCGGACGTTCTCGCCGATGTTCTGGAGATCGCGGCAGATGCCCTGGAACTCCTTCGAGGGCATCTTAATCGTGCAGCTAGAAGGGTATCATTTAGAGGAGATTACCAATTGGGAGACATAGAGGACTCCTGGAGTCGAGATTGAAAATCTTCACTGTACCTGTATTCCTGCTCCGGGATGCCGAGCTGCTCGATGTCCAAATCCATCAGCTTCATTTCGTATTCCGACGTTACCTCCCCGTTCTGAACGAAATTGTGGATAGAATCTTAGTCGATCGAATTTGTGACTTACCGGACTTTCGAATGCCATGGTGAGAAGGTCCCCGTTATCGTCGGCGGTTAACTTGACGTTGTCGTCATTATTTGCACATTTCAGAAGCTTCTGCATTGTGTCCATATTCACTAGAAAAAATTTTGTATTAAATATTTGCTTTATTGGAATTTCTTACCGCCAAGCGCGAGATTCTTGTCACAACGGAACAATTCAAAGCCTTCCGTTTTGAGCGTGACTTGGACGAGGGAGACGTGGGAGCTGTCCATCGATTGGAGGGACAGACCCTGGGAGGAAACGTCCCAGACGGCTTCCTTGATGAGGTCCTTGATGGCGTCCATGGTCTGCTTGAGGACCTGAGCTCGGGGAAGTTGAGCCTCGAACATGCTGAGTAACGAAGGGAAGATCTGGTCTGAAAAAGAATTGATAGTTATTGCTAGAAATATTAAAGGAAGTCGAGGATACAGAGGCTATGAAGAATAATCGAGTATAAGGTTGTCTCTTTGGGTCGGTTTTCTCTTTGAAAGTTCTCTTGAAAAGCTAGAATTCCAGCTTTTGAAAAAATGCTGTTTTAGCAAAGTCTGACAAGTCAGTAAGAATGTCAGTAGCACGTGTGAGGCATTCAGCAAATGGCAAGTTGGATTCGGCCTCGTGGGCGTCGGGCACGAGCGTGGGCGGGCGCAAGAGAGTGGCGCTTTCTCGAGCGAGCGGTCTGCGAGACTCGCTCCATCAGCGCGCTCATTGGCCGGCGCGTGCTTCGACTCGAAAACATTATTTCTCGGATCGAAAGCCAATGTTCCGGCATTGACCCATCAATCATAACAGAGTAATTTAATCCAAGCAATCATTTTATTAATTGATAATTATAATAACAAATAATTGGCTTAATTATTGATTTTTAGACAAGCACCATTCTTTTTCCTTAAAAATCTTAGCCATTAATCGCAGTCCTCCTTGATTTCATTTCCCACTCATTTGTCTTCTCCTCAGTTGTATCAGTGTCTATCTGTATTTGTCCGTCCGCGTTTGTTTCCGTAATTTATCCGCGGCGAACAATGCGAACTTGGCTCCACATTGTACTAAAGTTTATTCATTTCCAGGCCACTTCATCAACGATACATTTCGTAAATTCGAAAATGCGCAGTTTGAAATCATAAAAGAGAGAAGCTGGCGACTGGTATGCAGCATACCGTATGCTCGCCAACCTTTGTAGAAACCTGAGTCAGGGTTTCGAAAGAGCTTTAATTGAAAGCCGCGTAGCGGCTTTTCCAAACGAAGCCGCGAAGCGGCTTTGCAAGTTTTAAAATTAGATTGAAAAAATTTTTGCGATTTTATAAAACTGAGCCGCAGCGCGGCTTTCAATTGAAGCTCTTTCGAAACCCTGACTCAGGTTTCTACAAAGGCTGGCGAGCTCATACTGTCGAAAAAGCCGAATCATTCTTCTTGAAAGGAGAAATTGGCGTCGATTCAAGTGCTAACGTGGTGAATAAGAAAAAGCAAACTTGGTGGAAACCAGCATTTTCCCCAACTTTACCAGCAGCAGCGGAAATTTCAGCAGCATCAAAGACCCCGAGACAATGGAAGAGTCACACGATTTCAATTAATTGAAATCAATAAGTAATTCAAATTTTCAAACAAGAAGCGACAAACTGCACCGCAGAGGAAGATAGATCATCGTTTTTTCTTCTTCGACCAAGTCAATATTAGTGGAGCGTCTTATCAGCAAAGAGAATTCCGTCCTTTTGGAATAGCAGAAATAGAGAATGATGAAATTTGAAATTTCCCGAAATTTTAAACTCCAAGCTCCTCTTGTAGGATTTTTCTTTCATTTACTAGGATTTACGATGATTCTAAAGAAGGCTGTTTTAAATTATTGGCCTCTTCGAGTGAATATAAAGTAGATACCGTAATTGTTATGTGAAGTTTTACATGGTAAAACAACACTTAAGGACCCCCGTCAACAATTTTCGAAAAATCTATTTTCGGAATCTCATAATTTTGACCCCGGAAATGGATTCTGCAGGTCAAAAAACGATTTTGAGGCTTCATTTTTGGGGGTCTATCTCGACTCTAACACCCTCAAAATCGCGTTTGAAAATTGGATTTTTGACGAAAAATGACGAAAAAGTCCCAATTTTGCTAAAATTCCAGCTTTTCATTGGACAAAACGTGGTTCGAACAAGTTTTTATGACGTATTGTACTTCCAGGCACACTAAGAAGCCAAAATACGGTTGTTTTGTAATTTTCGACTTTTTGAGGAAATTTGTTGACGGGGGTCCTTAAGGGGGTAGATATGATAAACTAAATTTTGCTTCGAGCTTTTCTCTTCAAGTTAATATAAGAATGTGACACCCTTATTTCCTTAGCCTTAAGCCTAAGAGATAAGGTAAAGGTTGAACTTCATTTTGATGAAATAAAAAATAAGGGTTTATTGAGAACATATTGAGATGGATAAAAACACAATAAGAAAGTGAGATCCTTATTTTTTGTTAATCAGAATGAAGTTCAAACTTTTATATTATCTCATAGGCTAAAGGCCAAGGAAAAAAGGGTATCACTTTCTTATTGTGTTTCTAATGTGAAGAGTCTATTAAATATAAAAACACCATAAGAAAGTGAGACCCTTATTTTCTATTTCATCAAAATCAAGTTCAAACTTTAAATGATAAGGGTGTCACTCTTATATTAACTTTTAGACTAGAAACGCCCTTAATTTCGATATTTTTTCTCGTTTCGTCGATTGCTCTTGATTTGCGAGACGAATTGGCGCTGGAGGCTCTTCAAATGTTAAAAACTCTCCCCGAGAGTCTATTTGCTCCATGATTAGCTTCAAATTTGGAGTAAGGGTAGACTCTAGTAGACTGTAAGAGAAAACGTCCAAGAGACAAAAGTTAAGTCCACTAATAATTGGGAGATAGGAACGCTCTGTTCTTTATTGGCTCCAAACAAGCCGCTAAAAGAGGCACTTGAAATTTTCATCGCCCGTTTTGAGAATCTTTAAAATCTTCAGTAGTAATGAAAATTGCTAAGTTTTAGATTGAAGAAATTTTCGGAATCAAGCGAAAAATGACGAGCGAAATCGTGCTGCGAGAATACACCGAGGATGAAATCCAAGAGCTCCGGGCCTCCTACCCCGACTACATTCCCATGTCGGTGATTATGGACAGAGAAAAGCAGAAAATACAGTCGGCGGAGTCTGAACGGCTTCAGATTGGAATCAGAAAGCTCAGCAAAGGTCAGTTTGACTTGGAAATTAAGGGGTTTCCGTTCTAAATGGCGATTTTCAAAGGCGAAGATTTAGATATTGATACCCTTATTTTTTATTTATAAAAATTATTATAAAAATAAGGGTGTCAATATGTTAGTTTTCGCCTTTGAAAATCGCCATTTACGACGGAAACCTCCTTAATTTTTGAGTAAAACCAGCGAAAGAATTTTTTCTTGAAAAGCGAAAATTCAAGAGTGAACTTTGCACAATCATTTGGAAAAAGAGCAGCTGCGGTAACATATCCGCTGCGTAAGAGGGTAGCTTCTCATGCCTAATGCCTGTTTTCAGAAATTACGATTCTGCACCGCGAACTGACGACGATTCGCGAAGTGACAGGGCCTGCCATTTGCAAGAAATGCGCGACTCTCAACATGGCCTGGAAAAAGCTCTCCTGCAGCCACATTTTGTGCACCGCTTGTATTCAAGGTTAGCGGATTGGGTCAATACCGAATGGACAGCTAAAGTTGTTAATAGTGATGGTGAAGCAGCGCCAGGCTGAAATCATAGAAGAGACTCACGAGCGACTAAATCTTGAAAACGGAGGGGTAAGGCACTCTTTTCTAAAGTGGATTTTTTTATCATTTTTCTAGCGAAAATTCATCTCCTGGCGCACAAAATACCCGAAAGTAAACGAGTCCGACCCCGCTGAAATTTGCCCTTTTTGCCGCCCGAAGAAATGAGAAACAAAAAACGGCGATGCATAATCACTTCTATCCCTGTAAATAAAAATCGAATCAAGAACATACTTTACGCAATAAACAATCATACTGTCACGTAACAATAAAATGTTATTTCTTTTCCAAAGTTTTCTTTCTATTATATTTTATTTGAATAGTATAGATGCATTAGAAAAATATTATCGAATGTTTCATTTTATAAAAGTCAACAGTTTATAAATGGTGTCAATAAAGAAACTTTCATCAGTAAGGATTCATTTCAATACTTTTTCAAAGCCAGAGATTTGCGTAAAAATAAGAGAGATAAACGAGTTTCATTTTGATGGTTTCTCTTATTTTCTGCTTATTTTTATGTAGCAGAGAGTCAGGTGCTGAGGCGTAAAATCAACCTGATTTTTCAGTGATTAGAATCGAACTCAGAACAAGCCACCTAGGAACTGACAGGAGATTCATTGTTTTTGTAGAAATCTATTTATACAGTATATATAGTTATATATAGTATTTATAGTTATTGAAAAAATATTATAGAAGTTTATTTATAGTTATCAGAGTTACAGGGATAGATATTTTTGATTCTACAACGCTCAATTTGGATGGCTTTCTGAACCTTTGATTGAGGCTGCTTTCTTCCGAGTGGCTTAAAATTTGGTTATAATTCTTGATATTTGGACACTTGTGAGGAACAAAACGACTTGGAATTTTTCGAGTTCATTTATTTGCACTTATGATTCTTTTCGGAGGGCGAGTTACAAAAGTTTCATTTTAGCAAAATTTTCTTAATCATTAGTCATTTTACAAATTTCTCGGTAATTGTTTCATTTTGTAGAATAAGAATTTTTCACATAAAAAATTCTCGACTTGGGCCTTTTTATGCGCCACAAAGTCACGTGCTGAGGCCCAAAATCAACTTGATTTTACAGTGATTAGAATCGAACTCAGAACAGACCACTTGCGAATGCATGAGAAATATTTTAACAATTTATGAAACAATTTATTTCAATATTTTTACTGAACGAAATAGCGAGCTAATGCAAAGTTCACAGAATCTAATATTTCTTCACTAGATTCATTTTAAGAATAACATCATTGAACGAGCTCTTTACGTAGCTGTTGTTTCATTTTTAAAACTATGGAAATTCCTCAATTTCTGGCTTTATATTGGCCTCCGGAGTCCGGGCGATGTGGAAATGCGTGAAATCCACCTGTTTTTTTTTCAGCGATAACTATCGACCTAAGACCGAACTACCCTTGTTCCGACTTCAGAAGAGAGAGAGTTGGCCAACTTTGCATGTAAATCAAGTTCAAAGTCCTATTTCTATCTATTTTTCAAGTCAGCAAAAATTTAAATTCTCATTAACGCATGATTGGGCGCTTGAATAAAAATTAATCAACTGCCATAAACGCCCGTGGAAACTATGCTGATTCTTGTTCCTTACCGTTCTGGCTCGTAGTAGTTGCCGAAAGGGCCGTAGACGCGTCCTAAAGAGGGTAGCTTCTCATGCCTCATGCCTGTTTTCAGAAATTACGATTCTGCACCGCGAACTGACGACGATTCGCGAAGTGACGGGGCCTGCCATTTGCAAGAAATGCGCGACTCTCAATATGGCCTGGAAAAAGCTCTCCTGCAGCCACATCTTGTGCACCGCTTGTATTCAAGGTAACCGAATTGGGTCAATAACAATGGACAGCTAAAGTTTTTTTTACTCCTAGTGATGATGAAGCAGCGCCAGGCTGAAATCATAGAAGAGACTCACGAGCTACTTAGTCTTGAAAACGGCGGGGTAAGGCGCCTTTTCTAAAGTGGATTTTTCATCATTATTTCTAGCGGAAATTTATCTCCTGGCGCACCAAATACCCGAAAGTAAACGAGTCCGATCCCGCTGAAATTTGCCCGTTTTGCCGCCCAAAGAAATGAGGAAGAAGAAAAAAACGGCAAGATATACACTTCTATCCCTGTAAATATAAATCGAATCAAGAGCGGACTATACGAATACAAACAATGTTACTGTTATGAGTCATAACTTATGACTCATGAAGTCAAAAAAGACATAATAAAATGCTTTTTCTTTTTCAAAACTATCTTTTAATATAATATTTTATGCCGAGATTTATAATTCCAGAAAAGTTAAATGTTTCATTTTATCAAGGTAAATGGTTTTTCAAGCGATTATTGTAGTTGTAGCAAAATTATCGCTCATATTAGAGAAAGGAGAAATAATGTTTCATTTTATCGAAGTCGACGGTTTTATAAATGCGTTAAAAATCCCAAAATTCCAAATCGTGTAGTAACACTTTTTAAAGCTATTGTTTCATTTTTTTTAAGTACACAGATTCCTGCATTTCAGTCCTCTTATATGCCCAGGTCACGTGCTGCCGCCTAAAATCCACCTGTTTCTCTGCGATAACAATCGACTTTAGAACGAACTAGCCTTATTTCTTCGTGTTTTTTTTTTAATAATTTATTTCAGCAGAATAGATTTTTGTCTGTCTATCGTTCTTCCGCATTTAGTACAGTCGCTCATTTGCAAATCATCGTAGCAGCTCCGGCAGATTATGTGACCGCTGTTTTCAAGGTTGGCAAAAATTTACATTTTAAAATTGATGAAAATTGTGAAAATTGAAAATTGGCAGCCTTGGCATATGAGAGCGACTTTGGCGCCGTCGACTTGGAGGCAAAGCTTGCAGATTGGAGCTTTGCTGTTGAGATCTGCTTTGAGGGGGCTGCTTTGAGGGTTGTTGCTTATGGAGAGGTAGTTCTGTTTGTGTCGCTCTATGTCTTGGCGGATTTGCTGGCCCTCGCAGCGGATCTGTTTTAGCAGCATTTCCGCCAGCATTTTCGGATCACTAGAATTCATAGAATAATATGGGTGGCTTTTTGAACCTTTGATTGAGGCTGCTTTCTTCCGAGTGGCTCAGATTTCCGACGGAAGTGGTGCTGATGCACTGATAAAGTCCCTTCTTCGTCGTGTTGTCTCCGAGCAAATCCATCTGAAAACTGGAAGGCGCTCGCGAGGAAAAGGTAGACATGCCAGTGTAGTAGCTTTCGTCTTCGAGCAAGAATTCCCAGTTGAAGCCGAGCTGGGTGATCCACTCTTCTTTGTCGTTGCGCTCGCACTTGCCGTCGAGATATTGCAAGCGGCAGTGGGGGCCGCCGACTGCGAAGGGAGTCAGCTCACTAGAATTTGGTTTATAAGAGATAATTTGGACTGTTTGTGAGGAACAAAACGACTTGGAATTTTTCGGGCTCATTTATTAGATCATGAAGTATTCGATTGTGTATTTCTCAGATTGAATCTTAGTCTCACATGTCGAATCTAAGGTGTTCCAATTTAAAAGTTTCATTTTAGCAAAATTTTCTTAATAAGTCATTTCACGAATTGTTCAATAATTGTTTCATTTTGTAGAATAAAATTTTTTAGATAAAAAAATTGTCGATTCTGGGTGTTTTATGTGCCATGGAGTCACGTGCTGAGGCCCAAAATCAACTTGATTTCACAGTGATAAGAATCGAACTCAGAACAGACCACTTGCAAATCGACAAGAAATATTTAAAAGATTATATGAAACAATTTATTTCAATATTCATACCAGCGAAGTCACATATATAGGGTTTTTCACGGGAGCGCGCGGGGCTCGGAACGCCTTCTCACCGCGATTTTTATCTTCACTATTTGTCTATATTTTTTCATGAAACTCACAGATAGTACCAAATCGAAGGTGTACATTAATAATTTAGAATTATAATTTAAGTTAATGTTGAAAAATGGCGAAAATCGGGGAATTTTTTCGGAAAATCGCCTCCCAAACACTGATCACACTTTAGCACACTCTTCATTTTCGAATATGATAAACTTTAGGCACTTAGTAATCACCTCTCAAATTTTGGAATAGCAGGATCTGGTAGGACACCCGGAAATCTGCATTTAACTAGAACTTTCTGGCATTGCGCGGGCGCTGGAGTCGCGCACGGGGTCACCGCCTGGGCTGAAAACGCGCATATTTACTCACTCCCCCGGAGAGCAGTCCGAACCTTTCTGTGGAAGGTGACGAAATAAAGTGGTTCGATGCAATTATTGGGAGATTTCCGATTCCAATATGATAATTTCATTGTAAATAATGTGACTTACCATCGAAAATTCCGAAAAAAGCTAATTGTCAATTAGTTTCTGAACATCGGTTTGCAACAAGGGTCAAGATTAACAAAAGTAAAAGAGCATATTCCTTCGGGAGAAGGAATCCAAACTTTCAGAGATTTAACAAAGAAGTCAAAGCAGACTATTCTTATTTTTTCCAGAGAATTCAGAGTCGCATATGTAACATATGATATGTTGTAAGATACAGATGTTTAATAATAACTCTTATTTAGCCAAAATAACTATGAGTATCGTGTTCACCATGTTCAAAAACCTATAGAAAACTATTTTGGGAAATTTTCACTGAAAAATCACCCTTGCACCAAATGCGTCAAGACAGCGCGCGCCGCACCACCAAAACTTTGACCAGCGCCTCTGATTTTTGTATTTTTGGAATCAGCGGGTCAAATTATGCCTACAGTGAAAATTTCAGAAAAAGTGATAACTACCATTTTCCCGTGTGACATATACATCGTTGATAGGTTAAGATTCATTTTGTTGGAGCATGTTAAAAGTAGACAAAGAAGAACTTAAATATTTTAATTATCATATCTTCTAACCGATGGGTGGACCAACAAGCCGATATGCTTCCGAATGATATTGTTTCATTTTTAAAACTATGGAAATTCCTCAATTTTTCCCTTTATATTGGCGTTTTACGCATCAAATCCACCTGTATTTTTTCAGCGATAACAATCGGCCGCAGACCGAACTATCCTTGTTCCGACATCAGATAGGGAGAAAGAGAGAGAATTGGCCTACTTTGCTTGTTACAAGTGTAAATCAAGTTCAAAGTCCTCTTTCTATTTTTTACAAGTCACCAACGATGGGTTAAATTCTCACTAGCGCATGATTGGGCGCTTCAATAAAAATTTATCGAACTGCCATAAACGCCCGTGGAAGAGCTCTGATAGTTGTTCCTTACCGTTCTGGCTCGTCGTAGTTGCCGAAAGGGCCGTAGACGCGTCCCTGCTCGGTGTGAATGCGAACCTCTGCCGTGACGTGATAACTCGCTGCCAGCCAGGTTAATCCTTTTGAACTGGTCGAAGGAAGAAAAAGAATTAACTCATCGCGTCCCTTCCTGTCAAAATCACTTGCCCGTAGAAGTCGCATGTCTTTCCCGTTACCTGCTGCACATGATCGCCTTGATGAATGTGAACGTTTTGTCTTCAATCAAAAAATTAAGGGAAAAAAGGAGGAAAAAGAGAAACCTTTGGTGGTCTCGGCCGGTTCCGTGCTTTTGCGAGCCGATTCCTAGTTTGATGTCGTAGTCGACTTTCACTGCATCCAAAAAGGCGCCGCACCACAAAGTTATTCGTCTCAATTTTGATAAGGAAGGTAATCGCAAACTCAATTCTAGTGATGAAAAACCATGTTTTTTAACAAATAAATTGGTAATTTTAGCATAGCAGGAAAACTTTTATTGAAATTTTTCTGAAAAATTTCATTGAAAATTTGAAGTTGAAGTTAAGATAGTGATACCCTTATTTTATTTCATGAATAGAAGGCCCACACCCTTATCTAACTTGTTGTACCCTTCAGACAAGTTAAATAAGGGTGTGAGCCTTCTATTCAAGAAATAAATTAAGGGTATCACTCATATCTTAACTTCGGGAGAAAATTCTTCTTAGAAAATCGAATAATAAACACTCAATATTTCTCGATTTTCTACGAAGAATTTTTCCAGAAGTTAACATAGATGAAATTAAAAAAGTCGACTTGAGGCGAAATTTTTCAAAAAATTTTTATTGGCTAATATGAAAGAGGATGAAATTCTGAGTCGAATGGTCTACTTCCGGCTCTATAATTTTATCAAATGACGTCATTATGACTCATTTTCCCTAAAAATCGTTTGGGGAGCTTTTGAAGGGGTTTCCGATGGAATTTTTCGGCGTTCTTGGGCTCAAAAGAATCGCCGTCGAAAATTGAGGGGGTTTTCGCGGATTTTGAAAAATTCCAAGAGAAACACCTTCAAACCGACCGGTCGAAAAATGGTCAAAAATTTTTCTTGAGTTTTTTCAAAACCCTTTAAAACCCCCTCAATTTTCGACGGCGATTCTTTTGAGCTATAGAACGTCGAATAAGTCCAACGGAAACCCCTTAAAAGTTCCCCAAAAGTTTACCAAAAATGCCCTAATCTGGACTTTGTTACGCAATTTTTGTGGTCAAAAAGTCAAAATTTTCGGGTCAAATCTAGCCCAGGCATATTAATTCGCTTGGCGATTTTCGCCAAAAGCGAAAGCGAAGCGAAGGCGAATCGAAAATTTCGCTTTCGCCCCCGAAAAATGACACCCCTGATGTTCGCTTCGCTTTCGCTTTTTGTCCCCGATTTTCGCCAAAAATTCGCTTTCGCCGAGGCCTCGCTTTCGCCAAATTTTCGCTTCTGGCAAATCTTCGCCAAAATTTCGCTTTCGCCAAGGCCTCGCTTTCGCCAGGAGTTTGCTTTCGCCAAAATTTCGCCAAATTCTCGCTTTCGCCAAGAGTTCGCTTTCGCCAATATTTGGCCGAATCTTACTTTTGTCTTTCAAAGCGGTATAAATAGGGAAATCACTTATAATTGAGCTCTTTTTCTAGCTTAGTAGGGTTTAATACAGTTTTAGAACACCTAGAAGCTGGGGATCATTTTGCTACTGATAGGTGGGGGTTATCTGAGGGCATTTAGGTACCTCCGAAGCTGGGGTCGGCAAGCCACCAAGCGATGGTTCGTCACCAACCGTTGGTGGAGGTGGGTGGGTTGACAAGAAAATCAAATTTTCACTGGTGGGGGTGGGTGGTGGTGGGTACTTTAAGGTAGTGGTGGTGGGTGAATGGTGGGTGGGTGGTGGATTTTTTCGTAAGCGTTTTTGACCCCAAAATTTATAGAATAGGAGTTGATTACACCGATTCTTCGGTCATTTTTAACCAACAGAAACTGATCTTTTTGAAAGATTTCGCCAAAAAGTTTGGCCGAAAAATCTTTCCCACCACTTCCCACCATTTCAGATTTTTGAGACTTGAGGGTGGTGGGTAGGTTGGGTTAGCGTTAGGGCCCCACCATTTCCACAAATTTTTGCCGACCCCAGCTCCGAAGTCCCAAAATCTGGCCAACTTCGGAAATGACTTTTAGGGGCTGCCACCTATACTCGATCTAGGCTCTGGCTGTCATTTTGAGCTCTAGAAAAGTGGTGAGGGGATGGGGTATCTTGGGAGCTAGGTAGGGCTGTGATAAGAAAAATTGCCCAATTCTAGGCTCTTGCAGTCGGAGAACTCGGCAAAAATTGAGTACTTTTTCCAAAAGTCTTTTTGTCGATTTTAATTCATTTAAAAATGTTGAAGTTGTCATTTGGGGTCATCTGAGGTCAGGTCGGGTCACTTATCAGAGTTTTCTGAATTTTCAATTATTCTTGACCTAGAGTGACCTCAGTTGACCCCAAACGACATCTTAAACACTTATAAATGAATAAACGTCGATTAAAAGAATTCAAATCGTGTACATTTTTCGAGTTCCCTAACTTAAAGAGCCCCTAGCTCCCCAGATACCCCACCCCCGCCCTACTTTTCTAGAGCTTTCATTCGGACAGGTATCCCATATCAAAGGGTCAAGCCATTCATGGGACCGGAAGTTCCGAAATCGGAACTAGATCTCTTCAATCGAATTTTTGAGTAGCGGGAAACGGCTCAACTGAAAGCTCAGCTTCTGGGTCGAACTTTGGTCTTATAAAATCGCGTTCTATTCAAATTTCTTTCAATATCTTTCAATTTCGGCGAAATTTCGCTTTCGGCGAATATTCGCTTTGGCGAATTTTCGCTTTCGGCGAATTTTCGCTTTTGGCGAATTTTCCCTCTTGGCGAATTTTCAGTCCTGGCGAATTTTCGCTTTTGGCGAATTTTTGCTTGGCGAATTCGCTTTCGCTTCGCTGTGCAAGATAGGCGTTCGCTTCGCTTTCGCTTCGCTTTTGGCTGGAAAAATTTTTCGCTTTCGCTTCGCGTTCGCTTTGGGTTTTCGAACGAAATTTATATGCTAGATTCTAGCCCATTCGACTCAGAATTTTCCGCTCTTTCTTCTGAGCACGAAAAAAATTTTATGAAAATTTGCCTCAAGTGAAGTTTTTAATTTCATCATAGTGATACCCTTATTTTCTTTCGCGAAAAGAAGGTTCAAACCCTTATTCAATTTCCTCCCAAAAGGTTATTTTTGTGCCTTCCTTATCGGTCTGCCTTTGTACTGAACATCTGACCACTTGCTTCCGTTATCATTTCCAACAAACTGGCTTTTCCGAAGATGCCCAAAAGTTCTCTTAATTTCGTATCTCTTGCTTGGGCGATCCGACCCTGGCAAAATTGTTCTACTTCGTCGATCGTTTCTTCCATTCAAAAGTTCCTTTCTCTAGCGAAATCAATTTCTAGCGAAAATTCAAGAAAGTAAAAAAAGAATACTTTGCGTTTTATCTTATCATCTCTTTCTCTCTCTCTTTCTCTCCTTCTCATAAGGGAATTTTATTAAAGTGCTCATTAACACTCTGTCACAAGCACTTTTCGAAGCCTGGCTCCCCTCTTTCCCACCTAGCGAAAATCACAACTCATTTTTTCTAGCTTCTTTTCCGTCAAAATTGATTTTTAAAAATGGAGAAGCCGCTTGCGGCTTCGAGCTAAAGAATCATTATAGCCGCGCTTGATATTTTTGGCTCGAAAATTTCCAAAATTATTTATTAAAATCGAGAAGCCGCTTGCGGCTTCGAGCTTAAAAATATCAAAAGCCGCGCTTCGCGCGGCTTTAATGATGCTTTGGCTCGAAGCCGCAAGCGGCTTCTCGATTTTTAATAAATAATTTTGGAAATCTTCTTCCAAATTGGAGGGATCCAGGAGCTATCAATTAAAAGCACATCGTTTGCGCATTAATAGGGCACGTGCCTGGAGGCATTATCGATCGAACGCTCTCCCGTTTTGCTTGAACTTGTTGCCGGCGTTTTTGGCATTTCAAGTTCACGCTTCAATTTGATCGGTTTGCCGGGTTTTGGACCGTTTTCTTTTCGAATTAGCGAAACTTGTTCTCCATGCGACTCTCAGATTTGATCACGTAAATTTATTTTTATTTAACATTTTCAATAAATTTGTTGGCAATAAGATCAATTGCCGACCATAGGATTAAGTGAAGGTAGAAAAGATTCATTTTCAAAAATATAAAAGAAATCTCGAATCTTGGCCTTTTTATGCGCCAGTACAGCCCACTTTACAGGCCTAACACCTGCTTTTTCTGTGATAGTAATCGACCTCCAACCGAACCATCGAAATTATTTCTGCCGATGATTGATTTTTTCGCCTGAAAACCGGGCACGTCCGAACTTGAAAACTGGTTTCTTCGTTGTCTCCACATGGCGGCAGCGCTGCGTTGATCCACAAAAGGAGCCGCTCGACTTTCTCATTCGCCGAAACGGATACGCAAAATATCAAAATAATACAACAACCTTTTTTTACTCATAAATAGCTCATAAAAAGGGAAAAACAGAGAAAATGAGAGAAATTGTTCATATTCAAGCTGGTCAATGTGGAAATCAAATTGGGGCTAAGGTATCAGAAAAATGCCGAAATACGAAAAATTAACAAAGCGACACCCTTATTTTATTTCACAAAAAGAAAGCTTTAACCCCAAGAAATACCACCATCAAAACGGGAATTAAAAAAAATTTTTTTTAAACAAAATTATCTTCAAAGTAACCCCTCTTTGCTAAATATCCATTTCCGCTTTGATATAATTGCCCTTTTATTTCTTCAGTTTTGGGAAGTAATTTCCGACGAGCACGGAATCGACCCCACCGGCGCCTACATCGGAGACAGCGATCTCCAGCTCGAGCGCATCAACGTCTACTACAATGAAGCATCTGGCACCAAGTACGTTCCGCGCGCTGTTCTGGTAGATCTGGAGCCGGGAACGATGGATTCCGTGCGCTCCGGTCCGTTTGGCCAGATTTTCAGGCCGGACAACTTCGTCTTCGGCCAGTCCGGCGCTGGAAACAACTGGGCAAAGGGGCACTACACGGAGGGAGCTGAGCTGATAGACTCGGTTCTGGACGTAGTGAGGAAAGAAGCAGAGTCTTGTGATTGCTTACAGGTGCGTTCTAGTTAGTAGTTCAAGGGCGGAATAAAAATTCAGGGCTTTCAATTGACGCACTCGCTCGGGGGCGGAACTGGATCTGGCATGGGCACGCTGTTGATTTCCAAGATTCGCGAAGAATACCCAGATCGCATCATGAACACTTTCTCGGTTGTTCCTTCGCCCAAAGTGTCGGATACCGTGGTTGAGCCTTACAACGCTACTTTATCAGGCGCGGGTCAGTTTATTCACTTTATCGCCCTCTTCTTTTTTGAACGAAAATGGTGACCCGGGGGAAAGTGCATCAGTTGGTGGAAAACACTGACGAAACGTACTGCATCGACAACGAGGCCTTGTACGACATTTGCTTCCGCACGCTCAAGTTGACGACGCCCACTTACGGCGACTTGAATCACCTCGTCTCCGTCACAATGTCCGGCGTCACCACCTGCCTCCGCTTCCCCGGACAGCTCAACGCCGATCTCCGCAAACTGGCAGTCAACATGGTTCCTTTCCCGCGTCTCCACTTTTTCATGCCCGGTTTCGCGCCACTGACATCCAGGGGTTCTCAACAGTACAGAGCTCTTACGGTTCCGGAACTGACGCAGCAAATGTTCGATGCCAAGAATATGATGGCTGCTTGTGACCCAAGACATGGCCGGTATTATTTGTCAAACAGTCATTTTTTCTAATGAGAAAATTAAGAAGCCGCTTGCGGCTAATCTCAGTAACCTGTGTAGAAAGCCTGAGTCTGTGTTTGAAAGAGCTGAAATGAAAAGCCACGTAGCGGCTTTTTAAAACGAAGCCGCGAAGCGGCTTCGCTAATATTACCATTACAATCTATCAAAAATTCTGGCGAAGCCGCTTTGCGGCTTCGTTTTAAAAGCCGCTACGCGGCTTTTCATTTTAGCTCTTTCAGGCCCTGACTCAGGCTTTCTACTCAGGTTGACAAGCCCAGCCGCAAATTTTAGCTCGAAGCCGCAAGATTCGACTTCTCGATTTTAGAGTTTCGAATTTGCACTACAGTAGCTTTAACCCTAGCCCGCCAAAGCCAAAAATACTGAATTTTCAAACTCCTTTTATGAGCTTCTCGCTTTATCATCAATCTTATTTACTATTTATTCTTGAACATCTCTAAGAGACTTCTTGTTTGACTATTTTCCGTTGGAATATATTCGACTGAAAAAAGTTACAAAGGGTTGAAAATCTTTAGGTGGTGTTTTTGGCGGGCTAGGGTTAATTTGATTTCAGTTATTTGACAGTGGCGGCGATGTTCCGCGGGCGAATGTCGATGAAAGAAGTGGACGAGCAAATGCTGAACATCCAAAACAAGAACTCTTCGTATTTCGTCGAGTGGATTCCCAACAACGTCAAAACTGCAGTTTGCGACATTCCTCCTCGAGACTTGAAAATGTCAGCGACTTTTATCGGGAACTCGACGGCGATCCAGGAACTCTTCAAGCGAATTTCAGAGCAGTTTACCGCCATGTTCCGGCGAAAAGCATTCCTTCATTGGTACACAGGTAAATCGGCAACCAATTCTTCTCAAGCATGGTTCTCTTGAGGCGAGGGAATGGACGAAATGGAATTCACAGAAGCGGAGTCGAACATGAATGACTTGGTCTCCGAGTATCAGCAGTACCAGGCGCGAGTTGTAAATTTAGAAACAAAAATCTAAATCTTGCGGTGGAAATTAATTCTTGAACAAATTAATTTACAACCTTGGAACAAGGAAGCGACTGCTGACGACGACGATTTCGAAGAAGAAGAAGAGGAAGAGGACTACGAAGAAGAAGCTTGACTCTTCAAAAAATCATCATGTAAAGATTAGTTACTGTAACACACCCGCTCGTGTCCGGTTTTCTGTACTAACGCTTGGTGATCTTGATCTCGCTCGATTTTTTACAAATAAATTTTCATCAAGAATTTTTCAAAAAATCGATTTTTCTTCGAAAAGCATGACCCGACCTTTATGGCCGTAGCGGAACAAGCGACTCATGTAGCTGTCAAGTCGCTGCTCTCATGTGGGGCACTTTGTCATCCCTTCCATCCGAGACTCGGCCGTTGAAGAACTAGCCCTTGCCCCGTCGCAGAATTGACATAATCCAGCCACGCGCGCAAAAATCGAACTGATGATTTTTAACAAGAAAAACCTGTGTTGAAAACCTGAGTCAGGGTCTGAAAATAATTTGAAAGATGATTTTGCGAAGCCGCTTTTTGCGGCTTTCGTTTGAAAAAGCCGCTATGCGACTTTTCATTTGAGATTTTGAGACCCTGACTCAGGTTTTTCTACACAGGCTTCCAAGCAAAAACAGTAATGTTCTTGTGTTTCGGAGGAGTAGAGCGGAAGTACTCGCGAGTGTTTTCGGAATGGCCTGGCTGAAAGAATTAAGAGCTGACCTTCATAATGATGCGGTCAGGGAGCGGTAACTACTGCTGATAAGATAAGCGTCTTCTAGAGCTTATTTTAGAGGCGTTAGCGCTGCTCGGCAGTGCTCTTTCCAGCTTCTAAAGTCAGAAGAGAGCTCAAAACTTCCGGAAGTCGAGGCACTTCTATCGCACTCGCCGCGCACGTAGCTTAGCCTTCCTTTCTTCTAGCACCAGCCGCATAAATTTGAATACAACCTCGGAGATAGATCCTCCCAGTTCCACGGAAAATCGCACTATCACTTCAATAATTGAAGTTCAATTTGTATACAGAAAAAGGGATCTTCTGAGCTCGGCAACCTGTGTAGAAAACCTGAGTCAGGGTCTGAGAAATCTTGGATTAAAGATCTTTCAGACCCTGACTCAGATTTTTAACACAGGTTGCCGAGCCTAGAGCAGAGCAGTTTTTTAATGGCACTTGTTTTCCCGGGCGGCGGAAGTAAATCGAAATCGCGGCGGACAGGACCAGGGCGGAAATATACGAGCAGACTTCCAATGCAAAATGCTAACGATAAATAAACATTTTGATTTTTACGGAAAAGATGTTAAAAGGTCAGAAGGTTTTACGGCCTCTAATGGATCTTGTGGCACTTGCGTGGAAATTGTATTCGTTTGATCGCTCATTCGTATTTAGATTCGGAAGAGTTGCGATCTAAAGGTGAGTTTTTGACGATTTTTTCACAATTTTTGGGATTTTTATAAGGCTAAATTTAGTTGAGAGAAGAACATTCTTAAGGGTATCACAATCTTAAGGGTCACATCATCTTATTCCTTGACGAAATTAAGGGGTAGCCATTGATAATCTAGAATTAAGGCCCTTCAGACAAGATAAAGGATTGAGACATTCTTTTAGCAAATAAAATAAGGGTATCACTATTTTAACCTATTCTGAGGAAAAATTGCGAGTATGAAAGTCTACGCCCTTAATTTAATTATTTCTTCGCCGAGGATTAAGGAGGACTTCTTTTATGAAAGTTCTTTCTGATTCTTAAGGGTATCACAGTCTTAAGGGCCACAGCATCTTATTTCTCGAAAAATTAAGGGGGTAGCCATTGATAATCTGAAATTAAGGCCCTTCTGACAAAAAAGACATAGGATAGAGATTTTTGAAAATTGAAATAAGGGTATCACTGTTTTAACTTATTCTGAGGAAAAATTGGGAGTATGAAAGTCTACCCTCTGAATTAAATTATTTCTTTACAAAGAAAAAGGAGAACTTCTTTTATGAAAGTTCTCTCTTATTCTTAAGGGTATCACAATCTTAACGGTCACAGCAAATTATTTCTTGTCAAATTTAAGGGGTGGCCATCAATAATCTGAAATTACCATGCTTCGGGCAAGATAGATAAAGTATTGAGATTCTCTCTAGAAACTTGAAATAAGGGTATCACTATCTTAACTTATTCGGAACAAAAATTGCGAATACGAATGTCTACCCCCTTAAGTTAGTCATTTTTCACCGATAAAAAGGAGAACTCCTTTCATTGAACAAATTTTATGCGAATAAAGAGAAGGTCAAGATAGCGCGCTGGGTACCCTTAATTCTCCGATCTAACCTTCGATTTTCCAGCGACAAAAAGCGAAAGACCGGGAAAAATGGCATAAGAGCGTGAATCAGCAAATCCCAAGTTATTAAGTTGTTTCTGCTGCACCTGTAGCGCGTGCCAAGAAAATTTTTCGGGTTGACTAGTTTTTTTGAATTTGATCGTCTCTTAAGATGATCCTTTTATGTATGATTAACAGCATGGGGCTTGCTTGTTTCAACTCTGCGATTCATTTTTTTCATTTCAATCTCAGTTACAAACTCACTGTGAGAAAATAGAAAAAAACTAGAGCTTTTAAATTTTAAAACGTTATTTTTTCCAGTTTTTTATTTGATTTGACGACTCGTCAAAAATAATAAAAAGAAGCGCTAATTATGGCGAGTCCTGAAAACAAAAAGGTACAGAAATTGTTGTACGATACTGTATTGCCAATCTGGGCTCGGCAACCTGTGTGGAAATCCTGAGTCAGGGTTCTAAAAGAGCTGAAATGAAAAAGCCGCTTCGGGGCTCCTTTTTATTTTAGCTTTTGAGAACCCTGACTCAGGTATTTCACACAGGTTGGCAAGCCAATAGTTGAACCTGTGTAGAAATCCTGAGTCAGGGTTCTCAAAAGCTGAAGTAAAAGACGCCCCGAAGCGGCTTTTTCATTTCAGCTCGTTCAGACCCTGACTCAGGTTTTCCACACAGGCTTCCGAGCCCAGACTGGCAATACAGTATTGGTAAATACAGTAAAAGTGCGTCAAAGTAGAACGGAAAGCTGGCTGAACAAACTGTTGATCTCCGAACAAAAGACGCTAAAATCACCGATAATTAGCAGTCATAAGCAATTCAACGAATTTCGACAATTTCGACGATTCAATTGAAATTTTTATTTAATTTTTCATGTTTGCTTTTTCGAGAAAGAATATGCAACAGAAGTATTTTTCGGAACAGTAAATATCAAGCAATATTTTTCCCGCAATCTGTATTTGAAAACCTGAGTCAGGGTTCTGAAGAGCCAAAATGAAAAGCCGCGTAGCGGCTTTTTAAAACTAAGTCGCAAAATCGATAAGAGTGATTGAAGCGCGGCTTTGTTTTAAAAGCCGCTACGCGGCTTTTCATTTTAGCTCTTCAGAATCTGACTCAGGTTTTTACACAGGTTGCCGAGCCCAATGAGGAAATGAGGGTGTGAATCATTTTAAATTTATAACGCTTCTTCCGTATTCGTTTGATAAATAATTATCGCTAGGTAAACTTATCAACTCGGTCAAAAGCGGGAATAAAGACGGTTATAAACGGCTTTCCAGGCGAAGGAAGCGCAGTTTACTACCGGCTGTTTGTTGCTCCTTGTCTGAAGACGAAAATATAATTGCGCGAGGGAAGGGCCTTTTAATGCATTTACAACTGCCCCCACGTGCCATATATAAATCAAAATTACTTTCTAGGAGGCCACTTCTTCTTTCTCCACTTTCCAGAAAGAAACAAGGAACAGAGATTTACGATTAAACGAATAAAATCAAAATAAATCTACAGACAGCACTCATCTGGGCTCGGGAACCTGTGTGGAAAAAACCTGAGTCAGGGTCCTGAAAAAGGTTGAATTTAAGAATAGATCCGTCTTCTTGAACCCTGACTCAGGTTTTTGCATAGGTTGCCGAGCTTAGATCAAAGATACTCTTGGCTCGGCGACCTGTGTTAAAACCTGAGTCAGGGTCTGAAAGCAAATTTTGAGGCTTTTCGCTGAAGATTTTTCAAACCCTGACTCAGGTTTTCTACACAGGTTGCCGAGCCCTGAGTATCTTTGATCTAAGCTCGCCAACCTGTGCAAAGCCTGAGTCAGGGTTCAGAAAGACGGCTCGATTCTTGAATTCAAGCTTTTCCAGGACCCTGACTCAGGTTTTCCACACAGGGTGAGCTCCATAAGAGATGGTCTTATATTTCTTCGATTCTGTAGAGTTTTGTTTGAAAATCTCGAGCTCAGGAGCATGTCGAACATTTTGGACGAAAAGTTCAAAAATGTCAAGAAAGAAGCTGGCACCCAAATCTGGCGCATCGAGAATATGGAAATGGCCGAGGTGAAAACCGACGACTACGGCGTCTTCTTCAGCGGCGATTCCTACATTATTCTCAAGACGATCGAGAAACGAGGTGCGTTTTCGAGTTGTCTATTTATTTTCAGCGCTGCTTTAGCTGGCACTGAGCGGCGCATCCACTTCTGGCTGGGCGAAGAGTCCTCCGTCGATGAAAGAGGAGCGGCGGCGATTTGGGCGACGCACTTGGACGACTGGTTCGGCGGAGAGCCCGTCCAGTACAGAGAAACGCAGAACCATGAGTCGGAAAAGTTCATGGGCCTCTTCGCCAACGGCGTTCGTTACAAGAAAGGCGGCGTCGCCGGAAAATTCAAAAAGATCAATCCAAACGAAAACACTCAGAAAACGCTCTACCAAGTCAAAGGAAAACGACGCCCCAGGCTTCAAGCCAGAGTTTTTAAATTCAAAAAATGTAGAACTCGGCAGCCTGAGTAAAAACATGAGTCAGGGTCTGAAAGATCTAAAATGAAAAGCCGCGTAGCGGCTTTTGAAACAAAGCCGCAAAGCGGCTTCGAAAACTTACTGCTTTTAAATTCTGGCGAAGCCGCTTTGCGGCTTCGTTCTTAAAAGCCGCTACGCGGCTTTTCATTTATGATCTTTCAGACCCTGACTCAGGTTTTCTACACAGGTTGCCGAGCCGAAATTGATTTATTGCGAAAATTTTTTGAAAAATTCTTTCGAAAGAAGTGGACATCAAGTGGGAGAGCTTCAACGAGGGCGACGTTTTCATCCTCGAATACAAGAACTGGCTTGTTCAGTGGAACGGCAAGGCCGCCAATCGATTCGAAAAGCTCAAGGCTTGCCAGACCTTGGCGGATATGGCGGCGAAAACGGGGCGGCCGAAGAAGGTGATTGTCGAACAAGGAAGATCCCACGAGGCTCTTATTGGTATGTGGCTGGAATAGCAAATAGTTGACTGAATAACATGATTGAATAATGAAACGATGCTCCTAGAATGTCTGGGCCCGCTTCCAGACACGTACGCGCCCGGAACTGACGACGTCGAGTTCGAAAAGGCATCTGCTTCCAAAGTAAGTCAAAGCTAAGCAAGTCTAACCCGATCAGAAATAAGGGTGTAAGCGCCATAATATCACTTTCTGCTTGATTTTGGAAATCTTGCTGTTTTGAGTTTTAGATGATCAAATGCTTCTTTACAAAAGAAAACACCATGGTTACACGGGTGACGGAATAAAATTAGGGATTCAAAAAATTCTTAAAAAAAGCTAGAAAAAAGACAAGTTTCGACTTCTGAAAAATTCTGTCAGACTCCTGTGTTCGCTGTAAAAGTATTATGCAAATGAGTCGACCGTGCGGATTTTCAATCAGCCATGCTCGGCCACCTTAATTGCCTTATCGAAACCTTATCACAAGGCGTACGTGTCCGCTCCACAATATGCGCCGCGCACCGTGTGCACTGTATATTTTAATATCCTTCTTTGTATCCTTAATTTCAGCCACCAGCGCTGTATTGCGTCGAAGACAACAAGAAACTCGGCGAAGGCAAAGCCATGAAGGTCGAGTTTTAAATTTTTAAATTAACGAAGTGACACCCTTATTGAATTTTCCATTCTTTTCTGAAACTCGAAAAAGCAAGAAATGCTCCTAACGACGAGCGCTTTCTACATTGTGGACAACCTCAAGATCTACACCTGGAAAGGCAAAGAGTGCCCCAAAGAGCTGAGAAAGAAAATTCTTGTGGGAATTGACGAATTCTTATCGGCGATTGGATTCAAGGTAACCGCTCGGCCCCGCCGATTCCAGGGCGCGCAACAAGAGCTGCCCTCTTCCCACGAGAAAGGCGGCCTATTAGCTCGATTCCGGAGAACTTAGGGTCTTTGCTTTTGAGTTATTTAAGGTCATCACTCCCTTTTTCATCTTTTTAGAATTACTTTTCCTTGCTTTTTTGAAGTGATACCCTTAATATTTTTTAACGTTTTGAGTCGAAAATAACCGCAGTTTGTCAAGGAATCAGTAGTCACTCTCTTTTCCGAGTGGATACCCTTAACGTTTAAGGATATCCAGAGCAATGTTGTATTTGCAGTGATACCCTTAATAAAATTATTTCAAATTTGAGCTAACAACTCTCATTCTTCATTTTTTATTGTTGAAAAATCTGTCTTTCCGAGTGGATACCCTTAACATTTAAGGATATCCCTGGCAATGTTTTTTTGCAGTGATACCCTTAATAATTTTCTTTCAAAATCGAGCTAACAATTCTCATTTTTCATTTTTTATTGATGAAAAATCTATCTTTCGGAGTGTATACCCTTAATCAAATTAAATGAATTTCTAATGCAAAAACGTTGATAGGTACATACGTATTTATGTATTTCGTGTGTACATAAAAATAAACTCAACTACACGAATCCGTGAGACTCCGTTTTTCAAGAAGAGTGACCTCAAAACATCGAATTAAAAAAGTACATTCAGGGTCAGCCGCAAATAGAAGGCCTGAGCCAGGGCACGGAGACCGCTCCTTTCAAGCAGTTGTTCGCCTCTTGGAAGGTGGCTAACCAGGTGAGCCAGGATCGCCAAAACACGATTTGACGCTTCGTTTAGACGCAAGGAATTGGAAAGGCATACGTCGAAAACTCCATCGCTAAAACTATCAAAGGTAAACGGACTGGCCTTTTTCCAGAAATCACGAATCAGGAATCTGTCCAGCTCCTGGCGGTTTACACGTGTCTAAAGTCGGAAGTGCTTCTCTTTCGAGTTTGTTTTTCTTTTCAGAGAGTCGCGCTCTCTCTCTGCCCCCAATTTACGTACACTCGCGCTCACTACTGATAATTTATCAGCAGCTCTTAACCGCTCGTCTACGTTTTTAAGCACCCGCTTTTAAAAGCATTCCAAAAATACTTGAATGAATCACGCCATTACTAGAATCTCAGCAGCCTGTGTCGAAACCTGAGTCAGGGTCATATAAAAGCTTAAATAAAAAGCCGCGCAGCGGCTTCGCCAATACTTGAAAATACAATAAAATAGTTAAAGGCGAAGCCGCTTTGCGGCTTCGTTTCTCTAAAAGCCGCTGCGCGGCTTCGGTTTTAAAAAGCCGCTACGCGGCTTTTTATTTAAGATCCTGACTCAGGTTTTAACACAGGCTTCCGAGCACCAGAGTTGCAAATTTTTGAAATTTTTTCTGAGCTGAGCTAGCTGAGCTGAGGTTGAAACTGAGCTGAGCTGAGCTGAGCTGGCTCCTCATAGAAAACAACTGAGCTGAGCTGACCCTCACCTCAAAATTGCTGAGCTGAGCTGAGCTGAGCTGAGCTGTAGCTCAGCTATCTCAGATAGCTCAGCTCAGCTAGCTCACAAAATTTGCAACTCTGCCGAGCACTGTTCGCTCTTTTTCTTACTGTAACTTTCGAGTCAAAAGTTACATGTTATTTTCCAAATGCGACGTGCTTGTTTACGGAAGGTAAAATCAGTAAACGGTGAATTTAGGGATCGAACATGTCGACATTGACGGAGCAATGCGATCTAATTCGCGAGCTTCGACCAGCGATGCGCCCAAAATCGAAGGACTGGTTTTCTGGACTCTGGAGGGGGCCTCTCGTAATTGGGCCTCGTTATGGCCTCAAATGTGACCCTTCCTTTGCTCTGCTGGGAAATCTAAACCGGGCTGAGCCGGAAGCTGCTCCAGTGCTCGGCAGCAGCGAATTCGTAAAACCCAGCGTTCCCAAAACAGTAAATAGAAAGTAAAGAAAAAGAGAGAGCGGAGCAGCGTGAAATAGAACTGGGCGAAAATAGAATTATCCCCCGCTGCAGCTCGGTCCAGGCAGGTGACAGCCACTCCAGCGGTTTCCCTCCCTCTCTCTTTCTCGGTTTCGTGAATTAAGAAAATGAAAAATAAAAACAGTTGAAGGAACCACACCTGTATCTGTGAACTAATTTGCTCTCTAGGAGATTCCGATTTTTGACCAAATTTTTGACTCAAGTTTCCGAAAAATTGGGTAAAATCCGAGAAGCCGCTTGCGGCTTCTTGCTTATTCAGTAAATTAGCCGCGCTACGCGCGGCTTTTTAATTTAACTCGAAGCCGCAAGCGGCTTCTCGGATTTTACCCAATTTTTCGGAAACTTGAGTCAAAAATTTGGTCAAAAATCGGAACCGGTCAAAGTTTTGAAATCCAAAAAAGACGATGGTCGAGGAGAAGTGGAAGTCTACCGAATCGAGACCGGCTCGAAAAGTGGCTCTGAAATGGCGAAAATCGAACGCGACGATTTTGGACAATTCTACGGCGGCGACTGCTACATCATCGCTTACTGCAATCACAAGTACGCTCGTTTTTGGCTAATTGCATCGTGTTTTGAATCAAAGCCTGGCGGACTTTGTTGCGAAACAAAAACGGGCAACGTTCTTTTGCGGCTCAACCTTTTCAAATGGAAATCTTTAGCGCTTTGTTTAGGACTCGTCCAAAAACTGAAGTTGTCTACTTCTGGCTCGGTGCTAACTCCACTATAGATGAACATACAGGAATGGCTCTATCATTTTTGTGTTTATCGATTTTTAAATCGTTTTGAACTTCATTTTTTTTAATAAAATAAGGCAATTTTTCAATTTGATTTGGTCTAATAAAGCTTTAAACTTCAGGATCACAGGAGAAAATAAGGGTATCTCTATCTTACTGTATATTTAGGAAAAAACGCTTCTTGGAAGTTGGGTTTCTAAATGTCTTCCTTATTTAATTATTAAGGGGGTAGACATCAGTAATCGCGATTTTCGAGCAGCATTTTCTCCTTCACTTATCATAGAGACGCCCTTATTTTCTTGTGCAAACATGAAGTTTGAAGCTTTATTCGACCAAATCAATCAAAAAATTCTGTCTTTTACATAGTGACACCCTTAATTAAGTCCAAAATAATGGAAGTTTTGAGCTTTTTCTCGGCTTATACATTGGTTATAAATCAGTATTTCTAATTGAACATGTCTTGGAGCCAAAAATCTAGCTGCGGCGCACCACACAGTTAACCTGGCGAAGGAAAAGGGCGGCTGGCAGCAGGTGCGCGTCCAACAGGGCAAAGAGCCGCACCACCTCCAGAAGATATTCCAAAACTTCATTATCTACAGGTTCGTTTTCGTGCGATAGCGTTTTTCTAAAAGCGCTTTTACTGAATTTTAAACGCTCGAGCTCGGTATCAGATTCCGCCTCAGAATTTTTACCCTTTTCTTCTTTTTTTAAATTAAAAAAATTATTTCCAGGGGCGGCACGTCGCGAAAAGGCGGCCAAACGGCGAAGCTGAACCCGACCATGTTCCACTGTCGCTCATCGATCCACGGCTACACGAGGTAAAACTGACCCAGCTTGTCAAAACGAACACGTGAGAACGGAATCGTACACGCATTTTTCTTCCGGCATTCCTGTCTTTTTCCAGACGGCCGGGAAAGAAAATACACAAACTCACATGAGAAAAAGTTCATGCAAAAATATAATTAACATAGTGACGCCCTTAATATAAAAAAATGGCTAATTAGCAATTAGCTAATTAAGTGGTGTTCAATTTCATTCTTGAAACTATAATTCTACCTCGGATAAAATAAGGGTATCACGATATTATATGGTGGTACTATATGGTGATACCCTTATTTTATCCGAGTAAAAATTGTAATTTTCCCGGAAAATGAAATTGAACACCACTCACTTAGCAATTACTAATTAGCTATTATTTTTATTAAGGGCGTCACTATGTTAACTCTCAAAATTCGTAAAACTCCTAAACAGTACTAACTGCTAATCGGATTTCCGGAATCCGAATCGATCAAGCCACGTGATCGAAATGAATCAGATCAAACTTTTTTCTAAAAAAGAAAAATGATCAATTCGCTTATTGTAACTGAGAGTGCGGCGTTCCACTCTGCATAGCTAAAATAATTACACGAAATCGAACACGCGCGATTCGTGAACTGACCGCCTTTAAAATTTTAGAAATGTGGAGGTCGCCGTTACCGCCGAGAATCTCAACTCGAACGACATTTTCATTCTCGTCAAGGCGCGGTTTTCGCTCGATCGAGAGTCGCGCTAGAATTCGCAAAAATTCAGCAAATCCGCATCTTGCGCTGCATTTATTCTCCAGCCCCCAAGCTCAGATACAAACGTTCAATTCGAAAGAACAATCTAAATTCTTTGCAAATCGCGGAATTCCGCGAAAACTGTAAAAAGGACAAGAACTGCTGGATGTGGAAAGGAAAGGGCAGCAACGCGGCCGAACTCACCGCCGCGGAAGAAGCCTTGGACTTGGTCGTTGATGGATGCAAGATCAAGCAGATTGAGGAAGAAAAAGAGCCCCAAGAGTTCTGGTAATTGATAATAGAAAAAGCGATTCTCATTTTGATTGAGTTGTTTTCCCTGGAATTTTCCGAATATTACTATTAAAATCGAGAAGCCGCTTGCGGCTTCGAGTCAAATGAGACTGAAAAGCCGCGCTTTTCACAAAACAAATTTCTTCATTGAAAAATCCGATAAGCCGCTTGCGGCTTCGAGCTAGTCCAAATTAGCCGCGCTACGCGCGGCTTTTCAATATTCTTACTCGAAGCCGCAAGCGGCTTATCGGATTTTTCAATGAACCAATTTGTTTTGTGAAAAGCGCGGCTTTTCACTCATTTGACTCGAAGCCGCAAGCGGCTTCTCGATTTTATTTGAGTAATATTCGGAAAATTCCAGGGAAAACAACTCAATTAAAATGAGAGTCGCGGTATCCAATTCCTTAATCCATTTTTTCAGGGACGCAATCGGCGGAAAGAAAGAGTACGCGAAAATCGACGACGCAGATGCAATCGACAACGCGAAGCTGTTCGTCTGCTCCGACGCAAGCGGAAAGATGCAGGTGGAGGAAATCGGCGAGGATTTTACGCAGGGCGATTTGATTCCCGAAGACGTGATGATTCTGGACGGAGGGGCGATGATCTACGTCTGGCTGGGCAAAAAGCCAACGCGAATGAACGAAAAGACGGGCCAGAGTGAGTTTCAGTTTCGCTTGGTATTTTGCTTGTAGAAACGGAAACGAGTTATTCTCGGAGAATCTAAGATAATGGTAGAGGAATTACAAGTAACGATAAATTATAGGATCGCGAGGAGATACGCCGCCGGCTGTCCCGGAAGAAAGAAGCTTTCCATCATCGAAGATGGCAAGGAACCGCTCGCATTCAAAGGTTAGAAATGCACTGGGGCGCAATTAAGGGGTAGAGCTCTTAAATCGACGAACGTAGATTCCAGTTAGATAAGTCGCGCTTTCAATTTTTCTTTTACCTAATAAATTAAGGGTATCACTAAGTTAATAAGAATAGAAAAATTCTATCGAAAATTTGCTCTTTTAATGACCCGAGTTAAGGGAGTATAGTTCGTTAATGACAATTTTTCAACAGATTTTTCTCCAAAAATTAACACATTGACACCCTTATTTTTCTAACCAATAAAAAGGTCAGACCTTTATCTAGGTCCTCAAGAGGTTTGAATTTCACATTTCGATGGTGACACCCTTAAAATCGTTTCTTTTTCAGGCTTCTTCCAGGGCTGGGACGACAAATACGACGCAAATGCTGTCTTCGAAAGCATGAAAAATGCCCTTTGATTTTTCATTTTTTACTGTCATTTTCATTTCTACTGCTTTCTTTTTGTATAAACTGAAAATAAATTTGAAACTTCTAATTCGACTATTCTTCATCTCCACAAACTTGTTCTTCAATTTGTAACAAGCTCGGAGCAAGATTATTTTTGTTTCTTGTTGATCGAAAAGAGAACTACTCTTTCTCTTTTACACTCTTTTTCGCTCCTTTGCGGGTCATTCCTCCTAGTCATGTGATTGTTTACAGGTCGGCTTTTCTTCCGCATCCACGGCTAATTCCGACCCTTGTCCGTGCACTTGCAACTGCTCAAACAATTATTCTCCGACGCACAACTCTTTTGTAACCATTTTTCTTGAGGAGAGAAAGGCTTGTGACTCCCTTAAGGGTGTCCCCAACGATTTTGCTAAATCATGCTCGGCCTAGATCGTTGGGGACACCCTTAAATTCAAATTGCTTTACTACCTTTTTGAACCTTCTTTTGAAATGGAGAGTAATTTAATTTTGCTCTAATCCGCGCTAGAATTAACGACTTTCGAGGAGCGTTTGAGATTTCGGTTTATTTAACCTTTCGCGAGTTTATTTACAACGCAAAAGATATAAAATATCTTCGCGGCTCAGCTCAAAAACTCAAAAAGCACTTCCTTTTTCAATTTTTGAGCGTGAATTTCGGATTGATTCGGATTTTTACTGAAAAATTTCGCGATTTTCTCGTAACAAATCGTGGCAATAATTAGGATGTGTATATTTTAGAAGAGTTGCGCGTATGTTTTGCTGGCTCGCTCGGGCGGCAGGTGGCGATGGAGGGGCGCGCTCTGCCCGCTCAGGTGGCGCTCGCGAGGCGCTTTTCGCGAGTGCTGATCAGGGAAAGAGGTTGCGAGTACTCCGCCCACGCGTGGAACCGCGCGGTTATTGGCTACCACGAGGAACCAGCTTGTACCATCGATGCAAGCTGCCCCAGCACACAAGAGACTCGGAATCCTTCGCTGAAAAAACATAATTCTAGAGAGCAAAGTTGAAAAATACGAAATCTGAAAAGGAAGAAAGAGCTAAAAAACGAAGATTTTTACGAGAAAAGAAATTTGAAAAGAAAACTTGAATTCGAAGAAAAAAGAAAGCTGAATTGAATTTTAAATCATGGCAGATCTTTTAGGTACAGTAATTAACCTTTTAAAACTGTTAAATAACTGTATGAATATATTTAAAATTTTTTGTGTAATCATACTTTTATCAGAAAATAAAATTATTAATAATTTACTGGAAAAGTCCCCTGATCTCCAATTTTAAATAAAGGGAGTAGACCCCGATAATTTTTTTCTTTCTCGAATAAAATAAGTGCCTCACATTTATTTTAATCAGAAAAAATAAGGGTTTCACGACTTAAAATTAGCAAGAAAAATACCAAGAGAGAAAATCCTGATTAACGATGTCTACTCCTTAATTTTTCCTTGTGATTTTTCCTTGCCGTTTATTTCGATCATGACCTTTGCGCTAGAATTTGTGCCCTTTGCTGGGCGAGAGGGTAGATAAACCGAATTAAGAAGATTTTAGAAAACCCTTTTTTTGTGAGTAGACCCCCTTAATCATCCCTTTCCTAAGTCGAGTTGAATCAGTAATTAGTCATTTTTTTGCAATAAAAAATGCGGAATTTTAATTTATTTAAATCTTTGTTTTGGGAAAAATAAATAATTTTCTAATTCATTTTTTTCTTTTGAATTGCTGAAAATATTTTTTAAACTAAAAAATCAAGGCTTGAAATCTGGCTTTTCGCCAGCACGTCAAATTAAAGATGGGGAGATCAGGATAATCAGGCGGAATTAAATTAAACGCTCATTAGCAATTTTAAAACGGGAAAAAGGAAGTTTATTTTTTAATTGAAAAAGAACTGTTTCTTTTTTGAGAGTTTTCGTTTTACACGTTCTCTGTTTCCATGTTTTGAAAATAGCGATTGAATTAGAGATTGTCTCAGTTTTGGAAATAATTTAAAATTGGCTGCTATCGAAAATAATACCAAGCACGTTTTTTCTGGATTTTTACGTCATAAATTTTAATTTCTACGCGCAGAATGTTTTTTTCGAAATTTAGCAACGTGATACCCTTATTCTAATAGCGATCAAAAATAAGTGATTAAAAAAATTGTCTTCACGTTTTTTTTGAGAAAATGTATATTAAGGATGTAGACCTCGTTAACTAGGATTTTGGCTGAATTTTTTCTTGAATTTATCGCGGTGCCACCCTTATTTCAGCTGGTCAAAGTGAAGTTTCAATGCTTTTTCTTGAATCTCGCTTTTGAAATAAGGGTATCACGTTGATAAATGCAGGTTTTTCTAAAATCCTGGTTAACGAGGTCTACAACCTTAAATTTTCTCATTTTTCAACAGATTATCAGTTCAATCTATTATCAAATACCCTGAGTCAGGTTTTTCACGCAGGTTGCTGAGACCAGACTGGGAGGAAAGAAGTGATGAAACAACGCTTTTAGAGCTTGAAATTCAATAGAACAGCGCTCAGTCAAATAACGAATAAGTGTTTCGTCCTCAACCTTACACTTACTTTTTCGAGTTTCGAAAAAACGAACGTTCCAACAAAAAATAACTCCAAAATCAAATTAATTCTAGCGCTAGAATTTAGAATTTCCGCAGCTTTTTAGCTACTAGAAAATTTAAGGGTGTAGACCTTGTTAAACAGGATTTTGAAAGAGACTCTGTATTTATCAACGTGGTACCCTTATTTCACAAGCTCACATAACGACGAAGATCGACTTTTGTCTCTCAGCCAATCAAATGTCTCGAAACACTTGGTGGCGCTTCTCGGCAAAGAGCAAAAGTCAAAAATTCAAAAAGCATGTTCCTGTCCGGGTTCGAACCGGAGACCTCTCGCGTGTGAAGCGAGCGTGATAACCACTACACTACAGGAACTGTGCCCGACTCCCTCACTTGTGCTCGTTTAAATCGTAATCGTACAGCATCATACAGTAGCACTCTTTCTCGAATTGATTTTGGTCGAAAATCGGAGCATCAGAGTTAGTTTTTCTGTTACGATTTTCCTCCTGGATTAAGGGTATACCCTCAGATATCGTTTTTTGAAAACGTCGATGATTGGTCCTTATTTTGAGCCATAATTCGAGCAATTTAGAATAAGGGTATCACTAGAATAACGCATCAAAATCTGTGAAATTACGATTTTCTACCTTGATTAAGGGTGTCTGCTTGGATATAGTTCTTTGTTTTATTGATAGATCTTTATTTTGGGCGATGTTTGAAATCATCTAAAATATGGGTCTCTCAAAAAGCACCAGAAAAGTTGCAAAGTCGAAATTTCTACCTCGCTTTCTCGCTTTTTTCACGTGCTCTAATTGTAATTTCATCAGTATACAATACAGTACCCTGCTCACGTTTTTCCCCACCCCTCTTTCTCTCTTCATAAGTCCTGACTCAACTTCTCGTTTCTTGTTTATGCCCTGATTCGCGGGTCCGATTGAGCCGTAAATTGCGCGTCCGGGCACCACCAAAACTTTGATTAAAAAATTATATTTCTCGCTAAAAGCGCTGCTAATTACTGTTGCTGCTAAAAAGCCGTAAAACATGCTTCAAAATGCTTGTTACAACTTTCTCACTCCTGGCTTCGATCTTCCGCCCTCATAATATACATGTTGCGCGTCCAGTCGTTCGAATTTAAGGGGGTAGACGACCTTGAATTGGATTTTTAGTCAGACTTTTCTCCTAGACTTAACATAGTGACACCCTTATTTTCAAAAGAAAAAATCGAGAAGCCGATTGCGGCTTCGAGTTCTGAAATATAAAAGCCGCGCGCAGCTTCGATTTTTGGCTCGAAGCCGCAAGCGGCTTCTCGACTTTTTCTTTTGAAAATAAGTATGTCACTATGTCAAGTTCAGTGTTGAGAAAAGGCTCGGCAACCTGTGTGGAAAACCTGAGTCAGGGTCAGAAAGAGCTTTTCCCAAATCCTGACTCAGGCTTTTCTAGAAGTAACACAGGTTGAAACATAGGTTTTCGCGAAAATTTCAATCAAATTTTGCGCCCTTTTTTTAGAAACAACGTGAGAATGCGAGAAAGCAACTTAATTCGCAAAGCCCATAACAAGAGTCTTAAAGTCTCTGAACTTATTAAGCCCAACGCTAATCCGTCCGGAGCTGGCTAATCTCAGCGTATCGACGTGCCGCAAAATTTTATGAAAAATTTGCGCAAAAGTCAAATGCCAGGTCAAGCACCGTCGCTGCGAAATTGCAACAAGCCTTCCAAAATTGAATTTAATTCATCCTTTTCTCCGAAACTTAACATAGTGACACCCGTATTTTCAAAGAAAAATCGAGAAGCCGCTTGCGTCTTCGAGCTCATAAAATCGAAGCCGCGCGAAGCGCGGCCTTTTATTTGTGAACTCGAAGCAGCAAGCGGCTTCTCGATTTTTCTTTTGAAAATAAGGGTGTCACTATGTTAAGCTGAGAGTTGAGAAAAAACGAGGAATTCAGATTTTGGAACATTGTTTTTCGATTATTAGCGACCAGAGCATGAATATCACGGGTCAATGCGGCCGCGCAGATTTTGCCAGCTCTGCATAACTCCTATTTTCTATTGAAAAAGAGAAAAAGAGAGAGCAAAGATTGTTTCTAAAACAAGCAAATCCAAACCTTGCGAAAGGTAACTTGGTAATATTATGAAACAGTTAGGATTTCAACGTAAAAGATAAATCCAGAACGTGAGAATTAAGAGCCAGAACAATCATAATCATAATTATAATTATAAATTTTAGGAAGTAAGAAAAAACTTTTGCAAATATTTTCCCATACAAAACAGGCCCATTTCTGTCCATTTCCGTGTTTTTGTGAATATAAACTTCCTCTTTGATAGATCAATTTTCATACCAAATTCACTCTTTTACAAAGCAATTCGATTTTCATCCAGAATAACGGAGATAATTATCCAGAATTAGTATAGATAAACCCTTAATTTATTATGGACAGAAAGCTCGGCTCGGGAACCTGTGTAGAAAACCTGAGTCAGGTTCTAAAGAGCTAAAATGAAGCCGCAATATACCTGATGAAATCCGATAAAATCGATGTTGACACCCTTAAATCTATAATTAATTACTAGCGGCTTTTAATTTTGGCTCTTTAGAGCCTGACTCAGGTTTTCTAGACAGGAAGAACAGAATATTCTTGTAATAAAAAGATCCGAAAAAAGGGACGAAAATAATCAACAGAAAAGAATCCAGGTCCCCTTAACTCATCAGCCGCATGTTTAGTTAAAACTCGGGGAGATGAAAGCTGCCGTTTTTCGTTTTTTCAAAAATTGCCGGGCCCGTTTTCACTGAAAACACGGTTACGAGAAGGTAGTACTCGGATTATCGAGTTTTTAGTTTTGAGTTAGTTTGCGTAAAAACGTAAACGCGTTTCGTTTTTCCGAGAAGTGACGAATTTGATCAATTGATCGAGTTAGCAAATATTTCCGAAATACCGTAATGAATCTAATTTCCTGAAATTAAGGACTCTTCACATGATTCACATGATCAGAGTCACATTTCGAGCCCAGAATTATGGGTGTCAACAACGATTTCAAAAAATCGATCCAAAAAATCGTTGTTGACACCCTTAATTCTGGGCTCGAAAACCTGTGTAGAAAATCTGAGTCAGGATTTGTAAAACCTTGAATAAAAATCCTGACTCAGGTTTCCTACGCAGGTTTTCGAGCCCAGAATTAAGGGTGTCAACAACGATCCAAAAAGATCGAAAAAATCGATCAAAAATCGTTGTTGACACCCTTAAGTCTCTTTTTCGATCTCAAAGTTTCAATAACTCTTTTTGTTCAGAAAGTCTTCCGAAGGATCCGACAGAAGATGAGATCCAATCCCTTCTGGCGCAGCTGGAAACGATGGAGGACGTAGACAACTGCGAAGAGCTGCAATCACAGATCATGGAAACGATCCAGGGCTACCCGGAGCTGCTGCAGGCGATGAAGCAGTTCAACAACGAACACGCCTTTGAGAAAGAAAAGGTCGAATTCGAGCGGCTCAAATTGGAGGAGCAAATTTCGATGCTCGAAAAAGTCATCGAAAACGGAATCAAGCAGACGACCGATCTGCAGGAGATCCACCACGCGGAGGTCGACGATCTCCACAACCAGGTAATTGACTCTTTTTGGAGCTGCTTTTTGTAATTAGACGCTTTCGTAGATCATCAATCTCCAAAAACAAGTGGCGGCGCACGTGCGTTTCATCGACGAGCACTGCGTTGACTCGGAAGAAATCAGAGCCGAAATGCAACAGGATATCGACAGACTCGTGGTTGAGCTTGAAGAACAGACAAAGGTACAGTCACAAACCCATTTGTATCAATTAAATCTCAGTGAAATTTTTTCTCCTTGATTTATCTTGGAGACATCCTTTTTTTATCCAACAAATGTTTTGAAATATTAAGAAATGCTTGTTTTCAGGCGGAAAAATAAGGGTGTTCTCATGATAATCTAAAAGGAAAAATTTTAATAAAAAATATTGACCCCTGTAGTTTGCTTTGGAAAACGAAATTAAGGGAGTCGACCGCGAAAAACATGATCTTTTGTACAGTCATTTCTCATCAATCTATCACACTAACCCCCTTAATTTATCCAACTAAAATAAACTTTAGAGCTTCCTTAATCTTAATGTTTTAATTTACAGCTAAAAAATAAGGGTGTCATTCCGTTAATTTTCTGAGAAAAGTGAGAATGAAAACAACGCTCTAACAGGAGCTAGAATTACTAAACAATTTCTCCTAAAATTCCTTCTCAATTCAAGGTTAATTCGATTTTCTCGCCCTCTCTCTCTCTTTTCCTAATCGTTTGTAGTAAAGTTTTTCCTTTCGATAATTACGAAAACAGCGCGGCGTGAGAAAGTCGCGCAAAAGTGAAAGTTTGATTTCAAAACGGGAATTACGCCGCCGCTCACTTTTTTCAAGCGCAGCTAGGCAAACGTGTTTCTACGCAGATTTGATTTTGCAGTTTTGAAATAAAATTCCAAAATCGAGAGTCGAAATTGAATTAATTTTCGACGGCGGCTTTTTGGATGCCTCGCCGCTTCAAAATATAAATATACACTACTACGAGTAGTTGGGCTTTGCAAACCTCAGCTTATCATAGTGACACCCTTATTTTCATAAGAAAAAATCGATTTGGACGGCTACCTCCTTAATTCTTTTATAAATTTGCCTTCTTTTTTCAGACAAACCGAACGACAGACTCGCTCCAGCAGCAAGTTTCCCGCCTCGAGCAAGAATGTGCCCAACTGCGAGAACTATTATACCTGGCCGAACAGAACCAAAAGCGAGCAGAAGCCCTTTTAGAAGCCAGAACAGAAGAAAAACGGCGGAAGTCGAGGACATGAACTCCCAAATCCAGTGGTTCCGCAACGAATACGACTCGCTCCTCAAGAAGGTAAAAAGATTTCTTGTTTTTGGGTCAAGCAAAATGGAAAAAAGAACAGTTCCGCTATTATCGGATCGTTTATTTCTAAAAAATTATTCAAATAAACAAAGTTGCTAATCTCCGCTTGTTTCCACAATAATTCTCTCTTTTGCAGTAATGCCATAATCACTTGGCTTTCCTTCTGGCCTCGGCAACCTGAGTAGAAACCTGACTCAGGGTCTGAGCTTGAATTTTAGGAATAGATTGAGATGGTAGCTTTGCGGCTTCTTTTAAAAATTAAGCCGCAACGCGGCTTTTTATTCAAGCTGTTTTATCTGACTCAGGACCCTGACTCAGGTTTCAACACAGGTTGAGTCCAGTTTTAGGCTGTTTTTAAGGAAAAAAGATGAATTAGATTCTCCCTCCTTTTTGGAATTTTGGAATTAATCGAAGCTTGATAATTATTCTCGGAACTTAGGTGGTGTCGGTAGAAGAAGAACTGGCGGTGAAGAAGTCGGCTCTGGAGGAATTAACAGCCGAGAACGCTAAGACGCAGCTTCAGATCAAAGAACTCGAGCTCAAGTCGAGCGGATTACAGTCTCAGGTAATTATCCGGCCACTCTTGCTTACTTTTGTCTTTTTTAAACTATCTTCTCTTCGGCGCCATTAAAATCACTTTACTTCTTTTTGGAACAAATGATTTAACCGGTCATTGCTCACGTGTCCCAAAAATGGCCAATTTTGACCTAAGATTGCTTAAAATCCTTAATTTTTGGCCTTTGTAGAAAAGGAATCCTGAGTCAGGGTCTTGCGAAAGCGGCTTTATTTTTTAGCTTTTGCGAGACCCTGACTCAGGTTTTCTACACAGGTTGCCGAGCCCTGAGTATATTTGATCAAAGCTCGGCAACCTGTGTGAAAACCTGAGTCAGGATTCAGAAAGACGGCTCAATTCTTGAATTCAATCTTTTCACGACCCTGACTCAGGTTTTTACACAGGTTTCTTAGCCCAGGGTTAAAAAGAACAGTTTTTTCTCTTGAGATTCGAAATAGAGATCTTATTATAATAAAAACTGGCGATATGAGATCTTGTGTTTCAGAAGTGTCATTTTTTATCTTATCATTTGACTCCAAATCCAGTTATTAGCATAAACTCGTGTCATTTTGCCCTTTTCTTCTTTTCTTGAGGGTTGTTTTAGCTTGAAGACGAAGAAAAACGCAGTGCGGAGCAACTTCAGATGCTGAAAAACAGCCTCTCGGAAGAGCAAAAGACCTCTTCGCGCCAAAAGTCGGAGCTGGAAAAGATCAAGACGGAGCTCGAGAAGCTCAAGTCCCTCCTCGCAAAGAGCAAGAGTGAGAACGAAGAGCTCGAGAGCGTCAAATCCGAAAACTACTCCTTAGCCACCGAATTGGAGCTCGGCAAATTCATCCAAGAAACGGCCAAGAACTGCGACTCGGAGGCCGATACCGCAGAGAAATTTGCGTAAGTCAACGATTTTTAATCTGATTAAGGGTGTAACATCAACAACGCATTTTAATGTCAACGTATAATCATCAACACAATTTATATTCAAATCGAAAGTTTGAGTCCAAAATTGATCCAATCATCATTACTGGGCTCGGCAACCTGTGTAGAAAACATGAGTCAGGGTCCTGAAGAGCTTGAAAGAAAAGCCGCGTAGCGGCTTTTTAAAAACGAAGCCGCAAGGCGGCTTCGCGAAGATTATCATCATAATCACGCGGCTTTTTATTTCAGGTCATTTTGGTCTTGATTCTGGTTTTTGACACAGGATAATTTTACTGTAATAAAAGTTGTGTAACAAATAGTCTTTCTTTTTGCGAAAAAATTGCCCAAAAATGTTGTTTTCTGATTCTTTCGCGGTGAAAATGCAAAATTGATATCGTCGTCATGTACGATGTAATCTGCAAATAGCTAAATTGACGTGTCCCTCTTTTCTAGTTTCCTTCAAAAGCAGCTCGAGCGACGCACCGCCGCGTACGATGATCTTCGTCGAGAAAATCTTCGTCTTCGCGAAGCAGCTGATCGCCGAAAGCGCCGAGAAAAGCTTCACAAGAGTTCGAAGAGCTCCAACGTCCTTTCGAGTGAGTCCTCCGACTCGCTTTCCGGCTACAGTGGACGAAAGAATCATTCCAAGAATCAAATGGTGTCGCGAAGCAGCCAAGAAGACGGCGGATCCAACTGCGAATCGGAAGATGGCGGCTATTGCTCGTCCCTTCGATCGCTTACAGTAAGTAAAGGAACCGCTTGGATCGGAGACCTGTGTAGAAACCTGACTCAGGGTCCTGAAAACGCTGGAACGAGTTCTTTCAAGGCCCTGAGTCAGGTTTTCTACACAAGTTTCCGAGCCAAAAGTATATTTGATCTCTGCTCGGCACCCTGTGCAAAAACCTGAGTCAGGGTTCAGAAAGACGGCTCAATTCTTAAATTGAATCTTTCTCAGAAGCCTGAGTTTCTACACAGGTTGCTGAGCGTAGATCAAATATACTCTCGGCCCAATAGCTTGTGTAGAAAACCTGAGTCAGGGTACTGAAAGAACAAGATTCAGCGCTTTCGCGACCCTGACTCAGGTTTTCTACACAGATTGCCGAGCCTTAAGAATTGAGCATTCCACATGCTTTGTTTAACCTTCGCTCGAATTAGTGCGTCTCTAACGAGTCTCTTTAGCGTTCGCTTCAAAGCTCCTCAATGATGAGTTTGGACCAGAGCGGCTTGGAATGGCGCTCGCAGTCGTTTTCCTCGCTGCTTTCGTCTTCGAACTCTCCTTGCGCGAGTTCGACGCCTCTTCGCTCTCCGCGCAGATTGGTGCACTCTTTCAACGACTCGCAGGGGAGCATGGAGGAGCTCTCGGAAGACGAGGACAGCGGCGAGAGGATCAAAAAGGTCTACGTCAAGCCACAGGTAAGTTCGGGCCGAGCACGTGTCCCCACGCGCGATCAAGGCTGCCAGGTTAACACCGCCGCCGCCGCCGCCGCTCCAAGACTGATCAGCTCGAAAACTCAAACGAGCATTTCGGAAATTCCCGAATTGGGGGGAATCGCGCAAGACTCGAATCTGAAAAGCGCGCGCTCAATGAGCGACATTCGAATCGTCTCCGACTTCGACACGTCGAAATATTTGACGCCGCTGCGCATTCGCGAAATTCACTCGTCGCGAAAAACGACTCGCAATGGACACGAAATGACGGAACGACTCAGTCGACAGCTCGAGGACAAACGTGAAGACATTAGGATCGGATAAAAATAATAAACGCGGTTTTTGGAAGGCGCGAATGAAAAGAAAAGACAGCCGCGCTGGAATGATAACATTTCGATTTCTACATACCTAAGATATTTTAAGGACCCCCTTTTTCAATATCTTCGAAAGGGGGTTGTTAATTTTTTAACCCTAAGCCGTCAGAAGGCTCAAAATTTGAAGCAAACGGCTTTGATTCGAACTGGGCTTGCCAACCTGTCTAAAAACCTGAGTAATGGTCTGACTCAGGATCCTGACTCAGCGTTTTACTCAAGATCCTGACTCAGGGTCTAACGCAGGACCCTGACTCAGGGTTTTACTCAGGGCCTGACTCAGGGTCCTGACTCAGGTTTTTTGACACAGGTTCGCCAGCCCCATTTGAATCAAAACCATTTGCTTCAAATTTTGGGCCTTTTGACGGCCTAAGGTTAAAAAAGCGCCGTAGTCTAGTAATGAGCCACGTCTTTAGAGTAGAAACTGCATCATTTTATTAGATAGCGTGCGGCTTTTTTCGATGGCTTGGCGCACTTGGATCACTTGAAAAAAGCGCTTGATAAAATGCGCCAAGAGTATCCGATTTATTTCGCGCGAGTGCGTCCTTCCGCGAAAAGACATTATTCTTATCTGCGTTCGACAGACTTCTGCGAAAGATGATTCGAGAAAAGGACGAGGCTTTGGCGGCGAAGTCGGCCGAGTGCGCCAACTTGAAACGCGAACTGCGCGCGTCTTCCTCGTCTTCCTCCCTTTCGACTCCCGGATCGAAGATGGTGCACAGCAATCTGCTCAACTCCGACCTTTCTGATCTCAAAATCAACTTGAAGGATGAAGGCGATCCAGAGCTTTATGGACACATTGACCAGGTAAAGAAAAATTCAAAAATTATCTCTCGACCAATCAAAATGCTCAAAACAGAGTTCGGGCGAATCAGAAGCCTGGAATTTTTTCTCGCATTAGCGAAACATTTTTGATCATTTTTGGCTCGAAAAATTTCAAATTCAAAATTGAAAAAATAAAAAATTAAGGGTATCCCTTCAATAAACCATTTTTAGATCCGACCCGGCCAAATCCAAGAACTGAAGACAGTGCGAAAGACGATCAAAGACGTCGACGGAAAACCAGTGAAATACTCGACGAAAGTGTCGGTCACGTGCAACAAGGTCGCCGTCTTCTTTTAAAAAGATGATTTTCAAAACGTGCAGTTTTCAATCAAAAGCCCTGATTTATTTATGAGAGTCAAAAACTCGTGCAGTTCAAACCAACCAAAAAACGATGACCCTTCTCTTCCACTTTCCTTTCCTTTCGTTTTAACCAATTTCGCCGAACCACCAAAAATGAAAAAAAAGATGCCTTTCTAACAATTTCAAAAATGCAAAGAACACTTTTACATACAATCAACTCTGCGATTTTTAACTGAATAAAGATGCACCTGTACATGATAAAACCAACTAAAATGAGTGTCTTCCTTTTCTTGCAAACGAAAATCTAGGCAACTTTCAAATTTCGCGATTTTTGTTTTCGCATTTTCGCATTTTACGCATTTTTTTCGCAATTTTTCGCAATTTTTTCGCATTTTTTTCGCAATTTTTCGCATTTTTTTCGCAATTTTTTCGCAATTTTTTCGCAATTTTTCGCAATTTTTCTCAATTTTTTCGCAATTTTTTATTATTCGCTAAATTCTGTTCTTTTTCAAGTTTCTGGCGATTATTGCGTCGGAAATGTATGTTTTGCTAAGAATTCTGAAAATTGCAGTCGTCTTATTTTGAAAGAATTTCGCAGCGAGACGCATAATTCTAGTGCTTGAGAAATCGATGCGATTTCAAGAAAAAAAAAAAACAGCATTTTCTCTCTTTTTTTTCCTCGAAAAATCTATTTTTCAAAACCGTGATTTTTCTCTTACACGTATATTCACATCAGCAACAGCAGGTGAGCATTAGCGATAAGAAAAATGACGTGTCAACAAAAGTGATAAAGAAAAAAGTTAAGGTGGGCGAGTTTAATTAAGGATAACAGGGATTACGATGAGATTTGATCTTGAGCGCCGTCTGGTTGGAGCCCAGAAACCTGTGTTGAAAACCTGAGTCAGGGTCCTGAAAAAGGTTTAATTTAAGAATCGAGCCGTCTTTCTGAACCCTGACTCAGGTTTTTGCACAGGTTGTCGAGCCTAGTTCAAATACTCTGAGCTTGGCAACCTGTGTAGAAAACCTTAGTCAGGGTAACTCAGGTTTTCTACTCATTTTTTTTCTGAAGAAATCTCGTCTTTTTTCTCGAAAAAGGGTTTGCCAAAATTGAGTTGGTCAATTACGTGAGCGAAGAAAGAACGCTGGCCCTGGCTCCTCCTCTTCAGTAAGAGCATTCTAGTGCGGTCGCGCGAATTCCATCAGCGCAGGGCGAAAGCTACCGATTTACAAAAACAGCGTAAGCTACTTTCTAAACCGCCGCTCCCGCTCCCGCCGCCGCCAGAATCGAAACTCAAAGTCGTCTTTTCGACTCAGCCAGACTACTGTGGTCTTTGCACTGCCTACCTTTAGCTACCGTCGCCAGGGGAAGAAGAAAAGAAGGAGCTTTTTTAAGACCACCTTGGAATCAAAACAAGTCATGAATGAAACTACGCAGAATTTTTCTTCAAGGCTTTTTCTTTAAAAAAATAATCATCTTTATCCAATTTTTATTTTGGCGATTTTTCGCAAAGTTCTCGAAAAGCGAATCTTGCAAAGAACGAAGATAGAATTTTTCGAATTTTTCGCACTGAAAAAATGCGGAAAATGATCAGAATTGCGAAAAGTGCGAAAACAAGAAATGCGAATTTTTCGCAAAATTCTCGAAAAGCGAAAGTTCGAAAGAAGCAAAATTTTGAAAAGTACAAATAATAAAAAATTGCGAAAATCCGAAAAAAAACGAAAAAGTGCGAAAAATAGCGAAAAATGCGAAAAAAAAACGAAAAAGTGCGAAAAATATCGAAAAATGCGAAAACAAGAAAATGCGAAAATCTAACGCAATCTTTGAATTTAGTGCGAAAAATATGCGATTGCGAAATTATCGACACTTTTTAGCCTTTCAAAAAAGCCAGAAATGTTTAGTTGTTGTTTTGTGTTTAGTTTAAGTTTATTTATTTTAGTATAGGGTTGAATGAATCTGTAGCAGTGTGAAAAAAAGGGAATTTCACTCAGTTTTTTGGTTAGTTGATTTTGGACTGCTTTCGAGGCAGAATAAGGTTAGGTACAGAACGGCACAGTCGTTGTCCAAAAAAGGGAAAACAGATTGATACAGTCGGAGTTAGTACTGTCTCACTGATGCAGGGTCTCGGAAATTCGGAAGAGCGGAGTCTCGATTCGCGCAATTTTAGTAATCACGTGACTGAAAAAAAGGCGTTAGACTTTGAAGAAAGGGTTGAGAACTTACTAAGTAGCTGGAGATTCGAGAGCGCGAATCGTGGTCTTCCGAGTATCGCATAGAAACGGGGCCAGACATGTGAGCGTCGCGGTCGGAAGACTAAAACAGCTGTTAGCAAAGAGAGACAAGGCAAGGTAGATCGGTAGATAGATAGGGCATTTAACAGCCAATCAAGATGGCGAAAAGCGTTGAAAAAGCGCCATCACCTGGACGAATTGTGAATAAATAGAAGACAGAAAGAAATGAAAAATCAAACGATAAAATGATTCAGCAAATTCTTATTTTTCAAAATGCTTGATATGTCCGAATTGAAAAATTATTGGTACGATAAAATGAGACCGAATCATTAGAACCGATCAGTAGAAGAATTCGTCTAAAAATAACTGTGAATAAATAATAATACAATGAAAAATTCTTTTATTACAGAATCGTTTTTCTACGAAAAATTTTAAATCTTGATTAGTAGCTTGATAACGAATCTACCCTCAATATCCCGCTGAGAAGCAAGCGAACGTAGCGCCCTCTTTTGGATCCGTTTTCGAATAAATAAGAGTTCGAAAATTGGAAATGCACCAAAATATAAAATGAGAAGCACAAAAGTCACGTGGAAATTGACCGCGGTCGAAAGGTGAAAAAATCTGCTCGTACCTTACTGTAAGAATATCTGTTTTTTAAATCATTTGAAAATATACTTTGTTAAAATTCAAAATCTTTCGTTACTTACATGGGCAAGTCGGGATTCTTCGCCTTCGAGGAGTTTTCGGTGAATGTTGATTTCGAAGTCTAGCGCCAATTTGACCGCCAAAAGCTCTTGGTACTCGTGCAGTCGTTCCGTCATTTCCGTCTTCGTCTTGTCCAGCGCGTTCGTCATATTGCTGATCTGCTCTTGGTAGGAAGTGATCTCGCGGCGGTATCTAAAATCATAATTAAAAAAAACGATTGAAAAGCGGTGACGCGCGATAAACGAGAATGAAAAATTGCCTCAAAAATACGTTTTTCTTTTTCTCGAGAAATTGGTATTTGAAATTCAATATCGAAGCAGCGAAATAACTATAATTTGCGGCGTCTTTCCATCTTTCGATCTGCGGATTCGCGCGCCGAAGATTTGAGATTGAAGCGATGAGCAGATTAGAAGTGATTTTTAAAATTTCACGCTTTTCGTGTCTTATCGCCCACAGAAAAGATCGCCTTTCATTTTGGCGAGAAAGTGTCGCGTTTTTTTTTTGCTCAGCCCCTCAATCACCTACTGCTGCTCGTTTCTTTCTTTTTAGAACATGTTTTTAAGGATTTGCGCAAAGATAAAAGAGTGATGAAAAACGCTGATTTTTCAAAACGCAAGATAGTGATGTCTACCCCCTTAAATCAATTCAAAACTGACCCGAAAGTACGACCAGACGATGGCGCTTTTTTCGGGGTTTAAGTCACTCTGATTGGCTGTTGCGGAAAAAAATTTAAAATCAAAACTGGGTTCGGCAAACTGTATAAAAACCTGAGTCAGGGTCAAGAAAAAGCCCCAAACCTACCATCTCCATTTTTTTAAGCCCTGACTCAGGTTTCTACACAGGTTGCCGAACCCAGATTCGATTCTGAATCTTTTTTCTGCAACAGCCAATCAGAGTGGCTTACAACCCGGAAAAGCGCCATCGTCTGGTCGATTTTTACAAATATCTGAAACTGACCTATCCTCGACATCGGCCAACTGTCGCTCCAGGTAGTCCTTGTTGCTTCTGAGCGCCTCGATCTGCGCAGTGAGTGAAGAAAGATTGTTTCGATATTCGGTGAGTTCGGACTGCGACTCTTTGAGCCGATTGGCGTCGCGGGACACTTGGTTGTTGAGGTCGTTGAGCTAATTCAAAAAGTAAGAAAGAAAAGCGATATTCGGGGAAATACCTTTGAGTTGTACCAGGCTTCGGCTTCTTCTCTGTTCTTTTTGGCGGCGCTTTCGTACTGCGATCTGATGTCGCGCAGCAATTCGGACATGTCCGGTCCATGAGTGTCCACTTGCACCCGCACGTGGTCCGTCACCAACTGCGCCTTCAGCTCGTTCACCACCTAGAAACAAAGAAATAGAAAAAACAACCATGAACCCCCTTTTCGACCCTTATTTCTAGAACCACGCGTTTGATAATTATGCAAAAAGCATAATCCATTGGATTTTTTACTAATTTGCTTGTTCATGCAAATTTTCATAACGAATTTTTAGTCATCCAGTATTCCTTTTTGAGAAAGCTCCTAAATTAAGGGCTTCACCGTCCTAAACTAAATTTTTCACTCAAAAGTCGACGAAGATTCTGAAAGTCAAGAAGCCGCTTGCGGCTTCGAGTTTTGAAAATCAAAAGCCGCGCTTCGCGCGGCTTCAGTTTTTTGACTCGAAGTCGCAAGCGGCTTCTCGATTTTCAGAATCTTCGTCGACTTTTGAGTCAAAAATCTAGTTTATGACGGTGAAGCCCTTAATTCAGATTGACAATTTTGATCGTAAAGCGCTAGAAATCGTTTTTCGACTTATATTGTCATCCCAAAAACAAGCAGAGAGTTGTATATAAATTAATTTTGATTAATTAGTTAATTATTATGTTCCAACGTTAGGCGGCTCTTTTGTGACAACAGAAACGCGCTATATTTTTGGCGAAGGAGGAAGAAAGTGGGTTTATACTTTGAGAGCGGCGATAAGATCTGGCTCTCTTCCGCTGTGTCACAATTTTTGCACAAAGTGCTTCCTCCCTGTTTTCCACCTTTTCGGATTTTTAAAGAGCGCGATTACTCCAGAACAAAGCGCGATAAGGCGAATATTTGGAATACGGAAAAGCGTACGACTTTTGGTTACTTGCCTCCTGGTGCACCATATTTTCAAATTCTAGTTCCTCGCGGAGGGTGAGCAGCTTCCTCTCCAGATCGACGCGGGTTAAGGTGCACTCGTCTACGTTTTCCCGCAGATTGCGCAACTCCCGTTCCAGTTCTTCCCGCTCGCCCACCGCCGAGTTGTGTCTGAAAAGATAATTTTTAAGGGGGTACGGCTCGATAATAGACGTTTTTGAGAAGGAAGGATCTTGGCGAGGGATTAAGCTATATTTTGATGAAATAAATTAAGGGTGTCAGTGTGTTAATTTTTGAACAAAAGCAAGTTCGAAACTTAAATTTTTTATAGAAATTTTAAGGGGGTAAGGCTCGATAAACAGTTTTTTCTGCATTTTAGTGGAGAAAAATCCTTGAAATAATAAGGGTATCATTCTGCTAACTTTGGGATAAAATCGTCCGGACAATAAATTGCGCTTCTCGTTATCTATGTTCTACCCCCTTAAGTTAGTGTCTGGCAGCCAAAAAGCTCGCAAGCCGATAATCATTGAAACACTAGGTCTCTCTTAATTTGAGGAGGTCCTTAATCCAGCAAGCCAGGAACAATAAACTTCCACCCCAAATTCCATTCTTGAGCCAATTATTTAAGACGTTTTTTCCATAAATAATAGCAGTAATCCAATAACCCCTTCCCCGAAAGAGCATGCTCTTTTTTGCCGGAAATGTGAATTTTTTCATGAAAATTGAATTTAGAAAGAAGGAAAAATCAAATTGGGCCGGTGTGGGGGTTTCCCTGGCCTCTACTTTGAGACTCCAAGTAATTTGATCAAAATGTCACCGCAAGCGGGTCCTGTCAGGGGACACGTGATGTGACATTTTATTTAAAACCAGCAGTGCCCATTATCAATCCTGAACTTTGTCAAATTTAACCTGTCAAGACACAGCTGTACAAATTCCTGGTCCTTTGAAATCCATGGAAATTATTCAAAGTATCGATTTTTGTTGAAAAAATAAGGGTTTTAGAGGATTTTGCTAAAGGAGTAGGGATGAATAATCTCATAATTCAAGCGAAATTTATAATACTATAATTTTTAATACTAGAGTGATACCCTTATTTTATTTCGCCAAAAGAAAGTTTACTCTATTAGCTTTCAAATAGTTAAACAAAATAAGGGTATCACTCTTCTATTTTTGTACTAAATTTAAGAAAAATTTACTGCAAAAAATAGTAGAGTGATACCCTTATTTACCTATTTGAAAGCTAAAAGAGTCGACTTTCTTTGGCGAAATAAAATAAGGGTATCACTATCATAAAATTGGATATTTTAACCTTGAAGATAGGTTTTCGATGAATTCTTAAGGGTATCAAGTGGGTAAAAACTTACTCTTGTCTGAGATCGAGTACATCAGATCTGAGTCGTTCTAGCTCCGCTTCCAATAAGCTTTTGTCGTTGTTGAGCGTTTCCGTAATCTGTCTAAGTCGTCTGAGCTCGTTGACGTAGATTTCCGGCAAGTTGGAGTCGTACTTGACGGTGATCTGGCGCAGTTGCGCGTCGAGCAGCTTGTTCTGCTGCTCCAAGTAGCGCACGCGCTCGATGTAAGTAGCGAAACGATTATTCAAATCCTGAAGATTTAGATTTACGCCGGCAAAGCCCCGAAAGCAGCAGTTACTGAAGCAAAGAAAAATGGCGAATCAAACCGCACAATCATGTCAAAAGTCACGACCCTCCCTCTGCGGTAACGATTAACCATGTTAACATGGGCGGAAGTTACCAGCAATGTTCTTTCCCCATTATTCCTGGAGCCGGTGACGCAACATGGTCTGTATTTAACCACGAGGGGCCGGGACTCGGCAACTTGTGTAGAAAACCTGAGTCAGGTTATAAAGAGCTAAAATGAAAAGCCACGAAGCGGATTTTTAAACGAAGCAGTAAAGCTTCGCGGCTTTTAATTTACTTCTTCAGATCCTGACTCAGGTTTTCTACGCAGATTATCGAGCTCAGCCAGGAGCGAAATCTATTTCCCTGTCAATTTTTATCGTATTTTGAATGTGCTCAATTTTTCGGTCAAGACACAACATGAATATTGGTGATCATTTTTCAAAATCATAGTGAAACGTTTTTATCAGTTATTTTCCCCTGCGCGCTCTCATTATGGTTATTGAATCGCAGTAGCGAGAAATACGCCGTCAAGAAATTCGATCAATTTATTTTACAAAATTGATGATTTCGATAAAATCGGGTTCGGAGAGTATTTTTTCATAGAATAAACCTTACTTCATGGATCATTTAAATACTAATATTATTGACTCATTTCTACAAACTAATCCAACAAATTAACTAATTTTATATTTCAGTTTTTTCTCTTCTTATGGTGTTTGATTGTTACCTTGAGTTCTTCTTTTTCTTCATTTCGCATTTGTCTGAATTCGGGGCTGAGTGTTTCGGCGAGTTCGGCGAGGTCCTTTTCCGAAATGTAGCCGGCTGTGTTATCCCGCGAGTAGCGAGATCCAGAGTCACTGTCATAAGATGTCTGAACCAAAACAGTTAGTATTACAGTAATAAAAATCAAGTCTTTTTGGAAGTTGCGATAAGCAAGAGTGCTTTTCTGCTTGTTTTAATCGATTCCGTCTCAGCATGAGCGCCTGCCGAGATGATAAGTTATCAGCAGCGCGGGTTTTTATTCCTCTGTTTACGGAATAGCGAATTCTGACAAGCAATTTGGCAAGCCACCGCAAGGGACAAACCACGACGCTTTTATTTAACCACCCGGTCGGCGCCGAATTATTTAACTCGATCAAATGCCGGCTGCGCTTACACACGTGCTAGAACTTCTCTAAAAATACAAATGAAAAGTCATCCCTCAAACTCTAACTTTTGAGGCGCTCCCTATTGATAATTTCCTCGACCCAAAAATATATGACTTGGGTTAAATTTTGGGTTAAAAATCTGAAGGGCGACATTTTTGACTCAAAATTTCTTCAATTTTTAGCCCAAAATCAACCCAATCCATTTTTTGGGTAGAGAAAATTATCATTATGCTTAAATTCTTAAGGATCTCCCTATTGATATTTTTCGACCCAAAAATACGGATTCAGTTAACTTTTGGGCTTAAAGAAGCGAAATTTTTCTTTAATTTTTAACCCAAAAGTTAACCCGCTCCATATTTTTGGACCGAGGAAAATATCAATAGGGAGAGCCTTAAAAATTTGAGTCAAAGGTTGAGGGATGATTTTTCTTAATAAATTTTATTTGGGACTCCCTTTTTAATGGGGGACCCTTAATTCTGTAAAAATAGCCGATTTGAAAGGTCTGAAATTGGAAAAGAAAGTGTCGCCCACGATTTGAAAATTGAGGATATGCGCATGTAAAAATATTATTATTCTGCGATTGGGAGATTAGGGGCGCGTCTTCCTGCGGGGCGCCCTGTCATATCTCTCCGGATCCGTGACCGGGATGGAATGTCGGGTACCTTGAGTAATCCCTTCCCCGGCTTCTCTCTTTTTCCTCTTTCTAGCGCGGCAAGGTCAAATCGCTTTCTGACAAAATACTTGACGATGATCAAATCGGGCATCTTTTTCCATTTAAAATTTTCGCTTTCAGTTTTAAAAGTTGAAAAAGTTGCTAATTTAAAAACGACCGATTTCTAGCTCCGATTTTAGCGCTAAAAAACAAGAGCGGAGAGCTAAATTGGCGGAAAATCCGGCGATTTGGAATAAAACCTACTTTGGAACCGATTTTGGACGCTTTGCTGGTCGCCTTCTTGCTCATGGCGGCGTTGGCGGGGAGGGGTTCGGACGAGACTGGCAAAACTTGGCGAGGAGATGCTTTTCCTTCTCTAGAAGATTTTCTCGCAAAAGACAGAAAAGGGTCTGAGCGGCGAGCGCAGCGACTGGCCCGGCCCGCGGCCACGTCAGAACGCAAAAAGGGATTTTTACGAGTCCCTCTTTCTCAATGTTCCACTCTAATCATCTGCCAATTATTTACCCTACCTCGCACGTCTTAACCCGCAGCCTCACGCTTGCCCCAAAAAGCGCCCCTACGACCCCATTTTCTTCCTTGATTCCAAAAATCAAAAGGAAAATGAGTTATTTTTGAATGTTCAATTTTTGAGCCAAAATTTTAAATATCGGAAAAAATAATCATTTAGGCTATTTAAAAAGAGCTTAAATTTAAGGGAGTAGACACTAGAAATTTCTCTCGAAATTTTTTTGTCTAAAAATTAAGGGCTCTGCTTCAATTTAAGCCAAAAGATAAGGGTATCGCTCTACTAAATAAGACTAAAAAGTCCCTTTAAAAACATGATTTATTGATGTCCACCCCTTAATTCGAAAAATCGTTTTTGTAAATTTTGTGCCATTTTATCATTTTTCTTGGAAAATTTAATTATTTTTGATGGGAAAATAACTTTAAATTTTTAAAGTTTTTTAAAAGTTATTTTTATAAAGTAAACTCACCGTCATAAGAAAGAAAAAATAAAAAAGAAGAAAAAGTGAAAAAAGCGCCTCTCGAAACTCTTGAAATGGCGGCGCTTAGAACGAAGTTGGACAACGTTAAACAAGCGGCGATAAGGATGGAGCAGCTGACTTCTTTCTTCCGCTTACCTTTCTGCGGTGGATTGGGCGATGACTACCGCGGCCCAGAGTCGCTAAAGAGTCCATACTCTCGCTTCTAAAGTTAGACGTTCAGTAATTAAGTGATTTTTATGAAAGAAAATATCAGTCCAAAGTACCAGTTGTCCATGAGGGACCGGTTGATATAGTTATTGCTCAATTTTATCAGAGTTTCCATCTCTGCTCGAGCTATGAAAATCAAAAAATAAACTCAATTATGGTTTCTTCAAAAAAACTCCCTAAATAAATATCTTCAAAAATTTACAATCTACATTCATTTTTTTGGAATCTGGAATCAAAAAGCCTGAGTCAGGCTCGAAAAGAGCTTGAATAAAAGCGGCTTCGCCAAAAGTTTGAAGTAATAAATAGACTGAAATCTTGAGGTCGCGGCTTTTTTATGAAAGCCGCAATTATTACCATTTCAATCTACTTCAAACTTTTGGCTAAGCCGCTTTGCGGCTTCGTTTAAAAAGCCGCTACGCGGCTTTAAATTAAAGTTTTTAGGAGCCTGACGCAGGTTTTTGACTTTAGACATCAAAATTTTAAATGTAAAATCATTTGTAAAAATTTCTTTTTAGAGTTTTTTCGAAGAAACCATAACTGAGTTTATTTTTTGATTTTCATAGCTCGAGCAGAGATGGAAACTTTGATAAAATTGAGCACAATCCCCAGTTAATCTTGGATCGGTACCCAAAAGCCGGTAGGCTCTTAGAGCCTGACACAGGTCTGATTTCAACCCTAATTTTAACCCAAATTTATTGATATCATTGAAGCTAATTAAAAAGCGTGAGACTGGGTTTCTTTTTCAACTTCTAATTTTAATCCGCGCTTGTTGGCAGCGCGTTATTTATATTATTTATACTGCACCTGTTTCGGAGGGTAAACATTTAATTATTTTCTCTCTGAGCTGGCTTCCGTTCAAAATTAAAAAAGAACGCGTTTTTGACTCTCGGCGGCGAAAAGGGATTTTTCAAAACAATTTGGTCGCAGCTCTCTTTTTCGTTTAGCTTCTTTTTCTAACTCAATTTAGGCTTCTTGCCGCTTGTTGTTGCTTCCTCTTCCCATTCCGCCAACCCGGCCAACCCGCATCTGACCCATCTACTTGGCCGCATTCTTCCCACATTGATATTTCTCAGAGGCAGCGAGCACGTGAGCCCAGTTCTTTACTTTTAAGGGGTGGATGTCATTAACCAGGTTTTCTTCACCACTTTTCTCGGGGATTTAGCATTGTGATACCCTTATTTTATTTCGCCAAAAGAATGATCAAACCCTTATTTAGTCTGTTTGGAGGCCAAAAATTTCGATTTTTGACCAAATTTGGACCAAAATTTCCGTGAAAAATTCTTAATTTTGCGAAATTATGCAATTTTATTTGAAAATTTTTGTGAAAATTTTATTCAAAATATGAAATTTCGGTCTTGAAATGAACTAAATAAAGGTTTGAACTTTCTTTGATGGAAAAAATAAGGGTGTCACAACGTTAACTCGAAGAGAAAAGGACGGCTTTAGATAGGCTGCTTATCGAAGGCGGCAATTACGGACAGTGCTCCGTGCTCAGCGAAAATGAGCTCTTTGTCTGCGCCGGAATGTGTTTTCGTGGACGAGCCACCGCAAACGAAATTGCGAAAAATTTTACGTTCTACGCGCCCAATTGATACACACGCGCGGCGCAATCTGACGTGGACGCAAATTATTATCAACTGCTGCTCCCGGAACTGCTTGTTTTTTCGAGCGAGAGCGGAGTTCTTGCTTCAATACTTTTCCAGTTAAAAGCGTGTCAAAAACCTGAGTCAGGGATTTAAAAAGAGCTTGAAATGAAAAGCCGCGCAGCGGCTTTTAAAAACGAAGCCGCAAAGCGGCTTCGCCAGAATTACCATTTCATTTATTTTAAACGTAAATTATTATTCTAGCAAAGCCGCTTCGCGGCTTTATTTAAAAAGCCGCTGCGCGGCTTTTCAATCAAGCCCTTTTTCCCAGGCCCAGCCAGAAAATCCATCAAAAAATGAAAAAAGAAACGTAAAAAACCGGAGGAATTTTGAATCGACCAGAAAGTGGCACTTTTGCGTCTTGAAATAAACAGTTCTATTAGGACGTGCGCATAATTATGGGTTGAGTCTTCTTTGTTGGTATATTTAGAAATGTGCGAATGATGATGCGTTGTCGCCGCAAAAATAGCATTTCAGAAATTCAGACATTCAGAAACGCGCGCGTTTTTACATGTTCCGAATACTTCGTTTTTATTCTTTATTCTATTTTGAAGTTCGACAAGAAAAAGGTCAGAAAAGGTCTGATCTATCATCGAAATGAACGAGTTTTAAAGATATTTCAAGTTTCCCTTTTTTAATTCATCGCGAAAGCCGGAATTATTCGCTCAAGCTTCAATTTTGGAGATTTTTTTATTTGAATTGAGTTTTTTGGTAATTTTCTTTTGCTGAGCCGTTTGATACTGTAATGGAAGCTCGTGATAACGGAAGAGGATTTTTTCAATGTAGGGATACAATTATTTTATTCAATAGTCATATAATATTATATGATAGTACGACGTTCTCAATGGTCAAGTGTAGAACTAGATCCTTGCGAGGATACTTATACAGGTGCGACAGTAACCGAGTTTGGTGGATCTCAAGGTAGCTCAACTGCAGCGACCCAAGTTACAGAGTTGTAAATTTGCGGATAGCTAGGCTTACCGGACTAAATTTCGGCCCATATTTCTAGCTTAGTTGGGGGGTCATATGATACAGTGTTAGAAAGCCCAGAAGCTGGGCTTTCATTTGGGCACCATATCAAGGGGTTTGGGTCATGCCCGGAAGGCAAATTATGGGACCGGAAGTTCCCAATTCGGGACAAGAACTCTTCTACCGGTTTTTACGATGGGTTTGGGATATCTAGAGCAAGATTTTAATGGTTCTAAAGAAAGCTCAGAGTCTACACTTTCTTTTCATCTATTTTCCATTGCTCTTGAGATCCCAAACCCATCGAAAATATCGATCGAAGAGTTCTAGTGCCTATTTGGGAACTTCCGGTCCCAAAATTTGGCTTTCAGGCATGACCCAGACCCCTTGATTTTGGGCTCAAATGAAAGCACAGCTTTTGAGAATTCCAAATATGTGCCATAGGACCCCGACTACCCTAGAAAAATTGGCCGAATTTCAGTCCGGTAAGCCTACGGATAGCCTGGATAGACTTAGCCAGCTCAAATCGATTTTTTTCAATAAATTTGCAACTCTTAAAAGGATCTCAACAAACCACAACTAACGGTACATCGCTCCAAGATTCTCGCCCGAAATTCAAATGCCCTGCTGTCACCAGTTGTCGCGCAGAGAATCTCTCCAGTGATGAATACTTCCTTGGATCCTGTTGCGAGAGAGCTGCTACCTGGACCAAGCCGCTAGCAAAATACGAACGTTTCTCGATTGTCCAGAAAATCTACGAAGAAACAGTGAAAGAAGAAGATGCCGCGAAATGTGAAGCTGAAAATGCCGAGAAAAAAGTCAAGAAAGCTGAAAAAGCCCTGACTGAAGCGAAAAGGGCTCTTTTTTCCGCTAGAAAAGAAACAGTATCAATTCAAAAAAAGCTCACTACCAAAAAAGAATTGCGAAAAAAAGCACAGAAACGAATGCGATTTTGCGCGAATGATGCGTTGAAAGAAGAAAACAGCAACAACGGTATTTCAACAAGCAATTTCACAACTTTTCAATTTTGCAAATTTTCATAAAAGTCATGATATTTCTTACAGACGCGTCGATTTCCGCGACCTGCTCTTGCTGCTTTGAGACCTTCGGCAACGAGAACCGCGCGGCTGTTCTCGCAACCTGTGGGCACATGGCCTGTCTCCGCTGCATCTCCTCTCTTTCGCCCAAGAATTGCCCCACCTGCCGGGCCATGTTTACTGACGACAAAATTATCAAGGTTTTTAACTGACACTCTCTTCTCCTCTCAATCCTCTCTTAGTTCTTCTTGCATGCCTCCAATTCTATTTCATCAAAATTTTCCAACGACGATTTTTCAATTTTTCTTTTTTTCAAATTTCTTCAATAAAATCCAAAAAAACCCGAATAAATATACTTTCTCGATAATTTATTTCATCGCGAATCAGAAAGGTGTATCTTTGGTCAGTGCGCGTACCAACTGATGAAATTCTGATTAGCTTCGTCAATTCATTAAATAATTAGTTTAATCGCCGAGTTTTTCGTTTTCTATTTTTCTTGTTCCTCTTGCGTCGTCTTCTCCCGTCGCTGGCGGATTTAAGCCGCAGCGGAACAGAATTTTCCAAGCCAAAAGGAATCTCATCAATGTCACTGTGATTTCGACAGGCGCTGGGGATCGCAAAAAAACCGCCGCTTTGAAGCTCGAAAATTTCATCTTCATGTTCCAAGCAGGAGCATTCGATCCTAAATTTCACTGTCAGCTAGAGTTACTCTAGTAGATTAGAAGCCGGGTTGAGTTAAGTTACCCTGTCTTTATCGTGTTGCAAATTCTGTCCTCGCCGCCGCAGCTGTGGACGTACTCATTTTCGTCGCACAAATCGTTGAATTCGTCCTCCATGCAGATTCGCTCAGCGATCGAGTGCCACGAGCCGCCCAAGTTTGCCAGTGACTCCCAAGTCTGCAGCATATAAACATGTTTCTGGGTCACATCATCTGGATGCTTGGAAACGTCTCTGGTAACCAGAGCCGTCCAGGATTTCCGGGTTGCACGTAGCTCCCATTTATGCGCCTCGCTTTAGAAAGAAGGTCCCTAATGACGCTGCTCTACTTTTCCCGCGATGAGATAGAGGACCTGTGCCTGATTCCGACGCCAAAAAGCATTCGCGCGCCCGCTTGCTTGAGCCTCAGCCCGACGCGTTTGAGCTCCGCCCTGAAAAAAGCAACGTGGCTAGGGTTCAAAGTTCCCAGCTTTATTTGTAAATACCTCTCTCCAGCAGGATAAGCCATCTCGTCCGAGACAATTCCCACAATCAGTGGCACTCCGATTTGACGACGTCCTTGCAACTGGTCTTTTTTGAAAGTTACTTTTTTGATTTTCAATCATTTTTTCGGTTTCGCAAGATTTTTAACCCCTTCGCGGAAGCGCGTCAATCCCAGTGTCGCGAGTTTGAACCGCGATAACCAACCATCCACAGCTTTCCACAAACCGCCAGGCTTTTCTTTATCGCCCTCTCTCTCTCTTTTTGAACACCAAAAATACCAAAACATTGAAATTGGGTGAGCTGGATTTTTTCCCCGCGCGAAATCACTGATCAAAAGATGTAACCGTTCCTGTTTCCAGCAAGTTCGATAGATCATCCAAAGCTCTGGTTAAATTGTGCTGGCTGGTGACTTCTTCGTCGAAGTAGTCGGTCCAGTCTGGGCCTCGCTTTCGCAGCTGGTCCCATAAAAAGTCGATGAGTTCTGTTCTGCTTTTTTGGACTGGATTGAGAGGAATGATCGTCTCGCTGCTCGCGCCGTAAATGATCAGCGAGACTTGAAACGCGTCCGGGCCCATTTCGTCGCCGCTTTCAAAGCTGAGCAAAAGCTGCTCCAGCCAGAAAAAGAAGTTCTTCAAGTTGTCCACGCCTTCGTCTCCCGTTTTTGACTGATGCACGAAAATGACCAAGTCGAAGTAATCGTCTTGGCAGCGCTCTTCGCACGGGAAGTCGTTGCACACTTCGACCAGCTTCAAATTCTTGCAGTCCTCGGCGATTTCTGACGTGGTGTAATTTGCGAGGCAGGGATGGGGATGGCCGATTTGATGGCCCCCGCCGCATCGGGCGCTGCACTTGTCCCAGTGGGAGATGATTCGCTCCACTGGAGGAGGAGGAGTGGAAATAGATGATGTAGAAGTAGTTGTTGTTGTAGTAGTTGTAGTAGTCGTCGTCGTCGTCGTCGTTGTTGTTGTTGTGGTTGTAGTGGTAGTTGTCATGGTCGAAGTAGTCGTATTTGTTGTTGTTGTGATGGTTGTGGTCGTTGTTGTAGTCTTAGTTGTTTCCGGAAGCGTTTTCGTCCGCGTTGAAGTCGTCACTATCGTCGTTTCTGTGAATGTCGTTTCTGTGCTAAAGAAAAAGACTAGTATCACTTTATGCAAAATTGGGTTTCATACGTTGTGATCGTTGTGAACGGTTCTGTCGTCAACTCTGAAGTGGTCGTCTTCATCGCCGAAGTTGTGGTATCTTCGACCTTGTTAAATGGACAGCGCTGATTGCACAGTGGTTTGTCACAGCAGCAGCGGCACACTTTTCATCGAGTTTTGAAAAATGGAGGAAAAATGAGAAAATGAGATTGAAAGAAAGAAAGAGAAAACTCGTTGCTGAGTTCTTGAGATACTGCGGGTTCGGATTTTTCCAGGTTGGGAAGGAGCCAGAATCGCCAGCGACGCCGTACGCGGCCATGTTCTGACACTGCGTAAAGGGAAAAGCGGGGCGGCTGTTTTGGATCCAATTGTTGAAACACGCGAGCGGTTGCTTGCATCCTTTTGAAACGGCCACAGAGCGTCCTTCGTTGTATACGCGTATTGTGGTCTGAAGCACGAGTTACTACTAGTACTACATCCGCTTATCTACTCGCTAAATAACTAAATTACTGAATTACTGGCTCTCGAGTCTTTTGAATTAGTTTTTGCGGGGACACGTGGACTACATAAGTCCAGCGTTTTGATGTTTAAAAAGTGGCGTATTCGATTTGGATAACATAATCAAATGCAAATAATCCGCGTTTACATGTCTGGCTAAAAACTGCCCCAAAGAGTCAAAGCCTCGTGTTTCCCAGCTCCGGATCGGTCCCGTAAAAGGCTATTTTTAAATGCTGCAGTTTCTCGCAAAAGAACTGCTTTTTAGATGAAGCTTTTTTGAACTTCCGATTTCGGCTCAAGTTTGAGTCCTGAGAACTTGTTCTTTCGAGCACTGAAAAAGGCTGAGTGATGGGACAGTTTAAATGATGGGGGCTCGTTTTTAAAGTATTCACTGTCCGACTCGGCGCGCGAATTCTGCCATTAGCTCTTTTTCCCCGAATCAGTCTATTTCGCGAATTTTTAACACGACAGCCCAATTCGTTTGCCATTTTCTCAAGAACGCTTTATTCTGCTAATTGTTTGGAATTTTCCATTTGCAACGGAAAATAGGTGTTTTTAGGCTGCACCTGCAGCGGGAGGCAAATTTGCGTGTTCTGAAAACATGCTCAGACTCAAGGTCTCGACTTTATAAAACGCATTTTTATAAAAAAATGTCAGAGAGTAAACCCCTTCGCATTGTTGATGTGATAGTTTACGAAGATGTTCGCAAATTCGCTCGTGACACTGAAGCCTCCCTTCAGGATTCATATTCCAAAAATCGCCGTGATGCTAAAGGGGGGAGATGAAAATTTTTACAATCGGGATTATAACTCGAAATATATTGTTTGTATTTTTTATATCTTGAGAGTTCTTGAAGATTTTAACAAAAACTTCGAAGCGCTGAGGAAGAAGGCCGAAGATAAGTTAGAAGCTGTTACTCAGGCTTCATTCAAGTTGCGAGACTTGAAGAATGAATATAGAGATGCAAGGATTGGTTAGCTAAATTCTACGTTCGCTTTATTTTTTTATCTTCTATAAAAGTTTAATTATAAAACTATAAACCTAAACCTAAACAAAAGAAATGAGTTTCTTGCCTATGGTGAGGCTCATCCTCAGTTTGCCACTCGTGAAAGCATGGCTTTGCGAGATTGTGAGTCTATGATTGATGATGGCAATTCAGATGATGAGTTTAAACGCCCATCTCCTTCCTACAGCCCGACATCTCATAGCTACAAACCGACGTCTCCTAGCTACAGTCCGACATCTCCTACCGGCTACAGTGCAACTCGCCCATCTTTTTTCCCAGCTGCCCCTCAGTCAACTCCTTTCCCAAAAAATGCGAGCCGTAAGCGAAAACAGAATAACGCTCCTTCTGGAAAAGCAAAACGAACTGCAAATTATCGAAACAACTTCAAAAATGCCATCAATAACTGAAATTTACTAGGATTTTACGAGATATTATTTAGCTTCGATTTTGATTTCTGAATTGATAATCATTTTTGAAATAAACTAAAAAATATCTCGAATTCGTTTTAAAAGCATTCTAAAGGGCATTTAAGCATGTTACATAAAACGAGGGAAACAAGGGCAAGCGTGAAAATTGCGGTTGTTTAGAAAAAAAAAAACGGGCGGAAATTGAAATGCACTTGTTGGACAGACGAAATTCTCACCTGACAAGAAAGTTCGTTGGAAGCGCACGTTACGATATTATGTTGCCCGTCGCATTCTTCTTCCGAGCCTAAATTCAGTTACGTTACCCAAGCTCCAGGCCTCCCATTCAACGAAAGAGAAACGAGTCCACCTTTTCTGGGTGGAGCGCGTTTTTTCCTTTTTAAAATTCAAATTCAAAGGAAAATGGAACGCAGAGGTCAATTCACGAAAAAAACGGAGAAACTCACTTTTCCGCGAAAATGAGCATTATTTTTGCTCGGGAAGCTGTGTAGAAATCCTGAGTCAGGTTCTGAAAAAGCTAAAATCAAAAGCCGCGCAGCGGCTTTTTTCTAAAACTAGCCGCTTTGCGGCTTCGGATATATAACCAATTCAATGTCTTATTAAATCCTGACTCAGGTTTTCTACTCAGATTTTTTCTTGCCGAGCTCTAGATAACTAGAATCATCAAAAATGAGTGAAGCAAGAAATGTAAGAATGTCGTTTATGCGTTCCTTTCCGCGAAAAAACGGCGAATCTCTTTATCAGCAGCGTCTCTCAATAATCTTTACCCGCGTTATCGCATTTGTAGCATTCAAGATGATAGCCGGGTTTTCGGAAGTTGGGCACTTGCCACTGCCGAGCCCGAGTTGCCATCCAAAAAAGGCTGAAACAAAGCAGTTTTACTTTCTCTTGTCCCATCTTTTTGGGTTGATTCAGGATTTTAGCGCAACTGTCGAGTTTTTAAAGGAACGCGTGAAATTTCGCCCAGACGGAAGGGATCAATGATTACGTATGTTTCGCCAAATCGACGTAGCTTTTTTTGTGACGTTTTTTTTTTCAAAAAATTCGAAAAATTTTCGAAATTATTCGAAAATTTTCGAGAAATTCGAAAAAATTGTGAAAGAGTCCGAAAAAATTTTAAAAAATTCGAAGAAATTCGGAAAATTTTTGTGAAAAAAATTTCGAAATATTTAATTCTAGCGTCACAAGAACTTATAAAAAGGTCTTAGCCTTCTTTTGACGAATGAAATTAAGGGTATCACTCTTTTTTTTATTTTTCCGGAAAATGGGAAAGAGAGATGTTTGATTAGGGCGAAGAAATTGCATCTTTTGCGGCGATCATAAATTATGGCGAAATGTGATTCTTAGGAAGGAACTGAGCGGGTTTATCATTTTTTGACTCTAGAAACGTGCTTCGCCTCGGTGTACTGAGATTAGACGCACTTCCTCCTCCTGACGTCACAACCTTTTTCTAGAGCGAGGGCAAGATGGCTTTTCATTTCAGTTTTTTCACTCCCTGACTCAGGTTTTCTACACAGGTTGCCGAGCTCAGGCCTTTCTGATCATCGAAAAGGGTATTTTCTCAGAGCTCTTTTACGATATTACGATATTTTCCCATAATGGGAAAATCGGCCTCTTTTTCTGGTTTCCTTTCGAAGCACTAGAATATTCTTCTTGCCCAAACAAGCCCTTCCGTATTCGTGATTCATCGGGAAAACGAAGCTCTTGCAAATCCAAAATCAACAGAACCACTACTCAGTACCAACAAACAAACACGTCATGAGCAGCTCCCCAATTTTCGCTAATCACTAAGCACGAACCAACAGTGGAAATTTGGACCCGTTCAATCACTATTTGCTCAACATAAATATAAAAGGTCTGTCGCCCTCCTCATCTGCAACCCATCAATTCCACGACAACAGCACTCGTAAATTTTCTTTTCAGAAAAAGATGGAAATGGAACTTTTGAGAAAAAGCAAAGTCAGCATTTTTCCAGGTTTGGAAGGAGAGAAAAGAGGATAGAATAAACACGTGATTTACTAGATGACTGGGAGCCCGAATGCGACAAAATCGGAGGCAACGCTGATGGCTCTTTTGAAGCGGATGCCGACGACCAGTTTTTTGTCTTGTTGATTTTGGCTTATGTGCAGCTCTCTCTTCCTGCAGTCACGCTGATTGCCAGCTGTATTCAAGCTAGAATGGAGGTAACGACGACGTTTGAAAATTAAGGGGATAGACGGCAAACGAGAATTTTTTTCAAAATATTCTTCGTAATTTTACGAAGTGATGCCCTTATTTTACTTTGCTAATAGAAAGCTAAAATTTATGTCTAGGTCAGGCTCGGCAATCTAAGTAAAAACCCTGAGTCAGATTCTGAAAGATCTATATTTGAATTTTCAGACCCTGACTCAGGTATTTTTACACGGGTTGCCGAGCCTGAACTAGATAAAAGTTTAACCTTCAATTAGTAAAGCAAATTAAGGGTATCACTTCGTAGAATTCTGAAGAAAAATCCTCGTTTTCAATTAAGGGTGCCTACCCCCTTAATTTCCTTTTCTAGGGGTCGAAGTACAGTCTCTCTTCGAACATTCTTGGACTGGCTTCCATCGCTGGCGCTTCCTGCTACCTGAGCTTTTACTACATCGGTATTTACGGCTAAATTTGTTTGAAACCGCACTCATTTTGCTTGAAGACTGGGATCCAACAGAAGAACAACAGACCCTCTACAAAAACCTCTTCAAAAGCTCAGTCGGCATTTCGATGGGAATCACGTGCATCGGCGGCCTGATCCTGCTCTTTTTCACGCTTTACTTCCTGGCGCAGCTGCTCTGCCGCGACTGCGAATTCGGCAACAGGGCCAAATCCCTCGTCTCCTTCATCTGCGCCAGCGTCGGTCAGTTGCTTATTTTGCTCCGCCGCTTGCTTGTTTTCGAAATAGCGCTTTATAAAAAAAAACCCGTCAATCGGATTTGTACTTGTGCTTTTTAAAAATTAGCGATCGTTAGTAACGCCACTAGACGCAGTTTTTTTTTACAATTTCGCTTGGCGAAATTTACAAAAGAACAAGAATTCTCTCCATTTTCCACGCTCAGCAAGCTGTGAAGAAACCTCAGTCAGGGTCTTGAAAGATCTTTGATGAAAAGCCGCGGAGCGGCTTTTTTAAAAACGAAGCCGCTCCGCGGCTTCGCCAAAAATACCACCATGATATCTTCTTTCATCTCTTTCAGGACCCTGACTCAGGTTTCTACACAGGTTTCTGTATTAACCATTTTTTCGTAAAGTGTTGCCCCTTCTATTTGGTGAAATAAAAATAAGGGTTTCCCTTTGCTAAACTCGATCTAAGCGAAAAAGAATGCTCTAAAATGCTCGTTTTCAGTGCTGGTTCTTCTTATCTCCGCCCCCGCTGGCACCGTAATCTTGGGCTGGAAATATGCCTTTGGAAGTTGCGATAGCGTTCTCGACTGCATCGCCGTTCACGAACAAAACTGTACATTACTCGTAAAATCACTGTAAATAATTAAAGAGGCCTTTTTTCTCCAAAAATGCAAACAAAAGTGAAGATCTTCACTTTTGCTTGTTTTGGAAAACAAGTTTATTCCGTGAAAGCGGCGGAGAAAAAGTGCCACAGAGAGCACTATTTAGCAGCTTAGCGTTTTTTCTTATTCTAGAGGCGACTTTCTAAATCGCCGCAGCGAGGTCGAAACTACGCGACTCACTTGGCATAGTTGGCATGACGAGCTCATTCCAGCCCTTTTTCTTCTTGAGAGGCTCCCACGCTCTCTCCTTTCTACCCCTCCAGCTCAAGTTGCTCCAGAAAGAAGCAGGACTCAGACGAATTCGAAATTCCCACTCCCCAAAATTCCGAATTTTCTAAATTCCTTTTTCCAATTTTGGGCTAGCAGGAATTTTTTGGAACTTTTTATTTTTAGACGAATTTCGAGGGATTTTTCTGGGTCGAAGAATTTCATGCATTGCTTGTCTCACTTCGTGCGGAAATTTTGCTTGTTTTGATGTCACGTGATGCGTGAATCAGTCGATATTTAAGGAGACCCGCCGATTTCAATTTTGAAGTAGAAGAAAAACAGTCGTTTTTAAATGAAGATTCCAGCACCTCTTTTCAGATATTAAATGAATCATATATTTAATAACAACATGGCTCCTAAGACTTTTGAATTTTTCTATTCTCAATAAAATGACTGATCATGAGTTTAGTCGGTGGATTCGGAACTTACCGTATAAAAAGTAAAATGAATACATCATCAGATACATCCTCTAGCCAATTCGTCCTGAAAATTTGTGATAAAAATTCTTCGATTACTGTTAAAATTTCCAACCTCAAAATAAATTTAATATTTGATGATTAGTAGCTTGATTGTTGGTATTGCGAGTTTGGATCTACCCTTGGCTGACAACTCGTCAAGGCGTATATTTTGAAAACGTCATGTTTCGGGGAAAGGTGCCGTCCGCCATAAAGTATCTGATAACTTCCTCATCCCCACTGCGCAGGTAACTATAACACAGACTGGCGCTTATCAGTCTCCTGCTGGGTTTTCGGCCTCGAGTCCGAAGAAGGCCAACCCTGTCAAAAGCGGGAAGCGCAAAACAAGATCGCTATCCTCTTTTTCCCTTTTTGCTTGTAAATTTCGCATATGTCCAGAACAAAAAAAAACGAGAGTACAAATTTCTTATCTTCGCGACCTTTTTTCATCCACGTTTCTGAAGATAAAAGTGCGATGAATAATCGAAAATTCTAGTGCTGAACTTCTCAAAGACCTGTCTAGAAAACCTGAGTCAGGCCCTTAGTCAGGAAAAAGACTCTCATCTCAATCTATTTTTAATTCAATTTTTTGTCCACAAAAACCGGTTCTGGCTGCTGATTTTTCAGAAAAACTGAGAAAAACAGCAGGGGCGGTGGAAACAGGGGATTTTTACGTAGCGGAAGAAACTGTTCGCCCGGCTATTTTCGACTTCCTCCAATTTTCGGGACTTCGGGGAAAGGGCTTTTTCAGCTTGTTGACGTCGCAAACCCACGTCACTTTCTCTTTTTTCTTTTTCGTAACTAGAATCGCGAATTTCTGCTTTTTTGCCGAATCTTTAAATTTTTTAATTTTTGATTTTTTAATTTTTGATTTTTCTAATTTTTGATTTTTACAATTTCTGCTATTTTTTCTGGAGAAGAAAAACGATGATTAAAGCGCGATTACGAGAATAGCTGAGTTTGTTTTGTGTTTATTGTTACTCTGTGTCGTTTAGTATACGAGAGAGCGAATTTAGCAAACGCCACGTTATTCGATAAGGCGACGCATCTTCGCGAAAAATGGACTAACTCACTCGCTATTTAGAACATTAACAACTCTCCTCTTTTCTGCGTTTATTCTTGCGGGAGGGGTTAAAAGTCAATCATCGGCAAAATATGGCGCGTTAGCGAATTTCCTCAACTCTGAATTTTGGCCTGTTGGGCGACAAAATTCCAAAGCCATAAAAATCGTCTAAACGCGGATAAAAGTATCTCCAGCTAAATAGTAACTCCTTGACTCTCTTTGACAGGCAGAGCAAATAATTCTCCCTGGCGTAAGTTTTCCAAATCTTTGCAGAATTTTGGGAAGCCGAAAAGAATCACCCGCCGAAAATTGATAAAAAAAGCGCGAGAAAAGAGTGATTTCGATGGGGGAGAAAAATAAAGCGTTCCAAGGTCAGTTTTTTATTTCCCGCTTCTGTTCGATTTCGATTCTGACAGCTTTTTTACAATTTTTCTTACAATAAAAAGTGCTTCGTAAAATGCTCAAGCAAATAGAATGCTTCTTTTTCTTGAGAAGAAACGATAAAATTACGATTTTTTGCTTTATGTATAAAAACGTTTATTCAAAAGGCGATTTGCGCGCCGAGGACATGCAAGTTGCCCCGGAAGAAAACAAGGAAGAGAACCAGGAAAATCAGGAAAATCAGGAAAACAAAAGTTCCAGGAAAAAGTCCGGAAATAACGAGAAAAAGAGGTCATTTTTTTATGAAAAAAGAGAAGGTCTGTCATCCGAAAATTTCAAAGATCATCCGGCTGTCTTGTCATTTCGTACAGTAATTGCAGTACTTAGATAGTTAGGTCTGCTTTCTTTCCTAAATTACATGTTGCCAGGAAAAAGGGCTGCCTTCTGGGCTTGGAAACCTGTGAAGAAAACCTGAGTCAGGTTCTCAAAGAGCTAAAATTTAAAGCCGCAACGCGGCTTTTTAAACTAAGCCCAGACTCTAACCCGAATTCCGAGACTTCCAAAAAGCAGTAAATCGTCGCTGACCTACATCTTCATCGGCGTCGTAGCAGCAGCCCGAATCGCCCATGGTTTTTCACCTCCATCACTGGCCCAACTCTGCCCAGCCTCGCCTACAACTGCGACGTTTCTGTCGCAGATGTTTCATCTGTTTTTCGTGGAGAGGGCTCGGCAATGTGGTTGGAGCGATCGCAGCTGGCATCATTTTTCCGAGGCTTCCGTCCGGAAAGGTCAAATTGCTCACTATCGGTGGCACGCTACTGTTCAACGGGGCGTTTATGGCTGTCATGCCCTTCGTGACGGAACTCTGGCTGCTCGGAACTGTGGCCTTTGCTACCACGCTCACGAGTTCTTATTTCAACACGGGCTTGGAGTCGCTTTCGCTGAACATCTTCGGCGTTGGCGGATCAACTTGGGTCATCGCCATCTACCACGCGTTCTTCACTATTGGAGGCTTTTTGGCGCCCCTGCTCGTTCAGGTTTTCAAGTCCAATGATCCCCTCAAGGTAAAAATTTCTCTTTCTTCATTTTCTTCATCAAAAACTTTGAGGAATGCGTCACCGGCGGCGACAACTTCACCGACTACGGCAAGAACTACTCTTCAGGCAATCACTTCGACCTCAGTAAGAAAATCCTCCAAACATCCATTTTCATCCCTTTTTCAGTCGATGAAGACGTCCTCCCACCATATCTGATCGTCGGTGCAATCGTCCTCGCCAGTGGAATATTCACCTGTGTTTGCGCCGTCTGGAAGCTCATAGAAAAACTGACCACTGCCAAACATGACGAGGTTTAGTGTTTCATCATCATCAGCAATAAAAGAGAGAATAGGTCGATTTGCGCGGAGAAGATCCCTGGCAAAAACTCCTTCTTTTCTTCATGTTCACGATGCTTATTCACGCTTGCTGCGGAAACGCCGATACCATCTTCCAGGTAAAACTGAGCTCGACAACCTGTGTAGAAATCCTGACTCAGGGTCTCAAATAATTTTACGCGGCTTTTCATCGGAAACCCTGACTCAAGATTTCTATACAGGTTTTCGAGCCGAATTCTAGCTCTTTTCGAGCCCCGGGCAAAAATACAGTCAATAACTCCTATCTTCCTTTTAGTCGTACATCTACTACTACGCACTTTGCGCGGAAGCGTTCGACTGGGATCCCGTAAAAGCCAACTACATCAACATGATCTTCTGGGCTGCCTTTATCGTCGGAAGATTCAGCGGAACGTACGTTGCTAGAAAGCTAAAACCGACCTTTTTGATCTTGATTTATTTCACTGGCTCTACAATCGGAATCAGGAAAAGCAAGAAAAATAATGGCCAATGAGTCATTGGCAATGACTTTTGCCATTTTTGACTGATTTTTTCATGCTTCAACAAGTTTGATTCTCGGAGTGGACGGCAATGCCGGCGGAAGTTCAAACGACGCAATTTTATACACAGCTACTGTCATTTACGGACTGTTCGTTTCTCAAGTCTACGCCAGCTCCACCAGTCTCTGCAACAGCTTTACTAATCTCGGCCTCACCTACGTCTTCATCAACAATCTCGGCTCCTCGATCGGCACCATGATTGCTCCAACAGTCACTGGTCGGAAATTAAACGCGCTCAATTCCTGATAATTTCGAATTCAGGAAATTACATCGAAGAGTCGCCGATTTCATTCGCCTGGGCGTGTTTCGTCTTCTGCACGGGCGGTCTTTTCTTTGAAGTCTTTGTCCATCTCGAAGGGTTTAGGATCATGGATGGCACTTCCTACGCAACTACGATGAAGGAACGGTCGTATAGAATTTCATTTTCCTACTTTTCAAATCGAGAAGCCATTTGCGGCTTCGAGGAAAAAGTGAAAAAGCCGCGCTTTGTGCGGCTTAAAATATATTTTGCTCGAAGCCGCAAGCGGCTTCTCAATTTGAAAAGAAACTGGGACATTTGGGAGAAGCTCTGAGGAATAATCGAAATTCTAGATGTCAACCCACTTATGCCATATAAGGACCATAACACCGATGGTACTTTTGCGGGTCTGGCTCAATTATAATCATTCTTCGTTAGCATGCCTCACACCACTTTGCATGTCGCGGTGGTGACCGCAACGATTTGAGTAAAACAGGGTCCAAGATCATCGAACTATCTAATTGGACGAATTTTTGTAGCCTGGGCACAGGCTCGTATCCCTCAACCTCAATCTGAAATCTCGACCTTCTCGAAAAGGCATTCTTCCGCTGCTCGTTTCCAGTAGAAGGCTTTGGAGAAGCAGCGCAAAAGCCAAGCGAAGAGGTTTCCCCTGAAATCAAGGAAGAGAACAAAGCTGAAAAATACGACGCGGCGGATGACGAAGCGGAATTTTAGAGAATTTGAAAAAATGAAATATGAATTTTAAAAACTGCTGTCAAAAGATTTTTGATACATGAATACAATTTTGTACTATCGTGTGAAATTTTCGGTGAAAATCAAAGACGAGTCATTTTCGTTTGCTTTGGAAAGCGAGGCGGGTTTTATTGTCGGCGACAAATGATAAGAGCTGGGTCCTGCATATCGAGGGTGATATTTGCCGGTCGATTAAGGGGCCCTAAAGCGGACAAATATTAACCTGGTTAGTTCCAACGAGCAGCGGAAGCGCATTTGACAAGCCGCGCAAATCACCCGCGTCTGCTCGCGAACTGCCTCGCTGCCCCCAACACTGACCTTTTTCTTAAGTTTTCGGAGAGCTTCGGGCTCCAAGGCAGGGAACTGCCCAAGTTGTTGTGTTTTTCGCGGCTGCGCAGCTTTTGCTTTGATGTTGTTTTATATTTGCTGGTTCTATATTTGGCTTCTGGCGACTGTGACATTTGAAGGTCTCGCCTGACAATTCTCGGATTCATGAATCAAGATTTGTTAATAATTTATGGGCGGCGGCTCTCTTTCTCTCTTCTGATAAGAAGCCAAAAGGCCTCTTCTTTCAGAACCATGTACCATGGTGCTCTTCTTCTCCGTTGCCTCGCTGCTTCTTCTTGTTGGTGTTGGTTACATCAAACTGCTTTTAATAATTCATCGCGCATTTCTTGAAGATTTGATGAAGAAATCGTCAAATAGAAAATCAACTGGCGCATGAAATTAGAAATAAAATAGAATTAATGCCGTTTATTCGAGAAAAAACGCTTCCTTTTCTTCAAAATTCAGAAAAAAGCTTCAGTGGCGAAAAGATACAGTCTCGCGGCGGAGCATTCGGGAGCCATAAAATCTCGAAAATCTCCCTTCCTCAGTAGGCTTCATACGTCAGCTGTCTGTGGGGTGTATTTAGCGAAGCTCTTGAGCGAAAGAGTTCGCCCTCCTTTTACGGGCTCGTTTCTGGCGCTTTTATTGAAGCCAGATGAGGCCACCTTGACAGATCTTACTTCCCCTCTCTTTCCAGCTCTCTCAAAAGCTGACTCAAAGATTCAATCAAAAGCCGCGCAGCGGCTTTTTCAAAAACTAAGCCGCGAAGCGGCTTCGCCAAAATAAACATATATATTGTATTAATACTCTGCGAAACCGCTATGGATTTGGAGCTTTTACAGAAGCCAGCTAGTCCCCTTAGAGCAGTTGGGCTTGAACGGTGGTTTATGAATTGATATTTGTCGATTTAAAGCTATTTGAAAAATGATATTTGATTTGGAATTGCGCGCCGATTTGCACAATTGAAATTGGCAATTGATTTTGCGACACTCTCGAAATTTAACCGTCCACCGCTGAGATAGTAAATTACTTCGATCCCAAAATGCCACGAAGGCTTTGCGCCCGCTTTTTGATTAAGGGTACCCCGGCTGATAATAAAAACAAAGCCGGAAAGTGGCTCCGCGAAAACTGCCATTTCAATCTTTCTTTTTGGACCCTGACTCAGGTTTTTACACAGGTTTTTGACCCGAGCGCTCAATGCCAAGGACAGGGTTAATGAATAAGTTAAGGGTGTCAGGTTAATAATGAACAGGAATTCCCGTCTCCCCTCTCTCTTTTTCAAGAAATACAACTGTTTTAATCCACTACTGTATAATTACTATTAATCACAAATTAAGAACTTCTTTTCCACAAAAAAGAGCGCGTAATTATAAAGAACGAAAAGAGGCCCTAGCAGAATAAATTGGACGGTGTCAGGAGAAGCGGCGGGTAAACAGTCACTTTTTATTTTCACAAATGCATCGTCGCAGCGATTTCAGCGGCATAACGACTCCCAGTGAGAGAATACATACAGGCAGGGACGTAGCCAGACGCAGCTTCAAATGAGAAACAAAAAAAAAGAGAGAAAAAAAGAGGGAGAGACAGAAAATTAGCAAAGATTAGATGTAACCCTAACTCTTAAATTCTTAAAGAACAGGACTTGACAACCTGTGAAAAAAACCTGAGTCAGGTTCTGAAGCAGCAGAATCAATTTCATCAGACTTTAAGGACCCCTCCTTGAATATTCCTTAAGGGGGGGGGTCCTTAAAGTTTGATAAATTGATCTCTTCAGACCCTGACTCAGGTTTTCTACACAGGTTGTCGAGCTCAGCTCAAGCAAAAAGAGCTGAAACTGAAAAAAAAGCTTGAAGCTGCTTGAAATTGGCATTTATTGAAATCGGCGCACTGGAATCACCTTCGCCGCACTCGACACAGAACATCCCAATTTTTTTTTTTAATAACACTTTTTTTTCTTTCAAATTTAAGTTTTTCCAATGTTCAATTTTCTAATTCAAAAAGAGAAAAAGAAAGTAACGGTGAAAGAGAAAGAGATAGCATTTTTCATGCTTGGGCAAATCTCAGGTTTATGGTAATCACACAAGACTATTTTCTCTTGTCTCACGTTCAGCAGCACCTGTATGGATCGCCGCACATTTCTATTTTTGAAGAATAATTCCAGAAATTAGAGATTTGCCACGATTTCTTTCATAATTTTTGACGCTGCAGACAGATCTAATTTAAGACCACTCTTGAGAGCAGGGTTCGGTAATTTGAGCTCAAGCTAAAACTCATTTTGGCTAGACGCTCAAATTTCCTCAAATTGAGAACTCAAAGTGACTTGAGAAATCATTTTGAGAAGATTTGAGATTTTGAGAGTTTTGAGTTTTTGGGAGATTTGAGAGTTTTGAGTTTTCAAAACTCAAATTAAGCGAGCGCTTCCTTGATTGGCTCATGGATCGCCAGAATTGATTTCTCATCTCTGAGTTCTCAAAACTCAAATTAAAAAACGTGAGTCTCAAGCTTTGTTTCCTTGAGTTTTAGCGTGAGCTCAAATTACCGAACCCTGCTTGAGAGAAAGGAAAAAAACAATATTTTGAGCCGATTTTCGAGTCAAAAACGGGTTCAAAAAGCAAGATTGGATTTCCCGGAAAATAGGTTTTTTCGCGAATCAGCTTTTCCGTGAAGTAGACTTTCCGCAATTCACGGAAAAGCTAATTTTGGGTAAAATCCTGTTTTCACCGTATTCTCCCAATTTTTCTATTTTTCTGTTATTTTCGATTAAAAATTGAAAATTAATGCATTTTATTAATTATAAACAGAAATAATTTATATAAATTGTATATTTGTTTCCTTATTTATTTTGAAAATTGAAAAATTGGGAAATGTAAAATTATTCATTTAGAGTTAACATTTAATTGGGGCGGCGAGAGGTGTCTTATCGATACTCGTGCATTAAATATAATTTCAATACGCATCAAGAAGAAGGAAAAAATGAAAATGCGACATCCCCAGTTTCAAGACAGAGACAAACAATATTGATGGCATTGCTTGGCCGCTTCTTTTTTTTTTATTTTAAGCTGAGAAGAAGATTTGTCAGACCCTGAGTCAGGTTTTCTACACCGATTTTCGAGCCCAGAGAATATTTGATCTAAGCTCGGCAACCTGTGTAAAATCCTGATACATGGTTCTGAAAGAGCATCGATAAAAAGCCTCGTAGCTCTTTCAGAACCCTGACTCAGGTTTCTACACAGGTTGCCGAGCGTGCTTTCGCTTTTTATTCGCTTTCTAGTAGGGTAGCTTCTTAATGCGTACTTAAATGGCACTGTCTCGTGAATCATGAGGTGGCCACTTAAGTTATTGAGTCGTAAATTCCTCACGCTGACTTCGCGATAATTGCTTCAATTTGTCTCTTATGAAGACTTTAGACTTTCTTTTTTTTTTTTCTATTCTGATCGAGATCATCAACGATTCTGAAACGATTCAAAAAGACCTAGCCCTTTTTTAATCCCGCTAGATTTTCACTCACAGAGATCGCAGCTCAGAAGAGACGGGAAAGGGTTTATTGTTATTTACTGTCACTTCAGTTCTTTTAGTTCAAAACAGTATGTTGGGTTTTATGAAAATTTTGGGCAAAAAAATATCGATTTTTTGCCCAAAATTTTTTGAGCTAAAATTTCAAGCTGGGTTCGGAAACCTATGAACAAAACCCGAGTCAGGGTTTTAGACTCCTGAGTCAGGTTTTCTGCACAGGTTCCCAAACCCAGCTAAATTTTTGCCTCAAAAACGTGCCTTTTTGAATCGTTTATTGAAGCATCTTTTTTCTCTGGAAAATAACTGTAGAAACTAGTACAGTAACTTATCAATTTTAGACTGATCAGACTTGAAAAGTTTCGAATCTCAGAATCGATTAAAAAACAACAAGGAAAAAAAAACAAAAAAAAACGAAGAACCTCTCGATTTTCTTTCAAAAAGAAAAATCAGCTTCTTTTGAAATCGCTACTTTTTCTACTTTTTGAAAAAAAGATGAGTGAAAAAAGCGAGAAGTCGGAAATCAAGCTCGACGAGGTCAAAAAAGAGCTCGAAAAGACGACCGAAACTGTCGAAGAGAAAACTGCCGAAACTGCCGAAAACGCTGAAAACAACGAAGAAGAGGAGGAGGAGGGAGAAGATTCCTTTCCTGAGCTAGTTCCAAAGGTATGGCGTCTTGTTTTCTGTGATTACAGTGCTTTTTACAGGCACATGACAAGTCCCACCAGACGAAACGGAGAGGAACGGGCTTTGTTTTCGACGAGAGCGCAGAGGAAACAGAAAAACAGAAAAAAGGAACGCGCTAAATTAAATTTCAAAATTATGAAAAAATAAATGTATAAAAAAATTAATATAAAAATATTTGTTTATCGATAATTTATTAGCGCGATAAAAAGCTCTTCAAAAAACTTTCGAAAGCGCGAAAAATGAAATTTTAGAAGAGGAAGAGGAAGAAGAAGAAGAAGTGGAGGAAAAAAAAGAAGAAGAGAGTAGTCCAAAAGAATCAAGTTCTAGCAAAGAAACAAGCCAAAATCCGAAATCCAGCGCGAATTCTTCTGAATCCTCGGTACTCATTTTTTCATTAGCGGCTTTTATGTTCTTTCTTGGCTCATAAGCCTGTGTCGAAACCTGAGTCAGGGTCCTGAAAAAGCTTGAATTGGAGAATCGAGCCGTTTTTCAGGACCCTCACTCAGGTTTAACACAGGTTTCTGAGTACAGAAGCTTGTATCATTGATTCATGAATATTCTAATATTCGTATACCTAAATCTGTATATCTCTAGGCATCAAAATCATCTGATTCGGCGAGCGAATCGTCCATTAGCAAATAATTGCCGATAAATATTTAAGGAATGTGGCCGATTTAATTATACAAAGTAAATGTCTAAAAAATGAAGCAATCTAAGCCGGGCTTATTTGATCCGGGCGCAGTTTTATTATTTGCGCCAAACGTCACCAAAAATCGAGCACTTTCAAGAAAAGTTTAAAAAGAAAAAAAACTGAAATCAACAAAACCAACAACATCAATATCAACAAATATTGGAAACAACCGACTCCGAGGAAAAACAACAAATATCTGCGAGAAAAAATTTTAAAAAAAAAATCAGATCAATTTTTCAACTTTTAACTGTACGCAAACAAAAATATAAATACGATTATAAAAAGAACAGTTGCTCGGCTCGGCAAGCTGTGCAGAAAACCTGAGTCAGGGATCCTGAAATTGGCTGCACAGCTCTCTCAGGACCCTGACTCAGGTTTCTACACAGGTCGCCATGAAATCGTAGTGCTGAATTACTAAGAAAGGTACAGTACTACAGTTGTGGTTAGTTTCTCTACTTGGTTACAGATCTCTTTCATCAGCAGATTTTCTATTGATAAGGCGCAGCGGGAGTTCAACCTCAGCCCGGAATTTTCTTCATTTGGCGCCCTCTTTTGGACATTTTTCGACATAAATATGATTGTTTTTTTTTCGAAAATATTCATAAAATGAAACGAAATGGATTACCATATCTAGTTTGAAGATATTGAATGAAACCTGATGACTGCCGAGACCGAGACTTGCTGAAATGGTGATATTTCTGTTCAATAAATGAAGAAATTTAAGATATCTTGTTTTTTGTATTCGCGATAGACTGGCAGAAAGTTGAACGAAAGGACTTTACAAGGGTCGAAAATGGAAAGTTTGCATACCGAACTGAATTGACTTTTTGTTCTTATGCATTCTCAAAACACTCATTTGACGAATTAACACATGTAACGATAATAATTGACTTTGATGTTTACGAAGAAATCGGCTTTTTCTCGTAGAGTTCGTCAATCTTCTTTTGGTCGTCGGAATCGATCGAGTCGTAGATTTTCTCCCGCTCAGCTTCTTTTTTCGCCCCTTCTTCGTCTTCTAGCGCTTTTTATCGGATTTGAAAATCGAAGTCGAAAGTCGCGATGGAAAAAGAGATCGGAAAACGACATCCTCTCTTCCATGATTTCCGAAAGGCGGGATTATTTATTTTTAGCGCGGCGTTCAATTTCAGCTTCGCGGCCTTTTTGAACGATTTTTCTAAAATTAGAACAACTGGAAAACAAGCGGGCACCGTTTCCGTGTTTCAATCCGATTCCTTTCAGATCCGCTGGAGTGGGTTCGGCCGGCTTCACTTTTTCAGCAGCAGCGGCGGCGCGCTCCTCCGCGAGTTTTTGCTGCTTGGCTTTTTCCTCCATCGCCGTTCGGATTTTGGTCACGACGATCATCAACGCTGCGATGACGCCGATGCCAATGGCGCCCTTGATTGCGTAGCCTTTGACCACCTGGAACTCGGCGTCCGCCTTGCTCTTCTCCATCTCGTCTCTTTTGTTGAGCGTTTCAGAACTGCTGCTCTAGCTCCAGCAGAAAGGCTGGAGAGTTGTTTGAAAGGCTCTTTCCTGATGCGCTGCTCCTCGCGGCGTCGTTCCTGGTCTGTCATTCCGCCGCCGCCGCCGCCGCCTCCTGCCGACTTGAGATTCACGCCCGGACGTTTCATCGGCGGCCCGCGCTGAAAAGGGCATCATCGAAGCCTTTCATCATCGCAATAACGAGTTCGAAACGTACCTTTGGACCGGCTCCTTTCCCTGGCGCGCCTAAGAGCTGCTTCGGCGGCTTTCTTTTCGCTTCCTTGGCCCTTTTCTTGGCCATGTACTCGGCGTCGTTGGCGTTCGCGCTGTCCATAATTTTGGCCAATTCTTCGGCCAGACCTGGATTGTGCATCGCCATGTAGTCTACTGTCGGTTCCACGTCTGGTTTTTTCGCGCCAACTTATTTTTTTATTTTTAAATGAAAAAAAGAGCTGAAATTTTTACCGTTTTTTCTGAAAGCTCCATATTTGTTGATTCTACTGACGACTCGTCCGTCGTTTCCCTTGACGATATCAGCCGCTAGAAGAAGTTTTTGAAGTTATGGCTTTTTTTTTTGGAATTTGAAACGTAATTAACACATGTTTTACACGTTTAACCACAAACAGGGCGAAATTATTCACGCTTTAGATGCTTCTTTCCGACTCAAAAAGATGAAATTTTAGTATGACGGGCTTTTACTGAACAAAAATTAAACAGTTTGCCCAAAATTCCGCCGCTTTTTTATTCAAAATTTCAGGAAAAGCGGTGGAAATTTTCGGCTCCAATTGTTGAATTTCGGAAATTCCGTTATGTAACTGTAGGCTTATTCAAATATCTCAATATATGAGGGCATTTTACTGTATAATTCTTCAGTAAAAACTCGATTTTCGCGGTTTTCACGAAAATTTTCGCGTTTTTTTCTTGAATTTCGGGTTCAAAATCGGTGAAATTTTTGTTTATTTTTTTGATTTTTGGAAGATATGGGAAATCATTATTATTTTTTTTACCATTGGCCGCGCAGATAGAAAACCAATAAAGAATTTTCATTTTGTTTTTTGGTCTTCGAGTTTAGAGCGTATCTCTCTTTCTCTCTGTACGAAGTATGAAAATTCGGTAAATAAAAATGACTCGTTGTAAAATTAAAGAGAGAAAGAAAGTGGGCATTGACAGGTCAAACAGCTCCCCATGAGATTCGTTGCACCAATCGGCACCTCCTTCGATTACCATTGCTCCTGGTGGCGCAGCAGTAGATCTAGAAGAGAGAGCCCCGGGCACTGCGCGTGTGCTAGGGTCAACAAGGCGATTGTACCACTAGAATTACTGTCCGAATCTGTCTCCATGCCCATCCATCTGATTTAGCCTTGTTCTATTCTTTAATAATTCTAAGCGATTGTCTTTGTCGAAAACCTGCGAAGCGGCTTCACCAAAATTTTTAAATAGATTAAAAAGATAAAATATGCGAAGCCGCTTCGCGGCTTTGTTTAGGAAAAAGCCGCTACGCGGCTTTTCATTAAACAAATTTCGGACCCTGACTCAGGTTTTCTACACAAGTTGCCGAGCCGAGCAATTTTTTGTCCCACCCTAGAACGACCGTCATATACTGGCTGGATAGCGATAACATAAGTAGGCTCGTTGCTGTGCGCATAATTATTCTAATCTGGTATTAGTCTAATCGCGCTCGGGCACTGTAAACACTCAATGAAGAGAAGACAGAGAGGCTGGGTGATTGTTTTTATTGCTTGCTAAAAAGAAGATTGACAGTACTTTTTCATAAAAGAAAAAAGAAAGAAAGACTATTTTTTATTCTCAGACTTGAAAAAGAGGATAAGCAAGGAATCGTTTTTTCGATAAGATACATTGAGTATCAGCTCGTATATCTTATGTACCAAATAACATGCTCCAGAATATGCACTCCAAAGAACGCTTAATCACCGTGTGATATTCACATAAATTAAGACCTATAAAAAATAGCTAAAAATAGATAAGTTTATGAATTTATGATTTATGATTATCCTCTTTCCTCATTTTTTCTTCTCATTTTTCCGGTAGACTTCTTCCAAATGCCGACAATCTTGCCTTGAATATCTCTCGATCGCTAAAGTGCCGGGTAATTGCGCCGGGCAAATTAAAAGTTACGTACTGTTTTAGAAATTTGAAAGGATTTTGAAAGCCGCCTCAACAACGTTTTTCTTTCTCGCAACCAGCATTTCCTTCAGATTTTGTTTCTTGAACTGGTTGGGCTGTTTTTTCTTCGAGGAGATGTTTTATTGTCGAATAGAACTGAAAAAATATATTGTTTGCTGCACAATAATAAACTAACTAAATGACTTATTTTTTGCTGGAATTCGTATTCTTGCTGGATTAAGGGTGTCAACAACGATTTCGCCAAATTTTTTGACAATTTTTTTGGATAGTCGTTGACACCCTTAAAACGAGTGTTGAAAAACGAGAAGCCGCTTGCGGCTTCGAGGTAGATTAGACAAAAAAGCCGCGCTTGCAAAAATTCGAGTTCCAGCAAAAATAAGTCAGTCAGAAATGAAAATCGCGGTACTAACATGTTCGTCCAAGTCGTCATTGTCTTCTGGTTTGTAATTCTGTAAGTTTTGGAGAACTTCGCAAGGCAAAAGTAACTCAAAGAAATGAAACGTATCTGAACCGAGATTTTAATGCACCATCTCTAGAACGCTTTGTTATCACCGTTGTTGATGAGATGCAACTTCTTGTGCATGGATCGCAGCTCGGACGCTACCTTTTCCAACTCCCCTTGAAATCGAAGTTCGGGTAGCTTCGATAAACACTCGCCGTCTCTAGTTTCCTTTTGATGCTGGGCATGGTCGACAAGGCAGCGCAAAAGTTGCTGTTTTGCGCACAGCAAAATTCGTTTTCCTCGTCGCTGAGGATCTTTGCCAGCTCAAATTCGTGAGCTCGATGTCTTGCTCGATCGTCACAGAGTGATAGTACTCTTCCTTGCTTTTTCCTTCAAAATCGACTTTTTCGGATCGAAAAGGTGCTTTTTATTCAAAGATTCCAAATGGAAAAATATTTTTCAAAATTACTCGAAACAGGGAGTGAGGGCCCTTCTACAGTAGTTCTACAGTCTGTGCCCTTACTGTTCATGACCCACCGTCATGGCTAGAAACAGAAGACACAAGTATAACAGGCTGGATTGCCACTGAAATGCAAGGTTTTTGAACCAAGTATTTGTCCAAAGTTTTTATCAATTCGAATAAAGACCAAGCATCAACCTTGAAAATCCGTTTCTTTCGCTTGTAGCAGGGCGTTCTTTTCCTCCAGCTCGGCCAAGGAGTCGTTTTGCAAGTCAATATCGGCTCGTAATCGTTCTCCTGTGCTAACAGCTTCTTCCATCTTCGCCAACTAAAAGACAGTTTTTCAATCAAAAAGCCAAGAACTCACGAGTTGGACATGTTCGTCGATGATGTTTTTCTTGGATGGAAATTTCTTCGATCGCGACGAACGAAGCGACATTGTCGATGATCCAAAAGCTCTCGCATCTCCCTTTTATTCGATTCCACAGACAAGAAATCTTGAATGAAAAAGATGTGAATCGAACTTTTCTTGGAACTTATTCCAGCGAAGGAGTTGCTCAGCGAAAGAGTTTCGGCTCTTTTTTCCGTCAACTTTTTCCCGTTTTATTTATGAAAAAATGATAAAAAAGATGTTGAAAAAACTGTCCTTTGGAGTCGATTCGGATGTACTCAATTGCAAAGTACTTCGCTTTGGCAAAAACATTTTCTCGGAGGAATCCTCAATTTTCTTTGAAACTGCCTTCATCCCTCTTTTTCGCACTAACCCTTCGTCTCTGGGCGAAGAAGAAGAGAACGATTTTGGCGTTATCATCGACAGTGACGTAGTCGATCCTTCCCAGCCTCTTTTTTAGAATCTGAATTCTCACGTAATTAATGTTCAATTTTATTCCCAAGCCTTTTCAAGCAACAATAACGTCAATATGAATTAAAAGAAGTCAGATCAAAGAATTTCTCCTCCGAATATTCTCCCCAGCCATCTGCTAGTGCTAATAAAATAGTGCAAAAGAGGTTCAATAAATAGTACTCTGTAGAATCTTTCGATCGGTAAGTTGGAGATTTGTGAGAGGCGTTTTGGAACGAGTTTTTAAAAGGAACAGAAGTATGGCACCATACTATAGAACTGACGCTCGCCTCTCTTCAAATTACGGCCTGAGCGGAGCAGGATGACAACAATCATGTGCGCTTACTCCAACCCTCGCAGGTTGAAAATGAACAAAACAAAGCTCAGGTTCACCAAAAACTTCCTCAAGGCTCGACAACCTGATTCAGGGTCAGGAAAGCATTTTAATAAGCCGCAGTGCGGCTATTTTTAAAGCAAAACCGCGAAGTCGGCTTTTATCAAAGTTTTTCTGGACCCTGACTCAGGCTTTCTACTCAGGTTGCCAGCCCAGCGCTTTCTACTACTCATCAACCGCTACTACTCTTAGATCAATCTAAAGAAAGAAAAGAAGAGACAAAAGACAGGGCCACCGATATCGTTTTGAAATTTTTCATCGGTGGCCCTGAAGTAAGGAAGTAGAGGAAATTGATTTTATTCAGGGTTGAAACATGTGTGCGACTTGGTTTTCAAGAAGCTTAAAAGCAAGAGGAGAGAGGGTTTCTCCCTCTTTTGCCATTTTCGCTCATCATCTTCCCTTTTCGCGGATGATGATGAAGTAGCAGGCGTATTTCGCTTCTTGAGCCAAGTTGCACCGTTTCTCGGCAAATTTCCGCCTCTTTTCTCGCGCTACGGATTCTGAAATCAAAAAATTTTAATAAAAAAATCGCGAAAATGCGGCTAATTACCTTTTTATTGCTCCCCGCGGACCGTGAAAGTCACGAAAAGTGTCTGACTGAGGATCTGCATTTTGCCCTCACAACAACTTCGATTCTAGAGACACTCGAGAAAAATTTTCTTCAACAACAACTCAGGAGCTCGAGAGAAGCGCCTTTTTGCATTTTGAGTCGAAAATAATAAACTTCGACCGCTTCTCGAATTTTTCAACCGGTCGCCTAACCGCGGTTAATCGCGGTTAATCGCGGTTAATCGTGGTCAAAAATTTTAACCGTAAAAAATCGAAAAGAAATCGATTTTTTCTTTTGAACAGAAAAAGAAAAGCATCAACCGTTTTTCAAATTTTTCAACCGGTCGGTTAACCACGGTTAATCACGGTAAACCGCGGTTAAAAATTTTATCCACTCAAAATCGAAAAAATCGATTTTTATAGGGAAAAATGCTGATATCTTTTCTGTTACCACATTACTGTAAAAATCACAGTAATACTGTAGATAACTTACAGTTGTGGCCGAAAAAGAAGGGCGGCGATTAGATTCGCCGCGAGATATCAAGTCTCATGTGCCCGTGATCTCAAAGTTTGATAAATCGAATGACGCCTTGAAAGACTACTGTCTCAGCGATGTCCAGCGATACTTTAATAGCACATCGAGTTACCTCACTCTCGAATTATTTCTTCGAATTGTGTTCAATCGTCCAATTTCGAAAAAATATCCCTTACTAAACTAACTTGCCTCTATTACTGACTCCGATTTCAACTTTGGAAAATTAAATAACAAATTAAATCGAACCCTCTTGTTTTCCAGGAAACCTGACTCAGGGTCCAAAGAGCAAAAATCAAAAGCCGCGCAGCGGCTTTTTTTATAAAACCAGAAATCAATAATAGATTGAAATGGCTAGATTCGCGAAGCTGCTTTGCGGCTTCGTTTGTAAAAGCCGCTACGCGGCTTTTCATTTTAGCTCCTCAGACCCTGACTCTGGATTTAGACAATTCCTGACTCTTTTATGATAAAAAAATATATCAAAAACACGGAAAATAATTACGATTGAATTTCAGATAATTATATCCAAGAAGTGAAATCATCCAAATCATGACGCAGAATAGCCGAAATGACTAGAACACGATTTTGCTGCTAAGAAGGGGTAAAAGAGGACGCTCTGACTCGCAGGTCTCATTTCCAGCGGAGAGGTAGAGCGCAGCAGTTTTGCCCGGGCACAGCGCCGTATAAAAACCCACTGCTCGATAGAAACCGATTATTAACTCCGACTGCTCGCCAAAAATCAAGAATGCCACGAAGGAGGCACTGCGCGGCCAATTGTCTCAACAACGGGCTCTGCATCGAGCAAGGCTCTTCCCAAATTTGCATGTGCATTGGGGGCTTTACTGGCCACCGCTGTCAGGTACAGTCTTTTTACTGTCTCCCTAGTAAACCTTCTTTAGTACAAATACTTTTCTCCGCAAATGGAAACAAACGGGGGCGATGTGGGGGATGCAATTTCTGGCTCTAGAATCGGCAGCGGTCAAATTCAATCGATCGTTTTTGGCTACCAGTTCGTCGTGCTCAGCCTCTTCCTCGCTGTAGTCGGCTTGTTCGTCGCTCGAAGGAGGAAAAGGTAGCTGCCAAGGAAGCCACAGTAAATCCATCACAATCATCGAAATCGAATGACGTCGAATTGCTGGTCGAAGAAGCGTCCCGCAGCGCGCGGCCCTAATCGGCACAGGTCAACTGGAACATGTGCCCTACAAGCTACTGCGAAATTACTACTACTAGTCTAATTACGTGTCAATCCATTCTTGTATATACCAATCCTCTCAATCCTCTGTCGGCAGAACTCCTCCTTGATTTCATCTTCAATCTTTATGTTAAACAATATGTAATCGAATAAACTATTATATTATAAAAGTAACTTTTCCTCACATCGTTTTTTTCAAGTAAAAGAAAGAATAAGGGTACTATCTTGGATTTCCCCAACTTGTCGGTCAAATAACTTCGAACCTGTCAATGTTAGCAGAAGTCACGTGAGGTCTGTAAGTAGATATATTCTAGATCTTTATTTTTACAGAAGGATTTGAATATTTCTCAAGTAGAAACCTTTCCGGTAATACAAGACAAAACAAAACGGGAAAAAACAGCATTATTATTCTCAAAATTAGAATTCTCAGATATTTATAATGAAATACATAGACGGTGAACCGACTTAATCTCGCAATCGAACATGTTTTTCAACACAAAATTGATAAGGGAAAGAGATGGTTCTAGTTGAGCAGTTTTCTTCAGAGGTTCACACGATGACGATCTTTATATTTTCCCATTTTTCTATCGGAAAAATCTGATAATCCTGTTTTAACAAGTTGTATTTTGAAGTGAGGAATGATGTCATTGCTTTGATATCAATCTTTTCTTATGAGAGCGTCTTGCAGAATAGAATACGTCTTTCGGAGAAAAGAGACTATATTTTGGTATTGATATTAGTAAATAACTAAATTGCGGTCAAAATCGACCTCACTACCATCGAAGCAGCCCTGGGAGCCCTGGGAGCGTGGAAGGTGGAAAATGTGTTAAAAAGGAGGAGACGCGGCGGGAGAGCTGCGGAAATGCGATCTGGAGCTAAATCACACATACGCTGGATTGAGCACCCATCAGGGGCCCATCGGGTGCGCCCGCTTACAACCCCTATAAATACTACTCCCTTTCCACCAAGGTTAATCGCACACACTTACAAGAAGGCAAGAGACTCAAAAGAACTCAAAACTTACAATCATGACCAGGCACTCACACTCAAACTCGGCAAAAAACGCAGACAAGAAAATGCAAGATCTAAGTGGAGACGAACTTCGGTGAGTTTTCTTATTCAAAAGTCAAGCTGAGTCAGGGTCCAAGAGGGCTTTTACTAAAAGCCGCGAAGCGGCTTTTAGAACCGAAGCCGCAAAGTGGCTTCGCCGAGTCGTAAAAAGAGATTGGAGCAGTAATTTTGCTGACTAGTAGAAGTACAGGTGTTTTGTTATGTCAGTAATGGCAGCAATTTGCGCAGAAGTGTTCCGAATTTACCCTGATTCTATGTTTAGATGTTCCAGAAAGACGCTACTATAGTTAGATGAAATCGGATATTTTTGACATCAGTGATATCGCTCCTTAATCAGATTTTAAACTACTCATTCTAATTCAATTTGCACGCATATCGCTACATGCATGATTCCTTTAGCTAGAAAAGCTACAATCAGCTGACTCAAACTACGTCAGATACAGTAAGAGCAGTAGCCAGTAGCGCGAGATGTCAATAAAGAACAAGATATGTTGCTAGGTGCCCACGGACATTTAATCTGTTCTAACTTCCTCCGTCGAGCCTCGTGGGGAGCAATTACTTGAAACTAAGCACAGTTCATTGAATCTCCCCGTGCCCAGTTTTCTCCCTTGAAAATGAACCCTTCTGACTCTCTCTTTCTTTTTCAGGCTGAAGATCAACGAGCGCGAGCGGCGACGAATGCACGATCTCAACTCCGCCATGGACGGGCTGCGCGGTGTCATGCCCTACGCGCGCGGGCCCTCTGTCCGCAAACTCTCCAAGATCGCCTCGCTGCTTCTAGCGCGCAACTACATTCTCCAGCTGCAGTCCCGCGTCCGCCAACTCGAAGCGGAACTGGCCCAATCCGCGTCAAGTCCACCGGCCAATTTCAACTCCAATTCCACTTTTCCCAATTTCGAAGCTTTTCAAAGCTCCAGTCTCTCAATCTCAAGTTCCGATTCGGATGCATCAACAAGCAGCTCGATCGAAAACACCCGCCCGGGACTGAAAAGGCAGCTAGAATCGATGAGCCCAAAAGGCGCGCTGAAGAAGCCACGGGTCAACTTTGCAGATATCAATACGCTGGCGTGACAATAAATCAGCCAAACTCGCCCATCTGTACGAGCCTATGTACGAGTATAAATCCAAAGAGTTACTATCCGTCTACTGTAACTACTGACCCTTTTCTCACTGTACAAAAAAAGAAAGAAAGGAATAAAAAACAGCTCCAAATTTTCACTCTTTTTTGGCTCGGAAACCTGTGAAGAAAACCTGACTCAGGCTCCTGAAACTTCCTTTTACTTATTCAAGACCCTGACTCAGGTTTTCTTCACAACTTTCTGCCGAGCCCAGTTTCTAGCGTCGCTAATTGAGACTTTGAGACCTTGAGAGATAAATAGAAGTGACGAAAAAACAAAAGAAGAAAGCGATACTGTTCAGCTGCAACTCACGTCATTTTTTTCTTTCTATCTTTTTTTTCGTCACTTGGCAAATTTAACTTTTTTTCTTGAACTTTTTTTTTGATCGAGATTTTTTTTTCAATTTGAAAGAGAAAGAAAAAAATCTGAAATGAGAGAAATTCTGTAAGTTTCTTTCGCTTTTTTGCGTGTTTTGAAAAAGATGTTCTAGTGCTGCAAGAATTGCGTGCGCGCGTTGTAGCTATTGTGGCAGCTGGTGTCAGGTGCAAGGCGTTTTTTTTTTCTTCTCTTTTCTCGTAAAACTAAAACGACAGATAGCCACAATAAACCAGCAGCATCAAGCAAGAGCCCTGAATCCTGCATCGCCAGAGAAAGCTGCTAACATCCTTCGTCGCCTTTTTTTCAGAAGATTTCAAATTTTCATCTTTGATTGAAATTTTCGATTAATTTTGAGGAATTAGAAGAAGAAAGAAATCAAGGAAGAGAACCGGTCATTTGCGTTCAAAGCTCGGCAACCTGTGGAGAAAACCTGAGTCAGGGTCTGAAAAACCTCAAGTGAAAAGCCGCGTATTGGATCAGTTATTTTGGGATCTCGCTTCGCGGCTTCGTTTTTAAAAAAGCCGCTACGCGGCTTTTCATTAGAGATCTTTCAGACCCTGACTCAGGTTTTCTACACAGGTTGCCGAGCCTTGTTTGCGTTTATTATCGAAAATTTTGCAAGATTTGGCATTTTTTCGGAATTTCAGATTCTTGATTTTAATTTTTTTGGGAATTTTTTTATCACCAATCTGAGTACTAATCAATTCGAGACCAATTTGGAGCTGTCGAGAAAACGAGAGCTATCCAATAAAGATGGACTAGGCGGGCCTGCTCGTCTAGACGACTTGGAATCGCCCAGCACTGGTACAAAGAAGGTGCTTAGCACCGGATACACTTCTTTTCTGAAGCGCGTGAACTTTATTGCGCCCGGCTGTCCAATTCGATACCGTATTTTTGCCACTTAGCTTTTGCAAAAAAAGAAGAACTAGAACCAGTGGAATTCGAATTCGAATTCAAAACGGAAATCAAGGAAGAACCTCTTTTAAAATTCCAGGGCGGAATTGAGCTCGGCAGCCTGTGTAGAACCCTGACTCAGGAAAGGGCACCAGAATCGTTTGTACTAAAGGTTACGTAGCATGCGGAATTCGAAGAATTTGAACTGCCACTTGAGGAAGCGGCAAAACTAGTAGTGTTTACTTTCTTTCCTTCAGCGGGTTACTATGGATGGAATCTCGCTTTGGCCAGGTTCTCGTACAGTTTCAGCCCGGGAAAGGCGTCTCCAATTGAAATTGCTGCGTCTAAGTCAACACTCTCGAGTCGGGTTTATTCAAAATCGTCTTCCCGGGGAGTTGGAATTCAATTAGAATTAATCAACCGATTCTGTTTCTTTTTTTTTGCTCTTTGGCGATTTCGATTTCGATTTGTTGCTTTATAACTTTGTTTTTTCGCATTTTACGCGGCGCGGCGTTTATGGAGATAAGTGAGAGCACAGGGCAGAGAACGCACTCTTCTCTTCATCTTTCTTCTCTCCATCATCCATAAAAAGAAAGAGCGTCGCGAATTCCCACGCGTGGGAAGTAATCCACCCAGACAACACAGAGTACTACACGATAATGCGACCGCCGCAGCCGGAATTCTAGAGCTTCAGAGAGCAGCGCGCATTCGTAAGGAGACTATTGATTTAGGCATAGATTTGTCCCCTTTTTATTAATTCCCTTGAATTTTTCGTCAAAAACAAGCTATAACTTTTGCCCATATTGCAGAATCAGATGCACTTTGGCTTATCAAGAAAATATAGTTCCAGATATTAATTTTTCTCCGAACCAAAATTAAATTATGGTGTTTCGGAATTCAGATTTCTCAAAAAAAAAAAAAATTTAACCCCCTGAGGAACAGAGAACCAAAAATTTGAGTGTTAAAAAAATTCATGTTTTTTGGTGAAAAAGTTAATGAGGGGTCCTTGAAAGATAGAAAATAACCCAATTTCCAATGCCATTATTGCAGTAATGGTAACAATCTAGCTTCAATTTTATCAGCTATAGTAGATGTCCAGATGAGAGTTTTTCCCAAAGCCACAATTCAATCATGGTGTTTCTTAATATTTGAGATCAAGGAGGAGAGCAAACGTCTTTTCCTCCTTTTCTTCTTTTTTTCTTCCTGGTCTGAGCGCGCGGGGGCTGGCTGATTGATCTTCCTCTCGCTAGACAGAAAAAGTACAGGGACCGTCAATCGAATTTGATTGAGTCGGTCTCCGATCGGCGCAATTTTAATCGTTTAGCTTCGCTTTGGCCTTCACTTCGGACTGGGCAGGCTCTTTAACGATCAATCAGTCTGTCCGTCCAGCTCCTTTAACTCCGAAATTAAATTTTCCAGTTTTGTCTTTCAGAAAAAAGCTTCTTTTCAGCACGAGAGAGCGGCCAGAACTCCTAGATCGAGGAAAAGAGACGACAAAGTAGCTATCAGAGCTTTTCTGGCGCGGTGACGTCAATCAACAAAATTCGATATGCATTTCAACCTGGCGGAAGTGGATGTCCGTCAAAGTCACCTCAAGGTCGTCACATGACGTAAATTCGCAAGAAACGCAAATTTACTGAAGAAGACACTTTTGGAATTTTATTCCAAAATTGAGATTCTTCAGAGAGACAATTTGACGAAATTCCTTTCTCCAATCAGTATCAGCCTTAGGAAAGTAGCCAGAGCTAGAAAAGCTACCTGTGTAGAAATCCTGAGTCAGGGTCCTGACACAGAGCTTTTATCAAAAAAAAAGCCGCGGTATAAAAGATATTGGCAAACCCGTTTTGCGGCTAATTCCACGCGGCTTTTTATCATAACTTTTTTAAGGATCCTGACTCAGATTTTCTACACAGGATCCAGAGTCTGATTCTGGAAGAAAAAAAATTTTTTAAAACTTTCAAAAGACAAAGAAAAGAAGGTCAAAATGACCTTTTCCGCTTTGTCGAGTTATTTTTATTTTTAGCCAGTTATGAGGGCTAAACCCTTATGAAGATTATTTATGCTTGTTCTCCTCGTTGATATCATTATGCTGCGCGAAGGTGCAATTATGGCGCGTCGTAAAATACAACCAGCAGTATATTTTCACAGCGCTAATTTGCAACATGCAATTTTTATGATTTGAGCTGCCTGATCATAATTTGCAGCATAATTATAACAGGCATCATAAAACAAGCGCCATTTCTGACTCGCTCATCATTTTTCTTTTCCACTCGTTTTCTCTCCATTTTCAGGTCTTTTCGACTTTTTTTTCTTCCTGTTTTTTTTTCTCTCTGCGATTTTTAGCTCTTTTATCGTGGGAGCTGCTTTACGTTTTTATTTTTCCGATTTCTCAGATCGAGATTGATCATTATTGAATTTGACCAACCATCATTATAAAATTCAATCTTCGAATCTTTAATTTTTCCGCCTGACTTCGTCAACCTGAGAAGAACCCTGTTTCTCAAAACCTGAGTCAGGGTGCAAAATTCTTCAATTCAAGCTTTTTCAGGAGCCTGACTCACGTTTCTTCGCCAGAATTTTAAAAATAGATTGAGATGATATTTTAGACCCTGACTCAGGTTTCTACACAGGTTGCCAAAATAAGCATCTCAATTTATTTTTAAAATTCTGAGTAAGCCGCTTTGCGGCTTTTTTTTTAAGAAAGCCGCAAGGTGGCTTTTATTAATGCTCTTTCAGGATCCCAACTCAGTTTTTTTACACAGGATTTTTTTTTGATGAACTCAAGTTTCTAAATTTCGCGCATTTTTGTTTAAAAAAAATTAGCGATGAAAAATTCTGCTTTTGAAGCAACTTTTTTTTAGGCCGCTCGTACTGTCTGTGTCTTTTTGCAGCGCGGCCTAACTGTATTTCGAAAGTTACAGGGTTGAACGTGATCGCAAATAAATCTCGTTCAGACTGTGTCGCTAGCGGAAGAAGAGCAACTGCGATCCAAGTCGACCCAGACCTTGCTGTAATTTATTTCAAGAAACGAGCAGGATCCCTATTTCGCCCGAATGACAAAAAGTTGTACGAGTCGGAGCAGAACCGAAAGCAGATAACAGCAAAAACAAAATAATAGCGAGACACACATGATCAGAGAGACTGTGTTTCTACTGCTAAAGGTACTGTATTCAAGGCTGAGCTCGAAAACCTGTGTGAAAACCTGAGTCAGAGTTCGAAAATTCATCGAGATTGTTAATCCTGACTCATAAACCTGTTCAGACGCCTGAGTCAGGGTCCTGAGTCAGGATTAACAATAAAGATGAATTTTCTAACCCTGACTCAGGCTTTTACACAGGTTTTTCAGCCCGGTATTTTTTGATTGTTGAATTGAATTTGAATTGAATTTGAATGTTTAGCTTTGTGTTGTTACATTTGCTGAAACGAAGAGCTGCCAAGACCGGTACAGCTGCTGCATCGAACAGTGCTCCGCTTTTCCGATTCTAGCGAAGCCGGTCGAAAGTGGCGAAAGTAGCGCCGCTGCTTTGAGCGACTTTGAAAGTCGAAATTCGGAAAACCGCGTCGTCTCTTCGCTGATCGATGATGCTAGCCAGGTAAAAGCGAGAGAAGCGTTGAAACGTTTAAACCTATCGAAATGAGACCACCCTCGATTCCCCTCTTCCCGCTTCCAATTAGAGATAATGTAGCGATTCCCGATTTTATGGTCGATTTCAATTTCAGGAGCCGAAGTACTTCAACTTGGCGAACAACTGCGGCATGCTCCGCGGCGATTTCAAGCTCGACGACGAGCTGATTACTTTGAACAGGGGGCGCATTCTCGGATCTGAGCGGAACGAGCACATCGAGGGACTCGACAGGCGCTTCGATTCCATCTTCATGGGAGCGCTCAATGACAGGGTAAGGAGTTGGGCTCGGTACCACCTGTGTAAAATCCTGTGTAGGATCTGATTTTACAATTCACCGGATTTGAAACGCCAGCACTTCGCAAGCAGCCGTCTTACCGACCTAGCCAGGCGATTTACAGTCAAGGTCTGTCCTACTGTAGTTAGTAGTAGTACCTTACGTAAGTGATGAAATGAGCCTTTTCAGGTCTATTTTTAGGCGGCTCACGTACTTCCAAACTTCGCCGGCCACCGACCCGCCAAGAACAATCGAGACATCGCAACCGGCTTCTCAGAGGCGGAGTTCTCTCGAAACACAGTCGACGACCCAAAGATGCGCAGACGAAGAGAATCGAGAAAATCATCAAAAGTAAGGGGCTCAAAAAAAGCTCAAAAATCAGCTCAAAATATTTTAAAGAAATCAACAAAAAGGAATCGCACAAATATTCGCCCTGGCATGTCCATATTGAAATCACGAAAATCACGACGAAAAGTCGAGCTTCCAGAGATTCCTCCATTAAAACCAGGTAGAACAGCTCTCAAGCCAGCTTTTTTTTTTGACCAGCTTTAGGACATGCTTCGGAGTGTTGCTTTCGTCCTCTGTAGTAATAACATCGGCGCACTGCTTCAAGCGATACAACACGTCAACAGAGGAAGTCGACACTTTTCTCACCGAAAACGACTTCATCTCCATTTACGTCGGGCTGGAACATACCAACGACATCGGCGCCCCCGAAGAGAGCTCGAGAAATGAAAGGGTTCAAAAAGCACAAGCTACGGCTCAGGAAACGGTTCAGTTTTTTGGTTCTCTTCCTTGATTTCAAAAAAAAATAACCGCCGAAAAAAGGATGTAATCTTCCACCCTCTTTGGATGACCCCGTCGCACAACATCGCAATAATCAAATTGGATCAAAGTCAATCCAGCCCGTTCCGGCTCTCCAGCCTCGTCCACCCAATTTGCCTCGGCGCAGAGACCTTCGAGCTGGAGACTTCTGCCCACGCGCTCATCTCTGGCTACGAAGTCAACAGAAAATCCCCGGATAAGGATGAAAAACTGCAGTTTTCGCTTTTGCGAGTGACGTCGCCTTCGGAGTGCCGGAAGTTCGGAGCGAGCAGGAAGAAGGAAGACTACTTCGATGATGAACAGGCGCAGTTTGACTTTTCCCAAATTGTTACTGCCGAGAGCGGGAAGCTCTATTGCGTCACTGCCAAAAAGAAAGAGCTTTGCAAAGGTAGGAAAAGCTTCAAACCCCCTTCCAACCCTTTCATCCCTTCCAGGAAGCCACACGAGCTCACTAATCGCTCCCTGGCGCTGGTCAAACGGAGAAGCCCGCTTCGTCCTGGCCGGTCTGGCCTCGCGCCGCAGCTCGACCAGCGAATCCAACTGCGGCGAAGGACCAGAAATGTTCATCAAAGTATCCCGCTTCAACAAGTTCCTGGACGAGTTCTTGACCAACTGGTCGACTTGGTCAGAGTGGTCCGAATGCGACCAGTCCTGTGGCGACGCGAAAAAGCATCGAGTGCGCATGTGCGAAAGCTACTCGAACGAGCGCAGCTGCGAAGGACTCTCGCACGAGTCCAAGTACTGCCGGGTGAAAATGTGTCCCCAAGTGAGTGGCGACTGGAGCGAGTGGAGCAAGTGCTCGAAACAGTGCGGCGGAGGGCTGCGGACGCGGAGCAAACAGTGCGAGCCGATCGACTTGTGCTACGAAATCGCGGAGCAAAGGGAAAGCTGCAATACCAATCCTTGCGAGTCGAGTTGGGCTTGGTCTGCTTGGAGCGATTGCCAGTGCAGTTCTACTCTTAGGACGCGCATTTATCCGCAGTGCGTCTACAAGGTAAGGTAGATTCTTAGAACTTCCCCCCTTCTTGGTAGCCTCTCATTCATTTTCTAGGGACGAGCGGTCTCCGATGAAACTTGCGCATCAGCCGGGCCGAGACCAACTGAAAGGATAGAAAACGAGCCGTGTGAAAAACCAACGAACCCGGCTACCTGTCATTTGATGATAACAGGAGGCATGATAGACGGAGGCATAGTCCTTCAGGACTCTCTTTTGACGCCTTTTTTCTCACCGTCCAGGATGAGGATATTTGCTCCGCTGCTTCTAGGTAAGCTCCCTTCCCTATCTTTCCTCCCTTATCATTTTCCAGGCCGATTGAGTCGGTAAAAGACGCGTTGAAGAGCATGCGTTTGACTACCGACCACACTGGCAAAGCTGAATGCCAGCAGGGCGAGAGCAAGTACAGTTGGACAGACAGTAGTCGATTCGGACACTGTATGCTCACGCTTGACAACAAGCTGATCATCTTTGGCGGGAGAAACGCGGGCAGTCTTTGGGAAGGAGATCTGCTAGTGCTGAACCCGGCGAATTTGCGATGGGAGAAGCATCCTTTCGGAGGCATCAAAAGGGCGCACGGTTCATGTACAGTTTTGAGCGGGCGCGCTTGGATCTGCGGCGGCGAGGAGCACATGGAAAAGGCGCGCGCAGGGCGGCCAGTTTCTAGCTGCCACTCGTTCAGCTTCAAAGACGGCTGGAGGGACGAAGTGAGCATGCCCGATCCGATCATCAACCACGCCATCGCCGCCTTTCCGAAAACGAACTCGATCTTCATCATCGGCGGGCGATACAACCATCGCGACTGGAGCACTGTGCGCTTCCTCGACGCCGCCTCCTCCCCCACCAGCCGCTGGGAGAAGGCCGCCAACTTGCCCGAGCGCGTCAGAGAGGTAATAACTACTCGCCCTTTCTTTTTAATATATTTGAAGGCGATCGCCTTGACTTTGGACGACTCAATTTACGTCTTCGCCAAGTCTGCTTACAAATACTCGCCGCTGGCCGAGCGTAATTCATGGATTCACTTGGCTTTGATAAAACCCAGAAATGAATTTTTAGGTAATTTAATTCAATATTCATTTCTCATATTTTCAGCCGCTCTTTCAATCGGGCCGCGAATCTGGATGATAAGCGCTGCCCAGTCAGCCAGAAGCAGCGGCCGCCTCACCATAGAACAATTCAACACAATGACCAACCAAACACGTAAGTCCGCCATTTCCTCTTCCTTGATTCCAACCCGTTTCAGAAAGCTTCGACTCGTTCCGATTCGGCGAGCGCGCCAAATTCGGCATCGCGCTGGTCCCTCCCGTCTACGAAAAAACGCTCTTCCGCCAAATTACTTCGCGGCAGGACAGCTACGATGCCTGGCCTTGAATTTACAGCCTCTGTAAGTTGAAAAACTGGGCTCAGCAACCTGTGTAGAAAGCCTGAGTCAGAGTCCGGAAAGAGTAATGAAAGCTCTTTCAGACCCTGACTCAGGTTTTCTGCTCAAGTCCCTGACTCAGACCCTGACTCAGGTTTTTCACACAGGTCGCCGAGCCCAGCTCCAAAAGAAATTGAATTTATATTACTTTTAGAAAGAAAAAGCTCTGTCCGAAAAAACGCCGCAATTTGCAAAAAAGCATCTGAGAACGAAAAACCTAGGGCAATATGCAGTACGAACTTACACGAGATCCATTCTACCTCAATTCAATCTTTGAAAATAAAAATATAAATAAATGCAAAAACCAAGAACAAATCTGTTTCCTTTCTTGTCTTCTTTTTTTAAGAGATCATTTCTTATGCTCTTGTATTGACCCTGAATTAATAATTCAAAATTGAAGGAAAAAATACAATGACCAGAAACCGCCAAACTTCTTTTTCCAAAAATAGCCTTGAAAGGAAAATTTCCAAAAAATCAAAAATTTCTCCGGTAAGAAAATTGACAAAAAGAGAAAGGCCCACGCGATCGTAAAATTTTGTAGAGGAAACAAAAGAAATGATTATTATGAATAAAAAACAAAACAAAAACAGTAGAAAAAGAAGAGAAATGTAGCGGAAATATGAATATTTTTAATAAAAAGAGATATAAGCTGGGCTCGGCAACCTGTGTAGAAAAGGTCCTGAGTCAGGGTTCTGAAAGAGCGGCTTTTCCAAAATAATATGGTAATATTATATATATGATATGAATCATATTCAATATATAATATGACCCATTTTATATATAATATTACCATATAATATGGTAATTTTGGAAAAGCCGCTCTTTCAGAACCCTGACTCAGGATTTTCCACAGGTTGCCGAGCCCAGGACATTAGTAACCAAGATTGAAAATGAAAAAGTAAGAAAATTTCGAACTCCAAGTGTGGAAGTATAGAAGCAGGCATATAAATTTCGTTCGAAAACCCAAAGCGAACGCGAAGCGAAAGCGAAAAATTTTTCCAGCCAAAAAGCGAAGCGAAAGCGAAGCGAACGCTTATCTTGCACAGCGAAGCGAAAGCGAATTCGCCAAGCGAAAAATTCGCCAAAAGCGAAAAATTCGCCAAAAGCGAAAATTCGCCAAGACTGAAAATTCGCCAAGAGTGAAAATTCGCCAAAAGCGAAAATTCGCCGAAAGCGAAAGTTCGCCAAAAGCGAAAATTCGCCGAAAGCGAAATTTCGCCGAAATTGAAAGATATTGAAAGAAATTTGAATAAAACGCGATCTAATAAGATGAAACTTCGACCCATTTTTCATATTTAATATAATAATTATGACACAGTTTTGGAACACCAAGAAGCTGAGCTTTCATTTGAGCCGTTTCCCGCCACTCAAAAATTCGATTGAAGAGATCTAGTTCCGACTTCGGAACTTCCGGTCCTATGAATGCCTTGACCCCTTGATATGGGATACCCGTCCAAATGAAAGCTTCTGGGCTTTCTAAAACCGAGAATTTTGATGGCCCAGGCTCTGGCAGTCATTTTGAGCTCTAGAAAAGTAGGGCAGGGGTGGGGTATCTGGGGAGCTAGAGGCTCTTCAAGTTAGGGAACTCGACCAACATTGAGTACTTTTTCCCAAAAGTAGACGATTTGAATTCTTTTAATCGACGTTTATTCATTCATAAGTGTTTAAGATGTCGTTTGGGGTCAACTGAGGTCACTCTAGGTCAAGAATAATTGAAAATTCAGAAAACTCTAATAAGTGACCCGACCTGACCTCACATGACCCAAAATGCCAACTTCAACATTTTGAAATGAATTAAAATCGACAAAAGACTTTTGGAAAAAGTACTCAATTTTCGCCGAGTTCTCCGACTTCAAGAGCCCCTAGCTCCCAAGATACCCCATCCCCTCCATACTTTTCTAGAGCTCAAATAACAGCCAGAGCCTGGGCTAAAATCAGTATAGGTGGGAACCCCATAAAAGTCTTAGCCTTCAAAAATTCCCATTTCCGAAGTTGGCCAGATTTTGGGACTTCAGAGCTGGGGTTGGTAAAAAATGGTGGAAATGGTGGGTGGGTGGATGGTGGGTGAATGGTGGTGGGCAACCCACCCACCACCTCAAGTCTCAAAAATCTGAAATGGTAGGAAGTGGTGGGAAAGATTTTTCGGCCAAACTTTTTGGAGATCAGTTCTCTATCTAAAATGACTTACCTCTACTTCGTTTTCCTTCTGTTGGTTCAAAATGACCGAAGAATCGGTGTAATCAACTCTTATTCTATAAATTTTGGGGTCAAAAACGCTTACGAAAAAATCCACCACCCACCCACCATTCACCCACCACCACCAGTGAAAATTTGATTTTCTTGTCAACCCAACCACCTCCACCAACGGTTGGTGACCAACCATCGCTTGGTGGCTTGCCGAAACCAGCTTCGAAGTACCTAAATGCCCTCAGATCACCCCCACCTATCAGTAGCCAAATGATCCCCAGCTTCTAGGTGTTCTAAAACTGTATTAAACCCTACTAAGCTAGAAAAAGAGCTCAATTATAAGTGATTCCCCCTATTTATACCGCTTTGAAAGAGAAAAAGTAAGATTCGGCCAAATATTGGCGAAAGAGAACTCTTGGCGAAAGCGAGAATTTGGCGAAATTTTGGCGAAAGCAAACTTCTGGCGAAAGCGAGGCCTTGGCGAAAGCGAAATTTTGGCGAAGATTTGCCAGAAGCGAAAATTTGGCGAAAGCGAGGCCTCGGCGAAAGCGAATTTTGGCGAAAATCGGGGACAAAAAGCGAAAGCGAAGCGAACATCAGAAGTGTCATTTTCGGGGGCGAAAGCGAAATTTTCGATTCGCTTTCGCTTCGCTTTCGCTTTCGGCGAAAATCGCCAAGCGAATTTATATGCCTGTATAGAAGTGCCTAACTGAGTAAACAGTAAGTCTATTGAACGTGAGTTAGCCACATAAGTTAATCTCGGCCTAAAATAACAACTCACTCGAGGTTTTCACGTCCACCGCAAAATAGTATCACCACTAGCCAAAATATCACCTCAGCGCACATTTAGTAGCTCGTCCTCATTTTTAAAAGGAAAAATTCTCAGAAAAAAATCTCAAAAAACCAAAAAAATTTTAATCAAAATTTTTAAAAATTTCCAGCTTTTTTGGAGATTTTTGTCAATTTTGATCAAAAATATAAAAAAAGAGGAAAAAAGATGGAAAGCGAAAATTTGATTTTCGTAAAAAGGTAAAGGTGTTTTTGAACAAGAGCTGGGTACAGAGGGAAGCCACCAAATGGGCGGAAAATTAACTCTCCTATGGTGGGTAATGCTAAGAAGGGATTAATTTTTGATTCGCAACGACAAAACCATGCATAGATTTTTGGCTCTTCAGTTACTATTCTTTCGTTTTTTCCTTCCTCTCTTTTTGGTTTCTATTTCTACATTACTGTTACTGTCATTTGAGTAACAGTTAGTTTTACAGAAGAGGGACTGTAATAGAAAAGGAGAGATTTTAAATTACGAAGCGAAAATTCTCAACTACCCACTCAAGGTACTAAAGTCTATTTAAACTAGCCTGTGTAGAAAACCTGAGTCAGGGACCCTGACTCAGGGTGTGAAATAGATTTCGCAGTCTCATTTTTAAATTCTAGCGCTAAAATGCTTTGCGGCTTCATTCTTAAAATAGCCGCTAGTCGGCTTTTCATTAGAGTCTTTCTAACCCTGACTCAGGTTTTCAGGAACCTTCGCCTTGGAGAATAATTGATAAAAGCTCATGTAAAACGCGCGAAAATAAGTATTTCATTTTTTCTTTCAAAATCGCAAAATCCAAAATTGATTTAAAAATCGGATTGCCGGCAAAGTGGGCAAAACCACCGGGATGTGGCATATTGTGATCAGTTGTTTATCCTCACTAAGCCACAAACGTTGTGTGTGTGTCAAATTGATCAGCGCGGCGCTCGAGGAGCGCACTACTATCTTCCCTTTCTCGCGCTCGCTCTCTTCTTTCTGTCGAGGCCACTTGACAAATTTTCAAAAATCTCGACCTTTAGCGAGATTCACTATCGCCAACACTGAAGACTACTACTCATGTCTAGGGTTCTTTTTTGAGAGAAACAGAAGCAGAAGTTGAATTTCGACTGAATTTTCAAGGGTAATGATTTTTTACTTATAAACTGGGTTCGGCAGCCTGTTTGGAAAATCTGAGTCAGGGTTTAAGAGAGCATGAATGAAAAGCCGCGTAGCGGCTTTTAAAACGAAGCCGCGAAGCGGCTACCCGAAGAAAACCATTCAAATCTTTTAAAAATCTGTTTAAAAACTGACTGGAAAACCTGAGTCAGGGAATTTTGATCTTTAAATTTGATAGTCAGCCTGACTCAGGTTTCCTACGCAGGCTACTGAGCGCAGATCTACTGGAAATAGTCAAGAAACCCAGCTGGCTGCTTTTTCGACAAGACAATTTGCGCGAAGCTGTTTTTATGTTTAACATTTTTCCGGACTAAAATAATTTTCGTGAGAACAAATCAGTTTGGCCTTTGCCTTTCCTCAATTTAAGAATATTTAAAATTTTTTGATATTCCTGAAGATGAGACCGGAAATTCAAAATTTGATGATAAGATACAGAAATCTCAAATTGAAGAGAGAGAGAAAGAATACGGTACTTTTTGAATTAAATTAATTTCGAAAAAAGTGAAAAAAACCTGAGTCAGGATTTGAAAAACTAGAGAATAAACCACAAATCTTCGTAAATTAAATCCTGACTCAGGATTTTTACACAGGTTTTGAGCTCAGCTACCTTGTAGATAAGAGTTTCAACTTTCTTTTGATGAATTAAAATAAGGGTATCCCCATGTTATTCAGCATCAATCCAGGAAAAAGTATAATTAATGCAAATTGATTCGGAACAAGCCCCAATCTAAGTCTAATTTGCGCTAAACTTTGCTTGAAAAGCAAATCATTCAAAAAATCTTAGATTTCGAAGAATGAGCTGACAATCAGAAAAATGAAGGAGAAGGTTTTGCTCCTGCTGCTCGCGCTCATCGTCCTCGTCATCGTCACTCTGAGAATCGACAGAAACGTCGTCGATATTAAACGTAAGTATTTACCGAAAAAAGATGCCGCTTTTTCATTTTTTATTATTTTTCATCCTTTTTTTGTGGAATAATGTGGGTACTTTTACAAATATTTAATATTATCGGGTTCTTTCCTCGTTAATTATTCATTGCGATTCAAGTGGTTTTCTGTCAATCTGCTAATACTGTCAAGAATCAAGTACTTGGGGCCAAAGGACTCGGCAATCAGTGTACAAAACCTGAGTAAGGGTTCTTTAACCAAATAGATAAAAAAGCTGACAAGCGGCTTCGAAAACATTAGGGACGCACTGACTATGCCTCCTAATGTCTCACAATGTCGTCAAATGTCGCGAAATGTCGACGAATGTCGACATTTGTTCTGATCAGTCAGCGACATTTGGCGACATTGAGAGACATTCGGCGACATTAGGCCACATAGTCAGTGCCAGCTAATAATCTCAATCAGGACCCTGACTCAGGCTTTTTACACAGGTTGCCAAGTCCAAATTAACTATCTCTTTTTTGAGGGTCAAGGGCGGATGGTAAATTGAGTATTGGGGTATTTTTGGCAGCTGCTTTGGGACGAATTTCGCAGCCACGAGGGACTCGTTTCGGGAGAGAGATAAAAATTGATTTAGACTACATTGTGCACGACTACTCAATTGAGGGTGATTTCTCGAGTGGCCCTTCCTCTTTCTTGGAGCCCGAAAATCAGCATCCACGAGGAGGAGGAACTCTTCTCAAAAAGAGGAGCCGAGGAAGGAAGTGCTGGAAGAATTTGAACAGGAACGGATTACAATCCTCTTCCTCGTCGCCAAGAAAGGTCTCTAAGACGGTTTAAATAACAACAAGACTCTTGGTAATCCGCGGAGAAGGTCAAAAGCGAAAATGCTCAAAAGCAGCGCTCAAAAGGTCCTGTCAAAGTGCTGCTGATTACGGCGCACCGCTCAGGTACGCGTTAAAATCAAAATTACCGTCGCTGATTAGAGGAGAAGAAGCTGCGCGACAATTAATTAATGCAATCAGGGGCTAATTGACTTTTTCGCGCACAATGAAAAATGGAGCGCCTTTTTCTCAGTTCAAAGTTCTGAGCGATTTATTATTATTGCCAGCCTGAAATTCGACTTTCCCTTTTTCACGCCTTTAATTAACTCAAATGACCTTGAACCGGAACTTCCAACCGGAAATTAGGTGTAATAAAGAGACTAAATGGGCCCCGGAAGTGAAATTTTTGGAGAAATTCCGAAAATCACAGTTCAAAATCGAGAAGTCGCGACTTTTGCGGCTTCGAGTAAAAGCTTGAGCCGCGCGGAGCGCGGCTTTTCTTCCGTTCTACTCGAAGCCGCAAAAAGTAGCGGCTTCTCGATTTTGAACTGTGATTTTCGGAATTTCTCCAAAAATTAATTATTTCTAACTTATTTTATCGACGAATCTAGGTCTAAAGGTGCTAAAGGCCAAATCTGAAATGAGAAATTTCAAATTTGTCTTTTTCTTTTTGTTTCTTGAGTTTAGTCTTAGTCTCCTCCTCTAATAACCCGCGAAATCAATCTGAGCATAGAAAAATTGCGGCGAGAAGTAGTAGCGTCTAATTCTCTTAATTAGGAAGCACATTCTTGGGCGAGCTGTTCAACCAAAACCCGGAGACTTTCTACCTCTTCGAGCCGCTAGCCGGAATTCAAGGAGAACACTCGACTCTCGGCTGCGCGAAGAATCCGACAAAGAAGCTCTCGCTGCTCAATCGCTACTTCGACTGCGACACGCCGAGTTTCTACCAAAGCGTGCCCGTCCTCGATCAGCAGACGAAGAAACTCAAGTTGGACAAGAACCGAATCATTCACGGCGGCAAAGTCAAGTCGCGCACTGACGACTTGCCGCGCGACGCCATCGAGATGGAAATGCCAGAGCACGGCCGTTGCGCCAGGACGAATCTCTGCTTCAGGGAAAACCACAACTGGAGCTGCGACTCTGGAATCTGCAAAGTTCCGCAGGAAAAACAAACCATCGACAGGTACTACCATATGAAAAATTTATATTCAATAAGGGTCTCTCTATCATAATTATAAAAATTTCAAACTGACTATTTTTTGCTGAAAATCAAGAAGCCGCTTGCGGCTTCGAGTATAAAAAAAACTATAGCCGCGCTTCGCGCGGCTTTTTACTTTTTCCACTGGTAGCCGCAAGCGGCTTCTCGATTTTCAGCAAAAATAGTCAGTTTGAAATTTTTATAATTATGATAGAGAGACCCTTATTGAATTTAACCACAGAACGGAGAATAACATTTATGCTCAGATTATCGGGCAAAAAGACGGGCGCTGCAGTTGCACCCCGCTGGATCCCTCGCTAATGAACCAAATGTGCCACAGCAAGAAGATCATCGCGCAGAAAGGTGAGTGGCGTAAGCCTTGTCTTCCGCAACCTTCTTGTCCCTTTGTTGATCGATTTCAACTGCTGCTTAGTGATCCGATTGTGCGACATCGATCACATCGCGCAACTGGCGCACGATCAGCCCGAGCTCAAGGTCGTCCTCTTCTTCCGCGACCCGCGGGGCATCTACGGCTCCAGGCGCAAACTCGTCGGCCCGCGCGTTCTCAAACCTTCCGTGAGTCCAAAAGCCGCAAATTATTTGATGAAAATCGAGAAGCCGCTTGCGGCTTCGAGTAAAAACAGCTTGAGCCGCGCGTAGCGCGGCTTTTACATCTTTTGTTCGAAGCCGCAAGCGGCTTCTCGATTCCTACATCAAAACTGCATTAATAATCCATTTGATAAAAAATTTCAGATCAACATGACCTGCACATATTACGAAAAAGCGCTGGATTTTGCTTCCTCCAAACCCGCCAACTTCGTCGCCATTCGCTACGAAGACATGTCCTGGCGCCGCTGGAAACCGCCCGAAAGATTTACGAGTTCATCGGGGAGCCCCTCCCGGAAGCGCTGGAAAAGTGGATCAAGGTTCCGTCCTCCCACGACGAGCAAAAGTCCAAGTCGGCGAAGAATCCGTACTCGACGGAGCGCAACTCGACGTACACTGCCACCAAGTGGAGATTCGAAAACAGCTTTTCAGCCGTCGACTATGTACAGGTCCGTCCTCCCCTTCCTTACCCTAATCCTATCTTCCTCCCTCTAGAAAACCTGCCAGTCAATGATGCAAAAGCGGGCTACAACTTCGTCCGCCACGAATCCCAACTGACGGACGGGTCCTTTTCCGTCTTCGATCGCTTCCCCATCAGCTGATTTATTTTTCAAAAAAGACAATCTTCCAAAAAGACCCTTTTCTTCTATTTATTGAACTTACGAGCTGTTCTTCCTCCAAAGAGTGGTGCTTATCTCTTTCTGCAATTTCACTTCACTTCAATTTTCTGTCAGCTTTTTCTTTACTGTAATCTTTTGTAATTATTATTATTATTTCAAATATTTTCTTCTAGCCAATAAATTATATAACTATCAAAATTATTCAATATTTTTATCAATAATTGGCTTGAAATCAAGGAAGAGTGCGGGAAACACCCAAAAGTCGAGAGCGCATTTTTGGCGTCTCTAGAATTGTTGTCGATGTTAGGCCTTTTTGCCAAGAACGGTCAGTCTTCGGATTTTCCGAGTCCGGCGCACATCAAAAATAGGTAAGAATCGCTGCTGAGTGGATTTTTTGACAAGTTTTTTAAGAAGAAGAGTATGTCCAAAAAATGTCTGAAAAGCCTGAAAAGCTCCGGAAAAGGACGTACTCTTCGCAATTCTCGACGAACCTCGCCAACAACGAGGACAACACGCCAGATCCTTGGCGATTCGAGTCACTGGAGGAATACTCCTACAAGTTCAAGGCCTAGTGTCAAACACTAAGGACACAAGAAAAATGATGGAAATAAAAACCAGTCTCTTACAAAAACAACTCTAGAATCGAATAAAATGTCAAATACTCCGAAAATACCCAAAATGTCTTGTCTCTTTTTCTCCTCAAATGCGGTCCAAAAGTGTAGTCAGGATGTTGGAAGTAGAATTGGTAGTCTTTAGTGCGGTCCTGCACCGGCAAGGATCACCGGTAGTAGTGGCTCTTTTCCTAGAAGTATTCTATGATTTTCCTGCAATAAATGACAAACACGCAAATCCCGATTTTATCCCTTTTCGAACAAAATCTTACGGAGAAGTTGAAATAATAAAGTTTATTTGAATGTTTTTGGAATTCCCTTTTCGGAAAAAATCTAGTTGAGGCTGCCTTTTGCAGGCTTTGTGACGCTGAACTCGTACCCTTTTGGTTTTCCTCCTTGATTTCACTTGTCTTCAGCGGGGTATTTTGTGCTACAAAAATTGATAAAATTTGACTAAAATTGAGTTATTTACCTGGAAATGGGCATTTTGTGGACCCGGAATTTCCGAATTCCGGAATGAATTGAAATGCTCAAAACGGACAATCAATAAGAGATGTTCTAGAGACGCCTGACCTTGACTCAGTTTCTCTGCACAGGTGGGCCCTCTACACATGCTAGGAAAAGAGAAATTCGCGAGAAAGTCGCTTCTCTTGATTCTAAATCGACCATGAAACCCATGAATCATGGGCCATGATGATGGTCTTTTTACTCTGTGATCATTCAGGCATTTTACTGGACTTTTGATTTCAAGTTTGAGCAAGAAGGTTTTATTTTATCTTGTCAGGATTCGGCATGACTCAGGAATAAAGAAATAGGGCTAAATGGAATTTCTGCGCTTTAGATTTTTTCCTTCATTGCTGTTCTCCATAATCTCGTTCAAGAAGTTGGGAGGAAAGTATGTCCTCAACGGTGGATTCGGATTGTCGTCGACAGGTGACTCTGCTCGAACAGAGCCAGTCGGCGAATTTTCTCGGGTTCTCTGGCCTGGAAGTAGCTCAGGCGGAGTATTAGCCGTCAAAATTGACTCTGAATATATTCGTCCAGTTCTATTCAGTTCCATTTGGACATCCATTTCATTGTCAGGACTCTCCCGTCCGGCATTCTGCTCCCGACGAAACTTTATCTTATAGCCCCATCTGAACAAAAAGGATGAGGAAGGTATATTCAGACAAAAGGCTTTAGATCTTAGAAATATATACATACTTGTGCAGATATTTCTGCTCGAGCTGGATTCTATCCGCTTGAACATTCTCACCATCACGAATATGCGCTTTCGGAATAGGATCTGAATTTCCATTTTCATTCACACAGAACCAGTTGTAGGGTTCCGCACGATTGGACCAAAATTTTTATTTTTAATAAAATTTGGAGATTCCACCAAAATAATGCCTAGAAATTCATTCCTGGCCACTGTTTTCCCAGAAAATCCCTCCTTCAGCCCTTTTAGGGCTTCAAATTATATTTTGCCAAAGAGGCCTGCTGCGCGCTGATTGGCTGGCGCTCTTCGCGGGAATATGAATCGAGTAATGCGCTGCGCTCTCGCACTGGAGTTGGCAGAGTGGTGAGCGCTTCTCTTCGCACAGAGGTGCTGGCGAGCTCGATTCCATCTCGAACCCACTTTTTCTTCCAGCCCCGTTCCTTGATTTTTAGATTTAAGGGCTTGACGGCCCTTCGGGCCGTTTCAGCCCCGTTCCTTGATTTTTAGATTTAAGGGGCTTGACGGCCCTTCGGGCCGTTTCAGCCCCGTTCCTTGATTTTTAGATTTAAGGGGCTTGACGGCCCTTCGGGCCGTTTCAGCCCCGTTCCTTGATTTTTAGATTTAAGGGGCTTGACGGCCCTTCGGGCCGTTTCAGCCCCGTTCCTTGATTTTTAGATTTAAGGGGCTTGACGGCCCTTCGGGCCGTTTCAGCCCCGTTCCTTGATTTTTAGATTTAAGGGGCTTTTCATATAGATATTTCTTTCAGCAATTATGGCTTTCCATATAACAAGGGGTTAATTTTTTTTATAAAGAAAGAACTTCTTTTCAGTGAAAAATTTTCACCAACAACGACAAAGTCGCGGAAGCTTAGAATTATCTTCCTTCAAAATTGATTTTTGAGAATGTCTTCCTCTTCAGCCAATCAGAGCGCGCCTAGCTTTCTCACGGCGATTCATAACAAACTGCTAGAATTAAAACTACCAGCACAAGAAAACGGTGAATTTTTAGAGAAACTTTCAAAAAGAAAAATGATTTATTATTTTATCGCTATCATAATTTGGCAACGCGAAGTTTGTGCTGCCACTAGAAGTATGAAAAACCGAGAGAAATCGGCGATTCCGATGGTGAATCGGAATATTTATTTCATCATTTTTTTCGCCGTATTCGAAAACCTAAATTTTATAAAAAGTCAATTCTTAATACAATAAGGATTTGGAGTTTGAAAAATAAGGTCCTCCAATCGTGCGGAACCCTAACCAGTTGGCAGTGTCTGCGACGATGAAGTGTTCATTGTCCTCGTCATAGCGGTCGATGGCGATGGCATGATAGACTTTTTCTAACTGTTGTCGCTCATTCCGATGCCAAGCGAACACAACTGCGAGAGCTGGAAGGTTTTCATTGGAGCAGTCGTTGAGATCCACTTGAAGGAGATTGTTAGATTCGGGCTCAGGAAGGGCTAACTTTTACCTTTGTCGTAATCCATGGTGATTTTCGGAAGATTAGTTTTCGAGTAAAATTGATGAAAAATGATGTCCCATCCAGAGTTTCGAAGATAACTTGGCTGCGTCATTACTTTTAGCAGTTCTTCTGGATCGAAGCTTTGCTCATTTCGACGCTCTTCCTCGCGATCGTGGTTTCTGTCGAAGCCAGCTGGACTTGTTGGGATGATGATCATGATGATGGTGAAGAATAAAAACTTGAACGTCAGCGTCTTCAGAACAGTGAATTCGTTTTCTTCCTTGAAGCGTTTTTTGAGCTCTGTTTCTATCAGACTAGAGACAGCTTAACTGGGCTCGGCTATTTGTCGAACAAGGCAACCTGAGTCAAGGTCAGGATTAATGCGGCTTTAAATTTGAGATACTTTTGACCCTGACTCAGGTTTTCCACAGAGGTTGCCGAGCCTAGAAAACGAGAATTCCACCCTCTATTTTAGAGCCAGTAAATCGCCGAGCCCAAGCTAAAAACGCGCAGGCAAATGTCTTTCCTTGTTTGCAAACTCGCGCTGGTAAGTTGTATAAATCGACCTGAGTTCTTGAGTAAGAAAGAGTGCCCAGCAAAGTCATCATATCGATTGATTGCGAATATCTATTCCGGTTGTTGATCAACTCTGTAACGAGAAATTCGCTTATGTTAACTCCTTGAATTCGGTTTACGTCCATGATCCCCGTCAATCGCCTCGTAATTTCAACAGTTGGGTAGGCTGTAAAGCTGCGAATTTGCTTGATAAAGCAGTCAGAGTTGTCAATGATTGCATTGACACTTTTGGCCATTTCATCTATTCTTGCTTTTAGCGCTTTGCCTCGATCATCCTCTCCGATGGGTTTGAAAAGCAGGTAGAAGGCAGAGTGGTAATCGGAGAAAATCAAAGTGGAAAGAGTCGTCAGTGGACCAAGGCAATTCTCGAAGCCGTGAATTTGCTCGCCATGGCAGAAGCCTGGAGTTCCCGCCTCTGAAAACGGCGATTTTCAAGCTGTTTATTCTTTGAAACTTACGGAGTGCTTTTGCGTCCTGAAATCGGCTACCTCGCCGAACATATCCCATTCTCCTGTAGCCTTCCTTGTCTGGGCTCGGCAATCTGTGTGGAAAACCTGAATCAGGCTCTAAAGAGCTAAAGTGAAAAGCCGCATAGGTTGCCGAGCCCAGTTCCTTGTTGGAAACGTCGACAGCGAGGCCGAAGTCGATGATTCTGACGCTAAAGGATCCATCGCCCAAGTTGAAGATCAAAATGTTTTCCGGCTTGAGGTCGTAGTAAGTCAAGCCGATACTTCCAAGATACTCGTAGCCAGAAACAATGCCCTCGTAAATCTTTTTCTAGCTTCAATAGAAAGAGCGTCGTTGCTTCTCATTTTTCACGCAAAGTCGCATTTCCATAGTCCATAATGGTGATCCAGCCGATCGGGTCTTCAAGGCCGTGATCCTGTCCGTGAAAAATCTCAACATTGAAAAGGTGTTCGATTACATTCGTGTGTCGAGGCATTTCTTGGAATTGGACGAGCTGGCCGAGGCGCTCTTTTTGGCAGTTTTGAATTCTGAAAAAATGATTTGTTGAGTACTTCTTTTCCTGGGCTGAGCCCATTTTTTCGAGGCAATTTGCTTACTTTGAGCAGCGTTGATTCGTATTTTTGTGCTTTCCATGGGCAGTTGTTTTGTAAAGAGCCAAGGATCGAATATTTGAATGCGAATTGCGACCTTGTGCATATTTTCTTCACTATCTTTGATCTTGGAGAAGAAGACCATAGCTTCTCCGCCGTATTTTGGCTCGTGAAGATCATGTTGGCGGGAATGAGCTTCGAAAAAACGCCTAGTTCGGTCGGACCAAGAATAGTCTTCCTTTTTGATTTCATTTCTCTTCAAGTAGACATCGTTCAAGTAGGGATATCTCGAGCGCAGAAGAATGTACTGGTAGTCTGTTATTTTCCACTTTTCTAAGAGTTCATAACTCCTCTCGCCACTTGCTCCTTCTTTGCTTTTATAAATCCGTCCAAATTCATAGTTGAAACTGCAAAAATCCCAAAGAGCTGCGTTTTCTTTATTTTTGAACGTAATTCTCTCGACAGAAAGAATCAGTCGGCATTGTACATCTCTGCCTTGACCTTCAACTTCAATTCTACCTCTCTTTTCGCGCTCTACATTTTGAATTATTCCATCTGGTTCGTCAAACTCTCTCCCTCGCCCGAACAAAGAATTGCGGACATTTTGGGACTTGAGCATATTTTTTAAACTCGTTTCAGCTCATTTTATGAAGCTCCGTTATTTACCCATTTTTCTTCTCTCACTCACTCAACAAAGAAAGCTTTGGCTGAATCATTTTCCTAATAAACGGTTTCCCTTTATTTTCCTTTTACATTTTTTTTTATTGACCGGCTCGTCGTAAAAATGCTTGTAAAACTTGCCCTTCGCCTTTGTTTGTTTGTTTGAAATCAAGAAGGAGAAGCTTTGACCGTCGCTGCGGTCGGCAGTGGCAACTTCCAAAATGTCAAAATGGCTAAAGATGCAGCGATTCTAGCGCGATTCTACTTATTTTTTAAAAAATCATGATTTTGAAAATACTGATTTTCGTTCAATTGGCGCAGACTCTTGAGCAGTTGCCTTTTAAAAACGCAACATCGACGGCAAAACCAAGAGAAACTCCATCGCTACCTGCGGACTGGAGGGCTGAAAGCAGAGTCAACATCTCCGTGGCTCAGCCGCCAAGAAAACGAGTCAAAACTTTGGATAGACAAGCCGCATTGATCAAGAGATACAGGTAAATTCGTGCAAAGTTACTTTTCCAACCTTATTTTTAAAATTAGGCAAAATCAAAAACTGAGAAACTCAACTTTCATTTCCGAAGAGCAAGAAGATTTTTTACAAGCAGAAAATTCTTCAGTCAAGATTTTATTTCATGCGTTTTTTCTTGCTTTCCTGCTTTTTTTGTAGAACAAAAAGTTCCGAGCCTAGAAATAAAGTCTCATCCATTTTCGTTGTTTTTTTTATTGTTTTCTCGAAGTGCTTGATTTTCATTTTGGGCACAAAGTAAGTATTTTTTAATTAATGATTTGTGGAAAAAAAATGGTAACGAGGACTGTAACTGTTTTTGTAACACTCGATTAACAGATCAAAAGAATTAGGTAGGAGTACAGAAAGGTCGTAGTCTCTTTTTAAAATTTTCTAGGGTCGACTTTTTCTTTCGAGTCTTTTTTTAGACTTTCTCGCTGCCAGTTGGGATGGTCAGTCGTTTTCCGGAAAGGACTAGGTTTGGGTTAGATGTTGGAGGAGGGATTGGTCTGAAAGTACCTTTGGTGATGTACAAGTAGAAGAAGTCCAGGTAGAGAACGGTTTGAATGCAGCCGGCGACGACGACGATCTTGTCAAAATACGCCTCGTTGTGGTATCGGTAGAGCCAGTTGCCGAGGTAAAGGAATCTGAAAATCGGATCAAAAGTTGAATCTTTGGGACGGCAACCTGTGTGGAAAACCTGAGTCAGGTTTTTATTGAAGATTTTTTCAGGACCCTGACTCAGGTTTTCACATACAGTAAATACCGCTGGTCTGGGACGGTCCTAATTCACGAAAGCGTCCCAAACCAGCAGGATTTTCGCTTTCGACTCTCGGGCGCCACTTTCGCTTTCGGGGTAAAGCGGTCAGTTTGAAAACACTCGCCGTGGGCGCTTGCCTTTGATCCTTATTTCCAGGATTTTTGAGCGTCCCAAACCAGCGGTATTTACTGTAGGTTGTTGAACACAGGGCTCAGTAAATGAAAACTGCCCGAACATCGTAGAAAGAAGATTTACCTGTAAATTCCGAGGAAGAAGAGGTAGTGACTAGTGATGACTTCCGCCTCGCCGGTGTCGGCGATCATCTGGAGCTGGGGAATGATGGCGACGGACTCGAGATAGATCGAAAAGGTCCAAAGCACTTCCATCGCCGAGAACTCGTGGTGGATCAAAAAGGCGAGGCCGAGGGCAGGAACGATGATGAAGATCATTCGGAATCTAATTTCAAAATGAGCGAGACGAGTCAAAGTCTCGAAGGCTTACTTGTCGTCCTCGCGGTTGTGGGTCGAAGCGAACTTGCCGTAGATGAAGTAGACGGTGGCGACGGAGAGGAGAATGTAGATCACTTTCATGCAGGTGTTGTAGATGGAGATGTAGCTGGTGAAAAGGTCCAAGTAGCGAGACAAAAAGACGACGAGGAAGAGAAGCTGGAAAATTATTGAGAAATGAGCTCTTGCTTTTGCGATTCTGACTTATTTTCGCTGGAATTCCGACTGTTACTGTAGTAAAATTACTGCTGAAAATCGAGCAGAATGATGAAATTGAGCAGTAATTTTACGCTAGTATCAATTGGAATACCCGTGAAATAAAGGAAGAGAACCACACTTGTGATTAAGGCTACTGTACTAGGCATGACGCTACTGACAGTAGCCTACTGTACCTGTGATTTGCCGGAAAGACCGCGAACTGACTTCGTCGTCCAAATCTTGGAGATGAGAAGGATCATGGCGAAGAGGTGGCTCATGTCACCTGCGAGCCGGAAGACGTTCATTTTCTAGCGCTTTTTTCTTTTCTCTCCCAATCTGAAAATGCGGAAAAGCTGAAAAACAGGGTCGAGTGAGTTTGAGTTTGAGTTGTGAAAATATAATAAAGGAGGTTGTCAAGTGGCGAAATGGCTCTTCACACCAGGACACCGAAAATCCCCCGCCAATTTTAAAGTAGACTGAAAAATTGACTCTCGGGAAAAAAAAAGAAGAAGACTCGTAAAGAAACGATTTCGTTCCCTGACGGATTAGACTATAATTGCTCTTTGCGAGCAATTACTGCCCACTGGGCTCGGCGACCTGTGTAAAAAACCTGACTCAGGGTCTGAAAGATCTTCAAGGAAAAACCGGGGCTTTTCATTTTAGCTCTTCAGAACCTGACTCAGGTTTTCTACACAGGTTGCCGAGCCCAGTTGATCACCTTGCACGTGATCAAAAATATATACTGGCTGTTACTGTAATTAATAAATTTGACACTTCGTTTTACGTTTTTTCTCTTCCTTTTTTCGAGTTACCATTTTTAACGGGCAAAAGGGAGAAAATCGAGCGGCGCGTTTTTTTACGATTTGTTTGTTTGGCTAATACTGGGAAAGAGCGCTTTTGCCGCTCAACCTCTCAAATATCACTCAGGTCCTTTTTTCTTTGTCTGAAGGAAATCTGCTTAGAAAATAAATAATTTGTTAAAAATATTTTTTTCGATTGCAATTTTGAGTCCATTTATTTAAACTTGAAAAGCATGTTTTGGTTTTTTTTTAATAAATTTTGATAAAGAATGTATTAAAAATAATTATTTAAAAAAAGAACTTTGATCATGAAATTTTAAATGGCACTCAAATGTTCATTTCTTTCAATTAAATTTCTTTTTAATTTGTGGGTTTCTTTCTTTTTTTAACTTCTCTTTTTTTGTAAAAAACGGGGATGGAAGTTGCGAAGCGGCGGCTAAGGCCACGCCGCCTTACCTAGAGGCGATGTCAAATGAATGGGAGCTCTCTGAAGGTCGACTCTTTTGTCCATTTTCTGAATTGATTCTTCCAGCAAGTTAATATTTAGCTTTACAAGCTGGGACGCTCCCATAATTATTATTACTATTTTCATTTTAAAAAGCTGCCTGGGCTCGGCAACCTGTTGGAAATCAGTTCCTGAGTCAGGTTCGACCCCTTAATATTCTGAAGCCGCTCATTTTCGCGGTTTCGTTTTTAGTTAGATAAAATTTTCCGATTTTATTAACAGAAAGAAAAATGAGCGCCAGTTGGAAGAAGCGACAATTCTGTCTCGATCAAGCTCTGGTTCTGAAGCCCGCTGAAGCTCTGCCAGTTGACACCGTCCGGCGGATAGATGCCGTTTTCGCTCGAGTTCCACATCGGCGCGTTGAGATTTGCAGCTGAGCAGCGATTGAACCACCAGCCAGATTTTTCGATTTCTGAATTTCAAATGTACGGAAACCTGTGCAGAAATCCTGAGTCAGGGTATGAAAAATCTTTAAATTTTAATTAATAATATTTCAGACCCTGACTCAGGTTTCTGCACAGGTTCCTGAGTAATTACCTGCGCAGTTGCCGGAGAAATAGTCGTTGTCGCTGTCCCAGGCCGAAAAGAACATGCCGTCGTGGTTGGTTTTTGCGATGTTTCGAGCGTTATAATTTGAACTGTAAGAATCTCCCTGAACAAGAACTAAATAAATTCAACTGTTCTCATTTCCCAGATGATCGTACCCGCAAAGAGTCCGGAGCAGAGCCACATTCAACTTTGGATCTTCCAAGTCTTAGTCGGAACAAGTCGTTTTCGTCGGATATAAAAAGGCTTTCCAGCTGGAAAAATGTAAAATATGGGGTCCCCATTTTATGGGGCCCGAAATTGGGCTCTATTTTCAATCTGGAAAGCCTCAATATATAAGTTTCTTTATACGAGAGCGCGGCAACTTCGCCATTTTCTCTCTTGAGTTTCACGCCGAGTTGTTTCACGCCGCCTTCCGTCAATTTGTTCAAAAAGGTGTTTCCGATCCAGAACTCGCCTTTTTCGCACTTTTCAAAATCGAAGCCAGCGCCGAAGCCATTTGCGTATTCTGTCAATTCGCGCGAGTCGCCCAATAATTACCATTTTTTAATTCAGAATAAAACTTAATTGGAAAAACTTTGACGACTCTTTCCCATGTCCGATCAAAGCTCATTCCCCCTCCACTGAAACGGTTCTTCAAAATGAATGATTTCTTGCAATTTCGAATTTTCGGTGAATTAAAATACCTGAATTACCAATCTTTATCAAGTCATTATTGAAGTAAGAGGGTCCTTAAGGGTGTCAACAACGATCGAATAAGGGTCTCTTTTATGATTCGACCAATTAATATCTTTTTATTTAGCTCATAAGGACTCCAAATCTTTTTTCAAAACTTGTCTGAAAATCGGTTGACACCCTTAATGAATTAAAATCTAAATGACTCTTTTTCCTGCCGTCGGAATGGCAAAAAGCAAGCTTTGTCGGAAGTTTTTCGTCAATTTTTAACAGAATTGGCGAGCCCTCCTTTGGCTTGGCTCGGCAACCTGTGTAGAAAACCTGAGTCAGGGTCTGACGGATCATTTTTGATCTTTCCGTCCCTGACTCAGGTTTTCTACACAGTTTGCCGAGCCGGGTCCTTTGGAATCTTCTCATTCTGCGCCAATTCGTCGCAAGACTTCATCGCTCTCGCCGGAATCTTGCAAATTCGTCTTGAAGGTCCAGAACATGGAGCGCTCTCTTCGCACTCCTTTTCACTCCTTTCAGCTCTTCCTTTCGCGCCGCGAATTTCCCTCACGTCTTTCCGCACTTTTTCTTTGATTGTCAGCAATTTTTCAAAAACAGAAGCCACATTTTTCAAGTCCAATTTCATCTGCTCGTGATGTTGCTCCAAATTCTCAAAATTACTTTTTTCCAAATTTTCAATTTTCTCAGTCGCATTTGACAGCTGAAAGGACATTTCGTACAGCTCGTTTTGCAGCGTCAGTTTTAATGATCGTTCTTCAACTTTTGTTTTTAGCCCTTGCCACTCTATTATAAGGTTCTCAATGTCGAATATTACTACAGTCATAAAGCGAGAAGCAGCTTGCGGCTTCGAGTTAAAGACAACTTTAGCCGCGCAAAGCGCGGCTTTATTCATTTTTTTCAAGCGTCTTCGTCGATTTTATGACTGTAAAATACCTCCCAATACTACCCCCTTATTTTAGCTAGGTCACAGATCCGAGAAGCCGCTCGAAAAAAAAAGAAAAAAGCCGCGATTTGCGCGGCTAAAATTGACTTTGACTCGAAGCAGCAAGCGGCCCCTCGATTTTCCGACTATAAAATTAACCCTAGCTACCCCCTTATTTTGATTTCGAACCTTACTCTTCCATGATTCTCTCGGAAACATTTCTAGTACTATCCCAAAAAAGGTTGTTCCAGACCTGGCAGTTTGTAGGGCAGCAGGTTTCATAAGTAACTGGAAAAAGCATTCTTTAGGAATAATGTTCAATTTTCAATTTTCCGTTTTCCGATGACTGAGTTCCAAACCATGTCAATATTTAACATTGATTGGTAAATACAAACAACGGCGTTTTCCTGTTTTTAGTAGGATCATTTCCCTGCAATGGTAATTAAGGGATCAGGAGTACTAGAATCGAAGAATGGTTGTTTTGGTTGATTTTGACTGATTCTGGTTTGGCTGGGCCGGGCTGCCCCGCGGCGGCGACTGTGAACCTAACTCACGTTTCGTTCACGCAATTCCCGGCGTCGCACAATTTCCTCCCTTTTCGGCCCAAGTCGTATTCCGAGTCAACAAGCGCCCAAGGTCCGCCCCCTCCATGGGCACACCGCAGTAGAGAAGTCGACAGGAGCGCGTGTCCCAACCTGGAGTCCAACAACCTGAAGTCCGATCCGGCAAAAGAAGGCCTTATCAGCAAAAAGCCCAAAATGGGACGGATAAAACGACACAGAGTCGTTCCGCTCAGATATTCAAGTTATTGGTTCTCAAAAAAATATTTCAATTAAAATTTTATAATAAAAAATTTAATTTTAAAATGAAAAAACAAGATTTTTTCTTCAACTTTTTCATACTGTTTATTTTTTTTTTGTTTTTAATATAGTGACTCCCTTAATTTATGATCTAAGTCGGTCTATTTTTTAGATATACGAATTAGATTATAATTTTACAAAAGAAATAAGGGTGTCAATACCATAATTTTGGCTAAAAAGAAAGAATAATTTTGTGAATCGTAAAAAGCTCGCGCGATTGGAACGACGTGAAGCTCGTGGTGGTGATTCTGAGTCTGCTGATCGGCGCCAACCTCTACTACTTCAAGCCCTACAATGGCTGGAACTTCACGAAGCGGCTGCAAGCGATGACGCCGCCAGTGTTCGGTGGTCGCTTCCACGGCCTCGACAAGCCAAAAGTGCCTCTTAGCGCGCCTTCCATCCCTGCCAAGCCCGTCGTGGAGATTCCACAGCCGCCAGACATTCCGAAAGTCGCCCCGATCATGCAAGGCGAGTAACATTTGAAATGTTGATCGATGATGATTAAACAGCCTCTTTCTGAGTCAGGGTCCTGAAAAAGTCGGGGATTAAAAAGAGAGTTCAGAAGCTGCGCCCGTCGCGCCAGAACCAGCAGCAGCTGTGGAGCCACAAGAGCCGCCAGCTGAGCCTGAGAAGCCGACAGAAAGCGCTGCACCCGTGGCTCCCAACGGGCAGCGACAATACGTAGCGGTGGAAGATCCAAACAAGCCGCAGTTTGACTTCAAAGTCGAAACGGCCGAGACGCTCTTCAAAGAAAAGGAACCGTTCCGAATTTTTCTTATAAAAAGGATTTTCATATTTTTGTAAAAAAAATTTCCTGAACGAAAAAAAGGACTGGAGCGAACCGCCTGTAAATCAACGCTTCATCTTCCACAACAAGATGCCGAAATGCGGTTCGACCATGTTCCAAAAGCTGCTGCACAAACTCTCCGTCGTCAACAAATTCACATTTATGGACGTCTACGAGCCTGGAACACGTGATCAGGTGAGAGGGGCAACTTGAACTTCGGGACTTTATGTTCTTTTGTTTAGGATCTTGTTCTTGTGAATAAAATTCGTGGCAATTTCAAGCCCCCAATGGCGATTATGAAGCATCACTTTTGGATGAACTTTACCAAGTGAGTTTTCATGAGTTTTCATGATCAGCTGAAAATCGAAAAGCCGCTTGCGGCTTCGAGTCGAACAGAAGAAAAAGCCACGCTAAGTGCGGTTAAATTTTTTATTGATCTCGAAGCCGCAAAAATGGCGGCTTCTCGATTTTCAGCTGATCATTTTTGCACTTTTTAGGTATCATTTAAAAACGCCGACTGTAATCAACATCGTTCGAAACCCGGTCGACTGGTTCGCCAGCGAGTACTACTTCTGGTTTGCTTTAGAAATTATTTGAAAAGAAGCTAAAATAGTTTATTAGTCGGAATGGCTGGGAAAGAAAGCCAGACTACAAGGGCAAGGAGTGCCAGGACATGTCGGAGCACGATTTGAAGATGACGCTGGAGGAGTGTGTTCGCGCGAAACGGCCTGAATGCAAAACACCAGATATCGAATACATCGAGGAACGGTGCTTAATGATTTTAAAGGCCGGGGTGGCCTTGATGAGCCTCAAAACTCGTGCAAATGTCCCCTTGTTGATCCTTCGGCCACGTAGCCTTTCTGGATGAACAAGGGTGCATTTGCAGAAGTTTAGAGAATCAACAAGGCACACCCTATTTTCTCGTTTATGCAAAGTATTAAAAAAATATCACCGCCGAAAGTTCATTTGCGGAAACCACGAGATATGCAAAGCTAACCAACAGAATTATCAAAAGAAGAGGTTAGCGCTGGAAATGGCGAAAATCCGCCTCCTCAAAGAATATTACATCGGTAACGATTCTTGTCGAAATCGTTTGATGCTGATTGTTGATGATTCTTTTTAGTTGGGACTTTGGAGAAAATTGAAGAAAGTTTGCGACTTCTGGAGCACACGCTGCCGCAGTTTTTTAGCGGCGTTTTGGGTGTCTTTAGAGAACAAGGTAAAAGTCGAAAGACATTGGGCTCAGCAACCTGTGTGGAAAACCTGAGTCAGGGTCTGAAGGATCTTTCGCGGCTTTCTTTCAGACCCTGACTCAGGTTTTCCACACAGGTTGCCGCGCTCAGGGAAAGCAACTTTCCCTTTCTTTCAATTCGTAAATCGAGATTTCAGACGTGCAAGAAGTCATCAACTCGACTCGAACGCTAGAAAAGCCGCAGCTGTCGCAACACTTGCGCCAGGAATTGGCGATGGATTCGCTGCGCTACGAAATGGAGCTGTTCGCGTTCATCCAGTCTGTCTTGTATAAAAAGTACACGTCGTTTGGCTTCCACCCCGAAGACTGGGATCCCAAGTTCCTGTTCTAGAGCGGCTCTGAGGAGAATTTACTGCCACTTTTACAGAACGAGAGTTCCGGCGAAGAACGACAGAAGACCAAACCTACAGAACGTCAAATTCAAGCAAGCAATATTGTATTTAATTTATATTCTAATAATTAATAGTAATCAATTAAAAGCATCAATCCAGCATCAACAATAAGCTGAAATTTTTCCCAATTATTATCCAAACTGCACATTTTTGAAAATTTGAAAAATTTGAAAAATTTTAGGCTTCTTGCTCAAAAAACAATTAAAAAAAATAATCTAGTAACTGTAAAAATTATTCAAAAAAACCTTTTTCAAAAGACCTTTTTTCTTTTAGGATAATAATTAATAACCAACTCGCCTTTTTTTTACAATTATGACCCTGTATGTCAGAATATACCGTTCGTTCACTGTAGCCTACAGCCATTTCTTCATTCATTATTCACAATTTTGTCCACTGACCAATAAAGATTAATCTGTTGAAAAATATTTTGACGTCCTCCTTGATTTCAGTGATAGAAAAATGCATTTTTTAAAAGTAGGAAAGTTTTATTCACGAAGTTCGAATGAGGGTCAGTTTAGAAAAGGCGCATTTGTTTCTTGAGGTTATTTTGCTTCCATTTGGGCAACAATTTGAACTCGCTTTTGGTCATTTGGAAAACGGCAACGAAGTCGTCGTCTAAACTGGCATTGGAGAAAAGCGAGAGCAACAGGAGCGTTACCTGTCAAGTGAGCTTCTTTGGCAGTAATGTCGATTCCAAATGCTTCATCTGGACTCAGATTGACCAGTTCTTCGTAGGACAAGAAGCGGGTGGCGCCGCCGTCAAGCACTATTCGGAATCATTATTTTTTCTTTTGAGTGATTTTCGATTAGCGATGAGGAAATAATGAGAACATTTTTCATTATTAAAAACGAGGGTAAATGTGTTTCTAAATCGTTTTTCGAATCAATGAAATCTTGATTGATCGAAATTTTAAACATGCATTTGTTTAAAAAAAAAGTTCGCTTGATTATTCGCATTCAGCAAAATGGAATGAGTCAAACCGGGGATAAGGTTTAGTAAGTCTATTCCGCCTCCTTCTACTTTCTCGCTAGCTTCGCCAGTACTGCACGTGTTCAATCAACTGTAGCAGCTACAGAAGTAATCAATGGAGATAGTCAACTGAAAGTATTGTTGATGAACAGTTCCTTAAATCCTCCAGCGTTATGGACCGGAAAAGATCGTCTGATCCCATCTCAGCTTTAATCTGCTCGTAAGTTTTTCCCTCGCTCCACATGTTCGGGTCCCAGGCCATAAACCAGCCGGTGAAAGTTGGCGGTTCTCTTCCTTGTTTCACGAGAACGATGTTGGTTGCTGGATCCCGCCCAGCTGGATCGGTGTTCAAATACTCGTACTGAATTGATAAAAAGGTTTTTATATTCCAGTTGTTGTCAACTTTCTTACCGCTGCAACGATGGCTTGTTCTTTTTCCTCCTTGAGAGCTCCCGCTCCGACCCAAATAAAGACCTGCGACCAAGTGTCTTAAAACAACAATGAAAGCAAAAAAGACCTTTTCGCCTTACCTAGTAGCATGACATCTTCGGTGTCCAAATCAGTTTGCGAAAAGTGGAGAACCTCGTCGCAGATGAAAGTGCCACTGGCATTCGAGCACTCGAACAAGCGAGGCTCGAAACATCCGTCGTCCTTAAAGTGATATTCAGAATATCATATTCTTTAACACTCGCTCAAGAGAAAAAAATAACCTGGAACTCTTTGCCGGATGCGTATTCTGCTTGGCCGCCCAGCTCGGCCCAGAATTGATGGGTCTCTTGTCCTTCCGCGATGATTTCAACCTCGATTTCGCCAGTCAATCGCTGCGCAACAAGACGGCCCATTTCTCGCTCATCGCCGCTGCAACCCCGCCCGAACCACAAGAAAGCGCTGTTTGTCTGAAATTCATCATCAGACGATTCATTCACCTTCCTACTAGTAACAAGTCATACTCTTTTTGATAGAAGAACGAAGACATCGTTCGAGTTCAAGCTCGAGGCTGTCGGTGGAACTTCGAAGGCTTTGGTCGACCACTCTTCTGTCCCGCGAACTTGGAATAACTGTATTGGCGCGCTGTATGCTTCCACCTGAATCATCTAATTCAAAATTGATGAGTAAGGGTTGAACTCGCCTGATTTCGGCCAGTGCCACCTTCGTAAACCAGCATTTTGCCCTTGAACATCGCCATGAAGTGCATTGGTTCTTTTCCCATTGTGACGAGAACTTGGGTGGGCTCGTCGTTGAACTGCCTGTCCAAGACGACGGCTAGATAAGCGGAGGCAGTGACTTCGTCCTGTCCGGCGTGGCGACCCTGCCAGATGTAAATTATGTAATTGGGAACGTTTCCGGTCATGTAAGTGTAGAAAACAATGTAGCAATCGCCGCCGTAGAAAATTCCTCGTTGATTTTCGGCGACTTCGGCGAGCGAGTTGTTTTCGACGCGATAGACGTCGACTTGGCCGGTGCCATCGTCGACCATGCGGTGTTTGGCGGCGACGCCGGGCTTTTCGTGCATTGATTCGACGTCGAATTTGGTCGCCTTGACTTTGGAAATGTTCGAGCTGGAGTACGATTTGGGCGAAGGAGCCTGTGGGCTGGAGACGGCGTAGGGATCCTTCCAGGTTTGAAAGACGGATCTGAAAAGGGCGCTTTCGGAACCATCGTTGACGATTTCGAGGGGCGTAGTTTTGGGGTACCCGCGCGCCTCGATGTACTTAGTCGCCTTTGAAAGCACGCCGGACTTCTCCTCTGCCGTGGCGCCGCGTCCTTTCCAAACAAAAATCTGCTGACCTCCGAGATCCACGCAGTAACAATCGTTGTGATCCAACATCTTCTGCACGAGGGGTCGCTCTCCAATTTCCGTCACGACCAATTGCCCCGACGCGCTTGAAACGTGGTAGAGCTTGATCTCCGAGGCTGCTTTTCTGTCTACTGCGTCGTCGGGCCGGGCTTTGTGGAGTTTGTCCGGCTTTGGTCCAAGGAGCTTGAAGATGATTTCTTGGCATTGAGGGTAGTCTGCTTCTTCGCCAGCGTCGATCGTGACGATTGGAATTCTTCCACCGCGCTCGCGATCTGAAAATGACAATGAAATTTGAAAAAATTGTCAATTAAAGTATTTGAAAAGAAAGAAAAACGTCAAATATTGGTAGACGCTTGTTATGTCCCCGAATGTCCCGAATGTCCCCCAATGTCCCGAATGTCCCCGAATGTCCCCGAATGTCCCCAATGTCCCCAATGTCTCCGTCGAATCTTGCAAAAAAGTGCAAAGTAAGAACTTAATAACAACTTTTTCGTCTCTAGAACGTTATTGTTTTGGCAAAATGTCAAAAGAAGGAAGCGCTTCGCGCAATTAGTGGTAGAAAACTCATTGAATTTAGCAAAATAATCGTCTCTAGAACAAAATTGTTATGAAAAAATTCTTTTACCTATGAAAAGGTTTTTCTTTTTTTGGCCTTTTAAAAAAAGTCGGGGACATTGGGGACATTGGGGACATTCGGGGACATAACAAGTGCGTTCCCAAATATTGACTCTGGTTAGTCCATTACCTCTGATGTTACGAGCGAGCTCAGCAGCCTTCAAGCGCTCCTGGCGATTGGACTTGGGCGCGTTCCACTGGATCAGTCCCTGGCCGACGTCGAGGATGAAGACGTCGCCGTCGTTCATCGAGTTCCACGACAGCGGCACCTCGCGCGCGTGAACATGTTTCTTTCCTTTGACGTGGAGCAGTCGCCGGATCGCGTAGTGGTTCGTCTCGACGTGGTTGAAGCCAGATTTGACGCCGCCCTCTTTGATGATCAACGATCCCTTGAAATAGCCGCGGAAGGCTTTGGACTCGGCGCCTTCACACTCGCGATGCTGAGTCGGCAAGCCACGGAGATAGTCGTCCAGCTGAGTCGTCAGAGCAGCAGCAGCGCCTTGCTCGTCTAAAATCACGATTTTAAGAGCAGGTCAGTGACATGCTATTTGCCTCGCTTTGATGGTTATAGGAAGAAAGCAAATGTTAGTGAAGCGAAACTGTACCTTGCGAAGATTGCGAACCGATCCAAAAGTGCAGATCATAAATTAACGAGTTTCCAGAGCGCTTCGTGCACAGAACCAAATAACAATCTCCGTTGTAGAAACTTCCGTGCTGCGATTTGCTGATCAGATTCAATTCGAAATCTTCGACGCGCCACACTTGTAGGCCTTTTTCCAGTTTTACTCAAGTTAAATTCCAATCTTAAAATTACAGCTGAAAATCGAGAAGCCGCTATTTTGCGGCTTGGAGCAAAATAAGACGAAAAGCCGCGCTTAACTTCGCGCGGCTTAAGTTTTAGCTCACTTGAAGCCGCAAAGATGGCGGCTTCTCGATTTTCAGCAGCAATTTTACTTCAGTAACAATCGGAGCCGGACTCGGCAATCTGTGTAAAAACCTGAGTCAGGGTCTGAAAAAACTGAAATGAAAAGCCGCTTCTTCAGACCCTGACTCAGGTTTTCAACAAAGGTTGCCGAGCCCCGAATCGCATTTTCAGCGAACATTTGTCAATAGAAACTGATAATGTTGGTAATAGGTAAAACTATCCTGGTTCTTTGCCGGCGGTTTGAAATACGCGATTCATGATTTTTGCTCTCTGGTTCTTCTGATTTTCTGTCCGTGGCCTTTTTTCCAGCGAAGAAGTAAATTTCTCTAATGCGGCGAGTTCGGAGGAATTTTCAAACTGCTTTAAGATCTGTTTGCTCTCTAGTAGAGTAACTAAGCAAATTCGATAGGACTTCAAACTGTAGCTAAACTCGGGATAGAGCTGCTCTACAAAGAAAAGCAGCGTCGGCCGTGTTTGATCTCAACTCAGAGTCATTATTTTAGATTTTTTTCAGGAGAAAAAGGCACAATGCAGCAGGTCCTTGACAGTTTTTACAAGAGGAGTCGCTTCTGAAAAAGCCGATTAGCAATTCATGACTTTCTTTTTTCGTTGATTCTTTTCTTCTTTATTCGAGTAGCAACCTTGGAGAAACCTGAGTCAGGGTCTGAAAGCCGCAAAAGTACTAATTTAATCAATTTAAAAAAGAAGAAAATAGAGAAGTTCCCTTGTTCACCCTCTAAATTGCTGCAGGTGTACCCTTGTTCGTCCTCAATGCCACGGAGCAAGTTAACAGAAAGGCTTTCTTCTCCTTTCAGATTCGCTCATTCACGGGCTAAGGTTACGTGGCCCTGAGAATCAACGAGGGTACCTAAGCAGCAATTTCGAAGATGAACAAGGCCAACCCATACATTTTCGATTCTGACGAAGCCGCGTTGCTTTTCATCAAAATCTTTTAGACCCTGAGGGTCCCTGACTCAGGTTTTCAAAAACACTACCCATTAATAAAATAGATCCAATAGAGCATTTCCTTCTAACTCTATTTTGAATAAAACAATAAGTGGAAAATGATGGCTACCAAGTGTTTCGTACTTGTAGCAGTCGAAGATGCTGAAAAAGCGGCCGCTTCATCTGAAATTCATCGACCACTCGAGCTGTTTTGATCGACAACATCCTTTCAAAATCGCCTTCCTCTCGAAAAATGACGTTTCTCGAGCTTAATTCATCCATTTTGAACGAATTAATATCATCCCACATGCGTGTCCTTTTTTCTTATTCTGATCCAGTAAATTTTATTCTTGAGTAATAAACAGTAATAAGGACAAAAGTAAAAATTTATTTCGGGATAGCATACGCACAGGGTCATTTGATTCATTTTGTGGAAGAGTAAGAGAACAATGTAAAATTGAAATTATTATGTCTAACAGTAAGAGGTTAGCTAAAATTCTTAATAAACCGCATCGATAAGGAGTTTTCATTTTATGCTCTTTTTTCATTTTTATGAAGTCTTCGAAATCATAATTGAAGCAATATTTGAGATCCCAGGCTGAGTTTTATACAGCAAGATCGACCAAAACAAGGTTGGTTCGGTTTCAAGTATTTGAAGAAGAAGTTGACTTTCAAACAAAAAGAAGGTTCTTCAAATTTTCAAGACAAAGTTTTTATTATTTTATCTCTGGACTGGGCTCGGCAACTTTTGTAGAAACCTGAGTCAGGGTTCTAAAAGAGCTTAAATAAAAAGCCGCTCAGCGGGTATTTTTAAAAACGTCAGAATGGGCGAAATCGTTGTTGACACCCTTAAGATTGAGGAAGTAATCTTAGCGACCCTGACTCAGGATTTCCACACAGGCTTGTGATTCAGATTTTGGCTTGATTAGAATTGTAATAGATTTAATAACTTCGCGGGCGGCAGTGGGGTCCCGCGCGCTCTGATGTATTAAAAATTAAGTATTGGGATACTAGAATATGCGATCACCATCAATCCGACTGTGTCTTTTTTTTTCCTCTCCTCGCAGCTGCTCATTTTTGATTTCCCGAAAAAAAGAAACACACACAAATGAAAACACCTTTTTTCGCCTTGTTCTTTTTGGAAGTAGAGAGCTTCGGCTACTGGGAGAAGAAGGTCAAAGAGTCGATTTCCGAGTTGTACCGTTTTTCGAAGCAGCTGCAGAAATGCTCCTGCGGCGATTTTTACAAACAGTCGAGTTCGATTTGGACGATGTTGGCGCCGAGCTGCGATTGTTGCTGGGAGTCGACTTGTCTCTGCCCGATGAAGACGAGCTCGCTGGAATCGGTAGAGAGGATGCAGCAACTGACCAATGCGACGGATAAAGAGCGACTGTACGAAATGAGCACCAGCGAGTTTAAAAATTTTACCAAGATTTTTGATGATTTACAGGATTTTCTGGCTCAAAAAAGGAGAAGATAGAGAGTTCCCTTGTTCATCCTCTAAATTGCTACAAGTGTACAGAACAGAAACAGAAAGTCTTTCTTTTCCTTCCCGAATCGTTCTAAGTACACGTGGCCCTGAGAATCAACGAGGGCACCTAAGAAGCAATTTCGAAGATGAACGAGGCCAACAAAACATTTTCTTGAAACAATTTTGAGCCAAAAAAGCACAACATGCTGCAAATTTTAATAAATGGCGTGGAGAATCGAAAAAACGGGCAGTGCTGGAAATGTAGACCGGTCGAACCGGAGTGTCGTTTTCCTCCACAGTTTTTGGAATTAAACGCTTCTCGAGAAGGTAACCACAAAAGCAAATTTATCCATTTTCAATGATTTATGAAGTAGAAAAGCCAAAAGTCGACTCCTTCGTCAAGCCGATCATAATCGATCCTCCTCCTGTGATGCTCAAAATGCACAAGGTACGTTTTGCTTTCCGAAATTCATTTGAATCAATCGAAAAATAAGGAGGTAAAGACGAATTTGGACGAAAAACTGATCGAAGACCTGGCCCAGCGATCGACGCGAGACACGACTGCAGAAAATGCGGGAGCATCGGGAGAGGGCGCTGTTCCGACCAGCACGGTCCAATCAACGACCAGCACTCGTGAATACGGAGACAACGAGGACTACCTGGAAGAAGCAGTGTCTTCGTCTCCAGCGGGTCTTTCACTCACCGCGGGCAATTCTGGCGTGTTACAGGCAGGGTGCGCGACTTTTATGCTCTGCTATTGCGAAGGGATCAAATTTAATCCTCTCAATCTTTGTCGTTTTCGTTGTTGTTTGTTCGTCATTTTTTAATCCTTTTATCCCTGTTTGAGCGTTATAATTCTGGTAATGTGCGGACGGCGTGCTCGGCTCGACCTTGAAGAAGCGGCGCGATCCAAGGCGATAAGGGTAACTAACGAAGCGATAAGGGTTTCTTGAGCTTTTTCTAGCAACGAGTTATCGAGCGCCGCGCACTTTATAATGCCCTATTCGTTAGTAACTCGCATTCGCCATCCTCCAAAAGGAAATAAACAAAGACGAAGGAGGTGAAAGTGAAAACGAAAAGAAAGAAGCTGTAGCTTGTAGTTCAGGGCTCACTAAAAACGAAAAATTTTTTTATTGAAAAATTTCGATAAATCGAGCCCCGAAAAGATTAGTTTCCAATTATGATTACGCCAATTCCTCAACTTCAAAAGCAACACTGTCTCTTCTGATCACCCTCGTTTGTGTATTCTCCTTTTCGCTGTAAAAAATATGCGTTTTTTTATTTTGCGAAGAATAAACTTCTCACTTCTGAAAAAACTTCCGTGTTTTTCAAAAAAGAGAGAAAATCATGGGAGCAGGCGACTGCTGCTTTGTTTTTTTGAAAATCCTCGCTGGCTTTTCCAACTTCATTTTTCTCGCTGCTGGAATCACCGTCGCCGTTTTCGGAGGGATCTTTTGTCGAAGTTTTCCGACTTTACCGATTTGACAACTGACAGTTACGATGCAATTCCAATCGCGATCATTGTCATTGGGGCGTTTGTTTCGCTCATTTCGTTGATTGGATTGCTCTCACTTAATTCTGACGGAGGGTGTGCCAAGTTCTTTCAACGATTCTACAGTATCATTCTTGTAAGCGGGCATTGAAGAATTGTCCAATTTTGATTCTGTTTTTAAGATCCTACTTGTAATTCTGGAGCTGTCTTGTGGCATCGCCGCGTACGTCAAAAAAGACAACATCACGAAAATCCTCAACGACGAAGCTTTGGACTCAATAAATGAAGACTGGGAAATCGAAGTTCTTTCGGACGATGGTTCTTGGTCTTTAGGTTTTTGGAAAAATATGAGTTAGGAATTAAAGTGTTTTGAAGAGAGAAATCCGACCGCCGTCGCGTGGCAGGTTTTGCAAGAAGAGTTCAATTGCTGCGGGTTCAACAATTACACCGATTGGAATAATGCCACTTCTTCCGGCTTTCCGCAGTACGTAGAAGACATGCAGTTGTGGCTGTCGACACAGAGCTACAATCTGACAGCGATTCCAGGCCGGGCTCGACAACCTGTGTGGAAAACCTGAGTCAGGGTCTGAAAATCCATCATTGAAGATTTTTCAGACCCTGACTCAGGTTTTCTAGACAGGTTGCCGAGCCCAGATTTTAGTCCCAGGAAAGATTTTTTGATTCGAAAAATCTGAAGATCTGACCAATTTTTGGCCACAAATAATTCGAGTTAAAAATCTGAGAAAAAGACTCTTGCTGCGACGTAAATGAATTCGGCTGCGGGTTAATTTACTCGGCGGAAAATATCGAAGACGATATCCAAACTATTGGATGCAAAAACTCGGTTTTCCAACTCAAAATAAACCTTCTTCTAACTTCTCTTTTGAAAAGGTGGAGTCGTTTTTGACGAGCAACATCGCCATCATCGCCGGAGCTGCTGTCGGGTTAGCCGTTTTGCAGATCTCACTGATTTTCATCTCCTGGCGGCTCTCAAACGAACCCAAATTCAATGCCTAGCGAAAAAGTGAAGAACCATGAAGAAAAACGAACTTTCGGAGCTGTTCAATTAAAAATTCAATAAATGATTTTCGCACTAGAATTTTTTATTGAAAACTCAAATTGAAAACTCAAAATTAGCAAAATCTCTCTTTCACGGATCCTGACTTGTAAGATTGTCGGAAAGTTAAACAAGAGACAAAGAAAGAAAGCTAAATAGAGACTTGTCAATTCAAAGTTTCAAAGTTTGAGAAATCTTAATTGAGAAATAAAAACCGCGGAGCAGTGAATTTTGAAAAGGTTAGCCAAATTTGTTTCTGGGGCTGGTTTTGGCTTTATGTTTATTTTGCTATCTTCCTTGCTGAGTCACTTTTTTGAAACTTGGCAAAGAGAAGAGTCTCAACTTCACAAAACTGATAAGAAGAGTCCTCTTTTGCTTCAACAAGTTCAGTGAAAATAGAATGCCACAAAAGAATCTGCCCGCATTTTTAAGCAAAGTTTTTCTCGTTGTTGTCGGAGTGTGGATTTTGCATGGGCTCGTCCAACTCACGAGAAACATTCAACTTCGACTTGATTTTGAAAATTTCAACCCAGCAAGAAAAACAAGCAGAATAATAGTAGATGAGAAGAATTTAAAAGAGAAAGTCGTTTTGCTATTGACGGATTATCGGACTGGGTCTACTTTATTGGTAAGCAGCCTGTGTAGAAGACCTGAGTCAGGGTCTGAAAGATCTCAAATGAAAAGCCGCGTTTTCATTTGAACCCATTTTAAAAGGCATAATTTTCTAGGGCGAGATTTTCAGCAGACACGAAGACGCGTTTTACATGTTCGAACCTGACCACGCTGTTTTGTGGGATCCAACAACACAGGTAACTACAACTCAAGAAGGACAAAAATCACCATGCTCGGAACTTGAAGGTCAACTGGCTGATGGAGTACTTTCGCTGCGAGTTCGTGAGCCTGAGCGAGTCCAAGATCGAAAACAACGAAGTGAACTGGAGTAAACACCGCGATTTCGTCTTTTCGCACAAAACTGCTCGTCTCTGCAAGCCGCCCTTTTGCGGGGCGGATTTTTCGAACGACGTTTTCAAATGCATGAAATGTCAAAAAGTAGATGTTTCGTTGGCGCGGGAGGTTTGCAAACGCAATACTCCGGTAATCAAGACTGTGAGGACCAAAGACATGGAGAAGTTCAAAACCGGCTTTTTGGAAAATCAGCTTGAGCCGCGAATCGTCATTAACGTCCGAGACCCGCGAGCTGTTGTCCATTCGAGAAGGCAGCTCGCAGAAGTGGCGGGAGTCAGCTTGGAAAACATGAAAAACTACTGCGAGTACAAAGTAAAGCAGAAAAAGATGGTGGAGGAGGATCCCTGGTTCGGGGAAAAAACGACGTTTGTGAAATACGAAGAATTGGCCCTCGATCCAGTCAGAGAAGCGACCAGAATTTACGACTTTACTGGTTTTGCGCAGTCATCAAGGAAAAGAGCTCGAAAATTTATTAAAATGATCATTTCTAACTCAATTTCAACCTTTCATGCTCGAAAAAGTGCCAAGAAAATCATGGTCCAACTAACCCACTCGAGCCACAACAACGACGCTTACGGCACTGTAAGGAACGCTACAAAAACTGTCAACGCCTGGCGAAATAATTTAAACGAGGAGGACATTTCACTGATGAGAAAAATTGAAGACGTCTGTTCAGAAATGATGCGGTTATTCAAATATGAGCCTCTAATAAAGAGTTGATTCATCAAGCTTAATTTCTGCTGGTCTTTTGTTTCGTCGGAATCTGGGCTCCTCAACCTGTGTAGAAAACCTGAGTCAGGGTCCGAATGCGGCTTTCCATAAAGATCATTCGGACCTTGACTCAAGTTTTCTGCTCAGGTTTCTGAGCAAATTTAAGATTAATTTCTTTTATTTTTCTTTCTATTTTTTAAGTAGGGCAAATGCCGAATTTACAGATATGGCAACGACAGAAGGGAGAAATGAGTGAGTGAGAAATATGGCAAGAAGAGCGAGATCGATTAGTGGAAGGAAGAATAAGTGAGGTCGAGGGGCGCAGCAGGTGACTTTTTGGGGATGGTGGATGGAGAGAAGAGGAGAATAGGTAAGAATGAATCGTGATGGGTCTTAGTTACAGATTGGTGTATTTTGAACTTTTGTTAAATCGTCGGTGAGCGAGGCGGTTTTTGTCGGCGCGAATAAATTGATCTGCTTTGGGTGTGGAAGGGGCGTTATTGCGGGAGACAGAGTCGGCTTTCAGCGATTCAGAAGCGGCCGTGCTCTCTTGATTCGGGTGACTGAAGGCCCGGATCGAGGAGAAGGTGGCGCGTTTTTGCTGTTTTATTCGAGCGAGATCAGCTGCGAGGCGCTTTTCATCGTGCTCCATGCTCTGAAATGAAGGTTAAAAAGGTAAATCAAAAATATCAGTACCTCCTCGGGCTCGTTCTGCGCCACGGGCGCTTTGCTCTGATGTCTGCTGACTCTGATCGAGTGTTTCATTTTACTGCGACGGACTTCTTTGAGGCCGCGTTGCAATTGACGCTCCTTGGCGTCCAGCGCGGAGAACGAATTGAACTTTGTTTTCAGCACTTCTAGCTGGTTTCTGATGATGATTTCTACTGCTCGTGTCGTTGCTCCGATTTGCTGGGCAACTGAAAGCAATCATTTATTTAAAATAAATTATTTTTGAAATTTGAAATTTCGGCCTTCAAATGAACCATCTTGTTTCCCTTTCTGTTTGTCATTCAATTTGGACAACCTATTTTTCGGTTTGAATTTGTGCTTATTCAAATACTGGAAACCGAACCAGCCTTCTTAATTTAGCCTGTTTCTGCTGTATAAAACGGAGGCAAATGTTGTTTTTTTGCGATTTTGAAAATAAAAAATGACTTTTTGAAAAAGATGAAAGAGAGTATCAAATGAAACTTTAACCGCTGATTCTTATACTTCCAATTCCATCAATAAACAAAAATGAAACCAAAAAGTGTCAACCACCGTTAATTTGTTTTTGTGCATACCTGTAAGTGGTGGAATATGATCCGGAGCGCGGATTATACAAGGCGCAATGATGATCGCTAGATTCTGAGGATTCATCTTGTTGTCTTCGGACTTTTGCGCGACGCGGGCGAGGTGGAAGACGACTCTTTCCAAGGTGCCCCGGTGGTGCCGCGGCAGTCCGTTGAAAATCGAAAGCAGCTCGTCGGAGCATTCTTTTTCCGGAAGAGTCATCGCGCGCAAAACGTTGTCGTAGTACTAAAACGCGAAATAGTCAAAAATCGAATTGAAGAGTCTCCAACCTCAAAAGGCACGAGTGGATCGGGGAGCTTTCGGAGGAAAATTTTGAAGATGCTGGCGACGCAATGAACATTGTAACTTTCGAATCTGACTTTTCGGCAATAGGGGTCTTGCTCCAGCTCCGATTCGAGCTTCTTTTCTTCGACTTTGGCGCCAGAGACGCGGTAAATTCCTTGCTTGAGAATGCCGTTCAGCTCGAGATAGGAGAGGACCTTGATCACGAATTCTGGCGTGTCTTGGCCGTCTTTGCACAGGCACTGCAGCGGAACTCCAAACAGTTTTAAGTCTTGTGAGGTCTAAAAGCTTTTATAAGCGACGATAATTTATAATAATTGATGATGACTTCCAATAATAGTAAATGCTTACCAGAGAACATTGAGGAAGCTTGGGACTTTTGATACAGTCTTTGTGGACGAGGATTTTGCAAATGGAGCAAAGTTGAACTTTATCGATCATGAAGAAGAGCCGCTGTTGACAAACAGCACACACATTTGGCTGGATGACTTGGTGACGCGAGAAGTGGTGGCCTCGGCAGTCTTCCTTCTCGATCTTCTTGGGCCGGGGGCGGCGGATCGGACGCAGCGATTTGTTCTCTTTGACGAAGTCTTCTAGCGTCCCGCGGAATGAATTCATGAACATTTGGTACTAAACATGTTAATTATCAAATTAAGAATTAAAAAGAATCAAACCGGAAGAGTTCGCTTTTTTTCCTCGTCGCCGGCGCATGATCTGTGGATTTGGGACTGGAAGGCTTCAGAAAAGTTCTCCAGTAATTGATCGAGCAATAACTCATTGTAGCCTTGAACTGAAAGCGAGCGGAGGGTGTCCTTGAACTCGTTCAGGGCGTTGCGCCAAATGTCGTTCACAAGAGTCATCTCATCATTGCCAGAGTCGTCTTTCTCCAGCGTCGAGTTGAATGATTTGACGCGCTCGTCCAAAAACGCGATCAGATTTTCTGGCCCTTCTGGATCGCTTTCGTCCAGCACGATGACGCGGGGTATTACTTCTTTGCGAGGAATGACGCTTAGATTACTTGTCGCTGGGGCTTCTTTTTGCTTGTTTCGTTTGCGCTTGAGACGGTTCTTGAAGACATGGACGATGTTGGAGGAGCGTTTGGAAGAGGAAGAGCTACTTGTCTCTGGAATGGGCTGGATACTCTGGTAACTAGGCTCCATTGGCTTGATCTCCGTTTTCGAAAATTGACTTGGTCGATTATTGACAGGCATATTCAGCGGCGCCAATTTACCATCTACCACAAGTTTATCGTTGTTTTCCCAATCTGGAATCTCCGCCTGCCAATCACTCTTCCCTTTCTTGAAAATTCGCGAGTTGATATTTTCCGTAGTCGTTGTTGTCTCCAGCCGCTCCTGCGCATCTAGCGAGTTGCTTCGATTTCTACTGCTGCTGCTACTCGCTTTTGCGTGCGATTTTCTCAACAAACGCGTCGAATGCGGAACTTGCCGGGAGTGGATCAGGGCTGGGTCAATTTCCAGATTCTCCCGATCGCTTGATCGGTCGATTTTCTCTGAATATGAAAAGTGATAAGAGTACGCGCTGGGAGGAAGAAACATTTATTTAAATTTTCCCATGAGAGCTCCAAAAAGCGCGCCAAAGGAGAGGCGCCCGCTCTCTTCAGTATTCTATTTGCTTTATCCCTTATTATATTTCCGTGACGCACGAAAGAACCTTTTTTGAAAAAACTAGAGGAAGTTCTTGACTTACCTTTTACGGATTGATGTCTTTCAACTGGAGCGCGTCGCTGGATGATTTTCGCCGGCGGAGGCACTTCTCGTCGTTCTCTGAAGATAAAAATTGAAATGAGGGAATCAAGAAATTCTAGAGCCGTACCTAATTGAGTCGCGCCGTTCTAGTGGCTGGGGTGAGGGACGGAACTGCGATTTAACCCGCTCTGACTGTTCGTATGATCGAGGCGTTAGAACGAAACTTGCACTCGTCCGGGATCCATCAGGGCGGAGCTCTATCCTCTCGTGAATCTTGTCTCGCGGTAGTATGGCGGATGGCGGTCTTAATACAAAATTCTAAAGCTGAAACGAAGAGAATCAAAGTATGATGAGATATTTTGGGCAATATTTGGGGAATGAATTACACTGGACTGACCTCTCTCGCGGGCGAACTTTCTTCTCGAACAAGATCTGGTCGGGAAGGTCAGCTTCGCTCTGTCGCCGATTTTGGGATGACCGCGAACGGGGTCGCCGCGAGTTTCGCATTTTTGGGGCCTCGGATTCTTTAGAACTTGGATCTTTTGGCGGTAGTTGTGCGTTCATCATCATTGACTCCTGTTCTCGTTTATGTCTCCTCGAAGATTTCTTCGACTGCGGGGGAGGACTACTTGGACTACCAAGTTCGCTCACGTCGCCACTGAAGTTAAGATCGGGCGTTGGAATCATTTCCATTTGCTCCATCTCCGTCCACGACGTTTTCGATCGGCCGTGCTGAGTGGCGTGCAGTTGCGAACGCAGTGTTTCTTTTCTCACCAGCTGCACTTGGTAGGGCTGATTGGAGCCATTTGAAGGCGGGCGAACAGGCTTCGAAAGCGGCGTTGAACTGACTGCGGGAAACACTGGCTTTAGAGCAACAGTTTGATCAGGCACAATCCACTTTTGCTCGGGGCTCTGTCTTCGCCGCCGTGGAGAAGTAACTACTTCTGTCTGTTCAGGAGTGTAGTTGATCGCACTCTCGTTCGGCTCAAGCTGACTCATTTGCGAACTCGAGCTGTCCATTTCGACAAACGCGACATTCAACTGGTCCATCGGGTCGAGATTGGCCACCGGAGACATCAGCTTCATCGTTTTAAAACGCTCCTCGTTTCCGTCGAAAAGCTGACTCTCCCGCTCGTTTCTTTCCGCTCTTTTCCGCCTCCACCAGCGCTGAATGACTTTCGCCGAGTCAAGCCATAGTTTGTAGCCGTCCTGCACCTCTTTCAAGCGCCAAGTTCGTCGCCACCACTGCTGGATCACGATTGCAGCGTCGTGTTCGATCTTCAAGCGCTTGTGAATTTCGACTTTTGCACGAGCGATTTTCAACTAAAAAAAAACTCAATTCATCATTCTATTGCTATTAATCAAGGATTTGGTAACAAAAAAAATAAATTTTGACATTTCGGAAATTTTTGAATCGCCATTAAAATTACCTGTGCAAGCTTCTGCTTGGCCAAATATCTTCTCGCAACTGCTTGTAGCGAGGTGATAAACTCCTGCAATCGTAGATACCGGTCGCGTTTCATGCACGCCCTCCACCATTGCTGGATGGTGACGGCGGCGAAGAGGCGGAGTTCGCACTGCTCGCGCGCTGAAATTGCGAATTTACTAATTTTGAAATTTTCTTTCATCATTTGAGAAAACGTGCTAATCTACCAGGCGTCCACTTACCGCAGAATCCTCGCCAATGCTTCTGAATAACAATCGCAGCTGCGTGCCGTTTCAGCTCTTCTTGAAGTCGCGAATTCTGGACCAGGGGCTTGGGCTGCTTGATCCACTCGCGGACAGCTCGTTGGATCACGCGAACTTTGTTGATCACGGCGAATTCGAGCTTCTTGTCCAAGTCGGCTTTGGCAGCGTCTTTCATGAAGATTTGCGTTTTGCCGACAAGTGTCGAATTCGCCAGGCCGAGAGAGTCGACTGCTTCTGCGAGTTGAGCGCGGCTTGGAGTTATGCGATTGGAAAGCAATGCTCCATACTGTCGTAGAAAGCGCATATGCTCCAGCCGAACGGGATAAGCCGATTGTTTGATCTTTACTGTCTCCGTCATTCCCGAGGACTTGAGCTGCTCGAGAATCAGCGTATCGTCGAAAGTAAGCGCTTCTTGGCGCGCATTCGTCCGCACGCACTTGACAAAGAACGGCATCGAGTTGCGAAGCGAGTCCATCAGCCCGGCGAGCGATTGCTGGTACTGCAACGATGTGGTCGTCCGCGACTGTGACTTGTGCGTCTGCTCGAGTGCTGGTACGAGCATGCTCCGGACCGAGTGAATCTTTTGCATTCGCTCGGCGCGACTAATCTTTCCAAGGACCACTTCTTCCATGTCTTCTCCGTCGATGGAGGAGTTGAGCTCCGGCAATCCACCGTCGAAGCATTTTCGAAAGGCAGAGCAAGCCTGAATAACTCGATGGAGCTTGCGCCAGCGCCAGAATGCTCGCTGGCTCTGAGCAGATGCACAACGAAGGAGCCAGCAACTGCTTCCTCGCAGAATCTAAATCGCGATTTAGGATGACTCTTTTCCATGTCTCAAGTGATTTACCTGCAAGGAAGTTGTGGCTACCACGTCTCTATTTTTCTCAACAAAGCCTTCAATGTTGTACTCGACCCAGCCGGCGTAGTGGTTGATTGCGAAAGCATCGACCATTTCATTTCTGCGGTAGACCGGCTTCAGCTCCATGTTGTTTTCATCAAATCGATTGAGAAGAACGATATCGTTCAGACCTACAATCAGGCATCAACAACGATCAGCTGTCTCCGCCAAAATACCTGGGATGTTCTCGTTTAGGAGACAGAAGAGACCCTCCGGACGTCTGGAATAGAGCTCGATGATAGCCTCGTTGTCAGAGAACTGGACATCGGTCCAGCGCAAGTCTTCCTTCTCGTGCTCTTCTTTTTCCAGTTCGAAGATGTGTTGATTCGAGAAAAGCTGCAGCGTCTCGTTCGCGTAGTTGATGCAAAACTGCTCGAAAGAGTTGCCCTCCTCCGCCTTAGCAAACAAGTTAAAACATGATTCTTTCTCTCTTCTATGTCTTCAGTTTTGCAAAAATAACAATACCTGTTCGAATCCGAAAATGTCCAAAATGCCGATATTCCTGGCCGTTTGGAGGTGGTAGGTTTGCTCTGGTCGATTGGCCGCGTTGAGAGTAAGCAACAAAAAGTCGAACACTTTTCTATATGCTGCCTTGGCGAGCCCGTCGCGTGCCTCGTATGCTAAAAAAGAGGGGGCCAATTAGTTTGATTGTCGAGAGTCTTGCTTGAGAGGAACAGTCAGCGGCACTGATAGCCTGGCTCGCTAACACCCCGAATGACGTCCTACACAGAATCACAATAATACTTAATTATCAATTATCTAGCGATAGCGATAGCTCGAATGCACCGGCACGTGCCGTATCGATCCAACGTATAATAAACTCAATGAAATGACGAAAAAGTACTCGTCAGCAACTATTTTCCAATCCTCAAGGTCAAAAATGCGAAAATAATTTGGCTAATTGACTAACCCGTCGATTTTAAGTCCCTTTTTCTTCTTTACCTTTGGCACAGTTGTGTTTTCTGGTAAGAGTTTCGATGTGCGCTCCTCGCCCGATCTTGCTGCTTTTCTCGGTGAGCAGGGAAAGAAGACTCTTCGGCTTTATAGAGAGCAAGTGTGCCGCCTCCTCGAGCCATTCCGTATTCACAATTGAAGCTTGATCACGGTAATCTGACTTGAAATCAATATTCCCGAGGGCCAAGATTCCAGCCATTATTTGGAAAATCCTGAAAGCATTAGTTTCAATTTCAACAAACAAGTATTTCAGAAGTTTTTACTGTAACTACTTTTGGGCAGAGGAAGAGTGAATGGCGTTTACCTGTATTGAGATGAGTCGAACAGAGCAATCGAGTCTAGCGCATTTTGAAGTTTAATGATTCCCCTTCCGTCGGTTTCCTCTCTTTCTTCCACAGGCAGCGCGTTGCTGTTTCTGATGAAGGCGTAGTCGTCCGGGCTTCTGAGGCCTACTCTCTCCTTCTCCGCGGGCGCCAGGCCATAGAGCAGCGTGTAGAAGATATGGAAGTTACGCTCTTGTGGATGCCTAAATGCAAAGGTCAATAATCATGAATTATTCAGAATTATTCGCATTTGACAAAGGCAGCGCCTTGATTCAACCATTATCGAATTTAAAAAACAAAATGTCGATAAATCACACTTTAACACCCCCAGCGCAGCAAAAGCCTTTTTTACTTAATTAATATTAAAACAATCGTATTTTCAATAAATAATTCTATTCAATAAATTGTTATTTTGGAATACGAAGAGAAATAGGTTAGGGTAAGGTCTCCTTTTTAACGGATTTAAGGGGTCCCCTATTTAACGGATCTTCTGAAATTCCTCTTGAGGAAAAATGAAACCGTTAAAATGGGGACCTCCCTTTTTTATCTCGCGGTTACCTTTGAATGATCCTGGGAACTTCAAGGAGATACTGCTCCAGCTTGGCGCCGGTAAGTCTTCCAGCAGCGGCGAAGCTCAACGTCATGAATTTGCCGACCCTGGAAGAGTTGACGTTTCTCCGCGTCTTCGCGTGCCCAAAATTCTCCAGAATCGGACCAGCCGCAACGATTCGTGTTTCATGCGAGCGCACAAGCGTCAGCAAGTGTTGCACTAAGATTTCAGTGCAGAAACTTTTTCCAGAGCCGCTTTCGCCGGAGACAACGATCGAACACGACGAATGTTTTCCCTGTTTCTGGTTTTAGAAAAAAGATAAGAAATCAGCTCTCAGACAAAGAAAAAAAAAGTGATTTTGTTTTGGAAAAAAGTAAAGCAATAGCTCTTTGAAGCTCACTTCTGATAAGAGTTTTCCACTTTCTCACGCTAAAATGGAAGAAAAAAGGAAACTATCTATTCATATTTATAATTGGTTTATCTTTTCTTTTTCTTAATCCCGTGCCTTATTAATTGTTTCAAAGGCTGCGTCGGCAACTGCGAAGACATGAGCTTTGGTTTGAAGACCTCGACCGCGATGAAGATGCTGCAATCGGGGGCCGTACAGATTCGCGATCTGGCAGTAGGGATTGAGGGAGACAAGAACGGGGCCAGCCCAGGTGTAGATTTCTTGAGATTCGAAGCGCTTGCGCAACACGCGCAAAAGGGAGGACGGCGAGGGAGAAGAGATGTTGCACAAGTCTTGGGGAGTCGAGTCTGCGCTGGGAAGAAAACCCTTCAATTCGAGAAGTTGTCTGGGGTTGAGTCTGCTCTCCGCCTGTCTCAGGGTGAATTTGTACTTATTGGCCGTGTATTTGGCGGACTTGGCCTGGCTGGGCCACAGGAGAAAACGCTCCATGGGGAGATCGTCGGGCTCCATCACGCTCTCGCTGTTGTCGGGTCCTTGTTCGACCAGCGTCAAGTTGTTGAGGCCAAAGATGCCGAGCTGGGCGGCGGCTGCTTTGGCGACATGGGCGGCCGTCGTCCGCTCATCGACGCGCACTGGCAGAAAGACCGTGGCCGGCTGCAGCTCGCCCGGGTAGATCCGGATCATAAACGACGCCATTTCACGAATTCAAATTCAAAGAGCCGCCGAATTTATGCCACCGAAAAGCGTACAAAGAAAGAAGCGCATCTCCTTCTTACGAGCTCTTCGCGTGGAATGCTCTGAATACAGCAATTGTTAAAGAAAACGTCAGAAAATTGAATTATATACAGTCGAAGGTTGAATGGGGGACAGCCTTATTGGCCCCTATTTTCGGGCGAGTACAGATATATCGGAAAAAGACAGCGAGTTGTTTTTCAGCTTTCATCCTCGCTAGAATCGCTGTAGTCGCAAATAAGCGCTGGTTTACAAGAAGGAACTGCTGGAGCTGATTCTTTTGATTCAGATTCTAGCGCCGAGGATTTCGCGCGTTTTGATTTCGTGACGCCGAGCTTCGCCAAAGTTAGAGTTCTTTTTGCGCCACTGAGTTTGTTTGCCGCTTTTTTGCCGCCCGAGCTGGCGGATTTTACTTTCTGGGCCATAATTACTTTCGCCATAGCTTTTTCTTCGTCAGTGGCTTCACTCTCATGCATTTTTGCGTATCTTAAACCCGCCCTAAGGGCCCTGTTGAGTTTGAAGCTGTCGCCGTGCTTCTTCGCATTTTGGATCTTGAGCTTGAGCAGCTCGGGCTTCCGCTCGTCGTGCACGTTCTTGTCGTTCTTGCCCTTTTCCAGCGCGAACATCGGGTCATTGTCCAGTCTTGCGCGCTCGGCAGAATCAGTGAAGCTCACCTGAAAACATTTGATGGCCTGGTTTTGTATTTAATCACCTGTCCGTTTTCTTCCATGTCCCAAGAACGAACATCCCTCCTGCAGCCAGAAACGCAGACATAGTCAAAGTTGGCCGGGTCGGTGCGCATTTCGTGCATTTGCGGACACTTGTGGCATTTCATCTTGAACTTGTAGACCGGAGTCGAAAGATACTTCCCGACGCAGAACTTTTCGGCAGTGTAGCGCGTCGCCAGCGCGAATTTGTTGTTGCATCCTGAAAAGGGGAAAAGGGTTATCTTCTGAGGATCTATTCAAAGTTTCTCACCTGTGCACCAAATCGGAAAGGGCAGTTCAATCCTAACAATAAGGATTCCTTCTTTGATCTTCTTCGCCTGGTGTGTCAAGTGGTGGCTCCCTGAATATACAGATAATTACAGAGCTATCTGAGGAAAAATATCTGACCGTGCATTTTGTCGAGACTTCCCATTTCCGGCCGCCAATTCGGCGGGTAATACATTCCATCTGCCTGAGCAGCTTTTAGCGTCGTCAACTGCGCCGCCATTTTTCTTGTTTTCTGAAAAAGAAAAAGGTTGAAAAATCAGTCGTCTTGCTTGAAGGAAGTTGTTGCTAAATGAACAGAAAAAAAGATAAGCGTATCCGTGTCAGTAGTATTGTACAGAATTGAAAGACGCACGATGCGGGATTTCAAATTTCCAGCGTCGAAAACATAAAATTAGGAATATAAATTAAAAAACGCCGCCCTATCGCTCTGCGGCTGGTAGTTCTCCAGCGCCTCTTCGAAGTGCTTCTGGAGAATCGGAACTCGCAATGAAGCCTTTTTGGGTTCTTCTGGCGCTTCCGCTTCTGTCTCACTGCTGCTCGTTTTTCGTGCTGGAAGAAGACGACGTACTCCGTTTAGAAATTGCATTACTGAAAATATTGGCTCACTCATCCAGCCTTTTTAAAAACAAGAAGCTATTTACGGCTTTGAGAAAGAAATAGCCGCACTTTGCGCGGCTTCTCGGCCGCGGCTTTTCGATGAAATCAAAAACTAACCTAGAGAAGCAGATGTTTCCTTCTTTACTTTAACTTCTGAAGAACGAGAGTTCACTTTTGAAGGACTGCTTGTTTCCTCTCCCTTCGTAGCTTCTTCGCTTGTTTGACCAGAAATGATAATTTGCTTGATTTCCTTCTGGAGCGCCGTGTGAACGTAATCACTGAGGCTTTCTCCTAATTTCAACTTCTGGCTTCTCTCCTCGACGAACTCGTGGACAGCAGAGGTAACGGCGAACTGAAGTTTAAAATCTTTAAATTGATCATGACTCATGACTCGGCCATTTTCAAAAGGTGAGAGCACAAAAAGGATTAATCGACCCCTACAGGGCGGCTTAAATGCCCTTTTCTCTTCCCACGTGATCACCAATTTGAAATTCCATTTTTCGAAAAAGCAAAAAAGTTACCTGGACGAAGTTGTGTACTTTAGAGCAATCCCAGTTGTTCATTTTTTCGATCAGCTGGACAAAGTCGAATTTGACGTCGAAGTCTTCTTTGGGAAGTTTGCTCTCGATAATCTGCCGGATGGTCTCCGAGTTGGGAAGAGGAATCTCCACCTAATCGATACAATAGCCCAATCCTAGGGTAATTTATGCTCGCTCCCCTTCCGATCATAAAGCAACCCTTCCCTGGGGACATTACTCTACTTCTAGTAGATCTACTTTTCCTCTGACGAAAAAAACGAGAAGCCGCACAATGAGCGGCTTTTTTTTTGATAACTCGAAGCCACAATATCTCGACTTCTTCTTGTCATAAAAGCATCTACTAATCATTGACTGAAATTGAGATTAATGTCAATAAAATTTCTCTCTGTGGTGAAAGTCGAAAAACTGGCTCTAAAGTGCTCTAGCTAGAAAAAGTTAAAAGTGACTTTGAAAAGAGATAGTTGAGTTGAGTCATTTTGATTCTCATTGAGTCGTTTTTTTGAGGATCAAGCGCGGATAATCCAACAATTGATTTACTCTGAGATTTCATGAGCCGGACATGGTTACAACCACCCACTCTCTCACAATGACCTTTATCGACAAAGACACTCGAACAATCAAACAAGGTGATAACAATCGACATTCATGTCAATACAACTATCCAGCCACGTAAATTACCCAGCTTCAGAAATTAATAAATTTAGTTTCTCATAATTTACTACTTACATGTATTCATGTTTAAAAAAAACTTAAAATAATAATTTTGGCGAATCTTTGGAGAAAGATTGGAAATTAAAAGATTTCTCTCTATTAGCAAATTGACTTACTTTGATGGGGAGGCGGCGGAGAATAGCCTCATCAAGAGTGTCTTTTCTGTTTGTCGCGCCGATTACGACGACTGGGGCTCCCTTGTTCTGATCGAAGCCGTCCCAGGCAGTGAGAAACTCGGCAATCTTGATTTGCGTGTGCTCGTGGAAGCTTTCGTCGTTGCGGTTGCCGAGGAAAACGTCGATTTCGTCGACGAAAATCACCGTTGGAGCAAGCTTTTTCGCGACAGAGAAAAACGCCTGTTTCAATGAATGAAGGGAAAGAATAAGAGGGGGGTACTGAATTGTGCCGCTCTGCGCCGCCCTGCGCCGCCTTGCGCCGCCCTGCGCCGCCCTGCGCCGCCCAGCGTCGCCCGGTCCGAAACCATCCGGCTCTCATCCGACCCAACCATGACCTAAGAAACAATTCTGAACAAGAGCGAGAGTTGGGCCCCGCCAACCCAATGAGTTCTTTACCAGAAAATGCGCGCGTAAGGGCCTTTGGCCCGTCGCGTGCTCAATAAATAAGTGATTTTATGCCAAAATCTGAGTTTGGTTGAGAATTACTGTACTGGCACCCTAAATTATAGGTTTACCTTTATTTAATTTTAAGACAATATAAATATGTCAGAATAACTAAGTTAACATGAAAATCTAAATTTCCAGCTTTTGAAAGACAAAATATCTTCGGATACAGCGAGACCGGGCGACGCTGGGCGGCGCAGGGCGGCGCAGGGCGGCGCAGAGCGGCGCAGGGCGGCGCAGGGCGGCACAATTCAGTGTCTCCCGAATAAGAGAATTTTATTCTGACCTGGATGAACTTCTCTGACTCGCCGATCCATTTCGAATTGACTAAACTGGGCTGGACGACGAGAAAATTAAAGCCAGCTTCTCTTGCAATCGCCCTGGCGAGCATTGTTTTCCCGCATCCCGGAGGTCTAATCACGCATGAATATTACTTTCTTTCTTTTTTCTTCTTTTTTTTTATAACAGTAGATTTTGCACAAACAAAAAGGCTATAAAGAGAGAGAGAGGCAGCCTTAATTAGACAGCGACAAAGCTCGCTAGTAGCAAGTCGCTACTAACTAAAAAAATATACTTTTACTGCCAGCTTAGATTTTATCTTCGATTTTTTTAAAATTAAATTTCAAATTATCATTTATCAGAATTCTCTCTCAAGCAGAGCAAGACTTAAGGGCCAATATTCAACCGTGTCCATACATCAGCAGTCCTTGTGTGACCTTGACGAGCTTCGCAAAGTCGGGATTGGCGGCGACATTCAGAGCGAACTTCAGATTCCTGTTGATCGTTTCTTTTTCCTTCTTGAGCCCTTTCACCGCCGCCATGTCGTTCAGCTCGTCGGAGTCGGTGACAAAGTGTTCGATCACGGCCCATTCGTGTCTCGGAGCAGAGCGCAAAAAATCGGCCGCGAATTTTTCGCTGTAGCCCATTTTCTCCAATATTTCCGCAGCACGAGTCTTGTCAGCATCCATCAGCTGCGATTGCATAAACTTCATAGTCAGCATTGTGCTTTCATACGCTACAAGAAACCATCTTAGCGACTGCAAATGAGGAAAAACTTCGTAAAAACTCGCTTCGATTTCTTACCGAGGTAAGCAGCAATAAGCCTGACTATCAAGTCACCAACAACATGCAGCAGCTTTCCGTTGTCCTGAAGCAGCCTCTCCCAGAGCTTGTCCCAGCCCTCTCTGATTGCTTTCAACATTTCTAACCGCTGCGAAAAGAACAACACTTTTTGTTTATTCTGTTATTAAATCGGCATTCTAGACATTCGAGGTTGAGAAAGAGAGAGACAAACACAAGTTTTATTTAATAATTTAGTAGTGTATTGTTTTCTCGAGCAAGATCAAAAGAAGATTATCGGGCAGGAATTATATTTTATAATTTTTCTATTTTTTCTTTCTTGCGTTTTCAGATTTTATTCGCCTAAATTTCAGCCAGAAGCGGGTTGAGTTACATCATGCCTCCCATTCCGCCCATTCCACCGCCCATGCCTCCCATGGGGGCATCGCTGGAGCGTCTTCCTTGATTTCAGTGATGATGCATTCAGCAGTCGTCATCAAAGAAGCGACTCCAGCAGCATCTGTCAACGACTGCTTCACAACCTTAACACCGAGTTTACTGCAAGAAAGCAATTATAGCAACTGACCTTGGCAGGATCAACAATTCCATTAGCAATCATATCAACAAACTCGTCCGTGTGTGCGTTGTATCCAGCCGCACCGGCCATGATCTTTTCAACAACAGTTCGTCCTTCAACGCCAGCATTATTAGCAATCGTTTCGCATGGTTTTCTGAAAACAAGCTTTTAGTTTTGTCGATCTTTAGCACAGTCCGTAGCGAGAAAGAGATAAAAAATTGGTGGCTTCTGTTCAAGTGTAGAGTCGTCTTTTGCTCGACTCCTGAGTTGTAGTAGTAGTATGGAAGGAGTCGAGCTCAGACGCTTCCGGTTTTCGTCATTAGCCAGGATTAATCAATTCCAAGATTAAAAACCGCGGGTTTTCCGCTGGAAACACTGATATGGTAATCGCTCTTACCTGATCGCTCGGCTGATGATGTCAACTCCGATCTGCTCGTCCTTGTTGTTAACTTCGACATTGGCGAGGGCGGGAATGCAACGGAGAAGGGCAACTCCACCGCCAGGGACCATACCGCCTTCGATGGCGCATCTAGTCGCGTTGAGAGCGTCCTCGACTCTATCCTTCTTCTCGCCCTGTTCGACTTCGCTCGCACCGCCGATCTTCAACGCAGCAACGCCGTCCGACAATCGGGCCAGTCGCTCGTTCAGCTTCTCGCGCTCGTACTCGGAGGTGGTGTCTTCCATCTGCTCCAAGATCGATCGGCAGCGGTGCTCGATCTGGTCTTTGTCGCCCTTGCCGCCCAGCATCAATGTGTCGTCCTTGGTGATGGTGACTTCGGCGACGTTGCCGAGATCCTCGAGCGTGCACTCTTCCAGTTTCTTGCCGACTTCGGTGCCGAAGACGTGTCCGCCAGTGGCGCAGGCGAGATCCTGGATCGTGTTCTTTCTGTTGTCGCCAAAGCCGGGCGCCTTGACCGCGACGACCTTGAGCCCGCCTTTGAGTCGGTTGAGCACGAGCGCCTGGATGGCCGATCCGTCGATGTCCTCGGCGATAATGATCAGCGGCTTTCCGGATCTAGCAGCAGCTTCGAGGGCGGGAACGAGTGGCTGAACGTCGGAGATCTTCTTTTCGCTCAAAAGAACCATCGCGTTCTCGTAAATGCACTTGAGGCCTTTGGTTTCGGTGACGAAGAAGGGCGAGATGTAACCCCGGTCGAACTTCATTCCTTCAATCACTTCCAACTCGTCGGTCAGGGTTTTTCCGTCCTTGACAGTGACGACGCCGCGGGGTCCAACTTTGGCCATAGCAGCGGCAATTAACTCGCCGACGGAGGAGTCGCCATTTGCAGAAATAGTCGCGACTTGGCAAATTTCTTCGTTGGAAATAACTTTTAAAGGGTTGACAAATAAAAAGCTCCTCTGGGAATTCGTCCTTCTCAATTTTTTCAACCCTTTTGCCTGGAATAGCCATGTTGTCCAATTCCTGCAAAACGACTTTTAGCGCCTTCTGAACTCCTCTTCGGACATCAGTTCCATTCGCCCCGTTTTCGATTTTCTTGAGTCCTTCGTTCAAAATCGCGCGCGCCAAGACCGTGGCCGAAGTAGTTCCGTCTCCAGCGTTCTCGTTCGTGTTATTAGCCACGTTCTGGACGAGCTTGACGCCGATGTTCTGAGTCGCGTCTTCCAAATCAATCGCTTTTGCCACTGACACGCCGTCCTTACAAAAAAACAGTTCAACGAAAATCATTTTTTGAAAGAGAAAATAGAGTAACGAAAAGATGCACTAAATTAGAATAAAACTTAGTATTACTGATTTGTTTTGATTACGATAAAATTGGAGTCCCCTCTTTTTACGGGGAAATTCATTTGGGGGTCACCAAGTTAACCGCCAAGGTAACGTCAAAGAGAGATTGGTGACCAGATATAACAGAGAGAATTTGCCCGTTAGAATGTCATTTAACAATGGAGACCCCTTATTCATTTTTAATAAGTAAGAAAAATATCTTGGCAACTACTCAGACTTATATGACAACAAATATTAATTAAAAAACATTTGAAACTAACCTTGGTAATTTTGGGTCCGCCCCAGCTCTGTTCGATGATGACTGTATTTCCCTTTGGCCCCATGGTCGTTTCGACGGCATCGGCGAGCAGATTCACTCCAGCTAGAATTTCCTTTCTTGCGTCTTGTCCGAAAACGAGATCTTTGGCCCCTCGAAGCTGCGAAATTCGCTGGACGACTTTTGAAGCGCCGTTTCGAAGCATTTTTTCAAATCTAAAATCATTTCCATTAAATTTTTTCTCCTATTTTCGCATTTAAAAAAAAAGCCTCTGAAATGCAATTTTCTCTTGCTGGTTTTTGGAAAGGGGGCGCTGGCCAATCAGCGCGCGCTGGGGAAAGATTTTCCAGTTTTTACTCGATTGTTTCGAGAATTCGAGAACTCGCCAGAAGTACACAAGAGAACCTTTCGTAAACGGACGAGAAGAATGCTGCTCTGGAGGAGGAATTTGAAGATTAATCATTTTTCGTATTCAAAAGGTAATTTTTTGTATAAAGAAACGACGAAAATTCTGAATTTTCGGACCAAAATCCTGACATTTTTGACTAAAACTTCGACTTTTCGACAAAAAATATCGACTTTTTCAAATATTGGTCGACTTTTTTTTTTACTAGAAAGTTCAATTTTCGACTAAATTTGAAGAAAATAAACAATTTTGCTTTTGGAGGTCCTTTTTCTACTCTTCATTCAAGGTCTCTCGTTTCCGCTTCTGTACCTGATCATTGGCTTTCTTGTGGTCTTGGTCTTGCCACTGCTGATCATCTATCACGTGGACCAGGTCAATTCCTCGATAACGACCGATTTCGTCGCTCCGGAACTTCAGCACTCCAAAGAATCAGTCCTCCTTCTTCACACTTTTTCAGGAACGGAAATCCACAATTCCACACATTATTTTTTCTTGAAGATGAAAAATTGTGTATCGCTGTTTTGAGGAGAAAGTGTAATCTATTCCCCTGGCGTCGCAGACTTGGCTGATTTGAGTGACAGAGCTCTTTGCTCAACCACCATCCAGCCTGATTACAGCTACCTCTCCAGAATTAAGGCAAGCTACTACACTAGAGAATACTTTTTTGGATCTATATTATTATTGAAATAAGAGGTTAGCGCCACTCGAATAATTCTAACTTCTAAGCCGCAAAATCTTGAAGCCGCAAAAAGTCTCGTTTTCAAGATTTTCGGCTTATATATTTCGGCCTTTTATTTTAATAATAAAATGAATCCGAATTAACCGAATTAAGAAGCGCGAAATTTTCATCGTCGTTTCAGGTCTCCTACTCGTGCTCAGTCGGAGATGTGATCGGTTTCGAGCTGTACAGCTACCTGAAAATGAAAATGCCTGGCTTCTCAAAAGAGAGCGAATTTATCAATCAACTTATTCTTACGTCTGACTATTCAAACAACCCGTCGATAAGTGCCGAAACGAATTCTCACATTCGCCTAAACCAATTCGCCACTTCAAGAGAACATCCAAATAGGTAATTTATTAGCATCAATCACTCATCGAAGCAGTCTTCTCAGCAGGGCTCGGAAACCTGTGTAGCAAGCCTGAGTCAGGATCAAAAAGAGCTTTGCTTCAAATAGTACCATTTCAATCTATTATACAATATCTTATTATCAATTTTATTCTACAAACTCTTAGCGCCCTGCTGCCTGCCAAAGGAGTAAACATCTCGCCTGCTTTTCTCCCATCCGTTTCTCCTTCTCTTTGGAACGGAGAAGAAGCGTTGAAGAATCAAACAAGGAGAAACATCAGATTCGACGAGTCACATCATCAAACCCGCTGGACTGCTGGCTCAGACGGCTCTTTTCAGCTTACAAGTAGGACTTTCTAGTGGTCAAAAATTCACTGCAAAAGTAAACATAAGAGCGAAATCCTGTGTAGAAACCTGAGTCAGGGTCCTGAACGATTCAAAAGAGATAGAGATGATTATTTTGGCGAAGCCGCTTTGCGGTCTCGTTATTGAAAAATAGCCGCTACGCGGCTCTACATGAAACTCTTTCGAGACCCTGACTCAGGTTTTCACGCAGGTTCTCGAGCTCAGCTCTCGTTTAAATTACGAGATTAGAGTTTAATCCTTTTTATTCTTCTTTATGTTCGTGCTTCTAGAACGCATTGTTCTAAGTACAGTTATTAGTCAACCTTGCGAGTATTAGTGCGTTTCTAACATAAAGTTACAGTGAATTATGAATTGGCCACCATGTCCGTCCAGCGCGAAGCCAGTACTTGGAGCTCGATTAAATATAGATTTATTCAATACATGGCGTTTTTCACAGGTAGCATCACAATTCTTTTTTGTTAGTCTTCTATGTCTTCAGTTTTCGCCTTCGTCTTCGACAAGCTCAACGACTTCCTCTTCCAATGCGGCGTATTTGCCAGCTTTTCGAAATTGGAGAAAATCAACCAATTCAAGAAGGATTGAAAAAAATAACTATTGAGAAACTATTTCTCACTGCCCTGGGCTCAGAACCCTGCGTAGAAACCTGAGTAAGGGTGCTGAAAGATAACCATTGTATTTTTAAAAATCTGCTCTTTCAGGACCCTGACTCAGGTTTCCACACAGGTTTTCGAGCCCAGTCACTGCCCCTTTCTTTGATATTCATTTTCTATTTTTTTAAGAACCTTTCTGATTATTATTTTTTAGCAAAATTAACGATTTTCGACCTTTTCTCTATCATTTTATTTTTTAGACTGCTAGACACTTAAGATCGCTAGACTGTCTACCAGACAGACAGAATTGAACTTGGTCGTCGAAAATCGATACATTCCATTTTCGCCAGAGAAGAAAAAGAAGCGAAAGTTTTAAAACTATTTATTATTATTATTTTTTTCCGAGCGAGGCGAGAAAATGAAATATTCATGGCTTCGTTTTATTATTTTTCTTCTGTTCCATTTCTATTCATTTCTGACTGGCCCGAATTATCGATTACTGATCGATAATTTCGCAAAATTCCGATCTCCGCCAGATTTTTTTTTTAATTTTATATCTTTTATTTTTTGATTTCAGAGAAGTTAAATTTGACAACGGAAGAATGGGGCTAGCGACTTGATTCTTTCGGCGATGAAGCCATCCAAACGAGCGCCCAGAAAAGTAAGAACAGTCTACTTTGAAAAGTTGGAATTTTATTCGCTCGTTTCAGGCATGGGAAGTGTTTCCGGGGAAGAACACGTTCTACTGCGACGGGCGGCTGATCACGGCGAACGACAAGACCGTCTTGTGCATCACAGCATCTCTTATTAGCTTGACGACTGGACTCTTCCTCTTCAACGACTACCGCATTACTCTTCGCGATCAACCGGTCGGTGAAACTCAATTTTTGATTGATCAGTTCTCTTTTGCAGTTTTCAAAGTTAACAAAGTAACACCCTTATTTTTCTCCATCTTATAACTAGAGAACCCGCTTGCTGGTGGAAGAAAATAAGGGTTTTACTTCGTTAAATAGGAGGCAAATGCAGTTCTTGATTGTGACCACAATCTGACAATTCCATTTAGTACGGCGTGTACATGCTCTTCGCCTGTCTGCTGCTCTACTTCTTCGTGATGCTGATGTTGTTCCGGACTTCGTTTTCTGACCCAGGCATAATTCCACGAGCTTCCTCTTCCCAAAGCGCGCAAGTCGAGCGCCAACTGATCGACGCCGACGTGCGCAAAAACGGCTACACTGGCTACAAACCACCGGTAATTCAAAACCACGCCTCGAAATTACTTCAAATTTCTGTTTAGCCGCGCGTGCAAGAGATCGAAATCAACGGAGTGACGATGAAGCAGAAATACTGCTTCACTTGCAAAATCTTCCGCCCGCCACGGTCTTCCCACTGCTCGATTTGCGACAACTGCGTCGACAGATTCGATCATCACTGCCCATGGGTGAGCTACTCTTCATCTTCTTCTTGAGAGAATCTGTGAAATTTAGGTTGGAAACTGCATCGGCCGCCGCAATTATCGCTACTTCTATTTATTCCTCGCCTCACTTTCGCCACGGGTTTTAAAAAGTACTTCATTTTGACCAATCAAAAGGCTCGATTGACCAAATGAGCCAACCAGATATCGAATAGCGCTAAATTCAAGTTTTGTTTGCCCGAAATTCGAAACCCGATTCTAGTGCCTATGCTTATTAATCTTCTCCTGCTCCTTGATGAACTTGATGATTCTCTCGAAGGACAAGTACGAAGGAGAAATACTCGCCGCGCTTCAAGAATCCTGGCCTTCCGCATTTGAAATATTCGTTAGCTTCTTTTCAATTTGGTGAGTTTTATTTTTATTTGAAAACAACGAGGACTGTTCCAGTAAAAGAAACGAAAGGGTTGTTTTTTTAGCTAAAAGAGGGTCTTCGTCAGATTTGAGACTGAAAGTTATTCAAAATTAGCAATGGTCTTAAAATCTGGGTTCGGCAACTTGCGTCGAAAACCTGAGTCAGGGTCCTGAAAAAGCTTTTTTACGCGGCTTTTGAAAAAAATCAAGCCGCAAAGCTTCCGTTAGCGCCGATACTAACATATGTCTTTCTGGTCCCTGACTCAGGTTTTCTACACAGGTTATCCAGTTCAGTTCAAACCTGTATTTTCGTTGACTTCGAATCCGAATGAAAGTCCGACTGCGTTCGGCTAGCGTTGCTTGTGTTCTATTTACCGGCTTCTTTACGAATTCAACTATTGTTGATTTAAAATAATCGAGAAGCCGCCAACCGGAGTGTTCATTTTGTCGATGAAGGCTTTGTAGCAAAAAAGAATAACGCAGGCGATGAGCACCCCCGCAATGGCTGGAATCGCCACTGCCAGCGGTGCCGAAATTTCTCTGAAGACAAGTTTACGGGAAATCATTTTTCGCCTTCCAAAAATTCGGCCAGACCTGATAAAATCCGAAAAAGCGCTCTCTTCATTTTCACTATTTTCAACTTCGTAGTTCCCAAGTTCGTCTATGTTTAAAACTTCCTCTGACATGGAAATAGCTTATTTAGCTTTATTCACTTTTTTTCTTTTTTTGGAAAAAAATGTTGTTTCTCGAGTTCATCTCATTAGCATCGATCGAGTCAGTCCTGCCGTATGCCAGGCCGAGCATTAAGGTCAATCAAAGTCGGAATTTACGTCTTTTCCTCTTCTGGAGTTTAAAATCACAGAATAACAAATTGCTAAATGCAAACTTTTCAGGTCTGTGGTCGGCCTCACTTGTTTCCACACCTACCTAACCTCCACCAACACCACGACCAATGAAGACATCAAGGGATCGTGGAAGAAGAACAGAGCAGCCAGGGTAAGAGCTTCAACTTTTTCGTAAAGCGTACCCTTACAATCAAGAAGCCGCTTGCGGCTTCGAGCAAATAAAAAGTTGGAAAAGCTGTGCATTGAGCGGCTTGAGTTTTCTTTTGCTCGAAGCCGCAAGCGGCTTCCCGATACTCAGCCAATTACATATGCTATCTTATGTTATTATGATTGAAAAGTCAACTGCTAGAATCCGTTTTCCCGCGGCTCCTGTCCGTCCAACTGCATCCACGTGCTCTGCGCTCCTTTACCAGCGCGCAGCTTCAACCCGCGCGCCCCTGCCAACATCGACCAGCACGAAATTTACAACAAAGTCGCCGAGCTCCGAGACGGCAACCGCAACAACCGCCATGACTCCCAGGTTCAGATTCAAACGCTTTCGAATTTCCCCAATTCGATTTAGCTGCGAGTATAGCTGCTTTTCCCAACAAGCGCACGAAAAAAAAAGAAAACACAATTCCTCGAAAATACACTTTTTGCACTTTTCTTCAAAGCTTTTTCTGCGAATTCTTCACAAACTGAACCGGCGTATGAAATACATAAACACTTCAAATTTCCTCTCCCGGTCAGAGCGTCAAGATCGCTCTTTCTGGAAAACAAGAAACTATTACAAACAAGCCATAAAACTTCGAGAAAGAAACAAGAGGCGATTGGGTTGTATTGGCAGTTTTTCTAAGTGTGTTTTTTCGTGCAGTGAAAATGAATATTAGCGTCTTTCCTTTAATTATTGTCCAGGAGTCCTTCTTTCTTTAGCTTTTCCGTCACGTGGGTGAGGATGTGTTCTCGGAAGATGGCCTCCACTCTGCTCGTGAATGTGCAGTTCGTTCCTTCTATCCGTTTGCAGCTGAACTCGCGGGGAATGAGTCGAACTCGCTCCTGCTTTGGCGCCGGTTCCAGCAGCTCGTCTTCCTCGCTGAAGTCATTTTCAGTTCAAATATTCGAAAGCGAATCTTTCAAAAGCATCATCGATCCGGCTTCCCAAAAATAACAAAGGCCTTACCTTTCATTTAAAATGCTACTCATCGTTTTCGATCGTTTCATTTTGAAGGGGCAGTTTTTGTAGAGTTCTTCCATCATTTTCTCGTGGTTGGCTCTTTCGACCTCTGGGCGGCGCGGTCGCTTGCGCTGAAGAATCGCCAGACAGTCTGCGTGTCGTCGCTGATACTTGATTCCGCACTTCGGGCAGGTCTTGCTTTGGTTTTGACTTTCAGAGGAAATCGTTTGCAGCGGCTCGCCGGGAAGCCGCTCGGCCGTCCGTGGAGACGACCTTCGTGGTGGAGCAAGTGCTGGTCGAGGAATTCGCGGCGCGAGAATTCCACGTTTCTCGTGCAAATTGGGCAACTGAACATTACACTAGAGAAACTTGCTCTTTTACGCGTATTAACCTGTAGGTCTTCGGAGTTTCTTCCTCCTCCTCGTCGTCGTGAACATGCTCGATTTCGGATCTTCTCTTCCTTTTCCGCGAATTAGTGATTAGCTGTGGACTTCCGTTCGTCGCTTCCGCACTTTTCGACTCTTTCTTTTGCTCTCTTTCTTTCTTTGCAGCCTTGCTCTTTCCGATTTCTTTGACGAATGAGCCTGCTTTTCGACCTAAAAGGCAGAAATAAGTCTAATTCCAAGGAAAGCGTACCTGTATGAACTCTGATGTGCGTTTTGAGATCTTGCGCGTCTTTGAAGAATTTTCCGCATATTTTGCATTCGTTCGAGTCGCCAGAATGCACCGTAGTCAGGTGATACTGCAGCGCTACTTTTTGGATGAAGCCTCGCCCGCAAATGTTGCAATCGAAAAGACTTTCGCCTGGGACTCTTTGGTAAATGAAAATGTGAAAGTGGATCTGGTACCTGTGTGGATTCGATGGTGGCGGCGCATATTCGAGTGCTGGGAAAACATTTTCCCACAATCGGGACATTCGAATTGCGGCATCTTTTCCCAGTTGACGTCCGAGTGCTCCGCTTTCATGTGTTCCCTAAAATCAGAAATCGACCCATCGAGTCGCTGCAGTCTACCTGTATTGAGGAGCATCGTTGAACCGAGTCTTGCAAAGGGAGCAGGTGCGAATCAGCGTTCCATTCATATTCGTGCCGATTTCGCTTTCTTTCGAGCCCGCTTTTTGTTGGCAAGGAAGAAGGACTCGCCAGAAAGGAGCTTCTCTTCCTGATTCGAAAGGGAAGTGTCGATCTCTTCGATTTCCTCGCTTTCGTCTTCTCCCTCGACGCCGTCGAAGTCGAATTTGACGATTTCGACTTCGTTTTTGACGCTATTCGACTGATTTTGGTTTTGCTTTTGGCCGTTGGAGATTTGAAGCTTTCGCTTGAATTTGAATTTTGTTAGAAGAAGAATTAAGACTGTAGCTTACCAGACTTGAGATGTTTTCTTGGGAAAGAGACTTTTTCGACTTTCTGTCGGATTTTCTCGGAATCACGAAGTTCTCTTCTATGTTTTCATTTTCTTCAGAGTGGCTTTTGGAATTTTTTAAAAAGGGGATTATCGGAGAGAGTATTAATCTTCACGAATTTCATAAAAAACTAATTTTCTTCGTTGTTAAAAAATTTGAAAGCCTTTCCTTCAAAACTCGGCGCCTCGAAGTTGGGATTGTCCTTGTGTCTTCCAAACGCGTCAAAGATCCAGTAGTCTTTGTGCGTTCTGGCCATGTGCGTGGCCAGCGTCCGCGGATCCGGATGCTTGCTCTCGCAAACGTCGCAAGTCTCCGTGCTCAGCATTACGTTGTAATCGGACTCGAGGTGGTTCTGGCGCCAGTGTCGCTTCAAGGCCGCCTCGTTGTAGAGGGACAAGTCGCAGAAGCCGCAATACGTCATTTTCGGATTCGTCGAAGAGATGCGTTTTCGCCCTCTGCTCTTTTTCCCTTTGCCGCGGCGGAATATGGAGTGAAGATTTCCTTGTCTGAAGCGGCTTCTTCGTTTTCCTCCACTTCTTCATCTTCATCTTCTTCCTCCTCCTCGTCTGAATCTTCGAATTCGCGCTCTTCTTCCACTTCTCTTTTTCATCATCATCATCATCGTCCTCGTCTTCCATTTCATCGACATCGTCTTCGCCATCTCCCTCGTCGGAAGAGGAGGTTCTCACTTCATTGAGCGCAATGCCGTTCTCTTGCGCAATTTTGGCCCTTTCGACTGCTCTTCTGATCGAGTTGTGGTCCATGCTTCGATGCGTCTCTCTCAGGTGCCGCTGAAGAGCGAAGGTGCTTCTGTAAGTCCGCCCCTCGCAAATGTGGCAGGCGAAGGTCTTGCCGGCTTTGACGTCGTCCTCCATGCTGCGGTGGATTTTGGTGATGTGCACACCGAAGTTGCGCAGATTCTGGAAGATCTTGTGGCAGCACTTCAGGTTCTCGATGTAGCAGCCTTCGATGGCCCGGCATCTTTCTATCAGCGCCGCGTATTTCGGCTCTTTTCAAAGGTTTGAAATGGAAATAACAAAATGCCCCTTTTCCAAGGTTTCAAGCCTGTTCCTAGTCGATCCACGTCGATGACCTGCTTCGCTTCTCTTTTGTCGTCTGCGAGGACGTAGCTGGTCGTCCGGTTGGAGCGCTCCATCGCCCCTCTTCTTTTCGCCTTTTAAAATAGTAAAAATAGTAATTTAGTAATTTTCGACGGTACTTTTCTGCGAGTAGTGCGCGCCAGAGCGAGACAACAATCTCGCTGGATGCATGACGGCGTGGGTTCGCCCTTAGGCCTTATTCTTTCCAAAAATGAAGAAAAATACTTTCACTTCGATAAAAGGCTGATGCTCGAATTCGCAGTCTGCGAAAAAGCAAAAATGATTCATGCGAATTTTCTCGCGAAAATGGCGTTTTCGAGCCGTTTTTCTAGCTCGAAATTAGCTTTGAAATTAAGTCTTAAAATTTCAGTAATAAATGTTACTGACTGTAACGAACAGTACTATCAATCGCTGATCTTCCTGTAGCTCAGTTACTAAAACCTTTTTCGACTCGAAAACGAGCGTTTTCAGAAAGAAGCGCTTTTTCTTCCATGATTCCCGTTTTTGCTCGAAAACGAGTCGAATTCTCAACAAACCAGTTTAAAAGTGCTCCTTACCTGGCCAGAGTTGTCAGTTCACTTTTCGACTGCTCGAGAAAAAGAGGAAAACTTTACTTTTTGTCGAGATTGAAAAAGAATCAACCGCCTTGATCGCGAACTTTCAAAATGGCGCATATAAAACCAGGTGAGCCGGGCAAAAGCCACACTTTTCGAGAGAGAAAAACGCTAAAAATGACAAAAACCGACGAAAACAACAATTTAGTAATTGCCACTTCCCAAACTTCGAGCGGACAAGACGACACCATGCAGGGAATCGCCGAAATTGCCTCTTCTCAATCCACATTGTCTTCCGCCGAGACTCCTACTCCATCTACCGAGAATTCATCCGTAAGTCATTAGATTTGAGCTAATTGAAGCCCTGACTCAGCTTTTCGAGCCCAGAAAGAGTAAGCTCTAATACTTTTCTTTAGGGCAAGAATAGCAACTCCGGCCCATCCACGACTCCTTTCGGCGCTGACAACAACAACGAGAAGCCGAAAAGCCGAACAACTTCTAGCTTCAAAAGAACGCAGAAAACAGCGGTTCTGAAAATGAAAACTTGGTCGAAGAAGATTCTCAGGGCGGTGACGAGGACGGTCCAAAAGCCGCTGCCTTTGGGGACGAGCAAAACGGTAAAATCGAATTCAACTAGCGCTCCTTTTTAAGAGTTTTTAAGGCGATGACAATAATAATCGAAAAGCCGGCTTCCACCGAGACGAGCACTTCCAGCGCCGATTGGATTTCTTCAAAGACAAGGAGCACCCCTGGATCTTCGATCGAGAGTACACTTACAAGCACGAAGAAGGCCCTAATGCCGGGGAAAAGGTCGATCTCGCCTACTTCAACGCTCACCAAAAATTCCTGGAGAAAAAGAGGGCGATGAATAGTGCTAAAGGCGGTGGATTCCAAGATGTCACCAAAATTGGCGAAAACTCTGGCGCCTCCTCCGAGGCAGACGTTCCTTCTTGCGGCTCTGATACAGAAGAAGACGAAACGGACAAAGAAGATGCTGGCGAGATGGGCGCTCCCCAAAATCAGCTTTTTCCGGCGAAGAGAAAAAGGAGGATGAAGACTCCAGCGATCAGAAATCGGAGAAATCCGAAACCAAGCCGGAGAAGAAGAAAGGAGGATTCGGGAATGAAGATGGAAGCGATGGCTCTTCTGAAAAGCTGACGGAAGCGGAAATGAATATTTTCAATCGACTCATGGACAGTAAGTTTATTTAGATCAGAAAAATTTGCTCAAAGTAGAAGTTGAAAAAATGAATCGACAAACTTTGATTATAGACAATCGGCTCTACAGCGGGCACATTTGCCACGCGCTTGAAGACAACGAGGAGCTGCACAAAAACAACGATCTCGGCGAAGAACTCGAAAAGATCGAAAGCCTCCATTTCCAGGTCACCCAAGCTGTCAAGGACGAGGTCGAAATTATCGCCCCGGAGAAGTATCTCTGCAACTCCTTCGACGATCTCACTCAACTCAACGAGAAGTTGAAGAGGAACCTGAGCGTTTACGGCTGGGAAAAGCCGCTTCTCGTCCAGCGAGTGTCGATGCGCCCGATTCAAGAGCAACAGGACATTCTCGTCAATGCCCAAACCGGCTCTGGAAAGACGGGAGCGTTCTTGATTCCAATCATCAACCACATTTTGACCAACAAAAGGTAATCATATTCAGTTTGAACGTTTTCAAAAAGCCACTTCTTTTTCAAGAGAGAAGAAATTCCCAAACGAGGACGAATCTGGAATTCCGGGCGTCGATGTCATCGGAATCGACCCTCGAGCGTTGATCATGACGCCAACGCGCGAACTGGCGATTCAAATTGCCAAGGAAGCGATCAAACTAACTCGTGGACTCGAGCGTAAGTCCTTTTTCTGATCTCTCTTTCGAGCAATTACTTTCAGGCGAGGAGATCAAGATCTGCAACCTCTACGGCGGCACGAAGCGCTCTACCCAGCGCTTCCACGCGTTTGGAGCGGACATCATCGTTGGCACTCCCGGCCGCGTCGCTGACATCTTGTTTCCAAGCGTCGAAGGTGCAACTAAGGTGATGAGCGATCAAATAAGACTACCCCTTAAAAAACTTGTAGCAACACTTTGAGAGTTGCGAGTTCGTCGTCCTGGACGAAGCAGATCGAATGCTGGACAACGGCTTCGGCGAACTCAACAACATCATCATCAACAAGATCAAGGAAAAACGCAGTAGCGCGGGTCCAGTCAGCAAGGTCCTTACTTCCGCTACCTTTCCCGCTGAAGTGCAGGTTTTCGCCAACAAGTTTCTGCGCCCAGATTACTTGTACGCTCAGTGCGGAATTCTCAACGCTCCATGGTAAAAACGCTCCATCTTTTTGTTCTTTTAATTGAACTAATTTTTTAAAATAGCGCGTCCGTGAAGCAACAAGTGATCAAAGTCGAAGGGCTGAACAACAAGTTCGAGCAGCTCAGGTCCGTCCTCGAGGAATTTCAAATCGGCAGCGGCAAGAAGGCGCTCGTTTTCGCCAACACAAAAACGCGAGTCGACTACTTGGGCTGCATGCTCTCCGAGTCCATGGATTTCACTTGCATGACGATGCACGGCGATCGATCCCAGGAGCAGCGGGAATTCGCGCTTTGGACTTTTGCCACGACCAACTGCCACGTTTTGATCGCCACTAACGTGGCCGCCCGTGGATTGGACATTCCCGCGGTCGACTTGATCGTCAACTTCGACTGCTCCGACATCGAGTACTTCCACGACGACTTCATCCACCGAATCGGGCGCACTGGACGCGTTGGTCGACCGGGCACAGCCGTCACCTTCATCCAAGAAGGAGGAAGATTCAGCGACGAGAAAAAAGTCCCCATCCTCGTCAAACTCATGAAGGTAAATTACGAATACTGGAAATCGTTTTCAATCAATCTACTTAGGACGTGAAGGCTGAGGTGCCAGAGTGGCTTCAAGAAATGGCCGACAACACTCCCGATTCGGACGAGGAGGAGAAGAGCAACGACGCTGCCAGCGTTACCAGTCGAATCTCGTCGAAAGCTGCTTCCTCCAAGTCCTGCCCGACGCTCATTGGCGAGAGCGACGATGAGGACGAAAACAAGGAGGACGACTCTCCCGAAGCGCAAGAAAAATTCCGACTCGCTCTTGGTGGCTTCGACGAATCCTAAAATCCAAGAGCTACTCATCTTACTGCTTTCTTTATTGATATTTCCTTTTGAATTATTTGAAACCAAAGTTCTGCTTGTAACCATCAGAAATTGAGTCCATCAACTATTTACTGACAAATAAAATTTTGAAATAAAACAACAATCGAAAACTGAATTTTCCTTGTACCATGAGTAGTGAACAATTCTGAACGCAGTCAAGCTATTATCTAATTACTGTCTCAGGTTGTCAAGCCCAGTAATCAAGGTACTGAAGGATAGCCCCAAATTTCAAATTCCGCAGCAAAAAATTCGAGAAAATCGAATTGAAAAAAAAATACTCATCTATGATTTCAACGCCGCTGCCCGCGCTGCTCCGATTTCTTCGACTCAAAAGTGTCCAAGATAGCGATTGGCTCCAGACCTTGCTGACCACGTGTTTCGAGGCGTATTTAAACGGTCGTGACTCGTCCGAAACCATCATTTTCCACATAAAAAAATATGGAGAAAATGCCGAAAAAACGAGCTGAGAAGAGAATCAATTTTGCGGGAGGAGGAACATCAACTGCTCAGATGATTCGCCCCTCCAAACAAGGTAATTTTAATTTCCAGCCAATTCTAGAGAATTTTAATTCAATTTTTTCAGAAACAGCGAAAGAGTTCCTCTTTCAAAAAACGCCGACGTCAGTCTACGTGTCGAGGCGATTCGTGAAGAAAATGCTGGTGATTGGAATCTCCGAAGTCTGCAGGCAGCGACTCGCCTTTGCGGAAGATGAGTTCACGTCGAGGACTGCGGGAGACATGAAAGTTCAGGTTCTCAATCCATTCGAAGAGAGCGGAAATGACAATGCCGATTCTATGAAGGGCTGGCTTCGCACGATTTTCAACTTGGCGGAAAAAGGATGGCTCTCCAAAGTCTTCATTTGCATCGGAAAGGGGGTTAGTTCGAAAATCATGGTTTCATTTCTTGAAAATTAAATTTCAGAATGCTCCAGAAAAGAAGCCGCTGGAAGTGTACGGCTTCGGCATCAAAGAGACGGACATTTGCAAAGAAATGGACGAACACGCGGTGATCGACTTAACTGAAGACGAGGACGCGCAGCTGAGAAACGAAGCGGAAGATCTTCTTCAAGGAATCAAAAAGAAAATTCCCAAAACTCCGCTCGACGACGTGAAATTCTCCATCGTAAGTCTTAGATTTCCAGTCCAGAATCGATCTTCTTCTTTTAGCAAGTGGTGCTCAACGATCAGGCGCCAGAAAAACTCGACTTAGAAGACTTCCACTCTTCCAGACAACCAGAAGTGAAGAGGGCAAGGACGCTCTTCGAGCGGGGATGCAAGACGCCCTTCCACAAGATTAGAACCATCGGAGTTCAGGCCGGAAAAAAGGAGGACGACGGCGACAGTTCTCCCTCTGGCTGGTAGTTTTTTCACTGTTTCTACTCCTTTTCCCTTTTTTATTGAATAAATAAACTGATAAGTTATCAACTATGAGTTAACAGTTATGAAATTTGAAGGATTGTTACAATGAAAAATATGCGTATTACTGTAGAAAAGGACTGAAGCTGGGATCAATTGTTGGGTCAGCTAGGCTGCCTGTGTGGAAAACCTGAGTCAGGGTCTGAAAAGTAATTTTGCGAAGCCGCTGGCTTTTCATTGAAGATCTTTCAGACCCTGACTCAGGTTTTCTACACAGGTTGGCGAGCTCAGACCCGCTGGCTGAGTCGATGAGTCATCGCAGCGCATGGCTCCACGGAGCTCTTTCTCAGCGCGGGAAATTTTAAAAATTTCCGACTTCCTCCCTTTTTTTCATCTGCTACGAGAAATTGACATTTTTACGAAAAAAATGCGTGCTTTATTATTAACGCTCGAGTCATTTTTTAAATAAAATTAATTTCTAAAAAGCCGTTTTTTCAGAAAGCGGCAGAAATGAATTTATTGCCGAAGCGTGGGACCGATTTCGCCAAGAAAGACTACTGGACCGACTTTTTCAACAAAAGAAAAGACCCCTTCGAGTGGTATGGCTCCTACATGGAACTGAACGAGTACTTCATCAAATACGTCAAGCCGGAAGACGAAATCCTCATGGTCGGCTGCGGCAATTCGGAACTCTCCGACGAGCTGCACGACATGTAAGACAGATTCTTCGGAAAGCGCGTTAATTCTCATTCGATCAGGCAGAAGTGCAAACTCATCACCAACATCGACATCTCCGAAAACGTCATCAAACGAATGCAGAAAAAGGCCGAAGAGTCGAAGCGACAGATGATTTACGAAGTCGGCGATGTTACTGAACTCAAGTACAGGTCTGGGCTCAAAACACAGGCTTTCTTTAGTAAAAAGGATGCCCTGACTCAGGATCCGGAGTGCGGACACAGGCTGTCGTGTTCCATGAGTTCTTTAAATTGAAGATTTGAAGGGATTGAGCCGCGAAAGAGACCAGCAATTCAACTGCGTGATCGACAAAGGCACCTTGGACGCGATGATGGTGGACGACAGCGACGAGACGTGTCAGCTGATCGCGCGGATGTTCGACGAAATCGGCCGCGTGCTCAAGTCTGGCGGGCGCTACATCCTCATTACTCTGGCGCAGGAACACATCGCCAAGTTCGTGGCGCAAGAATTCGAGCTGCGCAAAGGCTGGATGCTGCGCCTGCACGAGCACATTCCCTCGGGCAGCGAAGACGGCGTCATTCCACTGCCCGTCTTCGTCATCGTCCTCACCAGATTGAGATACAAGGACGGAACCGCTCCGGACAAGCTGATGGAGATATTCCCAGCGGTGGAAGCGCACTCGAACCCTAAACCGATGAGAGCATACACCGCGGATGAAATCTCGGACTTTTGCAAAAGCAGACAAGAATGGAGCCAGCTCAAGGGCTTGGTCTCGAGAACGCTGCAGTCAGAAGGTAAATCTACTTTCTTTTTTGTTAGTGGAAGTTTATTTTTCATTTTATTTTTTTTAGCTTTTTCACTTGCCCGGAACTACAGCTTCAGTTTCATTTTTTATTGTACGTTCTGTCGATATCATCATAATTTTTGAAGACCATTTCTTCGTACGACAAATTATTGTTGCCTCGTTTTCGGGTTCAGTTTCATTTTATTTTATTTTCGATATAAAAAAGCTCAAAGCTCCCTTTTTATACCTCAAAAATCAGCCGAGGGCGCTACTTTTGCTAGTAAACATAGTAAAATCTCAGTTGGATATTTGCAAAGATGCGATTTTTGTCGTCAAAATAAATTATGATAACCTACTTTCGCGCAAATAGAGAATTAGGCTTCGTAAACAGCCCAATTCTTTTTCTATTTCTATCCGTTCTATCTATTGATCGACAGAAAGAGGTAATTCTTATTTAGTGCATTTCTCGATGTACAGCAAAGGCAGCGACGTGCCTCGCTTCGACCTGTACGTAGTGGACGACAGCCGAGGAGTGAGAGACATGGCTTTTTTCATCGTGGCGGCTGGGCGCGAGTTCGACTGGAGCTACAGTAGTCCGCAAGGGCGAAAGCAGTTTCTGAATGAGCTGAGAGACATGACAGGCGGCGGTTTCAAGCGAATGGTCTATGTTTTGAAGAACATGGTCCACTCGTACGGAAACAACGATCAGGTCAAGGTTGGTAAGAGAGATTTCCTTTTGTTTTCTAGTTTTGGTTTAGGAAGAGCTCTCCTGGCTGGTGAAAGAACTCAAGCACAGAAAATGCTACGACCGGCAGATTCCGTTTTTGACGGAGGGCGAGGACCAGGCGAGGAGCTACGTCGCTTCCGGCAAAAGCGAACTCTCCGGCGAGTACATCATCGAGGAGTCGAAGGCGAGAGGGCAGGACGGAAGCGAGTGCGCCTACAGAAGACTCATTTTCAAGAACCAGCCCACTTTGGTCCAGTCAGAGTGCAAAGTAAAGATGGAGTTTGAACGCGTCAAAAAAGGCAAAAAGAAAATAACGGTGCGAAATATTTCTTTGAGAATTGAAGCAATTCTCTTTTCAGAAACTGAGAAGGATATTCGACAAGAGCTACGTCGCTTCGGAGTACTACTACGGACTCGTCTCGGCGCTGGACATGATCGCCAAGAACGTAAAAGAACCGAAAGTGCTGGTAATCGGCCTTGGCGGCGGCGTTTTGTCGAACTTCCTGGAAGCGCGATATCCGGCCGCCGCGTTGACTTCCGTCGAAATCGACCCCGTCATGGTGAAAATTGCGAGAGTGTACTTTGATCTGCCGGAGACCTGCAACGTCGTCGTCGCGGACGGGCTTAAATTTTTGGAGGAAAGGAAGGAGCAATACGATCTGATCATTTTGGACGTCGATCAGAAGGATCCCTCGCTTGCCTTGAGGTAACAAACTTTGCTGAACGAACACCATAATTTCGATTCTAACTTGAGAAGCCCAACTTTCTCGTTCCTCTACTTATCTAATTATGCATAAAGTCGTCGGGGCGCTCTCTGGGGCTGCTACTTCGTCTAGGGCCTCTTTCTTTCAACCCTAACCCACATCACATGTGTACCCTCCCGACCTCGGGGAGGCACCGGGGCTTCCAGGGCGCCGCCTAAGGAAGTCCCGCAATCTGAGGTTGAGTGTCCCCGGCGACAGATAACGCGTTTTTTAGCTAATTTTTTACGCCCGACTCTAACGGGCCCTTTTCCGAAAAAAAAAACAGAACCTCTTCTTTGAACAGCGTCACTGTCGAATTTGGGCTCTTTTTGCAGCGATCGTTTCCCCTTAAAAGAGGTGTTTTAGGTGTCCTCCTGAGCCGTTCATCACAGAATCGTCGCTAGAAATGTGGAAAAACGGGCTGCGCGAAGGCGGCGTGCTGGCAATCAATCTCGTCTGCCGCCACTCGGAGCAGCGAGTCGAGATCGTCAAGCGCTGCGAAAAAGTGTTCAGCACGGCGATCGTCGGAAACTGCACAGAGGGCGACATCAACAAGACGCTCCTGCTCTCGGCGAGCAACATTCGAAAGCCACTCGCCGAGGCTGTGAAAGCAGCGACGTGGCAAAGCGAGCAGGACTCGCAGTGCGTCGCCAGAATGTTCCAGAGTTTGCGATTTTAGACGAAGGAAAGTGAAAGAAACGAAAGAAAAATAGAAGAATAAGAAGCGCCGTCTTTTCCTGAAAGTCAATGAAATGCACAATTTTCCACTTTCAATTAAAGTTCAATTAAAGAAAAAGAAAAGCCCAAAAACACTTTCTTGATGTTCGATTTTTCTTTTCAGAATTTTGAAAATCGCTCGATCAGAATGTCGGGCTACGGCCACAAGGTGCAGAAGGTGATGGTTCAGCCCATCAACCTCGTTTTCCGCTTTTTCCAGAAGAAGATCCGCGTCCAGGTATTTCACTCGTAAATTCGTATGATGGAAAGAAGAAGACTCTCAGATCTGGCTCTACGACGTCGTCAACTTGAGACTTGAAGGAGTGATCGTTGGATTCGACGAGTACATGAACCTCGTCCTCGACGACGTCGAAGAAATGCACGTCAAGGTATGCCAGAGTTATTTACAGTCATCTTCAACTTTGATTTCCAGACTCACTTCAAACGAAACGTCGGACGAATCCTGCTCAAGGGCGACAACATCACTCTCATCCAACAGGCGCCCCAATAAAACACCTTCTTCCTCATCTGAAGCTGCCTTTTCCAATCGAAAGTTAATAATACTGTGTCACAAAGATTACTGTAGTTTGAAGGCCGACGTAGCCTTCGAATGGCAGTTTATGACTGTTATTTCCATTCCTTTGAGTAAAACGCAAGCTCCTTAAAATTTCCGGAGAGACAGCCTTGAAATTCATCTGCTGGGAATAAGGCTGCCTCTTGTCTAACTTGCTAAAGTTCTTTTGCAAAAAAAGACTAGACGATTGTTGATTTATCCGACTGCAAATCGCGACAAATCAAAACTTGGCAACTCGAAGGGCAGAATAAATATATTTTGGGGAATTATTAGAAAGTTCCTCGAGGACCAACATGCTCGAATTTTCCGGCGCCGAGTCCCATCGCAGAGTTGCTACAAAAACGATAAAAAATGAATAAAAAAGTGAATCTTACAGGGCCATGGATTGATGAGACCAGGAGTGGGTCTTTGCAGCGCGCTCGCCTTCGAAGTTTTTGAAGATTGCCAAGTTGTAGGGACTGGTGTAGCCGTTCGAGGGCCAGTACTCCGGGTTGCCGTTGTCGCCGATTCCGTGGCCGCCGACCTGAAATTTTAAAGCTCAATCATAATTCGAAAATAGCCTTTGTTTCGGCCAAAAATGAGATCAATGTCTACCTTCCAGGTTGGGTCGAATCCAGAAGCAACGATGTTGACAGCTTCACCTTCCATCTGTTCTTTCAAAGACCTAAAAATGACTTAAACAGAAGAACGCTATTGAATTTAATACCTGAGTTCGTCTCTGTCGATTTCGGCCTCGTAGAGGGGCATGCAAGCCATGTCAATGTTCTGTCCCTCCCAGAAGGACTCCTGTTCCCACTGGACGCGTCGGGAAGTGACAGTTCGCTCGAGCCAGTAAGCGACGAAGCCGGCGACGAGCATGTGGATGTAGCTCATTCCTCGGTGGGGAATGTTGCGCCGCCAGGGCATTTGAGGATAGCCGCCTGGAGGAGGCATGTCTTGGCGGTAAGCGGCGCTTCGGAAGAGCCGAGCGCAGGTGCTCCGGGAGCACAGCAGTCGGTTCATCGCTTCTACTTTTCGATTTCTAAACTGAGCGAAAAATTAGCTTTTCTTTCTGAAATTGAGAGAGGAAAATGTGAAGTATGAAATGTGTCACAGGTTGCCGAGCCTTTCTGGAGATTCTGGAGAATTTTATCGAGATTTTTAATCAATGAATCGCATTCAAAAAGACTAAAATCTAGAATTATAAATAGAAAAACGAAGTTTTAGATATGATGCTAGAAAGCAATGGATTTTTTTATAATTCATAAAAAATAATTTAACGAAACAGTTTTTCACTTGAAATAATTTGAAATTTCCTGGTAATCGATAGCGTAAAATATCTTTTTACTAAAAATAATATTAGAAAAGAATTCGATCAATATTTTTTCTTCGTGAACAGCAATCTTCTTGGGACGATAAAAATATATTTTCTGAGAAATTACAAAATAGCGTGTTTTGACCCTTTTTGTTTCAAGCTTTTCGAGTACTATCAGTGCTCAACTATGCTTCATAATGTACCAAAAGAAAGCTCGTAGCCTATTCTAGGGGGATTTGAATAGAAAATTGAAAAAAATAAATTGTGGAACTAACAAATGAAGCCGGAAGTACCCTTTAATCACCGTCAAAGTAAAGTATCTAAATAGTATCAAAATAATTTTTTAGGCCCATTATTTCTCTTTTTGAATTCAAATCCCCCTAGAAGAGGCTCTAAGCTTTCTATTGGTATATTATGAAGCAAACTTGAGCACTGATAGTACTCGAAAAGCTTGAAACAAAAAGGGTCAAAACACGCTTTTTTGTAATTTCTCAGGAAATATATTTTTATCGTCCTTGTCTGATCTCTCTTCCAGCTCAAAAACGCTAATTTCGGTGCTTTGGATGAGTCACCGTCTTCTCGAGTGAGTCACTTGGCGTCGACTCAGCTCCAGCTCACGGCTTTTGATTGGAGCATTTTCGTGTCCAACTGAAGCTCTCCGAATTCGAGAAATACTCTAACTCCGATTTCACCTCTTTTACCGGCTTCTTCCCGAGATACCCAGAGATTCAACTTTACTTTCGACCATGAGCCTTTTTTCCAAACCCGTTCGCGCTAGAATCAACCCCCCACGAATTTCGCGCCCCACTTCATTTCACTAATATACCCCAAAAGAATTCTTTTTTTTTCATTTAGGCCATTATTAGCATTGCTTTTCACAGTAAGAAAAATGATCGGTTTTTCGAGTTCAAGATTATTCAAGAAAATTTATTTGGTTTGTCATTAAAAATCGCGAGAAAACAAATTTTATTGTTCTTTTTCATTTTGAGTCTAGATTCATCTGGATCTTTCACTGGCGCCTTTATAAAGCCAATTACTGTCTTTTATTTTTCATTTGTCAAAAACGTCTTTTCGATTTTTCTTTTTCTGAGAAAAACGTTTTCAGAGTCGTCCAAAAACCTCCAATTCGCCATGGCTGACGAAGACCTCTTAGACTACGACGAGGAGCAGGCCGAGGAGACCCCAGTCGCAGCCGTCGACGAGAAGAAGAAGGACGGCAAGGGGCCTGGCTACGTTTCCATCCATTCTTCCGGCTTCAGGGATTTTCTGTTGAAGCCTGAGCTCCTCCGAGCCATCGTCGATTGCGGTTTCGAGCATCCCTCGCAGGTAACTATCTAAATTTTCAAAAAAGCCTCTTTTCGTCCAAAAATGAAAAATGAATTTTCTCTAAACACTCTTTTTAGGTGCAAAACGAATGCATCCCACAGGCTGTTCTCGGCATGGACGTTCTCTGCCAGGCCAAGTCCGGTATGGGAAAGACGGCTGTCTTCGTCCTGGCGACGCTGCAGCAGCTCGAGCCCGTCGACGGAAACGTTTCCGTGATCGTCATGTGCCACACGCGAGAACTGGCCTTCCAGATCTCGAAGGAGTACGAGCGCTTCAGCAAGTACATGGACAGCATGAAGGTGGCGGTCTTCTTTGGCGGCATGCCCATCGAGAAGGACAAGAAGGTGCTCAAGGACAACTGCCCTCACATTGTTGTTGGCACTCCCGGACGTATCCTCGGCCTCATCCGCTCCAAGGCACTCAGCCTCAAGAACGTCAAGCACTTCGTTCTCGATGAGTGCGATAAGATGCTCGACGCATTAGGTAACCAACACGCAACAATAGACTGGCCCTCTTGAAGAATAAAAAGACCATTCATTGCTCTAACTCATCGTCTAGATATGCGCCGAGACGTGCAGGAGATCTTCCGCCAAACTCCGCACGAGAAGCAAGTGATGATGTTCTCGGCCACGCTGTCGAAGGAAGTGCGACCTGTCTGCAAAAAATTCATGCAAGATGTAAATACCTCAAATTCCACAAAAGCCCAAAATCCAAATCACCCCCTCCGGGCCTCGCTCCGGTTGGCCCCAGTCTAAGCCCGTACCAGCCCTCCAAACAAGCCAAAAGCCATCAAACAAAACCAAAAACCTCTCGAAACCAAACTCAAAAAAGCAAACTCGAACCTGGGAAAGAAATTTCTTCAAATTCCAGCTCGCGCCTGTACCCCAATTTTCGGGCGATAAGAAAAGACAGACATTGCTAGGACCGGCCAAAAACGCTTTTCCCTCCCATTCGTAGATCGGCGCGAGCTGTAGCCCTAGAACGAGTGTGGAACCATTCCGCTGTGGTTCCACCGGAGGCACCTTTACCCCTGGGGAAGCCGGCGCGTCTAGCCAGGCGGGATGCCCTTGATCTAAGTGGGAACATGTCTGCGTTGCGCTCTGAACGATTACTGTAATCGATGCGAATGCCTCATTCTTGCGAAGTTACGTAACTGGTTCTGTTCGATGGTGGAGCTGCTCGATCATCTCTCTGATCACGGTAACCTCTCTCTAACCGGCGCTCCCTTTGTAGCCCATGGAAGTCTTCATCGACGACGAGGCCAAGTTGACCCTGCACGGCCTCCAGCAGCACTACGTCAAGATCAAGGAGAACGAGAAGAACAGAAAGCTCTTCGACCTGCTCGACGCGCTCGAGTTCAACCAGGTCGTCATCTTCGTCAAGAGCGTGCAGAGATGCATCGCGCTCTCCACCCTCCTCAAGGAACAGAACTTCCCAGCTGTCGACATCCACAGAGCCATGAATCAGGAAGAACGTCTTCAACGGTAAACCCTCAACTTCTTCTCTCTCTTCCTCACTTAGCGCTTTAGATACCAGCTCTTCAAGAACTTCCAGCGCCGTATCCTCGTCGCCACCAATCTCTTCGGCCGTGGTATGGATATCGAGCGAGTGAACATCGTGTTCAACTACGATATGCCCGAGGACTCCGACACCTATCTGCATCGAGTCGCCCGAGCCGGTCGATTCGGCACCAAGGGTCTTGCCATCTCCTTCGTTTCCGACGAGGAAGACGCCAAGACCTCCCAGTCCGTCCAGGACCGATTCGAAGTCAAGATCACCGAGCTCCCCGAGGAAATCGACATCAGTACTTACAGTAAGTCCTTACTGCTCAACCAAGAGCTTTGCTGACACTTTTCTTTCAGTCGAAGGACGTTAAACACGAAAAAGATAGAAATCGAAGTTAGTCCAAGTCCTGTTACAGTCCCTTCATTCTGATCTTGCGACATCATCCTAACTGTCCAACGACACCACCCCTCTTTACTGCCGTAAACAAGTCAATGTTCGGAAATAGATCAATTACTGAATTAGTAGCCCTTTAAATCCTCCGTGTCTCTTTCTTCCACGCAGTAGACTCTAGAGTCTAGAATGAGCGAGTTTCTAGTTTCGAAAATGAGCGACGATATGCTCCTGACGGCGAAGCAGCCAGGTTTTCTGCCTCGCTACGGAGTTACGTACTTTATCATTCAGCAGGCAGCAGCAATAGGTGGCTTTGTTGGAGGCTTCGCAGCGATGCGTTCTGCTCCAGCGAAGCGCTTTTACGCTAGAACTAAATTGGCAACTGTTGAGGCAAGCATGATTTGATTGTTGAGCAGCGAAAAAGTAACTGGTGTTGCTAGAAACTTGCGAAAATTGAAGCAGCGCATGTAGAAACGAAGATGAGCTTTGTAACGAAGCGCAAAGTGAAGCTGTTCAAGTTGTACGCCGGCGAGTCTGAAATGATGAAGAAGCTGCCCTTTTCGCAGGGATTTATCACTGCCTATATTGGAGGGATGTTCGCCAGTGAAATTACAGTCATGTTTCCGATTAGCATTGTTTGGATCGTTATTTCTTTTATATGACGCAGCGGATGTCGCAGAAGTATCAAAATTGGCACGAAAAAGGTTTCTTTTCTTTCCAGAAAAAGCAAGTCGTTCACGTGATTGTTTCAGAACTCCTTTATTACAGTACATCCAGCCGGCAGTAGAAAACGCTAACGAGTGGGATTGGGTAAAGTCCATCCACGAAGTTATCCACGCTGAAGCTTCTTCCCGACAATTAATTTAAAAATTGCAAAATTTGAAAAGAATAATAAAGAATCGCTAGTTTAGAATGAATCGTATTTACGAGACACATTTTGGCCCGGAGGTTGAGACTCGTGCTCATTTGGGATGTAAGACCGCTTGGTCCAACCAGGGGCTCATCGCCTACACCGTAGAGCGGATGCTCAACGGACAGACCTTCATGGAGATGCACATAAAAAACTCGGAGGTGCCCTGGGTCGAGCACATTATCCAGTTTCCAGTGGGAAGGGAGGTCACCGCGCTCAAATGGAACAATACAGGTTTTCGAAAGAAGCAAGCTTGGCGATAAATGATCGAATCTTAGGCGACAAAATCCTTGTCGGCGACTCCCACGGGCGAATATCGATGTACACCATGGTCGAGAACTCGAGCACAAAGTGGAAGCAATCTTTGGTGATCGAAGACCGCTGCGACCCGATCATCGCCGTCGGCTGGTACCATCCGGGCATCAAGTTCGAAATCCACATCGACAAGGTCATGACTCCGCCGGGCAGCGATCCGCCCAGCTTGAAGGAGAAAATAACCAGGGAGAAGTTTTCACCGACGCTTGCCACTCGCGGTGGAAATGCCTACGAAGGTGCGTCTTTTTTTGTTTGAGTCTTTTTCATTTTTTAATTAGGCGTTTTTGCCTTGACAAAGCTGGGCCGCTTCGTAACGAGCCTGACGGAGTCGAACGAAGAACCAGTCTGGACGAAAATCGGAGGAATGATGAACGTGAAATTCTGCGGCTATGCTTACAACGCTGATGGAAAGATCACCGTCGCCATGTCCTCTGGCTTGATCAACGAAAACGTACGCATCGTGGATGTGAGCATCGAAAGAGTCGTGAACAGAAGAGAACCACGATCGCGCAATACTAATCAGTTGCTGCGTTTGAGTCACATCGTCGGTAACAGTTTGATAATTCCAAAGGATCAGACGCTTCAAGAATTCGGACCTTACAGTTATGTTTCTCAGCTTCTGTTTCCGCACGAAGAGTACGCCGACCAGATTCTATTATGTTTAGGGTTGAGCAAGAGCACGATAAATCGTCTTTAAAAGGCCTTGAGCATTACTGAACCCAATAAAAGCTACAGCAATGACCGCAAATCGTGCGTCTCCTGGTGGATGAAAACTCGGCAGCACAAAGTCCTCCCAAAGTTTCTCGGCGGCGGCTGCAACGTTGTCGATTGGATGCAGTGCAAATCGACGCAGCTGCCGCGTATTTTTCATCTGACTTCGCAGAACTTTCCGCTACTCACGAAGAAGATAACTCTGTCCACTTTTTCGTGTGGGGATCTGTTGGCGGCAACTTGTCTCGATGGGAACTTGTATCTCATTCAAAAGCTGAGTCTGAAAAGGACGCTGCAAATCGAGCCCAGAAAGGATCTCGTCCACCCTGGAAGAGCGACCAAGGAAGGCCAAGAAAACATGATCACCTACTGCTCGATAGCTTTCTCGCCCTCCGGATGCGCCTTGTTAGGACTCGACAACAACAGCAATCTTTACGTTTCGCAAGGTAACCTTTTTAAAAACTTGAAAAAAGATTACTTTTTCAGTAAATCCGTGGCTAGAAGCGGAACTGCCCGTGCAAATGAAAGAAGAAGCTATCCAACTGTTCCTGGAGTACAGTCTTCTCTCGGACACTGACTGTTGGGACGCACGACTGTTGGTTCAAAATCACTCCATGGCAAACGCCTTGATCACCAAGCTCAAGAGCTCAATTGCCGCTGACCCCGAGTTTCACGTTTTTAATCGTCGTTTTGACGCAGAGTGTCTTCTTCTCTGGTCGCTTTTCCCTTCCTACGAGCCGGAGTATTCGTCGAAGATGTCCACGGTTAGTCAAGCGTTCTTGCTAATTAAAGTTAACTTTTTGCTCTAGCTTTTGACGACAGCTGTTCTGGAGCTTTTCATAAGTTTCCTCCGTCCAACGGGAGCTAGTTTGAATGAAGAAAACTTTGACCTTCGCGAACGGCTCTCGCAGATAGCAGACTCGAACGAGAACCTCGACGACTTGCTGAACGTAATGATGAATACCTTCGAAACGAACATGCGCATTCTCCAATCTGTTGGCCACCTAATCCAGTGGATGGCCACGCACATCATCTCCCAGGTCACCAAGCTCCGCTCTCATTCGTTAAGTAAGTTCCTTACTAGACTTTCTTACAAAAAGCATCAATGTTTTTAAATCAAAAATGCTTCAGCGTCGAATGAGATTTCAATTTCGCGGCGAATCCTTCTTATCATGAAGCTCTGGACCACTCTGCACAACAACTGCAGTCCCCTCTACACGATCAAAGACGTCAAGTGCGACCCGCTCTCTGAATCGTACGCTATTCTTTCAAAAGCGGCTGCGGCCCAACAACTCGGCGAAAACATTCCAATGTAAGTAACTTTGCTTTTTCAAAGATTCTGGTTTACGGATTTGTTTCAGGGAGCTGTACGATTCGTGCGAGCTGTTAAAGTGTCGCGTCTCGACGGGAGAAGTGAGCATGAAGAAGCCGCACGTGACGAGTCTGAAGGGACGGACCTTCCAAGTGGGCAAGTCGGAGACGAAACGGGCCGCCTTGATGGTCGTGGACACCGATTTCGTGCGCCGCACAATTGTCGGCCGCGAAGAAACTCGAGATCTAAGGCACTGCTCGCGCTCCGGAGCGTATACCTACAGTAAGTTCGCTTGCAGTCTCTCTGTCGCTAACGTAACTGCTTGCAGATCGTCAGGAATCGCTGATTTCGGGCTGGGACCACCGATTCCTCAAGCGCTCGATGTGCGGCGGCCTGTGGACGAACATCAGCTCCAGCCCCGTGAAAAAGCCATTCCTTCAATCTTCTCTGAGCCAGGAGTTTCTTTAAAGTTTCAAGTCCTTATAAACGCAATTTTCCAATATTTTCCTAACACCCTCCTTTCTTCTCTTGTACATATTTCAGCCATTCTATTTCCGCCTTTCCGCTTCCGTATATTTCTGAATATTCGATACTGCCAAACAATTTCAAATGCTTAAAAACTGCTTTCCTAAAAATAAAATTTGCAAAATCAAAAGAAAAAGTTTCCGACTTCAGAAAAAAGCAAGTAAATGCTGACCAGAGTGTGCCTTTTTAGAAGTCTCTCTCGAACCATGGCTCTCAGCGCGGCCGAGCTTGAGGCGCGATCCGTCGAAGCCGACAAGATCATTCAAACACTGACGGAAAAGATCGCCGCGATCAAGGCGATGGGCACGCTTCCTGCTAACATTCAGGAGACGATCTTGAAGCAGGAGAACTCCCAGCTCAGGTAGGCTTATCATTAACGCCTTTTGTTAACAATCGTTTCAGAAAACAAGTCGAAGCGTTGAAAACGGAATTGACAACCCTTGAGCTTCGAAATGGAAAGACGCAAGTCGCTCTTCCGAAACCACCGAAGAAAGGAGCGGCCAAGAAAGAAGCCCCGAAGAAGGCCGAACAGCAGGAAAAGCCGAAGAACGAAAACCAGAAAAAGGACAAACCCAAGAAAGAAAAGAAGGAGAAGAAGCCTCAGCCAGCGAAAGCAGCCGAACCGGAAAAGCCAGTCGATGTTTCGAGGCTGTTGATGAAGGTGGGAAAGATCATCGACTGCAAGAAACACCCAGGTATTTGAAAAATGAAATCATTTAGTTTTCGGGAAATTATTCGCGAAGTACCTACTCTGCTTGATGTTACATTTAGTCATCAAAGAGAAATTTTATTTTTCATAATGAATCCTAATTGTGGGGAAAGTTAAGGTTTTCATTTTTTAACAACTTATAGTTTTGGTCTTTGAAGTTGAATGATTGTAAATTAGAAAACTCATAACTTTTTTATTTTCCTTTCTAAAAACAGATAAGCTTATCTCTAATTGAGAGGCTCTAAAGGAGTTCTCTTCAAAATTTAGCCTAAATGATTCTCAAATATCCAAGATGTAGTCCTGCTGCAGGACAATAAATCGCTCAAATGACTCTCTTTTTTTTCAGACGCGGACGCTTTATACCTCGAGCAAATTGAATGCGGAGAGGTATTGGGATCTTAGATTCGTTAGACTCCCTCGTCCCCTAAGGTCACTTGCTTATCTAGATCGAGCTTTGCTCGGTCGCCGCCGTGTATTTCTCTCCATTCGGTAATTCACGCAGTTCGTGAATTAACCTCTATTTTACTCCAGCTCGAAATACAGACGTCAAAGATACTTTACTCGTTTTCTTCACTCGTCCAGATATAGAGAGCAGGCAAACTACGCTAGAAGTGGGAGATTCAGCAGAAGCTAGGATCCCTTCAGTGGTATCAGAGTAGTCCCGTTGGAGAAAAGATAAATTTTTCCGCCATCGACAACCGAAGTTTCGCAACTTGGACGCTGATTGGCCGTCAGCGGAGTCGAGGGGAACCGAATCACCAACCGCCACCGCGCCGCCGGAGAAACTCCACTCAGAGAATTTTCCGCACCACACCAACACCACCCCGAGCGAGCGCCACCGCACGAGCGCCACCACGACCCACGCGCCGAAAGTCGCGCCCACGCAACCACGCACGCACGCCGGGGAAAACCTAAAATACTGAGAAAAACATAATTCTTTCGCCACTTTTCACCAAAAATCGAGAGAAGTTTACGAAGAATCGACCCTTGGACCAGACCTTGAAATTTCGACAATCGCTGGACAGAGAAATCGTCGGGCGTTTGCGCAAAAGGCACCTCAGCTCATCATATTGCGACTTTTAGTCGCAGTATTTTCTGAGGGCCTGAAAGGTAATCCAAGGCCCATAAACCCTTACTGCCGATATATTTCGAGCTATGGCGGCGAACAAATCACTGCTAGAAACCGTCACCGAAATAAGAAGCATAAACGATCGAGTAAACTACCTCGAAGAACAAGTGCGAAATGACGAATCACTAAAGCCAAGCCTAGAGCCCTTGATCACAGAAAGCAGAGTAAAATTAGAACAGCTCAGTACAACGCTTCTTACCTGCGAGCTCGATCAAGGAAAAGACTCTACGAATGCGACAATGAGAGAAGAAGCATGGGTGGCCACTACCTGGTCTCGTCACGTCCAAGACTTGCCGAAGCTGGACGCCGCATGCAACACATCTTTCAACACCTTCTTGGGCAGAGCCGACATTTATCACCGCGCCTACGTCCGCGACAGACCTTCACGTGAACAGCCTTTCATCGCAGCAGTGTACAGCCACTTCGACTTGAACATCGAACGCTCACTTGGAACCGAATTTCTGAATTGTCAAGACTGGAAATCGGCCAAGGCGCTGCTAGAGAAATCATTCGCCGCGAAGAGTCACTACTTACTGAAGCTAAGCGAAGTTTTCGACGTCGAATACGACCATTCGAAGCCGTTTGCACACTACACCGCCAACGTCTTGCAAAAGATGAACGAGGCGAAGCAAGCGACTTTGAACTCTTACCGACAAGAGAAGTCAGCCGACGCCGGGGTCGATGAAATATTTGACATATTCTCGACGATGATGCTGTACTTGAATCTTAGGAAAGAAGAACCAGACGTTTTCAACGCAATCCTTCCAAGCCTATCAAAAGTTTACGATATCAACGAACTCTGCCGTCTCGCCCAATCCACAAGACAGAATCGAGTTGACAGCGCGACCGTCTCCCAGCACTTCAACAGAAATAAGAACAAAAAGAAGAAGAATGCTAAGCGCGCCAGCAACGATTCTAAGGATGGGAAAGACGATAAACAACCAGAATCCAAGAAGATAAATACGACTAAGAACGTTGAAGATTTCCAACCATTCGACGTTCACTTTTACACAGTGAAGAAGAAGCGACCAGGAAAGGCTTATTTCGCTTCGGCTACCATCATTACGGGCTCTAAAAGTTTTGACGTATCGATGGAAGTCGACAGCGGAGCCGAGTCCTCCTGTCTGTCCGCTGCTTACGTTCCCGACGAATTTCTCCAGATGCTGAAGCCCTGTCCCTTCAAGGTCACCGGTTTCAGCCCAAATATTCCCGCCGAGCAGCCGATGGGTATCCTTCCCTGCCGCTTATCATTCAATGGTGGCCCTGCATTCTCCCTGAATCTCACCATTATGCCAGGCAGTAAATACCCAAGTCTACTGGGCCGCGATATACTAGAGAATGCGATGACGGACAGCTTCACAGTCGACAATAAGAATCGTACTCTCTCATTTTGCTACAACGAAGCCTTCACACAAACTGAGACTCAAGTGGTGAAGCTGGACGGAGTGAAGCGGACCAAAATCAAGAAATACTTGACTACTAGATCAGCGGTCAAGGATAGCGATCGATCCCGCACTCAACCGCCACCAAAAGTCCCAAAGCTGGACGCACCTAACAAGAACGCAGCCAGGTGCCCCATTCAGCTAGCGAAGCAAAAACTCGGAATTACCCTACCAGCAAACGCCGACCCGGGGCAAAAGAAGGTGGTCGCCGAGCTGTGTTTGGATTTCGACGACAGATTCGGCTGCGACGGTCAAAAAATGGGTGAATTCCCATTCGAGATCGAAATCCCGACTGATGGTACGAGTCGAAACATCAGTCAACACCCTATTCCGCAAGCTTTTCATGGCCAGGTCACTGATCACATCTCCGAACTGCTCGATACGAAAATAATAGAAGAGATCAAGGACCAGAAAGGGTTTAATAGCCCCGTTCTGCCAATCCCTAAGAAATCTGGGGAAATGCGCTTCTGCATCAACTACAAGAACAGCTTGAACAAATGCCTCTCCGACAAATCCGACCCATATCATCTTCCGAGCATGGAGGATACGATCGCGAACATTGGACCGGGCAACAAGTATTTCGCCACAGTTGATTTGCGGAGCGGATATTGGCAGTGCCCTATTAAGAAAAGCGATAGGTATAAGACTTCCTTCCAGTGGGGTGGGAAATCTTACGCCTTCTGCAGATTACCTTTCGGTTATCGATGCTCGGGGAATATATTCTCGCGCGTCGTAAACACGATTCTCGACTCAAGCCCCACCAGGAAGAAGATGCTTTCTTATATCGATGACATAGTATGTTTTGGGAAGTCTTTCAGCTGCTATTACAACACTCTCCGAAACCTATTCATCGCGCTCCGCAAGTTTAACGCTAAACTCAAGGGCGAAAAGTGCTCTTTCCTACAATCAGAAGCTCACTTTTTGGGCCGAATCATCAACGAAGAAGGAATCAAACCGGACCCTGCGCAAGTCTCCGCCCTTCGTCAGATGAAACCCCCACGCTCCCAAAAGGAGTTAGCTTCATTAATCGGGTCATTGAATTGGATCCGAGGTTTTCTAGAAACAAAAATGGGCGAAGCTATTTCATCCGGTTGCTTCTCGAGCAGAATGAAACCCATAAACGATGTTCGAAATTCGGCGAACGAAACAAATTGTTTCAAGTGGACCAAAGAAGCGGATTTGGCGCTCAAGGAAATTCAACGACGACTCTCCGAGACTCCTGTCATAAGCTTTCCTAACTTTGACGAGTCTTTTCACCTCTACACAGACGCGAGCCTGTACGCAGCGGGTGGTGTTCTGCTACAAGAGTATGGCGGGAGAGTGCACCTAGTAAGCGCGATTTCCCACACCTTCAACAAAGCTGAAAGAAAATGGAACACTTCAGAAAAGGAAATGTTTAGCATTGTCTGGTGCTGCGAGCGACTGGAAAAGCTCCTGAAAGGTAGATTCTTTCAGATTCACACAGACCACAGATCTTTGATCTTCCTACACAAAAAGAAGTTCAAGAATTCTAAAATAAGCCGATGGCAAAGCCGATTGGAAGAATTCGATTTTCACATTGTCTACATCAAGGGATCAGAAAATCAATTCGCCGATTTTATGAGCCGCAGACCTGGCGAGGACGACAAATCACTTGGATACGACTCTGAGTTTCCCGTTGGTCGCGAGTACGAAATCGACAAGAATTCACCAGTACGTGTCTTCGTCCCTTTCTGGAACGAAAATCAGTTTCCGGAGAAAATCACTTTATCAGAGGTGAAGATACATAAGGTAAACGTCAAGGCTATCGCGGCGCCAATGGAGATTCCGTTGGTGTCAGCGAATTATAATAACATTCTGGACTATCAAAGGGAGGACTCTGCTCTGAGTGCAATCATCACTTTTCTGGAATCTGGTAAGGAGCCACTGGACATAAAATCGCTGGTGAAGGACTCCGACCACCGACAATCGTCTCTACTCAAGATGGAAAAAGCTCTGTTCCTGGATAACACTACCGGGTGCTTGATGTGTCAATTCAAATCTGGCGCGCGGGCGGTGGTACCGGAAGCGGTAAAAAGTCACTTTCTCTTTCTAGCTCACGACTTGTCCGGTCATCTGGGCGAGCCGCGGACTTTAGAGCGATTAGAGGACGTTTGGTGGCCTTCATTTCAAGACGATGTTTCTAACTACGTCCACAGCTGCGTCCCTTGCCTACGCAGAAAAGGATCTGCTGGAACTCGTACCAAACCGCCACTTGGAACCCTTCGTCGTGGAAAAACAGCTGGCGAATCGATTCAGATCGATTTCGCTTGTATGCCTCCCGCTGGCGGATTCAAGTATTATTTGGTGGTGGCGGACACTTTCTCTCGCTACACTTGGTGCATTCCGACGCGGTCCGACACTGCTATCTGCGCTGCAAAAGCGCTCATCTACAAGGTCTTCCTTCCCATGGATTTCTTGCCGAAACATCTACACAGTGACAGAGGTACCCACTTCTGCGCAAGCGTGATTGACGAAATGTGTAAGCTTAACCAGATAAAACATACAATAAGTACCGCATTTCACCCTCAATCAAACGCTTTCGCAGAAAGAGCGAATCGGACTATCAAAAACAGTCTATTCTGCATGGTCAACTCATCTTCCGGTCGAAAAACTTGGGCCGACTGCGTTCCCCACGTGATGCGCGCGCTCAATAGTGTGAAAAACAAAAGCACGAAAATTTCACCGCGAGAAGTTTGGTTTGGCCGAAAAAGTACTTTCACCCACTCTACTGGCGCAGAAATGACAGCGGAAACACCTCAGGTGTTTGGTCTCAATGTGGGAGCTTTAGCGAAATCGGCGGAAGCCATTGTGAAAACTGCGATGGAAGCTGCTGACCGAGCCATGGAGCACAGGCTGAAAAACGAGCCTAAGCCGAGACCAATCCCCGCTGGCGCTGTCGTGTACATTAAGCGAGAAAACCTGACCGACGCTAAAAGCAAGAAGGAACGCTGGGTAGGTCCCCTGAAAGCCGTTTCGAGCAACGACTGGGTCGTCATGGTCGAAGATAAAAAAGGACAACGTGATTTCATCCATCGAGAACACGTGGTTCACGCCGCAGAACGAAATCACGACTTACGCTGGATTGATTACTACGAGGCCGAGTACGTATTCCCACATTTAACCGAAATCGTTAAGTCGAAAGTCCCACAAAAATCGCCTGTTCCTACTTCCAAACCGATGGAAAAGTCCGGGTCGAAGTCGCATGGGGGGAGGAAATCTTCTCAGGTCGCGTCGACTCCGATGGTTGCTATGGAAAAACCGCCAAGATCATCTCTATCACCTATTTTGGAAAGTAGACGCCGATTGGACATGGAAAATCTGGGAGATACAACCGCTACATCTATTTTGGACTCGTCGGTAGCTCCAGCCGAGCCGTCAGATCGCTGGTACTCTGGTGGTACTCTTTATGAAACTGCCGAGGACATGTCAGCTGATGCTACAGTGATTTCGGAGGTTGCTGCGCCCGACAATAGCCATATGTCAGTCGATAAACAATATTCAACAGTAGTTGAGGGCTCAGCAACTGAAAACAGCAAGAAAAGAACCCGTCCAAAGTCTTCACCAGATCGTCAATACTCAGCCGGCGCCGATCCGAATGCGACTTTAACCGAAGTTGGAGCAGCTCATCTCCCGAAACATACAAAACGAGCACACCGTGAAACGAGGCCCGTCGAACCTCTAAACATCGGCACAAACTCGGGTCAGTCATACGACTAAGCGCAAGTACTGCCCCACTCAGGTCCCCTATTCATCGACCGGGGCCTGAAAAGGTACGGAAATTATCACAGTTTACCGTCGCCGACGTATTTTGAGTTCTTCTACATGTGCAGCTACTCCTTCATGTCATCACCGCTCGGACATCACGAAAACTTCGCATCTGATTCAAGCTTTTTCCCAAAAAAGGGTTTTTTAACGCGAATCAGACTGCCTCGACGTTTCGAACCTGCCATGTTACTCATCTTACGCTTATACTCCTGCAAAAATCACACACTTTGGCCTTAGAGGACGTTTCAGTCTCATGGGGGGTATTGGGATCTTAGATTCGTTAGACTCCCTCGTCCCCTAAGGTCACTTGCTTATCTAGATCGAGCTTTGCTCGGTCGCCGCCGTGTATTTCTCTCCATTCGGTAATTCACGCAGTTCGTGAATTAACCTCTATTTTACTCCAGCTCGAAATACAGACGTCAAAGATACTTTACTCGTTTTCTTCACTCGTCCAGATATAGAGAGCAGGCAAACTACGCTAGAAGTGGGAGATTCAGCAGAAGCTAGGATCCCTTCAGAGGATAAACCACGAACCGTCATTTCCGGCCTTGTCAAGCACGTTCCCTTGGAAGAGATGCAGAACAGAATGGTCGTCCTTCTTTGCAACCTCAAGCCGGCGAAGATGAGAGGAATCGTTTCCGAAGCAATGGTCATGTGCGCTTCTACGCCAGAGAAAGTCGAGATCTTGGCCCCGCCAGCTGGAGCAGTTCCGGGCGATCTTGTCAAAGTACCAGGCTTCGAAGGTGAGTGTCTTCAATGATCTCAATTTGAGAAACGTTTGATTCAGGCGAACCCGACGAACTGATCAAGCCAACGAGTAAAAAAGCAGTCTCCGTGTTCGAGCAAGTCGCACCAGGATTAAAGACGAACGACAAATGCCAAGCCACATTTAACGTAACTACAGTTGGGTTTAAACAAGTCCTAAAAAGCTCTTTCAGGATGTCGCCTGGGAAGTTGCCGGAAAGGGCTTTGTCACCTCCGCCAGTTTGACTAATGTTCAAGTCAAATAAGCGATCCAAAGAAAGACCGTCAAATCACTAGGCTGCTACTCAAAATACTAAATAGGGACAATTTGAAATCAATAATGACCATCTCTCTACTTTTAGAATTTCAATGAATCGAATCGTTTTTCGTCGAATCGTTCCTTTCGCTAGTTTATCATCGATCCAGGTAAAAAGAACGATTGGATTCGAGGTGATTTTAAAGCGTTTTAAAGCTCTTCTGGAACGAGAAGGAATCGAGAAATGTGTTGGCGAAAGATAGAAGCTACATAATCGAAGATTCCTTTGGAACGATCGAATATTGGAACTCGTACAAGAAAGTGCGTTTATTTGGGTATTTCGGCTGTCCTTACTGCGCCAAAGTAAGGGCCTATCTTAAATTTCGAGGAATTGATTACGAAGACGTCGAAGTCAGCATTGGCAAGCCAGAACTCAAGGGTGTTATTGAAAACTACTCACAAGGTAATTTGCCTGTTCTTTTTAGCAAATAAGAGTCATTTTTAGTGCCCGTTCTTGCCTTCTACAATGATAACAGTAGCGAGCCCGACGCAGTGCTGAAAGACTCCGGAGCGATCGTATCGACTCTGGAGCAAGTGCTCCGAGGAGTGGCCGAGCCGATGAACGAAATCACCAAATACTACTTCGACGAGAAAGGCAAATTCATCAAGAGCAAGGTGCACACCGATCCCGATGAAAGATGGACAGATCCAGACAGGAAATTCGTTCAAGACGGAATTCTTCACACGGTGGCGCCAAATTTGTACCCCGCTGATTTAAGAGCCATTCAAAATCAGCTCAAATTTCTGGAAAGATCCGACAATTACAGGTTGCTGCAGTGGCGGATGCTTGATGATGATTCTGACTGTTTGTTTAGAGACACGTTGACTGGCAAAGTATGCGCTGTTGCTGGTGGCCTTGGACTGATGTTTATTGCTTGGTTCTGCATCTTCCGCGTTTGGAAAGAGTTTCCAGAGCAGACGCGCGAGCAATACTGCCAAAGCCAAATTGCTAAATTTCTGGAGCGAAAGGGAGAAGAGCGTTTCCTCGGCGGAGAGCGGCCCTCCATCGCGGATATCGAAGCTTTTGCAGTAATCAACTTGACGGAAGGAACGAGCGCTTGGGAGCAGTACGAACAGAGCCCCGAGCTGATGCAGTGGTACTACTCAGTTCAGCACGCGGTCGACACTCATCAGGGCATGCTCTAAGCTCTGGCCTCAATGAATCACTTTTAGACTTGAAAAACTGTCCAAACTCCATTCTTCAAAAAGATAACTAACCAAGTAATCAAGACCCAAGCTTGTAAAATTACTAGATGTTTTGAATGCGTTGATGGTTGATTTTTACAAGCTTTGAAGCTGTTATCATCTATGTCTTCATTTCAGAATGTCGAGCAAGGTTGCTAAAATCGTTGAAGAAAACAAGAAAAGCAGACACTACAGTCTTTCTCTCAGCGACAAGAGCATCACCCAACTGACGCAGATTTCTTCCGACTTCAGCCAACTGCAGCACCTCTCCGAGCTCATTCTCGCGCACAACGGCCTCAAACAGCTCACTGCTTCGATCACAAACTTGAAGAATCTCAAACTCCTCAACTGTTTCAACAATGAGCTCGTCGAGCTTCCCGGAAACTTGTCGGAGGTGAATTCAAAAGCGCGATTCTTTTCTAGAAGCCCTTGTTTTAGCTGCAAGAGCTGAGTAATCTCAATTTGGGAATGAACAAGCTCCAGCGCCTGCCGAACAGCTTCCACAAACTCGCCAAGCTCGAAATACTCGACCTGACGTACAACAACTTCAACGAAACAGTTTGCGAGCAGTTTTGCGAGCCCCTCTCCAAGGTAACTCTCAGCCAGTCGCGTTTTCCCTATTTTCGTAGTCGCTGCGCGCGTTGTACGTTTCCGACAACGACTTCCACCATCTTCCTTCAAAAGTGGCCCAATTAAAGAGGCTTCAAATACTTTGCGCTAGAGATAACGAGATAACGCTCATTCCGCCGGAAATTTCACTGATGGACAATTTGACAGAGCTTCATTTACAGGTGCTTGATTACTTCGTTTAGAATCGAATTTCATTTTGATCTTGCAGGGCAATTTGCTGAGTCTACTTCCGCCGCAGCTTCCAATGCTCGTCGGGAAGAAGCTCAAAATCCTGAGACTGGAGAGGAACTACTTCGTCCGACCGATCGAAGAAAACAGGAAAAAGGCCAACAAGCGCTGATGGACTATCTCCGCTCCGACCGTAAGACAGCTCTTCTTGATAGGCCTCCCTTTGAGCGCAATTCAGAGTACTGCATCTTCTACAACCGCGAAGGAGGCGACCAGAACGCGGAGCCTTCTTCCGAGCGCCGCAAAGAGCGGGAGAAGAAGCGGCAAGTCACCCGCCCAGTCCAGGCTTGATCTGATTCTGTACCTTTTTGCATGTTCTGTCTGGCAGCACTTCCAATATCCACCACCGCTACTTTCATCGTCATCAAAAACCCCCTTCAGTGCACTGACCTCTCTCTTCTACGCTTGATCATTCTAACTGGCCAATGTAAGGAACTCCCGTTGAAACTGGCCCACTTTTGAAGAGTTGCTGGGGAGTTCCTTAATTGGCAAATGGTTCCTTTTCTTCTAACAAATTCGGTTTCTTCAAAATATTTTTACTTTTATTCGTATTTTCAGATTTGGCGATTGAAATGAGCCATCCCTTTTGTTTTTGCGAATATTGAGAATGATTCCTGAAGCAGGAATTCAACGAGGAATTTACTGGTCTCCTGACTTGTTGTCGACCAAGTTGTCAAGCATCTCAAAGAAGAGAAAGGGTACGAGACATTAGCAAGGAACCAACAACCTCGACAAGCCGCCTTGCAAGGCAAGACGAAACCATCACTGCCTATTTTCTGAGACAAGAACTACTGAACCAAGACGACAAATAGTCTTGTACGTTCTTTGAATTCATTGTTGAAAATAAAGCGCATCCATTTTTGTTTTTAAAAGATTGATTTTTCATTTTCAACTGTCTATTTGATGCAGATGCACGCAATCTGATTTTTGGCATAAAGCGATTGAAGCTTTCTTCGACTTTTTTCGTCGATATTTTTTATAGAGATTTTATTTCAATGGTAATTGATAGAATGGAATCGGGAGCTTTGCAGGAGCTTTTACATTGCCTGCATATTAAACACCCCGACAGGACCAAAGCGATTGAAACGACAAAATCAGGTACAAATCTGACCAGCAGGAATTCAAACAATTCGTCAATTTAAGTGTTCGTCGCTTCGAAACAATGCTCGACAACTCTTCTGAAGGAAGATCTAGCGAGGCGCATTCCGCAAAGAAACTACGCCGTCTTCGAAAATATGTGGAGTCGTGTGCAGCCGAAACTGACTCGGCACGCGGCCGTCCTTGAGTTCCTGAAAGACATGGCCAGCGCGAAGGAAGACGAAGACTCAGCCTTCCGTTCTGTCATGTCGATGGACAAGTCAGCGTTTAGCCGAAATGAGCGGAACAAAGAGAACCTCTCGCAAAACAGTGTAACGGTTACTTCTATCTCGTCGAGTAGATCGCGGCCGATCTATCAATCGACGCCAAGAGATACAACGCAGGCTTCGTTGTTGACTTCAAAAAGAAATACTCTATCAAGGTCACTTTTCTCTGCACAAAGAATGCTTCCAACTTGTTTTCAGTACACCTGCGAAAGCAACATGCTCTGGCGACTACTTGAACGTCTCTCAAGCGGATCTCATTCGAGACACTCTTTTTGCGATGGAAGACATCCCCGGCACTTTCATTTGCTACGACGACAACGTCAATTCACTTTACAGATACCGACTCAAGGAGAAGTACAGAGTAGACAGTCGCGATCGATCAGATGTGGAGTCGCTGGGCGCGTTGGGATTTTACGTTCGCGAAATCAGCGCCTTTATCGCGCAGCACGAGAAGCAGGAAGGCTTTGGGATGATTGGAAGCGCGCTGGTGCGCAGCTTGTCAGCGGAATTGGACGAGTATCGCTACGCCCTTTCGAATTTCAGAATCCTGCCGGAGCTCACTTTGATCTATCTAAAGAGCGCCACGGAGAAATGGAGAACTAGACTAGAGAATTTATACCTATTGGTGAGTTACTTACTCAAAAACACTCTTCCATGTCTTTTGCTTTAGGTCTTCAATGTGCAAAACAAGCGCGGGGGTGAGATATTGTCCGTGCTGCACGCCCTGGTCGCCCATGGACACCCGATGATCCGGCAAATGTTCACAAACGTCTTCGAAGCCTGTTCAAAACCATACATGGTGCAGCTCAACATGTGGATGTACAACGGCGTCCTGCACGACCCTTACAACGAGTTTCTCATTGCAGCTGATCTCCAGCAGCCGATCGAGTATTTCTGGACTTTCCGATATCACCTCGAGGAGAAGTTCCTTCCGTCTTTCATCACGAAAACTCAAGCCGAAAAAATACTTTTGATCGGGAAGTCGATTAATTTTCTGGTAAGGTCACTTTTCTCTGATCACTTCTTATGCAGCGTATTTTAGAGAGAGGTATGCAAACAGTCAGAGTTCCAGCCATTCCAAGAGAAAGCTTCTGATCCAAATCTGAACATTGTTGAGCAAATTGAAGGCAAGATAAAAAGTGAGTCTTTCGCTTTTATAAGACATCAAAAGGACTATTGAATTTAGATACATACGAGTCCACTTCTATTCGTCTATTGTCGGTTTTGAACGAAGTCTACAACTTACCGCTTCACTTCCAAGCGATGCGAAACTACATGCTCCTAGGCCAGGGCGACTTTGTTCTACACTTGCTCGAGAGTTTGCAGCAAGAGCTTGGAAAACCAGCAGACGAGCTCTTCCGGCGCAACCTCGCCGAACACGTCGAGACAGCTATCAGCTTGACGAACGCGCAGTACGATCATCCGGACGTGTTGAAGGCGATCGACGTTCGACTCCACGGAATGAACCCCGGAGACGTCGGATGGGACATCTTCTCGCTCAACTACAACGTCGAGGGGCCGCTAAAGACGATATTCCCGACAGAAGTGATGAAAAAATACATCAGGTAGGATCCGACAAAAGAAAAAACTCACATCGAATCGATTTTAAGAGTTTTCAATTTCATTCTCCGATCGAAGCGAATGGAATTCAATCTTAACCAAAACTGGGGCATGATGATGTCGCTGAAGCAACACTCGCGGGAAATAAGCGAAGGTACAAAAGAAATAGAATTACTGTAACTAATGAGCTGTCTAGTGAGAGAAGTGTTCTTCATCAGCAACATTCTGCAATTCGAAATGATCCACTTCATCGGCCAGCTGCAGTACTACATTCACTTCGAAATCATCGAAACATCCTGGGGAGTCTTCGCCGAAAAGGTGAGTCCTTCTTGATTGCACCAAACCAGCTCATTTTCAGGTCGAGAAAGCAAAGGACCTGGACGAAGTGATCATCGCGCACAATGCCTTCCTCAACGAGCTGGAACAGGGCTGTCTGCTCGCGGACTCTCTCTGGGACAAGATAAAATCACTCAGGTGCGTCGAGGAGAAGCCAATTCGAGATTTTAATTGCTTTGAAGGTCGATTTTCGACCAGATTGTGCGCTTCGAAAACATCCAGAAGAAAATCTTCGAGGCCGTCCAGCAAGAGTCAGAATTGCGAACAGCTTTTGCCTCCATTGCCAAATCAAGTGCCTTTTCCGAGGATGATGAGCTGCTAGAGAAGGAACGCAGAAACACCTTCAAGAACGAAATGTTCAAACACAAGGTAATTAAGAGATTCAATTCAAAATGTAACGATTTTGCAGTGTTCGGTGACCACCTGCCGGACGACTTACCAGAAGATGGTCGGTGACTTCCTCGAGTCGCTCAAGGACGACAAAGTCCAGATCCTGAGCTGTCTGGCCTGGCGACTCGACTACAACAGTTTCTACGAGAACTCGCAAGTCTGATCGTTTTTTCAGTTCCATCACGTTCACTCTCTTTTCTTATTATATCTACTGTATTACTACTGCATACATTCTCACGTGCATCACTACTGCCATTTTTCAAAATAAATATTCAGAGATATTTTTTCATTTCCCGCCTAATTCATCTTTCTTTTTAGTTAATGTAGCACTGATACTGTAACTATGAGCTCGACAGTTTCCTTGTTCGAGTTGGCAATCGAAGCGGCGGTTAAAATCCCTGTAAGGAGCAAAATAGCGTCTGTAAATTGTGAGATAAAAGTTCAGTTCAACGAAGTGGACGAGTTCTTCCTCTCGCGCGGCCAGCTCGTACCAGAGGACGATTTAGTGATAAAATGCGCCAACGCGACACTGCCAGATCTAGCCGTCATCGAAGCCATCGAGTTCGACGCTAGAAAAGACGAAATAACGGACTGCGAGTGCGCCCAGTTCAAGAATGTAAACCAGAGCGGCTTTATGATCTTCGCCACTTGGAGGTACACTCATCCGAGTTCTGGAGCTCTTTACTAGCGACTGCTTTAGCTGCCGAGTCCACGGAAGCGGCACCGTCAGCGTCAAGTGGTCCCAGCGGCGCGTGACGAGTTTCTCCTGCCACTGCACTCCCAGCCAGTCTTTCCTCTTCATGTGCCCACACGCGGCGATGCTGCTCAAAAGAAGAATACAGAAGTGCCCCTACAGTGTCGACAAGTAAAGTAACACTCGAAAAGCTGGAAGTTTAATCTAGTTTTTTAGTCAATTAGCGCCCCTGACGAATATTTTGATGAACCTCTCAGTTTCGCAGCTGCAGGAAACGCTGCTGGAAGTGACGCAGTGGGAAATCTCTGGAAAGGACATTTTCGACCTCAATTTCGATATTGACGATCCGATCGAGGTAGAAGCGGCTATTTTTGAGCGCCCTTCAATAAGACCGTTTCAGTGTATTCCAGACGTAACGATGGACAACGAGTCGGGAATGCACGAGCACTGGATGTTCTTGAACAAAGAAGTCAACTTTTCCAGCGAAAAACAAATCGGCCAAACCTCAAAGGCGATTTTGAAACTAGCGCGGCTGTCTTCTTCCTTTCCCGAAGTCGTGTATTTGTTCAAAGACATCGTCGATTTCTGGTGAGTCTAATCGAATCAATTGGAAGGACTCTTAACGCTTCTGGCTAGTGACACGGCAAACGATGAAATGATGAAGGTGTCGCATAGTCTGTACGCGGCGCTGCTCGCTCACGAGCCCCTCCACTCTTTGGTGGAGCAATTCGAGCGCCTCTTTCCCGAACTGCGCCTTTCCGGCTTCCGAGAGAAGCTCGAGCCCAGATGCGCGTCACTCTTCGCAGCGGAGAGCCTTTCGCTGACGATGATCGAAGTTGTCGACTCGCTGCTGTCTGCCGCCTTTCCCAGCGTGGAACTGTTCTTTTCCTTCCTCATTCCAGCCCTGGTCGTCATCTACAAGCGGGAGAGCGAGAAGCCCAGCTCGTGGCAGCTCTTAAACTACATGCAGCCCTCCATTCTTCACCTCGACGCCCGAGAACTTTCAAGAGTCAAAAACTGCCTTTCCGTTGCCTTCCCTTGATCTACTCTTTGTGTTTCTATTTATCTTCATTCAGCGTGTTCCGTTTTATTCCATTTCCAATTACCTGCGTCCCAGTTACCTCCTCCCAAAACTCGTTTTTCTTCAGATGGCGGATGCTATTCGCGAGCTCACTAAGACTGCTCGTGAGCAGGCAGACACTATTTACGAACGGGCCTTTACTCAATTCGAAAATTATTCTTTTCGCGCTTTTTAAAATTTGCTAAAATTAAATTTTCGTGAAAAAGTGAGGATCCCTCCCCAGCGCGACTTTCTAGCCCAGCAAAACTATGAGACGCATTTGAGTCTGAAAACGTTTGCGCCCAAACTGCGCATCTCGCTAGTCAAGATCTACGAGGAGGACAAGCCCTTTCTAGCGGCGCCAGTTATAGCCAGGCTTTCCGAGTCGCCTTAGAACAGGGACTTTTTACTATTTCGCCGTTGTTGAAATTCGAGCTTTCTTTTCTTTTTGTCTGAAAAGTGGCAAAAGTCTGGAAAGCCTGTTGGCAGGGTGCCTGTTGTACACTGTTCTCGACCTGTTGCAAGATCACTCGAAATTCTCGAAGCCGAAGCGAACGCGGGACAAGCTCCTGGACATGACTGTATTTACCGCTTTCGGCTTCTTCCTCGCCAAAACACTTCCCTTCACATTCGACATTTTCAAAATCAAGCCCAAAATTTAACTCGAAAATAAACTGCAAATGATTCAAAATTTCGAACTGAATAAAGACGAGCGCTCTTTATCCAAGATCTTTGTACGCAAATTTTAGAAATGAAAGCAGGGCATGATAAATAATAAAAAAGGAGAATTGTTGTAAAATGATAGACGGAACAGAGCAAGGGCATTGTGCAGCCTGTTTCGGCAAAAACATCCTTCTGCGGCGTTTCTTTCAAAGACGGAAGTTCACTTCTTGAGCATGAGCGCAGACTTTTTCAGGAAAAGAGAAAATCAACCAGATCTACGCAGAACCCTTTTCAAGCAAGCATTTCAAATTTCTTAAAAAAGTCGCCTCGCCGAGCGGCGGAAAAAGTTGACGTCAGCCGCTCTTGACAAACGCATGCTTCTGGTCAAACGGACTGGGCGAGAACTGAGCCAAGACATCTCCGTCATCGACCGTCAAAGGAACAGTTTTGGCTGTAAGGTCGTTGGGTGATAGCGAAATAATGAACTGAGGAAAGAGTAATGCGCCTGTCGGAAATCGACGTTCAAAAAGTAGACGTTCTTAGGTCAAACATTTTTTCTCTTCCTTGATTTCAAACCTATTTCCAGGGAAATCAAGAAGATCAAGCGAACTACTAACAGAGCTCTCATAATTTCAGGCGCTTAGACTCTCTTATGACTACCGAAAAGAACTCCTGTTCGAAAATGAGTTTTTGCCATTTTTAAAGGTTGGAAATTATTCGAGCTCTGATTTAGCGACAAAGAAAAGCCCAAGAAAAAGCCATCGGCTGCGATCAATTCAGCTTCGATTGAAGACAAGTTGGCGACTAGTTTAAAACTGCTGCTCCAAAATACAGATAAATAAACTCTTCTTTTTGTAATTATTCATTCTTCTGTTTACGAAAGCACGGAGAAGATTTGCCACTCAATCGTAACTTTTGAAAGTTCGCTTAAAATTTTTCTCCCGAAAAATAACCTGGCAGTTCATTCTTTATAAAAAAAAGGTATTCTTACTTTCTAAAGCTCTTTGAAAATCAAAAAAGAGCACGGGCTGTCCAAAAGGTTAACCGAGGTTCGCTGCGCTGCCAGATTAACTCCTGCTCGATTGGGGACCTAAAAGACCTCTCTAAAACGTAATCTCTTTAATTTCGAATAGATAACTTTTGTTTGGGCGGAGCCAACTATTTTCGCAAAAACAGGCAAATGGAAAATCGATTAAAGCACCTTTTATTTTTTCAAAAACACGTTTTTCTTTAAAAGTTTGAAAAATGACCTTTGTCACTTTTCCACAAGGAAAGACGGGTTAATTCAAAGGTTTTATTGAAAGACTGAAAATAGTTTCAGAAACGTAGTATCATCCTTCTTTCCTGCAAAAACGATCGATCAAAGAAAAGAGTCATCCATTTCGAAAGAAAAATCTTTGAAGGCCGCAACGACATTTTTGGAATGTAAGACATGAAGACACGTCCTTTCCAAACTCTTCTAGAGTTGAACATCAGCCTTTGTTTTAACGAGCTTGGATGTAACATCTTGTCCGAACTTATAAACCTTAAATTCAGCCTGCAATAATATTTCAATTTTCTTAAAAAAATGTTGTGGCGCGTTGGCTAATCGTAATCGCATGTTTTTACGCGCGCTTACGTGAGACGTCAGACGCACCAACATTTAATTTTCATTCCTGCGTTTAGTTTTTGTTTCTTTCGGAAAAGAGGTTTGAGAGGTTTATTCAATTTCAATTTTCAAGATTGGTTTCTGCATTTCGGACAGACAGACAAGCAAACATTCAAAATTCGGATAAATAAATAATCTATAAATACAGTTCAAGGAGAGAATACGGGAGTTCCTTCTTTACGACTTGAAGCGGTGGACTTTCTGGTCGTTGATTCCAGAGTGCAGCGGCGCGGGTCGCCGCTTATGATTTTTTGACACTTGTGAGACTGGCTGGGAGGAGGCGAGCACGGGGCTTTCGGAGGTGGTGCGCTCGCGCTTCTTCTGCTTCCGCCAGTAAAAGACCACGCAGCTCAGGCAGCCCATCAGCAGCACGGCCAAGGTAGCGCTGACGAGGAGGAGCCAGGGCTGGCTGAGCAAAGCCGGCGAGTTGGAGGAAGAGGGAGCGGCGGGCGTCCGAGCGAGGAGGACTGGAGACTGGTCGAAGGGCGGCCGAGCGATGCTGTTCAACCGCACGGGGGGCAGGGGCCGCTCCATGTTTTGCCGCAGCTTATACAAATTCGCAGCTGAGTCGATCTCCGACACATGGAGCTGCCCGTGCGCCAGGCGAGCTTCCACGGACTCGAAGCTGATCTCAAAAACCGTCGGCTAGAATCACATTTAGAAATTGAGCCGGTCAAAAGGGCGGATTTCGAAGCTCAGAATTAGCTGGCCTCTGGCTTACCTCCTGCGACTTGGACTTGAAAACGAGGTCTATTTGGTGCTCGTCCGAGTAGATTTCGAAGTATTGCCGATCGGAGCCGCAAATTGGCGCCTTGTGGTAGCCGCCTTCCAGTTTAGACGCGTCCCGAAAGAAGAAAAACCCATTCACGTTCTCGCGACAGTCGACGCTCATTTCCTCGAATTTGAATCTGAACAGTTTTTTTCTTAAAAAATATTCGAATGAAAAATCTCATTTTTATAATTTCAAAATTCAGAAAGCTTGATTTTTTTGTTTTCTAAAATTGCAATTTTTTCTCGCTAAACTCGATGAAAATTGACAAGCTCTGAATTCAACGCCGATAATTAATATTTTCAAAAACCGCCAATTTCTGTACCTGATAACGTGTCCCGGCGTGGTGGTGATTTTCCACTTGCAAAAGTCATTTCCCCAAGTCGGCTCGCTGCGGATGGAGCTCTTCTCGCCCGGATGGATAAACTCTCGGTCTTCTTTGCAAGTCAGGCCTTTTCTAGGCGGCATGGTTTTTGGCGAATGAAAGTAAATGCGCCGCCGCGAGTGCTAATAATAAAAAGAATGGTTATGTAAGGCGGAGGCGGCGCAAGGAAGGGCGACACCACCAGACGCCGACCGCGCAAGGCCCGACCTTGTACAGCGCTTGTTCGCTGTTGAGCACACAAACTAGAACACGAAAATCAAAGCGAGGAAGAAAACCTATTTGCTGCAGAAAGCGTCTTTTTGGACGTCTTCTGGCTTTTTCTTGAAGAAAAAAAAGAGCGTTTTCTTCAACTTTGGAGTTCGAAAATCCACGAATTTCCAAGTACAGTGCCTTTTAGTTCAGTCATCAATAAAAAATGAAGACGCTAGAAAACGAACAATCAGCTGCTTTATGAAAAAATCGATTTGGAGAGTCGACTTTCAAAATTAAGTGAGTGTCAGCGCTGTCGTCCAAATCGACTTCATATTCTAATTAATGGCCATTTAATTGACCGAAAATGGAGAATCCGGATTTTGGACAATCTTTGGAAGCCAAAATTGCTGGTTTTCAATCAAAAGGAGTGGCCTTTTAGAAGCGCCAAAAAAAGAGAAGGCCACGCGCTGGCGAGTCGGAGCGCCACTGGTCACGTGTTGGAGCGCGCTTTCTAGAAACGTATGCAAGCTTTGACGTGGCTGCATCATGTGACCTAGTACTTCTTTGATGCAAAACAAAACTTGGGCCGCAGTCAGCGACTTTGTTTGGAAATAAAGAAACTCGAAAGCTGACTAAAAGTGGCGGCTTACTAAATAACCAAATTATTTATTAACAATTATTTATTTTCAGTTTTTTGCTGATTTTATTCAATCAACTTCGTGAAAAAAAAAGAAACGACAATTTCAAATTCGGCAAAAAGATGAAACGCAAAGATGGAAAAATCAGTTTCGCTTGATTTAGATCTCCGATTTTAATGAAAAAAAAAACGTATTTGAAGATTCAGCCAGCATTCAAAGTCAGAATCGAGAAAGAAAGAGAGAATGCAGTGTTTCCTTTCGCTGCTCGTGGCTGCTGTATTTTCGGCGAGTACTCCCACTTTGCAATTCGAAGCTGCTCATCCTTGCAACGCCCAGCCTTGTCGCAACGCTTGCCAGGTAGTTTTCCAGCTTATTTCCGAAATTTTACAAAGAAAAATTCATTTTACGTTTTTTGGCGAGTAGACATCGAAAAACGCACATTTTTTCAAACTAACTTTGTGAGATTTTAAACTTTTATCTTTTCTTGAAATTTTTGAATTTTTAACAGCCGAAATTCTAAAATTTCAAAAATGTAATCTCATTTTTTCATCGAAATCCTTCACTTTCTGCATAAAAGCGACAAGAAGCTCCTTAAAATCGAAAAGAACTGGCCATTCTGAAGAGTTTTTCAAAAGTAGTTATCGTTTTATTTTGACAAGAAGTGTCAAAAATATTTTGCGCCGAGTTGTTATCTGAGCGAATTCTAGCGCAGAGCAGTCATCAAGTTGAGTAATGGCCGGGGTGAAATTTATTCGCGCGGACACGTTTGTCATCGTAATTCAGCGGCCACCCGCTTTATCGAATTCGAGTTGCCGAAGTCGACAGCTTTTTCGATCGCCAAAATGAGAAATGATTCTAGTGCTTTCCGGCGAGTCTGAATCCAGCCGACTACGTTTGCCGAACTGCGCCTGGAGGAGCGCCCTTCGTCGGCAAAAACTGCGAATACGCGCTAGGTACAGTTGAAGGCGGAAAGGCGATTGATGGTTTTAAGAGGCGAGCTGCGACAAGTTTGAGATCGAGCTGAAGATTCCGGAGCAAGCAAACATCCACGATGTCGGCACTCAAGGTCGCGGAATGCCAAATACTCGAACACCTGCGCATAGTTTTTACATTTTCGAAAAACACTGACCTTTGGTTTAAAACGAGCAGACAACATTTTTAAAGCAGAAAATAATTCTCAGCAGACATCGTTTCTTTTCTCACGAGAATCATTCTGTACTGTAGTTTATTTTGCTAAAAAATTAATTTAAAAATTTAAAATAATAAGAATCTATTTAAAAATCAATTAATTATGTTAAATTAATTAAATAATAAAATAAGAATTTAATTAAAAAATTATGAATTTTAATTAATAATTAATTAATGACAGTCTTTTTGGCTTTAAAAATTTATAAAAGTCACCATGAAAAATCCGCCAAAATACTCTCCTTGAAAATCTGGTTTCACAATTTTCCAGCTGCATTTTTAAAATTCATGTTTTGCAAAATCTAAGTTGAAATTTCTTCGAATTCGCGACTGATTCAATTTCAAATCCAAACTATTTTGCGCGCACGTTTTTGTTCTCTTCGTTTGCGTTTGTTTTGGAAAGCGGAGTACTGGACACGTACGTTTTGGGTAAACCCGCTCCTCGTTCATTTGCATCCAGGCCAGTTCATCGAAAGCGAAGGCCCTTGATCGGTTTAAAGACAAGTTTATATCGCGAAAAGGCGGCTTCCCGGTCTCGAAGCAGCGGGGCCAGCATGGAGAATTAGTGGTCAGGACAACGTGCCAGAAAGGATATCTCAAAAACAGGCGGCGGGGATCAGCTCCTTCCGAATTATCTCAAAAGAGGCGATGAAAGTACTGATCCCTTCTTTGAGCGAGTTTCTCTGCTCGGACACCTTTTGACTCGGGAGAGCGAGGAGGAGCCCGGGAACCCGCTGGTGAACGTCAACTGCGCCATGGAAACGTTTTCCGTCCAGAACATCGTCCAGGTAATTTTGCTCTTATCTTTACAAAGCTGATAAGCGCCAAATACGCCTTTTAAAACGATTTCTAAACAATCGCTTCAGTCGACTGTTCGCCACCCGACTTCCACCGACTTGTTCTCGCAATGGCAGCCGATCATGAACTTTTACACGACGAGTTTTGGATCGGAGGCGCCTTTCCTTTGTCCAGCGGTGGCGGACGGAAGCGGCTACACCTACGTCGTCGGCTCCAAAATCCACGTTGTCATAACTGGCGCGCTGAATGGAGAAGCACCGCTCGAAGAACACACAGTGAAGATTCAGCACTGCAACATCTGGAACCCGGTGGACGACTCGAAGATCCGGCTGATCGCGTACGGCCAAGCGGACAAGCAGAAAACCTCTGTCGGAGTGGAGCAAAATCCGGGCTTCATCGGAAAGAGCGTCACGTCGTCCGCGCGCGGAGCCGCCTTCTGGTTTCAAGTGTTTAAATTCAAGAACTCCAACCGGCTCAATTTGGAATGCTCAGTCAGATTCAACAGAGCGGGCGAACTCAGACGCAGACGCTCTCCAAACGAACTCGAAGAGATTTCTATTCCGTTCATCATTTCCGAGCAAGGAAAAGTCAAAGCTATTTAATTTTTCCACTAGGAAAAAGTAAAAATTGCAAAACTTAAAAAGTCGGCGAAAAAGACGAGCTGCATTTCGAGTCGTTTCAAATCCCGACAATCACCGTCAACGAAGCAATAACCAACCACATTGTGCACACAGGTAAAATTAACCCATCGCGAGAACGCGGTCCGAAATGCGCCAACCGAGTTTTTCAGAGTGCGAAGGAGTCCTCTGCGCTGCCGAGTTCAGTCGCCACTACGCCTACGTCGGCTACTCTCTGCTGGTCGTTCTGATGCTCACTCTAGGAAGCGGTTTAGAAGCGCTACTGTTTGAATTCTATTTTGCCTCAAACGCGAGTTTCTAAACTGCGCCAGCGACAATCATGTTTTGCCTCAACCGAGGAATCATAACTGCCTATTGCTTCAACAAAAACCAGCTCGCCTGAGCCGCCCTTTCTTTTATTTAATAAAGCTGCTCAAAACATCACTTGTTTCTTTTCTCGCTGCTTCGTGAAGAGGTGTTTCTCGCGGTAGATGCGGCAGAACTGCGCCCGGCGAATTTCGACCCCGGTCGTTTTGATCGCTTCCAAAATCGAGGCGTTTTTCTTGTTGATCTGCTCGATCGAGTTTTTCAATTCCGCGATCGATCTTCGTTCCAGAGGCTTTTGGATCTGCTCAGCCTGCTTCAAAGCTAGGAAATTGATGATTCTTGACGTCACTAGCTTGTTTTGAGTGAAAACTTGTGATATTGAAATTGAGGCCCTTTTTTAACCAGAGGATCACTTAATTCGTCCGTAATCAATCCTCTTGTATATAAAAAGGGCGCTTCTCCAATTTACCCGAGGATTTGAGCTGCGGAGGGAGCGCGAAAGGCAGCGGACATCCATTGCGCCTGGCGACGATCAAATGAAAGACGACGAAAAAGTCGGGCAAAGAAACGCGCTGCTTGGCGTTGTCGATCTGCGCCAGTTCCCACACAATCGCCAGCTCTTCCTGGCGCAGCTTAGAACGCTAATCGGCAGCCTAAACTCTCTCTGAAGCATTTGCGGCGGCTATTACTTGAAATAACTGAACCGCCTTCGCCAGAAATAGTTGCGACTTTTCGCCGCATTCCAGTCGGTACGCCTCGAAGTAGAACTGCGCTTGTTCGTCCTCGATTCTCCAAATATCTAAATTGATTTTCACTTCTAGCACCGGAAAAAGAAACAGTTTTAAAAACCTGTTTTGGCTTTTGATTTCTCTGCCCTGCTTCTCATCAGAAATTAAAAAAGCGAAAGTCGAAAAAGGAAAAAGAAGTTATTGAATTGCTTTTTCGCCAGAAGGAATCGATTTCTCTTTTGCTCCCTCGATTCTTAGAGGCAGAAAAAGGCTCCTCGATTGAATAAATAAATTCCCATGTCAACACCCCAGATTTATTGATTTTTACTTGCAAAGATTTGGGAGACAACGAAGACTCACTCAAAATTTCTCCGCTAAACAGTCTCAAATTATGTTTTACGAATCAATAAATGGACTTTTCTTTGGACGATTCAATCAAAATTTCGATTGGAACGAGTTTCATTGAAAACGAAATTTGTCTTGGGGCATAATGAATTTCTTATCACTCTCAAAATCGGACTCAGTTTTGGCGAGTTGTCCAGTTTGAAATAATGAGCCCTTGAGAAAAAAGCGAAATGTTCAAAAAAGAGAAGGTTTGTAGAAAATCGAGTTAAATTGAGAGTGAAAAGGCTTAAGAATAAAAAGATGCAGAATTTGCACGGAAACCCGCGAGCGCTGTTGAGGGCGAATATCGAGAGGAAGAGAGCCAGGTTCTCAGGAAAGGAGCAAAAAGCATAAAAATGAAGGCATGGAATTAAAATTAGTTTCTCTTGCAAAGTCCGGAGCTACCTGCGCGCGAGTTTCGACCACTGGCTCGACTGGAAACACAATCACCATTTTGAGGAACACATCGAAAAGACCATTCAGGAGAGATTTCAGTTTCAAAAGGAATTCTTCCTTCTCGAAGCCTGCTAGAAATCTGCGAGAGACCATCATCTGCATTCTGGTCGTCGTGTTTGTGGCTTGGAAATTCACCTGGATTTTCAACTACATCGAAGGAAAACTCGCCCTTTTCAAAGAAGTACCTCTTTTTCCAGTTAAAAAAAAATGAATCTCTTCAGTTTATGCCCTGCTACCAGAGCCAGTTCTTCATGCTCGTCGACTTCTTGGCATGTTTTGCAACTAACTCTTTAATTTCTTTTTCATTTCAATTTCAAGCACATTTGCAAAACAGAAGAAAAGACGCCGCTCTTCGCAGTGATCTGGCTGGCGACGCAGCTGTGGCAGCACGACTGGCAGTACAACAAGCGCTCGATTCACTCCTTCGAAGAGCAACTTCTCCACTCACCTTCCAAGCCGCGATACATCTGACTCACTCTTTAGCTCACAATAAAGTTCAGTTCATTTTCATTTTTGCTTGTTTATTGGAAGATTAATGCAGACCAGTCTATTTAAACGAGACGTTTGGAATGTTAGATAATAATATTCATAAAATGTACAGTCAGGTAAGCACTGAATTGTCCACTGTTTCTTGAGATCAGTAGCTGCGCGTATCTTGCTAGAAAATTAAAGTCGGGAGGCGAGTTGAACTAGCTCCCGGAAAACGGTCGCTAAAAGCGTTGTGAGTCTTTCGCGCTGGCAACAGGTGAGGTAGCTGGACCAACAATACGATAAAATAATAAACAGGAAGCCGAGGTTGAACTTTGATGAGGTGAGAGTTGAGAGAAAAGAAGTGCGCCAACGAGCAGCCCCAGAGTCGTCTCTTGAGTCTATAGGGTCATTTGTACAGGGCCGCCCGCTGCATTCTTGTATGCTGTGATATGCGTTGGATTCGGGGGCAACGGAGAAGGCTAGATCTCCGTGCCGGACTTGCTCGCCCCGCCGAGGTCGTTGTGGATCGTCACGTGATGATCGCGGGAGGAGAGGATGTTCCGCGACGGCTTCACAGAAACGAAGTTCTGGGAACGCTGCTGCTGGAGGCCGTTCATGTTGTTCAGATGGTTCTTGAGTTTGTTGTTGGGCACGCGGTTTTGGTTCACCAGTTTGCTGTAGTCGATCTTTTGCTGGAGCAGACCCACTTCTTCCGGCGTCAGAGAGTTCTCGTCATATGCGCTTTCTGAAGGGCTTCCACGACGGGCAAAGATGAAGGCGCCCATCGCAACAACGAAGAGAACGAGACCTCCAATGCTTCCAGCGACTATTCCCGCCGAGGCAGAGTGAACCGGCTCGTCTAAACAGGTTAGCTTATCGAGTATAAAAAAGTAGATCAAACCTATATTGAGGATTCCCATGTTGGTTCCGTTGCGCGCAGTTCCAGGAGCTGCCGCGCGTCGCGACATGAAATGATGGCCAGGCTCGATCGCGGACCGGCGTACTCTTCCTTGATTTCCTTCGATTTCGTAGAGCACCTGAATGTACCACTCGTGCCCGGCGATGATCTTGTAAAGTGGGTCCACGGAGAAAGCGAAGCCGTCAGTAGAGGGGTGCGAGGAGAGCGCTTTGTACTCCTCGTTGTCATCTGCGAACTCCGCTTCGAAGGGGATGGCCTAGGAGATGTTTGCTTGAGTATTTTGTCTTTTTGACTTTGAGTTTACCTGGAAAGAAAGATCTTCTGCGTCTCTGTTGCCTCGATCGAGAATCAGGAATCTGCTGGAGATCTCTTTGATCGGCTTGATGCATCCATACTGCGGCCCTTCGCCGTACATTTCTCCTGTAGGATCGAAAGTGGGGATGTAGCCGTTGCTGCCGGTGCAGATGTACACTTTTTCGATTTGCAGGTTGTACGCGCTCTAAAAAAAATAACAATTTCTTCTAAAAATGAATTTCTACCTTGAGATCTTGCTGAGATTCCCACATGATTCGCGCAAAGACCTTTGATCCCTTCGAAAAGGTGCCCTTGTAGTCCATCTCTTCGAGGGGATACTCGCCAGGCGCGCTGAGGAAAATCTGTTCAGAGTTTGTGATGTGGAAGTGCGTGTTGAGACTGTAGACGACGGGAACGGGCCGGGCAGACTGTTGGATTCCGATTTTTACGGAAAATTCTGCTTTCTCGTGCGGCGAGCAGACGCTCTCGGGCGTTTGTCCAGACTCGAAGCCTTGGGTCGGCTGCACCGTGCAGGGAATAAGGTTGAGCATGTACTCGCCGGTGTAGTCTTTTCGGCTGTATTTGGACATCGCTTTCCAGTGCTAAAAATAAAAGATTCGTCAATTGGCAACAAGGCACGCTTTTTACCTGTTCGGGACTGTCGAAAGTATCTTGTGACCAAATTAGCTCAAGAGTGAAGTTAGATCTGACGCCCATGGGAGCAACAAAGGTGGATTCTTCTTTCTTGAGGCCGGCTTGCTTGTCAGAGGACTCCAAGAAAAGACCTCGGAATCGCGTGCGCGTTCGCAGCTCAACAACGAGTCGACCATTGGCGTCGATAGAGACTCTAGTCAGCGAAATGTCTCCAGTCAGCTCCGAATCCGTCTTGATGCCAGATTTCCACATCACATTGCTGAACGAAGAGATAGCCTTTCGTAGCTCGAAGTTCTCTGTTACCTGTAATAGAAACTGACGCTAAACTCTGATCTGTGCTCGAGAGCTGCCCAGCCAGTTGGAGCTTGCACGTAAATGTAGGAAACATGGAAGGGAACGCGGACGGTCACGTGGCTCTGGTCCTGGGTGGCTAGCTCGTAGTCTTTGTCGATTCTTCCGCCGCAAATGTCCTTTAGCTCGTCCATGGTGTAGTAGGAGTCGAACGTCCAAGTGCACGTTTTCAAGTTGAGATATTGATAAAGCGAAAGTGTCTTTTCCGATCGCAGCTCAGTGTCAAACTAGAACATTTCAACTTCAAAATACTCGCTGAAGAAGTTTTTACCTGATGAGGGCGGTCGAAGCCAGACATTGCTGGCACTCTAGCTGCGTCGTATGAGTCCAAGAAGCCGCGCTGTCCTTCTGTATTCGGCGCTTCCTCTGGAGTGAGCATGTTTGAGCAGACGTGCTGCTGTCGGAAAACTCGGTCGCGAAGGAGGAAGTCTAATAAGTCGGTTTTGGAGCTGAAGAAATTTCTGAATTTTACCTATGTTGTTGATCTGAGTGGTGGAGACAAGAGGCAGCAGTCCGTCTTCGTGGGGCACTTCGACTGTGATGTGAATCGAGTTGGGGTGGTCAGGATGCGTCGAGTCCAGGTATTTCAAGTTTGCCTGGAAGTTCTGTGCTTGGAAGCCGCTTTCTCCCGCGACGAGCGGATTGTGGCAGATTCCTTCCGAAGACACTTGAGCAGGCTGAGATCGAAGAGGGGTACCGCCTTTGAATGGATCTTTTAAAAGAAAAAATGACGAGAAATATTACCTTTTCCTTCGGGAGAAAACGCTTGAACCCGACATCTGATTTTAAACTTGCGAGAAAAGTAGATTGAATCAAGCACTTTGCTCTTTGGGCTCGTCCACGGAGTTGCATCGTTGATTCTCTTGAAATTGGACTTGTCCGGCGTCGCTACTTCCCACGAGTACTGGATCAGGTCGTTGTCGATGCCAGCTTCCTCGCAAAGCGATTGAGTTTCGTCGAAATTCGGATGTTGCGGGTCACAAGGAGTCAAACAAAGCGCTGGATAGCCCGGAAGGAGTTCTTCGTCGGCGTTTGCAGCTGCGTCAAAGTCCTTCAGCGAAATAACCGCCGGAGGAGCTGGTAGAACAAGCGATCCAGACGCTTCTTTGTCAAGAATAGTAACAGTCATCGCTGGAAACTCGCCGAGGACGGCATTGACCGGCTCGTCAGGGCCCATTACGAGAGAAAAGGTCTTGTGCCAGGCCGATTCTTCGTTGCATTTGACGACAACGGTGAAGGTGAGAGATTGTTTCTCAGGGCGGAAGCGCAGCATCTCAGATTTGGGCTCGTAATCGACGCCAGATATAGCGGAGCCGTCGCGAGTGGACACACGCACTCTTGAATTGCCAGTTGTATCTCCGTAGCGATGCACGGTCACGGTGACGTCCTTGGTCTCGCCGGGCTTTGGCTCCCGAACGGAGACTTCTGACTTGGCGAATGTGATGGTAGGAGTATCTTCGGTGTTGGTCAAGGTGATCTTTGTCTCGTCCAGAGCACCGAGGCGAGCTGGTGAGCCAGAAACAGATTGGGGATCTTTGAGTTGGAGGAAAAGAGTTTCAGAGGGCTCGTGCTCTTCGTCGTCGATAAGCACCACATCGCAGTTCTTCTCAGTCTCGCCGGGCTCGAAGAAGATTCTGTTCACGTCGGAATTGATTCTCTCCCGGAAGTCGGAATCGATCTGCGCCGAGCCTTGCAGAGTTCGGCAAATGACACTGGCCGGACCAGAAGTGTCTCCATGCCGGATTACAGGAACGGAAACAACAGGGTCCGTCTCGGCAGCCGCATACTCAGGCGCCGCGAATTCAAAAGTCGGACTATCTTCGTCCTCGTCGTCGATCACAATTTCGCTCTCGATCAAATCAGAGAGCACTGCTCCTTTGGCGCCGGAGAGGTAGACAAAGAAGTTTTCCTTGCCTTCGACGACTGGGTTTTCTGAATCGTCGAAGATGGTCACTTCGCAACTGGCCACTTCTTGGTTCACTGCGAAGATCACGTGCTCGTGAACTTGTTCGAAATCTTCGCCAGGAGAAGCAGAGCCGGCCCGAGAGTTGCAAAAGACCTCGCTTTCTTGGCTGAGATCGCTGCCAGCACGGTAAATCTCCACGGAAACAATCTTCGCCGATTCGCGCACTTCCAGTCTGTTCTCAGCCATCGAGATCTGCGGCAAATCATTGGGCCCGTCAATCACGACTTTAACGGTGTCAATGGCGCCGATTCTAGCTTCAATATTTGCCTTGTCGAGCTTGACAAAGAAGAACTCTTCGCGCTCGAACAAAGAGTCGTCGATCAAATTAATCGTGCAAGAAGCGTCGCGCTGGTTGTACGGCGTTCCTTGGAACACGAGCTGATCGTTTTCCCGCGGCTCGCGGCGCTCAAAGTCGGCATCGCCAGCAGAAGCAGCTTGGGTGTAGCAGATGACTGTGGCTGTTTTGGAGGCGTCGCCTTCTCGCCGGACAGGAATCACGACTTGGCGCTGCTCTTCTTGAACGTGGATTTCGTCGCTCAAGAATGAAATCGTAGCTTTGTCTTCCGGGTCCGTAATAACGATCGACATTGAATCGCGTTTGCTAGAAGTTAAGTTAGCCTTGAATGATTAATTCAATTTTCGTAAAGGCGCGTTTCAAACAAACGTCGTTGAATAACAACGCGGCGTTTGAAGTTCAAGTGCGAAGTGGAAGTGAAAAGGAGGCGCACTTTGAACCTGTTGAGCGCGCATTGTCGAGTTTGACAAAGGCGGACTTACCCGAGCAGGGCGTAAGACGGCTCCGCCAGTTGTAGGTCGAGTTGTTTTTGGCCTTGGTGGCGGTCGTCTTGCTGGAGTGGCACTACGCAGGGCTTGCGGTTCTCGCCCGGCTCGAATTGAACTTGTTGGTTCAGCGCTAAACGAGCTTGTTTTCACTGCGCTTCCGGATCGAGGCAAATACAGTTTTAAGCGCTTACCTATTTCCGAGATGGATTTGCAAGTGACGATCGCGTAGTGGTTAAAATACCCGGTGCGCGAAAGCCAGACCTTTATCTCGCCTTCTGTTTCCGCCACTGTGATCCGCTCCTCTTCGAATTCTAGCCGCGAGAATCTAAAATAAACGGTGAAAAAGCGACAAAGTGAATTTGAATTAACCTGATGACGAAAGTGTTGTCCTTGAGCGTGGTCTTATTGTCCGTCACTGTGAACTTGAACTCGTCGGAGTGCTGGGCACTGTCAGCTACAGTCAGCTCGTATCTGATCCTTCCCATGTCTACATCGTACTGAGAGAAGCTTGTGACTCTTGTATTGAGCTCGGTGTTGATAATCTCGCCGAATTCGCATTTCTCGGTGACTTGGTAGATCAAGTCTTCTGGCTGCGTGTCTGGATCCGTCGTTTTCAGCGTGCTGGAAGTGATGATTCCAGCGGGAACGTTGTCAATGTACTCGAGGTAGAGCAAGCCAGAGTTTGACGTGAGTCTCGGAGTGCCAGTGTTCAAAAAGTCGACGATGATGTTGAGCGTCACGTGCTCGGAACTGGCGAATGCGTTGCGCAGCTGGAGGACGCAAGAGTCCTGGCCCGCGTTTCCGCCAAAGTGACTGTAGGCGACGATGCCGTCTTCGACGTCCTGGTAGGTGAACTGGTCGGTGGCGCGCCACTTGGAGCCGTAGAGCCGCTCCAGCTGACCTTGTTTGCACTCGCGCGAGACACTCAGCCGCAGATCCCCCGACTAGTGACAAGATTAGCCAGTGATAAGTCTATTTCTGAGGCGAAATCGAAATAAGGACCTTGGCACGTGATTAACAGTCGAGCTGCTCGAGATGATCAAAGATAAAAGACAGTGATTACAGTACCTGGCTGTAGCCGTTGTCGTCGGCGATGACGTCGTTGGAGGTAATGATGCGCCGGGCGGACTCTTCGCAGTGGATGGTGTTCAGGCGAAGAGTGGGCTTCTGAAACAGTGTTACAGACTGCTACGCTTAATGATATCGTGTAAAATCAAAAAACAACTCGATTAATATTGTGTAATTTTGGTTATCACCGAACGTATTGTTCATTTTGTTGACCTTGGAGATGCGCTGCTCGGCCGCGCCCAAAAAGGCAAACTTCGAAAAAAATCAACTCGTAATTTTGAAAACTCGCTAAAAATTTGGCAGTGCGCGTATGAGAGGAAGTGCTGCCAGTTAAATGACCTCAAGAATGTCCTCTTTTTTGAAGAAGAGCGGGTGTTTTTGGCAGCTGAAACCTTCCGCGCTTAATTTTTAGCTCTGTACTTGGTATTGACAATTCCGTATTGATTAGCGATTGAGTTTTGACAAAGTGTGTTTTTTTGTTAATTTGGCGGATCGATTATTTGGCGCTTGGCGGTAGAATAATATTTATAAAATCGCAGGAGCAAAAGGTCAACCCTAAGCTTCAAATTTGGGCTCCTTGGGCAAATAATGCAAATAATGAGATTTGCCCTTGACTCGGAGTAAAATCGAGAAAGAGTGGCACGCGTTTGTGTTTGTTGTCGAAATTAAAGAGAAGGCACTCGGCCTTCACGCATAATTGAGTTCGGATGGATCTGCACCAAATACACTCGAGCTTATCTGGCTCATGCGGTGCTCCTGATCCCGGCGCCGATCATGTTCGAGATGGCCACTTCTTGGCGAAACTGCTGCCAGCAGAGACGCAATCTCGACACCATCGGGACAAGGGCTTAAAACTAACACGTGACCTTCAACTCTTTTTCTTGGCCGAAAAGTTTTGGGGATGGTTCATTCACCTGAGAATCTTGGCCCAAGTTCGGGGCAAAGTACTCGTCCTCAATCATTGTCTCTAGTTCATTATCGCCGTATTCGGAGTACTCGGTGAAGTAAGAGCTCTCTTCCGGGGCAAAGGCATTAATCGCCTGTGCATTGTCGTACGAGCTGACATAGGCGTTCTGGTGCGAGTAAAAAATCTGCGGCGCGAAGTCTTCATAAAAGTCCGTCTCTTGCGCGTTAAAAAAGCTTTCGTCGTCTTCTGAGCCGCGCACTGGCAACTCGAAAAGAGCGACAAGTAAAACACTCAGATACATCAGGCCGAAAACACTCTACATGGGCTTCTAGCCTCTTCAAGGGGCGCATCCATAAGCCTAGCCCTAAAAATTTCAGCTCAGCTCGCGCGCGCCCCCGCCCGCTAAATTTTTTTTTGTTCAAAAGAAAATATTTTCCGGAAATGGGAAAGAGTTATCGCCCAGCTCTCACGGGACACTTCAGACAGTCGTTAGGCTTGGAGACAATTAGAAAGAGTTTAAGACCTATAAAGGGTATTTATTGCGGCAGGTTTTGGCAGCAGCATCTCCAAAATCGACGCTTTTTTCTTAAAAATATGGGCGAAAAAGATCATGGAAATTTTCATTTATTAATTTTTGAAAATTCGGAGTTTACAACGATTTTTAACAATTTTGAGCTGCGAAGTTTATGTTTAGTTTAAATCTTTACGAATACAAATAAATTGTTGTCTTAAATTTAAGACATGGGAAAGGTGGTTTGTGAAGGCGTTGTTGCTTCAGTGCAATAATGCCTCAATCCTCCTTGTTTTCTCCTTTTTGTGTGTTTAGCGACTCTCGCATCGAGAAAAGTGGACCCATCAAAGAACTTGCTCGTCATTGAAAGTACTTGGAAAGACACTAAAACCGCGCTGCTTTGATCCTACACATTATAAAAACCCCTAAAAGGCTTCTGCCCTTTCGAGCGATTGAAACTAGCGAAAGTGTGCCTCATCCTCGTAAAAAGACGAAAATTCAAACGCGCGTTCAAAGTCAATCATTTCGGCGGTTGATTTATTCCGGCGAAAAAAGTAGTACTGCGCAGATTAGGATTGGAATATACAACTGCCTTTCATGATAGCAGCTTGCTGGCTTTAAATGCTAAGCCGGCGTTTTGGTGCGCCGCCGCAAAAGTGAGATTTCGGAGTTAGGAAACAGTTCACTTTTCTCCGCCCAAGTTTAAATATTTTGAGCATGGGCGCTTTTGAAGCGGGCTTAGAAAGTGTCTTCGAATTTACTTGCTCAAACGAAAATACGCCCGGTGATAGACATTGTTGTGGTTAATTTAAGCGTATAGTCATCGAAATTGGTCAGTTCTCCAATTATTAATCTGAGCTTATTTTTAGGATGCCCTTAAAATTCTGAGCAAAAAACTCTTATAAGCCCCTGAAATTGGCCAAATCGACGACTATACTCTTAATTATCACAAATTCGGTGAGTGTGTGTTTTTTGATTTTTGTTAGAAATAAATTGATTCGTGAAAGAGTGAGGTATAAAAACATGGTTGAAGTCGTTTTGTCGTTTTTGTTTCTTTCTACTGGAAATAAAAAAAAGGATGAAATGTTGAAAATTTCGCGAAATAGCTTTTTCGGAAATTTTGACAAATGAATGACTTGTTTCTATGTTTTTATACTCACGGGCCGTCGAAAACTTGCCACAAGTGGAGAGCCAATAACTGCACTCTGTGAGGCGCCCCGCTCGTCACCGTCGGGGTCGAACTCTGTGTCTTTTTCATTCTCCACCTCGGAGCCGGGCAGCGAGCGGTCCAGCGTGTTCCCCAGCGTAAAGTCTTCTACTCGGATCGTCACTTCGCCGAAGCGCTTGAACTGCCCCTCGCCGAGCGTGTAAGAGAACGAGTCTTCCCGGATCGAAAAAGTGTTGACTCCGACGCCGCCAGTGCCTTCGTAGCACAGTCGCCCTTCCTCCACGTCCCGGCGCAGGAAAGAATCGCCAAAAGACAGAACAGAGCCGATTTCCGACCCTGCTTCGTCCAGCAGCTTCAGATATCCTAAAAGTCATCTTCACTCGATCGCCCTGATTTTTAATTTTACCTTTGCTTGGAGGAGTGTCGATGGTAAACCTGGTCGAACTGTCCGTGTCCGGCAAAGTAGCCAATTCGGTAATGATTTTGATTTTGTTCGCTTGAACTTCGATCGTGTTTTTGACGCTTGGAATTCCAACGAAACGTCCTTCTTTGCGGCTGGCAGGGCTCTCCGGGGATTTCTTTCTCGAGTTCTCGAGCTCCAAGAATTCCGGCGTCGCCAAATTCGGACTGATGAGACTGTTCATCTCGGACTGCGAGTCGATCTCTTCGTTGAAGTAGCCGGAGTACGTGTCCTGCGAGGAAGAGGAGAGATAATTTGCGGAAGAGTCGACGTACGAGTCCTGGGAATCGCCGACGACTTCGACGGGGACTGTGATCGTCTGAGCAGCTCCTTCGTTGTAGGTGAGGTAAACTGTGAATTGGACTTCGTCGGAGCCGGCTTTCGCGCCAGATTGAAACACGATCTTTCCGTCGATCAAGTCGGCAACATTGGCAACGACGAATTCGCTTCCGTCGTCCGCATTGAGCACTTCTCCCAATCTTGGCGCGACCAGCATCTCAACCCAGTCAGATCTCGAGGGAACAGCGATTCCTAAGTCGACAGGATGGAGAATCCTTTTCTCGGAAACGCCAATAGTGAACACGGTCGGAGTCGCGAAAGTGGAAATTTCATGGGCGCCTTCGAAAGTGTCGAAATTGTCGAGCTGCGTGTCAATGTCAAAGAACTCCAAGTCTGGCATGATGGTTGAGACTTCGTCCGCTATGCTGACGTAAATCATCAATTTTTCTTGAACTTGGTGGCCGAGCTCATCAGTCACGGTGAGCTCGACGTAGTCGGAAGGATTACTGTCCGATCCGTAAAAGTGATAGTAGATCAATCCCTCGTCCACATCCGCCTGGGAAAACGTATTGCCCAGCGCCATCGAGGAATAGCCATTGCCCACGCGTTTTTCCAGCAATCCCCAAAGTGGGTCCTCGTTGATTTTGTACTCGATAGAAGAACCGTCGCTTGTGAACCTGAGCGAGGAAGAATGTATCTCTTGTCGAATGCTGCTCACATCCAATTTGAGCGAAGATGCCAGCACAGGTCCCAAGTTGGAATCATCGATGAGAATCGAGAGGCGAATGTCCTCATCCTTGTTTCCAAAGTAGGACGTCACTTGAACAGAGTCTTCAGACGCTTTGACAGTTCTCTCTGTAGCATACTCCACTTTTGACGAAAGCAAGAAGCTCTCTCCTTCGCTGACTTTCTTTCCATCGACGAGAATGTCGCCAAAGAACGGAGCTTGGCTGAGAATGTAGAAAGAGTCCTTGTCTTTGAGTGCTTTGGGGTGGATTCCAGCTTCTTCGACCGACAAAGCTACAGATTTTCCGGCGCTGACTTTGAAGGTCGGCGACTTGATGGTATAGACGAAGGGCTCCATGGTGACGCCTTCGTTGTCGGAGACGTAAAAGTCGAAGGTCAGGTCGTGTCCCGGCCAGGCTTCAGAGGTGGCGACGATGACATCGCCCCGGTCGAGATCATATTGCGTGAACTCGGAGACAGGTCCGTAGGGGATGCGCTCGATCGTAGCAAAGCCAGGCGGTAAGCGAGAGTTCAGTGAATAGATGATATCTGGAAACAAGTTAAAGCCACGCTGAGCCGGCTACTTCCGTTCCCACTCATTTTCAAATTTCGCCAATTATAGAAATAGTTCAATTCAGAGAAAATGAAAATGAAAAGAACGGAAATCAAAATTACCTTCAGAAGGGGTTTCTTTGGAAGAGGAGAACTTCATTCCAGTGAGTTCGCGAGTAGTTCCGGGCGGAATCACTCTGCTCAGTTTCGCGTTTCTATCTGGCTGGATCACTCCCAAAGCGTCGTTCAGCAGGTCCAGTGTCACTGAGCTGTCTTCCACTAATTGCTCGTTCAGGTAAATTTCAAAGTCTAAATGGTCTGTCTCCATGTCTGCACTCGGCCTGTACCACGCGTTGTCCAAGTCTTCGGCGGTGAATTCCAGCGTGTCAACAGGAGACGGGTAAGAGGACGAGTCGTCCAGGACGTACATCGGCCAGGCACCATCCATCGGGTTCTGGAGGAAGAGTCGCCCGGCGCCGGAGTTGGAGAACTTGATCGTGTACTTGTTTGACTTTTCGGGCACGTCGACGATGTTGGACAGGCGCAGTAGCTTGTTCCTGGGCAGTTTGTAGTGGACGGCGCCGCATGCACCATTTTGCGGCTGGCCAGTCTCGGGAGGGCACTCGCGCTTGCAGTTGCCTTCGTACAGAAATAATCCAGGGGAACACTTTTTACATTTCTGGCTGGAGTAGTGGCACTCCTCGCAGCCGGTCTGGCAGGGCAAGCAGATCCCGTCTACCTGCGAGAAGCCGAGCGAGCAGCTGGGCACGCAGTAGGCTCCTTGGAGAAGCATGCCCGACTCGCAGAGAGTGCACTCGTCTCGTGTCCAGCACTCGACGCAGTAATCTCCGCACTTGAGACATGTCTCGCGCTCGAGGTAGAAGCCCTCGCTGCACGCGTTCACGCAGACTCCTTCCTGCGCGAAGCTGCCTTCCGCGCAAGACTTGCAATCCTAAGAACGGTTAATTCTAAGACTGAAGATGAATGGGGCACTTACATGTTCTGAATTGCAGGTGTCGCAGTTTATCGGGCAGAAGTGGCACTCTCCGTCGCGTTCGAAAAGGCCGTCTGAGCACTGCTCCACGCACTCGTAGTTCTGGAGCACGGAGCCGGGCTCACAGCTCAGACAACTGCCCAGATCGTCGCATGTCCGGCAGCTGGTGGGACAGGCACTAAAGAGCTCCTGTGTTCGCGCGAAGGATGAAAGTTGTCCTAGCAGTCCCCATTTGACGAAGCCGCGCTTCCAACCCATCCAACGTCTAGCTCATCTAAAATAGTATTCGATTACTGGCGCTCAATTATTCAGCTCGAAACGATAAATTCTTAATCGGCCTACATTTTCAAAGGCTTTAAACAATAATTGACACATTAGGGAGTTTGTCGCGCAGGACGGACAATTTGTCTCCAAAAGGATCAAAGGCTGGCACTACTCAATTATCCATCAAACGCGCCCAAAATGAGCGTCTTTTACGAAGTCGAAGTCGAAAAGGAAGAATTCTCAAAATGCAAAAACTAAAAATGCTTCTGTTTCCGGGCGCTTGAAATCATAGAAGACTGCTCTCAGTGGAGAAAATAAAGTGTGGGAAGTTTGGGTGCTTGCTCGAAGTTATATGGTGAAAAATGCGACTTCTCTGAGTTAGGTGTGTGATGGATGGACTCGTAAAGGTCAGCAAGGAGCAGAATACAAACAAGAATGATTATTGAAAAGCGGCGTAAAAGGTAACGACGCTGTAAAAAACTTATAATCAAAGATAATCAGAAGAGCTGATAAAGCTGTCACCGGCTAGTTTTGAACTTTTCGTTTACAACCAATAAAGACTTGCATTCTCTTGGCAAGGAAGGGCGCTGGGAAAAATACGAAAAAAACGCTGGGTGCGCTTACTTCCCTTTCACTGCCTTTTCCCATCTTGCGCACAAAGCGGGGTCAAAATCAAAGCTGATTCAGGTCACTAAAGTGGCGAGGCGATGAAAGAAAGATACCTTTGGGGGTTTCTCCTTCTCTAGAATCCAGAACGCGGGCTTGGTAAAAACGCTGCTGGCTGCGTGTACTCAATCAAGGGCGCGTGTGCTAATCCGCGCGAGTTGCGATGAGTCGCTGCTTGGGACCCCCAACAGGGAGCCCGCGAATTCCATCGAGGCACTTGAGCCTGGCTCGAGCTTGGGGGCCATCTCGAGTGGCGAAAGGCACGCTTCCCGGGCACAATGAGTACTTCAGCGAGTGCGCGAGGGCCACGACGCCCGTCCGTCTGAGCCACGCGCGGGGAAATTCGAAAGGAAGCGCGATTGAAAGAAGACTCGGACTGAGCAAACTAGAACTACCAGCGAAACAGGGCCGGGCTTTATGACGTAAGCGAGAGAGTGACCCTTTCTTCGGCTTTAGCCAACAAAGCGACATCCTTGTTCTTTTGATTTGGCTGCACAAATCGCGGCTGTCTTGGCAGGACTCGAAAGCGCGCTAGAAGAGACTGTATAGAACTTGTCTCAAAATAGCCGCTGTGTTGCGAGTTGATTTCTGGCTTTATTTTTAACCGCTCCGTGTTTGCGCAAAGTGAATTAACTCATTACAAGTAGCTGATTTGACAAGGTGGCAGCTGCTCGCCCCGCCGCCGTAAATATAAAACTACTAACGCGGAGAAAAGAAAAGGCCACCTACTTTTTTATACATTTTTATATTTCAAATGGGCCATAAAACGCGCTGCCGGTGCTCTTCCGATCCAGATGCCATTAAATAAACATAGAGCGCTTTAATTTGAACACGAAAACCAGCAATCATCACTTTTCATTAAGATTGCTGAGTGAAGTGAGAAGACTCGAAAAATGGCAGACAACTTCAAACGCGAAAATTGTAATTCAGAGTGTCCTTGTCACCACTACGCGGATGCCCATACTGTTGTCGCCCTATTTCTGTGCCTACTTTATGCCAAATACTTTGCTATGACTCAGGCGCTGGGGACGAAAGGGATCAGAAAAATATAGTTATGTACCAAAATTCATTCGCCATTCGTAAAAGTGCTGAGCTTGAACTTGGAATCTGAAGGGAAATGATTCACTCGAGCCATCGGTAGCATTTTGTGCACGAACCGGAAGCCAAGCCAAAAGGTCACCAGCTTGGCTAATTGCTCCATAATTGAGCAGCTTTTCGCAGCGCAATAAATTTTCTGCCGTGAAGGAGATTTCTGATTCTTGGCAGGGCAATCAAAAGGCCCTCCCTGTAAGCTCGTATCGCTCGTCTGGCTCAGTCGATACTGTAGCAGTTGCCCAAACTACAGCACTATCAAAGCACAACAAATGGCTCTGGAAACAAAACAAGAAGAGCGTTTTTGAAAATTGTCAATTTGATCCGGAGATGGCGAAATTGCTTTTCAGAATTGTCAATTCGAGGCGATCGTCTTTCGCCGTCCTAACCCATCGCTGCGTGGCGGCCCGTTTAATCCCCTCATAAAAATTTCAGCCTAGAAGTTTCTCATCCTCAATGATTTCCGCGCCCCTTTGTTTCCAGCGCTTTGATGATGGCAAGGCTGCTTTAACGGCGCGTTTAAAATCAGTCCTTCCGGAGGACCTTACTACTCCTTGGCCCTTCTCCAGCCGTCTACAGAATCAAGGGTGCCACTCTCTTTTTCCAACTAACCAAAACTCGCGGAAAAACGTTCTTGAACGTTCCGGAGTTTTTTAATCGGATTCGTTCCGCCTCAAATGGCGCCAAAATAGGAAAAACATAACTGTCCGCAACTGTCTTCCCAATAATTAACCCCTTCGTGCAAGGAAAGCAATTTTTGAACTTCAAATATCAAAATCTGCAATATTGTCTTTCTTAAATTCTAAGCATCTAATCTGTTTAAAATATTGCTGAGAAAATCAGTTTGAATTGTACGAAAGCTTACCCCTAGTTCACAATACAATTCGTAATTGTTTCCCCGCGAAAATAGGTTAAAAGAAGGAAAATTCAAAGATGATAATTTATGAGCGCAATTTTCTGCGGATTAAAAATGAAAACAGAGCAGAATTCGAGGAATAAAGGAAAAGAAGAGTACCGGCGATTAGGATTTTTGAAAGAAGTCGAGAGAGTGATTTTGCGATGTTGAATTTGAGGCACGATTGTCCATTGTCGGCCGCGGCGATCAACTAAATCTCATCTTTTGCTGCGCTATTGTCCGAGTGATCCCCGTCTAATAGAACGAATTTCCCAGCTGCAGCGCTCACAATAGCTGCGGAAATATCCGTGGGAAGCGGCCAACACTTTAATTTTCTAGCCCTGTTCCCAAATTTTGAATAATCAAACAGTTTCGATTAGCGCCTTCCAGCGCCTTAGATTTTCGCTGCCGAGCAAACTGGGCGGCGGCGGAGCGAGGCTGGAATTCTCGGCCATTCTTTCAATTTTTCAAGCGAGCAGTTGTTTTGGGCATTGTTGAACTTGTTGAAAACTCGCGCCTGGAACGTCACACAATAGTGCCTCTTCCTTATTCTTTGGAAGCGCGGCGAGTATCCGGCAATATTAGTGTCACTGGCGCGCTCTTGCTGGAGCACCTGCTTGGAACTGATTGAGAGCGCGCATCCGGGCAGCTAGCCAAGGCGCGCGTCCCGCTCATTACGCAAAATGCAAGAGATAATACCCACCGATCGGCAGCACGAGAACATTGCATCTTGGCAGGCCAGGCCACTCTTAATCCCTGAGAACTCAATTATCCTCGTAATCACACCCAAAATCTTCAAGCGCCTTCAGAAACCCAACTTTTATTAAAGCTCTTTGAGGACCCTGAGTCAGGTTTCCACACAGCCAAATCATCACCAGCTTTCATTTTGAAATAGGTTTATCTTCCCATGTTTACTGAAAAGCAGCTTCATTTTTTCAATCCAAAAGAAAGTCTAAACCTTGGCCAAACTCCTCGAGTTCCTTTGAATTTTCAAAAAGACTTCAGAAAAGCTTGAATTGCCAAAGAAATTTTCGAGAAATTCTTTGTCCAAAAGTGATGCCATTCCCACTTTGTCGAAGTACTTGGGAAGCTGTTGTGCGAGGGTTCAGTCCTGGCGCTTGTCCAGCAGTTGGGCAAAAAGAAACTCGTCGGAGAGTGTTATCTGGCAATTCGCATCTTTGCCTATCTTTTTTTTTTGAGATTGGAAATGCGGAAATTCCAATTTTCAAAAATCGCAAAACTCGAAAAATAACGCTGAAATGAATTGTTGCATAATTCGGAAATGTTGGCCCAAGGTTGCAGTTTGGCCGCAAACACGGCCAGGAGAAGTGTGAGGAGGACAATGTTCACAACAATTAAGCCAGTTCAACTCAACACGGCCTCGCCGCCGCGTTACTCGTGTTTCGCCGCGTAAGTTACACTTCACAGCGTCGAAAAGAGCAATTTACTGATAAGCGACAATCTGAGTTGGCGCGAGGCGGAGATTGAGGAGGGACACGCCTCGCTGCTCGAGAACTAGCGAGGAACAAGTTGAAAGTTCAAAAGATGAAAGGAGCGCATCCGGAGATGATCCGACGATCAACGCGCCTCGTAAAAATATCTTTAGTTTACATTTACAACGCTTTTTTTTTCTTTTTCGCTTTTGAGTTTTCGATTTTCGATTTTGAATTTTCGAAAAAATTGTCGAAATTGATGAATTTGGAAAATGAGTTGATAAATGCTCGCTCGATTGATCGTCTGCTTGTTCCGCTAATGCGCAAATTTGGAGTCAATTAGAAACTTACCAACTTTCCGGAAAGACTGAACGGCTTGTTTTTTCTTGTTTTCTGTTAATCTCTCTTTTCTTTCTTCTTTTGCTCTCTTTTAGACAGTTTCTTTCGGAGAATCTTTTTCTTGGATCTCTACTTGTCCATATTGTCCGAGGTTCTAACGGCAGCAAGGTCTTACTAAGTCAGTTACATGATAGAGTCCTACACGGGCCACCGCGGGGCAGAGCGGAGCTACAGAGCGCAGCAGCGGCGGCGCTAAATCGCGCCCTCTACACATCAATCCCCACATCGTCAACTCGGCCCTGCCCTTCACCTTCAATTCTCAGCTACCTTTATACACTGCTTGATAAAACAACAAGCACCTGCGCTCGGAGATCAACAGATCGCGAGTTTTTCCAATCTCAGTTTTGAAATCAAGGAAGAGTACTCTCCCTCTAGCCATCAATTTACAGTTAACCAATTCTTTCGCAAAGTTCTTCAAGAGACAAGCTCTTTAGAGATCTGAGTCAGGATCCTAAAGCAGCCATTTTGGGTGGAAAAGAAAGTGTTCTTGATAGGTTAGCTTTCAACTTGCTAAAAACGCAAAAAGAGTAGATGCTGATTTGGCTGGGCGAGCTTTTCACTTGCCACGCGCGAGTAGCTGCTAGAGTACTGTGAAAGAGTGATTAATTTGAGCGCGGCTGAGATTTCCTCCGCGAAAAAGGGATAATTCCGAGCTCAGAATTCAACGCTTTCATTTCTTTAAGTTTGAATGCCTACTTGTCGACCAGGGCGTTATTTACGGCGGCAGTTAAGTTTAATAACCGAGTACAACAGATAGTAAATTTCTTGATTTCTGTTCTTGCTTTTTTGAAGTCCGAGTTCGAATCTCAAAGAAAGGAAAAAGCGCTAAATGGACTTATCGACTGGGTGAGTTTAAACAGCGATAAAGCAGCCCAGATTTCGAAACGTTATTTTCAAAAGCGAGCGAAACGGTTTGTCACTTTTGAAAAGGAGATTTTTACATTCTTCAATTTGAACTTTTCAAAGCGTTGTTTCTTTTCTTGCTTGATTATTTTTGGGGCCGGAGGAAATAGGCTTTTTTGGGGGTGAGTTGGAGCTTTGACATTTTCGAATTCGCCAAATCGGAAAATTAAAAAAGGAAAAGTGTAATTGTTTGGTGACTTCGAAAAGAAGCGTTTTTTCGAAAATGCGCTCAGCCTCGTAAATCTTCAATGGACTTCTGATTTCGTTTGATTCGCGCTTTAAAACATATCCGCTAATCATCGCTCTATAAAAGCGCGTTTACTGGCAGTAAAGGCATTCCTTAACAAGGGACGCAACAAAGCGCACCAATTTGAAAGGCTTCAAGTGCAGATAACAGCAGATTACTATCGCCAGCTCTCGAAAAAGTGATCCCGCCCGACTTTGAAGTTGAGCCGCTAATTAGCTAAAAAAGGGATGGCGACGGAAACATTCGCCTAAGAGATCATCTTCATTAATTTTAAAAAGGATTCTTGAAGAACGAAAATCATCTAATAGCGGAATGCGGAAGAGCGGCATTGTCGAAGCGCGCAAATTACTCCTTCGCGGAGGCCGTTCAAGTGCTGCCAAAATCGCGCGGTTCCATCCAGCGCAGTTTCGGGCGCTTTGAAGCGAGTTATGTCACGCGCTTCGCTTTTCGTGAAAAAGGATATTTAGCCAGGATCGATAATTTCCTTTCAAAGTCAAGTTAGAAAAAAGATTGCTTTGTTCGCTTGGCAACTTGGCGATTTGGCGATTGTGGCCGAGCCACAACAAATGTACGCGCCGCCTTGATACTCAACAAAAAAAAAGGAGAAGCGTTGAACTTTTGAATATTCAAAAAAAAGCACCCTCGCAAAAATCACTTCGCGACCGTTCTTTTTTTCTGAGTGTTTTGGAATCTGATTGATCGTTTCCAAAAATAAGGCTCTGAGGCGGCGCAGAAGTTGGGAACTTGGGAACTGTTCGTTTGCTGGTTTACGAGTTCTCACGTTGGAAGCGCCTCTGCTTGAATTAAACTGTCGTAATTTGAATTGATGAGGACGCTGACTTCGCGATGGAGATTCTACTGCAAGTGTGGAAGGGCGAGCATCACGAGTTTTGACGCTCTTGCATGTGCGGCCATTAAACTTTGCTTTAACGAGCCAGAATCATCATCGCTTGCAATGGATGAGGGCATCGTCAGAGCGGAAGACCGTAACTTTTCACGGCGAAAATTAAAAATGGTGAAGATCTGAGCCAGCGCTAATTTCAACTCGCTTTGCTTGCTTGTTTATCTCGCCTTGCCAACACCTAGCCACGACAATAAATAGAAGCAAAACTGTAGAAAGTGGCAAATCACCGCAGTGGCTACCGCCGTTTGGAATCTCGAGGTTTCAAAAGTACAATCAACAAATTTCCTCCAATTCGAAAATTGCGAGCTTTTCTTTTTTAACCGAGTTGACTATCCTTCGGATGTTGACTCCCTTGATTTCTAGTAAAATGGCGAATTTGACGAATGGGAACAGGTACATCCGTTCCCGCTGCCCGAAACATTAGCACCGTAAATCGCCTCTTGCAAGTAGTAGCTTTGAATTGGAAAGGGCTTATCGCTGGCGAACCTAAGCCGGCTACACTTGGCATCGTTTTCCGTTCGAGGGCCCACAACAAGGCCAAGGCCTTTTTCGAAAAATGGAGTGTCCCAAAATAGCACTAACTTGTCACTTGAGGCGCAATTTCGAGCCATCATTCTTCTATTTCTTCAAAAAGAAAAACACGAGTACACATTCAAAAATGCTTAAATTGCCACTCTAGTCGCCAATCATGTATTTTTTAAAAGGGGCTAATTGAATTGTCACTGGCTCTGTAATTAACAGCAGGTGCTGGCCGAGCAGCGAATCGTCCACTTTGCGATTGATTCGACTCAAAATTCGGCAAGTTCGAGCGCGTCGTATTCCCCGAATTTCATGGCTAACCTTTCATCTCGCCAATCGGCGTCTAAACATTATACATAACCGCGGGAGAAGGAGTCCCTCTGGCTCGCTAATCACTGACTGAGTAATTGCCTGGTTGGGCAAGGTGCATCGGAGAATGTGCAATTATCAAGTGCTCAAGGTGTTTCCGCACGCGCGCCTCCATCCATCACCTTCGCACTTTTTTGAAGTCTGTGATTTCGAGTCCTTCAAATTCCCCCATTTCGAAGAAATCAACCGCCAAAGAAGTCAGTAAGGCTCATTTCCTTCTTCTGGACATTTCCTTCGAGCGACCCGCTTTAATAGAGCGATATCGATTAAGGATCGAGCCTCGTAAAGCGCCGAGAATGTTGTCGGAAGTGGCGGCCAGTTGCGCGCCCTCGCGGATTAACTCATGCACAAGGGGTTTAGACGGAGTCGTGTAAACAACGGGCGCACTAGTGATCATTCTCTGCTCGGATGTTTTGGGCGACATGAGCAGCTTTCGGAAGTAGAAGCCGGAAGCGCGACCTGTGTTCCCACTGTTCTCGATTGACCTTGACCAAGTGCGTTTTGCATAATTCCACGAAGCCGCGTATTTGCGCTAGAATCAATCAACAGGAGCGTGTTCTCGCCCCGATTAACCGCCGCGCTCGTAAATCCGCACACTTCTTATTTATTCGCAATTTATCAAGGGAGCGAGCAGCGGGCGACTGGCCAGGCCCTTTCTTGCAACTTATGAGCTCCTGCATGCGCATCTGCCAATAATTCATTAACTTTTATTTTACACTTTTCGGCGGCCAAGGCGCGACAACGTAGTATTAATAACTCTCTGCCTTTCGAATAATTGCAGGTTGGGCAGAGCGTCTCGCTTTCTGATCCGCTAAACGGCGCCCGGGGCGACGTTACACTGAAGAAAACAGAAATGTTCCAAATGTCAAGTCTGCGCAGCGAAAAGTAAGGCGATCAGAGGAAGAGGTACGTGGCGACTAGAAAACAAACTTCAAATGACCGCCCAATCGGGTCTGGTTTGGGAGCCCTCTCGGCGAAAGGAGACGGTTTTGCTTTTCAGCTTTGGGCGCTTCTTTCTAGCGCTGCAACTTTTTTCTTGAAAAACCGGGCCACAGAGAAAAATGACGAGCGAGGTCTGGGCGAAGCGGATGGCCAGGAAGAGTGTGCGAGCAGTGGGAATCGTCACACTCATCTACATTCTGGCCAAACTGGTCGTCACTCAAATCATTTTCATCACAGAGAGCGCCGCGCTCAATTACTCGGAGGAGCCGAGTTCGCGAACGTGTCCGCGCGTGAAACTCTTCCTTGATTTCAACCAGCCGCCGAAGTTCGCGCTGCGGGAAAAGAACTTCCTCCTGCCGAGCCTCGGCTTTGGATTCCTCGGTCAGCTGCGTGGACTGCGCGAGAGCATCTTGCTCTCGATTAAACTCAACAGGACACTCGTCCTCCCTTCCGCCATTTCCGACAAGTGGAGCGATTTCGCCTCCGAACAGGACTTTTCTCGCGGAGAAGAGACCATCGTCAGTTTACCAGGACTCGTCAATTTGAAGGTAAATCAATGATCGAATGAAACTTTTTGTGACTGTAAATTCAGCAAGTGAGCGCGCTGATATCGGTCCTGCCATCTTTGGAAAGGGAGAACGAATGCAAGAAAATCGACGCGGTCTTCTCGCAAAAGATGAATTTCTGCAAGGAATGGTTCAAAAATGCTATTTATTTCGGCGAAGGAGAAAACTCTGAACCAAAAAAGGGAAACCGTTTGGAGCGACTTCGCAACCTAGAAAACCTCCTTCAACTGCCACCAAGTCAATTTTGCCTAAACGAGGAAAATCCAGTCTCAACTGAAATCGAGTTTTACCCGAAAGAAGAATCGTCGGAGCAACTTGCAGACTTGCAGCACTTTTTGGCTGACAGTACTACTAATAACACTCTTTCTCAAAAGAGCTTCTTTCCTTCCCCGGAAGCCACTTGCGCTGCGTTATTTTTTCCCAACTTGAGTTTTGACTTGGGCGAGGCTTTGGAGCATCCCAGCCTGGGAAGTTTGATCGCAGAGCTCGTTTTCCACACGCAGGTGCCCCACCACATCGTCGAAATCGCCGCTGCTTTTGCCGAAGGAGCCTTTTTCGCCGTCGAGTGGAAATTCGGCGAAGAAGAGTGGTCTCAAAACTGCAAGGACTTGCACACTGCCGAGCAGAAGAGGGTGGAATGGTGCAAGAGTCTGCGCTTGTTCCGAAAAGACGACAATTATCACCCGATCGCCGAAGAGCTCTTGAAACTGGCGAGAGCGAGAGGGAGCACGGCGAATACAGTCTACATCTATCAGGAAGACAAAAGTGCTTCTACAAGCGACATAGAGGTAAAATTAACACTTTTGCTCGATTCTATCATTTTTATCAAGAACTTTCTCCGGTCGAAGGGTTTGCGAGTTCTGACCGTCGCCGCTCTTAGAAGCTTTCTGGCTTCAACTTTTCCTGACTGCGAGGTAACAACTGCTTTAAAAGTCAACTCATCTTCTTTAGATGCTCGTGAACTCCGTGAGAATTTCCCAAATCGAGCTACAACTAGCGATCGAAGCAGATCTTCTCTTCGCCGCTTCCTCCTCTCTCTGGAGTCGAACAGGTTTCATTTCCCTCAAAAACTCAAACTCTCTCAAACTCAAAATTTGCAGGTGAATTGGAGCGGCGGGTGCGCAACCGCCCTTCCATCGCCAATCGCGAGATCATCGAGCAACTAGAATTCAATTAGAATTTCAACTACACTGCTACTTATTCCACTTTCAAGCAATTCCACCTCAGCCACTTCAATTTAATAAACTCCGAACTTTCAGTTATCCCGGCTTTTATTAGACCAAAGTCAGAAAAAAATAAATAATCCAAAAAAGCAAGTTTCAAAAAGAAAGCGGCTTCTATCCGCCCAGAAGTCGAGTTGAAGGGACCCATCTTCGTCCCCCGGAAATTGTTCCCGCTGCGGCTCCGTGCCGACGCCAGGCTAAATTTCAACGCTCTTATCAGTGAAAAAGTGAGTAAAAATTACCTCCTCGGGAAGGGAAGCGCGCTCGCTCCGCAGCTTTTTGTTCCATCTTGCGATCGATTTTCCACCAATTGAGAGCCCAGCGACCTTTCAACATTCATTTCCTGATCCTCAAAGATTTCAAACTTACCGAAGGTGTTGCAGCGCGTTGCGAAGTAAATGCAGCGCGGAGTGATAGGATGTCCGTCGCGGCCGATCACTTGCTCATAGCTTCGCAGTCGGTTCCGAGTTGGTCGCCCGTTTGCCATTTTCCGCCCTTTTGTCTGTTTTGCCAGATCGTAAAAGAAAACTTGCAAGAAGAGTCGAGTTCTAGAGACGTTTCGAAAGAGGCTTGATAGTATCAAGCCACGATTAATATTTGTAAATGAAGTTTTACGCGCTTTTTGGGTCATTTCTGAACAGAAACGGCGCAAAGCTTATGTAAGAGAAAGTCGATTCTCCTCTTCCTGCGAGCACTAAAAATCAACGACTCCGCGAAAGTGCTCAAATATCAAGTCAGAATGGATGATTGAAGAGTGATTTCAGAGCAAAGGACATACATAGCTCTCGTGCTTCCTGTCGCTCAGATGTTGCGCTGCGTAAAACAAACACGAGCTGGGAGACTGCTGTCTGACAGAAGCTCCTACTCGGGAATAGTCGCAAGAAAACCTCTCACGACGGGAAGAAGAGTTCTTTACTCGTCAGCGAAAAGCGGCTGCGGTGAAATTAATCTTCGCCGAAAAAAGTCACACGAAGTCAGCAAAGCGTCTCCGCCCAAAAGAGTCAAAATAAAGGTTGTAAGGGTAGATTATGAAAAATTTTAACGAGGGCTCATAATAGCCTTCTCCGCTGCGGTCGCATTGACGCGAGCGAGAAAGTCGACAAGTCAGAAATCGCACACTGCGAAAAAACACGAGGGTTCTTATAGTTTCTTTACTTTCAAGCTAAATACAAATAAAGCGGATTTTGGACAGAGCTCCTCAGTTCAGGACCCCACAACTTGCACCGCGCGCTTCAGAGAACGCACTATGGAGAGAATAAAGGTTTTTACGCTTTCGATTAATGACGAAATTATCAATTAACATTAATAAAAAAGATTACTTGTTACGAAGAAAAACTAACAAATACTGCTTTAGCCCTACTTTCCAATTTTCACTTGGGCTCCTCGATACCAGCCAAAAGAATATCTTTCTCGCGACATTATTGCTGGTCTCACTGTAGCTCTGACTGTCGTGCCACAGGTAAGACCGCAGCGCGACCTTCAGAACGGCAGAAACAAACTTAACTTGAAAATTAAGGGTCTCGCATACGCTAGTTTGGCGAAGTTGCCGACAGAATATGGACTTTACACTTCCTACGTTTCAGGAAAAGAGGCTAAAGCAGGCTTTTACACTGCCAGATCGGTGCTTTTATGAATTTCATTAGTTCATTTCGTAAGAAGCGAAAACAAATATTTGTCGACCACAAGAGGAGAGTAAATGCACTTAGCAGCCACAAAGGACCTGCGGGTCAAGCTATTTCTATTTATGGAAATTAGGGGTGTTTTCTTGTTGATTTCCACTTTCCATGAACTTTGGATCGCTTCATTTCCACAACAAGCAACAAAAATATTAGCTTCTCTCTTCAGCCATCGTCTACACATTCATGGGCAGCTCGAAAGATCTCGCCGTCGGTCCCCAGTCCCTGACTTCGATGTTGACGGCGCAGTACTGCATGCGACCAGAAACGTGGATTCCGATGGCTGGCGTCACGTAACAATCCTTCCCTTGAGACTTCGAAAACGGCGCTTTTCAGATCTGAATCGGACCCGAGATTGGCGAACTTGCTCTGTTTCTGCTCCGGAGCGATCATTCTTCTTCTCGGAATTTTCGATCTGGGCGCTGTCGTCAACTACATTTCAAATCCTGTTCTCGTTGGTTTTATTTCAGGAATGCGCTTTCAATAATCACTTTCAAAAGTAGTCTTCCTTGATTTCATCGCCAGATTTTGCGAAAGCGTAATTTCCAGCTGCCTCGATCATCATCCCCTTTTCTCTTCTCGAGCGAGTGTTTGGTCTCTCTGGCCTTCCTGGACCTTTCTACCAGAAAATGGTCGCCATGGTCATGCGCCTTGGAGAGTCGAAATACTACGACGCAATTATTGGACTGAGCACGCTCGCTACTCTCCTCGCCTTGAAACATCTCCGAATTCACTTCGCAGATCCGAAAGAGGGCGACTCCGCGCTTGTGAGGATCTTGAGAAAAGTTCTTTGGATCGTTGCTACTCTTCGAAACGCCTTTGTGCTCGCCATCACTTCTTTCATTCTTTATTCTTCTGGAAACAACTGCCCCTTCGCTGACGAGCCCATCGATTTGAACATAACCGACCCGAACGCAAAAGGAACGAGGCTATTTCAGAAACTAGTCTAGTTTCTAGTAGCAGAACCAAAGAAACAGTCCGCATAAGATTGCATCACTCCAACAACCATTTCTGCCATCACTTTGCCCCCAATCGCCTTTCCCGACACAAATATCGAGCTTGAGAATGGCGAGTCCGCCGGCATCGTTGACATGCTAACGACGCTTGGATCCGGAATCATCATCGTGCCATTTGTAGCGATTCTTCAGTCGATTGGGATTGGCAAGTCGCTCGCCGAGCGTGGCAACTATCAAGTCAACGCACGAAACGACTTTTTGGCGATCGGAACAGGTAACAAAACCGAAATCAAAAGCTTGCGAATGACCATTTCCAAGGCGGTGTGATGTCTTCCTTGGTTTCTTCGATGCCGGTTTCCGGCTGCTTTTCAAGATCAAGTCTCAACTTCGAGTCGAACGCTGCCACTCAGGCTGGAAACCTCATCACCGCCGTTGTTGTCATGATCTCTGCCGTCCTTCTCGCCGAATACTTCAGGTGATTTCACAGCGAAAATGCAGAACAAAGAGTTTCTTTGTAGATGGATTCCTACTGCAGCGCTAGCAGCGGTGATCATGGCCGCCGTCGGTTCTATGTTCGACTTTGACGCGATCAAGCAGGTCTGGACGCTTTCGAAAATTGAGTCGATCCCGATGATTGCCACTTTCGCCCTCTCCTGCGTCGGTAAGAATCGTCTTTGCCGTGAATTCAGATTCAAATTCTGCTTTCTCAAGATTTCCGAATCGGCATCGTCGTTGGAATCTTCCTGCACATCGCGATGCTTCTCTACTCTCAGAACAGCCCCCAAATCACCGTCGTCAGCGGAGCAAACAAGAGCTTCACGATCAAGATCGCTCACGGAATCGCCTTCCCCGTTTGCGAGGTATGAACTCGCTCGATGAACAAAGCAGGCTCAATTTTAAAATTCAGACTCTTTTGGATCGAGTCAACTTGCTTTTAAAGAAGAGGAGGAAATCAACGCAGTCGCGCTCGACTTGAACGGCGTCTACATGGGCGACTCCTCCGCCGCCCGCTCCATCGCCAAGATCGCCAACAAAATGGAAGAGAAGGAAATCAAGTTCAGAATCGTCAACTGCAACGTACGTTCTTTTCCTCGCTCAAGAAAATAACGAGTATTTGATTCAGGACGTGCTGGCCGAAATGCTCAAGAAATTCGAGGTCGAAGTGAACGACGAGCTGCCACAGTATCGAGCAAACAGCGCGCATGCTTCCGTAACAGCTTCCAGCAAATTGCTCGCCGTAAACAGCAAGGCTGCCAGTCTGGCTGGTTCTGCCACCAACATCCACATCTCAAAAGAGTAAATAAGCGCCTTTGCGAGTTCACTTGCTCCGAACTTGTTCAATTTTAAATATTGCCTTTCTGTCAAACTTGAATGAAAAACGATGTTTTGCATTCCATCGAAGCTGCCTCTTTCAATTTCCCTTTTGAAGGCGACTCTACTGTAGCTGCAGAAGGCGCTCTAGCTTTTATTAATTTCTAGTAGTCTATAAAAATAAACAACGATTGCAAAAATATTTCTCTCGTTTCGATTAATTACTGTTAATTAAAAGAAAGCAGTAAAAAAAATCAGATAAGAATACCGTTAACTAGTTCAGTGGCTAAGCGCTGCAAGAGTGCCGTTCGCCAGTTTTCGATTTGATCATCATTTTTTTGTTGCTTAATTTTCGTCTTCGTTGATTTTTCTTCTTCTATTTTGCGTTATTTTCGCTTTCGTTTGTCGACTTTTTGGGCGAAGTTTGAGTTCCCATGTCGTGAAAGACGACGAGATCTTCTGCTGCAATATTCCACTCGATTTCGAATTCAACGGCAGCGGCACTTTCTTCTTGTTCCTTCTTGACCGGGTAGGGCTCGAATTCAAGTCGTCTTTTAACGGATTCTTTTGGCATTTTCTTTGATAATCAAAGACGAAATCGTCCTCCCTGACCAAAACGACAAGTTTCTTCATCACTCTATTATTCAAGTCGCAGAATTTACCCTTGATCAGCACGCCATGATGTTCAAGCTAAGTTCAGCAAGCCAAGGAATCAACAAGAAACAAACTGCTTCGCGCTGCGATCAATTGTGTGTTCGATTGACAAGAACACATAACTTTACCGGAGAAATCCTTTCGAGAAATATTCCCGAGGAGAGTGTCCTTGTCCGCTTCATCAGTGCGATGAGGTCGTTAATAAGAAAACGCTTGTTTTCGCTTGGGATCTAAAGAAAGGCAAAATATCTGAAGCATAGTTGACATGTATTAAAAGTAATAATTGAGAGTTACTATTATTTATTTTTGAAAATGAAGCCAAAATGAACACGAGAGCGATCAGATCGCACTACGAAACAGCTACTGATCCCGCCAAGGCTTGATAAAAATTTATTTTCTTCTATGATTTCGAAAAGAAATGGGTCGAGGAGGGAGTCGGGCAGCAGACAACTTCATGTATGATGTCCAGTGGAGCACCATTTCGCCCACCGTTTGGTTCCACAACGACGCTCACGACGGAAACGTTTTCATCCGCGACGCTCAAGGGAGGAAAGACTGCTGCTGATTGACTATGACAACTCAGAATTCGGCTGTAGTGGAATTACCACTGGGTTTGACAAAGAACAAGCTCGGCGACTTGTAAAAGGCAATTTATTGCAGAAAGTGAATAATGAATGTTTGAAACAGTGATGAGTGCAGTTTATAAAGGGTTTGGGAGTCTAAGGGCGCTACTAGATGGCTTGGCACCAAAGAGAAGGGGTACCGGAGGTGACAGTACTAGATTGATAAGGGTACGCTGGGTGTTCTATATACGCAGCGGGGGTTGAGTGGATTTGCGGAGCGCTGGGCTTTGGTGTGCAATTAGCCGGGGCGCTAATCCTGTCGATACTGAAGTGATGTATCGGAAACTGATGGCAATTCCACTACACGGCAAAAGAGCCTTCGACCTCACCTTCTACATCATTCGCCTCTACGAGAAATTCAACAAGGACATTTACGACTTCTTGAACATAAACTTGTGGGAGTATAACCGAATCAGCGGAGTTTTCATTCGAAGGTACTTTAAACGAACTTGCAAGGTCTCAAATTCGTTCTAGAGCAAGAGCAAGAAATGACCTGCGTCTGGCCATATCTTTTTATGAAGCAATCCGTCTTCAACCGCCGCGTCGACGATGACTTCTGCAACTTCATGTTTGACGTGATGCGAGCAATGCTAGACGAACACGCAAATGGGAGAGCAAGCTGCCCCTGGACAGGCCGAAACAGCGAGTTTCCGAAGTGCAAGCAGCCAGCATAACGAAAATTGACTTTTGTTTTATTTGCAGAAACATGAATTGAGTCTGAGACTTGTAAGCTTGGTTTATGAGTAATTTAGAAGCAGAAGAGAACTCTTTGAATATTTTAATCAGAACTGCTATCACTGAACTTTGAAAAGACTCCACTTATTAAGTTCGCAAAAAAGTTCATTCTTCGTTCATTTCCGCTTCTTCTTCAGAACCGTCAGAAATCTCGATAAGGGAGTCTTCATCCGAGTCATGCTCCGACTCCGAGTCTGAGTTTGGAATTATCGCCCGCGAAGAAGACTCTTTTTCGAGGAAGGGCGGCGGACTGTCGTTATTTCGGAATCGGCCTCGTTTTTCGCGGTCTTCCGAAAATAACTTTATTAAAAATTTCAAAATGACTCAAACCTGCTTCGTGGAGGGAGTCGCGTCTCTTGATCAAGTGGACTTCCTTCATCAGCAGTTTTCTTTCGGTTTTCCCGATTTCCTGGCCAACCATGCTCTGCGCCTCGCTGTTGCCGTCGAAGAAGATCGTTGTCTTCAGCGTCTTTTCGTAGTTTCCTTTGAAGAAAATGTTGTTGACTTGGATGAAGGGCTCTTCCGAGTCCAGCCCGACCACGCGGATTTTCTCTGCTTCGGAAAGCTAAAATTTATCAATTATAGACGGCTAGAAGGATCAGTTCATTACTGTACCTTGACAGGGCAGTCGGGAAGTTCCAAATGGCAGTGCGTTGCCTGAACAACTTCCCACTCGTCGTCATCTTCATCTTCGCCGAATTCTTCCAGATCTGGCATTTGTTTTCGCGCTTTTCGCCGGCTCAATTATTCTTCAGAATAATTCTCTCCTCTCTTTTCCACATTTTCGTCTTCTCCCTTTTCTAGTTCTGCATTCCAAGCGCTAGAATCGACCTCCATTCAAGAATTTCAAAAATCTCGGTGATTAAAATATTTCGCTCCGCGCGCGGACCAATCAGCGTGCGCGGAGATTTCAAAGGCGAGAAAAAGAGAAAAGGCGAAAGCGGTGGGAAAGGGATGAAAAAGGAAGAAAACAGAGAAGTAGAAAACAAGAAATAAAAAGAAGGGGTTTTCTTCACTGATTATTTTTGATCTGCACTCGATTAAATGTGAAATTACTGTAGCAAGCTAACTGAAGCGATCTTTAGAATAAGGCCCAATCGGCCATTTGTCTGATGAGCGGCTAAGATGAGCGTGGCTAATCTGGTGAATGACTTCTTCAGGGCTGAAATGGAGGGGATCGCGAGCTAATCGACAACAACGACGAGAAAAGAACTCCAAAGAAAAAGACTCCTCGAAAAATCTACCGCAACCGTTTCTTCCCCTCTCGCAAGCCAAGAAATACCAACTCAAAAAACAGCTGTTTCAGTCTTCGCAATCGTCGTCCGTTTTACCAGCCCGGTGGCAACCCAGCTGCTTTGACGCTCAAGCCCGATTCCTTCGAACCAGATGAAGTGGCGCACTACCAAACCTTTCCACCCGCCGCGCAGAGATTATTCTAGCGGTGAGAAATCTGGTCGTTTCGATGTGGTCTATTTCTCTGACGATTTTGGTTACTCCAGAGAGCTGCATGCAAAATGCGATTGTAAGAGGATACATTCGCGCCGCTCTGCCAGAACTATTCAATCTTGTTATAAAATTTCTTACGATAAAGGGCATTATCAACTTTGGCATCTTTGAGGACATACCCAGGCCGTTGGTTCTCAAAAACATTCCGCTGGAGAAACGAGAAACGACTGTTGTAATTGGAGCTGGACCATCAGGAATTTCTACAGCCAGACAGCTTCATAACTTTGGATTCAATAAGAAGATTCTAGGGGCGAGGAAGAGAATAGGAGGACGAGTTCATGTTTGGGCACCTAAGGTTCGTTTGAGTGAAAAAAGCTCACTTATCGTCCATTTTTAGGTAGCTGCAGGAGCAATGGTCATCAACGGCCGCCAAAACAACCCTATCATCACCATGAGTCGTCAAATCTACCACGATGTCCACATCCTCGGAAGCCAATGAGACCTTTTTGTCAAATCCAAATCGATTGCGCGTGGACCAGACTTGAGAATGGAGCATCATTTCCACACGATTTTGGACATTTTATCCGACTGGAGATTAGACAAGAAAAAGGACATTCCACTCATCGACGCGATTAACCTCGCTCACAAAGAATACGTCTGCCAAAGCGCGGAAAGATACTCAAAAACAGAAATGAAACTGCTCGAGACGACTCATGGGGAGAAAATTGAGGCGGATAGGATCGGATACAGATAAATAATAGATCTTGAAGCCGCAAGTGGCTGACCAATTTTGTAAAATAGCTTGAAATAAGACTTCTGTATCCATTTCAAAGATGCGTCGTGTCAATCCCACTCGCCCTCATGAAAAGGAAAACCATCAATTTCACCACCGACTTATCTCCGCGAAAATGGCGCGCTGTAGAAAACATCGGTGCCGGCCTGATAGAAAAATGTCTCCTCCGCTTCGATTCAAAATGGTGGAGTTACAAGATCGGAGGCGCTGATTTCTTTGGCTCCATCAGCGTTTCTGGCTCCGACTCAGGCGTCGACGCTGATGATGAACACGATACGTCGGGGATTTTTAATGTGTTCTTCGATATTCCATCGCCTGAGAGTGATCATTTTACTCTCAATTCGATCGCAGCTGGAGCTTCGTCTGATATTTATCATTCGATGAGTGATAAACAGCTCGTTTCTAGTGCGATTGCGACGCTTCAAAGCAAGGGTCAATAAACAAGCTCCTTTTTACTTGAATTGTCGCCATTTTGTGACTCTTAAAAAAGAAATCTTCATAGAAATCACGAGCCCAGAGCCCCTGAGCTTCCACATTACACGCTGGGGAAAAGAAGAATACTCCCATATGAGTTATTCATTTATCAAACTCGGTTCAACCGGAAAAGACTACGACAAAATGGCGGAACCAGCTTCGGATCGATTATTTTTCGCTGGAGAAGCCACCAATCGGTACGTTAAAGCGCATCTCTCTATAAAAAATGTTTGATAGGTATTTCCCACATACAGTGACAGGAGTGACAGTCCCTACTTATCCGGAGTTCGCGAAGCAGCGAGAATTTTCAAGCTAGAACACAAGAAACTCAACCCTGATTCGAAATTCTCCGGCGACTCGATTTTCGATCAAACTTCTCTTCATCCCCAGGTAAAGAAATCATCCCTTTTCTTCCCTCATCGTTCTCTAAGAAGCGAAAGAGCGAGTCAATCAACCAAAAACCGCCTTCAAAGAAAATCGAACGACGAAAATCCGAGCCAATTCCAACCATGTAACCTCTTAAGAAAAATCTTGTTTCCTTTTTTTCATATTCACATGTTTTTTCTTCTTCCAAAGCTTTACCTTTTTCTCACTGCCTTCATTGTTCTTTTTTTTTTGCTGCAATATCTTTAATATATTTTCTTATAATTGAATGAATGCTCAAAATATTGGTTCAGGAATTCGAAAACTTCAATTTTCAGATGAACTGACAGAGAAAAAAAGAAAAAGGATTGAAATGGCCCGATTTTGTCATGTTTCAGGACTGATTCTTTTCCTTCTAGCGCTGGTTTCTTCTTATAATCGACTTGCATAGGTAAGCTCCTTTCCCGACCCCTGTTTCTACATATTTTTTAGTAAATCTTCAACTGCCAGAAGCCTCAAAGATCGTCTCTCCTTTTCCAACATCAAGAATCACCAGGTGTTCTTCATGAAGAATTCGTCTCGTCGCTAGAAAACCCAATCGTTGTTTACAACCGCGTTCCAAAAACTGCCTCCACTGCCTTTACCCATCTTCTCTACGACCTAACCAGAGGTAAGCACTTCTTTCCCGCCTCTTATCTTTAAAACGCATTAGAAAACTCAATCTACGTCATCCATGTTAATACAACCGTGCCGAGACAGAATCCCGCAATCATGTCCCTCCAGGATCAAATGCTCCTTCGACAAAATATGACGACTTGGGGCATTACTCCTGCCTTTTATCATGGTCATTTCGCCTTCTTCAACGTCCCAAATGTCTTCTGGATCAATTTGGTTCGGTAAGAGCGCCTTTCAATAGAATTTGTCTTAAAATATTAAGGAACCCATTTGACCGACTGGTCTCGAACTACTACTTTCTCCGATATGGTGATAACTTCCGAAAAGGACTTCTGAGGAGTAAGAACGGCGATACGACGACCTTCAACGAATGCGCGAAGAAAGAGTCAAGCAAAGACTGCTCGATTCAGAAAATGTGGATTCAGGTAACTCGAATCAGGGTCCTCAGATGTCACCCGCATTCATGTAGATCTCTTAGAACCTCTCTGTATGATGGCGTAAGGGTCTGAAAATTGCCCCAATGAACGCGATTCTCGATCTAAAATTGTGAAGACTCTTATAGGAGACACGAAAGTGTGCCGCCCGGATAGGAGGGGGTCAAGGGCGAGCCCGACCACAGCTTTGCCTCATCTGAAGATGCTCTTGTTTCTGATAATGCAAGCTTGTAATCGCTGACATTCATCTTTAGATTCCTTATTTCTGCGGCCAAGTTGCAGCATGCTGGGAGCCCGGAAGCCAGTAGGCTCTTGATAGATCGAAGCAAAACGTCCTCGAACACTATTTTCTCGTGGGAAAGACCGAAAATCTGATAGAATTTGTTGAAGTCCTGGAGAACGAAATTCCCGCAGTCTTCAAGGTAATTTTCACGAAGAGACGTTCAAAATCCTCGGCAAATATCTCGAGAAAGAGCTGGGCGAGTCAAACATAAAAGTGTGTAGACGACGAGGAGACAACCTTACCAACAATAAACCTAGGTGAAAAAGACGTTCTCTTTTTTAAAAGCTTAAACAAAATTCAGAGGACTTACGCGTGCCCGGGATCACAGCGAAAATCTCCGCCAATGGCAATCCGATGTTGGCTTCGTCGACGGCAACAAATTTCATCTTCTCGTTTGAGTGTTTTAGACTGCTGTTTGCCTCATATAGTGCAACATACTTCACTACTGATACTTTTCTTCACTCCAATTTTCAAGGAATAATTGAATTTTTTTCACTATCTCACTTCAAACACCGCCTAAGCTATTTCTATCACAGCCATTTTTTTCAAGCGAAACAGTAAACTCTTCGTATTGATTCAAAGCTAAAGTATTGTCATTTTCAAGAATGAGCAGTAGTACATTGTCGAGCAAGCGATTTTCGGATCTGAAGCCGCCCCTTCATCCTAGCAGACGTTGACAAGTCTGAGTTCATGACAACAGTTCAAGTAAGAAAATTCTAGCACCAGAAGAAAATCTTCTTAGGAGTACACGATCCCAATCTTTTTGCAAAACAAAGATGAGATGTGCGAAGCTGTCACTGGCTCTGGAAAGACGCTGGCCTTCCTTTTGCCCGCGCTGCACAAAATGATCTCTTCCGGGGCAAAGGACAAGATCTCCTTCATCGTCATTTCTCCGACCAGAGAGCGCGCCAATCAAACTCATACAGGTACTATCCTAATGCTGGTTTATTCGTTTATCGGATATTTTCTAGTTTTGCTGCGATTTCTCGATGTTCTTGAAAAGTACACAGCGATGACCTGCATCGGCGGAGTAACAAAGATCCAGGAAGACATGGAAATGCTGGAAAAGTCGACTCCAAATGTGATCATCGCGACTCCGGGAAGAATGGACGATTTGATTAAACGTGTGCTCAAGGCGAAGCTGAAGACTGTGGAGATGTTGATTATCGACGAAGCGGACCAGGTTTTTGAACCCTTTCCTGCGAATTAACAAAGCCTTTTTTAAGATTTTGGACATTGGTTTCGAAAAAGCGATCAATTTCATTTCGTCAAATCTTCCAAAGCAGCGGCGAACCGGTCTTTTCTCCGCGACGCTGAACGAAAACGTCCTCCGTCTGAAAAAGGCTGGTCTGCGTCATCCCCACTCCGTCTCGGCCAAAGAAAAGCGCGAGAGAACCTGTCCACGCCTCAAGAACTCAAACTGCTCTTCTCAGTCGTCGAGCCGCGCCACAAACTCAGTTATCTCGTTTCGTTGTTGAAAAAGCGGCGAAAGTCGAAGAGCGTCGTTTATTTTCTCCAGGTCGACTATTTCCACCAAGCTTTGAGGCAGCTGGTCAACTTTCCAGTGATCAAGTGCCACGGAAAGAAGAACCAGAAATTGAGGTCGAAAGCGATCGAGGAATTTACCGACAGATCTGGCGGAGCTGTTCTAGGAAACTCGCTACAAAGTTATTTTCTTTGAGGTCACGTGACGTGATTTCGCTGACCAAAATGGTAGCAAAAGCTGCTTTAGACGCTGTTCTTTTCGTCGATATACAGTTGTTCACTGTCATCTGCTACAGTTTACCCGCCAGAGGGGTCAAAATAAAGGGTATCTAACAAGCGGAACCCTGAGTCAGGGTGCTGATAGAGCTGTCCAAAAACTAACGTGCATCTGTATAAAACCCTGACTCAGGTTTCCACACAGGCTCCCGAGCCCTGAGCATCACTAACCGTTAATCAATAATGTTAACTCTCTGATGATTTCTGAATGTAGCGAATTGTAACAGTTACGACGGATCTGCTCTGCCGCGGCGTCGATATTTCCGGCTGCGTGGACTACGTCATCCAGTTCGATCCTCCAACCTTTGCTCCAAACTTCGTCCACCGCGCTGGCAGAACCGCTCGCGCTGGAAAAAGCGGAGAAAACCTGGTCTTGGTGACTCCGTCGGAGCACGAGCAAAACTACCTCGAGCTCATCAAACTCAACCAAAAAGTCGGCGACATGGTCGAGTTAATAGAAGATTTCGAGATTTTGGAACTGGAGAAGGTCAGGGAGATCCAGTTGAAGGACAAGAGGAACTTTGAATACGCGCAGAGGGCGTTCCCGAGCTTTGTTTGTCCCTACATCTGTCCCTACTCAAAGAAATCAAATTCCAAAGCTAGACTTGCGAAATGCTTTTCGAGGTAATTGACCGTCTTTCGACTTAAAAAAGAGCAATTTCTAGGGCTGCCGATCATCCAAGCGCTGATAGAACGAGCAACTGAAGAGCAGATGCTCTACTGCTGGCGAAACATAATCTCTTCGATTTGTTTCTTGATAATTCTCGTCAAAATCATGAAAGAAAACGCCGTTCTCGATTCTCGGCGACGAGAGCAATTCGGAAACTTACTCCTCAATCGCCTGGGAAAAGCCAATCAATCGCCGATCCGATGGAGCAGAACTTATGGAACCACTTCAAGGCGATTTTTAAAGAGTTTGAGGACAGGGGAAGTCGAGCGAATCTGCCGAGAATCGAACTGCTACGAGCCTGAAAAAGTCAAGAACGTCTTGAAAGAGCAGAAAATGTGGGACCAACTTCCTTTGATAATCGTCTGCGATCGATTCGACTTCGTCCACGACTCGGCTCTCCATCTTTACAGAAATAATCTCCAGAAACACATCGAGATCTACGTCCAGAAAGTTAACCCATCTCGACTCCCTCAGGTCATTGGTGGGCTTTTGGATGTCGACTGCGAGCCAGATGTGATCAAGAGCCTCATCATGGTTGTCCTAGCTCCTTCTCACGTGGCGAGAGTCGCGAATAGCTGAAGACTGCCAAGAACCCGCCACCCACAATGCTTTGGCCGAGATCTACATTGATGCCAACAACCCTGAGCGATTCCTTCGGGAGAACCCCTTCTATTTCTTCGCTGTTGTCGGTAAATACTGCGAAAAGCAAGATCCTCATCTCGCATGTATACCTAACTTGTGGAAGAACTTGCCAACTAGTCTCTCAAAAAAGAACCTATTTTATGCAATGGACACGCTATGCAATTACTCACCATCTTACAGCAGCTTCTCTTAGTTTAAAGACGAATTCTTTTCTAGTTATTTATTATTCCAAATAAACCTGTGAAATAAACAAGTTCCAAAGACAAACATTATTCCAAAAATAAACATCACTCTGATTTTAGAAAAATGTCGGATTTTATGGGCGATTTCATGAAATCGTCCGAGAGTTAAACTAACCCTTACTTCAAAGATGGTGGCACTGGAATGCCTCCGACCGAGGAAGAGATGATGGAGAAACAAAGAAAACCAGAAAAGAGGAAGCAGGAGATTAGCTATGAAGACGAGTTGGAAGCGATGTGGGCGGAGTGAGAGGCAGAAGTTGAGCCTGAAAGTAGGCCTAAGAAAAGATCCAAGCATGAGGGCAAATGTAAGTCACTCTTATTGGAGTATAATTATACTGTATAAATTATACTATATAATTTATACTGTATAATCTATCTAATATTTAGCTGCTGCTGAAATCAAAGAAATCAGAAACAAACTCACTGGAAAGCTGATGCGTGCCGATCTCAAAGGCAACAAAGAAAAAGCTGCGAAAATTCAAAAAGTAATCGACGAATTAACAGATGAAAAGACAATCGTCGTTCAAAAATACGATGCCCGTGGTCGAATCCGTCCAAGTAACCAGAAACGCGAATCTGATATTTCTGCTCTTCTTCGTGATGAAAAGAATGACGATGGAGGAATGGGTTAGTTTCATGATTGTCTTCCATGTCTTCAAGGTATTTTTAGCTTCGGATATGGCGCTGAAGAAGAACTCTTCGACGGCACAAAGGCAAGAGGGAAAAAGAGACGCCTCATGCAGATGAAGACCGTGAACGAGCAAAGAACAGGATGATTCATAGAAGCCTCGAAAACTGTCGGTTTTGCTATTCGAATAAGGTAGAGAGTGAACGCAGTTGAAAGCAAAAATTGACGTATTCTTAGAAACTCCGCGACTCAATTTGCTGGGTTGGCCAACACGTGTACCTAGCTGTTACAGGCTCCGAACCGATGGCAGAAGGGCACTGCATCATCGTTACAAAAGAACACTATCCAAATCCGCCGTCATGCGATGAGGATGTCGCACGCGAGATCCTCAACCTGCGAAGAATGCTTACTGGGTATTTCAAAGCAAAGAACGATACAGAGCCAGTTTTTATCTCTACAGGTATTAATTTTATTGACAGGCGACGTTTTATTCATTGACAATGAGCGTCGGTTCGCTACGGGATTGCAAATTCAGTCCAGGTAGTCCAGGATTGCCAGGTGGACCTGATGAGACATCAGGACCAGGGGCACCAGTTTTTCCTGGCTTACGATGATCTCCATTGAATCCTTCAAATTTGATCTATCTCAAGCTTTGATAAAATGCCTTACCTCGTGGTCCAGGGTCACCTCTACTAGGTCCTCTAGGACCCATGTCGCCAGGCACGCCGGGTTCTCCTCGCTCACCCTCCAAGCCAGGAGGTCCCGGTGGACCTGTGTCGCCTGGGATTCCTTGAAGCCCTGGGAATCCTCGTTCTCCTCTTCTACCAAGCAGTCCACGAAGCCCCGTCGCTCCTTTTACTTCTCGTTCTCCCCGTGCACCATCGCTACCAGGATGCCCATCTTGTCCAGCTATTCCAGTCTGTCCTGGTGGACCAGCTGGACCGGGAGGACCTGGGCGACCAGGGAGTCTTTCGCTCGATCTGTTTTATCCAGTAAGAGTTTTATCGAAATTTTCATTTTTTCTTTTTGAGCATTTTTAATGACGAGGGGAGTTTCGTGATTGCGAGTTTTTATCATTTACAATGATTTTATGTACGTTTCTTTTTACGAGTTCCAGTGTCGATTAGTTCCTTGCTAACTGCTCTCTCTAGCGACGAAGGGTTTCCCGCATTTTGTCACGGAATTCGTTCCAATCGACATGGAAGAGGCTGAAATGGCGCCACTGTACTTCCAGAAAGCGTTTCAAGATGCAGGCGGACTGGCGGACATATCTCCTTTAAAATGGCGAAAACCGGCGTTGGATGAAGAAGCGGAAGTGATATTCCGCGCGGAGCAAATGGAAAAGAGCCTCAAGGAGTTTCAAGCAACGAGTCCTTCTTTTTAAAAAAACCGATTACTGCCAAATTGAATGTCCAAAAACATGTCGAATGAAATTCTTTCTTTCTACTTTTTGATTCGTCCATGTCTAAACGATCATTTTTTATCTGATCGAGAGACTGCGATTAAGGCGAGTCGGAGCATCATTTGAATATTCTCATTTTTCGAGAATCGTTTCTTTTCTTTCTTTTTGCTGCTCGGCCGTCGGCATTTGAGGGCAGACCTCTTTACGAAAAGAGAAGAGAAAGGATCCCATATTTTTTTCTTCAGACAGTGCGCTATCGGATTGAAAATGAAGCCTTCACCCCACTTCAAATCGCCGGAGAAGACTTCTAACAAATCATCCAACTCGAAGCTGGCCTCAGATCTTGATCCCGACCAACCAAGTAAGCGATCAAATAAATATTGAAAATAAACTCGAATTATAGCGCCGAGTCCGCAACGAAAGACAAGATCTGCAAAGGAGATTCTCCAATCTCAGGAGAGCACCGATGGCTGGGAAACTCAGGAAACTCAACTTTCTCAACTGAGCCGATATGAGATGATGGAGCGAGCTGCTGAGTTTTCTCAAAGCACTACTGATGCTTCTTCAGATAAAAATCGCACAGAGCAAACACCAAGAGCAGGAAAGAAGCAAACCAAAGCTGTCAAACCATCTCGTAAGTTATTGACTCTTTTACTAAATCCTTACCTTCTGTTTAGCAAAAGCCACGCACTCGATAAGCGACGATCCCCTGGAAGGAATTTCCGTATCAGTCAGTGGTGAACTACTCAATGATGAGGTGCCTTCGGATCCAGAGATCTCCCTCTCCGTCAGCGGAGAACTTTTCGATGATGAGCTGCAGCCAATGGACACTGCGCAGATTTCCCAGCAAGACGAAGAAGAAGCCAACTCTTCTCAAGGCTCCTCCGTCTACAAAACGCCTGAAAAGAGTCGACCGAAAACGCCCAGTAAGACTGATCAATCAGCACCCGCTTCACCTCCACAGCCCCCGAGAAAGCTTCGTCGAAGACTCTTCAATGAAAATCAGGAAGAACCGATGGAGTCCCCGGAGATAACCATGGCGTCCTCGGGAGATACGACACGGAGATCAAAAAAGGTCGAATCAAAAGATGCCTGGTCACAGGTTTCTGGAGAGACGCTAAGAGAGACTGACGTGAGAAAAAGAAGGACTCACGATGTGCTGAACTTATGCGCCGAAGAGTCTCAAGAAGAAAAGTCGCAAGAAGGGATGAACCAGACTCAGCAAGTGAACGATCTTTTAAACCACACAGCGCTTGTTCTCGACTCACAACAGTCAGCACAAGCAACTCAAGCTCGACATGAGTCAACATCGGCAACTCAAATTCAACCTCAACAAGAGTCACAAGGGACCAACGAAAAATATTTTACGCCTCCCACTTCTCCAACTTTGGAGCAAGCCTCAGCGACACAGAAGACTTTCGACGAGGATTTAGATGACGATTACTTTGCGAAGCTCAAATCGCCGACGAGGAATGCTGAAATAAAGCAAATTAACAAGCAAGCAGATCAGGCTTATCAGCAAAAACGAGTTAACAGAAAAATGCCAAGATCTAGAGCAAAACCAACGCGTGATGAGGTCAAAGAATCGGTGGCTAAAGCCTGTCGCAAAGCACAAGCTGGCGGAATTAGTCGACGTCTGGAAGTCGCGAGAGCTTTTATTTCAAGAAGAAACCGAGCACGAGATTCGAGCGATCCCTTGAATCGAGAACTCGAAAATGCGACTTCTTGGGAGCCAAAAGTACCGAATGCGAATTTTTCTCAAAAAAGAGTTTACAGAAAAATGCCGCGGTCTAGAGCAAAACCAACGCGCGACGAGTTGAATAAATCTTTGGCTAGAGCCCTTCGAAAATTACAAGTTGGCGGTATTAGTAGACGTCTGGAATTCGCGAGGGCTTTTATTTCAAGAAGAAACCGAGCACGAGATTCGAGCGATCCCTTGAATCGAGAACTTGAAATTGCGACTTCTTGGGAGCCAAAAGTACCCAATGTGAATTTTTCGGAGCCCGTTCCAGGATCATCAAGCCGTTTCAAAAAGCGTCTTCCAGTAGCGGAAAAGCCTACAAAAGAAAAACCGGGACCTTCGAAGTCTAAATCTTCCAAATCGCAAAGTCAGGAACGCTCGCAGCCACGAGAAGAGCAGGAGTCAGCTCATAACTGGTCGCAGCAAGCTTTGTTCGATGAATCTGCGGAGGATCGACAAGCACTATCGCCTGAACATGATCAATCCCCACCCGCGCCAATTGACAGAGAGGACGTTCGCGAATCTACGTTTCCCACCTCAAACAAGAGAAAGCTTCAGACTCCTGAAAAGGACGCGCAGGGCGAAGCAAGCGCGAAAGATCACGCAGCGAAAAGGAGCAAGCACGAGAAGGAAAATATAACGCCTAAGAAAAGCGCGTCAAAGCCGACGATTCTTAAGCCAGCTGTGGATACCACCATTGCTCGTCGTCCAGGAAGAGATGCCCTGAGCGAGATTTCGGACTTGTCTTCTGCATTTGATAATGACAGTCCAATTAGAGGCGTCGGAAAGATGAAACAAAGTCAAAAGAAAGCAACCAAAGAAAAGAGTGCGAAACTGAGGTATGACGAACCAACGTGCAGCAAGAATCTAACACCTCCAGCGATGCCACCAGATGCTGATCTTTCTAGCTTCTTGAACTCGAGCGAGGATGAGGAAGTTCGTCGACCGCAAAGTCGTCCTCGGAGAAGAAATAGATCGCCAACAGCTAGCATGTCGAAGCTCACCAAATTACGATCACCAGAGAAGTCACCATCGCCATCTAAATCAAAAAAGAAGCCGATTTCGATGAAGAAAAAACATCCAAAAATTATTCCTTCTGCAGCTCGAAAGCCTCCGAGAAGCATCACTTCGTCCGTGGAGACAAGGGATACGCGAGAAGAATATGATGAGAAAACAATCGTCATCAAAGATGTGAAGAACATTAAGGGTACAATTGGATTCAGGCTCAAAGAATATAGCGAAGCAGGAATCTACATCAGCAAGGTTGTCCCGGGGTCGTTAGCAGATAAAGCTGGTCTTCGTGCTGGAGATACTATCATTTGCTTCAACGGTGTGAAATGCTCCGTCAACAGCCGAGTCAACCTGTCTATACTGCTACCAGTCATCGTCGAATCGGCTTTGAAAGACTTTGAATTCACTGTTCTTCGCGATGTACCCGACCAGTATTCGGAGGAAGAAGACGTTGACACATCAGGAGGTTCAGACATTCCAGATGCAGAGCCTGCAAAAGAAAAACCGGGACCTTCGAAATCTAAATCTTCGGAATCGCAAAGTCAGGAACGCTCGCAGCCACGAGAAGAGCAGGAGTCAGCTCATAACTGGTCGCCGCAAGTTCTGCTCGATGAATCTGCGGAGGATCAACAAGCACTATCGCCTGAACATGATCAGTCCCCACCCGCGCCAATTGACAGAGAGGACGTTCGCGAATCTACGTTTCCCACCTCAAACAAGAGAAAGCTTCAGACTCCTGAAAAGGACGCGCAGGGCGAAGCAAGCGCTAAAGTTCAAGCAGCGAAAAGGAGCAACCACGAGAAGGAAAATATAACGCCTAAGAAAAGCGCTTCAAAGCCGACGATTCTTACGCCAGCTGTGGATAACACCATTGCTCGTTGTCCAGGAAGAGATGCCTTGAGCGAGATTACGGACTTGTCTTCTGCATTTGATAATGACAGTCCAATTAGAGGAGTCGGAAAGATGAAGCAAATTCAAAAGAATGCAACCAAAGAAAAGAGTGCGAAACCGACAGGAAAGGGGCATGACGAAGCGGAGAATCAACCGACGTGCAGCAAGAATTTATCACCTCCAGCGATGCCACAAGATGTTGATCCTTCTAGCTTCTTGGACTCGAGCGAGGATGATGAGGTTGAAGAAGACGTTGACACATCGGTAACGATTTGAAATCTTGAAAAAAGAACTCTAACTTTACCTTAGTCTGACGAGTC